>NC_090450.1:70428203-72928203 GCF_031143425.1 Pleurodeles waltl | reverse complement strand
TTCATACATCTCACTTAAAGTTTGCATTTCTCCTGCACCACATTGCTTGGTGCAAGACCGCCACTAAGCAGGCCATAAATACGGTCCTCAGTCACCAACGGAACCAGACGTGACTATATTGAAATTCCCTGTGTACCCCATATTTCTCCAATATGGAATAGTAACTCAAGCAGAAAAGATTAGCTAGACAAGGGGAAGACTTCCACTGTTACTACAAGGAAGAACAGGAACAAGAGGAAACTGGCATGAATAACAAAAGACAGAGCTGGAAAAGTCAAACACCTCCCCTGTCACTACAAGAAAGAACAGCAAGAAGAGGAAACAGAGTCAAACAAAAAATGAGAGCCCAAAGATTCAAAATGGCACAATAAAATGATAATAAAACTATCATTGATGGTGCCCTTTCAACTGAAACAGGTGAATCTGCTTTTGTACCAGTTGCCCCAACCAGACAAGTCCCATTGAGACTTCCAACTGCAACCCTATCACTTGTCCCCTTTAGCAGACTTCTTTATTTCAAAAGATACTCACATTATCTAGAAATGACCTTCAACATAGTGTTAAACATTTCTGAACATTTAAAAACATTACATTATGATTTTTGCTTTCCTGATGCTTCATCTTTTCTCGTATTAAGTAGGTCTTTCCTACTCAACATCCTTTATGCTACCCCCTTTTTGAGGTTGGGCACCTTTGGTGACATAAAACAGATTAATCCCTTTGCTATCCCGGAGAAGCAAACCCCTTCTAAGTCACACGGGTGAAATTCAAACCCCAGAATTTAGGGTGAATAATTATGGACAATGTGGACCAATTTATATGCAGAAATGTCTTAACCAGACCACCAATTCCAAAGAAAAAAACTTAGCTGTGAATTTAATCAGGGATATAACACAGGTAATCCTTTCAGGGCATAGCAATTCTGATTCTCTACTTTACCTCTACAACCCGTAGGCATCCCACGGGCGTGGAGGGTCTTTTGATTTACTTCTAGCCTAGTCTTGGAGGTGACAGGCTTCACTGCCTGCACTGCACTCAGTTGATGAGCAGTATCTCTTTTCTTTTCTTCCATTCGTTTTTTTTGTATGTTTTTTTTAAATAAACTTTACCAGTAATATCCAACATGCTGAGAGTACCTGACTGGATCAGGTGTGAAGGAGCACTAGTCTGTCTTTTTTTAATCTAAACTGTTTTACTTGTGGTGCTCAGATAGTCTTCTAACATTCTTTAGACTGCATTACATAGGCATGCCGCCTATTTGAGGACCACTTTGGTGCATCTGCGCAGAGGCATGCTGGGGCACGCTAAATGATCACTGAAGGCAAGACTGCCTGCCCCTGTCCGCACCTGGACTGCACCACACTCTGAAATCACTGCATCTCCTAAACCAACTGGCTCCATTTATACTCTTACACAAATGTGCATCATTACTAGAAGGGAGACTAGCTAGGCAATTCCAAGATTTGTTCACAAAAAAGGAAAATAGGTTGAATATTAATCCCCTTTGCCTTGATTTCTGCAATTTTCCACTCCCTCACGTATTGTCCTAAATTACCATATCCCATCAATGAAAGCAAGGCATGCAATGAATTGTGGCTAACAAACAAGGAAAATGGCTTTAACTATTTAGGATTTGTGTTATTGTAATCCACAACTGACTTGTAGTTGGTGTTTCCTGGAGATCAATACCATGCCGTGAACAGTAACATACTTTCATAGCAGCTGAAAGCTCCTGTGGAAACCTAAAGATATAATAAAAGTATAATATTTGTCTTTCCTATCTGTTGGACCGGGCCCTTTCTGCAGGGTTGTCCAGGGCTTCTACAGTCTTTTCCTGAACATGTTTGTGGGAGCTATTAGGACTCTGTGCCCTTCATTCCTGCTAGCTAGTGTCTATGTGCTTACACTCTAGCATACACCAAATTGGTACATTTAATTCACTTATACGTCCCTCGTAAACAATATTACATGTTCCCAGACCTTGTTAATTAAATGCTACTAGTGGACTGCAGCACTCATAATGCCCCCCCACTAAAGTAGACCTGTAGAACATATCTCTGGCTTGCCACCTGTAGTGCACATTTAAACTGCTTTTTGACCAGATAAAGTAAGGCTTGTGCCAGACATAAACCTTCTTTTTTAATACCTTTCTGTCACCCCTAAGGTAAGCCCTAAAGGCTGGTGGGGCGGTGTGCTTGGTATTTAAAACGTAGAACATGTGTGTTTAGGTTTCTCGTGTCCTGAGTATGAAAAAACCCTAATGCCATTAGTAAGGTTATCTCTTCCACAGATTAACACTGGGATACCTTATTACACATAATAATTAATAACTTCAGTTTGGAGACAGATTGAATTGTAATTTAAACTCCTCTTTATTAGTAAAGTCAGAATTTAAGTTACCATTCTGAAAATGCCACTTTTAGAAACTTGGTAATTTTATGCCTAAACCAAATGTGCCTTTCTACCAATGTCTAGGATTAGAGACTGTAAATGGCTATCTGTGGCATTTTGTGCAGTTCTTCCAGATATGTTCATTGAGTGTAGGGCAAGGTGGCCTTCTCCTGGGCAGGATGTTCTGTTGGTTGCATTCAGCCTTCCTGGGCTACAGTAACTTCTAAGGACTGTCTGCTCTGCCAATGACAAATGCAGATCATATGTAGACCTGCATCTCCTTTGTTACTCCAGACTGCCTGGAGCCTAACTCAGGAAAGGGGGAAGGTTAGACAAAGGGGGCATTCCCTACCCATGAGCCTGCACTGGGTTTAAGAATAGCACCTTCAGAACTTCTTATCAGAACACTCCTAGAGCTGTGGAAGATTCAGAGGAAGGATTACCCTGCTGTTTGAAAAAGGAAGACTAGACCTTCTTGCGTTGAACCTAGGATCCTCTGAAGTGACTTCAAGGGTCAGTTGGCTGGCCTGTTTGAGGTAGAGGAAAGCAACAATCTTCCAAAGGTCTCCCTGCAACTGCCCATCCAACCAGCACCAAATGGACCTGCCTTAGCCCAGCTTCTGACCTCTGCTTGAGTGAGTACTGATCCCCAAGGTGTGTCCCTCAAGTTCTTGGACGATTGGCTGGCATTAGAGGTTTTAGCTTCTCATGCCTGCGAAGCAAACTCTTCCCGCCAAACAACAACTGTCTAGCGATGCATGCAGATGTGGGTCTCCAGCAACAACCTGCTGTTCACATCAGCCCAACGAAGACAGTCCACATTACCCAGAACTGCAAAGGTTCAGCAACGACCATGCCTTTGCATCAAACAGAAACCACCTGCAATGCCTAACCTGCTCCTCACACTGACAATAGTCTCCTTGCTTCAACTGCCAACTCAAAGCTACTCTGAAGCTCCCCACATGGACTTGGGCTCAGAGAAGGTAAAATCTTCAATAAGATGAGTCTTGTCCCGTTACCTGACCAGTGCTCCATCACAGTCAACATGAATTAGTTACTTTGATCTGGTCAAGAATGATCAAATACACACACTCGGTGCTTTGTGCTTCTTGGCACTGCTTTCACTAGAAACTTACAAAATTCATAACTCTGTTGTTCTGATTGGATTTTTGTTGTTTTGGTGTCATTTTATTTATTACAATTTACTCTATTTTTCTAATTTGGTTTGGGATTTTCATGGTGTTGTGTTTCACTTTTTTACAGTTTGAGTGTTTCATAAATACTTTACACATTGCCTTTAAGTTAAGCCTGACTGCCTTTCTGCCAAGCTACCAGAGGATTAAGAAAAAGTTTATTTATTGACTTTTGTGGTTTATCCTGACAAGATCTGCACTTTAATTTGAGTGTTGATTCCATCCCTCTCAACTAATAACCTAAGTTCTTAAACTAACCTTAAAACAAAAGGAAACAAGGCATATCCTCAGGTAGAACTTTGAAGTTAGCTAGTGTGTTGAAAGAGGATTGCCCACCCAACTGTCAGTTGGATAGAAAAGCAACACCCAAGAGCTCTTATTTAAATGGCTGTTATTCGAGAGAACAGTTGCACATAGCGCCTTCTTAGAGAGAGTGTCTAATATTTCCATGCTTTCCAAGGTAGGAGTTTTCCTGGAGATACTGGAAGAAGTCAGCAAGGGAATTACATGTTGTAACTTCTCATTTCATGAGGCCCAGGAGAAAGACAACACAGCCTGCAGGTTTCATAAGTGCCTCCTACAGCCCAGTGTGTGAGACTCTTCCTTTTTGCTCACATTTCCCTCAGGAATGCATCATTTTGGCCAAGCCAGCCCTGGTGCGCTTCAGTTTCAGCTTTCATAGGGTCATAGCAGTTCCTACCACCTTGTCCACAGTCAACATTCATTGTGGTTCAATATTACATGCTGCTAGAAACTCAAAGGAATGCGAATATTTAGACTTCGGTGCTCTCTTCTGCTCCTTCTCACTGTGGGTGAGGTTTGAGACAGCAAATAAATTTATTGAGACTACGGGTTCTTCAACTTCCACGTCATCCCACCTGAACAGTAAACAGCTTTCAGGCTTCACTCTCTGAATGGCACATGAAATTTCCCGCTCAGTCTCTCTTCAATTGCAAAATCCCACTAGGAACAGAAGATATGGCATACCTCATTCACAATAACTAAATTGGAACTCTCTCAACTTCCTACCTTTCCTCATTTCTGGAAGAGGGACTTGAATCCCCCTATTCATTTTCTTTTTCCAGTCCTGAATTTACTGTGGGTGGGGAATTATGTTACAATTTTTCTCTTCCCTATCTGTGCTAAGATAGTCTAAAGTTGCTAACTGTTCTCTTTTCTTTTCCTTCTATGGTGTAAAACAGGCTGAACATTGTAATTTGTTGCGTTGCAGGTCTGCTTCAGTTTGCTGTTTTGATTACATCACAGATGAATATTACTACATCTTTCTACCTAACTTATCTATTGTTGCTTTTCCATTCAATAGGTTGTTTTTCCTCCTGGTTTACAGGGGTTCCCTCGGAAGTGCTAGATTAATTCTAGTCCACGTTTCATCTTTCACAATGAAGGATTCTGTGAATAGCTTCAGGATTCAGTGGTGGCAGAAGAAAACTTCATACCATATCTCGACAAGAAGACAACTCAGGCCATCTACTTGAAACCAGCACTCGACACATGAACAGGAAACCTAGTGATCTGCAGACGAAGATACAACAGAGAAAACAGACATTGATAAGTTGAACAACTGCTCTAACCGGTGCTTGGTCTTTTGAGTGCTCAGGCAGTGCTAATTTTGAGCCAGTAATTGAAGCCTACCGGTACTCATTTTTTGGAGAACGGTACTTATTTTTCCTCATTAGACATTTACTGAGAGCCTGAGAGGAAAAATGAAAAAACTAGAAAAAATGAAAAAACTGTCATGAAGGGACAAAGCAGGAACCTGCAAGAGTGAGGTAAAGGGGCAGGGAGTGCCTGGTACTCGGACTATGCAGCCTTCAGTGTGCCAGCTGCAGGCTTCTGAGTGGAGCTGTGGGCACCAGCACTTATGTTTCTACAAATTAAACACTGTGCTTAGCTGCCCGTGAAAGCCAGTGAAAACATAAACTTGTTGTGTGCTTGTGGGACTACTCGCTTCCTACTGGCATTGAGTCATGATTTCACCGATTCACTATAGGGAATCCCATGCCCTCATGCAATGCTATATTTGTTCCCAAACCACACTAGGGTCTGCCAACTACTCTAGCGGTACCATGAAAAGAAAGACAATAAGTAATGGTAAGGGGACTTTTTTCGATGAGCCTTCATTTAGATTACCAGGAGAGACGTTGAAAATCACATCACAAAATACAATTTATTAAGTTCTTGGAAAGATGCAAATTGGGGGGTTAACAGGAACTGAAATAGAATCACCTATTTAGACAACAGAATGAGGAGCCTCAAATGACTATAGTAAGTTGCCACATAAATAATCAACAGTAAGCCAAGAATCTGTTGGAAAAATACTTCTAAACCTCTCTTCCTTAAGTTTTTTTTTTCCTTAAACTGATGTAATAAAATAAGACACTTCAATTTCAAAATGTACACTATGAACATAATATATACTCAAAACAATTAAGCAAATCGGCATTCCAAAAAATGTGAAGGTGCAACCAACCCAAAAAAAAACAAGCCCCCAATTCCTTACTACATGGCGGAAGTACTTCATATACTATAGTAAAACTCTTACTGTCTTTGACCCCCAACTATGACTATGCAATCCTTGGATAATTCAATAGGCTTAACACTTGCTTGTGACAATCAAAACAATAACACATTCCTCTATTTTGTAACCAAAGAAAGCTGCATTATACTTTTTAACACAATGCAGCCGATCTTTGTTAAAATATAATTTGCAAATACCCAATGGAGCGAGCCTCAACATTTAAAACATTAAAGCATGACATTACTTAAACTGTTTCATTTGAATTTACGCTTATTGCAGGTTATGTGTAGCAAATACAGATGTGTTGTGTAAGGGTTCTTTGTGAATTTAAAAAAAGAAGATTTATTTTACTGTACTTCAACTAAACTGAATCCCAAATCACAGCCAATATTTCCACTTCCTATTCTTTAAATAAATAACTCATACAGTGCTTGCATTTTTCTAAACAGTTGCTAAGAAACACAATGACATTTCCTAGCATAGTGCATAACAACATTTTATATTTATATACACTCGTTTTTGTCCAAAATGCATCCCTTGCATAATAATGAGGTGTTGAAAACCAAAGCTGTGTGTGTGTGTGTGTGTGTGTGTGTGTCCGTGTTAAAGTATTCACTACGCTCCTGTTTCCAGTGAGACTCAATTTAAATAGCCAGCCTAAACTTTTGCCTAGAATCGTGCACCAATTATAGCATGTGGCTCAACCAGGTCACTCTTATCAAGTGCCTTCTCCAATTTCTTTCCCCTAAAGCCTAGGTAGAGGTTGGATTTTGATACCTCACAGAAGATTAGTGTTCATATTACTAGATGTTACATCTAAAACACTGTAGATCCAAGCACAAACTTATCTTAAATCGTCTACATTTTATTTTAAAGAAGAGAAAAGTGCTACCAACCTAGGCAAGTTGCTTGATTCATAGCTTCAACAGAGTGTCACTAACATGATTAGTCAACGCACACTATCTCTCACTCACTACAAGGCAAATGGAATTATTTAACATAACTGGACCAACTTCAAGCTAAAGCCTACAAAAGGCCTACAAAAGTGTGTGTAAGCTGCCACAGTTTATAAGAGGTTGCCTAGTAAGATTAGAGCTGGGTCAAGAAAGGCAGAGGTGGGCCCATATGGGTGATTTTCTAAAGTACTATTATAGGTTTGCCACAGTTCCATCTAATACATTGATAACAGCAATCCGCTGTATCTTCACCCTACATAATCCCTAGTTGAACTTTCTAGGCACCGCACTGCAATCCTTACACATCAACCAGTCAGCTTTAGACTCACTGCTTCTTGTGCAATCCACCCTCAAAGTGACTCTGAAGAAGCAGATCACACTTACTTCAATGACAAAGGATCTGGCTAAATTAAATACTTAATAGAATAATAATCAGAGGGATGGGGAGGAATTATGGTCCAGTGTATGACTTCCCAAGTAATACGTTGATATATATAATACACTGTTCCAGCTAAGCAAGAGAGAAAGGATACGGGGCAGAGTCCTAAATTTTAGGAGCAAGAAACCTCACACAGGGACCCCCGAGAGGGATGGTTTGTAAATTTCTCCATCCCTGTTTTTTTTGTGTTATAGAGTTATTGACCATTACCTCTGTTTCACTCTTGCGACTATCTTTTAATCTTGGCCTCTATCCTTTATTTGGACTAATAAATTATTTACCCGCTATTTAGGTTTTGAGAGCCAATTTTAATCCCTAGCTTTCATCTCCTATTTTTCTATTTTTCTTACCCACACTTGGGGTCGTGGCATCATCACTAAAAAGATTTTGGGGCGGTGCCCGTCAGACATTGCAGTGCCGGTCCTACGAGGAGCAACTCCGATGATGAAGCATGACACCCTTATGGGTGTGTGAGGTTTCTTGCTCCTAAAATTTAGGACTCTCCCCCTGTATCCTTTATCTCTTGCTTAGCTGGAACAGTGTATTATATATATCAATAAATTAAATATTTCTCCGGTGGTAGCGGCCCTGAAACCATCCTACGAGTCTAGCCCGCATCTGCTGACAGTGCATCCATACATAATGTCTGCTTGTTGCAAATCATGACTGCAAGGATGATGGCCCTGAGGATTAAAGAGATGAATGCAAAATGGCAATCCCTTTCCATTATAACCAAATGCAGGCTTTGTGGGTGTAAACTTGAATTGTTTAGCCATCTTCTCTGCTGTTGCCCGGCACTAAGGATTGCACGTTGCACTTTGCTCAAACTTCTCTTTTTAAGCCAAAATATAAGGACGTGTGCACAAGCAATGAGCTTAAGGGCAGATTTATGGAAAGTGGTACTGCACTCTCTGGAGCAAGTGTGCTTTCCCTTTCCCCACAGTGGCTCCCTTTTTACCCCCCTTTACTCCCTGTTTCCCCTAGCTACCCCTGCTACAGGCACCCCTGAGCTGTGGCGGGATTCACCAACATCTCCGGTGTAGTCCAGCATTCTGCCTCAAACCATTCCTTGTAGGCGTCTCCCTCTGGTTTCTGGGTCCCACCGGGTTCTCGTCCCTCGTGTTCCTGTGAGGTGTCTTCTCCCTCTGGGCTCTGGCGTCTCTGTTGTCTTCCTGCTTGGGGCTTTCATCCTTCAGCTTGGAGCTTTCCTCCTCTGGCTCCTCACCAATGTCCTCCTCTGGCATCTCTCTCTACATCTCACTTCCCCCATCCGTGCACCTCCTGGTTGCTTTTCCTCTCTTTCTTTTCTGTTATCCTGGGATACTGACATTTGGCGCTTCCGTTTCCGGGTCACATTTTTCCTCCTCCTCCTCTGTCGACCTTCTAATTGGTTTTCCCAGTACGTTGTCCCCACGTTTTTCTTCCTGTTGGGACAAGTCCTTTGTTATAAAAGATGTGTTAGAGGGTCAGGTTCTAATACCTTTGTTTCCTTCCTGCAGAGGAAGCCGCTTACTCCAGGACAACAGACACAGCATCCCTAATTCAGGAAAGGAGTGGGGTCGGTGGGTACCTCAAACCCAACTTTTTAACCCTGCCCTGGTATGCCCTTAGAAGGTGTATGAGTTTTTGTCTGCAGTCCCCAGAGACCACTGTAAACCTATAACATTTTTATTAGTTAGCCCCGCTTAAGCAGCTAAAGCTGGGGGTTCATGGTGCCACTGGGTCAGGGCGAGCGGTCATGGTTACATTGTCAGTGTAGGAGATGGTACAATGGGTGCTGCGGACCACTTGTGCCATTTACCTTACAGGCCCAGGTTAGACGTTGACAACACATACTATGGACTTATAGGTAACTTAAACATGCCAATCAGGTGTATACCAATTTCATCATGCTGTAGCACAAGCACTTTATCACTGGTCAGCTAAGATAAAGGGAAAAGAGTTCTATAGCGGGCAAAACTAGTGTCAGCTAAAAGTCAAAGACATTTGCGGTAACCCTGCAAAAAGGGCACATTTCCAACAAGATCTATTTGCAAATTATAAACAGCTGCCCTTTATATATTTCAACTATTACTTTTTTCTACCACAAAGATAGTAGTCATCTTATATGTCTTGACAATGACAGCTATATTGGCCCACACGTGTTTAAAGTATAGCTATATTAGCAAATTATCCTAAAAAAAACCTGTTCTGTTTTCAAGCTACTTGCTCAGTGATTTTCCATGTCCATCATGGCATGGGAGTTATATATGGAACTGCCAATGCTGAAAGCATTCACAACCAATTTTGCCTTCGTGGGTTGGGCACTGCTCCTCCAGCATGAGGTCATGCTGTTGACCTGAAACCTCTCCCATTTACCCTTTTCCCACTATGACACACAGCCTTACTACAATGTTCCATTGTTACTGCAATATTCCCTTCTTCCTGGAGTAGCACAACCTGTGGGTGCTGAGCTAACTCCTATCTTCTAATTTTTCAGGGATGTCCTGTATCTGGCCAGACTATTCGCAAGAGCGGCTCTGTTGTTGTTTTTGGATATGCTTCTACTAAGCTCTGATGCCTAACTCGCTTGGGGATTCCATCAGCAGGTGGGCGTGCCCCACCTCAAAATGTCACAGTCTTATCTTTGGTAGCCAAAGGATGAGGTCTGCATGTGCAGGCTAAAATTGTGCACCTGCATAGGTCTCCAGTACCTGGGCTTGGATCAGCTGAGTAGCAAGGCTACATTGGCCACTAATGCTAGTAAAAAAAAAGGTTCCGGTATTCCTTTGGGTAGCTGGTAACAAAAACAGCAGAATAGAGGGGTAAAATGGACCCTTTGCAACTCGGTGCCCCAGCACCACAGTCCTCATTATAAGTTTGCTCATGTAACCCTGCATCTATTCAATCCCCTGCAACCCTGCATCATTTCCTGAACGGTCGTGTTTCCTCTTGTTTACTCTCTATCTTGTTTTTTTCTGCTTTTCACTCTCTTCTATATCAGTCCACTTTGCCTCGCCATTTTTCATGAATGTGTCAATTCTACACTGTATATATATATATTCACTTCTCCCTTTTCTGCTGCTTCACTCTAGTCTCTGTTTAAGTCCCCTCTCTTTACTTTCTCTCATTCTTCTATGATGTTACATCATTCCACGTTTCACTCTCTCCCCCACTCTCTTACCTTCTTTTTTGTATCTCCAGGCTTTCAGGCTGGATCCTATTACCTCTGGGATCCGGTGCCACCGCACCATCTGCACCATTTAAAGGTAAGCCCTGGCTTGGACCTATTTAGTCTAGAAACAACAAATTTGCAGCACGAAGACTACGGCAAGTCTCTCCTATCCGTGCTTGTGATGCAGAAGGCCTAACTCCTTTGACACATGCCTCATGTATGACTATTCTATAAAGAAACAACCCTATATAATGAAGAAAAACATAAAGAATTTTAAAAATCAAGTAGATAGTTGAGAAGACTAAAAAAATGCAACCATAGATCTATTGTGAGGTTAGTAATAGTTCTAGTAAAGTTTCCTGCATAGTTACCTAAAACCAAACCAATATTGATATTAAGTGATCAAACAAAAAATAAAGAAAAGGGTAACTAATCTATGTTAGCACTAAACATTAAACAAAAATATAACAACTTAGTTAGGACTTAGAAGCAACCATTCTACCAAGAAATTCCAATTGATATTACCATTTTTCAGAATTATTTATTGTTAGTCCTATATTAGTTATTTTAATTGAAATAAAGAAAAGATAGATAGATAGATAGATAGATAGATAGATAGATAGATAGATAGATAGATAGATAGATAGATAGATAGATAGATAGATTCTTCTTTTGGCCAGAGCCTGGCAATACCCCCTCCCCCCCCCAGGGATCGCTTGAGGCCCCCCTAGGGAGGCCCGCCCCCCCATTTTGAAGACCACTGTTCTATAGGTTCTGTGGTTGACATTTTATTTCCACCTGCTGTTCTTACTAATATTTTGCCCCAGAACATCTTAGGTACATTATGAAAACAATGTTGTTGTTGTTGTTTCTTAAAACCTATGATTGCTGCTTAGTCTGCAAGAGCTGGAATGATATGAAATTTAAAGCAACAAATGTATTTGCATAGGAAATATAAACATCACTGAAACACATCACCTGATGTAGATTTCTGGATTGCTGACAGAGCTTGAACATACTAGAAGTATATACAATAAAGAAAACATATTCCTGTTAACCTTAATGTCTTGGGAATCTAAGGCCAAATAGACTTAAGGTCTGGTTACTGTTTTGCAGATGGAATACTCCATCAAAACAAGAAGTATCCATAACATTTTAATTGCTGTAGGCTATAATGCACTTAGAATACGGCAGACAGGAAAACTGTCTTGTTTGTGACAGAATAGTAAATCAGATAAACTCTAAAGAAGACCCTTAATTATCCCGGTGGTAATCTGACCTAAAATAGCTTGGAGCAAATGCAGGTATTCGAACAAATGAGGTGCAAAGCTTTCCTAGGTTATGAGGTCTAAGTTTGCTTTTTCAGCTTCAGAATCTCATGTTTGTCCATAGTGATAATGGAAACTTAAATAAGGTAATCTTTTGTAAGTTTGTTGGTGCTTTGTAATGTTCATGGGCTCTGAAATCCCAAAAAATAGTGATGGAAGAGCAATATAGAATTCCCTTAGGGGTGGGCGAATCATTGAAGCCTTGAGCCAGCCAGAAGCCAGATGCCTGACTCTGCCTCAGCTTGACCGATTTTTGGCCATCCTGCCAAAAATGAGGAATGCTTTCATTTGGCTTCTTCCTGCCCCTTAGTGTCTACCTTTGTGTGTCAAGAATAAATACAAAGCATTAACCTTTAATGTAAAATGGGAAGGAGAGAGACAGATATGGCCACCTAGCTGCAGAATTGTGCAATGTGAAACCCAAGCACAGGCGATAGTCGCAGCTTCCACACTTGACCAAATTGTGCAATCCTAGGAAATTCATTTCACCATGCCTTGGTTTTCTTCATTTTCAAATGAGGAAGGGCCACATGTAGGTACGTTTTGCGACTCGCAAATCAGTAGCATCGCCATTTGCGACTGTGCAAAACGCGAAATGGTATGCACAAATGCCATTTCGGAGTCCCAAATAGCGATGCGACCAATTACCGAATTGCAAACATTTGTGACTCGAGTTTGCGTCTTGCAATTAAGAAATCACAATTTGTGAGTCGCAAACTGAATGTACAAGGCAATTGCAAATTTCGAATAGTTGTAAGTAGGCCGTTTTGCACACCCAGATTAGCCTTGATTCCAAACAGGTGGTAACCAGAAGCAAAATATAAAAGCAGACCCAGAAGGCATCTGGGTTTTTCAAAATGGCTGCACTCTACGTGATTGCATGGAGGAGGCAAATCCAGGCTGCCCAGCAGAGGAGGAGGGGGAGGTGGAGACACGAGAGGATATACAGAACCAGGCAGACCATATTTCAACAGACTGAGGAGGAAATATATGACAAATATAGACTGAGCAGCGCAGTCATCTTAGAGATGAAACCTCAGCTAGAACCCCAAACCCTGTGCTGCTGCTGCTCCATCCCCACAAATGTGCAAATGCTGTGCTCACTGCACCTCTTGGCCTCGGGTAGCTACCAGGGGGTGATTACAGTTGCTGGTGGGGTGTCCCAAAGTACCCTGTCACAATTCTTTAGACGGTTCCTAGATGCCATATTCGCACACATGTCCAAATACATATACCTTCCCAGGAATACAGAGGAAATACACAGCACCAAATTGGACTTCTACAGAACTGCAAACTTTCTCCATGTAATAGGGTGTGTGGACAGGACACATATACCCATATGTCCTCCTGCAAATCTGGAATATGTGTTCCACAATTGAAAATGTGCTCACTCACTCAACATCCAGGTGGTATGTGATGCCCATAATGTCATAACTGATATAGTGGAAAAATTTCCAGGGAGCACACATGATGCATACATATTTAGGCACAGTGGGATACACAAAAGCCTAGAACGTGGGGAGTTTGGTGAAGGATATTTATTAGGTACTGTGTAGTACCCACCAATGTCAGAAATACATTTCAATGCATAACCATGTGAAGCCATGCTTATATCTTCTGTTTTGTTACACAGGTGACAGTGCATATGCTCTGAAGCCATGGGTACTCACCCCATATCTAACACCTGCCAATCAGAATGAGAGGAGCTACAACATTGGACATCGGCGAACCAGAACCGTCATTGAGAGGACCTTTGGCATCTTGAAGTCACGTTTTAGATGCCTGCACAAAAGTGGAGGTGCACTCCAGTATGCCCCAGAGATTGCATGCAAGATTGTGGCGACATGTGCCATCCTACACAACATAGCAACCAGATGTGGGCTACATCTCATCTTAGATGGCACAGATTCTGAGGATGGGGAGCAGGAGCCATTACAATGACAGCCTGGGGATGGCAGCATTGCAATGGAGGGAAGACAGATACGGGATCACATAGCAACTCATTACTTTGGCAGGTAAGTGCCAACTGTAACAGCACTCACAAATGTAAGACACACATAGTCAGGTTGTGCAAAACAAAAATATCCTTTAATGTCAGGAGTGGCTTATAGCTAGCAGTAAAGAAGTATAATGTAACAAAGTCTGACACATTTAACTCATGTGCCTTAGGCTAAACCTAGGGAGACAACATCACACCCTCCTATGGCTACGACCACCATGGCCTTTACCTGGTTGGTCCACTGATGTCTGGTTGGCACTGCTACTACGCAGGATGCGGGCATCTGAAGCAGAAACGCGGCTTACGCTTGATATATCCTCACTGTCCTGAGGGGTGTCACCAATACCTCTTGCTGCCTGGGAGATATGAATGAGGTCAACTGCAGCAGTAATGCTCCCTAGACCCCTTGCCACATCTCCAGCAAAATGGTCTAGTTCTACCTGGAGCGTGACAGAGAGTCCTGATAGGTAGGTAGTTGTGGTGGCTAGGCAGCCAATGGACTGACTGAGCTGGTCCAAACGTGCAGCTGTGTTGTGCTCTCTGCGCCTTGCATGGACCTGATCCACAACCATTCCCCTACAGAGGTCATTGATGACGGTGGGGAGGTTGACCATGTTGGTGTTCATGGTGGATAATTGGTTTTCAACATTTCCAAATCCCTCTGTGAGGGTCTGCTGCATTCGATGCAGGTTCCAGTTCATCATCCTCATGTGTTTGTTTTGCAGGCGGTGACTGCTCAGTAGGGATGCCTCCAGTCCAAGGAACTGTTCTGTTGTGACATCCTCCTTACCTGCATCATGTGTCAGACGACGCCTTCTACGGCCAGACCCAGCTGTTAGCAGTGGCCCACTCTCACCCATCTGTGGCCCCGGTGTCAGGTTTACTGCCTCATTGTCCACATCTGTCTCCTCTGTGGTTTCACGTGCATGGTGACCAATCAGTGTGGTACTGCACTCCCCCAGAACGCAACGAAAAACAGATTTAATTTATGTTCAACTGACATATAGTTATCTTCTAGGGAGCTGATGGACTTTACACTTTACAGGTGATATTTTAATCTTATTTCAATCAATATTAATGTCAAGTATACGTAATAATTGACATTAATATTGATTAAAATAAGATTAAAATATCACCTGTAAAGTGTAAAATCCATCAGATTATATTTCTGTCTGTCGTAAATTCTGAGGATTTTTTCACATGTTTGTTACCTAAAGATTAATTTATTTCTAAATATATCACGATAAAACAAACCTACACAATCACACAAAACTTATTTTCAGAGCAATTTTACTTTAGAAAAAACGTTAATACAGAGAACAGGTCATTCTGTAAAGGCTGGCACAGTTTAGCCGGCTCTCGGAGCTGTATTATGACTGGACTGACCCACGGGCGCGCGGAAGGTAAACGGATCTGAAACATGCGGTCCCAGGAGAGACGTTTCATAGCATGGCAATGCTTGGATTTACTACGCAAATCCCATCTGTGGAGTAAACTGAGCGATTATCATTGTACTTTGGAAGAGCAGCCAGTTTTGTCCAGCCGGGGAGATGATAAAACGATTCCAGGAGCTGTGGGGACTTTCGAGGTCAATAAATTGAAAGTGAGCCCAGATTAGCAGATTGTAAATCCATGCCTCTGTTTGCGCGAGGATTCGCTTCCGCTTAATTTTCTTCATTCACAAGAGTTTAATTCATTTAGTTTGTTTTAATTTTATTGAACAGTCGTCTTCAGCGCGTGCCATAATAAAACAGAGTCCGAATAAAGAAGACGTAAGGATTCACCTCAGACAAGCCAAATTTGCATTTTTAACGTGTCTCAACACGGGCATAGGTTCGGAGGAGGAGGGGGGAAGGGTTTGGGGTGTTACACCCATAAATGTATTTTGTGATAAATAGTTGGGTGCAGGTGCTTCCCGTCAGGTATGGTCAGGTGTCCCTGGGTTTTCACCAAGAATGTTTGCACACATAGAAAAAAAACGCACACACTCGCTCTTCCCCTCTCTCTGTTTGGATTTATTGACTTAAAAATAATTTGCTTTCTCTCACTTTAGTAACCCTATCAATCCGCATGCCTCTCCTTTCCGCTAGCATCTAAGCCCCTCTTCCATGCTCTGATGCTCGTATAATGACAATATATTTCAAAGCGCACCACAATTAAACATACTTATCATAACGCTTCCCTGTCAAATGATTCAAAATGTGAGGGGAAAAAAGGCCCTGTTTGTTTTTCAATGTTATTTGCTGTTGTCCCAAAAAAAGACGGCTTTTGTACAGAGATCAGTTGTAATCATTAAACCACAAGCTCGCGGAGGCCAGGAGCCAGCAGAAACATATTTCCATTTTAGCGCCTTTAGCTGATGAAAGCGTCAGCTTAATATAATCAGCTGAAATCCATTTACCATTGAGCCCCCTGCGGCGCCCGGGGACTCTCTCCCCTCCGGCCGTATCTGTTCTGGAACAGGTGCTCTAATGGTAAATTAATTAGTCGGCGGAGATGCACCTTGGTCCCCGGCCCGGCGGGCCTCTTGTGGGTCAGAGACTCCGGGAGAATGCCATCTGGGCCCGCTTTCCCCCAGAGAGACTATCAAAGTCTGTGGAGCGCGCACTACAGAGCAGGGTTCAGATGACAATTAACCCCATTAGGCTTCGTTTTCATTTCAGTTTATAGTGTGTCAACATGTTGACTTCGCGCGTAATCCGTCTCACAGAATCGCGCGTGGCATTCTGGGACGTGCCGACGTCGGCAATTACAAAGGTGCATGACCCTTGGCTAAGGCCATGAGAACGTATTAAAGATATAAGAATCCGTTTTGAGTAATTTCACTTATTAAAACATATCTTTGGAGAACACCATTTCAAAAATAGTGATATAGGGCCAGTTTTACCCATTCTGTGTCTATGGGAAAATGTGTTTGTACATATGGCCCATAGTTCTTATTTTGCAAGTTCTTCCAGTGGGCCCCTGTTAAACTGTTGTGAACGGACACTGTACTTCCCCAATGAAAAAAAGGAAAAAAAATGACAGTCTCTCCTTATTGCAAAAGAAGGGCAGGAGACGCCTCTCAATCACTTACCACTAAACCCATTCGTGCGATTTTCCGTGATTTATTTATGAATAGCCCGTGTCCTACATTGACGCTTCTGAGGATTCTTTTCTTTAATCCCTTGGCACGTCTCTTGAAAGGTCCACCACTCGTAATCCTGCCACCCCATAACTAACCAAACCCTATTTGAAGCTGTGCATCGAAAACGAGGGAGGGACTAATGCCTGCCAGTCAAAACAGCTTGAGGGTCGAAAATTCAAGACACCTCAACTGAAGCCTCAAAAGAAATGCATTGAAGTCTGGATAGATCCAGAGGCAAGTCCCAAGCGGGAGGGCCACCTGAACTTTAGGGGAACCAATGAGAACACCCTGAGCAACCGAAAGCAAACACTGCACACCTTCAGGGTTACCTATAGGCCCTGATGTCGGCCCTCTGAAACTTCGTTGTGGTAGGAAATAAACCCTAGGAAAATCCAGTTTGAAGAAAATGCAACATCAGACCTGGGTCATATCCCAAGGAACAACATACTTCTTAGTGCACCATTTTTGAAAGGAAGCCAAACGTTGATTGTATGTGTTCCAAGTGGGGAAAAGACAAACAGTAGGCCCCATTGGCAGAGACGGGTTAGTGCGTGCACTCCATCCGTTTGGCAAGAGAGAACTGGAGCAGAGCACCGGAAGCAAGGCATTGACTTTGTTTGCAAACAAGTCCACAACAGGTGTGCCATATCTGCTGCACGCTCCCCCAGAACACTGCCCGACAGAATCAGAAGTCTTGGGATTAGGGGAATGTCTGATTCAAAGAGTCTACTTTTGAGTTTTCTTCCCATATGATGCAGACTGCCTTCAACAACAGAAGATATTCCTCCACCCAGAGGACCATTCTAAGAGCAGCACTGCCAACATTTTCTGGGGTAGAGGAGAGGCCTTGTCAATTAACATGGTAGTAGTGTTGTCTATCCTCAGAAATCAACCTTCCTCTGACAGACTCCGTAAAAGCCTATAAGGTCAAAAGAAGTACTGACATAGTAGTGGTTATGTCCGCAACCGCCCAGAGACCCAGAGCAGAGAGAACACTCAGAGTAGCACTCTAAACATGACCGAGGAATCCATTGTCAATAGCGCATACGGAGCTAGAAGAGGAAACCCTTTCTCCATAAGAGCTGGACCAACTTTCAACATAGCTCTAGAGTTATGCCCTCTAAAACTGGAATCCTGTTGTGCTCATGAAAACTATATTTCTCTACCAGAGCAGGTGTCTTGGAACACACAGTAATTGCAGCCAAGTCCACAGTATCACAAACAGAGTGGAAGCCTTGAGATGGAAAACAGAGAAGCACTCATAAGGAACACAGAAACCTTGAAAAAATGCAGTCCAGCCACTCTCTGAAGGCAATCACAGCTCATCAGTTCGCTCTGCACCCACACACATCTCCTTGTTGATTCTGACTAACATGGCCAGGAGATGCAACAGATGGATTCATTTGGCACGGCCCAAGTGCAAACATCTTGAATCAACTCAAACCGTGCCTTGCGAAAATTGATCAGAAATCCCGGGGAGCCGAGCATCTGACACACAGCTCCACCTCTATTATTGTTTTTCGCTGGAAGGAGAATGCTTCAACCAGTCATTGAGGTACAGGTGAAGGCCAAAGCACCTTTCAAGATTTTTTTGGGGATCAAAAGCAGCACTCAGCGATGTCTGGGTGAGTAATAAATACATTTCTGAAACTCTTCAAGAAAGGGTCTTCTAACAGATTCTGTTCATTACAGTACATCTTGTATATTAGCACATATGATGCCGAATAGACAAAAGCCCTTCCAACCTTCAAAAACATCAATAATGTAGGGTTTTTGCTACATTTTTTAATTGGTGTAAGCCAAACATGTAAAAAATGTATATTCATCTAATATTGCACAATACATTAAAATCATAATAGTTTTTGTTGATATCTACACAGGCATAAAATATACATCCTAAAAACAGAAGGACAAACGTGGTTGCTATTCAATTTTTACATTTTTTCACATTTAGTCGAAATTATTTAGACTAAACCAGATTTCATTTACTCCCCAGGCTGCTCCAGTTTGTGTTCTTCTACTATCCCTTGTTAGTACCAATAATGTAACTGGATCCAAAGGTGGGCACTTTAGAACTTCTCCGTGGTTCTGGGGTCCAGTAGTTTTGCCAAAAGCATTTTCATGGTTATGGAAGGATAAAAAGTTCAAAATATTTTCATACCTATTGGAAATCATTTGTCCACATTCTTTTTGTTTTATTCTTGATAGAGGGAATCACGAACCTGTTGTGAACATTTCTATTTTATTTCTAACATAATAATAGGCATTTTGGCCATTTTATGAATCCTATAATATTTATTTTTATAGCAAGTGTCCCATCTAGTGCAGTTCCAGAACTATGGACACTGAATTGTAGTGCGACTGTCATGATTTGTGCTTTTTCTAGCCCTCTTGTTATAGTCATCTCAGTAGCTAACATCTCTGTGTCGCTGGTTCGCTGTTAATACTGATGTCAGCCCTTTTCCTGGTCACTTTCCATGTAAGGGTTAGATGCCTCTCTCCACTGTCTTGGTTTTGGTGGTTCGGAGCTAGATTCCGACATTCTTTCAAGACTTACACATTGGCTGGCAAAGCTCCCATGTAATGACATAAATCAATTGCCATTTGGACATGATTTCTATGTATAAGCAGCACCCATTATTGATGGCACTGGTTTGCCTAGTACTCCTGATTTTAAAAGCAGTCTGGGTTGATAGTTTGTTCAAATTTTCTGGACAGCTACTTACTTGAATAAAGAGATCCATGGTTTTCTCTCTGACCTTTGTTTCAATGTCACCAACCTGCCTCAAAACTGGGGAAGTTCATCATTTGTTCCGGGCAGTAAGTTAATCTACAAAACAACAAGAACATGGTCACTGGTTGGTGCATGCATCTGTGATCTTGGGAAAATAATTTCAATAAAATAGTCAATCAGAACATTTCTGAAAATGTGAATATTAGGAAGTCACCAACTGTATGAAACCGGCCTTTCTTGGTTGGTCACCCTAGATTTTTTCACCTTTGTGTTAAGCCTTATTTTGGCAAACTATAGAACTCTTCACTCTACCCCTGCTAACTGGTTATAAAGTGCCTCATCAATATAACGTGGTTGGATTAGTATACTCCTAACTGGCATATTTAACTTACTCATAGGTCCCTAGAACTTGGTACAGGGTATACTCATAGCCTGTTAGTTAATACTGCTAGTAGACAGCAGCACCTATGGTGCCCTCAACAATAGTGGCAGTGTAAACATGGTTTCACCCGTGTAGTCTGACTGTAGCAGTATAAAAACTGGGATTGGACCTGTCAAAATAAATACTATTGACAGGACAAAATCTTCCATTTAGATAGTAATGTCACCCTTTTTAGCCCTAAAGGCAGGGTTCATGCTGTTGAAACATCAAAGATGTTGTAAGGTAATGTTAAACATGTCTTTACAGTGACTAGCACTTAAAACATATTTTCACTGTAGCATGGCTGGGTGCTCCGTAGAGCAAAAACTCTTTGTAACATTTATTAAAATCCTAATGAATGTTTAAGTCAGAGTTTTCATAAATATTATATTAGATATTAAGGAAAAGGTACTTTTAGAAAGTAAGGGGCCCAAAGCCTCTAGAGGTTATTTTGCATTAACCCCATGCTGCAGCATTGTGAGTGATCAAGCCTCGAAAGGAATGTGAAAATTTCTCCTGGAGCAGAAACAAAGGTCCGGGTGTAGGGAAGTGTTTTTGTTCCTCTGACAGAATGACCATTTATGCTGTGCCCATAAACTTAATTTACTTCAAGCATGCCTCCCCTGTCATGGGCAGATGTTAGATGACGACTAGTGGTACTCTTTCTTCACCCCCCCCCCCCAGGAATCCACCAATCCCACTGGGAGGGGAGCTGCCCCACAATAGACTTAGAGTGACAACAGAGGAGGGGCTGCTCATTTTCCTAGCAACACATCTGGGGTAGGCACAGACTCTCTACACAAGGGGAAAGATTTACACCATCTTGAATTTATGCAGAGAGGGGTACTGTGGGACTGTTTGCAGTAGGACACACAGGATATGCTTCTAAAGAGGATGGAGAAACCCCTAGGAACATTTACCCCATTGGTTAGGGGGAACCAGATGTCACCACACCAAAAAGCTGGTGCAAGGTACAAATGCATAAATACTTTACACATTGCCCCTAATTAGTCTGTCTGTTTGGTGCCATGGCTTCCAGGGGATTGAGCTCTTTTTAATTTGTTAACTTTAATGATTACACACTGGCAAAGACTGTGGTTATTACATAAGGTGGGTAGTCACCCCCTTAATGAATAACCCAATTTCTTATTCCAGTGCATTAGAATTCTAAAGCTTTTAGCACACTTCATGGCAATTAGATAACATTTCTCCACTTCACCTTATACAAGAGGCTTCATTTGATTCAATCAAATTTACTAACATTTTACTCCATGGTTATGCCACTTTTGTGGGGCAGCCATGAGGGAAAATGTTGGTTGGTATTTACTAAGACATGCAAGACCCAACTTGGGTTGCCTTGCATGGCTTGGTAAAAAAAAAGTCACACAACGCATTGCATTAGACTGCATCTGGGAAGCGTTCCATGGCCGGAGCATGGGCGTTCTCATGCATCTACACATGGATTTTGGCGGATTGCGAGATTAAGTAAAGGCACTAAACCTGGTAATGTGTCCAAATACTATGCCTTATCTAGTGAGGCATAATGAGGAGAAATATCTTGATTCCTCCTTGTTACTTCTTCTATATGGAAAGGAAATTGCCTTACAAGAATGTTTTTATAAAGGAAGTTGTCCCTTCCTCGACAAAAAGTCCTTTCCATAACGCAGCCACTCTTAAATTCAGACATAGCTCTAATTCTGTAATTCTAAAAATAATATTGAGAAGTGCTTCAAGAATTGCATTATACACAATTTTATGCTATTCAGAATAATGCAAGATTAATTTATTCATTATATCAACAAAAGGCAAAAACATATTGCCTTGCTATGCCTTGTAAAATAAAGTTGCCAGTGTTAATACACGAATTCCAGAATATAATGATATTACATAGTTTTAGAGAAAAAAGATTGAATCAAGTTTAAAAAGATATCTTGGTGTGGTATTCGAAGACGTCTTAATACACATGCCATTGGAGATTATTACAAATGCATAAAAAGGGACTGCTGCCATGAAACCATAGTGAACCTTGCCTAACAAGGAATGTAATATGATACCTGTCAAAAACAGGTAACCACTGCCTTCATTGTTTCAATTAGTTGTACGTTTTGCATAACTTATTCATGGAGGTTAATTTGTTTTATAACTCAACACACGGAACAACACCGGATGCGTGGATAGAAAATATACAAATATTATCCTCACCAACTAAGAAGTATAAAGACCAACTATTATTTTTTTCCTATATTTCATTAAAAAAACTTCACTATTGTAAATAATTGATGAATTAGAGAAATAATTACCAAGATACTTAATTGTGTTTCTAAATCACATTATTGTAGAAATGTTTAACATATCTGATATGCAATCAACATTTAAATGGAAAAAGTGTTATTAATATTTAATATACATCCTGGAGTCACATCATATTCACTAAATATTTGAAGGATAGTTGGAATTGCACTAATGGGACAGCTCATAATAAAAAGCAAATCATCTGTGTAAGGATTGTATACATGTTAATGATCCTTTTATTCTTAAACATTTTGTAGATTAAATAAAGAACAGGTTCAATTGCTAGTAAAAAGTACACATACAAATTTGACAGTTCACAACATCACTACAACCAAATATTTTCATGCAACTGGGAGGCAAGTTTATTGACGTTGCCGTTGCATGGCTGTGACTGCCTTGAAAATCTCCATATCAGGAACAGTCTTAGGAATTCAGAACATGCAGATACAAAATAAGTTCCCAGTTCCCTTAAACTGATCGACATGTTATTACAAGCATATGGGAAGTTTTGCAGATTTACCCCTTGCCAAGAGAATTATTTAGATACACATCACTTTTTATTCATAAGTAGATGCAGCCTCCATTCAAAGGAGATGGCACCTCTCATCATGGGTGGAAAACCCCCCTCCAAATCAGGGTGCTCCTAGCCAGCATAAGAGGTTGTTGCCATGTACTGAAGGGTGCTAACTCTTCTTAAAAAGTAAAACACAGATGTCTTTGTATTACTATGGGTTAGAAATGGGGTCTTTGGTTGGCAGTCAGGGTACCTCCTGTCAAAGCAAGGTCCATCTCTCTAGTCAGGGCAAATGAGAAACACACCTGGGTAACTCCCGCTCACCCCTTTGGTAGCTCGGCCTGAGCAGAAAGACTTAACCCAGAGACAAAGTGTAAAGTATTTGTACCAACACACACAGTAACACAGTGAAAACACTACAAAATGACTCAACACCAGGTTAGAAAAATAGCCAATTTATCTGAACAAAACAAGACCAAAACAACAAAAATCCAACATACACAAGCAAAGTTATGAATTTTCAAAGGATTAAACTTCAATATAGTGCTTGGAAACACTATTTATTCAAATTTGTGACACAGCGTTGTGTCAGAGTAGTTCCCAATAATCTGACGCAAATGGCGCCGGTCACGGAGTCTCACGGACCCTCAGGTGCAGTACCTTGTGAAAATGAGTAAACAAGTCGGTGCACGGAGTCGGGGATCACGGCGTCTCTAGATCCGATGGGGCGTTGGTTCTGGTGCTGCGGTGTAGAGAAGCAGAGGCATCACAAAGAGGTGTCCGGTCCTTGCTGTGGAGTGGTGGAGGTGAGGTGGCATCTGTGTGAAGCGTTGGACCCACGCACCTCCGGAAAAGTCGATATCCAGCAGTCACAACATGGTGCGTCAACTTCCATGGAGTCACAGACTTCGGCGAGGATGCAGTGGCATCGGGCCCATGGGATCGTCACACTCCAGCGAGGACCACGACTTTGGTTTCAGGTGACGTGATGGGATTCGGCAGCGGCGTCAGTCCAGAGTACATCCAAAGTCTGTTTCCTTGGATCTTCTTGTATTCCACCAGCTTCTTCCTTCAAGGTCCCAGGGACTGGATTAGGCACCACTTGGCAGGGTAGGAGTCTCAGCAGAGAGTCGAGGTGCTGGCAGAGGAAGTCTTTGAAGGCCTTTGAAGGGGGCAAGTTCAGTACAAGCCTTTGGAGATTCTTCTCAAGCAGGAATATACCGCAAAGTCCAGTCTTTGTCCCCTTCCTCAGGCAGAAGCAGCAACTGCAGGATAGCGCAACAAAGCACAGTCATAGGCAGGGGCAGCACTTCTCCTCAGCTCTTCAGCTCTTCTCCCTGGAAGAGGTTTCTCTTGGTTCCAGAAGAAAATCTTGAAGAAATCTAAATTCTGGGGTTTTGGGTCTAATACTTATACCCCTTTCTGCCTGTAAAGTTGCCCTACTTCAAAGTGAAATCTCTGTTGTTTACAGGATCCTGCCTTGCCCAGGCTAGGCCCCAGACACACACCAGGGGGTTGGAGACTGCACTGTGTAAGGGCACGCACAGCCCATTCAGGTGTAAGCGACCACTCCTCCCTCCACCCTAGCCCAGATGGCTCATCAGGATATGCAGGCTACACCCCAGCTCCCTTTGCATCACTGTCTAGAGGAGATTCACAAACAGCCCAACTGTCAGTCTGACCCAGGCAGGGAATCCACAAACAGGCAGAGTCACAGAATGGTTAAATCAAGAATATGCCTACTTTCTAAAAGTGGCATTTTCAAACTAACATTCTAAAAAATGCCTTCACTAAAAGATGTATTTTTAATTTGTGAGTTCAGAGACTCCAAACTCCAGATCTCTATCTGCCCTCAAAGGGAAACTACACTTTAATTTTAAGAATATGTAAAGGCAGTCCCCATGTTAACCTATGAGTGGGATAGGCCTTGCAACAGTGAAAACTGAATTTGGCAACATTTCAATATTAGAACATGTAAAATACATCAGTACATGTCCTACCTTTAACAGACACTACAGCCTCCCCATGGGGCTACCTAGGGTCTACCTTATGGGTGCCTTACATGTATAAAAAGGAAAAGTTTGAGCCTGGCAAGTGGGTACATTTACCAAGTCGAATTGGCAGTTTAAAACTGCATATGCTAACACTTCAGTGGCAGATCTGAGCCATGTTTACGGGGCTACTCGTGTGGGTGGCACAATAAGTGCCGCAGACACACTGGTAGCATTTCATTTACAGACCCTAGGCACTTCTAGTGCACTTTACTAAGGACTTAATAGTAAATCAAATATTCTAATTGTGGACAAGCCAATTACACATACAAGTTCACATAGGAAGCACTTGCACTTTAGCACTGGTCAGGTAAAGTGCCTAGAGTAACAAAACCAGGAAAAACAGAGAAAGATTTGTGTGAATTTGGTTGGGAATATATTGATGGAGTTCTAAAACCTATGAAATTTCTAAAGCCTCTACCCACAGAAAAATGTCCCTGTCGTTATGCACTTCTCAATGTACCACAAGCACCTACTGAAACAAATTAATAAAGTGAACTATGAAAATGTGTCTAAAACAAGAGTGATAAGAATTATTTTTTTCATATTCAGATGATAAACATTGTTTGGTGTATACATAAAATGATTAAAAAACATTATTTGTTTCATTTCCATTTATATCTCTTCTTCCTCTATTATAGTTGTGTTATGATTTGTAGTTGGAGCTTAAAGTGCCAATGCATTCTGCATTCTAAGTTCCAGTGGTAGTGCGGGCGTTCCTAAGAGGACAGATGAGAGTTGTCTGGCTTAGGGACAGCCACGCTGTGGTTGCTGGGCACATATTAAATAAATACATATTGAAACTTTTGATCTTATCCGTGTGGTGTGGAGTGCTTGACTGAAGCGTCACAAGATTTGGCGACGAGCTGAGCCAGTCTGCTTGTACTTGCAACCATTTGAGGTGGTTTGGAACCCATTGTTGATGATGGCAGCAGTTACAGATGTAGGAAAGAGGGGGATAGAGAAAGGAGTGCAGATATTGTGATCATATCTATCATCTTCCCTGATACGGTGTGCAGATTTTCCTTTTTTTCTCCTGTTTCGATGCCCGTGAAAAATGCGCTCTTGTGCCAATGGACGTCATCACGTTCCTGACGCTTCCAAGGTTGTTTGCTTGCCACCATCTTGTCTAGGCACCATCACTCTGGTGAAGCTCCTACGTTGTGCATGCCACCATTTTGTGGTGAAATGTAACAGTGATACTCACACCATTCATTACAATTGTTATTGCGTCTCACCCTGGAAACAGTGATACGCACACTGCACCCGATTTAAAAGTGTGTTATCGTAGCGCACAACTGAGATATGTGCACCATTAAAATTTGTGTGTCATCGTTGAGATCAATGCTGATACGCACACCATTTAAAGTTTCATGTCATCGTCGAGGTCAACGTGATCCGCACACCATTTAAATTTGCATAATTCTGCATACTTATTAACTCTAGATTGTTGACTTTATTATTCATGTTATACACCTAGCTGCATT
This sequence comes from Pleurodeles waltl, assembly GCF_031143425.1. Classification (NCBI taxonomy): domain Eukaryota; kingdom Metazoa; phylum Chordata; class Amphibia; order Caudata; family Salamandridae; genus Pleurodeles; species Pleurodeles waltl. Next base: position 72,901,578 of record NC_090450.1, on the reverse strand, counting down.
ACAGTATGTCTATAATAGCTGTAATATATACATTTTATTTCTCTCTGGTCACAGTAGCATATATATTGTTCTCTGTAACATGCAGCTTAATACTATAAACTTGCCAACAACATTTCTAGATTAACCTGGAACATTATCTGTAGAATGGAAGGATTGGATAACCATGTTTGAAACTTATGTGGAAGCTTTAGGAGCTCAACACTTTAATGCATCAAGGAGAAAGGCCTTACTTCTTAATTCTTTAGGCAAAGAAGGGCAGCACATTTTTAAGTACTTACCAGTAGCTACAGCATCTAATGGAGATCCACTTGAGGATGTTTATCTGGAAGCAAAGAAATGCCTGGAAGTTAGATTTTCAACGGACATAAATATAGTAATGAATAGATATACATTTTATACTCATTCACAAGCTGAAGGTGCATCTATTGATGACGTTGTCTTCAAATTTAGAGACTTATCGTTGAAATGTAAATTTGGTGTTATGACTGACGAGTTGGTATGTGATCAACTCAAAGTGCATTGCAAGAGCAAGAAAATTCAAGAGCGACTCTTGGCAGCTAAGAATACATCTCTTATTGATGCTACTGATATTGTGAGAATTGTTGAACAGTTTAAGCATTGCATGAAAGAAATGGAAAAAGAAAATGGTATCAGTAGAATGTTTGCAACCACAGTGTCTGAAATCTCAGGGTTTGACAAAACTGAATCAGAAGTTGGAGCAATTATGAAAAATAACAAAAACTTCTCTAAATTCAAACAACTTACTAAGAGATGTTACCAGTGTGGGAGCAACTTTCATACTGCAGATTACTTAAAATGTATAGCTATTAACAAAACTTGTTGAAAATGAGGACGTAAAGGGCACTTTGCAAATGTGTATAAACAGGAGAATAGATCTAGGGTAGCCACTGTGGATGAAAAACTTTATGCAATGGAGGGCACTGGAGTAACTGATAGAGTTCTTTGTGTGGGAGATGAAGTCAATCAGGGCAGAAAAAAAGACTGCAACTGACTTTGTCCCTAATGACAAGATGGTGGAATTAATGATAGACTCAGGTTCTATGTATAACATTATTTCTAAAGAAATATTTACTGCCTTGTGGGCTAAAACTAAGCTGTTCCCAAAGGATATCATCCCAGGTGGGTACCAAGGGGAAAAGATGAATGTAATAGAGTACATACAATCATTGAATTTGGAGGGAAAAATACCTGTGGTAACGTTTATGTAGCTGAGAGTGGACTCCCCATATTGGGTTGGATGCATCAATATGTCCTTACATTGTGGTAAGCCCCAGAGCTTCTAATCAAGTACTGGTAGTAGAAGACATTGCACTTTCAGAAATGTTGAAGAAGCACAGGAAGTGTTTCAAGAAAAACTATGGCATTTAAAGGGATATGTCTATGAAATAGTATTGAAGCCTGATGCAGTTCCGGTCCAACACAAATTGAGGAGAGATATTTTAGCAGCTTGAGGTGCGGTGAAAGAGTTGTTTGAAAAAATGATTGATTCTGGAGTGGTTAAGACAATAGAAACATCTAGATAGATATCTCCAATAGTTATTATGGAGAAAGCTGATGGGAAGTATAGTGTGAGAAAACAGGGCTGATTGCAGAGGCCCCATAACTTTTTGCCCCCATTTTCCTCTTTTTGCTGGTGTTTTCCTGACTTTGATGGTGCCCTGGGTACTGCTAACCAGTCCCAGGGCCTGTGCTCTGTGTAAAATGGATATGCAAATGAGGCTAATTATAATTGGCTAAGTTAACCTACCTATAAGTCCCTAGTATATGGTAGGGCATGTAGGTTTAGGGACCACAGCATAGGTGGTGCACACCTAGGTGCATTGCTGAGGTGCCCAGTGTCATTTTAAAAGCAAGCCTGCCTTGCTGGCTGCTTTTAAATTAAAGTTATATGCAAATTCGACTTTGGAATTAAAGGTACTTCCAAAGTCTTAAACTACCTTATTTTTACATATAAGTCACCCCTAAGGTGTGCCCTATGTGCCCCTAGGGCTGGGTGCCATGTAACTATAAGCAGGGACTTTATAAAAATAGATTTATAAGCCCTGGTGAGGTAAAAACAGCCAAATTCGTTTTTCCCTCATGGAAGTAAATGGCCTTCATAGGCTAGAATGGGCAGACTTTATTTTAAATTTTAAAGTCTCCTTAAATGTTACATACCAAGAATTTGGTATCAAATTAATTGTTGTAATAAATCCCACAACTTCCAGTTGTTGGATTTAATATAACTTGTTCAGGTAAAAAGTTTAGACTTTACCTAAAAAGTTGCCAATTTCAGCTCTGCATTGTTTTTGCTGCTGTGCTCTGATTGGCCAGCCTGCAGCAGCTTCTGCCAGGCTGCCTTGATGAGGTGTAAAGTGGCCAGGCTTCACACAAAGGAATGTGCTTGGGGGAGAGAATCTCCCCTCAGCAGATGGTGAGGCAGGAAGGGGGAGGGCTGCCAAACTGGTCTTCAAAGGCAGAGAAGGACATTTGGAGCACCCAGCAACACCCCCACATCCTGCAACCCCAGACAATTAGGTGCCCCCTTGATTAGATTAGGAAAGGGCAGGAGAGGGGTGTGTTTATGATTTTTAGCCACACCAGTGGGTGGGCTCCGCCAGATGTAACCTCCAAAAATCAGATTCATCCATGTTGGATTTTTGGAGACTGTTGCCTTCTGGGATGGATTTTTGCCACACTTCCCATGAAGTGGTCATCACGGGGGGACGACCCTGTCCCTGATTGGAGAACCAGGGCCCCCCTGCTTTTCACCCAGGAGCAAGGATAAAACTGGCAGACCTGCACCCACGCCTCAGATCCCCACCAAATTTCAAGAAGAAAGAACTTAAGGAGAAGAAGGACTGCCCTGCTGGACCCCTGGCCTGCACCTGGAACCTGCACTCAGAAGGACTGCACCAGCTGCACACTTGGGCTTCACCACAAGAAGGACTTTGCCTGGCTTCAACTGGTTCAAGGAGGGACTCCCTGTTTGCTACAGGTGAAAAATTGCTAACCAGAGTCCCCTGCACCAACTCCTGAAGAAAGCGACCAGCTGACCACTGTCCAGTGGCCAAAAAGGAGTTTGCGCCAGGTGCATTCTGGGAGTTGAAGTCCGCACCCCCCAAGGACCATCACAGAACTTCTGGACCCTTGGGGTGAGCTGTGGACCCCAAAAGAACCTTAAAAGAACATCTGGGTGAAGCCCCAGAAGTTTGGAAAAGATTTGAGAATTTTTGGAAAAAAGCTCCAGAGAGGGACCGACCCGCCGCGGAAATTCTAGCCGGCTTGCCTCAACCGCGACCCGGCCTGACTTCGTGGTTCGTCCCGGTAAAGAAAAACATCCAAAAAAGAGACTAAGGGGGTCATTCTGACCTCGGCGGTAAAAGGCGCCTACCGCCGGTCAGAAATCCTCCATAATCCCGCCGCGGTCGCGGAAACCCGCCACGGTCATTCTGACCCGCAGAAGGCAAACCTCCGAAAATCCGACCGCCACAACAGACCGCCAGACCAGCGGTCGGCGGAAAGGTGGAGGTGACCAAACCTCCACCGCCACGCCAACAGAAATACGCCCATCCCATTACGACCCACGAATCCACGCGGCGGTCATTCAAACGCGGTATTCCATTGGCGGGACACACCGGCGCGGTCAGAATACCCACCAACGAACAAAACTCACCCACATTGGACGATTTGAATCCCACACACCTGATACACATACACACACCACTCCCACACACACAATACAATATAAAACACCCACCCACATCACCCACAAACCCCTACGCTTACAAAATCGTAAAGAAGGCAAGAGAGAGACACCAGCATCCAAAACATAACAGCCACAGCCACTCAACACCATCACCCACACACTATCCACACACAAAACAACACACACCACCACACTCAACTCACTTAAATACACATACTCCACCCCACACATCATACACACCACCCCATGGCACCCCAAAGACAACCCCGCTTCACAGACGAAGAACTCAGGGTTATGGTGGAGGAAATCGTTCGTGTAGAGCCCCAGCTGTTCGGCACACAGGTCCAATACACCAGCATTGCCCGGAGGACGGAGCTATGGCAGAGGATTGTCGACAGGGTGAACGCAGTGGGACAGCACCCCAGAAATCGGGAAGACATCAGGAAGCGATGGAACGACCTACGGGGGAAGGTGCGTTCCATGGTATCCAGGCACAACATCGCCGTGCAGAAGACTGGCGGAGGACCCCCACCTCAACCCCCACAATTCACATCATGGGAGGAGGAAGTCTTGAACATCCTGCATCCTGACGGCCTCGCAGGAGTCGGCGGAGGAATGGATACTGGTAAGTTGAAGCTTCAATACTGCTTCCCCCCCACCTGCATGCCAAATCAGACCCCAACCCTCACCCCCATCCTCGAACCCCACCCTCACCCCCACCCCCATCCTCACCCCCACCCTCACCCCCACCACCATCCTCACCCCCACCCTCACCCCCACCACCATCCTCACCCCCACCACCATCCTCACCCCCACCCCCAGCACACCTATTCCCCGCCAATGTCTCACCATCACAACCCACACATCCCAAAACCTAGGCCTGCATGCGTCCACTAAGCATGGACACCCATCACCAAAGCATGCCCAATGCATATACACATCCCCCCCACAAGCCACCCTCACCAAAGCCCCCACACACGAATGCCAGCACTTGGGGACACGGGAACCCACAGATACACCCATATGCCACACATTGAAACTATAACCATACCTCTATACCCCTGCAGGACCCGACCGTCAACACACCGCGGCGGAGGGGCCAGAATTATCCACACCCCCCACCCAAGAGGCCGTCAGCGATGACAGCAGCTCTGTCGATCTGGACACCGATGACCAGCCCGGACCATCGGGGACCTCTGGACAGTCGGTTCCCCTCACACAGGCACAGGCCACTATAGACCCTAACCCCTCTGGGAACACCAGCACAGCTCCCACCCAGCGGGCCCATGCCTCTGTCTCCAGGGCGCGTCAATCTGCGGTGTGTCTACCACTACAGGGCACCCAGGATAACCCATCACCCCAACAACAACAGGGACCTGGGGGCAGTGGTAGTGGGCACACCGGCCAGGGGGCAGAGGCCCAGGGAAACAGGGCAACTCGGCGGGCAGCTGTGCGACAGGGGGGGGAGGAGAGGCCCAGGGAACCCACTCTCCACGAGGTCCTCACCACCATCATGGGAGCATACAACCGCTCCCAGGAGACGATGGCGACGGTACTGGCCCGGTTCCAGGAGATCCAGGTGCTGCAGGAGGAACACTATCGGGGGTACAGGGAGGACATCCGAGCCATCAACACCACCCTGGTTACCATGGTAGGGCTGCTGCAGGACCTCGTAAACAGCAGGGCGGACACTGAACAACACCCAAGGGCCCCTGCCACTAGCCGGGACCAAGAACAGCCATCCACCTCCGCCGGCGCTAGTGGACAGGAGGCCCCCGCACAGCAGCAGCCCACCAGACCCCCACCTCCTGCAGGAGAAGAACCACCCCGCAAGAGGGCCCTGAGATCTCGCAAGACAGAGTAGGATGTCAAGACCCCCGCCAGCAATGGATACCACCTGATGTCATCCCACTGTCCCACATTGTCACCCTGTCCATCCTCGAACTGCCCATGCTCCATCTCTCCACAGGCCTCTGGACAATGCACCTGTGTGACTGTTACTCTGGACTCTGCCATGGACATTCCTTCACCATAGCCCCCACCCACTTGAAACCACCCATCCCATTTTGAGCACTTCAATAAACACCTATTTTGCACCAAAATATCAGGAGTCTGGCTGTGATTTCAATAGATTGTAATTGACATGACAGTGCAAATATGTCCTTGTACATGGTGAAGTCAACAAACAGCTGCCACAAAGCTGTAGTCCATGGGGAAACGAAGCACAGGACTCGTAGTGGGGACCCCAGATCTGAAATAGGGAGGGAAAAGCCAAAACTCAGTCATCATACACTGGGGCAAATAGACAGGCAGCAGAGATGCTGCAGAGTAGTTAACTTTTACTAAATTATCTTTGAAATGTTACCTGTGTCCTATTGGAAGTACTGTTCAATGATTCTGTCCCTGTTGTCTGTTTCAGCCCCGTCGTCTTCCTCCTCGTCACTCTCCTCAGGTTCCACCGCTGCCACAACACCACCGTCTCGACCATCCTCCTGCAGGAAAGGCACCTGGCGGCGCAAAGCCAGGTTGTGAAGCATGCAGCAGGCCACGATGATGTGACACACCTTCTTAGGTGAGTACATTAGGGATCCCCCGGTCATATGCAGGCAGCGAAACCTGGCCTTTAGGAGGCCAAAGGTGCGTTCGATCACCCTCCTAGTACGCCCATGGGCCTCATTGTACCGTTCCTCTGCCCTGGTCCGGGGATTCCTTACTGGGGTCAGTAGCCACGACAGGTTGGGGTACCCAGAGTCCCCCACTAGCCATACACGGTGTCTCTGTAGCTGTTCCATCACGTAAGGGATGCTGCTATTCCGCATGATGTAGGCGTCATGCACTGACCCTGGGAATTTGGCATTTACATGCGAGATGTACTGGTCAGCCAAACACACCACCTGGATGTTCATTGAATGGTAACTTTTTCTGTTCCTGTACACCTGCTCCCTGTCTCTTGGGGGAACCAAAGCCACATGGGTCCCATCAATGGCACCAATTACGTTGGGAATATGTCCAAGGGCGTAGAAATCACCCTTCACTGTAGCCAGTTCGCCCACCTCAGGGAAAATGATGTAGTTCCTCACGGATTTCATCAGGGCAGACAACACTCTGGATAACACCTTTGAAAACATGGGCTGAGACATCCCAGAAGCAATTCCCACTGTTGTCTGAAATGACCCACTTGCCAAGAAATGGAGTACTGACATGACCTGCACCAGAGGGGGAATCCCTGTGGGTTGGCGGATGGGGGACATCAGGTCGGGCTCCAGCCGGGCACACAGTTCATGGATAGTGGCACGGTTAAGACGGTAGGTCAGGATAATGTGGCGTTCTTCCATTGTCGACAGGTCCACCAGCGGTCGGTACACGGGAGGATTCATCCGTCTCCTCGCCCAACCCAGCGGACGGTGCCTAGGAAGGACAACATGGAGCACACAGTCAGGCAACCCACAGGTACGTACTCACAGCTAGCACAGTATACGATTCTCTATGCAGTGAATGGCGTGTATGAGTGGCTATGCAAGGCCTAGGCCTGTGTGACGCAGTTGAAATTGAGCCATGTGGGCCCTGGAAATGGCGGCTGCCTGACCTGTGAAGTGTGACAATGGGATGTGAGGTCAATGCGCTGGCGTGGCACACCGCGGCGGGCGGCGGGCCAAGACCGCGGCGCGAAGCCGCATTGGTTAACATTGAAGCCTATGGGTTTCAGGAGCCAATGGCGAAGGCCGCCGGCGGTGGCGGGACGCACCGCCGCGGTACGCACCGCCGCGGACGTGACCGCCATTTTCTATCTACTTATCCACTTGCGACTTGAACTTTCACAGGAGAGGACCTATACTGCAAGTGTTGCTGTGACCTCGGTCTGGAAGGGACAATGGCTGCTGCGACTGGGGAAAGGGCCCCTGCCTTCACTGGAGAGGAGTTGGAGAAACTTGTGGATGGGGTCCTCCCCCAGTATGCGCAACTCTACGGTCCTCCAGACCAACAAGTGAGTTTAATTCTATCTAGATTTGGGGCCACTGGCTGGCTTGGGGGCCTGGCGGGGATGGGGTGCATGTTGGGGCTGGCGGGGGGCCTGGCGGGGATGGGGTGCATGTTGGGGCTGGAGGGGGGCCTGGCGGGGATGGGGGGCATGTTGGGGCTGGCGGGGGGCCTGGCGGGGGCCTGGCGGGGATGGGGGGCATGTTGGGCATGGCGGGGGGCCTGGCGGGGGCCTGGCGGGGATGGGGGGCATGTTGGGGCTGGCGGGGGGCCTGGCGGGGATGGGGTGCATGTTGGGGCTGGCGGGGGGCCTGGCGGGGATGGGGGGCATGTTGGGCATGGCGGGGGGCCTGGCGGGGGCCTGGCGGGGATGGGGGGCATGTTGGGGCTGGCGGGGGGCCTGGCGGGGATGGGGTGCATGTTGGGGCTGGCGGGGGGCCTGGCGGGGGCCTGGCGGGGATGGGGGGCATGTTGGGCATGGCGGGGGGCCTGGCGGGGGGCCTGGCGGGGATGGGGTGCATGTTGGGCATGGCGGGGGGCCTGGCGGGGGGCCTGGCGGGGATGGGGGGCATGTTGGGCATGGCGGGGGGCCTGGCGGGGATGGGGGGCATGTTGGGCATGGCGGGGGGCCTGGCGGGGGGCCTGGCGGGGATGGGGGGCATGTTGGGGCTGGCGGGGGGCCTGGCGGGGATGGGGGGCATGTTGGGCATGGCGGGGGGCCTGGCGGGGGCCTGGCGGGGATGGGGGGCATGTTGGGGCTGGCGGGGGGCCTGGCGGGGATGGGGTGCATGTTGGGGCTGGCGGGGGGCCTGGCGGGGGCCTGGCGGGGATGGGGGGCATGTTGGGCATGGCGGGGGGCCTGGCGGGGGGCCTGGCGGGGATGGGGGGCATGTTGGGCATGGCGGGGGGCCTGGCGGGGGGCCTGGCGGGGATGGGGGGCATGTTGGGCATGGCGGGGGGCCTGGCGGGGATGGGGGGCATGTTGGGCATGGCGGGGGCCTGGCGGGGGGCCTGGCGGGGATGGGGGGCATGTTGGGGCTGGCGGGGGGCCTGGCGGGGGGCCTGGCGGGGATGGGGTGCATGTTGGGCATGGCGGGGGGCCTGGCGGGGGCCTGGCGGGGATGGGGGGCATGTTGGGCATGGCGGGGGGCCTGGCGGGGGGCCTGGCGGGGATGGGGTGCATGTTGGGCATGGCGGGGGGCCTGGCGGGGATGGGGGGCATGTTGGGGCTGGCGGGGGGCCTGGCGGGGATGGGGGGCATGTTGGGCATGGCGGGGGGCCTGGCGGGGGGCCTGGCGGGGATGGGGTGCATGTTGGGCATGGCGGGGGGCCTGGCGGGGGCCTGGCGGGGATGGGGGGCATGTTGGGCATGGCGGGGGGCCTGGCGGGGGGCCTGGCGGGGATGGGGGGCATGTTGGGCATGGCGGGGGGCCTGGCGGGGATGGGGGGCATGTTGGGCATGGCGGGGGGCCTGGCGGGGGGCCTGGCGGGGATGGGGGGCATGTTGGGGCTGGCGGGGGGCCTGGCGGGGGGCCTGGCGGGGATGGGGTGCATGTTGGGCATGGCGGGGGGCCTGGCGGGGGCCTGGCGGGGATGGGGGGCATGTTGGGCATGGCGGGGGGCCTGGCGGGGGGCCTGGCGGGGATGGGGTGCATGTTGGGCATGGCGGGGGGCCTGGCGGGGATGGGGGGCATGTTGGGCATGGCGGGGGGCCTGGCGGGGGGCCTGGCGGGGATGGGGGGCATGTTGGGGCTGGCGGGGGGCCTGGCGGGGGGCCTGGCGGGGATGGGGTGCATGTTGGGCATGGCGGGGGGCCTGGCGGGGGCCTGGCGGGGATGGGGGGCATGTTGGGGCTGGCGGGGGGCCTGGCGGGGATGGGGGGCATGTTGGGCATGGCGGGGGGCCTGGCGGGGGGCCTGGCGGGGATGGGGGGCGTTGGGCCACTGGAAAGGAAAATGCTGAGTAACTTGAACGTGGTATTTCACCCTCCCTGTACGTGTCACATAGGTCCGCGCCCATGAGAAGATTGGGATTTGGCGTGCCATCGCCAAGGAAGTCCGGGGCCTGGGGGTCCACCATCGACGGGGCACCCACTGCCGCAAGAGGTGGGAGGACATCCGCCGCGGGACCAAGAAGACCGCCGAGTCTCTGCTGGGGATGGCCTCCCAACGTAGGCGGGGTGCCTGCCGTCAACTGAGCCCCCTGATGTTCCGGATCCTGGCGGTGGCCTACCCTGATTTGGATGGGCGCGTGAGGGCAGCACAGCAGACACAAGGGGGTGAGTAGAAGCATCATCTACTCTGTTGTCGTGCAGTGGAGGTGTCTGGGTGGGGGAGGAGGGCTGGGGGTCCCCCTAGGCCAGGGCGATATCTGTAGGCTGGGCACCCCCGTAAGCCCCTGTGTCCCCAGCCACCACCCTCAGTAGTGTGTCAGTACAGCCATCCCTGGGCCGTGTCATCCATGGGTGCAGTTGACAACTCTAGGCGTGTAGAGCATGTTCCACGGAATGCGTAGCGGACCCCAAGTGCGCAACTTAGTGCAGGGGGCATCTGTGTCTGTCATGTCCGCTAACTGTACCGGAGATCCATGTACTCAATATCCCTTTATTTCTCTCTCCCCCCCCCTTTTTGTTTGTCTTTCTGTGCTTGTGTGCATCAGCATCATCAGGCGGAGGAGAAGTGGCATCGGGGCAGGAGGGAGCTGCATCTCACATGGCCCAGGAGGGCCATGCCACAGAGTCAGACTGGACCAGTGAGACGGAGGGCGAGGGGAGCTCCACGACGGGGACGACTGGAGCCTGCAGCGACACGGACACGTCCTCGGAAGGGGGCTCCCTTGCGGGGGTGGCACCATCCGTGCCCCCCGCCATTACAGGTACAGCCGCCACCCAGCGCACCATCTCCGCCCTCCCAGCAGCCCCTCCGCGTTCGCCCCGTGCCCGCTCTGCCAGGAAGCCGGGCATCTCCTTCGCCCCAGGCACCTCAGGCCCTGCCCCTGTTACCCCCGCTGCCCTCAGTGAGGAGGTCATTGACCTCCTCCGAACGCTCATTGTTGGGCAGACTACCCTTTTGAATGCCATCCAGGGGGTGGAGAGGGAGGTTCATCGCAGCAATGCGTACCTGGAGGGCATTCATTCGGGTCAGGCTGCCCATCAGCGATCGTTCCAGGCTCTGGCCTCAGCACTGACGGCAGCCATTGTCCCTGTCTCCTGCCTGCCTCTACTAACTCCCTCCTCCCAGTCTCCTGTTCCTCTGCCTGTCCCACCCACACCATCAGACCAGCCTGCACACACCTCAACACCCAAGAGAAGCTCATCCAAACATAAGCACCACAGATCACGCAGACATTCACACACGCAACATTCCGATGCAGACATGCCAACAGTCACTACCACCTCTGTGACCCCCACCTCCTCGTCTCCCTCCTCCCTCCCTGTGACGTCTACACTCACACCTCCATTCAACTCACCATCAGCCAGTGTTTCCATCACCAGCACACCCTCCACTCCAGTCCGCACACGTGCAGTCACCACCCCCACTGCCATTTACACGTCCCCTGTGTCCTCTCCCACTGTGTCTGTCACCCCCTCTTCCACACCACACAAACGCAGCCACCCACCCACCCAACAGCCATCCACCTCACGACAGCCTATCCCTCCTGCACCTGCACCCAAAGACAGCAAACGTGACTCACCTACAACCACATCCTCTCCCTCCACTCCCATTCCCACTGTACCTACCACTCTCCATTGTCCCAAGAAGCTCTTCCTCGCCACTACTAACTTCTTTCCTGACCCTGAGCCCCCCCCTCCTTCTCGTCGGGGTAAGAAGAGCACCTCAGCCACCACCAGCCCTGCAGCCCCCTTGACAAGGGTGCAGGGGTATTGGAGCCCGCCAGCCCGCATGTCTGGATCTTCACCCAGCAGCAAGGGGACAGCCAGCCCACCCCCTGGGAAGAGGAGCAGAAGGCGGAAGGGGCGCCGCAGGAGCCCGCCTTCTACATCCCCCCCGGACACCACCCAGAGACAGTCACCAGCCACAGCTCCAAAGGGAGGCAAGGGCCACAGGCCGACGACTAAGGAGGGCAAGGGCAGCAAGTTGGAGAGGTCAGGCAGCAGGCCTGCTGCCCAGGAGGAGCCCACAACCCCCATAGCCGCTGCCCCGGGAGAGCCCACCACCCCCATAGCCGCTGCCCAGGGAGGACCCAGCCCAGCTGGCCAGGAGGGCCCCACCACCCACAGCCCAGGTGGGCAGTGAAGGAGCACCATCCCCGCTGCCCAGGAGGGCACCACCATGCAATTAGCAGTTGGCCATAGACCGTCCGCCGTCTCAAGAACCGCTGACCTGGGCCCTTCAAGGCAAGAACCGCTGAACTGGGCCCCGCCGTCTCAAGAACCGCTGAACTGGGCCCCGCCGTCTCAAGAACCGCTGAACTGGGCCCCGCCGTCTCAAGAACGGCTGAACTGGGCCCTTCAAGGCAAGAACCGCTGAACTGGGCCCCGCCGTCTCAAGAACCGCTGGACTGGGCCCTTCAAGGCAAGAACCGCTGAACTGGGCCCCGCCGTCTCAAGAACCGCTGACCTGGGCCCTTCAAGGCAAGAACCGCTGAACTGGGCCCCGCCGTCTCAAGAACCGCTGAACTGGGCCCCGCCGTCTCAAGAACCGCTGAACTGGGCCCTTCAAGGCAAGAACCGCTGAACTGGGCCCCGCCGTCTCAAGAACCGCTGAACTGGGCCCCGCCGTCTCAAGAACCGCTGAACTGGGCCCCGCCGTCTCAAGAACGGCTGAACTGGGCCCTTCAAGGCAAGAACCGCTGAACTGGGCCCCGCCGTCTCAAGAACCGCTGGACTGGGCCCTTCAAGGCAAGAACCGCTGAACTGGGCCCCGCCGTCTCAAGAACCGCTGACCTGGGCCCTTCAAGGCAAGAACCGCTGAACTGGGCCCCGCCGTCTCAAGAACCGCTGAACTGGGCCCCGCCGTCTCAAGAACCGCTGAACTGGGCCCTTCAAGGCAAGAACCGCTGAACTGGGCCCCGCCGTCTCAAGAACCGCTGGACTGGGCCCTTCAAGGCAAGAACCGCTGAACTGGGCCCCGCCGTCTCAAGAACCGCTGACCTGGGCCCTTCAAGGCAAGAACCGCTGAACTGGGCCCCGCCGTCTCAAGAACCGCTGAACTGGGCCCCGCCGTCTCAAGAACCGCTGAACTGGGCCCTTCAAGGCAAGAACCGCTGAACTGGGCCCCGCCGTCTCAAGAACCGCTGAACTGGGCCCCGCCGTCTCAAGAACCGCTGAACTGGGCCCCGCCGTCTCAAGAACGGCTGAACTGGGCCCTTCAAGGCAAGAACCGCTGAACTGGGCCCCGCCGTCTCAAGAACCGCTGGACTGGGCCCTTCAAGGCAAGAACCGCTGAACTGGGCCCCGCCGTCTCAAGAACCGCTGACCTGGGCCCTTCAAGGCAAGAACCGCTGAACTGGGCCCCGCCGTCTCAAGAACCGCTGAACTGGGCCCCGCCGTCTCAAGAACCGCTGAACTGGGCCCTTCAAGGCAAGAACCGCTGAACTGGGCCCCGCCGTCTCAAGAACCGCTGGACTGGGCCCTTCAAGGCAAGAACCGCTGAACTGGGCCCCGCCGTCTCAAGAACCGCTGACCTGGGCCCTTCAAGGCAAGAACCGCTGAACTGGGCCCCGCCGTCTCAAGAACCGCTGAACTGGGCCCCGCCGTCTCAAGAACCGCTGAACTGGGCCCTTCAAGGCAAGAACCGCTGACCTGGGCCCTTCAAGGCAAGAACCGCTGAACTGGGCCCCGCCGTCTCAAGAACCGCTGAACTGGGCCCCGCCGTCTCAAGAACCGCTGAACTGGGCCCCGCCGTCTCAAGAACCGCTGAACTGGGCCCCGCCGTCTCAAGAACCGCTGAACTGGGCCCCGCCGTCTCAAGAACCGCTGAACTGGGCCCTTCAAGGCAAGAACCGCTGAACTGGGCCCCGCCGTCTCAAGAACCGCTGAACTGGGCCCCGCCGTCTCAAGAACCGCTGAACTGGGCCCCGCCGTCTCAAGAACCGCTGAACTGGGCCCTTCAAGGCAAGAACCGCTGAACTGGGCCCCGCCGTCTCAAGAACCGCTGAACTGGGCCCCGCCGTCTCAAGAACCGCTGAACTGGGCCCTTCAAGGCAAGAACCGCTGAACTGGGCCCCGCCGTCTCAAGAACCGCTGAACTGGGCCCCGCCGTCTCAAGAACCGCTGAACTGGGCCCCGCCGTCTCAAGAACCGCTGAACTGGGCCCCGCCGTCTCAAGAACCGCTGAACTGGGCCCCGCCGTCTCAAGAACCGCTGAACTGGGCCCCGCCGTCTCAAGAACCGCTGAACTGGGCCCCGCCGTCTCAAGAACCGCTGAACTGGGCCCCGCCGTCTCAAGAACCGCTGAACTGGGCCCCGCCGTCTCAAGAACCGCTGACCTGGGCCCTTCAAGGCAAGAACCGCTGAACTGGGCCCCGCCGTCTCAAGAACCGCTGAACTGGGCCCCGCCGTCTCAAGAACCGCTGACCTGGGCCCTTCAAGGCAAGAACCGCTGAACTGGGCCCCGCCGTCTCAAGAACCGCTGAACTGGGCCCCGCCGTCTCAAGAACCGCTGACCTGGGCCCTTCAAGGCAAGAACCGCTGAACTGGGCCCCGCCGTCTCAAGAACCGCTGAACTGGGCCCCGCCGTCTCAAGAACCGCTGACCTGGGCCCTTCAAGGCAAGAACCGCTGAACTGGGCCCCGCCGTCTCAAGAACCGCTGAACTGGGCCCCGCCGTCTCAAGAACCGCTGAACTGGGCCCCGCCGTCTCAAGAACCGCTGAACTGGGCCCTTCAAGGCAAGAACCGCTGAACTGGGCCCCGCCGTCTCAAGAACCGCTGGACTGGGCCCTTCAAGGCAAGAACCGCTGGCCCTTTGGCAGACGTGGCAGGGCAGGATCTATCTCGCGCAGGGCTGCAGGATGTCCTCTGGCCAACTTGCCTCCTCCAGTGGCAGTGGGGTCTGTTATGGACTGTTTGGACTGTGGCTTTGCTCTCCCCAGGATGGCCCAGTGGGCGGGCCACCCACTGTATGGACTGTATGGACTGTGGCTTTGCTCTCCCCAGGATGGCCCAGTGGGCAGGCCACCCACTGTATGGACTGTATGGACTGTGGCTTTGCTCTCCCCAGGATGGCCCAGTGGGCAGGCCACCCACTGTATGGACTGTATGGACTGTGGCTTTGCTCTCCCCAGGATGGCCCAGTGGGCAGGCCACCCACTGTATGGACTGTATGGACTGTGGCTTTGCTCTCCCCAGGATGGCCCAGTGGGCAGGCCACCCACTGTATGGACTGTATGGACTGTGGCTTTGCTCTCCCCAGGATGGCCCAGTGGGCAGGCCACCCACTGTATGGACTGTATGGACTGTGGCTTTGCTCTCCCCAGGATGGCCCAGTGGGCAGGCCACCCACTGTATGGACTGTATGGACTGTGGCTTTGCTCTCCCCAGGATGGCCCAGTGGTCATGGAGTCCCCTCGTGGATCTGGCGTCGTGTACTCAAGTGGCTGAGGTGCCCCCCCTTCCCTTCCCCCTGAGGTGCCTGTCCTATTTTCTTTCTGATGCCCCTGCAGTGTTCTCTCCGTGGAGTTCTTGTCGTGGGACTGGGCCTTGCCCCTTTGCACAGGACCCCTGTGATCCACGGACAGTGGTTGGACTACATTTAGTAGCTGTATATATTTTGTACATAGTTTTTTTCAATATATCTGGCCGTTTATGATCTCTTCTTTTGGTCTTTGCATTATTTCGGAGGGGGGTGGTTTGTGGGTTGTGACAGTGATCTGTGGGAATGCATTGATGTGTGTGTTGTAGTGGGTGTGGGTGGGTGGGTGTGTGCCGGTAATCTTTTCCCTCCCCTGTGTCGTAGGTGCAGTACTCACCGATGTCTTCCGCGCCGCCGGGCGTGCTCCTGGTATATGAGGAGGAATAGGAGTGCGGGGATGACCTGCAACTCTGGCTCCATACTGCCGGAATCTCCCGTGGAGTGCGTAGAGGTGAGCGTTTTCCCGTTCGTAGTCTGTTTCCGCCGTGTTCTTATCGGCGGTGCTCCCGCCCCGGAAAAGGTGGCAGATTGGTGGGTCGTAATAGGGTGGGCGGTACTTTGTCTGCCGCCGGGCTGTTGGCGGGAACCGCCGCGCTGTTTGTTTGTACCGCTGTGGCGGTCGGAGTGTTAAATTGGCGGGCTGTGTTGGCGGTTCCCGCCAGGGTCAGAATGCCATTTTTAATACCGCCGGTCTGTTCGCGGTCCGACCGCCGCCTCTCCGCCGACCGCCAGGGTCAGAATGAGGGCCTAAGTCCGAAGGTAAAAAGTTGACCTGGACCTCCCAGCCATCGTATCCGAGAAGGGCTCCATGGACGTCGGATCAAGATCCAGGTTTACCCCGGTCGAAGGATTTTCATCTCGAAAAAACAACTAAGTCCGAAGGTAAAAGTCTCCACCGAGGAAACCCACATCGCGTATCCGGACAAGGGCTCCAGGAGGTTGGATTCAACTGGCAGGTTCGTCTTGGTGAAGAAAAACTTCAAAATAAAGACTAAGTCAGAAGGTAACTTTTTAACCGAGGCCTCCCGCGACCTGTAGCCGAGCAGGGCTCCATCGCGGTCGGCCTGAAAGTTTGACTTTGCCCCGGTCCTGGTGCAACCAGATGACCCGATTGGCGCTTTTTGTTTCTAAGCGCTAGAAAAATAGTAATTCTTTAAAAATTCATATCTCCGGTTCCCCTGAACCGATTTTAACAGTTTTTGTGTCATTTTAAAGATAAAAATATAAACTATTTTTATAAATTGGTTTTGGATTTTTAAACTGTTTCCTGTGTTTTATTTGATTACTGTTTTGTGATATTTGAATGCTTTACACTTTGGCCCTCATTCTGACCCTGGCGGTCGGCGGAGAGACGGCGGTCGGACCGCGAACAGACCGGCGGTATTAAAAATGGCATTCTGACCGCGGCGGTCCCCACCGCGACCGACCGCTACTTCTCCACTCCGACCGCCGCGGCGGTCATGACCGCGGGGCTGGAGTTTGCGCACTCCGGCCCCGCGGTCGTCCCAAGACCGCCAAGGGTATTATGACCCTGCCTACCGCCGCGGTTTCTTGCGGGCGGGAACCGCCGTGCGAACCATGGCGGTAAGCACTATCGGGGCCAGGGAATTCCTTCCCTGGCACTGATAGGGGTCTCCCCCACCCCCCACTACCCACCCGAGTCCTCCCCCCACACCCTCCACCCCCCTGCCACCCCCCAGAGGTGGTACGAACCCCCTCCCCACCCCCACCCCGACATGCACATACATGTACCCCGACATGCACACACCCCCAACATGCACATATACACACCCCCTACACACACATACACAACGGGGACACATACCCGCACACATACATGCCGACATGCGCACCTGCCGAACAGCACACATTACCCATAGACACAGCAGCACCCCTCTACACACTCACACGCACACCCCCATGCACGCCCACATCACACAACACCCCCCCACCCCCTCCCCCCACGGACGATCAACTTACCTTGTGCGTTGGTCCTCCGGGAGGCGACGGGAGCCATAGGGACGTGACCGCCAACAGAAGACCGCCAACAGAAGACCGCCACACAGAAATGTGGGTCGTAATTCTGTGGGCGGTGTTCTGCTGGCGTGGCGGTGGAGGTTGACCAGTCTCCACTTTCCCGCCGACCGCCAGTGTGGCTGCTGGCGGTTTTCCGGCGGAACGCTCCCAGCGGTCAGAATGCGCACAGCGGCACACCGCCGCGGTCGGCGGTCTTCACCGCGGCGGTAACTCAGCGGTCTTGCGAAAAGACCGCCAAGGTCAGAATGAGGGCCTTTGTCTCCTAAGTTAAGCCTTGACGCTCGTTGCCAAGCTACCAAGGGTTGAGCTGGGATTAATTTACTGAGACCTAACTGTACCTAATTGGAGGTTAGTGGCTTGTTGCTAGGTGTAGGTACCTACCTGCCCTTACCAATAACCCATTTTCCAACATAATTCGAAGCAGCGACGGGATCCTGTACTTGTGTTCAATATCACGTTACAGTTTTAGGTAAAACAAATTAAAAATCCTTTAAATTGTCCTAGTGCAAAAATTGTTTTTAATTTTTAATTTGGATTAATTTCAATTATTGAATTTTTGTAATTTTTCTAAATTCTTGTTTCCAATTTTTGCAAAAAGTTTTTGTTGACACAAAACTAGGGAACCATGGAGCTTGATAGGCTAGCCTACCCACACTGACAGGAGTCCAGCTTAGGGGGTTGTGTATTGAAAGAGGGTTGCCTGCAACCACTGATCTCAGGAAGCAAATCCTGATCACATCCCTGACAGCATGGGCTGAGGCCCAGGAGGTAGAGTCAGAAGAAGCTCCAGTGGAGGGAGAAAGAAGGGAGGATGCAAGCTCTAACCACTCAGGGGAGGGAAGGCATCTGAGCCCAAGTGAGGATGAGGAAGAACGGTCCTCAGTAAATACAGTCACTAGGGGCAGATCCAAAGCTAGTGGTGGGAAAGGGGTCCTTTCAGGAGGAGAGAACCCATCCATCAGAGAAAGAGAGCTGGAGGCCTAGCTAGCATACATAGCTTTGGAAGCAGAGAAGCTGGCCCTAGAAAAGAAAAAGTGGGCATACAAAGAGAAAAGAGATGGAGGCAGCGATAAAGAAGCTGAGGTGTCCATGGGTGGGGGAGTTTGCCCCAGATTACCCAAGGGGGTAGTTCCTGCTTATGTAGAGGGGGATGACATAGATAAGTGGCTGGGGGCCTTTGAGAGGGCACTCCAAATGAGAAGGGTTAGGCCTCAATACTGGGGTTCCCTTTTGTGGGAGTTGGTCCCCAACTCAGGGAGGGATAGGCTTCTGACCTTAAGGGGGGAGGAGGCAGATTCATACCCTAGTATGAAGAGGTGCTTAGCCAAGAAGTTTGGTCTGACCCCAGAGCAATATAGAATGAAGTTCAGGGACACCCAGAAGGTCAGTACCCAGTCTTGGGTTGACTTTGTGGACATTTCACTAAAGGCACTAGAGGGCTGGATTATTGGTAACAAAGTAGATACTTATGAGGGGTTATACAATCTGATCATGAGAGAGCACATCTTGACCAATTGTACCCAAGAAAGGTTACGCCAGCATCTAGTGGACTCTAAGCAGACCAACCCTAGAGAGCTAGGGGAGGCAGCTGATGAGTGGTTGAGAACCAGGGTGGTTGTCAAGTCCCAGGGGGGAGACTCCAAGAAGGGGGGGACAGGTCCCCAAAAACCTAAGGAGGGAGGTGGTAAGCCCACCACAGAGACTCCCTCTGTACCCCAGAACCCTAAGAAGGAGGAGAGTAAATCCCACTCTGACCAGCAGAGACAGTTAGACCCAGGGTTAAAAAAGCTCTTGGACAGTAGGGCTTGCTTTGACTGTCAGCAGACAGGTCACTTCAGAGGAGATGCAGCCTGTCCAAAGAAGGTGGTTAGCACTGGGCTGTCCAGTGTAGCCATAGAGGAGGATTCCTCAGATGATGAAGTCCTCCTAGCATTGAGCTGGGAGACAGGACCAGATGGTAAGCTGGTGATCCCTGAGGGTGGGAGTAGGCACTTCCACGACATTCAAGTGAATGGGATCCCTACCACTGGCCTGAGAGACACCTGTGCCAGTCACACTATAGTGAGTGACCGGTTAGTGACCCCAGACATGTATGTCCCAGGAAAGACAAAGAAAGTCAGGATAGCCACAGGGGAGGTCACCTCCAAACCTGTAGCCATAGTGCCCCTAGAGAGGGAGGGTATCCTTGACTGGATTAGGGTGGTAGTCAGTGCTGACCTTCCCCTAGATTGTATCCTGGGCAATGACCTCCCAGAGGTGAGTCTGGTCACAGATGTGGTGGTCGCCCAGGGCGCCCCCCCAACCCAAAGTCCTGGGGAGTCAGTCCCTACAGTTAGGAGACAGGGGTCCCCAAGAAAAGGAAAGAAGAAAAGGAAGGGTAGGGTAGGCCACTCTTAAAGAGAGTTCCAGGGAGCCAAGGGCCTTCTGCCCCAGTAAGGGGGGAGCCCAGAGTTGGCACTGGTGAGGCCTCACCTGACCCCAAGGAAGTCCTGAGTAGTCAGGCAGCTGTCCAGATGCAAGGTGTTGCCCCTGCACTGACAGAAGGGAGAGTGGAAGGAGGGTGTCTGCCACAGGAGGTGGTAGCCCCCTACTCTAGACAGCAAGAGGGGTGCCAGGACCCCAAAGATGCCCCTAAAGCAGCTCAGCCACCTGTCAGTGGAGAACTTAGGGTGTGGTTCTGGGTACTGACAGCTGTCAGTAGCCTCTGCTGGGTGCTAGCCTTCCTGGCAGCAATGTACTTGGCCTGGGAGGCAGACCCCAGGGCCAATGGCAAAGTAGGCCCCCTGACCCTATTGGTCATGGTGGGGTTGCTCAAGTGTTGGGTGACCTCTTTGGGTAAGCTAGGTGTTGCCCTAGCAAAGTTTGAAGTAGAGGAGGTGGGCACCTCACTACCCAAGTTGGCAGAGAGAAAGGAGGAAGACCCCCCTAGAGGAAAGTTTCAGTTTGAGTTGGGTCCTTTTACTGTTGGGATGGCTTCACTACCCATAGGGAGTGACCCTGACAGGAGGATATAAGGCAGAGTAGGCCCTGCAAAGGGACAGCCAGTTTTCTTCACTGTCTTCCTCGCCTAACAAGCCAGGAAGACTCTCCCAGGGTTGGGCTGAGTCTCCGGGGCGTGTGGGCTGGGGGGGGGGGTTGTGTGAGAAAACAGGGCTGATTGCAGAGGCCCCATAACTTTTTGCCCCCATTTTCCTCTTTTTGCTGGTATTTTCCTGACTTTGATGGTGCCCTGGGTACTGCTAACCAGTCCCAGGGCCTGTGCTCTGTGTAAAATGGATATGCAAATGAGGCTAATTATAATTGGCTAAGTTAACCTACCTATAAGTCCCTAGTATATGGTAGGGCATGTAGGTTTAGGGACCACAGCATAGGTGGTGCACACCTAGGTGCATTGCTGAGGTGCCCAGTGTCATTTTAAAAGCAAGCCTGCCTTGCTGGCTGCTTTTAAATTAAAGTTATATGCAAATTCGACTTTGGAATTAAAGGTACTTCCAAAGTCTTAAAC
Organism: Pleurodeles waltl; assembly: GCF_031143425.1. Classification (NCBI taxonomy): domain Eukaryota; kingdom Metazoa; phylum Chordata; class Amphibia; order Caudata; family Salamandridae; genus Pleurodeles; species Pleurodeles waltl. Next base: position 72,880,756 of record NC_090450.1, on the reverse strand, counting down.
TACCTTATTTTTACATATAAGTCACCCCTAAGGTGTGCCCTATGTGCCCCTAGGGCTGGGTGCCATGTAACTATAAGCAGGGACTTTATAAAAATAGATTTATAAGCCCTGGTGAGGTAAAAACAGCCAAATTCGTTTTTCCCTCATGGAAGTAAATGGCCTTCATAGGCTAGAATGGGCAGACTTTATTTTAAATTTTAAAGTCTCCTTAAATGTTACATACCAAGAATTTGGTATCAAATTAATTGTTGTAATAAATCCCACAACTTCCAGTTGTTGGATTTAATATAACTTGTTCAGGTAAAATGTTTAGACTTTACCTAAAAAGTTGCCAATTTCAGCTCTGCATTGTTTTTGCTGCTGTGCTCTGATTGGCCAGCCTGCAGCAGCTTCTGCCAGGCTGCCTTGATGAGGTGTGAAGTGGCCAGGCTTCACACAAAGGAATGTGCTTGGGGGAGAGAATCTCCCCTCAGCAGATGGTGAGGCAGGAAGGGGGAGGGCTGCCAAACTGGTCTTCAAAGGCAGAGAAGGACATTTGGAGCACCCAGCAACACCCCCACATCCTGCAACCCCAGACAATTAGGTGCCCCCTTGATTAGATTAGGAGAGGGCAGGAGAGGGGTGTGTTTATGATTTTTAGCCACACCAGTGGGTGGGCTCAGCCAGATGTAACCTCCAAAAATCAGATTCATCCATGTTGGATTTTTGGAGACTGTTGCCTTCTGGGATGGATTTTTGCCACACTTCCCAGGAAGTGGTCATCACGGGGGGACGACCCTGTCCCTGATTGGAGAACCAGGGCCCCCCTGCTTTTCACCCAGGAGCAAGGATAAAACTGGCAGACCTGCACCCACGCCTCAGATCCCCACCAAATTTCAAGAAGAAAGAACTTAAGGAGAAGAAGGACTGCCCTGCTGGACCCCTGGCCTGCACCTGGAACCTGCACTCAGAAGGACTGCACCAGCTGCACACTTGGGCTTCACCACAAGAAGGACTTTGCCTGGCTTCAACTGGTTCAAGGAGGGACTCCCTGTTTGCTACAGGTGAAAAATTGCTAACCAGAGTCCCCTGCACCAACTCCTGAAGAAAGCGACCAGCTGACCACTGTCCAGTGGCCAAAAAGGAGTTTGCGCCAGGTGCATTCTGGGAGTTGAAGTCCGCACCCCCCAAGCACCATCACAGAACTTCTGGACCCTTGGGGTGAGCTGTGGACCCCAAAAGAACCTTAAAAGAACATCTGGATGAAGCCCCAGAAGTTTGGAAAAGATTTGAGAATTTTTGGAAAAAAGCTCCAGAGAGGGACCGACCCGCCGCGGAAATTCTAGCCGGCTTGCCTCAACCGCGACCTGGCCTGACTTCGTGGTTCGTCCCGGTAAAGAAAAACATCCAAAAAAGAGACTAAGTCCGAAGGTAAAAAGTTGACCGGGACCTCCCAGCCATCGTATCCGAGAAGGGCTCCATGGACGTCGGATCAAGATCCAGGTTTACCCCGGTCGAAGGATTTTCATCTCGAAAAAACAACTAAGTCCGTAGGTAAAAGTCTCCACCGAGGAAACCCACATCGCGTATCCGGACAAGGGCTCCAGGAGGTCGGATTCAACTGGCAGGTTCGTCCCGGTGAAGAAAAACTTCAAAATAAAGACTAAGGGCCTGATTCTAACTTTGGAGGACGGTGTTAAACCGTCCCAAAAGTGGCGGATATACCACCTACCGTATTACGAGTTCCATAGGATATAATGGACTCGTAATACGGTAGGTGGTATATCCGCCACTTTTGGGACGGTTTAACACCGTCCTCCAAAGTTAGAATCAGGCCCTAAGTCAGAAGGTGACTTTTTAACCGAGGCCTCCCGCGACCTGTAGCCGAGCAGGGCTCCATCGTGGTCAGCCTGAAAGTTTGACTTTGCCCCGGTCCTGGTGCAACCAGATGACCCGATTGGCGCTTTTTGTTTCTAAGCGCTAGAAAAATAGTAATTCTTTAAAAATTCATATCTCCGGTTCCCCTGAACCGATTTTAATCGTTTTTGTGTCATTGTAAAGATAAAAATATAAACTATTTTTATAGATTGGTTTTGGATTTTTAAACTGTTTCCTGTGTTTTATTTGATTACTGTTTTGTGATATTTGAATGCTTTACACTTTGTCTCCTAAGTTAAGCCTTGACGCTCGTTGCCAAGCTACCAAGGGTTGAGCTGGGATTAATTTACTGAGACCTAACTGTACCTAATTGGAGGTTAGTGGCTTGTTGCTAGGTGTAGGTACCTACCTGCCCTTACCAATAACCCATTTTCCAACATATAGGTTTCGTGTTGACCTTAGATCTTTCAATCAAAATGTGTTGATGGATACATATCCATTGCTGAATATAAACGAGTTGATATTAGCCTTAGGTGGGGGAAAATATTTCTCTAAATTGGATTTAAAGAATGCTTACTATAAGATAAAGTTGTATGAAGACTCTAAATCCCTAACAGCCTTTACCACAAATAGAGGAACATTTCAGTTCACCCATTTGCCTTTTGGTTTATGTTCAGCAGCAAGTGTGTTTCAAAGGATGATGAGTGTGATATTCAAAGGAATGAGCAATATTTTGTACTTCCAGGATGATATTTACATTTTTGGAGATTCTGTACAACAGCATAACATGGACTCAGACAGGCTCTCCATAGATTAAATGAAGCTGATTTGTCTCTCAGACGTGACAAGTGTGAATTTGGGGTAGATCAAGTGGAGCATCTTGGTTTTAATATTACAGCCGATGGTGTGAAACAAAAAAATATATTTTGGATGCAATAAAGATAGCTTCGGCACCAAAAGACAAGGACAATTTGAGATCTTTTCTAGGATTGGTTGAATGTTACTCCAAATTGGCACAGGGTTTTTCAGATAAAAGGAAATGCTTAAGCTCGTTATTGAAGAAAGGTGTCAACTTTGTTTGGGGTGACATACAACAGAAATGTTTTGAACACATAAAAGAGGAAATCTGTAGTGCAGGGATCCTGACACCATTCAACACTAAATTGAAATTGATTCTTACAGTGGGTGCAAGTGCTACAGGTATAGGAGCTGGTCTCACTCAAGTGTGTGTCAAACAGGAGAAAACTGTAGCATTTGCATCCAGGACTTTGACCACTTCAGAACGAAATTTCTCAGTAATTGAAAGCGAGAGACTAGCATCAGCATGGACAGCTAAATATTTTTGGACTTATTTGTTGGGGACAAAATGTATTTTGTGAACTGATCATAAGCCTTTGGTAAGAATTATTCTCCCAGGAAGGGCTAAGGCTAGTAGTGGATCAGCAAGACTAGCTGGGCTTGCAGCTCATTTACAAGAGTATTGCTGTGCATTAGAATAGATTCAAGGGTGGAGGAATTGCCAGGTGGACTGTCTATGCAGGATGTCCATAGGGTGGAAGAAGGTAGATGGTCCTGCTGTTCTAGCTGGAGAGGTGGAGGGTGCTGTAGATTCAATACAAGATGTGTTGCGTGTGGAAGGAAAATGTGCCATCACCGAGCAGGAGTGGATTAAGGAAATGGAGTTAGATTTCATGCTCAAAGAAGTGAAACGCTTGATTTTGTTAGCCACAGAGAGGGAAAGCTCAGTAACTATTTCAGATAGACCCTATGTTAAGATTATTGAGGAATTATCAGTTTGCGATGATGTGATAATCATGAGGGGGGGCAAAATTTGTACCTCCTTCAGGTCTTAGGATCAGATTGATGGACACAGTGCATGAAGGTCACTTGGGCAGAACAAGGACAAAGAAGAGGTTAAGAGCAGATTGGTGGTGGCCAGGAATGGATAATCAGGTGGATGAATGTATAGAGAGGTGTAGTGTATGTAAGGAAGGGGAAAAGAGGTTGAAGGTAGGGAATCAAGCAAATTTGGGGGATATTCATGGTCCTGGGAAGGCTTGGCATACAGTGTCCTTAGACTTCATTGGACCTTTGAATGAAGTGAAAGCTAATTTGAGGTATGCTATGGTGATTATTGGTGTCCATACTAAATGGCTGATTTTAAAGTTCATGAGAGAAATAACCACTAAAGCAACAATACTTTGTCTAGAGAATGTGTTTAGTGAAGAAGGATTTCCCTCAGTTTTGGTAACTGATAATGGTGAGCAGTTGACCTCATATGAAATTAAGGTGTTCTTGGAGGTGTTAGGAGTAAGACACAGTCCCACCTCATTATATAAACCACAAGGAAATGGAATGGTGGAGGGAGCTAATAGATCAGTTAAAGGAACTATCCAGATGGCAGTAGCGAGCAAGCAGGATGTGGAGTGAATGGTTGCGGAAATGGTGTGGGTATATAGAACGAGTGAGCATGAGGTGACGGGCAGTACACCATTTAAAATAATGCATAGCAGGTCACCAGGAACCAAGCTATTTCTGGCCTGTAAAAAGTAGTAGTGGTAAAGTCACATGAAAGAACTCAGGATAATGGAAAAAGGGAAAGTGACATGAATATTCAAGGACGCATAACAGTTGGCGATTGGGTAAAAGTTCTTTATGAACAGAGGAGGATTGATTAAATTTGAAGGTCCCTACAAAGTTGTAAAGTGTCAGTAGATTTTTTGTAGTCTTGCAAAATGGAGAAAGATGGAATAATAGGTGGGTAGCCTTGTACCAGAGAGGTGGGCAGTTTATTTAAACGCAGGAAGATTGTTTAGCAATACTTTTTTGTTGATGTCGGATGATGATTTGAGTAGCAATAGACAAGTATTGAAAATAAGAGAGATAGAGGAGATAGTGGGGCTCTAGGGGCTTTGGAATACAATTTAATGGATCAGTCAGTAAAACTAAGGAGGAGTAGGAGGAATCGTCAACTTCTTTCACATTTGAGAGATTATGGTGGTCATTCCAACCCTGGCGGTCCATGACCGCCGGGTTGGAGGACCGCGGGAGCACCGCCGACAGGCCGGCGGTGCTCCAATGGGCATTCCGAACGCGGCGGTAAAGCCGCGGTCGGACCGGCAACACTGGCGGTCTCCCGCCAGTGTACCGCCGCCCATTGGAATCCTCCAAGGCGGCACAGCTAGCTGCGCCGCCAAGGGGATTCCGACCCCCCCACCGCCATCCAGTTCCCGGCGGTCCGCCCGCCGCGAACCGGATGGCGGTAGGGGGGGTCGCGGGGCCCCTGGGGGCCCCTGCAGTGCCCATGCCACTGGCATGGGCACTGCAGGGGCCCCCGTAAGAGGGCCCCTAAATGTATTTCACTGTCTGCTGCGCAGACAGTGAAATACGCGACGGGTGCAACTGCACCCGTCGCACAGCTTCCACTCCGCCGGCTCGATTCCGAGCCGGCTTCATCGTGGAAGCCTCTTTCCCGCTGGGCTGGCGGGCGGCCTGAAGGCGGCCGCCCGCCAGCCCAGCGGGAATGTCAGAATTACCGCCGCGGTCTTTCGACCGCGGAACGGTAACCTGACGGCGGGACTTTGGCGGGCGGCCTCCGCTGCCCGCCAAGGTCAGAATGAGGGCCTATGTTTGTTAAAAAAAAAATACAAAAAATACAAGATTGTATTCATATGATCGTGTGCTTGGGCCTGTGTATATTTCTTTACTTAAAGTATGTACAGAACTGACCTTATTGTTCTTGTTACATTAAGTTTCCTTATTCCATGTATTATTTTAAAGAATGAAGATGTTTATGATTTATAGTTGGAGCTTAGAGTGCCAATGCATTCTGCATTCTAAGTTCCAGTGGTAGTGCGGGTGTTCTTAAGAGGGCAGTTGAGAGTTGACTGGCCGAGGGGCACATATTAAATAAATACATACTTAAACTTTTCATCTTATCCGTGTGGAGTGCTTGACTGAAGACATCACAAGACGGCCCCATTTGGAAAATGGCTGAAGGTTTCTCTGAGGAGTTATTCTGTCTCTATAAGACTACTTGATACCTAAAATCTATGTTTTTACACCAAAATGAAGTATATAGTCTCATGGTTATGGAAATATTACATCATCACTGAAACACATCTACCATTTTTAAAAATGTAATTCATAAAACTTCAACCCAGATCAGCAATGTCTACTCAAGCTAAATTACTTCTCTACTGATCCAAAAACACAAATCAAAAATGGAAATCTCTGGACAACATTTTTTTATGGAGGTTTATCAGGAGACTGGGTCCAAATCAATACAAAAGTAGAGGGGGCCTTGTGGGCCCCCTCCATGTGTCTTCAATGTCCCTGATGACTCCAAACCCTAGGGGGGCATTTTTTATTTAAAAGGGAGAGGAGGGGAGGGAATCTATACAGCCCCTCTCCAAAAGCCTCCCAAATTTTGTATCATTTCTTTCAGCAGTTTTTGCAAAAATGCTTGACAAACGTCTATGGAAAAGCATGGGGATTTTGCATTTTAAGATCCACCATATTTTTCTCAGCTGCCACTTGATGGTTCACCCTGAAACTTTCCATGCACAAACTAGGCAAAAAAGAGCACTTCTTGGAAAGGTTTGTAAAGATTAGTCAAACATTGCCAAAGTTATAAGCAAAAACAAAAAAACATTTCCCATGGAAATGCTCACCTTACAATAACTACCCAGTGGCAGCCACTATTATGTAATTTTTAAATATTCATATTTGTGTTATTTTATGTATGTTTGCTTTTAAGCAGTATTTTTGATTGGATTTGTTTATAAATAATGTAAATAATAATGAATTAAATTATACATGTATTTTGTAATATATTTTGGATGAATTGTTGGCTTTGGTAGGGATTAGGGCGGGCATTGTTTTTAAGTATATATGTTTGTAATTTGTTATTGTTTTCTAGTTCTTAATTGTTTCCTTTTTATGTGAATTATGTAATTAATATTTTGTAAAAATATTTTTGTCTAACTTTTTAAAATAGAATATTTACATTTCCGGTAATAATAGTAGTAGTGTTTGATATCAAAGTACAATATTGAATATTAATGTTCTATTCTATTTCATATTAACATAGCATTAGTTTAATGCTTTGAAACATTGTCATGTTGTAATAGTTAATGTGGGAATAGTAAATTAGGCAACTCCAGAACACAACATTTTCCTCAGTGTAACTAAGGTTGAAATTGGAATAATAAATCTGGTTCCTCCTTACTCTAACTCTATCTCCAAAGTAGCTAAGGCTGCAGTGTCAATAGTAAATCTGACCCATTAGGAGTCAAACATTTTCTTCAGTGTAGCTAAGGGTGAACATGGAATAGCACACTTCATGTCTTGAGCATCCACACATTCCCAAATGTAGTTAACGTTGGATTGGAAATAGTAAATCAGACATCTTTAGAGCTCAACACTTCAACCAATAGGTAAGGTTGAAGTGGTCAAAGTCTCTAATATAGCTACTTATTGAGTGGTGATGGAACATATGCCCTCTTTAAAGTCCAATACTTTTGCTAAAGTGGTTAAGATTAGATTAGAAATAGTATATCGTACCCCTTCAAAGTCCAAAACCTTTCTTAGTGTAGTTAAGGGTGGAGCAGAAGTAGTACATCTGACCCCTTTGCAGTCCAGCATTTTCTCCAGTGTGGTTAAGGTTAAAGTGGGAATAACAAATCGTATCCTTCCAGTGTCCAACACTTTCACAAATTATGTAATGTTTGAGTTGGAATAGTAAGTCTGACTTCTGCATAGTTCCAACCACTTTCCCCAATTTGGCTAAGGTGGGAGTCGGAATAGTAAATCTAGCCCTTTTGTAGTCACCATATCCCCATTATGTTTAAAGTTGGTGTGAGATAATACATCTGATCCCTCAGTGTCCAATACTTTTCAAATGTATTTTAGGTTGTAGTGGGAATATTAAACTGACCCCACCAAAGTCTAACTCTTTCACCCAATGTACAAAAGATTGGAGTTCGAATAGTAAAGTCTGACCCTACCACAGCCCACCTCTCCCCCTAAGGTAGCTCAGGTTACGTTGGAGTGGGATTTATAAGTGAGCCCCCTATAGAGTCCAACATTTTACTCCAATAGGCTTACGGTTGGAGTAGGAGCAGTAGTAGTAACAGTAGTAGGAGTAGTGATAGTCTATTGGTTCAGCTAATGGTAAAACTATACACAATAACAGACAGTTCAGTCTGGTAGTAGTAAATTTGATCCCTCCAGATGACAACACATTCGCAAATGTGGTTAAGAAGTTGAAACTTTCCCCAATGTAGTTTAGTTTGTAGTAGGAATAGTAATGTAAAACCGTTATAACTGTTATCAGTAACAATTGTATCTAATTGTATTTTGACTGCAATATACATTTTCATGCATTGTAAATTAAAGAACATTAAATTAAGGTATCCATTTTGCTACATTTATTTCCCAGTATGAATTAATGTACATTTTGTGTACATATCTACTATTTAATACCTTTTAATATATTATCATTATTTCATCTTTGTGATAATGTTTCTATTAAAACAGTTGTGTTGATTTTTTTCTCTATTAGCTGTCTTTTTATGTATATTGTTTTCACCTGTGACTGTATTTTGTAGTATTTTTTCTTATTTAGCCTTTGGGGGTGATCCTCATTGAGGGTAGTTTCTCAGTAGGTTCTTTGATTCAGGTAAGCCCACAATTTTTACAAATGTTAAACTTGTTTTAGATCATCATGTGTGTTGTTAGTTAGATTAGTATGTGTGTGTTTGTATAGTTTTGGTGGTTTCTTAGGTGGGATTGGGTAATAGAGTTAGCTATGTGAGTGGGAAAGGCCTAAATGTTTTATGTTTTTTGCATATGACTACATTTGGTTTAGATTCAGTATTTATATGTTTTTTATGGCTATTTTAAAGATGCTTATTATTTTTGATATGGGTTATATTTGATGAGTGAGTAAGTATGTTTACTGTTTTACATATTATCTCTCGTCATGTATAGATAAATTGGAATTTCAGATTGAGATTTTTACAAAATAGGGACATATAGTTAGATTTTCTCATTTCCAATATATTTGAATCGTTTCCTTCATTTGTTCATTTTCCCTAGCATATTTGTTGTATTGTTTACTTTTTAGGTTTTGTAAAATATCAAAGGATATGATATGTATTTCTTAGATGGATCAATTTTTTAGATGGATTATTGATTTTTATTAGGGTTCTTTTTGTTCAACATTACATTTTCTAGAATAATGGCTTGAAATGTGGATATTGAATTATTGTTCAGGACCTCCTGCTATGTAATAATTAAATAATATTTTTTTTAAAGAATTGAATGTCAGGTGGGATAAACATGTTTTATGCCTTAATGTTTCATATTTATATGTTATTTGTCTATATATCTGCATTGTGTATTTTATTAATGTGTATATTTAATACATATTTGCCAAATGTTTCCTATGTTGCATTTGTATTTAGTGTTTGTTATGATTTCTATACTATATATTAAATTCTTCATTTTTAGTAACATTATTTGTGTTCTGCATATTTGAATAAGAATTATTAACATGTTTATTTGTTCAGATTTTTTCATATTTTATTTAAGTTTAATAAGTTTCCAGAATGATTATAGAAAGAGTAATACTATAATGTTTCATAAAAATATTTAGGATATATATATATGTTTTAGTATTGTTTTTTGTTTGTGTAGAGTATTAATTTTTATGTCCTACATTTCTTTTAAAGTAAGCTGTATGCAATGGATGTGAGATGATATAGCACTTGTGTGTTTGGGAATAGGAGTATTTTATTGGCTAACAAATCATGCATTTCTTTGCTTTGTTTAGTGACTTTGGGTTTTAGTTGTGTCGCTGACGTTGTTAGGTAACTCTTGATTACTTTGCTCCATTTGTAGTGCTTCTACATATTTCTAAAGTGTCAAGCGGCTCCTTTCAAATGTTCCTCCGAATGAACTGAGCAACTCTTCTACAGCTTTGTACTTTTAGCTTCCTGTGAATGTATACTATTTTGCACAAACCACCCAGAAATTTTAACTTGCCATGGTGCCTGTGACCTGAGCAATGAAGGTACCTAACCCAAGTGTTCTGAGAATAGTCTAATAGTGTAAATATTTTTAGTTAATTGACCTGGTAAAATGGTGACTCTATTAGGGGTTCATAGTGTTGGGGACTTCTGTAAGTGTGTAAGCAAGGGCTATTAAATGCTTTATTTCATATAACAATTTGGCGTTGTTTGAATAATGAATGGTGAGTGATGATCTCTGGTGATAGCTCCACACAGCTTAATTACGTTCATAGTAACAGCCTGGGATGGCTGTATGGAGCTTCACCATTAATACTATTGTTATCATGGATTTTTCCATAAGTAATGTTTGTGTGAGCTGGTTATTTATTTTGTTTTAACCTGACATTAATAGTCATTGATCCATTGAAGTTTGTTTGTTAGTGAGCAGTGCATAAACTAGTGTAACATTAGTATTGTGGTATTGGCTGTGAATTGTATACATTTGTGTGACTGGTAGAGCATGGTATAATGGTCCTGTGCATCAGCATACTGGTGAATTGAGTGAGGCTTAGTAGGTTCTTCAAGGCAGAGAAAATAATTATTCTTTTTCCATTATATTTGTTGTCACATAAAATGACATTTTAGTTAGTATGGGCGACTTTTAAATGATCAGGAATTTCTATCGCTAGAACAATTCTTGGGGTCTTGTAGGGTGCCTGCCTTCCTGACTGTTCTTAGTCTTATATATATCCATATTTTAGGTAAAAAATTGATGGTAATTGTCCCTTACCTTCTTCCAGAACATTAGGGATTGTGCTTTTTAATACTGCTCTCATGGGGCAGAGCAACTCATGTGAACTTTCCTTGGATCCTACATTATGTTTCTGACTTGCACTTCTGCTATATGTTACGATAAAAGCATTTTACTATGCATGGCTGCCCCACGAGGGGCTTCCCAGTGCACCAAATATGAGACCAATAGAGAAAGTAGACCAGCAGCATCTAAAACAACCAGGTCTTAAGGTATTTACAGTCAGTCAGTGGAGTACTAAGTTTGGACCCAAGAAAATGGAAGAAAAAAGCTTGCTGTCATGTCCATTTAAGGTGGTGTAATAGCCAAATGGAGAGCCAAGACTCAGGGATGGCTAATAGGGTATCTGTAGGAAAGATTTGAAGTGGGGTGGTCCAGAGTTGTTCAAGGCTCGATGAGTGACTCACAGTGCCTTAAACTGAATATGTTTCTCTATAGGAAGCCATTAGAGGCTCTGTAGCAGATTGGATACCCACTGGGATTTAGAAAAATGTCTAAGAAAGCTAGCTGTGGGATTTTGACAAGCCCCTTTGTAGAGACATTGATAATGCAAAATGTTGTAATTATCGAGACAGAATTAATAGGAGCTTTAGTAATTGTCCTCTGGATGCAGGGGAAAAACTCCTAAGAGTTTCCTTAAATCTTCTGAATATTCTGAAAAAGCAGGCTGTCACTGCCTTGATTTGAGGATCGAGCTCCATCTGAGAATATCACAGCTTCGTGGGCAACAAATCCAACAGTTCAGGCCGGCTGCGATGTCGCGGGCCAGCTACGGTGTCGGGAAGACCCGCAAACAGTACCTTGGAAATGCAGGGCATCATGATCCTCATGATGAGGTCGGGAGAGAGGCGTCGCTGGTGTCGCGTTGTCGCTTCCAGAGATTGGTGCGGGGGTCATCGGGCCCTTGAAGTCACACGAGTTGTAGATCGAACTCCGGGCAGCTGAAGTCAGGAAGATGTGACATGCGGTGCCTACAGGTCACTGTGCAGGCAGTGGCGTCAGTGAGACCAGGGATGCGGTGTGAAGTGGCGTGATGTGACATGCGGTGCCACCAAGTTATGGTGCAGTCAGCGGTGTAGATGTTGCTGAATCACTTTCGTCGATAGCCCTAAGTCGGCGGTGCAGGACAGGCCCCGTCCGGCGTCCTCAGATTGCGGTGTAGACAGGGATGCCTGGTGACGACACGAGTTGATGGTGCTGGTGTTGGTGGACCGAGGCTGTGGTGCGGGACGGGAAGTTGCTTTGTGTACCTCATGAGCGGTGTCCACAGGTCACGGTGTAGGCAGCGGCGCCAGTGTCAGCAGGAGCGGCAGCAGTGGGGATGCCCAGGCCGCGGTTTGAGCAAGGCGATGCCGGAGTGCAGGGTCCACAGGTCACGGTGCAAGCAGCAGCTCGGTGGTGGCATCAGATGGTGGCATGAGTGAGACCAGGGTTGCGGTGCAAACTGGGGCGGTGAGGCTCCGTGCGGCGTCAGCAGGACATGTGCAGGCCAGCAGTGTCGTTGGCAGTGGCACAGTGGTTTTTCTTCCTGAACAGCTCAAAACACACAGTTCCCAGTGATGTAGGGAGATGAAACTGAAGTCTTTGGTGTCCCTAAGACTTCCAATAGGAGGCAAGCTCTATTCCAAGCCCATGGAGAATTCTCTCAAGCAGGATATACAGCAAAGTTCACCCTTTGTCTTTTAAGCTAGAAGCAGCAACTGCAGGCCCACCCAGCAAAGCAACACAGCAAAGGGGCAGTACTCCTCCTCCAGCTCTTCAGCTGTTCTCCTTGGCAGAGGATCCTCTTGATCCAGAAAGTTTCTAAAAGGCTGGGGTTTTGGGTCCATTACTTATACCATTTTCTGCCTTTGAAGTAGACATACTTAAAAGGAAAGTCTCTGTTGTTCACAAGATCCTTCCTTGCCCAGGCCTGGCCCCAGACACACTCCAGGGAGTTGGAGACTGCATTGTGTGAGGGAAGGCACAGCCCTTTCAGATGTAAGTGACCACTCCTCTCTCCACGCTAGCCCAGATGGCCCATTAGGATATTCAGGCTACACCCCAGCTCCCTTTGTGTCACGTCTTGAGTGAACTCAAAACAGCCCAACTGTCAGTCTGACCCAGACATGGAATACACAAGCAGGCAGAGGCACAGAATGGTTTAAGCAAGAAAATGCCCACTTTCTAAAAGTGGCTTTTTCAAACAAACAATTTAAAAACCAACTTTACCAAAATATGTATTTTTAAAGTGTGAGTTCAGTGACCCCAAACTCCTTATCTCTATCTTCTCTCAAACTGAAACTGCACTTTAATGATAATTAAAGGCAGCCCGTATGTTAACCTACGAGAGAGATAGGCCTTGCAGAAGTGAAAACCGAATCTGGCAGTATGTCACTTTTAGGACATGTAAAACACCCAGTACATGTCCCACCTTTAACAGATACTGCACCCTGACTTTAGGGCTACCTAGGGCCGACCATAGGGGTGCCTTACATGTAGTAAAAGAGATGGCTTGGACCTGGCAGGTGGGTACACTTGCCAGTTCGAATTGGCAGTTTAAAACTGCTCACACAGACACTGCAGTGGCAGGTCTGAGCAATGTTTACAGGGCTAGTTATGTGGGTGGCACAATCAGTGCTGAAGGCCCACTGGTAGAATTTGATTTACAGGCCCTAGGCACCGCTAGTGCACTTTACTAGGGATGTACTAATAAATCAAATATGCCAATCATGGATGAACCAATCACCAATACAATTTACGTAGGGAGCACTTGCACTTTAGCACTGATCAGCAGTGGTGCACAGACAATAAACCAACAAAAACAGAGTCCAGCATACCATGAAAACATGATGTCAGAATGCAAAAAGACATAGGAAACTGCCAAAAGATGGCGTCTCACAACCGCAAAAACATACACTGCTCCCAGACTATGGTAACATTAACATCCTGAACAAACAAAAGCTTACACACCCCAAAATTGTACATGCTCATGACTCTTTCTTCCAACACAAAATCCCTGATTTATTATGACTTTAAAAAATGCACATACTCAAATGAATCTCAAACTTAATACAATAATACACCAACACAAAACAGCAACACAGTAAAAAAAACACAGCAATGCTATAAAAACTCACAATATCAGGACACCACAACACACCAAAAATTAAACCACAACAGAATAACAGCACAAAATGCTCAAACTACAACACCCCCAAATCACAAGACTACCTAAACCAACACAATTACATTGTTGTTGTTTAGTATTGTGAGTTGGTGTGTTGCTCTCATGTATATTTTAATGTAATTAATTCCATGTAATTTGATTCAATCAATGTCTTTCAGTAACATATTTTGTTGACATGTCGCAATATAATCCTGATATATTTCTTTTAAAAGTTTTTTTTTTGTGTTGTGATGTTGTTTTCTCGTAATTGTTCACATGTGTTGTGAGTTTCTGTGCTTTGATACTATAGTTGTGTTTTAATGTGCTGCTGTTGAGCTATATACATGTGGTGACGGTTTGTTGTGTTATTGTTGTTTTGTGCATTCATTTGGGGCATACTCATGCCTCATTGCTCCATATAAGTAGGAAGATATCATCACTATTAATATTTTGATTAACTAGCTGTGTGGTTAATGCAGATGCCCAAAAATCTGGTTACAGGTGACAGATTGTAATGCCTTTCAGCTAATGTAACCTTCTGGGATTGAAGAAACTGAGACACATTCATCTCAGTCATAGTACAGTATTGCATGTAGTGATGCAAAGCTACAAAACCTTAAACACAAGTGCTAAAGAAAAGCATACTTTTTAATGATCAAAATATTAATAATGCATTAGTATTAAGACTGTAGTTCGTTTTTACATATTTGTAAAGAAAGGTGAATACCTCTTGCTTTACTTGCCTGGATCAAGATGGAAGAGTGTCCTACTCGAATGCCATTATACAGTAAACCCAAAAGTGTAGCACTCTTATGTTTGTTGTCGACCTGCTCCGAGCAGGTTCCTGAAAGTTCAATATTGTATATTTAAGAGATCCTAGTGAGGGCAGTACCTTCCTTTCCTTTCACTATGGGAGCTATTTTTTCTAGTTGCAAATGTACACTGTGTGTAGTATACTACAGCCATCTGGAGGATCTCTAGGTACTTTCCAACTTTGCTGCACCTGTTGTTGGGTGCGGTAACAATGTTACTGACTGGTTGCCTGCCTACAGGCCTTGTTCTGGTTGCTAGGAAACAGTTCCTTTCCATGAAACAATGTTTTTTTACCTTTTTTGATGAATGGCAACATTGTGCTTTCAGTTGCATGAACTACGACCGTATTTCAATTCATGTTTCTCTGCTGACAATGGCAGGGAATACTCTGCCTATATCCATGAACAATATTACACTACCAAATACTTGTAAAATTGAAGCCAGGGGCATAGCTTAAGATATTACCAATAATACATTCAGAAGTATATGTAGTGAATATATTCTCTGTGAGTCAGACAAAGGCATTTAGGATGCATATATGTATACTTGTGTGTTTGTATGTGTGTATGTAATTATGTAATATACAAATACACACACAAACACACACTATATATATATATATATATATATATATATAATTATATGTATATATATATATTTTTTAATTTATTTATTTATTATATTTGGGTCAGTGGGATTGGGGGGGTGTGAGCCTCAGATTTTCGAACAATCACACTCGCATGTAATGTTAAAATACATTATACGAGGGCAGGGCGCATGAGAGGGGCTTAAAGGGTGATGGAAAGTGAAAGGAATACAGGTGGTAGGTTTACTAAATTAGAGAAAACGCACAATTGTTTTTTATAAATAACCAAAATCTTCAAGGACTTTCAAACCAGAGAGCGGGGGAGTGTGTGGGTGTGTGTGTGTTTGTTTTTGTCTGTGTATTTATGAAAATCTCTGGTGAAATCTGACAGGCAATTCACCATACCTGACTAAAAACATGTGTACACTGTGTTTTATCAAAAATATATTTATATAGGGTGGTGTAACACCCTGCCCCCCCCCCACCCAAAGTTACGCCCTTGATTGAATCTCCTGCCCCTCCTTTGATATGATTGAAAGCTGTCACAAAGGTAAAGCCAACCCTCAGGAGGATGCTGATTGCAGTGACCCCGTCCCCTGCTCACCTCCACAGACCCACTGACACCCCATGGACAGTGGCAGTTCCTTGTCTATGCCCCTCTCCATTGTGTTCACTGAATCATCAGATGGCTCTAGAAGCCATCTTGTGCCCAGGGGCCAGGTTAACTCTGGACTTATCCAAAGATGCTGTCCGCCTCACACCTCATGGAAATACAGAAGCAGTGCTGATGCATGCAGGAACACAGCCTGAAGCCCATAGAGCAGCTCCATAGAAGGATGATGTTCTGAAGGCCACTAGTGTGTAGAGGCATGCTCTCTCTCAACATCTGCAAAGAACAGTTACAATGCCAGAGACAGGCTCCTTTTGTCAAACACTAACATGAAATGCGTACTTGCAGAATACACAGGCACGTTGGCCCAAAATCTGAGACACTTCAGATAAGTAGTACAAGGGGGTTGACCGACTTCAACAAATGGCTGAAAGGGGAGGTGGTGGCAGAGCCAAAACCCCTTTTTAAATGATGGTCATGACAAAAAGTTGTTGTTAGTAAATAGACCTAAAAAATCATATTACAAAGAGAGTGTGAGTGCAGCTAGCAAGTCTGATGTTTCCCCGAAGCGGTTTGAAGGTAAATTCTCCCCTAACACATATTTTAGAATGAGAACCAAAACAGCAGATCTTACTATCAATTTTTTTTCAGAAATAATTTTCAGAAGCTATACCTTCTACATTCTGCTGATGTTTCTCATGAGAAACACACGAAATAGTCTAGTACATTATAATTTGCCATGGTACCTTGGATCATTTGTTTCTCTGCCAAAACAAAGCATGGAAGTGCTCTTGAAATAATTGTCCACTACTCCTTAACGGCTGCTTTTAGGACTGAAAGCCTTAGCCAAGAAAGACCTAACACATCCTACTGTCCTACAGCCAACAAAGTATTTTGCCTGTGTCCTGTATGACCAGTCCACGCTCACTTTTGGAGCGGCAGAATGCTGCATAAACTCAGTACAATCATGTGTAGCAAACTAAGGGCCAGATGTAGTAAAAATCTGGATTGCGACTCGCAAATTGCGAGTGGCAATCCAGAATGTAGGATGGTGTCCCTGACACCATCTGCGACTCTCAAGGGGGTCGCAAAGGCCCATCTCATTAATATCAATGAGGTGGGTCGCAATTTGTGACCCCATTGCGAGTGGCGGCACACACAGGGATGGTGGCCTGCTGGAGACAGCAGACCACCATGTCTGTGACTGCTTTTAAATAAAGCAGTTGTTTTTTTTTGTGATGCAGCCCGTTTTCCTTAAAGGAAAACGAGATGCGTTACAAAACTGAAAAATTAAACGTTTTCGTTTCATTTTTTCAGAGCAGGCAGTGATCCATAGGACCACAGCCTGCTCTGGAAAAATGTTTTTCATGCAATTCACAAAGGGTAAGGGGTCCCCTGGAGACCCCTTCCCTTTTACGAACGGGTTACCACCAGTGTGACACTGGTGACAACTGCGATTGCTTAGCAACCGCATTCGCGGTCACAAAACAATACAGCATCGCGCTGCGACTCGCAATTAGGAAGGGAACACCCCTTCCTAATTGCGACTCGCAGTCCCGTTTTGCGAGTCGGTAACCAGGTTACCGACTCGCAAAACGGGGATTTGGCATCACGATGTGCTTTTTGCACGTCGCAAACAGCAAAATTCGCTGTTTGCGACGTGCAAAAAGCTTTGAACATATGGCCCTATATTATGTGTTTTTTATACTCATGCTTCACGCCTAACATTCACATCCAAGATAAGAATCTACTACAGTGAATGTTTACCCTCTTACCACAATGCGTCGTCATAATCTGTGGATGCAGACTGATCAAAAATACAGACGAGATGCAAGCACCCCCTGTCTCTAACACTGAAACATTACAATTTATGAAAATTGTGACTGAATATGATCCGGCACGGAAAACAAAATGGACCTTGAAAGGAAAGTAATCAGTTTTCCAAGCTTTACCATTTATGTGCAGCCGATTAATGTTTGCACATTAAAGTGTGCTGAAAAAGAGACATAAATGTATCTTGGAGCTAAAATGCATCTTCCTTTACAGAAAGCATGATGAGAGGTAAATGCTCCACAAATGAAAATTATTTACAGCAAACTGAGAGCCAGGCAAATCCCTTTAAAGCAAGAGGTTATCATCAGAACCTAATTGGTAAATCTTGTAATGGCATGACAATACAAGATTGTGAATAAATGCATTTTTATAGGATGTCTGGGAAGCAAAATAAAAAGCAAGGACGGAAAGGAATCAAGATGAAAGACTTTTGATTGCGTTTATCAAACAGAAATGAATGACTATTGGCTCCTTGGGTGACAAACAGGTATTTTGATAAATATATCCTGTACAATAATGTGCTATTTCAAAAATACTCGTGTGTATATATAGAAAGGCAAGCACAGTAAACGAATTTCTGACCTGCAGAATAGACCAAGAAACAAATAACAATGGGGAAGCTTGTAGATCTAACGTCTCCATGGCAACCGCACATATAAGAGGTCTCATGTTTATTGTGAATATACGTTACTGAAAGAAATTAACAAATTAAGAAATTACCATTAATACATTTGGAACTATACTTAGTGAATATATTCTCTGTGAGTCAGACAAAGGCATATAGGATGAACATTAGTATGCATGTGTTTGTGTGTATGTGTGTGCGTGTATATATATATATATATATATATATATATACTGGTGAGACCTGACAGACAAGTTGCAGCCACCATTTTGTTTGTCACATTGACTTCGGAGTGCAAAAATAAGAGTGCAAAAATTGCCCTTTTTTTTTTTTTATCAGTGGAGCTCAGCACAGCCCCCTGTGTAAATTTGCAGGGTTCCACGAATCCAGAGAAAACTGAAAAAAACACCCAATGAATCCAAATGCATGCTGAAGGCCATGTGCAGCTCAGGTTTGGGTACATGCGGGAGGGTTATCTTAGGCCAGGCCCTGCAGCCAACCCCCCTGCACACAACCTGGTTATATTGGTTATATTAACGTGCGTGCTAAAAAAACATGGAAACCATAATAATTCATTGAAAAAAACAAAGGTTACAGGGATGTTATAGTTTGGTTCTGAAAAGTAACTATAACTTATGCCCTGAGGTAACCATAACTCATGACCTCACCACACACAGCAAAGTACCCCACATATTACATCATCAATGACACCTTCTACAGCATCAATGGCATTATCACTGCAACATTTGCAATAAAATTATTGATGAGAACACTGTGCATGGTGGAGGCATGAGTTCTAGTTACCTTAGGGCGCGTGTTATAGTTACTTGATTTAACCATAGCTATAACTGCTGAATTTCTATGGTTTTGTGCGAGTAAATTCAGAACATAACTGTAACATCACTGTAACCTTTGATTTTTTTCAGTGTATATATATATATATATATATATATATATATTTTTTCTTTTTTTATAACAGGGGCGTTATAGTTAGGCTCACATTTGAAATGGACAAAACCATAGAAATTCACCTGTTATAGCTAGAGTTATCTCAAGTAACTATAACTCATGCCCTAAGGTAACTATAACATGTGCCTGCCCCTTGCACAGTTTTTTCATCAAAACGTTTACTGCAAATATTACATTGAACTTAGCAGTGCATGGCGAGGGCATGAGTTATAGTTACCTTAGGGCACAAGTTATAGTAACTTGAGATAACTCTAACAATAACAGTTGAATTTCTGTGGTTTTATACATTTAAAATGTGGGCTTATCTATAATGACCCTGTAACCTTTGTTTTTTTAGTGAATTTCTATGTATTTTTTACATAAAGTCATTTTCATTACTATATGTTAATCCAACTTCTGCTGTGCACGGAGTATGGCCATGCGTAGCAGCAGTTGGCCTCAGGGTCTGGCCTGTGGCAAGCCCCTGAGGCCAACAGACCTGGTCAGAGCTGGACGCAGGTCCGCATGGCCCCCCTACCCTGGCTGATTTCATCCCCGGGGACCCCAAAGCCCAGGACCTCTTGTTAATTTATTTCTATGAGTAAGGAGGGCCGCATGCCCCCCGGGAATCTTTTTCCCAGGGACCCCTTCTTCTGGACCAACCCTTCTGATTTTATTAGGGGGCCACACACCCCTTCCCCCAGCCAATTTTGGACCTGGGGTCCCCATCCCCCATTGTCTGGCTGTCATATATTTTATTGGGGAAAGAGGGGCTGCGCAGCCGCTGATACCCGGGCTAATCTTGGGCCCAGGGACCCCATCCCCCAGAGCCATGGCCTAAGCATTTTATTTTGTTCTGGGGGGGGATGCGGCCCTTCTCCACAGGATTATCTTGATCCTGGAGACCCCATTGCCCAGCCCAAATATTTATTTTGATTGGGATTGGAGGGGCTGCGCAGCCCCTTCCCCAGGTGATCTCAGCTCTGGGGACCCCATCCCCCAGACCCCAGCCATGTGACCAGTGACAATGTTGGGGACCCAGGCCCCCGTGGACCCAGTCATCTCCCCATCTCCTGTGGGAGCCGGCATTGCTGTCACAGAGAGGGAGCTATGAGAGCTCTGTTTCCCTGCCTGCATCTCCACAGGCAGGAAAACACAGGAAACTTCTGCATGCAGCGTGAGAGAGCTGTTTGCTCTGACTTGGTGGGAGCTGTCAAATATAAATAAGTATATAAATGTAAATATATTTATTGTACCTACTGGCGGTCACCAGTAGGTAGTTATAGTTAGGACCTTGTTTCCATAGAAAAAGCATTTTTTGACTTGCCTATATCTTTGGTGATGAATCTTCATTACATTTTCCAAAAAGAAGTGTGCCTGAGAATCTTGTTGTGTATGGGAATTTTCAGGGTGATCCGTCAAGCGGGGGCAAAGAAAAAGGAGATGGATCAAAAAAAGTGCATTACCCATTTTAATTCCAATACAGATTTTAGACACAACTGCCCGAACTGCTGGATGGCATCAAATTTGCAGAAAGGTAGCTCTTGGTCCAGAAAGAGTGCTTTTTGTTATTTGGTGTAAATCCGTTCAGTAGTTCTTTAAATATTAAAAGAAAAACAAATGGGTATACCTGGAAGTGCGAAGGCTTCGAAAGTACTCCAGATCTTGTGTAGAGATCTGACTGGCTGCCAACACTTCAAGCAGGAAGTGTTGGCAGCCATTTTGAGCCTTGGCTTCAGCTGAGTCTCAAAAAAAGGAAACTGTTACCCTACCACCCCTAGCCTTGGTGCAGCCCCCCTCAAGGAATCCCCTCCCACCAAGGTTTAAAAGTATTTAATTTTAAATCATGGCCACAATTTCAGCAAATCCACAAATCGTGCTGTCATTTTTTGTTTAAAAAAAAGCAAACAAGGTCTCTGCACTTGCTTTTCTTTTTGCCCCGAGTGGGCCAGGTCCTGGGTGCACAGCAAAACAATAGGGGGGGCCCGTGCTTATGAAAACCCCGGGGACAGCCACCTCCCGGGCCTCTGCTTTTTTAAATGATGCAGGGACGCCCATGCGGCAGCCCTGCAGCCCCAGCGACCGCTACCTCCCCAGATACTGAGAAACATGAATGCAGGCCACAGGGACCATCACCTCCCCGGGTCAAAACATCTTAAATTTATGAAGAGAGCCCATGTGGCCCCATGCAGCCCCTGGGAACCACCACATCCCCAGGGCTAAACATCTTAACTGTGGTGGAGGCCAGGTGCCCCCCGCCCCAGGAACAGCCACCTCGCTGGGACAAATCATGCAAATTATGGGGGGGTGCACCCCCCCCCCATAGCCCCAGGGACTGTCACCTCCCCAGGGTGGAATTAAATTAAACAGAGGGGGTCTGTCGCATGCCCCATGGACCACCACCAAAATTCAACAATGAAGGAGGGCTGTACGACCCCCCTCATGGAGCCACAGATGGACCTGCGAACTGCCACTACCCAGGGCTGGCACCTGCTACCTCTCAAGGTGCCGACCCTCAGGAGGTAACCGCTTGCTTTTTCTTGGTGGGTGCTGACAGCTCCCACCAAGCAAAAGCAAACATAACTCCGATTTCAGCAAGCAGGAGCTGTCAAACAACTCCCACCTGTAGAAAGCGGAGTTTTCATTTGTTTCCCAAAGAGATAAAAACATTCCTCCCCAAGCAGGCAGCTTCTATTTAAAGCAGCTCCCTGCTCGCAGGAGCAATGTCTGCTCCTTTAGGATCCAGGGAGCTGGCTAGGACTGCCGGGGACTTCAGCCTCCCCTGCGATCCTGTCTTTCATCCCATAACGGGATGGATGAGAAAGAGATAGAGAGATTGTTATTGCAATGATCTCTTTAAACAATTACTTCAAAGTATCACAATAGCATGATGTTTGGTTGGAACATTATAGTTATGTTTTGATGCGAAAAAGCAGCCATTTCTGGTCTACTGCTAAAGCTATTGCACTGTCACTTAATAAGTTGAAGGTTCAAATCCTGGTATCCTGAATGCGGGGAGCTGGCTAGGACTGCGTGGGACTTCAGCCTTCCCTGCGGTCCTGTCACTGTCTCTCTCTCTCTCTCTCTCTCTCTCTCTCTCTCTCTCTCTCTCTCTCTCTCTCTCTCTCTCTCTCTCATTCTCTCTCTCTCTCTCTCTCTCTCTCTCTCTCTCTCTCTCTCTCTCTCTCTCTCTCTTCTATCCCATAATGGGATGGAAGAGAGAGATTGTTATTGGAATGATCACTCTAAACAATGACTTCAAAGTATCCCACTAGCAAGATGTTTGATTCGAACGTTATAGTTATGCTTTGATGCAAAAAAGCAGTTTTTACATTCCTTCTTTAATTACTTTTCAAATTCAAATATTTAAAGTGTATCCCGAAATGTAATCACACTCTTTTTACTTGACAAATACATTTTTCTTTTCAATTTGTCCTAAAATATCTAATTCTAAGTATATCATTCATCCAAGTCTAGAAAAACTCTGGGTGGATATAGGGGTTTGGCCGCAAGGTCTGGCTGTAGGCAGTTACAGGGGGTTGGCCACAGGGCCTAGCAGCCAGGCAGGCCACTGGCCAGACCTAGCAGCCAACCCCACCATGATGGCCAAGGGCTGTGCATGGTGCGGTGTTGGGTGGTTATTGCGGATTGGCTACAGGGCCAGACCTCAGGCCAGATCTAGCAGCCAACCCCCACCACGCCCAGCCAAAGGCTGTACATGGTGCAAGTTTAGGTGGTTATAGGGGGTTGGCCTCAGGGCATGGCCTCAGAACAGGCCCTGCGGCCAACCCCCACCACACACAACTGAAGGCCATGCGAGGAGCGGAGTTCAGTGGTTATAGGGGGTTGGCTGCAGGCCCTGCCGTCAAATTCCACCACGTCGGTGGTTGAATTCACATATAGTAATTAAAAGTACTTTAGAAATGCACTGAAGAAACCAAAGGTTACTGAGATGTTATAGTTAGGAAATATAATTAAAAAACATTGAAATTCCTTTAGAAAACCAAAGGTTACAAGGAGGTTATATTTAGGTTCTGAATTTACTCACACAAAAGCACTGCAATTCAGCAATTATAGTTAGAGTTATTTCAACTAACTGTAATTTGTGCCCTAAGGTAACTATAACTTGTGCCCTCGCCATTCACTGCTAATTATCCCACATATTAGAGCACTCATGACAACATCAATATTGTCATTATAAACATAAATGAAGCATTAGCTGCCAAAATTTTAAAGAAAAAACTATGCATGATGAGGGGCACTGCTGATGTCCTCAAATATTACATCACTCAAACGTTTTCTAAGACAGCGTTGATAATATCACTTATAACTTCTGAAATTAAATCATTGAAGAATACAAACATATGGCAAGGGCTCAAGTTATAATTACTACTTTTAGCTATAACATATGAATTTTAGTGGTTTTATTCGATTTTAAAATGTAACATTTCATGTAACATTTTCACCTGACTATAATATTGATGTAACCTTTAGTTTCTTCAGTGAATTTCTGATGGTTTTTTAAATCACTTAACTTTAACATCACAATTAACATTTTTTTTAAGTACATTTCTGAGTTTTTTAAAACTGTAAAATAACAATACAAAGGGATGTCAGTTTAAGTAAGTCACACCGAGTGGTCACAACACCAAAATAAAAAAGGCAGGTCTGTTGGTTTTACCAAGTGATCAGTCATCACATCAACATCTGTAATGCAGACATATTAGCTTTGTCAAAACGTCACCACAATAATTTATCAATAATCCTAATTCAATGCTTTCCTTACTAATACATATATAGTAATTTTCAAAAAAGAATTCTAACCATAATGTTTGAAATATCCCAATAGCCATGAACATGTTTGAGACTTTTTTAACACTCTTAACACTCTTCAGGCCATAAACTTCTGCCATAGGACCAGCCAAATGTGGTTCCTACACTCCTCCTGAAGACCAATCACCTCCGGCTCAGAGTGCTTTAAAAGTGTTGTTAAGCTCTCTTGGGCTCATTTATAAATGGTTGGTGGAGCCACTTCCCTCTTTGGAGCACCACACAACTACAATGGTGTAAACAAGGCCCATGCAGGGCGTTATGGGGCACTCTGGGGAGAGACCAGTGCTTATTTAATGAGGTACCTGCCACTTCAAAACTGGAGTGGCAAGGCCATGACTCATATTCTTTGTTTCATGCTTGTGGGCCAATCCCACCCAGGACACCCACAGTCAACCTCATTTTTGTTCTGGCAGCATGGAGAGCACACTCTTACTTTACCACACATAGGCCCTCATTATAACATTGGCGGTATTGACCGCCTAGTGCCGCAGCGACGTCCGCCAAGACACCGTTGCCGTGGCTACCTACCGTCCACCATATTATGACCGTAGCTGGAATTACGCCAGGAGGATGGCGGAATTCTGGCTGCGGCCATGGCGGCAGAAGGCGGTAAGGTGGTGCTGCTGCCAGCAGCAGCACCCCACCAGTAGACAGCCGCAGACCATATCATGACCCATGATACAGCCTGGCGGTGTTCTGCTGGCGGACGCTGATGCTGGCAGCAGCGCCCCGTCCCATCTCCTGTCGGAGGACCCCCTCACAAAAGGTAAGTCGGGTGCTCCGACAGGGAGGGGGATGGGTGGTGTTGTGTGTGTGTGGGGGGTGTGGGTATATGTTTGTGTGTGCGTGCATGCGGGTGTGTGGCATGTGGAAT
Organism: Pleurodeles waltl; assembly: GCF_031143425.1. NCBI lineage: Eukaryota > Metazoa > Chordata > Amphibia > Caudata > Salamandridae > Pleurodeles > Pleurodeles waltl. Next base: position 72,855,803 of record NC_090450.1, on the reverse strand, counting down.
GCATGTGTGCATGCATGGTTGGGAGTGTGTGTGTATGTTGTGTTGTCTGAATGTGTGGGTGTGTGTATGTAGGTCAGTGTGTGTGTGAATGGATGTATCCATGCGTGGGTGAATGTGGGTTTGAGTCTGTATGCATGTTTATGATGGTGCATGAATGTGCGTGTATGTCATGGGGGGTCTGAAGTGGGAGGGGGATGGTGGGGGAGGACTCTGGGGAGAGGTGGAGGGAGACCCCTATCAGTGGCAGGGAAGGAATTCCCTGTCACTGATAGTGCCTACCGCCATGGTTTTCGTGGCAGTAAGGGAGCCACGAAAACCATGGAGGTAGGCGGGGTCATAATCCCGCGGGTGGGACAGTGACAGAAGTCTCCAGCTCGGTGGCTTTTACCGCCCTGGGGGACAAAGTGGTACATTGGTGGTTTGGCTTGATTCATATTTTGGGGAAGAGTACTGCCAGCCTGTTGACAGTACTCTTCTCCAAAATACCGCCATCTGCCAGGGTCATAATGAGGGCCATATTTTTTTACTGGTTTAAGTGCATTGGTCCCATCGCACTAGGTCACATTGGCTAGGAAAAGATTGTGAAAACAGAAAAACTTACACATTTGTCGATATGCACACACATACTAGGTAACCCTACCACAGAAACTCCACCTCCTGCCAATGGAAGCAAGCAGTGCTTAATTTGAGAAGGTGGTTTCCGGTGCTCAACACCAGCACTTAATTGTAAACACCGGCACTTATGACACCCTGCCACATACTGATTCTATTTCTGTAATTTGGAGATGAGCACAATAACAGTTGTTTCTTAGTCCAATGGCTCAATTGTGTATACAGAAACAGTGTTGGTTAGTGCTAACATCGCCTCCAAGATGATACCAATTCTGAGTATAGATGTACTAATACTCGTTGCAGAGCATGAGGTCTTAATGCTGCTATTGCATCAAGCTCCTGACTTCATTCCCTCAAACCATCCCCGAACGTTAGAGAAGACAACAAAGATACAAGTCTGTAGTGACAATGAGAAAGGTGTCTTTGGTCCCCCAGCAATCTTAAGGGCGAGGGCTGTATATGACTGGTTTGTGCCATCCTTGTTGTCCAGATCTTGAATTTTGCTAACTTTGTGTGTTGAGGAGAGTGCTGAGATTATGGGTGTGGGGGAATGAGATGATGGGTGAAACAGATAGATGGTTGGTTGGTTATCCTTTCACCTATTTGTCATGTTGTGTAACAAAACAGGACCTGTTCCTATGGCGCCTCCAAGTAAGTAACAAAAATAGCAGGCCATGTAGAATGACAACCTTCCTCAATTGCTCTCTGACGGTAAAATGACTGGCAATGTCTGTTAAGGTTAGCGATTATTTCTGTGTTGATGCCCAGAACAAATTTGTTTTGCACAATAGCAAGAGTCAGGTTGAAAAACATTGGAGGCAATGAAAATGCAGAGGAAGTACTTCCGATAGAAAAAATAATATCTGCATGAGACAGTCATGAAGTACATCTCTGAAATGATGTCCCTCTTTACTTTTTTGAAAAACTGATGAGGGTGAGGGCCAATCCTGATTAAACAGAGATGTTGTTCCAGATTCTGGCGTGTAGAGAGAAAATGTTGGTTGTAGAGTTACTTTGTTTCTTGAACTCCTTTATCTCTAACCTAATGACTGCAGGTGAGTCTGTAACCTCCACAAATGATGAGCTTGTCAGCCAGATATGCAGGAGTGCTGTTCTTAGTTGGTACATATTCTTTAGACTCTTGATGAGGTGGACTGTGTCATGGTGGATGACCTTAAGGTAGGCCAGCTTGAAGTCTGGAAAGCCACAGAAAATGGCATTGTCATCATGCATGTGTGAGAGTACAAGGGCTTGTACAGCAGTTTTAAAGTCATTTTCAGAGAGGAACATTTTCAATTTCTTTAGTAGCAAGAGCAGGTACCAAGTAATTTTGTTAATGTTGGTGATGTGTTCCTTGAAGATGAGGTCAGTGCTAAGAGTGAATCTGAGTGACAAGTGTTAATCAACGTTTTGAATTTGAATCTGTCCAGGTCCATGTCATCGAGAAAGGCTTCAACTTATTTTTGCTTATTGTAAAAGGTGAATAGGAGGAATTCAGTTTTGGTGGGGATAGGTTTCAAGCAGGTGCTGGACAGCCACATCTGGGTGAGGTGCAGGCAGTGCTTCACACATTGGATGTTTAGAACACACAAGACTTTCATGGTGTGTCATGGGCCCTAAACCCAAATTACCTAAAGCCACCTCTTTAGAAGTCCAACACCTTCTCCCAGTGCTATCTCAATATGTCTCACTTGACTATGGATCCTCATGTTCTGGCAAGACCACATGGTAAGACCAAAGTATGACTTACATTTTTCTATAACAAATATTCAAACAAAGCTCCCAAGCGATACCCTTGCCCAATTCATGACTTCTATATAAGTTCCATATGAAGTTTCCAAACGGACTGCCATAATTGCCTCCTCAAGGAGAGGTGCTAAGAAGGTTATAAAATGTTGTAGCTAAAGTATGGACCTTATTAGGTCACTGCAGCTAGATAAGACACACTATATTCTAAGTATCAAAGCTCCCAAATTTAAATAAGTAACTCATATCTGGTTAAGGCGTTGGCTGTTTTCATGCATAAATAACATCTAGAATAAACTTTTCCCACTGAAGGTATTACTCAAACTTCAATTACATTGACTGCTCTTTTGTCCACTCCTATTAAATTAACCTCATTGAAGAGGTTTAATATGAAAAAAGGCAATACGAGAAACTTGCTACTTTAATGAGATTGTTTTCTCACGATGTTTTCACAGTTCTCAAATTACATCCTTATTGTTCACGGCACAATACAAGACCACTTGAGTGCTTTGTTTATCAAACAAAAAAGTCTATATTTAAAAGTTATACTACAGAGATTCCACTCCTGAATTTATTTTATTGTTCATACACGAAAGATTTTCAATTGTGTGCTAATTAGCTTGTCTCAAACAAGAATGACACTGATCTAGCCTTTCTGTTATACCCTTAGTACAACAAGCTTGAACACAGCTTGATATAAATCCAAGCCTGGAGGCATCATTTATGCTCACAACGTACTCCAACCCAGATTGCAGTGGTATTGTCTAGCCCGCCTGAGGCTGCTTTAAACATTGGCAGATGACTACCATTATATGTGAGGAATCCATTAATCCTTAACCAAAAATTGAAAAAGACAAGTATAATAGTAAGTTAGCTTAAACTATCTCCATGTGCCAAAATATCAATCACATAAGTACAATATGTTACCCTCATATTGGCATAAATAGAAAAATCGAACATTCGTCTCCAATGTCCAATGATCAGTAACACTTATAAATTCCTGCCCCAATTTCAGTGGTGTCCTTTATTGGAAACACCCTAAACAGACCTACTTTAACTTGAACATGTACATATATTTTACTTAAACATCTGGTTGATAGGCCTGCAAAATATGACCACAGCACAGCAAACAAGAAGAACTTCCACTGACTAACAGTAAGTCATAGATTCAGTCCAATAATTATTTTTTGAGATTTCTCTATTGTGTACATCCAAGACTTTGTACTCTTCACCACATCAGAATCATTTCGTCCACTAAAGGATGTCAGAGTGACTATGAGAGACAGTAAGTTACTTACTCACTGTATTACATACAAAGTAACACATACCAAAAACAATGCATACCATAGATCTCAAGGCGATAGAAACAATATTTTATAGGTGATTATTAACTACCTTGATATACTGTCATATTAAAACAGGAGAATTGCTTGCCTGGAAAGGTAGTGTTCCTGGCTGCAACTGACACACTGCACACTGTGAGAAACAGTTCTGTTCTTTGTCTTAGCACACCTGTGTGTAAGGATCAACTTTAACTATATTATTAAAGTTTATTGGCAAGAGACCTCTGCATGGATAAGTGTAACTTACAAACATAAATATCAAAACAGTGTGGTTTATATGTTAAAATTCATGTTTGTATTCATAAAATGCAAAATTGTACTTGTGAATCCATTTACACATACTTAATTTTACACTATACTGATTTAATGCAATGTAAGAATAAGTCTGCTTCGATTGGAAGGAAGTTGACTTTCTATGGTGGTGTTACCTGGTATGTTTGTGCACATCAACAAATTTGAGAGTTTTTTTGTATTCACAAACCTTTTACTCTTACAGATTTGAAGTACGTAGAGAGCGCCCCAGGACATGGGGGAATTATTAGAGAAGAAGATTCACCATAGGAGAAAATATTTTCCTATAGAGAAAAAAAGAAAAAATATAGCAAGCACATTTTCACTCACGAAAATAGAAATTCACAATAAAACATGTTGACTCCTGGGCTAACTATGCAAGTCTCAGCTTCGCGAAGTACTCCGGGAGATTTTAGGGAATTGCAAAATAGTCAGAAATGTATTCCAAACATACAAGAATTAACTATATTCCAGTTTTTGAGACAAGGGCCTAATATAACTACTAAAAGATGAATGAATGCAGACAAATAGATAGTGATGTAGTAAATGTTAATTGTATGTGTGTCATCAGCGAGTATTTTGAACTATACATTGTAGAAAACATATCTTAATTTGCATTGTGGTCCTAATCTAAAGTGTATCACTCTTTCAGTGAAGTGGATTTCAAGGAAAATAGTAAAATCAAGGCTAAGCACTCTCCATCTTATTTTTTTTTGGGGGGAAGGAAAGTATGATGGACCCTACAATGTACAAATGATGGTATCCTCTGGGATCGACTGATCTATTTTTTATGAAATATCTAAAGCAAAACAAGAGTGTAGAATGCTTGGTTCTACAGATATCAAGAAAATGTAGTAAAGTTATTTGTATAATAATAGTGAAATTCTCTTGAAGTATACAATTGGATTGCTTAGAACTTTTACAAGAAAATAACTCCTCCTCCAGTTACATAAATATTCTTTAAAGCAAATTAACTTTATGTGTGACTATGAATGTTCCTACTTTGATGCTTCTCCTTAGGGTTTTGGCAGGTTGCAGTGGAAAAAGTTTGCTTGTGAACTACGCCCGCAGACATTCATGCCACTGTTCCAGATTATGTGCATCAATCCTCCTTCATTGATAAACGTTGTTTTGTTTTGCAAAGGTCACATGGGAGAACATGTTGAATATTATATGAAACAAGACAGGAGTGTTAGATTCTCAATGATTTCTGACCCTCCAAATGTGTTATTGGGTTGGGACCAGTCTTGAAGTCCTAGTGACTGGAGGGGTGATATTGGAGTTTCTCATGAAGATTCAAGGTTGCTGCTTCAGTGCAAAATCATCATCTGCAAGTGTGTGGCTGTCAATTTCAAAATTAAGCGACCATCACACTAATTTTCCTGAGAAACCTGGGACTGCTCACTCTTGCTAGTACTGAGACACATGTGCAGAAAGAGATTACTTGGTCCATTTTGAAAAACCATAGTAAAGTCGACACTAGGACAGCAGTGGCAAAAGGCCTCATTGGACAGGATTGTGGACCTTGCCTGCAATGTGTCCTCCTGATTGGGGTCTACTACCTACAATACTGGAACATCTAAATTATTGTCCAGATGGTAGCTGAAACCCTAATAATCAAGAAAACTAAAACCACAGTAAAATTAGTGAGCACATCAATAAAGCCTGATCAGTTATAAATGGTGACCTGATTATATTTCAAGCAGAAGTTCCAAAAACTTGTATTTTTTCCAACAATAAACTTATCAGGTGTCTTTGATGTAAAAAATGTAAAGTACAATCATCATGGACTACTTAAATGCATACACAAGGGGAATACATTAAAGTACAAAATAATTTAAAATTTCAATAATCTCAGGTTTACAAAAATAGCACAAAAACGTTATACAGGGGACACAACACTAAAGCTCACACTATTGGAGCAGACCGGACAAGACAAAAAGGAAAAATGCTTTCACTATTTCTTAAGACTTTAACCTTTATGGAGCCTTCTATGTTAAATAGTGTCTGTTTCAAAAATGAAAGTTACAGCTGACGATGTGTTTTTTCATAAAAATGTTTGACATCTGACAGTGGGTAAGGCTTAGATGGTTTTACAGTAAATATGGCTTTGGTTGAAAACTTGTTCCACTACTTTCTTTGTAACACTTGTGAAAGTTAAAGTGAAGTTTCTCAAACAAAGAGGATGGTGTTGATTATTTATATTGATAATGCCAAACAAAAACTAGACAATGTGAAAATATTATAAAGCACATCCATGTTAATTTTAGACAAAATTATCTTGGCACAGATGCCTCCATATATCTGACTGATGTCAACACTATCCCTTATCTAAATATTTTCTCACTAGATTTAATAAACGAATAATCAAAGGTCCCCAAATACGAAGGAAAGAAAAAACATCAAGCAGGCAAAGCAAATGATGCCTATAAAACTGCAATATGGAAGGCATATTCAACACACTAAATAAGATTTATCATCTACAAAATATCCAATACAATCAAGTCAACCAAGCAGATGAATATCAGACTATCATGGAAAAACCAAATACCTTATACAACCTCCCTGTCCAGTGCTTCAGGAAATAATCCTGTGGTAGGTAGTCGAGCATCCAAAATAAATATGCCAGCTGTGACCTACATTGGCTAACAATTTTGTTTGTTACACTATTATTAAATAACTATACTCCATACATGCTTACACATAGAAGTTATATAACTTTGAATATTAAGCAGCTGTACACTACCAAGAGTGCAGAATTTTAGTTAGCTTTCGGCTGATCAATATCTTCCCAGGAGGTGCACAGCTAATGCCTGAGACAAACCTCATTGCAGTTTCCACCCACAACTCACTATGTCTTCTTTCTGGGTTAGATGTCGTTGAAGATCACAGATTTGGATTATAAAATGAGAATGTCCACCTAACTCACAGGATGTGCCTGCACTGGGAGGTTTGCTCAGGGCCAGCCCTTGCGCTGGTGGCACCCAGTGCGACAATCTTTTTCAGTGCCCCCCTCCATGACCTCCTTCTCAGATTCCCTCACTACCACCTGGCAAAATTGCCCCTCATCTCTCCATAGCCCCTCTGTCACATACATTTAATTTGTTTTAAAGCGCTGGTAAAGGCTGGCTTCACTAATCCACTCAGCTATCCAAATAAAATCTGTTCTTTGCAGCAGGCATATTAACCCTCTGCGCTACTTTACGGCTTGACTCAAAACAGCTGCTAGACAAAACTCTGATCTCTCTCTCTAGCAGGTACTTTAATCAAAAGTTATCGACATTTATATTACTACCTGAAAGCTGTACACACAAGGAAGTCTGCAGCAGGTGATTTTAAATAGTGAGTTCTTGCTAAACACAGCGCCTCTCCTGAGATTAGTGCCCCCTTCCAGGTCAACACCCAGTGCAGAAGCACCAGTCGCATCGCTTTAAAGCTGGTCCTGGGTATGGTGCTGGAGAAGAAAGATTTAAATGAGTTTCCAAAAGTATTGCTTTCCAATTCTTTTGTAAGTTGTTCTGAGTCTGTAAATTGGGCAGTCCAAGAGAGTTTTTACTGTTTTAAAATAGTATTATTTAAATATTTTGTTTTTCATTCTCCACAGAAAATGCAAAACACGTATTGCAAACTGCTACCATGCACAGAGATTTTGAGGCATGGGCAAACTGAGCTCTGGCCCAGGGCTGAAGACTATTTTGAGGGCCCCCCAATGGATCCAGATCTGTTCTGCAGAGACTTGACAGTTTTAGATATGGTGTTCTTTAATTTATCTTTAATGTAAATGATGTGTGAGTCAATTACAGACGTCTGGCAGATAAATGTTTGTTTAATGCAACACCCATAGAAGCAGTTTATTTTAGATCCAGAATGTCCCTCACATAGGAAAAATTGTAACTTGTCACAGAGATTATTTGCAGTAATATTTTTAAGCTGCTGCTGTGTTACAATATTGAAAACACACATCACTACACCTGAATATCAGATGTACACATTTACATTTTGGATGAGTGTGCCTGTGCATTATCAGTGACCTGGCTACAGAGGGCATGAAAGGGCTGAAACAGAATCATGAATTCAGAGTTTTTTCCAAACAGGGGCCGCCAAAATACGTTTGGCCCAGGGAACCCAAAATCTTCAGATGTCCCTGCTGCCATGCTGATGAATTTGCTTGTGCTTCAAATCATTGATCAGTGTTTAAACGAACTGGTCCCTTTCCAGTGTTTGCTGAGGTTGCAGTGCTGCAGCTCTGTTCATTCATGTATAGGCCACAATATGCCACTGTTTCATGTGAAAAAGCAGAAAGCCCACATCTTACACACAGGGTTAGCAAGAGAATTGGTGGACAGACACACTAACTCAGTCCTGTGCTGCAGAAGAGGTACTAGATTGTTATTTCCTACAATTCCAGACCATGTAAGGTGTGTTAGGGATTCTACGACCATTTTCACTGAAAGTTTCTGAGGGAAAGCAGCCACCTCCACATTGCTGCTGAGCAAGAGGGCATTCTTTCAAACAGCACCACTCACTTATAATAAGTTATTACAATTAAGTAGTGATATGATTTAGCAGCAGTTTATGGAAATATAATGTTCTCCCATGTACTTTAAATCATATTAATACAACACTCCTTGTTCTTTAGGACATGCCTACTATAATAAAAAAAATGCTCAATCATATTCCACCATTGACCAATCATATTCCATCTTAGAAAGGTAGAAGTACTTGTACTGGGAAGCTAAGTGGCTTTCTTCTTTTGTTTGATTCAGACAATTTCAAAACACTTATAATAATTTTACATCATACCCCTGAATAACCATGCGAGATGTGGCATTATCCCCATTATTATATAAAATATATGTCAAGCCATTGTACGATTTACATACGCTATTGGGTTACAGCGTCCATACTCATTGAATGACAGGCCACTCTTTTGACACCTCTGGAGTGATGGAGTTACAGACATAGGACTGTTCTTTCCTTCTTGGATTGAAAAGTTTGTATTTCTTATCAAGCTGAAATTTCACAGCGTGGTCCCATTCCTGTACCCAACGCTGAATGTGTTCACCATGTTAGCTTTCAAAAGGTGGCAAGGGTTAGAGGGGGGTGGCATCGATTACTATTGTGTGTTTCCATCAGTTTCAATATCAACTTTGTAGCGGATCAAAACTTTATCATGGATTCAAGGCTTACCCGTAATTAAAGTTCAGTGTGACCCTCATTATTCATTATTCTCACCCAGAGTGGGAGGCATTTGCCTGGTCTCTGGTCCAGTGGTAAAACAATATACAGTAGGCTGACCAAGAGGGCTATCCTATGTGTTTTTACACAATTTGTATCTTGGTGGCTTGTCTGTGCATTTTGCACTCTGATAAAATTGTTACCTAGAATATATCCCAGGACAACTTGATTAATGCAAGCGTGCATTCGCCATCACTTATAAATTATAGCACTCTTGATATGATTTTACGCTTCAGCCTTCCCCATGAATACACCTCTTACATACGCTTTTTAGCAATGTGCATTGATTATAAATTGCATTGTGACCTGAAGGCCGCGCAGACCCTGACTTTTATTTGCTTATAAAACTTCCTACAATGGAAGAGCTGGATTTATATCCCCGTCTCCACACGACAAAAAACAGACAGAAAAAGGATTTCTTTTGCTAAAGTGCTTTCGTTTACAGTGGAAGGAAAATTCAACAAAAGGAAAGGATGAAAATTGCTTTAGTTGAAGTCTCAAAAAAAACATCCCGTCCTCGGGTAAAATCATGAAACAAGGACATCCAATTAAACACTGTTTCCTATAAGCCCTGAGCGACAATTGAACAATTCATTTATTAAACCTGTATACTTATTGTTCATTTTTCGAATCTATTCAATGCACAGAAAGGAAATCAGACTCGCTATATGGGTTTTAAGTAATGCAAGAGTTGCGGATCCTGGAAGGTCAAGGATATATATTGCTGTAAGTATTTAGAGACATTGCAACCATATAATCGTGTATTAACACAGCTATTATCAGACAGGCTGTCATTACAATGCCTATGGTATTTACTTTTCTTCTTTTTATTAGCAGGTGCGGTTTTACGTTACATATGCTACAAAAAAAACAACAAAAAAAAACAATTCCAACTTATCTCATTGCATAGATAACTGCTAAGACACAATAACTTATAACATACAATTACATCTTTCATATAGTTCCAGAATCCAAATTGCGAGATCAATTGCTTATTCTCCTTCCTTGACTATCCCAGCCCTCCTCCTCAACTTCCGCTGGCTCAGACTTTCTGGCCCAAATCGCATGATATCTCTTCGTGGCTCCTATCCTCTGGGCATACAGCTTTTCTTTTGCCCTTGTAAATTCAATTTTCGCCTCCTATTGTGAGTATGTCGGGGGGCTGGTGATTTCCATGCCTGCAAGATAAGTGATAAAGCTACCACTGTACCTAAAAATACCATTTGTCTTGATGTGTTAGAGAGATTCATATCCTCAACTAAAGGGCTAGGATTGATCACATGACCTATCCAGAAACTTAGCCTCTGAAAGATCTGCTCCCAGTACTTTGCTACAGAAATGCAACTAAAACCCATATGTATCCAATCTGCCTGGAAGGTTTGGCAACGTGGGCAGGAGCCAGATGTTTCCGGATATCTTCTGCATAGCTCCTACTACAGCGGGGGCATAGTAAATTAACCACCTGGAAAAGAGGACGATCCTTTTAAAATTGGCCCCTCTAAGTGCTTTGTGGGCCATCTCGTTGTGTTTTCTCCAATGCTGTAACTCTATCCTACATCCTGTCATGCTAGTTATTCGGACCAGTACTTGGGCGATTAACTTAATTGTCCCTTCATCCTGAAGAGATTTATACCATTTCCCAATACCTTGCTGGTTAATATAGCAGGCCTGGGCAATGCATCTATTTGCATCATTCAATGGTTGTCGCACTGGTTGCAAAAGGTGTCGAATTTGACAATATGTAAATTGTAAATTGTTTGGAACATTGCTTGCGCCCATTACACACTGTGCCCATGTTTTCAAACGATCGGCTACGTAAAAATCTTCTAAAGTCTGGAAACCCAGCTCTTCCCATTGCCAAATAGTATTTTGGCTTAGTTATATTCCTAAACACCCAATGTCCCTTACTTGAAGGAGCGAAGATGCCTCGTCAATTTGATATTTACGCTTTAACTGTAGCAAAATTGTTTGGATCATAGCTGGTAGCTTATACCTGACCCTTTTTGGTAAACGAGGAAATTAAAAAAAATGCTTAAAACGGACATTCGTTTCTAACATCATCTGGTTCAAATAGAAATTACTTTTAGGATTTAGGGCCAGATGTAGGTAGGTATCAGATTGCGAGTTGCAATTTGCGAGTCATAGCGACTCGCAAATTGCAACTCGCAATCCGAGATGCAGAAAGGTGTCTCAGACACCTTCTGCGACTCGCTATGGGGTCGCAAAGACCCACCTCATAAATATTTATGAGGTGGGTCACAGTTTACGACCCCATAGCGAGTCGAGGCACTCACGGGGATGGTGGCCTGCTGGAGACAGCAGACCACCATGTCCGTGACTGCTTTTCAATAAAGCAGTTTTTTTTCTCTTTGCAGCCCGTTTTCCTTAAAGGAAAACGAGCTGCAAATAGAAAAAATACCGAAACCTTTTAGTTTCGTTTTTTTCAGAGTAGGCAGTGGTCCATAGGACCACTGCCTGCTCTGAAAAAATATTATTGTGAGCATTCACAATGGGGAAGGGGTCCCATGGGGACCCCTTCCCGTTTGCGAATGAGTTTCCATCCACCTCAAGTGAATGGTAACTGCGAGTTGATTTGAGACCGCTTTTGCGATGTGACTCGCAAATAGGAAGGGAACACCCCTTCCTATTTGCGAGTCTGAAACACATTTTGCGAGTCGGTACCGACTCGCAATATGTGTTTCTGCATCGCGTGAGGGCATTAGCGCCTCGCAAACGGTGTTTTTCGCCATTTGCGAGGCGCTAATGCCTTCCTACATCTGGCCCTTAGTGCTGCCCTCAACACCCAATCGAGTACAGCTGCTTCGTAATAGGCTGTCATATTGGGAAGTCGCAGAATTACGCTTGAAAAGACAAATATCAGTAGCGGAAGGATCGACATTTTAACCAAAGCAGTCCTTCCTATAATAGACACAGGAGTCTCCTGCCATTTAAGTAACAATCCTTGTAGTTTTTTAAAAAACATTCATATAGTTCAGTTGAAAGAAATCAGCCAAATTTGGAGATACATATATACCAAGATATCTAATGGGATGCGAGGATGAGGATGCAACACGAATACCTTGTGGCAGGGCCGACATCCCTGTATTATATAGCAAAGCCTCTGACTTAGATTGATTCATTTTATATCCCCCTAGCTCAGAAAATGCCCTAATTTTTGCAAATGCTCTATCAATATTCTGATGTTCTGCATTAAGATAAAGGATCATATTGTCTGCAAATAGTGATACTTTGGGAGCTAGAGATAAAGGGGCTAGAATATTAGAATCCTGTCTAACCGCTGCAACTAGAGGTTCAATAAACAGTGCAAACAAAACTGGACAGAGAGGGCAGCCCTGCCGCGTGCCTCCGGCTATTTGTACTGATCCTACTATCTGGGCGTTGACGGAGACTAATGCTTGGCCCCCTGCATAGAGAGTCTTTATAATCTGAATAAATTTCCCAGGAAACCCAAATTTTGCTAGCACCATGAATAACACTTGCCACTGTACTCGATCAAATGCCTTTTCAGCGTCGAGCATCAAAATTGCCACCGGGTGGCAACTATGCAATAAATAATCTATCCGTATTGGTGGATAGTAGCCTACCTAACAGGAATCTGCACTGATCCTCATGTACCAATGCTTGAGCAACCTGAGCTACACAAACTGCCAGAATCTTAGTAAAAAAATTATAATCCTGATTCAGCAAACTAATTGGGCGATAAGAACCAGGATATTCAGGAGGTTTATCTTTTTTAATAAAAATAACCACAATTGCTCTTGAGAATTCGGAGGGAATCTCTGCTCCTTCTAGCATCACATTAAACAATTTTGTCAGTAAGTCAACAATTTGATCTTCTAGTATTTTGTAGATTTCTGCGGGGAAGCCATCTTTGCGAGAGGCTTTACCATTGGAAGCTTGCCTTATACCTCTGATAACTTCTTGAGAAGTAATAGGAGATAGCAATAGATTCTGGGCCTCCATATCTAACCTGGGTAGCAGAATTGTATGTAGATATCTTTGTATTTGTGAATTATTTGCTTGTTTTTCCTCCGTATATAGCTTACCATAATGTGCAAGGAATACTTTTTCAATCTCATTAGAATGCGTAACCATCCTGCCCTGCTCTTCATCTAAAACAGCTTTTACTAAATTAATACTGCCACGCTTTTTGATTGGCCAAGCTAGAAATCTACGGTTAGAAACCCAATCTTCATCTGCCAGAAGTGACCTGTCGAGGCACCATTGTGAATGACGATGCTGATAAGCTGGATCCTTGAAATCTTCGAAATCAATCCAAGGAACTGAATGATCTGAGAAGGAGTTTGCAAGAATTCCTGTTCTATGGCATTTTAATCTAAATGACACCAGAATAAAGTCAATTCTTGACGCCGTATTATACCTTTTAGAGTAACACGTGTACTCTTTAACGTGCAAGTGATCAGCTCGCCATGCGTCTACTAAACCCAGCTCTTGTATCAGCTTTGCCCCAATTTTTTTTTTTCGGGTGCTTTATTCTTACGTGATGAGTCCCACAGGGTATTTGGCATAACATCAAAATCTCCTCCTATTATGAAATACCCTTGAAGAAGGGAGAGATGCGTATATAATGTCTGCAATGACGTTACCTCATCTTCTATTGGGCCATAATAGTTTATGAAATGAATCTCTTTATCTACCAACTTTGTAGAGACTATTATCCACCTTGCCTGTGGGTCGCGAATAACCCTCTTAATTTTCCCTACGAATCTCCTGGTAAACAAAATTGCCACGCCTCGTACCGCAGCGTCTGCTGAAGCATAAAAATAATAGGCAATATCAGACGGTAGCCTTAGTAGCTTAGCTTACCAAGCTTCTATCTTGTGTTTTTTTCTGAACCGAACAATTAAGTTGGTTACCTAGCACCTGTATTTTTTTCCTTCAAGCTCCCCATCCCCCCTCTCACACCCACTGTGAAACTCTGTCCCCCCCTCGCCACCCAACCCTGACGGATCCAAACCGTCATGGATCCATCAGCCAGTTCGCCTCCCGCCTCCCTGTTCCCAAAGATCCCGACAATGAGGTGCACTGACGTGGCACCTGATAGAGCCTTCGCCACAAGGAGTGGTAAGGCGGAGACTCAACATATAAAAGCTAATCATTCAATCAACAAAAAATATCTTATGCAACTCTGGCACCCACCCCCCCCCCCACCCACCTCCTAAATGCATTTTCCCGGCCTCTACACCTCATGACAATATTTTCTATCCTTGTGCGCTAGTTTATATCCTGAAATAGACATGTGTTGTTTCTAAACCCTGAAAAGCATGCAATATTATCAATCTTGAGTCTTCAAAAGTAAATCAGTACATACTATGTAAAAACTAGCCTATCCCATTGAACATAGAAACTTCTACTATTTGCTTGTTTTTTTATGTGCTGCAAAAAATTCCTTGCTTCCTGAACACTTAGAAAGATTTTTGCTTGACCCTTGTACAATACTGTCAGTTTTGCTAGCTGCACTATACCAGCTGGGGCCCCCAATTTTTTGAAGTCGTCAATTAGTCCGACAAACTCCCGACGCCAATGGGCTGTGGCCGCTGACATGTCTGAAAACACACAAAATCTAGAGCCATTGTCCAATTTAAATTCACGTGCTTTCCTGGCTTGAGAAAGAATTTGCTCTTTTATTCTAAAATCACCAAAGTTAACCAAAATAGTACGTGGATATTTTGAATTGACCAGGCGCACAAAAGGTACCCTATGAGCTCTCATGATGGATAAATCTCCTTCCGGATTAACCCTGTCTGGAAGAATGAGTTTGGTAATAAGTTCCGACACCACCTTAGTTGCAGATGAGCCAGCTTCCATCTCCTCCGGAACTCCTACAAATCTAAGGTTGGAACGTTGTGATCTGTTTTCTATCTCATCCAACTTATTTTGCAAATCCTCTAATTCGGATTGGACCCATGATGTTGCTGACTCTACTTGGCTATTGGTGTCCTCCAAATCCGAAACCCTTTGTTCCACCTGTGATACTCTAGTCGAAAGAAGGGTTAAATGGGAATTGAGTTGATTCAACTGTTCCTTTGTTTCCCTACGGGTTGCATCCTGAGAAACTTTTATGGCTCGAAGTTCCGATAAGATCTGGCCCATCAACTCCTCCATTGTTGTGGTAGGATTTGTGATACCTTCTGTATTCCCCGTGACAAGAGGATTCTGCACGGAACAGGGTGTCGAGAGCAGGTTGCTATATTTTCTGAAGTTGGATTAGTTATCCCTAATTCGCTTGGTGCCCTGATAATGGCATCCATGGGAGGTGCTGTGATACTTGTTGCAGTTTCTTCATCTTCTGGCAAAATTGTACTGTCAGATCCTCCTACTTTTGATGTGCCTCCTATGATCGCTTTAGGTGATTCCCTAGTAATACTTGAAAAAAGCGGATAGACTTTTCCCTTGCACTGATGGTATTTACTGGAAGTAATACCGCCCTGAGAAATGCTGGCAATGCAGGCTTTGTTTTTAGCATGATGAGATATTACCTCCCTGTTCCAAATTCCTCAAATGAGAACGGGAGATAATTTGGGAATACTGTACATTTTACCCCACTGCCAGCTTCAAAACTGGTGGCTTGCAGTATTTCTCCATTCAAAATGCATCAGGTTTTGCTGAAGAAATTGTGTACAGCAACACTACCAGGTTAGTTTGGTATTTGTGCATCTCTTCAAAATGAGATTTGGGCTACAAGAAAAAGAAATTCATAGGTAAATAAATATATGTGATGGCAAGGAGGTCCATCTCACATGCAGATGTGCATCTTTAGCAGAGGAGTAGAGGTCCAGAAAGTATGCCCAAAGCATGCTCTCCGCCCACATAGGAATTGAAGGCACAGATCCTGGAACATATATGCCAACAATGTGACTCAAGCCAGTATGGGTCAGGAAAATCAAAGATATGATATCAAAGGGTCACAATATTGTGACCTGAATACCAAGCGACAATATGTCAAAAGGTAAGTTTGTATAGATTTTCTGTACCTAAATCCACATATACATAGCTTGGTGATATATATTTGTCTTCCAAAATTCCCTACAACCTTCACTCAAGCCACATAGCGATTGGCAGAATTCCAGGACATCCACCAGTAATTGTAGTGTTACTGTGTACATAAACCCCCACAAGCAGAGAAACTTGTTTTAGTCCCGGGGAGGGATGTAGAGCTAGAGTGGAATGCTGGATAAGTAAAAAATAAATTGTGATTGATGTGGTGACTTGTTTGTGCTTTCATGTGCATACGTCTGTATGCATGTGTGTGTGTGCATTTGTGCATACGAGAGAGGGGCAGAGATATTATGCATGTGTGTGATGTTCCATTGTGAGGAAGTATCCTTCCTTAATGGAGACCTGACCCCGAATATTCAACAATCCCCAACAAATCCCTTGCTTAAAATGGCCATATGTGACCTAATGATACACAAGCCTGGAGCAATGATTCTATTAGCGTGATGTTGGATTCCATGGAATGCCCACCCCTGACATAGGGCTTACCTGACATAATGGTGGCAACGTTTGACATATTGGGGGAATCCATGACATGATAGTGACAGATACGCAAAGTTTATTAGGACAATTATCCATAAAACACTCCAAAACAATAAATCACCTGTACAGTATAAAAGTGACTTATAACCTGCAAGCCTGCCATGAACAGCACCCGCTATAGAAACCCATCCCGAAGACTCTATGTAGCAGTGAGTATAAAACAGGCAATTCCTACTGCCACATCAAGGTCGCATAGTTCACCTAATATCTCTATTCCCTCCAACTGTTGCAAAGTTCTGTATTTTAAAAACAAAGGTCTTAACAACTTAATATGAATTGGAGTGTAAATAAAACATAATCGATGAGTACATGGGACAAGAAGCATTTTACATTCAGGGGCAAGTACAGACCCCATCACCACCTGGAGTACCTTACACCAGTTACTGGACCCCACTCTCACCTTTAAAATGTTGTTCCATAACCTGGATCAGGCATCTGTGAAGCCGATGGAAGGCTTCTTCCTCAGATAAGCCAAGTCAAGGGACCTGGCAACCTTACACGCAGACTCTTTCAAACCGCGTTTACTTGGAAAAGGGGACCAAACTGCAATTGTACCATACTCGGCATTCATGTTTTCGAGATCCCTCAGCCTTTTGTTTGCTTTCCTTGCCCATTTTCTTTCACTACATTCAATCTCATCCTGACACAGTTTAGACCCTTTTGGGGCTACACTATCCACTGAGAGCCTATTAAAAAAATCCTAGGGCCCCGGGAATACACCAACAGGTTCCAGGAGATCAGGTTCAGCTCCCTTCTGATACCCGGATCCATCTGATGCTATAACCTACTCTAATGCTAGCCCTGCATAATGCTGATAATCTTGCTATATAGTGGGTATCCATGACATGATGCACCCATGCCTGAAATACTGCTGACCATTGCATAATGGTGGTAATGTTTAGCATATTACGGGGCTCTTTGGTCTGGTGGTAACCCTTTTGCATAATGTTAGAATTCCTGGCATTTGATGTGTTTCCATTCATGATTTGGTAAAATGCTATTTTGTTCTATCTGTGGCAACAACGTATGTGAGAACTTCAAGATAAATAGCTGATGTTTGAATACTGCTCATGAATTTATTTTAAAAAAAAGCATATCTGGTATTATAGGGCAAGTGTGGTCTAGATAAATTACATTGAATTTCCTGCACAAAGAAAGACCAACCATTCAGGGGCTTGGTAATTCTAAGTTATGGGTATTTTAGAACCAGTTTTCTGTGCAATTCCTAAATTCTGGACCTTTTTCTAATCATGAATTTTCGACAGTGTTTCCTAGGAAATGGCTCTGTAGTAAGGGGAACATCAGGAGTGAGTTTTTATCACTGTACGTGTTACCTTGATTTAGTCAATACCTGCTGTTACCAGCTAATCCATAATTTGCTCTCAACTTGTAAAGTGGGCTATGGAGATTTTGTCATGAAAATGTCATGCTTTTGTTTGGAGAAATTTTCTTATTTTCCCAAAAAAGAAAATGTAATTCTTTATAGTTACATGAGTGTAGTTTCATAAACTGGCCAGCAATATTTGTGGGCAAAACAGATACTTAAGTACTAATTCATTTTGAGCCTGGAAGACATATTGCTGATGCTGTTTCATTGTTGACAGAGGACCCATGATGGGATTTCATAACTTATGTTGAGACATTTTCTCTTATGTTTTGATAAAGCTTTTATGTCATACACACTACTGCCTGCTTTATAGGACAAAAGTCTGTCAGTTTGGAGTAACCCATCTCCTTTCAAAACCGGTAACCTCTCTATGGCTCTAAGTGAAAGCACTCTTGTGTGAGTCTGTAAAATATATAATTTCTAGTCATGATATAGGGAAATTAGTGTCTTTTTGATTTTTCTAGATTGCCTTTCCCAAGTAGAATCTAAGTGAAAACATGATAATCTTCTTGAATAGGGCAAGGTGAATATTGGATGTAAGTGAAACTTAGAAGAAGGTAGGTGAGCCTGTTGGCTTCTCTCATTGCTTGGTGCAATTTCTAGCTGGAATTTGTGCTCAGCATTTTCAATGGCCTCCTGACCGACTGTTTTCCATTAGTTACCGGCTTCTCAACAACTTAGAACTTTAAAACGTAGAACTTTAAAACGTAGTTAGTGAGAAACCTTAATTCCCATGGAGCCTTATACTATGATTTGATCAGCAAAGCTATGACCTAGAATCTACTTCTTAAATATTTCTCTTTTTACCACTAATTATTATCTCGAGCACTATTCATTATGTTTATATTCACAATCAAAGTGTAGGCATCTCTGGTTGCTATACACATATAATCCTTGTGTACTTCAAATAGTGGAATTATTTACTTGGAGGTGCTCACCTCAGGATCTGCTACCAATGACCCCCTTAAAGTTAGAAAGCCACTCTCCATAAGTGTATTTTAATAGAGTACACACTCCAAATATGTAAAGATGGCCAAGCCTTTCAGGTGTCCCACAAACACATTATATTTTCCTCATTCAAAATATTACTCCAATTAGTAGAACCGATTTATGAGTTTTTGAAGTGTGTATTGAAAAATATCCCAAAAATGCACTAAGTGGCAATAGCAGGTAACTGGTTGTGCTAGACCAGTACATGACTCAGATTAAGGCCAATATGATGAAGCACAGATCAGTTACATTGGCCAGGTCCTTCCGAGTCACAAAGTTATCTTCTCACTTGGAAATATTTATGGAGGTAGAAAATCTCCAGTGGAGCCATAGAGCCTACTACTATTTCCAAGGAAGGACTTGATTATGACAGGCAACTGCTGTGTGAAATTTTTGAGTCAGTCGGAGGCTGCTCAGTGTTGAACCCAGTGAAGCCATCGATGAAGATTGCCAGTGTTGCTCGGATGTTGCTCAGGTGCAGCTTGGCATTGAGGCAGTCATTACAACATTGGTGGTAAAAGCCGCTTACCGCTGTGCAGAAGTCCGCCAACACACCGCTGCGGCCGTGGAAATCCGCCACAGCTATTATGAACCACAGCACGGAATCCGCCAATATTCAGACACCCACAAAAGTCCTCCACACCAAAGGTCAGTTATAAACTGGCGATAACAAAACCTCCACCGTCACGCTAACAGAAATACGCCCACACTATCACAACCCACGAATCCATGCGGCGGTCTTTCAACCACGGTAAACCATTGCCGGTACACACCGCCGCTCTCAAAATACACACACATACAAAACACTGCTGCATTGGACAATTCAAAATACACACACCTGATACACATACACACATACACACACCACTCCCACACACCCAATACAATATAAAACACACACCCACATCACCCACAAACCCTTACGTCAACAATTACTGAGAGAAGGCAAGAGAGAGACACCACCATCAACAATACTAGCATCCACAGACACACAACACCATCACCCACATAACTTCTACGCACCTCACACTACACACCACTACATATCAGCACACTTATCACCCCACACACCACGCCACACATCACCTACACCACCCCATGGCACAGCAAAGACACCCCAGGTTCTCGGTGGAGGAGCTCAGGGTCATGGTGGAGGAAATCGTCCGGGTAGAGCCACACCTGTTCGGATCACAGTGCAGCACACCTCCATTGCAAGGAAGATGGAGCTATTGCGAACAATAGTGGACAGGGTCAACTCAGTGGGACAGCACCCAAGAAATCGGGATGACATCAGGAAGAGGTGGAACGACCTACGGGGGAAGGTAAGTTCCGTTGTCTCAAGACACCACCTTGCGGTTCAGCAGACTGGAGGCAGACCCCCACCTCCTCCCCCACAACTAACAACATGGGAGAAGCAGGTCTTGGCGATTCTGCATCCTGAGGGCCTCACAGGAGTAGCTGGAGGAATGGACTCTGGTGAGTTAAATCTTAACTATTACATCCCCCTCCCTACCTGCATGCCATCACATACCCCACCCTCACCCTCACCCCCATCACTCTAACTCCTCACAAATGTCCCAACATCACAAACCACACATCCTAACACCAAGCCCTGCATGCAACAACAAAGCATGGACACCTATCACTAAAGCATGGCCACTGCACATACCCATACCCCCCTAAACCATCATCACCCAAGGTCCCACACAGGAATGCAAGCACTGGGGTACATGGTCACCCACCCATTGCACACCATGGCACACACAGATGTAATAAACATCCTTTTATACCCCTGCAGGACCCCTACTCAACGTCACTGGACAGGAGGGTCTACACATGTCCACACCACCAACAGAAGAGGCCCACAGTGGTGACAGCAGCTCTGTCCATCTGGATCTAGATGACCAGCCCGGCCCATCGGGGACCTCGGGACAGTCGGTTCCCCTCACACTGGCACAGGCCACCACAGAGCTTGCCCCCTCTGGAAACACCAGCACAGCACCCACCCAGCGGGCCCATACCTCCGTCCCCATGACACGTCAATCAGCAGTGTGTCCACCACTACAGGGAACCTAGGCTAACACACCACCCCAACAACAACAGGGACCTGGGGGCAGTGGTAGTGGGCCCACGGTCCAGGGGACGGAGGCCCAGGAACACAGGGGAACTGGGAGGGCTGCTGTGCGACAGGGGGAGGACAGGCCAAGGGAACCCACTCTCCACGAGGCCCTCTCCTCCATCATGGGAGCCTACCACCACTCCTAGGAGACGATGGCAACGGTACTGGCCAAGTTTCAGGAGACCCAGCGCCTGCAGGAGGAGCAGTATTTGGGCTTCAGGGAGGAACTCAGAGCCATCAATTCCACCATGGGCACCATCGTAGGGGTGCTGAAGGAAGTACTCAACACCAGGAGGGACACTGTGGCACTACAAAGGGCCCCTGACACTAGCCAGGACGATGAATTGTCCACCACCTCCGCCGGCGCTAGTGGACAGGAGCACCACCACAGGACCACCACACCAGCACCCCACCCCCTGCAGAGGGAGAACCACCTCGCAAACGGTCCCTGAGATCCAGGACAAAGACAGAGAACAATGCCATGACCCCCGCCAAGAAATGAGACCACCCTGAATGTCATCCTTCTGTCCCACTTTGTCACCCTGTCCATCCTTAAACTGCCCCAGCTCCACTTCCTATGCCCATTTGGGCAATGCACCTGTGAGACTAATAGACTGGACTCTGCCATGGACATTCCTCCGCCATCACCCCTCACCATTTTGCTACCCCCTCCAATATTGAGCACTAAAATAAACACCCTTAAAGCACAAAACAATCTGGAGTCAGTCTGTGATTTCGGAATAGTGTATTAGCAATTACTGTGGTTAAAAGCTCTTTCAAATGTAATGTCAACATACCTGTGTCACACAGCTCTAGTCCATGAGGAATCAAAGCAGATGTCACACATTGGGATCCACATCTGTGAAATCGTAAGGGAAAGTGACAACTCAGTGACCATACACTGGGTGAAAACGACAGACAGTAGAGAAGTAGTAGTTGTTAAGTACATGTAGTAGGCAGGTTTGTATTCTTACCTGTCTTTCACTGGAAATATTGCTGGATCACTGAGTCCCTGTGGTCCATGTCTTCTTCTTCTGCGTCCTCGTCTTCACTGTCCACAGGCTCCACTGCTGCTACAACACCACCATCTGGACCATCCTCCTGCAGAAAAGGCACCTGTTGTTGCAAAGCCAAGTTGTGAAGCATACAGCAGGCCACAATGATCTGGCACACCTTCTTTGGTGAGTAGAATAGGGATCCACATGTCATATGGAGGCACCTGAACCTGGCCTTCAGGAGGCCGAAGGTCCGTTCGATCACCCTCCTAGATCGCCCATGGGCCTCATTGTAGTGTTCCTATGCCCTTGTCCTGGGATTCCTCACTGGGGTCAGTAGCCATGACAGGTTGGGGTAACCAGAGTCACCTGCAAATGGCGAGGGACAACTGTTAGACACACAGTAACCTGTAGGGATATCCCCAGACCCAGAAAACCATTCCCACTGTCTTGCTTCCAGGTGCTCACCTAATAGCAACACACAGTGCCTCTGGAGTGGACCCATCACATAAGGGATGCTGCTATTCCGCAGGATGTAGGCGTCATGCACTGAGCCAGGGAACTTGGCATTAACATGGGAGATGTACTGGTCTGCCAAACATACCATCTGTACATTCATCGAAAGATAACTCTTCTGGTTTCTGTACACCTGTTCACTCCTGTGGGGGGGACCAAAGCCACATGGGTCCCATCAATGGCACCTATGATGTTGGGGATATGTCCCAGGGCATAGAAATCACCTTTCACTGTTGGTAAATCCTCCACCTGAGGGAAAACGATGTAGCTCCACATGTGTTTCAGCAGGGCAGGCAACACTCTGGACAACACGTTTGAAAACATAGGCTGGGACATCCCTGATGCTATGGCCACAGTTGTTTGAAATGACCCACTTGCAAGGAAATGGAGCACTGACAGCACCTGCACTTGAGGGGAGATTCCTGTGGGATGGCGGATAGCTGACATCAGGTCTGGCTCCAGCTGGGTACACAGTTCCTGGATTGTGGCACGGTCAAGCCTGTAGGTGATGATCACATGTCTTTCCTCCATTGTCGACAGATCCACCAATGGTCGGTATACCGGAGGATGGTGCCATCTCCTCACATGTCCCAGCCGACGGTGCCTATGAAGGACAACAGTGAGCACAGAGTCAAACAACTCAGAGGTACGTACCCACAGCTTACACAGAACACCAATCATAATCCAAAAAGTGGCCTGTATGTGTGTTGAGGCTAGGCCTATGTATGTGTGACGCAGTTAAAAATGAAGGCATGTGGACCCCTGAAATGGCGGCTGCCTGACCTGTAAATTGGGACAATTGGATGTGAGGTAACTGCGCTGGCGTTGTACACCGTCGCTGTAGGCAGTCGAAGACCACGGCGCAATGCTGCATTGGTTAACATTTGACCCTATGGGTCCCAGGAGCCAATGACGATGTACGCCGGCGGTTTCGGTACGCACCGCCGCGGACGTGACCACCATTTTCTATCTGGTCAATCACTCGATACCTGTTCTTCGACAGGAGAGGACCTACACTGCAAGTGCTGCTGTGACCTCGGTCAGGAAGAGACAATGGCTCGAGTGTCTGGGGAAAGGGCCCCTGCCTTCACATCGGAGGAGTTGGAGAAACTCGTGGACGGGGTCCTCCCCCAGTACACGCTACTCTACGGTCCTCCAGACAAACAGGTAAGTACACTGGGAGCATGCTGTATGGGCTATGCCTGTGTGGAGTGGGGTGGATGTAAGAAGGGGGGGGAGATTGTGTCGTGCTTGAAACGACGGTGAGTGCATGTGCCACATGGCAAGGGTAGGGATGGGGGGCCAATGACTGTGACGGTGCAGTTGGTAATAAGTTTCTCTTCCCCCTGTACAATTCATGTAGGTCAGTGCCCACCAGAAAAAATATATTTGGTATGCCATCGCCAAGGACGTCCGGACCCTGGGGGTCTACCACAGACGGAGCACCCACTGCCGGAAAAGATGGGAGGACATTCGCCACTGGAGCAAGAAGACGGCGGAGGCTCAGCTCTGGATGGCCTCCCAACGTGGGAGGGGTGCCCGGCGCACCATGACCCCCCTGGTGTTCAGGATCCTGGCGGTGGCGTACCCGGAGTTGGAGGGCGCTTGAGGGCATCACAGCAGCCACAAGGGGGTGAGTACACTCTCATCCTGCTGATTTCGCGCGCAGTGGAGGTGTCTGGGTGGGGGAGGTGGGCTGTGGGTTTCCCTAGGCCAGGGCGAGTTTAGTAGGCAAGGTCCCTCCGTAAGGCAGGCCATGTGGCACCCCACCCCACCTCTGTAGAGTGACAAGTACACCTAGTCATGCCCCTGTGTCATCCATGTGTGCAGATGTCGTCCATAGCCTAGTAGGCCATTACCCAGGAATTGAACAGTGGAGCCCAAGAGTGCAGCGTAGTGCAGGGGGCTTCTGTGTCTGTCTTGTCCGCCAACGGTAGCGGTAATGCATGCACTGAACATGTCTTTCTTCTGTTGTCACCCCCCTTTTTGTGGTCTCCCTGTTCTTGTGTGCATTAGCATCATCAGGCGGAGGAGCAGTGGCACCGGAGCACGAGGGAGCTGCATCCCACATGGCCCTGGAGGGCGAGACAACGGACTCGCAGTTCACCAGTGGGATGGAGGTCGAGCGGAGATCCACGGGGGGACAGGAGCTGACACCAGCGACACGGACTCGTCCTCTGATGGGAGCTCCCTTGTGGTGGTAGCAACATCTGTGCCCCCCGCATCTTCAGGTACAGCCACCACCCCCCCTACCAGCACCGCCCTCCCAGCAGCCCCTCAGCCTTTGCCCCGTGCCCACTCACCCACGAGGGTGGGCATCACCTTCGCCCCAGGCCCCTCAGCCCCTGCCCCAGTCACCCTTGCTGCCTCAGTGAGGAGGCCATTGACCTCCTCAGGTCCCTCACTGTTGGGCAGTCTACCATTTTGAATGCCATACAGGGTGTAGAAAGGCAGTTGCAACAAACCAATGCATTCCTGGAGGGCATTCATTCTGGTCAGGCGGCCCTTCAGCGAGCTTTTCAGACTCTGGCCTCAGCATTGATGGCAGCCATTGTCCCCGTCTCTAGCCTCCCCTCTCCAACTTCCTCCACCCAGACCCGATCCTCTGTACCGCAGCCTATCCCAAGCACATCTTCAGACCAGCATGCACACACCTCAACACACAAGGGAAGCTCAGGCAGACATAAGCACCACACATCCCACAGGCACTCACGCAAGCATCACACACATGCAGACACACCAACATCCACTGCCTCCACTGTGTCCCCTCCTCCTTGTCTCCCTCCTCCCTCCCAGTCTCGTCTACACTCACACCTGCATGCACTACATCTACAACCACTACTGCCATCACCAGCACACCCACCACCACACCTCGCTCACATGCAGTCACCACCCCCACTACCATTCACACATCCCCTGTGTCCTCTCCCAGTGTGTCTGTGACTCCACCTCCCAAGATACATAAATGCAGGCACACACCCACCCAACAGCCATCCACCTCACGACAGCCTCAAGCCCATGCACCTTCACCCAAAGTCAGCAAACGAACACCTCCTACAACCACAACCTCTTCCTCCACTCCCAAACCCCCTCCAGCTACGCATCCCAGTGTCTCCCAAAAACTTTTCCTGTCCAACCTTGACCTCTTTCCCACACCTCCCCCACCCCGTCCGTCTCCTAGGTCCCGAACTAGCACCTCAGCCACAACATCTCCGGGACCAGCGGTGCCTGTAGTCACCGGAATATGGAGTGCACCGGCCACCAGGGCAGCCAGTGTGGCACAGAGCCACAGCACAGACAGTCCCCCACCTGTGGAGCATCAAAAGTTGGCCAGTGCCCAGCGGGAGAGGGGGAAGACTCCAGCCACCAAAGCTGCTCCCAGGGGTCCCGGTGGGAGTGTTGAGTCAGCTGCGACACCTTCCAAGGTGGGGAAAGGCCACAAGAAACCAGGAAAGTCTGGGAAGAGCAGCACAGTGGAGGAGACCGCCATCATCCCCGCTGCCCAGGAGGCAACAGCCGTCATCCCCGCTGCCCAGGAGGCCACAGCCATCAACCCCGCTGCCAAGGAGGCCACCGCCATCATCCCCGCTGGGCTAGAGAGGACCGCCAGCACAAGCCCCGCTGGAACAGAGAGGACCACCAGCACAAGCCCTGCTCGGACAGAGAGGACCGCCAGAACAAGCCCCCCTGGGCTAGAGAGGACCGCCAGCACAAGCCCCGCTGGGACAGAGAGGACCCCCAGCACAAGCCCCGCTGTGGCAGAGAGGACTGCCAGCAGCTGAGTCACTGCAAAGGAGCCCGCCGCTCCAAGCACCGCTGTACAGGGCACCGCCACCTCAAGCACCGCTGAACAGGGCACCGCCGCCTCAAGCACCGCTGAACAGGGAACCGCCACCTCAAGCACTGCTGAACAGGGCACCGCCGCGTCAAGCACCGCTGAACAGGGCACTGCCGCCTTAAGCACCGCTGAACAGGGCACCGCCGCTGAACAGGGCACCGCCGCCTCAAGCACCGCTGAACAGGGCACCGCCGCCACAAGCACCGCTGAACAGGGCACCGCCGGCTCAAGCACCGCTGAACAGGACACCGCCGCCACAAGCACCGCTGTCCCATGAGCGCCAAGGGCACTGACGCTACTGAGTCCGTCACGGGCAGGATGAAGCACTCTGGGCACAAAGCCCCCTCTAGAACGAGTGGAGAGATACATCCACTACATCTGTCCTTAGCAGGATGAAGCACTCTGGGCACAAAGCCCCATCCAGAACGAGTGGAGAGATACATCCACTACCTCTGTCCTTAGCAGGATGAAGCACTAGGGCACAAAGCCACCTCCAGAACGAGTGGAGAGATACATCCACTACCTCTGTCCTTAGCAGGATGAAGCACTCTGGGCACAATGCCTCCTCCAGAACCAGTGGAGACTGTTATCCACTTGAGAGACTGTGGCTTTGCACTCCCCAGGATGGAACAGTGGGCAACCCACCCACTGTAGAGACTTGAGAGACTGTGGCTTTGCACTCCCCAGGATGGAACAGTGGGCAACCCACCCACTGTAGAGACTTGAGAGACTGTGGCTTTGCACTCCCCAGGATTGAACAGTGGGCATGTGGCCCTCTCATGGATTTGGCATTGTGCACTCAACCGGCTGAGGTGCCCCCCCTTTCCCTCCCCCTGAGGTGCCTGTTTTCTTGCTCTCTGATGCCCCTGCAATGTTCTCTCCCTCATGGTCGTGGATCTTGTGTGGGCCTCGCCCATACTGTGTGGGCCCAGTGTTCCACGGACTTAATTGGAGCACTACCTGGACTACTATGCTTGGTGTATATTTTGTTTATGGTGTATATATACATTTTTACTTACTTGATTTTAATATATTACAATGGTTACACTCATTTCCTTTTGACTTTGCATTCTTCCGGGGGGGTTGGGGGGTGTAACTATCATGTATTATTATGTATTAGTGTGTGTGTTGTAGTGGGTGAGGGTGGGGGTGGGGGTGTTGCGTGTGTGTGTCCCTGTTTCTTCCCTCCCCCTCCCCTGTGTCGTAGGTGCAGTACTCACCGTGGCCTTCGCCGCCGGCATTCGTGCTACTGGTAGAGGAGCAGGAAGACTATTGCAGGGAGAATTTGGAGTTCCGGCTCCATGGTGTCCTAGTTCCTCGTGGGGTGTGTAGAGGTGAGCGTTTTCCCTTTGGAATCCTATTTCCGCTGTGTTTTTATCTGCGGTGAATCCGCCCGGAAAAGGTGGCAGATTGGTAGGTTGTGATACTGTGGGCGGTACTTTGTCCTCCGCCTGTCTGTTGGCGGTGACCGCCGCGCTGTTTGTTTGTACCGCCGTGGCAGTCGGAGTGTTAAAGTGGCTGTCTTTGTTGGCGGTTTCCGCCACAGTCGTAATTGCAAAAATTTTACCGCCAGCCTGTTGGCGGTTTTACCGACGCTTTAACACCGACCACCAGGGTTGTAATGACCACCTGAGTCTGGTAAAGCTATTGATCGAGTGCTGTTCAGCACTCTCTGCAGGGAAGCAGTTGATCTAGTGCTACATGGTGTCAAGTCTGCTGAAGCCATTGAAGATGGTTCTCTATAATTGCTTAACGTCAAGTCCAGTGAAGCTTTCAGTAAGAAATGTAATCAAAACAAAAAGGTAGTAAATTGCAGAAGATAGCACTTCCAAGAGGTGTCTGCAGTGGTAGGTATGAAACAGCAATACAGTATAATCAGGTGAACGCGGCCAAGTGCCCTACTACCTAAAGGCACAATATAGTGTATAAAGATATACACAGCAAATCATGAACACATATGACCACAGCACTCTACAACGTATAGAGTAAGACAGTACAGGTGAAAGCTTGCGTGTAGCAGCTTTGTTAATAAATTATACGGTGTTCTACCTGGTGTTCCAGAGGGTCGTTTATTAGGATATATTTTCGTAAATCCAGAAATATGGTCAAACAGGCACAGCCAACACGTGTTTCGTCACAACAGTGACTTCATCAAGGCTGTAAAGAATATACAGTGCCAAGTTTTTATTGTGTACACAGAAACTGGAACGATAAACATAGAGGAAAAGAATAAGAGAATATGTACAAAGACATGGCATAGTGAACCAGTGTGAAAAAACTTGAAATATAAATTTGCATCAAGCAGTAGTAAGGCTTTGTCCTATGGTGAAAAAGAGTGGAGCCCAAAATGGAGCAGATAGAGTGATGTGAGTGTGTACTAAAATTAATTCTAATGTGAACGAGACGCAGCGTATTATTTACCCGCAATCACGAAACCAAGTCACTACCAAGTATTAATTAGAGCAATTAAGAATAAAAAAGTAAGGAGGTGAAATTTAAGGTAAAAATGCCTACCTAAATTGGTGGAATAAGAGTGGACTATCCAAAAGAGGAATGTTACGGTGGCACCTGGGGGATTAAAGAGAGAAGAAGAGCAGTGGGAAAGAAGGGGAAGAAAATAGTATAAATAGATAACTGAGTATGTAGTTAAAAATGCGAAGAAAGGTATAAATAATGTATGTCGAAAACAGGGGGGAAGGGCTACCTGTGTGTTAAGAAATTGGGAGTCCGATCCTGTGTGTCGATCCACAGAAAGTAATGCACATGTTCAAATGAGGTCTCATCCTGGAGTATAAGGTAAATATATCCCAGGCATGCAAAAGATGGAAGGGCCTTAGTGAGTCCTAAAATTGAAGTACAATGGAGGTATGGTAATGAGGCATGCCAAGAGAACATATTAAGTGAAGTATAGTGGGGGAGCTAGAAGAAATTACTGTAAAGAGGACCGTGAGATTACAAGACAGTATAATAAGTATATTGCTAACTAAATCCAAATGAGGCTAATTACTGTGAGACAAAAGTAAAACAAATAAAATTGGCTAAAAGCCGTCTCATGAAACAGTAAACCCGTGTGGATGGAGGTATCTATACTGTGGAGGGTGGGAACCATACGTGTAACGGCAAACAGTCCTGTAAAGGGCTGTGAGCCTAAATGGCATATCCTTGTCTAATGAAACAGTAAAACAACGGGGAAGAAGATATTTAAAATGGGGAGGATGGGAACTTAACGTGTAGCGGCAAACAGTCCCATACAGGGCTGTGAGCCTAAAACAATCAATCAAGGTAAATAACACTCGTCTAGGGTCATAAAGCAGAAAATTACACTCAGTAAATCACCAGCCATACGGCCATAACTTACCATAAAAGTGTAGAAGCTCGTTGTTGTGAAAAAGCAAAGCTTGTGTGAATGAACGGGATAGAAGTTAAATAATGAAGGGCGTCCTGTGGGCCACGAAAAAAACTTGGATGCAGTCTGTATCCGGAAATGCAGCCAAAAAAATGAAGGGGAGCCAAAAACGGCAACCATGTTGGGAGGGTAAAAGAAACGTAAGGGTAAAGACCAGTAGTAGGGCAAGAAAGAATAAGTACAGAGATAACCCAGTGATAGTGTGAGCTATTAAAGAGAGACAATATCAAGATTATTAGTTGACAGTTCCCAGTGGTGTGGTGTCACAAATATCATATATAAATACTGAACACTTAGCCATAGTATATTGTAACAGGGTAAAACATTTAACAGTAGTATAGGGGAGATGTTCATGTTAATGCACATTGTTACATATAATCCCAAGACCAAGTAGTGTTACATATTTCAAAAAACCCTCAGAGAGAAGAGAGGTTGAGATTGACATTGAGAAATGTAAAAGAATGTGTAAGTCAAAATAGACTTCAATAGAAAGCAATTAGTTACATGGTTGGTAACCACTGATTTTAGATTCTGATCCTATAATCCCCATACAAGAGAAAGAAGAAATAGTTACAAGGT
Organism: Pleurodeles waltl; assembly: GCF_031143425.1. Taxonomy (NCBI): domain Eukaryota; kingdom Metazoa; phylum Chordata; class Amphibia; order Caudata; family Salamandridae; genus Pleurodeles; species Pleurodeles waltl. The sequence continues at coordinate 72,825,162 of NC_090450.1, read as the reverse complement.
TAACCTTAACAATATCTAAATTATTAGTAGATAGTTCACGAGAAGTATAGTTTCACAAATATCACATATAGTAAGAAAACAGTTAGCAACAGAATAATGTCATGAGATGAAACTATTAGTAACTGTCTGTTACATGTATTTAGTAAATAGTTAACAGAGGTAGAACGGAGAAAGTTAATGGTAATGAACATTGTCCCATATAATCATAAGATCAAGCAGTGGTATGTAAAGTAACAGGAAAACCCAGGGAAGAGAGAGGTTAAAAGTAAGAGTAAGAGATGCATGTAATGAATAAAACAAGTTGACCTCCATCTGAAAGCACTAAGTCACATGATTAAAAACCACTTCTATTAGATTCTACTCGTATATATGTAATTAAGTAAGTTGGATAAATGGTACCAGGTTAGTGTAATGTATATCCATTCACATATTGCTGTCAGGGAGACCATATGATCAATACAGATAGAAATATGTCTAAGTAAGGAACACGTAAAGTTCCTTATCAGTGTTTAGACCTTTCTCCATGGCTCGCAGTTGTAGTATCCATTTGGCCTCACATTTACGCAATTCTTTGGTCCTATCTCCCCCTCTAGGAGACGGAGTATTTTCCTCTATGTTTATCGTTCCCGTTTCTGTGTACACAATAAAAATTTGGCACTGTATATTCTTTACAGCCTTGATGAAGTCACTGTTGTGACGAAACACTTGTTGGTTGTGGCTGTTTGACCATATTTCTGGATTTACGAGAATATGTCCTAATAAACGACCCTCTGGAACACCAGGAAGAACACCGTATAATTTATTAATAAAGCTGCTGCACAAAACCTACCTGTACTGTCTTACTCTATATGTCGGTGATTGCTGTGGTCATATGTGTTCAAGCTTTCAGTTAGGTAGGGAGGAGTAAACTCTGACTACAACTATGGTTCCAGGACCTTAAGGACAGTGCTTGTGAGTCAGGACTATCTTCCATAGAGCCCAGCAGAGTGAACCAGATCAGGTCCTGTTGGGACAGGTCAGAAGGAAAGCATGAAAAGGCCCCTGGAAGCTTGTTGTAACCCTGTAGTTTAGATACTGTGATGTGATGCCCAGAACAAAACCTTCTAGCAGAATAACAGGAGTCAGGTTAAAAAACTATGGAGGTGATGAAAATGCACAGGAAGTACACCTGATAGAAAAATGGCCCCTGCATGAGGCAGTCATGAAGTACATCTCTGAAGGTGTGTCTCTCTTCAACTGTTTGATAAATTGATGAGGATTAGGAACAGTCCTAATGGATACAGAGATGTTGTTCCAGAGTCTGGAATATAGATCGAAAAGGTATGTTGTCTAGTTACTTTCTTCCTTAAACTTGTTTATCTATTTGCTGCAATTGTGTAAGAAATCCCCCAAAAGGAAGAGCTTGTCAGCCAGATATGCAGGAGAGCTGGTCATGATTTATTCATATTTATTCAGGCCCTTGATGAGGTGCACTGTGTCATGGGGAATGCCCTGAAAGAGAGCCAGCGTGGAGTCAGGAAAGGCACACAAAGTGGCGTTGTCACCATGCATATGTAAAAGTACAAGGGCTTGAACAGCAGTTCTGAAGTCAATTTCTGGGAAGAACGTTTTCAATTTCTTTAGTAGTGAAAGCAGGTACCAAGTCATTTTGGTAATGTTGGTAATGCCTTTCTTGAGGATGAGGTCAGGGTCAAGAGAAAATCTGAGTGACGTAGTGTTGGTCCACAGTTTGGGTTTGAATCTGACCAGGTCCATGTCATTGATCTAGGTTTCAACTTATTTTTGCTTACTGTTAATGGTGAATAAGAGGAATACAGTTTTGAGACAATCAGTTTTATCGGCGTTGAGCCCGGTGAAGATAGCTTAAAAGTTGTCGGCGTTCTTCGGATGTGGCTCAGATGCTGTTCGGCATTAAGGTGGTCATTACGACCTGCCCGCCAAGATCTGACCGCCATGCGGCCGCCAATGCGGCCGCACCCCCCCGCCGCGGCCATTTGGAGATCCCCGTTGGGCCGGCGGGCGGAAACCTGGTTTCCGCCCGCCGGCCCAGCGGGAATGTGGGCCGCAACATGGGAGCCGGCTCCAAATGGTGCCAGCGGTGTTGCGGCCGTGCAACAGGTGCAGTTGCACCCATCGCGCTTTTCACTGTCTGCACAGCAGACAGTGAAATGCCGCATGGGGCAGGGGCCCCACGACTCCCCGTACCGCCAGCCTTTTCCTGGCGGTTCAGACCGCCAGAAAAAGACTGCCGGTCGGGGACTCGTAATCCCCTGGGCAGCGCTGCAAGCAGTGCTGCCCTGGCGGATTACATCCGCCGGGGCCATTGTGGCGGAAAACCGCCGGCCCCGGCAGTGCGACCGCGGCTGTACACCGGGAGGCACCACCAGCCTGTTGGCGGTGCTCCCATCGTTTTCGCCCTGCGGTTGTAATACCGCCAGGGTCATAATGACCACCTAAGTCTGGTGAAGCTGTTGATCGAGTGCTGCTTTGAACTGAATGTGGAGAATCTGTTGATCGGGTGCTACTTGGTATGAAATCTGCTGAAATCACCAAAGAAAGTTGTGCGTCAATGCTCGAAGTCAAGTCCAGTGAAGCTTTCAGTTAGGCAGGGAGGAGTACACTCTGACAACAACCAAGATTCCAAGACCTTGAAGGCAGTATTTGTAGGTCAAGACTCACTCACAGAGAGACCAGCAGAGGTGACCAGATAAGGTTCAGTTGGGACTGGTCAGAGGGAAAGCAGGAAAAGGCCTCTGGGAGGTTGTTGTAGCCCTGTAGCTCAAATAGCCAGGCCCTTGGAGTCACTTTTCGGGTATTGGGTTCAAGTCAAGCAAGTCCAGTCTTCCTTCGGATTCTTCAGACAGTAGGCTAGTCCTTCTTCTGATTGTTCTCGGGTCCAGGATCATTCTGAGGAGGGTACTGTGGATGCCACATTTCTGCCCAATGTTGGCCTGTGGATGGGGGAAACCACTGACCACACCCTAGCCAATGAAGTAAGAGTTCCCGGAGGTGACCACACCCACTTTTACAGCACTTGCTGTGTGTTGTGCTGCAACATAACAGTGCCCCTCTCTACCTAAATTCAAGATGGTAGGACCTTTCTTCCTTCACTCAGAGCTCTCTGTGCACACTCTGAGGTGTGGCTATGGTAATAGGCAAATCATCTCTTGTAGTCACTCCAAACCAGTTCTGGGGCAGTGCACACTCCCGCTGGGTTTGAAGCCAGGCTAACTAGAGGGACAAAGAAAGGGGGCAAACGTCTTGCCAGGTTCATCTGCTTGTGACAGGACAGGCATCTTTGACGTGAAACTAGTCATTGGGAAAGCTCCCAGGCCATTCTGTCAAGGGAAGGCCAACACCTCCTCAAATCCAACTCCTTTGTCTTCTAACTGAGAGAAAGCCACATCTCCCCATAGGGGAGCCACCAGCAGTCAGGTGACATTTGCATACTGGCAGAAAGACTCCTGAGGTTTAGGCAGAGAAGTGTACATTTCCTAAAAGTACCTTTTCCAACATAGCCATAATTCAATTTCACCATTAAATTGGATTTAGAATCACTATTAAAAGGACTCCTAGAATTATATTTTTAGCTGCTTCCAAACCGAAATCTTCACCATAAATAGTTATAATGTAATTATACAGGGTAGCTAACCTTGCCACAGTGAAAAGGGCCTTTAGGGAATTGTTACCATCGGGGGTAGGGTTTCTACAAGTCCTACTTTTGAGTACGATGTACCATGCCTTTCTGGACAATAAGGTCTACCTTAGAGCTGACATACACATTTAAAAGAAAAGTTTAGACTTGTCAAAAGGGTGGTTTGACAGATCTAATTGGCAGTTTAAAAACTGCACAGTCATGCTGCAGTGGCAGGCCTGGAGACACGCTTTACAGTGCTACAGCAGTGGCTGGAACCATGAGTGCTGCAGCCCACCAGTAGCATTTAATTTGCAGGCCTAAGGTACATTTAGCACATAGACCAGGGACATAAAAGTAAATTAAATGTGCCAGTCAGGTGTATTTCAATTTCAGCATGTTTCAAGGGAGAGCACCTCACTTTACTACTAGTTAGCAGAGGTAATGCGCACAGAGCCCTAAAGCCAACAAAAGCAGTTCAGTAAAAGTTTTGGGAAAATAACACAGAAATGATTGGGCAATACTCTTGAAATATTCAAGAAGTGTTGTAGATATGCTCATTTTTGTTTTGCAGAATTGAAATTGATGTGTTCCTAGACCTGGACAGTGTCTTTGTCTTTAACATTCCTAATTTGTACTGTATGACGTCTACAAAATGTGTTTATGTCTTTGATAATGCAATATGTCTGGTTATGCTTTTTACTGGTACTCCCCTTCCAGACCTCTCCACTCCTCCCAGCAAGCGCTCCCCAACGTACCCCACATAAAGAAACCCTCGGCTGGAGGAAGATCTTTCAGCTAAAGGATAGAACACCTTACCTCTCCAGCTCAGTCACCATTGCTACCTCAGATCAGGAAGGAACTCAAGACCTAGCTCTTCGACTGAACCCTGAGGACATACTCAACAGTGCCTTGAGACCCTATGGGTGAGTAGCGTGCTCTAGAAATAATTGATTGATTGAAGTATCTAATATTTTGTACTCAGCGCTAAATCATCATGTTAATGTAACTTTAGGTGGAACATTTTAGTTAACGTTAAAAAGAGATGTGACCCTCTATTCTTGGAATTTAAATATTCATGTAAAATGTTGCTCTTTACCTAATCTCTGGTTTTGCTTACTTGCATACAATGAACACAGAAGCATCTTGAGATGTATTGGATAGATGTTTGCTATGCAAATTTTACCAATCAATCTGTCCTTCTAACCATCCTAACTATTGCTCTTACCGAAAGCAACCGACGAATCTCACTTGCTTATGGCATTTTCTCAGTTCATACAAAAACGGACCTTTGTTAACATGAGCATAGTTGGTTCCTTAATTTGCATGGCACGTGTAAAGATGCACATCTGTGACTAAATGATAAAACAATCATTGACTATAGGCCTAGGTTTAACTCAAAGTGCTTTGTCATCGAATGACAATTTTGTGTATGTAATTGTGGGATGGATAAGTGGGGGAATAACTGCAAACAGGAAACAATCATTGACAATAGGCCTGGGTTGTAAGTGGATGTGATTTAGCATTTATTGACGACTTTGTGTGTGTAGCTGTGGGAAGGAATGAGTGGGTGAATAACTGAAGTAATGAAACCTTCATAGACAATAACTCTGGGTTATAGATGAAAGCAATTTGTCACTGACTAGCGACTTTGTATGTGTTTGTGTGATGGATAAGTGGGTGAATACCAGTACAACTCAGTGGTTCGAAGAATGGCCAGATAAATGAGTCACTGAGTGTGTGGACTGCTAATATGTGAACATGTTCATGAATAGATGGCTGCAATAATGGATTATTAGAAGAGCATGAGTGGACTGATGTATTAGTAAGTGAATTGATCGATGAATGAGATGGGACGTTGATTAGTAGTACCCTGAGTTATCGATGATGGCTTGCTTTGAACGAACTAAGATGCTCCGCATATTTCATAAACAATGTAGGGAAATAGAACACAAAGCAATTTGCAACTAAAGTAATACAATTATTTTATTTTTAAAGCATTATGGGGGTCATTACAACATTGGCGGTATAAGGTGCTTACCGCCGTGCAGAAGACCGCCAATACACCGCCGCGGCCGCGATAGACCGCCACTGCTATTATGACACACAACACGGAATCTGCCGAAATTCAGACACCCACACAACACCGCCACACCAAAGGTCAGCGATAAACTGGCGGAAACAAATCCTCCACCTCCACGCCAACAGAAACACGCCCATGCTATTACGACCCACGAATCCACGCGGCGGTCTTTCAAACGTGGTATTCCATTGGCGGTACACACCGCCGCGCTCAAAATACACACACATCTCCAAAACACCGCCACATTGGACAATTCCAAATACACACACCTGATACACATACACACACCACTCCCACACACCCAACACTATATAAAATACACACCCACATCACACACAAACCCCTACAACCAGAAATTCTGAGAGAAGGCCAGAGAGACAGCACAGCTATTGACAACCCCATCACACAGAGGCACACAACACCATCACCCACACAACATCCACGCACAAAACACCACATACCACTAGACTCACCACACTCATCAACACATACACCACCCCACACATCACACATAACACCCCATGTCACGCCAAAGACACCCCCGCTTCTCCGAGGAGGAGCTCAGGGTCATGGTGGAGGAAATCGTACGGGTAGAGCCACAGCTATTTGGATCACAGGTACAGCACACATCAATAGCCAGGAAGATGGAGCTATGGCAAAGAATAGTGAACAGGGTCAACGCCGTGGGACAGCACCCAAGAAATAGGGAGGACATCAGGAAGAGGTGGAACGACCTACGGGGGAAGGTGCGTTCAACGGTCTCCAGGCACAACATCGCGGTGCATCGGACTGGCGGCGGACCCCCACCTCCTCCCCCACAACTAACAACATGGGAGGAGCAAGTCCTGACCATCTTGCATCCTGAGGGCCTCAGAGGAGTCGGTGGAGGCTGGGACACTGGTAAGTCAAATCTTAACTATCACATCCCCCACCCTACCTGCATGCTATCACACACCCCCACCCTCACACCCTCCCCTATCACCCCAAATCCTCACCAATCCACCCATGACACCAAGCACCCATCCCAACACCAAGCCCTGCATGACACAACTAAGCATGGGCACCCCTCACTAAAGCATGCCCACTGCACATACCCAGAACACCCCCCCAACCATCACCACACAAGCGGGGAACTGGGAGGGCTGCTTTGCGACAGAGGGAGGACAGGCCAAGGGAACCAACTCTCCACGAGGCCCTCTCCTCCATCATGGGAGCATACCACCACTCCCAGGAGATGATGGCCACGGTCCTGGACAAGTTGCAGGAGACCCTGCGTCTGCAGGACGAACTGTATTTGGGGTTCAGGGAGGAGCTCAGGACCATCAGCTCCGCCCTGGGCACCATCGTAGGGGTGCTGACGGACATTCAAAAGACCTTGAGGGACACCGTGGCACTCCAAGGGGCCCCTGACACTAGCCAGGACGACGAACTGCCCACCACCTCCGCCGGCGCTAGTGGACAGGACGCCCCGCCACAGGACCACCACACCAGCACCCCATCCCCTGCAGACGGAAAACCACCATGCAAGCGGTCCCTGAGATCCAGGAACAGGACAGAGCAAGATGGCAAGACCCCCGCCAGGAAATAAGACCACCCTGATTGTCCACCCACTGTCCCACTTTGTCACCCTGTCCAGATTGGAACTGCCCCAGCTCCGCTTCCAATGCCCAGATGGGCAGTGCACCTGTGAGACGAATAGACTGGACTCTGCCATGGACATTCCTCCACCATCACCCATCACCATTTTACAACCTTCCTTGATTTTTTTAGCACTTAAATAAACACCCTTGAAAGCCAAAAAAATCTTGAGTCTGTCTATGATTAGGAACTTTGTATTATCAATTACAGTGTCATAATGGGTTACCCAATGTAAGGCTAACATACCAATGTCACACATCACAAGCCCTTGAAGGATGCAAGCAGTTGACACGTAGGTTACCACACTTGTGAAACTGAAATGGAAGGGTACAACTCAATTAACAAATAGTGAGTGAAATGTAGGTACAGGATAGAGGTAGACGTGTGAAAGTTAATGTAATGTTAAACCAGAAAATGTTATCACCTGTGTGTCACTGGAAATATTGCTGTATGACTGACTCCCTGTTGTCGTTTTCTTCATCCTCAGCTTCATCCTCATCACTGTCCACTGGCTCCACAGGCTCCACAGCTGCCACAACACAGTCATCTGGATCATCCTCCTGCAGAAAAGGCACCTGGCATCGCAATGCCAAATTATGGAGCAGGGAGCAGGCGATGATGATGTCGCACACCTTCTTCGGTGAGTAGAATAGGGATCCACCTGTCATATGGAGGCACCTGAACCTGGCCTTAAGAAGGTCGAAGGTGCGTTCGATTACCCTCCTAGTCCGCCCATGGGCATCATTGTACCGTTCCTCTGCCCTGGTCCTGGGATTCCTCACTGGGGTCAATAGCCACGAAAGGTTGGGGTAACCAGAGTCCCCCAATAGCCATACACGGTGCCTCTGGAGTTGACCCATCATATCAGGGATGCTGCTATTCCGCAGGATGTAGGCGTCATGCACAGAGCCAGGGAACATAGCATTTACGTGCGAGATGTACTGGTCTGCCAAACAGACCATCTGGACATTCATGGAATGATAACTCTTCCGGTTTCTGTACACCTGTTCACTCCTGTGGGGGGGGCTAGAGCTACATGGGTCCCATCAATGGCACCAATGACGTTGGGGATATGTCCAAGGGCATAGAAGTCACCTTTCACTGTAGGCAAATCCTCAACCTCAGGGAAAATGATGTATCTCCTTACGTGTTTCAGCAGGGCAGACAACACTCTGGACAGCACGTTGGAAAACATAGGCTGGGACATCCCTGATGCCATGGCCACTGTTGTCTGAAATGACCCACTTTCAAGGAAATGGAGCACTGACAGCACCTGCACGTCAGGGGGGATTCCAGTCGGATGGCGGATTGGTGGCATCAGGTCTGGCTCCAACTGGGTACATAGTTCCTGGATTGTGGCACGGTCAAACCGGTAGGTGACGATGACATGTCTTTCTTCCATTGTCAACAGGTCCACCAGCGGTCGGTACACTGGAGGATTCCGCCATCTTCTCATATGTCCCAGCTGACGGTGCCTAAGAAGGACAACAGCGAAGAACCAGTCACTATTCCTCCAGGTATGTACCCACAGTTACACACAAGACTACACGAGACAAAAAAGCCTTCCTGTATGTGTGTTGAGTATAGGCCTAGCTATGCGGGACGCAGTAGTAAATGAAGCCATGTGGGCCCCTGAAATGGCGGCTGCCTGACCTCTAAACTGGGACAATGGGATTGTGGGGTAACTGCGCTGGCGTTGCACCCAGTCGCGGTAGGCGGTCGTAGACCGCAGCGCAATGCTGCATTGGTTAACATTGGACCCTATGGGTCCCAGGAGCCAATGAACAGGTGCGCTGGCGGTGATGATGCGCACCGCCGCGGACGTCACCGCCATTTTCTATCTGTTCACTCACTAGATACCTGACCTTCGACAGGAGAGGACCTACACTGCTAGTGCTGCTGTGACCTCGGTCTGGAAGCGACGATGGCTGCTGCGTCTGGGGAAAGGGCCCCTGCCTTCACTGCACAGGAGTTGGAGAAACTTGTGGATGGGGTCCTCCCCCAGTACACGCTACTCTACGGTCCTCCAGACCAACAGGTTAGTACACAGGGAGCACGTTGTATGGGCTAGGCCTGGGTGGAGAGTGCTGGGTGGAAGAGGGAAGGGGGAAGGGGGAAGGGGGCAGAGTACATAGAACAGTTATGCATGGGAATGAATGGGCCACATGGCCAAGTAGGGAGGGGGCCACTCACAACGACGGTGCAGTTGGTAATGACTGTTCCTCTTTCCTTCTGCATGTCATGTAGGTCAGTGCCCACCAGAAGAGGGACATTTGGCGTGCCATCGCCAAGGAGGTCCGGACCCTGGGGGCCCACCAGAGACGGGGCACCCACTGCCGTAAGAGATGGGAGGACATTCGCCGCTGCAGCAAGAAGACAGCGGAGGCTCAGCTGGGGATGGCCTCCCAACGTGGGAGGGGTGCCCGTTGCACCATGACCCCCCTGATGTTCCGGATCCTGGTGGTGGCCTACCCGGAGTTGGATGGGCGCTTGAGGGCATCACAGCAGACACAAGGGGGTGAGTACAACCTCTTTCAGTGGAGTTTGCGTGCAGTGGAGGGGTCTGGGTGGGGGAGGTGGGCTGTGGGTGTCCCTAGGCCAGGGCGAGTTAGGTAGGCAAGGCCCCTCCGTTATGTAGGCCATGAGGCACTCAACCCCACCTCAGCAGAGTGCCAAGTTGAGGTATAGTTGCCCCTGTGGCATCCATGTGCGCAGATTCCCACCATTGCCATGTAGACCATGTCCCAGAAACTGCATGTGCAGAGGTCAGGAGAACGGCGTAATGCAGGGGGCTGCTGCGTCTGCCTTGTCCGCCAACGGTAGCGGCATGCCATGCACTAAAACTCTCTTTGTTCTGTCTCCCCCCCTTTTCCTGCTCTCCCTGTCCTTTTGTACATCAGCATCATCAGGCGGAGGTACAGTGGCACCGGAGCACGAGGGAGTTGCATCCCACATGGCCATGGAGGGCCACACCACAGACTCTGAATGCACCAGTGGGACGGAGGGCAAGGGGAGCTTCACGTCGGCCACCGGATCACCAACCAGCGACACGGACTCGTCCGCCGATGGGAGCTCCCCTGTGGTGGCGGCACCACCTGTACGCCCCACTTCTACAGGTACAGCCGCCACCCCCCCTACCAGCACCGCCCTCCCAGAAGACCTCAGCGTTCGCCCCGTGCCCGCTCACCCACGAGGGTGGGCATCACCTTCGCCCCAGGCACCTCAGGCCCTGCCCCAGTCACCCCTGCTGCCCTCAGTGAGGAGGCCATTGACCTCCTCAGGTCACTCACTGTTGGGCAGTCTACCATTGTGAATGCCATCCAGGGTGTAGAAAGGGAGTTGCAACACAGTAATGCATTCCTGGAGGGCATTCATTCTGGTCAGGCTGTCCTTCAGCGAACCCTGCAATCTCTGTCCTCAGCACTGATGGCAGCCATTGTCCCTGTGTCTAGCCTCCCCCCTCCAACTTCCTCCACCCAGACCCCATCTCCTGTACCCCAGCCCATCCCAAGCACACCTACAGACTAGCATGCACACAAGTCAACACACACAAGTAGCTCAAGCAAACATAGGCACCACACACACCACAGGCACTCACGCAAGCCTCACCCACATACAGACACAGCAACATCCACTGTCTCCACTGTGTCCCCCTCCTCCTCTTCTCCCTCCTCCCTCCCAGTCTCGTCTACACACACACCTGCATGCACCACATCTACAGGCACTAGGACTCGCACCAGGACACCCAGCACCACAAGCTGCTCACCTGCACTCACCACCTCCACTGCCATTTACACGTCCCCTGTGTCCTCTCCCAATGTGTCTGTGACGCCCCCTCCCAAAGTACCCAAACGCCGGCAATAACTCACCCAACATCCATCCACCTCACGACAGCCTCCAGTACCTGCACCTGCACCCAAAACACCTAAAGTGACACCTCCTACAACCCCCTCCTCTTCCTCCACTCCCAGACCCCCTCCAGCTACCCATCCCAGTGTTCGTCAGAAACTGTCCATCTGTCAAATTGACCTTTTTGCCCCCACCCCCCCCCCTCTAATTCATCAGTCCCGTCGTAGCGCCTCAGCCAAAAAGCCTCCAGTACCAGTGGTGCCTGTTCCAGGTTTTTGGAGTGCACCGGCCACCAGGGCAGGCAGTAGGACCCGGAGCCAAGGCAGTGGCAGCCCACCCCCTGTAAAGGCTCTGAAAATGGAGAGTGGACGACGGGACCGTCTTAAGACTCCTGGTGGGACAACAAGTGACATGGGATCGAAGGCGATTGGTGAGTCAGCTGTAACTCCAACAAAGGTGGGGAAGGTCCAGAGGAAGTCTGCCCAGCCTGTTGTGAGTGTCACAGCGGAGAAGTGCGCCATCATATCCGGCGGTCCAGACACAACCGCCAGCACCGTTGTCACTGGTCCAGATACCACTGCCAGAGTCACAGCCCAGGAGGGCACAAGTATTGTCACTGGTCAGGAGACCACCGCCAGAGTCACAGCCCAGGAGGACCCAAGTATCGTCACTGGTCAGGAGACCACCGCCGGAGTCACAGCCCAGGAGGGCCCAAGTATCGTCACTGGTCAGGAGACCACCGCCGGAGTCACTGCCAGGAGGGCCCAAGTATCGTCACTGGTCAGGAGACCACCGCCAGAGTCACAGCCCAGGAGGGCCCAAGTATCGTCACTAGTCAGGAGACCACTGCCGGAGTCACTGCCCATGAAGGGCAAGGATGCCACAGCCCCGCTGGGCAATGATGGAACGTCATGCCACACACCAATGCCCAGTGTAGAGATCGTCATGCCACACACCAATGTCCGTATCAGAACCGCTATGGCAAAGCACCGCTGAACAGGGCCAAGACCGCCATGGCAAAGCACCGCTGAACAGTCCTGAAACACCATGGCAAAGCACCGCTGAACAGGCCAAAGACCGCCATGGCAAAGCACCGCTGAACAGGGCAAAGACCGCCATGGCAAAGCACCGCTGAGCAGGGCAAAGACCGCCATGGCAAAGCACTGCTGAACAGTCCTGAAATGCCATGGCAAAGCACCGCTGAACAGGGCAAAGACCGCCATGGCAAAGCACGGCTGAGCAGGGCAAAGACCGCCATGGCAAAGCACTGCTGAACAGTCCTGAAATGCCATGGCAAAGCACCGCTGAACAGGGCAAAGACCGCCATGGCAAAGCACAGCTGAACAGGGCAAAGACCGCCATGGCAAAGCACCGCTGAACAGTCCTGAAACGCCATGGCAAAGCACCTCTGAACAGGGCAAAGACCGCCATGGCAAAGCACCGCTGAACAGGGCAAAGACCGCCATGGCAAAGCACCGCTGAACAGTCCTGAAACGCCATGGCAAAGCACCGCTGAACAGGGCAAAGACCGCCATGGCAAAGCACCGCTGAACAGGGCATGCACCGTCTAGGAATGAATGGACCGCCACATCAGGCATTCTTATCCCATGTGCAGCTGGGACAGTGACAGGACAGGTACTTTCACGTGGAGACTCATCCAGTCTGGGCACCAGTCCCCCTCCAGAACCAGTGGAGACCTGCATCTACTTGAGAGACTGTGGCTTTGCACTCCCCAGAATGGCACAGTGGGAAAACCACCCACTGTAGTGACTTGAGAGACTGTGGCTTTGCACTCCCCAGGATGGCACAGTGGGAAAACCACCCACTGTAGAGACTTGAGAGACTGTGGCTTTGCACTCCCCAGGATGGCACAGTGGGAAAACCACCCACTGTAGAGACTTGAGAGACTGTGGCTTTGCACTCCCCAGGATGGCACAGTGGGAAAACCACCCACTGTAGTGACTTGAGAGACTGTGGCTTTGCACTCCCCAGGATGGCACAGTGGGCAAACCACCTACTGTAGAGATTTGAGAGACTGTGGCTTTGCACTCCCCAGGATGGCACAGTGGGCAAACCACCCACTGTAGTGACTTGAGAGACTGTGGCTTTGCACTCCCCAGGATACATCAATGGGCATGGAGCCCCGTCGTGGATCTGGCTTCGCATTCATCTGGCTGAGGTGCCCCCCCTTCCCTTCCCCCTGAGGTGCCTGTAGTGTTTCTATCTGATGCCCCGGCAGTGTTCTCTCCGATTTTGGTCAGGTATCTATTGTGGGCCTCGCCCATGCTTTTTTGGACTGTTGGTGCACGGACATTGTTGTGTACATATCTGCACTGCTTCTCGGATTGTATGTGTAAATAAGAGTGATTTTGAGATATGTATATCTGTTTATTTTTGTATGACATGTATATTGGCACATTACAATGTGTGCCCGATTTTCGCATTGACTTTGCATTCTTCCGGGGGGATTGTGGGTTGTTACTGTGATTTTTGTGACTGCATTGGTGTGTATGTTGTGATATGCGAGGGTGGGGGTGTTTGGTGGGTGTCCCCCTAACTTTTGCCTCCCCCCTCCCCCGTGTCGTGGGTGCAGTACTCACCGGTATCTTCTGCGCCTACGTAGCTGTTGGTCGTAAAGGAGCAGAAAAACAAGGGCAGGTAGGATTTGTAATTCGGGCTCCATGGTGTCCTCCTTCCTTGTGGGATGTGTTGAGGTGAGCGTTTTCCCATAGCAAAAGCTGTTTCCGCCGTGTTTTTATCTGCGGTGCATCCGCCCCGGAAAAGGTGGCAGATTGGCGGGTTGTAATAGTGTGGGCAGTACATTGTTTCCCGCCTGTCTGTTGGCGGTAACCGCCGCGCTGCTTGTCTGTACCGCCGTGGCGGGCGGTGTGTTAAAGTGGCTGTCTTTGTTGGCGGTTTCCGCCAGGGTCATGATTCCCTTTTTTTGTCCACCGGCCTGTTTGCGGTATTACCGCACCTTTAACACCGTCCGCCAGGGTTGAAATGACCACCTATCTCTTTTAAGAAAGAAGCATTGTGTTAAAATGCCGCATTGAGCCTAGTATGCAACTCACATTGAAGTTTAAGACTATACAATTTTGCAGTACAACACTCATTAAAATTTCAGCAATCACCAACGTTTGCGCACATCCTTGAAAGCAAAAGATATTCATGCTTAGACACTGGGGCACATCAAATAAGCAAAACAGAAAGCAAATAGCGAAGAGACAATAACTGTTGCACTACTTATAAAAATGCTTTCCTGGCTGTGAGGTTGCCCACATACAGAGTACTTCATGATATTCTGAAGCACAAGACCTCAAAATACAATGCAATTACAGGACACACCTTAAAGGCCAGAATGCACTCTAGTCGAGAAATTCAAATAACATTTCAAGGGTGTGTGAAATTGCATAGTTTTTGTATCTTCAAATTTCATGAAATTCATTGAAATTTGTTAGAAAATGAAGCTCCTTAGTGAAATGGGATTTTCCTCTACCTCGCGTCATGTTTTTTACTCTAGTGCTCAAGTGTGTGAAAAAGCAACATGAGTCGTAAAATATGCAAGTTTTAATTTTGGTGAGCCATGTGGCCACCATTTGTATTGTGCACCACGTTTTAACATGAGAGTTTTGCATTTTATTCAATGAAAATATTTAACTGAATTAACGTTAAAAATGTTTTATTAATATTGAGAATAATAATTGAAGTGTTAAAAAGAATATGAATTAATCGTGCTCATATTTGAAAGGATTTCATCAATATAAATTACGTGTATGCAGAAAATTAAATGCTCGTTTAAAATTAGTTCTGAAAAAGTTTGCAATGAAATAATTTGCTTTGCATATATGAACTGTAAGATGCGCAATAGCTGTGTTAATTTATTGAACATATTAATGTGTATTAAGGCTTTCTTAAACCCTTCGCTGCCAGGCCTTTTCCCCCTCAGGTGCCAAGCCATTTTTTGGCTATTTGGGCAGTTCCAGCTTTAGTCCCTCATAACTTTTTGTTCACATAAGCTACAGAGGACAAATTTGCTTCCTTTTTTCCAACATCCTAGGGATTCTAGAGGTACCCAGAGTTTGTAGGTACCCCTGGAGAAGACCAAGAAAGTAGCCAAAATACAGCTAAAATTTAATTAAAAAAAAAAATGGGAACAAAGACTGCAGAAGAACGCTTGTGTTTTTTCCCCTGAAAATGGCTTCAACAAAGAGTTTATGGTGCTAAAATCACCATCTTCCCACCTTTCAGAAACAGGCAGACTTGAATCAGAAAACCACATTGTTCTACACAATTTTGGCATTTTACTGGGACATATCCCATTTTTACTACTTTTTGTGCTTTCAGCCTCCTTCCAGTTAGTGACAGAAATGGGTATGAAACCAATGCTGGATCCCAGACAGCTAAACATTTCTGAAAAGTAGACAAAATTCTGAACTCAGCAAGGGGTCATTTGTGTAGATCTTTCAAGGTTTTCCTACGGAAAGTAACTGCTAAAATAAAACAATATTGAAATTGAGGTGAAAAAAAGAGCTATTTCTGTCCACGTTTTGTTCTGTAATTTTTTCCAGCTATGGCAGATTTTTTTAAAGCAATATACCATTACATCTGCTGGACTCCTCTGGTTGCAGGGAAATATAGGGCGTGTAGGTTCATCAAGAACTATAGGTACCCAGAGTCAATAAAGGAGCTGCACCTTGCAAAGGGTTTTCATTGTATACCGGGTATACAGTAATTCATTTGGTGAAATATAAAGAGTGAAAATAGGTATCAAAAAACCTTTGTATTTCCTAAATGGGCACAAGATAAGGTGTTGAGAAGCAGTGGTTATTTGCACATCTCTGAATTCCAGGGGCCCCCTACTAGCATGTGAATTACAGGGCATTTCTCAAATAGACCTCTTTTTTACACACTGTCTTACATTTGGAAGGAAAAAATGTAGAGAAAGACTAGGGGCAATAACAATTGTTCTTCTATTCTGCAGTCCCCTAAGTCTCCTGATAGAAATGTTTAACTAGTCTCAAGAATGTCAAAATGCTTTCATTTTGATTAAGGAGAATATTTTGTGTGCACGTGCTTTACAGGGATAGATCCCAATTTAATAGCATAGTCACTACAAATGCAAGTAATAAAAGTATTGGTGCTGTATTAAACCACATTGACATGCAGGGAAAGGAGTGACTAGTTGCATTTGCTTTCCATTCGCTAACAAACACTGAAGAGAAGTATTTAGTAAACAAGCAGGAAGCACTTCCGTGAGTATGAGGATTGGCACACTTTAGGCCATTCACATAGGGAATGTTGGTGATGTTATGTAGCTACCATAAGCCGCTCACAGAGGTACTCAGCACAAGCGAGTTGTTTAATGCATTCCTTAGAATAGCTAGGCTGTGCAGCAAACAATTAGATTGTAAATATGAGGTGCAACATGTCCAAGGGGCAAAGAAGAAAATCACAGACTTCCAAGGTAGGTTGCCACTCCCTGCGAAGCCTGAGGAATGTGAGAAGGAGAAGTATTGTGTGGCCAATGTTACAAAGAGAATCCAAGGCATTACAGAAGACGAAAAGGAGGAGGCTTCAAATAAGGATGTGTTCCTAACAGAAGTACTCAGACGTATATCAAGGGATTGCCAACTAGGAATGATTTGGCAAGTAATTTTCATACCTTTTGGGGACCAAAGCATGAGTTGTCCATAGAAAATGGAATGGGCCTGCGTAATGGCAGAGTAGTTCCCCCAGAAGTCCTTAGAGAGAGAATAATAAACATTTTCATGAGGGATATCTAGAGATTTAAAAAACCAACATGGTGTCAAGGATGTCTACTGGTGGCCAAGTATGGATCTGGCTATTGAGAGGAAAGTAAGGGAATGCATGTTATGGACTGAATCTGGAAAAAACATTAACTACTTTCATGCCTCCATTGTGTCCCATTAAGTATCTGCATATGCAATGGGAAAGGGTAGGAGTGGCTTTACCTGGTCTCATATATTATGAAGTGGTGCCAGAGTATATAGTGGTGTTCATTGCTGATTCTCCAAGTGGCTGGAGATAAGTATTACATCGAAAGTGGATTCCCATGCCATAGTGAGTTGTTTGGACAAAATATTTTTCAAGGAAGGGTTGCCAAAAACTGTATTGATGGATAATGAAAACCAATTCATGTCAGAGGTGTTCAAGGCGTATTTGAAAAGGAATGGGATAAAGCACATTACTACAACTGTGTACCATTCACCCGGAAATGGTGCAGTGGAGCACTTCAACAGGGTGTTGAAGAACTGCATACAATGGGCAAGAGAAGCAGACTTACAATGGCAAACTGAGGAATGGAAGACAATGTGGTCCTACAGAGTCACCCCTATTACAACTACAGGGCACAGCCCGTTTGAACTAATGAGGGGCAGAATACCATTAAAGATAGGTAATGTGAGATGGAGATGCGAGACCAAGAAAAGTGAGTGGACACAAGAGTCGGTTAAGGAGAACATAAACAAGTCACAGAAACACACTAAGGAATCAAAAACATGGATGAAAGCAAGTCGACACATACATAGGAAATTTGGTAAGGGTCAAAAAGCCAGGTTTCACTAGGAAAAATGAAGGGAAATTCTATTACCATTTGAGTGAAGTGAAAGTATTGTGCAATTTTGTTTTATTAGGTGAAGGAAATATGTGGCATCCGAGTTGCATTATCCCGTAAAAGGGGAAAGTGAAAAGAATACTGGAGATCATCCTGCATGGATATTGGAAGAGGTGATTGGAAAGGATTAAGGAAACAGTGGAGACACATGCTGTGGTGGTGATCAGAGAGGTAGTGGTGTTACATCTCACACTAATTCTGTACCAACAAAAAGGAATGTTTGCATGGGTGAGGCAAGAGAAGTCGAAACAATGAGTAGGTTTGGAAGGAAAATTGTCAAACCTTCTAAACTCAGAAATTATGTATTTTGTTCATAATTTAGCTACGTATGGTGTTAAGACTGAATATATTAAAATAAGATCTGAATATACATGGTGTTATTAGACATAATATATGACATAAGTGCAAGCATCTGTTCATGCTGTTGTTTTTTTATTTTTTTATTTGTATTTTATAAATCTTTTTTGCTGTTCCAAACTTTTATATATAAGGGGGGGTGATGTGTTATGAGGTAAGGCATGGGAAACACCCTTCCCACGAGGAAGCCGGCTCAGAATGGAGCCGGCGGAGTGGGAAGGTGCGACGGGTGCAGTTGCACCCGTCACGAATTTCAGTGTCTGCAAAGCAGACACTGAAATTCTTTGTGGGGCCCTGTTACGGGGGCCCCTGCAGTGCCCATGCCATTGGCATGGGCACTGCAGGGGCCCCCAGGGGCCCCACGACACCCCATACCGCCATCCTGTTCATGGCGGGTGAACCGCCAGGAACAGGATGGCGGTATGGGCTGTCAGAATCCCCATGGCGGCGCAGCAAGCTGCGCCGCCATGGCGGATTCCCATGGGCAGCGGAAAGTCGGTGGTACACCGCCAGCATGTTGGCAGTGCTACCGCCGACCTCCATAGAATGACCCCCATAGTCCTTGAAATTAGTTTCAGAGATTTTAGCAAGACATTTTGGGGCATGCAGTCTTGGTACAGAAAGAGAAGTGCATTATTTAAATGAGTGCCATGCAACAAATCCAATGTTTTCTTTTCTGCACTGCCACCGTTTTTTATCAGCGACAGAAGGTTTTCTCTGGCCCTCAGGAAGTCTGCTTTCAAAAGGTCTCTGGGGTCCAGGGATCAGGTTTCTTAAAATATTAGGATTTGATAGAGCTAACACCAGCCCTCGGGTAGATGACTTCGAACGCTCTGTCAACAGAGGAGGCGATTACTGCAAACAGCAATTCCTGTCATGTTGATAGCTCCTTAGAGGCCTCTCTCAAGAGCTTTCTTGTAACCCTTACGGCCTCATCAAGAGGTGTAAAATGCAGCGTACAGTGTCCCTTTTCCTGCATTGTATAAATAAATATAATGGGAACTGTGATTTGAGGAAGTCCGGAAAAGCCTTTGAAAGACTGGAATTTGATCTTTTTTTTCTCGAAAAAAGCACAGCAAGGGGATCAGCTCTCTGCAAGCAATTCTAATTCTGGAATTGCACTCATGGCAATCTTAAAAGTTAAAATTAGTTGTGCACTGCGTACCAACCACATCCTTATTATAATAATCAGGGCAACTGTAATGTGAGTATTACGTCTTAATGTTTACATTTGGTTTGTTATTTTCATTGTTTTGCTTATTATGTCTTTTATTTTTTATCTCTTTGAGTTCTTGCTCCTGTCCTCTCTTTTTTCCTTTGTTTTAGTTACCTTTTCTTTTGTACTTTATTTTTTCTTTACGTCTTTTTTTATCACTTCGAAATTTCCCATCTGTACTCTCATTTTACCTTCACCCTTTTCAAGTTCTCTTTTTCTTCCATTTTCGTTCTTCCTACCTCTCCTCGATTTCCTTTGGCATTTTTTCTAATATTTATTTTCTGTCTTCCTTTTCTCTTAGAGTGGGAACCCTTATGTCACCTTTGCCTTCATATCATATTTCTTCTTTTTCACAGTTGATTTATGTTTTCCTGATTCCTTCCTTCCCTATTTACCCATTTCATATGGTAAACTTTAGAGTTCCAACTAAGTAATATGCACATATAGGAGCCGTTTCCATCATCCCTAAAGCCAACTTGTAGGTGTCCAAAACTCTGCAAAAATGTTTTTCTGTCATGTCTAAAGTATACTTCTAGGTGACCAAAACTCTGCAAAGATACGTTTCTGTCAAGTCTACAGTATACTTCTAGAGGCGAAACTGACAGTGAAACCAGAACCTTAGATTCGACTTTCTGGATAAATATAGATTGGCACGTGCCTGTAGGATTCCCAGTGGTCACATCATACCGTTCCTTCTTATTTGTTGTATTTATTCATGCAAATATTTCTGAAGCACAGACTTCACAAAGAGCAGTGAAGCTTCGGACAGAAACAATATCCCCACAGAGTGGACAGATGCAATATTGCCATTAAGAAAGCACATTCCAAGCGAAAATATTGGGAGATTTTTGGGCCTTCCCAAAGTTATACGGCAGAATATC
This sequence comes from Pleurodeles waltl, assembly GCF_031143425.1. NCBI lineage: Eukaryota > Metazoa > Chordata > Amphibia > Caudata > Salamandridae > Pleurodeles > Pleurodeles waltl. The sequence goes on along the minus strand of NC_090450.1, from coordinate 72,804,867 downwards.
CCATCCAATGAGAGTTAATTATGTTCCAACACAAGTCGCACAGAACTATGGTATTCCAAGTACATGAATTTTTCTTGCAGCCCAAGACAATTTCAGTATGAATGGAGAGTGAGGTTTTAGAATTTATCCCTGCTGGTGCGCTCACTGTTTGATTAATTTGACTTTGGGGGTTATTCTAACTTTGGAGGAGGTGTTAATCCGTCCCAAAAGTGACGGAAAAGTGACGGATTTACCACCAGCCGTATTACGAGTCCATTATATCCTATGGAACTCGTAATACGGTTGGTGGTATATCCGTCACTTTACCGTCACTTTTGGGACAGATTAACACTCCTCCAAAGTTAGAATAACCCCCTTTATGTCCTTATGCTGTTGCTTCTGTGTGGGCTTTTTGACTGCATTGCAGGCCTCTGCACAGGACACGTTGCATGCTGCTCCCAAAGGTACTACACACGCATGGTTAAGGAAGGAAGAGGGAAAGTCTCACTCACAGTTAAAGGCAACAGAAAAGTGACATTTTGCAATTGTTTGCAAGGCACAGAGGCCCTCATTCTGACCTTGGCGGGCGGCGGAGGCCGCCCGCCAAAGTCCCGCCGTCAGATTACCGTTCCGCGGTCGAAAGACCGCGGCGGTAATTCTGACTTTCCCGCTGGGCTGGCGGGCGGTCGCCTTCAGACCGCCCGCCAGCCCAGCGGGAAAGAGGCTTCCACGATGAAGCCGGCTCGGAATCGAGCCGGCGGAGTGGAAGCTGTGCGACGGGTGCAGTTGCACCCGTCGCGTATTTCACTGTCTGCGCAGCAGACAGTGAAATACATGTAGGGGCCCTCTTACGGGGGCCCCTGCAATGCCCATGCCAGTGGCATGGGCACTGCAGGGGCCCCCAGGGGCCCCGCGACCCCCCCCTACCGCCATCCGGATCCCAGCGGTCGGACCACCGGGATCTGGATGGCGGTAGGGGGGGTCGGAATCCCCGCGGCGGTGCAGCAAGCTGCGCCGCCGTGGAGGATTCAATGGGGCGGCGGTACACTGGCGGGAGCCCGCCAGTGGTGCCGGTCCGACCGCGGCTTTACCGCCGCGGTCGGAATCCCCATTGGAGCACCGCCGGCCTGTCGGCGGTGCTCCCGCGGTCCTCCGCCCTGGCGGTCAAAGACCGCCAGGGTCAGAATGAGGGCCAGAGTCTTGTTTCTCATGTTGATGGCATGCAAACCTGCACTTCTGGAGCCAAATTCATTCTTCTCTTGTCTCCCTGTCTCTCCTTGCCCCAAAAAAGACCATGCAATCACCACTTTACTAGCTGAATGTTAGATCCAGCATCCTCAGGGTGGCCTTACTCCGGATCTTTTTGCCTTTCGCCTCCTGTTTTTGTTGTATCTTTTTGTTGGACCTAGGAACACTTTACCACTGCTAATCAGTCCTTGAGTGCATCTACTTCTTCCCTAAGCATGGTAACATTGGTGGGTCCACATTGGTGGGTCCACAATGAGCATGTTTAATTTATTTGTAAGTCCCTTGTAAAGGAGTATACCATATTCCCAGGGCCTGTAAATTAGGGGCTTCTAAAGGGCCTGCAGCACTGATTGTGCCACCCACTCAAGTAGCCTGTAAACCTGTCTCAGGCCTGCCATTGCGGAGCCTGAGTGTGCAGTTTCACTACCACTTTGACTTGGCATTTAAAACCTTTTGCCAAGCCTTAAACTCCCCTTTTAATACATACAGGTCACCCCTAACATAGGCCCTAGGTAGTCCATAGGGCAGGGTGCTATGTAAGTAAAAGGACATGTACTTTTAAGTTTTACTTGTCCTCGTAATGAAAGACTCCCAGAGTCGTTTTTCACTACTGCGAGGCCTACTACTCTCATAGGCCAAGAATGGGAATTCCGTAATATACTTTTAAGCTGTAATTCCTAATCAGAAAGGAGTAGCTATATCACGTTTCATATAATTGGAATGATAATGATAAATCTTCCTTACTAGTGAATTCAGCAAGTGGACATTTCTCTGCTCTCACCGCTCTGTGTGCCTGACAGCCTATCTCCACATGTGGGCTCGGTGACAGCTACACTTTGTGCACTCCCTCTTGATAGTCAAAAACACAGGAAGGGTAGGTGTGACAAAGGACTCAACAGCATAACAGCATTCATATGCATTCTGATGGGCCTTCCCAGGCTGGAAGGGTGAAGGACAGCTCACACTTTCACTTCAATAGGGAAGTGCCTGGGCTGGGATAAAAAGGGGACCTATGCACTTCAAGGGGCTGCTTTGAAGCCCACCCCCAACCGCAAAGGCACCTGTTGGTATAAGTACTGAGGCTCTCAGCCTAGCAAATCAGTACACTTCTAGACTTGGGCAGAACCCTGGTGGAGTAAAGACTGCTTTGCTGTAAGGATTGCCACTTTGCCTGGGCTGACTGTTCCAAGTAACTGCTTCTCTGCTTTGCTGAGGTGCTCTGCTGATCTCTGGACTGCTGAGGACAAGGACTGTACCCAGAGTGACTCAAAGGTCTTGCTGGCTTGTCCCGTGTTATCCTGCTGTCTTAAGGACATCAAAGACTGTCTGCAAATCTCCAAGTGCTGCTAAACTTTGCCATCTGTGAGTCTTACCCTTGTCAGAGGAGCTTCCTCCAGCCCCGGGTGGCAGAAGTAGGTTCTGCCGCTGATTTTGTAAAAAAAACGATGCATCGCCTCAAGTGTATGAGAAAATCAGATGCATCGTCCTTCGATGGCGACGCAGAGACTGTTCGATGACACAGGATTCATAGCTGGTGCGACCCGATGACAACGCTCTGCGTGGCTCGATGATGACGCATCGCATACACTTCAGCAGAGCCCAAGGATGATGCAGTGACATGACTGCATGAAAAATAACAACGCATTGTGGCCTTGACATTGACTCTTTGCTCCATCAAAAGTACTGTTTCAGCAAACCTTGCATGGGTTCTGTAGCCAGCCTATCCTCCATTGTGGTCGGCCTGAACTTCGTATTTGCACTGGTCCCTCGCGACCTCAACTAACCTTTTGACCGCTATTGACCTCTAAGCACAATTTCTGATTTAAGCTTTCAAAACTAATATCTTGATTTCAACTGATTCAATTTTTGTTCTTTTGGTCTTCTTTTACTCAGATAAATATTCTCCATTTTTCTAATCCTGTGTGGAGTCTTTTTGTGATGTTTTCACTGTGTTACTGTGTGAGTGTTATCCAAATATTTTACACATTGCCTCCTAAGTTAAACCTGCCTGCTATGTGCAAAGCTACCAGAGAGTGGGCACAGCTTAATTTAGTGTGTGTAACTGACTTACCCTGACTAGGATTGTGGTCCCTACATGTACAGGGTACATACCTCTGAGAACTAGAGACCCAATTTCTAACTCTGCTGAATCCTGCTTAACTCACTATCTATGGCTGCTGAAACCACCTCAGTGTCAGGAATAAGGCTGTGCGCGGTCCAGGTCCCGCCTGAAACTCCGCTACGCGTATTTACGGCACTTCATGCGCACCACTTGTCATCCCCTCTTGTTCTAGAAGTGGTCATCAGCGTCGCCTACCCTGTGGTAAATCTCATGTAGCTGCAGAGTCAGGACATTGGTGGACAAGATGCACTTATCAGTGCTATTCTATGAATGGACTATAATTCCCAGGTTTCTAGAGGTAGCGGCCATCTTGGGGTGTGGTAGGGGTATAAAGCCCAGCCACACCCATGCACGTTGCTCACTATTTTGAAGACTTTGATACAGTCAGACCTCGTGGGGGTTCCTCTGAAGAAGAGCAGATGTCCTGCATGGCAGATTGACAGCAAATCGGAGTATCCTTGTTTCCATGGGGAATTCAGATACAAGTAGGTCGTACTCGTAGCAGTAAGGTCTTGATGAGCCCAATCTTGAAAGGAGTTACTTCCAAAAGCAAAGCGCCCCTTAGCACAATGAGCAAAGCGTTTTCAGTCCAAAGATTAAAGCGCTCCTGGCACGACGATAAAAGCGCTACAGGCCAAACGAGTAAAGCGGTCTTGGTGCGACGATCAACGCGCTTTCGACCACATGTTTAAAGCGCCCCTTAACACAACGAACAAAGCGCTTCAGGCCACACGTGTAAAGTGCTCTTGGCACGATAATCAAAGCGCTTCAGGCCACACGAGTAAAGCGCCCTTGGCACGACGGTCAAAGTGCTTCATGCCACATGAGTAAAGAGCCCTTGGCATGACAATCAAAGCATTTCGGGCCACATGAGTAAAGCGGTCTTGGCACGAGGATCAAAACACTTCAGTCCACATAAGTAAAGCGCCCCCTTAGCGCAACGAGCAAAGCGCTTTAAGTCACAAGAATAAAGCACCCTTGGCACAACAATCAAAGCGTTTCAGGCCACATGAGTAAAGCGGTCTTGGCACGAGGATCAAAACGCTTCAGGCCACATGAGTAAAGCGCCCCTTAGCACAACGAGCATAGCGCTTCAGACAAAGCAAGTAAAAGCACTCTCTGCCATAATGAACAAAGCGCTTCATGTATGATGATCAAAGGGCTTCATGAACAACAAACAAGGCGCTTCTGCCCAACGAACAGAGTGCTTCAAGTTTAATTAGTAAACCTTTCAGGCCTTAGTAGTAAATGTGAAAACGTTTTGGAGATAAGCAAATTATAGTTTCATTGTTTTTTGGGAAGCATAATATGTGAGATACATATTTAAGTCTTTGAGAATTTCTAGGCTGAGATTAAACGTTTATGTTATGAATGCATAGTTGTTACATGATTGATATTCAGAGTATGACCATGGTCCAAAGCTCTTGCCATCTCTAGGTTCAAAGGTTGCAGTTTGTTCTTGTTCCGTGATTCAAAGAAGGGGCTTCACCCAATTCACAAAGGGTCTAAATCTGATATCACGGAGACGCCTTTATTCAAGAGGCTATTGGTGAGTTTATACTGTTATGAATGAGTATATGCATATTTGTTCTAACCGTTTCTTTTCAGATCTCTCTCCCTGCAGTTCCCTACCCTAATTCCCTTCCCCTGTCTGGCTTCATCATAACTCTGTGCTCTGATAGCTTTCTGAGTTGGTTACGCCGGGAGGTGGGCCTATTGTTCAGCAGCGTGCAGATCCCGAGGAAAGGGCACTGTGACACTCAGCTACTGAGTGAGACTCGCCTCCTTCCTCTCGGACCCCACACCCACCACCTGTGGAGTTCCCCCGGGATCCTCCCTCAGCCCTACTCTGTTTAACGTCTACATGGCCCCACTGGCCGCCATCGTCAGAAGCTACGGAATCAACATTGTCTCCTACGTCGATGACACCCAACTCATCCTCTCCCTATCCAACAAACCCAACACAGCCAGACACAACTTCTGTGAAGGGATGGGAGGAGACGCCAACTGGATGAAAAACAGCTGCCTTCAACTCAATGCGAACAAAACAGAAGTACTCATCTTGGGCCCCCAACCCAACGCGTGGAACGACTCCTGGTGGCCACCATCCATCGGAAGCCCGCCCACTCCCACGAACCAAGCCTGAAACCTCAGGATCATCCTGGACTCCAGCCTCAACATGGACCGCCAAATCAGTTCAGTCATATCCACCTGCTTCCACACCCTCCGCCTCCTAAGCAAGACATTTAAATGAATCCCCCTCGAACACAGAAAGACCATCACACACTCCCTCATCACCAGCAGAATGGACTACGGCAACGCACTCTACACTGGGATCAACAAGAAACTCACCCACAAACTACAGAACATCCAGAACGCCGCTGCCAGACTGGTCCTCGACCTGCCCCGACACTGCCACATCTCTCAACACCTTCGCACACTTCATTGGATCCCAATGGAGAAAATAATCACCTTTAAGATCCTCACCCACGCATACAAAGGCCTCCACGACACCGGACTAGCCTATCTGAACAGGTGACTCAACTTCCACGTACCCCACTGGACCCTACCCTCACCGAAGTACCCTGCATCAGGAAAACAAGAACAGGGGGATGCTCTTTCTCCCACATCGCAGCCAAAGCCTAGACTGCCCTCCCGCTCCACCTCAGACAGATCACCCCCCTCCTCAACTTTACGAAGGAGCTGAAGACCTGGCTTTTTGTAGAACCATCTCAATGATGGACTCTACATGACCCGCCCCCCAGCGCCTTGAGACCCTAACGGGTGAGTAGCCGCAGTTCACAAACCCTGATTGATATTGATTGATTGATTGAAACCTAATACTTAACCAGTTCGGCTTCCAACACTCAATTTTCCTATTCCAGTTCCCACGCCCGTCCCCCACTTTCTGCTTGCATGCAGCTAACTTCTCCAACCTGGCAGTTGATAATTTTCTAATAAGACATGGATAGCATCAACCTGGAAAAAATAATAAATCCCAGAGTATCTGAGACTGGTGGGATTTTCTATTCTGATCACCGGCCATTTCAATAGGGGAAACAACCAGAGCAACCCAGTGAACATATGACTGAGTGAGAATGTTCGATCTTTATCCAACGTTGTCACCCATATTGTCCTCCTCCTCGATTAAATTATGTTGTTTGTTTCCTGCAATCCACTAGCCCATAACATTGCATTACACCTCAAATAACTTTCTAGGGAATTTGCTTTCAGCTGTAAATACATACCAGGACTTTTGCTCCTTTTCAGATCTTTCAATGTCTGGTCTCTCATCCTATCCATATTTAAAGGTATGATCATGATTCTCAGTCGGTCAAAAACAGAGATCATTGCTCAACAAACACAGCATATACTCTGGACAGAGCACTTGAGAAGCTCATTCGAAATTATTTACCACTCACAAAAGGTCAATTGCCTGGCAATGATGATTCCTTACCTAAAACAATCTATAGCACTCAACCAAATTCCCACTACTGTGCTAGATTGCATCCACTTATTTGACCAATAGAGAGTGTCACCACTTACAAGGCCTTCACTTGATTGATGTCCTTCTTATGTCTAATATCCACCAATTAATATTCAAAGCCCAGTCCAATAGTGCACCCAGGCCGGTTATCACCATTGACTAGAACTGTCTTGAAGCTGGCTAGAGCTATTAACAAGAGTACTATTTTCAAACACCGATTTGGCCATTTAAGTATCTCCTTGACGATTTATCTATTGCGTTGGTTTGAAAAATACATTCAGCATGGTAGTTTCCACTATGAGTGCTAAGTCGTCCTCAACAAATGGATGGTTTATGAAAGCCATCGATCATTGTTTATCCATAATGATATATCAGCAAATTTCCAGGTCTCTGGGACCTGATAGCTTCCAGATATACCTTTATACCCTGTAATGACTGATTAGTTTTGGAGTGACAGCCCCAAAAGATAATATTCCATGTAGTATTGTGTAATAAGAGTTTCCATTTGTGACAAATATTTTCTGCAACTTTTTTTGTGGAAAACATTTTTGAAAACGTTTCCCTCCTCTCTCCGTCTTCCTAGTCAAATCTCACATATTTCCCTCTCAATAAACTACTACATTTCATTTGTTGCCATTCCATGCTTCATTCCATGACCCATCAGCCTCTGCTCTCGATTACAAATTATTACAAATTGGATGGAAAGAGCCATTAGAATTCATATTAATCAATTAGAGCAAAGGCACCTGTACTATTCTATTATTTGGATGTTGTACCCGTTCATGTTCCTTCAGCTCAAATATCAGGTAAATATGAACCCCAAAAGTTTTGAACTTGTTACATGCATAATATATTCAAAGGCATCCATATTGTTTATAAGCCTGTTTTCTGAAACACACTGAAATTGTGCAAATACCTAAATTATATACTGTTTTTTATCTTCATTGGGTTGCATTTACATACATTATTCTACTGTTATTAGGAGTATTCATTTTATTATTTATTTTATTCAGATCTGATTTTCTATCACGTTATAAATTAGTTCCACTTTGTATGTGATTTTGATAATTTTTTTAATGTTTTTCGGTGGGTATTTTGAAGTTTGTTATGGTTTTCTCTAAATATGTTTACCCATCAGATCAGCTCAGCATGTACAGACAAAACATGTAATTTGTGTTTTGGATATGCAAAGACTTTCATTCACTACGTTTTTACATGCACCACTAAAGGAAAATCCAGAAAGTTCCACAAGATGGAGAAGTGTATCATCATCAAAATTCTCTTGACGTTATCATAACAAGTAAAAGCTGAATGTATGATGGAACAACACATGCGGGAACTACGCATGCCTTAACAATGTGGTCCAAACAACGACCGCATTGTTTCCATGCATGCCTTTACCATGCATGCCTTTACAACTATTTTTCATAAAAGCATGCCTAGTAAAGGCATGTGTGGGAACAGCATGAGTGGTTCTATCATACCACCGCCCCACCCACCCTAAGGCCCAAAAGTACCCCACCCCTAATACTTAATCTACCCCGACCACCCACTCACCCTAAAAACAAAACTACCCCGACCACCCACTCACCCTAAAAACAAAACTACCCCGACCTCCCCACCCCTGCCCCTGAAAACAAACATACCCAACCCTCACCCGCCCTAAAAACAAAACTACCTGACCGCCCACCCCCAAAAACAAAACTACCCCAACCCACACCACAAAAACAAAACTACCCCGACCCCCACCCCTGCCCCTAAAAACAAAACTAACCCGATCGCCCACCCCGCCCTAAAAAAATAGCCCATCCCAAGCACTTAATCCACCCCCTAAAAACTACCCCCAACCCTGCCCCAGCCCAACTTACCTGACAGCACCCTTTCCCGATTCACCCTAAAAAAAAAAAAAACAGCCCCCACCCAGCCCCTAAAAAAAAGCCCAACCTCCCCAACCCCACCCCAAGCCCTTTATCCACCCCCACCCCTAAAACCTACCCCAACCCTGCACACACCCCCAGCCTAAGCCCTACCCTTAAAAAAATCCCAAACACCCCCAAAATAACACAACCCCCCAATGCCACCCCAAGCCCTTTATCCACCCCTAAAAACTACCCCCAACCTCACTTACCTGACCGCGTCCTCTCCTGATCCACTCTGCCTTTTTCCCTGCCTTAACCATACATATGCAGAGAAAAAGGAAAAAGGCAGTCGTTCCCGCAATCGTGGTTACGCTTGCATGGAAAACATCTGTGTTGTTTCCAACGCGTTCTTAAGGACGTTTCCCGTAAAAGTTTAAGTGTGCTTATATATAAAAATCTTAATACGCAGACAATATAAATGCATTTAGGTGATTTCAATATTTTCCAGATTTTTCATAATCTCTATAATTGGCTAATAATAGAATGTAGCATGTTCATCAAGCTCTCATTACACTTGCTTATGAACATTAAAAAAACACCCAACACATGTGATGTGAGGTGGACAATCAACCTGGCTATTATGCTAAGAGCCTAACTTCTTCATGGCATTCCTATTTCTACTACGCTTCAACAAATGGTTCCGAAATATATATATAATTAAAGACTCCTTCTCATCTTTTATACATTACTTGCTGCTAATTTGCTCCTTTCTTTAAGTCATTCTTCCCTAGCTAGCTTGCAGAGAGTCTTAAACTGCATACCTACATGTTCTTGGAAAACAACACTGCGCTGTCTCCTGTCTCAAATAATATTCTGTAATACATTTAGTCATGCACATTATAACCAAGTAAACCCAGCATATTTGACTGAGAAACATAAACACCTATTAGAAACCTGACTTTTTCATAAACGTTTGACCTGAAATTAGCACCAGTCCCTGTGGAAGTTCTGAACATAGAAACTCTTCACCTATTTTGAATATACTGCAAGTAGTATAGTAAGTGTGCCAATGGCCCTCATACAAGAAAGGAACATGACCTCTTCTTACTTTTTAGGTAGAGAAACAAAACCAAAACAGAAGTGCAATGGACCCCTCAGAATCATGGACTAAGATGTTTCTGTACTTATTGCATTATCGATAGCAACAACCCTGTGTCCAGCAATGGATAGGTTCCTCCAGGTAAATGGTATTTTTTCTCCTTGCGGTCTAGACCTCCCAGAATGCAATATTTGTTTCTGAAGTAGAACTGGATTCAGATCAGTCGATATCAGGAAGTTAGTAAAGGTGGTGATATCTGCGTTACACTGCTGTTTGATATTTATCTTTGTTGAATTGCCAGAAAAAGTAATGTTTGAAGTCAGAAGTTGGGATTCATTTTGGGGTTCTGGGTAACAGGACATTGCACCATGAGCCCTACAGGTGGCTAGCCTTAATTAATTGATAAGCACCATTCTAATTATCATATCAGGCACCTTAATCGTGTGATTATTTTAGCTCTTCAATTCACGCGTATTTTCCAATTCCTTAAAATGGTCTTCGCCATAGCATACTGCTCTGATATATTCTATTGATCTGCCTTTGAGGATATAATTAACAGGTTAGATGTGGTACCAAAGACATTGGCTTACAGCCAACAAAGATAATTCTAAAATCCATTTTTATTTCAAACCAAGGTTAGTGAAAGGTACTCTGGTATATAATTTATCTTACCAATCATTAGTATGGCTAAGTATGTAATGCTTGACAGAAACAAATGAATACTTAATTAGAAAAATAAAATAATTTCTTTGCAAGCTGCAATGACCAAAGAGGTTACAGATTACTTTCAAATGTATGTGGGCCTCTCAGTGAGGTATAGTATAGCCATATTCTTAGAAAGCTTAGTTTGAGGTTATGATGCAGAGCCAGTATTTTCGCCTCCTGCTATGGCGGTGTTAATAATTAAGTACATTTCACATAGCAGTTTGTTGTGGTTGGATGCTGCATGAATTGGTCAGCATTGCACTCAAGGATCCCATTCTGATATTAAAGCCTTCCTCTGGGCTTCTTAGCATGTGACCATACATTATTAATGTTGAGGTGCATTAAGAAGATGCAGCTGAAGTCCCTTTATGATCCTCTTGAATGGCTTGCCTGGAAAATCTTGAGTTACATCAGTCTCTTACAGATAGTGGATCTGGACCAGAGTAGACTTCATGATTAGCTTACATCTGACTCAGTTCAGGCCAGGACTAGCTTTTAAGGTAACATAGATCAGGGGCAGAACCATACATCCCACTTTTATCTCTGAAAAGGTATAAGCTTCTGATACAGTCAGTCAAAGGTCCAACTAACATATCTGAACGGCTACTATATTTTGGGCAGAGGTGATCTTACCTCTAGGCTGTGTCACTGAGAGGCCATCTGGACAGAAGATTCTAACTTATTGTTTCATCAGAGTCAAACAAGTGCTGTGGAAATCCTTTTAAATGGTTGGTGCAAGTGGTGTGAATTTGGCCGTTTGTCAGGACGTTGCCTTTCGGAGGCTAGTAGTACTATTGAGGACAATCACATATTATTGAAACATCATCTAGTTCTTTGAGCCTCACTCAGAAGTAGAGAACACCAAATTGCATAAATACTTAAATAATTCATTACATAATGATCTTATACTCAAACCGAGGTGCTCAAATAACATTCCCTTGCAAAAAAGTTACATGTTGGCCCATTCCAGTTCCCTTGGTACCTTAGAAGTGAAAATGTTGATACTTGTCAATTCAAAACAAATTGTTCCATGTGGATCGAAAGGGAATCAATAATTGTTCTAAAGAATCAAATGCCCCACGATTAAAAGGTGGCATCAACCTATACATTTCTTGTCAACAAAATGTTGGAATGTATTTTCTATGGGAAACCTTGACTCATACAAAATTCTAATGGACTCAAATTGTTTCAGTTTATAACCTCTTCCCTAGATAAACAGATTAACATGTATATGTCTATTCATCCAGGAAATCAATTATCATGCCACTGATCTAGATGTGTGGTTCTAATCTTGGCAACTAATTTGAATTTAAAGGATGCCTGCCTAACTTTGGTAAAACATTTAAGGTTTGATTCACACACTGCATTTCATAGTACATAAAGTACTACTGAAGTAGAAGTACTCAGATACTTCTAAATGCTACTGTCTATTCTGTGGCACAGTGGTCAAGATCTCCATGCTTGTAGATGTATGTTTTTGTAGTAAATGAAGGGAGGGAACAGGTGAATGATGAGAAAATGGGGAATATCTACAACTAAGTTGAGGGGTATGGGAAATTTAAGGAGTACTTCAGGGAAAGAAACACATCTGCAAAATAGTAAGACCACTAGCAATTATAGTAGAAAAATATATATGACCAAATGATAATCAACATTTGACTAAACACATAAGGGGTCATTAGGAATCTGGCAGTCCAGCTCCACCACGCTGGGGGTAGCGGTAACACCACCAACGGTGTGGCAGAGCTGGCCTGCCAGATTATGACCATGGTGGTGAACAGGCTGCAAAGCAGCCAGTTCACCGCCTGTACCACCAGGGCGGTCGGACCTCAGGGATGAAGGTGACCACCATCGCCCCGGCGGTCCTTCATAGACCACCAATGGTATTTGGATCCTCCTTTCCACCAGGGATTTCCAGGCGGCAACCCCGCCAGGAAATCCCTGGCGGAAAGGATACTGGTGACAGGAGTATACATTCCTGTCGCAAATCTGCAACTCCCACAGCCCCCCAAACAGCCACGTTCCCCCCCAGGACCCGAAGAGACCCCGCTTCATCCAAGCATTGCATGCACCACACACACACACATGCAATCGTGCATTCAAACACTCATACAGACACACACATACACTCGCACACACACCCCTGCATCCATTCACGCACTCATGCACTCACAATTACACACATACACACACACAAACACCACCCCCTCCAATCACACCCCATGCACACACACATCACTCATCACTCCCCCCTCCCCTATCGGGCGGGCATTTACCTTTTCTCAGTGGTCGTCCGGGAGGGGACAGGATCCTTGGGGCCCCCTCCACCAGCAGAGCCCCGTCACCACAACAGTGCCCCACCTATTACCAACTTGTAATAGACGTGGCGGTGTTGTTATGATGTGGCGGTGCAAGCAGAGCAGCCTCCACTGCACCGCCTACCACCAGTATGGCTGCTGCCGGCTCTCCGTCCTAATTTTGGCAGAGAGCTGAGAGCTGCCAAAAGTCATAATAAGGCAGTTTGAAGACCTCCATCCCTGGCGGTCTTGTGGAGGCGGTGACTTCGGCGGTCTACCTTGTAGGTTGACGAAGTCTTAATGAGGCCCATAGTCCTGTGGACCTGTTAAATAAATTATTTATTTGCATATCGGAATGCATCCAGAGAAGTGCTACAAGAATTCCTTGATACTATTTCTAACAATAATTTAGAACTCAAATTTACATCTACCATCCATAAGCCAGAGATAGTTTTCCTGGATATCACAGTTAAGACCATAAACAACAATTTACAAACCTACTTTGATTGTAAACAATCTGTGCATCACAGTATATTCCACGCAGGTACCCACCAGCCTACCAGCCTTAAGTGGAGTATGCCATTTGGTGAAATCTTAACAACCAAACAGAATTGCTGTGCAGATTCCATCTTTAAGGAAGATGATAGTCCAAAATGAAATGTTTTAGGCAGAGAGGATACCCCAAAAAGTACTCAGTATAGCTGAGCAGACAAAACAGAAAAACCCAAAATGCACCAAGTAAGGTTGATCACTGTTGGGAAATGGAGTATTGGTAAGGGCAGGTAAGTACCTGCATTTAGCAATAGGCCACTAACCTCCACTTAGGTCAAGTTAGGTCTCAATAAATTAAACCCAACTCAACCCTTGGTAGCTTGGCAACGAGCGACAAGACTTCACTTAAGAGACTAGTGTTAAGCATTTAAATATCACAAAACAGTAAAGAAGTAAAACACAAAACACAAAAAAAATCCAACACTAATTCATAAAAATAGATTATATTTTTATCTTTAAAATAACACCAAAACAAATAGAAATCAGATAAGGGAAACTGGAGATATGAATTTTTAAATAATTCATGCTTTTCAGCGCATAGAAAGGAATAGCGCCAATCTGGTCATCTTGTTGCACCTCGACCGGGGCAAAGTCAAAGTTTAAGGCCGACCGCAATGGAGCCCTGCTCGGCTACAGCAAGTGGGAGGCCTCGTCAAAAGTTTACCTTTGGACTTTAACGTTTTCTTGAAGATTTTCTTCAGCGGGACCAAGTTGCCAATCCAATCCGACCTCCTGGACCCCTTTCTCGGATACGCGGCACGGGAGCCCTCGGTGAGAATTTCTACATTTGGACTTAGATGATTTTTTTAGATGCAAATCCTTCGACCGGGGCAATCCTGAACCTTGATCTGACGTCCCTGGAGCCCTCTTCGGATATACTGTGCAGGAGTTCCCGGTCAACTTCCTATGTTCAGACTTAGTCACTTTTTCTGAGATTTTCTTCACCAGGATGAATCTGCAAGTCAGGCCAGGTTGCGGTTGAGGCAAGCCGGCTAGAGTTGCCCCAGAGTCTCTTTATGGAGCTTTCCCAAAATTTCTCTCCAAACTTCTGGATCTTCTTTCAGAAGGTCTTTTAATGTTCTTTTGAAGTCCACAGCTCACCCCAAGATTCCAGAAGCTCTGAGTTGCTCCTTGAGGGTGTGAACTACAACTCCCAGAATGCACCTGGCACAATCTAAATTTTGGCCACTGGACAGTGGTCAGCTGGTCAGTTTTTTCAGAAGTTGGTGCAGGGGACTCTAGTTAGCAATTTTTCACCTGAAGCAAACAGGGAGTCCCTCCTTGAACCAGTTGAAGCCAGGCAAAGTCCTTCTTGTGGTGAAGCCCAAGTGTGCAGGTGGCGCAGTCCTCCGGAGTGCAGTGTCCAGGTGCAGGTCTGCGGTCCAGCAGGGCAGTCCTTCTTCTTCTATTGTTCTTCCTTGTAGGGATCTGGTGAGGAACTGAGGTGGGGGTGCAGCTCTGCCAGTTTTATCCTTGCTCCTGGGTGAAAACCAGGGGAGTCCTGGTTCTCCAGTCAGATGAAGGTCTTTCCCCCTGTGATGACCACTTCCTGGGAAGTGTGGCAAAAATCAAACCCAGGGAGCAACATTCCTCAAAAATCCATCATGGCTGAAACTGATTTTTGGAGGTTACATGTGGCTGAGCCCACCCACTGATGTGGCTAAAAATCATAAACGCACCCCTCTCCTGCCCTTTCCTAATCTAATCAAGGGGCCAACTATTTGTCATGGTTTTCAGGATGTGAGGGAGGTGCTGGGTTGCTCCAAATGTCCTTCCCTGCCTTTGAAGTCCAGTTTGGCAGCCCTCCCCCTTCCTGCCTCTCCATCTCCTGAGGGGGAGTTCTCCTCCCCCAGGCACATCTCTTTGTGTTCAGCCCAGGCCACTTCACATCTCATCAAGGCAGCCTGGCCAGGCTGCCAGAGGCTGGCTGATTAGAGAAGGGCACTACAGGGCTGAAGTTTGCAATGTTTTAGGTAGAGTTTAAAACTCTTTACCTGAACAAGTTGGATTAAATCCAACAATTGTAGGTTGTGGGATTTATTATAACAATGACTTTGATAGCAACCTCGAGGTATCTGACACTTAAGGGGACTTTGTAAATTAAAATAAAGTCTACCCTTTCTAGCTTCTGGAGGCCATTCACTACAATTAGGTTTTACCTCACCAGGGCTTATAAAACTATTTTTGTTAGGTCCTTGCTTACAGTTAAATGGTACCCAACCCTGGCACATAGGGCACACCTTAGGGGTGACTTATATGTAAGAATAAGGTAGTTTAAGACTTTGGAAGTACTTTTAATTCCAAAGTCGATTTTGCATGTAACTTTAGTTTAAAAACAACCATCAAGGCAGGCCTGCCTTTAAAACGACACTGTGCACCTCAGCAGTGCACCTATGGGTGCATTACCTATGCTGGGGTCCTTAAACCTACATGGCCTACCATATACTAGGGACTTATAGGTAGGTTAATATTGCCAATTATAATTAGCCTAATTTGCATATCCATTTTACACAGAGCACAGGCCCTGGGACTGGTTAGCAGTATCCAGGGCACCATCAGAGTCAGGAAAACGCCAGCAAAAAGTGAAAAATGGGGGCAAAACTTTGGGGGGTCTCTGCAGTCAGCCCTGGTTTCTCATAATCACTAGATACAAGAATGAATCATCAGCATTCAAATGGATCATATTTGAATATTGGTTCATAGTCAGAAAAGACCCTGTAATAGTAAAACTTCTAATACGACATTCCTTAATCACATACCGCAGACCAAACTCTCTGAAGTTTACATTAGTAAATAGCTATTTTAGCACAGAAAGCAAAACAACTAGCTTAATGACCAGGAAGTTTTTTTTATATTGGGACATTAAATGCAAAGCTTGTAAACACAGCACAAATAAAAAAAAATACAAAACAGCTACAGAACGAAATTGAGAAACTGATTACTTGCAATACAGACCACTGTGTTTTTGTGCAAGAATGCCCTTGTGGTATGCAGGGGGTATCATCTTTCCTCTCAAGAAAAGGGTTCCTGATCATCGAAGGGTACTTAAGAATGGGGGACATGTGTATGCAGTAGCAAGACATTGGCAAGGTAAACATCAACAAAACCCTGATATATTGTCTTTCTTTGGTATAGACAGGGCTGACATTTCATCCAGAGGTAGAGCTCGTGAGAAGAAACTGAGACAGATGGAATCGAAATACATCAAAAATTTGGCCAGCAGGCTGAGAAAGTGGGCTTTTGTAAGATGTACTCCGTGATATCCTATATAATCTCTTTTTGCAATAAACTGCAGGCTGACAAGTGCAACCTTGCCAAGCAAGACTTAAGCATCTAATCTCTGGTGGTATTTAATGTGAGTTATCGTTTTGACAGCCACTTGATGTTAAATTTCCAGGGAGAGGCGACAACATTTGAAAGAAAAGAGCAGAGAGGCAGATTTAAAAAGGGTTTCTTTCCCACCTCTTTCATTAGATGGTCTATCTGTGATTCTCCGAACACCTGCTCTATTAAATTCTTTTCTTGGATTCCTTTTAATAAGAAAAATTAACAAAGTAAAATTTGTTGACAGTGTTCACAGTCAACGCAGTGGGTGTTCTACCTATGTGCTGTCACATTTTTCATGTTCATTTCTGCAGGTGCTAAATACACGCTGACAACAACATATGTTACCAATCTTAAATGTGTTTTTTTCACCGTGTAATTAAAGAGTGCTCGCAGCTTGAGGAGAAACGCAGGTGAAAAGGCGCTGTCCAATGATTTTCTCTTTGCATACCGTTCAGTCTATTTCTAAAGTATGTGTGCAGAAAAGATTATCTCTTTCCCTTTGGCAGTATAAATCCCACTTGTACTTAAAACACAGGTGTTCCTATAAATGATGAAAGTTCACTCTTGCTGTAAAGCAAACCATTTAAAAAAGAGACAAAATGTGGAGTGTGGATAGCTTCACTGGACATAATCCTCTTATGTTTAGAGTAGTGGGGGGTGCAATAATTGTGTTTTATATCATGTATATATCTGGGGCAGATGCAAGAGGTTTTGAATACACTGTAGGTCAGAGGGCTGATGTATGAAATCTGCCTCATGAAAATGTTTCTTCTATGTCTCTTCCTAGTTTAATGAGAAAATTCTGCATTTCATGAATGTTACAATTTCTTTGGTTATTTATTTACTTTTTGCTTATTATTTACAGACTGCAAACAATGCTGGCTAACTCAGAATTTGCTTTTACAACTTTCATTGAGCATTGCACTTTGGTCCTTCTGACCCGAGCTCTGACAGTCATGGGCACCCCACGGACCCTCAACTGCCACTGGGTCTTTTAATTTAAAAAAAGAAACTGGGCACCTCTATTGTCAGCCACGTGAAAAAACTGAAAGGGGATGCACGACGGCCTCTAGAATGCTGCCCAGGGGAGGAACCATAGTAGGTCGCCCAAAATGCGCCCACACACACATGATGGTGTTATTGCTTTCTTGTGCTTTACAAGCCATCCTAACAGTCCTGGGGTGTTTTGTGAATGGGACACAGTCCATAGTTAGTGTCAGTGTCTTTGGCCAGCAAAAACTAAACAATAACAGAATGAAGTAGCAGGTCACATCAGCATTGTAGGTCAGATCTGCTGCTTCGGTTTAATCCGAATCAATTGTATACCTTGGGGCATGGGCAAAATAGCAAGGGCATTACAGAGATCCCTGCAATCCCTGTGGTGCAGGGAGGGCCACACCCCTCAAGGGCCCGTTCAATCTAACATGTATGGTTACATGTGAAATATGGAAGACAGGGAGCCCTCATCACATTCTACTGGGGGGCATCATTTTGTGCTATGCCACTGGCATATAAATATTGACACAGCCAGAAGGCATGCCTATAATGCCATTCTATTCTGCTAAACATCTGGGATATTTAAGCATTGTTCTCTCCTGGTGTCATTTTGTGGTGTGAGGGCTTGTTGACCTGCTCAGTTTGTCACCGAGGCTGATTTAGAGTTTGGTGGAGGGGTTACTCCGTCACAACAGTGATGGATATCCTATGTGCTGAAATCTAAATCCCATAAGATATAATGGAGAGATTTAACACTGAATTTGCCACTTAGACACCTGCTGAGATAAGTCTCATTTCTTTTCTGGTGTTAGCAAGTTAACCAAAATGAGTCTGGGTCTTTTAATGGCTGGGAACGAACTTCAAAACAAAACATAAAAATCATCAACAAGTCTCCTTACGTGCTCCTCCTTTGAAAGCTGTAAAGCAGAGGGCCCAGCTCTCATAGATTTTGATAAGATTATGAATGAATTACTCTTGTTTTACACTGGCCTTACTCCTTGAATTCATGAATAGGCCAGAATTAAGTTAGGAGTACTTCTTGTTTACTCCTGGAATCCCAGGAGTTAGGAGTACTTCTTGTTTACTCCTGGAAGCAAGAGTTTTACTAGCTTAATCTTAGCTTATTCATGAAATTCATGCGTAAGCTTTGAGTGCTATGTGACAGGAAAGCCTGTGTGAACCAGGCCAAATAAATGAATGTGGGTTGGATCACAGAATGTCTGCTATTCATATTCAACAGTAAATGCATGAGCTCTCAAGAGCACAATCTTAAATTTATCATAACTAATCCAACTAGGAAAAGAAAGTACATACTGCAATACTACTACCTATTTACCTATAACCTTTGGTTCCAAAGAAGCATTTAAATGCCTCATCAGGGGTGTTAAGGGCTATATAAATATAATTTACAATTACAATTACAGGTATTTCCTTGGAAAGCATGTAGTAGATGTAATTAAGTGTCATTGATATGCTAACGTGCCAAGTGATATTTTCCAATTTACAGCAATATGCAGCAATGCAGCAATTGCATTCAGACTATTCGCCCCTAAATTCGATAATTTTAGTAGGAGGTTGTTATGGTGCAACCCTAGTGGCAGATCTAAGAAGATGATGCGATGCGGCAGGTAAATTCTGTCCCCCATAGTCTCTTCCTAAATCATGAAGACTAACGATGACATCATCGCACCAATACTTGACCAACATTTCTATAAAGAGAATTGTAAAAAGAGCATAAGGCAATTCCATAGGGGAACCAAAATACTCTACTGTAGAGCACAACATTAATTTTTAGGGATAAATTGATAGATCCTCATTCTAGGAAACATTTTAATAAGTGTAGATTTGGTCTTATTCTGTTTTTGTAGCATCAGGGGCTCGTAGTGCACTCCAGCAACAACACTTGACAGTTTATAAAATATATGATTAAAAAGTTTTGAGTCACAGAATGAATGAAAACTCTGAAGATATATATACGTCGCTTCCCGATAAATGTATCTGACCCACATAATATGAAATCTATCGAACATGTTGCCAGATTTATAAAAATTATTATTGAACAAGTTCCCTTGTACCACAAAGTACACATGAAAATGCACAGTAATATGCCATTTCTTACCTGTAATTGTGGGAAAGGACTAAAATAAACACGGAGGGGGCATTGGAACTGCCACATGTGCCAACCCACCCTCATATTAGAAATAAGCACCACATGACTCTCTCAGGATATGTGTGTGTGTGGTTTATACAATGGTACATTTTATTAACCAGGAGAAAAAATCAATCCGTGGTAGGAGATAACAGCTCATTAAATAGGCCTTGTGAGTATGGGTTTTCCTCTCTTATGATTTCACATGGTATCAATTAGCAATAGGCGCATAATATAGGTAATTAAAAAGGCAGTACCATTGCAACTAGACAGAACTTGACCTTTGGACCGTAGGAATGAATATGTGAAAATTCATTTATTAGTTTGCTTGCACAAAATAGCATGGTTTGCAGGGCCACCTTTATTTTTACTGGCATGACATACACTCTTTATTAGTGTGAAGAAACGGAGTGCAATATTTTATATTGCCTTACATATATATACACATTTGTGGATACTGAGCGCACTCTCGTTGAGCAGATTTTTGCTATTATATTATGCCATGGTGCATATTAAATTGTATTTTGCTTATGGAATGTGAATGGATTGTAATGAAATCCATCCCTACACACAGGGGCTCCCAATACTTGCTGCAATTACTGCAGGCAAAAGCTCAGATAAATGTTTCCTTTTGACTGCAGTTGTCTCGTGAGCCACGGCCACGCTTTTCTTAATCATATTCAACAACCACTGTCTTGAAAGATTTACAAGTTAAGAACTAGTACAATATTTTTTAATTTCACGGAATGTATTCGTGGGTTTCCAAGCTTTTGGATGTGTACCTCACAACAGACAACCAAATTGAGCTAAAATTCCTGACTGAATGTCTTATTTGGTGTATTTGGCCTGCGTGATCCGCGTGCCACGGTGCGCCTTGGCGCCCTATGACATCACAGCAGACAGTAATGAGCACTTCAGAATGCCTGACAGACTGACGCGTCCAAGAAGGCCTCCTGGCGGCTAAAAGGGAGGAACACATGAGAAGAACAGTGGGATGCGCCAGACAATGAGTGGGAACGAGGCCGTGGCAGGCTTAAAGGGAAAGTGGGGGAAGCGAGGGAAGCCTGCGGGCGCCTTTATCCTAACAGCACCCCACTACAAACACAATGAAAGTCAACAAGGCCTGCTCTATGCGTCAGATGGCTTTAGCAGGCCTCCTTGCGCTTTCAGAAGTAAGGTAACTGTTTTTATCTGCCGTCGGGGTCGCTTGCCTGCACTATGTGGTTATTACCAATGTGGTGGTATATACATCTGGCCTCCCTTCCACCGGTGATGCCGCGTTGCTTTAGGCTTAGCGCGTAGACAATAAAAAGGAGCTAATGCACGCTTTGCTTAGCAGCTCCCCAACTGTAGCGAGAGAAAAGATGTCAGTTGTCTAATCCTCAGGCCTATTGTTTGCACCCTTCTCGTCTGTCAGAAAGGAGAAACTGGACCACACACAAAGAATGCAACAGGGGCGCAACACAGGCTCATTCAACCCCTGTGGAGCTGAGGGCCTTCTGGGAGGACCCCTATTCATCACGTGGACTATGAATACCTGTGAGATATGGGGGTTCGGGGTCCCGTCACCACGTTCTCAAGAGGAGCTCTGTTATTTTGTGTTTTGTGCGCCACAAACATAATTATTGAATGAATGCAAGCACAGAGGCTCACAAGGGCAGCACGTGCAGAGTAACATGAGGGTTCCTGTGTAGCGCGTGTAGTTAACATGCTTTATGGGATGAGTTTCATATTTAGCCTGAGCAAGTGTTAAGTACTTAGGAGTTTAGGTCTGAAGTTTCTGACATCAGTGAATTAGAGAGTGAGAGTCTGGAATTGGGAAAGGAACACAAAACAGCAGAGGCCACCAGATAGACATACAACAAAGAGGGAAGACAGATCTACAGACAAGCGAAGGTGTAAAGGCAAACAGAAAGACATAATACAGATTGAAAGCGAGAGAGGTATAGGAGAAACAGAATAACAGATGGATAGGCAGAGTTAAGCACGAAGGCAGACTGACAGATAGAACGACAGATCAATAGTTATACTATCATACATACATCAAAGATAGATAGACAGACAGAGACAGACAGACAGATAGACAGACAGGCGGGCGGGCGGATGAAAGCCTACAATCTATGTATTAAAGCCCATCTCTAATTTCCTTATTACAGGTGATTTGTGACATCTCTAGTCACCTGCAATCAAGAAATGACATAGCTGCTCAGCTGCAATAACTGATCACAGTTGAGTTCTGATCTCAAAATGCCTGCTATCAGACTCAACAGCCATGCGGCAAAGCAGGAAACTGAGCAGAAAGATGCAGAACCCTTTCTTTTCCTTTTTCTTCTGTGTTTTTCTACATGAACAGCGATCAGCAGAAAAATAGATGTGCAAGGCAAGATTTTTTTGTATGCTTTCGGTAATTATAGAAAACAAGATAGAATCTCTGCAGGTGTCTGCATATTCCAAGCTTCAGCATTTATTTTTTAACTATGGCTTGTATGGAACTGAATCTATTACCTATCTGCAAAAAAATATCTAAGTACTTTTTGTGTGTGTTTAGTTTTGCACTACAGATTTTACGATTATTGTTTATGCCTGAAAACATCAAATCTCTTTCATATAAAAGACCAACACATCAGGATTTATGAGATTTATGGGAGGGGTGGTAATTGTACCATGCATTATGAGAATTTAAGTACTTGTAATAGTTATAATGCATGGTGGGATACTTCAATGTACATATAGTCACTGAAAAAAACAAAGGTTAAAGTAGGATAGATAAACAGATAGATAGATAGATAGATAGATAGATAGATAGATAGATAGATAGATAGATAGATAGATAGATAGATAGATAGATAGATAGATAGATAGATAGATCGATCGATCTGAGGGGTTCTTTATCCTCTATTTAGATATTCATTGAAAAACAATATTTACAGTGATTTTAAGCGTTGAAATAAGATCAAAAATAATATTTTAAAACCTAAAAACATAGAGATTCACAAGTTATAGTTTAGTGAGCTAACTATAACTTACAAATGCACAATCCACATTCCTGTCCCTTTTTTTAACGTATAACATATCAACATTGATGTAATATAACAGGCCATAATCAGTGTATTGTTAAGCCAAAAGTTATAGTTAGCTCAGTTAATATTAACTGGCAAATTTCAGTGGTATTTTGACTCTTAAATGTTAGTTTTTATCTCATTTCAACACCTCACTATAATGTCACTTTAACCTTTGTTTTATTTGTTTCTTTAACAGAAACTAAGATCCAATTACCCTACATAACTGTAATGTCACTTTAACATTTGATTTTTTCAGTAAATTTCTCTGAGTTTTTAACATATTCAAACTTAAGCATACACCAAACCACCTCAAGCAACCTACTGGAAATGCCCCCACTCACAGTTCCTTTGGTTGTGCGCACTTGGGTTTTGGCCACAAGGCCTGATATCTGGACAGACCCTTCACACAACCCCTCCACGACTAGCTAAGCCCCCTGACATCAACAAGAGGTTAGCCCCTCATCGGTGCCCAAACTGCATTTCCTTCTCTTTTTTTAACATTTTTTGGGCACTCTGGTACTCCTGCAGCATTCAATGTGAAAGTTTCCATACCATAGAACTGAAGTACTGTGCAAGCTTCCTCAGGGGGTGGAAGCTTATACAGTGGCTCCCATATGAGTACCATGGTCAATCAATCAAAAAAATGTATTAAGCGCGCTACTCACTCGTGAGGGTCTCAAGGCGCTTGGGGGGGTCAGAAGGGTCACTGTTCGAACAACCATGTTTTGAGGTTCTTTCTGAAGAGCAGGAGGTCTTTGGTTTTGCAGAGGTTGGTGGGGAGGGAGTTCCAGTTTTAGGGGGCGAGGTAGGAGAAGGACCTGCTTCCTTTGGTGGTGCGTTGGATGCGGGGGACTGTGGCTAGGGCGAGGTTGGCTGATCTGAGGTTGCGGTGGGAGTGTGGAAGTTTACAGTTTTTTTTTATTTAATCTCTTCGGGTGTCCCTCTTAGTCTCCTCACAAGTACCCAAAGGTCAGGGTGCCCCATTTCCTGTCCCCTTCTAACCTTTTTGAAAAACTTTTAAAGGACACGGGGACTGAGTTCACAGGGATTTTAATGGTGGCTGCTAAATTTACTCCAGAGTTGGGGCAAACCAATTAGGTGATTCCGCAAAGTATATCAGTATCAAAATGGCTAATAGGAGAAATAAATTAATTAGTCTCCCTTAATTACCAAGGATAATTAGTGAGGCAAAAAACAGTGTTTTTCATGGTTTTCTAGGGTCAAGTTTGTTCTATTGTAGTAATAAACTGCAATTGCAGCTTTCCACTGTGCTAATAAGTGTATGAATGTTTGTATAGTAGTACAGTTGCACTAAATTTTGTGTTATTGGGCTGCATTTATTTTCACTAACATAGCTTGAAATATATATATATATGTACATCACTTTTCTTATCTGCTCCTTGCCGTAGCCAAGATGTAAATAAACCTTTTTTCAATATCTGCTCAGGAGTGCGTGTGTCTTCATGCAAAGTTGTAAAGAGGCTGGGAATGGGAGAACAGGGCCTCACACCCATTCACATACCTCTGCTGAAAAGGCTGATGTGAGGACTTTGAACAATATGTGTGTGTGTCAATGTGTGTGTGTGTTGGAGGGGGTGTTTGTAGGCATGTATAGCCCAATTCAGTCCTCATCGCATGGGTAAACACTGTCAGTTCCAGACAAACGCTATCCTTGTGAGGACCGGTGCGTTAGGAGGACCGGTCCCCGTAGTGTGTTTAGGTAGTTTCAAGCGAGTGCATCCAAAAACTAAAAGTGCAGTTGTATATGCCTCAGTCCGCTTTATAACCTTCCCCACTATCAAAGCGCGCGTAGAGTTAGAATAGTAAATACACTCTTCATCATGGTCCATGGCCGGTCCTCATAATTATAGGTATGAGAGAGAGAAAGATAGAGAGAGAGAGAGAGAGAGAGAGAGAGAGAGAGAGAGAGAGAGAGAGAGAGAGAGAGAGAGAGAGCGTGTGTGTCTGTGCATATACACACACACACAGGGAGAAAGAGAAAGTGAAAGATCAAACATTGCATCAAGGGATTCTGGTGCCAACAAAAGCCAAGAGGTCGAGGACCAAGTGGTTTGTAACTATCACCAGAACTCTGAGATGGTTAAAACCACATTACACATTACCCACTAAGTATTTTTTTTATATATATATATTTCTTTTTAACTTAGCTTGAAAAAGTCAAGCTAACAATAGACACTAGTTAGAATTAGTGTGTTTAGGTTTTGTTTACCTTTCATGAATAAATTGTTAATAAGTCTGTGGACAATGATGAGGGCCAGCAGATTAATTCAATGTTGGGGCTGCAGCATTTCCTGCATAGTTATGGATTCACTGCATTTGACGCATAATTTGCAGATTTTGCTAAATGTGGTTTCCAGCTGAAATAGATAACAATAATAATTCTGCCGCAAGAATGTGCTCCACAATATGTGTTTGGCATCAAATGTAGTTAAAGTTGAGCATTATTTGGTCCTCCATGCTGCTTAATCTAATCCAAGTCCTTGTGACGATAAAACCCATATTTCACAGGGAGCCAGGAAATATTTTTGATATTTCATGGTTCCCTTCGAAAAAAGGGTTTTTATAGCAGTGAATTTTACACAGTGAAAGCACGCAAACATGTGATCTATAGAGCGTGCATGACAGCTAACTGTGCAATATGTTCCAATATTGCATTGAGGTGTTCTGGTGACATCACAAACCCTGAGGCCAAATGCCAAGTGCTTTATAATTGTCACAGGACCCCTGAGATGGCAAGGTAGGAAGATATTAAATATGTTTCTGATTATATTTGTTGTATATTACTTGTTTATTTTGGGTACTCAGTTTGCAAAAACGATTTTCCTCACACTAAAGCAAACAGTAGCACTGACCGCAATTAGAATGTTGAGGCTTACCGCTCATGAATAATTTGTTGATAAAATGATGAGGGCCAGTTGATTTATGTGCTTCTGTGGATACAGCATTTCTCACAGAATTATGGATCTACCATATTAACCACTTAATTTTTCAACATAGCTTTCAGATTTCGTAGAAGTGTTATCTCTAGCTGAAACAGATGAAAATAATTCTGCCACAGAACATACTGATATACTTGAATTTTGGGCCACAAAATTTATATAACTGAGCTGCATAATTTGGATAAAATCAACATATAATCCTAGTGGACATGACAATGGTAAAAGATCATTATAATGATGAAACCGGTATTCAAAAGAAACCGTGAAACGTGACAGAGATGAAGACAGAGACAAGTTAAAAAACAAATATATAGACTGATATAATCAATCAATCAATCAATCAGGTATTTTTGAAGTGCACCACTCACCTGTGAGGGTCTAAAGGTGCTGAGGAGGGGAGGGTGCAGAAGGGGGGGGTTGCTGCTACTGCTCAAACAGCCAGGTCTTGAGAAGTTTCCTGAAGGTAAGGAGGTCTTTGGTCTGGCGCAGGTGGGTGGGATGAGTGTTCCATGTTTTGGCAGAGAGGTGCAGGAATGATCTACCGTCGGTTGTAGTTCTGCGGATGCGTGGGACGGTTGCAAGGGCGAGGTCGGCGGACGGAGATGACGGGTCAGGTGTAGAAGGAGAGTTTGTTGAGGTATTCTGGTCCGGTGTTGTGCAGTGCTTTGTGAGCGTGGGTATAGAGAGGGAGAGCGAGAGGCAACTGATGGACAGACAAACAAAATGGCAGGCCAACAGCTATGTATTCAGACAGATAATCAGAGACATAGGTAGACCAAAAGAAAAAATACAGATAAGCATGTCAATAAATTGTTTAGACGCACAGACAGAGAGATAGTGACAGGCATATGGTTCGGTAGACAGAAACCAACAGGCAGATAAACAGACGGATGAATACAAAGATAAATCAATAGATATTCAGACAGACAGTCAGCCAAGCAGAGAGACAGACAAACAGGCGACATAGAAATATTAGACAGATATAACAACAGAAAAGAAGACAGAGAGAAAGAGAATGAAAGGTAGACTATCAACGTGAAGGGTGGACTGACAGAAAGACACACATATAGGAGGGCTGAAAGTCAGACTTCCTGACAGATGTCAGAGACCGGGAGAAAGAAAAAGTTAGACGGGCAAACAGGTAGTTAGACAGGCAGAAAAACAGACAATCTGATAGAAACAGTGTGGGATCAGCAGATAGAAAGAAAAATAGGCAGGAATGCAGACAAACAGATAGACAAGGTGACAGGCAGAGAGTCAGAGTGAGAGAGAGAGAGAGAGAAATGGACTGAATGACAAACAAAAGGGTAGACAATAAGTCATACATATACACACACACACGCGCTTGTGGTGCCACTGGGCAGATAGAAAGAGTAAATTAGAACAGAATAAGGGATGGGCAGGCGTGCAGGGACAGACCAAATAGATTGACAGAGAGAAATCGAGGGATAGGCTAGCTAGAGTTGAAAAGCTCATGGGTATGAAAAGTGTTAATTTCCATTCAGATGTTCAGGCTTGACATTTTGAGTTGTGTTTTGTTGCACAGTTTCCATACAAGCCGGTCCGTCAACAGTCTTTCTCACAACAGCTTTCTTTGGTGCGTGATTGGTGGCGCCTACGTGCCCTGGTGCGTTAAGACGTGCCCTCGCCAGCTACACGTGGACTCAGTGGAATCTCACTGTGGCACGTGCGATTCAAGACCTCCCAAGTCCACAGTGAAAGGACCGGTTGCGAGTGCACAAAAGGGCAACCGGAAGGGTACGTGGAGAGGCGAGCACGGCCTCAGTACACCCCGCCCCGCCAGTGCTGGACGTCACTCGTCCAGTCTCATCGGCTGTCAGGGAGCCCCGTGTTTACGAACAATCACACAATACGTTACCCATCACCCTTCATCTGCGGGGTCCTGATGCTGCTGGGAATGCGTGAGGAACAACTAAAAACATGCGGAAAGCATGGAGGGTCCTATCTGAAGGCGCCCAGATATTTCTGTGATATCATTAGCACAGGAATCCGCATTTTCTTCTTTTCTGCACAACTGATCTTACGACACCTGTTTTTAACCTAAAGAATTTCCCTCCTTTATAGCTTGGCACTGAAATGTGATATATAATTTGCACAAACAAAATTCTGTATTGAAAAGAGCCAGTCAACACAGTAAATACCATTCAGATAGCGCAGCTCATTTTCAGACAGTTGGATACGTGTAAAGCCTTAAACTACGGACGGTGTGAAAGACTTGTAGGGTCCCCACAGAATTAAGACTTATCTTTTCCTAAGGGTCGATCTCAGTACATAATCAATTCTCTCCCTGGGAAAACATTAATTGTCTATAATGATAGCTTGGAATCAATGTATCACTGAACTTTAAAAAAACGTGGAAAATGTATCTTTCAGTAAATCAAGCCGCCTCTCCAGTCTCTTGCTGTCCCCTGATAGGAAGCTAATACAATTTAAGCCATGCATGTGACCACTATAAATAAATGAGCAGCGCGGCGCATTCAAACTGGAGCGCTAGCATTCGAGAGCGCGGTCGATGGCATCGACTATCTTTAAATAATGTCTGAAGATTACCGAGAGCAAAGCGATTAAAAAGGCTGATATTAATCCGTCACTCTCTAATCATGTTTTGTGGGAGAAAATAAGCCTTGGAATAAAATATTCTATCCTCGCCGTTATTTGGGATTGCAATTAAAAATAGAATTTGGAAATTAATACGGAAAATAAAAAAAAACAGCAAAACCTTGTGAGCAGCAAAATCAGCAGAAGAAATAATTGTAGTAATTATTAACCTAAAATTGGAGGTATTTTTTTGTTCACAATATGCAGGCAGTATTTTTTATTTAGCGTACGCACAACCGAAACATATTGGCGCTAGAGAGATACAAGTGAAACTTTAAGTAAAAAGGGAACATTTTCAGCACTTGCTATTCGTGAGAATAATTTAAAAATAAATTGAACCTGATAAAAGCGCGAAATACATTTATTACGTGCCCTGCTTATTTTTACTTATCGATTTTTTTAAATAATATTTATTTAACATTTTATTTAACAAAACATCATTTTGGTGCTGATAAACAAGGTTTACCGCGTCAAGCTTGTTTGTCCGCACCGCTGTGCCCCCACACATCCACCCACCCGTTTCCTTCTTGCTTTCCGAAAGTGTACGTCATTGAGACTTTCCCCCAAAAGCCCCTCTCTTCATTAGGACACGGTACCATCGCCTGGCGCGTGTGTCACCGTGT
Organism: Pleurodeles waltl; assembly: GCF_031143425.1. NCBI lineage: Eukaryota > Metazoa > Chordata > Amphibia > Caudata > Salamandridae > Pleurodeles > Pleurodeles waltl. Next base: position 72,775,783 of record NC_090450.1, on the reverse strand, counting down.
GTTATTAGGCTGCACACAGCAGATACATGTGCGCGCGGGCCGGCCCGAACCACTGCGCCGCCCTTCGCAACGAGCGTGCGAAAAGAAATAGAAGCTGTGTCTGGAGGGGGAGACGAGACAAAAAGCCATTCCAGATGCCTAAATGCGCCTTCCTGCAATTTTCGTGGCTGCCCAAAAATACATAAAGCTTTATACATTACATAAACGAACTGTTTTGCGTAGGGAAAGGTTGCACAGACTTTTTTGTGTGAAAAAATCCAGAATTGCTTTCCAACGCCTAATACGAATTACTTTTATAGCAGCTAATATAAAACGAAATATATAATAACACCTGCACAGTAATTTGACTTAGATCATGCATCTACGTCTTTAAAACTTTAAAGTCATCTCTCTCGATCTCTCTCTTGCTCTCTCCCCATATCTATCTATCTATCTATCTATCTATCTATCTATCTATCTATCTATGTGTATTTATATATTATATATATATCCCAGTCGAGTGAGTGCATCAAATCGTTCTGTAGTATGCGAAAAGTGACCTGATATGTCCTCCACACCGATACAAATTCCACTGTAAATCATTATATTTTGTACACGATGCAAAGAGAGCTTTTAAATGCAAGGAGTTAAGACATTTTAAACACATAATCTATGTTATGTGCACATACCAAATTAAGCATACGTTCGAAATTTACCACGCAGTCTAAATTAAGCACATATTCTAAATAAAACACGTACTAAAGTTACTAAAGTGAGAACCTATTTCGAATTCAGCACGGATTCTATAGGCTCCTGCAGGATGCCACGGCTTAAGCTGTAAGCATTGTTTAAACAAAAAATATTGCGCCCAGATAGCGCGCAAACCGTAAACACGCTAAAAGCCTAAAAAGCCTTCACTTGCAGAAGATGTCAGCCACTGAGCACCTATCACACCTAAAGAGGGGGGAACTGTTAACATGTGAGACAGCAGATGAAAATTACCAGCCGAGCAGATCAGCATCATTCAGGTCTCTGATAAGCGCCTATTTGCTCTTCCCGATAATGCGCGCTCAGTATTTATAAATTATCATTTAATTATGCTGGCAAGTGGTAATTGTCAAATAAAGCTCAGATAGGCATAAGCCCTCAAGCTGTACATGACAGGGAAGTATCTGTTAAAGCCGGCTGATTCACACGCTTCAGAAATAATTCCCGTCTCTTACTATTATTCTCGTCTTCAAACTGGAGTAACTGCTACTTTGTAGGCATTTCAAAGTCTATGCAGATACCTGCGAAAGGGAAACCCGGTTCCTCCTCGCCTCCCATCCTTAAATAGTTCTGCTGAATTGATACAGCCCCGTTCTTCTTTACAAAGAGACTGCCAAATATTTGCAAATCTGAGCCTCTCCTTGTTAAGACTGAGCTTCAAGGGTCAATTTTAATTTGTGCATTTCCAGGTCTCGTGGGAAGAACTGAATTATATCCGAATATGTTTTTACCTGTATTTGTATCTGTGCACACATGTATGTATGTTTGGATGTGTGCATTTATCAGGGAGTGTATGTGCTGATAATACACCTGGATGGACGGTCAGACGGAGGGACGGATGGTAGATTGGATGGATGGGTGGATGAATGAAAGGAATGATGGAAGGGCAGGAGGGGGGCGCGGGTAGCCGGTAGGTCGCACAAATAGACAGATTTACTGTAATAAAAGGAATACAGCTCTGAAGTGAGTTTAACCCCGATCAATCAGGGAAATGCACAATTGCAGCGTTCTCCCTCCACTAATACAGTGGTCATAACATCAAATGTTACATCACATTTAGAGTTAATATCTGAGCCCAAATTCGGAATGAATATTACTTGCGATTGCAAAGTACTCATTCGCAGTGCAAACAGTGCATTGCAGTTTGAACTGCTATTCCACATAGAGATGAACCAATTGCTACCCATTATGAGTAGCAAGGGTAAAGGGTGTTTCCACATTTCTTAAAGACGCGGTGGTGTGCACCACTGATTGATTGGAGAATGGTGAGGGCTGGGCTGGCCTTTTGCAAAGCAGAGTCTGTCCATTTTAGGAAACTTCCCCTGGGAATGTGCAGGTCGCTGGGAGTGGACAGTGGTCTGTTGCGCGCTTCCTTCGAAATCCCTTTTGAGCTGTTACACATTTTGTGGCATTACAACTCTTGCTGCGTCCAGCACCACGAGTCACAATTCGAACCTATTGAAAAAGTAATTGCTTAGATAGCGGTCTGTGGGTGTTTTGCAGGCCCAACGTCACTGCAGTCATTGCTGTGTGCAGTGAGGCACATTAATGCTAACGAAGTCGCCACAGATCACCTCACAGTGCATAAGAGTTTCCTCCATGCACTGGTTGAAGCCTTGCATATTATACCCCTTACATAGTACACTTACCCATAACACTTATAACAATGCTTATGACATCGCAAATTGCATTATTTAAAAGAACACAGTGCAAGGTAGAGTTGTGACTAATAGTTAATGTAGTGTGGAGAGGTGACAACACCCTGTACGGGGGGGTGTGACATAGTAATTTGAAAGTGCTGAATATATATATAAAGTATAAGTTTAGAATTTATAACATTTGTGTGTAGAAATTTGTGTAATTTATAAAACTTGTTTCTATAGAAACAATAAATAAAGTTAAATAATATAAAGGTGATGTGTAAATTATACTTGTAAGTTATAACTATAACTTTAGTATTCCTAATATTTGGATAGTTTAGGTTTTGTTTGGATAGAAAGAATACATAAACTTTTCCTAATTGCAACAAAGCTTTAACATTTGGCTTTTTCATCAAATTGGAATATTGTTATTGTTTTTAATATGTTTCAAATGGTAGAATCCAGTGTCGTCAAGTGTAACGTTATGTAGTGTTGTACAGCTGAGTGGAGGAGTACATACGTCAGTGTTCCCCTGAATTATTACTTATATATAAACATAAACAATGTTGAACAGTTTAAGATAATAATATACAAAAGCAGATAGGTAGAGACAAATAAAAAAACACTGTACATCATAAGCACATTTTGATTCTATTAGACATAAATACTCTACAAACAATGTATAAAGTACAATGAATGCACCTTAAAAAACAAAGTGCAGAAAAAGGTGCTCATAAGAAAGGTGAAAAAGATAAGATATATTATTTTAAAGTATAGCAGAATATAGCAAAGTGGGGTGGAGCGGCTTAGAGAGAGCTGCGGAGAATGCCATAGAGTGCAGCAGAGTGCCGTACTGTGATACAGAGCAAAGTAGAGTGCTGTACACTAGCATTGACAGGATGACATTGTTGTGTAGTCTGTTTTTACAGAATGGAGTATAGTGTGGTAGAGTGGAAGGACATAGACTGTTGTTAAGTGGAGTACAGTTTTGTTGAGTGGAGTACAGTTGTGTGGCATGGAGTGGAGTTGGGTACAGTGGGGTGGCGTACATTGGAATATCATAGAGTGGAGTAGCCTACAATGGTCTGCCAAAGAGTGGAGTGGTGTACTGTGGGGCAGCATACATAGGAGTGGAATACAGTGGAGTGGTATAGAGTGGATTGGCAAGGAGTTAAATAGCGTAAATTGGAGTGGGAAGAGCAGAGTTACATACAGTGGAATAGCGTACATGGCAGTGGCATGGAGTGGAGTGGCATACTGTGGAGTTGCATAGACTGGAGTGGTGTACAGTCAAATAGCCTACACTGGAGTGGTGTAGATTGGAGTGGCATACAGTGGAATAGTGTACAGTGGAGTGGTGTAGAGCTGAGTGGCATGGAGTGGAATGGAGTAGAGTGCAGCTGCATACAGTGGAATAGTGTACAATGAAGTGGTGTATAGGGAAGTGGCATACAGTGGAGTGGCATACAGTCGAATAGCATACAGTAGAGTAGCATGCTCTCAGTAGAGTGGTGTACAGTGTAATTGAAGACAGTGGAGTGCTGTAGAATGGAGTGGTGTGGAGTGAAATGGTATACAGTGGAGTGGTGTAGTGTGGAGTGGTGGACAGTGGAATAGTGAACACTGGAATGACATACAGTGGAGTGGCATAGAGTGGAATATCATATAGTGTAGTGTCATACAGGAGAGTTGCGTACAGTGGAATATCATAGAATAGCTTACAGTGAAGTGACGTACAGTGGAATGACATACACTGTAGTGGCATAGAGAGGCTTAGAATGAAACAGCATAGAGTGGCATAGAGTGGAGTAATGTACAACGGAGTGGCATAGAGTACACTGGTGTGCAGAAAGTTGGGTAGAGTGGAGTGCTGTAGAGCTGAATTGTTTAGAGTTGAGTGGTGTAGAGGAGTTGGGTACAGTGGAGTGCCATAAAGTATTGTGATGTACACTGGAGAGGTGTAGCCTGAAATAGCCTACAATAGAGTGCTGCAGAGTGGAGTGGCATATAGTGGAGTGGTGTACAGAGGAGAGCTTGCAGTGAAGTGGCAAGAGTGTAGTGGCATAGACTGGTAAGGGGTAAAGTGTAATAGCATATAGTGGAGTAGCATAGAGTGGAGTGGCATACAGTGGAGTGAGGTATAGTGGAATAGCATAGCATGGAATGATACAGGATGGAGTGATGTAGAGTGGAAAGGTGTGTAGTGGAGTGGTGTACAGTGTAGTGGCATAGATTGGAGTGGCATAGATTAAAGTGGCATAGAGTGTAGTGGTGTACAGCGGGGTTGCATACAGTGTAATAGCATAGAGTACCGTAGCGTATAGTAGAGTGGCACAGACTGAAATGGTGTAGAGTGGAGTGGTGTAGAGTGGAATAGCTTAGAATGGAGTAGCATAGATTGAAGTGGTATATAGTGGAGTGGTGTACGTGGAGTGGCATAGAGTGAAACAGTGTGGAGTAGAGTGGGATACAGTGGAGTTGCATATACTTGAATAGGAAAGAGTGTAGTGGCGTACAGTGGTATAGCATACAGTGGAGCAGTGTAGAGTGGAATGGCATAGAATGGACTGGCCTAGAGTGGAGTGGTGTACAGTGGAACCGCGTACAGTGGAGTGGCATACAATGGAGTGTCATAGTGTGGAGTGGTGTAGAGTGGAATAACATGCAATAGTGTGGTGCATAATGGAGTGGTGTAGAGTGGAGTGGCATGTAGTGGAGTGAGTTACAGTATAGTGGCATACAATGGAATGGCTTAGAGTGGAGTGGTTATAGTGGAATAGCATACGCTGCAGTGGGGGAGAGTGGAGTGGCATAGAGTGGAGTGGCGTACTGTGGAATAGCATAGAGTTAGTGGCGTACAGTGTTGTGGCATACAGTAGAGTAGCGTGCAGTGGAGTGGGGTAGACTGAAGTCTTGTAGAGTGGACTGTGTAGAGCGTAGTGGTATACTGTGGATTAGCCTAGAGTGTAGTGGTGTAGAGTGTAGGGGTGTAGAGTGGCATGAGGTACAAAGTAGTGGCATACAGTGGTATAGCATAAACTGGAAGAGTGGAATAGCATACAGGGTGAAGAATGAAATAGCATACAGTGCAGTGGTGTACATTTAGAGTGGAGTGGCATAGAGTGGAGTGGTGTAGAGTGAGAAGCCATAGAGTGGGGTGCTGTAGAATGGAGCGGGTAGAGTGTAGTGGGCGACACTGTAGTGGCATAAAGTGCAATTGCATACAGTGAGTGATGTGGAGTGGTACAGCGTAGAGTGTTGTGGCATAGTGTGGAGTGCCACAGAGCACAGTGGCATACAGTGGAATAGCATACAGGGAAGTGGTGTACAGTAGAAAAACACTGAGTTTAGTGGTATACAGTGGAGTTACATAAAGTGGAGTGCCAAGTACTGGAATAGCATAGAGTGAAGTGGCACAGAGTGGAGTGTGATACAGTGACATAGTGTAGCGTGTATTAATGTAGAGTGGAGTGGAGTTGATTGGAGTGGCATATAGTGGGGTGGCATACATTAGAGTGGGGTACACTGGAATAACATACAATAGTGTGGCGTACAAAGAAGTGGCTTAAAGTGGAGTAGCATAGCGTGGGATAGCATAAAATGTAGTGTCGTACAGTAGAGTTGTGTACAGTGAAATAGGATAGAGTGGAGTAGCATACACTGGAGGGGCATACAATGACGTGGAGTGGACTGAAGTGTTATAGAATACAGAGTCATAGAGTGGAGTGGTGTAGAGTGGACTGGTGTAGACTTGAGTTGGGTAGAATGGAGTGGCATACAGTGAATTAGCTGAGGGTAGAGTGGGGTGGAGTGGAATCATGTAAAGTGAAGTGGCATACAATGTTATAGCATAGAGTGGGGTGGCGTAGGGTAGAGTGACATAGAGTGGAGTGGTGCAGAGTGGAGTGTGTTACTTGAAGCGGATGTAGCATGAAAGTGGGTGAACGTATGTAAATGTATTGTGGCAGGAATATAGATTATAAGGTGTTATTGTTTATTTTTAGTAGCAGGTGTTAATAGAATAAGTATTGTTAAAGTTAGACATATTAAAATACTTGGTTATACACTCTGCAGCAGTATACCACAGTAACCTTGCTGAATATCATAGTAGATGCCAATGAGAAACAGTATGTGGTTAGCTAAAGGCTGTCTTTACAAAATGTAAAAGGCAGCCATGTAGGTTTAGCACACTTTTGCTGTGTTCTGGCGTAAAGGAGTATTAGATATAGGCTAGTAGTATGCTTTTGTTGGTAGAGAACTGTATTTACATTTTTCTGTATATTTTTACAGCAGTTTAAGGAGAATCACACATTTTTTGTATTTTTAGGTATCACAGTGGTTCTTTTTCATACTGATATAAATATATAAAAATACACTCTAATACACTATATTACACTATTTCTAAAATATAGTGCAGTGCAGTATAGTTTTAATTTTTAAAGATTTTTTAAGCATTGCTGTACTCATATATTTGTTTAAAGATATGTAGATCATTATAAATAATTTTCCCTACCTTTTACTTCATCAATGCAGTGATAGGTAGTGAAAATGATGCCCCTCCGCAGCCCCAGGGTTCTGCCACTTAGTAAGATGTTAGGGCACTCTTAGTGTCAGGAAGAATTAAATGGGGCCCCTGGTGCTCCACTGTGCAAAAAAAGGTAATTGGGGGAGGAGAGGGGTGACACGCATCTCCTCCGGGGCTATCGTCAATTTCAATGTGTGGGCCACACAGCCTCCACAGCCCAGGGACCACCACCTCACCGGGGCTATAATGTAATCCAATGCGGGGGGCACGTGACCCCATAGCTCCGGGGACTACCACCTCCCCAGGAATTCACAGAAATATGGTGTGGGGTGGCTGTGTGGCCCCCTCAAAGCCCCATGTACCCCCACCTCCCTGAGGTAAACTGTGAAAAATAGAAAGGAGGTCCATTTGGGACCCTGAGGACCACCACCTCCCTGGGACTATTTTCATGGGAGCTCTCGAGGAGCCACTGATGGCCTTGGGGACCACCACCCCCCAGGGGTGGATCCTGCTTTGTTCCACGGTGCCCATCCGGGACATAGCTGTTTGATGTGGCTTGGTGGCAGCTTTTACAGCTGCCACCAAGCCACATCAAACACTCTGATCTGATGAAGGGAGAGCTGTCAAACAACTCTCCCTTCATCGGAGACGAGGTTTCATCTGTCTGCCTGCCTGCCCACAGAGATGCAGGCAGGGAGACAGATGAAACACTGCTCTCAAAGAGAAGGGGTTGCTTTATCCACTCCCTCTTTGTGAGAGCAATGCTGGCTCCTGTAGAAGGAGGGGAGCCGGCTGGGACCGAGGGGACTTCAGGGGGTGCCCGGAGTGAGACTGGCCTGGGGAGGGGCCATGCAGGATTGAGTTGTTACAGGTGTTGGCTGAAGGGACTGGCTACAGAATAGGCCCGCGGGAAACCCCCGCTGTGCACAACTGCAGGCCATGGGCAAAGCAGGATTGGTTGGTTATATGGGGTTGGCCAGTCCCTGTAGCCAACCCCAGCCATGCACGGCCAAAGGTCGCACATGGCAGTGGTTGGATTAATGTATAGTAATGAAAATTACTATATGTTAAAAATAAACATACAAATTCCCTGAAAAATACAAAGGTTACAGGGATGTTATAGTTAGGAATTAGAAATTTAAAAAAACATAGAAGTTCACCTAAAAATCAAAGGTTACAGGGACGTTATAGTAAGGCTCACACGTTTAACGTATCGAACCATAGAAATTCACCAGTTATAGTTATCCCAAGTAACTATAACTCATTCCCTAAGGTAACTATAACTCATGCCCTTACCATGCACGGCTAATTACCCCACAAATTACAGCACTCAACACTTTTGATAACATCATTGATAATGTCACTGTGACATCTGCAGTAAAATTATTGATCAGATAACTGTGAATGGTGGGGTCACGAGTTACAGTTACCTTAGGGCACAAGTTATAGTTACTTGAGATACCTCTAACTATAACTGGTGAATTTCTATGGTTTGATACATTTAAAATGTGAGACTAACTATAGCGTCTCCGTAACCCCTATTTTTTTAAGTGAAGATATATATATATACATATATATATATTTATATATATATATATATATATATATATATATATATATATATATATATATATATATATATATATATATATATATTCCATACATATCATATCTGTAAAAGAGAGACCCCCAACCCTACAGGGTGGCCTCAGCTACCGGGGATAGAGAATCCCACAATTTTTTTTACCCAACCTTGTTCTCAGCCCCCGATTGACAGATCACCCTGTAACTTTCCATGGAAAAAAAATTCTTGGGAACACTTTTTTTTAAACATTTTGTGAAGATTATAAATATAACTAACTGCAGTGGGGTAATAAAAAAAAATATATATATATATATTTTGTAGGGTTCTTATAGTTAGATTATGAATTTACTCGCATAAAACCATAGAAATTCAGCAGTTATAGTTAGAGTTCTTTCAAGTAACTATAACTCGTGCCCGAAGATAACTATAACTCACACCCTTTCTATGCACAGTTTTCTTATCAATAATGTTATTGCAAATGTTGCAGTGATATCAAAGATGTCATACAAGATCTCATCAATGATATAATATGTGGAGTAATTAGCCGTGCATGGCGAAGGCGCGAGTTATAGTTACCTTAGGGCGCAAGTTATAGTTACTTGAAAGAACTTTAACTATAACGTCCTTGTAACCATTGTTTTTTTAAGTGAATTTCTATGTTTTTTTTTTTTTACATAATGTTATTCCAACTCCCACCATGCATGGCCTTTGGCTTTGCACTGCGGAGGTTGGTCGCAAGGCCTGGCCTGCAGCCAGGCTTTGCAGCGAACCTTCATAACCACTCAACCCCGCGTTTTTTTTAAATTTCACTGTAGAGCTGTGGATCCACCATAACTCCATCTGTAAAGTAAAACAAAAATGCTTTTTAGCCCTGAGGAGATTTCTTTGGGAGCCCAGCACAGAGGTAAGGGGTAAAGGTGAAAGGCGTTCGTACCCTGGCCCCTTTTCTTTATTTTGTACATTTGTTCTGGTAAGCAGCTTCAGCCGAGTCCAAAGATGGCTAACAACACTTCAATGGCTTTCTTCTGGAAGTGTTGTCTGCCATTCAGATCTCAGGACGAGATCAGGAGGGTCGCGAGTTCTTCGTGTCCCTAGATATACAAATTTGTTTTCCCCTTAATTCCTCTAAAACTACTGAATGGATTTACATCAAAACAAAAAAGGATTTCCTTCTGGACCAGGTCCTAATTTTCTGCCAGATTTGGTAATTCCGTCCAGTAGTTTCAGTGCCCAAAATCCCCATGGAAAATGAATGTGGAAAATGTGTTTTGGAACCCCTCCCCTTTTTCTCTGACCCCCTGGACAGATCTCCAAAAAACTTTCCAGACCTTGATTATGATCAACTCTATAACTGGTGTGGTATTGTGTGTTATTGAGTTATTAGCCCACTTTGGTGATCAGATATATCCACAATTAAAGTTATGATGGTTGAGACCTTGATTATGATCAACTCTATAACTGGCCGAACATTGGCAACAATTTCCTTAAGTTACATTGAACATATCCCATTTAGTGTTCATGCACCATTGTTATGAAGATAGTCTCCATATGAATGTGAACAGTCTTTTAATACTCCTTATTTTGTTGCTATACTATGGTCACATGGACTTTTTAAGGGAAGAGACAATGGTGACTGGTTATTGTGATCAGGGCTCATATGACCGAAATGCGTCAGGTCCGTCGGAGGTGACTAGGTGAATAAACTTTGGTGTGAAATACTACTCTTCAGGTGTGACTCTTTTTGGTGTATTTTGCTCTTTGTAGACAGCTGCCATGCCATATCTTGGGAATTTCAATCTTTTTTTTTTTTTAGTTTTGTGTTCGCTGAAGCAAGACTAACCTTTAATCATTTTTGTCAATGAATTTCTAATTATGTTATGATGTACTGTATTCACCTCACATGGCCCCTATGGCCGAATGTATTGTTCAGTGTCGGTTGGCTGCAGGGCTTTTACTAAATGCCATTATTTGGCCCTCCCTGTTGCACTCAGCCCTCCTGCACAGTGGGGGGAGGGGAGTTGGTTGCAAGGCTGAGCTGTTGGTTCAGCCCCTCAAGCAACCCATGCAAGACAGGCCTTCCCCTGCCACACACAGCCGGAGTTGGCCTTGGGACGTGCCTCCAACGCCCTATAATTACAGGGCCTGGACCTTGACCTTTTTTTTAATGGCTTTCACTCTTTATTACTCTATATAGGATTTGAGCTTCCTGGAAATAGATTTGTGAATTGTAAATCGTTCTATTCATCCACAAATCTGGTCCCAGGCTCTACAAACCAAATAATAAAAGCTACATGTTGGAAAAAAGAATAATTTCTGAACGGGTTCCTTTGGGCAACTCTAACATGCACCTGGGCATCAGGGCATGCTCTCTTTACCCCCCCCCCCGCCCCACCAGCCAAGGCTTGATTTAATTTTAATTCACACGGGGACAAAGGTCTGTGTTCTGTAATGACAACTGTAACAGAAATGCCTCGTGGCCAACCATTCAGAACCTTCAGGTTCCTGTATGCAGGTTTGGGTATGCACAACCGAAGTAGGTCATGGGAACACAAATCTCCATCCTCTAAAGGTGGCTTTCATTTTTTAAGGGTGGGTCCTCAACTGTCCACAAACTGAGGATCAGTGACATTAAGTGGACTGAAAGATCAACACATCCAGAAGTGCTGACCCTTATCAAACCTTCCGGCACATTTTTGTAACTCTAATTTCTCAAAACCTATTTCACATATTTATCCTGAACCATTAAATGCACACTTTCAAAGTATAGTTCTACATCCATGCTAACATAGGCTCAAACACATTTAGGGTATTTATGCTGTAGTAAGGAGCAAATATTTCTATGGGAACTAAAATGGGAAAATACATTGTGAGAGATTGGATTACTATTATTTGGACTGCCCACCTAAAGGACTAAACACAGTTCTTGTCAAGGTGAAACCTTAAAGTAACTAAATTGACCTGTGCACAATCCCTTGCTAGCTGAGGCACAGAGCAGGCAGGCTTAACTTGGAGCAATGTGTAAAGAATACGTGCAGGACAACAACTGTAATAACGTCAAAATGCAAAACAATGAAAATCCCAAAGTGAATTAGAATAATAGAGTAAAATTTGATAAACAAAATGACACCAACTTGACAAAATCAAGTAAGGTGAATTAGAGATGTGAATTTTTAAAGTAGAAATCGCGCCAAAAAGTGCTGGCTGCCAACGATAGGCTATGGTCATGGTAGGCCGGAAACGAGCTACAGTTTTAGACTGATCACATACTTGCCAAAGTTTATAACTTCTGACTTTGGGCCTGATTTAGAGTTTGGCAGATGAGGTTACCTTGTCACAAACATGATGGACATCCCGTTCGCAGTATTACAATTCCATTATATCTTGTGGAGCTTGTAATACAGCAGAAATAATATCCGTCACTTTTGAGATTGAGGTAACACATCTGCCAAACTCTAAATCAGGCCCTCAATCTTTTTCGACACAATCAACCACAGAGTACAGTTCTAAAGTCCTTGTCATTTTTCCCTGCACTGATTTGTACTAAAATAGCTATGCACGACTTCTTCGGTTAATGATAAGCGCACCACAAATTTTGTTGAAAAGGAAACATGGGGACCGGACTTACAAAGAGACTTAAAAAAAATCTTTTAAACATAAAGATTTCTGAACTATTAATACTTACTAATAACAAGCCATAATTTCCATCACTTTATTTGCCATTTACCATTCATATAAAAACACATACCCACTAGAAAGGATATTATTATATGAGCACCTAAACATGAGTTGATCTTTTTCTACAACTTTTTGTTGAGAACTTACCACCCTGCTCAAGACCAATATATTTCAGTGGGAATTCTACTGAAAAATCTTTCTTTTTGTTTTGCTAATAATTTGATGCCATTGGATGCATGTGCACAGCTTTTCCAAAATAAAGTTGATTCACCTTTGGTTCTTCATGGCTAGGGTCATAAAGATCCACGAAGCAGGGTCCAGAAAAGAGGGGGGTCCCAAAAGTGATATTTCCCATTTTGACTCCCACTAGATTCTTTTCTCTTCAATGCTGAAAAAATGCAGAATGTAATTACACTAAACATGGTTTGAAAGTAGAACAATCTCATACAAGTGTCTTTGTTTAGTTTGGTGTAAACCCTTTCAAGAAAGTATTACTTAAAAAGTCCTCTGGTCTGGGAATTAACTGGTTAATCTTAGAGACCATTAATCCAGAAGTATTTTCCAGATTCTTGAATCCACAGAGTATTTGAGAATTCTCTTAAAAACGTAAAGGAACTCCATTGCGATTGGAAGGTTTTCTTTTTGTCTTCCATTGTAATGTCACAAATCTATGTGCTCTTTCTTGGATTTGCTGCATTCTGATTGGCTGGCCATCACAAAAAACTTTCATTACCAAACACAGTGAACTGACCTATGTGTAAGGAAAAATTAAAAAAGGGCATAAGGGGCAAGGTGAGCCTACACTGACCGCGGGTACATGTGGGGTCCCCCAGAGAGACCCACCCAGCATTAAAGTTATTAACATCATTTTAGTGCAGGATTCATGAATTCTGTGCTGAAGTTGTCAGTCCTAGAACCTTGCAATGGTTTTTCTGAGTTCTTTGGTTTGCAAATTCATCACAGCATTAGTGTATCCTGAAAAAAATCATTAAAAAAACGTTTGTGCACTACAGCTGAGCTTGACCATCCCCAGCAGCCCATGTCCTTCAAGTTGGCTATCTATGATGAGCTGGACACAGGTGTGGCCAAAGACTGTGTGCAGCAGATGTTGGCTGCCTGAAGGGGTTGGGTCCAGGGAATTGTTGGACGTGGTACATGACTAAAAGAAAATACACATTGAAGTTATGGTTAGCTTTGGTCATAGCACTGCAACATATATTTAAAAATGCAACAGTTTACATAAAAACTACAGTTAGAGAGCAGTAAGAGGTGCAATTTAAAACTGAAAAACTACTAAAACTACTAAACTTTGTATGGTCTATAAGTTATTGCTAACTGGTACAAAAGCCGTGCAAACCATAATTCGCACTCCAAAAGCAATGCTCATGACCTCACAATATTTATACCATTAAATAGCAAAGCAAAAGGTATATAAATAGCAAAACATAGGCAAAATATTAAATAACACTACATGAATTGTTGTCACTATCAAAATGGTAAGTGTTATGTGATATATACTCTCATCATAATTACATTTTTTATTTTTTGCATCTGTCATCAAGGGTAATGAGTTCACAGTAATAACTCAGATTTGACGTTTGCACTGTAGTATTAAATCCATAAATGTGTGTCTATATATGTAAATATGCTACTACACAGTTGGTTTGCAGAAAAAAGGCAGTTTATGGAATTCCACAGCTCCAAAGCCAAACTTTTTCCCTGATGCATGTCGCTGTAACGATATGCGTAGTGAAGACGCATTCTTTGTAACACTTGAGAGGTTTGGGCCACATTGTGAATGCTGTTTCCCATGTGTAACTAATATAATGTATTGAGATTTAACGTCATTAATCTGAACACAGACTTTCAAGAGTTGCAGCTAATTTATTTGTGTACTTTTATAACATTATTTTATCTTTCCTCAATATTTCAATAGTGAAATGTTTGTATATAAATAGTTAAGATTAAATTTAGGTATTGCAATAGATAAAATAAAAAGAGAGACTCGTAAGCATCTAATCAAACAACTTATAGAAACTATGCAATGACCTACAAACATGTCAAGTGTAGAATAATACACACATATATATATTATACACACACACATACATATACATACATATAGATTTACCCCTAGGTAAAATATACATTTGTTAAACATGCCTAAAGAGTATGTACATATTTTAAGATACAATAGTTATTATACATATTTGTACAAAGAAATACTCATCTATCTATCATCTATCTATCTATCATCAGATCTATGCATATAATCAGATTATAGGATGTTTACATACGCAGGGATACACAGTCCATTGCTGTTTGAATATGGTGGTTATGTACAAAGGTGCCAACTCTTGTGTAGCCTTCTGAAAATAAGATAGTTATCCAGAAATATTTTATTTGGTGGTAATGTATTCCATAGTTTGGCCGCTTGAACAGAGAAGAATGTACCACCTATTGTCTTTTTCTTGCATGGTAATGTTTTGAGGTGGGATGGCAATCTTGAGCGAGGTTTCTTTATTGAATGTATTTGGTGATTTTGTTCCTGATGAAAAGCGGTCCTGTTCCATGTATTACTTAGTGGGTCATAGAAAGCAGCTTGAAGGTGGATCTTCTAGCAACCGGTAACCAATGTAGGGCCCTCAAACCTAGGGAGATGTGGGCTTGTGACTTTACATGAAGGCAATCAAGTTCTGAATGCGTTGTATTTTTTTCATAGTAGATAGAGATGATTTTTGGTAGAGGCCATTGGTGTAACCCAATTTAGATAGTACAAGGCAGATAGTAGCCTACACCTTGTGTGGAAATCCAAGGGGGGAAAATGCGTTGCAGAATTTTTATGGTGATGAAACTTGATCTTGCTAATTTGTCCACTTGAGCTTTCATTGTTAACTTGGAGTCCATAGTAATTCCAATGTTTCTTACTTCCTTAGATACTTTAGGAGGTGATTCCAGATCATCAGGCCAGGTGCAGTGTGGGTCATCATTTTTCTAATCGCCACATGTGGGTATTTCAGTTTTGGAAGCATTCAGTTTGAGATGGCTCCATGTCATCCACTGACCAACAGCTCTGAGGCAACTGAAGATTTGTGAGTTTCCAATATCTTTTGGGCATTTTAGTTTAAGGGACCTCTGCTTTCGTGAAGTACGGTTTGAACGAGAAAAGGGAGTATGGCTCACATTAGTTCTGTTTTGAATGTAGGATGTGATCTAGTCGAGAGCAGTCCCCTCTATGCTGGCTTCTTAGAGTCTTTGTATAAGGGTGTTATGGTCAACTATGTCAAAGGCAGCTGAGAGGTTCAGAAGAAGTAGTGGAGCAACTCCATTGCATCCATTGTGTTTTTATGATGCCAGATGGCACTGAGGGCAGATTCAGTGCCTCTTCCAGCGGAATCCAGTCGGTTAGTCTGAAAGTATGGAGTTATCTTGAAAGAATTGTGACATCTGGGCAAAAGCTGCTCTTTCTACCAGGAAAGGTTAATTTGTAATTGGTCTGGTTATGTATGCCTTTTTAAGGTCTTCAAGAAAGATTCCCGTAGTTAATTATTGATGATTCTTCTTACTGGTGTGGCAGCAGAGGTAGATAAAAAACATTCTTGAAGATGTGTGGTAGACAAGGGTCAGAAGGGCAGCCGGAAGGCCTGCTTGCTTTAACCAGATCCATAAGTTCACTTAGTGATATTTGGTTGAAGGAATGCAGAGGGTGGGTTGGCTTACTCTTGGAGGGGATCTTTGGAAACAGGTTGGAAACAGGTTGGTGCTGGTGGTTTTCCTGTTCTAAATAGAAGTCCAATGTGCTTGCCTTGGTTGTGTAGCTATTTTCCAGTTTGTTTGTAAAATCTTGAGTAATGGGATGAAACTCCATTTAGGTTTTTGAAATTTGTTGACATTTTATAAAATTCTTTATTTGCAGATATTGAATTGTGAATTCTGCATAGTACCTTTTTTATCTTTTTTGATTGATGATTTGCATATTCTGTTAGGAGTGCTTAGCTGGTTTGTCTTGAATGTTTTGACTCAGGTATAATGCAGACTTCTGATTTGTTGTTTTATCTTTTTTAGTTCTGTATTTCTCAGAGGTTCTTATTATTTTTGTCCTGTTTTGTTTTTCTGAGTGGTCGCAGGAAATTGAAAGCCTGCTGTAGCCACTCACAAAGTTTTAGAACAGAATTTATTGTGTCTAGATCTGTGTTGGCTGTTAGTTGTGTTTCTAAGTATTCAAAACTGAGTGTGTTCCATTGTCGATAGGTCGATGTATGTATGTATGGGTGTGTTGATTTGTGGTGTTTTATGTTGGAAACTTACAAAACGGTGGTCTGACAATGTGACTGCTGTGATGCTTTGAAAAGTAACTATTTTTGGGTTTGTAATAATTACATCCAGGATGTGTCCAGCGATGTGTGTGGGATTGTGTACAATCTGATGTATGTTCAATGTGAATAGGTCAGTGATTATAGCATTTGGATGAGGCATATTTAGTTTGTCAAACCAAGGGCTGGCGGTTGGAAAAGCCGACCACCAGACTCTGGCTTTCCCCCAGCCTTTTCATTGTGGGGTCCCCACCCTGAAAAGGCTGGGGGAAAGTGGGGTTGTAATCATCAGGTAGCAAAGAGTTCAGGCCTGCCCTGGCTGGTTACAACTCTGACTGCAGTCACCCCATCGGGAACAATGTTCCTGGCGGGTCCGCCCACCACGGTTGTAATGTGGCGGTCTGATTATAAGATTAGAAACTGTGTCTAGAAATGTGTCTGGGAATGTTGAAATGCTAGATGGTGGTCCATAAATAGAGAGAAAGTTACAGGAGGAAGTTGGTGTAGGGTTGCATCTGGTGATGAGGGCCTCACATCCTAATATGGTGATGTTGCCTGTTTTGCTGAGACTTATTGCTTGTTTGAATGTAACACCTAGTCAAACGGTTGAGGTGTTCTATATATTCAGAAACAATTATTAAAAAAAGATGTAACAGGTGGACATGGAAATTATCTCTTAATTGCCAGCAATAAAGGTGATATATATGCTTCATCAAGCCTATAGTAATAGCAAAAGCCATGCCATCATGCGTTACATGAAACAAATGTAGCATTATACCGTTTTTTGTAATTTATACTATTAGGGTATTGTGTATTCCTTAAGATGAAAGGATGAATACATATTTGGGTATTCTTCATTAATAGCCTATGTAATTAAAATACAGAAGAGGTGACATTAAAAAAAAAAAATATGCGCATTGAGAGGAATAGGTTATCGATAATAAGTTAATAAAATTAAGGCCAAACCCAGACAGAGATTTGAACATAAAATCCCAAATTAATCAGTCAAATGCTTTCTCAGAGTCTAATGTGACAGCTGCTAATTTGATTTACATAGGATAGATCTCCTTAATATATTAAAGAGTACTCTTGTAAAACCTTAAAACAGTTACCAAGATTAAATAAGACAGCCCTGAGAAAACAAATCCTGAGTCGCAAGAATAAAGGAGCAATTTGAAAGGGGGAGTCTACCTTGCTTGATCAAATTACCACTTGCGATCCAAGTTCTTTTCCACAATGTTCATGAACTTTACAAAACGTGCGCTTAAAAGAATGTTCATTGCTTGGACAGAGGTCGCAACTCTGTGCCTACACTATCAAATTCTTCTACAGTTAAAAATAATCTTTATTCAAAATCTTCTTTCGGCTGCCAATGCTGGCCAGACAACGACAATGGGCCTGATTTAGAGTTTGGCAATTCCAATGTAGCCTATGGACATTGTAATACAGCGGACGGTATATCCGTCACCTTTGTGACAGAGTAATCCCCTCCGCCAAACTCTAAATCAGGCCCATTGTGTGCAATACACTCTTTTCTAAGTGAATAAGCATAAAATAACTTTATTTTGGCAGCTGGTGCCATAAAAGTTAGCACTAGCAACACATTAGGTACATCAAAATAAAGATAAATACATACAACATTGATTATAAATTCAGCTTGAAATCAGGCATTAAAACAACATAGAACTGACCGGTTAAAAAATTCAGAAATATTTCTTAAAAGGCAGTTTCTTTGAGATCTAAACAGTTCAAGCATTCACAAAGCAGTTTGGATGAAACCACACATCTAATGCATGGTTTACTGCATTTAACTATGGTTAAAAAAAGAGTGTGTATTATATGTAGCGTTAGCCACGAAAAGTGCAACATTCAACTTTATTTCAAATTCTATGAAGTGCATAGTGCAAGGACCTTGTGCCCCAGTGTTAGAGAAAGCTCTACTTGTGATTTGGGTGGACGTATGAGGGACATAAGGTGTGATAGCTTTCCACATAGGCCACTAGGACCTTTCTCCTAATAATCCACATCCTTCCCAGGAAGTTAGTAATAGCACAAACAAATAGAGGGCTGGAATCAGATCTTAATATTCTCAGGGCATCTACATGTGTTTGCATGCCCAAAAGTCTACAGGTCAGTTTGATCCACTTGAAGAGGGATACGAATATGCGGTGCAAGGAAAGAAAAAGCGCTACAGTTTTCTTAGAGGCTTTGTAGCCTGGGCATAGCATGGATGTGTATGATTTTACTTACCATTTGGTCGTGTATATGTTGAAGGTGAGCCAAACCTGAATTGGAGGTAGAGTTTCCCATCCATTGGGACCAAGATAATATCAAAATGTTGTTCCAATGTGCTAACTGGTTTAAAATCCATAAACTCACTAGTTATTGACCCTCTGGTTGCTACTTTAGTCTCATTTTGTATTACCAAGTACCAGTAGCATGCCTTCATTTGTTATTTGGAGGGAAAGGAGTCTAGCATGGTGAAATCCAACACCTCTTGCATACCGAGGGAGCATAACAGCTTTATCATGTTTCTGATCCATGCTTTCTTGTGGGACTTATCAAGACTGATGACTTCCAGGAACTGTTTAGCATAGGATATCAATTTTGTTGTGGACCTAATTCCCGCAGCAGAGCAAAGGGAAGATCCTAACTCTATCTCGGATAGATTTTCTTCCCATGTTGAGTTTCTGGGGATATTACGGTGTGCTAGGAAGCAAAAATACTAAGGGCCTGATTTAGAGTTCGGCTGACGGGTTACTGCGTCACAAACGTGCAAGATAACCTGTTCGCCATATTATGATTTCCATAGGAAATAATGGAATCAAAATACGGCAGAGGGGATATCTGTCACGTTTGTAATGGTGTAACCCCATCCCCCAAACTCTAAATCAGGCCCTAAGTTTCTTAAAAACTTGGATTTGGTTCTAGTTAAACCACTAGAATAAGCAAAAACCCTGAGTTCAGCCCATAAAGGGCCGAGCCCACTGCTTTTGAATCATAGATCTGGAGTGTGGCTGCTACTGGTTTGCTAGTGGATGTGCAGTGTTCTTTTAGCATTAGAGCTCCTATTTTATCAAGAAGTAATTCCATGGATCTAAAAGTAGAGATTTTAGGTGGTGATTGGAGGTCTTTTTTTTAGGTCTTTTATTAGTAGAAGAGTTTGTATTAACAGAGTCTATGGCATTTGTAGTATTCATTATATTATTCAATGTATAGGACTTTAATGTCACTGCAGAAAAGATATCTTGTTTGACTTTCATACTTACATAAAATATATATATACATACATATAGATATATATATATATAGGTATATATATATATATATATGTATATATATATATATATATATATATATATACATATATATATATATATATACATATATATATATATATATGTGTGTGTGTGTGTGTATTACCCACTGGCAGTCACCAGTAGGTAGTTATAGTTAAGACCTAGTTTCCATAGAAAAAATGTTTATTGACTTGGCTATATCTTTGGCCTTGTTTGATTAATCTTCCAAAAAAAGAGTGCCAAAGGGTCTTGTTGTACTTGGTAGGTTTGGGGGTGATCCATCAAGAGGTGCCAAGTCAACAGAGGTGTCAATAAAAAGTGTGTCGCCCATTTTAATTCCCATAGGGATTTTGAACACGACTACAGTCCAAACCGTGGGATGGAATTACACCAAATATGGCAGAAAGCTAGCTTTTAGTCCAGAAAGCACACTTTTTGTTATTTGATGCACATAAAAAAATGAAAAGGGGACAGGCTAGGAATACCTTAACATCCTAGCCTTGGTTCAGGGAGGCCCCTCAAACCTTGCCAGGGCAAAAAAGCATTTTGTTTTTCATTTCAGGGTGAAATTCACAAATATTCAAATTTTGCCAATAATTAAAAGCGCAGTCTCCTGCGCTTGCTTTTAATTTTGACCCTGGGTGGGCCAGGTCACAGTGGCATGGTCACTAATGAAAATGGAGCAAGAGGCACAGGGCACCCCTGATAGGGCTCTTAAATGCTCTGAGGACCACCACCTCCCTAGGGCAATATTTGATAACAATGCTAGGGCTTCGCAGGCTCTCTGGGTCCCGGGGACCACCATCTCCCCAGCGATACATAAAAAACTGTGGGCTGCGTGGACCCCCTGGGCCACAGGGAACACCACCTACCCAGGTTTATATTGAATATTAAAGAGGGGGTCTGTGCAGACCCCCCCAGCCCCAGAGACCACCACCACCCTGGGGCCAATAACTCATTTTAAATGAAGGAGGGGGTTGTGCAGCTCCCCTTCCCGGCTATATATGGCCCAAGGACCACCAGCTAGTCGGGGTCAGCCCCCGATAAACAAAGGTGGGAGCCACAGGGCCTCCCCTCCTGTAGCTATTTATGGCCCTGGAGACTGCCACCCCCTAGTGCTGGCTCCTGCTACCTTCCAGGGTGTTCACCCTTGGGGGATAGCTGTTTGCTTTTGCTTGGCAGTGCTATGACAGCTCCCGCCAAGCAAAAGCAAACACTCTGCTTTCAGCAAGCAGGTGCTGTGAAAATGTTGGCAGGGGGCATGCTGGCAGGGAAAGAGATTAAAGTATTGCTCCTGCATGCAGGTAGCTGGATTTTTCAGAAGCTCCCTCTGTGCGGGAGCAATGCCAGCTCCCGCAGGAGGCGGGTATCAGGCTGGGACCTTGGTGGAACATTAATGAATCCTCCTATGCGTATTCATCTTAGCTAAAAACACAGGACAGGATTCATTCTCCCACAATCCTCATTTCACAGAAAGACAAACTGAACAGGAAGCACTTATCGGTATAAAGAAAGCAGGTGCCCAGGTTGAAGCTTCATTTTTGAGAAGTACTAATCATCCTAAATTCTTGCACATGGTCAAAGCAAAGCAAGTGTGTTTTCTCTGCATTAGCACCATGAAAAGTTATCTGTAATCCGTGATGAAGGTGTTTGTAGCCTTGTTTGTTTACGAGTGCAGTATCTCATGTAGTGACTGTGACGAGTGGGTTCTTTCTTGTCATCTGCTGCTGAGACCACAGATCATGTTATCCCTTTTAAAAACTACAAGTATGTAAAATGGCCTACAAGACTTGCTCTTTTGGCCCGCCCCATATACAAGAGTGATATGCAACGTCTTCCCCAGGTGGAAGGACAGCTTACTAAAAGGACCCCCCCCAAAGTATGTTCTTGATGCACAGGAATATGATGACATCAAACAAAGAAGCATTTCATGAGTGTTGTGGGTTAGGACAAATAACCCCTGTGCATGGCCAAAGGCTGTGCATGGTTCAGTGATTATAGGGGTTAGCCGCAAGCCAATCCCCTCCCCTCCCACACCGAAGGCCATGCGCAGTGGTGATTGGATTAATGTAAAGTAATTAACATATACTTTCACTGAAATAAAAAACAAGGTCACAGGGATGTTATAGTTAGGATACAGAATTAAAAAAGCCATACAAAAAACAAAGCTTACAGGGACATTATAATTAGGCTCACATTACAAATGTGCAAAACCATAGAAATCTAGCTTTTATAGTTAGCGCTATTTCAAGTAACAATAACTTGTGCCCTAAGGTAATTATAACTCGTGCTCTTGTAGTGCACGTGTAGCTGCTAATTACCCCACATATTATAACACTCATGACATATTTGATAACATGATTGATAATATCAATGTAATATTTGCAGTCAAATTATTGAGGAGAAAACTGTGCAATCTTTGTTTTTTTAGTGATTCTATATATAAATGTGAAATAGTTGAACCTTTGTTTTTTTCAGTGATAATATCTATCTATCTATCTATCTATCTATCTATCTATCTATCTATCTATCTATCTATCTATCTATCTATCTATCTATCTATCTATTTCATATATATAAATACATTACAACACAGGGTAAAGAAGAAATGATTTCATTGTAAAGGTCAAAAGCACTGTAGTGCACGTGTAGCAAAGGCATGTCCAGTAAAGATCTGCGTTGTAACTTCTGATATTCCCCAGGTTGACCCCATAGTGCCTTTTCTATCCGCAATGACCATTTTGCCTTAATAATGAGGTGAGATTATAAACCACACACAATGTTTGCCCAGGGCTCAGTTTAAGCTTCCAACAAACCTGATCCTAGGTCCAGCATTTTTATGAGCACTGAACTAGTGAGACGAAGGTAGAGAGAGAAGGAGGGTTGTATATTTGAAGATGCAAATCTTAACTATAGTATGTTGCTGCAGTAAATGTATTTGCCAAACGCAGGCCCACAAAACCAACATTAAGGGCTTGATTTATACTTTTTTAGTGCCGCATTTGCGTCATTTTGTGACGTAAAAGCGGCGCAAACTTACAAAACTCAATTATATTTTGTAAGTTTGCACTGCTTTTGTGTCAAAAAATGACGCAAATGCAGTGCTAAAAAAGCATAAATTAGGCCCTAAGGGCCATATGTACGAAAACTGGAGCTTGCGAATCGCAAATAGCGATTTGTAAGAAATCGCTATTTCCGAGTCGCAATTGGCCATGTAACAAAATTGCGATTCGGAAATAGCGATTTCTTAAAAATCACTATTTGTGGTTTGCGCGGCCCATTTCCAGACTCGCAATTTGCAATTTGCAATTTTTTTGCGATTCGGTAAAAAATCGCAAATTGCGTGAAAGTTCGAGAATGCACACCGGGAGGAGCCTGATGAAATAAACGGCAGGAAATGAGTCATCCTAGGCAGTTTCAGGTGCCACACCCAAACCAACATCCTGAGAGAGCAGCCCAGCCACACAGAGCAGCACTCAGCAGGAACAGACACACCTGAGCCAGGATGGAGACCCCAGGAACATCACAGGAGAAGCAAGAGAGGAAGCGCAAGCTTAAATTTAGAGAACAGGAGCTGGAGGTCCTGACTGAAGAGGTTGTGAGGAGCTATGACCGCCTGTTTGGGAAATCTTCACTCCAGGTTCCTGAGAGCGAAAAAAGAAGGTTGTGGCTGAACATCCAAGATAAAATCTGCGCCATTGGAGTTGCACAGTGCTCCATAGAGGAGATTAAAAAAAGGTGGTACAACCTGCGCTCCCGTGCAAAGGAGAGGGTGGCAAGGAGACTTGCGGAGGCCAGGGGTACAGGTGGTGGACCACCAACCAAACCACCATCCACACCATTGGAGGACCTGGTGGAATCCACACTCCTCCCTGAAGGTGTGACAGGGGTCACAGACATCGACACCTCCGGTCAACCGAGTACCAGCCAAGGTAAGTGCAATGTTGTTTGTGAACCCAATATGTGTATGCACAAAAGCCCCTTACAAATTAGCATGTGATGTGAAGTAGTGTGTGAAGTAGTCCAGTCCACATCTTAAAAGCAGCACAACAATGCATTATGGGAGTTGCGGTCCACAAACTAGTACAGACAGTAGCATAACAAGGTAATGAAGCATAGTGACACCCAAGGTAACACAACACACACAACACCATGTAGAGAAGTACCTGTACCTTTATTGCCATTGTCAGACAGATAATGTAACATACACAACTGACATGCTGCATATTGTTGTTGCAGGTGGACCAGGCCCAGCAGCCACACACAGTCCATGTGTAGGGGAGACGGACACCCAGCAGCCCTCTGACACAACACCAGTGGGTCCCTCCACATCTCCACTGTGCGCCGCAGGCCCAGGGCACAACCACTGCCAGACTTCAGCGGTGACTCAGATGTACAGCAGGAAGGGCCAAGCACACCGTCTGCACCAGACAGGCGCAGCCAGATACTGGAGGGCAGGGGTCAGCCAGCACAACGCAGGAGTGCCACAGAGTCCCAGCAGCAACCTCATGAGGCAGGTGAGGGTCCGTCCTTGTTCGGGGGCCTTGAGACTGCTATGTTGCAGCAGCAGCGCCTGCAAAACAAGCGCATACTTAGTTTGGACCGGAACCTGCGAGTCCACAACAGACACATGATGGGCCTGCATCGGCAACAGGACACACTGAATACCAACATCACACAGCTGCGTGAGGGACAGGTGCAGGCTTCTGAGGACACTAGAGACCTTACTAGTGCAGTGAGTGACCTCTACCAGGAGTTGCGCCATGAAAGGGTTAGCCGGCGCAGACAGGAACACCGATTCAGGACAATGTTTGGCAGCTACTGCAGGTCCTCCAATAGGATGGCGAACTCCACAGCACAAATCGCCTGTCGCGCTGTGGCGGCACAAGTGGAGGCTGCACACACCAGCAGGGACGTTGTCCAGGGCCTTGTGCACATCACAAATGTGATTGAACATGTCATGGGACAGAGATCTGCCACCCCCAGTGAGGTAGCCTTGGGGGACACTGAGGACAGTTCTAGCCTCAGTAGTGTTGCCGTACCTGCAGCAGACACCAGACGGCGCAGTGCCAGGCGCAGCACTGCCACTGAAGGTGACATTCAAGGTGCCAGTGAGTTAACTGGGCACCCGAGTGGTGTGCGTGGGAGGAGAAAGTGACTCTTGCCGCAATCACACTGATGTTGCCACTATGACGTAATAGTGCGTGATTCAGTTCATTTGTTAATTTTAGTTTTTTACATCACCTGTTTACTTTATTTATCACTCATTCATTACCTGACGTAAGGTAATAAATTACTATCACTACAGGTACAGTTGTAAGTGGAATTTTGTCATTCATACTCACGTCTGAAATGGTTGTGTGTGATGTCGGCACGCCTTTGCCTTCCCTCTGCTGCACTGGTCCTGTCTGCTGGCTGTAGAAGTGGTATGGGATCGTCATCCTCATCTGATTCAGTGTCACTGATTTCTATAGGTATGCCCCTGGTTGTAGCTATATTGTGCAAGATTGCACAAGTAGCCACTATTATACATGTGGTCTCTGGACTGTACTGTAGTGCCCCTCCACTTTTGTGGAGGCAATGGAAGCGACTCTTCAGCAGTCCAAATGTGCGCTCCACAACGTTGCGGGTTGCCCTGTGTGCTGCATTGTATCTCCGTTCTGCTGGTGTTGTGGGATTGAGGTAGGGCATCATCATGTAGGTGCGCACTGCGTGGGCACTGTCTCCTGGAAGGGACAGAAGGTGTGATGAGTAACTCAGCCATCTGACATGGGTTTGCCATCTATGCACCAGTGTACAGAGTGACATTACCTAGTAGATATCCTTCACCAAACTCCCCAGCTAGCAGTCTTGTGTGAATCCCGCTGCGGCGAAAGATGTACGAATCATGTGTGCTCCCTGGGTACCTGGCCACGAGATCAGTTATGATATAGGAGGCATTGCGCATCACCTGTATATTCATGGAATGTTGGTATTTACGGTTTCGGTACACATACTCTGTGACTGATGGTGGGCAGATTGCCACATGTGTGCCATCTATGGCACCTAGGACGTGGGGGAACTGTGCTATCTGGTAAAACTCTATTTTTGTCTGCTGTATTTCCTGTGGGGTGTGGGGGAATCTGATGTACTGTTGGAGTTTGCTTAGCATGCCGTTGATAAATACATTGAAAAATCTGGAGAAGGTACTCTGTGAAACCCCCCCAGCCACTGCTATGACTCCTTGATTGCTCCCTGAGGCGAGTAGGTGGAGGGAGCATAATACCTGCACATGGGTGGGTATGCTGTGAGTCCTTAGTGTTCTGCGCTGCAGTATGGGTTGTAGCTCAGCTATCAGGTCAAGTATCATGGCTGAGTTCAACCTATACCTCTCAAATATTTCCTCCTCTGTCAGGTCAAATAGTGTAATGCGCACTCTGAAAATGTGCTCCTGTCTCCTCCTCCCTCTCCTCAAACCTGCCAAAATCCTCATCCTCCTCGCCATGACGTAGAGTGCAGCCATTGTGGAAAAGGGTCTGAGGCATTCTGGGCCTCTTTATATAGGTTGCACCTGGTTACCACCTGGTTTCACTTAGTGGTATTTTGCATGTGCAAAATGCCATGCTGCGAAAAATCGCTAATTGCCAATTTTTGATGCATCTATTTGCGACTTGGAATTTGCGAATTGCATTTTGCGCCTCGCAATTTCCTACTGGAAATACCTAATCACAAAATGCGACTCGCAAAACTAGGTCGCACCGCAAAAAATCGTAATTTTTGCGATTTCTTATTTTTGGTCTGCGAATGCCTTTCATGCATCGCAGACCACGTTTGCGAGTGCAAAAACTTTTCATACATCTGGCCCTAAGTGCCTCCGTTTAATGGCAGACATCACCAGTGGCGAGGAGTCATCTCCCACTTTCATCTTGGATTGGTTTGTGATGGCTCCACTGTGATGGTATTTGGCAACACAGTGAACAGTGCATGTGGAAATTAGGTTTGACAATCTGAATTCTAGTTTGTTTAAGTATCATTCGTTATTTCTGTCACTACGTGAAATACAAAGCATCAGGGGGAAAAAAGATTTCCAAATGGCTCTTTCTGTCTGAATGGCATACGGTGGTTCTCTCGTAGTACTCTGCAGGTCTCTCTGTGATAGATCAGAGTACTGAAATAATAGCTCGCCGAGAGTTAGGAATGCGTTTGATGGATTTACCATCTAAGGACTCTGTGATCTGAATATATGTGGCCTCAGATTTTGCCTTCCCCAGATTCCTCCCTCTCTTCATAACCCTCACAACCATGGACAGAGTCGAGAAATATTCCACGTTAAGATGCTCATGTGGCTGTTTCCAGCTTAATATGTCTTCCTTTCTGGATGTTGCTCTATTGCAGTGGTTTTCAAACTTTGTAATGCAGCTTCCCCCCAGTGGAAAAATAAAAATCATTAGCCTGCATCAATATTTTCCACAATTATTTTAATAAGATGGCAATGTTTACACATGTCTAGACTTATTCAAAAATTGCAGTTAAGTTATGTTATCTTTTTAAAAATGCAATGAATTGTTTTCTGCTTAAAACAAAGCACATTTATCTGCAGAATGCTTCTCATGGCCACAGCTTGCCCCCCACCCGGATCACTTGAGGCCCCCAGTTTGAAGACCCCCTGCACTACTGTATGTACATCTCTAGCTCTTTGGTATCCACAGCACGTTTAGCAGCCTCCCAGAAAAAACGTACTCTTTGAGAAAGACTTCAAACTGTGCTACGAGTAGAAATATTTAAAAAATATGTCTATATTTTTGTTTATATATCTTAGTTTATGATCTAGAGTTTACTGGGCAGTACTTTATCCATTTGATGGCAGAGGACATTATGTGCAACACCCTGATGGACTACTTTTTGCCATATTTAGAGATCACCATCATGGCATTTAGTGTCAAGGTACAAAAACTTTGGTGGACAGCTGCAATCAGTTTTAACAGGAATCGATCACACTGTAGCAAACATTTTTTTTTTTTTTAAATACATAATCCTCAAGTGAGAGTTTATTTAAAAACAAACAACTTATGACCCCAACACCCAGATAGCATTTTTCCTTGGTTGTGTCAGGCTTTACCTGGCCCTGATGAACACAAAAAATCACACTGTTGATCCTAAACAGGGCTGGCGGTGATATTCCCTTCCTCTAATGGCCCCTACTCTGTCAGGCCATCAGAGGAAGCTTTCTGTCGACAGAACCAATGGAAGCTCCGTTGACAGAAGCTTGACAGACCTCCAGACCCTTAATAGGCCTGGCTGACCATCATTTTGGCAGAAGGGGTACTCATCGCATTCGTAATAGAAAACTCTGTCAAACTCGAGATCAGTGGTTCCCAACCTGGGGTCTGCAGACCTCCAGGGGTCCATGACACATTCCCAAGGGGGTCCACAGACCGGGATCAGGAGAAAGGCACTTCCAAACATGTGCATGTGTTTATATTTATTACATCTTTTGTGCAGTAGTTTTAAAAGCACTGCAAAGTCCTTGTATATCCAGCAGCTTTCGGGCAAAAATAAAAGCGTCAAGATAATTCTACTGATTAATGTACCTGCTGGAGAGAGATGGGAGTTTTGTCTTGTGGCAGATTTTGACTCAAAGGCAGCGGAGATGGTTAAAATGCCTGCTGCAAAGGAAGTGTATCATGCAAAGAACAGTATTTTATGTGCATAGCACAGTGGGTTACTGCTTTTGTCACAGATTCTTTTCTTACTGCGCATAAGTTACAATCGTAATCTAGCACAGTGAGCTATGAACTGCCATTAAAGAGCTGCATGCAAACTTCATGGCACCAATTAGAAAATAGTTTTTTCCGAGTCCTTTGTTTTCTTTATGCTACTAAAAAAAGGTTTGCTTGCGTAGAAATGCATTCTAATTATTGAAGTCAACGCTAACCACTTTGTTGTGTTCTATATCCTGAGTTTGTGCTTCTCCAGTCCAAGCATTCTTCGAAAATAAATGCCTATCACTGTGAATGACATGCAAATCCTTAACCGTGCAGTCCCCTCACTGGTATGAGAGGTGCTATAAAACACATGAATTACATGTGACAGAGAGGATATGGAGAGATGAGTGACCCTTATGGTTTTACTTCCTTTCCCCACCCCATATTTATGTGAAAAGGATCTTATGGACCTAAAAAATAGAAATTGATTGGGAAATTTTTAATCTCATCGGAGGTCTCAGCGTTCCTAAATAAAATTAAACATTGAAAAGTTAGTCGCAGAAATGCAGTGCCAATCTTCCCATTAAAATTTTCAGATTTTTGCATATTGTATCAATATAAAATAATCATATCTTTAGAAATCAGAATTTATATTTGGTGTGTACTTTTTGGGTATTCTTTGTGAATTACTGTTTTAATGTTTAAAATTTAAATCGGAAAAATTGCTTGGGGGTCCCCGGCTTCCAATAATGATCAGTGGGGGTCCTCAGGAGTTAAACAGTTGGGAACCAGTGCTCTAGATCAACCCCTAAATCTTAAAAGGAGTGACACTATATTTATAGTCAATTTGTTGTCTACCATTTGAACATCCATAGTACATTTATAGAAATATAACTAATAAAGAATCACTTAGGATTGCAAGAAATGTACATCAGGCTGTTATCCAAACCAGAAGGATGGCTCAGTGAGTTGAGCCCTTGCCACCATTTGGCACCACCTAGTTGTGTAGGCACTTAAGTTCCATTGAAAAAACTTAGGGCAGCCTGCTTTGTATTATTTTAACACATTTCATGATAGAAATGTGGGGACCTAATGTAAGAAATGGGGTCTCTGGCAGTCAGTTTGCACCCTGTCCAAGTAGGGACCCTCACCCTCGTCAGGATAAGGAAGATACCCAGCTCAGATAACCCCTGCTCACCCCCTTTTGTAGCCTGGCACGAGCAGGTGGGTTTATCTCAGAAGCAATGTGTAAAGCATTTGCACATAACACACAGTAACACAGTAAAAACACTACAAAAGGACACCACACCAGTTTTAGAAAAATAGCCAATATTTATCTGTGTAAAACAGATCAAAATGAGAAAATCCAACATACAGTAAGAAAGATATGAATTTTGCAAGAATGACTTAAGAAGACATTTCTTAAAGTCAGTAGCTCAGTTTGGTGCTATCACGCCATTGTGAACAACAAATTCAACAGTTCAGGCCGGACGTGGTGTTGCGGGCCACCTATGGTGTCAGGAAGACCCGCAAACACAGAGCATCGTGATCCTTGGAGTGAGATTCGGAGTGCAGCGTCACAGGCGTTGGTTCCAGAGATTGGTGTGGGAAGCATCGGGCCCTTGAAGACACACATGTTGCAGATCGAACTCCGGGCTGATGACCAAGTCAGGAGCACTGGGGTTGATGGCGTCGGGCTGCTGTGCAAAGCGGGACGATGCGACGTGCTGTGTCTACAGGTCACAGTGCAGGTAGCGGCTCAGTGATGGCGTCCCTCGGTGTCGGTGAGACCAGGGCTGTGGTGTGAAGTGGGGCGGTGCAACGTGCTCTGTCTCCAGATCATGTGGAGGCAGGGGCGTTGTCGTTCCTGAAGTGCTGTCTTCGGAAGGCCCAAGGTTGTGGTGTGGCACACGCCAGGCTTTGTGAGGTGCCCACGGCTCACGGTGAAGACAGGGATGTCTGTGACGATGCTGGAGTTGATGGCACTGGCATCAGTGGACCGGGGCTGCGGTGTGGGATGGGACGGTCAGTTGTGTACCTCACGAGCGGTGTCTTCACACCATGGTGCAGGCAGCGGTCCCAGTGTCAGAGTGGAGCAGTGGCGTCGGGGACACCAAGGTTGTGGTGTGAGCAAGGCAGTTCAGAGTGCGGGCCCACAGGTAACAGTGCAAGCAACGGCTCGGTGACGGCGTCAAGTGGCAGTGTCTGTGAGACCAGGGTTGCGGTGTGATTTGGGGCATAGTTCCGTATGGCGTTGTCAGGTCACAGTGCAGACAGCGGTATCAATGACGGTGATTGCTGTGTTTTTTTTTCTGTGGCAGCACAAAACACACAGTTCCCAGTGCTGTAGGCACATGAAGCTGAAGTCTTTGATATCCCTGAGACTTCCAACAGGAGGTAAGCTCTACTTCAAGCCCTTGGAGAAACTTCACAAGTAGGATACACAGCAAAGTACAGTCTTTGCCCTCTTTAAGGCAGAAGAAGCAACTGCAGGTCAACCCAGCAAAGCACACACAGAAAATGGGCTGTACTCCTCCTGCTCTTCAGCTCTTCTCCTTGGCAGATGTTCCTCTTGATCCAGAAGTGTTCTAAAAGTCTGGGATTTTGGGTCCACTACTTATACCTGTTCTGGCCTTTGAAGTAGTCAAACTTCAAAGGAGAGTCTCTGTTGTCCACCAGATCCTGCCTTGCCCAGGCCTGGCTCCAGACACACTCCAAGGGCCGGAGACTGCATTGTATGAGGACAGGCACAGCCCTTCCAGGTTTAAGTGACCACTCCTCCCTCCACTCCAGCCCAGATGACCTCTTTCATGTGCAGGTGTCAGCTCCTCATTCCCCACTCTAGCCCAGAAGACTCATCAAGATATGCATGCTACACCCCAGCTCCCTCTGTGTCACTGTCTAAAGAGAATTCATGAACACCCTAACTGTTAGTCTGACCCAGCCGTGGATTTCACAGGCAGGCAGATTCACAGAACGGTTAAGCAAGAAAATGCCCACTTTCTAAAAGTGGCATTTTCAAACAGACATTCTAAGAACCAACTCTACCAATAAATTCTAAACTCCATATCTCTATTTGCTCCCAATGGGAAATTGCACTCACGAGTAATTTAAATGCAATCCCCATGTTAACCTCTGTGAGAGATAGGCCTTGCAATAGTGGAAACCAAATTTGGCAGTATTTCACTATCAGGACATGTAAAACACACCAGCACGTGTCATACCTTTTAAATACACTGCACCCTGCCCATAGGGCTATCTAGGTTCACTTTAGGGGTACCTCACATGTACCAAAAAGGAAGGTTTGGACCTGGAAAGT
The DNA here is from genome assembly GCF_031143425.1 of Pleurodeles waltl. Classification (NCBI taxonomy): domain Eukaryota; kingdom Metazoa; phylum Chordata; class Amphibia; order Caudata; family Salamandridae; genus Pleurodeles; species Pleurodeles waltl. Next base: position 72,743,996 of record NC_090450.1, on the reverse strand, counting down.
GGGTACACTGCCAGGTCGAATTGGCAGTGTCAGACCGCACACACATAACTTACATTGGCAGGCCTGAGACATGGTTACAGGGCTACTCATGTGGCTGGCACAATCAGTGTTGCACACTCACTAGTAGCATTTGACTTACAGGCCCTGGGCACACATAGTACACTTTACTAGGGACTTACCAGTAAATCAGATATGCCAATCATGGATAAACCAATCACCAGTACAATTTACATAGGGAGCACTTGCACTTTAGCACTGATCAGCAGTCGTAAAGTGCGCAGAGATAAAAAACCAACAAAAACAGAGTCAAGCATACCATAAAAACAGGAGGTCAGAAGGCAAAAAGACTGGGGAAAAATGCCAAAAGATGCCAAGTCTAACACCTTAGAACAGAAAAGCCCAGGGCAAATGCGACATCCAGGTTGTGTGTTTGTATGTGTATATGTGGTAATTCTACAGAAGGAAACTAGCCAAAAGGCAGTGGAGCACTGTACAGACTCACTCCTGAAAAAGCTGATGCAGATTTTCATTCAGCGAGGTCTGTGAGGTCATTATATTTAGTTATTAATATAACCTGTTATTTACAGCACTTAGACATGCCAGAAGTCTGTATGAAGCGCACTATAAGAACAAGTATTTATAATGTAAACATAAGCATGCAATAAATTCCCCAATGTTTAGCTGCTTCCCGTTTGAAAGTTTTTGCTGAGCAAGCTATCTAGATCCAGTTACTGAGTATTATACCTACTAACTGCACTGACTATGAAGAGAACCCACAAATGCAAAGTCACATAGACGTTGCCAAGAAAGACTTGGTAATTGGTGTTGTTTAAGTGAACTACCTAGCTCAGGAAACAGGTTTCCAAATTGTGTGATAGTTTTAGGTCAGTGTGACATTGTCTTTTTGCAGCTTAAAAGGCACGACATTGGATCTACACAGGAACATTACCGTCATGCTGCGAGTCTGAAAAGATTAAATATACCATGTTCTTATTTCACTAAATGTGTGAAAGGGAAGGTTGCACCATTGCACACTAATGTTCTCTCACACATACAATTTTCTTACGGAATAGTGGAATTCTGTACAGTTTGCACACTAGTAGACAGACCAGGGAAGGTGTTGCAAGTGTAGTTACTGTTGTTTTGAATCACGCAATTCCCTTAAAGCTAAAATTCAATTGAGGTTAGATTAAATGCTTAACGTGTGGCATAAGGTTTGTGTTATCAAAAGAAGTTCACATCTTCTATGGCTTTCCTCACCATATCAAAAAATTATAATTCTAAAAAAATATGCACTTGCAACACAGAAAGAATTAAGGGCCCTATTTCGAGTTTGGCGGACGGGAAAGCCCATTGGCCAAACTCTGGACAGTGCGGCCGCCCCCGATGTGGCGACCTTCCAGCCGGAGTTATTAAGAGTTTCCTGCTAGGTTGGAGGACGGAAACTTGTTCCGTCCGCTGGCCTAGCGGGAAACAGGCTACAGCATTGTCTGCAGCTTGTAATCGAACCGGCGGCAATGCTGTAGCCTGCAGGGTGCATCAGCACCCTCGCAATGTTTCTAGTCTGAAAAGCAGACAGTCAACATTGCCATGGTGCTGGCCAGGGGGGGGCCTTCACTGCCCATTCCAGGTGCATGGGCAGTGCAGGGCTCCCCTGGGGCCTCCTGCACCTGTTCTCTGCTATCCTTTTTATGGCGGTGCTACCGCCATGAAACTGCTCGCGGAGAAGGGGGTCGTAATCCCCAGGGCAGCACTGCTTGCCACCATCCTCCAGACCGCCGGGATCTGAGATCCTAGTGAAGCTGGCGGGTCTCTCACGGTCTGACCCTCAGAGTTGTGATGTGGTGGTTGGACCGCCGACAATGTGGTGGTCCAGACTACCGACAATGTGGCGGTCCAGACTGCCATTGCGAGTGTGGCGGTCTATAGACCGGCACACTCGTCCTCAGGCCCTAAGTGCCTTTAAGTGGCAAAAACAGATTTTGTTTTGCAGTATTTTGATGATGAGAGTTCAATTACATGTATTTAATTTATCTGAAGATGATGCTCTGTGGAGGTAAAATGTCAATTGTCAGCATTTACAATATTGGACTAAATAATGAGGTATAGCACTGTGGCAAATATACTGTTCCTACTGGAACCAGCACCAATGTTTATTTCCAATTTTAGGGGCCATCTATATTTTAGCAGCTTCAAGGCAATGGGACAGGTGCACAAAGCATTTTTGTGGTCCAAACGCTTCAATTTGGTTACAGAATCTCAAAATGATTTTAGATAGGCATAACAAATCACTATTTGGGAGGGGTGTGTGTGTAGGCCATCCTTTCCAAACAGCAATTAGTTATGGTATGTATCCATGCTTTGCAACTGAAATTTGGTTGCAAAACATTACAGTTTTACTAACTGGTAAGCCATTTGCAAAATGGGAGGGGTCCCCTTAGACACAATCCTCTTTGTGAATAAAAATGAGGATTTACAGAGGAAATTGGGCATGGGATTACCAAATCCCCCCAGGAATTCCTCATTTGTTAGTGGGTTCGCAGCATCCAATAATAATGGGTTGGATTTTCACCAAACCCAGAGTTACCGTATTGCTGGTATTTCAGTGGGTGGGAAAATACTGGCCCATTTTTCAACCATTTGTAATGAGGGCCGTATTCAAATAAATGCCGTAGTAAGCTGTCATATTTGCTTCTGCCCACTTCCAAGTGCTGTGGGTTGGGTACAGATGACATAATAAAAGCATTGGTACCCATTTTATCTATTTCAGATGGATGAAAGGTTGAGTAGACCTGCTGATATTCAAACCTTTTGAATTCTGGTCCCTCTCCATGCACTACCATGGTGCATTAGTCCAGTGAGTTGTCTTAACAACTATGTATCACATCACATGTGAGTTCTGCCCAGTCAGATGCCTAAAACTGTCTTTTGCCCTGATTTAGACTTAGGCAGTTGGGATACAGTGTCACAAACGTGATGGATAGCCCATCCACTGTATTACAGGTGCCAGAGGATATAATGCACTTGTGACATAGCAGACAAGATATCAGTCACATTGTGATGGAGTATTCCATCCGCCAAACTCTAAATCAGGCCCTTTGTCTACCTCCATGCCTTCAGAACACTTACTCTTTTCATGTGTTTTAAGCTGATGGGAACCTATTTGATGTCAGGTTGTTTCCAGGAAACGTGTCTACAGCTGATGAAAGATTGACTAGTTCTCCTACAACAGATATGCAATTGTACTACAGTGCAACTCCCTATTCTCCTTGACATGGCACCATACACAAGGCCCTCCAATGGTACACCAGGGTGTTAAGCAGCACTTTGGAATAACCAAAAAAATAATAAAATAACAAAAATAAAGTAAATATTTAAAGGTTTGGACTACAAAATGATCATATGGCCAACCAATGATTTATAGAATGCTGGTTGGACTAACTATTTGATTACAAAATTAATATAGGGTTATTACAAGAAACCAACCTGTACCCAACTTTACAGGACTACTATTATTAATAACTTTAGAGACAGAGATAATCACAACTTCATCATTTGCATTTGGTGCACCTATAAATAATTGCATCACAGATGCAGATTTAGCAAGGCATATGTAGGTTTAACTGAGAAAAACACTGATCAAAAAACAATCAAGGTCACTGTAAAATACAAACCCTAATTAGAATTGGCCAGATATAGGATTTTAATTTAATTTTCAGTACAAAGTGTCACGTGTGCTCTGAGAATACTGCCATATGAGTTTGTAAATTAATTTACACAACAATGCAGAGGATGAAAGGGCATTAGCCAATTACTGAGAGCGACAGACTAGCTTATGCACTATACCACGAAGAGAGGACCATGTATTTCTGATATTGCAATTGTTTAATGGTTCCCTTTCAGTTCTGCACAATGGCCCCACTTGTGTTCTTCATTCAATTTTTGGTTGTCATGGTGATGTTTGTGTGGAGGTGTTTGGAGAAATGGGAAGGAAAGGGAAGGCACTGATGGCTGATGTCACAGGCCACGTAAAACCTTACACATTCTGAAAACTGAAAAATATTCACTTAAAAAAATTAGTATGTTTTGTTGGAATGCCCAAAGCTCATTAGGTTTAAAATGAGACAAGACTGCTCCCATCATCGTACCCTTGAGTTTAAGTTAGTTGGTAGCCTCTTTCACAGCCCTTAGTTCAGAGGATCACAAAGTCCCCAGCCCACAAACCCTGACCAAAACATCCATTATGACTGCTTGAATATTTGGAAATAAATTGCCCCCTTTGCCATGATTTGCAAGTGATCTCAGTAATTTTCAAGAAAATTCACAATAGTGAAGGCAATCCGACATAAGAAAAAGTGACCCAAACGTGTCTATGCACATTTAACAATTCCTCCCCAATTATATATTTACAAATGTGGCAATTCTGCCATATTTGTGGAATTTCAGCTTTTCTAAGATCACCCATTGAAGGTGATATTTTACCACTTCTAAGAAACATGATTTGGTTTTTTTATATGTGCTAAGTGACTATTTTGTGCACTTCATTTCAGTCTGTTGAGACCAGGTTGTCAAAGCACAGCACAGTAAGAACATGGAGAAGGGATATGGTCACGCAACAACATCAGACATTGCAAGAACACATAACAATGTTAAAGTCCATGAAATATTATCAGTGCAGATCATGCAGAGACATCAAATGACGCCCACTTGTGTTCCTAGACAGGAATGACAAAGGGTAGCCTTGGGTGAAAATTTTATTCTGCAGGGCAAAATTCCTTAAATTTTCAAATTTTGTGTTAGACACAGAAAACGGCTTCACCAGCTTTTTATGTGTTAAAAACAAGTCAAGCATTATACTGGCAAACCTCATTTCACGTGATATATATCTAATTATGTGGAATTCTCACAATTTTTCCCGAATTTTTTCAAAAAATGTATGTAATGCCACACATTCCTTATGGAAGTTACTTTATATGACATCAATCGAAAAGTCTTAGACATACATAGGTCATGGGAATTAGATGTATAGGGAATGCAACATTAAATGCGATAGGCTAAGATATATCTATACACATTTACAAATAAAGGAATATATATTTGTATTTGCAAGAAACAGAAAAGCAGGTGTCAACACTTGAATCGATAGGGCTCATTAATGGGCAGTTGATGGAATACAAAAAGGTAGCCCAGTTTGTGAGAGGCTAAACACACTACATTGGATCAAGAATCATATATAGCAGAACATCAAGCAGCCTAAGAGTCAAAGAAAAGAAAGGTACTCATTATGTAGTTTTATGGATAGGTAGATTGGAACATAGGCAAGGGGAGGGGGTTTATAATAGAGACACAGGGCCTGACTCACAAAGGTAAACTTACGATTTTGTGTAAGTTTACAACTGTTTGCTATTCACACAGGTGACCTAGTAGTCGTATGTTTACGACTGTGGTGTTTCCGCACATTAAAAAGATTGTGCTATCTTTTTATGTGCAGAGACTCAGCATTCATAAATATACCTCTAGTAAAATACCTTTGTGAATAGCAAACATTTGTAAACTTACACAAAAGTCTTAGTTTATCTTGTGGATCAGGCCCTACGTTTAAGTTGCATAAGAGATAGCAGGATGAGAAAGTCCCTACGGGTCTTGATAAACCTGTGAAGCATATTCCTTTTTTGAGCCACATCAGAAAGGAGTGGATAGAGCAATACGTGTGAGTGGTAGGTGGTTCAGGAGAGCATTCAGCGAAAGGCTGTGCCAAGTACATGCAGATACTGGGAATCTTTCTTGTCTATAGTTAGCAGGTGACTTATCAGGGTCACCATCCTCCACTTCTTGTCCTAGCTTTAATAGTTGAATGCAGTGGTTCCCAATATTTTGGCTTCCGTTGACTCCACTTTATAATTTCTGGAACCCAGGGACCCCACTGAGTCATTACTGGAAGCCGGGGAACCTGGCCTAAACATTGTCAAAGATTTGAAATGCATAACAATACACAAACAATACAGAAAGAAGCATTCATCAAACACATACTCAAATGATGACACATTTACTAATAGGAAGGTTGGAGCTTTCCTAAATTCAATTGAAGCCACACATCATTCATACTATTTTCTGTTTGATGCACCTGCCCTCCTCCCACAAATCAGTTTCAGGATAATAATTTCATTTATAGTCTCTAATTTCAAATTCCTTGATGTTTATAGTACGTTTTAAATTTTTCAATTGTACATATAGGGGGTTATTCTAACTTTGGAGGAGGTGTTAATCCGTCCCAAAAGTGACGGAAAAGTGACGGATTTACCACCAGCCGTATTACGAGTCCATTATATCCTATGGAACTCGTAATACGGCTGGCGGTATATCCGTCACTTTACCGTCACTTTTGGGACGGATTAACACTCCTCCAAAGTTAGAATAACCCCCATAGTCACTTTATTTATAAACACGTTATTAATCTGTTAATATTATTTCATTTTTTAATCAGTCACGGACCCGTAAGGAGACTTTGCTGACCCTCAGGGCTCCCCGGACCACAGGCTGGGAACCACTGGTCTGATGCATTTTTGGAGTTGCAGTCTTTATTCATTTCAACTGCACAGTTTACAAAAATAATTTGTAAAAGCAAACTCAAGACTGGAATATGGTATTTCTATGATGTGGTCTCAGCTGCAAACCCTATTCATTGACAAACTAAGCTATGGGCAAACTTCATAACCTACATAAGACTATCAAAGTTATCAAGGACCAGCAGCACTGCGTCACTGATGATAGAATTACATTATGGCATCTAGTGGAAGAGCAATCTTCAACAGAGGAACATTTTAAGCAGTAGCTGAGACTATCTGAGAGTCAATCACCCATGCATTTTTCTGAGTTTCAAGAGTAAAAATGTCTTCATATTTCCTCTGGTCTGTGTTCCAGAACCCACCCTCCTGTTTCAAGATGAGGCACATAGTTACATCGACAGACTTCAAGCTATATTTTGAGGATATGAGAACTTTGTGTGGCATCACAGCTGGAACAATATATTGAAATAAAGTGGTGAACCAGCCTTGGGTTTATTTCCTGAAGATACTTATCTAGAAAATGCTGGGGTGAACTGTTGCCCAGATCTGAATAGGACTAACCCTGGTCTTAAAAGTATGCTACCCTAATATATTTTAAAGACTTCTTGCACTGAAGAAGGCAGAACCTGACATTCGCAGCATGTCCTTGGACGGGATGGGCTTTTGTCAGGTCAGTCGCAAAACAATGAGCAGGCCGTACAACTTCATAAACATAATACCAGTGCATTGACTTTCAATACAGTGGGCCTAATTCACAGGGATTTCAGGAAAAGTAGATATAGCTTACACTTTTAGCACTCCTTCCTCAATATTGAATTCCAGAAGCAATACATGAATAAGTTATTCTTGTAGTACTCCTGATTTACTCATGCATTCCAGGAGTAAGGCAGGGCAAAGCCTTGATGTTTTTAGTTGATATCTGCTCACTGACAAATGTGTTTCTGTTGCCTTCAAGGTCCCTTGTGGATTACAATTAAGAAAGTCCTTGGAAACTCGATTAGCACCTTACTTATAAACTCACATTATCAAAAGTATCCTTACAATCATTGGACTGAGTTGGTCTCCAGCCATATTTATTTGATATGATTCCAGAGATGCTATTTGCTAATTAGTTCTGATGTACATCAGAGTAGGTTAAAACTGCTCAGTAAAAGAAACGTCTGTAATTAGGCCCCTTGTTTTTTGATTAGCAATATAGCCATTTTATTATGCAACCTACAAAAACAAAAGGCCCTTTTCACACAGATTTTGCTGTGAATAGACATGACTTACTCTTGTACTACTCATGATTTACTCCTAAAATCCAGGGGCAAACCAACATTACTCTGATGTACTTCTGCAATGCAGGAATATGTCAGGAGTACTCTGATAGTAAATATCAGTAAAATATGTAAGAAGAGGGGCTTTAGTTTGACTGGAGGAGGTTATTTGTCATCATAGTCTGATTGTGATCACTTTTTTCCTACACAAGTTCTTAAGTCCTTTTGTGGCAGGTCAGGGGTACCCTTTGGTGTCTCATTTAAAATATGTCCAGCATGTGACAACCCATCCTGCTAATTACTATTGCTCACCCCTAAGCTAAAACATTAGGTACGTGTGGATTGTGGATTTTAGCTGTTAATCCTCTGTTAGCTCCCCTTGCTGACCAGTAACCATCCTCAAAACCAGTTACTTAATTTACAAATCCATCATGATTAACAGCCCACTTAGCATGCAGAAATGTTCATCATCTCTGGTGGATCTTGCCACACACACAGCAAAGACACCATTAGAGTGCAGACTAAGAAGTGTAAAAAACTAAGACAGTAGGCCTTTTCCATCTATGCCCCCAGGCTATAGAACAACATTTTAAAGTACACTGCATCACTATGTATTAATCGTCCACAATCCAGCTTCCTCTCTTGTTACTTATGTACTTGTCTTTAACCATATTCAGAGCTCTGATGTCTTTTAGAGTGGAACGATACTAAAAGGTATAGGTGACATAATTTCCATAATATATGAAAGTAGGATAGAGTTGAATCCTTTACATGTTGCCTAATTTTCTGAAGATTTGCAGATATTTACCAGTGTAACACACACCACACACACTTGGGACAAGTGCTTGTCCCTCTGTGACCAGGAAAGCTCAGAATCATTTCCGGTTGGAGTCTGCCTGGACACAAAGAAATGACACACCACCCACCAATCTTCCACAGTAACAAGGAAGAACTGCAAGAATGTTTTTTGTTTGCTATGGGGGAGTGCCCCTGCTTTACTAACTCCCCAATGCCATTTCCCTGGTCCCTCTCACCACCCAGTTGTGGCACTTTGCTTCCTGCCTGTGATACAATGGTCCTTTACTTGATGTAGTGCAGGCAGTGAAATGCCATGCAGCAGGAAGAGTCAGACTAGATACCCATTCTTGAACACTGTTTTATTATCCTGTTGACTGTTGCTGAAAGGGAGAGTAAATTATTTTCTGATTTTGATGTGGCGACCCCTAGTGGCTGAAAGTGACATGTATAAATTAGACTGAAATAACAGTGGCCTCAAAAACCAACAGGCATTCTAGCAATAGGGTTTTCATAGTGACTCCGGATATGCAATATCACAGAAACCTCAGAGTCACATGTTACAACCTGGATTGAAGAGGTAAGAGTAAAGTGTTCATTAAAAAATTGTTGAGCAAAAAACAAATAAATTGGTTTGTTTGTATTGGATTATAGATGGTCAACTTTCCCAACTAAGAAGATTTCTATGAAGGCTCATCAAAAAAATAATGCAGTCAAAGTAACAACCTGTGCTTCAAAATGGAATTGAAGGCATCTGCTGCACATGGTTGATCATTAGTATTTTCATATTGCACTTAAGTGCCTTTGAGAACCTATAAATCTGGCTCCAAATGGCTAATAAAACAATATAGCTATTTTAACATGTAAAGAGTCTCTTTTTCAGCCCTCCAGTGTAAAATCTCCACTACAAGCTTCTTGTGACCTTTACTTCTGGACTTCCGCTATGAAAAGTTGTCCTTCCAGCTAGTACACAATGGATTTCTCCACCTAACTCCTCAGCGTACCATGTGTCTAGTCCTTGCTGATTAGATTATGATGTGATATGATTAGTCATATATTGAGTGCCCCAGGAAAATGTTTCAGTAATATTGCCAAGGGAGTCACCTATGGGTTTGGTTTTCCTTAGTGTGATATCTCCTCATAATTATGTGTTGTGCATGTCCTGCACCATTCCGAGCTGCAAAACTTATTGCAGATCTTTGAGGTAGAAACATGAGAAATTTGTATGGGAACAACCATGTGGTCGGTGCAAAACTGTAATCACAAAACAGACATAAACTCCGGTTGTCACCAAAATTCAAATTGCCACAATCACCAATTAAGGGACAACATTTTTAGAAAAAGTCATTGTTTTGTATGTAATGTATTTATGATCATAAGCAATACCAGATTCGCCACCAAACTCAAAAATAAGTAGGGTTGACGAAAACGTATTTATAATAGTCAAATACCCTTAGTGTTATATAGCTATATAGGGCCTCATTACGAGTTTGGCAGGTGGCAGAGGCTGCCCGCCAAACTCGTTAGGTCGGAAGACCGCCAGTTAGAAAAAAGTGGCTGTACCAGCGGTCGGACAATGGCGCTTTTGCCACGGTCACAGTGTGGCTGTCGGACGGCCTCATTGGTGCCACCCAACTGCCAACACGACTCTGGCAGTTCTAGGACCACCAAACTCGTAATGAGGGCCATAGTGTTCTATAGATAGATAGATAGATAGATAGATAGATAGATAGATAGATAGATAGATAGATAGATAGATAGATAGATAGATAGATAGATAGATAGATCTCTTTTCGTTTGTAATATAATAGTTAAATATGTATATAAACACAACAGCACTGAAAGCAAACTAGGAAGCCATGCAAACAGACTAAATTGATTCATAAATATAACTGTAGTCCTCAACTAAAATGCATATCAGCATGATGTACAGGGATGTAGGTAATAATGCACTTATTGTGTGCATAATAAAAATAGGATAAAGTTATGAAAAATAGTTTTAAATGAACACAACCTGTATGTTGTTAAATAGCAGCTTTTAGATAAACAAATGCAAAAACAACAGATGATGGACGAAATGCAGATCAAATCAAACATTCACCCCCAGGCACAGATCTGGGTTCAAACCATCAGTATTTTTGCTCGCCATGCCATTCCAGTTCGGTCCTAGCCAAAGGCAATCAGTCTTGACCCTGCTCCCCATGGGAACAGTCCAGCCTGAACTACCAGGCCAGGTCCTCCATGGACCAGAATCAAACATCCTGGGGCCTGTTTTGGGGTATGTCCCCTCATCAGCCAGGCTAGCTTGAATCTGGTGGCATAGTGAACATGAGACCCACTCCTGGGCATGCCCTTGACACTTGGGTCGACAAATGCAAAAACAACAAATGATGGACGGAAAGTGGAACAAATCAAACATTCACCCTAAGTCATAGATCTGGGTTTAATCCATCCGTTTTTTTAGCTTACCCTGCCATTCCAGTTTGGACCCAGCCACATGAAAATCGATCTTGATCCTGCTCCCCATGGGAACAGTCCAGCCCAAACTGCCAGGCCGGGTCTTCCCTGGACCAGAAGCGGGCATCCTGGGACTGGTTTAGATAAACAAAAGCCACTTCAAAAGGAATTTAGAAAAGCATTAGCAGGAGACAGAGACTGATAAAGCATGAATGTGCCCTGTGCTCACATAAAAAACAAGTAAAGAGCTGGTAGTAAGTGTCCGGTTATCAAGCAGTTTATAAACACCGAGTATCACTGAAGTATAACACACTGGTTAAAAAGCAAAATAAAAACACCAGCACCGAAGGAAACTATCTTGGGCGTGGATGTTCTCCATGTGAAAGCGCAAAGTACAGTCACTCTAAGTGGAGTTAGGCAGTTGCTAAAGTAGGCTGGCCCATTGCCCCTTATTGTATGCAGTAGCAGCCAGAGCAAAATGTGAATGACACAGCAACAGACCAATGGATGAAAAGAGTTGGCAGAAAGCCCGTTTCCTTAAGTGTGTCATACATGTTATTTTAAGAGAGTCAAAAGGTTTTGGCTAACACCAGACCTAAACATAGTGCAGAAGCAAAAGGGTGGCAGTGTACCAAAATATTTACAATATATAGCAAAATGAAACCATTAGAATATACTTCTCGTTTTGTATTTATTTGTAGATAGGGGTAGTTGGGACGATTTGAAAGTTACATGTTGGAATGATAATTGTTTTTTCTAAAGCGTCTATGTGGATTTTTGCCTTTATTTGATACAGATGTCCTATTATTAAAACACGCATGAAGACAAAGGGGGTGATTCTGACCCCGGCGGTTCACTACCGCCGGGGCCAGGGTCGTCGGGAGCACCGCCAACAGACCGGCAGTGCCCCGCAGGGAATTCTGACCGCGGCGGTTTTGCCGCGGTCAGACGTGGAAAACCGGCGGTCTCCCGCCGGTTTTCCGCTGCCCTGGGAATCCCCCATGGCGGCGCAGCTTGCTGCGCCGCCATGGGGGATTCTGACAGCCCATACCGCCATCCTGTTCCTGGCGGTTCTCCCGCCAGGAACAGGATGGCGGTATGGGTTGTCGTGGGGCCCCTGGGGGCCCCTGCAGTGCCCATGCCTATGGCATGGGCACTGCAGGGGCCCCCGTAAGAGGGCCCCACTTTGTATTTCAGTGTCTGCATTGCAGACACTGAAATACGCGACGGGTGCCACTGCACCCGTCGCACCTTCCCACTCTGCCGGCTCAATTCTGAGCCGGCGTCCTAGTGGGAAGGGTTTTTGCACTGGGCTGGCGGGCGGCCTTTTGGTGGTCGCCCGCCAGCCCAGTGCAAAAGCCAAAATACCCTCAGCGGTCTTGCGACCGTGGAGCGGTATTTTGGAGGGGGGAAGTCTGGCGGGCGGCCTCCGCCGCCCGCCAGACTTAGAATGACCCCCTAAGAGCCTAAACAGAAGGCAAATCATGCTGCAATGCAGCATCGAATATAAATCACTTGATCAGAAAAAATACTATAAATGCTCCATGAATTGATGTTTCAGACACAACAGGGATACTCTGTTGGATAGAAAACACACGGGTTGATGTAAAAAGATTTTGCGTGACTTACCCTGTCAGGGGTAAGCCACCAGTGCTACAAGGGTAGGTCATACCTTCTCATAGCAAAATCTTTGTCAAGAGGGTCCATTATCAATATATACATTCATCCATCAACATACACATAGGCTGCCATTTGCAGTAGGGAGAAAAATGAGCGTTAAACACCCCACCCAAGTAAATACTGATACTCCAGGGTGCGACATTTACTGGGTGTGTCAATTCCCACCCATTTTGAGTTCGGAGGTTTGCGGACGAGCCAAGAAGATGCTAAATTGTTATTTTAAACACGAAATCATTCCTGTGTTCCATTTTCCTTACATTTCCCACTTATCTATATCTTGTGCGTTCTTTCTGTTAAATAGATAAATAAATTGACAAAATTGATGTAGAGGTGATAGATAAATAGATAGATGACTTGCACTTTCAGATAGCCCAATCTGATTTCAATTCTCGCTGGAATATCTGAGACAAGTGCAGCAAATACGTTTGGCATCTAACATCCATTAGCAAGCACCCTGATTTATTGTATTCATTGGCCAATTTGAAATTCCATTATGCCATGTCACCTATGTTCTCGTAGGTAACTCGATAAAAAGTACACTTGCAGTTGAGCCTGAAAGCCAATCTAACGACTGACCTATTACGAACAATGGGACCCTTTTAATGGCGGGGCGCGCCGGGATTAGCGATCCCCGATGAGGCAATCAAATATGCATTTTAGTGGCCAGCATGCTCACATCCCGTCAGGGTGATCTCGCTGAGAGGCAGCCTGCGGGCTCCCCGACCAGGAAATGGGCAACGAGAGAGTCTCTGCATTTTCATTTACACATATCCCTAATTGGAGTCATTTGGCAACTACTGACACAACAGATCGCTCAAAATTATGTATTTAGCCAAAAGTAGTCACATTAAATGTTTCATTTATCTGTCATGGCGAGTACAATAGATAATGGCCCTCTCTTTTCTTCCAGTATTTATCTTTTCCTTGCAACATTTTGGCAAGTATTTACAAAGCTATGCAGGACAGAAATATGTACAGTCTGTTTCCCTGAGACACTGCAGACTTATTTGCTGTGCACAATGTGATTGATTTTAGCTTTGAGTTTATATACATAACACATTCCAAACTACAGATGTTTTATGAAATATTCCCATTAAAGCATGTTATTTGGAACAAGTCTAACAATAAACACAGATTAGTTTTTATTCCACCAATTTAAATCTCAACAGCATGACTATATTTGTGATTCCATGGCATGCAAGGAAACTAACTGGACATGTTTTTTCACAGGCGTATTTAATGGGAATGTGCTCCTGTTAAATGCCTTTGTTTGTAACTTTATCACGTGTAAATTGGACTAGTTTAAACAATATTTGCAGACCTGATGAGATTAATATGCAGTTTATGTTACAGAACCTTGAGATGGCTATATAGGAATATTCTGCACACGTACCACATTATTATACATATTATTACTATATATTTATTTTGGCAAAACTGGTGTAAAAATAATGTTTTTTTCCCAAGCAGGATAAGGTTTATTGAAAATAGTACTGTGCTTGTCCGCGTATAACCAGGAGATACATATTTACTTTTATAGTTAAGAGGAAGGGTTCAGATAAAATAGGCTTCGTGCTGTTGAAAAAACACATCCTGGTTATGGAGATCTGAGATTGTTGAAGTTACTTCCAGCAAGGCCAAGCTAACAACGGGCCTGTGGTTTCAATTAGAATGTTCAATTTACATGGATATACTGTTTATTATACAAAACAATAGGCAGGTGTTATGCTTAGCGATTGTTGAAGTTACTCTCAGTAAGGCAAAGATAGCAATGGGACCAGGTAATATTCAGAATGTTGAGGTTTTACTTTGCTTTCACAAATAGACTTCTAATCACTCTGTAAGCAATGCTAAAGCCTGAGGCGCTTTAAGCTCACCCATGCACCACCGAGCTAACAATGGCCCCGATTGCAATTTTAATGTTCCTGTTTTGTTTCAGCTTTTATGAAGAATCACTACTGAAAAAAATAACAAGACTCCATTTTACTTATAGGATTTTATACTATAGTATTGGGTGTGAAATGAAACTATGGGCATGGTCGTCAGGCCTTCCCTATAGACAGTCTACAATGCTGCTCGAACCTCGCTGTGCAAGGGCATCACATACCTACAAGGAATGTGGAGGTCTGCACATTTTAATTGTTTTTTTGGTGCATGAAGGAGGCCCTGCGAACAGGAGTGGTGGCAATCTCATTCTTCCTAACAAGCTGTAAATTACTTTGGGCTGTGGGTTATGTGCTCTGAGTACAGGGTGCGGCCTCCAAGCTATGCACCAGTCTTTATGTCATCCACTGCTATTCCACTGAAACAGATTCAGCTGGCCTTTGGCCATATGCAGCAAGCATTGGGAGCGAGACCTGGCCTGTATAAAGGTCAGACTGCAGTACTATTATGCCACTGAACTAGTTGTGCAGGGTTGTCAGCAGTACACAGTATACTCTTGGTGCAGGGCTTGGCCTGTGTCTGGCTGATGGCAGAAGATTACTAGAATATTGATATTTCTGAGGCATGGTTGAATGGTAAACATTATTTGAATGCAACTATAAAACTATGGGCTGCGTTAGAAAAGGCCCTTTAGGCTATGAGCAGTTATTCCGTGTGAGAAAACGGGGCTGATTGCAGAGGCCCCGTAACTTTTTGCCCTCATTTTTCACTTTTTGCTGGTATTTTACTGACTCTGATGGTGCCCTGGGTACTGCTAACTAGCCCCAGAGCCGGTGCTCTGTGTAAAATAAGTATGCAAATTAGGCTACTTATTAATGGTTAAGTCAATCTACCTATAAGTCCCTAGTATATGGTAGGGCATGTAGGTTTTGGGGTCCCCAGCATAGGTAGTGCACCCATAGGTGCACTGCTGAGGTGCCCAGGGTCATTTTAAAGACAGGTCTGCCTTGCTGGCTACTTTTAAATAAATGTTACATGCAAATTCGACTTTGGAATTAAAAGTGATTCCAAAGTCTTAAACTATTTTATTTTTACATATGTCACCCCTAAGGTGTTTCCTATGTGTCCCTAGGGCTGGGTGCCATGTAGCTATAAGCATGGACCTTTATAAAAATAGTTTTGTAAGCCCTGGTGAGGTAAAACAGAACAATCCGTTTTCCCTCATTGTAGTGAATGGCCTCCATAGGCTAGAATTGGGAGACTTTATTTTAGTTTTAAAGTACCCTTAGTGTCTGATACCTCGTTTGGTATCAAATTAATTGTTATAATAAATCCCACAATTTACAATTGTTGGATTTAATGTAACTTATTCAGGTTAAGGTTTTTATACTCTACCTAAAAAGTTGACAAGTTCGTCCCTGTAGTGTTCTGCTCAGATTGGCCAGCCTCTGGTACCCTGGGCAGGCTGCCTTGATGAGGTTTGAAGTAGCCTGGGCTGAACACAAAGGAATGTGCCTGTGGGAAGAGAATCTCCCTCAGCATATGGAGAAGCAGGAAGTGGGAGGGCTGCCAAACTGGTCTTCAAAGACAAGGAAGGACATTTGGAGTAGCCCAGCACCTCCCTCACATCATGCAACCCCAGACAATTAGTGCCTTCTTGATTAGATTAGGAGACGGCAGGCGAGGGGTGTGTTTAAGATTTTTAGACACACCAGTGGGTGGATTCAGCCAGATTTAACCTCCAAATATCAATTTCAGCCATGATGGATTTTTGAGGAATGTTGCTCCCTGGGATTGTTTTTTTCCACACTCCCCAGGAAGTGGTCATCACAGGGGGATGGACCCTGCAACTGATTGGAGAACACGGACCTCCTTTTTTTCACCCAGGAGCAAGCATAAAACTGGCAGACCTGCACCTCAGATCTCGAACAGATCCCTACAAAGAAGAACTACAGGAGAAGAAGGACTGCACTGGACCCTTGACCTGCACCCGGACACTGCACTCTGGAGGATTGTACCAGCTGCACACTTGGGCTCCACCACAAGAAGGACTTTGCCTGGCTTCATCTGGTTAAAGGAGGGACTCCCTGATTCCTACAGGTGATAAATTGTTAACCAGAGTCCCCTGTACCAACTCCTGAAGAAACTGACCAGCTGACCACTGTCCAGTGGGCAATTTGGAGTTTGTGTCAGGTGCATTCTGGGAGTTCTAGTCCGAACCCTCAAGGAGCATCTCAGAGCTTCTGGAACCTTGGGGTGGGCTGTAGACCTCAAAAGAACCTTAAAAGAACATCTAGGAGAAGAACCAGAAGTTTGAAGAAGTTTGGAGAACTTTTAGAAAAAAGCTCCATAAAGAGACCGACCTGCCACAGCAACTCTAGCCGGCTTGCCTCACCCGCGACCCCGTCTGACTTGCAGGTTCGTCCTGGTGAAGAAAATCTCAGAAAAAGTGACTATGTCCGAACGTAGAAAGTTGACCAGGACCTCTCAGGCAGTGTATCCAAGGACGTCATATCAATATTCAGGTTTGCCCCGGTCGAGGATTTTCATCTCTAAAAACCGACTAAGTCCGAAGGTAGAAATCTCCACAGAGGGCTCCCGAATTAAGGAAGAGTTCCAGGAGGTCGGATTGGACTGGCGACTTGGTCTCGCTGAAGAAAATGTTCAAGAAAACGACTAAGTCCGAAGGTAAACTTTTGACCGAGGCCTCCCGCTTGCCTTAGCCGAGCAGGGCTCCATCGCGGTTGGCCTTAAACTTTAACTTTTCCCCGGTCGAGGTGCGACCAGATGACCAGATTGGTGCTATTTGTTTTCTAAGCACTAAAAAGCATTAATTCTTTAAAAATTCATATCTCCGGTTCCCCTTATCCGATTTTAATCATTTGGTGTTATTTAAAATATAAAAACACGCTCTATTTTTATAAATTGGTGTTGCATTTTTATTGTGTTTTGTGTTTTATTTATTTACTGTTTTGTGATTTTTAAATGCTTTACACACTAGTCCCTAAGTTGAGCCTTGTAGCTCGTTGCCAAGCTACCAATGGTTGAGATGGGTTTAATTTATTGAGACCTAATTGGACCTAAGTTAGTGGCCTATTGCTAAGTGTAGGTACTTACTTGCCCTTACCAATATGGGTTATGCTAGTAAAGAGGTAGACAGCGGGGGCCCATTTTGCTAAAGGTTTGCTGTGCCTTACTTTTATAGCAATCCTGGATTGCTCCAGAATTTGTGGGCTAGTACAGGAGTAAGCATGAACCCTCATGGCTTACTCCTAGAATTTGGAGGTAAGCCAGGAGTGATAGAAGAGTAATTCAATCCTACTTATTGCATGGCACAAGTTCTTAAAGAAATTTGCAAAATCAGATAATTTAAACTCCTCTTCAGCTTTTCTCTGCATTCCCATTAAAAACCCCATATATTAGTAATCAACACACCAAGAATGATAGGTGCTGTTCTTTTGTAGGCAGCAGTGTCCAGGCACTGAAGCAGACAATCATAATCAAAAGATGAAGAAGCTGAAAAGAGACCGCAGTGATCTAGTGAATTAGTGTCCAAGTTCAAGCCTTCTCTGCCCAAGCAAGTTTGTGAAGGGCAAGATCCCACATCGTATCAGATCTTGGAACATATGGAAGAAAACAACACCCTCTAGAATCCACCATCAGGGAATAATTCATAGAGGGAATCAGAACATGCTGTCATATAAAGGAGGAAGGAAATGGTCTGATGACTTTATAGTGTTGAATCACGTATCATGATTGTGAAAATGCCTATTATTGTACGGTTGTTGTTAAGAGGGTAAATGGTCACACAGCAAGAACAAGTCCACAACGTTGATGCTCCAGTTGTTTATTCTTACGTTAAAATGTTCCAAGTACCGTTCCCAGTTCATGAATGCCATTCAAAGTTCTTTCCCCACTGTTTATGCCCTTAGGACATTCGCTTGCTCGCAAGCACATAATTCATATGAGAATAATAAACCCCCCCATCAGATCAAATACTAACAAGTAGTATGTTACATATGCAACTTCCAACTGTTCAAATAACAACATATGTTACAGTCACCACAATGTTTATCAGATGCTGATGATTTTTCACTCTGCACACTGGGGTACTGCTAACCAGGCCCCAGTAAATGTGCTATGTCCCCTTAAACGTGTTGAAATTGGCTATAATTCTGATTGGTGTATTTAACTTACCTATGAGTCCAGAGTATATGGTACAAAAGTGAACTCAGCGGCTGCAAGTTAAAGGTCACTAGTGGACTGCAGCGCATATTGTGCCATCATTAAAGCGACAGTGCAAAGCAGGTCCCAGGTTGGCCTCTTCTGGCTGACTGTGCAGTTTTAAAACTGCCAATTTGACCTGACAAACTACATCTTTTTCCAGGTCTAAACCTTCCTTTGTAATTCTAGAAGACACCTACATGTCCTAAATGTCAATAGGGCAGGGTTCATGATATTTAAAAAGTAAGACATTTTTGTTCTATATTTTACATGCCCTGGCAATGAAAAAACTCCAAATTCTTTATTCACTGTGACTAGCTATCCTATAGGTAACCACTGGCTGCATTATAACACCTTATAATGACTAACGTCAGTTTGGGATTCGCTAGAAAAAAGATTCAAGCAATTATTATAATAGTAGTTTAAAACCCAACTTTATGGTCATGTCGAATTTATATTAATATTTTTGAAAATTACACTTACAAAGTTGTCATTCTCCAGCCTGAGCCAAATATACCTTTCTACCAGTTTACACTGTAACCCAGAAGCTGAATGGCTCCAAGATTATGGTGGGAAATGGCTCCCAGAGCTGAGACAAAGGCAGAAGGGTAGTCCTTCGCCTGACAGGATGGCCATCTGGGCTGTGCCCAGGAACTTAGTTATCTTCAAAGGATGCTTATCCTACCACTGACAGATGCAACTTACACCTGAGGGTACTCCCTCTATTGTGCTGCTATCCAGCGAGGCACCACTCCCAGTGAGAGAGGAGCTGCCCAAGTTCCAGTTTTAAGTGACCACATGGATGGTTTTCTGATTTTCCCGGTCACACCTCTGGAGTGAACACAGGAGCTCTGCACAAGGGAGGGACGTTTCTGCCATCTTGGCTTTAGGTAGGGACGTGCACTGTGGGATAGTTTACTGTAAAACACACAGGGACTTCTGCAACAGTTGGTAGAGATACTCCTGGGAACATTTTTCGCTATTGATAAGGGAGGGGTCATGAGTCACCCCCACCCACATGCTAATGTCAGGCAAAAAAAACAACAACACCCCTGGACCTCTTCTTCGAAAAACTGCTGAATCTGTGGCAGACAGACGAAGGACTGCGCCTGCTATTGTGACCTGTGAGGGGAACCCAAAGGGTTTGAGCTGCCCCCACTTTTACCTAGGGCCAAGAAATGGACTCCAAGGGTCAGGTGGCTGACCTCCCATTAAGCTGCTGGGACACAAAAGCTGCAAAAAGCCCACTAAAAAAAAAACTACCACGACCCCCCACCCACCCTAAGCTATATAAAAAACTACCCTGAACCCCACCCACCCCTAAAAAGTATACTACCCCGACCCCCCACCCGCCTTGTGCTCTTAAAAAACTACCCTGACCCCACCCCTAAAAACTAAACTGCCACAACACCCCCCACCTGCCCTGAGCCCTAAACCCTTACCAATTAAGTAAACTACCCCAACCCCCCACACACCCTAAGCCCTATAAAAATCTATCCTGACCCACTACCTCGCCCCTTAAAAACTGAATTACCCAGACTCCCCCACCCACCCTCATCCCTAAAAAAGAAAAATACCCCAACCCTGCCCCTAAAAACTAAAGTACCTCTACACCCCCACCCACCCTAAGCCTAACACCACAGCAAAAAACTACCCACCAAACGCTGCCCCAACCCCACTTACCTTACTGCGTCCTCTCCCGATCCTTCCTCCTCTTCTCTCCTCCCTCCTCACGCCCATTCTTAAAACGTCCCCACCCCTTTAAAAATAAACTACGCCACCCCACCTTAAACCCTAAATAAAAAAAAATCCAAACACCCCACCCCTAAAAAATATGGCCCGACCCCAACCCTAAGCCCTTAAAAAAAATACCCAAACCCTCATACCCTCGTTCTGAAAAAAAACCAAAAAACCCACCCTAATTCCTTTAAAAAAAATACCTAATCCCCCACCCGCCCCTTAAAACAAAATAGACCGTCCCCGACCTCCCACCAACCCCAATCCCTTAATCCACCCACCACCCTGCCCCAGCCCCACTTACCTCCCTGCGTCCTCTGGGTCCTCTCTTGAATACTGCATGTTTTTTTCTGAGCCTTAACCACGCATATGCAGAGTTCAGCACATACGTGGTTAAGGCACAGAAAGAGCCATGCATTGTTCTAGCAAGCATGGTTGTGCTTGGGTGGGAAACGTCTGCGTCATTAAGAACACGTCGTTAAGGACGTTTTCCCGTGGGAGGTATAGTTATGGATATCAACGTCGGTAGCCAGAGTCTGAAAGAAGTTATCTAGCACCAAATTACAGAGGAGGCAGGAGTACCACTTACAATGATCAGAGGTAACAACTATACAGAGGTTTTCAACTCATTGCAGTCATTGGGGACTGCCACTGGAGCAGGAACGTTTATGGTCTCACTCTGTATGCTTATACATTCCAGTAATATTGGAGTCTTATCCCTTCTGAAGTCATTGGTTTTGGTTGGAAAAGCTGTGAATGGGGGAAATCCAAATTTCATAGGTGCCAATGTCCACATGTCGTGCGGATACCTTTTGCCACTTCACCCAGTCAAATTTCTGTCTTAGGGCTAGGGGCCTGATATCTCATCTGCCTAAAATATAAATCCCATTATATCTAATGGTATTCATACTTCTGTGGACGGGATATCCATTATTGTTTTGACGGAGTAACCCCGCTGCCAAACTCTAAATCAGGCCCTCAGTCTTTTGTCATAGAGCTCAAAATCCTCCAATGGGGCAAGCCTGAAGCTGTACCTGACAAAGTGTCCTGAGGTCTTGAAAGTCCAAAACCTTTCAAAGTCCTAACTTTTCAGAGTTTTGTGAGTAGCTTCTATTGGTCACTTCTAAAGCTCCCAGGACCTCAGCACTCAGGGATCAGCAGAGGCCACCAGGATGGTCAAGTCCAGGTCTAGTTGCTACTGGTCAGCTGGTCACTTCACAAAAAAGGCCTCTTGCACTTTCTAGTATCCCTGTAGCCCCGCCTAGCCACACAGGACAGTTAACAGACCCTTAGAGTCTACCTCTTAGCTTCGGTACAAGTGGAAACAGGTTCCGTTCTTTAGGTTGCCACACAGATCTCAAACAGCAGGTTCAGTACTTTTCTGCAGGTCCGCAATTTGCTATGATGAGATATTGGTGTGTTGCCAGTGGGTGGAGTGACTACTGAAGACTCTCCAACCACCCAAAAATAAAAATCTCAGGAGCAACCCTACCCACCTTTGCAGCACTTCCTGTTTTCCTTACTGCACCCAATCCCACAGTGCACTATTCTGAAGCAAATCCTGTAGACCAGACTTTTTCTGCTCTTGAAGGGAGCTTGAGTGCCAGCCATTGGTGTATTTAGGAAAATAAGCAATTCCCTTCTCCTCAGCTACATCAAACACATTTTGAAACCAGTTTCCCATCCCACTAAAATGGTGGCAACTGACTACATAGAGTTTAGGAGGCAAATGGCATCTCATTCCCAAGTGGCTGTTTACACTTAGTAAATCGGCAGGCATCACCCTGCTCTCATACAAGTCACTGAAGTTCCAGAATTTTTCCCAGCTACCATTCCTGAGCTGATATCTGTCTCGTACCTCACACAAAGGTCTTCTTGTCAAAAAGCCTAAGTCATTGTCTTAGATATGTTTTTTGATATGGGAGAAGATTTTACTTTTCCTAAATATTTATTAAAAATCTAAGTTATGATTGTATTCTGAACTTTAGTTTTTCTAATAGGGCAGATACAGTCCCTTACAGTGAAAATAGCTTTTGGAGGCTAGTCCCAGTAGGTACATGCCAACAATCAATTCTTGCATGTACCACTATTAAATACTGACCACCCGATCTAAAAAAGAGTGCTTTCATGTAAAAAGGGGTACTTTGGCAGGTTTGCCTGTCGGTTTAAACATGGCACGAGTGAGGCTACACAGGCAGGGATAAAACCATGTTTTCTATGTCACTCTAGTGTACGGCACCATAGGTGCTGCAGTTAATGGGTGGTCAACTTTTCATGTCATTGTGATTTTTACTGCACCATATACTACAGCCTCCCTGTAAAGTTAAATAAGTCAATAGGGATTAGTAAATTTTAACATATTTTAGGGGTCAGAGCACACTTACTGAGGCTTGGACAGCAGCATCTCAGTGTGCACTCAGAGTTCAAAAACCAGTAGTATCGGTCAGCATAAAATAGGGGTGATTATGCAAAAAGAGGCACTTTCTCACAATTTTCATATTTGAATTCTTAGCAGCCCGTAGAACCAATATTGAGTGCAGCTAGAAACTTCAAAATATATTAATGCTACTGCTGGCTACTTCTGGCATGACCTTACTTTTACCGTGCTGCAGACCAAACAAAGACCTTGGGATGCTAGCAGTTGGATGAAAGTCCTGCAACACAGAATCACTTGAGTTTACTTACTAAAATGGTGGTAAAATTCTAACAGAGGAAGGCATGGAATATACCAAAACAAATATTGTAGCACTAATTACAGTAATAAATAAGTAATATTACTGCACCGTGATAAGCCAAATTTCATTCTTGGGATAATGTTTCAGTACTTGATTTTGCCTCTCAAATATAACAGTCCAATTCTAAAACAATTAGTGAAGTAATTGCTTTACTCAATTTGTACTCAATCTTAGCACCATCCAACATTGGTCCTATATTGCCTTTTTTGGGTTCTGACGATATTCAAGACAAATCTGTTCCCACCATTGTGGTTGCTTATTTATAGGTGCAATATATTCATTTTTATTTCAACTTCAGTGGAGCAGTTTAAATTTATATATTACATTAATATTAATTGAGTATATTCCATTTTAATTGAGGTTCACGATGACGAGCTGTATTAAGGGTACTGTTGGTGTCTCTTATATATATTATATATATATATATATACATATATATATATACACATATATATATATGTATATTTATTTGTTGTGTGTGTGTATGTATATATATATATATATATATATATATATATATATATATATATATATATATATATATAATTTTCAAAGAACGGTGCAACCTGATAAAGCACCAGAAGGCTGCACAATATCCAAAAGCTCGTAGAAAGTAGAGAATGAGCACAATATCCAAAAATCACTTATATGAAGAATCGTCGGCTCCATTTATTGAGAAAGTTCATACAATAAACAAAAATAAGTAAACGTCACTTCCAAAAGTACATGAAAAAATAATCAATTAAGTGCCCAAAAATGAACAACACACACACACAGTCCCGGCCAAATGTCGACGCGTTTCTGCAAAAGCCTTCAACTGGACATTGGCAGACATTTTTATACCTATCTATTTAAATCTTCTAGTCCTTCTTTGATTTTCAGCAGCATGACTGAAGAATAGTGAAACAAGGCGGCCATGTTTTAACGTAATGATCTTCAATTCGAACTATTAATTCCTGTTCATATACTAGGGTCAAGATAGTAAATGTCACACTATATATGTTTCATATGATTCCTTGTGTCATCCTGTTATAAAGATAATGACTTTTACATATCAGTTCTTCCAATTATTGGCAACAATTTACAGAATGAACAAACTGTATATATATGTTTTTTTGTGGATAATCCATAATTTTTAACATCACTATTACAAATAATCTATATATAAATAAATATATGTAATATACTATAAACATCGATCAATTCATTAATACAATTAGTATATATATTCTACAAATAGAATGAATGATTCCAACATGTATATAAAAAAGATGATAAAAGAGATGTTAAAAACGTTGTTAAAAAAAGTTGATAATTAATATACATCCATAAATACAAATATTATTATAACTGATGCCAACAAATAAATATCTCAATTCATCACAACAATGATGCCATATATAAACTAAAATTTTGAGAATCCACAAAAATGGGGCTATAACCTTACTCAATGTTGGCCATACATCAATGGGAAAGTCATGTTATGATGTGGCTCATATGGATCAAACAAAGGATCTCTATAAGTAAAAAAGAGACGAGAAAAAGACCCATTCAATATAAATATACGGACACACAAACAGACAGCCTAACAATCACCTAAAAGTGCTACTTGAAGATAATTTCATGTCCAAACATGATGGTCTAGGTGTAAAAATTATATATGTATACTGATTAAAAAATACCTATTTCATAGTCCGGTACCAATATTTATATTGACAAAATCAGAAGAGAATCTCATTATAATATCTATTACTACTTAATATATGCAGGAATTTCATTACTTATAAATAGAGACTACAAAAGTTTAAATTCTCACAAATGTACATAGAGTTCCGCATCTAAATTGTGTCCCCACGGGTTTTCAGAACCAAATAATAAAATCATTCTAGATTTAGTTTGTCTTAACAGAGAAGTTCTATTGCCCCCCGGGGGGGTTAACAGCAATAGTTTTTATCCCATAAAATGTCAAAGAGCTGCAATTGCCTTCATGAACGTCCCAAAAGTGTTTAGCTAAGGGATAAGATGGATCATGATTTTTGATTGCTCTGATATGTTGTAGAAACCTCACTTTCAGTTTGTGAATGGTGCTGCCTACATATTTCTTATGGCAGCCACATTCAATCACATATACAACATACTCAGTATCACAGGTAATGCGATCAGTTATTTCACAAATTCTACCCTCAAATGTAGTATATGAATGGGTATTCTGCGCATATATACAGGATTTACAATGACCACATTTCCAAAAACCCAGACTTTTCTTGGATAGCCAGGATCGATCAACTTTGGAACAAAATAGACTTCTGGTAAGATGATCACCTAATAATTGAGTTTTGCGGTATGTGATCTGAGGATGTAAGCCTATATTCTCTTTAATAGAAGAATCATGTCTCAAAACATGCCAATTTTTTTGTATGATGTTATTCAATTGGGAATGTTGAGAATTGAATTAGAAAAAAAGCCTAGGAGGGGATCTATCATCTTGGCAATTATCATCAACACTTCCAGACTTAAAGAGCAGTTTTTCTCTAGACATATTTAATACTCTCAAATGGGCATCATTTAAGATCGTCCGGGGGTAACCTCTTTCTAGAAATCTCTGTGTCATAGTGGTAATTTCAATATTGAAGCATTCGTCATCAGAACAAATTCAACGAGCCCGTAAAAATTGACTGTATGGAATGCTCCATTTTAAAGCTTTAGGATGATCGCTATTTCCATGCAAAATAGAATTGCATGCAGTTGGTCTCCGAAATATGGTTGTCTGCAGCGTTTCATTGTGGACGGTTATCTGAACATCTGAAAATTCTATGGTATGGGCACTATATTTTAAATCCAAATGGATATTAAACTCATTATTGTTAACTGTATTAACATATTGTGACAGAGAATGTTCATCACCATCCCAAATGAGAAAGAGATCGTCAATATATCTGACCCACAGCACCACTTGTTCCATGTACTTACTGTTGGAATCAGACCAAGCTATCTCCTTCTCCCACCAACCTATATATAGGTTTGCGTATGTGGGAGCAAATGAAGCTCCCATTGCTGTCCCCTGTTTCTGCAAATAATATTGATTATCAAATAGAAAAACATTATGGGTGAGACAAAATCTTCGCATGGTTAAAAGCATATTCGTGTGTTGAAGAAATTCTATTTTGCGGGTGCCTAAAAAATGTCTGCAGGCCTGAATACCATATTCGTGCATGATAGAGGTATAAAGGGCGGTCACATCCATGGTAACCAATAAAAAACTAGATTGCCATGGAATGTTATGTATCTTAGTTAGAAAGTCATTAGTATCTCGCAGATATGAGGGCAGTTCAGTTACATAAGGACACAGAAAGAGATCCAAATAACGGGAAGTGTTTTCTAGAAGGGAGGAATTCATACTGACAATTGGTCGACAAGGACGCTGTTTCTTATTTTTGTGAATCTTTGGTAAAAAAATAAATGCAGGGAATTTTGGGAAATTCAACCTTCAAATAGAGATACTCATTCTGGTCAATAATGCCATTGGTACACCATGTATCCAGCATCTCCCAATAAATAACTTGATATTCAATAGTGGGATTAATACCTAATTTCTCATAGTGATTCTTGTTGGATAATTGGTGGTAAGCCTCCTTGACGTAACTCTCTACATCCATAATTACAATATTACCTCCTTTATCAGAGGGCTTGATGACAATCGTACTGTTGGATTTCAAATCATTCAAATCTTTCCAATCTGTAACTGAAAAATTAGTTCTATTAGATCTTTTCAATTTGTTACTATTCCATTCATTGCGAAAACGATCAATGTCATCAACCACCAATTCATAAAAGGTGTCAATTAAATTACCAGTGGGTAGCTGTGGGTTAAATTTACTGGAAGGTTTTAATGCAGTAGAAGTGGTCTGATCTACTGTGAAGTCCATGGTTTTCAAAATTTCATTATCAGTACCTCTGTTTTTGCTCATGATTTCTCCTGTACTGATCAAATCACCAATCTTTACTAGATCGGGAACATCATTAATGTAGAACCCAGAAGAATTGCCCACATTTCTATTTGACCCAGATAAATGTGCCCGTGTTTTGTTGAAAAAATGCTTAATTAAACGCAACTTGCGTATGAATTTGTATAATTCTATCCTTGTGTCAACATAATCCCAATGTACATCTGGACAGAAACTCAACCCTAGGTTGAGAATACGTTCTTGATTCTGGGTCAATTCAACCTTAGAGATATTTACAATGATATTGGAATTGTCAAATTGGGAATCCCCCTCTAGTCTTGATGTTTGTAATTTCTTCCTCTTCCCCCTCCGCGTCTTGTACCTCCTCGACCTCGTCCTCTGTTCCTGTTTGATTGTGGCGTGACTAATTGTAATAGTCGCATTTCCCTGTGAAAATCCAATTTGTTAGAAGAAGCCTCATCAGCTGATGAACTCAAATCAGAACTCTCATCTACAGAATTTACTGGCACATTTGAGCTGTCTGTTGTTACAATTTTATCTTGGGCTCTGAGAGTATTTTCGAGCAAACATGTAAATTCTTCCTACTTCATAATCTTTTTTGTCTCTATTAAATTTTAAAGCTTTACGAATTTTGATTTCATCTTATTTTTTTTTTGTAATACGTTCTTCCATTTGCACCAACAATTGTATTTCTTGAGAATTACCCATTTTTTCTAATTCTTTTGTTAACTGTTCAATCTTTTGTGTTTGTTTTTCCATACGTCGTTTCGATTGAATAATCAAAGTGTCCATCAATGTAACGGAGCAATCAGATGTATGTGATCTCCATTGCTCCAATAAATCAGGATCCATATCACCAAGAGTTGGCAAAATTAAAATTCTTAGACCTCGTGGTACTCGACCATTTTCTTTATATTTGGTCAATGATATATATATATCACTGAAAAAACAAAGGTCTAGGGACCTTGGGAATTCAGCAGCTATAGTTAGAGTTTTTTTCAAGTAAGTATAACTCGCACCCTAAGGTAACTATAACTCGCACCCTTGCCATGCACAGTTTACTTATCAATAATTATATTGTAAATGTTGCAGTGATAATATCTAAGATGCCACAGAAGATGTACTACAATGGTATAATATGTGGAGTAAATAGCTGTTCATCGCGAAGGTGCAAGTTATAGTTACCTTAGGACACAAGTGTCTGAGGGGGTGTTTGAGTGGGTGCACGAGTCTCTCAGTACATGTATGAGTGAATAAATTACTGTATGAATGAGTGTCGTTTTTCATTCACATTTTTTTCACATTTGCAAATATTTTGTGAATAATTCACAAAAGCTCCCGAAAATTGGCAAATGTTCATGAATATCGTGCATGATGATGCTAAATTATTTTAAACCCATAATTTGCCTTCACCCTGACGCCTTATGCCACTTTCAATTAGAATTTCCAACCCTGGGGACGTGTCCCGTGAAATAAAATGGCAGCTGCAACTTTCTAGTCAGGTTGCGGTCAGCCAATTACAGTGCTTCTTTTCGCTTGCGCATTCCTGAACATTCGCGATTTTCCGTCAAACATTTGTGAAGAATTTGCAAAGCCACTCCGGCCAGAGTTCTACACATTTGGATTTCCCAGAATTTCACAAACATTACTGAATGGACTTACACCAAATAAGTGAAACCACAGTCTGCATACCAAAAGCTAGCTTTCTGCCAAATTTGGTGTAATTCCATCCAATGGTTCGGGCTATTGTCGTGTTCAAAGGTACTATGGAAATTATCATGGGAAACACAACTTTTTTGACTCTGCCTTTTTCTTGGCCCCCTATTGACTGATCACCCCAAAACTTTCAGTACGCAACAAGAATCACTGGCACAATTTTTGAAAATGTTCTTGAAGATTCATCAAACAGCGCCATAGATATATGCAAGTCAAAAAACACCTTTTCTATGTAAACATAGTCCTAACTATAACTACCTAGTGGCGACTGCCACTTTACATATATATATATATATATATATATATATATATATATATATATATATATATATATATATATATGTATATATAAATAATATATACATATATATATATATATATATATATATACATACATACACACACACACTTTTATAGGTGTGTGTATATATATATTTATGTATGTATGTGAATATACATATATATGTATATATATATATATATATATATATATATATATATATATATACATATATATGTACATGTATGTATGTGTGTATCACCTACTGGCGGTGCACCCTTTTGTTGATACATTTCAGTTCTTGATGCAAGCATCAAGACTGGCTTGCCTGCAAGATGCCAACGTTGCCAATCTTTCCAGATGAAACCCTATAGAAAGATCCAGTTACTATGAAATGGGATGAAGCCAGTATTTTGGCATAGGATGGAATAACCTGGGAGTGGGACATAGGTGAAACCAGCTTCTGCTCCCAGTCGCCAACCATGACCAGAATCGGACCATGTGAGAAGCGGTATCTGCCAAATGACAGTTTTCTTGGATATTTAGAAGTTGATCCTTTGCCTGTTGACCCTTTCTCTACTCCTCAAATAATTCCTCCTCATAATAGGGCCACACCTAAAAAGACGTTCAGCAACGTAGTGAATGCAGCTAAAGTTCTTTGTTGTTTGAGCTCTTTTATTTTGTTTCAGTCTGATTCTTTGTTGTTAAAATGAGTTTCAGCTGGAGATGGGTGGTGGAGTTGAGAACAATCATTCATTTCAGTAACTGGTGTGTTGCAACTGTTGTAATCCCTGTTATGTAAATCTCTCACTTTTGGTTCTTTGTGAAAATTATAAAAATGTGCAAACAGACATTTTCCCAGGTTAAATCCCTAAACAGGCTTTTAGTTTGTTAAAAAATAAACTTCTTGTAGAATTGGAATGGGAATTATATTTAAAAATTTGAATATCATCAGTGAGAAAAAGCAGGCACCAAAATATTTTATTTGAACATTATTAAAAGAAATAAATGGGGTATTATCTGTCAATATTTCTCTATAGTTATTTGTTTGGTTCATTGATTTGAAATAAGGGTGTTGCAATACCAAGTTTTGGTCATGCATGGTGCTAGACTTATTCAAGGTCTGAGCTGGAGTACATTTACTACGTTGTGGGTTTTATTGGCTGTAGTAACTTCAGAAGTGCAGTTGGTGACTAGCAATGGATTTACTCTTTTGTATGTAGATACATGTTCCTCCCTAAACTCCTCCCTACCCCTCCGTTAATCCCCGCTCCTTAGCTGCTCAAATTTCATGGTAAGAATTCCTCATTTTACACCTACTGCCCTCTGACCTCCCACAATTACTACAAACACATATTCTTACGTTTGGTGGGAGAGACCTCAACTCACTAAACATAGGGGTGGTTCATGTGGAAGATTTCTGAATGGTATGTTGAGGCACGTTGGTTGTGTTATTGTGGTACTGCAAATCGTAGTTTGTGAACACTGAACTTCTAAAGAATCTTTAGACGTATTTTTCAGTGGAACATCAAGAACACTGCGTCATTCGTGATATCTATTTGAGCAGTTATGCATTTAGTCATATTTTCCCCCGTATATGTACATACATGAATAGTGGATATTGCATTATACATGTGCTTATTGTTGTAGAGTGAGGAACAAGAGGTGAACCACCAAAGGCAGTACTGCTTCGTCCACTGGTGCATTGAATGTTAATAGTATATTGAAATAAAGGGATGAAAGCAAACATAAGTAAAGAGCATTTTTCGAAAGAAAATAGTGTTTGAAGATGAATAAACAATTCATGTGTTGGCTCTGGAGCAGTTTCATCGAAACACGTGGTGTCTACAAAAGAACGCATGCATACATACATATATTTGATGGTGCGGAATACAGTTTTTAGATATGAGGTCGGTGTTACAGAACTCATGTGGAGATTGAAAAGGACAAGAAGGAAAAAGAAAGGATAACTGAGAAAGTCTTGTGTTCCCTGTAGCATGATGAACCATATGTTGCACATTAAGAAAGAGTCTACACTAGATCTTTCATCTCATCTTGAGACTTTTTCTAGCTGTCTCACAAAGAAGAGGCAGTTTTGAATTTCTCATGTTGGATCACGTTTTTGTACCCTTGTGCACTGATCCAACAGTGCACAAATGAGAGAAAGCACATCACTACCAATGCTTTCGATAGGATCCAATACAGTGCCACTCCTTTGACCTGCAAAGCAGGCTATGCATAGGGGAACTTGTTTGATGCTGGCCAAGGCCAAACTGAAAAACAAAAGCAGTCCTGGCAAATACTTCAAAACAGCCCTGCTCTCTTCCTCCCTGATCTGAAGAAAGTGACAGAGGCTCCATCAGCAGCCCTGGCCCTTCAACAGCCGGTCGCTATAGACACCAGACTCCTCGAGACATGCAATGCCAGGCTGGTCCTGATGCAAGCTCCTTATTCTTAATTTTAGCACAAATTGAGGAAACAATATGACCTCTCAAACTTGTGCTTCAATATCTGGGATCCTCTACGAAGGTTACTGCTTTAATAATGACTTACTGTATTATATAGTGTCTATATCAGATTTTTGGGGGCAGTAAAGAAAACAGGCATTATAATTGCCCTATTGACTAGTAATGAATGTATCAACCTCAGAAGAATGAAAAGTTGAATGGGTCTTACTAGAATGCAGGCAGGTAACCTGCATATTACACACAGGTACACAAACACACACATGTGCATGTATGCGCACGATGACACATTTCAGTTGCAGTTCCTTAAATCCCTGCCACATCTTAACCCTCCCACAATAATATGACTCTCATGACAATATTAAATATGTTGTTGACGATCACTTATTATTTTCAATGCAAACAGGAGGTGTTCCATTTGCTTCGCTGAGAAATATAATATTACTCCAAATGTAAAACGTGCTGTTCTTGCCTTGCTTTGTATTGATTAGCTGTTGAAAAAATACAGAGGGGCAGTGAGATGAAAACGTTTAACATATGTCTGGATTGGTCAGAAGAAGTTCCCGCTGTGGCGAATTATATTTTTTGGTGAATGGTGGATATATAGTGAAAAGTCAAACAATACGATTTAACGGTTCCATACCTTAAAAGTTGGACTTAAATGAACCGATTTGACAAGCACTGTTTAATGATTACTAGTAGGCGCAAATAACACCATTGTTGACTGACGTGGTGTACAGCCAATATACGACGAAACTGGCCAAATATTTACTATTACACCGGTCTAACAAAACCTAGAGCACCAAACAAAATGCTAAAGACATGTATATATCCCAAATATGAAATGAATCCCTCTCTGGATGAAAATCAGCCATCCACAGATAGGGTAAAGGCAAATCTTTCTCTCTCCTGCCCATGCTAAATTTTCATCCACCAAATGCCTTCTATGGCTTCAGTAACCCTAATTTGTTCTCCATAGACATCCTGTGAAACATAATTTGCATGAGCGACCCCACTGTCTGTATTCCGCACGCTCTGTGTCACTGAAAGGAAATATTTCGAGAGATATGTGATTTGTGGGTACGCAGTTTTGATGAACTTCTGGTACATGAAATCCTCAATCGTGGTGTTTGCACCTCAAATGTATTTTGATTTGCTACCCATACTATCGCGCGAATTGGAAATACACTTGTTACAATCCAAATCGCGATCTTAGAGTTAGTCTGAACCGTGGAAAAATGAAAGAGGAAATTCCAGTGACAGATCTAGAGGTAAGCAAAGCATGACTAAGCCAGAAAAATAGTGGATCTAGTTAAACACAAAGCTCATTTTTACGACTACTGCTAATAATAACAAGTTGCATATTTCATATTTTAGTGTTAATTACTGATATTTATCAGCGGACCAGCGTTTAATGCTTTTGAGCTAAACATAAAAAGCCTCTCTGCGACCACTAGTTCCTCAGGATTTTGTATCCGAAAACTAGTTACTATAGTCGTAGTAGGATTCTCTTTGGGGGACGCTCTGTAAAGTAACCAAGTCCTCTGTGCCCTTTCTAGTTTCTTATCTATGGTACATAATTCTGCAATAAAGACTGACAAATGTACATTATTATAATATATAGATCTAATTTGCAGATGTGCAGTTTTTTGTTGATTTCAGGGGAGGGACATAATCTCATGAGGGATAAGATTCCAGTGGGTCATGAGGCTTCTGCCTTGCCCATCCATGACAAGAAACAACATATTACAGTCTGACTATCTGCCTATATGGCTTATGTCAGGCTGTTTGCCTGTGTTCTGATTATAAACAAAGATATTTAACCAAACACAGATACCATTGACTTTATTCGTGCATTGAGGTAGGCTCACACTGAGTAGACTCCTGACTAATAGCATAACGTTTTCCTCTGTCAAGTCATTGCACCATGCATTATTTGAGACAGTATATTGTGTTTTCTCTTGTCAGATACATTGCACCCTGATAATAACTTGCACTTTGACTTCTACGCTGTAGTAATACATGTGTGGATGTGTGGTTATTAATACGTTTGCCATGAATAATGTGCTGTTGACATGGCCTAACTCTGAATAGGGTAAACTATTCCTGTTTTGTGGTTGGTGGTGCACTTTCATTGGTAACTAAATAAATGTGAAAGTGGTTCTATTGAAATGTGCTCTCTTTAAAATGGGGCCACTGTCATACTATCCTGGACTTGATACTTGAACAATAAACTTGGGGCCAGACTTGCAAGAAAGTGGTGCATCATTACTGATGCACCTGTTTTCTTGCGTAGCCCTTTCTCCCGTCTAACGACACTATGTGTGTGCCGTATTGCAAATATGGCACACCATTGCGGTCGTAATAACAATAGTGTCAACATTTTTGATGCTATTGTGGTGCTTTTCTACGCTAGAGTCAACAATTTTGATGCTAGTGTAGAAAAGTGCAAGAAGGCGCATTGATTTCAATGGGAGTATCATTTTAACACCTGCTCTGAACAGGCTTTAAAAATTATGACAAAAATGGCACAGTAAAATCTTGTGGATATTTTTCGGGCCTCCTAGCACCAGAACGCCTCCCCTGGCGCAGGCATAATGTGGCACAAGGTGTTGCAGTGAAAAATGCCTCCTTGAGCAACATAAAAAATGGCGCTGATGTGGCGCATGGTGGCACTAAAGCCTTGTGAATCTGGCCGTCTGTGCTTCTGCGCAAATTCTTTCCTTTTCCCATGTTCCAAATTGGAAAAATCCGTAAATATATCCAATGTTAATGTGTAAAAATCAACTGTTTAGTGTACTGTCTGGTAGCGTCTGATTAGGTTCACCGACCCTCACACCACAATCTGGTTTCTTCAATGGAGTCAAACTCCCCACTTCAGTGGAGTACAACGCCCCCCAAACACACACACACACACACACACACATCACACCACGCCCTCCTATGCACAGCTCCTTATATTTGAGATGCTGCTGGTACAAATGACATGTCCTCCTCGTACGACTCGGCTTCTGCTTTCTGCTAGATCAGAGCTAATACGAAAGGATTATAAATGTGCATAAAACATTATTCTGTTCCAGTTAATATTCTTTCATCATTTGCAAAAAAGGAGGAAGGTTAAGCTTACTATACTTGAACTGGAACCCCGTGACCTCTGGGTTTGTATGGACCTTGCACACTCACTTCTAGGATGCAGAATTGTGTTCCCAGCCTGAATTTTGCCTATTACAGGCTTTCTGCATCTATTTTCTTTTTGCTCCCATTGTAATAGCACAGCCTCCCTTGCAGCATCCAGAAAGGAGGGGCATCTGTTGTAAACACTAAGCAAGGGTGCTGTTTCATAGGGTTATACAATGTCTCGCTGGTTTCTGTTGCTTGAAGGTTTTTGCAACCCGATTTCTTACCACAGACTTAGAGTTTACTGCCTACATGTACTGTATCAAATATGTTTTATTTTTAAGGTCTGGTAAAGGTGCATATATTTGTCTCCAAATAAATACTGTAATTTCCGGTTTCTACACGGTTAACCCTGTTAAACGCAGTAGACACATCTGCTGCCAGGAGACTGCTTGTTGCAAAATGACACCTAATGTGAACGTGGCAACACTGCAATGCAAACAACAACTGGAAAGCGGTATAAAGTGGTATCAACGTGTCCGACTGAGTAAAAACACTTTATATGACAAAATTCAAAACGCCCTTCATTAAATCAGAATTTTTTTTACACCAATGGCTTTGCCGCTAATCGCCGTATTCAGTTAAAATACACACTATTTTAAACCGCATGTTTTTTTTTCTTTTTCTGTTAAATCCATGGGGGAAAATGTAATTCAATGTTTTCTAAACTATCTCAGCGCTCACCATTTTTTATATGAAATTTACAAACAGGAACGAACAATGCAACTCGTGTGTTTTTTATGTCGTTCAACACTGCGCCTCTTTTGTTAATTTCCTCGTCAGCAATATTACGCATTTTTATTCCAGTACAAATAGGTGAATCTCGCACCGTAGTGTAAAATGTTAATAATTAAAAAGAAAACTGTAAATAGAAGGAATTCAGTCTTTGTGATAACATTTACTATTGTGTTTAAAAGGGTTGTTCGCTGAGAACAATTAACAATCCGTCACAGAGCTCAGGCCAGTGCTGTGATGCCATCTGTTGGAATACGTCTCTATGCAGCCCTAAAGAGGTATGATTTTCATGTAATCAATGCAAAGTACGGACATGACATTAATTACATCAGAAAAACAAAACAAATATTTTTTCTCAAGCATTCTAAATTGAAAACGACATTTCATGAATAAAAAAAGAAAGTCAGTGGTGTCAGACCCAGCAAAACATTGTAATATGAATCGAATTAGCAGTTTAATCAGTATGTAATGTCACACTACTTTAAAACATGCCCTCACTAAATATGTATTTAAGATTTAAATGCACGGACTGCTAAAGTTAACTATTGAAAATTTATCAGATTTTTAAGTTATTTGCCACAACAGAGTCATCCTTTTTCTTATGTTTACCTATCTCTGGTGAAGGTTTTCTTTTTTTAAAAACATAACATGTTAGGCAATTTCTCTATGCAATGTCATTACCTTGCTGCTTTAAGTCGATGTTGATTTTATGCACTAGGGGGAGCTAAACCACTACTGTATAGTAAATTGAGATTAATTTTATCGTGAAAAGACAGACTAAAGCTACTGAGGAAACACTTTAGATAGTCCAAATTTGAAACATAATTAAATCGAAGTCAGAGAGCGGTGCTACAAAGAACACAACAAGCATCGCTATAGAACTGACTGTTTTGAAGCAAAATACACATTAGGTCCCTAGGCTAAAGCAACATTACTTTACAATATTGTAGACCATCACCAAAGATGCTAAACTGTATTCAGATAATTCACCCCAACATACTGAATATACTACGATGCCAACCAACGCACATTCACATGAATAATTCTGTTAGTATCTAGATTTTGGAACCAGATCTCCCCTTAAAAATAGGATGCACAAACAATATTAAAACATTTATAATGTTCAATAATCGACCACATAACTCAATGAAAGTCTAATAACTGATACAATTGTACTGCAGAGTGTAAAATCGCTAATGCAAAAAAGCAACATAGAGATTTAAAAATAGATGCCAAGAAACAAGTATTTTCAAAGCCAATAGTTCTGGCTTGAACTTTAGTCCTGACTAACATATTTAAAAATCCTGCTTCAGTGGCACAACTAAACAAGCTTTGGGAAAGTGTATAGGTCTGAGTTTAAAGTGATTATGCATGCAGTGTCCGCACATTAAACTGAGGGGGGCACTGCTAATTTAAACAAACTTTAAAACAAACAAAGCTTTGCTTTAAGGGAAATGGGCTGCATTAAAACGTTTGTGAAAATCAGTCACAGTCATGTTAGCCTGCTGACTTTTGCAGAATCATCCCTGTGATTGTGACCAATCGGATTGAGTCACTATTTGTGACCTACCTAATGATTATTAATTAGGTAGGTGCCATTGCGACTCAATACGATTCTTCTTTTTTGTTTACAAACTGACCTAATGCTACATACGAAGGTTCATAAAAAAGGTTTACAGGTCTAAAAAATATTGGTCACAAATTGTGGTCAGTACTTTGCAACCAGTCAGTAACAGATACCATGCAATTCCAGCCTTAAGTTTTAAAATGCATCTCATGTAGGGGTTCAAAGACAACAGTTAGTCTACCTTTGATATGGTGTTCAAATAAAAAATAATGTAAACAACTATTATTTCACACAAACCTAGCATTAATAGAAAATGTTTTGGAAAAAACATCCCCATGATTGTGGCAAATCCGATTGAGTCACAATTTGCAACCTAACTAATGATTAGATATTAGATTTATCAGAATGCAACTCAATCCAATTCTGTTTTTTACAAACTGAATTAATTCTATATATGTGGGTTCATAAAAATATATTTACAGGTCTCAAAAATATCGGTTACAAATTGTAACCAGTATATTGCAACACTTAAATCATATACCCGGCCCTTTGCTTCTACATTGCATATGCAACCTCTAGTATTAATCCTTTTGGGGATCAAAGGCAACACAGACTTTTAGCCTACCTCTGATTTGGTGTTGTAATGGAAAAAAATGTAAATAACTATCTCTCTGTAACAAATCTGGCATTGATAGAAAAAGTTCCCTAAACATTGGGTTGCCATCTAACTCAACAGTAACTCATACAGGGCAACATGGATGGCATTCATCTTATCTTGATTGATGGCCCAGCATGCTTCCTCATTGTTCTGGATCTCTCAACTGCACTCGATATGTTGAAGTGCGAGTGGCAATTGGTGGTTCAAGAAACTTGAGTGGGCATGGGGCAAGGTTCTCATCCTTCCTCTTCTGCCATAAGTAGGTGGTCAGATTAAGAGGTTTTCCTACAAACCTTACTCCCATGCTACTTAATATTCCCTAGAGGTCAAAACTGGCTCCATTACTCTGCACATGGAGACACTTGGAGTGTTTCTGGAAGGTACAGGCGTGGCAGTCCATCGGTGTGTGGATGATAGTCAAATTCATCTAAAGATATCGGCTCATAACACAAAAACTCTGAAGAACTGCTTACTTCTGCTTCTGAATATTCGCTGTCTGCAAACCTATTGAAGTTAAACCCAGATAAAACTGAATGTATTCAAGTTCATCAGCCTTAAAACACACGTTTCACATCAAAATGGCTTGACACTGTTCTCAGTGCATTGTTTTCACCTTACTTTTCTAAAAAGGTAACTATTGCATCGAAGACAAGTGTTGTAACCTGCCCATTGAAATATGGTTATATGTCAGTAGTATGGTATTCAAGGTTTCCAAACCAAGACGAAGTAGAGCTTTTTCTTCTCATATCAGGTCCTGTTTGAATCATACATAAGCTGGGGGACAATCACAAAAGGAAGATGCACCACAATTAATTAATTTTCTTATTCTTTGCCAGGTTCTTTTTCTCCTTAGCACTGTTTATGTCATAGAATCCTCCATCTACCAAGTGCATCGTCTTCTGGAATTTCACACATATATTTTACTCAGCTCTTTTACCCTCTCTGATGTCAGTGGGAGTTTGGAGTCTTTTTGATTTTTTTCAGTATTCTTCTTCTTTCAATCAAGAGATACAAAGTTACCAAGACCATTTTGTCCACTATGTCAATTTTTCCTCTTAAGTGGAACCATCTCAAGAAGACACACTACCCCTTCACATATAATGCTGTACAGGGAGGCATAATGGATACTGTTGAAAGTAGATGTCCGACTGCAGTTCTTGATAGACTGTTATGCCAATGACTCCTTAGGTTTGACAATACCATTGAACCTTCTTGAGACCTAGCACAAGAGTTACAACAATTGACTCCTGAGAATGTGTCACCAAAGTAAACCTTGCTGCCATGATCTACTGACATCCCAATAGTCCCATCAAGTGTTCTGTGTCTTTCTGAGAATCCAGTGAATTTAAGATCATTTTTGGATTCTCTTACGGTGCATTGTGCTTTTTACCCCTCACGCTTTAGTCAAGACAATGTCACAGCCAGTTACCTGATTAGTTGCCTTGCTGGGTGAGCATTGGATTTGTCAACTCCTTTAGTG
This sequence comes from Pleurodeles waltl, assembly GCF_031143425.1. NCBI lineage: Eukaryota > Metazoa > Chordata > Amphibia > Caudata > Salamandridae > Pleurodeles > Pleurodeles waltl. The sequence continues at coordinate 72,704,616 of NC_090450.1, read as the reverse complement.
AAAACTTTGGATCCCTGTTTTCAGTCTTGAGATACCTTAAGAGACATTAGGAAGATGTTTTGATGCTTGATATGGAGTGCTCTCCTGAGGAAGCATTGTGAGATACTCATAAAGGTGGAAGGTATATAATGACTTGTGTGACTGGTGCTTATCAGTTGGTAACCACCTTGCTTGAGAGAACCCAGATGACTCTCTTTCGTGTTGCTTAAAAAAAGAAATGGAGGATAAATTGATTAATTCATAACATCACTTTTTCATTTTCTGAACTTGTTGATTAAATGCTGCTGATCACACTCAGTTTCCAGGAGTTGACGGAAACAAAAAAAGGTTCAGAGGAAGCTATTGCTATTGAAATTTCCATTATGTTACTTCATCTGGCATTTAGAGTATTCAAATAGAAGGTGAATAGAAGTTTTGAGGGGGTATTTGACTGAAAGGGTGGACTGTGTCTAAACTGTGGTATGGTCTGACATGTGATCCAGGTGTTTGTTAAACAGTTTCAGCAAAGTCTCAATCTTCTTCTGAGAATAATGCAGGAGTATCTGGTCCCCCTATATTGGATTTTCTACAACTAATGCTGACAGTCATTTTTTCCTCCTGCCAATAGCTATGCATTGTTGGTTAGTGACACAAATTAAGTGTTCATTCTTCAAGACTAGGCCACTAAAATTAACATTTCAATGAGAGTTAAAAAAGACTTCTGAAGTGATTAGAGAGGCTTACTAATAACTTCAAGTTCGTTTCGAGAGGCATCTTTTCCATTGTAAGTTTCATTTTAAGATCATACAGAAGCGTCATCATTTTACATTATTCCTTCTCCTAATTATGCTGTATGTTTTGGAATTTCTTAGTCAGAAAGGCATAAACCATATGTAAATGGGTCTATTCACCAATAACTTTGACATTAAAGTTTTCATGCCCAGTTTTACAACTCTAGAAGTTATTGGTCATCGAGTGTGATAAGGGACTTCACCCTTTTAATAGTTTAATAGTTGCTAACCTATGTTCAGTACCATGTTTTTCTCAAGTTTTTGCTAAGTATCAAGTTTATTCACTCTTAATATGGAAAATAATAGCAACATAGTGATTGAACGTAGTGCTACAGTTACTGTTGGATATGTTTATTCCTTAACTGAGAAATAGAAGGAGACACCAAAGGTGTATTTACAGGAGATTTCAGAATGGTTTACCTGTTCCATCTCCATCGTTGCTGGGTCACCTTTTGTTACCCAGGAAATACCAAGATCTCTGACTTTTACTAATTATAGAGTCTTAATTATGTTCAAGGCCGTCTAGCTTTTCCTTCTTATAAAGGTCATTTTGGAGTCAGTCCACAGTCCAATGAGCACAAGTTTTACTAAACTTGATTTTGTAGGTTTTTACCATCTGCTGAGGCTAAGGAAAAGTGATATGCAGAAAATGGCTTTCCACACATTTTCAATATTGTGTAACACCATTTTGGTTATGTTACGATCCTGTCAACTTTCAATTCTTTATGGATTCATTATTGTGAGGTGTGTTTCATGTTTGTATTCTCTAGCTGGAGTACATTCTAGTGTTCTCTAGCTGAAAGACATTCTAGTGTTCTCAAAGATGCGACAGAAACATCAAGAACATGTGTTTGGGGATATGCTGACTTTGGTCAGATCATTTGTCTTGCAAACCTGAGAATTTGAGTTAGGAAAGGAAGTAGTTGAGTATCTTGTCTTGAATTTTGACTGAATGCTTCTGGCCTTTGTGTGGTTTCTATTTAGGGTTCTAGAAGGTCTGGTCTCACAGGCTTGTTTTATAGTCTGATGGGTCAGTTTTTATTGATGAGTTCCCTGATACAATCACAAACATTACTTTCAGTAAGCAGAAATGCATGAAATCTTGCATACATTGCAAAACACTTGCACAGCATTTCTTTAGAAGTTCAAAACTGCTGTGATTTGCAAATGTGGAGTAGTCTTTTAACTATCTGATTCTCTAATGGGGCCACTTTATTTTTGTGATCAGGCCTATTTTCTGTCCTAGTCTAATCCTAATCCTAAAAATGGTTCAGCAATTTTAGAATGGCCCTCATCTACTAATGTTAAGGAGATTCAGGGTTTCCTTTAATTCACAAATTATTATCTTTAAGTTATCAAACAAAATTGCTGAGATACTCAGTAGTGTTACTAATGTTTATAAATAGTTGACTGTGAAGATAGATTTTACTGGGATAAACAAGATGAAGATGCCTTTAGTATGCCTAAACTGGTGTTTTCTAAAACACTAATATAATGGTAATGTGACGCCTCAAAGGAGCTCATTTTGGACACCTCTGAACAAGCAGCTGGGCTGGGGCAGTGTTGTTAAAGAAAACAGAAGATGATCAGTAAGGACATTCTATATTTGATTTATATAATATTTTGTCAGAATCCGAATTGAACTGTACAGTACATGAAAGAGAAATCTCAGCCATGAATTTAGCTCTTACTCAATGGCAACATCTGTTGTTGTGTAGCAGAGACAAATAGGTAGTTTGAAAAGAAAAGATCATCCAAGTTTACATTGTTAGAAAAATCTTCAGTACACTAAGAGACACAAAGCTAGATGGGTCTTTTTCTTCACCTAATATGATTTTGTTATCAACTACATTCCAAGTTCAATACATGTGTTGAAAGGTGTCTTATCCTGTCATTAACCAGAGTATTAGTCTATAATTTCCTCTCTACAAGTAGCTGATGTAGCTCAGTCTTTTTTAGACAAAGAAACAATGTCTCGAAGACAAGTGGATCTAAAGGAATAAAAGATCTTCATTTAAAGAATCTTGCAGTTTGGGCATTGTAAATGTATTTCAGCCAATAAGCTACTTTATTCCAACTGTGGCATTGGAATGGATGTTATTGAGAAGTGTAATGGCTCAGTAATTTATGTCATAGAGGTGATGACTACTTTAGATTTAGTTTTATGATATGTTTGGTTGTCAGCTGTTCTTTCTGATATACAATAATATGCTCTTGCCTATCCTATTTGTGCCTGACATAAACTAGTATGTTTTAAGCCATTTCTATGTTTACAGTCATTGCCATCTGCTCTTGGACCTTGGTATATGGCTTATATAGGTTTTTATAACTGCTCTTCCACCTTCAGAAGCATATTGTATAATGATGATTGTATGTTGACACTTTTATAAACACGTACAATTTTTCTCCAGTTTCCAAAGTACCAATAGATGAAGAAGTGCCCAAACATTTTTGACTGATATTTATCTTTTTTTGGCAGTTGTTCCTGATGTGCACAAGAACTAATTGACTATGTCAATACAAATATCTGACAGTTCTTGTCTTGTTAAATAGCCTACACAACAGTGCCGTCAAAAAATGAACCTTTGCACAATTAATGATTTATTACCAATGAAGAACTGTTCCTGCTAGATTAATGGCCTGTTTTTAAGATAACCATATTTGATTAAGTATGTTTATGTGTAAGTTTTTCATTTCTTTTACTGAACTTATATTTACATTTGATTAAATTGCATTTCATAATCATGGTATCAACCTTTACATAAGGCTTAGAATTTGTTAATAATTTTGTGATCCATTCTACTTGAGATTGTTCCTGTGAAATGGGATTAAAGTAATGTGAAGTATTTTGTATTTTTATGTTTTCTTGTTACTTTTATGGTCTTTGACCGAAGTAAAGTAAATTGAATTGAAATGAATTGACTGATATTTATCAACATCTTAAAACACCTCTATAACTTCTTTTACCGGTAGGGCATGGCTTGGAATGCATGGAGTTGGGTGTGTGAGCCAGAGCTCGGCGCTCAAGGCTCCACGGAATGCAACACCGGGATCAATCCTGGACAATGTGAGGTTGACAAAATGATCCCTGGGCCAGGGAGACATGCTGTGGATACCAAAGAACTGGAGAGAGAGGTGTGAACCCTGCAGGAGAATGACCTATGCACAGCTCCCGAAACTCAAGATCGCAGCAGCTGCTAGAGAAGGCTCTTACACTCAATCCTACAACAGATAGGCCAGAGCAAGGTGATCGTAGTTCAGCAAGGCAGACACTGGAGCCAATACGTGAAGGTGGTAGTGACTCTCCTCCCATACCCAGATCAACCACACACACAGTGTGAAGAGCACAGAAGAGACAGAGCCTCCATGGCCACAGGTGTTGTAGAGTGAGGCCAAGGAGACCCGATTTGGGGTGAGCAGACCAGCCACAAGATTTGCATGGCTGCAACTGGTGTGGGTACACACTGCCCCCTCAAGCAGGTATGTCAATTGGTGGGTGGGTGGTCAGTGTGATCATAGAGGCTGCAGTGATTTGCTAGAGTCCACTTGACCCCCTGCACAGACTCAGTCCTACAGGCGGCTTGGTGGCCCCTCAGGAGTGGGAGACAGGCAGGTGGTATGGGCAAGTTTCCGGGTAGGGAGTGGTGGCAAATCACTTTGGGGAAGCCCCAGTGCCACCCGCATCCGTGGTAGAGCCTGTGCAGCTCAAGGCAACATTGAGTGCATCCCGGGTGAGGTTGATGTGAAAGTGGCACTGGCAGATGTGGGCTCAAAGTGATCCAACCAATAATGGTGTGACCGACGTTTGTGGTCAGCAAATTCAGGTGTATGGTGGGTAAGATCAGGGACTTGGTACCTAATGATGGGGGATTAATGATGGTGTAGCCAAAGACTGTGAAACTCCTTCCAAGAAAAGATCCTCCCAGCCAAATGGAGGCAATGAGTAGCCAGCGGCAGGACCGAAGACCGCGGGGAAGGCCAAGGCAACATGGCCAATACAGGGGACTCAATGGATGTATGTGGGGCCACACACCATTACTGATACAGAAGCCTTTTCAATTATTGGTTGCCTTAAGAGTTCAGAACAGTGGGTAGAATGACACCTCGAGCACTGGGTGACTGGACAGTTCAAGACCTGCCACATGAGGTCGTTGGGAGGGCGGTCTGAGAGGTTACAGTGCCAGGCTTGCTCCAACTCGCATTTGGTAACATTCTGCAGTGTAAGTTGGACAGAGGTTGACAACCAACCAGTATGGCAGGTAACACGAAACACAGTAATCTGGAGGTCAGACTCCAATGTTTTCTTCCTGGAACATCAACGACCTTGCTAGCAAGCTAGGTGTTATGGAAATATCCAGCTGGGCAAGACCCAGACATAAGATTGTAATAACAAACACACCTAGTAGGCAATACATGTGGGTTTCTGGACTGAGGTGAAAACAAGTTGTTGATTCATGTGGGATTTTCGTTCAGTTGCAGGGTTGTGATGATTCTAGTCTTCAAGACTCTTCCATTATGGACAAACAATGTAGGGTGCCAATTCCTGGTGTGTGGTAGATGGAAAGGTGAAAACCTGGTGGTTTCCTTGTGACAAGTGAAAGTGATAACACAGAGGATAGGATAGCAAAAACCGCTAAGGCCCTTCTAACAGTCGGAGATTACTCTAACTTTACCCTACAGGGTGACATGAACAGAGACATAGTGGGTCATTACGAAGCTGGCGGTCGCATGACCGCCAGACTCACAGTGGCGGCCCCACTACCAACAGGCTGGCGGTGGGACCGCCACATTAAGACCGTGGTAGAGCTGCCACAGTCAGACCACCGACACCTCCAGGCTGCTTGGCGGTTCCAGTGGATTCACGTCCTAGAGGGCAGCGCTGCTTGCAGCCCCGCCCTGGGGATTAGAAGTCCCCATCCGTTTGACTTTCCATGGCGGTTCACACCGCCATGAAAGGGTTTGCAGAATGGGGGATTTGGGGGGGCCACTGGAGGCCCCTGCACTGCCCATGCCCTTGGCATGAGCAGTGCAGTGGCTGCCATGCACAGCCCCATTGCGAAATCCACTGCCCGAATTGCGGGTAGTGCTGCTGCACCCGCTGTGCTGCCACATTGGCACCGGCTCCATTAAGAGCCAGCATCAATGTTAAGGCCCTGTTCACCGCAGGGCCGGCAGGCAGAAACACTGTTTCCACCCGCCGGCCCTGCGGTGAGGTCTTATTAGGGCCGACGGGGTTCAGGCCCCGCAGGCGGTCTGATGGTGGGAAGAGTTTGGTGGGCGGCCTCCGTCACCCGCCAAACTCTTAATGACCCCCATAGTGTCCAGATGGATGGAGAATCAACCAGGGGTGTTGCAATATTCCTATGTTTGCAACTCACTTCACTATACGTAACAGCTGGATTACCTCCAGGTGCTGTGACATTAACCTGATAGGTTTATTAACACAAGCTTTCTACCAGCGATATATGGGATCATTCTCCCATGGTCATGACTATCCAGACAGGCACACTGATGATGAGGTTGGGTTGGGTTGGCGATGACCCACGGGAACTGATGGAGAGGAAGACAAGGAAATTCATCACAGAGACCACAGACGTCCACTGTAAAGAGAAAACAAGGACTGAGGAGTCAGTGGTGGGCTTAGGAGAGGCTTACAAAGCAGTAATAAGGGGGCATCCGATTGTCAGGGTAACAGAAAGGAAGAACAAGTGTAGTGATTTGGAGACTAGATTGATACAACAGGAGGTGGAATATTTTGGCTTTTCCCTTGCTGGCTCTGGCACACCATATGTGAGTGCGGAAGGGTTGAATTCAACTTGCTGTTCAGCATGAAGCAAGGTCACGATACAGGGCAAATTCGGGTAAGATTTACATGGAAGGCAACAAGGCTTGGAAATTATAGGCCTGATTAGCAAAGAAAGGAGAGGGCCATAGATGGATTTATTCAGTGTGTAGGGTGAATGTAAACGTAGTTGAGACACCCACAGACATAGTTCAGGCTTTCGCTGCATTCCTACACAAACTTTATTGGCCACAAGAGGGAGGCAAATTGAGAGACTTAGGGCCTGATTAAGATCTTGGCGGATGTGATACTCACAATCATGACGGATATCCTGTCTGCCATTTTACAGGTTCCATTACATCCTATGGAACTTTTAATACAGCGGGTGGGCTATCCGTCACATTTGTGATGGAGTATTTTAGCCGGCAAGATCATAATCAGGCCCTTAGACAGCTTTGTCAGGGACATTCTGGCTCCCAGCTTAAGAAGGTAGAACATAGGGCCATTGTAGCTGACATAACAAATACAAAGCTGTATGAGGAAATAGCCAAGCTGAAACATGGCAAGTCTCCATACTTCAAAGGTCTGCAACTGATATTCTTTCAGTGTGTATGATCTCAGACCAAAGGGCTGCCCCAAGCTATAATCTAGGAGGCAAGGAAAGAAGGTACCCATCATTGTGATCGGAGGCAGGCTACTACCATCCTTATTCACAAGAAGGGGACAGCACCAGAGGAGTGTGCCTCCTATAGGCCGATATCACTTCTCAACATTGAGGCTAAGACACTGGTGAGGTTCCTGGCACATAGCATGATGCAGGTGGTGGGTTCACTTATTGCCCCAGATCAATCGAGTTGTATGCCCTACAGTGTGACAAGGCACAATCTTAGGAGACTGTTTGGGTGTCTGGCATGAAGGGACTGCCTAAGAGAGCCAGCTGTACTGCTGTCCCTAGATGCTGAAAAAGCAGCCCTAGGGTCCTGCAGATCATAAGCCTTTTTGGCTCCCATACCAGAATTCACATCACATGAAACACCCAGGTGTTTTGACATGCCCCTTGACATGGGAAACAACTGGTTTCTTGTATCTTGGGGTTTACTTAACAAAGGATCAGGTGTTTTCCACTAGTAAAAAACTAGATAGGTTACTTGAAGACTACAAAAATGATGTAGGATACTGGCAGCAGTTGCCTCTGACTCTGTTGGGCAGTGCAGCCTTCTATAAATTGATCTAGCTGCTTCAATGTCATTCTTCTCTGTAGAACACCCTTTCAAGTTACCAGACAGGTTCTTCCATTCGGTGGCCTAGGTGATGAAACTGTTGCTCTGGGACAGTGGGGTGCCCAGAATAACTTTTGCTATTTTAACCAGGAAGTCCCTGGATGTGCTGCATAAAATGGAAGGTTATAGGAAATGGGATATTCTTCTTCTCTGTAGTGGGAGACATCGGATGCATTCCCTGAGCTGCAGAATCAATATGATCTAACCAATGCCTCAAATACCTAGAGTTGAAATATCTCATGTGAGACTTTGAGGATCTGCTGCTGTGGCAGAAAAGACACCTTAGGAGTATCGGGTGCTAGAATCCCCTTTGATCAGTCACGCAGTCTCCCAAATTCATAATACACTTCTGAACAGTGGACTTCTCTTGGTGGATAGCCTGAGAGATAGGTGGGAGCGGGGATTTTGTTGGGTTGAACATGATGAAAGGGGGACAGCCTGCACGTACCCAAGGGAGGTGGCCATACCTGTGGGATTTTGTTTAATCCAATTAGAGATATCCCACAGGTCATACTGAATGAGGACCTGGCTGTTCAAAATGGGTAGGAATGACTATGATCTTTGTCAAAGGCACTGCAGGTAGAGGTACATTGCTATACAAAATATGGGGCTGCCATTGGGCGGAGGGATAGTGAGGCAGGGTAGGTCACAAGATAACTGCAATCATTGATGATGTCATTAATTGATGCACAGAGTATCTGAGCCGAACAGATACAGGACAAACATATGTTCACCTTCTAAAACATAGCCATGATGGTGGTGAGGCATAAAATAATAAGAGACTTGGAGGTGTAACAGTTCCAACCCAACACGAGTGGGAATCCAAAATGAACAGGTGTATGAGGGCTGAACAATTGCTACACAAGGCACAGGACTGCCTGATCAAGTTCAATAAAATATGGGGTCCATTGAGGAGAGTGGAAAAAATGGAGGAGTGTTAGGCAGGAGGAGTCCCTGGACATGGAAAGAGAGAGGTTATGGTGTTGGACTGAGGAAGCTGGGTGACAACAAATATGATATACTGATTTTGGATGGAAAGTGTCTACTGACCCATGTGCTACTGAACTTTGAATACTCTCTGTGTAATATATACCAGACGTTTGAAGCTCACAATTTCTGTTTATAATCGGTTATGATACTTTGTTTATGTACTGCAAAGATATTAAAAAGATTTTCCCAAAAACTTTGTTAGAGGTAGTCAATATGCTTTTGAAGAATATTCTTTAAATCATTGGGCATCAAACAAGCTTTGTCTTTTGGTCATCTTACACAGAAAAATAGGCAAAGTGAGTGAACAAATCAAAATGTATAGCAAAGTCTATGGTGCTACTTCAGTGCAACTCAAGCTCATTGGATGTACATTGGCCAATTGACAAACTGTCTTATAAAAATACAACTCATAGCACCACTATAGTGCTACTAAGATTACACCTTTCTATTATATGCAAGGACTTCATAAAACAGTTTTCTCTCTTCCTCTTCACTTCCAGTGCCCACTGACATAAATAGTTATAAAAGCATGCATAGACAGCTTGTTTCTGAAAGCTTAAGTTGATTTAAGGACAAAATGGAAGGAAAAGGAGACAAAATAAAATCAAGTTCTGCTCTTTCGGCTCCTGGGAAGAGGTTTGGTTGTCTTTTTGTTTTCTTTCTGTCCATATTTTGCTAGTTGAATTTCAACAACAATTTTATTGTGACATTTGTTATAACTAAATCTAATCTATTGCATTTTAGCTGGAGTTATCTTAAACTTGGAACATTAATTTTGCTTTGCATTCACCCCAGTTGAAGTCATACATTTCTGATCTTTATTATTAGTTTCCATCTGAACCACCACCAATTATGATAAAAGGGCAGCCAAAATATACGTTTTTAAGAAATTTGTGATTCTCAGAAAAACGTAGTTACTTTTTACTATCTTCTGTGATGTATCCAATATTATGTGATCTAGATCTCCGCATTTTAAAATAGCTGTTTTATCATATATATGTTGAAATACATATTCCATAGCTAGTGATCCTGAGTTCGTAAATCATGAATGAAGAATTACCACTATCCTCAATGCACCCATCACCATGGCCACCTTCCCCAAGAAGTGGAAGCAAACGGAAGTCAACCCCCTCCTTAAGAAAACATCCACCAACCCCAGCAAATTCAACAGCTTCTGTCCCATCTCTCTGGTCCCCTTCCCTGCCAAGGTCCTTATAAAAGCCATCAACTGCCAACTCACAGAACACCTCGAAAACAACAACCTTCTCAACATCTCCCAGCCCAGATTCTGCACTAGCCAATGCACTGAAACCACCCTCATCACAGACAACATCAGAGCCCTCCTGGGTTCAACATAATTTCCTATGCTGACGACACCCAGCTCATCCTCCCGCCATCAGAAGAGCCCTCCACCACGAGAGCCAACTTCACAGATATATGATGAACATTGCCGACTGGATGAAAGAGAACTGCCTGAAACACACGGAAGTACTGATCTTCGGGAACATCATCTCACCCTGGAAAGACTCCTGATGGCTCTCAGAACTAGGGCCCTCATCCACACTGTAGGACCATGTCCACAACCTCAGCATCATCCAGATGACAAGCTACCAATGAAAAACCAGATCAATACAGGCTCCTCTGCCTGCTTCCTCACCCACTGTATTCTTCGCAGGATTATCAAATGGCTCCCAATCAACACCAAGCATACCATTACCAAAGCCCTAGTGACTAGTTGGCTGGACTACTTCATCACACTCCATGTAAGATGCACCTCATGTCTCCTGAAGAGACTACAGACCATACAGAACTCTGCAGCCAGACTCATACTCAACCTTCACAAGCAGACCCACATCACCTCCATCTTAGGGAGCTCTACTGGCTCCCCATTCAGAAGATATTCCATTTCGAGATGCTGATCCATTCCTTCATAGCCCTGCACAACAAAGGACCAGCATACAACAACCACTGCCTGAACTTCCACCAACCCTACAGACACCTGCGCTCCGCCTCCCTTCTCCTTGCTCACACCCCTCACCCACATCGAAGCCACAATGGAGGTTGCTCCTTCTCCTACCTCATGGCCAGCGCATGAAACAACTTCCCTTTCCACCTCTGGACCTCTCCCTTCCTGCTGAAATTTAGGAAACTCAAGACCTGGTTGTTCGACTGAACAGCCTGGTCTTGTTTTGAAATAGTTTTGAGTAAAATGCTGTGTATAGAGCGCTGATATTGCCAACATGACATAGTGAACTGTAAAAAGTTACCCTGATGAGTGATAAGATGTGCTTTACAAGTCCAGCTGATTGATTGATTGATGAACAATCATTTGGATTACCACTGCTCTCTGTTAGTAACCCAAAGCATTGGCACCATCTCATTTACATATTGGGTGGGGTTCTAAGAGGTTACAATAACCTGCCTTTTACATTCAGCCCTGGTGCACTGGCCTAAGTTCACTTGAGTCATCTGTGGGTGTGAAAACAAATCTTGTAGAGATGAGCCACAGACTCAGTTTACACAACAGATCTCTCCCTATAAAATATTCTTTAATCTCTGCTTTCCTCTCACTCGGAACGTAGTTCTGTTCTCACTTCTAGGCTCTCTTCCATTTACTTGTTGTCTCTAGTTCTAATTTATTTAGAATTTCTAACTATCTCTCTGTTCAAACTGTGGCTTTTTACATACATTCTATTCTCCTCACTCTTAATCCAAGATATACCTTACTTTCTCTTTCAGTGCTTCACTTTGAGGTAGGTTTACTCTCACTACACTGTCTCTTGCTAGCCTCTCACATTCTGTACCTCTGTTCTTGTATATGGCTTTCAAATATCCCAGGTTTAGCAAGTCTGTTTTGAAATAGTTAGGTACTGAAACTGGTTCTAGTAACATGCTGTGTATTAGCTGTTTAACAATATAGACTGCTGAGATTGCTGACATAGTGGACTATAAAAATATCTAAATAAAATACATAAAACAAAACCAAGACCAACAATCTCCTCACCACATAGGGAAAGAGTTTATAGCCCTTATTTATGGACATCCACATCATGCTATTTTCTCCTTTGCAGGCCCAGTGTTGCCAGCCCATCTGCTATCAGACTACCAGCCTACTCTACTACTGCTGCACATCCATGTGGCTGGCCACTGACATTAAGCAGATGGCAAAGACTGACAAGCCATGTTTGGTTTGTTATTTGGTTAGAACCTCTGCATTTTGTCATCTGGACATGTGTAAGAGCTTCAAAGCAGTAAATCAGTGACTCACTAAGCATCCAGCGCTCAGAAACTAGAACACAACATAGGAACTAGAACTTTGTAATATGATTAGTAAGCATTACTATGCGTTTGCTGTCACCCATTCAATACACCCATCTCCACCTGCGGGAAATCATAGAATGATATGTCTTTTGTCATGCCTATCTTGTTGTTAGGTTATTCATTCAGCACATACTCACATTCATTTTTGCCTATTGTGCTTAGGTCTGAGGCCCGTGACCCTTGGCATTTTAGTTCTTTTATTATTTTAGCAAGGTATAATTTCAGGGGTGAAGTTTTATTATTCTTATCTATTACCCTTCTCTTCAGTATTTTGTTAGTCATTGCTTTGCATCACATTTCATTCTGTGTTTGCATCAAGGCTACATATGATAGCTTCTCAGGTAATGCCAACTCAGAGAGTACAGAGTCTTCCTTACACAGAGAGGGGCATGTTGTGACATCAAGGCAGTTCCTTAATATAACACAATGTTTATTATAAAACATCAGACTGCCTTAGCATCCTTAGAGGGGACATTCCAGTCAGATCTCCATCTTATGCTGCAAAATTTTGTTATTCATTGCTTTGCATGACATTTCATTCTGTGCTCCCATCAAGACAACGTTTGATAGGTTCCCAGACATTGCCGTCTCAGAGAGTACAGTGTGTTCCCTACACAGATAAGGATGTGTTGTCACATCAGGGAAGTTCCTAGAATAACACAATATTTATTATAAAACAGCAGCTACCTTAGTATACTTAAAGAGAACATCCCAGTCAGATCGCCATCTTATGCTGCCCGTCGCCTTTGTAGTTTCAGCAGAGACTTGACGCTTCCTTCTCTGTCAAGGAAGGGTATTTTCAGCAGACTAACCAACCTCTCCTTTACCTACAGCTCAGATATGGGACTGAATGGACGGATTAGGGCTATGACTGTTAGTTGCTCACATATAGGAAACTTAGTAGTGTGTGTAGGAATATTGGTAATACTATTGTGACAAATATGGTGGGACTGTTTCTATGTTTCACTGTCTTCGTCACCATTGTAAGTGTCTGGTTTTATCATCCTCATAATCACATTTCATGTCTCTTTATGTAGAATGCATTTGGTTCAATAAACTCTACTGAACAAAGATATGCATCTGCCTGTCTTTACATTTATGGGACTTGTGTAACTGAGAAAATGGGGCATGATCTGTTTCCATGCCAACTTCCTGAGGGGGCTAAGAGTGTCATGCGATGGACTGCCACAAATCACTTTTACCTACGGTATCTGTGAGGTGTGGCTAGCTAGCCAAAAGAGTTAGGCTGACAGCTGCCATGCTGTTTGGGATCTGACTCAGCTCCCCATACTCTGCAGTGCTGCCACCCAAAACTCAGCAATCTCATTATTTTGGCAAAAGTCTCACGATAATCTCATATCACAATAAAGCATGCCTCTAACTGACACTTTTTTGCCAGTAGCTGTCACCCACAGCAGACCTCTATGCATGTTCAGTCACTTCATAATACTGACATGTTGCCATACCTACATACTGTTTTTGTCGTGATTTTCACTGAACTGTATGTGTTTCTCTCAACAGGCACATTGAACACACTCATGTGGTGACTTCACCATGGCTCACCCATTAGCCCACATATGGAATATCTGCAAGCAGCTATTCAGATCTCTGCCATCCATTGGTCAAGTAACTCTGTTTCCTTTTTCCACCTACTAAAATGTACATCCATCTGCATCTCTTTGACCCATTTTGGCATCCTAGGAAAAGGTCTGTCTGATTTTCAAGTTCAACTTGGGTAAATAATATGCTAATAACCACTTTAACATATTTCTGCATTGACCCAGATTGTCACACACATCACCTTAGTCCTCAGTCACACAATAATATCTCTGATGTTTTTCATGACTGTTTACAGCAGCTGAGGCCTCCGGGTACACATATCCACTTCCACCTTCTAGCATTGTTGGTCAGAAGCTGATTTCACAAGATCCGCACAGAAAGCTAACATCCATGACACTGCCAGGTAAGATGTACTTCAATCACCCATCCAGGGGTCCATATCAAGCGTCAGATACCTATTTATACGATTATTATGTTCCATCTGTCTATGTCAAGTTATCATCTGTATCTTTAAGTTACAGTACAACATGTCTTGCTGTTTCAGAAAGTATGCTTCTACCCCTAAATGCCAAAATGTCAAAAATCATTTCCCTCCCTTTGCAGCAACTGAAGACTTTAGCCTGATGATGATGCCCTTCCATCCACAAACAGAAACTGGCATACAACCCTAGGAGAAAACTCATTGCTCCTATCAGTTTCCATCTTATCAGCCTCCCACACTGCAAAGGACAAATAGATTGATTGCCCTGCAAAGAAAGACACCTCACAGACCACCTTACTGCCATGTAGTTGTCTCTCTCATTGAGCAGTCTTCAAGATTGCACTGCACTTTTCTACCACTTTTTGTCCTAACAGGACAGCATCAGGAGCAGGATGGAGGTGGATATCGTCAGATGGAAGGATGGATCACAAGTGCCTGCTTTTCCATTTCTTTTGTGTAACTTCCCATTTTACACAATTGGAGATTGTTCACCTCTACATAGTTCTATATAACGTGGTGGAGCAATCTGCCTCACTATGCAGTTTGACATAGCTAGGGCAGGGTAATTAAGGAAAAAGAGAGATACTTTAAACCCAGACTGTGACACATGCTTTGGGCAACAGATGATCCCATAGTGGTACCACACAAGTGAAATGATACACCATAAAAAAAACATGTGTGAAATGTATCAGTGGCTTCTCAGGAAGGTATGTGGGATACAAGTCCACCTTCCAACATTTCTTCAGCATGGACTGTGATGCAACAGCCAAACTAGCATGTCATATGAAATATGAGACCATTACTTGACCATGCACATGCAGACCCCAATCACTGGACTGTGACCCCCCAGGCATTAAGATGGGGCCCATAGAGAAGGGTAAAAGTCTTTGTGTAAGTAGTTTCACAAGGCAATCTTGAGTAACATGCAGTGGGCTGCTATGGTCTTGATCATTATGTCTGGTTAGTACAGGAGATAGAGGCAGCTGAGATTCGACTTGACAATGAGAAATTGGCCCAATGATGGTTTGCATGCCTACGCATGCCTACGCATGCCTGATGTACCACTTTTTAGGCAAAGAGGTTAAATGTTGGAAAGGATGATGTGATAAATAAATTAACCATACAATTAAACCAATTGTTGGATACATGGTACAATGATGGTTTACTAAACAAGGATGCGAGATTATTCTTGGGGAATGATAATCCAATTATGCCTACAATCTATTTTCTCCCAAAAATTCACAAAAGTTTGGAAAAACCACCAGGTCGCCCAATAATTTCCAGCTGCGGTACCTTATTTGAGAATTTATCAATATATGTGGATTCCTTCTTAGCCCCAATAGTAACAAGTCTCAGCTCTTATATCAAAGAAACAGGGAACCTCTTAAGAGCACTCAGAGGAATCAACTGGGAACCAGAATACAAACTTGTCAAGATAGATGTTGTATCTCTTTACACATCAATTAAGCACGAGTTGGGTCTCATGGCAGTACATCATTTTTTACAACAATGAGATATGAAGTATTTAAAACATTCAAAAATGCTAATGAAGATGATAGATTTGTTCTTGATGAATAATATCTTTCTCTTCAATCATCAGCTACATGCCCAAATATGAGGGACAGCGATGGGGGTTTCCTTTTCACCCAGTTATGCAAACTTGATGATGGGATGGTGGGAGAAACATGTAGCAAGGAGTGATGACAATAAGACATTTGCAACAAAAGCCATTATGTGGCCAAGATACATTGATGACCTATTCATCATTTGGAATGGAACTGAGAAGGAATTTGTACAGTATTTTGAATGTTTGAATGAGAATGAAGTGGGTTTAAAATTTACCTATAACATCAGTTCCCGGTCCGTTCAATTTCTGGATGTTCTAGTCTACATTGAGAACATTAAGATTGAAACGACATTATATCGTAGAGCTACTTCCACAAACAGTATATTACTTGGAGCTAGTTTTCACCCGACATCCCTGAAGAAAAGCATACCATATGGAGAGTTTATTAGGATCAAACGCAACTGTTCTACGGAACATGAAATGGAACTGAAATTCAGAGAAACTCGAAAAGATTTGCACAGAGGAAATACAAACTAAAAGATATAAATTTGGGAGAATGTAAAGCTAGATCTAAAACGAGAGCTGAAATTTTGAACAAATCTAATTTTGAGAGGGACAATAAGGATTCCATTATCAGGATGATCATGACATACAGTAAAGAAAAGCATCTGATCCTAAAAATACTCAAGAAATATTGGGATGTTATAAGGAAGGACCCCGATATTGGTAAACTTATTGGGGAAAGACCTATGGTAACATAGAGGAAGGTATCGTCTATACATGATCTTCTGGTGAACAGTCACTTTCAGTTAACCAAACCTTTGAATTGGTTACAGACTCAGACAATAGGGTTTTCATGTTGTGGCAAGTGTAAGGCCTGCCGGATAGGCGTGAATACAAGAGAATACCCAGATTCAAAAGGAAGATTAATAAGTATTACAAAGAGAATTACATGTGAAACTACTCATGTGGTATACATAATTGAATGTGAATGTGGTCTTCGTTATGTGGGAAGTACAATCTGTCCTTTAAAAAAACATATATTTGAACATGTCAGGGCTGTGCAAAATAAGGATGTAAACTATGCTTTGTCTAAACATCTAGTCACACATGAAGGAAAAACCTGGACGAATAGGAAGTTCTTTGGGATCACGACCATTGAGCATAATGAAAGAGGAGGAAACCGTGAGCTCAGGCTTAGACGTTTGGAGTCTAGATTAATAGTACAACTCAAAACAAAGACTCCGAGGGGATTAAATAGCGATGAGGAGCTTCATTACCACCTATGATGGTTTGTGGCTAAAAAAAAAATTGGTGTAATTAGAGGCCATTTAATGAAGTGACAGTGTGAAGAGTAAACAAGCACTTAATGTTTGTGAGGTAACAGACATAGGGTCAACCATATGGAGGAACGGGTCTGAAGGTATAGATTTTGAAGACATTTACATGTACTAAGATGAGTATGATGTCTGGAAGAGAGATATACATGAAGTAATGAACATGTGGCCTCAAATACTATACCAGGTATACACAGTAGATTCATAGATACAAGGTAGATCAATGTCCCCGAAACTAGGTAAACATCATCACTCTCACAATGTAAACATTGTCATCAATATTTCATGTATAAAACATATTTTTCAGCCCAACATCCCATAGATATGGTTAGCATGGTAACATCTATCCCACAGATACTATTCATTTATCTGTAAATTATTATTAATTAGTCTTGGCTTTAGAGATATTTCCGTAGTTAATCATTCAACTTCCTTTTAGATGTTTATAGTAACAGAAAAGTTTAGTGAATTTTGTATCATGTTTTAATTGTCACAAGATTTTGTAGGGGACTACGTGTCACAGCATGCACTTGGATGGTGGTAGTAAGATGAACTATAAATAGAGATTCATGGGAAGGTTTTCTTTGTAAAACTGTGATCAAGACCAAGAGGTTGAAACGCGTTGGTGGTGTCTTTTAATATTTTTCTTGAATAGAAGCAATTAAACTCTCCTGGAGTGCAAACGAATCAATTGTTTGGCAATTGTTGGTGTTGGAGATTGTGGAGGAATGGTCCTTTCCTCACATTTGCACCTGTGAAATCTGCGCGCCATAAGGTGGACCTTTGGATGGTGTGAATATATATATATATATATATATATATATATATATATATATATATATATATATATATATATATATATATAAATATATATATATATATATATATATATATATATATATATATATATATATATATATATATACAATTCTGTTTTCTGTTTGGAGGGGGTGTGTTGGCGATATTCGATAATTTGAATAAATCGAAGAGCATCGAACTTTGTGAGAGTTGGATCGTTTTATGGCTCTAGAGCTGTTCACATCCTGTTTCTATGCAGCCGTACTTTGAGTGAACTCTCTATTCCGTCTGAATATATATATATATATATATATATATATATATATATATATTTTTTTTTAATGTATAAGATCATGGCATCGCATGGCTGACATGGCATGTGTGATGTATGGCAAATATTCATGCCTAACTTGTACAGTCACCAATCCAGTTTCATTAGGCGCAGTAGTATGATCTGGAAGACAGGCATGCGTAATCAGTTAATGACAGTGTAATTATTCAGAAGCTGAACAAATTTAATGCCTGTTTCATTTGTACCAGCACACAAGTGAGATGCTTCAAGAGAAGGTTTACATCTCTTCCGCGCACCAGTGTCAAAATGATTATATTACAGTTTGCTGTGAAGTGGCAGTAATATCAAGGGATGAACACATTTACAAGGACATACTTGGACAATGGCAGTCACTTCGTGCCCTTAAGGGTAATCAACAAATAAGGGTTTTAAAAAATTAAATAGGAAAATATACCTGATAGTACATCGATCATGTCTAAAGAGCCTCTGAGTTTCAATGATGTGTGATTTAGATGCAGATGGAATGTTTTACTATGGGAACCACCTATTTTTTTCTTTTATTTCAGTGTCATATGTGTGATTTTGACATCCTGTATTTAAAAATAAAAGACTCAACTCCATGTCTAGTTGAGCGGAGTATTTAGCATATTCCATCAAGGTGATCACACTTTAGTTTAAAGACAGTTTGCGTGTCGTCGTTTTTTTCTCTATTTTATTAAACTCTTGTTTTTTAATTGCAAGTTGAATGTTGGGATATTCGCATATGAAGAACTTAAAAATATATGTACTGAATAATCAAACCTAGAACTTCAATTGCTAAAACTCAGACAAAAACTAAATGAACTATACATCATTTAAAAAAAGTAATATAATTCCAATAACCAGTGTCAAATTCCATTAAAAAGGCCACCTTATGGCAAGGAGTCATGCTCCCACCTGAGAGTCCTCACAATAGTCCTTTGAATGGTAAGTTATTATGTGCCTTTGCATTAGCCAGGGCACGCATCAGGGGTGCCTCCTGGTCTCTTTGGCCATACTGATAAATTGTGGTCTCATACGGACGGGCCTGTGATGGGGGAAAACTGGTGGGATCAAATTTGGAAACTGAAGCTTGGCAGATCTCCAAATGCAAATGTTAATATTCCTACAAGAACCACACTGAAAAATGTGGATAACCCAACAAAGATTTCCTTTGCTACACGTTTCAAGCCTTAATACTCCTGTCTTCACAGCTGCAATAGAACCTGAGCCTTTGGACAAGTCGAAACAAGTAAGTAGTCTAAATGTATCAGATATATTTCTCGTATTTCATTTACTCTGTTTTCAGACATGCAAGGGAACATTTAATCCAGATGACCCTGAGCGACACCATTTTGTCCAATTGCGACATCGGTAAATGAAGTGAATCCACCTACCAAGGAAGCAGTGATCGAAGATTTACTTTGATCAAGACATTTGTAAAGACAGCATGCAGTATGAAGGGAATATTTTCCACTGTACATGATATACCTTTAGGTGCTACACCCCCTCTGTCTCATCCGTGAAGGGTGAGCTGGCAGGGCCTTTGGGTCAGGAGGTAGGGGAGAACCAGAGAGAACTATTAAGGAAAATATAACCTAAATCTTGGTAGTATCCTACATAGGGAGGCTCATTATGAGATTGCCTTTTTTTGGTAGCTATGCTAAGCTAAGTTGAACTACTTTTACCTTGACACAACTGCTTTATGCTGGAGAGGATGCTGTGAAACACCATCTCTTTATGTGGGATTGTTAGAGTGAGGCACTTTAGCCCCATTTGGAAGAAGAAGGAGCCTTCCCCTATCTTGATCTCACTCAGTACCTCACTCCTTCAAGAAGTTGGTAACAATGGCTCCCTAGACACAGTACTCCCCGCTAAACTGCACCACCCACAAAGCTGTGCACACACATTAACCCCATTTCCAGAAAATATCCTTCTGTCACATATCCTAAAATCGCAACCTGACACCATCAGATGCCAATGTTGAAAACCATGAATTGCCGTCGTCTACTTATAGGCACGTGAGGCATGCAGCAGTTTGCTGCAGGGACACGGTGTCGGGGCAGGTTCTCAGCACGCACCGGGGGCACCAAAAGGGAGTCATTATCTATTCTGTTAGTTATAACAGGCCTTGTTGAGGGGTGACTGCAGTGAGGGCTTTGGGCCCTTTATATTTGCCTGGTCATAGCGGTATCGGCGGAATGAAACTATTTGGTTCTCATGACGGTGATTATCCTTGTCTTTTGGATAATTAAATAGAGCGCTTGTCACAGATTACAAAGAGATCTGTGTATATGCTTAGGCATTGTTACTCTGTGGGAAGGACACTAGCTAGTTTCTGTGATGGTGATCAGCCTTGTCTTCTGACTGATTAATTTCATGGTGGACTATCCAGAGCGCTCACTACTGATCACTCAGGGGATAATGGCCACTCTCCATAGAGGGCATTGGGATCCGTGCATCTGCAACTTTACCCATACTATGTGGGAGCGCAATTGACTTACTAACACGTGATCATTCCCATTTTTTAGGACAACTGTGTTTTTTTGGCACCACTGAGAGTATTTACTATAGACCACTTAAGGGTAAAAGGCCATCCTCTATAACAGTATTTACCCACCACTTGTTTCTATTGGATGTTTTTCACATGGTGCTATCAAATGTATACTTTCAGATCACCTTTCTGACTATTTGAATTATAACCCATGTTAAGGGTCTAACAAATATTTCTACGGCCTGCATATTTCTTCCATGGGCTTGACAATGATGCTATGGACTACTTAAATGTTTGGTATCTTACATATATTTTTCATTTTGTCATGTTTTGTTCAGTTTTGCGCTCTAGGTGATAGACCCGTGTACCCCTAGGGCGCCATTATCTCTAATTGGGATGGTAAGCGTATTTTTACTTTTTCTTGATCATCTTTCACATATTGTCATTTGAAGCATGTGACCACAATGTTGTTTATTCATCGAGGAGTTCCTCCTTATATAGCATATGCTGCTGCTTCTTTTCACATTTTTGCAGGGTGACTTTTTTCTATAAACTGACCAGATGCGCAGTGGACAAGGACGTAAGTGACCAAACTTTTGTTTACATACCTGTACCCTACAGGGGTTCAAAACATACTTAGAGGAGAAGTTATATTTACCCTTTGGTCCTGAGGAAGCGTCAGTGGATCCTTTTTAGGACCGACACGACGCAAAACATGTTGACCTATGAGTAGAGGGGTTAGAACAGTGTTCCTTTTTCCTCCCCCTAATCACATTTGAGTAGGAGTGCTTAGGAACATCATTCACTTTAGACACTCCGGTGGTTTTTAATCATGGCCTAGACCCGTTTCAGACACATTAAATGATGATGGTTTGGGTTTAGAGTCATTTTTATCCCGCATTTCCTTTTTCTCCTCACTTTCAGCACTATTGGCATTTATCTTCAGCATCATTTAAATTAAAGATCTCCGGTTAAGAGCTCCCCTTCCTGTGGAGGGGAGCCCGTCAGACATTGCAGCACCGGTCTGACGAGGAGCCTTGCCCAATGATGATGCTTTACTTCCGAATGGATGTGTGAGGGCTTCCCTGCTCCTGATAGCATGTCCCCTTTTGTCCTCTATGTAGGTTTGCCTCTATAGGAACAGTGTACTTCATAATTTATATAGAAAACCAGTGAATGCCACACAAGCACAGACATTGCACTGCAAATAGAAACACCAGGGGCTGTATTATAGATGTCCCTCTTTGAGCCATGGCATATCTTAAGCATGTGCAAGGGACACAAACAGGAACAGTGTGTCCTATTATATTATAGATAATGTTCTGCCCCCAGCACAGACTCAACTACCTGCAGGGGGATGTCTTGGAGGGGTTCTAAGGGTCTTCCTTTTTCCTTTGCGTGGGTCACCCTCTGGATCTCATAAACCGTGCACCTCCTAACAGTCTCTTTTCCTCTATGCCCACACCAATATTTAGGCCGCTGCCAATTAAGAAGCACCTCTTAAGGGTAGTACCAGTGCTATTTGTATTACAGAAGGAGCTGTGCAAGCATTTGTGACCCCTTCTGTAAAACCAAAGTACACCATGGAAGCAGAAGGTGGACCCCTGAGGCACCCCAGGGGCCCTTTAAGTAATGTGGGCTCTGGTCTGCCATCAGGAAGGCCCATGGCATGCATAGCTTCATTATGGAAGTGGCCTAGATAACCTACTCATCATTGAAACCTGGTTCACATACTCTTACGCCTCTTCACTTGAACACATTGCCCCACAGAATGATTGAAAGACAGTCTAAAAGTCAACAATATAACCTCACCCACTCATTTTGTCTGATCACAAAGCCGTTACACCATGGCACACAGCATCAACCAAAACACAAAGAAAAGTGCAATCAAACCCATTCTCTTCCACTCAACAAAAAATGACTGAAATGATTTTCAGATCTGCGTTTGAAAACAACCTCTCCAGTAGCAGCCCGGAAACTCAACTTTTCATTGAGGCTTTCACAAATGTCATATGCCAAAAGGGGAGGGAATGTACATCCTTCAAAAAGTACACTCATTCAACAAAAAAATCACTCTTTTACAGACACAACCAACACTCTTGAAAAGTGTTCATGGCACAAATCTCTTATTGATAACTCCACAGTTAAATTAAAACATAAAAGACATGGCATAAAGTCATTCTGGGAGCCCAAAAGGCCTTCTCACTAAAAGGGTGAAAGAAGCGGACAATATCCTGATGAAACTCTGCTAAGATGTACAAACTTTCATAACCCAAATAAACCCCTGCTTCAATTTTTTAAAATTATTTTATTAACTTTTTCGAGAAAAAACATGCACGTTGTTTAATGATTCCACATACACATCAGCGGTTACATTTAAAAGGGGAAATACATTTCCATATCCCCTGTATCATGGTCGCTCAAAACTTTGGAATAAAAAGCAATGACTTTAAACAGCGCAGCAATAGTTTTTATATTAGATTACCTATAGTAACCCCCCATAAATTGCCTCAAACTCTCTGGCTTGTCCTCACAGAGCCAGCATCCCATACCGTCTCTCCACACTGAAGGAGGTAGGCAGCAAAAAACATATTTCTCAGATCAAGGAATCCTGGTTTGACTGAGGGATGGCCTCCTGAAGGCAATGCCCTTTTTGATGATCGCCAAACTTTATCAGGACATGATTCAGTCCTCTGTAGGCATAAAGGCTTCAACTTCCTCCAGCCACAAATGCACTATTAGCTTTTCCCTCACATCCTGCCATTCCTCAGCGCTCACTACACCCCCTTTGCTAATGTCTACTGTTCCGCTGTTTTCTTCCATCTATTGTATGCCATCTACTGTATGGTGGCTCCTCAGGTAAACACCAGTGTAGTGCAATTTCTTTTCAGGCAAGAACCATTGCTAGATAAAGGAATCTATATCCTATTTTTCTCTCTGTCAAGTAGGTACCCAAAATAAACAAATTCCCCTTGTGTGTAGTGCCCTCCTATTCCATGTGCATTCAATCTTTGTCACAGCTGTCATCCAGAATTGCACCAGCCCAGGCACCTCCAAACCATAAGTATGAAGCCAGCATCTGCAAGGTTGCAGCAGGAGGAACAAATGTCCTTTGTGTGTTGCATTATATATAATCTATGATGGTTGAGGTAGGTCATATATAAGTAGTTGAAATGTGTGTACTTGTATTGGGTATTCCTAGATATCCTATTTACCTATTCCATAGTTCGAACCCATTCTTTCCCTCAAAATTGTCTCCCTAGTGCTTCCTCCCATCTAGGGTGCTGCGGCCGGCATATCGTCAAATATCATGGTGAGTAATGTTTTAGACAACCATGACACCAACTTCCATCCCATAGAAAAAGTCAACAGAACCTATAAAAGCTTGAGCATCGATGGCTCTAACTGGCCATGCCCCCACCATGCTACATTCCTCTAGTCAGTGCTCCATACAGCTAGAACACCGCCTGTGGCATAACATCTTCCTCTCTCATTTCATTCTGGCTCAGAACCTTCACCTCAAGAAACAATCTACTGTGGTTTATGTCCCAACCTCTGCCCATTCATTCAGTTGGCCAACCATCGAGAAACCCCCCTCCCATTGTAGGCAAGCTCATGAGTGGAAGAGCAGATGCAAATGTCTGGTACTGCCTAATTTTCTTTACTGCTGCTTTCCAGAAGTGCATTGGCATTACAAGGTTTTTGAGCTGCTGTGTCCAATGTAGTTGAGTTCCCAACATTGCAGCTAACAAGGTCCTTAGGAGGTGGGTCACACAGCTGCGACATTTCATCCACATTTCGTCCCACAGCCATCTAGACAAGCATATGAGCTGGTAGAAAATACAATTCGAAAACAGGGACTCACAAACCTCCAGCCAATGATGGGCATCATAGGGTGGTCATCAAGACCCGAAGTCACCCCACATCACATATCAGCTCATGATGTAGGGTATTCATCACCTTAAACCAACTCTGTGCGATCCAAACTGGCAAATTTGCGAAGTAGTATAGCACTCTCAGTAGGATCACTATATCAAAAAGGGCAACTCATGCCATGATGGGCAATTTTAAATTTTGCCAGAATGATACACTTCCCCATAGTGCTCGCAGAACTCTGCCCAGGTTCCCAACTCTGGCTTTCCTAATTGATGTGATATATTTGCACACCCATGTATTTAATAACTCAGGGTTCCAATCCAATGGTCAAATGTGAGACTTTTATTGGAGCACTGAGCAGCTCGGGTGAGACCGGAAGGATAGCTGGTCTTGCTCCAGTTAGTTTTGAGCACCCCTGTTTTCATACCACATACCCTGGACCTATGTTTAAAATGTGATAAAATTAATAAAAACAGAATTGACTTCACCCTGGCATAAAGTGTTACATTGTCTCTGATCCCAGGATATTTATTTCACAATCACACCCTCTGACCAAACAGAAATGCTTTCTGAACTGAAAGCTCACACACCCAGCAATGAATCAGGTTACTCATGTCAATCAGCAGGAACTAGTGGGCATGACAAAAACACTTGCAACACCTGTTTCAGCCTTTGTCAATAGCTCAAAATTGAAATGCCCCAGAACCCTTAAAAAACAAAAGATGACCTCCTCTTGAAACACCATTAAATTGTCTGGAGTAACCATCACTGACTTATCTCCTGAATCACAATAAACTTGAAAGTTCTAAACAACTTGCTGACAGCCCATTTATGAGCCCACCTGGATAGCATTAGCCCCCCCGGACTACGACCGATGAGGTTTCACCCTAAAAACAGGACCAAATCCACCCTTTCCATAGTTTGTCAAGACATCATAGAAATAACAGATGTTAACACCCTTTGTAAGTTTATCCTCCTTGATCAATTTTCCACATTCAATGCTGTGCTGCCATTCACTGCAAAGTCTGCAGTCAGTGGCAAAAATCACTGAAGAAGAGCTCAGACAGTTCACCTCCTTTCTGACCAAAAACAGCAAAGAACTGGGACATACCTATCCCTCCTCCCCAAACAGCTCAATCCACTGAAAGTTCCACAGGGCTTCCCTGACCCAATTACTATTCAACATATATATCAAACCATTTATGAAAAACTCAGCACCCTTCATCTCCTTTCCTATGTCTATGCAGGTAACACACAAAATTACATAAGTGTGTCAACAACAATCTAAGGACTACAACTAGCCATTGAAACCTACATGGGCCACCTTTATCAGCCTCAAACCTAGGAACTCAACATTTCTTGTCCTAGGACCTGGACACTTCCTCAAGCAACTAGACTCATTATTTCCACACCTTCTTTAGGCAAAATGTTGCCATCAATTCCAAAGTAAGACACCAGAGAGCCATTGTGATGCTGACCTCCTACCTAACACTTAGATAAGAGCATTAGTAAGAACCTTTGACATCCACCTTCCCATGCTATAACCTGCCCTGCTACCTCAGATCCTCATACCAAGTCATTGCACATTGTATCTCCACCAGTGTTTAGACACTCTATTGGTCTGCAGCTAGGTTCATGTCCACAAACAGATGTAGATGAACAGGTCATGTCTTAACTTAGTGCAATTCCTTCTGAATATCTGACATATATTTCCCTCTTTGCAAGAACAATGTTTTCCACTGAAATCCTTACTGAAAATAATCTACTTCCTTTCATTACTTATTGTGGTTGCATGAGTAATATATGAAATGGTTTTGGTTTTAGTGAATCTATGAGAATTACCCCTAATCCTAGTATCACATCAGCAAAGCACCCATCAAGACTATGTTACTGCTATCTTCAGATAACGCTTTTTAAATTGGATCCATAGAAATCGCTATTTTGAAACACGATTTCTAGCATAGTTTGTGTTAAAACATTTAGACTAACTGTAATTCTCTGATGAGAACATGGCTTCAAGTCTTTAACTATTACAATGAGATGATTCACTATATTCCATCCTCTGTTGATATTTTGAGTTATTTATGCATAGGTAATATTAATTTCTGTTGTCATGTGTAGGTTTTTTTTGTGTTCTTCCTTGTGGGTTGATTGTCTGTCTGCTTATCAGAAGACTAGAGGCACACATATGCCACATTAGTTTCAGTGCTACATTTGCACTAGTGGTTGCCAGTGGGCACCACAGGCACTTACTTTAGCGCTCTTAGGGCCATATGTACGAACACATTTTCCCATAGACACAGAATGGGTAAAACCCTTTGCTACATCTGGCCCTAAGACTCTTCTCATCCTCCTGCGGGTGTAGTCCCAATTCTAACATGAACACTGCAGCAGTCTTATTGATGCTGGCCAGGTTGGTACACGCTGCCTTTATGTTGTGGTCCACCAGGAAAGAGCCTTTTATGGGTGCATCTGAGGATTGGGTGTATTCCTAATTCTGTAACATGGCCTTCTGGTTCAGAAGCCAGACCATTCGAGAGCATGCCAGTAAGAAATGGACACGATGGGGAGATGGGAGGAAGAGAAGGATAAGAAATCAAAATGGGTAGGAATGTTGGGAAGGAAAGAAAGGAGAGCAAAGGGGGATACAAAACGTAAGGACGTATAGAGAAAATGAAGGGAAAAGAGAAAGGAAAATAATAGGTACAGTGAGAAAGAAAGAAGCAAGGGAAGAATACAAGGAAATTATAGGAGAGAATTGAAATGGAGAAACAGAAAGAGAAAGAAAGTACAGAGTGGAGGAAAACATGAATGAAGATAAAGGACAAGGAAGGAAAGAAACAGATAAAGGGAAAGAGGAAAGAAATGGAGTCTGAAGATGGTGCAGGTGACAAGAGACAAAAAATGATGGAACAAAGGAATGAACAAGTAAACATTATTTTAAAAGAAGGTGTGTATAAATGGCATGGACAGGTACAGGAGGGGGAACATGGAGCATCAGGGTTCATCAAGAGATAGAGGAGAGGTGCAGTGCAGCAGGGATCAGAAGGGGCATTAGAAGAAAGTTAAGTGTAGGCTTTTGCCCGTAGTGGAAGTGGGCCTCACCTCACCAGCGGTGGAAGTGGGCAGAAGCAGCACGTCATGGCAGTCCTAGAGAAGTGGATGCCAGTAAGAATGGTGATGGAGGGGCCTTCACAAATGTTTCCCATTAGTCAAGCCAGTGGTGGCTCTGGCTTGGAAAACATACATCCTCCTGATCTCTTAAGTGAGATGGGGAACTGAGAAGAGGGTGGAAGTGACATTTGCCAGTTTTTGGTGAATTCTTAGCGATATTGCGAATCAGGATTTAGGGATGAAATGAAATTTCACATTAAGCCAGGCACGGTGGCTAGTGACTTCATCACTGCTGAAGCATGTGGTGATAACCAGTCATGAGTATGGATCCGGTTCTTCAAAATGGCAATAAATTGACTACCAGTAAACTGGATAAGAGTGACACCTGTATTTACAGCACTGAGAAATGGCAAGTTCGATAACAAATATGACATACATTGTTTGCATGATTGTTTCTAGTTTACTATCCCATAACCTTCTTTATTCTTAGCCCTACTTTTCCTTGTCAGAGTCATTAATTACACCCTGCTCATTTGCCCACGTCTATACGTTTTGGTGATGGCCTGGATAGCTGAAGCAGAGGCTGGAAATGCCATCTCCTTTATGTATCCATCTAAAGGTGGAGATTTACATTCAAGGCACTGTTTTGTAGATTCCCAACTCATTAGGAAGGACTGGGGCATGGAAGAGGGTCGCAGTCATTCATTAATTCTTGGTGAGTCACTTCCTCTGTCCGTGCTGAATCATTCGTATCACCCTTCCCTTGATTTCAGGGGCAGTCTGACAGTCGCTATGATGGATGAATGACAACTGTGATGGCAGATATCATCATGGCGGTGCACACAAAGTGAAGATGACGTCCCTCTTCCGCTTGACAACCGTGCAACTCGTTCTAGATGAAGAACTCAGGTGCGCAGTACCAGCAGGCAATGCCAGGGACTCTCTTTTAGTATGGAGTTCTTATGCACCCCAAGGAATGGAATTCTGGTACCCTGAAGAGCAGGGAGATGAAAGCTGTCCACTACCATTTCCTCAGCCCTGTGGAAGTTAAAACAGTGGTTACCACCAGCGCTGAGCTGACAGATAAGGCCACCACACCACAATCCGTACTCACCATCCTGCCTTGTAGAGATGAGGTGGGTAACACTGCTACTGATTCCTACACGGCCTGGGCTGAGTCAGCAGTCTAAGTGAGAGCCAGGAGGTGATAGCTTCAATGTTTATTAGAAGTCTCCTGTGCACTGGCATGCAAACATGAATACATTATAAATATTAAGCCAAAAGACAGGCAAATAAGGGAAATAAACCAAAACAAGTATAACAGTTTGAACAAGGATTCCACATAAAAATAGTCAAAGTTTTTTGCTGTAAACCCTATAGAATATAAGATGTTCATCTTCACTTTAACGTTAAAACCTTGAATCTAGCAGCAGAGTCCCCGAGTCAACAAAAGCCGCTGGAAAACATAGAATAAATGGAGAGTTTCTACCACTGTAGTTATCTTTCTGAAAGCAATGACCTGCGTTCAAGTTAGATTTCCAATTAATCTCTGGATAATAGCTGTTCAGCAATTGATTAATTTCTCCTAGGTGACCTTGCCCCACCATTGACAATGGCGTCTGGAAGTCGTGAAAACTGCCTTTGTTATAGACCAGAGGCTTATCAGCAGCTTGATTTATCCACAGGCTATCACAGAGCGTCAATACCCATGAAATGTGACATCAGTATTTTGCAAAGTACATTGGTCGGTTTTTCTATGTGCTCGTGCATTCGTTTTGCAAATGTAGCAGAACTGTAAGGCTCGATTGCACCAACCTTATCTTTTATGCTGTATTTCAAACAGTTTCATGAATTCAGTCAGAAAGCTACCCCTGAAAGTGTCTATTTACATTTGCAGAGGAACTCGGACTGAAAGTAACGGTGTGTGAACATTATTAGGACCTAATACCGCCACACTTAAAGGATACTTGTCCATTTTTTGAAATAACTGGAAGTACCAATGTTAAAGCTAGCCATTTCAGCTTCCAACTGTGATAGTCTTGAGCTGCGACAACATTTCCAAATATTGCCAGAAGGTGTGTGACTTGGCTATCACAACTTCAACTACTGTCTGCAGTTCTTGCATTGCAATGGAGTGCAAATATTATCCAGTAAACCAATTATCGGTCATTTTTTCCAATCTGCTGCACTACTCGTGGATTGTAAATTACTCTGTTTTTGGAAATTCAAACAGAAACGCAAAACTATATCTAGAAACATTTAAAAACATTTCTGTCGTTTTATTTTGGGGATTTATTTTGTTTTCAGATAGAGTTCGGCAGAGATCAACAAAGCACATAACAAACATATTAATTTTGCAAACGGAACAATTAAATTAATATTGATCCCAAAAACGTGCAAAAAATGTTAAAATGCAACAACAAATATATCCATTAGAAGGGACATTATTAAAATCTGAATGTCATTTAGAGATTTGATAGCATAATGGGCAAATACACATACTACCTGTGACCCAATAATGGAATGATCAAACACGAGATCTTGTACACCATTTTAAAAAGGAGCACGGTCAATGATCCAAAGCCAGATCTGCCCAAACCTGTGTTACATTTCTTAATCGAATACAACCTGCTTTCATCAAGAATATCATTTTTCGGATCCTTCCATTTCAGCAATAGTTCTAGATTTATTTGCATTCTTTTAGCAAAAACAGTCTCCAAAAAGATTAGTAAAATTTAAATTTCAAGCAATGTTCAGGATCCATTTCAAAACTAATTTAAGGTATTGTCTTCTTCAGGCACAGTTTCGGCTGTCCAAAATATTTACCCCTGTAAACCCTCAGACGTTTCATAAAACTGTAGAGAATAGTAGAAATTCTTTAATTCGCCACAAAGCCTTAGACTGGCTCACCTCCTTCCTCACCGACCGGACCCAGAGAGTCCGCCTTCCACCCTTCCACTCCAGCACTACCAAGATAACCTGCGGAGTCCCCCAAGGGTCCTCCCGCTGCTCTCCTCGACACCGCAACTGGATGACCACTAACCACCTCAAGCTCAACTCCAACAAAACCGAGATCATCATCTTCGGCCCCAACAAAACCACATGGGACGACTCCTGGTGGCCCGCCGCCCTAGGCCCCGCACCCACCCCCGCAAATCATGCACGCATTCTCGGCATCATCCTGGACCCCTCCCTCTCCATGACACAGCAAATCAATGCTCTAACCTCCTCCTGCTTCCACACACTCCGCACTCTAAAAAAATCCTTCAAATGGATTCCCCCAGAGTCGAGGAAGACAGTCACCTACGCACCCATCAGCAGCAGACTTGACTACGGTAACGCTCTCTACGCCGGCACCACACTCAAACTCAAACACAAACGCCAGAGAATCCAGAACACAGCTGCACGCCTCGTCCTTGGCCTCCCCCGCCACAAACAAATCTCACCACACCTCAAATCCCTTCACTGGCTCCCCATAGACAAGAGAATCACTTTCAAGATCCTCATCCATGCACACAAATCCCTCCACAACACCGGCCCAACCTACCTCAACGAGAGAGTGAACTTCCACACTCCCACACGCAACCTCCGATCAGCCGACCTCGCCCTAGCCACAGTCCCCCGCATCCAACGCACCACCACATGAGGCAGGTCCTTCTCCTACCTCGCCCCCAAAACCTGGAACTCCCTCCCCACCAACCTTCGCAAAACCAAAGACCTCCTGCTCTTCAGAAAGAACCTCAAGACATGGTTGTTCGAACAGTGACCCTCCCTACCCCCCCCGATCCACCCCCCCCAGCACCTTGAGACCTTCACGGGTGAGTAGCGCGCTCTATAAATTTATTTGATTGATTGATTTAAAAAACCCTCTGCGTTTTTCATGACTGAAGAAACGTTCTCTTTTCAGTATTTCCTCGATGATGTCTGTAGAGTGGATCAAATGATAGCCCCAGCGAAACTTTGTGTCTAGGACTCCAACAAGAGAGCTTGCACTTGGTTGCTTGAATCCAAACACTACACTTGGATCAAGAATGAGAGCCCCAATGAACAGAGCTTACATAGTACTTTCCATTCTGCTTTTTTGTAGAAAGGACCAAGACTAAAAGGTATATGTTCTGCTTCACAAAGGAGTGTGAAAGGGATTTTACCCTTATAAATATGAATCAAAGGCTGTAAATGCCATCTGCCAAGTGATTTAGAGAAAGAACTTAAACTTTTCACAGAGGCCAAGGCCTTGTCTACCTGCTGATCAACATAATGCAAAGTGGCGTCCTTCTGCGTGTCGTAACAAAGTACCTGAAACACGACTGGACTAAGCGAGGTCATGGCGATATTTAACACTCTAAAGGCCAAAATTAAAAACCATGGAAATCATTTGCTTGTAAAGCCGTTTGGGATGAGAAATGACCAGAGGCATTTTTAACTGCCATTAAGAAACAGTTTTGAAGAGTAATACCAAAATTCTTTGAACCAATATGTGCTACCGGCATAGAGAAATGTTCAGACGACATAATGTAATGTAAAATAATGTAGAAAAATACAAGGTGACTTCAAGACACGTGGAATTAAGGCGTCTCGTTGAAG
Organism: Pleurodeles waltl; assembly: GCF_031143425.1. Lineage (NCBI taxonomy): Eukaryota > Metazoa > Chordata > Amphibia > Caudata > Salamandridae > Pleurodeles > Pleurodeles waltl. Next base: position 72,672,352 of record NC_090450.1, on the reverse strand, counting down.
ATCACTGATTTCCTTTTTTAACCACACTTTGTATATATTGTATATAACACTTTAGCACTTTACATGTCACAGTATTCCCTTTCACTGCGCTGTTATCATAGGAGCACCTAAACTCTATTTTAATTGATGAATTTGCTCTGAATGTTAGATGGATGAAAATGTTAATAAATAAAAAAATATGAATTGATCTAAGGATACCATATTGAGATAAAAGGGTTCTTTTTTTTAAAGAATAGTCTAGATTTGCTGTGGAAGTCAAGGCATACACTTCCCCCTTGGGGCCAAGTTTCTGTTTGTTATCTTTCTAAAAGTGGTATTTTCAGAACTGTGAATTAAATTACCACTTTATCATTAAAGAGGATTTTTAATTATAATTCCTTTGAATCTTGACATCTCTACCTGCTCCTAATCAAAAGTTAGCTCTAATTAAATGTAATAAGGAACCCCATTGCATCGCATAGAAAAGGGAGGCCTTACACTAATAAAAAACAAATTTAGATATTTTTCACTACCAAGAATTTTAAATCCTAAAAACACAAATCCAACATTTTAATTACAATGCACCGTGTTTTAGGAGGTCTTTAGTGCCTACCTTAGGGTTGACTTATAGGCATTAAAAAGGAATGTTTAGGCCTGACAAAAACTTTCTACTGCTACTTTAGTGGGTGGCACAATGAGTGCTGCTGGCCCACTAGTAGCATTTAACTCACAGGCCTGGGAACCATGTAGAACAATATAACAGGGACTTATAAGTAAATACAATGTGGCAAACAGGTGTAGTCCAATTCTACTATGTTTTATGGAGACAATACAACCACATTAGAACTGGTTTGCAGTGGTAAAGTGCTAATGCCTACAGGAACACATTTCAGAAAAAAGGAGGGGTGAAGGAAAAATGATTTGGGGAAGACTACACCAAGCATGTCTAACACCCAGCTATTTCCATCCAAACTGAAAGAACTCCAACTACTACTCCACAACAAAACCTGGCATCTTCTTGTCACATCCACTGGTCTCCTACTTGGTGACCCTAGAGGCAAATGGAGAGGGTGGACTTTGGAGAGGCAGGAGATTATAAAAACAGGAGCCATTGAACAGAACACTATCAGCCCTGTATGTCAGAGTAGATAGGTGGGAGAAAAGGCTCCATTTCATCTTTTTATCCACCACTCTAGAAGTCGAGCATCACAAAGTTCCTTCAGCATGAGTAGCATTTGCATGGAGCTACATTGAAGTATCAAATCAGGGGACAAGCATGATGGCTGCTTTTGCAGGGCGTTTAGGAGTGGTGAAGTTGCAGCATGTTTGAGGCTCATCAAAAACTACACTCAGCAACTCACCATTGACTACCCCATAACTACTGTTCCTATTCTCTTTGTGTCTACCATTTAATGCTTCAGCATTGAGACCTACCCAGAAGATTTTCAGCTCAGGTACGTCATAGCCAGGGTAAAAGATCACATAGCTCTTCTGAGTAGAAATTAGTATGCTTTTTGTTAAACCCTGTCATCCAAGGAGAACAAAATCAGAGTTGGTGGCCACCAGCAGGAGTGATTCTGAGCTAGTCACTTTTCATGTCTTCAGATCAGATTCCAGCTGGTATACAGGATGACTGATGCAGAAGAGTGTTCCATTTTTATTGATACAGATCAGGCTGCTTTGTAGACGGTCAAACCTTTTGCAATCATTGATGTCAGAGCACCCTTTCTAGCCACTGAGCAAATGGATGTATTTTCACTAATACAATTTCAATGGTTGTGCAGATGTTACTCTTAGGGTCTGGTTATGAGTGATCTGGGCCAGACTTAGCAATACTGCAGTGATCGGTAATTCTAGGATGCAGAATTCCAAACAATTGTAATTTTTGTCTTAGGAATAGCATTTGAAATAGATGCTATTGTAACAATTCCAGCAGGTTTTTCCTGGCAGATTGGCATATTTTCCCTGCTAATATTTCCTCAAGATTTCCAGAAAACACTTCCATGGAAAGATTTAATAGCCAGACTTATCAAAGGATTGTGTTGCCTATGCATCATGCAGGGTGACACAAGTGCAACACAATCCTTACGTCAAAGTGGCCCTGCATGGCTTGGTAAATCTGGAGTAACATAAGGCAGCGCGAGTCGCTGCCTTGTGTTACTGTGTGCCAGAAAGGCGTTTCATTGGTGGAGAGTGGGTTTTCCCTATGCATCCACCCATGTATTTTGGTGTATCCGCAGAGTTACCAAGACAAGTAAACCTTGGAATGCATCAAAATGTATGCCTTTCCAATAGAGTTGCAACAAGTAGAAATACTTTTATTTCTGCACGCTGTTTTCTATTTCTAAGTGTGCTGCATTCAGCAGCGACTCAGAAAGAGGAAAAAACCTCAAAGCATTGTTTTTATGTAGGAAGGTGTCCCTTCCATCACTAAAACAATCCTGCCTATAACTACTATAGTGCAGGCACCCATTCACCATGGCGCACCAATATCTGTGTTGTTGCTAGGCTGAATTGTGTGTGCAAGCGCAGAGAGCGAGAGAGCAGGAATGCATCATATCCTTGTAGAAATGACACATTCCTGCTCTCTCCATATGGCACAGAGAAGGAAGCTTTCTGGCCTCAAATGTGCATATTGTACATCTAGAACCCAGGTTAAACTAATAATTGACTGATTTGAAAAAATGCAAACAATTAAAGCAGATTATGAGCATGTGTGGATGTGTAACATCAAATTATGGGCTAAAGTTGTGTGGTGGGAGAAAGATTGCTGCTAAGTGAGCTAAATGGGATTGTGTACTCTGACTTTTCTGTCTGTCTTACCTTTCTTCTAGCGTAGGACAGCTTATTGACAGAAATGTTTACAATTGATAAAGAAAATGGGCCTGCTAGTTATTTACGTTATGGGGACTAATTGGGCTATGGAGAACACTTGCAGTGGGAGTACCCTCTGGGGTACTGTTTGTTTCCTTAGATTAAACCTTTTTGTTGAAGATGTCTCTGGCTTGTGTTTACAATAGTTTTCATGTCAGTTCTTTACTGCAAGAAAAGGCTTCCAAGCAGACTGTTACAGCGACTGATGTTGCCCACATTTGACCTGGCCAGGGTTTACGTGCAACAGTTACCGCAGTTAATACAATGTGGGATGATGAATACGGACACTGTGATCAGAGCGGAATAGCACTGGGTAGAAGAAACTGAAAGGAGTACATGGGCTGAACAATTTCTGTCTATCATGTTTTCTCAACACAAAAGGATGATGAATGGAGTGCTGAAACTTTTCAAACACTCACCCCTTGTCACAGATCTGGGTTCAATCCATCGTTCTTTTGCTCACCATGCCACCCCAGTTTGGACCCAGCAATATGCAAATCAGTCTTCATCCTGTTACCCATGGGAACAGTCCTGCCAGAACTGCCAGGCCAGGTCCTGGCAGTTCATGTTTTCTCTTCAGATCAGTGGTCAAAAAGCTTATGCCAAAGAATGGGAAGATAATGCCAGGGTCTTCCCACAAGCAACCTGGAGTAGAAGTGTTGCACTTTTTGCAATTACAATATCTTTCTACCGTTGATAATCTGTTTCACAGAAGATGACACCGGGTTAAGACTATTTTAAGCTCTAATACAGATATGTATCTTCCTGTCTTGAATAAGTTCAATGGGACTGATGGATGGTTTAGCTTGATTTTTATGTGGGATGACAAAATGGAAGAAAACATTTTATCTCAGTGCCCTTTCAGGCGGCTCAGATAGCTCTGCTACTCACACCTCCTCCATCTTCCTTGGATAAAACTGTGTATTACCATCTCTCATATGACTAGGAGATACCGGATACAATTTGTCAAAGAGTGGTTAATTCTATGTTTAGAGGTATCAATGCCATAGGTAAATGCATCACAGGAAATGAAGTAGAGCATAGAAAGAGACTCGGAGGCGGTACAGTAACAACAATGGGGACCTGGGGCAAAATGTTCAGGATTGAGATATTGAGCTGTTTACTGGATTGATGATCATAGTGTTTTCAGTTTTGTATTTGAGTGCTGGTGATGTTGTTAGCAAATCATACTAAATCATACTAAGTAGCAGAGAAAATGAAAAAACTTTCTCTTTTGATTTCATTAATTGTTAGTGCTAAAATTATTTTAAAATTTTCAGTGCAGTATGGACAAAGACAGAAATTGATTGATCATGTGTTTGGAGATCCTCCAATAAATCCTAATAGGTTGCTATGATGGCTCAAATGTTGACCATGTCTCACCAGTTTCCTATCAGAACTCTACGTGGCTTTAATAATAAATGACATTTTAGATTAGTCCACTCATCTCATGAAATGGTTTCAGAAAACTGTATTCCCCAGACATCAAAATGGAACTAAGATGTAAAAATGTTGAGGAACTCTTTTCAGCTTATTTTTGCCTGAGGATTAAAAAAATCTGATATCAATGAAAAACACAAAAAACAGTGCAAATTCATATTTAACATAGGAACTAAGGAAAATACAAATGGTTTCAAACGTGCTGTACCCCTTTTCCCCAGCTCCAGACGGTCGTTTGTATCTCTTTCCTGGGTAGTTAGAAACATAGAGTACACTTGCCATACCATCATGAATATATTTGCCCCTTTAGCGTGAGAGCGAGTAGAGTAAACTCTATTCAAGGGACACCTTCTACTATTAAGATGTATAGTAACTTCGGATTCTTCCACATATCTTCATGAGCTACTGTCACAGATGCTGAATTGATGACCACGCTATTAGACAGGCTGCCAATGACCACTATTCCTGGCTGAAAAGAATGCACACAAGGGAAGGGAATACTTTCCTTGAAGTTGGATGTAGTATAACACCAAAACCTCTATAAATTCACAGTAATAAAATACAGTTGAGTTGAAGTAATAATTAGCATTGTTTATGTCAACTTAAAGTATGATTGAAAAAATCTGAAATTCATTTTAAAAAGCCACATTAGACAGACAATTTTGATTAAAAATTAAAAGTCAAAAACACTGAAATTAACAAATTATTATTATTACTATTATTATTATTATTATTTTCGTTGTTGTTGTTACTATCCATATTTTATAACTCAAACAACAGCCATGTAAACCATGACGTGCACACCTAATCCTTTGCTTACAGCTTCACAATATTTATGCCAATATGTGACAACAACTAAAAGCGCAAAGAGCCTGATTAGAGTGTGGTAAGAGGATACTCCATCACAAATGTGACCGGTATCCATTCTACTATGTTTTACGCGCTATAGGATATAATGGATTTGTAATGGGGGGGGGAAACTATTCATCACATTTGTGACGAAGTAACCCATCCTCAAAAGTCTAATATAGCCCAAGTCATTAAATAACAACACATACTTAAACCAATAAGTTATACTATAGTCATTGTTGTTTACTTGATAGTGTTAAGGGTAATGCAATGTGCAATCTGACCTGTAATCTGAAATTGCATCTGTTACATCAAGTATGAGGTGCTTTTCATGATTTGATGTTAATCCATTCAGCAGTGTTTAATATATTATTGTTAATATTAAGGTGGTCATTCCGCCGCCAGCCAAACGCAACCCGCCACCTGACAGCGATTGTCGCCAGGACATCGCCGGCCCTATTCACAGTTCACCGCAGGGCCAGCGGGCAGAAACTGTGTTTTCCAGGCAGTGAAATGCGTGACGGGGCTATGCATGGGGGCCTCTGGTATCCCCATTCCATCAGCTTTTCCACAGTGGTGTAAACCGCCATGGAAAGGCTGGGAGATGGGGACTCGGAATGCTGCCCTGGAGAATTACAACTGCCGGGACCGCCAGGCTGCAGCTGACTGCAACCTGACGGAGTCAGAGGTATGACTGCGGCAGTTTAGCCGTGGTCGGAATGTGGCGAATCGGACCACCTCTACCACGGCAGTCCAACAACCACCCCAAGTCTGGCGGTCTCAAGACCGCCAGACTCTGAATGACCCCCTAAGTGCCATGTGGAAGTGAAAAGGTTTACACTTTTGTATATTTTGGCTGGTAAAAATCACGATTTCCAAAACTGAAATTTGAATGATTCAAGAAATGCCATTGCTGTTGATGGGTATTGAAATACTGAATATTTTTTTCCACCATCTTGAAAATCATGATTTAGTGAAATCTTCGTGTTTCAGGAGGGAACAGTAAGCCAGATTCACAGAGATAACTTACACGTTTAAGAAAGTTTACACTTTTGAGTATGTTTACTATTTTTTGGTATCCCCAAACTCCAAGTTGAGTGACTACTAAAAAAAAAAACAGTAGTAAGTCTAGCACTACACAAGACCAGCGAATGGTACTGCAACACACTCCCATTGAAAATAATGGAGGCAAGGACTTAAAATAAAACTCCACAGGAAATAATGCTAAATTAAATTAAATTAATTTAAATAGTTAAAAATATAAATAAATACATATTCATTAAAATGTATATAAATAGTACATAACTATTATTTAATTATACCATATTTTAATAACATATTTTGGATTATAAAAAAAATGTGACCTTTGTGTCTCGGCCCACTAAATGTGGATCCGAAACCACTACAGGTGGATTTCCTGGTTCGGGAAAATCCTCTAATTTCTCAAGAAAATGCTAAACCCAGAAAAGAAACAAATATCAGGGTTTCCTCTGCTATGGTGGAGAAAGGGTATGGTACCAGAATACCAAGTACTAAATATTGTGATACATTAATACTGTTACCAAAATATTGATGCACAAAAAAACGACATGGTATATCCATAGATATATAGTTTTAACAAGCTTAACTCATTATCTGCTTACTTTGACAGTATATCTGTTTTGCAGGTATGTAAATATGAAGTTAACATTTGTAAATTTAGACTAATCAACTTCTACTTACCTCCTCAATATTATGGTTGCAGATATTTTGGCAATGATTTTGTGGCATTATGATATTTAGTACAATAAATATAATTGGAGAACCTCTGCCGGGTGGATTTGTCTACCCATTTAGCATTTCCTCCACAAATCAGAATGTTTTTGTTTACAACTAATCATAAATCACTTTCAGTACTGAATTGCCAAGAAGCCAAAGGTCAAGAGACCAGCCGCGGGCTGTCCTTCAGGGCAGAGGGGCCACGCCCCCCCACCTTTTGCCCCTCATGAAGATTGCTGGTCAGGTTGAGCAAAGGTCAGCCTGACAGACACTCTTTATGATCAGATCAGGCAGCCAGGAGCGAGACATGCGCAATTTGTGCAGACTCCTGGCTGCCAGAGCTGAACTTTGCTGGGCTGATGAGATCACCGCTCCTATGGGTGTGACCTCCTTAGCTCAGCAAAGGTACCTCAAGGCCCTTCCCTTCAGTGATGAGGGGAAGCGTCATCGATTGACTTCGACCTGGGCACTTCAGGTTTAATCCCTGAACCGTCCAGGGCGAGTGTCAATCAGTGACACCTTGTCACAGAGTGGGTAGGGGTCAGAAGTCTCACTGACCCCATCCCACTATGTGACAAAGTTGGGACTGCTGCCTTTTTGAGAGGAAAGGCAGCAGTCCCAACCCTCAAGGGACCTACGGGCTGAAGGTAAGTGTGGGTGTGTTTTTTAAATGAATGTTTGGTGCGTGAATGTTTGAAGGTTGATGAGTGTTGTGAAAAGATGTGCGTGCGTGTGTGAATGAATGAGTGTGAGTGTTCTTCCCGCCCGCTCCCCTCCCTCCTAAAATTACCAACCACCACTGCAAGAGACTCTAACTATGGAATGACTTGGACATCAATTGGAGAACATAATCATGCTACTTTATTTCTAGGAAACAAACATTACCCCTTCGTACAGTGAAATGTCACTACCTAATGCACCATCCAGTAATTACCAAGAAAATACACTCAGGATTGTAGCTGCATATTTTGCAAGAGACACCTCTTCCCTATCCACTTACTTGCCTTATCTTTTCTTTATATAGATGTAACATCGAAACAACTATAAGGTAGCAAAATTTACAAAATCAAATAGATATATAAAGATAAGTTAGAATAAATTTAGGTAAACCAAACTCTATTTAAGAGGACGATTCCAAATTTGCAATTTAGTGCTACACATTTCCAATGAAGACGAAAAATGTCTGCAAGTTCATTATCTCTGTGTGCCTAAGCTCCCATTGTTACATTAATTAATGCAAGTGCTTTTAAAGCCATATGATAAATTAAGATACAAATACGTGTGATAAACCAAAAATATCAAATAAATGTTGCAAGATTGTGCATAGTGAGTAGAAACTCCACCTCAGAGACCATGTATACAAAGTTAACAATACCTGTTCAGATTTAACTTGCATTGCACAGCAATACCTATTCCATTGTTCATTATTGGAGTTGCAGAATTGTCTATACAACAAAAGCACGCAACTTTTTTTTTATTAATATAATTATTACTGAATGGAAAACATAATGTTTTTTTTCGGAATGTTCTCCTATTTTCACAAAAGAAATCCGATGACCCACATACTGAAATTTCAGGGACTTTTTCCCTGCATCTTTCTGCTGAAAACCTCCAATTGTGTTTTTTTTTTTTCACTCGACCATGCATTTCTGAGAGAACTGGATAGATCTGATAAAGAGCCAAGATGCTATTCAGTTCAACCTTGAGTCACTCCGTCTCTTAAAGAAAGGTGGCAAATCAATACAAACCGATAATAACTTCACATTTGTGGAAGCAACATGAATGGCTCTCCAAAATATTGAGACACATCCAAGTGCCTTTCAGTAGAGCCGATATTTATCAGGAGTAGTTTGCCCTCAAGCAGATGCCTCATGTCATTGTCCTCCTGTCACAAATGACTAAGATTTATGACAGACAATTACAGCATCTGCGGTTAGCAGCCTTATAATCAGCGCTATTATTTAACGATTGGTGCAATAAACCGACTCCTGCTACTGTTTATCAGATATCAGTCAGTCCTTTCCATTTTGTTTCAGCTCCTGGCTCACAGTGTGGTGCTGCCGGGGACTCTTAATGGCTGGTCAGAGGCAAGCACATTTCTACATTTTTACTGACGGCTCAGAAGAGGGAAAAACGCAGCCAATTACCTGCTTGTGTAGTGCCCTCTCATTTCTCTCTCCTGCCTAAGTAACTACCTCTGTAAACCCTCTCGAAAAAAAAATAACAGCTTGTGCTATCGCACATAAAAGCATTTTATTTAGTCTTTTGCATAAAAAAAAATGTCCCTACTGCGTCTAAATATTCATGCTTCTAAAGAGGAGAAAATGCAGATTTGCCTGCTTTCCAAGTCTCCTCCAATTTGTTTGTAATTTACATAATAAACACGTTACTCTATGTTTTTTAAAGCAAAAACCATGAAGCAAATGTTTAGTTTTCCATTGACTAGGCTGTGACTCATACACTGCATCTATCATGTATTTGTTAATTTCCTTTCACTATTTTCAAACAACACAATACTGTATACATTGAAAATGCAAAAGTATTGCTGAGTTTTTTTGGTGGAGTTTATTTAGGTGGGTGCTGAAAGGTACATTAATACTCATTTGAAGTCCACTCGGTGTTTCAGTTGCGCTCATCTGGATATTAATGAATCCATAAGAAGCCAAAGAAATCTTTGCATTGTAAAACAAATTAGGGCCTATACAAGTAGGAAATTCCATGTGCAGAGACTGATAGAGCGGAACATGGTAACAATTTACCTGCGTTCGGATGCTCTTTAGGTCGATGAATCTTTTGGCTAAGTGGGAACTCTCTGTACTCTTAATTGATCAATCACCTCTTATCGATAATCAATAACGAACGTAAGCAACACCTTGAACAACATAACACTTAACAATTAATCCAGAATACATTTCGGCGAACCCTGACCTTTCAGCCAGGAATAACCACACCAGTTTATTGCAAAGTTAGTGAATTTATTTCCCTATATTAACAAAGCTAGCACAATATAAATGTGTCTCAACACCAAATGATAAACATAAATGAACATTAATAGCTGTCCATATCGTCGAAACAAGTGTAATCTATGTAGCATTTGAATCACAAGGCATTCGATAGTGGCAATGCAAAGCACTAATACGATAATCTGTAATGGGCTAATTGCGTACATTTAGTCAGCATAACAAGATCTCCAATTGCATCGTGTGACATATGGAATCCTCGTCTAACCTCAAATTAGCATCAGCATGTGGGACTTCATGCAAAAACAATTTGGCAACATCAATTTAGAAAACTCCTAGCTAGGGCCCTTATCAAAAATCAGCAGTTGGTTACCTAAAGGAAACACAATGCAATTTTACAATTTCCTTTCATATTTACCAATTCCAATCAGCAATCAATGAAGTCTTCGTCTCACAGGTACCGTTCTTCGGTCATCATGGGTACCGTTTCTTGATCAGCATGGGACGGGACAAAGGGGCAGGGGTGGACGGGGCAATTGCCTCACGGCGGCAGGTTAAGGCTACTACTTTATGCAAAGGGACAAGTCAAAGTTAAAGTCTCTAGGGCAAGAATCATTAGAGTCTCTTTCTCCCGACTAGAGAAAGCATCAAAGTCTCTCAAAATGGCGTCGCAGCAAAATGGGTCATAGTAGCTACGAAATCAAAATGGCAGGATGTCCGAAGAGAGAGAGAGCTTCCCTCTCGTGCACCTGGGTTTTATAGGCAACAGTTCAAGTCCTGTAGGGTCTCCATTGGTGGGTTCATAGGTTAGCTTCAAATTGACCAATCAAAAACGACAGTTCTCAAGCTTTTACTTAAGCATACATTATCCTTGGAGATGGGTACGCAATTTGCAACATTGTTTCTCGATTAGCTTACTCTCAGAGGCTCCATTGTCCGCACCTGCAAGCCGACCTTGAATTTAAGAGAAAATATGCCATGCTGGCACCAACTTTAAGATAAGCATGCGAGCAGTCTCTGTGGAAAAGTACAGCTTCAAGCAGAAATACACGTTTAATAGCACAGTGGAAAAAATACGAACGTTTAAACCGTGAGACCAGGCAACTAGGCCAAAGCCTCCGCTAAAGTAATGCTAAGCTAAGGCATTTCAAATAAGCAAAATCGTAGCACACGTTTATGATTATGTCGAATTAGTGCATTTCTAATACACCACGTTATATAAAGCACGCGTATAAATGATGGCAAACTACTCTGAGGGCACATTTTGTCCCCGTACAATCTTTATTAATTCGGTTAATGTCACACATGATTATTTCAGCACTACGTTTATGCATTAAAATCAAAACCTTCATTTTCTGCTTCATCAATCCCTCCTCTGATGACTACTTGTCATCACACAAATTTAGCCCACAAATTTTATCTCATTAAAATTCTGTCAGCTCCCTTTTCCTTTTGGTTCCCCTAGTTTGCTCTTTGTATTCTTCTGCCATTCTTTTCATTATTTTCTCCTCCTTTCTTCTTTTAATTCTCTCCATAATCATTATTATTCCCCTTTTTATTCCCCAAATTCCAAATACACAAATTGTCACTATTAATATTCCTTCTATTATTTTCAATAATATTCCATTCCAAATTCCCCCAATCCAATTTCCCACTGAAGCAAGTCCCTTTCCAACCTTCTCCCACACTCCTGGTTCTTTCAGTTCCTTCAAATCTGCACTTTCTTTTGTTAGATTAGCAAGCATAGTTTTAATTTTCACACTATTATCCGGTATGTAGGTGCAGCAGTGACGTGCACCAATCATTTTGCAAACGCCTCCATCCTTTGCTAAAAGAATGTCTAAAGCAAGCCTATTTTGAAGAGTCATAGCTCTTTCCGCTGCAAGTTCAGCATCCATCAGGATTATAGCACCTGAAAACTTTGTCAGCATGTTATCCACTATAGTAGACAACTTCCTTATTTTGATGGAATTCAGCACAACTCCCAATGAAGGAATCATAGCTCCAAATATATCACCTACCACAGCAGCTGCGGTCTCTCTTTTCTGGATACGGTGTGATCCAGGTGTCTTTTTAATCATCGATATGTCATCCAGTTGATAAACCTTCGGAAACACTATACCCAAATAACATCTTCCCCACCATCCCTTTGGAAGACGATAATAGGCATTATGCCCACAAATGTAATACACCCCTGGAATGACAGGGTCAAGTCCGTCCATCATGAATGTCCATTTGGCCTTAAAAATAAACGTATGTTTGCATTCACTCGCTCCTACAAAAATATTGTCATAGTAAGATTCACCTCGATATATACAAAACTTCCCTACATGCCAAGCATCTAAAGCTATTTTCCCTTGTGTCTTTATAGCAGCAAAATCATAATTATCTACTGAAGTCCTCTTATGCAGTTCTTTTTCTAATTTCACTTTCATTTGAGCCCTTCTATCATCTGTGCGATCTAAAAAACTTATTTCTACAGCAGAGACGGAGCATGTAAGGTTCTCCCTATGAGCATGAGCCGTTTCAAAAGGTTGCATTGGCTCGAAAAAATCCCTCATAATTTTGTAATCCCAATATTTTGCAGTCTCGCTTAGCTGAGCTATTATAGGAACATAAGCAAAGGTAACATCATAATTTGAGAAAAAATACTGTATGTTAGATTGACCATAAAACCTAGACATTACTAAACTACATGTAATCCCATATGTAAGAGGCATGTGGTGATAAGTCACCCCTTCCTTTACTGATGTCGGTATCTGGGTACACACATAACAATCTTTCGCATCCATAGTCTCAACATACTCTGTTAGTAAGCGATAGAAAACGTTATACGAAAGCTCTTTCTTATCATGCAAGAGCCTCTCATCCATTGCTAGTCTTTTCAATGGTGTTAGTTCAGTGACAGTAACAGGAACAATAGTAGAAGCAGTAATAGTCTCATTCTCACCTTTCCCATGCATTCCAAACACAATTGCCATTATTATTAGTACACATGTTATTACCAAGCCTATACACACATATTTACAAAATCTCTTTCTATTGTTTGGCGCCATGATCTGTATAGAATCAGAGAGCTAGAAGCACTTATAAATGAAACTATTTAGCAATTCAGTTACAAAGCTGAACAAGCGCAATGTTCACACCGTCTTCTTCAAAAGGCCAGTCACTTATCGGTTAGCAGCATTTGTCTCAATTCGGCAATAACTCAGTCTTTATCAGTTTAGCAAATGTCTCATCCGGTTTAACAATGTCTCAGCTGGTTGTTTCTTTCACGTTATATTGTAGCGAGCAATATCATTTACTCTTTCAATCGACAGAGTCTATGAAACTTTTCTTTTCTATTTGTATCTCTCCTTCTTCTTCGTTCTCGATGCTTAGAGATACAAACTCATCAGTCCAATCATCATTGACTGCATATGCCCATTCAGGACCGGAATACCTCTTGTTTGGTATCCTTTTCCTTTTCAATTTTGCTTCTCTCTTTGATTCCGCTTCGCTGGCACTCTCCTCCTTTGCCAAGTCCTTTTCTTCACTTGACGATTGTTCCACGACAGTCACTTCCTTTCTTTTCTCTTTCACTTTCGGCCTTCCTCCTTCGTTCAAACCTTCTTTACCCTTTTCTTTTATCGGTGAGATACTTAGTCTTCTTTTTGCACCGTGTCCGTTTGATGGACCTGCGACCTTTTCTGTAGATGTTTGAGCTCTTTCGTTCTGCTCTTCTTTGTCCCCACCTCCAGGGGAATCAGTCACGTTTTCCTTTTCTTTTTCTGTATCGTCTATTTCTGGGAAAGCCCCTTTCTGTTCAGGCTTTCCTGCCTTCTCACTCTCCTCGAGCCCTCCGTCACCGTTACTTTCTTCAGGCTCTGTATCACTTTCAGCGGCTTCAGGTTCCTTGTCACCTTCAGCTGCTTCAGGCTTTTTGCTACCCTCAGCTGCTTCAGGCTCTTTGTCACCTGCAGCTTCGTCGTCGCTGTCTGAACTTTCTCCTTGGTCTTCCCCAAGTGAGTCGGACTCTTCGTTCCCCAATGATATCTCTTTTTCTCCTGCTGTTGCTTGTTCGCTTTCAGTTCGCTTTTGTTCTGTCTCAGCACTCGGCACCGTTTTATCAGGCACTGGTAGTTTCAGCGCTTCAACTTCCTCATCTGTGGGACAAAACACCTTCTTTGTATGACTGGCGTGAATCCAGTTGGGAACCCCCGCGCACTTCACAGCGGTTGTTGTCGTCAGGATCACTTGGAAAGGGCCTTTCCAACGGGGTTCCAGGCACGACTTCCTCACGTGCTTCTTTATCACGACCCAGTCACCTGCTTTCAGTGTGTGTCCTGGACCTTGGATCGGTGGCAAGGTGGTCGCCTCCACCTGGTGAGAGAAAGAGCGAACTACGTCAGCCAGACCTTTGCAGTAGTCTAACACCATATCATCTGTAATATTCAAAAGCATGTTTGCGGGAACTGTAGGAAGTCTCATGGCCCTGCCCATGAGAATTTCGTGCGGAGACAATCCAGTTTTTCTATCCGGAGTGTTCCTCATTGACATCAGCACTAAGGGCAATGCGTCAGGCCATTTCAAATTTGTTGATGCACATATTTTTGCCATTCTCGATTTCAGCGTACCATTCATCTGCTCCACCAGTCCTGATGCCTCAGGACGATAGCTACAGTGCAGCTTTTGCTCAATGTTCAGTGCTTCGCAGAGTAACTTCATCACCTCGTTATTGAAGTGACTTCCCCTATCTGATTCTAAAGAGATCGGGAATCCGAAACGTGGTATTAACTCCCTCAATAATAGCTTGGCAACTGTAAGACTGTCATTTCTACGTGTGGGGTATGCCTCAATCCAATGACTAAAAATGCACACAATCACCAACACATATCTTAAACCTCCATGCACAGGCATCTCAATGAAGTCCATCTGCATTCGGCTAAAAGGACCGCTTGCCCTACCAATGTGGCTCGCGTTCACAACTGTTCCCTTTCCTGGGTTCATCTGTTGGCAAGTGACACATCGATGGCAAACTGCTTCCGCAGCTTGGCGAAATCTGGGGTTAAACCAATCAGTTTTGAACAATCTTATCATGGCATCTCTCCCTAGGTGAGCTTGCCCATGATAGAATCGCGCAAGCTGTGATAAGAGACTATTTGGCAAAACAAATTTTCCCTCATGTGAAACCCATAGCTCGTCTTGTCTTTTTATGCATTGTGATTTAATCCAGGAATCTCTTTCATCCTCCCCGACATTACTTTGTAGTGCTTTTAGTTCTTCTATTGTATCTACGACCTTCAAGGCAAATGCTTCAGCTGGTTCGAGTTCTGGTTCACTTATTGTATTCCAATCATCCCTTAACAATATACAGTTCAAGGCACAAAATCTTGCGACTTGATCTGCATAGGCGTTTCCCAAAGACACATAGTCCTGTCCTTTCGTGTGAGCACTGCACTTTACCACTGCAACTTCAGCTGGTACTTGAATGGCATGTAACAATTCCCTTATTCTCTCCCCATTTTTCACTGGGGATCCTGAAGAAGTCAGGAAACCTCTCTGTGACCACAGTTGTCCAAAGTCATGCACAATCCCAAACCTGTATTGGCTATCAGTGTAAATGGTGACTTTCATCAATGCAGACAATTGACATGCTCTAATAAGGGCTACAAGTTCTGCTACTTGTGCAGAATAGACTCCTTGGAGCCATCCCGCTTCCAAGACCCCTGTCACAGTACATACAGCATATCCTGCTTTCAAAATTCCCACCCCATCTCTTAGACATGAACCATCAACAAAAAGAATTTGGTCATTTTCATCAAGTTTTGTATCCTTGATGTCCGGTCGGGGTTTTGTGCAAAATTCAGTCACCTGAAGGCAGTCATGCTCGACGTCTTCAGCGTTCTCAATTTCAGCATGTTCTCCAGGAAGCAAGGTAGCTGGATTCAACGTGGTGCACCTTTTCTGCTGCACATTCGGTGAGCCCAGAATAGTCGTTTCATACCTTGTGAGTCTTGCTCCAGTCATGTGCTGTGTTCGGGAGCGGGTTAAAAGTATCTCAACTGAGTGAGGGACCATGACTGTTACTGGGTGTCCCATCACTATTCCTTCACTCTGAGTGAGGCTGATACCAACTGCTGCTACGGCGCGCAAACACCCTGGGAGTGCTGCTGCGACCGGATCCAAAGTAGCTGAAAAATACGCTACTGGTCTGTTTACGCCACCATGGGCTTGAGTCAAGACAGACAGAGAACATGCATCACGTTCATGACAAAACAATGTGAAAGGCTTCGTGTAATCAGGCATACCTAAAGCTGGAGCCCTGCACATGCATTCTTTTAGTTCAACAAAAGCGTCCATCTCATCTCCTTTCAGCTCAATTTGATCCAAGGCATCCTTCTGGGTCAGTTTCAGTAGGGGCTTTACTAGAGTCGAGAAGTTGGGAATCCACGGGCGACAATAGCCCACCATTCCCAAAAACTACCTCACTTCCTTTCTCGTCTTTGGCGGACTCATTTGAAGTATACTCTTTATTCTCTCCTTCATTATTCTCCGTGACCCCTTCTCTATCTGGTGACCCAAGTATTTCACTTTCTTCTGACAGAACTGCAATTTGGAAGGAGACACCTTATGTCCATTCCTTCCCAAATGGTTCAACAGAACAATGGTATCGGCTGTGCAGCCACTTTCTGTCTTTGATGCAACCAGTAAGTCGTCAATGTACTGTACTAGGGTTGACTCGAACGGCAATTCTAACTCTTCCAGGTCTTTCTTTAGAACCTGATTGAAGATTGACGGTGACTCAGAAAACCCTTGAGGTATTCGACACCAACTGTACACCCTGTCCAGGAATTTGAAACAAAAGAGGAATTGGCTGTCCTCATGAAGAGGCACAGAAAAGAATGCTTGTGACAAATCGATGACTGAGAACCATTCGGCATCGCAAGGAATTTGAAACATTATCACAGCTGGGTTCGGTACTACTGGGCAGCATTTGACTATGATGTCATTTATTTTCCTCAAGTCCTGCACGAGTCGGACCTTCCCACTCGGCTTTATTAGTCCCATTATTGGTGAATTACATGGACTGCTTAACACTTCTTTCAGTACCCCCTGTTTTACAAATTCGTCAATGAGTTGAGCAACTTTCATGAGGGTATCTTGTGGCATGTGGTATTGTGGGGTCTGGGGAAAGATTGCATTGGGCTTCACAGCCACTTTCACTGGTTCCACTCCTTTCATCAATCCCACCTCTTTCCCAGTCATGTCCCACACTTCCTTTCCGACTGTCTCTCGTAATTCAGCTGGAATATCTTCTTCAGTTATCATCGGGAAAAGACAAATCAGAGGATATTCTTCATCTACCGTTTCCATCTCATCCCCCTCTACACTGTCCTCTTCTTCCCCATCACTGCTCGTCTGTATTGTTATTCCTTCGTTTGAACACATGATCGAGCAACCCAATTTACACAATAGGTCTCTTCCTAACAGTGCTATCGGGCTTGAGTCACACACCACAAACTGATGTACCCCTTGATAGTTACCAATGTTGACTGGTATCGGATCTGTTATTGGGTTTGTCAGATGCCTGTTTGCTACTCCCACCACTTGAACTGTCCTCCCTGAGAGTGGCAAATTTGGCACTTCACTGCTCTTAACAGTTGAACGTGTGGCTCCCGTGTCAACCAAGAATGAAACACGATGACCCATTACTCTTCCTTCTACGTACGGACCCTTTTGATCAACTTCTAGGGATGCCGCAAGCACACAATCTCCTTCCTCTTCTGAACTTTCACTCTCCCATACATTGTTTATTCCACTCTCACTGTGTAATGGGAACTGTTGTATTGTGCCGTTTGTGCCCATTACCTGACCCGTTACCTGTGGAGGAACCATCATTTGCTGCTGACTCATTGGTGCCAAAGGTATTTGCATTTGCTGATTAGGTACCATAGGCAACTGCTGTTGCATCGGCTGCATTTGCGTCATCTGCACACGGGGCATCTGCATCTGCTGCGGCTGCATAGGTTGTAATCCCTGCAATTGATTCATGGTCTGAAAATTTGGGTTTGGACCCCTCATTTTCGGTCCTCTCATTGTCTGAAATGCATTGACATCATTGTTTTGCTGACCAACACCTACACCTGCACCTGCACCTTCCTGCACCACCATTGGGCACTCGCGTTTCCAATGACCTACGTTTCCGCACGCATGACACGGCATCACTTTCTTCATTGCCTGCACACCTGTCACAATAGTGTTCAAATCCGGACCATTATTCACAAAACCTCCTCTACCTCTGCCTCTGCCCTGTGGCTGAAACGCCATGTTTCCTTGCGACTGCGGCTGCTGTTGCTGAAACACCATGCCTCCCTGCAACTGCGGCTGCTGTTGCGGTACCTGCTGTTGGAACCCTTGCATCCCTGGCAACCCTTGCAGTCCCTGCAGACCTTGCAAGCCTGTCTGAGCCGCCTTAAGCTGCATCATCATCACCTTCTCTTTCAGCCTTTTCTGTTTCACCTCAATTTCGTCGCTACAGTATTTCGCATAAGTCAAGACTTCATCAATCGGTTTCGACTGCCAGCAGATCAAATGTGATTTTATCATCTGACTTATATCTGGTCTCAGCCCTTCCACAAATCTGAACACAAAATGAAGCATATCTTTCGCCTCTATTGCTTCTGTGCCACTGTATATCTTGAACGCCTTCAACAATCTCTCATAGTAACTATGAATCGATTCTTTAGCCTCTTGGGCAGTTCGATCAATTTACTGCCAATCCACATTTTTCGAGGCAACTTTCGTCTTCAAATGTTCAATCACCTTATAGTACAGACACATCACCATAGGTGATGGTGCACCCGTCTCTCTGTCTCTCTCTGGTTCACTTGTCGGCCAACCTACAGCTCTTTTGCAATCCTCCCACAAATCTGCCGGAACCACAATCTCGAATAGAGTGTTCAGGTCTTCCCAGAGACATTTTGCAAGCTTCACAAACCTATCAGTCTGTTGATACCACTCAATCGGCTTCTCTCTTAGTTTGGGAAAATCATTCGTAAAAGACTGAATATCGCTCCTGTGCCATGGTACATGTACTAGTTTTCCCCCTGCTGTCTCCCTCATTGGTAACATAGTTACTGTATCACTACTCTGTGGTCTTTTCTCATTGTGCTCTGTGGCACTGTCCCTCCTCTTATCCTTCCTCTTTACCCATCTGCTTTCCCATTTGTCTAAACACCTCCACACTTGGGCACTCTGCAACAATTCTCTAAGGTTGTGCCTTCATGCCTGCTGATCTCATGTGTTCAAAATCTGTGGTTCCAAAATCCAACCTGTAGCTCCTGCTCAAGTGTTTCGTCTTGCCTATGTCAATCCCGTTCCTGTCTGCCACTTCCTGCAAACTTTTATGTACCTTGTTTACCTCTTTCGTGATCTTTGGACATAGATATCTCAACTCCTCTTCCGTGTAGGATTCTAACCTGTTCACACCCATATTCCCTTCCACCAATTCTTGTGCTTCCATGTTCAGCCTCATCCTGCTCAAGTAATCGTCTTCTTTCCCACTGTCTGAACTTTGTGTGGAATTTAAACTGTTGAACCACTGTGTCAGCTGTTGCGCATTTACCCCCATCAGTGTAGCATTCACATCGACTGCCATCGATGGTTGTGGCAACTTTTCAGTATTCGATGTTAAAGGTATTATCAGTGGGGGGCTCGACCTCACCAGTGTTGATGGAGCGCATACGGGACTAAACTCCATCAAGGACCCAGACCCAGTTGGCTGAGCCACTATCGGGGTTATCCCTGGAGTGTTTTCTATGCACCTTCTTTCTGTCCCATTCTGCAGCATCTGTCCCTGACTGCTCATACCTAAGTTGGGCTGACTATACAAGGGTACCACTGGACCTACAGTAATAGGCAGTGATATTGCATCTGGATTCTGTCCATTTCCCATATTCTGAGGCATGTTCATCCCCATATTATGGGCCATCATTGCCGGCATGCCCACCTGACTCCCCGTCATTTGAGCATGAACACTTCCTCCCTGCATTTGCTTTTGAGGCATCATAAACTGAGTTGATTCAGCTTGTGCCATTGTTGGGTTGTAACCATTCTGTACGCCCCTTACGGTTGGATCTAGAATCATTCCTCCACTGTTATCACTGCTGTAGTACCCTGACATCTGCGGCTGATAGTGTTCTGCTGGTTTCAACACGGGCACATCTGGATACATTCTCCTGATCTGCGGTATCTGTGGGGTGAGCAGTAGGCTCGGATCCTTAGATCCCGATGGTGCTCCTGTATTCTGCGTTTCCCTGTTCTGTACCGACGCCGGAGGGGCAGAACTGGTACTTGGACCTTGTCCATTCTCTGCATAAGGTGGTGGACGGTCGTTCAGCAACTCCATTATCAATTCCTCATCCTCTAGCTCCTCTTCTTTTCTCAACTTTTCCTCGTCCTCTCTGTCCTTGGAACACTTCCTGTCTGTCTTACAGGTAGCTTTCTTACCTGTCTCCTCTTCATCTTTAGTAATTGCGGGGAACAATTTTATTCCCTGCAATACGTCTGACCTCCACACCTTCTGTGCATTATCCCACCTAGCATCCGCTAGTGTCTTTTCTACCTTCCTCATCCTTGTTTCAAACTTGTTTTTCTGTTGCTGCCTAGCCATGAGTTCCCATATTGCTAGAGCCTCAAACTGTGCTGGCCTTGGAGGTACTTTCATGTCATACATCGTAAATCTCAAATTCTCTAGGTCCCTTATATTGAATGTCCCATGTATCGGGAATGCTACGCTCCCATGATTCTCTGTCCACTTGTGCCATTGCTTTAGCCAAAGACACGGAGCTACCCCTTTTTCCTCCATTACAATGTAAGCTGGTGTACCCTCGGGCGGCGTCTCCTCTCCTACGCTCGCTTTAATGTAAGTCTCCCCCTTCATCGCACTCCTAAATGCTTTAAGGAATTTCATTTTCTCGTCTTTTAATTCACAAAGTTTATAATCAATAGATCACTGTTATTCCACAAGATTTGTAATCAATAGGTGACTTTAATTCCCGGAATACTCTTCACCTGCCTTTCCCCTTCCAATCGAGTGTCACGGACTGCGTCCAATCCGTGCGCGACCCTTCTCTCCAACCAACCTATCCCAGCGCGGCTCTTAGTGACGTCACACTCACACACACTGCGGCTGACAAAGCCTCGCGGCTAATCCTCCTTCACTCAGTTCCTCCCGTAACAGCTTTTGCATGTATCGCGAGCTACCAAAAACTAAGACAGATCTGTCGGTTTACTACAGGAAGGGTAACACAATCGCTTCAGGACCTTAGGGACTTTTCACTAACCTCGACCACTATTCGATCTCTTTCACCAGCCTCGGCCGCTATTCCGTCTTTCTCAATCCCCACATTCGGAAGCAAATCTGACCCGCAGACCTACTCTCAACTTGTCAATGATCTATTCTAGTGCACTTAGAATCTTGTCAAAGCCCGAAGTCGAAGTTCCTATCACTCCCTAACACACGTATCCACTCGTTGACCACGCCCGATCAACCTACTAAACCGCCCAGACCACAACATGGATCAACATACTCCGGAGTCTCTTGACCTCGCAGGGCCCGTCTCAACAACAACAACCACGTGGACCTTTTTATGCACAAGCGCCAGACGCACATGAAGTTCGACGACTTCCCTACTCTCACACTCGGAGCCGCACCTCCGTTACTTTATGAAGTTCGACGACCTCTCTACTTCTACACTTGGAGTCGCTCCTCCGCTATCCTTAAAAAGAAAATCCTCGCAACCCTTTCACACACCCTGCGGCAATAAGCTGTGCAAGCGCAAAACCCTAACTTCACTCATACCATCACTAGTACCGCCAACTCAGTTTCCACATCTCCTTTCTCTCCATTCGCAAGTTCCGAGATCCCGGGAAAGTCGCGGTGGACCTAGCCCATCATCATCTTGTCAATCAGTTTTATCCAGGAAAATCTAATTCAACCTTTCGAATGGGGTCTCAAAAAATGCGTAACCGTTAATTCGACACCATGTACTCTAATGGTACAGGGTCCCAAAAGACGAAACCGTCCTCTGCTACCATCTACTGATAGAGCGGAACATGGTAACAATTTACCTGCGTTCGGATGCTCTTTAGGTCGATGAATCTTTTGGCTAAGTGGGAACTCTCTGTACTCTTAATTGATCAATCACCTCTTATCGATAATCAATAACGAACGTAAGCAACACCTTGAACAACATAACACTTAACAATTAATCCAGAATACATTTCGGCGAACCCTGACCTTTCAGCCAGGAATAACCACACCAGTTTATTGCAAAGTTAGTGAATTTATTTCCCTATATTAACAAAGCTAGCACAATATAAATGTGTCTCAACACCAAATGATAAACATAAATGAACATTAATAGCTGTCCATATCGTCGAAACAAGTGTAATCTATGTAGCATTTGAATCACAAGGCATTCGATAGTGGCAATGCAAAGCACTAATACGATAATCTGTAATGGGCTAATTGCGTACATTTAGTCAGCATAACAAGATCTCCAATTGCATCGTGTGACATATGGAATCCTCGTCTAACCTCAAATTAGCATCAGCATGTGGGACTTCATGCAAAAACAATTTGGCAACATCAATTTAGAAAACTCCTAGCTAGGGCCCTTATCAAAAATCAGCAGTTGGTTACCTAAAGGAAACACAATGCAATTTTACAATTTCCTTTCATATTTACCAATTCCAATCAGCAATCAATGAAGTCTTCGTCTCACAGGTACCGTTCTTCGGTCATCATGGGTACCGTTTCTTGATCAGCATGGGACGGGACAAAGGGGCAGGGGTGGACGGGGCAATTGCCTCACGGCGGCAGGTTAAGGCTACTACTTTATGCAAAGGGACAAGTCAAAGTTAAAGTCTCTAGGGCAAGAATCATTAGAGTCTCTTTCTCCCGACTAGAGAAAGCATCAAAGTCTCTCAAAATGGCGTCGCAGCAAAATGGGTCATAGTAGCTACGAAATCAAAATGGCAGGATGTCCGAAGAGAGAGAGAGCTTCCCTCTCGTGCACCTGGGTTTTATAGGCAACAGTTCAAGTCCTGTAGGGTCTCCATTGGTGGGTTCATAGGTTAGCTTCAAATTGACCAATCAAAAACGACAGTTCTCAAGCTTTTACTTAAGCATACATTATCCTTGGAGATGGGTACGCAATTTGCAACATTGTTTCTCGATTAGCTTACTCTCAGAGGCTCCATTGTCCGCACCTGCAAGCCGACCTTGAATTTAAGAGAAAATATGCCATGCTGGCACCAACTTTAAGATAAGCATGCGAGCAGTCTCTGTGGAAAAGTACAGCTTCAAGCAGAAATACACGTTTAATAGCACAGTGGAAAAAATACGAACGTTTAAACCGTGAGACCAGGCAACTAGGCCAAAGCCTCCGCTAAAGTAATGCTAAGCTAAGGCATTTCAAATAAGCAAAATCGTAGCACACGTTTATGATTATGTCGAATTAGTGCATTTCTAATACACCACGTTATATAAAGCACGCGTATAAATGATGGCAAACTACTCTGAGGGCACATTTTGTCCCCGTACAATCTTTATTAATTCGGTTAATGTCACACATGATTATTTCAGCACTACGTTTATGCATTAAAATCAAAACCTTCATTTTCTGCTTCATCAAGACCATCGAACACATCTGGAATCTGAGTGGCTTCAGTACACCAGGCTCTGGCGGAGGCTTCCTCCCACTAGTAGGGCTACATTTCTCCAACCACATACATGTGGAGGTGGAGACACGTACCATGAGATTTTGACCATATAATTACTGCTAGTAACATTACTGGAATATTTTAGTCAAACACTTATAAATGTGGTCTTTACAGCATATGTGGAGCTCTCTGCCTATGCTTGTACACCTTACGAATAGTAAAGAAAAGGAAAACAGCCATCACCTGAGATCACCTGACATATTAATCCGGGAAGCGCGTAAATAATTTGTGGTATCTTCTATCTTCCACTTGTAATGCATGAGATTGTGGATGCAAGAACCCTACTACAGCTACCAGCATGCAGCCCGCCTCATTCAAGAGGAAATAAACTTTACTGAGGAAAAAGATATGTCATTGGCACCACTACAGGGAACTACATGGTTTGTCTCTACACACACTCGGTGGAGCCAGGGAAGGTGAATGGTGTTATTTACGCCTTTTGACATTTGAAGAGTGTCACTCAAAAGAAACTGGATTTTTCCTAATTGTTTCTGGGTTTTGTGTTTACTGTTTGACTAAGGCAGGTCTCAGTCTCTCAAATGGAATGTTCCTGAACATTGAGGATCACACGTAGATCAAAAGATGACCTCTTAAGTTCACTGTTAAGCACCCCTGTTCTTTCACCCTAGTTTCAGTCTTTTCAGTAACACCAGACTTTCTTACCCTTGTTCCCTAGCAATATGCTTTCCTAGCACTTTCCTGCTCCTCTTCTTTAAGTTGTATCCATTCAATTAGCAGTCTAGAATTCCACACCTGCATTGCTCACAAATCAAATATTCTCCTTCTTTTTCCTAGTCATGTTCACCTTGCTCTTCAAATTCTTCTGGGCCTTGTAAGGTTGACTGCTGCTTCCCCAGTGCTAAGCATGGTGATAATGGAATTGAAAATCATCTTGATTTGGGTCATAGGAGACATTTGGGTGTATTGGGTGATGATGCATGCTATAAACAAGGACCATACATTATATCTAAAAACACAAATCTTCTATTTTTTTACCCAAAGGCTCTTTTCGGGGCTAGCTTCTAGTTATGTGTTTCTGTATATTCATCTCTAGCATATTTTTTATTTGCATTCTAAAAATCACAGTCTTACTACTGATTAAGATTTTCATTCCATTCCACACTTTTGATTTTTGTTTTGTCTGGATAGATCTTTCGATTTTAAATCATGATGTTTTCTGCATTCCAACAGCACTTTTCAACTTTTTGATTGCTGCTGTCATTATATAATTCCCTTTCACTCTTTCATTCCTCCTTTACTCAATTATTATACTAGGTATATCTTTTCAGCTTTTTGGGGTTTCACACTGAAATCTCAATCTTTAAAAATTGTAATTCTGGGCATGCACAAGTATTATACATTATGCTTAGTCTCTACCAGCAAACTGTGGCGGCCTTTTCAAAACATCACATGCAATGTTAGGCAAGTTAAATGTCTTGACATTTAGGCCCTGATTCTAAGCTTGGCGGGCGGCGTTAGCCGCCCGCCAAGCGGGAACCGCCAGAAGACCGTACTGCGGTCAAAAGACCGCGGCGGTCATTCTGGGTTTCCCACTGGGCTGGCGGGCGACCGCCGAAAGTCCGCCCGCCAGCCCAGCGGGAAACACCCTTCCCACGAGGAAGCCGGCTCAGAATGGAGCCGGCGGAGTGGGAAGGTGCGACGGGTGCAGTTGCACCCGTCGCAAATTTCAGTGTCTGCAAAGCAGACACTGAAATTCTTTGTGGGGCCCTCTTATGGGGGCCCCTGCAGTGCCCATGCCGTTGGCATGGGCACTGCAGGGGCCCCCAGGGGCCCCATGACACCCCATACTGCCATCCTGTTCCTGGCGGGCGAACCGCCAGGAACAGGATGGCGGTATGGGGTGTCAGAATCCCCATGGCGGCGCAGCAAGCTGCGCCGCCATGGCGGATTCCCATGGGCAGCGGAAAGTCGGCGGTACACCGCCGGCTTTCCGCTTCTGGCCGCGGCTGTACCGCCGCGGTCAGAATGCCCGGCGGAGCACCGCCAGCCTGTTGGCGGTGCTACCGCCAACCTCCGCCCTGGCGGTATTTTCCGCCAGGGTCAGAATGACCCCCTTAATAAAGTATTGTTTTTTTCTTGTTTTATGGGCTTTTAATAATACGACACTTGCTCCCTTTTTTCTATTAAGATTTTTTTGCCCACTCACAATTTTTTGCTTACATCACTTTCGCGATTAACATTATGTTACTTCCACCTGTTTTGAACATTTACTAGTATTTTTTAACAGTTTTTAATGATTTATTCTTTTCATCTACTCTGACATTAAACTCTGTGACCCTGGTTTTCTGCACTTTGATTAGCTCCCTTCTTCAGCCACCACCACCTCCTACTAAATCATTTCTGCCATCTCCCATTTCAAGCCATTGTGCTTCAGAGTGTCTTATGGTGCTAAAGGCTCCTAATTCCATTTTTGGACCTTGGTGCTGATGTAAGATGTTCGGTACTTATATTTTTCTTCTCATTTGTTATTTTTCTGCATTTTTTAACATAGGTTTTCTTTCATTTGATCGTTTTGTATCTCTTTTTTGTGTTTCTTCTTTTTCTCTAACTTCATTTTTCATTTCTCGTCTCTGTTTTTTATTTATTTTCACTGCCATGATACAGTTCCCTTTTCATAGTCCCTATATATTTGGTCCATCTCATTTCTGCTTCCATTGATTTTCTGTCTGCCCCATCTTTGTTTTATCTTTCTGCTTACCCTTCCCTTATTTGTCTTACAGTCCACTATTCATCTTACATTCATTTATAAAATTTTACTTTACAGTACTCTTCAGATACCTGCTCTGGTTGGCTACTAGGAACTCAACCACACATACCTACTTCTCCTCCTGGACTTTCTTCCATTGTGATTGGGGACATTGTCCAGGTCCACATTCCATCTATTTTTGCATATGCACTGTGTCCCAGGAGATTATCCTAGAATATAGCAGGTGTGACTTTGGCCAGCCTGAGACTAAGAGTAACAGTTTGAAAAGCCCAGTCTACAGTTTCTTGTGGAAATCACGAAGTGGAGTGAGTGGATGTGTAGTGGTAGGTTGTGCTACACTTATGAAGTAATGTAGGAGGAGGCTTGACCACCAGGTCCGGTTTTCTGTGTGCATGTGATGTGTGCAAGTAGGAGTCTGACTGGGCGAAGGTGTCTGGATGGTTTGTGAAAGCAGATTAGATTGTTGAGCTATGCTCTTATGGGTCACAACTGAATTATGCCTTAACAACTCCTGCAGCAGGGAGCATTGTATTTAAAAAGTAGGACATGTGTACTTAAGTTTCACATGTCCTGGCAGTGAAATACTTCCAAAGTCATTTTTCCACTGTGGTAGGACCTATCCCTCCCATTGACTAACACTGGGTCACTTGGGTAAAGTCGAATTTTGAGTCACATTTCTGAAAATGGCACTTTAAGAAAGTTAAGTATACAAAAAAGTGATAGATGGAATGCTAGATTTAATCTCAGTTACTCAGTCCACATCCCAATCCATTGATAGTTTGCACACCATGTCACCTCAGTTTGGACTCAGCTATGTGCAAATCAGTCTTGACCCTGCTCCAATCGGAACAGTCCAGCCTGAATTCCCAAGCTAGGTACTCTCTGAACTGGAACACAAGCAACATAGGACCCTCTATGCCCTATTTATGAGCTCATAAATCGAGTACAGCTTGATTCTGGTTACACAGTGTGCACAACACCGACGTCTGGGCATACCTGGCGCTTTTGGGGCAACACACTAAAGTATATAAAAAAGTGATGCATGTAATGCTTGAATTAATCTCCGGCTTCCCAATCCATTGTTTTTCTGCACACCATGTCACCTTAGTTTGGACCCAACTAAATGAAAATCAGTCTTGATCCTGCTCCGATCAGAACAGCCCACCACAGACTGCCAGGCCAAGTACTCCCTCAACCGGACACAAACAACCCAGGACCAGTTTCAACCTAATTATCTGCTCATCAGTCAGGTACAGCTTGGTTCCAGCGACACAACGTTCACGGGACCCAGGTTTGGACATACCTGTTCCTACTTTGGGCAACACACTGAGGAATACAAAAAAAGTGAAAAATCTAATTTTTGAATTAATCTCAGCCATTGGTAATTACTCTGGGCTGCATCCCAATCCATAGTTATTTTGCACACCTCGCTGAAGAGCCTTAATAAGGACAAAAAGCATCCTAGGTTCCTTGTGTTTTGGTTACGGGAGGCCCTTGTCTGGTAGTTTGAATTAGACTGTTCCAATGAGGAGCAGGGTCAAGACCATATGGCTTTGTTCATTCTGAGGTGGTATGATGGGCAAAAAAGTATGGATAAGGATGCAGCCTTGGCAATTGCCAGTGACAGAGTTTAATTCAATCATTCCATCAATCACCTTGTTGTTTGTAATTTTAGAAAGCTGGCATTTTCTAGTGCCAAACATTTGTGTCTTCTACCAGTATCCTGGGTCATATCACTGTGAATGTCTCTGCTATTGGGGTTTGTGTATTCCTCCTAGACAGTGACACAAAGATGACTAGATGTGGGCAGGATGGGCCATCCTGACCGAATGGCTCGGGGGGCTATATCCTGCCCCACTGACACTTCAAAGGGCCTTGCCTCCAGCACACACAAAGGAACCTGGCACCAGCCCTTAGTCACCCCCAGACTGTTAGGAGCCTTGACAAAGGAAGGAAATAATATACACCTTTGAGTGTTGTGGGGGGCACCTTGTGGGGGTAGGGCAGGGTGCCCCCCACAACACTCAAAGGTTGCACCTGAAATAAATATTGGACTTTTAGAACAACTTTTCAGATCACTTCTAGACCTGTGGAAGACTCAAAAGAAGGACTGTTCTGCTGCCATGTTGCACCAATGAAGGAAGATTTGACCTGCACCTTGAACAGAGAACCACTAGAGTGACACCTAGGTTTAGCTGGCCAGACTCCTTTGTGTGCCAAAGCGACACAGTAAGCTCCAGAGACCCTGTAACCTACCTGCCTGCTCTGCTATTCCCTGCTGGAGTGAGTCCCAGCACCCAAGTGGTCCCCCCCCCCCTCAAGTCCTAGACCCTTGATGTTGTGTTAAAGTGGGTTCCTCCTACCTTTTTCAGCAAAAAAAATTGCTCTGAGGACTGAAGGAGACTAAGACCTTTCTGAAAGGCAATCTTACATAGATGCATTACCATTTCAATTAACTTTGCCATGGCTCTCACTACTTTGTTCTCACACAGCAACGAATCCTCTTCAGCTGAACCTCTCGACAATGGTATCTGGCCTTGTGGAGCTCTTTTCAGGTACAGCCTGCTGCCTCTTTCAGCAGGGTGAGTCCAAACTCTAAAACACCTTTTAGGTCTAAAGTCATAAATCTGAACCTGGATCAACAACAACCACCACCCCATGGACGACAACAACCTCCTCAGTTTGGAAAGATACCTTCTCCCACACTGAACTTTTGCACCTTAATCAATGTCTTCAACAAGGTCGCCTCCAGCTGCTCATTGTCATCAATGACTCTTCCTCAGACACATCATGCTGCTTTGTCCCACTTAGCCCCTAGCGTCTCAGTAAAAAAGTTGGAAGGATAGCTGAGACCAAGTCTAATCCATCCCTCTTCTTTGGCCGAAGGTCCATCACAGCCAGCCTTAACTTTTCTTCCACCCACTCTAGGGAGACTAGATACCACATTTGGAGCTTTGATCAATTAGGCACTATATTTAACAAAAACTTAAAAAATCATAGCCCCACTTCAACTGGTTGGACTTAATTTGTGTTTCTGTCATTTAATTTATTAAAATGTCCTCTCATTTTCTAAATTGGTTTAGGGTTTCTCTTGTGTTGTATTTCACTGTTTTGTGTTCTGCATAAATACTTTAAACATTGCCTCTAAGAAGCTTGACTGCTTTTTTACTAAGCTACCAGAGGCGTAAGCACAGATTTATTTACTAACTTTCTGAGGTTCACCATGACAAGGATTGTGTTTAGTATGTGAGTGGGGCTTCCATTCCCCCTATCCTGTTAATCCAATTTCTTACAGTTATGCCGTGATAAAATGAGTCAATCATTTACAAAGTAATTAGGTCAAGCATGTGACTGAAAATGCAAGCTAACCCCTTGGCTTTGTCACTGCTTGTTTTATGTAAAGGCATTGCATTCTGAAAAAACACAGTGAATTTCTTCAATGGAGCTAACACACTCCTGGAGCCATTATGGTTTCCACAGTGCTTTTGCATTTCTCTGCGAATGGCAGTTAAAGAAATTTACATGTCAGGATGGTATTTTTAGTTGCTTGTAATCTCAGCAAACATGCAAGCGGAACAGGGAGGATGTCACAAAATGAAAATGTGTCAGCTTGTGATAGGTGGACATAAGTGCAAATATAATTTCTTAACGCCGAGGTTCCCAGAGCACAAACCTGAGTAGGCAATTCATCCAATGAAGAGAATTAGTGTGTTTATGCTGTTCCAGCTAAAAGCTTACCAGCATTGATGAAGCCAATTGGTCAGTTTGGCATTGTAGTCATATGCCAGACCGACTGGCTTTGCACTGACGATAATACTTTAACACACATGAAAATAGGCATGCACACACACACTATTTACATGCTTTAGGCCATTAACACCAGGCAATGGGCTGTAGAGTTGACTACTGTGAAGAGGACCAGAGAGGCATAAAGAGAAGCAGAAGGCTACTATGAAGCGTGGGAGGAACAGGGAGTCATGTAGAGAAGAACAGAGCTGTGGAAAGGAGCTTTAAAATGTGAAGAGAAGTAGGGAATTGTGAAAAGTAGCGAAGGACCACGTAGATAAGTTGTGAGTTTTGAAGGGTAGGAGATGGTCACATACACAGAATGGCACAAATGATTGTAAATGTGGTTTCCTATATCCTGAACACTCTTGAAACCTTTCAGTGTACAGATGTAGCTGGAGAGTGCATGCACCCACTAATTAAAGTGAGTGGTAGGGTTCCTGCATTCATTGCTATTAAAAATCTTTAGGAATACCCAAGCCACACAGTTAATGGCAAACTTCAATAGCCAGAACAGGTTATTAGTGAGAAACTACAATACACACACTAGATGGTTAAATGCATAGCAACCAACATTCACACCATGTTGCTCCACGCACTATGGGGCTTAACAAAGGCCACCCACCTGATGATTATACTCCTTCCTGTTGGAGCAGGCTTATTTCCTTCGTATCAACATCACCAGCCAAGCCTCCAGGTAGCATTTACTCTTTACCTGGCTACTGATGCAGAGAAGCCACACCCCTGGGTATGTGCAGAACCCAGGACATAAGTCATGCATGTCAACAAGCCTCACTTCTGGTATAAGTAAGAGGGTACCCTACTTCAGGTCTGATGTACTTCCTCTCTGCATATAGAAATGTATAGCTTCACTAATCCTGACTCCACATCTGCGTACCTTGAAGATGTACAAGGTAAATACATGATGTAAAGGAAATATAACCTCGCTTCCTGTTTTTTTAATCAATATTTTGCCTTCAATATTTGATGTCCAACTGATATTTTCAGTTTGATATTCAGGGTGCACACCCCACTGTGCAGATCCATAGCACAGCATATTGGTAGCAAAACATATCACTAAGGAATAAGGCAGTCCACTGCACCACTTAGTCTATAAGATTGCCCTCGTGTGGTGGGTGCCTGAGGTGACCCTCTTGAGTAAAGGTGCTGTGGAAAGATAGAAGGTGCAGGTAATGGTGTGGTGGCTACAAATTGAAAACATTTATGAATCAGCCTGTACCCTAATCATTTATTCAAGCAGAGAATTCAATCCACGCTAAAAGATTCACATTTTTCCTGTAACAATGCAGGCCACATGTGCTTGGTGTATGTCTATGCATTTCACTGACTGCAACTAGTTCACTGAGTCATAATACATGCAGGTATAACCAATTAGGATTCCATATTTGTGACAGTTATGCAAGTCACTGAGGGTCTCAGTAATTGTGGGATGTAGTATCATGCCCCATTTTCAAGTGACACACAGTCATTCCAATACAGTGATGGGGAATTAATGCAGGAATCCCAATTTTATTTTATCACTTGTAATAGAGGCCTATCTCATTTACGTATGCCATGCACCGCTCTCCAGGCATACCGCCATCAGACCCTGATGACATGGGCAATCGTCATCGTCATCAGCAATATCATTGATAAAGCACTCTATACTCAAATTCAAAATTGTATCAATGCTAACAATCCCATACATGATTACCAATTATGAAAAATATCTACGCAAATATATTGTTGCAAAATATAATTACGCAAAGGTATAGAGACCACTACCTTACATATTATAGACAATAGCCTCCTGACCACACATGGAGATGACCCCTGCCTCCTGATATTGCTGGACCACTCAGCTATCATCAATACAATCAGCAATTCAACCTTCATAAATACCCTGGAGACTTTACTAGGATTCAGTGTCAATATCCTTTACTTGTTCTTCTCCTACCATTCCAAGTGACAATAGTTCACAAAGGCACCTACAGGTCTTAAAAGATTCATATCACAACAGGAATCCTCCAAGGTTTCATACTGTCTCTAGTCATTCTCGACTTTCACATGGAACCCATTGGGACTCTACTCACAGATAACCTCATCACTTTTTAACAATATGCTGATGATGCACTGCTGCACCTGACAGTCCACTCTGCCCCAGACATTCAATACATCAATCACTGCCTGATCCTCATCCAGACATGTCTGAAGCTCAATCTAACCAGAATAAAATGTACGTTATTTGCCAAGAACAATAAACAACCAATAAAACAAACCTGTCTCACTGACATGAAGTTCAACAGTTTTAATCCCCAACTCTTGCCAAATGCCAAGTCACTTGGATACACCATGGACACCAACCTCACCCCCAAGGAACACGTTGCCAAACAACAAAGACAACTTGGCATCAGCTTTTTCTAATAAAAAAATTAAAATGTTTCTTCCAGAAAATTACTTCAATACTGTCCCCTCTGATTAGTAGCTACACCCTGCTCTATGGCTTCCAGGACTACACAATGGCACCCCATAATGGGCTTCTACATTTTGCGGCACATCTCATCCAGGACTGGAAGGCATATGTTCACATCATCCCAACCCTAATGAGCATAACTGGCTCCCCAGCCTGCACTGTCTCCAAAACCAGTTGCATTGGGGGTGTGGTAAGGCCACGAGTAGATATGGCCGCCTGATTTCTGAGCTCTGAGTCTTGGCGTGCGTTTGGGGGCAGCGGCAAAGGCTGATGGGCTATGGAGGGAACCTCTTCTCCATCCTCTCCCCCTGACCGATAGAACCTATCAGAGGCTGGAACCGGGGGCCTTCTGTGGACTAATAGCTCTGTAGCAAGACAGAGCGGCCCGTGGCCTGCCAGACATGAATGGCCATAAGCTCAATTTTGTGAGGGGCGTGGCCTGCCATTAACAATGCTCACCTCTGATTCATCGAAATCCCGCCGCCCAGTGAGGGACCTGGAGGCAGGACTGCTGGGCCACTGAGGGAGCCTAACCTCCCCCCTCCACCCCACCCAGGCAACGAAGACCACCCTTGGAAGGGAACGAGGGCCTCGGTCAACTCCACAGCTCTGCAGAACAGCCAGCAGCCTCACCAGCACAGATTGCCGCGGGCTCAGTTTTTCATTGTGGGACCACGAAGGCACGCATCACCACTGAAGGTCTGAAGGTGAGAGGCCTTACACGCGACTGCCGGGCTCTGTACAGCGCCAGGAGAGCAAGCAGCCAGCCCAATAGGATCAGCTGGGGGCCCGATCTTCAGTATCCCTGGCATTCTTGAGGCACCCCTCGCCCCTGGGCACCCAGACATCTGAGATTCTCTATGGCCCCATACTCGAGGGTGACCCCGTGTCTGCCAGACAGTTGCAGCTTTCAGGACAGCGGCTACAGGTGCCAGTGGAGTCATTGACAGAGGGGTGCCTTGCATGCTTGACGTCTCGCTTTACACCCACACAGTCTACACCTTTAACTTCCCCTCTTTCTTATTACTCCTTCTACTTCACACCTTAAGAGGCCTGCCGGACTGGAGGCGGCATGGACGTCAACGGACCAGGCTTGTTTGACCTTTGTCCATGCCTCCCTCACTGTCTTCACCCACAAGCTGCTATCTCTGCCTGGAGTGGCCATCCTGGAGATGACTGCCGACCAGTGGACCTAGTCAATGCTCTGTGGCATACCAGCATTCTCTCCTCCTCCCCTGCAGACCACAACAATTCTACACAACGCTGCACTAACTGCCTCGGGGTGGCGTCCCCTAGCCCTGGGCCATTGAGGATGCACTTCACATGAAATACCTCTTCTCTCTCTGTTTCATGAGCATGATTTTTTTTTTCTCCTAGCAACCCAGACAGAACTCTAGCCTAACCACCTGAACACAGCAAAGCATTAGGGTACTCCTCCCTTACACTCCTCTTCTCTCTTCTATCTTCAAGAAATGGAACTGGCCCCTAATAGTAGCCAAGGACTTCAGAGATAATTGGCCCAACAGCCACATGTTCCGGACCCACGACTGATGCTGCTGCAACCATCGCTGTTTCCATGATCCTCAATACTGGTCAGCCCTTCTACACTCTCTTTTCACAGCGGGACAAGACCCGCCAGCTGGAGTGTCTACATACTGCAGAACCGATACAGCTGGGATCCTTTTAGCAGCACCTGAGCTCCCAGTGATGCTGCTGATACTTTGATACTGGGCCTCTAGTTCTGGGCTATACCAGTCCCCTGGTACTTTGGATGCCCCCCCGCGGAGATGCCCTCTGGAAAATCATCCGGTAAACATACAAGTCAACTATGCTTTTCGGAAGCTGTCTCACACTCACGGCCAATGTCCTCATTTGTCGCTACGCCTAGCCCCAGCCCAAAAGACACCCCAGTGGAATCACGCTCAGACCCCACCAAGGAGCTCATCCTGCAGGATATCTCTGCAGTAGGTAGTCACCTGGAAGCTATGGATGTCACAATTAAGGATCTCTCTGCATACTCTAAATCAATTTGTACGGACATAGACAAAGTCACAGACTTGGATCATCGCCTGTCAACCGTCAAAAGTAAGTTGGTAACCCTGCCGGATGTGGACTCAGAACTACAATTCCTCAACATAAACTCAAAGATCTGGAGCACAGGAGCAGAAGGGACAATTTCTGCTTTTTTGGTCTGCCAGAGAAAGATTATGGTGGGGATCTGAGGGTTTTCCTTAAGGATTTCCTCTCTACCCCCACAGGCCTTACTTTCTCTCCTACACTGGAGTTTCAGTGAGCCCACAGCATAGGCCTCCTCCACAAGAACAATGTCATCAGGCCCCGTCCCATCATAGCATGCTTCCTACGACATGAACAGGTCTACCAATTACTACTGGCAGGGATGGCCCACGGCCCATATCGCCACAACGGTCAAGAAATTTCTATCGCTGCGGGCTCCTCCCAAGAAGCAAATGATAAAAGGAAGGTGTTCCTTGCCCTTAGACCACAGCTGCCTCATCTGAACATTAAATTTGGGCTCTTTGAACCGGCCTGCATGTGGATAATGGTGGATGGTAACTCCAGGGACTTTTTTCATTCTACGGACCTGTGTTTCTACTTGGATAGCCTGCCTACATAAACCATGGACCATGAATCCGCAGACCTGCTGCCCAGTCCTTCCACGTTCAATACCTACACCCAACCCACAGACACAAATCCTGGCACATTCTGCACCTTCTTGGTGCTGCAAAAAAAGGGGACGCTTTCTGGCCCATCAACTGAGGCCTCAGGATGGCAGAGACTTTGGTCTACGGGCGGTGGCAGACATTACCCAAGGTCGGCACAGAGACAAATCAAGCACCCCAGTGAAGCCACCGCCACCTACCGACTGATGGGCTGACATGTCTCATAGGGACATTTGCCGGACTGTTTGCAGTCTGTCACTGGACTTCCGGAATATCCCTCCGTTGACCACTAAGTATCATGCATATATTTCTGTGCTAATCTGCCAATTTGAAATTGGTGTTATCTCTGTTTTGGATATTACCACTGTTATTCTTATCACTGTTCTTGCCGTTTGAACTACCTTGTTGGGGCCCCTCCCCTCCCCCTTGCTCACTCTTTAGATCAAGATTCTTAGGACCAGTATGTGGTGACTCTCATGCATCTACCATTCAGTTTGCCCCAAGATAATAATAATTGTTTAATAGCAAACTGCTCTCCTGTGAGCAATGCCGGCCTTCATATTTAAGGTTCTGTTCTCCCACGTGATACAGCGTACTTCCACCGGATCGTCTCTATTGTGTTGCTCCCCTCATGTCCTACCCGATAGCCAACCACAAATAACTTTTACCCCCCCACATATACAAGCCTTTGTCTGTACTCCTCTGCCCCCATGCCTCTGTCCTCAACCATCATGGGACTATGGTAACGTCTCAGCTGCTTAGGGAACATCTCAGGGGACCCGTCCTTTCTGTCCTGGTCTATCATCTATTTCTTTTCCTCCCACATCATACCCACCCCCTCCCTTCCGACCCACGTCTGTCTCCTCCCTCTCCCCTTTCCTTACCCCATCCCTCTCCCCGGCCTCCCCACCTACACCCTGGTGCTGTAATTCTTCTTCCTTCCTGTCGGCTCCTCGCTTGCCCCCCCATGCTTGTCCGGTCATGGGTCTCAAAGGCTAAGACCCGCAGTTTAACAGAGTTTGGCCAACACAGGGTGCCACTTGCCAGCGTAGCACACTCAGATTACTTCTCCCTCACTCACTGTGCGCCTAATATCTATGCCCCCCTCTCTTCTCTTCTCTCTCTTCTCTGTCTCTTTCTTCTCCCTCTATCCTCTTCCCTTCTTTTCCTCTCTATCCCATCTACCCCTTCTCCTTCTTGACTGGTTTCTATCTTTTAGTACACCCACAGATCATCTCCCTGCCTTTCCTTACCCCCCCGTTTGTGTTTTTCTCCTTACCACTTCCTCCGATATAGGTAGTCCGAGTCATCCTTCCATGTTTTCTCGACCTAGTGGTACCCTTCTTTATCCCCATAGACCTTTATGATGACCCCTGGCATAGGGACCACACTGCCACTGAGGACAGTATCATGGAATGTCCACAGTCTCAGGCACTATATCAAAAGAAAGAATGTCCTCTGTTATCTACGATCCAAACACACAGATATTGCCCTCTCGCAGGTATCTATAGTCCTTGGAATCTGAAGAACTGCACCGTGACTGGGTCGGCAAAGTGCTCTACGGCGGTAGCCCGCCATCCCCATCAGGAGGCTCTGGCTCTCCACGCAAGTGTGTGGTCGCGATTCTTCTTCGCTGTTTCTTACAGTTTGAGGTGCTCCAATCATGGTCAGACCCGGATAGTCGATATATACTTATCAAACTCAAACTTGGAGGTCGCACACTCTGCATTGGGGCCGTGTACGCCCCTACGGGCTCCAAGCTTTCCTTCTTTCTACGCTAAAGCCACCATTTGACACAGATCGGAGCCTCCCAATACCTCCTGTGTGGAGATTGGAACCTAGCCCGAGATGCGATCCACGACAGAACGGGCAGCTTGGAAATTGGCAACAACGCAAATAGGGCACAGGGGGAGACACTGGTACTGGACACCCCAGAAGCTTAGAACAGCTGAACTATTACCCCACGTGACTTGCTGGCGATGACCCCACCACCGCTGTGATTTTCTGCATATACTACGTGACTGTCCAAATATACAAACCATATTGGGAGGCAGTTGGGGTCACATTGAGAGAGATCATACCCTTTCCGCCCTCTCTCCCAAACACCCTGCTTCTTTTGCACGATACTGGACATATCCAAGGTATGTCTGGTATACAACTCCGCCTCTTGCATACTGCTGACTGTGGCTAAACTTTGTATTCTTCTACACTGGGGGGCGGCAGTGCCCCCTTCCACGATGGTTGTCGGCAATGTTACAAACCGCTGCCCATGAACCGATCATTTACACCCTACAGGACGGAACAGAGATATTCCTGCAAACATGGGCCCCCTTCCTCCTACTAGCGAATCATCAAACCTTCCACTCCTCCTTTTATGTCTTCTCCACCTCCCCTCTGCCGGTCGTGCTCGCCCTTTCCTTTTCTCTCTCTTTCCTTCTCTCCCTCTCATTCATATATTATTTCTCTCTATTCCTCCTTCATTCTGGATCCTCCTTCCTACCTCCCTTTCTCCTCTTCTCCTTCCCTCTCTCTCTCTCCACCCTTCTCTCTATACCTTTCGTTGCTTTTCCCATTTATGCTTCCCCCTTCTCTATATCTCTTCCTCTACCTCCTACATACATGACCCTTCTCTCTGTTTCTACAATACAATATTAGCCCCCAGTGTTTAATATTTCTCCTCTGCCTTACCTTTGTTGTGCTGCTACACATAGCTGCGTTACATATGTGCACAGGGTTCTGGAACTGGAACTGTTACTGTTATTGATGCCCACCATCTTTCCCATCCGGAGAGCAAACATGTGATCCCTTGGTCTTATGGTCCCTTTGAGTTTTGATGTTGAGCCAAGACCTGCACCACCACCTATGGTCGGCATTGCCACCTGCTGCTACCTGGATTTCCCTTACAGCCGGCAAACGCTGGAGACCCGACTCATACTCCTACATATGTTCGCTCCTACCATTCAGTTCTGATGACATTGTGACACTGCAGGTCCAACTACTGTCCACTTTCTGGGCATATTGCTTTTGGAGGAGAGTAGTTGTTGTGCTTCCTTATTATGCTCTTGTGCAATGTCAAACAACATGCATAACTTTCTTCTCGTGTTTACAACTTTCAATAAAAAATTGCAAAACAAAACCAGTTGCATCATTTACAAGGCCATCATGATTAGCACCACCACTTATCTGATGAACTAGCTCGCCACCGCTGATGGCTCTCGGCATACTGTAGCAAGTCCACCATCAGACTAGTGACTAAGAAGTGTAAAAATGCAAAAACAAGGCAGCTGGCCTTTGCTATCTATGCACCCAGAATCTTGAATAACAATCTTGTACCAATAAGGAGCACTCCAATCCAGTTGTAGTTTACAAAAGAGTTGAAGACACATTTCTTTAAAGAACACTAAATCACAATGCAGTAACAAACTAATAATCAGCTACTTCTCATCACTCAATAACTGTGTCTTTGGCCTTTTACAGCACTTTGGTGCCATTTTAGCTTAGTTCATGCTATACAATTGCCACCTAAATTCATACTTATAGAGATATGTTGAACTTATAGATTTGAACCATTTTGTGCAAGATAGAACATTATCTTTACAGGCTAACCAGGCTGATTCTTAACCATAGCATGTCTTAGTAATAAGTATTCTGGACTCTGCTCTCTTTCACCATTTCAGAAAGTTATCAATAGTTCTACTGCCATCATTTGTATGACTTCTTAGTCCAAGACTGTATAGAATTATCCATGTTTTGACAACTTATACCTCAATATTAGTACAAGGGAAAGCAATATTGAACAGAAAAGGTACTTACTTTCAGATGTAAGTAACATGGGATGTTTTCTGGTAACCCCAAAATAATATGATAAAATGAAGGCTAACTTGAATAGAAATATTTCGCTTTTTTTTTACCCAACTACATGGTGAGCACCACTAATTGCTTTTTCTGGGACGTGCAATTAACTTGTGACAACCTTCAGGTCTTCCACATCACACTTACTGCATTTTCTTCAGAGTTAGAAAAATGCTACACATAAACCATAAATGACTGTTAATTCCAACCGACAGGTTTGATGAATAAGTGCATGATATTTACGGTCATAAACTCATTATAATAATGAATGCTGTGATTTTGTTTTCAGCTGAGATATAATAATGAAGCAACACTATTATGTAGATGTTTCTGCTACAAAATTGAGTATTGTATTACTATAACATTCTTTTGTTTTGACTTTCTCCTGTATTATTATAACATTCTTTTGTTATGACTTTCTCATAACTGGGATTCCAAAAGACATTGGGCTCATTACGAGTTTTGTGGCCGGACGAGCCAACCGCCAAACTCGCCTGGGTGAGGCGGCCGTCACCGAAACTTCCTCACCCCCTTGGTATTACAATGTTCCCACCAGGCTGACAGCAGGAAAATCATATTACGCTGCTCTCACCGGTCAGCCCAGTGGGAACAGTGCTATGGTATTGGTCTCGGCTACCTTAAGGGAGCCAAGGCCAATATTGTAGCACTACAGCCCCCTTGGAATGCGCACTGTCTGCAAAGTCCCCTGCACTGTGTTTCCTCCAGCCTTCTCATGGCAGGGTTCCTGCCAAGAAAAAGGCTGGTGGAAACTGGAGTCCTGATCAGCGAGGCCATGCTGAACTCAGTGCCCCTGTGGCTGACCACAAGTCTGACCGCCATCAGCCCATCAGGAACCATGTTGCTGGCGGGGACGTCGGTCCGCTGCTGGTTCAACCACCAGAGTTGTAATGTGGTGGTCTGACCGCCAAGAGTTCGGTGGTCCGACCGCCAAAGCGCCATTGGCGTTCTTAAGACCGTCAGTATCATATTGAGGCCCATTGTCTTTTCTGTTAAAGAACAGAGAGCTCAATGTGTAAAACTCAAAGTACTTGCAGTTTCTGTGTTCTATGCTTGTTTCTCAACAGGCAGTTTTAAATATGTATGCACAAAATATCCTCTACCTTAACCTACATGGTTAACCTTTGTTTTTTCTTGGAAAATAGAGAGTCTCAAATCTTTTGTGTGAAGAGGAATATCTCAAATTAAATTTGAAGATCAAAATTTGGCATTTGTTAAAATAGCCCTTAGATTTATTTGTCCTGAAACTTGATTGGAAATAATAAGGTCAAAATATCTGGAGTATAAAAATATGGAGATTATAACTATTAAAGGTAATAATATCTTCTTGTACATTAAAACTGATGTGTCAAATATTATTTCTAAAAATATTATGCTATATAATAATGTGTCAATATATTTTATATTGTGTTTATTTGTGTTAATAATTAGTATAGAAATATATGTGAAAGTATTGCTTTTTAAAGTTATACTTTGTTGTATATGTTATGCTTTGTGAGTTGTGGGGTTTATTTGAGGATTGGTGGCATAGGGGGTCATTCCGACCCCGGCGGTCAAGGACCGCCGGGGCCGGGGATGCGGGAGCACCGCCAACAGGCTGGCGGTGCCCCGCAGGGCATTCTGACCGCAGCGGTTTGGCCGCGGTCAGACCAGGAAAACCGGCGGTCTCCCGCCGGTTTTCCGCTGCCCTGGGAATCCCCCATGGCGGCGCAGCTTGCTGCGCCGCCATGGGGGATTCCGACCCCCTCACCGCCATCCTGTTCCTGGCGGTTCCGACCGCCAGGAACAGGATGGCGGTGAGGGGTGTTGTGGGGCCCCTGGGGGCCCCTGCAGTGCCCATGCCAATGGCATGGGCACTGCAGGGGCCCCCGTAAGAGGGCCCCACTTTAAATTCCAGTGTCTGCTTTGCAGACACTGGAATTCGCGACGGGTGCCACCGCACCCGTCGCACATCCTCCACTCCGCCGGCTCCATTCGGAGCCGGCTTCCTCGTGGGGAGGGGTTTCCCGCTGGGCTGGCGGGCGGCCTTCTGGCGGTCGCCCGCCAGCCCAGCGGGAAAGCCAGAATGGCCTCCGCGGTCTTTCGACCGCGGAGCGGCCATATGGCGCCTCCCTCCAGGCGGGCGGCTCCCGCCGCCCGCCGGGGTCAGAATGACCCCCATAGTGTTTTTTTAACATATTGATAATTATTATTGTTATCTTTTTCTTATTTCATTATGTTTTAAATGTAGGTGACTTTAATTATGGCTGTGAGGTTTATTTGAGGGGCCCGACTTCCTTTAATAAATGTTTTTTTTGTTTTACAAATTATTATTCTTAAATATCTTAAATATATTACAAATTTAAATTCTAAGTATTTAATGTAGCTACCTGAATCTAAATCATATTTTAAGAAATATTGGGGCTCAATAATAATTAATTTAATTTACTTGCATTCAAATAACTAAATTGAATACAAATATATCAGTTTGGGAATCCTTCTACTATATGTACTTCTTCCAATGTTTTTTTTAACTGGGGTTAGAACCATCATTTTGACCACTGCCACCACCCCAAAGATATTTGCTCTTTCCCGAATGTTGATAGGACCAGAGTTAGAAAACTAAAATCTGACCCTTCCATCCCAATATGTGCAAAAGTATTACCATGAATGAATGAAGAGTATGTGCTCTCAGATTTATATGTTTAATGTAAGACTTTGCATCTATGAACTATTAAATGTTTCTAAATCTTGGAGCAATTTAAACATTCAAATAATATACTTTCATTTTATAGTTGTTTTATACAATATTGTTGTCATGTACAATGTTTTTTAAAGTATTTATTGTTATATAAATAGTATAATAATCAAAGAATACTGTGCTATATATACTACTTTTAATTTATTAACGTAATTTATATCTTCCAAAATAATATGAATTATATATGTACATATATATATAATTTTGAAATAATCAACATTTGTTTAAAGAATTTCGTTACTGGTAATAAAAGTAAACTATTCTTGATTATTGTAATTATATTGTGCAACACTATGGCCCTCATTACAACCCTGGCGGTCGGTGTTAAAGCGGCGGTAATACCGCCAACAGGCAGGCGGAAAAAAAAATGGAATCACGACCATGGCGGAAACCGCCAACATAGATAGCCACTTTAACACTCCGACCGCCATGGCGGTAGAAACAAACACTGCGCCGGTAACCGCCAACAGACAGGCGGAGGACAAAGTACCGCCCACTGTATTTCAACATGCCTATCCACCACCTTTTCCGGGGTGGAACCAACGCTAACAAAAGCACGGCGGAAACAGTACACAGAAGGGAAACCACTCACCTCTCGACACCCAACGAGGAACCAGGACGCCATGGAGCCCGAACTACAGGTGTTACCAATGCTGCTCTTCCTCCTGCTCTATCAGGAGCAGGACAGACACCGTCGATGACCACGGTGAGTACTGCACCTACAACACAGGGGAGGGTGGAGGGAAAAGAGTTTGACACACACATGC
The DNA here is from genome assembly GCF_031143425.1 of Pleurodeles waltl. Taxonomy (NCBI): domain Eukaryota; kingdom Metazoa; phylum Chordata; class Amphibia; order Caudata; family Salamandridae; genus Pleurodeles; species Pleurodeles waltl. The sequence continues at coordinate 72,629,677 of NC_090450.1, read as the reverse complement.
AACATGCAATACCCCCACCCCCACCCTCACCCACAGCAACATACACACAAATACATGCAGCAACATTACATATACACCCCATCACCCCCTGGAAGAACGCAAGGACAAAATTAAATGATTGTAACGATTGTAATCATGAAAAATCTGATTGTCAAAATTCAAAATTCAGTATATACAAATATGTACACCAACTACACAAGTCCGGATAGTGTACCAATCATTGTTGGTGGACCAGTGGTCCCAAAATGCATGGGTGAAGCCCACACAAGATACCTAACTGGAATCGGAGAGAACACTACTGGGGCATCAGATCGAAAATAAACAGGCACCTCAGGGGGAAAGGGAGGGGGGCACCTCAGCCGGAGGAACACACGACGCCACTGCTGCACGACGGGGCTCCATGCCCATTGCTGTATCCTAGGGAGTGCAAAGCCACAGTCTCTCAAGTCTCTCCAGTGGGTGGTATGCCCACTGCTTTATCCTGGGGAGTGCAAAGACACAGTCTCTCAAGTGGATGTCATTCACCACTGGTTCTGGAGGGGGCATGGTGCCCAGAGTGCTTCATCCTGCCAAGAACTGAGGTAGTGGATGTCATTCTCCACTGGTTCTGGAGGGGGCATGGTGCCCAGAGTGCTTCATCCTGCCAAGGACTGAGGTAGTGGATGCCATTCTCCACTGGTTCTGGAGGGGGCATGGTGCCCAGAGTGCTTCATCCTGCCAAGGACTGAGGTAATGGATGTCATTCTCCACTGGTTCTGGAGGGGGCCTGGTGCCCAGAGTGCTCCACGTGCAGTGTGGCCGGTACAATTTCCTCACCTGGGTGTGTGTGCCACGAGATTGCCGAGGAACAGGTAGCATGATATACCCCACACTGCTGTGGCTTCGCTTTCCACCTGCAGGTGCAAACAGTGATGGAAGTCATGCCTCATGGAAGCTGGCCAGGGTCCAGGATCTCTCCTCCAGCCTCGGACGACTGACCACTGGGGATAGTAGCCATGTCAGCGGTGGTGCCACTGTACGAGCATGTTGTGGAGCTGGTGGCGTCACTTGCTGCGGTGTCTGTGGCGGCGGTGCTGGCGGTGGTGCATGGGTCAGCACATGCTGAGGGACACAGCAGGACGTCTCCTGCAGCCTCGGACGGCTGCCCACTGGGGAAGATTCTTGGGACTGTCGCTGAGGCTGTAGGTGGCTGTGCAGGTGGCTTTGCAGGTGGCAGTGCAGGTTGCGGTGCAGGTTGCGGTGCAGGTGGCGGTGCAGGTGGCGGTGCTGGTGGCGGGGCAGCTTGTGGTGTTCGCCACCGTACAGGTTGGTGTTGTCATGGACAGAAGGGGTGACACTGGTCCCTCAGTCGGTGCCACTGTGCCCTGTCCTGACCTGCTCTTCTGCTTTTGTCCCTTCCCCACCTTTGATGGTGCCGCAGGTGTCTTGCCACTATCCCCTTTTGTTTTTGAGGAGCCCTTGGTGGCTGGTAGGTGCGACTTTTCCCTCTGGGATGTGGGCACCTTCTTCACCTTGGCAGGTGGTGGAATGTACTTGCCCTCGCTACGTGGCACACTGGCAGCCCTGATGGGTGGCGTACTCGATGACCCCGCAGTTGCTGGCACCATTGTGCCTGGGGATTTGGTGGCTGAGGTGCTGGGCTGAGACCTGGAAAGCCTGGCCCCAGGGGAAGGACGGGGGAGGTGAAGGGAATAGGTCAAGGGTTGCCAGGAAAAGTTTTTTAGACACACTGGGACGGGAAGATGGAGTGGGTTCGGTAGTGGAGGAAGAGGTAGTGGTTGTAGGAGGTGTACGTCTGCTGAATTTGGGTGAAGGTGCATGGGCCAGAGGCTGTTGTGAGGTGGATGGCTGTTGGGTGGGTGTGTGCCTGCGTTTGTGTACTTTGGGAGGAGGCTCACAGACACACTGGGAGAGGACACAGGGGATGTGCGAATGTTAGTGGGGGTGGTATTTGCACGTGAGCGGTGTGTGGTGATGGGCGTGCTGGAGGTAGTGGCTGAGGATGTAGTGCATGTAGGTGAGAGTGGAGACGAGACAGGGAGGAAGGAGGAGGAGGTGGAGGAGGGGGACACAGTGGAGGCAGTGGATGTTGATGTGTCTGCATGGGGATGGTGCTTGTGTGAGTGCCTGTGGGATGTGTGGTGCTTATGTTTTCCTGAGCCACTTTTGTGTGTTGATGTGTGTGCATGCTGGTCTGATGGTGTGCTTGGGATAGGCTGAGGTACAGGGGATTTGGTCTGGGTAGTGGAAGTAGGAGGGGGTAGGCTGGACACAGGGACAATGGCTGCCATCAGTGCTGAGGCCAGAGCCTGAAATGCTCTCTGTTGGGCCGCCTGCCCAGAATGAATGCCCTCCAGGTATGCATTTGTTTGTTGCAAATGCCTCTCAACACCCTGGATGGCATTCAAAATGGTAGATTGCCCAACAGTGAGGGATCTCAGGAGGTCAATAGCCTCCTCACTGAGGGCAGCAGGGCTGACTGGGGCAGGGCCTGAGGTGCCTGGGGCGAAGGAGATGCCCACCCTCCTGGGTGAGCAGGCACGGGACACACGCTGAGGGGCTGCTGGGAGGGTGGTGCTGGTAGGGGGGTGGCGGCTGTACCTGATGTTGCGGTAGGCACAGAGGTGCCCGCCACTGCAAGGGAGCTCCCACCAGAGGAGGAGTCGCTGTCACTGGTGTATACTGTACTCCTGTCCCCGTCGTGGAGCTCCCCTCGCCCTCCGTCCCACTGGTGGCTTCAGACTCCATTGCTTCACCCTCCAGGGCCAAGTGGGTTGCAGCTCCCTCCTGCTCCAGTGCCACTGCTCCTCCGCCTGATGATGCTGTTGCACACAAGAACAGGGAGACAACAAAAAGGGGGGGAAAGACAGAAGAAAAACATGTTCAGTGCATGTGACACCACTACCGTTGGCGGACAAAACACACAGGGAGCAGCCCTCAGCACTACGCCATGCACTAACAGTTCCTAGGAAATTCACATGCCCATGGGGTACGAGGCCTAATCCCAATTGCTGCACACCTGGAAGTCACAGGAGCCTGACTAGGTGTAGATGGCTCTTACCACTAGTGGGGTTGGGGTGCCACATAGCCTGCCTCACAAGGGACCTTGCCTACCAAGTTCACCCTGGCCTAGGGAACACACTGCCCACCTCCCCCACCCAGACACCTCATAATGCGCGCAGAGTCAGCTGAATGAGAGTGTACTAACCCCCTTGTGGCTGCTGTGATGCCCTCAAGCGCCCATCCAACTCCGGATAGGCCACCGCCAGGACCGTCATACTCATCGCCCACCAGTTCCCACCCATGCCCTGATGCACATACACTCACCATCCACACATGCAGGCCTCAGCCCCCCCATGTATCTTCCATCCACACCACTCAAAACAGGCATTGCCCATGCAGCATGCTCACAGTGTACTCACCTGTTTGTCTGGAGGACCGTACAGTTGCGTGTACTGGGAGAGGATCCTTCCACTAGTTTTTCTAACTCCTCCGAAGTGAAGGCAGGGGCCCTTTCCCCAGACACTGTAGCCATCGTCGCTTCCAGACACAGGTCACAGCAGCACTTGCAGTGTAGGTCCTCTCCTGTTGAAGGTCAGGTATCAAGTGAGTGAACAGACAGAAAATGGAGGTCACGTCCGCGGCGGTGCTTACCGTCACCGCCGGCGTACATCGTCATTGGCTCCTGGGACCCACAGGGCCCAATGTTAACCAATATAGAATTGTGCTGCGGTCTTCGACCGCCAACCGCGACGGTGTACAATGCCAGCGCAGTTACCTCATTTCCCCTTCTCCCACCTTACACGTCAGGCAGCCACCATTTCAGGGGGGCACATAGGATGGATAAAAACTGCATCGCACCTATCTAGGCCGGGAATACAGACAGATACCGGCACATTGCGGATTACAAACGTTTCGGCAAATAACACATTGTGATACCTCAATGTTGGATGACTCTCTGCTCGCTGTTCTCCTCCATAGGGCAAGTCAGCTGGGGCGGTGATGAGATGGAGGCATTCTAAGGTGTACAGACCCCTGGTGGACCTGTCGACAATGGAAGAGAGACACATCATAATCACATACAGACTTGATCATGCAACAATCCTGGAACTGTGTGCCCAGTTGGAGCCAGACCTGATGTCAGCTATCCGCCATCCCACAGGAATTTCCCCTCTAGTGCAGGTCCTGTCTGTACTCCATTTCCTGGCCAGTGGGTCTTTTCAAACAACAGTGGCCATGGCATCAGTGATGTCCCACCCAATGTTCTCTAACGTGTTGTCCAGAGTATTTTCTGCCCTGCTGAAACACATGCGCAGCTACATTGTTTTCCCTCAGGTGGAGGATTTGCCCACAGTGAAAGGTGACTTCTATGCCCTGGGACATATCCCCAACATCATTAGTGCCATTGATGGTACACATGTGGCATTTGTACCCCCTGCAAGAACGAACAGATGTACAGAAACCAGAAAAGCTACCATTCGATAAATGTGCAGATGGTGTGTTTGGCAGACCAGTACATCTCCCATGTGAATGCCAAGTATCCTGGCTCTGTGTGACGCTTACATTTTGAGGAATAGCAGCATCCCTTATGTGATGGGGCAACTCCTGAGGCACCGTGTGTGGCTAATAGGTGGGGCCAATGTCCCAATACTGTTGACATAGGTGTCTGGGTATCGGGTTGTCCCTAAGGGTTAGTGTGTGTCTAACAGTTGTCCCTCGACATTTGCAGGTGACTCTGATTACTACAACCTGTCATGGCTACTGACCCCAGTGAGGAATCCCAGGACAATGGCAGAGGAACGCTACAATGAGGCACATAGGCAAACTAGGAGGATAATAGAACGCACCTTCGGCCTCCTGAAGGCCAGATTCCGGTGCCTCCATCTGACAGGTGGTTCCCTATACTACTCACCGAAGAAAGTGTGCCAGATAATCATGGCCTGCTGTATGCTGCACAACCTGGCTTTGCGACGCCAGGTGCCTTTTCTGCAGGAGGATAGGCCAGATGGTGGTCTTGTGGCAGCTGTGGAGCCTGTGGACAGTGAAGAAGAGGATGCAGAAGAAGAGGATATCGACAACCGAAATAAAATCATCATGCAATACTTCCAGTGAGACACAGGTAAGAAGATGTAACTGCTTCCCACATCTCATACTATTGTTGGAGCTAGCATAAGCCTGTCATTTTCACTCAGTGTATGGACACTGACTTGTCACTTTGAATTTCCATTTCACAGATCTGGGTCCCACTTAGTGCCCTCTGCTAGGCTTACTGCTGGCCTACAGCTGTGCTACATTGGTATGTGAACAAGTAAATTGACATTGCTATATTCCATAGATATTGCAATTACACATTTGTGAAAGCACAGACTGACTCCAGATTGTTTTGTGATTGAAGTGTGTTTATTTCTGTGCAAATAAGTGGAGGGGTTGTAAAATGGGCTGGGGTGATGGTGGAGGTATGTCCATGGCAGAGTCCAGTCTATTTGTTTCACAGGTGCATTGTCCAAAGGGGCATAGGAAGTGGAGCAATGGCAGTTTAAGGTGTAGAGGGTGACATAGTGGGACAGAAGGGTGACATTCAGGGGGGTCTTATTTCCTGGTGGGGGTCCTGGCAATGTTCTCTGTTTTGTTCCTTGATCTCAGGGACCGTTTGCAGGGTGGTTCTCCATCTGCAGGGGGTGGGGTGCTGGTGGCCTGTTGTTCCTGTGGCAGTGCCTCCTGTCCACTAGTGCTAGCGGAGGTGGAGGGCTGTTCATCGTCCTGGCTAGTGTCAGGGGCCCGTTGGTGTGCCACTGTGTCCCTCATGGTGTTGACAAGGTCTGCCAGCACCCCTGCAATGGTGACCAGGGTGGTGTTGATGGACTTCAAGTCCTCCCTGATCCCTAGGTAGTGTTCCTCCTGCAGCCGCTGGGTCTCCTGAAACTTGGCCAGTACCGTGCCCATGGTCTCCTGGGAATGGTGGTAAGCTCCCATGATGTTGGAGAGTGCCTCGTGGAGAGTGGGTTCCCTGGGCCTGTCCTCCCCTGTCGCACAGCAGTCCTCCCAGCTTCCCTGTTATCCTGTGCCTCTGTCCCCTGAACCGTGTGCCCACTGCCCCCAGGTCCCTGATCGTCCTGTGTTAGTGGGGTTGCCTGGGTTCCCTGTAGTGGTGGACACACTGCTGATTGACGTGTCCTGGGGACAGAGGGATGGGCCCGCTGGGTGGGTGCTGTGGTGGTGTTTCCTGAGGCGGAAGGCTCAGTGGTGGTTTGTGACTGTGTCAGGGGAACCGATTGTCCCGAGGTCCCTGATGGGCCGGGCTGGTCATCTTGATCCAGGTGTGCAGAGCTGCTGTTGTCACTTTTGTGGGGGGACTGGATATGTCTGGCACCTCCTGTCCGGTGACGTTGGGTATGGGTCCTGTTGGGTTGTAAATGCATAGTTATTGTATCTGTGTGTGCCATCTTGTACAATGGGTGAGTGACCCTCTACTCCTGTGCTTGCATTATTGCCGTGGCCCGTGTGTGTTTAGTGATTTTGGGACATGAGTGAGTCTCTACTGGACATGCTTTGGTGATGGGTGTCCATGCATTGGTGTTACTTGCAGGGCTTGGTTTTGGGATGTATAGGTTGTGTTAGTGGGGTATCTATGGGTTGTTGGGGTGATGGGTGTGAGGGTAAGAGTGGCGGTATGTGATGGCATGCAGGTGGGGTGGGGAGGATATTGTAGTAAATATTTGCCTTACCAGAGTCCAGTCCTCCTGCTACTCCAGTGAGGCCCTCAGGATGCATGATCGTCAAGACTTGCTCCTCCCATGTTGTTAGTTGTGGGGGAGGAGGTGGGGGTCCACCGCCAGTCCTCTGTACAGCAATCTGGTGTCTGGATACCACGGAACGACCTTCCCCTGTAGGTCGTTCCACCTCTTCCTAATGTCATCCTGTGTTCTTGGATGCTGTCCCACTGCGTTAACCTGTCGACAATTCTGCGCCATAGCTCCATCTTCCTTGCAATGGATGTCTGCTGCACCTGTGATCCGAATAGCTGTGGCTCTACCCGGACGATTTCCTCCACCATGACCCTGAGCTCCTCCTCAGAGAACCTGGGGTGTCTTTGAGGTGCCATGATGTGGTGTGGGTGATGTGTGAGGTGGTGTCTGTTGTGATGTGTGAGGGGATGTGTTGGTGTGTTTTGTTTGAGGTGTGTGGATGTTGTGTAAGTGATGGTGTTGTGTGTCTTTGGATGCTGGTGTTGTTTTAGGTAGTCTCTCTCTCTCTGGCCTTCTTTCAAATTTTTGGTTGTAAGGGTTTGTAGGTGATGTGGGTGTGTGCTTTATATTCGATTGGGTGTGTGGGTGTGGTGTGTGGTGTGTGTATGTGTATCAGGTGTGTGTATTTCGAATTGTCCAATGTGGTTGTGTTTTGTTAGTGTGTGTGTATTTTGAGCGCGGCGGTGTGTACCGCCAATGGTTTACCGCGGTTGAATGACCGCCGCGTTGATTCGTGGGTCATGATATTGTGGGCGTATTCCTGTTGGTGGACGGTGTCGGTTTTGGCATCGACAGTTTATCACTGACCTTTCGTGTGGCGGAATTGTGTAGGTGTCTGTATTGTGGCGGATTCCGAGCTGTGGGTCGTAATACCTGTAGCAGGATTCCACGGCCGCAGCGGTATGTTGGCGGTCTTCTGCACGGCAGAAAACGGGATTTACCGCCAGGGTTGTAATGAGGGCCTATATGTGCGTAGATATTTTTCATAATACTAATGTCAGTTTATTTTCATTTTAAAAATACCATATTTTTGTAGTAGAAATTTTGGTTGTAGATGTTTGTATTTACTTTATTTATTATAGTCAATATGTTGGTTGTAGATATTTAGTCATTTTAATTTTAAGTGTAAAAAATCGTTAATTTGGAAGTAAATATTTTGACATTTATACTAAGGTGCATCAATAGTTTTGTAATAGATCTTTAAAATTACAACTGTGAATAGATACGTATATTGAGAGGGACTCAGAAGGAAATTTAACATTTGAAACACCACACTCATTGGTACAACTTCAATCTGCTATTTCTTAGAATTATTTTAATATTGTAGAACATAATTTACTATTGTTTGGTGTTCACAAATGATTTACTGGTAGTATCTTTGTGAGTACAGAATCCCGACACATAAAAAAATAGGCAAACTCGTAAATACTATTTGTAAATCCCTTTGTGAATACCAAACAATCATATACTTACACATAAGTGTAAGTTTACCTTGGTGAACCAGGTCCTCAGATTCCTGATGGTGCTGAAAGGAAGATGATAATAGAGAACGACTATTTTGTGACATGAGCACAGGTTTATTGCTAAAACAACTGTAAAATATGGTATTGCACTGTATATTAGATTCATGGTGATTCATGCAATCAATGTTTGAGATGTTATTGAGCAAATAAGCACCAACGCGGAAAACAGCTGTTAACGTGTCCTTCTATGTTAATTTGTTACGCATTAGGACTCGTTTTAGGCCAATGAATCTTGTGACCCAGTGGAGAGACACCGTAGGACGAGATAACTAATCAATATGTCAAGCAATATATCAATCATATCAACAATATTTACCACCACAATGCACTTTACTTTAGATAAAGACATTAATCAAATTGTCGACGCAATCATGACCTTTCAGCCATGAATAACCACACTTTGATAGAATTTTATGAATTTTATTCCGTATTGATTACAATCTACGAGCAAAAGAGTTAGTCTCAATATCAGAAAGCATAAAAGCATAGTCACGATATGGCAACTGTGATAAGATTTCATTAATGCAAAGATCACAAACATAAGAACATAGCACGGTGTGAACATAGATCAGAATACGGCAAATAACATATACGTCTCAGTTCAGCATAGCATAACGTCAGTCATTTGTCTATTTGCGTCAGTTGAAGTGAACTCCTGTACTAACCACTAATTAGCATCAGCATGTTGGGCTTCATGCAAAAACAATTTAGCACACCAATTTGTAAAACATCTAACTAAGGTCTCTACCAAAATGAGCAGTTGGTACCTAGAAAGGAAAAGCAAACAGACAAATTACAAATTGCATTGTCATAATTACCCTACAAGGATTAGGTCAGCACACAGGATCAGTCTTCGTCTTCAGGGCATCAGTCAAAACACCATCAGTCTAAATTTTGTCTAAAGGACAGGGGTCACTTCCCTCATAAGGAGGAGAAGTGTATAGGGGCAGTCTATGGGTGAAGATGGTTTTAATAAGTCTCAAAATCACCAAACAGAGTGACAGAGTTTCTGGATAAAATCAATGGCATTCCCTACCTAGTTCTCTCGACCTTTCTGTGACATGGGTTTTTATCCCTTTTCCGTAATACCTTCCCCCAAAATTCTATTGGACATTTGCTATACCCCACTATCTTTAACCTATCAAATTATACATTTGGTAATTCTAATTGTCACCCCACAATTATTCATAACACTTTGATTGGTCTTCATAATTGACGTCTTCGGAGGTGGCACATCCGGGGGTTACTTCACATCTTGGCACGTCTTCCCGGGTCATGAGTTCCTTTGTCCATGGTTTAAACATCCTTGTACATTACATTAATCTACATTTGTTTCAATTTTGTGTATAAACTCATACTAAAGCAGCAAGCATGCGGATGAGAACAGGATTGTACTGATACATTCATCTTCCAAGTTGAAGAAAAAGAACATTTGCAGGGTCATGGCCCTTTGCGAGTCAGCACACTGGAAAACAGAAAAATGCTTTTAATATGAGAGCCAGGCAACTAAAACCCACAGCTCACGCTAACTTAAGGCCTATAAGATTTTCAATGAAATATCATAATCGTTAATATAACCTGACTAACTATAGCATTAATGATTCTATTTATGAGTTATTAGTTCGCGTACACATTGGTGGCCACACACATTATATTTATAATTCAAATGCACATTTAAGCAAATCATTGACGTTTTCTATGCAACATCGTTAAGCATTAATATGAGCATTTCATTTTAATATGTGTTATTTAAACTACGCTCTCTCACAGCCATGCTGATATCTGTGGTACCACCATCCAATAGTTGTTCTTTCATTATTATACACTAATCCCTAAACATGTACAGTGCTGCACTCGAGGTGGAAACATAAATGATGCTCATGGTATTTTAATCAGAAATTTAATGCCTTCTCTGCACTAACATGACTACTCATCCAAGGTATTTCTGCCCCTACTTTCATGTTCACTCTAATGTCTTACAGGCATCTGACCAAACTACTTAGGGTCATGTATCACAGCTCAATCCTCAGTTGCCCTAATAGGCCTTTTTATGTCATTCACAGTTTCTCAATGCTCTGAATTGCCGCTACTTCTGAGCCAATGAGAATGCTTACATAAGGACCTATTCTTCACAATCCCACAACCCTAGTGGTTTTGTAGTCATTTGATTTGCCCACTTAGGGTCATATAACTAGAACTGGAGTTTGACCTTTAGTTGTCTAAATAGGATTTTTTCAGCTTTCTCTGTTTTCCCTTTGCCCCTTACTGCTCCCTGCTGCAGCTCGCCTATATTAACAGGTTACTCAATTTCAGTCTACCCATACAACCACCTCAATATGTGGCCTCTCTCTCTCTCTCTCTCTCTGAAGTGACATGACAGGAGTCAGAATTCAAACATAGTAAGCTGTAAGAGATGTTTTTGAGGCTTACTTCCTTTTTGCTCCAATCTTCCCCCCATAGTCTGCTTTAGTGGTCGCCTTTGTTTCAGCTTGATCTTAAACCATGTAACTACAAATATAGCCTGGTATTTTAAGACCATAATAGACATTTTTACAGTGTGTTTTATTTTACTTTGCCCCTTGCTGATGTCACATCTATGATGTTCCCTCATCAGGGTCATCATATGGCTAATGCAACCAACTTCCACCACGACAAACACCTTTCCAGGAGAACTTGTGGATGGAATGCGTGCTCAACCACTGGGGGCTAAATTTTCATGTTTCTTTCATTTTTCATTTTGCTCTTTTTTCTTTGTCTTTGATTGCCCTGAGAGTTTAGCAATATCTCCTCCACGTAGATCACTTACTGGAGTTCCCATGACAAATTAAAAAAATACATGGTTGCTTGCCCACATCTCTGATTCACCTGCTTAAGGTAACCTTAAACAGAGGCCAGTAATCAGGTAGCTCTAAAGGAATTTTGTGTGGTTTTCACTTTTTTGGTTTGTCCCTTACTGTCCTTAGGGCTCAGTTATCTTCCCTCATTCAAGATGATTTCTCATCCCTTATTACTTCAAGAGGTTTTATAAGCCTTCTTATAGTCAGTTGACATGCTGCCTGTGAGTCTGCAACAGGTAGTGCGAGCCCGGAAGTTAATTTCAAGGGCTAAACAAGCTAGGATTAACAGCCGTCAGGCCATGTTATTGCTGGAGTAGACGTTTGACGAGCCTATAAGCATGCCCACCACCCCATAGGAAAGTAATTATGTGCCCTATAGACTTCCACTCCCTTTCTCAACTGCATGTACAAACCCCTCAACCAAACCTACTATTTCAGTCTCTGCCACTTCGTAGGGTCTCACTAAAGACGCTACATCGACCGCTGGCGTGGGAGTATTCAGAGTCCCTGACTTCAAGCTTTACTTCCGGGCAGCCCAACGGCAATGGATTACTAAATGGCAAGATGGGGTCAATAACCATGAGTTGGGGCCTATTGGAGCAGAGCTAAACCAGAGGGCACTCTTGGCTAAATCCCTGCTGTTTAGTACAGTCCTCCACTGCTGGCCCTGATGCATACGGTGAACAGTGGGGTGTCCATTATAGTCCCCAGCATTGATACGAATTGGTCTTTCCTGATGTGACCCTATATCCTTTTTCACTGCCTCTCAAATGGCACCCTGGACAGAAGCTGTGCTGACAACAGTAGGGAACTGTTACACCTTGGTGACATTGATGCCAATGGAGGACCTGATAAATGCAACTGGACTGCCCTCTGGTCAATTTCCCACATACGAGGTTCTAACTTGGATGTTTGAATCCCTTTGGGGAGCAGGCCCAGCTGAGCCTCAAAGGCATGCTGTGTTACAGTTGTTGCTGACAATGGGATTGGGTAGGCACCTGGTGAAATGGTTCTATGGGACACTGAATGGGTCGGCGTGGTGACTACTGTGCACACTAAAGGTAAATGGGTGGTCACTCTGAGGCAGGTCATCTCACAGTGTAAATGGTCTACAATGCTAGACTAGCTTCTGAAAGAGTCCAGAAACATGCGACTGAACTATATCCAGTTTAAATAGCTTCACCAGATATGCCTCACCCTACACAAAATTAGAGTTATTTATAGAGGTGAGAAGGAAGGATGCCCCCCAGATGTGCACATCAAGATGTGAACTTTAGTCACATGACTTGGTTGTTTGTGCATAGGTGGGACTTCTGGACAGCGATCATCCAGAGGCTGAGTTCCACACTGCGCTGGACAGTGGAGTGCACCAAGTGGGTCTGCTTGCTTGAGGAATACCCCTTAACAAATAAAGTTGGGAATCTCTTCCTGTACTTGCCGTTGGCCTTGGCCAGACACAGAATTGCATTACCTTGGAAATGTAGTATTAGCTCTGCCATTCAGCAATGGGAAAGTGATGTGACCATATGGGTGCTAGCTGAGGAGAGAGCCTTGATACATGAGGAGTTCTTTGGGCTACACCAGTGACCGATTGTATACCCCTTGACTGAGGTCATTAAGGCGTATGAAAGTCCTCCGGACCGGCCTTGGAGTCTCCTGTCTCAGATACAGACTGGGTGACTCTCTAATAGGGAGCTTGCCTGGTCTCCGTTGCTATTTGGGACCTAACACATGGCTGACACAGGTGTTTCCCATGCTCCAGCACTGATTGCTCGGCCATCTGGCCAGCAACACCCTGTCCGTTCGCTATAACTTTGTTCACTATGATGTTCACTATGATGCTGTTGAAGCCCTTGATGAGGCGCCACCCACTGTTAGTGCCCATAGTATGAAATAACTCCTAATCTGGTCTGATCTGTGTACTACCCCGCAATGGACCAGTTGCTCTTCTTTTGATGTAATAATTACTCCTGAAGTTTGCTATGGCAAGACTAGGACACTAAGGGCCTAAAGCGTGTCTACAAAGCATGTATTTCTTTGTACATTTCTGCATAGAAGGGCTAGCTAATTGTCCATGCAATCCTGACATAAACATGCAAATAAGAAATATATATGAATTCTTTAACCATGTTGACGATGTAATGTTATCTCTTGTGAGATGATGTGCCCCAGTGTAAACCTGAAATGCTTAATTAATAAAGTTGTAAAAAAAACTATGAGCATGAAAATATTTGCTTTTGTTTGTATTAATATCAAAAACTATTTTAGGGAAGAAATCACCAAAAAATAACCATTTTGGGGTTGCAATCTGAAAAAAGCACCCATTGCAGAAGAGAAATTAAGGATATCTAAGGCAATTTCCAAATTAGGTCAGAGTTCAAAGGGAACCCCGTTCAACAAAACCAAAACATGTTTTTGGGTGTTTTAACTACAACCTTAATTTACTTATCAATTGCACCTATGTAATTCAGAAACAAGTTCTGGTACTTTTAATAGTTTTCATGGCTACGATTTATTAATGATAATATTTATTAATGAGATAATAATGAGTTTCCAATGCATATTTGTCTCCCATGTCATGTTCTCCCCAACATGGATGCTGCTCCTAAAGACATCAATAATAATTACTGGAATGTGTCTTTATTTCCAGGATTCCACTCAGCAGTACCACTTATATTAAATGTATTTATTTAGTTTATTATGTTTTGTTTTTGTAAGGTGCTATAAATCACCAAATGGTGGCTTTAATGCACTTTGGCCAGGAACAAATAACATTACTATACTTTTCAAAAAGCCCGGAAGATGGCCTGGCACTAATAAAGCTTCTAATAAAGTGTATTTTCAAGCTAGGCTGTGTTTGGTGGGTTCTAAAAAAAGACAAAGCATTAAAGAGATGGATTCAAGGCCAGTCGGAGGATGAGGAGGACCATTCTTAGATATCTGATTAAATATTCCATAAGGGAGGGCAGAAGTGTGTTCTGGTTAGTACCCAAATGCCTAGTTGATCTCAATTTAGGGTGTGCCATTTTCCAATCTCAATAAGGTGATTAGGGAGTTTAATAAAGAGGAGCTTTCAGAGTGGAAGAAAGGCCCACCATCCTTTTAAGCTCATAGGGTCGGAGTCGCAATAGCCGTTGCAGATATGAGGCATCTGGGTGGTTGGTAACGGGTGAACATTTTTGCAAGGTCATTTGGAAAAAGTGGCCACTTTTGTACAAGGCAATGTGCTTTGAAGGTCACTATTAGACCTGCCAGCCTTAGAGTGGTCTTTCCTCACTTTCTGAGCTCTCCACAAATGTGAATAGGCCCATTCGGGAAAGGATCTTGTGCCCGCACTGCTTGCCAATCTGAAGTTCTGGTGAACCTGAATCTTCATGCTACAGCAGCCACCAGCGAAGTCCGGGAGATCTACACTTGATGCTACAAGAATAAGAGCTTGTGGTGACTGCCGAAAGAGGCTCCAGTAATGACCATCAATGATGCCTGCCAGGATCTTCGTGCTACAGTGATGACTGTCCACGACACTTGGCCTGTTTCTCATGCTAAATCGAAGACCATCCCCAACTCTCTCCCTGCCCATTGCAGCCCATTCCACCGCGAAAGGAAGTCTTTGAGTTGGATTTTGAAGCCAATTCTTTCAACAAGTCTAACCTGGACCCTGTGTCTGACCTACACTCCGCAGCAGTGGCCTGAACCTGTGACTTTCACCCATCTTGGACAACCAAATAACCCTGAGGGGTGGTTTGTGCTTTTACACACTTTACTTAGCTGAAATCTTTAAAATTGAATACCTCTGAATATATTGGTTGTATTCTTGTTGTCTTGGTGCCAAATGATTTATTAAAATGTACTCTAATTTTCTAAGTAGGTGTGGGATTTTAGCATTTTCACTTTATTACTGTTTGTGTGCTGCACAAATGCTGTTGTCTTTAAGTTAAGCCTGACTGAAATTCTGCCAAGCTACCAGAAGGTTAAGCACAGGTTACTTTACTGAATTTTGAGGTTCACCGGGCGGGGACTGTACCTGTTCCTTGGGTAGGGGTCACACCCCTTAATCCACAACCCATTTCTCAGTTGCTCTTTCTTTTACAGGTAATCAGTGGTGGGAATACAGGTCCAGGCTGATGTGGTCATGGGATTTCAAGCTAAACCATAGATGAGCTGTAAACTGTTGAACTCTCTTGAATTTCCAGAGGGAAGGTGTGGGTAGGTCAGTATATAAGCTGGTGCAGTTGTCCAGGCAATGAATGACTATGGGCTGGATTAGGATAATATTTGTGGGCAATGGAGGAACAGCTGCAGAACTCCTTTTCAAAGATAAATGTGGCTAAAGGATGTTTTAAAGACCCATTTTTTCTGAGGGGTGAAGAAAGATCCATGTCAAAGAGTAAACACTGATTGCCCATTTTCTCTACATGGGCTATGAGAAGCCAGCTATGCATGCCAGGATACAGAGGAGGGGACCAGGTTGCTTGGACACAGAGGAAGGATTTCTGTTTAGTCACCATTAAGACAACCCTAGTTGTTTAGCATTCATTTGCATAGGGAAACCTCATGTGAGTACATAAACAACCTACAATTACTAGTGCTGGTGTTAATGGCCAGAAGGTAAAACATCCCAGATGAAGAGATTGTAACCTCTCTAGAGCATCATCCACAGAGAGCCTTAGTTGGAAGTCTGTCCATCTTTACACTGAAAAGTTGCTTGAAAGAAATCTTAAATGTAAATTGGCCCAGAAACATAAAACGTGTCGTCCAGGATTTTTTTAAGGTAGAGTAAGGGTATGGAATTACATATAAAAATATATAGTTTGAAATACTATGATATTTTGGTGTGCTTGCTGTATGTTGAGTGGTGTAACCTATGAACTGCATAATTATATCTAATTCTAGAAAAGCCACTACTGACTCTGTGATTACACTGTAATGGTGCTATAAGACTGTTAAATCCTGGCAGGCTTAAAGAAAGAATTACTCACCATGCATTATACTAGCATTACAGCACAGCTGGGTATTACAGCAAGGCCCATTAACACCCTTCTTCGATATGACGGCCATAAACCCAAAATGTGCCTTTAGCAGACATGCAAATCATACCAATCCATTTTGATGCTTAACTAATAACTTAGAAAGGGAGCTGTTAAAACATGTTTCCGAATCAGTAAGGTTTATTCAAAAAACTGAAAAGTAGCGGGCTGCAATATTCATTGCTAACTTATGCTCAGGTGTTTCCATGGAATTTATTTATTTGAAATCGTCGAGTATCAATTGCAAGCCGGTTTGCACGTGCAAAGAATTTCTGAATGACGGCACGTGCTCCCTTTAAATGGAGGCGTCCGCGTGCGTCAGGGGTTAAAGGATGTTTCTTTCGGCGTAGAGCGTGTTTTTCAAAGCAGCGGGGCGCTTTTCTAGGATGCTCTCAATGCCTAATTTGATACATATTGTGCCACGAGCTGTGCAAGTCCTCCGTAATGAAGAAAGTCAAAATTTTATGGATGCGCAAAGGAGGATCTCTTATGGATGGAGTGTTTTTAAATAAGGTGTATAATTTACCCAGCATCAAACCGCATGGAGAGTGCATTACTCAATTGAACTCGAACGCAGATAGAAATGCAGTTTCTTTTAATAGGCACTTCTTCAACTTATTGGCTCTACAATTATTTGCACCAAATTACCAGCAGCTGCTGCTGTTTGGTGTTGCATCCCAGAGAAAGGGAGAAACTAGTTTCCAATCGACTAGTTCACAGCCTCTGCACTACACTCAAGCTTCACCTCTGCTTGTATTTACTACTTATTAGTTAGAATCCACGTTTTTACAATATTTGGGGTGGAGTGATTTAAGTTTATCACTGATTTGTGCATTTTTTATGTGATTGCTTATAAAAGTTTATTGTAATGAGTAAATGGTGCCACGAAATGTGTGTAGGGTAATCGTTTGATAAACAAAGCACAAGTGTATGGCATTAGACAGGATAGTGAAATAGTTGTTTGGACGAAAACGTCCTTTACATGGTGGTGACCATGCACCCCTTTAATAATTGTACTGATGTCTGGATCCACAGTGCTGGTTTTTGTTGCCCTTGGTCAACACGGATCATGCGTGTGCACCATGACATAGGCCTCTTTCACGGATTTTGGGCTTTTTGGATGAAAAGGGGATCCCAAAGTCCTACCTTTGTAGTGTTGAAAGGAGTTAAGCAACATGAGCGCAGTGATGCCAGCATACCATGTAGTGATCAGTAGCTGTGAGCAGTTCCTTTTTTCCGGTGTCACTCGAGGGAGGCTTCTAGCTTACTGATTTAAAGTTCCATTGCTGTGTGCTTAACTCACCCTTGCCCTACATTGATTTGGTATGTAACGTTGCACAAATGTGCCGTTGTGTATGTGTGACTGTGAATGGTACAATAGAGGCATAATGAAGTTCTGTGCCGAACGTGCGTATCAAATGCATGTGCTGGGTGTATGCGCACCTATAAAGTGTACAAAAGCAAAAATAGCAGATGATGGACGGAATGATGAACAATGCAAACATTCACCCCCAGTCACAAAGATCTGTGTTTAATCCATAATTTCTTTGGCCACCACACCACCTCCAAGTTGGACCCAGCCATATGCAAATCATTTTTGTCCCTGTTCCCCATGGGAACAGTCCAGCCCGAACTGCCAAGCCAGGTCCCCCCTTGGCCTGAATCAACCGTCTTGTGACCAGTTTTGGGATAACACTCCTCATCAGCCAGGGTAGCTTGAATCCAGTGGTGCAGTGAGCATGGGACCCATGTCTGGACATACCCTTCCCACTTAGGGACGACCACGGCAAAAAGAACAGATGAAACAGACAGAATGCTGAACAATGCAAACATTCACCCCCACTCACAAAGATCTGGGCTTAACCCCAGTTTGCAGTCAGCCATATCCAAATGAGCCTTGACCCTGCTCCCCAAGGTTCAGTGCATAAAGGATTAGGGCTGTGCAGCACCTACAGTATATACTAAATGATTGTGCTGGGTGTAGGTGTGTCTGTGAATGATATGCTACATGGAAGACTTTGGGTTCCATTTTGGGATATCCAGGGATGACTGGAAGTACATGAGAAGAGCAGGTAGAGGAATTTCCTCAGACAGATTTATGTATTGCAGCTTTCCTGTAAACTGGAAGAAGGGAGAGCTAGGCTCTTCGTACTTTTCAAAGGGTGCTCTTTGATTCAGAGAGAGGCATTGGAAAGGAGCCTGGCCACATCGTAGGAAAGAGGTGGGGCTGATAAGAGACTCATGAAAAGTAAGGCTCAGGTCCTGGGGTAACATGTTGATACACATATCACTGTTGCTGACATCCAGGTGTGAACCTCTTGTCACTCATATGCTTCTTTGTAACTTCACCCTGAGAAGAATTGTGGTTGCTGCTTGAAAAGGATTTCACCCCCTTTCAGTTAAAAAAGTAGGCCTGAAATTCCAATACACCAGGTGAAGAATGGGGTGAAGAACTGGGTTTCGTCAAGATGGGTTTGCGGGATTTTCCTTCTGAGGAGAGATTGCAGGAGTTTGTGGGTTTGTCTGTTTCTTAGCATCTTTGGTATTTCTGTGGTTGTCTCTCCATTTCCTCCGCTTCTCTTCTTGCACCCCCTCCGGGATCCTTTCTATTATCCTCGAATAGTTACTTTGTTGTGCTGTTTATCACAGAAATGTGTGCTCATGTATCCATGTGATTTTTCAGGAGATTAGGTACTAAGTTTGTGGTGTCAACATCCTGCTATACTCAAAAGTGTTTGACCTACTGTACTGCACTGATAACAAAATGTAAGCCTAATCAGGAAATAGGCCCAAAGAGGTTCTGGCTTGTTCTATTTCCCTTTTTTTCTGAAAAAAACTGCTTTACGATGAGATGCCAGAGCACATTGTAATACATCAAAACCATTAAATACATTTTGTAAAGCAGGAGCCTAGATTTCATGAACATATTCAACTATTATTGAAAAGTGCAGTTAGGGTTTGTTCAGTTTCAAAATTTTTGAGTGGGCATAGCTAAGAGTGCTCTTTCCAAAAAATGGAATGTACATCATTACTTTTATCTAGACAAGAATGACTAAGGATGTAAATATGAGCACCTTAATGAAGATCTGAAGAATTTAATGGAACCAGTAAATACCTCCTATTCCAAACCTTAAGTCTGAAATAGGGTGTAATATGTAGAATTCTATGCCTACCGCACCCTAGTGTGCATGTGTCAGTAATTACTAGGCATTATACCCCCAGTAAATGTAGGCAGATTTTACCTGCAAAAATTGACTTGGGGAAAATTGTAGGATGCAGAGCTTATTGGACCTGGAACGTACCCCACACAAAACATTCCCCAGGGGTCAGAATTCAGATCTCTCAACAATCAGGAATTATTGCAGGCACATACAGTCTCAACCACGGAACCAGGGACTAAATGTAGGGTCTACCTTGAGTAGTAGAACTTTTGTCTTCTTCACAAACACGGCAAATATACTATACTCCCTTTTGATATTTAGGACTACAGTTTCCCACAGTTATAGGTCAGGCTCCAAAAACGTCTCAGAAACTTTACTGTTAAATCAATCCAGTTATGTTCTCAAGGTCTTGATGAAACTAATTTTTTCTACATTCATAGAAAATACACAGAAAATGCTTTGTGAATCAGGCCTGGAAATTCAGGAGCAATTCACATCTATGACAGGAGACATGGACACATATACTTATAAAAAGCTATATATTTCAGCCACTTGATTGTTAGTCTAAGCATATCTTGGAATTAAAATTGAGGTCATCCAAATGTGAATTTTCATGTTCAAAGTGTTCAAGTGGAGAAGCTAAACATTGCATACAGTATGTAAAGTGAAAAATTATTGTATGCATTTCTTTATAATATTCTCATATAATATTTTTCACAGCTAGGGGTTGTGGGACGGCTGTCTTCCCAATGGCAGAACTGAAACAATTTCTGACATTGGGAAACATCTATTGGAAGAACCCCAGGAAATAGAAATGACTTTGAGAGACCCACCCTCTTTGATGTCATGATCACCAGCTTTTTTCCTGCCCAGGTCTGTCAGGTGCAATGTGGCAGTCCCAACAGGAAAAGTGCAGAAGGGTAACTTTTTCTGAAAACAAAAATCCCCTTTTTTTTCAGCAGTTTTTTTTTGTAGCAACAGAGGGTCAAAGTAAACTAGAAAAATCCCTTCACCAATTGTAAGATAGCTCAGTGAACGTGGATATCCACAAAGAAAGTGAAGGAAGCAGAAGGGAAATAACAGCTTTGTGGATCATTACAAAGAGATACACTGGCCCTTGTGTGGCACTGTGCAATTTTGCTCTTTGGCCTCAATCTTTTATAATGGTTAGTAAATTGATGCCATGCTTGATCTCTCTTCCCTTTACACCACATGAGTGCCCCAGAAATCCCTAAGTACACTCCCATCCTTTAGTGGGTAATAATGCAATTATAGCAGCATGTTTAAGCCATGTTTAAGCCATTTCATCATTGAACTGATCCATCCCAGATAGGCAAAATAGGGTTGTCCCCTAGGCCCAATTCCTGTTTAGTTAGTTTGTGGCAGATATGCCTCGATTCTGAAACTTTATATGTCTAAATTAGGGGGTGTATGGGCACACATTTTACAATAAGCCAATAGTTAAGGGATTTTAAATGGTATTCAGAAAATACTCCAGACATTTGTACCGCATTATGTGAATAACTGCCCACTGATAAATTGTGGAAAATGTAAATATATCCTGTTTTGATGAAAGTAATTTTGAGTATGAATGGAATTTGAAGCCTAGGGAATTGGAGGTTGTGCATCCATATTTATCTGGGAATAAATGTAATGAGGGAGGGATATGTGGAAACGTGCTGTGCTAATGACTGTAATACAAAAGGGATATTTGGAAAACAACTCGGCTAAGGTTAAAGTACAAGTTGTTAATGCTTTTAGGGGATTGCCCTGCTTTAACTATTTGCATGGTGGAAGCTCATTATTTGTGATCCTCAAAGCATTATGTTTTAAAGCAGTCCTTGAAGTGTTACATAAAGCTGATTTATGGGACACTAGCAAGCTTTTATTGAGTAGATTAGAGGTTTTGGATGATAAATCAGAGGGGAGGTATTTGCCCCTTTAGCCTGGCACTGCATTGTCAGGAATCTCTTCTGAACTAGGGATTTTGAACATGATGATGAACATAGAAATTATATATATATTTAATTTAACCTGGTAAACATGTGATGATCCTTCAGGTTTCACTTCTAGGGCAGCAGAAGAGCAGGAAAATTGAAAGCCTGCGCGTAGGGGGAAGAAAACACTAAGGGCCTGATTTACAAAGGTAAACTTACTCTTTTGTGTAAGTTTATGATTGTTTGCTAGTCACAAAGGTACTAGTAGTATGAATACGACAGCGGAGTATTCACACATAAGAAGATAGGGCTGTCTCATATATTTTTATGTGCGGAGACTGCAGTCATAAGGATAGTACTAGGATAATAGCTTTGTGAATAGCAAACAATTGTAAACTTACCCAACACTATAATTGTATCTGTGTGACTTATGCCTAAAGTAAGGTAGATGTGTTAAAACCATTGCATTGGCTATTAAATAAACATAGTCTAGAAAACCTGTTGTGGCAAAAAGACAATAAATCTTTTAAAATCATAGTAGAATGGCATGTAAAATGCTTTGGTTGTAACCAGGTATTGGCCCTAAATGAAAGAAAAACAATGGCTTGATGTGTATGACAAGCTTAAACTGAGTCTTATAGTGCACACTTATATGACTTTTTTAAATTATGTGGTAAACAACACATATCTTCTTTTTAGGGCTATTGCATATGGATCATTTGCACCTTCAAAATATGCAAAAAATAATTGAAAAAGTTCACACTTATTCAAGCAGTATAAATAAGAAGTTTAATCTTTCTCATGGACTATTGCTCTGCAGAAAGTATCAGATGGGTTTGTGACCCAAGTTGAAAAGAACTACAGTAGGTGAATATTCAGCAACAAGTAAGCAAGAGGATTTGTAGTAGTTGGAAAGAGAGAACACCCTGATGTCTGTAACTCCATGGTTACATTTGTGGGGGCTTTTGCAGTAATCACAAAACTGGATTTTAATTGTAACTGTCTGAGTGCGGAGAGGAGAACTGCGCACATATAAATGATAGGACAGACCTACCTTTTTATGTGCAGAATTCTCCACCACGAATGGGGAGTCTGTGCACTCGTAAAATTACAATTAAAATGCAGTTTTGTGATTACTGCAAAAGTTAATCAAACTGAATTTTTGTGTTTGTTTTTGCCTTGGGATGGGCAACTTTTACTAATCCTTGTGTTTCCTTGTAAATATCAGGCCAACGATTCATCCTGACAAACTTTTTATATGTTTTAAAAGCATGGCAAATGTTTCTAATAATCCACACAATAAAATAGTTAAATTGAATTAAAGCGAACGTGTAGGATTTGTATCTCTCCAACCAACTACATAACACTCCACAGTTCACACTATCCATTATCCACAAACCCGGCATACCTTACTGTCTGCCGTGCACCTGTCAGTGGGTGGTAAACTGATGCAATGCTTGACCTCTTAAAACACCTGGGCCCATATTTATGCTTTTTTTGCGCCGCAGTTGCATCATTTTTTGACACAAAAGCAGCGCAAACTTAGAAAATACAATTATATTTTGTGAGTTTGCA
Source organism: Pleurodeles waltl (assembly GCF_031143425.1). Classification (NCBI taxonomy): domain Eukaryota; kingdom Metazoa; phylum Chordata; class Amphibia; order Caudata; family Salamandridae; genus Pleurodeles; species Pleurodeles waltl. Next base: position 72,606,871 of record NC_090450.1, on the reverse strand, counting down.
CCACTTTTGCATCATAAAATGAGTCAAATGCAGCGCAAAAAAAGTATAAATATGGGCCTTAGTAACTCTCCACGTTAGTGGCTAATAATGCAATTAATGCAGCATATTGAAGCCATACAAGCAATATAGTGATCCCATACCAATCAATTATTTTGAACAAAGTGTGCCTTCATTTACTGTGGCTGATGTACTATATTTGCCTGAATTTGTGGATTTTAGGGCACACGTTTCACAATAAGCTAATGAAACAGTAACTTTATATGGTATGCCGAAAGGGCTTCAGACACTGGTACTTGCACCTGTGGATTATGTAAAGAACTGCCTAGTTACAAACTGTGTCAAATGTAAACTTACTGTGTATGGTAAAGTAGGTTTGTTGTAACCATATACTGTCCTTGAATGAAACAAAAACAATGTCTTGATATGTAACACAAAGTCTTAACTGAGTCCTATATTGCACACTTATTTGAGTTTTTTTTTTTTTATCATGTAGTAAGAAAACAATCTTCCTTTTAAGGCTATTGCACATGGATCTGTATGATCTTTAAAATATGCAAAAAATAACAATTGAAAAAGTTCATATTTATTCAAGCAGTGCTATTGTTCTGTAGAAAGTACTACGACATGACCAACTTTATAAAACCGACATTAGTTGAATATTCTGCAGGTAGTAAGCATGAGGACATGCAGTTGATGGAATTGGAGAACAGCTTGATGTCTGTAACTTCGTGGTTAAGTTCACAGAATTTTGTGTTTGCTCTTCTCATGGAAATGGGCAGTTTTGACTAAACCTTGTTTTAGTTTTTTGAGAATATCAGACTCAGGCCCTCATTACGAGGCTGGCAGTCATCAGACCGCCACCCTCGCTGTGGCGGCCTTACCGCCGCGAAGCCGGTGGTAAAGACCACTGCATTGCAAGTTGTGGGGATTAGCAGAAGCCAAACCTCCACAACGCCTCCTAGTCCGCCGGTGCAGTCGCACCGACGTGGCCGGCAGTGAGCACCTCCAGCCCTGTGGCAGGCCCCAGCCTGCCAGACGGATTACGAGGCTACAGACCGCCTGGTCACCCCAACACGAAAACCCTGGTGATAATGCACTGGTGACAAGAATCCCCATTCCTGTAGCTGGCACACACATGCACACATGTCCCCACACCTCCATGTACCCCCACCTTTCCACACACTTAAAAACTCCTCCTATCCATCCACAAACTTCCAAACACCCCCAACCATACACATCCATCCAAACACCCACACCTGCACTCACACTGAAATATGCACACCGCTACTCACACGAACACACCCCCCTCCGCAAACATTCACACCTCCTCCCTCCCCTTCCACCTGCACAGCATTCATACACTCACCCGCTCTCCCCGTTCACTCACACAAACACATGTACATGCACACACACACCCAGAAACATCCCCAACCTCCCCATCCACAATCATTCACACCCCATTCCCTCCAAGCACACATACATTCACACACTCCCGCCTCTGCATACGCACACTTGCACACATGCACCCCCACTCACTCACAGACTTGCATGCATGCACCCACATTTGCACACATTCACGCAGACACCAAACACCTGCACCCCACACTCCCCCCTTTACGGACGATCACTTACCTTCTCCGTCAATGATGTCGTCCGGAAGGGGATGGGTCCTAGCGGTTTTGCACCACCAGGCCAGCAACACTCCGTCAAGCCATATCACGGCTCATAATAAGTCGTGGTGCTGGCGATGCAACCGCCTCTCTGGTTTCAGACTCCCTCCCATAAATGGGTGGAAGTTCTCCAATGACTACTAATATGGCGACAGCAGACTGCCAACACTGGTGGCCTGTTGGCTGCAGCGGCCTCGGTGGTCTTGCAAAAAGACCGCTGAAGCCGTAATAAGGGCCTCAGTGTTCATCCTGACAAACTGTTTATATGGCTGTAATGCACGGTCATTTTTTTCAATAATCCACACAATCAAATGTTTAAATTGATTTACATAACATATCTAGGTTTTTATCTCTCCTACCAATTAGGAAACTTCCCAGAGCATGCACTATCAACTAAGCACAAACTGCCAATCCTACTATCTGCTATGTGCCTGTCAGTGGTTGGTATTTGCAAATATCACAGCACAACTGTAAGGTTACTATGCTTTTGTACCTCATCCCAAAGATAGAAAGTGTTGATGGTACGGAAACCAATGTGAATGTACACTTAGGGTCCAACTCACAAAGGTAAACTTAAACTTGAAGTGTAAGTTTAGACCCGAAGTCTAAGAGCCAAATTCACAAAGGCAAACCTAGACCTAAAGTCTAAGTTTACTTTTGTGAATTGGGCCCTTACACTTCAGGTCTAAGTTTATGTTTGTGAATTGGGCCCCTAGACTTCTGTTCTAAACTTAGACTTCAAGTCTAAGTTCACGTTTGTTAATCGGGCCCTTACTAGTTTAGTGCTTTGGCTTTTCAATCTCTATTTACAGTCTCAACTCATCTATCACAGTTTATTTTATTCATAAAATGAAATGGAACATTATCAACATCAGATTAGAACATTACATTTAAGATGTTTCATTCTTCATTGTTGGTTACAATTCTTCGAACCTTTGTATGGACTTGTCTTGCACTGTGGCTTCACCTATGTCCACATTATCATTTCTGTTTCCTCCATATGAGTTTTGCAAGTTGTCATTACCAACACCTCCTCCTGCTTTCTAAGATGCAAGGAGCACTGTACTGCATATTGTGTGACCAAACAAACATAGAGCCTTGATTTCATTACAGACTTTAATTTCCAAAATGACAGACATAACCCTTGTACCTATGACACAAGCAATGATTGTTTTATAGAAATACAACAGAAATATGGACATTATTAGTGAGGGTCTCCCCTTTCAATGTTTTAGAAGGAAAAAAAAAGAGATATACATTCTTGAATTTATCTAGATTGTAATTCTGTAATAAAAACTTAATCCAACACATCAGTAAAAACCAGTCAAAATAGAGGACTGTATGTGAGTTATAGCAATTTAATTGTGGTTTGTGAGGACAAGTATTCATACAATATAGAATCTGTCTTGGTCAGTACTATCCAGTGCTGTTCCTTCAATGTGTGATGTTAATGGTGAAATTCAAAAAATCAATGTATATAATTGTAACTGGGTAATAGCGAGGTGAAAAGTAAATCTCTGCATTAATCATCATTATTAAATAATCTTTATTCAGTTACTTAAAACCATAAGAGTAGAGGTAGCAACCAGTTTTAAAAGGCAAAAAATCACCTCCACAGAGGCATGAATCAGGACATTACTGTCAAGTCGATAAGTAATCACAGTCCGATTCCGCCACAAGGCTGAAATCAGCATCATCCAACGTTGGTGCAAATGACTTCAAAAGTTCCTGTCTCTCACTAAGGATGCTCTGCATTGCCTGTTAATACTGGTTGCTATCTATACTCTTTTTTCCTGAAGATGACCCTCATAAATCACCTCTAATACGGTCAAAGCATTGATAGATGAACTAGTGGACTGATATGATTTAACATGATTTATGTATTGTACTCTTATTTTGAGTCTTGCTAAATATTTTTTATTTTATCACCCCTAGAGATGAATGTACTGATTCGTTGTATGTATACTTGAATATAGCACCATGATTTAACCTTTTCACTGACCTCACTATTCACTTTCCCTGCATCACTGCATTGTTTGGAGCATCTGTAATGTGATATGATACATTGAATTGAACTAAAATAATTGTCTGATTCCAAACATGTGGTTTTGAATCATGAACACTTGTCCTAGGAGGTTTAGAATGTAAATTTGCCCTGAAGATCTGTGTTGACAGCCGCTTTGTGAAAGTTGATTTTCCCTTTCAGCACAGATCTGCACAGGTCATGCGCTAACATGGAGAAAGTGGTTGGAGCAATCACAGCGCTGTGTGTGTGTGTGGACCTGGGAGGGGAGAAGGAAGAAGCAAGTGAGACCAACAACACTTCTTTTGTGTCTTCACTCAATTCTCCACAAATCTGGTCAGGTGGCAAAGCACTGGGAAAGTAAGAATGTCTCCTGGTGACATCGCATATATGGGATGCAACTTTTGTTTCAAACCGTTGGTACGCCATACTACCTAGTTAATCCCACTAATGGATTCAATGGAAGCCATACACAACAATACACTGTTATATGACAAACCATGTATTCAGAAAATTATGTTATGGTATGTTAAGTTGCTTATATAGCGCATGGCTACCCGAAGGCCTCCCAGCACTAAACACAAACCTCTGCAGCAATGTATGAGAAACAGGCTCTAAAACAGCCAAGTTTTAAGTGCTTTCCAGAAGTTAAGTTCATGGCTGGTTAGCTAAAGGGTAAGTGGAAGAGTATTCCACAATTTAGCCATCGTGGCAACTCCCCATCTGAATTTTTGTACTCTACGTATAATGGCCGACGCCGCTGATGAAGACCTGAGATGTCTGCAAGGTTTATAAAAAAGATTCAAGGGTCCTTAGAAGAGGGGGACCTCTGTCATATAAGGACCTATGAAAACAACACAATATTTTAAACTCTATGCGCTGTTCCACTGAGAGCCAATGAAGAGAGGTGTGGGCAGGTTTAACAGAAGCATGCCTAGGTATCTCCAAAAGAAGACGAGCTGCGGCGTTCTGAACCACCTGCAACTTCCTTTTCACATATTTAGGGGAAACCAGATATAATCCATTGCCATTGTCCAATCGAGAGATAATAAGAGCCTGGATAATAAGTATTTTTGCCAAGAACAGAAGAATTTTAAAAATCTTCCTTAAAAGCCTCATTAGACCAAAGCAAGTCGAATACATTTTCTTAGCTTGATGTTCTATAGTAGGTCGGGGATCTAGCCAGACTCCTAAACTTTTAATATAAGCCTTAGGAGGAGGCAACTCCCCCAAGGAACCAAGCAACAAGGGAGTCAAACCCAGACGGGCATATGGTCCCAGAATCATTACCTCTGTTTTGTCTCCATTTAGTTGGAGCATATTTTCAGCCATCCATCTTGACACCACCTGTAGACAGAGAGACAATGAAAGTCCATCGGTACCAGAGTTAGTAGAAAATGAAACTACTAGCTGGGTGACATCTACATAAGACTCTAGTGAAAGTCCAAATGGCTCCACTATCTTATCCAAGGGGGCCATATTGATATTAAAGAGAGTAGGACTAAGGGATGAGCCCTGTGGCACACCACAGCTACTTTTAATACAACTGGAGAGGTAAGATCTCCCCTCCCATGACTCCAATCTCCCTCATCCTCTGAAGTAGTAAATGGTGGTCAACTGCATAAAAGGCAGCACTAATATTGAGGAGAACAATTGCCATCAAAAACCCCTGATCCATACGATTCCTGGCCTCTTCCATGAGGGCAATCATAGTGGATTCAGTGCTATGGAGAGGTCTAAAGCCCAACTGGGTAGGATGAAGGATGTTATTATCCTAAAAAAAGATCGAAAGGTGAGCATTAATGTGTTTTTCTATTATTTTGGAAAGAGATGGCAACAACAATATGGGTCTATCTGTAATTTGTTAGCACTGTTGCGTCAAGGTTAGTTTTTTTTTTAGCAGGGCTTTTACTACGGCATGTTTCCACTGATCAGGTACTATGCTCCTAGACAGTTAGGAATTCAACAGTTCAGTCCAGACTGGGACGATGACTGGCACCCCAAGGGCCAATATAGAAGGGGGAGCAGGGTCAAGTGGGGATCCCGACTTAAGAGTCGAGAGGAGAGAGGTGACCTGATCCAGGGAGAGAGGGGAAAATTGCAAAATAATAGCAGCACAGTTATAGCGGTGATTCACCGCAAACTAGGAGTAGTGGATACTGTTTGAAAGGTTTGAATAGATATCGACAATTTTTTGCTGAAAAAACATTGTCAAATTATTACTATGCTCTTGAGAGGCTTCAACTAATTCACCATAAGGTGTGATTGCTAAATTTCTTTGAGTAACTGGAAAATCTTTTTGGGGGAGTTGGAAGATTGTTCAATTCTAGTGGCATAGTAAGTACTTTGCGCTGATTTGATTTCAGCGTGATAAAAGCTAACAGCCTTCCTGTATTCTGCCTTTAGTGCAATATCATAGGATTTTCTCCATCTTCTTTCCAGACATCTACATTTCCTTTTAAGATTTTGTAGGTGAGAAGTAAACCATGGGGCACCAGATTTCCGGTGACTCCCAGTTTGAGTACTGTAGGGGAGTTAGATCTCTAAGCACTCCATTTTCCATTCATTGAATGATTCTAACTCGAAGCCCTTCCTATCAAGGAAGAAGGGTTTACGACTTTCCAAGGTACTAATCCAATCTCTAGCATTGAGTTTATGCCAGCGCCTGAAAGGTTGGACTATTGACCGAGACAATCTGCATGTGGTAGGGATGACTAGATTTAAAGAAATTAAAAAATGGTCTGACCAGGCCAGAGGGAGAGGTGGCATGGAGGCTAGACCTGCTAAATTACTAAAGACTAAGTCAATGGTGTCTCTGACCAATTGAACCAGTTCCAATGCAGCCATGTCAGTAAGAAGGATTTTAGCAGCCATGTTATCTACATGAATATTGAAATCACCTAAAATAGTAACATTGGGTTTTTAACATTACATTATACCTTTCTTATATATTTCCTGCATTATTGATACATTTTCTCTGCATGCATTAAAGAATATAGTTCCAAGTAAACATTCTACAATTATTATATTATGGAAAGACTGCTTGATATGCCATATACAGATAACTCTGAACATTTTATTTAGAATTATAAAGCAGATAGCTGTGCACTACCAGAATGCAACATTTTGATTTGTTATTAACTGGTTAAGAAGGAGATTCGTAGCTAATACTTGAGGCACACTTCATTACAGGATCAACCCACATAGCACTATGCCTTCTTCCTCTAACAGCTGCCTGTGAATTTCACAGAGTTTTGATAGCAAACTGGAGAGTTCACCTGGTTCACAGATTGTGCCTGTACAGAGAAGCATGCCATTGCAGAGGATAGGTTCAGAATCATTTAGTTTCTTGTACAGACAGTTGAATATGGACATTGTCAACACCAGGACAGTGCGCGCTCTACGGGCATCTAGAATGCAAAAACCCAACACTCGCATGATAATGTAATTTATGCATTGTGATGATATATTATTGTTTAACCTTTTGCATTGCAGAATTCCATCCAAAAGATTCATTTTTAAGGTGCTTATAAATACTGTACATTTGCAATGTATTGCTGCAGACATTCAGAGTGTGTTAGGGTGTGGTCCCTTTCCAGGGCCTTCTAGAGACTTTCCCTGCAACATGCCTGGGCGTGGTTCTAGGCTGGGCCAAGACTCTATAAAAGAGAGTCAGCCCAACTTCCAGTGCTCACTATTCAGAGGTCCCGGTGCAGAGCAGCAGCTTCTTCCTGAGCTCCTGTCCCGGCGGCCTATTTGGATTTTCCAGTCTGCTGTACTCATCTCTCATTGGTGAGCACTGTTTCCAGGCGGTAAGACGGTGTTTGGACATTTCCCAACACCGTAATTGAGAATTTTCATATTCTTGATTTTAATTCTTAAATGAATAACAGATTACTTGTGCGCTGCCATTTTTTGACATTTGTATAGTGGTTTGCAAATAGGGAGGACGTGCAATTTATTCCATAAAGATTTGACTTCGTTATTACATGGTTGCTCATTGCGCGCTGATATTTCTTGGCATTTACATGATGTTTTACGAGTTGGCAAGACGTGCAACTCGTTTCATGAGCATTTAACTTTGTTGTTCATTGCGCGCTACCTTTTCTTGACATTTACATGGTGGCATTCGAATCGGCGAAACGCGCGATTCACTTCTCGTGTGTAATTCATGCTGTTCATTGTGCGCTACCATTTTCTGGCATTTACATGGTGGCATTTGAATCGGCAACACGCGCGATTCTTTCCTTGAGTGTTTTTTCATGTTATTCATTGTGCGCTACCATTTCTTGGCATTTGCATGGTGGCATTTGAATCGACAAGACGCGCGATTCTTTCCCTGAGTGCTTTTCATGTTGTTCATTGTGCACTACCATTTCTTGGCATTTGTATGGTGGCATTTGAATCGGCAAGACGCGCAATTCTTTCCTCGTGTATAAATAATGTAAATTACTGTGCGCTACTATTCTAAGACATTTTCTTGGTAGTATTTCAAGTTGACACGTTGCATGATTTATTCCTTGAATCTACGTTGTGTGATTTCATGGTGCACAATCCTTTATGGTGTTTAATACTCATATAAAAATCTGCAATGTGCGCAATTCATTTCCCAATGTTTTTTCTGAGATGAACACAACAATACCAGAGTTCTAGATGTAATGCTGTGTGTTCCTGATATGTATTCTTAAAAGGAGATTCATATGGTTGTTTAGAAATTGCTCAGAGTGTTTCCTGATTCTCATGCTAAAGAAAGTACTCGAATCTGAAAGTCCTATTTAACTTTTCCTGTTTCCTCCTCAGGTATTCGGTCATCTAAAGCCTAGTCAGTTTTAGGACTATTCTAGGGTTGTTCATGTTTTTCGGAAAAGACGAAGCTTAGAGTTGTAGCATGGTACTGAATTCATGAGATGTAATTTTGATGTTGTGTTTTAACCTTTTGCTTCCTACAGGTCTCCTTCCCAGCTGTTCCCGTCCTAATCCCCTTTTCCCCACTTGGACTCTCTTAGACTCTGTGATAAATCTAATCAGAGTATTGGAGCTGTCTTGTGGTGGAAGTGTTGGGAACGTGCACAGACCCGAGGATCTGGTGACTCTGACAGACATGTAAATAGTTTTTGTTCCTGATACTACAAGTTAATGAAGTAAATAAGCCCTTGAAAACATTCCTTTTTATTTGTTCACACTATGGCGGTCTTTACAACATTGGTGGTAAAAGCCGCTTACCGCCGTGCAGAAGACCACCAACACACTGCCGCGGAAAACCGCCACAGCCATTATGACCCACAGCACGAAATCCTCCAAAATTCAGACACCCACACAAGTCCGCCACACCAAAGGTCAGTGATAAACTGACGAAAACAAAACCTCCACCGTCACGCCAACAGAAATATGACCACACTATCACGACACACGAATCCACGCAACCGTGGTATTCCATTGGCAGTACACCCCGCTGCGCTCAAAATACACACACATTTACAAAACACTGCCACATTGGACACTTTGAAATACACACACCTGATACACATACACACGCCACTCCCACACACCCAATACAATATATAACACACACCCACATCACCCACAAACCCCTACGACCAAAAATCACGAACGAAGGCCAGAGAGAGACACCACCATCAACAATACTAGCATCCACAGGCACACAACACCATCACCCACACAACTTCCACGCACCTCACACTACACACCACTACATATCGGCACACTTATCACCACACACACCACCACACACATCACCTGCACCACCCCGTGGCACGGCAAAGACACCCCAGGTTCTCGGAGGAGGAGCTCAGGCTCAGGGTCATGGTGGAGGAAATCGTCCGGGTAGAGCCACAGCTATTCGGAGCACAGGTGCAGCACACCTCCATTGCAAGGAAGATGGAGCTATGGCGAAGAATAGTGGACAGGGTCAACGCAGTGGGACAGCACCCAGGAAATCGGGAGGACATCAGGAAGAGGTGGAACAACCTACGGGGGAAGGTGCATTCCGTGGTCTCAAGACACCACCTGGCAGTTCAGTGGACTGGCGGTGGACCCCCACCTCCTCCCCCACAACTAACAACATGGGAGGAGCAGGTCTTGGTGATTCTGCATCCTGAGGGCCTCGCAGGAGTAGGTGGAGGAATGGACTCTGGTAAGTCAAATCTTAACTATTACATCCCCCACCCTACCTGCATGCCAGCACATACCCCCACCCTCACCCCCATCACTCCTTCTCCTCACAAATGTCCCATCATCACAAACCACGCATCCTAACTCCAAGCCCTGCATGCAACAACAAAGCATGGACACCCATCACTAAAGCATGCCCATTGCACATACCCATACACCCCCCTAAACCATCATCACACAAGCTCCCACACAGGAATGCAAGCACTTGGGTACACGGTCACCCACCCATTGCACACCATGCCACACACAGATGTAATAAACATCCTTTTATACCCCTGCAGGACCTCTACCCAACGTCACCGGACAGGAGGGTCCACACATGTCCACACCACCAACAGAAGAGGCCCACAGTGATGACAGCACCTCTGTCCAACTGGATCTAGATGACCAGCCCGGCCCATCGGGGACCTCGGGACAGTCAGTTCCCCAAACCCAGTCACAGGCCACCACAGAGCTTCCCCCATCTGGAAACACCAGCACAGCACCCACCCAGCGGGCCCATACCTCCGTCCCCAGGACACGTGAATCAGCAGTGTGTCCACCACTACGGGGAACCCAGGCTAACCCACCACCCCAACAACCACAGGGACCTGGGGGCAGTGGTAGTGGGCACACGGTCCAGGGGACGGAGGCCCAGGAACACAGGGGAACTGGGAAGGCTGCTGTGCGACAGGGGGCGGGCAGGCCCAGAGAACCCACTCTCCAAGAGGCCCTCTCCTCCATAATGGGAGCCTACCACCACTCCCAGGAGACGATGGCAACAGTACTGGCCAAGTTTCAGGAGACCCAGCGCCTGCAGGAGGAACAGTATATGGGCTTCAGGGAGAAACTCAGAACCATCAATTCCACCCTGGGCACCATCGTAGGGGTGCTGAAGGAAGTACTCAACACCAGGAGGGACAATGTGGCACTACAAGGGGCCCCTGACACTAGCCTGGACGATGAACTGCCCACCACCTCCGCCGGCGCTAGTGGACAGGAGGCACCGCCACAGGACTACCACACCAGCACCCCACCCCCTGCAGACGGAGAACCACCTCACAAACAGTCCCTGAGATCCAGGAACAAGACAGAGAACGATGCCAAGACCCCCGCCAAGAAATGAGACCACCCTGATTGTCATCATACTGTCCCACTTTGTCACCATGTCCAGCTCCACTTCCAATGCCCATTTGGGCAATGCACCTGTGAGACTAATAGACTGGACTCTGCCATGGACATTCCTCCGCCATCACCCCTCACCATTCTGCTACCCCCTCCAATTTTGAGCACTAAAATAAACACCCTTAAAGCACAAAACAATCTGGAGTCAGTCTGTGATTTCGGAATACTGTATTAGCAATTACTGTGGCAAAAAGCTCTTTCATTTGTACTGTCAACATACCTATGTCACACAGCTCTAGTCCATGAGGAATCAAAGCAGATGTCACACTGTGGGACCCAGATCTGTGAAATCATAAGGGAAAGTGACAACTCAGTGGCCATACACTGGGTGAAAATGACAGACAGTAGAGAGGTAGTAGTGTTTAAGTACATGTAGTAGGCAGGTTTGTATTCTTACCTGTGTTTCACTGGAAATATTGCTGGATCACTGAGTCCCTGTTGTCCATGTCTTCTTCCTCTGCTTCCTCGTCTTCCCTGTCCATAGGTTTACAGCTGTAACAACACCGCCATCTGGACCATCTTCCTGCAGAAAAGGCACCTGTCGTCGCAAAGCCAAGTTGTGAAGCATACAGCAGGCCACGATGATCTGGCACACCTTCTTTGGTGAGTAGAATAGGGATCCACCTGTCCTATGGAGGCACCTGAGCCTGGCCATCAGGAGGCCGAAGGTCCGTTCGATCACCCTCCTAGTTCGCCCATGGGCCTCATTGTAGCGTTCCTCTGCCCTTGTCCTGGGATTCCTCACTGGGGTCAGTAGCCATGACAGGTTGGGGTAACCAGAGTCACCTGCAAATGGCGAGGGACAACTGTTAGACACACACTAACCTGGAGGGATATCCCAAGACCCAGACAAACATTCCCACTGACTAGCTACCAGGTGCTCACCTAATAGCCACACATGGTGCCTCTGGAGTTGACCCATCACATAAGGGATGCTGCTCTTCCGCAGGATGTAGGCGTCATGCACTAAGCTAGGGAACTTGGCATTCATATGGGAGATGTACTGGTCAGCCAAACATACCATCTGCACATTCATCGAATGATAACTCTTCCGGTTTCTGTACACCTGTTCCCTCCTGTGGGGGGGTACCAAAGCCACATGGGTCCCATCAGTGGCACCTATGATGTTGGGGACATGTCCCATGGCATAGAAATCACCTTTCACTGTAGGAAAATCCTCCACCTGAGGGAAAATGCTGTAGCTCTGCATGTGTTTCAGCAGGGCAGACAACACTATGGACAAAACGTTGGAAAACATGGGCTAGGACATCCCTGATGCCATGGCCACTGTTGTTTGAAATGACCCACTTCCAGGGTAATGGAGTACTGACAGCACCTGCACTTGATGGGGGATTCCTGTGGGATGGTGGATAGCTGACATCAGGTCTGGCTCCAACTGGGTACACAGTTCCTGGATTGTGGCACGGTCAAGCCTGTATGTGATTATCACGTCTTTCCTCCATTGTCGACAGGTCCACCAATGGTCGGTACACCGGAGGATGCCGCCATCTCCTCACATGTCCCAGCGGACGGTGCCTATGAAGGACAACAGCGAGCACAGAGTCAAACTACTCAGAGGTACGTACCCCCAGCTTACAAAGAACACCAATCTTAATTTAAAAAGTGGCCTGTATGTGTGTTGAGTCTAGGCCTAGGTATGTGTGACGCAGTTGAAAATGAAGCCATGTGGGCCCCTGAAATGGCGGCTGCCTGACCTGTAAAGTGGGACAATGGGATGTGAGGGAACTGCGCTGGCGTTGTACACCGTCGCAGTAGGCGGTCGAAGACCGTAGCGCAATGCTGCATTGGTTAACATTGGACCCTATGGGTCCCAGGAGCCAATGACGATGTACGCCGGCGGTGACGGTACGCACCGCTGCGGACGTGACTGCCATTTTCTATCTGTTCAATCACTCGATACCTGATCTTCGACAGGAGAGGACCTACACTGCAAGTGCTGCTGTGACCTCGGTCTGGAAGAGACAATGGCTCGAGTGTCTGGGGAAAGGGCCTCTGCCTTCACATCGGAGGAGTTGGAGAAACTTGTGGATGGAGTCCTCCCCCAGTGCATGCTACTCTACAGTCCTCCAGACAAACAGGTAAGTACACTGGGAGCATGCTGTATGGGCTATGCCTGTGTGAAGAGGGGTGGATGTAAGAAGGAAGGGGGGAGAGTGCGGCGTGCATGAAACGACAGTGAGTGCATGTGCCACATGGCAAGGGTAGGGATGGGGGCCAATCACTTTGACGGTGCAGTGGGTAATAAGTTTCTCTTCCCCCTGTACAACTCATGTTGGTCAGCGCCCACCAGAAAAAATATATTTGGCGTGCCATCGCCAAGGACGTCCGGACCCTGGGGGTCTACCACAGACGGAGCACCCACTGCCGGAAAAGATGGGAGGACATTCACCGCTGGAGCAAGAAGACGGCGGAGGGTCAGCTGGGGATGGCCTCCCAACGTGGGAGGGGTGCCCGTCGCACCATGACCCCCCTGATGTTCAGGATCCTGGGGGTGGCCCACCCGGAGTTGGATGGGCGCTTGAGGGCATCACAGCAGCCACAAGGGGGTGAGTACACTCTCATTCTGCTAATTTTGCGCGCAGTGGAGGGTTTTGGGTGGGGGAGGTGGGCTGTGGGTTTCCCTAGGCCAGGGCGAGTTCCGTAGGCAAGATCCCTCCGTAAGGCAGGCCATGTGGCACCCCACCACACCTCTGTAGAGTGCCAACTACACCTAGTCATGCCCTGTGTCATCCATGTGTGCAGATGTAGTCCATAGCCTAGTAGGACATTTCACAGGAATTGAACTGTGGAGCCCAAGAGCACGACGTAGTGCAGGGGGCTTCTGTGTCTGTTGTGTCCGCCAACGGTATCAGTAATGCATGCACTCAACATGTCTTTCTTCTGTCGTCGTCCCCCCTTTTTGTGGTCTCCCAGTTCTTGTGTGCATTAGCATCATCAGGCGAAGGAGCAGTGGCACCGGAGCACGAGGGGGCTGCATCCCACATGGCCATGGAGGGCCACACTACGGAATTGGACTTCACCAGTGGGACGCAGGGCGAGTACAGCTCAACGGAGGGGACAGGAGCTGAGACCAGTGACATGGACTCGTCCTCTGATGGGAGCTCCCTTGTGGTGGCGTCAACATCTGTGCCACCCCCATCTACAGGTACAGCTGCCACCCCCCCTTCCAGCACCGCTCTTCCAGCAGCCCCTCAGCCTTTGCCCCGTGCCCGCTCACCCGGGAGGGTGGGCATCACCTTCGCCCCAGGCCCCTCAGGCCCTGCCCCAGTCACCCTTGCTGCCCTGAGTGAGGAGGCCATTGACCTCCTCAGGTCCCTCACTGTTGGGAAGTCTACTATTTTGAATGCCATCCAGGGTGTAGAAAGGCAGTTGCAACAAACCAATGTATTCCTGGAGGGCATTCATTCTGGTCAGGCGGCCCTTCAGCGAGCTTTTCAGACTCTGGCCTCAGCACTGATGGCAGCCATTGTCCCTGTCTCTAGCCTCCCCCCTCCAACTTCCTCCACCCAGACCCAATCCCCTGTACCCTAGCCTATCCCAAGCACACCTCTAGACCAGCATGCACACACGTCAACACACAAGGGAAGCTCAGGCAAACATAAGCACCACACATCCCACAGAGACTCATGCAAGCATCATACCCATGCAGACACACCAACATCCACTGCCTCCACTCTGTCCCCCTCCTCCTCGTCTCCCTCCTCCCTCCCAGTCTCATCTACACTCACACCTGCATGCACTACCTCTACAGCCACTACTACCATCACCAGCACACCCACCACCACACCCCGCTCACGTGCAGTCACCACCCCCACTACCATTCACACGTCCCCTGTGTCCTCTCCCAGTGTGTCTGTGACGCCCCCTCCCAAGATACACAAACGCAGGCACACACCCACCCAACAGCCATCCACCTCACGACAGCCTCCAGCGCATGCACCTTCACCCAAAGTCAGCAAACAAACACCTCCTACAACTGCCACCTCTTCCTCCACTCCCAAACCCCCTCCAGCTACCCGTCCCAGTGTTTCCCAAAAACTTTTCCTGTCCAACCTTGACCTCTTTCCCACACCTCCCCCATCCCGTCCGTCTCCTAGGTCCCAAACTAGCACCTCAGCCACAACATCTCCGGGACCAGTGGGGCCTGTAGTCACCAGAATCTGGAGTGTACCGGCCACCAGGGCAGCCAGTGTGGCACGGAGCCACAGCACAGACAGTCCCCCACCTGTCAAGCATCAGAAGTTAGCCAGTGCCCGGCGGGAGAGGGGGAAGACTCTAGCCACCAAAGCCGCTCCCAGGAGCACAGGTGGGAGTGGGGCACAAGAAACTCAGCAAGTCTGGGAAGAGCAGCACGGCGGAGAAGACTGCCATCATCCCCGCTGCCCAGGAGGCCACTGCCACCAGCCCTGCTGCCCAGGAGGCCACCGCCACCAGCCCTGCTGCCCAGGAAGCCACCGCCAGCACCAGCCCAGCTGCCCAGGAGGCCACCGCCAGCACCAGCCCTGCTGCCTAGGAGGGCACCGCCAGCACCAGCCCTGCTGCCCAGGAGGCTACCGCCAGCACCAGCCCATCTGCCCAGGAGGCCACCGCCAGCACCAGCCCTGCTGCCCAGGAGGCCAGAGCCGCCAACCCCGCTGGGACAGAGAGGATCGCCAGCACAAGCCCCGCTGGGACAGAGAGGACCGCCAGCACAAGCCCCGCTGGGTCATGAAGGATCGCCAGGACAAGCCCCGCTGGGCCATGAAGGACCGCCAGGACAAGCCCCGTTGGGACAGAGAGTACCGCCAGTACAAGCCCCTCTGGGCTAGAGAGGACCGCCAGCACAAGCCCCGCTGGGACATGAACGACCACCACAAGCTGAGACACTGCAAAGGAGCCCGCCTCTCCAAGCACCGCTGAACAGGGCACCGCCGTCTCAAGCACCGCTCAACAGGGCACCACCGTCTCAAGTACCACTGAACAGGGCACCGCAGTATCAAGCACCGCTGAACAGGGCACCGCCGTCTCAAGCACCGCTGAACAGGGCACCGCCATCTCAAGCACCGCTGAACAGGGCACCGCCTTCTCAAGCACCGCTGGCCCATGAGCGCCAAGGGCACTGACGCTACTGAGTCCGTCACGGGCATAATGAAGCACTCTGGGCATCATGCCCCCTCCAGAACCAGTGGAGAGATCCATCCACTACATCTGTCCTTAGCAGGATGAAGCACTCTGGGCACAAGGCCCCCTCCAGAACCAGTGGAGACTGTTATCCACTCGAGAGACTGTGGCTTTGCACTCCCCAGGATTGAACAGTGGGCAGACCACCCACTTGTGAGACTTGAGAGACTGTGGCTTTGCACTCCCCAGGATGGAACAGTGGGCAACCCACCCACTGTAGAGACTTGAGAGACTGTGTCTTTGCACTCACCAGGATGGAAGAGTGGGCAACCCACTCACTGTAGAGACTTGAGAGACTGTGGCTTTGCACTCCCCAGGATGGAAGAGTGGGCAACCCACCCACTGTAGAAACTTGAGAGACTGTGGCTTTGCACTCCCCAGGATTGAACAGTGAGCAACCCACCCACTG
Organism: Pleurodeles waltl; assembly: GCF_031143425.1. Taxonomy (NCBI): domain Eukaryota; kingdom Metazoa; phylum Chordata; class Amphibia; order Caudata; family Salamandridae; genus Pleurodeles; species Pleurodeles waltl. Next base: position 72,590,232 of record NC_090450.1, on the reverse strand, counting down.
GAGAGACTTGAGAGACTGTGGCTTTGCACTCCCCAGGATAAAGCAGTGGGCAGACCACCCACTTGTGTGACTTGAGAGGCTGCAGCTTTGCACTCCCCAGGATGGAACAGTGGGCAACCCACCCACTGTAGAGACTTGAGAGACTGTGGCTTTGCACTCCCCAGGATTGAACAGTGAGCATGTGGCCCCCTCGTGGATTTGGCATCGTGCACTCAAGCGGCTGAGGTGCCCCCCCCTCCCTCCCTCTGAGGTGCCTGTTTTCTTGCTCTCTGATGCCCCTGCAGTGTTCTCTCCGTCATGGTCGGGGACCTTGTGTAGGCCTCACCCATACCGTGTGTGCCCAGTGTTCCACGGACTTAATTGGAGCAGTACGTGGACTACTATGCTTGGTGTATATTTTGTTAATGGTGTATATATATATTTTTGCCTACTTGATTTTATTATATTACTATGGTTACACTCATTTTATATTGTCTTTGCACTCTTCCGGGGGGGTTGGGGGATGTCACTGTGATGTATCAATATGTATTAGTGTGTGTGTTGTGGTGGGTGGGGGTGTTGCGTGTTGCGTGTGTGTGTCCCTGTTTTTCCCCTCCCCTGTGTCGTAGGTGCAGTACTCACTGTGGTCTTCACCGCCGGCATTTGTGCTCCTGGTAGAGGAGCAGGAAGACTATCGCAGGGAGAATTTGGAGTTCCGGGTCCATGGTGTCCTAGTTCCTCGTGGGGTGTGTAGAGGTGAGCGTTTTCCCTTCGGAATCCTGTTTCCGCCGTATTTTTATCCACGGTCAATCCGCCCCGGAAAAGGTGGCGGATTGGTAGGTTGTGATACTGTGGGCGGTACATTTTCCTCCGCCTGTCTGTTGGCGGTGACCGCCGCGCTGTTTGTTTGTACTGCCGTGGCGGTCGGAGTGTTAAAGTGGCTGGCTTTGTTGGCGGTTTCTGCCACGGTCGTAATTGCAAAATTTTTACCGCCGGCCTGTTTGCGGTCTTACCGCCGCTTTAACACCGACCGCCAGGGTTGTAATGACCACCTATATATTTAAAGTGCTCCAAGTCTTGTGCTGCACATGACAGTTTTGATGGTTTTAAAATAGTAGCCTCGTTGTATCTGATTTAAAATGCTACTTATTTTTACACATTTTAATTAATTACATTTGAATGTAATAATTTATAATATATGCAATTAAATATTTTATAGACTCTTTGTCTCTCACTTATTTAGAGTGTTTTGCTACCTGTAGGAACACAAATCTATCCTATTCATTTTAAATTTGAAATCAGCCTAGCTACCTGCACCTTTAACATATCTACTGCCATACATTTAAATGAAAGATTGAAAGAAACTTCTCCATTTATCAAAATTTCACCTAGCTTAAAGTAATAATTTTTTAAGCAACAGAGAGGATGGACCTCTGACAAAACAGATGTAGAAAGGTGGTGCTGAACTTGGGTAGGGATATTTTTCATTAACTATTTTAGCCCTTTAAAAATGTAATATGGCACAAATGATTAAAAGCCTATGTTTACCCTCACATTTTTAGCCAGCTGATTTCACATACCCAAAAAAGCCTCCGGGTTTATTTACTTCAATCTACTCATTAAGAAAGGCTTACAATTAAACAGCTCTCTCTGCAAAGTGGGTTCCATTTTGCTAAGAATTTAGGATCTTGCCATTTTACTTGTTTAGTAGAACTAGGGCCAGATTTAGATGTAGGCAGAGGGAATACTGTGTCACAACCTTGATGGATATTCTGTTCAGGATATTACAATCCCCATAGGATATAATGGGATCATAATACGATGGAGGGGAATACTCCATCCCGTTTGTGCGGAAGGGAATACTCCATCCCGTTTGTGACAGAGTATTCCCCTCTGCTGATATCTAAATCATACCCTAAATAGTGATGTTTAAGTAGTGTTCTAGACTGGGTGATCAAATGACTAACATCTGCTAGTATTGCAAGTACATGTTTCATTTAGCATGACAGATGAGGAAGTTATTTGAGAACTTATAGAAAATGTTATTATTTTAGTGTTCCAGAGCACTAACTATAATTTTCATGGCAAAATGAAACCCCTTATTTAGTTCCTTTACTGCAGTTTCCTCTATAGGAAATAATTTCAGTTCTATAGCTATTTCAGCAATATGGTGTTTAGATGTGCCGCATGTTGGTCATGAAATAAAAGTGTTACAACTCAAGTTGTTCATTTGAAGTCTGAGCTGAAGCTGCAGGAGAGTACTTGTAAATCAACTATCAGACTGCTGGAGCTTTTAGAAATATGTTTTACTCAGCATGTCAGACTTTTTTCTCACATGATTGACAAATATATGTGTTAATTTATTGAAAAGGTGTTCTCATTTTAGCTTCTGAAGTACTTACTGTTATTCAAATGAGAAAAACTTTAGAGAAAACCATTTACTCTTAAACATCAAATCCCAGCAGTGGATAAGCATTTTTCAAAGGGTGAAATCACAGTAAAAGTCACCAAGTTCCTAAAATGAATATAGCACTACTAACAAATTATTTAAATTGTGACTAGGAAATGTTATTACCCCTTCTATATGCAGCTTTTCTCATTCCTAAAGCCAGGTGTTCCCTACAATGGGATTGAAAGGGACAAACGTGTCAGAGCCTTAACACCAAACAAATCCAGTAGCTGTGCTAATGGCAAACTTCCACTTAAATAGCCCCCAGAAAAACATTCCATCTAACAATTTTGTGAATTTATCCAAGATTTATATATTCTGATTAAAATAGCAATATTATCCAAGCGGGAGGGCACTCCAATATAGGTACTGATCAAGATGGAGTAGGGCCCTCTGCTTTTCATCATGCCTCTCACTCTGCTCCTGTAAATAGCTACCTGACAATTCCCTCCCCCTCAATAATAATTCTTGAGTATGACCTGGGCGACATATTTAGATATATAATACCAACGGTTTATGCTATGTTACGGCCCTCATGTATATCACTATATTACTATGTTGTATAATTACTGATAAATCTATAATTCAGATACAATTTATTTTACTTTCAATAGGTTTGTATGCATTCAAAGTACTTATATGTTTATGCAACCCAAAGGAAGGTTCTCCACTGATAATCACCAACAACTCATAATTATATGAATATTGATATCATTAGCCCACATTCACCCTTTCAGTGTTGATGGTCCTCATACTACAGGCTCTCAAATCATTTGGATATAACTCATACTTTTCCCTGGGGCTCATTCACAAATGCATTTATGAATAGGAATGTAGTACTACAGAAATACTTTTTTACATACTCTTACATGCCTTTGTGAGTTGTTTTTGGTTACTTCAAAGTTCTTAACAGGGGAAAATATTACTTGCTGTGGCTAGTCAGACAGGGGACTTACTGAGCAGTTAAAGTCCATCATAGCGTAGCAAAACTTTACTAAGGATTTCATTTCTCTGCAGTATTGTAAATTAACACAGTAAATAGAATCACTGAAATGGGTTTTTAAACTTTGGTCTTTGGATTATGGTATTTCCTGAGGCCACATTTATATCAGAATTTCACCCATCTGTCGGTGGTCTGCGAGGTGCTTCCTTTAGTCTAACAAATGTAGAGAACGTGTTAATTTATGAAACATACATTTAACATCAATGGAGAGATACAAAATAAACATTTATATTTGACTACCTCCAAGTGTAGGCTGCCTTAGTTTCTTATTCCATGGGTTAATGTAGTAACTAGACCACTTAGAGCCTTTCTTGGAGTTTGAAGGATAGAGTACTCTATCACAAATATGTGGCATACTGTCCTGAAATAAATTTCAATTTCGCTCAAATCAAATGAGAGTTGACCTGTAAACATTTATCAGAAAATTGAAGCTGAAATATTTCTATGCAACGCAAGTTGCGTTTAGAAAGCCTAAAGTTAACATCAGTTTGGTCGCTAACAGAAATGTACAAACTGACATGAAGTTCTTGATGGCATTACAGGTGTTAGAGAATGAAATATTAGGCATCCAAGAAGAATTAATGGAAAAGACAGTGATATCACCATAAATTTAGATCAGGAGACAGCAACACCATTCAAACCTCCAAAGACGTTTGTTCCAAATTTTGCCAGGGATGGCTTAAACCTGTTTGCGGAATACATCTCTCAGGAGATTAAGGTGGTCTTTACGAGGCTGGCGGTCTTTAGATCACCAGCCTCACGGTGGCAGTCTCCCCACCACGGACCTGGCAGTGAACACTGCTGCATTATGAGATAGGCGATTTGGCTGCATCCAAACCGCCCCAATGCCGCCAGTACCGCCAGGGTGGTCGCACCGCCAGGCCAGAGGTGAGAACCTCCAGCCCAGCAGCAGCCATGAGACTGCCGGCGGTATTATGACCCAGCATACCACCAGGCTTTCCGTGGTGGGCACACATTCATGAAAACCCTGGCGGTAACGCACCCGGCATTCTCCCCCATGTCCACACACATGCACGTACCCTCCCCCCACTTCCACGCACATGCACACACCCTCCCCCCACTTTCATTCACATGCAAACACCCTCCCAACCGCACACAACCATACACACCCCAACTTGTACTCACACAAATGCATACCCCTCTGCAATCATGCACACCCCCACCCCCTCCACATCCATTCACACACTCCTCCACTGCATATATTCACGCACTCCACCTCTTCGCATTCATGCACATGCACTCCTCCTCCTCTCTGCATTCATGCACACGCACCCCCCCTCCACATTCATGAACACACCCAGACACCGCATCCATTCATGCACCCAGACACCCCATGCGCATTCATACACGTACACACCACACGCATGAACTCAACACCCACCACCCCCCTTTCGGACGATCACCTTACCTTTCCCGTTGTGGTGGTCGCCCCGGAAGGGATGGGTCTTTACATTTTCCACCACCGACAGGACTCCGCCACACTGTATTATGTATCGTAATATGGCGGGGGAGTCTTGTTGGAGTGGCGGTGCTGGTGGCCAGGCCGACAGGGCTGGATTTCCACCTGTAAATGGGCAGAAATCCAACCTAACTCATAATATGGCAGTCTTTGGCAGCCTTGGAAAAATACCACCAAAGTCATAATGACCACCTAAGCCTTTGCATTGCCAAAAAAAAAACAAGACCCAGATTTACAGCTGATAGAATTGCCTATGATCTAGCGATTAAAATTTACAATGAGGGTTGCGTGGCTCAGCTGGCTAGCATGGCGGATGCTATATGTTACGCACACATTCCAGCACAATTTAAGATCCCCGCAAAGGGGGCGGCGCTATTGCTGCATCGACCGCAGGACGCACTGAAGTGTGGGCAGTGGCTGACAGAGACTGCGAGATAAGGCAACAGCGAACAGAAGCACCTGACTCATCTTGTGAGGCGGTCCCACCCCACTGACAGACCGTGGGTGTGAATTGCTTAATAGTGAGGAGCAGGAGGGGTCAGCGTCCGGCTAGCATATCGTGTGTGGTCAGAGAGTGCTTTCTCTGTGGCACAGAATGGTGAAGAGCGGGATGCTCAACGTACTGGTGCGAATTGAAGGCACCCGAGTCCTTGTGGTGGCAGTGGTGAATGTGGAGTAGATGCAAAGGCCTGAGATGCAGGGGCACAAGCATTCACAGAGGCACGATCAAGTAGAGGCCTTGGCAGGAGTGTTGCCACCTCACACAACAGAGGAGCTCATATGGGTGAATTATGTGGGTGTGGGCTCCCAGGGGCCTTGAACTTATTTGAGACCCTGACACCCAATGTGGCCACTCCTGATCCTTCCGGAGGCGCTGAGCCCTGAGGGGATGTGGGTGGACACCGGGTTTTGGGGGGCCACTTGCAGGATGCTCGACTGGCTGATCGGGCATGACGCAGACTGCTGCTGTCCTAGGCACCCCACCCCGGTGAAACCGAAGGCTCGGGGGGACTGAGTGACTGTGGCTCCCGGGGCCTAGGACATACCTTTAATGCCTGACATCCAAATTGGACAGCCATGATCCCTCAGTCATGTTGTGGGGTGGAGTGAAAGCCTGCCTTAATGCAGGCAGTCATCGGGCATTAGGTGAGCAGTTCAGTCTGCTCATGGGCAGATTGAACTGGGGATCAGGCTTAACATAGACTGCTGCTACCCGTTGTGGCCTCACCCTGTGAGACTGGGAGTGATCTGAGGGGTGCTCCCCCTGCCTTGAACTGGGATGCCCCTGAAAAGCTGCCTTTATATTTCTTGACATCCGAGTGTAGGTCTCCCAAAGCCCCTGTGCTGGCCTGATGACATGAGGCTTTTGGCTGTGGCCATCTGTGTCTTCATAACCGGAGTGAGTGGTGGGCACCATCTGAGTCTCGGAGAGAGCACGGAATTGACTTTGTGGCCCACACCCACGACATGTCTAAGGACAAACCAGCAGGGCCTGCCTCACAACAAAAAATTTATAAATACAGGTAACATGGTGTGCCTTCTGCAGATTCTGGGGTGGCTGGGGGAGGCGGCACGGAGGAGGGGAGCTCCCAGACTTCGCTGATCCTACTGGCCATTCAGGACCATCAATCTTCTATGGAGGGAAAGGCAGGGGAACTTAAGGTAGATCTGGCTTTCATTCATCAAGGTCTCCACAATACCACCCACAATCAATCAATCAATCACATTTATAAAGCGCGCTACTCACCCATAAGGGTCTCAAGGCGCTGGGGGGGAGGGGGTCAGTGCTCGAAGAGCCAGGTCTTGAGCTGCCTTCTGAAGGGGAGGTGTTCGGGTATGGCGCGAAGGTGACTGGGCAGGGAGTTCCAGGTCTTCGCTGCCAGAAAAGAGAAGGATTTTCCTCCGGCGGTGGTTTTGCGGATGCGGGGAACGGCTGCCAAGGCCTGACCGGTGGAGCGCAGAGTGCGCGGAGGGGTGTAGAAGGAGACGCGGGAGTTGATGAGTTTGGGTCCGAGGTTGTAGAGGGCTTTGTGTGCGTGGGTGAGGAGTCTGAAGGTGATCCTCTTGTTGACCGGGAGCCAATGGAGTTTTCTCAGGTGCCCGGAGATGTGGTGGTGGCGGGGTATGTTCAGGATAAGTCGTGCAGCAGCTTTCTGGATTCGTTGAAGTTTCCTCTGTAGCTTGATGGTGATGCCGGCGTACAGAGCGTTCCCATAGTCCAAGTGACTGGTGACGAGGGCGTGGGTGACGGTCTTCCTGGTGTCGGTGGGGATCCAGCGGAAGATCTTGCGGAGCATGCGGAGGGTGTTGAAGCATGCTGAGGTCACCGAGTTGACCTGTCTGGTCATGGAGAGGGAAGAGTCCAGGATGAAACCGAGGTTGCGTGCGTGGTCGGTGGGTTGGGGAGTGCTGCCTAGGGCGGGAGGCCACCAGGAGTCGTCCCAGGCGGTAGGTGTAGGGCCGAGGATGAGGACCTCCGTTTTCTCTGTATTCAGTTTAAGCCGGCTGTCTGTCATCCAGTTCGCTACTTCCTTCATGCCTTCGTGTAGTCTGGTTCTTGCTGAGGTGGGGTCGTTGGTGAGGGATAGGATGAGCTGGGTGTCGTCTGCGTAGGATATGAGGTTGAGTCCGTGTTTGCGTGCGATGTTTGCCAGGGGGGTCATGTAGATGTTGAAGAGGGTGGGGCTGAGGGAGGATCCCTGGGGGACGCCGCAGATGATCTCCGTAGCCGTGGATCTGAAGGGGGGGAGGCGGACTCTCTGAGTTCTTCCGGAGAGGAAGGAGGTGATCCATTCCAGGGCCTTGCCTCTGATGCCGGCGTTGCTTAGGCGACGTATCAGGGTGCGGTGGCAGACCGTGTCGAATGCTGCAGAGAGGTCCAGGAGTATGAGGGCCACGGTTTCTCCTTTGTCGGTCAGGGATCTGATGTCGTCCGTGGCTGCGATGAGGGCGGTCTCGGTGCTGTGGTTAGCTCTGAAGCCGAACTGTGAGGGGTCGAGTGAGTCGTTGGTTTCCAGGGCGGTGGTGAGTTGAGCGTTGACGATTTTCTCGATCACTTTGGCGGGGAACGGTAGGAGCGAGATGGGCCGGAAGTTTTTGAGTTCGGTGGGGTCTGCTGTTGGTTTCTTTAGGAGGGCGTTCAGTTCAGCGTGCTTCCAGTTCTCCGGGAAGGTGGCGGTGGAAAAAGATGTGTTGATGACGTCTCAGAGGTGGGGTGCGATGATGTTGTCGGCTTTGTTGAAGATGTGGTGCGGACAGGGGTCGGATGGTGATCCTGAGTGGATGGAGTTCATGACGCGGGTGGTTTCCTCAGTGGAGGTTGAGTTCCAGGTGTGGATGGTGGTGTTGTCGGTGGCGGGTTCCGGTGGAGGGTTCGAGTTGGTTGTGGTGAAGCTGTTGTAGATGTCGGTGATCTTGTGGTGGAAGAAAGCTGCGAGGGAGTCGCAGAGGTCCTGTGAGGGAGGGATGGAGTTGTTTTCGGCGTCGGGGTTGGAGAGCTCTTTGACGATGCCAAATAGTTCCTTGCTGTTGTGGGCGTTGCTGTCTAGTCTGTTCTGGAAGGCTGATTTTCGTGCTGCGCGGAGGAGTTGGTGGTGTTTGCGGGTGGCGTTTTTGAGAGCAGACATGTTTTCGTCGGTCTGGTTGAGGCGCCAAGTCTTCTCGAGGGTGCAGCATTCTTTTTTGGAGTCCTTGAGGTCGGGGGTAAACCAGGAATTTTTCTTGTGGCTGTTTCTGTTTGCTTGGGTCTTCAGGGGGGCCAGGAGGTTGGCGCAGTCTGAGATCCAGCTCGTGAGATTGTTGGCGGCTTCGTTGGGGTCTGTAGTGCTGGTGGGTGGGTTCTGAGAGAGGGTCGATATGAGTTGTTCCGAGGAGATTCGGTTCCACTGTCCTCTTGGTGGTTGTTGGGCGTGGTGGTGTACGTTGGTTTTCTTGAAGCTGAAGTGGACACAGCTGTGGTCTGTCCAGGAGAGTACAGTGGTGTGGCTGAAAGAGATGTGTTTGCTGGAGGAGAAGATGGGGTCCAGCGTGTGTCCGGCGTAGTGGGTGGGGGTGTTGACTAGTTGTTTCAGTCCCAGGTTGGCGAGGTTGTCCAATAAGGCGGTGGTGTTGTTGTCGGTGCGATTCTCCAGGTGGAAGTTGAGGTCCCCTAGGAGGATGTAGTTGGTGGACGGGAGTGCGTGTGGGCTGATGAAGTCTGCGATGTCTTCGCTGAACTTTGTGCGTGGTCCTGGTGGTCTGTATATCAGGGTGCCTCTGAGGGTGGTCTTGGGGTCGCTGTTGATTGAGAAGTGGAGGTGCTCGGCGTCGGGCAGTGAGTTGTCGGTGTAGGTTGAGATGCGGATGGAGCTCTTGTGGGCGATGGCGATGCCTCCTCCGGTGCGGTTGGTGCGGTCTTTCCTGATGATTTTGTAGCCGTCGGGGATGGCTATGGCGATGTCGGGTGCCGAGGAGGGGTTCATCCAGGTCTCGGTGAGGAAGGCGATGTCCGGGTTTGTAGAGTCGATGAGGTTCCACAGTTCGATGGCGTGCCTGTGGACTGATCTGGTGTTGACCAGGATGCAGTTGAGGTTGTTTCTGGGCGAGTCGTTCCTGTTGGGTGTAGTGTGAGTTCGTAGGCAGGTGAAATGGCAGTTGCGGCAGGTGAAGGGTCCATGGGTCCGCTTCGGGGTGGCGCGGCAGCAGGCCGGCGTGCGGCCGGGGTTGAGAGCAGTGAGGAAGGCGGAGTTGTGGGTCAGGCGGGGGAGGTGGGGGTCGCGGGGGCCAGGGGTTGTGGCGCTAGGCGCGGTCCAGGTGCGGACGGGCGCAGACGGGCTTGCCTTAGGCGCGCCTTCGGCGCGCCAGCGGTGCGCCCGCTGCGCGCGTCCGCTGCGCCGCCTCGCAGCGGCCACCATTAAAGGGTAGCCGGGGAGGAGGGGTCAGCTGGGAGGCGGGAGGCGGGCGGGCGGGGGAATCTGGAGGCGGGAAAAGAAAAAAGCAGCGAAAAAGGCGGCAAAAGAACGGCGGCAAAAAACGGCGAGAAGGCCAGGTAAAACTCTAAAGGGAGGGGCTGAGAATGAGGAAGAACGGCAGGAGGGGGCACACGGCACTCAGAGGGACACGCACGGGATACACGGGAAGAAAGGAGGATTCCGGTCAGTCAGTCAGCACAAGCACTCGGGGTACACGGGTAAAGAGGGGGCACACTCGCACACACTCACAGGATGAGAACGGTGAGGAGGGCAGTCAGGGACTGGTGGCGCTGCGTGAGCAGGGGAGCGACCTACCCGAGGGTCAGTGGTCGCTACCTCTGCCTCGCAGCGGCCGCCATTAAAGGGTAGCCGGGGAGGAGGGGTCAGCTGGGAGGCGGGAGGCGGGCGGGCGGGGGAATCTGGAGGCGGGAAAAGAAAAAAGCAGCGAAAAAGGCGGCAAAAGAACGGCGGCAAAAAACGGCGAGAAGGCCAGGTAAAACTCTAAAGGGAGGGGCTGAGAATGAGGAAGAACGGCAGGAGGGGGCACACGGCACTCAGGGGGACACGCACGGGATACACGGGAAGAAAGGAGGATTCCGGTCAGTCAGTCAGCACAAGCACTCGGGGTACACGGGTAAAGAGGGGGCACACTCGCACACACTCACAGGATGAGAACGGTGAGGAGGGCAGTCAGGGACTGGTGGCGCTGCGTGAGCAGGGGAGCGACCTACCCGAGGGTCAGTGGTCGCTACCTCTGCCTCGCAGCGGCCGCCATTAAAGGGTAGCCGGGGAGGAGGGGTCAGCTGGGAGGCGGGAGGCGGGCGGGCGGGGGAATCTGGAGGCGGGAAAAGAAAAAAGCAGCGAAAAAGGCGGCAAAAGAACGGCGGCAAAAAACGGCGAGAAGGCCAGGTAAAACTCTAAAGGGAGGGGCTGAGAATGAGGAAGAACGGCAGGAGGGGGCACACGGCACTCAGGGGGACACGCACGGGATACACGGGAAGAAAGGAGGATTCCGGTCAGTCAGTCAGCACAAGCACTCGGGGTACACGGGTAAAGAGGGGGCACACTCGCACACACTCACAGGATGAGAACGGTGAGGAGGGCAGTCAGGGACTGGTGGCGCTGCGTGAGCAGGGGAGCGACCTACCCGAGGGTCAGTGGTCGCTACCTCTGCCTCGCAGCGGCCGCCATTAAAGGGTAGCCGGGGAGGAGGGGTCAGCTGGGAGGCGGGAGGCGGGCGGGCGGGGGAATCTGGAGGCGGGAAAAGAAAAAAGCAGCGAAAAAGGCGGCAAAAGAACGGCGGCAAAAAACGGCGAGAAGGCCAGGTAAAACTCTAAAGGGAGGGGCTGAGAATGAGGAAGAACGGCAGGAGGGGGCACACGGCACTCAGGGGGACACGCACGGGATACACGGGAAGAAAGGAGGATTCCGGTCAGTCAGTCAGCACAAGCACTCGGGGTACACGGGTAAAGAGGGGGCACACTCGCACACACTCACAGGATGAGAACGGTGAGGAGGGCAGTCAGGGACTGGTGGCGCTGCGTGAGCAGGGGAGCGACCTACCCGAGGGTCAGTGGTCGCTACCTCTGCCTCGCAGCGGCCGCCATTAAAGGGTAGCCGGGGAGGAGGGGTCAGCTGGGAGGCGGGAGGCGGGCGGGCAGGGGAATCTGGAGGCGGGAAACGAAAAAAGCAGCGAAAAAGGCGGCAAAAGAACGGCGGCAAAAAACGGCGAGAAGGCCAGGTAAAACTCTAAAGGGAGGGGCTGAGAATGAGGAAGAACGGCAGGAGGGGGCACACGGCACTCAGGGGGACACGCACGGGATACACGGGAAGAAAGGAGGATTCCGGTCAGTCAGTCAGCACAAGCACTCGGGGTACACGGGTAAAGAGGGGGCACACTCGCACACACTCACAGGATGAGAACGGTGAGGAGGGCAGTCAGGGACTGGTGGCGCTGCGTGAGCAGGGGAGCGACCTACCCGAGGGTCAGTGGTCGCTACCTCTGCCTCGCAGCGGCCGCCATTAAAGGGTAGCCGGGGAGGAGGGGTCAGCTGGGAGGCGGGAGGCGGGCGGGCGGGGGAATCTGGAGGCGGGAAAAGAAAAAAGCAGCGAAAAAGGCGGCAAAAGAACGGCGGCAAAAAACGGCGAGAAGGCCAGGTAAAACTCTAAAGGGAGGGGCTGAGAATGAGGAAGAACGGCAGGAGGGGGCACACGGCACTCAGGGGGACACGCACGGGATACACGGGAAGAAAGGAGGATTCCGGTCAGTCAGTCAGCACAAGCACTCGGGGTACACGGGTAAAGAGGGGGCACACTCGCACACACTCACAGGATGAGAACGGTGAGGAGGGCAGTCAGGGACTGGTGGCGCTGCGTGAGCAGGGGAGCGACCTACCCGAGGGTCAGTGGTCGCTACCTCTGCCTCGCAGCGGCCGCCATTAAAGGGTAGCCGGGGAGGAGGGGTCAGCTGGGAGGCGGGAGGCGGGCGGGCGGGGGAATCTGGAGGCGGGAAAAGAAAAAAGCAGCGAAAAAGGCGGAAAAAGAACGGCGGCAAAAAACGGCAAGAAGGCCAGGTAAAACTCTAAAGGGAGGGGCTGAGAATGAGGAAGAACGGCAGGAGGGGGCACACGGCACTCAGGGGGACACGCACGGGATACACGGGAAGAAAGGAGGATTCCGGTCAGTCAGTCAGCACAAGCACTCGGGGTACACGGGTGAAGAGGGGGCACACTCGCACACACTCACAGGATGAGAACGGTGAGGAGGGCAGTCAGGGACTGGTGGCGCTGCGTGAGCAGGGGAGCGACCTACCCGAGGGTCAGTGGTCGCTACCTCTGCCTCGCAGCGGCCGCCATTAAAGGGTAGCCGGGGAGGAGGGGTCAGCTGGGAGGCGGGAGGCGGGCGGGCGGGGGAATCTGGAGGCGGGAAAAGAAAAAAGCAGCGAAAAAGGCGGCAAAAGAACGGCGGCAAAAAACGGCGAGAAGGCCAGGTAAAACTCTAAAGGGAGGGGCTGAGAATGAGGAAGAACGGCAGGAGGGGGCACACGGCACTCAGGGGGACACGCACGGGATACACGGGAAGAAAGGAGGATTCCGGTCAGTCAGTCAGCACAAGCACTCGGGGTACACGGGTAAAGAGGGGGCACACTCGCACACACTCACAGGATGAGAACGGTGAGGAGGGCAGTCAGGGACTGGTGGCGCTGCGTGAGCAGGGGAGCGACCTACCCGAGGGTCAGTGGTCGCTACCTCTGCCTCGCAGCGGCCGCCATTAAAGGGTAGCCGGGGAGGAGGGGTCAGCTGGGAGGCGGGAGGCGGGCGGGCAGGGGAATCTGGAGGCGGGAAAAGAAAAAAGCAGCGAAAAAGGCGGCAAAAGAACGGCGGCAAAAAACGGCGAGAAGGCCAGGTAAAACTCTAAAGGGAGGGGCTGAGAATGAGGAAGAACGGCAGGAGGGGGCACACGGCACTCAGGGGGACACGCACGGGATACACGGGAAGAAAGGAGGATTCCGGTCAGTCAGTCAGCACAAGCACTCGGGGTACACGGGTAAAGAGGGGGCACACTCGCACACACTCACAGGATGAGAACGGTGAGGAGGGCAGTCAGGGACTGGTGGCGCTGCGTGAGCAGGGGAGCGACCTACCCGAGGGTCAGTGGTCGCTACCTCTGCCTCGCAGCGGCCGCCATTAAAGGGTAGCCGGGGAGGAGGGGTCAGCTGGGAGGCGGGAGGCGGGCGGGCGGGGGAATCTGGAGGCGGGAAAAGAAAAAAGCAGCGAAAAAGGCGGCAAAAGAACGGCGGCAAAAAACGGCGAGAAGGCCAGGTAAAACTCTAAAGGGAGGGGCTGAGAATGAGGAAGAACGGCAGGAGGGGGCACACGGCACTCAGGGGGACACGCACGGGATACACGGGAAGAAAGGAGGATTCCGGTCAGTCAGTCAGCACAAGCACTCGGGGTACACGGGTAAAGAGGGGGCACACTCGCACACACTCACAGGATGAGAACGGTGAGGAGGGCAGTCAGGGACTGGTGGCGCTGCGTGAGCAGGGGAGCGACCTACCCGAGGGTCAGTGGTCGCTGGGTCCCAGCGACCCCACAGGGTCATGTAAGTTGAGGGCCGACTCTCCGAAGTTGAAAAGACCATGAAGACAAATGAAGGATGCCTGCTCCAGCTGCAATGCCGAGTGGGTCAATCGGAAGCCAGGGTAAAGGATGCCAAAGGGAGATCCTGGCACACCAACCTCCCCATAGTGGGCATGCTGGAGTAGGTGGAGGGTGCTACACCCACAAAATTTGTCTACAACTGGCTACAGAGCTGGGTCCCCTTATAGGACTTGTCTAACTGTTTTATTATCAAACAGGCCCACAGAGCTTTGGTAGTCAAGCCACCTGTGTTAAAGTACTTAATTATGCAGACAGGGACGCTGTCCTTCAAACGGCATGGAAAGATGACCAAGTATGCTGCCAATCCTCCCTGGTGCTGATATTTCCTGACTATACTTTGAAAGTACAACAGCAGAGAAGGTCTTTTCAGGAAGCTAAACATAAACTGAAAGCCACGGGACTGACCTACATACTTCTGTTCCTGGCCTGTCTAAAGGTTATTTTTCAAGGCAAAACCTTTTTCTTTGATACCCTAGAGGTGGTGTGGGGCTGGATTGAGGCATGCCCCATACATCACAAGACTGGCTTCACTGACCAAGAAGAGGGGAAAGTGGGTTGGCCACCCCAAGAAATTACAGATGGCATTATGTGGGAAACCTCATTGAAGAGAAAGAAAGGCTCGCTCCTTAGACCTTGTATGACCTGCAGAAAGGAAGAGGCCGGTGGCGGTCAAACCCAATGTGCTGTGGGGCTTCTGAGAGTTACCAAGGTCCTCATAGATTTTGGGGATGACTTTAATGGGGTCTGCAAGGCCGATCTAGTCCTCGACATGACTTGATTATATCCTCATGCACTGGAATGAAGGACACAAAGTTGTAGATGCTAAGATAGCTCAGGCCTCTCCGATCATTCAATGGTGCTTGTGAATTTCATCTGGAGCCCCAAGAGGGCTAGGGTAAATTGATGCCTGGGCCATTGGCACCTCCGGAATGAGGATTTTAGGGAGATGCATTGACAGGCTTGTCAACGCTTTCTAACGGAGAATAAGGGCTCAATGAGATCCGTAGGTACCCTTTAGGAGGCCTAAAAAGGCCACCATACGGGGCAACATTATTATTTACTCCAAAGGGCAGAGGGAAGAGGGCTGTCTTAAGGCAGCAGACATGGAGGAATGCATTTTAGACTTTAAAAGCTGTTATGAAACAACATTGCAGGAAACCATACTCTGAGACTCGCTGCATACTCAGACACTTTGCATACAACAACTCATGTGTGAAGGAAGAGGGATGTGGATGCCCACGTGCAGTAGAATCTCCCAGTGGGGGAACAAGGCCAGCAAGACTTTACACTGGTTGTGCACTCCCAGGGGGAACCTTGGTGACCTACCTGGTGGCTGAAGACAGCGCTAAAATTACAGGAATGGTGCCCACTGGACAATTACAAAGAACTGTATAGGTTGGACACTGCGAGCCCACGAGAGGCTCTGCAAGCTTTTCTTCATGACTTGCCGGTGGCTCGACTGTCCCCGGAAGATTGTGACTCTGGAGGTAGAGATCACTTGTGAGGGGCTTCGGAAGGCCTTTGCACTTCACCAGGCAAATAAGGCACTGGGCTCCACCAGGTTTCTGGCAGACTTCAAGAGACTAGTGTGGCCTCAAGTGGGTGATCTTTTACTGGAGACCTTGATGGAGGCACAGGAGAGGGGAGAGCTGCCAGCAGACCTCCATGCCTCCAAAATCATAGTGGTCCCCAAATTGGGCAAGGAGGTGATGCGCTGTGGTGATTTTCACCCAATTTCACTACTGAATGTGGAAGTTAAAATATGGGCCAAGATGCTGGCCTCTATACTGAAAGGAGTCACAGGGACCAGTCAGGGTTCATGCCCCACTTAGCATTTGGTGCTGGACTGTTCCCATGAGGAACAGGGTCAAGCCTGTTATACATATGGCTGGGTCCAAACTGGGGTGGCTTGGTGAGCAAAAAAACAATGGATTAATCCCAGATCTGGGGGTGAATGTTTGCATTGGTCAGCATTCCGTCCATCATCTGTTCTTATTACATTTGTCACCCCAAGTGGGAAGGTTATGCCCAGACATGGGTCCCGTGCTCACTGCCCCACTGGATTCAAGCTAGCCTAGCTGATGAAGGGTGATACCCTGAAGCCGGTCCTAGGATGCTTCTTTCCGATCCAGTGTGGACCTGGCTTGGCAGTTCGGGCTGGACTGTTCCCATGAGCAACAGGGTCAAGACTGATTTGCATATGGCTGTATCCAAACAGGGGTGGCGTGGTGAGCAAAAAAATGATGGATTAAACCCAGATCTTTGTGACTGGGGTGAATGTTCGCATTGTTCAGCATTCTGTCCATCATCTGTTCTTTTTCCACTTGGCAACTTGACACAATCTGCACCAAGTGCATAACACAATGGCCCTGACAGGGAACTTTCATGGCCACAAAGCCCTCCTGTCTGTTGACTTCAGGAAAGCTTTCAACTCTGTAAATTGGTAGTACCTATTTGTGCTTGTGACCAGGATGGGGTTTGGACCTAAATTCATAGGCAGGGTATTCCTTATACACTAGCCTGTCGGCCAGTGCACGGATTGGGAGAGAGACATGAGACTGATTCCAAGTGTGGCAGGGCACTCAACTGGGGTGTCCCCTGTGCCCGTTACTCTTTGCCCTTGCGATCAAACCTTTAGCAGCATGGATACAGGCTGATGCCTTGTTTAGGGATTTTTAGAGGACTCAGGAGGCAAGCAATAGGATTTCCCTCTACGCAGACAATATCCTGTTGTTCCTGGAAGACGCGCTCTTAACAGAGACCAGGGCTCTCCAGATACTCCAGATTTTTGGCAAGTACTCCGGCCTACAGATGAACATGGACAAATCTTCCATCTATCCCATAGCTCTATATCCCACAGACACGCCATGGGCGATGGGAATCCCAGTGATGTTGGAGGGTTTTAAATAGCTGGGGGGGTTGTTGCAACCGAGGCACGGTTGTCCTATGAACCAAACATACTGCCCCAGCTCGATAGCCTTGCGCCCGAACTTAAGTATTGGTCCACTCACACTCTTTCTTCATTGTGACATTTTTCCATTTTTAAAATGGTCTCCCTACCACACCTGTTATACTAACTACAAAATCACCCATTTCCGATTGACCAAGTATTCTTCAAGAAAGAAAATGAACTCCTCAGATCGCTGTTGTGGGGAAGTGGCATGCCTAGTATAGCCCTGAAGAGGTGCTGCTGGCCGGTTTATGGGACGAGGGATTGCCACTACAGATTATATATATATTAATTATTGGTCAGCACATATTCTAGTCATAAATGACCGGTGGTTTGATGGGTTTGATGACCTGGCATATGTGGTGGAGGGGTGGCTGAAGGGCTTACTTTATGGTGGCGCTGTGGCAGAGTCCCTTCCACCTGCCACACGGGTTGTATTCAGGATATGTTTGGCTGCTACAGAGGCCATTGGGTGGTCTAATAGACTGACTTTGCAACTCCTCTGTGCAAGGGTACTTGGTTCCCTCCGGTGCATGCCTGCTGAGGCTTTGCTGCCTAGGACCTTATTGGGTTCTCCACATTGGGAGATATGTGGAAGGATATTATGATGAAATCCTTTTAGATACCACAGGAAGAATTCGATCTGCACTGCACCCTTGTTTTTCTGCTATTTACAACTCCGCCATGACCTCCAGACCAGGGTACAAAGGGAGGAAAACATTCCTGAGTTCTCCCTCATGGAGGCCAAACTTCTTCTCATGAGTATAAAGGTACATAAAGTGTCAGAAACATATAAAATGCTAATATGTAATCTACTCAGGCCAATGGGACTGGTGAGAGAGGGGAGGGAAGGGGGACTGGGCCAGATGGAGGCCAAAGACAGGCAGGAGGCACTGGAGGCTCTGAGGGAGGTGGTACTAGCCTCGCAATTAAGAATCATACAATTGAAACTGCTTCAAAACTAAATTGTATGGGACTGATAGCATGATAGACTGCTTAAGGTGTATCGACAAACAGTGAGACCTGTCTCACACATTTTGGCACTGCCCAGTCTTTCTCACTTCTGGAGGTGGGTACTGGGCCGTCTGAAGGTGTTGGGCTGGCCCAGTCCCTGATTCCCTAAGCTAATCATACTACACATTACGAATGATCTTGGGGCAACAGCTATCAAAAGACGCTACTGTGGCTGGGCTTGCTGGTGCAAAGTGTGATGTTGCAAGAGCAGAGAAAGATGAGACAACCCCTCAAGTAGAAATATGGGCCAAGGGTATGGACCACTGTGTGGGACTGGAGAGACCTGTGTACAAGGAGCAGGGTTGCCCTCAGAAGCATCATAAAAAATGGAGGGAGTTTGCACGATTGAGAGGTGTACACCTGGATCCTTTTCCAGATAAGCCATGGATGGCTGCTCCAGCTTTACATGATCTCAGGCAAAATGAATGGGACCAGTAATTGGAACTGGAGACTAAGGCATAATGGTGTATACATTTTTGGATTTATTACGTACCAGAACATTATAAGACCTACCTTGGTGACCTACCTGGTGGCTGAAGACAACGCTAAAATTACAGGAATGATGCCCACTGCACAAGCCTTTGCAGACAGTTACAAAGAACTGTATAGGGTGGACCCTGCGAGCCCGCGAAAGGCTCTGCAAGCCTTTCTGCATGACTTGCCGGTGGCTCGACTGTCCCCGGAAGATTGTGACTCTGGAGGTAGAGATCACTTGTGAGGGGCTTCAGAAGGCCTTGGCACTTCACCAGGCAAATAAGGCACCGGGCTCCACCAGGTTTCTGGCAGACTTCAAGAGACTAGTGTGGCCTCAAGTGGGTGATCTTTTACTGGAGACCTTGATGGAGGTACAGGAGAGGGGAGAGCTGCAAGCAGAACTCCATGCCTCCCAAATCATAGTGGCACCCAAACTGGGCAAGGAGGAGATGCGCTGTGGTGATTTTCACCCAATTTCACTACTGAATGTGGAAGTTAAAATATGGGCTAAGATGCTGGCCTCTATACTGAAAGGAGTCCCAGGGACCGGTCAGGGTTCATGCCCCACTTGGCATTTGGTGCTGGACTGTTCCCATGAGGAACAGGGTCAAGACTGTTTTACATATGGCTGGGTCCAAACTGGGGTGGCATGGTGAGCAAAAAAACAATGGATTAATCCCAGATCTGGGGGTGAATGTTTGCATTGGTCAGCATTCCATCCATCATCTGTTCTTTTTACATTTGCCACCCCAAGTGGGAAGGGTATGCCCAGACATGGGTCCCGTGTTCACTGCGCCACTGGATTCAAGCTAGCCTAGCTGATGAAGGGTGATACCCTGAAGCCGGTCCTAGGATGCTTGTTTCCGGTCCAGTGTGGACCTGGCTTGGCAGTTCGGGCTGGACTGTTCCCATGAGCAACAGGGTCAAGACTGATTTGCATATGGCCGTATCGAAACAGGGGTGGCGTGGTGAGCAAAAGAATGATGGATTAAACCCAGATCTTTGTGACTGGGGTTAATGTTCACATTGTTCAGCATTCAGTCCATCATCTGTTCTTTTTCCACTTGGCAACTTGACACAATCTGTACCAAGTACATAACACAATAGCCCTGACAGGGAACTTTCATGGCCACAAAGCCCTCCTGTCTGTTGACTTCAGGAAAGCTTTCAACTCTGTAAATTGGTAGTACCTATTTGCGCTTGTGACCAGGATGGGGTTTGGACCTAAATTCATAGGCAGGGTATTCCTTATACACTAGCCTGTCGGCCAGTGCACGGATTGGGAGAGAGACATGAGACTGATTCCAAGTGTGGCAGGGCACTCAACTGGGGTGCCCCCTGTGCCCGTTACTCTTTGCCCTTGCAATCAAACCTTTAGCAGCATGGATACAGGCTGATGCCTTGTTTAGGGGTTTTTAGAGGACTCAGGGGGCGAGCAATAGGATTTCCCTCTACGCAGACAATATCCTGTTGTTCCTGGAAGACCCACTCTTAACAGAGACCAGGGCTCTCCCGATACTCCAGATTTTTGGCAAATACTCCGGCCTACAGATGAACATGGACAAATCTTTCATCCATCCCATAGCTCTATATCCCACAGACACGCCATGGGCGATGGGAATCCTAGTGATGTTGGAGGGTTTTAAATAGCTGGGGGGGTTGTTGCAACCGAGGCACGGACGTCCTATGAACCAAACATACTGCCCCAGCTCGATAGCCTTGCGCCCGAACTTAAGTATTGGTCCACTCACCCTCTTTCTTCATTGTGACATTTTTCCATTTTTAAAATGGTCTCCCTACCACACCTGTTATACCAGCTACAAAATCACCCATTTCCGATTGACTAAGTATTCTTCAAGAAAGAAAATGAACTCCTCAGATCGCTTTTGTGGGGAAGTGGCATGCCTAGTATAGCCCTGAAGAGGTGCTGCTGGACGGTTTATGGGACGTGGGATTGCCATTACAGATAGTCTCCTATTTTATTGGTCAGCACATCTTCTAGCCATAAATGACCGGTGGTTTGATGGGTTTGATGACCTGGCATATGTGGTGGAGGGGTGGCTGACGGGCTTACTTTATGGTGGCGCCGTGGCAGAGTCCCTTCCACCTGCCACACGGGTTGTATTCAGGATATGGTTGGCTGCTACAGAGGCCATTGGGTGGTCTAATAGACTGACTTTGGCAACTCCTCTGTGCAAGGGTACTTGGCTCCCTCCGGTACATGCCTGCTGAGGCTTTGCTGCCTAGGACCTTATTGGGTTCTCCACATTGGGAGATATGTGGAAGGATGGAATGATGAAATCCTTTTAGGTACAAAGGGAGGAAAACATTCCTGAGTTCTCCCTCATGGAGGCCAAACTTCTTCTCATGAGTATAAAGGTACATAAAGTGTCAGAAACACATAAAATGCTAATACGTAATCCACTCAGCCCAATGGGACTGGTGAGAGTGGGGTGGGAAGGAGGACTGGGCCAGATGGAGGCCAAAGACTGGCAGGAGGCACTGGAGGCTCTGAGGGAGGTGGTACTAGCCTCCCAATTAAGAATCATACAATTGAAACTGCTTCAAAACTACATTGTATTGGACTGATAGCATGATAGACTGTTTAAGGTGTATCGACAAACCGTGAGACCTGTCTCACACATTTTGGCACTGCCCAGTCTTTCTCACTTCTGGAGGTGGGTACTGGGCCGTCTGAAGGTGTTGGGCTGGCCCAGTCCCTGATACCCTAAGCTAATCATACTACACATTACGAATGATCTTGGGGCAACAGCTATCAAGAGGCGCTACTGTGGCTGGGCTTGCTGGTGTAAAGTGTGATGTTGCAAGAGCGGAGAAAGATGAGACAACCCCTCAAGTAGAAATATGGGCCAAGGGTATGGACCACTGTATGGGACTGGAGAGACCTGTGTACAAGGAGCAGGGTTGCCCTCAGAAGCATCATAAAAAATGGAGGGAG
This sequence comes from Pleurodeles waltl, assembly GCF_031143425.1. Taxonomy (NCBI): domain Eukaryota; kingdom Metazoa; phylum Chordata; class Amphibia; order Caudata; family Salamandridae; genus Pleurodeles; species Pleurodeles waltl. Next base: position 72,568,812 of record NC_090450.1, on the reverse strand, counting down.
TTTGCACGATTGAGAGGTGTACACCTGGATCCTTTTCCAGATAAGCCATGGATGGCTGCTCCAGCTTTACATGATCTCATGCAAAATGAATGGGACAAGTAATTGGAACTGGAGACTAAGGCATAATGGTGTATACATTTTTGGATTTATTACGTACCAGAACATTATAAGATACTTGGTCAGCATAAGAACTTGAATGTGAGCTCTTGTGTTTGGTGGAGGGATACAGCGCATGTACAATTGTTGGTTTTGTAATGTCAATAAGAAGGTTTAAAAAAAAAAGAAATTACAATCAAACTCGCATGTAGTTGTACGAAATGCTTACAAAGGCGGGAATATGGTTCTATGGCCACTCACTATGTATATGGAGGAAGACTAACATCAACTTGAAGACACTAGTTGCTATGCAAAGACCACCATCTCAGAAGCTAGACAAGTTAAAAAAGGCTTTTCATAGTGAACTTTTGGAATGGCTAAACCCTGGACTGCTTACGCAAGATGAATACTTACAACTCAGAAATGATCATCCAAAGTTATCTATACTGTATCTAATACCAAAAATTAATAAAGTTACAGGGAAGCCATCTGGTCGTCCTATAATATCAGCTACTGAGAGTTTATTTAGAAATGATTCAAAATATGTGTATTTCTTATTACAGTACTTTGTCAAGAATTTAGTTTCCTACATTCAGGTTACAGGTGACTTTCTCATGGGATGACAGTTATATTCTCTCTCAATGGGTGGCACATCACTGTACACCAGCATGTAAAGACGGTTGGAATGCCATAGAGTATTTCTTTGAGTGTGAGACCCATAGCATTATATAAGCATACCCAAATGTTGTTAAAGATGGTACAATGATGACCTACCAAGAACTATTTCCTGTTTAATGACAAGGTGTACAAACACTTAAGGAGAAGAGTGATGGGCACTTGCTTTACCCCCAGTTATGCTAAGTTGCATATGGGTTGGTGGGAGGAAACAGTGCTCAGAGTCAACTTCCCAGAAGAATGGCACAAAAACATTATTATTCGGACCAGGTTTATAGGTGACCTATTCATTATCTGGAAGGGGTCAAAAGAAAGAGTCAGCCTGTTTATAGAGAAACCCAATGTAAATAAGCTAAACGTACATTTCACCCACACTGTAAGTGAGATGCAGGTGGTTTTTCTAGATTTAAAGCTGTATGTTCAAGACCATACATTACACAGCAGAATGAATAGAAATCCTACTGCAGGTAACACTGTTCTTCACGCTAATATGTTTCATTCAGTTAATCTTAAGAATAGTATACCCTATGGTGAAGCGCTTTGCGCTTGCCGAAACTGTCGTGAGGAGCAAGAGTTTAAAGTAGTGCTGGACCAATTGGCCTAGAGAGTCTTTGAAAGAGGATATAGAGAAGACGTTTTTCAGAAGAGTCTATCAAGAGTGGCCAAAATGGACAGAGAGCAAGTATTATTCAAGAAACTGAATGGAAAGAGAGGGAATTTGAATGAATCAGATTCATTACCCAACATAGCAAAGAACAAGTTACAAGGACAATTTTAAATAAATATTGGTATTTAGTAAACAATAATACTATCATAGGCCCCTCCCTACCTAGCGATCTTGCAACATATGAGAACAATAAGACACAAAGATCAAGCATATCCAGTAGCTAGACATTTTGCAGATGTCTAGGATAACAAAGTCAAAGTCAAATATTTTGTGATTGATTCAAACCCTAAAATCTTAAGGGGTGGAGACAGAGAAAAGGAGTGGCGGAGGAGATTCTTCAAATATTTTGAGGCTTGATTTTAGGAACCACAGGGTTTAAACCTTGATGAAAAATTATACACCCACCTCTAATGAATCAACTAAAGTTGCCCACTGTTATAGTTTCAATTTACTTCTCCACAGAATCTAGAGGAAGCTCTCATATTGTATATTATAAATTGTATACTTTTGATGTTTGTTTTTGTACTTATGGATACATAACCTTTGTGGTTGTGAGGCAGCTACATTGCCACTAGGGCTTGACTGTGACCCACACGCAACACAGCATTTGTGTCAGAAGGAAAAATACTGGCTATATTGTTTATTGATTTTGTCAGTTTGAATTTTCACATTCAATTCTATACAGTTTTCATATTGAATTTTTGTGTTCGAAAGAAATAATTGTATGTAGAGGGGAGACTGGCTGCTTTAGCACACTAGGGAAGGATTCATGTATTTTTTTAGTGTTTTAAAATGCCTCGTAGAGATTAGCATAGTTTGGATTTATTGTGACAGAGCAATTTTGAGGATGAATTTAATAATAATTTGGAATTAATACATTTGCACAATGAAGTAAATGTTGCACCCACCCAGTTCCGATATTTGGATAAAAAGTATAGTATATATTTTATGTTCAATGAAATGACTGGAACTTAAACACATAAATATGGCAGCACTAACAATGTTTCCTATAATGTGAACAAGGCTGGGTTTGGCTGACACATGTTATTCTTTGTTGACATCCTGTTTAATAAACTATGGAGCAGTCTTGCAGTGGCAGCATCCTCTGGTCTATTTGGAGAAAGGGGGAGTGTTTGCTGTATTTCAGACTAGACACACTATTCAGGTTGAAAGTTCCAACATCATATTTCCTTGTCAGGGAACTCCTGGTGGCCCCACACAGGGAACAGAAACATGTGCATGCAGTTTTTTTTATTTATCAAAAACAAACTCCCACTTTTGGGGTCAGTGTTTAAAAAACTAAAAAACTTTGCTATGTGGGTGCACTGAACATGGCAAACCCACAGCAAAGACTCACTGTCTTCAGGGGAACCAGCACAGCAGGCTTACATAGTGGACTGCAGTCTGCCAGGGCAGTCCAGTACTTACTTCCTCTGCCCTGCCAAAACAAAGTCCAGCTCGCCATAGGCTAAATAAGCCAAATAGATATTTTTTAATACAATTGACTCAATTCTCTGCTGAAGTCGTGCTCTCGATATTGTATAAATATTAAATAAACTGCAGTGTACTTATTACAGCTTTCACAGTATCCAAAACGTGTTTTAGAGCTTAACATTGATTGTGAGTATAGTGAAAAGTGTTTTATTTCCATATATTTGAAGCTTGACATGTTGGCTCCAAAGAGTTAAAGCTGAACCTCAGGGCCCAGGTTAGAAAGGTATCTGCACACTCAAGATGAACGTAAGTTTGCAAATTACTTTATGTATGAGGGTGTTTTGTTTGCTATTTATAAAAGGTGAATGTATACTTTTAAATGTATTTGCCTGTGTAGTATTGCAACAATATGGTGCAAACTGGGTCTCTGATCCCACCAAATCAGACAATTCTGGACCTACACCTGCACTCTGTCAGAGGAGCGGCCTGGCTGCCCAAAGGACTCATCTAGACTGATTTGTTGGAAAAGACTGCTGCCCTGCTGTTGTCCTGCTCCCCTGCTGGCCTTTGAAGGACTCTACCTTCCCCAAAAGTGCTCCAAAAGGGCTTGGATTGAGCTGCCTCCTGTTCCTGAAGTCTCAGGGCCAATAAAGACTTAGGCGGTCATTCTGACCGCGGCGGTCGGCGGTCGCCGCCCGCCAAGCGGTTCCCGCCGAAAGACCGCGGCGGCCATTCCGGCTTTCCCGCTGGGCCGGCCGGCGACCGCCAGAAGACCGCCGGCCGGCCCAGCAGGAAAGCCCCTGCAACGAGGAAGCCGGCTCCGAATGGAGCCAGCGGAGTTGCAGGGGTGCGACGGGTGCAGTGGCACCCGTCGCGATTTTCACTGTCTGCAAAGCAGACAGTGAAAATCTTTGTGGGGCCCTGTTAGGGGGCCCCTGCACTGCCCATGCCAGTGGCATGGGCAGTGCAGGGGCCCCCAGGGGCCCCACGGCACCCGTTCCCGCCATCCTGGTTCTGGCAGTGGACACCGCCAGAAACAGGCTGGCGGGAAGGCGGTCGGAATCCCCATGGCGGTGCTGCAAGCAGCGCCGCCATGGCGGATTCCCTGGGCCAGCGGGAAACCGGCGGGAAACCGCCGGCTCCCCTTTTCTGACCGCGGCTTTACCGCCGCGGTCAGAATCGCCAAGGAAGCACCGCCAGCCTGTTGGCGGTGCTTCCGCCGCCCTCCGCCATGGCGGTCATGGACCGGCAGGGTCAGAATGACCCCCTAAATCTATTCAAGAAACTCCTTGTGCATCAAAAATTGATGCAACGCCTGCACCTAACTTGCTACGGAAAATTTGATGCATCTCATACCAGATCAATGCAGCACCTGCTCCTTCTTCTAGCTTGACAAGGATTTTCAACGCATTGTCGCTGGGCATTAAAATATTTCAGCTTTACAGTGAGGAACAAGACTGCGCGCAGAAAAATGACTCAAACCCCTTGCAGCATGGAAAGAAACAACGCATCGTCTGTGCTGCGTCGAAATATCTAACACAACAACTTATTTTTCCACACATCTCCTTCTCTGCGGTCTACGTGCATTGTTATTTTTGACGCATCCCAGGTACTGTGTGTAACAAAGAAACAACTCTTTATTTCTAAGGATTGAGACTCTTTTAAACCTTTTAAAAGTGATATTTCAACGTGTGCTTATTGGATCTTTATTGTTTTTACCTTTTTTTATTCAGATAAATATTATCTTTTTTTCCAAACCTGTGTGGTATATGTTTGTGGTGTTTTCACTGTGTTACTGTATGATTTATTCCACAATTAGTTATTAACACATTGCCTTCTAAGTTAAGCCTCACTGCTCAGTGCCAAGCTACCAGAGGGTGGGCACAGGATAATGTGGATTGTGTTGTGCCTTACCCTGACTAGGACTGTGGTCTCTACTTGGACAAGGGGGGAATACCTCTGCCAACTAGAGACCCCATTTCGAACATAGGCCAAAATGAATCTTTGAAAGTATGAGAAAAGTTCTGTAATGGTGGGGTGGTTTTGCTACAGAAAATAATTGTTGGAAAGTGGAATATTGCTGAGGGCAGGTAAGTACCTACACTTAGCAATAGGATACTAACCCCTACTAGGTCCAGTCAGGTCTCAATAAATTAATCCCTGCTCATCCCATGGTAGTTTGGCAATGAGCAACAAGGCTTAGCTTATCACAAAACAGTAAATAAGTAAAACAAAAAACACAATAAAAATCCAGCACCAATCTATAAAACTAGAGTATATTTTTATCTTTAAAATGACACTAAAATGACAAAAATCCAATCTAGGGAACTAGAAAGATTTTTAAAGATTTAAAGTAATTCTAGTTCTTAGAAGCAAATAGCGCTCAAAGGATTAAAAAAGGTCACACTGGACAGGGACAAAGTCCAGAGTTCAGATGATCCACAATATAACACTGTCACACTTACTTTCAGAAGTGTTTCTTGATATAGGAAAGTGGTCCACAGCACCAGCCAGGGGTTCAGAGGCTCTGGTTTGCCTCTTGGGATCTGGGACTACAACTCCCACAATGCACCTTTTCAATTTATGGAGCTGTTCACAACAGTTGCGCCAAATGTCTCCAAACTTATGGATCTTCTTCCAGACGTTCTTTTTGGGTCCTTGAAGTGTCCACAACTTGATCCAAGGCTCCAGAAGCTCTGAGTTGCTCCTTGGGGGTTGGGACTACAATTCCAAGAATGCACCTGGTCAGAAGCCTCAAATGCCCACTTGGCGCTGGTCAGCAGGGCTCTTCTTGCAGGACTTGATGCAGGGGACTCTGGGCAGATCTTTTGTATCGATAACTTACAGGGTGTCCCTTCTTGAAGCAGAAGACAACAGGCTACGTTCTTTTAGTAGTAAAGTCCAAGTGTGCGGCTGGTGCAGTCCTTCAGAGTGCAGTGTCCAGGCGCAGGCCAGTGGTTCAGCAGGGCAGTCCTTCTTCTTCTTTATCTTGTTCTTTGTAGGAATCGGAATTGTGGGTGCAGCTCTGCCAAATTTAACCTTGTTCCTAGGGTGAAAAGCAGGGGGATTAACTGTCCAATCACAGGCAGGCCACTATCCTCTTGGATGACCACTTCCTGGGAAGTGTGGGAAAAATCAATTCCAGGGAGCACCATTCCTTTAAAATCTATAATGGCAGAAACTGAATTTTGGAGGTTAGGTCTGGCTGAGCCCACCCACTAGTATGGCTAAAATCCTTGACACACCCTTCTCCTGGCCTCTCCTAATCTAATCAAGGGGGCACCAGGTTGTCTGGGTTTGCAGGAAATCGGAGAGGTCCTGAGCTGCTCCAAATGTCCTACCCTCCTTTGAAGACCAGTTTGGCTGCTCTCCCCCATCCTGTTTCACCATCTGCTGAGGCAGATCTCCTCCCCAGGCACTTCCTTTGTGTTTAGCCCAGGCCAATTCACACTTCATGAAGGTAGCCTGGCCAAGCAGCCAGAGGCTATCCAACCAGAGAAGGGCACTACAGAGCTGAAACTGGTTACATTTAGGAAGAGTTCTAAAACTCTTTTCCTGAACTAGTTATATTAAATCCAACAATGGCGAGCTGTTGCATTTATTATAACAATCATTTTGAGACCAAACTTGCCATATCTAGCTCCTTTGGAGGCTTTATTCATTAATATAAAGTCTCTCCATTTTACCCAATGGAACCTATTCACTACAATGAGGGAAAAACAAATGTGGCTATTTTTCCTCAACAGGGGTCATAAAACATATTTCATAAGGTCTCTGCTTATAGTTACACTGCACTCAACGATGGGGCACCTAGGGCACACTTTAGGGGTGACATATGTAAAAATAAGATAGTTTAAGACTTTGGAAGTACTTTTAATTCCAAAGTCGAATTTGCATATAACTTTACTTTAAAAGTAGCCAGCAAGGCAGTCCTGCCTTTATAATGACACTGGGTACCTCAGTAGCGCACCTATGGGTGCACCACCTATGCTTGGGTCCCTAAACCTACATGTCCTACCATAGACTAGGGACTTATAGGTAGGTTGACAAAGACAATTATAATTAGCCTAATATGCATACTCATTATACAGAGAGCACAGGCCCTGGGACTGGTTAGCAGTAACCAGGGCACCATCAGAGTCAGGAAAACACCGGCAAAAAGTGAAAAATGGGGGCAAAAAGTTAGAGGGCTTCTGCAATCAGCCACGTTTTCTCACAATAGTATGAACAAAGTGAACTTGGAAGAAGGAATAGTTTGGTATGATGGTGGTATGGATAAAGCGTGAAAAGGGATGAGAGGGATCTATGTAACTTTGTGACAGTGGTAAATCATCCACAAGTGTGGTTGGCTTTCATGGATGACTATTGAGGAAATTAGGAATTGGACTGGATAATAAATCGGGGTGGCTGATAAAGGATATGATGGTTATTACCTGTTTAATATGTGGGAACACTGAAGGAACTATGAGTTGGCTTTTGTGATTGGCTGAGGCGGTGACAAAGGAGATGGTCGCCGACCCCAACAGATGATTCTGACTAAATTGAACACTAGGTATTTCTAAATGTGGTCTAGGTGTGCAGTCAATTCTAATTGCGCTCTTTATAAAATCCAGTTTTTAATTTTCTCTGAGGATCCCATAACATGGGAATATCATAAATAAGGGACAATTAATGATGAAGAACCATACAGACACATATTAACTACGTTAAATAAGGCAAGATGACTATGTGTATTTGTGGGAAGTGATTTCAAGCAAGAGTTGGAGATTTGAAAGTAACACAGCTTCTTAATAAATTACAGGGATACATTTAAATTATGATGATCAAGATCAGTCGAATTTGGGGAATTCTTGTGATGAAGTATTAATTGTTCTTTCGTGCAGAAGTGAGTGCTATAGGCAATAAATGGTTTACATATACAGATGACTTATGTACAGGAGCATAATACAGTGTGAATTATTACCTACAGGAATAGATCACATATGAAGACTGCCATAATTCAAGATTGAAGAATGTACTGTTGTATATCACGGAAAATAAAATTTCCAAGGAAAATTGTTAAAGTTTTGAGGTGATTACATATAGTGTAGTACGTTAATAAATAGGGGTAACTGAATGAAATGTATGCTAAGTAAAACCAGGAATCACTGCTATGCATACAGGTATTATATTGACAATGTGAGGGTTGTCTTTGTCCCCTGGGTAGTGGGGAAATCTAGACGCTGTATAACTTTGAATCCTTGTATATAGTTTGAATTTGTCTTTGTGTTTATCATAAGTATTAAAACATGATTTTGTATTTTTGTGAATACAGCCCTGAAGAAGCGCAGTGTGCCTGAAACACATGTTAGCTGTATGTGCTGCTTTAAGAAAAGCAACTATTAAAAATTGTGTATGAACGAATAAAAGAAGAAACACAATTTAAACTGTACTCAAGTGGTTTTGAGCGCATCTCAGTATTGTTATTTTTGTTATTAAGTACTTACATTGGTGGGTACCAGCGTACTGAGGTTGGAAGTGCCAGGCAAGAATCCAATCACCAAATTTTGCCAGATATATATATATATATATCAAACCATAGAAATTCACCAGTTATAGTTATCTCAAGTAACTATAATTTGGGCCCTAAGGTAATTATAACTCACACCCCACCATGCGCAGTTATTTGATTAACAATTTTTCTGCAGATGTTACAGTGACTTTATCAATGATGTTATCAAAGATGTCATGAGTGCTGTAAATTGTTGGGTAATTGGCAGTGCATGGCCAGGGCATGAGTTATAGTTACTTGAGATAACTCTAATTATAACTGGTGAATTTCTATGGTTTGATACGTTTAAATTGTGAGCCTAACTATAACGTCCCTGTAACCATTGTTTTTTAAGTACATTTCTATCTTTTTTTAAATTCTATTTCCTAATTATGGCACCCCTGTAACCTTTGTTTTTTTCCAATGAATTTCTAGGATTTTTTTTAACAGCAGTCGCTGGGGTTGCGAGGGGGTCATGCGGCCCCCCACATTAAATTTAATACATGCGCCAGGAAGGTGGTGGTCCCAAGGGCTGCGGGAGGGGCTGTGCACCCCCGTGTAGAATTAGATTGAAGCCCCGGGGAGGTGGTGGTCCCTGGGGCTATGCGAGGTTCGTGCGGCCTCCCACATAAATTTACATTCAAGCCCTGGGCAGGTGGTTGTCTCCGGGGCTGTATGGGGGCGGAATGGGGCAGCCACTCCCTTACAATTCATGAAAGCCCTGGGGAGGTAGTCATGACTGGGGCTGTGAGGGGTCCAGGTGGCCCCATGCATTAAAATTAACAATGCCTTCAGGACTTGGCCCACCCGGGGGCTTCAGAATTACAAAGCACGGGAGCCCCCCCTTGACAGATCACCACGAAAATTTCCAGAAAGTTTATGATGTGATTGCCGATTCTTTATTGGAAAATTTGATGAAGATTTGTCAACCGGCGCCAAAGATATACCATGTTAAAAATGCTTTTTCTATACAAACTAGGTCCTAAATATAACTACCTAGTAGCAACTGCCACTAGGTAATATATATATATTATATATATATTGGCGGTCACCACTATTTAGTTATAGTTGGTTCAGCTGATCCATAGAAATAGCGTTTTTTTGTGTTGCTAATAACTTTGGCACCTTTTGACGAGTCTTCACAAAACTTTCCAAAAAGGTGCTGCTCTTTGACTAGTTTGTACATGGAATGTTTCAAGGTGATCCGTGAAGGGGGGGTGAGAAAAGAGGGTGTCTCACAATGTATAAAACCCCATGAATTTTCCGTAGACATCTTTAGAAATGTTTAGACAAGGCTACAGCAAAAATGAAATTACACCAAAAACAAATCTTTTTGTCACACACACATATGTTTATATGTAGATAGGTAGATAGATAGATAGATAGATAGATAGATAGATAGATAGATAGATAGATAGATAGATAGATAGATAGATAGATAGATAGATAGATAGATAGAAATTATTAATATATAATTCTCTCTCCTTGTGAGTTAAAGGTGCACGGCACTCCAGGACTGCTCGTACTTTTCATACGTTTAGTGATTTTTAGGATTAGTCTGAGATTGCATTTATCAATGACCATTTTAGGATATGCATGTCATACTCTCCAAACCCTTTGATAGTCTTCAAAATTCACATATTTCACGTTATACTCTTCCAAATAAGTGCATCATTCAAAAGCAGAATATTTTAATCATCACAGCTCAAGTGGGCATAAACAATCAATATGTCATACAATCAAAGTTCAAACTCCAATAGAAAGTATTATATTTCCTTTAATAAACAATCCTACTAAACAAAAGTGACATTACTTTTCCTTCATAGCATACAGGCTTACTGAATCCCCCACTTTAGTGGGCATTCATAGTCACTATTACATATGGTCATAAACCAACTCAGGTACTCATAACAAAATCATTACATCTGCTTAAAAATAAATTATTCATAATCAAAATATGATCTCTACATAGCACATGTTACAAAAATCAAACATTGTTTTTCATCAACTTGGGATCACTATGCACACTCTAAAATGTAATATAAAAGGCAACTAGAGTGCCTGAATCAAAAAAAGCCCAAGTGGGCAAAAACACATCCCAAAACATTCACTGCCTCCCAGAGCTATTATGGTATTGAATTAATCCATCCTGCCTAAACTCTTAAATCATTTCTCCCATGCTGTTGTTCTGAAAAGATATTTAAAAGAAACAGCTTTAAAATTGATAACCATTTACAGCAAAAAATGCCAGTTAAATTGATGGAGTCACAGATAGAGAATGTCAATTAAAGACATTTCTTAATCAATGTTCAAACCATAAGGCTCCTTAGGGTCCATTCCTAAAATATACTTGGACTGTAACCTCCTATGATCCTTTTTCCTTTCTGCCTCTTTTGACAGACTCAGTATACTATCAATGACAGTATATTTAAACTTTTGATGGTCCCCATCATGGGATCGGTGAAAGTGGCGAGCTACTGGATAGTTAGCATCACTGTTTTTATTGCCTAAAAGTGCTGGAGGATATGGTTTTGCAGAAGGAGAATAGTTCTGACTACAAAGGAGTTTAGACATGGGCAAAACAAAACATACACTGCAAATTCAGTCCTTCAATTCAATGCTTTTCTTATCTTAATCCTCTTTTTATAGGGTGTATGGATTTCTGTAGCATTCATTCCATTCATACATGCATTGTATTTTCCACATTTCCTAAAACTGTTAGACGGTTGAAACCACTGTTCCCTTCTCGTAGTAATGTTTCTTTTCACTAACAATTCTTACAAGGATGGGGCTTTTCTGAAAGTGATCCGTGGTCTCCTCATGTTTGTACCTATAACTGGTTCATACATAATGAAGTCCCAAACTTATTGAAAATCCTTCTCAATTTCCCATGTTGGTCATGGTAGGTTGCGAGAAATCTAACTTCTTGGTCTTAAGTCTTGTCCACCTTCAGAATCTTAACTCTCCATACGGAATACTATGTTTTCAGTGCTGACAGATGAAAACTACTGGCATGTAGTGTGCTGTTCCCCGTGGTGGGTTTTCGGTACAACTTAGTTGTTTGTTTTGAATCATTCACTAATATTTTCATATCAAGGAAGTTTAACTGTGTTTCACTCCCTTCACTGGTAAAGTTCAAGTTCAAGTTCAAATTGTTATTATTAATCCTATCTACAAAACATTTTGAAGGCCACTCATCCCTTCTCTACAGTACAAAGAGTCCATCAATATATATCCCAGACCACTCATCCATCTCAGGCCCAAGGAGTACCTGCTCCTCCCACCAGCCCATATGCAAATTAGGATAGCTGGGGGCAAGGCAGGAACCCATTGCTATTTCCTTTTGCTGCTGAAATAACTTGCCATGGATTAAAAAGATGTTCTTCGTAAGGCACCACCACATCAACATCATTAGTATTTTATTATGTCTAAAAAGGTTTATTGGGCTAACCCTCAAAAATGTTTCTCTTCCCTCATTCTATCTTCATGATGAATATTAATGTATAATGAGGAAACATCCAAACTCATCATTAGCATATCCTCTTCCCATTCAATATCAAAAATCCTTTTGTGTCTTGATAGACGAAGGAAGATTTACAGCCAGAGGTTTAAAAAAATAGTATGTGTATATAAACTCCTTTTCAAAGAGGCAATCAATCCCTGCTATTATCGGTCTTCCAGGGTGTCTCTTCACATTCTTATGGATTTTAGGGAGAGGTAAAATACTGGTAACTTATGATCACTTACTTTAAGAAAATTATACTCTCAACCGATTAGCAATATTGTCTCCCTCTATTCTAACAAATCAACAAAAAAATCTCTCTTTAACTTTCAGATAATCCATCCTAGTTTTTTAGCACTCTTGATCATTCAATTGAGCATATGCCTCATCCATGGTCATTTCTTTGGTCCACAAAACCACACTGTCTCCTTTATCTGGACCTTTTATTACTCAATCATCTTCCTCCCTACATTTCTGCATCACCTGTCTATACTTTTTATCATACAAAGTACCCTTGTGCCCACCATAACTTCCTCAGTTTTGACACCATCATTTCAGAGACCAGATCTATATTGTCATATGTGATTTGTGATATATATTTTGATTTAGATCTAAAATCCATACCCCCTTTTTCAACCACACATTTATCTTTCTGAGTTATTCTACATCAAACAATTCAATCTAATTTTTGCTGGATTCTTTCTCCAATTGTACTATTTCTTTCAACATCAGAAACTTCCAAATTGCCACATCGGCATCTTTCACCTTCAATTAACTTTACTCTCATCTCACTTTTCTTTAAAACATTGTTTCAATTTTAATTTGCAAACAAATTTTAAAAAAATCAATCCAGGATTGTGAATAGTTAAAGTAGGACCTGCAACAAAACAAAAAGCCTAGAGTTAAAATGTCTGTCTCCTGTTGAGTCAGTATCCAGTCTGTCAAATTAATTACTGTATTTTCCTCTACTGCTATTCTTGTTGCTGTGTGTCATTCTCCATTTATATTCCCTGTTTCCTTCTCTTTCCTTGGCCTCATCTCCTTTGTCTCCTACTCCTTTTTGTCTCCTTCTCCTTTTGGCTTTTGGCAAACTCTTCTTGGTCTGTGATTGCCCTGCCAGTCCAAATAAAAAACAATGGAACTCTTCCTGAACTAATGAACCTGCTTTCTCCACCACTGTACATCCGTTCCGTTTTCCTTCAATTTGCAAACCTGTTCTCAAGCTAAAGTCGCTAAGCGAAACATTCTGTTTTAACGTATTCACTTCTCTGGCCTCTGTTGTCACATACTGTCCAATCTTGTCACAAAAGCATAGATTTGTCCCTTCTCATAGTTCATTTTATCTCTTTGAAATGTCTGTGCCTTCTTTGATTTTATTGTTACCTCATACTCTATCAATCTCGCTTTCATCTCTTGTCTAAATTGACTCACTCGTTCCTTTCATTCCTCCTTACTCAATTGCCTTAATCTCAAAATGAAGGTTTGAGAAATACGAGCTGGCCTGGACTGCTGTGCTTTTAATATCATAAGGAAAGAGAATAACATCCTAACAAATCCACAGAAATAAGCAAAGGTTAAAGGACACTGTAGTTAGGATCAAATGTCTGTTAAATTATATTTTTTAAACTAATAAAACTACTGAAATTCATCAGTTATAGTTATCTGAAGTAACTATAATTTGTGCTGTATATCAACTATAACTCACGCCCCACAATGCACAGTGTTGTCATAAATTATGTCACTTCAGATTTTGCAGTGATGTTATCAGCAAGGTGATGGAACATGGCATGATTGATGTAATATGGGAGGTAACTGGCAATGCGTGATGATGGTGCAAAGTATAGTTATGTTACAGCATGAGTTTAAAACAGCATTTTTTAACTGACACTTAACGTCCCTTTAACGATTATTTGTTTCAGTGAATTTTTAATATTGAACCCCGAGGCCATAAAGACTAGGGGGACAGGGTATCCCTACCGAGCCCATCTGTATTTCTTTTAATATTTTCTGGGCGGGGAAATAAGTCCTGTAATGGCCAATTAAACATTTTTGTTCATGTTGTGCACCCCCAATCAGCACCCTTACTCCTGCAGAACCCTCACTCCTGCAGGAGTAAGATGGTCAAAGGGGAAAAATCCCCCACAGCCAATCAGAATGCTCTATTGTTTAAGTTGTGCTCATGAGACACTCACAATAGTCCTTCAAACCCACCCATCCACAAATACTTTTGAACCTTAATTTCTAAAAACTATTGTTAGACCTGGCAGACCTGGCATCCTTGGCATGGTTTCCCCTGACTTTTTGCCTACTGGCCTCCTGTTTTTCTGATCGCTTTTGCTGGCTTTAGGACTCCGGGCACTCTTCCACAGCTGACCACTGCTAAAGTGCATGTGCTCTTACCTGAAAACATGGTAACATTGACTTATCCACGCTGGCATATTTACGTCACTTAAAAGACCCTAGTAAAGTGCACTACATGTGCCCATGGCCTGTAGATTAAACGCTACTGGTGGATCAGCATTACTGATTGTGCCAACTACTTCATTAGCCCTTGAAACATAGCCCAGGCCCGCCATTACAGAGCATATGTGTGCAGTTGACCCACTTGTCAGGCCCACACCTTCCTTTTTAATGCTTTTAAGTCATCCCAACTGTAGCCCCTGATCAGCCCTAAGGGCAGGGTAAAGTGTATTTAAAATGTTGGACATGTACTTTTATGTTTTACATGTCCAGGTGGCAAAAACTTTTTATTACCTTCTATAATTGTAATCTCTAGTTGGGACAAGATAGATATTTTGATTTTCGTGTCTCTGGACCCACAATTTAAATCGCAATTTATGGTGAAGTTGGATTTTAAGTTGCAAGTCTGAAAATTCCACTTTAACGATTCTGTGCCTCTGCCTCTCTCTGAATACAGGTCTGAGGGAGGAGTGGTCAGCTGGGCTCTTGAGAGCCACACACAAAGAGAGCTGAGTTGTGCCACTTACATCCTGATGACCCATCAACAGGTCAATGGTTCTTCCTGGGTTGAATGGGAGGGAGGAGCTGACACTTGCACCATAATAGGACGTGCCTGTCCCCAAACAAAGGTATGCGTAACACCCTGTAGAGTGTCGGGAGCCAGGGAAGGACGGTCAGGGACCTTGTGCACTTCAAAGGTCTTCCCATTTCAATGGCCCAACTGGGTATAAGTACTGGACCTCAAACCCCACCAAATCAGTCCACTTCTTGACCTGAGGACATTCTGCCTTGCAGCTTTAATGCAGTCTCGACGGCATATCATACTATGCTCACATCTTTCATGCTGTCACTGTTGTTTACCCAATTGTAATCTTACATTGTTACCTTCGTAGCATGTTGGGTCAGCCTGACTATTGAAATCTTTCAGATACAGCGTAATAGCATATGCATCTTCCACACACAATGCAGTATGTCTTTTATTGTCACTACACGTTTTGTTCCCTTCACTACATATAAGCATGCAAATTATTTACAAGGCACTCAGCATAGACGCTTGGTAAAGGAGTACATTTGTGGTATCGTCGTGAGAGAGGTTATCCACTCTCCTTCTCTATAAGGTAAGTGACACACCTTCACTGATTTTTTTGTTCCACTGTTTTCCATGTAATCTTAGAATCAGCAGCCTAACTAGTGTTCTCAACATCTTGTAGAACTTTGTCACACTAGCTGTGATGCAATGTTGGAGAGCGCTGAAATCCTAGGGGAACGTGTGCTTTTATTTGTATAAATCACCAGCACATTGAGTCACTCTGCACTTTGAGATGTAAAGTTTTAATTTAACTCATTTTGAGTTAGGTAACATGTTGAATAATATTCAGAGAATAAACATGGGTGTTTTTCTCGTAGATTTGTTTGTAATGTATGGATTGCCAGTTTATCGTAAGTTATCATATATTTGAGGGAAGCAGCACCTAGCATTATATTGTGCACGCTCACTGCATTTTTTAAAACATTTGTGTCGCATTTTCGTTTTTATCAAAAAAACGGTTGACTTAGTAGCACTGTTTTTACCTTTATGCACCATTTCTTCATGGTCTCGGTTGTTGGGGCACACATTCACTGTTGCTTCTTGGAGTTGTGTGATCTTTACACTTTCCGCAGTATTTGCACACTGCATGAGGCTCCAAGATTGACGCACTTGGGTACAAATGAATCTCAGTGTAACATCTCATGGCATGTTGGACACCAATTTGCACCTGGATTCACATGTTATATACAGTATGGTTATAAATTCCCAAAATGCATTGAGTTTACATAATAACTGTCAACTAGCAACAAATTTTGAATTATTAATTTCTGCTACTATGAGTTTGGAGCAGTATACTGAACATAGTTTTGAAGATCATCATCATCATATCTTAAATAAAGCAACTGAAGCATTGAAGAACATGTTTTTAATTTTGTCTATCTGGTTCACCATTGTAGATTTTACATAAATTGCAGTAGTCAGTGGGTTTAAAAGGTTGCGCACCCTCGGTAATGTTGACCATTTAGTCACCTGCTACTGAAAAATAGCCTTTTTGCCAGGCCCAAATCTTTCCTTCTTATACATATAAGTCACCCCTAAGAAGGCCCTGGACAGCCCAGAGTGCAGGGTGCAATTTATTTAAAAGGCACAACGTACTTTTAAGTTTTACATGTCCTGTTTGTGAAAACTCCCAAAGCCATTTTCCACTACAGCAAGGCCTATCTCTTCCATAGATTAGCATTGAGATTGCCTTATTACATCTTATAATCGAACTGGACCCATCGCCTTCGGAACCACCACTATGCAGCAGTTTTTCTCAGCTCAAGGTCCTCTCATCCCTGTCGACACCAGCGAAGACGACAATTACGGAAGGCCAGACTGCATCTTCGCGGCTCATCTGTACCACTGCATCGCCTCAACTGCGCAACTCATCCTCAACACTGGTCTTTGCATCATAAGTCCCATCGACAGGACCCTCAATGTCGATGCATCAGGCTCTCACACCACAGTCTCACCAAATCTCGGAACCAATGTAGTGCCTCTGCTGCGCAACACATCTTCGACCCAAATCCCTGCATCGCTTCGCAACCTCGAAATAACATGCTTTTTTCAGCGGCTAATGGTGTCCCTGTAGCCGGCGAGCACTTCATCGCAGTCGCATGAACTTTGGACTTTGTCTGGTCCTGCGCAACCAGATAACCATTGTTTAGCACTTTACACTATTTTTACCTAAAACCTTAAAAAATCAACATCTCAAGTTGTACTTATTGGATTTATTTTGTTTTGGTCTTGCATTTTTTTAATTAAAGTCAAATCTATTTTTCTAACTTGGTGTTATATCTTTTTTTGCGATGGATTCACTTTTTTTTTTACTATTTGAGGTGTTGCACAAATACTTTACATACTGTCTCTAAGTTAAATCTGACTTCTCTTTTTCAAGCTACTAGAGGGTGAGGAAAGGATAATTTAGAGTTTGCCTGACACTTACCCTGACTAGGATTGTGGCTGCTGTATGACTAAGGTTCACACCCCACTCAACCAACAACCCAATTTCTAACAAAATGTTCTCAAAATATGACATTAAAGTTGAAAAAACAGTCTATAAAAGAAATAGCCTTAAAAAGCATTAACTGACATGAAACAGTAAATCAGTGCTGTGAAGATAGTACTGAGTAAGTGGCAGACAGAATATTGCTTAACTCAGAAAAATAAATCAATTTCAATTACTGCCTCAGTTTAAGTCCCAGGCGTCCAGCATGTTGTGCATAATGTGAAAGGATACGGTCAAACCAGTTTTCACTTCTGAAACCGGTTTCCGTCTTTCTCCTCACAGTTGTGCTAAGCAGACCGAACAATGATTGTAAATAGAAATTTAACACAGTCCAGTGATTTCTCCCAGAATCAATTTCTGTTTTGTTTACGTTTCCGCCTTTGTAGATACTCGGGAGGACTCAGTTATCTTTGTTTCACAGTGTGTGCACATTGACAACTTTGTTTCAGGTGAATCCATGCACAGAGCAACATCTTCACCGCGCTCCGGGACACTGAAATACAGACACTCGATGTATTTGTCCCTAGTACAGAGGGAGAAATACAGGACAGGATGAAAATAACCTCCACATGAAATTTACAGTATAGCGCTACGCTAATGTGATGCAAATATTAGCCTTCCAGGTTTTGGTATGTTTATTACATTAAAGTTAACACAATCAAACAGACCATTTGCTACACTAAAATAAAACAAGGTGAGCAAATATTTTTGAGATTGCTGAGGACCAAAGTGTTCCTTTTTCCAAAACCCTTTCTTGATATTCCTGCAAATAACAAACAAATAGCAAAACCCAAGTGTATGCATAACCGTGTCTTCACTTTGCACAAGGTGAGCCAATACAACTCGCTGAATTTTTCCTTCTTTCTCCCTCACTTCCCTCCCCCAGAGAGAAATAAAGGGAGCACTATCAGTGCAAAATTAATCTACAGGTTTACGGACAGGCAATGTGTCACCAGTGCACTAATGTGTGCTATGATAGCTCTGGGCTGCAAAGTACTGACCAATGATACAATATTGTGTACTTCATTATTCCTTCATCCTTAGACTTAAAAAATGGGCATCTTCCATACTGTAATTGTGAGTGAGAATTAAGTGCAAAATATCCCAAATATTGCCCATGGGAGCAATGAACAAGCAGGATAGAAAAATAATTGTGGAATGTAACAAACTGAAGTGGATGTTGCATTGGGGTTCCTAAAGAATGAGGGACCTTACATACTAACATTTTGTGAATTGTAAATTTTAGGCGTGGCCCTCTACGCAGGGTCACCATAAACTATTTGCCTTCATGCCTCTACCACTGTTAACAAGTGCTCATTCCCTACAACATGGTAAATTGGCTTTCACCTGATTGGCATATTTAATTTACTCATAAGACCCTAGTAAAGTGGCATACAATATAGTCAGGGCCTGTAAATTAAATGCAGCTAGTGGGCCTGCAGCACTTATTGTGCCACGCACTTATGTATCCTCTTAAAGCATGCCCCAGGTCTGTCATTTAAGCCCAAATGCAGTTTTGTTTTAAACTGCCAATTCGACTTGGCACTATAACCCCCCTTGGCAAGCCTTAAACGTCCCTTTTATTGCATATAGGTCACTACTAGGGTAAGCCCTAGATAGTTAAAAGGTTGGACATGTACTTTTAAGTTTACATGGCCTGGTAGTGAAAACTCCTAAATTAGTTTTCCCTACTATGAGGCCTACTTCCCCTATGGTATAACATTTGGTTACCTTTTTACATTTAATAAGCACTAACCTTTGATTGGGAATAGGTGAA
Source organism: Pleurodeles waltl (assembly GCF_031143425.1). Classification (NCBI taxonomy): domain Eukaryota; kingdom Metazoa; phylum Chordata; class Amphibia; order Caudata; family Salamandridae; genus Pleurodeles; species Pleurodeles waltl. The sequence goes on along the minus strand of NC_090450.1, from coordinate 72,549,591 downwards.
CATGTCATGCTTGATGTCTAAGAAATTGTAATTAAAAATCCTCTTTAATGGTGAAGTCAGATCTTCAAATTTTGAAAATGGCACTTTTAGAAAGTTACATTTTCCTGCCCTAACTATTTAGTGCCTGTAACCTTTTCCCAGGCCACATGTCTGGGTGTAGTTGGCAATTGGACTTTGTTTTTTCCCCTCAGACTCCCATACAATAGAGGGATCGGGTGCACCTGGATGGACCCTCAACTGGCAGGTTGGGGAAAGGCAGAGCTGTGCACAGCGCCACTTGCAACTGAATAGACTGTGCCCTGCCTTTTCACAAAGGACTCGTCACCCCTGAATTGTTCATTGGACTTGTTCATTGGAGCCAGTGCAGGGGAAGCAGGAAACTTCAAGTACTTCGCAGGAATATTCTCTTACTTCAAGGAAGGCAGGTGGCATGCAATTAAGACCTTCAGACCCACTCTTCAGTTCACTTTCTGTACCTGAGGAAGGACTCTCAGAGGGCTGCCTGTTGTGTCTATCATAAGCCTGCCTTGCTGCACCTGAAAGAGCTGCTTTGCTACCTGAAGTCTGCATTGAACCCTCATAGGCCTACCCTGCTGTTAGAGCCATCTTCTACTGCTGAACACAGGACTACCAAGGCGACTCAAAGTTGGCTGGCCTCCTGATCAGAGACTCAGGGACATATAAGGGTCCAACCATATCGAATCCGCACCTGGAACCAGCCTAAATCCTAACCCCCAAGTGATGTCTCTCTAGGCGTGGACCGTTGGTGGGGGTGGTATTAAAGGGGTCCAGATAGCCAAATCTAAACGTTTTGGCTAAAATTTGCTCTGCAAATTGAGATGAGACTGGCACCAACCTGTTTGACTATCCACTTGTTGGAATTGCCCTTTTTCTGCATGGTCATCCCCAAACATTTTGCCTTTAAACTCCTGTTTTCTGAACCCATTTTTGTTGGCCTTCAGGACTCCGAGCACTTGATAACTGTTCACCAGTGGTAATGTGCTTGTGCTCTCTCCTCTGCACATGGTAGAGTTGGCTCACACCCAATCAGCGTATTTAATTTATGAAAATATGTCACCTCACACAGACATCAGGCCTTATCCTCCACCCTTAAACGACACAACTGTCGTTCAGCCATGAGGAGTAGCTTGGGTGGTTTAGTCAGTCTTCCCTCCCCTGAGAGGCAGAAAGCCCACTTTCAACCATCAATTATTTTTTTTAATGCTGTGGAAGTTGCCTATCTTGTGTTTACCCTGAGATCAAAAGGGTCTTTCTGCCCACCACCTTCGGGGCAGAATGGGGATTTACCCCAACCATTCCCACCGCATAGACAGGTGCGTAGAGAGGTCCGTAAGATTGGAGGGGGGTGAGATCCGGATCTTCCAACAATCACACTGTTGAAATGCATTACATGACAAGCAGGGCACATGAGAAGAGCTTAAGGGGCAGTGTAAAAGGAGACTGATGCGGATTGGTAGGTCTACTAAGAGAAATAAAACACAATATTTTGTAAAATAATCAACATGTTTCAGGACTTTAAAATCAGGGCCAAAGAGAAAGCATGCATGTGTTTTTTTCTGTGTGCATGTAAATATTCCCAGTGAAACATCGCACTCCAAACGAAAGCATCCATACCCAACAATTTATCAGAAAATACATTTGTGAGGGGGTGTAACACCCCAAACATTACCCCCAAAGCTATGCCTCTAGCCCTGGGGTAGAAAGCCCACTAGACCCAGGGATTGATATTTAGAGAAAAAGAATGGGGTGGGGTTATCCAGCATCTGGCCATATTTACAACCTCTAAAGTCTCAACAGTATTTTTGCCTTCTGGGGTGGGAACTTGGGAACTTACCCCCAGTCTGTCTCTCTAGGATTCACAAACATCACTGGATGCCAAGGATAGATTTTTTCATGCAAAATAATGGAGTGCGGCAGTCCTGTCCAGACATCAGCGCCTACCCCACTCCACTCCTAAAAAACGAACAGCATCCCCATTCCCATATCAAGCAAGAGGAAATTTTGTATTTGTTTGGCAGTAGTTTTGACATATGGGACAACAAAGAAGAGGTCAATCCCAGATTTCTCTCACTTGCTACACTATGTGGGCTCTGTTAGCCAGCACCTAAGGGACCCTACCAAACCTGGGCATATGTGCAATTTAGACATTCAGACGAAGTCAGGATGATGTGGCTTGGAAAACTCCCAGCAGATTTTTTTTTACCCTGAATGCCTTTTGAACATCAAAGTGTGGATCAAAATGGATATTTTTCCAAAACTGATGAGGCAGAAAACTTCCACCCAGTTGACAAAGTCATACCCCCCAGTGTCCCTATGCTTCTCCTGATTGAAACGTGGCCCCCAATATATAGGGGGACCTAAGGCACTCCACAGGATTGGACCAAAACTTTAACTCTTTGGCGACCTCATTGATACCACACTAACTTCACACACTGTTCATCCAGTTGCTGTTGTGGGTATTAGGGTCACCCACCTAAGTCAGGTACCGTTTTTATCAGCGGAAGTGTGAGAATATTGGGAGGAAGGACAGTTGTGGATCACTGTAGATATCGTAAATTTCCACCCCAGAAATTGGAGGCGAATGCTTGTTTTTCTCCAAAGTTTGACATTTACATAGTATTCTGGGTAGGAAAATGTAGGTAGATCCACAGAGAGGACAGCACCATGGATTCCTCAGGGTCTCTACTATTCAGAAATGCCTTGGTTCGGTGAGCTTCCATGGATAACAGCAAACCCCAAGCCCTAATCTAGCAGCTACCCACAGAGGCAAAATGGGTCAATTTTCACAGTGAAATATTGATGTCTATATTGCATTTTCAAGCCTTCCCTGTCGCAGGCATTAGGCCTAGCCACGTAAGGCCTTCCTTATTGGAAGGATTGTGAAATGTTCAAAGCAGGAATTTTTTAGATTGACGCAGATTATGGAACTTGACCATATACAAATGCATGATTTTTGCCAATGTTTTAGGTTTTCCTGGCATTTTGGTTAAAAAAAGAATGTGGAATACTTGCAAGTGACCCTCTCTATAGATCCATCTGGATGTCTAGTTTTCAGCAATGAATGGGATTGCTATGCTTCTCTTGGAGGCTGCAAACATGGGCTTTAATACTGCACCAAACCACATTGAAATTTTTTTATCAGTTTTCAAGGCATAAAACTGATACCACCATGTGCAGTTTTGCAGCCTTTCCCATCACAGGTGAAAGGCCAAGAAACACAAGTATGAGTCTCCACAGATAACAAGCATTGGCATAGCCAATAGGTCTCGTCTTTGGGACCTTATAAGTATTTAGCCATGCAGCACATTAAACCTTTATAAGAAATAAACTGTGTTTGTTCATTCCTTCATACACTTGGCATTAGACTGTAATGGTCAGACCATCCCCTAGAGAGCACCACAATAAAAATAGCATTTGGAAGTAACATGGTCATGTAACCAAATAGTCAACCTCTAGAGGGCATAACCACATGAAAAGAAAATGGCGGAAGCATTGCAGTATAACCATATATTCAGCCCCTAGAGAGCATAGTGCATTCCAGATTTTCAGGGCTAGCAGGCTTGTTAGAATGTTATTACAAACAAGGCCCTTAAAACACAAACTACGCCAAGCTGTAAAGCAAAATCTCTAGCTATGAGAGAGCTTAAAAAGATATTGAATGGTGGGAGAGGTTATGACTTTAGGGTTGCCCAACCTAGTGTGGGGACCCAGAAGATGGGTAAGACAGAAACTGCATGGCATGCTGAACATTTTGGTAGTGGTCCCATCATCCTAGGACCATTACAGGCTGAGTTACGGTCAAAAATGTGTTGTAAAAGGAATGCCCAGCAAAGTATTATGGGCATGTTTCCCGAGTGCAGTGAATATTGCAGTATCATCTCTCCTTCTGTGCTGAGAGAGCCGTGTTGAGAGTTTCCCTTGTGTTTTTTCTATTTAACACTTGCCAGTTTGGATATTTTTCAACTGCTAAACTTGGGAAGAATTTAGCAATGGGGTTGCAAATTTAACCGTTGCTCATGTAAAGTGCTGGTTAAATTGGGACTATATAAAACTGAAAATAAATAAATAAAAACAATTCCCTTCCAGCTTGCAGCCTTTGTCTGGCACCGACACCGCAAAGAAACAGCGAGATGCCAGAGGATGAAACAACATACTGCCACAAGTGCGAAGCGGAGGGGCAAAAGAAAAAAGTAGTGTGCTGACATTAACAAATATAGCTGATCATGCAATAATCCATGTAACAGGGTCATTCTCTAAGGCGGTAGTTTACTATTCACAAAGGATTTACGAGCAGCATCTGTATGAGTGTGGAGTCTCTGCACACACAAAAAAATATGCGGTGACTTCGCACTCGTAAAGATACTACTCGTAAATCCCTTTGTGAATAGCAAACAATCGTAAACTTACAGAAAAGTATAAGTTTACCTTTGTGAATCAGGCCCAGTGGGTCACAAAGCCACTTGGAATTCAGTGTCCATTTTTAGGGTCGAGCGTACAGCACTCTGTCACTGATGTAATCTCTCTGTGGGCTTTTAACCATGCCCATGTCAAGCCCATCAGTTTTGTTGGTTCGTGGGCTTGCCTTTTCAAATTAGCTTTATTTAATTAGTAAAAGGAATGCATATGTCATCCCTTTTCTAGTGTTTAGCCCGCCTCGAGCGCACCGGCCAACTACTAAAAACATACGAGGCTTCATGTTTTCTGTATGATTTCTGCACTACTTTTTTCTCTTTATTTCGTAGGCAGCACGATCTTGCTGGGCAGCAGTAGAGCACTTTGCATGACATCGTCCCCGTTTACATGGATAATTGCACTTTTGCCGGTTACATGGGTAATTGCACTTTTGCCGGTTACATGGGTAATTGCACTTTTGCCCATACTTTTCACTGCAAGCGAACTTTTGTTCCCTTTTGTGTGTTTGTGTGTTTGCTTTGTGCTCATGGCGGCCATTCGGCTCGCTTATGTGAAACTGTTTTACTTTTCGGTTTATGTGTCAAGAAAAGTCCGGTTAAGAGTTTATAAAGCTATTAGCTTTACCTCGAGTAAACACGAGGCCCATTGCATTGCAAATGCTTGTTTACATTGTAATTTGAGATGTTTTACTTGCCTTTTTGCACATCACAAGTTTTGCAAGTGCTAACACCTTTTTTAGACCTTGTTCCCAGTACCATCAGGCTCTACGAAGTTGCTGAAGACATTTGTTTTCTGCAGCATTTTCCGTTCTCCCTTCATCACTTTATCTGTTCTGTTACTTTTTAGGCGCACATATTTATCTTATAAGGCGGACATGCTCAAAGCTATTGTAGTGTTGCTGGCCCGTGACGCAACAGGCCAGCCGACACAAGTTTAGACCTGGGGGGTGTTTGGGGTTTTGCCATTTATTATTTGTTGAATCCCCGGATGAACACTACAGCTATCAGTAGTGCAGAAGTTGCAGGGGTACTGGGACCCAGAGATCTGAGGTTCCAGCTGCACCTCAATTATACCTGTTTTCACTACCAAACACGGTGACGGGAGAGACATTTTTCTAATTGAAACCTTGGAATTCCTCTGCTGAAACGTGGCTAATTTTGTGGCGTTGTGTCCCAAACACGGCACATTTAGCTGTATTTACCAATTACTTTTAAACAAAAAACACGAACTGAAATATAGGAGGATTGTGATCATTTGTAAATTTGCGATCCTTCTATAAATGTCTCAGCCATCCCAGCAGACAATGATGATAATTTAAAATATTAAAATTAGAATTAAAAATATATCTAATAAGTTTGCATTGCACCGTCAGTTTCCTCTTTGTTCCAATACGTCTGCTTACGATTCACTACATTACAAGACAAATTAACAATATTGTGGAGATAAAAAGAAAATCAGCCTGGTATCGCTTTCCGTAAGTAAATTATAAATGTTCGCATGGAAAATGAATCTGGAAAGCTTTTCAATAAACCTTCTTGAAGCCGGATGCCGTAGAATTAGGGCAGTTATGCAGTCAGCAGCTTGATTTTTGTTTTACATTTGCCTATAGTGACACCTGCTGGATGACTCTATTGTTTCCTTGCAGTTTTCTCATGTGAACATGGCCGAGTCGATAAACGCTTTCACTTAAGTAATCAATATACACCTTCTGATGAGCCCAAGGTTGTTTTAGGTGTGTGGAAAGATGAATGTATCAAAACAGAGTTTGAAACATAAGCATATTAGTTCATTTCAGGTAATATGCAGTAGCGATTACCGTCACAGAATCTCTTTATCGCTCCAGAGTGTCACAAAATTGAAAAGTCTAATCATTGTTTAATATGTATGATTTAATTTAATTTAATTTTATTAATGTGTATGTGAAAATTATGTTTTTTTTAAAAACTGTGGCCAGATACGTTTGCATTACAAAAGGAACATTATTTCAGTTAATAATGAGCAGATATTAGGTGCGTAGACCCACGCTAATTAGCTCATTGACAAAAAGAGATGTTCAAGGTAGGATATTAAAGTTCTGCGGCGTAACAAAACCTTAGCCCCGCCCCCAGGCAGAGACGCTGAGGGGGGCCGCCACAACACCGTCATCTATTTTGTTTCCGTTTGCTGTCTTCAGTAGGATTTAAAGATAATCAACAAGTCACAAGGGCTCCTTGGGAGGGCCAATTCAATAACTTGGCAGTAGGGGAATAATTATGCGGCAAAGTGGATTAAATTATGTGGCACCAAAAGGAAATTATGTGACATAGTATGGTACATTTTGTTAGGCATTACTCCATTATTGTGTAATTTTTACACATGTTAAAACTGTCTTGACAACAATGTCACCATTTAGTACCACATTAACACCTAAATTAACAACAAGAAACAGAGATGAACAGTGAACTTTTGCGACGTGCTTTTACTGCAGGGCATCATGTGTTGCTGCATTTTTAGTAACGTTTGATCCATTTGAGGGAGGAACAATGTCTTTATTAAAATCCACAGATTATGGAGCAGATGATGAATTGATTATACGGCATAGGTGGCAAATCCACTATTATTTAGAAACGTAACAGTCACAAAATTGCACAGTTCCAGTGGCCGAGCTTATAGGTAGTCAACAAATTGGACTCGCAATGCGTTTCATGAGAATACTTAGCTCCATGAAAAAACTCTGTAATTGAAAATGCAGTTTCTCAAAAATTGGCATGAGAGCGAGTTCACACTTGCACAACAACAATCTACAGTTATTCTAAAGAAGGGATACCAAATACTAAGACATTTTTAGTTAAGAGATATTGTTAAGAATTAAGCATTTAAAACAAACCTAATATGACTTTTCAACAATGCACAAATAAACAAGGGATTGTGCATGTGAATTGTGGAAGCATCTGTTACCAGCGTTGGTGTCTTTTGAAGTTTTAGCTGGGAACATTTTTCAAAAGGGCACCTAAGGAGTGTACTGTGTAAAATCTAAAAACACGGATCAAGGACCCTATTTCTAAAAACAGATTACAAGGTGAGTTTAAAACTTTGCCTAGATTTCCTTAATGTTCCTTTTTTATTCGTAAAACTTTTCAATAGACAATGAAAATTCAACAAAAGCTACTTCTCAGCTATTAGTTCTGGGTAACGCCGGCTTGTTTGAAGAACTATAAACACTTTCTCTGTGACCCAAATAGCTATGAGGAAGTAATATATTTTACTACTCTGTAGAATAAGCTTTAATGCAAAAATATACTGATGAAAACCTTGTAAGCTATTTCTCTGCTTTTCTACTTACATTCACTATTTTTTAGTTTCTAATAATTATTAAGAAAAACATTGGGTGATCTTCACGAATAATATCTAGCTGACTTTACTATTTTATCCATTTGTCATGGATGTATCACTTTTTGGGGTCATCCACCATTGCACGCCTGTTTCCCACATAAATTGCAAGAAAGCCAAAAAATCACAAACCTAGAAATATCAACGAGTATTTACACAATTGCTAAAAACAGTGTTGGAAAAAAACACTCCCTGTCCATTTCTGAAATCGGGAAAGAGGCCTAGGTTAGCAAAGCACATCATTTGTTTGTGCCATTTTTATTGAAAAAAAAAACATACACACTTTATTACACAGTATTATTTTCTATTTTTGAATCAAGAATATCATTTTGACATTCTCTGGCTGTGTTGTCAGGTGAGTCCTGGACACATATCAAACCATGGGCGTCTTTACTATCCCATTGTTGTGAAACAAAACACAAACTTGGCCTGGATATTAATAGGAAAAAAGGTTATGAATGTACAAGCACAAACTGACTCAAATGTAAAAAAGAGCTAAACACTAGGGTTTGGAAACCATAAGCCCTTAAGAAATTAAAGAAGGAGTTGCCTCATCTAGAGGCCCATGAGTCTACTTTACAATGCCTCTGCTGTTAGGACAGTGCCACCTTTGCCACCAAATCAGGTTTACCTAGTTATTATTAAACACACCCCAGTGCTTAATTTGTGCTTGTTGTTTCTGGTGCTGAGCACCGGCACTTATTTTAGAGGGCTGGCGCTTAATTTTCTGCCTCAAGCATTTATTGCGAGCAAAAGACACTTATGGGAAAGAGCGGAGGAAGAGAAGAATGCAAAAGCGTCACAATGGGACAAGACTGCAACAGTGAGCTGAACGGGCAGGGAGTGGCTGTAAATGGATAGGAGAGGCCCGAAATGGCTTCAGGATTACGCTGCCTCAGTATTCCGTGTTCGCACATGTAATTGCAGCAGCCCTGTCTTTAAGAGGAGGGCTTTAGGTACCGGCACGTTTTTAATTGGAAATTAAGCACTGACACACCACACATTCGTGACAGAAGTAGTATTGATACATATCAAGTTTGCTTTTACTCTGCATGATAGATGCTTGTTTTGTCAGGAGATTGACATTCTATAAAGTGATGCTTGTCAATTTAAATGGGCTCCCCATTGGTGACGCATGGTTTTATAAAGAGATTCTGAGAACGCGCAGATTGACCCTTCATAGGCGCAGGCTACTACAACACCATATCAACATTAAAGAGAGGCACATCCAACTGCTGGTTTTGCCACATACCCCAAGCTTTCATATAGCTATTACATTTTCAGGATCTGTTTGAGTTAAGTGACGTCTGGTGCCAGCTGGGACCAGTCTAAGGGAAGCACACCTTTCCTTCACACATCTTTCATTCAGTATGCACTGCACCTCACACACCATGACTGGGTTCTGCAATCCACTGATCTGATGCACTCAACTTAGTTCTGTTGTATTGCTTAGAACACTGTTAGAAGTAACAAACAGTTAGGAGCGCACCTGCCTGACATCCCAGCAATTAATCTGCCCCATTGCATCATGGTAGATGTAGTATCTTCAAAAAACGAACTCCATTTATTTTTTAAATATTTCACCTTTAAGTAGGTACAGCCTTTACTGTGCATCTCTGGACACATGTGTTTCTGGGTTAGTCCCTTCTTCAGCAGAGAACATATTTGCGGGGTGCTGGGAATGCTGCCATAAATCACCCGGTTTCAGTACCATTTCCCTGGCCTGCTGGTGCCTGCTCCAGAGCTCGTCAGCCCAATGGCTCAAGGGAGCCTTTAAAGTCACAAACAGTTAGGAGCGCACCTGCCTGACATCCCAGCAATTAATCTGCCCCATTGCATCATGGTAGATGTAGTATCTTCAAAAAACGAACTCCATTTATTTTTTAAATATTTCACCTTTAAGTAGGTACAGCCTTTACTGTGCATCTCTGGACACATGTGTTTCTGGGTTAGTCCCTTCTTCAGCAGAGAACATATTTGCGGGGTGCTGGGAATGCTGCCATAAATCACCCGGTTTCAGTACCATTTCCCTGGCCTGCTGGTGCCTGCTCCAGAGCTCGTCAGCCCAATGGCTCAAGGGAGCCTTTAAAGTCACAAACAGTTAGGAGCGCACCTGCCTGACATCCCAGCAATTAATCTGCCCCATTGCATCATGGTAGATGTAGTATCTTCAAAAAACGAACTCCATTTATTTTTTAAATATTTCACCTTTAAGTAGGTACAGCCTTTACTGTGCATCTCTGGACACATGTGTTTCTGGGTTAGTCCCTTCTTCAGCAGAGAACATATTTGCGGGGTGCTGGGAATGCTGCCATAAATCACCCGGTTTCAGTACCATTTCCCTGGCCTGCTGGTGCCTGCTCCAGAGCTCGTCAGCCCAATGGCTCAAGGCTCTGACTTTAAAGGCTCCCTTGAGCTATTGGGCTGACGAGCTCTGGAGCAGGCACCAGCAGGCCAGGGAAGAGGTACTGAAACCGGGTGATTTATGGCAGCATTCCCAGCACCCCGCAAATATGTTCTCTGCTGAAGAAGGGACTAACCCAGAAACGCATGTGTCCAGAGATGCACAGTAAAGGCTGTACCTACTTAAAGGTGAAATATTTAAAAAAAATTTATGGAGTTCGTTTTTTGAAGATACTACATCTACCATGATGCAATGGGGCAGATTAATTGCTGGGATGTCAGGCAGGTGCGCTCCTAACTGTTTGTGACTTTAAAGGCTCCCTTGAGCTATTGGGCTGACGAGCTCTGGAGCAGGCACCAGCAGGCCAGGGAAGAGGTACTGAAACCGGGTGATTTATGGCAGCATTCCCAGCACCCCGCAAATATGTTCTCTGCTGAAGAAGGGACTAACCCAGAAACGCATGTGTCCAGAGATGCACAGTAAAGGCTGTACCTACTTAAAGGTGAAATATTTAAAAAAAAATTATGGAGTTCGTTTTTTGAAGATACTACATCTACCATGATGCAATGGGGCAGATTAATTGCTGGGATGTCAGGCAGGTGCGCTCCTAACTGTTTGTGACTTTCAAGGCTCCCTTGAGCTATTGGGCTGACGAGCTCTGGAGCAGGCACCAGCAGGCCAGGGAAGAGGTACTGAAACCGGGTGATTTATGGCAGCATTCCCAGCACCCCGCAAATATGTCCTCTGCTGAAGAAGGGACTAACCCAGAAACGCATGTGTCCAGAGATGCACAGTAAAGGCTGTACCTACTTAAAGGTGAAATATTTAAAAAAAAAATTATGGAGTTCGTTTTTTGAAGATACTACATCTACCATGATGCAATGGGGCAGATTAATTGCTGGGATGTCAGGCAGGTGCGCTCCTAACTGTTTGTCACTGTTAGAAGTAATTCACCTGAAGACAATGGTGTTTGAGGGGGTTAAAACCTGGTGTTTTGTAGGGCTGCTCTTGCTGATCCAGTCTTGTGAAGTGGGGTGCAGAAAAAAATTACATCTCCACATTGGTAATAATAATTTGATAGTCCCTGATCAGGCTACCTTCTGGGAGGCTTTCAAGTCATACAATAGAACTGTATTGCTAAGGAGAACTGAGTGCTCAAGCCCTGAAAAGAAACTAAATAGTCAGGAGTCCAATTGGAAAAGTCTTGAGATGCAAATATAAGACAATGGGTGAAAAGGCAGCACTCTGGCAAACCAGGAAGTCACTGGAGGAGTTTAGAGGGGCCACAGCAAAAGTGAGAGCCACTCATGAGCATAGCATTGCAGCCAGAAAATATGTAAATGAGGAGAGGCCTGGCAGGATGTAGCTGTTATTCCTAGTGTTACAGATAGGGAAAACCTGCTTATGACTTAGAAAAAGGACTCTGTTCCCAAAGGTAAATTTACCTGCGTAGATTTACTTCTGTCAATTTACTCTCACGCCTAGGTGTTGATACACACATTTTGTCTAGTCACCATGGCCAAGTGTAAATGTATAGATGTCTCCTCCCCCCGTAAACAGCGGGTGGACATGTGTGAGTGTAAAGTTATTACTGGTAACTTTTCATTGTTAGGCCAGAAATCTCCTCCATTGAGGGAGAGAACACCCTATACAGAAAAATAGAGAGAATAAATACACTTAATTAATTCTTAAAAAATACAAAGATATTTTAAAATAAAATAAAAATGTAAAATAAATGTTCCTTAACTAATCTAATGAGTAAAAAATGCCAATTTAATGTAATAATTGTTATATTATAAACAATTTAAAAAATGCCACATCACAACTAATGTAATATTTAAATAATATTTCATACGTTTAAGTAAAAGCTACCATTTTATGTATTTTAAATAAATGTACATATTTATTTACAATTTTACATTTTAATTGTTTGAACAAATAAGATAATTATTATTTTTGAGTTATAAAATATTTAAATTTGATAATGTACAATGGCAAACAGTTAACACAATGGTTATCTTCAATTGTCATGGCATTAAATCAAGCTTTAAAATATGTAGGCATCAGTGTTTCATCCTGTATGATGATGATTTAGGACCGGATCCTCCTAGAAGGGATACACCCTTATTATCGTATTAAAAGATGTTACCACATCATCAAAAAGCGTACAGAAAAATGAGAAGGCTGGTGCACTCCATTTCAAGCAACAATAGGTAAACATCATCCAACAATATACCACTTTCTCAAAATCATCCAAGAAAAAGTCACCAAGAGCTAATCGAACAGTCCATATTCCAAAGCCTAAAACCTAACCTAGCCAAACAAACACAATACATGCATGAAATATTCTGAAAACGTTAAGCTACACACAGAATTTCCATTGAAATACTACATAGAATTCATAGCATAGGCACTATTATAAAAAAAAGGCAAAGAAACTCCCAAATACCCAGTCTTTGTTTAATTTCTTGAATTTTAAAAAATTGTACTATTCATTAAAATTGAAAAATACACTTACAAAGTAATTAAACCATCAATGTACAACCCTATACAAACAATACAATTGAAAACATGCAAATAAATACATTTAAAATCATCTGCACACCATTAAAACAAGACATAAAAAGCACAACACATAAAAAGAATCATGATATATGGCGACTGGGTGCCCACAATCTTTGGGCAAGTAAGCCCCCCCATTCCCTGTTTAAACTACTTGTAAAAAGGTTCATTCACCTGTATGCGTATCACTCAATTCTCTCCCTCCTTGCTCAATGGAAGCATGCCTGGTCAGTAATTAAATCCTTTAAGCCAGGTACGCCTTCTAGCTTTCTTTCCTGTTCTTATGGGTTTCAGTTGAAAAAGACCTTTATGGCCTTAAGGATGGGTGATTGTTTTTTTTTTAAACATCTACCCCAATGGCAGTTATCTCCAAGGGAAGGATTGACATGCAAAGGCTGTAGCAATGCGGGGGAAACTATTGATCATGTGGTTTGTCTGTGCCCAGCTTTACTAAAGGAGCGTAGATTTCTGCTTCAGAGCAAATGGAACACACTGGAAATTCGCTCCTGTCGCAGGCTATCATCCCAACTCTGGACCCAGCTAATTCAATGCTAAGTGTGTTATTGATGAAATTTATTAAACTTGCCCAATCTAAATTCAGTGGCACTGCGAGCAATGGATATGCATAATTGGATTTTTTTCCCCGCTCCTGCCATACTGCCTGTTATTGGTTAGGTTGTAGAGTTCCAACTGAATATGTTGGTATTTATTGTAACCATTATTTAATGCACTATGCACTTTAGGGCATGCGCCTTATGTATTTTGTTTTTTCTGTATTATGTGGGGTTCTGAGCTTGGTGGTTTGTTCTATTTTTATATTCCAGGATTGTTTTATACTTCTAGGCAGGAATGTCTCTTTTTTTTAATATTTCATGTGTGTCCAAATCACAGTGTGTTTTTAGCATGAATTCAGCTTTTTGTTGTACTTGCATTTTTGATTGTCTCTTTTCTTTTTTGTTTAATTGTATTGGATTTTATTATCTGTACAATAAAGTATTCAATTATTCATTCATTCAGAATCATGATATAAACAACGTGTTTTAGACAAGCCCATCCACAATAAAAATAATACAAATATAAGGTTGCCATTTTGTAACAGTAGAGTATTTTCAAATATCCTTCTCAACAGCTAGTAATCCAAAACTGTAACCAGAAGAAATGCAAACATTGAAAATAGAATTAATAAAAAAGAAATTTTATCCTTCCAAGTCAAAATAAATCTACATTGAGGAAAAAACTTTTTAAAAAACAAAAAAAACATTATTACATATAAAGGCCTTCATACCGAAAACCAAAAAAGAAAAAAAGAAATTTGTTATACAAAACATTGGGCCTGATTAGGAGTTCAGAGGACGGTTTTCACCGTCTGCCGAACTTCCGATGGGGAGGTTGCCGCCACACTGAAACTTCCCCTCTGGACCCATTGAGAGTTTCCCACTAGGTCAGCGGGCAGAAACCTGAGTTTCCACTCGCTGGCCTAGTGGGAAACAGCCTACAGCATTGTCTCTTTCTCGTAATCAAGCCAGCAGCACTGCTGTAGAGCACAGTGTAGAGCAGATAGTGAACATTGTGAGGGTGCAGGCCAGTGGGGCTCTGCACCACCAGGGGGGCCACCCCACTGCCCATACCAAGTGCATGGGCAGTGCAGAGGCCCCCCTGGGCCCCCCTCACCCATTCTCCACCAGCATTTTCCGCTGGCATAGAAGGGAACCACAATCCCCAGGGCATCACTGCCTGCAGTGCTGCCCTGGCAGATTAGGACTGCCACCACCTCCAGACCACCAGGATCTCCGATCCTGGCGAGCTGGCAATCCCCTGGCAGCCCAACCGCCAGGGTTAAAATATGGTACTCGGACAACCACATTGCCTGCGGTCCGACTGACATCCATGACTCTGGCTGTCGTGTGACCGCCAGGTTCATAATGAGGCCCTATATCTATTAATGTGTTTTATAACAAAGCCAGCAATAACCTGGACTCACTTAAAAAAACCTTGATAGAAGTCTTCATATTACTTGTGACTGAAACTCATAAAACACAATCCCAACACAACACAAAAAACATCAACAAATTATAAAACAACAATACAACATACTGTAATCTTACAGGTATGCACATATTCCAAGTAAAATTGAAATGACAGGTACCTGAACTTCTCCAGAATGCTAACACTGAAAACCAAAACTACATACTCGCTGGAAACAAACCATATACAACTTAACTTTCGAAACAATGTAATGACCCACTCTTAGAACTCTAAATGAACAATAAAATTACTTTACATTAATTCTACCTGATTCAAGGGGACACGGTCCACTATTAACCTCTCTAGAAGTCTATGTGAGCAAAATGAAAAAAAAGACTTGAAAGAAATGAAAGCAGTAAAATAGTGATGTCTTAATTAAAATAACATAAATATTTC
Organism: Pleurodeles waltl; assembly: GCF_031143425.1. Taxonomy (NCBI): domain Eukaryota; kingdom Metazoa; phylum Chordata; class Amphibia; order Caudata; family Salamandridae; genus Pleurodeles; species Pleurodeles waltl. The sequence goes on along the minus strand of NC_090450.1, from coordinate 72,534,401 downwards.
TATTTAATGACATACTATCAAACATATATATATATATACGTAGAAACATTACCCTCACATATTAAGGATACTACTGATTTTTTTAAGGATAATTGAAGGAATAACTTGGGAAGAGGTTTACTTACTTATGAGGTTGGATGTTACAAGCTTGTATAAATGTATACCCCATGATGAAAGAATTAAGGCTTTAAGATACTTTTTGAGAGCAAGATCGCTGTCGTACTTCCTGCATACTGAGATGTTATTAGAGATGGTTTATATGTGTTTAACAAACAATTTTTTCATCTTTGAGAATACAATATATCGACAGTACCAAGGGACTGCGATGGGCACCTGTTTTGATCCCAGCTATGCAGGGTTGTACCTGGGTTGGTGGGAGGAAAGGGTTGTCAGGGATATCCCTGTGTTTGAGGACCAAGCAGTTCTTTGGGTGAGATTTATGGATGATATGTTTTGCATTTGGAAAGGGAGTAAGGAGTCTGCCATCAAATTTGTCACAATTTTGAATGACAATACTTTAAATTTGAAATTTATTAGTGTTATACACCCATCTGAGATCATTTTCCTAGATGTAAAGGTATATGTGATTAACAAGAAGCTAGAATGTGAGTTGTTTAGAAAAGGCAGCAGGCAATAGCCTATTACATGCCACCAGTAGTCACCCTAGGAACTTAATTCAGAGCATCCCGTATGGAGAGTTATTGAGGGCCAGGAGAAATTGCAGTCTGAACATCACTTCTGAGAAAGCATCAAGGATTATGATAAATAGATTTAAAGAAAGAGGATATTCGGAAGGTAGTATAGAAAAAGCATTAACGGAAGATAAAACAAATCAAAAGGGAAGACCTGTTGGTAACCAAATTGAGGACAAATACACAAGATAGAAATCAAGTAAGATTTATCACAACATATCATGACAAAACGTGGGAGATAAAGAAGATGTTTAATAAGTATTGGCCTGCATTAAAAACAGATGAAAATTTAGTTAAACTTATTAATGGTTATCCTACATTAAGTTTAGGAGATGTAGATCCCTAAAGGACACAATAAGTCAATGCTTGATACCATCAATGGAGAAAAATGTGATACAAGGTTTTTACATCTGTGGAAAGTGTAAAGCAGGCAGATTCAGTCACAATTGTAAAGAAATTAGATTCAATGGTAATTTAGAACCATTTAAAATGAGGAAACATGTATCATGTCATTCTGATTATTGTGTTTATGGCCTGAAATGTCCTTGTGATAAATTTTACATAGGGAGCACTATACATATGGCAAAAAAGAGGGTACTTGTACACATGAGAGCCATAAAAACTGAAGATAAGTCTTATCCGGTAGCGAGACACTTTAAAGAATACCATGGTAGTAATTCCAATGATTTAAAATTTTTGGTACTGGAGAGAATAGTGCTAAATATACGAGGTGGAAATAGAACCTTAGAGCTAAGGAAATTAGAATCTCGTTTAATTATTGAATGCAATACAATTGAACCTGATGGATTGAATAAAGACGAAGAATTAGCCGTACATCTGATGAATTAGACGCAGAATGAATAACAAAACAGCTATGAGCAGAATGTAGATAACAGTGTTATGAATGTATTTGGATATTTAATGCTATAAATGTAGTAAAATAGGTAGTTTTGGAGATATTTATGGTTGAATTAAGTGTTTTTGTATAATTAGCTACAAATAATGGTGCTCATATGTTTTCTATTTTTATTTTTTATTTTTTAATTCTCTTTTTCTTTATCGCTACAGAAAGAAAGATTATTATGTCTTGGAAACACGAAAGAGCTATTATATCTGATAAGAGAACAAGTGGTGAAGTATAATCATTGATTGTGTAGACAATTTGATTGTTTAAATAAAAAAATTAGAGTAAGAAACTGTATTTAAAAATATGGTATTGAAGGAGTTGAATTTATAAAATTGTATTATAGGATTATAGTAATCAGTTATTTAAATTTGAGAAAAGGAAGAAGGTGTTGGAATCAAATTATCTGTTTAATATAATGCATAGGCCTGAATATCCATAAAAAATAAGTTCTAAGATGGCCGCCGTATTATGAGGAATGTTATGAGTCCTTTTTTTATGTTGTTGGCATTTTTTGCAGTAATATATGGAAAGCGAAGTACGGACTATGATTACTCGTGAACAAGGGAGCTGTGACTCCCGAAACGCGTTGGGTAATAGTGTCTGTGTGCCTTAATAAAGAGATCACGTAAGAAGACACCGTGTGGCAGAGGCGTCTTTCTGCAAGTAGGAAGCTATTTGTTTGGTATATATATATATATATATATATATATATATATATATATATATATATATAACCCCTTCTGTGCCCAGGACGTAATGGTTACGTCCTGAGGCACAGTGCTCGTGTGCCCAGGACGTAACCATTACGTCCTTGGGACAGAGCCCAGAGGGAGCGCTAGCGCTCCCTCTGTGGGGTTCCCCCCCTCCCACCAAATGCAGGGATGGAAGGGGAAGCCCTTCCCCTTCCACCCCCGACCACCCCACCCCTCCTGTGACATCAGTGCGCGATCGCGCGCTGACAATCACAGAGGCATCCTCCCAGCAGAGCTTCCATCGCGATCAGAAGAGAAATGCAAAGCATTTCTCTTCTGATCACATGGAGGAGGCCGGAGAGGCTTCAAAGGGAAGGAAATGAATTTCCTTCCCTTTGAAGTCTCTCTGAGCGTTTTAGCAGCCGGTTTGCAAGCAATCCGGCTGCTAAAACGCCCACTAGACACCAGGGATTTACTTTTTTTTAAGGAAATTGGCATGAGGGAGCGACCCTTTGGGCAAGGGTCGCTCCCAGGGGGGGCACTTTTTTAAAGGCCTTTTCTGGGCCCCCTGGGGGCAGATCGGCCTATTATTAGGCCGATCTGCCCCCAGGGATCTTTTTTTTTAGAGGTGGGGAGCGACCCCTTAGGCAAGGGTCGCTCCCCTAGGGGGGCAAATTATATTTAGGCCATTTCTGCCCCCCTTGGGGGCAGATTGGCCTATTTTTATGAGGCCAATATGCCCCCAAGGGGGACAGAAACCACTAGACACCAGGGAGTTGTTTTATTCTTCGTGAATTTCACGCAAGGGGAGCAACCCCTTAGGCAAGGGTCGTTCCCCTGGGGGGCAAATTTATTTTATTCTATTTTAATTAGGCCGATCTGCCCCCAAGGGGGGCAGAAACCACTAGGAACGGGGATTTTTTGTTGTTTTACAGATGGTGAGCGACCCCTTAGGCAAGGGTCGCTCCCCTGGAGGGGCAAATTGTATTTAGGCCATTTCTGCTCCCGTTGGGGGCAGATCAGCCGATTTTAGGTGAATCTGCCCCCAAGGGGGGCAGAGACCACTAGGCACCGGGGATCTTTTTTTTTGCGCCAATATCACGCAAGGGGAGCGACCCCATAGGCAAGGGTCGCTCCCCAGGGGGGGGGGGCAAATTTATTTCAGGCCATTTCTGCCCCCAGGGAAGGCAGAAACCTCTAGGCACCTGGGCAAAAAAAAAATGGGTGTTTTTTTTTCTTTGTTTGTTTTTTTAGGGCCGGGAGCGACCCATTAGGCAAGGGTCGCTCCCCTGGGGGGCAAATTGTATTTAGACCATTTCTGCCCCCCTTGGGGGCAGATCGGCCGATTTTAGGTCAATCTGCCCCCAAGGGGGGCAGAAACAACTAGGCACCGGGGATTTTTCTTTTGCGCCAATGACACGCAAGGGGAGCAACCCCGTAGGCAAGATTCGCTCCCCGGTGGGGTTGGGGGGCAAATTTATTTTAGACCATTTCTGCCCCCCCTGGAGGCAGATCGGCCTATTGTTCTTAGGCCGATCTGCCTCCGGGGGAGCAGAAACCTCTAGGCGCCAGGGCAAATAATTTTTTTGTGTTTTTTTTTTTTATTTTTTTTTTTTTATAGAGATGGGGAGGGACCCATTAGGCAAGGGTCGCTCCCCTGGAGGGCAAATTGTATTTAGACCATTTCTGCCCCCCTTGGGGGCAGATCGGCCGATTTTAGGTCAGTTACAACTAGGCACCAGTGATCTTTTTTTTGCGCCAATGTCACGCAAGGGGAGTGACCCCGTAGGCAAGGGTCGCTCCCCCGTGGGGTGGGGGGCAAATTTATTTTAGGCCATTTCTGCCCCCCCAGGGGCAGATCGGCCTATTGTTATTAGGCCGATCTGCCCCCAGGGGAGGCAGAAACCTCTAGGCACCTGGGCAAAAAAAAAATGGGTGTTTTTTTTTCTTTGTTTGTTTTTTTAGGGACGGGGAGCGACCCATTAGGCAAGGGTCGCTCCCCTGGGGGGCAAATTGTATTTAGACCATTTCTGCCCCCCTTGGGGGCAGATCGGCTGATTTTAGGTCAATCTGCCCCCAATGGGGGCAGAAACAACTAGGCACCGGGGATTTTTTTTTGCGCCAATGACACGCAAGAGGAGCAACCCCGTAGGCAAGATTCGCTCCCCGGTGGGGTTGGGGGGCAAATTTATTTTAGACCATTTCTGCCCCCCCTGGAGGCAGATCGGCCTATTGTTCTTAGGCCGATCTGCCTCCGGGGGAGCAGAAACCTCTAGGCGCCAGGGCAAATTATTTTTTTGTGTTTTTTTTTTTTTTTTTTTTTTATAGAGATGGGGAGGGACCCATTAGGCAAGGGTCGCTCCCCTGGAGGGCAAATTGTATTTAGACCATTTCTGCCCCCCTTGGGGGCAGATCGGCCGATTTTAGGTCAGTTACAACTAGGCACCGGGGATCTTTTTTTTGCGCCAATGTCACGCAAGGGGAGTGACCCCGTAGGCAAGGGTCGCTCCCCCGTGGGGTGGGGGGTCAAATTTATTTTAGACCATTTCTGCCCCCCTTGGGGGTAGATCAGCCAATTTTTGTTAGGTCAATCTGCCACTTAGGCAACATGGATTGGTGTGTGTGTATGCGTGTGTTTTCTTTAGGGAGGCAGCCCCTTGGGTAAGGGTCGCTCCCCAGGGGGACACATTACTGTTGGCCATATCTGCCCCCCATTGGTGGCAGATGGGCCTATTTTTGGAAGGCCCATCTGCCCCAAGGGGGGGCAGAAAGCCCACCAGAGGCCAGTGAGGTTTTTTTTCCAAAAATAAGAGGGTGGGGATATGGCCATACCCTCACCCCAAATAAATGGGGCCAAAGTTGTTCTGCCCACTAGTGGGCAGATGGTGCAATTACCCCTGATCCACATCCGGGGGGGGGGGGCAGAAAGTCTACTAGATGCCAGGGAATTAAAAAAAAATATATATATTGGGGTGGTGGCTACCAACCACTATGGGCCTGGTTACGCCCCCACCTCAACTGAAGGGGGTAACAGTCTTTCAGCTCTCCCCCGCACTCTAAAACATCTTATCCCACAGCAAGTAAGAAGACATTTGACTATTTTGGGTTTTAGTTTTACATTTGGGCCATGAGAACTTGGCTTACTCTCAAATTCGTCCCACTTGGAATGTTGACGGGTGCACTTTATGGACTTTTGGACGCTGCCATGTAGAAAAATCAACAAGACCTAGACACATCTGAAAACTAAACATCTGGGTGATTCCAGGATGGTGTGTTTCAAATGCACCCGTCACCATTTTTGTACCCACAATCCCCTGCAAACCTCCAACTTTGCTGGAAATCACACATTTTTCCCCAGTTTTTGTGATGGAACCTTCCGGAATCTGCAGGAATCCACAAAATTCCTACCACACAGCATTGTCTCATCTATACCGATAAAAATTCTGCTGCACTTGTCAGCCTAAAAATGTTTTTTTGCAAACTGCCCTTTTGGAACCCCTTTGTTCCCCCTCAATATCGACATGTTTTTGCCTTTTCCCTTTCACAAGCACTTGGCCCACCTACACAAATGAGGTATCATTTTTACCGGGAGACTGAGGGGAAAATTGGGTGGTATGAAATGTGTCTCAGTGCGGTGATCCCACATAGAAATGTGGGAAAAATTTGATTTTTAGCTAAATTTGAGGTTTGCTGAGGATTCTGGCTAAGAAAACATTGGGGGATCCACGCAAGTCACACCTCACTGGACTCCCTCGGGTGTCTAGTTTTCAGAAATGTCTGGGATTAGTAGGTTTCCCTAGAAGGCTGCTGAGCCCAGGACCAAAAACGCAGGTACCCCCCTGCAAAAACAGGTAGTTTTGTATTTGATAATTTTGATGTGTCCAGATCGTGTTTTGGGGCATTTCCTTTCGTGGGCACTAGGCCTACCCACACAAGTGAGGTACCATTTTTATCGGGAGACATGGGGGAACGCTGGGTGGAAGGAAATTTGTGGCTCCTCTCTGATTCCAGAACTTTCTGTCACCGAAATGAGAGGAAAAAGTGTTTTTTTGATTAAATTTTGAGGTTTGCAAAGGATTCCGGGTAACAGAACCTGGTCAGAGCCCCACAAGTCACCCCATCTTGGATTCCCCTAGGTGTCTAGTTTTCAAAAATGCACTGGTTTGCTAGGTTTCCTCAGGTGCCGGCTGAGCTAGAGGCCAAAATCCACAAGTAGGCACTTTGTAAAAAACACCTCTGTTTTTTGTGAAAAAATGTATTGTGTCCACGTTGTGTTTTGGGCCATTTCCTTTCGTGGGCGCTAGGCCTACCCACACACGTGAGGTACCATTTTTATCGGGAGACTTGGGGAAATGCTGGGTGGAAGGAAATTTGTGGCTCCTCTCAGATTCCAGAACTTTCTGTCACCCAAATGAGAGGAAAAAGTGTTTTTTTGGTCAAAGTTTGAGGTTTGCAAAGGATTCTGGGTAACAGAACCTGGTCAGAGCTCCACAAATCACCCCATCTTGGATTCCTCTAGGTGTCTAGTTTTAAAAAATCTACTGGTTTGCTAGGTTTTTCCCAGGTGCCGGCTGAGCTAGAGGCCAAAATCCACAGGTAGGCACTTTGTAAAAAAACACCTGTTTTCTGTGAAACAATTTGATGTGATTACGTTGTGTTTTGGGCCATTTCCTTTCCTGGGCTCTAGGCCTACCCACACAAGTGAGTTACCATTTTTATCGGGAGACTTGGGGGAACGCTGGGTGGAAGGAAATTTGTGGCTCCTCTCTGATTCCAGAACTTTCTGTCACCCAAATGATAGGAAAAAGTGTTTTTTGGTCACATTTTGAGGTTTGCAAAGGATTCTGGGTAACAGAACCTGGTCAGAGCCCCACACATCACCCCATCTTGGATTCCTCTAGGTGTCTAGTTTTCAAAACTGCACTGGTTTGCTAGGTATCCCCAGGTGCCGGCTGAGCTAGAGGCCAAAATCCACAGGTAGGCACTTTGTGAAAAACACCTCTATTTTCTGTGAAAAAATGTGATGTGTCCATGTTGTGTTTTGGGCAATTTCCTTTCGTGGGCGCTAGGCCTACCCACAGAAGTGAGGTACCATTTTTATCGGGAGACTTGGGGGAACGCTGGGTGGAAGTACATTTGTGGCTCCTCTCAGATTCCAGAACTTTCTGTCACCCAAATGAGACGAAAAGGTGTTTTTTTGGTCAAATTTTGAGGTTTGCAAAGGATTCTGGGTAACAGAACCTGGTCAGAGCCCCACACATCACCCCATATTGGATTCCTCTAGGTGTCTAGTTTTAAAAAATGCACTGGTTTGCTAGGTTTCCCCAGGTGCCAGCTGAGGTAGAGGCCAAAATCCACAGGTAGGCACTTTGTAAAAAACACCTCTTTTTTCTGTGAAAAAATGTGATGTGTCTATGTTGTATTTTGGGACATTTCCTTTTGTGGGCACTAGGCCTACCCACACAAGTGAGGTACCATTTTTATAGGGAGACTTGGGGGAACGCTGGGTGGAAGGAAAGTTGTGGCTCCTCTCAGATTCCAGAACTTTCTGTCACCCAAATGAGAGGAAAAAGTATTTTTTTTGGTCAAATTTTGAGGTTTGCAAAGGATTCTGGGTAACAGAACCTGGTCAGAGCCCCACACATCACCCCATCTTGGATTCCTCTAGGTGTCTAGTTTTCAAAAATGCACTGGTTTGCTTGGTTTCCCCAGGTGCCCGCTGAGGTAGAGGCCAAAATCCACAGGTAGGCACTTTGTAAAAAACACCTCTGTTTTCTGTGAAAAAATGTGATGTGTCCATGTTGTGTTTTGGGACATTTCCTTTCGTGGGCACTAGGCCTACCCACACAAGTGAGGTACCATTTTCATCGGGAGACTTGGGGCAACGCTGGTTGGAAGGAAATTTGTGGCTCCTCTCAGATTCCAGAACTTTCTGTCACCCAAATGAGACAAAAAGGTGTTTTTTTGGTCGAATTTTGAGGTTTGCAAAGGATTCTGGGTAACAGAACCTGGCCAGATCCCCACAAGTCACCCCATCTTGGATTGCCCTAGGTGTCTAGTTTTCAAAAATGCGCTGGTTTGCTAAGTTTCCCCAGGTGCCGACTGAGCTAGAGGCCAAAATCCACAGGTTGGTACTTTGCAAAAAACACCTCTATTTTCTGTGAAAAAATGTGATATGTCCACATTGTGTTTTGAGGCATTTCCTTTTGTGGGTGCTAGGCCGACCCACACAAGTGAGGTACCATTTTTATCGGGAGACTTGGGGGAACACAGAATAGCAAAACAAGTGTTATTGCCCCTTGTCTTTCTCTAAATTTTTTCCTTCCAAATGTAAAAAAGACGTCTAATTGAGAAATGCCCTGTAATTCACATGCTAGTATGGGCACCCCGGAATTCAGAGATGTGCAAATAACCACTGCTTCTCAACACCTTGGGGGTCATTCTGACTTTGGCGGGCGGCGGAGGCCGCCCGCCAAAGTCCCGCCGGCAGAATACTGCTGCGCGGTCAAAAGACCGCCGCGGTAATTCTGAGTTTCCCGCTGGGATGGCGGGCGACCGCCAGAAGGACGCCCGACAGCCCAGCGGGAAACCCCCTTCCATGAGGATGCCGGCTCCGAATGGAGCCGGCGGAGTGGAAGGGGTGCGACGGGTGCAGTTGCACCCGTCGCGATTTTCAGTGTCTGCATGGCAGACACTGAAAATCTTTGTGGGGCCCTGTTACGGGGGCCCCTGCAGTGCCCATGCCATTGGCATGGGCACTGCAGGGGCCCCCAGGGGCCCCACGACACCCCATACCGCCATCCTCTGCCTGGCGGCCAAAACCGCCAGAAACAGGATGGCGGTATGGGGGTCGGAATCCCCATGGCGGCGATTCCCCAGGGCAGCGGAAAACCGGCGGTACACCGACGGTTTTCCGTTTCTGACCGCGGCTGTACCGCCGCGGTCAGAATGCCCAAGGGAGCACCGCCAGCATGTTGGCGGTGCTCCCGCGGTCGTTGGCCCTGGCGGATTTTACCGCCAGGGTCAGAATGACCCCCCTTATCTTGTGGCCATTTTGGAAATACAAAGGTTTTCTTGATACCTATTATTCACTTTTTATATTTCAGCAAATGAATTGCTGTATACCCGGTATAGAATAAAAACACATTGCAAGGTGCAGCGCATTTATTGGCTCTGGGTACCTAGAGTTCTTGATGAACCTACAAGCCCTATATATCCCCGCAACCAGAAGAGTCCAGCTGACGTAACGGTATATTGCTTTAAAAAATCTGACATCGCAGGAAAAAGTTACAGAGTAAAACATGGAGAAAAATGGCTGTTTTTTACCTCAATTTCAATATTTGTTTATTTCAGCTGTTATTTTCTGTAGGAAACACTTGTAGGATTTACACAAATGACCCTTTGCTGAATTCAGAATTTTGTTTATTTTTCGGAAATGTTTAGCTTTCTGGGATCCAGCATTGGTTTCTCACCCATTTTGGTCCCTAACTGGAAGGAGGCTGAAAGCACAAAAAATAGTAAAAATGGGGTATGTCCCAGTAAAATGTCAAAATTGTATTGAAAAATTGGGTTTTCCAATTCAAGTCTGCCTGTTCCAGAAAGCTGGGAAGATGGTGATCTTGCCACCGCAAACCCTTTGTTGATGTCATTTTCAGGGGAAAAAACAAAAGCCGCCTTCTGCAGCCATTTTTCCCATTTTAAAAAACAAAACAAAATTGTCACTGTATTTTGGCTAATTTCTTGGTCTCCTTCAGGGGAACCCACAAAGTCTGGGTACCTGTAGAATCCCTAGGATGTTGGAAAAAAAGGATGCAAATTTGGCGTGAGTAGCTTCTGTGAACAAAAAGTTATGAGGGCCTAAGCGCGAATTACCCCAAATAGCCAAAAAAAGGCTCGGCACAGGAGGGGGAAAAGGCCTGTCAGCGAAGGGGATATTTATGTACACACACACACACTCACACACACATATATATTGTTTTGAAAAATCTTGAAAATGACAATCAAAGTAATAAATGTGAAAAATGTACAAAACATCACATTAACTGGTAAGTAATATTGTTTTCATGCTAGATATGTGTAAAATCATAAGATAAAAATAATTTCATATTACAAAATATGTTTCGGTATAAAAATGTAATAGATACCTAAAAAAGTCCTAAAAGTGAATTTTTTTTTTAAATATAAGTGCACTGTATATAGAAACTCAAAGCAAAAAGAATACATTGTGAAAAATGTATAAGAACAAAATGCAACATTTTCTTGTAAGAAATGAAAACAGGAAAAGACTTATTAAAGTTGAACACACCAAAAATGTGTTACAGCAATGACAATTATTGTATACCATAACAATCATTTTTGTAAAAAAAAAAGATGTGATAATCTGTGTTAAAAAATAAATCCTTGTAAACAAAAATTATAAAATAAATATATAGAGATATACATTCAGTTCACAACAAAATATATAATTGTACATGTTACTTTACTATAGACATTTACTTACAATTAGAACTACAAAAATCGTCCACAGCAGGGAAAGTATTGTACTTTGGAATGGAAGGTGGAATTTCCCCACTTCAAACTTTCCCACATTGGGAAAAGTGTTGAACTCTGGAGGCTTAGATTCAGTATTCCCTAAACATAACAATTTTGTTGAAAGAGTTAGGCTCTCATGTGGGGGTTTCAGATTTAATAATCCAGACTCAGCCAGATTGGAGAAAATGTGGAGAAAACAGATTAATTATTCCCACTCCAAGTCAAGCCACATTGGTGAAATTGTTAGATTCTGTGGTGTACACCTTTATTTTAACTATTCCATACTTAGTGACAGTGGGGAAACTGTTGGAATCTCAAAGGTCAGATACACTATTATAACTCCAAATTTAACCAAATTTGGAAAATTGTTGGACTCATTGTGGTTCAGACTGACTATTCCTGATCCAAATTTAGCCCCATTTTGAGAAGTGTTGGTCTCTTGAGGCTCAGATTTACTATCCCCACTCAAAACGAAGCCACACTCGGGTAATTCTCAGGGGCTCAGATTGACTATTTTCACTCCAAACTAAGCCAGAATGGAAAATAGTTACCACCTGGGGCAATCAAGTAAAAAAAATCAAACTACAAATAAAAGCAGATTAAAATAAAAAACAATTTTGTCATTAAATTTATCTTAGCTGCAAACATAACCACAAATTGAAAAATATTGTGTCCTTAGACATTTTATGAATTCATTATTAAAAATACAAAATTCATATATTTAAATTCTCTCTTAAAATATTAAAAATAAAATATTTATATATTTCTTTAATCTATTTAAAAATGTTTACATTTTAACAGCACATAGATTATATAGTGAAAAAAATCTAAATTGTTTAAACATTTTTATAAATCGCTATTTATTTTTTAACAAATAAAAATACATTATCTACTTTATCTAAATTAATTCAACATGCAATTTGCTAAATAAAAAATAACCATTGAAAAAATAAAAGTAATAATTAATAATATGCAATTATATTGTAAATAATGAACCACCATCTGAAACAATACACAACACAATAACATTCCCAAACCAATTTGGAAAAATAAAGTGAAATTTAATGAGCAAAAACACACCAGGTCATTCAGATATAAATAGGAAAACAAGAGATCTGTTTTTTTAAAAATGTTTTAAAGCAAAAAGTGCCTAGAAAAAGAAAAGGTTCATAAAAAATTAACAGTTTATGTTTTCAGGTCAACTGTGATGGAGTGGAAGGCCGATGACCCAAGAGGGATGCCTTGGTCAAAGTTTTTACCTTGAACCTCGAACTTCGTCTCTGAATGGGAAGTTGTCAAGGTCCAAAGGTTTTGGTGGTTGAGAGTCCCTCAAAGTTGGATATGTCTTCATTGAGCTCCCACTGAAGCCATTTGTTCTGTCATGAAAAGCTCTGAACAAGACAAAGCTGGAGTTTGCAGCTTCAAAGGGTGCTTTGTGAGTGAATTTGATTTGCTCCCTCTCCCTGGTCCAAAGGATTGCAATTGAATTAGGGCCTAATGTATGACAGTTAAACATAATAATTCTAAAGTAAATACTGGTGAAATATGAATCATTACTGTAGATGTTCAAATGCACCATCTACTGTGATACTGAATTGTTGTGATTCACAGTGGCAAAATACTGAGGCACTCATTATGAACTCGGCGGGAAAACCCTGCGTTGAAGTCCCCAGCACATTGAAGACCCCACCGGCCACATTAGGAACATTCAGATGGGCTGGCAGGCGGAAACAGTGTTTCCCCCAGCCAGCGCAGCTGAATGCAGGGCCTCTACATTGACGCCAGCTCCACATGGAGCCGGCAGCAATGTAGCAGTGAGGCGGGTGCAGCAGCATCCGTTGCGATTATCACTGCCCGTTAATTGGGCAGTGACATGCGCGATGGGCTGTGCCCCAAGGCACCCATTCTGCCAGTCTTTTCCTGACGGGGTATACCGCCAGGGAAAGGCTGGTGGAATCAGGTACATTATCCAGCGGGCAGCGCTGCTTGCAGCGCTGCCCTGTCGGATATGTAACTCCGCCGTTGTCCAGCTGCCTGGTGGCGGAAGCCTGGCGGTGGAGGACTTACGCCAGTGGAGGTTTTGCCACGTCTAATATATGGTAGTCTGGGCCGCCATGCCGGTTGCGTTAATTACTGCCACCGCTGGCATGGCGGCCTAGACCGCCATGTTCAAAATGAGGGCCTGACTAATTGATAACATCAGTGAACCAAAAAGTGAAGCAGGTGCACTGTTAGAGAAGAGAATGGATGAGTAGAGACCACTATTTCAGTACTCAGCCAGTATTACTAATACTAAAATGGCAAGCCAAATATTAGCTGCAGATACTTCCAGAAAACAAAAGTTCAGCAATGCCGAAAATCTAGGTGGATGAGTCTGTGGTAGAAAGAGTCGAACTCTTTGGCAAATCATCTACTAATGTCCTAAAAACCACCAAAAATGAATATGAGAAATAATTAGAAATCACATTAACACTGTGGGAGTCACAAACAGGATCACAGAAGAAATCAGGAAGTAGTGGTATGATTTAAAATCTTGTATGAAATTAAGATTGTTAGCTAGATGAGCATCGGCTACTGGCACATGAGGTGGTCTGCGTACAGAAACCCCTGAGTACCAATGAGGAGATGATTGCTTCCGCATTTCAACCGGACACACTCAGAAGTGTCGGTAACATGGATACTCTAGCCCAGTGGCCAGCATGACAGGTGAGGCACCACTGAAGTATATATGGAGGTCAAAATAAGGAGCATGTATGTAGGCTATGATAAGCTGTAATAGGCACACTCATGCATACACAAATTACCCCCAGGTTCCAGTCCTCGTTCCCTTCATTACCTGTGGCGATAACCTTCTCCAAGACAGAAGAATAGACTTAAGGAATGCTATCCCCTACCCACCCCCCCCCCAACCACCTCAGGAGTACATAACCCATACTTACCCAGCATTCTGTCTGTTCTTTTTTTCTGTCTCTGACTGATAGACTTGAGGACTGGAGGGATCTGCTCCTGCCAGGTGGGGGTTTCTCTCAGTGGGGGTCTTGTTCTTCCTCCTGCAGGGTGCTAAGGAAGTGTTCCTGCCTGCACCTCCCTGTCTGCTGGGCTCACAAGAGGTGCAGGGGTTTGTTTCTGGGCCAGGGCCCGTGGGTTGGGTCCTTCATTCTCGCAGTCAGTTGTGACAGCCTGTGGCTTCTGGGTTTGATGGTACCCGGGGATGAGGTGCCTGAGACTTTTGCTGGTTCTCTGCTGCACCAGTTTCAATGTTTTGCTCTAGTGGATATGCCTGTTCTACCTTGGATTCAGGAAGTACTGAAGTGGGAGTGGAAGGATCCTGATAAAATCTTGATGCCCAGGTTTATGGCCAATTTATATCCCTTGAAAAATAAGAGTCAGGACCTGCCAGACTCCTTTGTAGCTAGTTTGGTAGGGCGCAGTTCTCTAGCTGAGGATGCCATCATCAGGGATGCAGTGGATAGGCAGGTCGATGCTGCCCTTAAGATGGTGTATTCTGGGGCTCATCTGGCTCTGTGTACACAGATTTATGGCACTTTTGTGGCACAGTCACTGATTTCAGATCTGAAGGGTCTTTATCGGGCCCCAGATGAGTCTTCAGACTGCTCAAGGGTGCTGGAGCACATTGAACGTCAGGTGGAATGCCTGTCAGATGTGTCCTTTGATGTTGTCAGGGCCTCAGCCCTTTCTGGTGGGGCTTGTGTGGTGCCATGGCATAGTTTAGTTGGGAATGATTGGAAGATGGATGCTGCGCAAAGATCCTTCACTCTCAGGATGCCTTTTTAAGGGTCTGTTTTGTTAGGCGCTGAGTTGGAGGCAAAGCTTCATAAAATATTTAAGGAAAATAAACATTCTTCTTCTCTTAGGTCTTTGCCTGGTGATTGTCAGCCTTCCAAAAACAAGTCCCTCCTGCATCAGCCTGCGAGGAGACCGTTTACATGTCCCTAAGGACAGTTTTCTGGGGATTGGGGTCATGACAGGAAGCCTACATTCTCCCCTCAGAAGCCTCGCTCCTGACTCTATGGTAGAGCCAGTTGTCGGTGTGGGCAGACTTCTGTAGCTTTTTTTGGAGCCCTGGAGGGAGACTACGTCAGACGCCTGGGTTTCTGACATTGTGCAGTCAGGTTACAAGACCGAATTTGGGGGGGTTCCCTCCTCTTTCAGGGGTGTGGCCGACTCCTTGGCCTGACAATACCATGAAACGCACATCTTTGTCTCAAGGGATTCAGGCTCCTCTGGAGAAAGGTGTGATTCTAGAGGTACCTCTCCTGGAGCAGGGGCAGGGGCTTTACTCTGTAATTTTCGTGGTAGCCTAGTCCACTGGGGGCTTCAGGTTGGTGCTGGATCTGAAAGCTTTGAACAAATTTGTGACTCATGTCTCCTTCAAGATGGAGACGTTGCAACGCATCATTAACTTATTGGTCAAAGCGCATCTGATGTGTACTCTGCCTTGCAAGACACCTATTACCATGTTCCGATTCACCCTCTCTCCCAGCCATTTCTGCTGTTTTACGTCAAAGGTTCCCACTTCCATTTCAGGGTGCTTCCATTCAGGCTCAGGTCAGCTCTGAGGGTGTTCACCAAGGTGGTGCCCCTTCTGGTGGCCTGCTTGCATCTTCGGGGGATCTACCTCTACCCCTAACTGGACAACTGGCTGTTTTTCGCCCCAACCAGGGATCTGGTTCTCCAAGACATGCAATAAGTTTGTGCTATTTGCCAGGCCCTTAGGTTCCTGATAAACTGGGGAAATGTCAAGTGGTCCCCTCGCAAGATCTAACTTTTATAGGGGCCAGATTCCACATGGATAGCAACAGGGTATTCTGCCTCTTCCCTGGGTGGGGGGGCACTGCAATCCTTAACTCAGGAGATCTTGGGCCTGTCTGCTGTGCCAGTCCACACTTGGCTTCGTCTTTTTGGGTACATGGCAGCAGGAGTGTTCACAGGGCCGTGGGCCTGCTTTGGGGTCTGCCTCCTCTGGCTTCATCCCCTGTCCCTAAGGGATCCTCGCTCAGGAGACTTAGACTTGCTGGTTCCAGTATCTTCTCCAGCTCTTGTTCCGACTCTTGAGTGGTGGTCTCTGGGGGAGTATCTCTCTCCAGGGGTGTTCCTCTGCAGCCGGATCCTCCTTTGGTCGTAACTATGGATGCTCGCTCTTTTGGTTGATTGGCTACGCGCTATCTTCAGGCTTGGTGGTCTCTTCGGGAGAGTCCACGCTCCTCCAATTGGCAGGAGCTGATGGCAGTGTTCAGGGCTGTCATGGAGTTTAAAAATTCCCTGGTGGGGCATCACTTAGTGGTGCGGTCTGACAACCAGGTTATGGTTGCCTATCTGAACAACCAGGGGGAATCAAGTCTCGCTCCCTAAATGTGGTGGCTGGACTCTTGTTTCAGTGAATGGAGGGGAATCTGCAGTCCTAGTGGCTACTTATGTTCCACATGTAGACAACGGAAATGTGGATGCTCTCAGTCGCTTCTGTCTCCTGTCTCAGGATCTCTCTCTCTCTCGGGGGATGTTTCTCCAAGTGTGTGAAAGGTTTGGTGTACTTTATCTGGATCTCTTTGCTTTCCTGCTCAATGCTCAGTTGCCCGGTAATACCTGTTTTTGGCAGGAAGGGGCCTGGGTGGGTGGATGCTTTGGTGGTCACTTGGCCTCATTGTCTGTTGTATGCCTTCCTGCCAGTGGCACTGATTCTGAGGATTTTGGCATGGTTGTTGCAGGAATCTTGAGTTGTGATTCTGGTTGTTCCTTTCTGGCCTTGGCAGTCATGGTTTCCCATTCTTCGGAGGCTGGCTATTCAGGGGCCGTGGTTGATACCTTGCCTCCCATCCCCTCTTCTGTCAGTGCCCCCTCTGGATCTCCGGCACCTGCAGCTGTTGGTTTGGAAGTTGCTAGGAGGGGATTGCACTGCAAAGGTCTCCCTCCCCAGTTAGCTTTGGCTATTCAACAATTGAGGAAGCCTGCTTCTTCGAAATCTTATAAGAGGCACTGGGGGAATTTGTGGTGTTTTCTTGGGGGTTTGCCCCCTTTGGATTGTTCCCTGGCGGATGGTCTGCAGTTTTTGTGGGGGGGGGGGGCCTGAGGAACGTCTTTCTGTCTCAACTTTCTGGCCCAGTGGGCCACCATTAAGGCTTTCCGTTCCTCTTGGGGTAATTGGTGGATGTGGATGATCTAGTCTCATGTCTACTGCGTAGCTTTTCCCTCCCTCGCCCTGTGGTCTGACCCTCTTTTTCTCTCTGGGATTTACCTTTGGTCTTGAAGGCTTTGGTGTCTTTCCCTTTTTAGCCACTGGAAAACCGGGGATATTAAGTTTGTCACTTTTAAGGTGGTTTTCCTGGTTGCAATTACTTCTGCCAGGGGGATTGGGGAGTTGGGTGCCCTTATGGCAAGTGAGCCTTTTTTGTCCTTTCCTGCTGAGGGTGTGGTGTTGAAACTGGATTCCTCTTTTGTCCCAAAGGTGGCTTCACATTTTCATTGTTCCCAGGAGCTGGTTTTGCCAGCGTTACCTTCTTGTGTAGAGTGGAGGTCGGCGATCTGGATTGGTCTTTGCTGGATGTGTCCAATGCTATGCGGATTTACTTGGATAGGACTCAGCAGATTCAGAAGATGGACTCCCTGTTTGTTTCTTCTGGGGCATCTTCTAGGGGTGAGAATGCTTCTTCTTTTTCCATCAGCTGGTGACTTAAACTGGTTATTGCACTAGCCTACTCAGCTTCTGGTGTTCAGTTCAGCTTCCAGTTGGGGTGAAGGCCCATTCGACCGGGGGTGGGGGGATGGGGGGAGGGTCTGCTTCCTCGGCTGAATTGCGGGCGGTCTATTGCTGAAATTTGCTGTATGGCTTCTCGATCTTCTTCTAATACTTTTGTTCAACATTATTGACTCTGGAATGTTTTGGGAGATGACACAAATTTCGGTTTGGGGGTTCTTCAGGTGGTTTGCTCTTGACCTGTTTGTGTGTTGTTTCTTTTCTTTTTCTTTTTTTCCCCTGTGCTTGCATTAAACTTACTCTGTGAATACTGGCATTCACTGAGTTGCTGTCTTTTTGTTATGTTTTCTATGCGTGTGGGGAAGGCCGGTGTTGCTGGCTTTGGTATTCTCCACAAATAATGAAGGGGAAGAGAACTGGAGGGGCCTGGGGGTACTGTCCTATTACTTACCGGTAACCGTCATTCCTCATGGTCCTTTAGTCCTCATCCTCTTCTTTATGCCCCTTCCTTCCTCCCCTGGGACCGGCCTTTCTTTATGAGCTTGGTAGGTTCAGATGGAATTATGGGTAAGTATGGGATATGTACTCCCAGTGGGAGGGTGCGGGGGTAGGGGATAGCGGTCTTTAAGTTCTTTTTTCTGTCTTGGAGATGGTTATCTACTCAAGTAATGAAGGGGACAAGGACTACAGGACTAGGAGTATTGAGGATTACCGGTATGTAATGGGGCATTAATACAAACTAATTTCTCAAAGTTTATAATCCATAGCAAGCCATAAGAAACACAATTCATCGTGTGTCTAGTAGTGATAATATTAATGTACCTTTAATTCAAAATACAAATTAAACAACATAAAAGATAATGTTTAACAATCGTTATTTATAAGTCCTGAACATCTTTAACATGAGCCTCAATTTTTAACCTTTCAAACACTATTTTTTGATTCTTACTATACCTACAATTCCAAAGAATGGTATCATATGCACTTTCACCGAAGAACCACATTCAAAATGACTATTGTTTCTCAACACAGAACCATCTACCCAACGTCCCATGCAAGTGGAGAAATTACACCAGGCTTGGGCAGTCGGGCAAGCATGCCAGTAGATATAGATGCACCTACGAGAATGACATTGCCACTTCTTTTGTTACTCAGTCAAAATCATAGCCCCAATTGCCAAAGTTACTGTCACTTGATGACACTCCATTCCTTGATCATTCATAACAACTACTAGGCCAGGTATTCGAGAACCAACTCAAAGATGCTGCAGCATTGCTACAACTTCATCTGCATACAGGACAATATTTAAAAAAGTCCTTTGATCAGTTGCCAAGTGGATGAAGTCTAATCCTCTTAGGCTGAAAACGAACAAAACCAATGTTCTTTTCTGTGACAGTACTTCTATGTGGTCCTCCAATTGGTAGGCAGACATTTTTGGATCCCTGACTACTCCCACTTCCTCATCTTGAAATCTAAGCATTATTTTTGATCATCAGCTGTCCTTTAGGATCCTTAATAGTAAGCTCATGTCGATCTGTTTTCTTATAATGAAGCTCATTAGGAACATTACTCCTTCCATACTCAGTACTTCAAGGAAAACCTTGGTACAAGAGTTCATAACTTCAAGATTGGATTCCTGGTTACTCGATCCACAGCTCAAGCAGATTCAAAAAGGTGCAGCTCGCCTGGTTCTGGGTGTCAACATGCGCTGTCATATTTCATCCCATCTTACCCAGCTACACTGGCTGCCTATTAAGAAACACTTTATTTAAATCTCTTAGCTTTAATGCACAAAGCCCACTATGGCCCTTCCTTTAAATAACCATGCGGCCTCTCCTGTTAATTACATCTTTACAACTTTACATCCAGTTCTGTACATTTTGTTCTCAACTTGTTCTCGCTCCTATATTCAGAAAAAAAACACCCATGCTTATAAGAATTGTGCGCCTCTCTTTTCTCATTTTAGCCCACAACCGGACCCTTTGCTCCAGTTCTTTACATTTTTACATATTTACATCCAGTTCTTACATCTTGTTCACATCATTAAATTCAGAAACACGTGCTTGGAAGGCCAAGCATTCACGTGGTAATGGTAAATGTTTGGAATGCTCTTCCTCTCAGCCGCCGAACTGAACAATGACTGAAATCACTGAAAGATTACCTATTTTCTGCCGAGCTGGAGTGACTAGGTTATCAATCAATTTGTCCTGAGACTAGCTCCAGGACAACCTTTTTCTGGGTATCCATACACTTTGTAATTTCAAATTCATTCATTAATACATTTATTTAGTGTAAATGAAAAATAATTGTTGGCAATCACTGCTCTACATACTTTTTCTTCAGACGAATGTACAATGTCTTGTCCAGATGTATGATGATTAGAAAAAGATCCCTTTCCCTCATCAGGACCATCAGAGATTGATTCTTTTGCCAAGCCCCTACACATGACAAGGCTTTGTAGCGTTGTATAAACTGCAGTCATCTTTCAACATGTGCCTGGATTGTATTGCTGTCGATGTTACAACAAAATATACATTTAATACATTTGTTTAAAACTGACATTTCTATCCTCAGGTACACTATTGGATATCTCATCTAATTGTTTACAAAGTGAATTGGGAATTTTTCCTTCCATTTCCAACGTAAAAGGGATAGGATAAGAGTGACTTCAATGGTTGGACATTGCCTTGCTTTAACATATTTGTAATTACTCACTTTCGTTTGAAAACAAACATATTGGTATTGCTTAATTAAACACATGCCTTTCACACAAAAATACACACTTTTAGGATGATATTAGTACCAGGATGCCTGTATTTAATAACCAACATGTGTCTGTTTGTCACCCGTCCCCATAAAAAAATTAAAACAACAAATGTGATTTTTTAAGCACTGACAAGATTTTTTTTTGGGGGGGGATTGACATAGAAAGTAGACTCAAGTTGTGTGAGCTGGCAGGGTTGCCATTAAATTAAATCGACTAATTGTATTACAAAATGTAAGGTTCAAAACCAGGCTTCAAAAGTACTGTTTAGTGGTCTAAATTATGACGTATCATAGATAGCACCGCAGAAAGAAAATTTTGCAGAGTTTTCAGATGTCTTTAGGTTGATATTTATATACTGATCACATCTATAGTATATGGTAATTTGTCTGTAAAAGTAAACAGTAAAACAAAAGACCGAAGGCCATCAATTAATTGTCTATCAATATAGTATGGAATTGTAGTTCAATATTACCTTAGTAAATGGATATAATCTCCTTGCTGAAGAAAGATCTAAATATATACAACTGTGAGGCGCGATGGGTTTCTCTAAAAATGCAGGCTTGGTAATAGGAAAGGGGCATTTTCTTCAGTGTTTGATGGTAACCATGGTTACTGTCAGAGGTATAGAAAACTCTGAAACACTTTAGTCTACGTTGAACCACCAAGTCTAGTGATAAATGGAATCAAAAGCTATCAACACATCTGACTTCTTTGAGACTGCACTGGCCCACTCGAAAAGAATTATTAAAGATTCACAGTTCATCCCATCCAACATAAATTAGACAAGATTATAATGAATTGTCCAACAGCTCTTAATAGCAGCTAAATGATGTAAATATGAGCTGACCTACAAACATAATTTCATGAAATCCAATTTATTCAAGACATGAAATGTAGGATATGCACGAATAAAGGTATCTCTATTAATTTAAATACATTTCTCAACAAACATCACACAACAAAAGACGTGGCAGGTGCCATGGGTTTGCAGCACAATACTTGTTGGACATTATCAACATCCAAATCCACAGGTGCACCCGTACAATCTGAAGGTTTCATTTTATATGGTGAATTCATGTATACTGTATGTAAGAACCTGTGATATTGTTTACTTTAGACTTTGTTACTGAATTGTGATATGGCTAATCTTTAACACAAACACTTTGTATTCTTTCCTTATTTTTAGTCTTTAAGTTTTAATTGCCTGGACAAATAAATTGTGTTTGTGTGTGCATTATAATTTAGTTAGCCACAGATTATATATTATTCAATAAGAAATAAAATACATTTCTGTGGAAAAACAGATTTTCAAAATGTGTTGATTAAATACCATGACTTTTTTACTGTTCCGTCAGTGTTATCGTTGTCAATCAAATGAATCACACTATGGAACATTGATGAGATTTCCAGGGTTACTAAGGCACAGGTAGGAGACACACCTCCCAACCAGGGTGGAATATGCCACAGTGTGTGCTCCCCTGCTGGGGGACCACTTGCCATATTAGGAAATCCCAAACAGGCAGGTGGGAATTACTGTGGCTAGGGCCAGTGGCTCCTTGTCCAGAAACTGCATTTTCCTCCATGTGTGAGAAGCAGAGCAGTGTTTTGTAGGGGAGAGTGACAGGGTATCTAGCAGTGCAGGAAGTGGTAGGTTTGGCAGACAGTAAGCTGGCACCTGGGCAAGGAATGTGGACTCCATGGTAGGTTCAGCAAACAATCCCAGTGTGCTGCTTGAATTGGTGTGCTTCTGTTTCTAGAGTGGAGGAAAGAGCACAAGAAATAGTACAGCTGACAAATAGGTGTCTGGCAACTGCAGGTAATGTGCTGCTTTCGAAATCTCACGTCATGACCTTTCTCACATCCAGCACCTGTGTCCCCCCATCTCCATTTCCTATTGTGTTTAAATATTTTTGGTCATTTGTCCTTGCATTCTGATGTCTCCTGCAGTCTCTGCACTTTGAGAACCTGCAGCCACAATGTCTACTTCCTCTACTTTGGTCGGCTCCTGAGCTGTATACATGTAGCTTGCGGACTAGTTAAAATCTCAGGAGATGCCCTTACTGATAAGTCACCCTATCTGCGTGGCTCCATATGTTTGCATATATTGCTTAACAGGTCCTAGGCCTCCATATTTTTGTTTTTCTTTACACTGCTGAAATCCAAAATCCATTGTATCAGTCGTTCTGGGTCATGATGAGATTCACTAGGTCTCCTTCGTTCAACATTAGCAGCCTCAAATAGTCATCTATCTCTCCACTTCATCTTTTACCCAGGCCTGCAGTTTTCCTGGGGTTCTGCTCCTCACCATTAGGGAAACTGCTTCTCTGAGAAAAGGAGATATTGCATTATGATTCTGTGACCTTTATACCTACCAGTTCCCAACTCTCCTTTAATGGCACAGAACTTTGCAGAATGGATACTATGGGGGTCATTACGACTCCCGCCGGACGCGGTGACCGCGCGCCTGGCGGGAGCCGCCAAAATACCGTACTGCGGTCGCAAGACCGCAGCGGGTATTTTGAGTTTACCCCTGGGCTGGCGGGCGGCCTTCAAAAGGCCGGCCGCCAGCCCAGGGGAAAACGACCTTCCCACCATGAAGCCGGCTCGTAATCGAGCCGGCGGAGTGGGAAGGTGCGACGGGTGCTACTGCACCCGTCGCGTATTTCACTGTCTGCTATGCAGACAGTGAAATACAAGCGGGGCCCTCTTACGGGGGCCCCTGCAGTGCCCATGCCATTGGCATGGGCACTGCAGGGGCCCCCAGGGGCCCCGCAACACCCCCTACCGCCATCCTGTTCCTGGCGGGCGAACCGCCAGGAACAGGATGGCGGTAGGGGGTGTCAGAATCCCCAAGGCGGCGCAGCATGCTGCGCCGCCTTGGAGGATTCTGACGGGCAGCGGAAAACCGGCGGGAGACCGCCGGTTTTCCTGCACTGACCGCGGCCAAAGCGCCGCGGTCAGAATGCCCTAAGGGGCACCGCCAGGCTGTCGGCGGTGCTCCCGCCAACCGCGAGCCTGGCGGTCACAGACCGCCAGGCTCGTAATGAGGGCCTATGTTTGTTGTGCTCACTCGGCAAAGTTCTTTTGTTTTCAAAAAACAAAAGTCCTTATTTATAGTTTTGACGGATGGAGTTCTGTCTGTTGGGGTGGCAAAGGGCATTGGGCCCTCATTACGAATATCGCATCTTAAGCAGGCACACTCGCGGTGGCGGTCAGACCACCGGCAAAGTGGCGGTCCAACCTCTACATTACAACTGTGGTGAAAGTGCCACAGTCGGACTGCCGGCACCGCCACTTTTAGGCTGGCTGAAGGCCTGGTGGTGCTGGCGGTCTTAATCCGCCAGGGCAGTGCTGCTAGCAGCGCTGCCCTGGGAATATTGACCCTGTGTCCGCCAGCTTTTGTATGGCGCTTCCATCGACATGCAAAGGCTGGCGGAGATGGGGTGCCTGGGGCCCAATGGGGGTTCCTGCACTGCCCATGTACTTGGCATTGGCAGTGCAAGGGCCCCCATGGACAGCCCCGTTGCGCTTTTCACTGCCTGAATTACAGGCAGTGAAAAGCGCAAGGAGTGCTTTTGCACCCAACGTACTGCAACATTGCCGCTGTCTCGATTACACGCTCTTTCCGTAATAGGGCAAACGGGTGGGAAACCGGAGTTGCGGTTTTCTTGCCCAAAGAGTTTGGCAGGCGACCTCTGCTGCCCGCCAAACTCATGATGAGGCCCTGAGTGTCGGATTTAGAGTTCCATGGCCGGTTTAATCAGTCTTAAATGTGACATATTACATGTGTCATAGTATATAATACACCTATAATACAGTGTTTGGGCTATCATCACGTTTGTGATGGAGTAACCAGTCCCTCATCCCCGTAATAATCTATCCATCAAATCGGGAGAGGAGCCCCGGCCCAGCAGTCATCTCTGTGCTTTGAAAAGAACTCCTGTCACTGCAGTTTCCTTCAGTGTACAAACACAGCCATAGTCAATAATGATAGACACCCACCAACTTTCCAGGTTTTTTGTTTTTCAGAAACACATAAGAACTAATAACACCTATACTCTGGGAGTTTTTTCCCAGCGTTGCAGTTTATTCCACGAGGCAGTAGGTAGAAGCTTTCCATCAACCGAGCCAGTGCGATCTCTGAAAATAAACAATTGTTCTAAATTAGGTGGGTGCACTGAGGGTTTTGACAGACATCACCTGTGTCACATTGTGATGAAGTACCCTGTTTACCAAATAGGAAATCATCCCAAAGCAGGAGCTTTTTACTTGAAAAAAAAACCAATTGTTCTGTGCCAATGCCATTCTTAATTTCTTTGCCCACTATTACCATGCCCTGCATTGCAGTACCAAGAGGAAATTCTACTGAAATTCTACTGATGGTCTTCTTGCCTCAGTGAGAGCAGGGTGACAAAATAGAACCTGGTCGCCCAGTGAATAATGAGACCCAGATTAAAGCTTTATGCAGGGATATGAGGTGAAAAACTGCACGTTTGACAGAGGGGGAGCCCAGTCAGGTTTTATTAGGCCCCCACACCTACCCCCCCCGCCAACCTATAAATAATGCCCTCAACAGCTTCCTCTTGACCACTTAGGAGTCACTCAATTAAGGGCAAATTTAAGAGCCCCTAGCGCCATTCCAAAACCACATTAGCATCATTTTATTTACACTAATGCAGTGTTAGCAGGCCAAAAAAGCTGCCCCATATTTACAAAGCGGACCCATAAATGCTTTACACCACTTTGTAACCCTTTGCGCTACATTATGCCTGTACCAGCCATAATGAATACAAAGTGGGCATTCCCCTGTTAGGGGTGGGCAAACAAATGGCGCACAGAAATCTAAGAGATTTCCTTTCGCCATTGTTTTCGGCACCTTTAATGCCTGCTCTGAGCAAGCATTAAAAGGAGACTTCAATTGGTCACCATGGGCCTCTGGGTGCTTTGCAGGATTAACGTCAGAATTTTTTATGCTAATCCTGCAAAACGCCAGACTAGCATTAACAATTCTGACACTAGTCCCCTAATTACCACCATGGTGTGCTGTATTCTAAATACCAATGGCACATGGATGGCGGTAGAGGGTCGCTAAGGAGTGCATTAAGGGGTCCATTTTACTAAAATATGCCCCTGAATGTATGGGTATACATGAGTTTGCATTCCAAACATCATCTCATAAACAAAGGCAGGCAAATACGAAAATGAATGTGACACCTCCAGTACACCTCTTTCCAGAACCTACCATTAATAGACCCTGAGAGGAAATAGGAGGAACTTGCCCAGTATTCAAAACACTGTTTTCCTTTGCACAGTCTAATGCCCCAACTGCCCACCCTTAATCTCATGGGAAAAATCATTCCAAGATTAGCAACATAAATGCCTGCAGATGCACGTTAGGCATCTGGGAGAAAGGATGCACTGCAAAGCTAAGATGTATGATGGACAAAGCCTATTTGCATATTTTCAAATCAGATTTGCTACTTTTCAGAATTAAACTAGGATTTTTTGTGAACCTAAGCAGGACAGAAGCTTTCAGTGGTATCCAGACATTGTATCAGTGGAATGCAGAAATTGTAGAGAAAGAGTATCCCATCCAGACAAAATCTGTTGACTTTTGATATTTGCAGAAAATATTTACTTGTGTTTCATAGTCATATATAGTGCAGCGTAACCAAAGCATTGTCAGTGCGCTTTGTAGGTTTCCAAGCAGACAATATCATTTTCTGCTACACCGACCAAGGGGCCAGATGTAGGAAACAGTTTGCGACTCGCAAATGGCAAAAATTGCCGTTTGCGAGTCGCAAACTGGAGTTTCCTATGCAGAAATGCATTTTGCGAGTCGGAACCGACTCGCAAAATGCATTTCCGACTCGCAAATAGGAAGGGGTGTTCCCTTCCTATTTGCGAGTCTGAGTGGTATGCAATACCATTTGAGACCGCGTACGCGGTCGCAAATCGTATCGCAGTTACCATCCACTTCAAGTGGATGGTAACCCACTCGCAAATTGGAAGGGGTCCCCGTGGGACCCCTTCCACTTTGTGAATGGACCAAAAATATTTTTTCAGGGCAGGGAGTGGTCCCAGGGACCAATCCCTGCCCTGAAAAAATACCGAAACTAAAGGTTTCGTTTTTTTTTTTAAGTGCAGCTCGTTTTCCTTTAAGGAAAACGGGCTACACTTAAAAAAAAAAAAACTGCTTTATTGAAAGCAGTCACGAACATGGTGGTCTGCTGACTACAGCAGGCCTCCATGTTTGCGAGTGCCTATACTCGCTATGGGGCCGCAATTTGCGACCCACCTCATGAATATTCATGAGGTGGGTCATTGCGACCCCATAGCGAGTTGCAGTCGGTGTCTGAGACACCGTACTGCATACCAATTTGCGAGGTGCAAATTGCGAGTCGCATGGACTCGCACTTTGCACCTCGCAAATTTTTACGTTGCTACATCTGGCCCAAGGTGCTATAATAGTGCCTTAATCAATGAGTGAACCCTGGAACAGATATTCATTATGAACTTGGACTGAAGGATGTAAGGAGCATAAACTTGGAGAAACAAGAACATAGAAAGAGTAGGACTTAGGACAATTGGCAGGAGATCAGCAGAAGGAGGAAAAATAATCTGGACAATCCCACAAGTCTAAAAATCATAGTTAGGTGTTATGAGAAGTTGAAAGAAGAGAAGAAAATGAGAGTCAGTGACAACAGACATGTTGAGCAGACAAAGCAAGAATACGTGATAGAAAGATGGTTGATGTGAGGGCGAGAAGGTGAGTCTTAGAAAGGGAAGGTAACATTCAGCTCCCTGAGAAGTAGTGTTTGCTGTTTAGTAATTGATTAAAGGATGAGTGCCACATACACTGGTTACCATGAGTGAACAGGTAAGGACAGGGATTGGTGAATCTGGAATGTGTCGAACATTAGGGAGACTTAAGGATGAAAATGGAACTGAAACAGATGTGTTTTGAGGCTTCTTCGGGAATAAAAGCTTGTCCATAATAGCTGATGTCTTCTGACAGAAAATGTTAAAAGCATAGGACAGCACCAGAAAAAGACTTGCTGTCAGTCCAATGGCGAGGGATTGTTTTTTTTAATTTAAAGTTGGAAAGTGCCTCAGACTTCTGCCTGGGACTGTCACCCTATGCAACAGAAAGGGGAGTATATTTTTTCCTATGTTGGTTCATTCAAAGTTGCAGTATGATTGATTTGTCTACTCCACCTTCCTGAGGCTAACGTATAGTGACTGAGAAAAGGAATTCCTGGACTCCATATCTGGGATTTCATACACATAAATTCAGTGGTCAAAGACACTGTATCAATGGTAGAAAGGGCCTAATTGTGTACTATTATTGAGATAATGGTCGTTATTCAGACTTCTCTCTGTATACTGCTGGGCAGGAAATACAGCTCGAAAGAAGCACTTGCCAATTGATATTGCTGTAGCTGGACAATAGTGGATGTTTGGTCTCCTTTAATAACAATTTCTGTTAGTGGAAATCAATTAAGTTATGGATAGTAAAGGCCTTTTTTAATGCCCTTCGTGTTCCACCTTGGACAAAAAGTCCTTTCTTTTTTACTCTGTTTTTCTAGCAAAGCTGTTTCTTTTTATTGAACAATCCTGCAACAAAAGGCCCCATCAGGCACAGGCCTTCCCTACTAACCTAGCCTTTTTTCTGGTCACCCAGTCCAGTGCCTTAGGTGCCACTCATTGGACAATTAACTCTCTATCAGAAAACTACTGCCTTTGAATCCCATGTGAAAGGAACTTCTCGTAGCAGAGGGCACATTCCATTCCTTACACCTACTAGCTCCTAAGAGACCTTCAAAATATTCCCTTCCTTGATATCCACATTTTCTTTCTAACTCTGTGATGTCCCTTTGGTTGTGCTGTGGTAATTAAAAGATACAGAAGGTGATACTTCTAATCTATCCAATTGCATCCACATATTTTTTAACTCATTCTATCTGAATGTCTAAAAAGATGCACCATCACCTGTATCCCACTGCACCTGCTGAGTAGCAACCAACATCTCAAACAGGTTTCTAGGACTTTGTATGAAGCCTACATTTCATCTCTGCAGTAGCACTTTCGTACCTCATTGAAATACATACCTTACTAGGCTTGGAGGTCTAGCAGGAAAAGTTCAGAACTCTGACAGTGGGGCACCAGCAGAAAAAACTCAGATCACGAATTTGGAAGATTCAGTTTTGTGCTCCTTGTCTGACCTAGTGTTGGGTCTGGATATTACTTTTTGCCTTTTGACATGGCCACAATTGTGAATTACCCTGCCTTTAGAATTCATAAAAAAAATATGTAATCAACTTTTTCCTTTCGGCAAAAACTCTCAATGTATTGTTTAACTTTATTAATGTATTTATATGTATGTTTGTATGTACATGCTTTTATGTATGCATATTACATATCTTGTTAACCTTTTCAAGTAAGCACGGTATTAGTTGAGTGAATTATTTGCTTTTTTGTTTTTTACTCATAGTTGGCGTAGGTGTTTGTGATATCTCATTATGGAACATTTTTAATTAATTAGTCACGCCTCAGAAGACTTTAAAATCTAGAAAGTTATCAATTTCTATCAAATACACAGAGATTTAAAAAAATTCTCATGGTACAAAGTTTGCTGTGCCAAGATGTTACTTCTTCTTGTATTATGGTCTTTAATCTAAATATTCTAAATATCAGGCAAGGACCTTAGTTGGATGGCCTAAAATTTGGCAGATCAACTACAAACTGCTATTAATGTGAAGCAAGACTGCATTCAGGAAACAGAATACACTTTGGCCAACTCTGTTGGGCCTTATCCACCTTCTTAAAACTATGATTCTACCATGTTCTTTTATTTAAAAGTATAAGTGCTTGTATCCCTCAATTAGAAGTATTATTGTCAAATTTGGTACACAACAGGTTAATCAGTCATATTACTCGGAGGGGCTTATGCAGACCAAACTTAAAAGAAGCATAAGTGGTGGATGGCTATAGAGCGAGGAGAGCTGACATGCTTACTGGGTTTCTCCCGCGATCTCTACGATAACATTTGAGTTTTGTAATGGTGAAAAGGCCAATGGGCGCTAAGACTTGTTCTTTAGGCCTGGGAAAAATGTGTGTTACACCAGTGAAATAACTTTATTTCAGTAATCTCATGTTACTCTAGTGTAAAGATTTGGGTGTACTATATAGTTTGGCTGAGAAGCCCAACCATACAGTTCACTCAGAAATACCGTCTTGGGTCCAAGTCAGAGTTATTTACTTAACCTTCAGCCAAACCCTATGGTAGCTATGGAACAGAGCAGGAAGGCTTAGCAAAGAAACAATATGAAAGCATTTAACAGCACCAAACAACAGAATAAGAATATCACCAAACAGGAAAAAGACACAACAACAATTTATGAAAATACAGCATATTTTTATACATTTTCAGAGTCCTTGATCACCAAAATTCTCCATAGGGTTCCAGAGATATGAGTTTTTAAACCATTCAAAACTTTGACATCAAGCATTGTCAAGTCAAAAGTTTGAGAACTTTTGAAAGGATGTTAAGAGTTTGTAACACTGAGGTCTGTGACTCCAACCCCAGTTGAGTGACCACATCCAACAGGATAGAGGTCTAGGAGGCATAAGAGAATTCTTTGGATAGTTCCCTGGCCACCAGAGTGTTCTTAGAGTGAGTTTTGAACTTTAAAGGGCAATCGTCATTGACTTCTACGGAGGTCCTGATGCTGAGGGATGCAGGATTAAAGATGCACAATGGATAATTCAGAAGCTGTGTTGTCCACGTTGGTGAAGCCCGGTTGACACTTCAGTCCACAGGTGAGTGGGGGAGACTCCGGCCATGGATCTCGGGGTCCAACAAAGTCCTCCTTGCAGGGGACAAAGGGCTGCTCTTGCAGACTTTTTGTTCTTGCAACACAGAGATCACAGGGCAAATCTTTGGTGGGGACTAGTGTCCCTTGGGGTGGATGAATTATGTCACAACCAACACCCATGGGTCCAGCAACCTCAGGTGCAACCTATGGCTATTTCCAAATTATCTGTTGAAATGCCGGCGTCTGGTAGTGTCAAAATAGCTGTGGTGGCTATCAGAGAGCTGGTTTGGGCTCTTGTAGTTTTAGTGTCCCCAGTCTCATTCTGTAGGGCCGCCAACTGATCCTTGGAGGTCTCTGCTTTATCTTGGGGTGGGGAATCAACTTATCCCCAAGCCAGGCATGCAGAACAGGGTCCAAACTTCGCTAAACCAAAGTGCAGCAGATGCAGTTGCTCTAATATCACAGCCTCATCTTGGGCACTTCCAATGGGTACAAAGTGGTCTTCTTCTCATCCTTGATCCAAATACAGCCAGAAATGAAGTCTCCAGTGGCAGGGGTGCCCATTATAGCCCAGTAAACTGCCTCCCGGGGGACAATACGGTCACTAGCCAATGGGCCAGTAGGTACCCTCCTATGTGGTGACACAGTTCCAGTGATGTGTGGCTTCCAGCTATCCCAGAGTGCATCTTGCATGCCACAACAAACATGGCTGGAGTCTTCCTTAAGTGTAAGGACCCTGGTAGTCCTATCCTGGGATGTGTGGCTACCATGGGCTGCACATCCATGGGAAACTGGTTCTGAAACTGGGTTCCTCTACCCCTGACTCTACCTTGTGTAGGGGAAGATCTCCTATGGGGGAGTGTTCTTGCAGCGGACCTTCATAGGCAGTATCACCTTTGATGCCTGCCTATTGGGCTTACACCCTTTGCAGCCCATCCTGTGGGAGGGGATCACACCGACAGCATGGCAAAAAATCTTTGTTCCTGGACTGGGAGTCTTTCACACCTCTCACCAGGTGGACAGAAACCTTCCCCGGTCCCAGTGCATCTATTGAGTCACTGGACCAGCTGGGTCAAAGAATAGCAACTTTCACAAAAGTTTCCAGCATTAGATTTTTTATAAATATGGACCACACCACTGAGTCCCCTTTAATTTGACATTGTTAGGTAGCCTGTGTCAGGAGTTAGATGCATTGGGATGCCAACCTTTAACCCGGCAGTTACCTTATAAGGCTACTTAACTATCCTCAGTAAAAACCATCAATTTAAGGATTTGCTGTACAGTCATATACAAAATATATGTCTATCTTAGCCATGTACATCTCCTTGCCTTAGGGCTTTTTAGGCCTGCCATAGAGGAGATTTATATATATAGTTAAGAGACTGGTCCACTTTGACAGTAGTGGTATTGGCAAAGTCGAGTGTGCAATGCATGCACAGCCTCTACAGTCTGCAATAGCAGCAAAAACTTGTGTTTTCACATTGTCTTACACAGAGTGGCACAACCAGTGCTGCAGCTCTTGTGTGGACAGCCAGCCTACCTGCCCTGGGTAGCTGGGTACCATATACTAGGGACTTATAATTAAGACAGCACATGCCAATTGGGGACACCCAATTAAACATACCGTTTTGAAAAGTAAAGATCAATGTCACTGAGGTCTGGACAGCAGGCCTCGGGCTGTCTCAAAGTAAAAAACAGTAATTGTCCAAAAAGGGGCAAAAATTTGGGGGCAGGCTTTTTCTCACATCTTGCAATGCAAAATACCGGCAATGTGTCCCATCACATTTTTCCGTGTCATTTAAAGTATACATTTACAGCAAATACTCTGCTTGCTGTAAAAATTTACTTCAGACACACAGGAATTTTGTGAATGAGAGAGACTGAGAGGCTGTCGTCCACTGTGCTTTTCTGTTTTTTGCAGTATTTTGTTAGCACAAAATGCATCCTTGCATCCTTGTATTTCATCAAAAAATACAGGCGGTCATTCTGACCCTGGCGGTCAAAGACCGCCAGGGCAGAGGACCGCGGGAGCACCGCCGACAGGCCGGCGGTGCTCCAATGGGGATTCCGACCGTGGCGGTAAAGCCGCGGTCGGACCGGCACCACTGGCGGGCTCCCGCCAGTGTACCGCCGCCCCATTGGAGGGGATTCCGACCCCCCCTACCGCCATCCAGATCCCGGCGGTCCGACCGCCGGGATCCGGATGGCGGTAGGGGGGGTCGCGGGGCCCCTGGGGGCCCCTGCAGTGCCCATGCCACTGGCACTGCCACTCTTAGGGGCCCCCGTAAGAGGGCCCCTACATGTATTTCACTGTCTGCTGCGCAGACAGTGAAATACGCGACGGGTGCAACTGCACCCGTCGCACAGCTTCCACTCCGCCGGCTCGATTCCGAGCCGGCTTCATCGTGGAAGCCTCTTTCCCGCTGGGCTGGCGGGCGGTCTGAAGGCGACCGCCCGCCAGCCCAGCGGGAAAGTCAGAATTACCGCCGCGGTCTTTCGACCGCGGAACGGTAACCTGACGGCGGGACTTTGGCGGGCGGCCTCCGCCGCCCGCCAAGGTCAGAATGAGGGCCACAGTGTCAAGTGCTAATTTTACATTTCATAGAGTTACGTATAATCAAAAATGCAGGTTTTGCACGCCCTTACTCTCTTGGTTTTTCTTGAATCTTATTTTTGAGTATCATCGAGGACTGTAACAGCAGACTCGGTGCCCTGTTTGCAACTGCTAGGTGCAATAATGAGTTGGCACAAGGAAGAGGGGGCATCTGATCCCTCCCTTAACCTTGGACAAGATCATTTGACCGCCTACAACCGTCCTGGCCCAAGAGATGGAGGATAGGGGTAATTTAAGGCCCAAGTTATAAAAAGCCCAAATCAATTGCTCTTTTGAGCATCCCAATCCATCTCACCTCAAGGTAAGGGTTTTGCTTTTGTGATATTTCTAGTTTTTAGAAATAGAAGTGTTTGTAGAACTAAAAAGAGCATGTGAATCAGACTTACTAACCTTTCAAATTGGATCTTTAATAGGTAAATATTATAGAATCAGGGTGTGCAAAAATCACTCAGTATTGTATTTAGATATTACAAGACAAATTCACAAAATCATGTATGGCTGTAAATCTGTGTTTACTGCCAAAATGGTTCCTTATGTCATTTTGCCCTTTGAAGGCAGAAGGGGAACCAAATATCCCAAAACTTTTTGAGGGTGCAGAGGAAGGGGTTTCTGCACTGGAAACATGTTTTTCCTTTACAGAAAAAAACATTTGCTCATGGGGTGCCTTTTCCCAAAGCAGAATTATTAATTGCATATAACCTTGTATAGTGGAAATAGCAAACGTCATGTGACATCCTCTGTGGTACCTTTGGATAGTTGTGATGGGAGCAGCTTTCTAGGAATACCACTGTACATGTTTGTGGATTTCCAAAAGTCATACATGTAGGTGTCAATGCATGACTTTCCCTTGTGAATTGGGCAAATATGGTCTAAAAATATTCTAGGTAACCTATAAATAGCATCTAAGGAGATGAAATCAATGCAGCCAGGCCCCTGATCTAAGCTGAAGCTTCCAGTATTTTTGCACACAAATATTGCAAAGGTGAAAGAAACCACCTATAACCTTATGAGTCTTACCCATCTAAAGATACATGAGCACCACATATACATACAATATATACCATTCAATTTAGCAAATCAAAATCTTACCATAACATATTGTTTATTTTGATGTACGCATCTAAGTAACTAATTACATTGATGAAAGTGAAAAAGTATGTTGTGTTCTAGTAGCTTTTATGTATTGCCAGCATGTGTGCCTCATAACTACAGTACAAAGTAATTGCTTGAAATTGGATAACACAATGAGGGGGTTCAGGTTTGGGGAATTTAGGCTTTCGACTGTGACTCATTGACTTGAAGCTTGTGCTATTGGTTAGTGTTAGCTACAGGAGAGGGGGATGATTGGTAAACAATTGGAGCATTATGATAGACTTACTTGCATAAGGCTTAGGCTGCAGTTTAATTATGCCTTGCATTTTGAGGTCAGGCAAGAGACAATGTTAGTTTGTTGGAATAGAAAAAGTAATCAATGAAAAAATAAAGATTTAGGGAAGTGTCTTGAGGTATTTCCTCTTCACATTAATGTTTCTTTTTTATTCGCTTGAAGCTGTATTAGTCTGCCTATGGAATGTGTCCATTCCAATGCATGGTCTGTGAAGCATCCGTACATTGCAATGTAGGTTCACTGTTTTCATTTCTGCTCACACCAGCTTTAGTATTAGCTCAGTTGACGAGCATGAAGTAGCACAGCCTGGCTAACACCCAATTCTCTTTAGTTGGAGTGCTGATCCTCCCTCCTGGCCACCATGTTACTGATAGGCAGCATATGCTGCCATGTGACAGATGTGACGGATGCAGCAGCCACCTAATGGCCCCTGCCCAGCACACAAATAAAGCAGCACTTTAAAGAAACTGTAAGTGGTGTGCCAAACTCAGACAAAGCATGGAAGTATATGCCAGATGCTGGGGAAGGGAGGAGTCTTCTATTCTTAACAGCTGATGCCCAGTGATGTGGGTGAAGGTTGTTCACCACTATGCCTGGATCATCACATTGCACCATTCTTACCAATCAAACTGAGGCTAAGGTGTTCACTAAGTCTGATTTGTGTGCTACTGCTCAGGTCTGGAGCGTTACCCATTCTTCTGCTTGGACTGATGCCTTTCCTATTCTCTAGTAATGCTCCCACACAATAGTTCTGTGTGAACGAATGGCAGGAAGGGTTAGACCCTTCTTTTGCATTGTTCCCGGCGCAGTGAGTGATGGCTATGCAGTGATATGCAATTGTCAACAGTTTCAAAAAATGATTGTTTTACAGTCATGATAGTTAGGGATAATGAACAGATACTTGGAGAATACTGTGCCTATCCTATTTTTGGGTCGGTCTTGAGACTATGTAAGTTCTTTAATAAACTTACCTCACACATTCCTCCCATCATTCATGCATTGACTGACTAATAAATACAACATTTATCCATGTAGTCATTCTCCTCCTATCCATGCACTCAATTTTTCATGGAACCTCTCATTTGCCTACTTACCCATCCAACATTTAATGATTCTCATATTGATCCACTCACCCATCCGCACTTATATATTGTCAAGGAAGAAGACCTACTGGATTTCCCAAAGTGTGTTAGTTTTTGGTAGGAAATGTTTACTTATGTTTTTAGGTTGCAATGCAAGTGTTTCTCTTCATCTATCTCTCTTTCTTTCTATGTGTGTGTTTGTGTGTGTCTGTGTGTCTGGGTGCTTGTTTAGCAATAATTTAATACAGCCCCAATAGTTGATTTTCTTGATTTTTCTTTGTTTTTGTTCTCTTTGTTGAGTGTATTGCTATTTTGAGAGACAAATAGTGGGGTGATATGCTATGCTCAGTGTGTGGTGTGTGACTGCTGATGTCACCATAGTATGTGTAATTCATGCATAACCGAAACATGATGATGGAACTGCTCAAGACCTCCATGCTTTCTCCTACAACTCAACCGTTTACACACTGCAGACTGTATTTTGCCTCACACAACCCAAGCAGTGGCAGTCCTGGTCACGTCAGTTGCCCACTTATAAAATCATATCATCAAGTACCTGGTGCCAACCCTCAAGTGTCTGCAGACTACTTCATCTCTAAACAATGGATATATTCCCTATTGTTGTAATCAGATCAAATCACTGTAATATGCATTCAATTATTTGACACTGAATTCTCATGCAAATTGTTGGTATGTTGCAAAGAAATAGACATCTTTGCCCAGACTTCCAATGCCTTATTACTTCAATATTGTGACATTGTGCTCAAACCCAATTTAAACAACAACCTCCAGGCAGTTTTTGTTATATCACACTAATCAGATCCACCTACCACCATGTGCAAACATTTCTGCACACGAAAGAACTTGGTGCAAAATCCTCAAGTTAAGTGTGTTGCTTTACACCACATGAACAGCTGCTCTCACCTCCAAACAATCTAGCTCTCCCTAAAGACATAGGGCCTGATTCTAACTTTGGAGGACGGTGTTAAACCGTCCCAAAAGTGGCGGATATACCACCTACCGTATTACGAGTCCATTATATCCTATGGAACTCGTAATACGGTAGGTGGTATATCCGCCACTTTTGGGACGGTTTAACACCGTCCTCCAAAGTTAGAATCAGGCCCATAATGAATTTGAGTGCAAGGGAACATGTGCAATGCTCTCTTAATGTGGAATCAGATGCTTGGCTCAAAACCCTAAGCAGTCTTTGGAAAACCACACTTAATAGGCCTTCCTATCCATCTTCACCTAATGTGCCCATCCACCGAAAACCCTGAACAAATCAAGTTGGAATGAAGCCAGAAATGTTCCTCCTTTTAGTGGTTATTAAAGCCCTTGGTACAAAATTCTAAAGCGACCTGTGTCACTTCACACAACACCACCTTGCATATGAGCTCTCAAAACAATGTAGTACTCATTCAATGCCATGATCAAATCAAGTGCAAGATCAATATAGTGTGTTCTTTGCTTTGCCAAGTACCTGGCAATAAAACCCATATGTAAGTTGTAAATTTTGCAGAAAAAAATCAAATTTGTGTCAACCTATGATGAAAGATTGCCCCCTTGCCTGACCTACCTCTATGTGAAATTCAGATACAATATCCCTATCAAAAACATTTCCTCTTAGAGCATGGCAAGCACTTATCCAAGGAGGCTTTTTTCTTGAGGGGGTCCTTCTTCAATCAGTTTTCCCAGTCCTAAACACCATAAAAACAAGGTGACAACCTTCATGATCAATCAGTAAGAGATGGAAAAGCACCTCACGACTTTGAAGGAACACTCAAAATCTAAAATTTGTAGAATGGACCAACAAATCAGATCTCTGTTGAGAAAGTGTGAGGGCTTAGACAACTGGTCCCTTCGGTCCAATTTATAAATAGTAGGAGTTCCTGAGGGCTCTGAGTCTTAGCAACCAGATATGAAAAATTGGCTAGCTCCGTTTACTAAGGGAGTCACTGGATAAGGAAATTGCATAGCTGTCCACTCAAGATCTTTCAATAGCAAGGGCCCACCTGGTTCTGGTAGGCTCCCCCTAAGGTGGGCCCAAGGTTGTGGATTATTATTGTCTGCTTCCAGGGATATCAGATTAAGGAATCAGTTTTGAGTGTTGCCAGAGCAAAAAACATATTTCCTCTGATAGAGGCATCACTTTGTCAATTTTCCTGGACTTAGCCTGAGAGACGGCCAAGAGGCAGAAAGAGTTCAGGACCTTGTTCCCAAAATTAAGTGCCTTAGCCATACCTGTTTCCATTCAGGGAGCAAATCTAAGGATTAATTAAACGGGAACTTTCAGGACTTTATAGATTTAAATGGAGCTCAAAATGACTTCACTGCTTCTAAGACTTCTCTGACAGGGAAGGGAGGACCTTGAGGTGGGGTGGGGGAGCTTGGGGTCATGAATACTGTACCCTGGTAATGTTTGGGGCAGCCATCTGTTTCTGGGATTTTTTTCAGGGAGGATTAGGGCAGGCTGAAAAGTGTTTTCAGAAAGCAGTGGACACTCATGTTGTGGTGTCTTAGAAATAGTCAATTAACTATTGTTGCGTAATCACTATCTTTTCTTCCCTTTATCTTCACTTTAGTGCAGGTTGGGGTGGGGGGATAGCGCAAGAAGGAGGTGCCATCCATGGTCCTTACATCCAGGTGGGCTCAAGGGGGTGATGAGTTTGTGAGGTGGAAGGAGGGGTGGAGGGAGAAGCAGAAGAAAACTGAAAAAGTGATTCTCTGGTATTAGAGCAGAGGGAACACAAGGATGTAGATCATGAGGTATGGAAATGGCTTCTCTTCTTGATTTTCTGGGTTCAATCTAAGAATTGTGGTTGGGGGCTGATTGTCTGTCTGGAGTGGCAGGTTACCGGCTAAGGGGGCTAAAGAAAGGATGAGAGACCTGGTTAGTCAATGGCTAACTTAACATTGGTTAGCTTTAATGTTAATGGTCTCCATAACAAGGTTAAGAGAACTGCCACTTTGTGTGGCTGAAACAATTTAAGCCCAGCATTGTTTTATTACAGGAGACACACTGGACACCAGGAATGGTAGAGGGGAAAGTGAGACTTCTGGGGGCATATGACATATTTTTTCTTCAGCTAGAATGACAAAGAGGGTGGTTGCTACCCTGATAAGAAAAGACCGACAGGTGAAATATCATCAGGTAGTGAAGGACCAGCCATTGCATTGGGTCATTCATCCAATAGAGGTTGTGACGTGTAGGATCAATGTTAGTGATGGTCTTATCCATCTTCAGAAATATCCATGGTCCATATGTACCCTCCCCCAGGAGTTCATCCTAGGGGGAGGGCATTTTCATTTTTGACCTGACCCGGCTCTGAACTCCTCAAATTCACTTCACACCTAGCATAAAAGATATGCAGAGGAAGTCTTTAGAGATCTGTGTCTCCGATTGAGCTTATAAGATGTATGGCTACTCTAAACGTTTCAACTAAGCTTCTAGAATTGATCTGTTTCTAGCATCATTCTCTCTGTCTACTATAGATATATCCCACTATGTTGGTGGCCTTTCAGACCACTCATCCATAGTATATAACTGTTTAGTTCCTCTGCAGGTGAATGTGCCTAGATGGATCATGGATAGGACTATGCTCTTAGAGCCTGAGTGTTTGAATCAGACAAACACAGAGATTCCAAATGTTTTCCCAGTAAATTATTTTTCAACAGAACCATTGGTGTTCTGGGAGTCATTCAAATGCACTATTAAAGGGAGTTAAAAGAATTAAAAGGGGCAGGGAAAGATTTTGGTCTCTGTAGAAAGAAGCCTAAAAAACATATCAAGCTGCACTCTGACTGCTCCAATAGTTTGCTGAAAGATATATGGCAGGGAGTAAAGTAGAGGATCAGAGATTGTTATCTCCAAAAAGAGTTAATAAACAAGCAGTCTTTTCAGCATCAGGTATATGAAGAAGAATATGTAGCCTTGCGAGCCAAAGAGAGCAAAAATTATAACTTGGTTATGCAGGTGAGAGATTCGAGAACGCATTAGCTTATGGATAAGGGTGAGGATTTTAGGCACCCTTTTCATCCATATTACTCTACCCTGTAATGGGGGGATAGGATTGGAGGGGCTGAGGGGGGCACAAAGCAATAGAGGATTTTTTGGCAGGTTTGGATTTGCCTGACACCTGAAGCCTCTGTGAAACTAATTAATTAAATTAACCCCTTCCCCGCCACGGACGTAATGGTTACGTCCATGGCAGCGCCCGCGTGGCGCCATGGACGTAACCATTACGTACTGGGACTGGCAGTCGGGGGAAGCGCTAGCGCTTCCCCCGAGGGACGCCCCCCAACACCCCCAGGCCAGGGCTGAAAGGGGAATCCCTTCCCCTTTCACGCCCACCTCCCCCGCCACCCCCCCCCCCATGACGTCAGCGCGCGATCGCGCGCTGATTTCATGGAAAGGGGGAATGACGCGCTGGAAGCCATTTGCTTCCAGCGCGTCAAGGGAGAAGGTGAGTATTTCACCTTCCTGCGGGGTGGGGGTGCTCTCAGAGAGGCATCGAGGGAAAGAAAAGGGTTTTCCTTTCCCTCGATGTCTCTTTGAGCCTTCCTGCTGCCCGATCGCGATGCGATCGGGCAGCAGGAATGCCCACTAGACACCAGGGATTTCAGTATGTGTGTGTGTGAATATTAGTGTAGGGGAGCGACCCCTTGGGCAAGGGTCGCTCCCCTTTGGGGGCACATGCATTTTACGTCGTTTCTGCCCCCCCTGGGGGCAGATTGGCCCTATTTTTAGGCCGATCTGCCCCCAAGGGGGGCAGAAAGCCACTAGACACCAGGGATTTTATTGTTGCTTTGTATTTTTTGTGTTGGGGGGCGGCCCCTTGGGCAAGGGTCGCTCCCCTTTGGGGGCACATGTATTTTACGTCGTTTCTGCCCCCCCTGGGGGCAGATTGGCCCTATTTTTAGGCCGATCTGCCCCCAAGGGGGGCAGAAAGCCACTAGACACCAGGGATTTTATTGTTGATTTGTATTTTTTGTGTTGGGGGGCGGCCCCTTGGGCAAGGGTCGCTCCCCTTTGGGGGCAAATGTATTTTACGTCGTTTCTGCCCCCCCTGGGGGCAGATTGGCCCTATTTTTAGGCCGATCTGCCCCCAAGGGGGGCAGAAAGCCACTAGACACCAGGGATTTTATTGTTGATGTGTATTTTTTGTGTTGGGGGGCGGCCCCTTGGGCAAGGGTCGCCCCCAGGGGCCCTCATGTATTTTTGGGCAGTTCTGCCCCCCTTGGGGGCAGAGAGGCCTATTTTTTTTAGGCCTTTCTGCCCCCAAGGGGGGCAGAATCCCAATAGCGCCAGAAATAGTATGTATGTATGTGTGCTTTGTGTTGGGGGGTGGCCCCTTGGGCAAGGGTCGCTCCCCCCAGGGGCGCAATGTATTTATTGTCGTTTCTGCCCCCCTTGGGGGCAGATTGGCCCTATTTTTAGGCCGATCTGCCCCCAAGGGGGGCAGAAAGCCACTAGACACCAGGGATTTTATTGTTGATTTTTATTTTTTGTGTTGGGGGGTGGCCCCTTGGGCAAGGGTCGCCCCCAGGGGCCCACATGTATTTTTGGGCAGTTCTGCCCCCTTAGGGGGCAGATATGCCTATTTTTTAGGCCTTTCTGTCCCCAAGGGGGGCAGAATCCCCATAGCGCCAGGGATACTATGTATGTGTGTGTGTGTTTTGTGTGGGGGTGTGGCACCTTGGGCAAGGGTCGCCCCCCCCCAAAGGGTGCAATGTAATCTGGGCGATTTCTGCCCCCTCCCCTTGGGGGTAGATTGGCCTATTTTTTTTTAGGCCCATCTTCCCCCAAGCAGAGAAGACTAGACACGGGAAAATGAAAAAATGGTTAGTGGCGGAGTGTTTGTCAACTGGCGAAGTATTTGCTTTTATGATAATAACAGTTTTTCTCCTTTTTGTTTTAGTTCAAAGCTTTTGCTGACTTTGCTGTGGCTTGTTGCAGTTTTGGCAGTAGTTGTCCTGCGGTTTGCGTAGTTGCATGTTTTAGGTAAGTAAATAAATTTACTCCAAGTGAGTATTGTTGCAATGCATGAATGACATGTTTGTAGGTGGTGTACTGAATGCAGGATTGTGTGTGAAATTGTCCTTAGAGTTATGCACAATGATTATTGTGTTGTCTTATGTCTAATTTGCTTTTTTTTTTCTCTTTTTAGTGGGATATCGTTGGTGATTGCTGTGGCTGTGCAGAGTAGTTGCTGGTGAGTCAAGCTTTTTCAGGCAAGTGAGCAGTATAGTTTTTGAGTTTATAATTCTTAGTGATAAACCTATACTTTGTTACTTATCTTACACAGTGCTGGTTGTTGGTGGTGTATTTGTCCAGTTAATTTTAGTAGGAAGGATCATGGCCAGCCGTAGGATGACCGCTCAGCAGGTTGTTAGTGTGCTTTTTGAGTCATCTTCTGACCATGAATATGAGACTGACTCTGCATCTGAGGCAGAGGAGGAAGTGCAGGATTCTGGAAGTGAATTTTCTGTCAGAGATGAATCATCTGATGATGAAGCCACTCTCAGTGCTGATGAAGGGCCTGTTTTAGAGGAGGACAGTGATGTGCCAATGGTGCAGGAGCCAGCGGCTGAAAGGCTTCCCATTGGAAGACCTGACGCATGGGTTGCACCAAACATGGAGCAGCCACAGTTGCCTGCGTTTACTGGTTTTCCAGGGTGTCGAGTTAATACGGAAAACTTTTTGCCCGTCAACTTTTTTGAGTTGTTTATGGACGATATATTTTTGGAAGAGATTGTTGAGCAGACTAATTTGTATGCAGAGCAGTTTTTGAGGGACAACGCTGCCAGACTTAGGCCACACTCTAGAGCTAGCCGGTGGATTCCCACAAATCTGGAAGAGTTGAAAAAGTTCTTGGGTTTAACTTTTTTGATGGGGCTGATAAGGAAGCCGTCGCTGTCTTCATATTGGTCTACTAGTCCCTTGATGGCAACTGCTATATTTCCTGCCATCATGAGTCGTAACCGGTATGAGCTTCTTCTTCGGATGTTGCATTTTGTAGATAATGCTTTAGCCTTGCCACGAGATCATCCTGATTCTGACCGTCTTTTTAAGATTAGACCTGTCCTTGATCATTTGGTAGATCGTTTTTCAGAGATCTATGTTCCAGGGAAAGAAATATCTGTAGATGAGTCTTTGGTCCTGTTCAAGGGTCGTTTGGTTTTTAGGCAGTACATTCCTAGCAAGAGGGCACGGTATGGAATTAAATTGTATATGCTGTCAGAAAGTAGTACAGGATATGTTTATAATTTCCGGGTCTACACTGGTAGGGATTCCAATATTGACCCCCCTGGTTGTCCTCCCACTTTTGGAGTTAGTGAGAAAATTGTGTGGGAACTTGGTAGACGACTGTTTAACAAAGGTCACCATTTATATGTAGATAACTTCTACACTGGAGTTCGGTTGTTCAAGGAGTTGTTCAGAGTGGACACTGTTGCTTGTGGCACAATCCGCTCTAATCGGAAAGGCTATCCAAAAGAGCTTGTCTGTAAAAAACTTGAGAAGGGACAGTGCAGTGCCTTGCGGAATGATGAGCTGCTAGCTCTGAAATTTGTAGACAAGAGGGATGTATACATGCTAAGCACCATCCATGATGAGAGTACTTCACCTGTAGCTGTTTGGGGTCAGGTTGCCGAAGTGCGCAAACCTGTGTGCATCTTAGACTATAATAAGCACATGGGTGGTGTTGATAGAGTAGATCAGAGGTTAGAACCTTACACTGCTGCTCGTAAGTCTTATGTGTGGTATAAGAAATTAGCGCTTCACTTGTTCCACTTGGCAACTTTTAATGCTTTTGTTGTGTTTAAGGATAGTTCTCCAGAGTCAAGGATGACATTTGTGAAATTTCAGGAGTCTATCATAGCTAGCCTTGTTGTGCTGGAACAGGCAAGAGTTCCTAGAGAAGCAGTGGTGGAGGATGTGGCTAGATTGAAAGATCGTCACTTTGCTGAGCACATTCCTCCCACGGCCAAAAAAAACTTTCCTGCTAAGAGATGTAGAGTCTGTGCTCGAAGAGGTATCAGGAAGGAGACTAGGATGTACTGCCCTGATTGTCCTTCAAAGCCTGGGCTGTGTGTGGGTGGCTGTTTCAGGAGCTACCACACACAGAAGAATTATTGGGAAATTCCGTGAGCGTAAACTGGTGTTTTATATTTTTATATGTTCGGTTTCACGGTTGGCATTAGTCATGTATTCAGTTAGAGCTTTTGTGTTTGTAGTTTTGTACTAATTTATGATTAGTGGTTTCTTTGTTGTTTAAAAACAAAAAAAAGGGGATGGCATGTGTAGAGTGGCGCTTGGCTGGCGGCGTGGGTGTGGTGGCGCTTGGCTGGCGGTGTGTGGGGGTGGCGCTTGGCTGGCGGTGTGTGTGGGGTGGCACTGGGCTGGCGGTGTGTGTGGGGTGGCGCTTGGCTGGTGGTGTGGGTGGGGTGGCGCTTGGCTGGTGGTGTGGCGCTTGGCTGGCAGTGCCGGCCAAACGCCAGTCCACACACTCATCAGCTGGTGTGATTGCTGTATCAGGCATGTGGGCGTATGAAAGTGATGGGCCCTTGACTGGCGCTGTCTGTGGATGCGAGTCTTGTAATGTGCTGGGCCCGTGGCTGGCGGCGTGAATGGTCTAGTGCATGTCATGTATGAAAGGTGTGTGAATGGACTGTAAAGCGGTTGGTGCCTTGTCGTGGCTTTACAGCTCACGAGCTGTGAGTCATTGGTTCAGTTTTTTGGCCTTTCGGTTATTACCAGTGCATTTCACTTTTGTGAAATCTCTTGTTAATAAAATTTGATCTACTGAACCATCACTCACCCTCGTGCCAAATCCAACCAGTATGTGTGGTACAAATGACAAAACCTGCTCCGCTGTAATCAGGCGTCGCAGCACACTTGAGACACGCTAGGTGCCTCAGGTGGGACCCCGATGATGAAGCATGCCACCAACTTGGTTGGTGGGTGAGGGGTCTTCTTCACATAACCTAAGTGTGTTTCTTTTCACAATTTTAGTGTTTGGCACATCACGGACGTATGTGCACACATCAAAGTGATATATTCCAAAAATACCTGTGTTTGGGGGGGAGGGCCCACCTATGTTTTTGGTCCTGGGTGCGGCCGTCATGTAGGGAAACCTACAAAACCCA
This sequence comes from Pleurodeles waltl, assembly GCF_031143425.1. NCBI lineage: Eukaryota > Metazoa > Chordata > Amphibia > Caudata > Salamandridae > Pleurodeles > Pleurodeles waltl. Next base: position 72,490,048 of record NC_090450.1, on the reverse strand, counting down.
GAAACTTTTTAAAACTAGGCACCCCAAGGAGTCTAGGGAGGTGTGGCTTGTGTGGCTCCCCCAACATTTTCTTACCCAGACTCCTCTGTAAACCTCACAATTTGCATAAAAAAGCATATTTTCCTGATTTTTCTTAGTAGGATCACCGCTCCAGCACAAAATTCCTACTCCCCAGTTTTCCCCTCAGTCTCCCAAGTAAAATGACACCTCACTTATGTGGGTCCCCAAAGCAGAGTCCGTCTAAAGATGTATAAAAGAATATGCCCTTATAAACTTGCTGTGCTATCCCTTCTATCCCTTCAGGTTTTGGGCCTTATTATGTTGCAGGCACCTGGGCCACCCACACAAGTGAGGTATCATTTTTATCGGGAGACTTGGGGGAACGCTGGGTGGAAGGAAATTTGTGGCTCCTATCAGATTCCAGAACTTTCTGCCACAGAAATGTGAGGAACATGTGTTTTTTTAGCCAAATTTTGAGGTTTGCAAAGGATTCTGGGTAACAGAACCTGGTCCGAGCCCCGCAAGTCACCCCTCCTTGGATTCCCCTAGGTCTCTAGTTTTCAGAAATGCACTGGTTTGGTAGGTTTCCCTAGGCGCCGGGTGAGCTACAGGCCAAAATCCACAGGTAGGCACTGTTTTCTCCCAAATTTGTGGATGTGTCCACGTTGCGCTTTGGGGTGTTTCCTGTCGCAGGCGCTAGGCCTACCCACGCAAGTGAGGTATCATTTTTATCAGGAGACTTGGGGGTACGCTGGGTGGAAGGAAATTTGTAGCTCCTCTCAGATTCCAGAACTTTCTGCCACAGAAATGTGAGGAACATGTGTTTTTTTAGCCAAATTTTGAGGTTTGCAAAGGATTCTGGGTAACAGAACCTGGTCCGAGCCCCGCAAGTCACCCCTCCTTGGATTCCCGTAGGTCTCTAGTGTTCAGAAATGCACAGGTTTGGTAGGTTTCCCTAGGTGCCGGCTGAGCTAGAGGCCAAAATCTAAAGGTAGGCACTTCGCAAAAAACACCTCTGTTTTTTTCCAAAATTTAGGATGTGTCCACGTTGCGCTTTGGGGTGTTTCCTGTCGCCGGCGCTAGGCCTACCCACGCAAGTGAGGTATCATTTTTATCGGGAGACTTGGGGGAACGCTGGGTGGAAGGAAATTTGTAGCTCCTCTCAGATTCCAGAACTTTCTGCCACAGAAATGTGAGGGACATGTGTTTTTTTAGCCAAATTTTGAGGTTTGCAAAGGATTCTGGGTAACAGAACCTGGTCCGAGCCCCGCAAGTTACCCCTCCTTGGATCCCCCTAGGTCTCTAGTTTTCAGAAATGCACAGGTTTGGTAGGTTTCCCTAGGTGGCGGCTGAGCTAGAGGCCAAAATCTACAGGTAGTCACTTTGCTAAAAACAGCTCTGTTTTCTGTGATATGTCCACGTTGTGTTTTGGGGCATATCCTGTCGCGGGCGCTAGGCCTACCCACACAAGTGAGGTATCATTTTTATCGGGAGACGTGGGGGAACGCTGGGTGGAAGGAAATTTGTGGCTCCTCTCAGATTCCAGAACTTTCTGCCACAGAAATGTGAGGAACATGTGTTTTTTTAGCCAAATTTTGAGGTTTGCAAAGGATTCTGGGTAACAGAACCTGGTCCGAGCCACACAAGTCACCCCTCCTTGGATTCCCCTAGGTCTCTAGTTTTCAGAAATGCATAGGTTTGGTAGGTTTCCCTAGGTGCCGGCTGAGCTAGAGGCCAAAATCTACAGGTAGTCACTTTGCTAAAAACAGCTCTGTTTTCTGTGATGTGTCCACGTTGTGTTTTGGGGCATATCCTGTCGCGGGCGCTAGGCCTACCCAAACAAGTGAGGTATCATTTTTATCGGGAGACTTGGGGGAACATAGAATAGCAAAACAAGTGTTATTGCCCCTTGTCTTTCTCTACATTTATTCCTTCCAAATATAGGGGTGTGTGTAAAAAAGACATCTATTTGAGAAATTCCATGTAATTCACGTGCTACTATGGTCACCCCGGAATTCAGAGATGTGCAAATAGCCACTGCTCCTCAACACCTTATCTTGTGCCCTTTTTGGAAATGCAAAGGTTTTCTTGATAGCTATTTTTTACTCCTTATATTTCAGCAAATGAATTACTGTATACCCGGTATAGAATGAAAACGCACTGCAGGGTGCAGCTCATTTATTGGCTCTGGGTTCCTCGGGTTCTTGATGAACCTACAAACCCTATATATCCCCGCAACCAGAGGAGTCCAGCAGACGTAACGGTATATTGCTTTCGATAATCTGACATTGCAGGGAAAAGTTACAGAGTAAAAAGTAGAGAAAAATTGATGTTTTTGTTCACCTCAATTTCAATATTTTTCTTTTTCAGCTGTTATTTTCTGTAGGAAACCCTTGTAGGATCTACACAAATGACCCCTTGCTGAATTCAGAATTTTGTCTACTTTTCAGAAATATTTAGGTTTCTGGGATCCAGCATTGGTTTCATGACCATTCCGGTCACTGACTGGAAGGAGGCTGAAAGCACAAAAAATTGCACAAATGGGGTATGCCCCAGTAAAATGCCAAAATTGTGTTGAAAAATTGGGTTTTCTGATTCAAGTCTGCCTGTTCCTGAAAGCTGGGAAGCTGCTGAGTTTAGCACCGCAAACCCTTTGTTGATGCCATTTTCAGGGGAAAAACCACAAGCCTTCTTCTGCAGCCCCTTTTTCCAATTTTTTTGAAAAAAACTAAATTTTCACTGTATTTTGGCCAATTTCTTGGCCTCCTTCAGGGGAACCCACAAAGTCTGGGTACCTTTAGACTCGCTAGGATGTTGGAAAAAAAGGACGCAAATTTGGCTTGGTTAGCTTATGTGGACAAAAAGTTATGAGGGCCTAAGCGCGAACTGCCCCAAATAGGCAAAAAAAGGCCTGGCACAGGAGGGGGAAAAGGCCTGGCAGCGAAGTGGTTAAAGTGTTGAGTGTCAGGAGGCAATAGAACAGTTGGCCAAAGGTAAGGCTGTGGGGGAAGGTGGTCCGGGCCTGGAGTTCTATAAGGCTTATCTAATCATTCGTATAGGACCTCTGACTATCCTGTTTTATTGTCTCTTGGCAGGTGGACGGGTCCCATATCTCTTTTTTCAGAGGAGTCTTGAACAACATTCCTAAAAAAGAGAATCCTGCAACTGACCCAAGGTATTATTGACCAGTTACTGAATGAATTACCAACTATAAGCTATCTGCTAAAGTTATAGCTGATTGGATTGGTTTTGTGGCCCCTGCTGTGATCTCTCTGGATCAAACAGGGTTCTTTAGAGGTCATAGTCTGTTTATAAACACTTAGTTTAAGGCTGCTTTAATTGACTTGGTCTTAACAGACTCTATTCCGGTGGCTATTACCTTATTGGACGCAAAGAAGGTATTTGACCTGCTGATTTGGAAGTGTTTATTTTATATTATGGGAACATTTCAGTTACCATTGCAACTCACAAGATCAATTTAGGCCTTATCCCAGGGAGCAGGGCTCAATTGATTATTAACAATGCACAGGCAGGCAGGGGAAATAGTGTTGGAGTGGGGCACCAGGCAGGGGTGTCCTCTCTCCCAAATATTATTCGCTCTGACCATTGGCCCAAGCCCTGCATTAAAGTCGACAGGTTTTAACACCCGTTTCAAGGACCACTGTAATTAAGCTATAGGCAGGCGATGCAGCGTTGTATTTAACAACCACTTTGGATTACATAAATAGGGCCCTGCAAATTATTATGAGTATTACAGTTTTGGGAGGTTATAAGATGAACAAGGCTAAGACAGAATGTTTACTTTTTACTGTCTCCTCATAAGTTCTTTGCCTCTTTTGAAAAAGAATTATAGAATGGGTCCTAAGAGATATTTAGGTATCTATTTCTCTGGAAGCCAAGGAGAGTTTGTTCATGATAATTACCACCCAGTTCTAAAGAGGGTGGATAATCTTTTGGAAAGTGACAGCTTCCACTTTCAAACATTGGTAAGATGTTGATCCTTCATCTGTTTTTATTTCTTTTCCTTGCCATTTCATATGGGTTAGAAAAGCCTTTTTTGTCATATTGGATCAGACGTTACGCTCATGTAGAATCAGAAATTCCCCTGAGTTAAACTGAGTATTTTACAGTTGCCCAAGAGCAGATTGAGACTCCCAGATTTATGGTATTATTATCTGGCGTCTTCAGCATTATAGTGATGCCATCTGTCTGCGGATTCATCTAGTTTTAATAATTCGGTTCATTTCCAGATGTTGAAAGTCCTGAAGTCCTGAATATCAATGATCTCTCCTGTGTGTGAAAACCCCCAAACTCCAGAAAAAAGTGAAATACAAAATGATATCCCAATTTGTGACATTTAGGCAGAGGATATTTTTTAAGTCATGGCATACCCAATATTAATGCTGAAACGCTATTAGATTTTTGCAGTTTCATGTTGCCAGGCTTATTTAGAGAAATCATACAGTAATGGGCAGATCTAAACATAACAAAGATTGGGGACTTTTTTGTAGTTTGAAGTCTTTACAGATGCTGTTTTTGTGTAAAATGCTCTACAGCCAGCAGCACTTTTTTATGTATTCCCAAATAAGAGCAATACTAAGTAACATTAATGCGGCCAACATTGAACCCTATAAGGGAAGAGTAAAGGATATGTTGAGGGGAGATGGAGTCAATCTTTCTCTTAGATTCTGGCATCAGGCACTAAGCCCAGACCCGATGCAGTTACTTGAAGTAGCAAGAAGCAAATGGACACATTGTATGGGGATTGATTATAGTGACCGGCAATGGGAGAGGTATTTTACCTTGAGCTTCACCTGTTTTAGGGTGCGAATTTCCAGTGTATGCTTTCTTTAATGGGCGGATGCTCTATATGAAGCCACAGGCTTAGAATAAAATATTCCCTATAGTATTGGGGAAGTGCCCAAAATGTAGATCTGAGGGAGACTGGCTACACATGTTCTGGTCATGTAATCCCCTCAAATGTTTTTGGGAAGGGGTATTCAGGGCCATAAGTATGACCATCCAAGCAAATGTTTATCCCTTGCGGAGAGTAACCCTACTAGGTTTGGTGGACTGACACTTTCACAAACCTTTGAATATGGGTGTCAAAAATGAAGACAGTTAGTCACTGGACAGTTTGGTTCAATGCCAGAGTGAATAGGTACGTTATATACCAGGGAAATTGGAGATGCTGGGCTAGTAAGGTATAGGAGACTGGAGGGTAAGCAAAGGCGTAGAAGGGAAGAGGTTAGACACAAGCACTTTTGGTAGAGGTCAGGGAGGTGTTATTTGGGTTGAGAGCCTCCTTAAGAAGATGGCAAGTCTGCACAGTCACTTTAGGGAGAGGCCAGTAGGAGGGTGGCATGGGAGGTGGGAACATGTTTTAATTAATGGATTTTTTTTCTGAACTTGTTTAAGACGTTGTATGGAGTGGGCATTTGTTGAAGAGTGCTTGTTGGGATGGGAGATTCAATTTTTTCTTTTTTAGGTTTTATAAATTGTGATTTATGATCTACTGATGAGTTTTCTGGGGAGAGCAATTTATTTGATATGTGTCTTCTTCGATATCGAATGATACTGTTCCTCCATAATCACCTTTTTCCCCCCAAAAAAAATAAAAATAAAATAAAAACAAGGTAATGCTACAACCAAAAGATGTGCAAAATGCACGATGTACAATAGCACTAAGGGTCTCAAATGGCCCGATTCTCAGAATTGCGATGTTTGCAAATGAAGAAAAGCATTTTTCAATGTACAAAGACTCAATTTGTGATTTGTTAACCTACTACCAAATCGTAAATTGGGTTTGCAAGTCTATATTAAGAAGGGGTGTGTTTAGGGCATCCCTTCCTAATACCAAATCCCAGTGTGGTACGCGTGAATGTTTTGCAACTGAAATGCAGTCGCAAAACATTCACATTTACCACCGATTTTGTGTTCCTGCATAAAAGTCCACATGACATTGCCACGACCATAACAGTTAAACACCTCTGCGAATTGCAGTAATAATTGCTTCTGAAATAAACATTAGAAATTTCCTTTATTTGAAAACTACCCTCAATTGGTATATAACAAGTATTTAAGGATTACATAACCCATCATGCAGTGCTTTTGCTATGTCTACACTTCAGAGAGGATTACAATGTCCATTGAAATGAATGTGTGTTCAAAATAATATTTCCTATTGTTAGTCGGAAAATGGTTGCTAAGATTCACCTTTATTCTTCATTTTGCTATTATGCCTTTACTGTAAGCATAATGATCTTTTTTTACATTTTGGAAGAAATTACCCGATATGTAAAGAAGCTGTTTGCAACTCTAGTCACCGCCTTTGGCTGAAATATTGACACTTTCAGAAAATTCCAAAGCTGTTGGTGGTGGCTCAGTGCTGCATTCTCCTCTTGTGTCCGCATCCTACCTCCTGCTTGCTACTCTCTTTTTGGTGCCAAAGCAGGATTTCGCTGATTTCCCAGCACCCCATCTTCTTACTTCTCTCACCTAATTTAAAATTGTGCATATTGCTGAGGTTTCAACAGAGGAGCCTCATCTGGTGCAGTTAGTTTGAAATCCTTTACTGACAGTCCAGCCACCACACCACTGCAGGCAGCAGTAGGTGAAAGGCCTGTCTTGTTTGAGGCGAGGCTCCCTACTCATAATATTTCATTGCATGGGACTGCCAATGCCAGCGTGGTGGTCTCAGAGATGGTGGAGAGGGTGGAAAATAGCAAAGAATGTTGCCCATGAACTGGTACCTTTTTAATGAAAATGCTGTGGCTATGGTGACAGAAGTACTTTTGGAAAAAATCCCACATCAGAGCAGGGTTGGCCTCAAAGCATTGCAAGCTGAGCTCTAAAGGGCTAACAGAGGCCAGCAAACTACATTTTAAATGAGTCCATCTTTTCTCTTAATCTGAATGTTTCTGTTCTTATACTTATGGAGAAATTGTAGAGATAAATTGGGTAGTGGCAGTTGGGAACCCAGTAAATCATGACCTCACTGAAGCAGGCCACCTGTAAGCTTGTGGCTGCATGCTGTCAGGGAATCAGAAAACTGAGTTGCATGAAGATACTAGCAAAGATCTGTTACTGATCCTCGCCTCAAAGAAGACAGGCCTTTCATCTACTGTTGCCTGTTCCGCTTCATTTTTTGAACTGAGAAAATATATCTTAAAAAATGAGGACCTTAATGCCTCTGATGAACGCACTAATTCCCTGCTACTTCTTTTGGAAAACATGTGAATGTCATGTTCAAAATATATAAGACATAAAGGGGGTCATTCTGACCCTGGCGGCCGGTGACCGCCAGGGTCACCGACCACGGGAGCACCGCCGACAGGCTGGCGGTGCTCCCTCGAGCATTCTGACCGCAGCGGTTCAGCCGCGGTCAGAAGCGGAAAGTCGGCGGTCTCCCGCCGACTTTCCGCTGCTTGGGGGAATCCTCCATGGCGGCGGAGCGCGGGATTCAGACACCCCCTACCGCCATCCTGTTCATGGCGGGAAACCCGCCATGAACAGGATGGCGGTAGGGGGTGCCGCGGGGCCCCTGGGGGCCCCTAGGGAAGATATTCATAGGATTTGGGCGCTCACAGTAAGTCCAATCAAGTAATAGTCCAATAAGTTTATGGTATGGTGCTCATGACAAGAGGATCTCCCTTAGTCCTCCCATGTTTCAAGGCAAACACACAGAAAAAGAACAGGTGTCAGAGCACTCATGATATTCCTAATTAGGAGTTATTGATGTATCCAGTCTTCTTAGTCAATCAATCACCGACTCATGTTCATCTCAGAGTCCAGATTTTATTCTCAATGTATAAAACTCTCCATAAGTATAGTAAAGTACAGCCAACACGTGTTTCATCCCATGAGAAGTTAATCTCTTAAGGACTTCATCAGGGCTGCAAATAGACAAAATAATAACGTCTACATATGTGGTATCGAGCGTTGGTCAAAACAGAGACCATACCAGCACCAAAAGTGACAATAGTGCAATGTAACAGGGCAAGATATAATGTGACTTCTGTGATATTCGTACAAAATTAACGGTTAAGATAAAAAAGTATAGACCGACAATTTTTATATCCCCGTTCAAGAGAGGGTGAAATGTACAAATCAGTCATCTGTTATTAAAACTTTAGTTAACTACTGATTATACATGTCCATGTACCATATAGGTTTATATAATGAGAATGTGCACGTCACCAAAAGAAGACAAAATAAAGTGAGACGCCCTATGAGCAAGGCAGAAAAAAGATCCAGGTTCTATGTAGAGATTATAAACCAAAACCCAGAATATATAGAAAACTAAAATAGAGATTATACAAGCAGAAATAAATAAAATAAATATATCAGGGAAAAGAAAACCTAGACTAATCTGTTGTTTTCCCATTAAGGCATCTCATCTGGGACATACCTTAATTAGGTCACTACCTGCTCAATGACCTTTTTGGATATTTCGCTACTAAACTAAGCAATTCTAATTAAGGTATGTCCCAGATGAGATATGTTCAATCATCCATGGGAAATAGCCTATTCTGAAAGTAGGTAAATTAATGTTTTACTGGCTGTTAACTAACTATTCTTGTATTCATTACAAAGGACATTTTTCCAAAGGCTGTTATCCTCCATTCCTGTCATAATCACTCTTCCCATATAACTATACAATTTATTTTTATTTTTTGCAAATTCTATGGGACACCCATAAAGAAACTTTTGTTACTGACTTAGAAGATTTTGGGTTATTGGAGTATCTGATAGTGAATGCTAAACCTCTTGATGCATAGATACCCTCACATATTTTTACTGGATAGCAAGATTCTTAATGGCAGCGGAAGGGTAATCAATTGATTATGGTATGATAACTAAGGAACTCATCACTGACTTGCAATCCCAGTTGCATGTTATGTATTATTATAAATTTTATTTAGGGGATAAAAAAACCTTCTGCAGAAAATTAACCTCTGTATCGTTATGCTTTATCTTCTTTTAACTTCGACACTAAATCTAATTTTTGGCCTACTGGCTATGGTTTTGAAAACCATGTAGGTGTATTTCTGATCAGTGCACTATTGTATTTTTAAGAGCTCTTATGGGTCATTTACTAAACATATGATGTCAGACATGGCGGGCAGGCGTGGGGTGTGTGAGTCCCCTTTGTAAACAATAAATTACATGAACAATAGGTGCCTGTACATCTAAGTAGCAACAGTCATCATAGTCATCAATATCTAAATGTTTGATATAATTTCTTCTGTGCAGTTCTAAGTATGTTCATGTCCAGCAAAGCATAATCTATTGTAACTTCTAGTTCTTTTTTATTTTTCAAGATCCACTACAATTCTTTTACCCCTTTATCTGCTTCCCAAAAGAAGGATTGAGAGGTATTTCTTCAAACTTTTCAATACAATTCTCACTTTATTTGTTAGATTACTAGATTTTGATGGCACATAATTTTTATAAATCTTGGTTAACAAGTTCATAAATTACATCAATGACATCTTCATTAGAGAGTTGTGGTATACCGTTGGACTTTACTTACAGAACACTTTCAAATAAAACCCACTTTTATATGTTTATTGTTTTAGCTACATCTTTCAACTGAATCATGTCATCTAGCCGTGTTTCCCTAGGGTCAGATAGCCTGCTGAAAGTAGTTTAAAACTCTTTCATTCTGAATACACTTTAATTGAGACTGGGAAGTGTATTTTTCATGTTTTTTGTCTAAGACTTATTGCCAAACTCACAGATGGCCACATCTCTTAGCCCTAAACCTTAGTGGCCCTCTTACCACTGCTTTACAATGTTCTCACTTTTTTTAATGTTCTTTCTATGTAACTCTCCTGTTCTCACCTTTTGACTCCCCGTTTGCTCTCAATTTCTTGTTTTTCTTCCATTTAGCCTATCTGTCCAATTGGTTACCTCTATCTTGTTGGTAGTTTTTCCTGCCTCCATTCTTTTCTGTGTCTGATTTTTGCCCTCAGTATGACATAAGTTGTTTTGGTTTATCTCTATTTGTGTTCTACTATTTTGCTCATATGTCAAATGCTTTTCACTTTCACGCTATAAAACACTGCACAGACCACTTGTACATCTTTTAGATCACAGATACGTTTAACATATTAGTGGTTAATTTAATTGTTCAATCAAAATAGGTTTTTTTGACAGTTCCTCAAATACATTCTGTGCGTAACTAAAATATCAAAATGCTATTTTTATCTAAATGAAATTAATGAATTAGTTGACTTACATTTCTTTACATCTAAAGGTATTATAAATGCCTAGTTCAAGCTTGAGGAGGTATCAATAATTTGGAACGTGGTTACACCAGAAGAAGTGGAATTTATTGTTTAGAGATGTATTTACTGTTTCTCATCATTAAAAGACTAGGAGCCTGATTACTAGTTGGTTATTTTTCTTACCTGTGCGTAAACCACTGTTTATTCATGGGTCGGAATTAAGAGTTGGAAGGTTTATAAAGTATCAAATAATTATTAGATGCCTTAAATATACTTCAAAATTCTGGGAAAAAGCATAGGGTATTTATTTTATCATATGGATTTTAGTGCGTTAAACACCAAAATCCAAATGTATCCCCCCAGAAACTCATAATGGATGCTATTTATTGCATCAGGTAAATAACATACCCTGTGGTATCATTATTTATCTGCTGCCATCAATAGCAATTATACTCATAATCATGGTCCAAGGCAACGGATTTTGAATATCTCTGAACTGATTTTGTAATGATATTGGTATGTGTGTAATAGGGTCTATGTCACTAAAGGACTAAAGAACCTTTAAACATTAAGGATTTTTTCTATTCTGTAAGGTTCAGATGACAGTTTGTCAAAGATATTTTCATACTGACTTTGCAAAGGAAGCCTATTAAGGACCTAATTACCAGTTAGGCAAGGCAGTATGGGTGTGATACCACTTGCCAGACCACAAATGGCTCAGTGTACATACACCCAGTTTCCTGGGTACAGGAACAATGGACCTAATATTACCTGCTGGCTATTCAACAATATTTAAGCAGCAGGCAAAACTTATCTCCAAGTCTGTGCCAAGCTTTTTCTTTGGTAAGGGGGGGGAGCAAGCACTCCACTGCCAAATCTATTCTTCATATTCCATATTCCCTCCCTAGCCCCCTCTCTACCTTCTGCATGCAGGGAAGCCACTGGTCACATTCAGCACCTGCTCAGAACTTATGGAGACACGAAGCACTAGCAGTCATCTTTCATCTAAAGTAAATTCTTGACAACATTATCTGAAGTTGTGTTTATATTGTGACTAAGAGAAGGACATCCTTATTGTCTTGTCTTCTTACAGTTTGATATTAAAGTGGTGCTTCCCAAACTTTCATATTCTGGCAGATTACAATTCATTAGGACTCCGGACATACATTGCATGCTCCTGTATCACTGAATTATCAGGCTGCTGTAATGTATATTTATGAAGCTTGTGTGAATATGCTACAAGCTCCTGACGGACCACTGCTGGCCCCAAGATTTGGTAAAAATCACACTCAGCCATTGAGGGCAATATTTAAAAATCATTGCTCCATTTTTTTATTGCAACTACCAATTATGTTTTTGTAACTGAAATACTTTGGCATGTACAATATAAAACATACATTGATTATTTAAATCTCTGTAGTGTTATAAGCTCAGTCTTCTGCTATAAAACTTACTGGACTCCTGTGGAAGCTGAGTAGAAAGTGAATGATCTGTGATTTGAGCTCCTAAAGATGGCACTAGTGTTTAGAGACCTCCAATTATCACACGACAGTCTGCTATCTCTCAGAAGTATCATTCTTTTTCTGATGTATGTTTGGAACAGAAGTATTACAACTTTCCGTCACAAATACAAACACATTGGATACTCCCAATCTAGAGTGTTGAGCCACAGCACCATTTGACTTTGGGTTTTATTTCTAAATCATGTTCAATCTACAGGGCTATGCAACAGTGCTGCCTGGTTCCCCCTTGTTATTTTTGTTATAATTGAAACCATTCATTTGGCTTATTCATTCAAATGTAGGAATAAGGCTGGTTGAAAGAATCAAAGTTGACAGATGTGCCAATGACTTTGCAACCCATACAGATGCAAATCATGCATTGTTAGCTATTGAATGTGAAGCTCTTCAGTTCGGATAGGTTTGAAGATGACACCTATACATTTCTAAAACTCAGATTAATATGAACTACAATTTAGGTATGAATGCTGTCACACACAGTTAGGAAAGCCATCTACTTAAATGTCAGGGTGGACAGTAAAAAGGGAGAGATGGTAAAATTGAATTATGAAACACTGTTAAAAAACTGCATTGATGCATAACTAAAACAATAATCCTCCTTGCCTGACATTTTCTCCAGGATCAAGTATGTCATACATGGAAGCATGCTGATCTTGTCAAGATGGGACACATGTTTTATTATGGGATATTGCAATCATTCTCTGATATGCAAGCCAAGTTTGATCTACTCAGAAACACTTTTTTAGTTATCAACAGATCAGGAATCTTTTTTCAACAAGATTTGTGGGTATAATTTTGATATGGATAAAATTCACCTTATGAAACTACTGAAAACTGGGCACTGTAATCTTACTATTAATTGCATATTCCAATTAGTTTTAAAGATGTATCCTAATGCTCTTGAGGGCACCTGCCAATCTCTGGGCCACCACATTAAATATGGATATAGGAGAAAGAGTGGTCACATGGAGCATAAATCATGGGTTAGATGTCCTCAGAGCAACAAGCCTGCAATTGCAACTTTTTTGTACATTAAATAGATTGTATTATAATCTTATTAGAGTATATCAATGGCATGTTGCTCTGATTCAAACTGCCTCAGACGTGGGGTGGAAGAAGCAGTGCCAAATGTTGCATATTCTAGGAGACAATCACGTAAAAGGCAAGAGGAAGTGTAGACATATTGTCCTAACTCAGTAAAATCTTGTTAGGGGCATTTTCCTGGACCTCCAAATTCTCAAGAATGGTCGGCATTCTGAAGTTATATTAATGAAGCTAAAGCAGCATTCTGGAAGTTAAAATGTCTCAAGAACATGGTATAGTTAATGGAACCCCTCTGCAGACTGGCCATTGCAAGATAGAATATCTGGCAAAATAACAATTATTATATGCTATTGAAAAATAATTTCTTGCAAATTAGTAAATTAAACTGAATCTTGTCCAAATATGTATCTTTTCAACTTTTTCAGATTAAAAAAGGAGAAACCAAAAACACTTGTGATGCAATGAAATGTAGCCACCTAGATCTTCATTATCTCCATCTGTGGAGTCAGAATTCAATTTCATTTTGCACATAGATCTCAGAATAGAGAAATAGATGCAGTTTAAGTATGCATGTATGTTCATGATTAAATACTGAACCCTCATGACAGCCAACCTTAAATACTAAAGATTAGCCATACAGGGATCCCTAAATCTGTGCTGTATAATTTGTTGCCTGCATATATAACATTTATATTCTGTCCTTTCATATTCTCTACATTGCTATTGATGATGCAATTATATTTTAGTGAACTGAAATTAGCTTGAAATAAGTTTACAAATATAACTGTGTGGATTTTTGTGTGTGTGCACACTGGTGATTAAGTTGCCAGAGCTCACAACAATAAATTAAAATGCCTAACCGTCTTTGACAAGTTGGTTAAGTGTCCGATACACATTCTCTGCAGGACATTTGAGAGAAATCAGTGAGTCACATCTTGTCCACTCCTTTCATGCAAGCTGATACTTTGGTTCATGAATACAAGAAAAGAGAAGAGAGAATGAGCTACAACTAATGTTCACTGTTAGTTACAATGTAAAACAACCAAACAATCAAGATAACTGAAATACAAAAAATGATGTTTATTACATATGTATGTACAACAACAAGAAAACACAATAATCAAAGTTAAATATATAGATATTTACATATTCACAGGGAAAGACACACACACTTATATACAGTGAATGGACAGAGACAAAGTGTTATACGAGACAAAACACAAAAGATAATGGAAACATAACATTGAAAAAAGAACAGAAAATCCAAATTGTCCAAAATACAATAAAATACAAATTAAATATATGCTTTCTCTACGGCACTGCTTTAAAGCCTCAATACTATTCACAGTTGTGACATGTTGTAACTTAGAACCAGATCGCGTCTCCACCTAATTCATAAAGAAAAATTACTTGGACCCTAAAGTTCATAATCCATTATAACAACTGTAGGAACTAAGCCAGGTTCATACCAGTGTTTGCCTGATGGCCAAGAAGGAGACACTGAGTCATGTTCACATACCACTTGTTAAAATGTAACTCTTTAGCCTATGCACTTTAGCAGTTCCCTGCGCCTCCTAAACTGCTCTTTCAAGTTGAATCTTCAGATTGACATAAGAGAGTCTTTCTGCAAACAGCCTAAGCAGAAAGTGTAATGGGAGACCATGCATGTTGTCACACACTCACTAACAGCAATTCAAGACACAGTCACTCACTGTGGGTCACATGCTACCACTCTCCTATCCATTTATTTACTCAATACATAACTCCCTTCTTTTTCCTTAATACAATCTCACTGCATACTGTTGGCCACATCCTCTCTGTTCCTCTCTTCACAGACAGCATTCTGATCCACTCTTCTTTTGCACAGCGTATCATATGGAAATTCCATGCTTTTCCATCACCAATGTGTAACAAATTCCAGAACCCTTCCTCAACACTCCAAGAATGTTAACATATAATAATTAACTAATAATAAACTAATTACATTCACACTAATCACCCATCATACACTTTTTCACGTCAAATAGATACCTGATTTGTTCCTGCTTAGAGTAAACAAAATGATACAATCCATCCTCATCATGCACAACCTTGGGTGCTCCACCCATTTACACTGGTCAAACAACAGAGTTTGTTTTCTGATCTCTTTGAGACACAAACAGGATCAGCTTGATAGTCAAAAGTGGTGTGATTTCTGCCTGCATGCACGCCAACTTTTATTCTATCTATCACGCCCCTCCCACAATCACTAACAGAATTTGAACATACTAATAAAGGGCTTTATTAAAATATTTGACTAACCCTCTCTTCTGGAAATAAAAAAAGGAGTGGGGTTACTGCTTTATGTTGTTGCTTTTGGACAAAATATGGCATCCTTTGAGGTGAGTTGAACATCAATGCCTGAAAGAATGTTAGGAAAGTATTCCCTGAAAAGCACCTCAAGCACAAAACCCAAGACACACTTGTGCCATCTGAGCCTCATTCCATTCAGAACAATTTAGTCAGTAATAAAATGAAATATTGTGGTAGCTCCTAGACAAAAAATGACACTTTAACATATAAGTATGGTGTATCTTGGTCCTTCTATCATCCCACCTAACCCCCTGTAAGTTGCATGACGTTCACACACAAACATACCCTTTCCCAGCATAATATCAGAACCCTTAAGCCTGTTAAAAAAGATATGTCTTTTGAGACCTATTACAACCATTATCTTTCTCTCAGTTTTTTGTCTTTTTTTGCTTTTCATGTTTCACTAATGTGCCAGGCCCACCAAAGTGCTACTCACCCCTTTAGATGCAACAATTCAGCCATCTCCCATTCAGATCTGTCCTCTTGACCATATACTCTAAGCAAGTCATAAAATGAACAATTACTAGTTGATGTATTCTTCACCTAGTGAGGTCTCTTCTTGCAGAACACACAATAGAAAAAGACAAAATAAGCAGATCTGACTACCATCAAGTAAACTTTAAGGTTTTTCTATAACTTTTTTGGGAGGAAAATGCTGCAAGACTAGGTCCCCACTTTTCTCATACCTTTATGGTGACTTCGTTGGGCAGCGGGGACCTTGTAGGCTTCTCCATCATTAACTTATCTGTACAATCTTGACTGAATCCCTGAAGTCTGAAGTAATTAGGCCATTCTATGAGGCAGCTATGAATCCACAGAGGAGAGGGGGAGCAGAGCAAGGCATAATCAAAGAGACAAGAGAGTTTCAGGGACAGGAACTGGGGATGGATGGTTTGTGCTGACTGGGATCTGCTGTCCCATCTTGAGCATCACTTCAGAGGCTGCACAGGTCTCAATAACAAGCCCTTCTTCTTGCATTCTATCAACCACACAAAGGCTAGTCTGCCTGTCATTCGGAGATGTATGGCAGTTGACGAAGAGTAGATTGCTGGGTATCTACAGTTAAGTCTCCGGTCCTGAAATGAAGGTTGTCTTTGCACCAAGTTGGTAGATCTAGGGATCCTACATTGGTGACCTTCATGGTGCCGCAGTGATTCCACCACTTGATGAACAGGCCTTGCAGTGGGAAGTTTAACATATGACTCAGAGTAATTTAAAAGGTGAGTTGGGCTGGTTGGTGTTACTCAGAAGACTGACTGGTCTCTGGGAGTGGGTAAGAAGATGGGAATTACTGGCTTGATCCCCCTTTAACACACAGAAGTCATTAGCTGAAGGACATTTGAGCCTGCCTGCTTCCCAGGCTGGTGTGTGTCCCAGGGACTGCTTCTGGAGTAACCAACATCACTGGCTCAGGTTTTGGACCCACTGCTCCTTCTGGGTAACATCTGGGGCATGCAGGCTTGGATGTTCACAGGTGCAGTTCAGACTGCCAATAGATTTCCCATAAGATCGGAGAAGTCTATTTCTGAACTTGGCAGACACCTTTCTTGCCTGATGGTCAGTGTCAGTAAACCAGACCAGCATGACCTTGCAGCACTAGATGCTGAGCACTGCTGGTCACAATTGTGCAATCAAGATGGATACTTTTGATGAGAAGGTGGACCGAAATCAACTGTGACTTTACTTCAATGCCAGTAATCCTGATCAGTGTCAGCTGTTGCCATTTCCCATACAGATATGTCCTCATTACCATTTATTCTGAGCAAGTCATACAATGGATAATTAGTCACAGCTGCCACTCTTAGTGGAATTTCGTCAGCTCCGAACAACAAAGAATACCTCTTAGAGCAAAGATCTACTGTATGCTTTCGGGAGGGGTGGATGGAAAAGAAAAAGGCAACACCAAAATGGTAAAAAACTTCACAAATACTCTTTATGAAGAATTCTAAAAAATAGGTAGAACCAAAGACCACAGCATTGCATCCTGATGACCATGCCCAAAGGAGCCAGAACAATCCATTTGAGGTTTTCTAGTGGCTGTTAAAACGTAGGTAAATGTATTGAGGATAGGATGATCTCTTAAATAGTATGGGCAACAAAGGAGGAGATTCATGGAGGCACTACAGAAGAGATACAACTTAAAGCAAGTGTGCAGCAACATGATCAATATCGCAGATCTATTATGTTTGTCAAAATACTCCCTTCTGCTTCCTAAGGCATTTGTATAAGGCAGGACACTAGTATAGGGACGAAGTAGATTCTTAAATATCCCTCAAACTGTTTATATCGAACTGTATACGATGGGGTGGGGCGATTGAACTTCAACACTTTTGCAATTATTAGTGGGAAACACAGCTGGCAGAAGTAAACCAATTGTCTTTTGCCTTATTTGACTAATTATCCTTCAGTCTGGAAGGAATGGCAAAGGTAAATAAATAAGATTTGCATTTGTTACATGATCGAACAGTTGTAGTCAGGATTCAAAAGGCCATGAATGTTTCACCTAAATGATAGGGTGAAAAAAGAGGCTATTGTTTGAGAACACCTCTATGCTTTGGTGGATTCACACAATGAGATCTACATCACATTGGCACACGGGAAGGTGTACAGGACTGTTCACAAAATAACAAAATGTGCCCATAGTAATGATTAGTAGACAATGGCAAGCAACTCTTCAGATGGTCTGGGGATTTTCACCTGTGGGTGGGATAGGGAGGTAGCAGATTTGGGTGACTCAGTTTGAGAAGAAGCCCTAATGCATGCCAAAGAAGTAGCTAATAAACCAATATTCTGGCTAGTTCAGCTTAAAATGCTTAATAAATATATTTTACTTTAGAAAGGCTGCAGATGATACACATGGTGTCCCATGCTCAAATGTGTAAGAGATTGTTTGCAGTCAGGCACTTTCCTTCATTCAAATTGTCTAATAATTCAGACCTTCTGGGAAGGGACCAGAAAATACCTCCCTAATATGGGGAGATCTGCCAGAAAAAGCAGCTCTGTTTGGGATGTGGGAGAAGCAGCAAAGATAGGCACTGAACGCAATTGGGAGTTCAACTGTTAATGAAGTGGCTTGATGTATGATGGATGGATGCATCATCAAAGAAAGAACCATATAAAAGCAGAGGCTGCTCCAAGAGGACTCCCCAAGAGGCTGACAAGAGGAGGGAATTGGAAGTTAATTCTTGGCATTAAATTAAGGAGGCAAAACTGAATTATGTCTTAATAAGCAAGAATGCCTATCCAGATGACAATAAGAGTGAGAATGTAAGCAAACTGAGGAGTAGTTTCATACTGATGATTTAAAAAGTAAAACTGAGGTAATTAATCAACTTCATGCACATCATCAGCAATAGGGATTTTTACATTTGTATGTATGTTGTGCTAAACGCACATATCAATTGACCTATGTTTGTGAAGTTCTCCTCCACTTAGTGCATTCCAATCTAAATACAGCCTAATTTGTTTGACAATTTATATCACACCATGGTTGCGGCCAATTTAAATTCAGTATGAGCCTCTTGCTCTTCCTTCGACTATTCATCTGTGACCAAATCCATTTTACCTGTTTCAAACAAATTTCTCCTGAATCATCACTGTCAAAATGAGTAATGCATGAAACTCTATCACAAAACTGGAGGAATCAGGAATGGTTAATTTGTTCAACTCAGGATTGGCGACTCATTAACAAAGACATAAATATGCATTGCCCTAGTCCTCAAATATCACACCTACTAAAGGTCCTACCATCTATTTTCACTACTAGGTTTGTGCATGAAATGAATGTGCTTAACAGCTTCATCTCATAAATCACTCCTCAATTACTCCTCAATTACAGAATGTTGCTTATCTGCACCCTTGAATATTTGAAAAGCATTGTGGTTTCGCATTTTTTCAGGGTCAGAATAGATCCAAATCAATACAACACACCATCATACCATGTGTGTATAATTAATGTACACTTTGATCACTGATATCTCTCTCAACTGCAGGTTTTGAAACACTTGATTCCCCACTTGCTTCCTTATCGTTGCTTCAAAATGTGTGTACAATGTACTGCATGATCAAAAAAGATCAACATTCATGGTGCAGCTTTACCATGTACGCACAAGTACAGTGTCCATGAAGTTTACTAACTCTACCTAAATGGCAAGATTGTTTTCTTTGGTTTCCAAGATGCTCTCCATGAGGCAGGTGCCAGTAGGTAGCTTACGGACATCAATCCTAGCCAGTTGGTTATCCAGGGTCTCTGGGGCAGTTATATGATTCTGCACATTAAAGAACTCAGTGCTTATTAGCTCCAGTCTTGGGATGGCAGTCCATCAAAACCTATAAAAGGGTCCTTCTCTTTCTCCCTCTTTATCTCTCTCACTCTTTTCACAGACACAAACATGCATGGGCACACAAACACTGTGGCTGACAGTGAGGAGATCTAAAATTCAACTAATGGTCTCATTTAGACTTTGGAGGAGCAGAGCCACTGCCATAAATCAGAGGGTGTTCCTGACCCTGCAAAACTCATGGTTCACCTCTCTCATTCATATGTAGGACATGTGCCAGTATTTGGAAACACTGTTGAAAACCTGTGAGTGACAGCCTATGTCTTAAAAGGCCTTCACACACTGCAATTAGAAGGATTGTCCTTTTTAGGGCAATTTGTTTCTTTTTTTCTGGGCTGCCAGTACACAACTGTCGCTATCTGTGCAATATGTGAACCAGTATATGTGCAGAAGGCAATGAGAATACCACCCACCAGGCACAGATCTCACAAAATGGCTAGGCTCTGCGTTGGGAGATGGTGGGCCACCCATCAAGTTTATATAATCTGCCAGTTCACATGGTGACTTGCCATGTTTCAGGGATACCATCTGTCAGCCACACTGTGTGTGGGGGCATAGGACAGGGTAAGAATGCCAGTGGTAGATCTAGGGTGGAGATCTGCATGTTAAGTGCACAAGCAATCTGATAGGTGTGATGTGTGCACAAACATGCACAACTATATGTCTGAATCCACAGCATGTGCCAGGATCTGTGTGTGTGTGTGGGGGGGGGGGGATATGCCTCTGTGTGTCAGTGTGTCTTTGTGAATGAGAAGGTTTGTGGTGGCCCTTTGAGGCAATCACTCCCCTCCTTGGCAGCAACCCTTGTTATTTGAGACTACTAGCGTCATCTGGTGCCCCAGTGACATGAAGGCGTTAATTTGGAGAACAATGACACCATTTATGGTGTAATTGTTGGAAATACATTGTAAGGTTTTATGCTGAATGAGTTGGATGTACCCATGCTTTAGCTTTCTAAATAAATCTGCTTATCATCTCACATCTGTGAGTGTGTTTCTTTGGGGGACATTTGCTTCATGATTTATTTATGTGATTGGGCTGCTCTAATCTGTGTTGGAACCCACCCTTGTTGTTAGGGTTGTGGTGGCTGCTTGTGGTCTACATATTATTGAATGGTGAACTCATCAAAAGAGCTATATAATATTTGATGTATTTTGGGCATTCCTGACCTACCTGTACCCTCTTTTCAAAATGGAGACAAGACTATCCATTACATATTTTGAGCTTCTTAGTCTAAATATGGCCTTGGCAAGCATGATGATGCATAGCTTTGGCATAATAGTAATCCCTCCTAGCATAATGCAAGACAAAAGCACATAGGAAGCAAGTCATAGGATTTGGGCGCTCACTGTGAGTCCATAAAATCACATTAACAATCCAAATGTGGCACGGTGCTCCTGGCAAGAGGATCTTCCTTAATCCTCCAATGTTTCAAGGGAAACTAACAACGAACTGGACAGTTGTCAGGGCACTCATGATCGTATAATTGAAGGTTAGTAATTATTAGAATCTTCAGTGTGGAATACCACCATAGAGAGTTCATATATTATTTATTTCTTGACATACAAAGTCCACCTTGATACAAGAAAAACGTCCTTGAATTTCAATAATGTATACAGCAAACAAAGCCAACACGTGTTTCGTCCTATGAGAATGTATTCTCACAGACTTCATCAGGGCTTAAAATCAAGTATGTCTTATATGAAAACTACTCATTTCCAAGCATTATCTAGTAGAATCTTAATTAAGTGTATATAGTCCTAAATTAAGTCATCTAATTAAGGAATCTTCTTGTATTCCCTATCAACCAGAAAGTCTAAATATCAAAAGGAGAACTCCGTGGTGCGAATGTATCCACGGCGTTCCCAGCATCTGAAAGTCAAATCGGAACGATACATTCGCACCACGGAGTTCTCCTTTTGATATTTAGACTTTCTGGTTGATAGGGAATACAAGAAGATTCCTTAATTAGATGACTTAATTTAGGACTATATACACTTAATTAAGATTCTACTAGATAATGCTTGGAAATGAGTAGTTTTCATATAAGACATACTTGATTTTAAGCCCTGATGAAGTCTGTGAGAATACATTCTCATAGGACGAAACACGTGTTGGCTTTGTTTGCTGTATACATTATTGAAATTCAAGGACGTTTTTCTTGTATCAAGGTGGACTTTGTATGTCAAGAAATAAATAATATATGAACTCTCTATGGTGTTATTCCACACTGAAGATTCTAATAATTACTAACCTTCAATTATACGATCATGAGTGCCCTGACAACTGTCCACCTCCTAGCATAATGATAGCAATCTCTGACACATTTAAGGTTTCCATGGTGTTATGCTGCATAGTTCTGGAATAATAGTGTGCCAGGCATAATCAGTACCGTTCTTGGCACACTGTAGCCATTATTGCCCTGATTGTGGGAAACCCTAGCATAATGATGTCCATTTTTAATTTTGCTTTACAGCTTAGTTGACTGCATGACCTATTGTTATCAATTCTTTCAAATATACAGAGTGTGCGATTTGTTGCTGCCCAGAAGGGTACTTCATTTTCACTAGTGCAATGAGCTGCACGATGTATAATTCTGTCTCCAATGGAATGCTTGTATTTCAAAGCATCAGAGGCTATTTGACATCTTAAATGCATAATGAATCATCTCAGATTAAATTATTCATTTAATAGAAGCATTGTAAACAGAAAGCAGTTTTTTTTGTTTTGTTTTTTCACTGCAAATCTTGCTTTAATATATTTGTCAGGACCTAAAATCCAATCCAGAACTACGACTTTGCCAATGCTTGTTTACATATTGTGGGCATCCTTGGCACACTGGTATCACTGGCATAACAGTGGCAAAAAATTCACATATTGAGTTTATCTTTGACAATGTGATGTTCATCCATGACTTAAAAGTGGCTCTGGCAATATGGTGTCTGCCCATAGCTATATTTTAGGCATTTCTGGCATTATGGTGTTCATCTCTGGTTTGCAAAGGAAAAACTGAGCATGTAAGGCAGATTTTGTCCTTTTTAGGCAGTTGCATATGTGAGTATTGGTGAAAACGACAAAGCTGATGTTTGGGAACTGTGAAAGGGCGGTTCTAACTACCTGGTCCACCCAGATTTCTTTGCTTTTGGATCATCTGTTTTTTTAGCTTTTACAGTGAGGCGGCCTCCTAGTTTGGTACTCACCCAGAGTAAACTCATGGTAAAATGGACTCATGTGTTTACCATTGAGGCCATCTTGTTAAGCAAAGGCTGCTGTGACGCAGCAAGGGTAGGAGGCCCATGGCTGGTTACATATGATCATGTGTGCACACACATATACACCCCTGTGAGGGTTGCAAGCACCCCTGTGATGATTCCTGTCATGCGCAACCCAAGAACAGAGCCTAGGTAGCCTGGTGCAGAAGGGGTCATACAGAGTGGATGGTGACCTGGAGTAGGCCTTATGAGATGGGTGTACACATGTGAGGGATAGTCAGAGTGCTTACTGTCTTCATTGTAGTGACACTCCATTATATGCCAATGGGAAAGGCTGTCGTAGGGAGCCACTCCAGTTCCCTAGGGTCTACATACTCAAGATTTGCACCAATGTACACTGTAGCCTTTATGAAAAGACTAATTCAGTAGGTTACAAAAACATATCTCTACAACATATATGTCATCCAGGAATGTCATTTTTCTCTGACTCAGCTCAGGATTATGGCCAATTACTGCTCTGTCCAGCTGCAGGAGCAGGGGCCTTGCATCAATCAGCCAGCTGTCATTCCATGCCAGGAATCAGCCCTGCCGCAGGCCCCTCAAGGAGGAGGAGCTCCTTGGAGGAATTTCTGGGAGAGGTCCTGGCAGGAATGTAAGGGAGGAGGGGCTGAGTCCCTCAGAGCACATGTGGCAAGTGCCTCATGGACGATGCCATTTTGAGCTATCCCAGAAGACTGTGCAGGGAGGTTGGGGCAGGTGCGGAGAAGTGATTTGGCACATCAGGATAGGCCAGAGGGGCAGCCCTGCTGGACACTTCCGTCCCCACTTGAAAGGTCTTGCACAGCGGAGAGAGTTCTATCTGGGATGTGCTTCTCTGCAGAACACTGGGTCTGAAGATGGGCATCATGGACAACTGGAAAGAAGATCCTCCTGTCTGCCCCCTGGGGCAAGGACTCTGCCCCTGAATGACACCACACCCAGTGGGCACCTCCCAGGACCAGGTAAGCTGGTCCCCTTAATCCCCCTGAGGACCAGTTGGGGGAAATACCTGACTCTGGTGCAAGAAGAGCATGCTGCCCAAAAGAGAGGAAGGCACCCAAATGAAAGGCTGAATCAGGGAGTCAGTGGGGCTCGCTCCCCACCAAGTTGGGAACCTTCTAGGCTAAGAGGCCTAAAGAAATTCCAGGTGATAATGGCTCACCGCTAGGAGCTATATGAACTGAAGATCATCCAAATTGGCCCAATGGTGCCCGAGATACCATGGTGTAAAGTTTGGCAACCTTTTGCCAGCCGTTGACGAAGCATGTGGGGCTCCGCTGCCAACCGTCAACTTGCCTCTGCGGTGGGCCACAGCCCAAATATGCCCCCGAAGAAGAAAGAATACGGGAATACACTTTTGCACTTCCCCCGCGGATGAGGGACATGCAGGGAAGTGACGTTGCACTCCCCATGTGAGGTGGAGAAGGCCTGGGACCCCATCCTGGGACCCTGAGAAAAACTAGAAAAAGGGGGGGTTGTCGCGCACCTCGGCCACAGTTGTGAGTTGTCCCTGTATCCCATCCTAGGACCCTGTGAGGCCGTGATGAAAGAAAGAGTCCCATTGCGCCTCCCCCCAGCAGCAACAGGAGGGGGGCCCAGGACCCCATCCCTGGGCCCAAAGCATTCAGGACACTAGGGGGAGTGCCACCGCACCCCACCAGCATGTCCCACCTTCCTCCCGCGCTCAGTGCCTGTGTCTTGTGAAAGCGAGTGGGCTGGGCCACTGTGTACATCGGCTAGCAGGAGCGGGCAGACTGGAATGTTGCTGCTGGCTCCTGCGCAGCATGTGAACAGCATGTGAACAGCTGCTCATGCAGAGAGCCAGCAAGGGAAGCCAGGGGTGGGCTCCCTGAGCTGTCCTCCAAAGAGAAAGCTCAACCACATGGGGTGTTCTGGTGGAACCGGACACCCCAGAATACCCGAAGTCGCGGCACAAGGCCACAGGATAAAACCAGCAAAAGCCAAGGAAAACTGAAGCGGCTCTCTCCAGTGTAGCGGGAGAGCTGCTAATTAAGTATGCAAGCTTCTGAAGGAGCACCCCATAATGTCCTGCAGGGTCTGGCCAATGTTGTTAGCAAAACTGCTCGTTTTAGGTTTGTGGTGGCCCCAGAAGGATGGGGTCACCACCAATGTAAAGCAAATTAATGGTGGGAGCTGCAGGAGGAGCACAGCCTCCCCCCAGCAGTTACCAAATGTCCCCACCCTCAGTTTCAGGGGACTTGGAATGGGGAATCCTTCAATGGTTTCAATGTGTTTTCAAGGTCTGTTCCAGCTGAAACTTTTGTTTCAGGGTGAAGGCACTGCATCCTCTAGGAGTGAAACTCATGGTGGCAGTCTTTGTGCTTAAGTGGTGATAACAATGGGTTGTTACAATTGTGAACACTATCTATAGGTGAACAGTGGTAACTACATGTGTTTTTACAGAAATTACGTCCTTTATGACTAGGGTCAAATGCTAACTTTTTATGCGAAATGTGATTAACAATGTATGGCTGCAGCAAAAGGCACCCCTTGGGGTGAAAGGTGGTATTACACAATTGTTAACAATCAAGTAAGGTCATTTATGGACGTTCTCAACTGTGAATTATTTTTATGTGGAATATGATGCACCTTTGCCAACACCCTTTAGGCGTGTGGCTATACTGCTTGGTAGATCATCTGCAAGTAATCGTAACAGCACAAATCATTTCAACATGCCTGTACATGTTTTCTTGTTGATGATTATTTGAGTAATGAAACTGACAGAAACTAGTGATTATTGCCAGTATTAGGTGCTGTCAATTCAAATTACAGTCAAATATTGCATTGGAATACAAGTGAATATTTTGCCATGTGGGATACTGATTTACATCTCCCTTTGGGAGAGACAAGAGTGAGTACGCAGCATCAGCCAAAAGTAATTCCATCAGCTTGTGTATATTTGTAAATATATAGTTGCATAGTATTGAGTAGTGTGTGGGTAATAAATGTACTTTGAATTTATCAAAGGAAAAAGCACAGACTGGACAATCATTTATTGAGTGTTATTCTTGTGTGCTTGTGAATGGTGATTACTAGCCCACACCACCTCCCTTGAGTAAGCCTTGAACTGCTCTGCACCGCTACCCTATGTGAGTCAATCACTACAATGGGGTGTTTGGTTCCCAGTAGTGGTTGAGTGAAGACCCATTACTTGTACAAGCCACACAACTAATGATCCACCCTGAAAAAGGAACCAAATATGTATATACGTACATGAAAACTGCATATTAAAAGTAAAATCATTGTTTTTGTTCTGGAAAAGCTTGTATTTGATGGCAAAACTTATGTAAATATAGAAAATAATAAACTGATGTGTGGAGCCCATAGGTCCATTTCCACAAAATATTAAAACTTGACAGATGAACGATAAATTCATTCTGATTTATGGAGTTTCAATGCTGATTTCACTTTCTAGTTGTCTATTATGGCTGGTTTTTCATTAGTCACGTTGAGACCATTCATATTGACATAGCCTTAGTTGACCTTGTTTGTAACCCTCTCTGGTATGCTGAGGCGTTCATTATTTTTTTAGCTTGTAGCCACAATTGCAAAAGGGCTAATCATTTTAGTTGCTCTTGCAGATTTGTATTCATAGAAATGAGGCTGTAGATCCTGGTTTAAGGGTTTTGCATGCCCTTTAGCAGATAAAGCCAGAGTAAAGAGGGCTCTGGGGTGAGAAGATGTATGTTCATATCTGTGACGCCCATAACCATGGGAATATGTGCCTTAAGTATACAATAAAATACACCAATGCACATTTTGTGATTGAATCGTACCGTTAGGATGTTACCTCAATTTCATGAAGGCATGGGCCCAGGGAAATTTGGGAACAGCTTTACCCATGTGCCATTGGTGTATTACAGAGTTAGGTGCAGGGGTATAAAATGCTGTTGGAAGGTGAACCGCATAGGAGTTGGTTCAGACTGCGCCCTTGAATGCACCATTGTGTGGGGCAGGGTCCCTAGATAAGCCAGCACACTCAATTGAGGATTCAACCGGCACAGACAGGACAGTGCATAGTGTCTCTCCCTCATCAGGTACTTTCAACAAATTAATACCATTGTTTCATGCATACTTACGTTCATCACACATCCCAGTTCTGGGCAAGCCCCTTGACCCACTCCATCTCTTTACTTCTTTCATAGGATCCGTGCAACACGTGTTGTGCAATCCCCCTCTGTCTGCTCACCTTCATTTTCCCTTGATTCTCTTTCTTATAAGGTCTCCTTTCGAGGTGTCCAGCTGGGGGCGCAGTTGAAGAGAGGAGAGCTTAAAGGCCTTTTACGGATTACGTCTGTCCTGTTTGGGCCGTTTAGGGTCTGAAAGGGCCTAGAGTCAGAACCTCTGTCCAATTCACTCCCTGTCTTAAATATTCTTTAAACCAGGCCAAATCCCTTCCCACTTATTTTTAACCTGGGCCATAAATGTGCCATTAGCCACTGCTACATTACATTGTGACTTCCAGGTTGGAGAAAGACACTTTTTTGACACTCTCCCCTATTTGAAATTTGGAATTGGATGCAAATGTAAACAGAAATGAATTACTTTCCCAACTCACAAAATGACATTCGTGTATTAGGACACAGTTTTGGGTGGTCACTAACCCAGTGAGTTTGGAAAATGGAGGCTTTGGAACTGCAAAAGGTTTTTATACATGAGGCCTTAAAATCCTCAATTGACAATGTGTGAGGCTCTAATCGGAGAATATTGAATCTGAAAGGATAATGCTTTATGGGTTTTTTATTAAAACTAGAGAAGCCCGTGTCGGAAATGCGTGGGATTTGTGTACAAACTTATCGCAAACTCTAATGCATAGGTCTGCTGATTTTGTAATACTTTGCACACAGGTCCTTATTAAACCAGTATTGATTGTGTTTTTAAAGAATTTGTGTCGGGTTTTAGAAACTTCCAAACCTTGACTGTAGAAGACAAGTTGTTAAAATGCTGACACAAACAGAAGCATATTTTCGAACAAAACATGAGCAGCATCTCCAAAACATTACACCACAACAGTCCTTCCTACCTCACCAACCTGCTCACACAATCTGGAGGCGAAAGATTATCGAGAAGCAAGTTCTCCTTTACATTGAAATATAAAAATTCAAGTCCTCTGCAGCATTGAAGCAGTCCTTCTCGAGAGAACTCCCAGACTCTGGAATTCTCTGTCCCTACGTCCAAGATGCGTCCATGGCGTCTTGTGTTTCAGGAAGGCCTCAAGACTTACCTTTTTAAATCTTATCTAAGCAGAGAGAGCCCTAGCACCCCAATAATCAGCTAATTACTACCATCATCCTCGCGCTTACAGGAAGCAGCCTGATGGCCACAACTCCAGTCATATTGTCCTTATTAAACTGTTTCTTGCACCTTCCCTCGGCCCTCACCCCACCCCACCCCATTTTCCTGCCTCTTACGCCCCACATTTACAAGTTCATGTAAGATTATGTTTGGTCCTATGTAAAGTGCCTTAGTACATGTCCTGATGACATGGCGCTACATAACAACTTCAAATATGTAAATAATTCATGATTCTTCGTAACCTGTCCCTTTGCTTCGATCCATTTACCAATAAGCTGTGTAGAAATATTTGGAGTTTGATTAGAGGCGTACATATCTTTTCCTTCAGGATCAAACAGCAGTCCATCAGTGTTAGTATCAAGTTCCACGATTTCCGTCTCAAAGAATAGGATAGTGATTTCAATGAATTATACTCCTGGAATTTGGCTGAACATATTGTAAATTATCTGTTAAAACAAAAATGTCTATGACATCAGGCCAGATGTTCTAAAGTAGTTTTAAGAAGAAATTATTGCACTACAGCTTTGTGAACCAGGATGCAACCTGTCTTGGAGGTATGCAGACAGCTAGCCAAGTGTAAATATTTCTACCTCCAGCAGGAGAGTAACCACTTTCTATCTAATGTGTAAGGAGTGGAAATCTAAAAACACATTTTGTTTTAAACTCTTATGATTCTATCCCTAAAGGATGTCAAGAACTGCACCAGCTGGTCCACATTATTGCATTGGTGCAAAATTAAGATTTTAAGGAATTTACAAAAGTTTCCAGTTTTTCTGTATACTCCTCGAATCACTCTGTAAACTCAATTTTTCATGGGCAAATATAAATGTGTTTTTTTGGTTGCGAAACTTTCTTCAGGAAGTGCAAATGTATTTGGTAACTTTCTGTTTTTTTATGGCTCATGGGGAAAATATTTTTCACACCGACCATTTTCACTTTGTAATATCTAAGACTTATACCTGGAGTCTTATTCAGTTACAGGTGAACCCAACCTAAATACTGCCTCACCTTTTGTAGGCATGTGAACTTCCTCTACACTCTTCCTATCTCGAAACAATATTCTTCCTACAAAAAGCCATTAAGATTAAAATAGTTTCCACGTCATCCCCATGTTCATCTCCATTCCTTGCTTCGGTAATAAAACTGTGTCTCCACATGCCCCCTATTAATGCTTGATCCAAAATTCATCAGCATTTGCGATGTCTTTACGTTTGTACATGCCATACCAGACATGCAGCTTTCTTCCTACTTACTATAAATATTATGGCCCAAATGTATACTTTTTTTGCGCCGCATTTGCGTCATTTTGTGACGCAAAAGCGGCTCAAATTTACAAAATACAATTGTATTTTGTACGTTTGAGCAGCTTTTGCATCAAAATGTGGCGCTAAATAAGTATATATTTGGGCCATAATATTTATCTCCCCTGCGAAAATGTACACTTCCAGTCATTTCGCAACACTTTGCATTGTGACATTGTATCTTGTAAATTTTACATCCCACACTGATAGAAGGATAATTTATAGAATTTAATAGGTGTAGGGGACTTACTAAAAAAAAAAACAACCATCAGCCACTTTCCCCTGATGATATTTTCTTTTACCTGCCTTCTCCGGCTCCTTCACCAAACTTTTTAGGGGTATCTGCAGACAGCATTAGCTATTGCCAGAGCTCATGTCAACACAAATCTAGTGAAAGTGGTCTTTGGATCTCCGTTTTCAACCATGGCTTGTTTAGGCCAGACCCTTCATCCACTGCTCCCTTGAAGCATGTTTTGTATCATATGGATCTGCCCAGAGTAGTAATGGTCAAGCATGCCTTGGAAAAGTAGTCCATCTTGAAACAGCTGATGCTGTTTGCATGGAGCTGTTGCACAT
This sequence comes from Pleurodeles waltl, assembly GCF_031143425.1. Lineage (NCBI taxonomy): Eukaryota > Metazoa > Chordata > Amphibia > Caudata > Salamandridae > Pleurodeles > Pleurodeles waltl. Next base: position 72,460,116 of record NC_090450.1, on the reverse strand, counting down.
GCTGCTCTTTTCACGAAGCCCGCACTCCATGGTTAGGACTTCTTCGCAGGGAGTCAATATTCCATGCTATGCCCATATCGCACATTTAGCATGGAGCTGGCACTCTGTGCTGTACACGCACGGTCTAAGTTGCCACAGTTCTTCACTAGGGCAGCTCCCTTGAAGTTCCATCCTTCATCATGAAAACAGATTAAGGGCTTTACAATTCATGGAATAAAAGCACTTTCTAAGTACATGTGAGGTGTGAGATATGTATATATAAATAATAGTGTGCCTTCACCTGCATCTTCCAGAGCATATAAGACATTAATGGCTATCACTGTGTTCACCCTCCATTGACACAATTATTTAGCCCATAGAAAGGAAGAAAAATCAAATCATTAGCCTAGATGAATTGATACGTAAATTGATAGTGAAACCATGTATTGTATTTGATTGTTTTTTTTACCTTTGCTCCATTCTGCATCAAAAAAGAGATGATCAAGGAGTCCGCTCTGTTTATATTTATCGGTATCCAGAGACCGAGGGAGCAGTAGTCGTAGTTTTAACTGGGATGTCCATGGGGGTCTCAAGTAGTGGACATGGCACTGTAGCTTGGTGCAGCAACAAAATTAGAACCTGATCCACAACAAATATTTAACATGAGCACTTCTGTGCAGTAAAGGTTAATAACATTAGAGGCATGATACAGTTATTTGGCCTGTTAACAAATGTCACACAGAGTGAAATTGATTATTTTGGTTAAATGAGAATGCCCATATCTGAGCTCTCTTGGTCCCATTGTTTACAAATTCACAACTAGAATTAGTCACCTATTAAAGAGGTCCCGATGGACCTCAGCATTAAAATAATCTAATTTGAGCTGTCCAACACCAGTGCAATGTCACTTCTCTGTGACTACCTGACTTGGACCCCAGTCCAACTCCACAAGATTCCCCCATTTGGAAGAGGTTACAGGAATCCATGAAGAACTATATATGGTGGAGCACTCAATTACGCTTGTCAGCAAATGCAAACTTGTGAGGTGGCACCCTAACAAACAAGAAAACAACATTTAAGTCATATTTATAATTCTTGCTCATTCCTCGTAAAAAACCAATCCTCTCCAGATTGTGGAAATTGCCAAAGCAATCTGGTAGTTTTGCTATGTAGCCCTTCAACAATATGGCTGTATTGCATTTTGAATACCTCAAGAAGATCAGAATCACCAAAGCAATTTAAAGAAGATCACTTCAAATTCTCCTTGTCTTTATATGTTGATTTACTGAAATATTCTTTCAAAGTTTCTGTTGAGGTACACTACGTCCTCCCATCATATGTAGGATTTGGTTTCTTGTCCACCTGCTGCAACTTATTTAGCCCCTTCTATTAGCCACTAAATGCGCCAAAATATGAAATCATTGTCATTCGTTTGGGAGCATTAAAAACATATGTTTATCAAAGTATTGCATAAATAAGTGATGATAAAGATGGTCTTAAAGATTTGAAGAATTGACATAGCAGCCCACATCTAATTTTTACATATAGCACCGTAGGTTCTCATGCTTTAAATGTGGTAATGTCCTTTTGTCCTCAGAGATCCGGTGATGTCTTTAAATCTATTGCACCAAGAGTCAGCCAAATTGAGTTTAATGACTCTCTTTATAGGCGGGATTCATTAAGATTGACATATTTGGCAATGTTCAACTTGCATTATTACCTTATTTCTACTCCCGTCCTTACTTCCATTCGTAGAACAGGTTAAGGTGCAACCAGATTGTACCACCTAACATTTTCTCCCTCTGGGGTAACCAATTCCACAGTCATTGGGCACTCGGGGTGGTAGAAGAGCTCTCCCTTACCTGTTTTTGGGGAATAACAGGTATGACTGTTTTTTTTTTATTTCATATCCTACAATTCCCTTTGGAGTTTTTATTGAAGAGTTGGGCTAATTTTAGGAGCCACAGTCCCTAGGTGAAACGTCGAAACTTGTAATCCTGACGAGGAAAGTGAAGACCTTAATGGCCCTATTAGGACTGCTGCGCATCTCAGAATAAGGGTCCTTCTATCTGTGTAGATGTAGCGCCATGCTAACTACAGTAAATAGTGAAAGGATGCCCCATCACATGCTATATATAAACTCCATGTGTGTTAACAAGAACTATATGAATGTGCATATAAGTAAAAAAAATAGACCACATTTAGCATCCCACATGTTGTGTTGCGGAGAAGTGAACGTTAGGATGTATTTGCACAAAACTATGTTCATCTGCCCCATGTTTCTTATCGAGCACCCACTGCCTCACCATTTAGTCATCAAACACTACACTTAAGGTAGTCACTACTCAATTATTTGCTTTAAAGTGGACACTCTTGTTTGTCAGACGCTATCAGAGCCCGTTTTGTTCTTTATCTCCCAGACCTACTTGAGTTTTGAGTGCATTTTGCCAGTAGTCATTTTCCTGGAGCGCTTCAAAATGACAACGATTTCTGAATTCACCTTTAGAAAAACCCACATTATATGAGATCAATGTGGTCCCATTAGGTGCCCAGTGTCTCTTGACAGGTCGACTAGTGTTTTGTGGTATTGTGAACCGAAGACAAGAAATATCACTCCATAGTGAGATGTTCCGCTCTATTTTATCATTTTGTGCTCATGTTTGCAGTGCTTTTATGTTTTTTATCTTTACATTATTTCTATACTTTCTTTTAGAAAACTAGTAGTGCTTTTTAACCAGATGAGTTGACATTAACTGCAACCATCTTACCTTTTTACTCACACATGTATGCATTCTTATCACATGTAATGGTTTTAATTATTCATGCATGGTAAATAAAGTTGTGGTCTTATACTTTAAAAACATGAAATGCACATTTTCACCTGCGGAAAATGCTAAACCAGTATTTTTCAGAACTGTTTCTTCAACTGATTCCAGCTTTTTGTTTTACGTGTATTCTATTTCCTAAAGTGAAAGTCAAGGAAAGATTGAGCCGGACTGAGTAAATATTCGAGGTAGACAATTTTTTATACGTTCTTATGGACAAAGGTTCAGTGTTACCTCAAGCGACTGTATGGAGTGGGGCACTGTAACCCAATAAAAGCCCTCGCGTGACACATAATTGCGCATAGAGATGTGCAAATTTTTTATTATGCAAGTGTAGGTTTGCGTAATTCTAAATGACTGCGCCTCACATAGTAGAATTTCCATCATTCTCTACACCTATGCCCAAGTGTGACCCCCAAAGCCCAGCTGTAATTTGTGTAAGTTAAAAATGCCCCAAATAACTAAAAGCTACTCCTTTCAATTTCTACCCTGTCCAATTTTCAAACTATGTAGATGAAACCTTGAAAATCAGCATTTTGTATGAAAGTGCTTTAGGGTGTCTGGTTGACTTTAAGCTTGGAAAGGGACGAAAAATTATTCTCATATATCAGTTGGGGAACATGTGCAGCATACAACATTACAAGCACTGCCAGTCATAACATTCAAGTGAAAGTCCAATTGTGTAAAACCTCATGCATTTTGCACTTTTTTCCTAGTCCTGTATAAAATATGCAATGGTCACACAAAAATAAAACTTGCAGAATTTGAACTTAAAAACAGAATACAGCTTTTCATCCAGTAGGTAGAACATGATCATAGTATACTAGCTTCATCAAAGGTTGAGCCACATGGCTGCTTCCCACCCTCTCCCAAAGAACACACACATGCAGGAATGTACCATTACTTGTGTGGACGTGTTACTGACATTGCCTCAGAATCTGTGCTTTGCCTGTCAATTATTGATTCTGAAGCGAATCATAGAAGGGAACCATCGATTGTAATGGCAAAAACAAGATATGGCAAATGGCAAAAGCAAGATATGACACTGCATGCCAATAGTTTACCAACACTGTTTACACTCTACAAGTAAATATTTCAGTGGTAAATTTATGAACAGGCCACAATCAAGAAATGGTACATGTAAAAAGCAGGAACAAAAGCATTGTATCCAAAATGTGTGCACAAATCCGTATATGGGAACTGAGGGTTTTCATTGCATATTTGTAATAATTTCCTGTGTCGATTTATTTCTCACGCCCTGGGAAGGACACATTTCAGATTTAATGGACATCCTGCAGAGGTCAATGCATTTTCACCAATAAACTGTATTTTGTCATGTCCCTTTAAATGAAAGACATACCGTACATCTTGCACCTGGTATGAGGTATGGAGGTTAGAAACACACAAAGCAGTAAGTAAACACAAAACAGGAGTACGTCATCAATTCACGCAAGCGAGACTTGACGTGGGTCTCGCCTCCTGCAGGTGGGTTTTCAAGTAGACCTCAGCATCCTTCTGTATTCGGCATCTCGATGCAAATGCCCCACCGCCTTCACTTAAACACAGTTACCATAGCCTAACACCAAAGTCGTGTGCGAGTGAATCTTATCGGAAAGCCCTGGGAAATGGGCGTATGATCAACATGTCCCAATTAAAAGTTACTATCCATTCCTTACATTTAGAAGACCAAATCTAACTTTATCTGAAGTTGTACAGGAAGTGCATGGATGAAAGGAAGTTATTGGTAAACTATTTAAAAAGAACGGGGTTTCTCTGTACAGTTCATCAATAACATAATGAATGTACGGTGTCATGCTTCAATTTGCCTTTTTTGAAGTAAAAGTATTCATTCATGCATTACAAGGCACGCACTCCGTAGGAGGTGGAATGATACACTCAATGGCACGAGGAAGGAGATTAATATTGCTCTGAGGTAAGCCAAAACCCACTCTGTGAATATTTTAGAGGATTAGTAACATGAGGTCCTGGAGACTGTGAGATGTCAAGCTAGACTTAATAAGGAAGGAATGGAACAAGGAAAGGATAAAAAGGAGTAGAGTAATTTACAACTCAGCAGAGCTGCACACCTGAGTACTCCTTCATGTACTAGCGTTAAATATATTAGATTTATCAGAAGGTAGCCAACACTTCAAATTGGATTCATTGAATAGGACAAATAGTTAACATTATTCTAAGGAAAAGAATCACTGAAAAGGTGAGTGAGTGAATTTGAGAGTAGGAGTGAGCAAGCATGTCTCTAAGTGATAGAATGAATGAGTGAGTGAATTTATAAGTGAGCAAATCAGGGAAACTGAGTGAGTCAGTGAGCAAGATGGTGTGTTAATGAGCGAGTGATAGCAAATGAGCTGCAGTGTAGTGAATGAGTAACTTGGTGAGCAAGTAAGTGAGCGAAGTGAATTAAAATATGCGAGTCTGTAGGTGAGCGTGAGTGAATGAGTGAGAGAAAGTGAGTGAGAGATAGTTGGATGAGTGAACTAGTGAGAAAGTGAATAAGGGAAGCAAATAAAACAGAGCGAGTTAGTGAGAATATTAGTAAATGAGTGAGCACGAGGAAACGAGAGTCATTGAATAAATGGCTTTACAAGTGAGTATGTAAGAATGAGTGAGTGAGTGAGTGAATGAGTGTGCAAGTGAATCAGCAGTCTGTGTGCGTGAATGTAAGCAAGTGAGTGAATTGCAAGCTAAGTGAAAGAGTCACAGCTCTTGCACAACGTTTTTTGAATATCTTTATCCGGAACATATATGATGGAAATGAATCCATATAGCTTCGACGCAGTGATATAAGCACCTGCAGTGTAATACCTGACGTACGCCTAACCTGGCAAAAAAATCTACACCCCCCCCCCCCCCCCTCAATCTCACTAATGTATGGCGCAATAATCTGGTGAGTTCAGTGACGCAGATACAGCCGCACTCATAGGATTCATTCCTTCCGAGCACATCCAGGTGTGTTGTTTGGCAAATCAGTCATTCGGGATAGCAAATGGCTCGGAGATTTTAGTCAGTTAACGCAAAATGCCACGAGCTGTACAGCCAAAACCCGCATGTAGCAATGGCCTGACCCGGTCGAAGATCACAGATAAAGGTCAATAAACCAAGAGCGCACTGAGTGTTTAAAATATGAGTTTACCTCGTGGAGTACAATGTAGTTCGGTTCTCGAAGACATGGGCAAACCGAGGCCCATATTTATACTTTTTTAACGCCGCATTTGCGTCATTTTTTTGACGCAAAATCGGCGTAAACTTACAAAATAAAATGGTGCTTTGTAAGTTTGCGCCGCTTTTGCGTCAAAAAATGATGCAAATGTGGCGCTAACAAAGTATAAATATGAGCCCAGATGTTTTACGTTATAGAAACATCCGGTTACGTACTTCCTCCTTGTCAGCATCTTTCTATGTGGGACTACCGAGCACTCTTCCATTAACTGCCAAAATAAAGTGGATTTATTGCGCACTCTTTAACGCCTAATGTGGTCTCCTGAAGCTACTGGCAGATAAAATATGTTTATTATATCTAAAGTCAATGACTCACATTTTATCTAACTTGAGTAGGGTGAAGGGCTGAGAGGGACCCCTTGGGATTCAAACCTATGACCTGGGGATCACACATGGGACGCTGGGGATGATGCGTGAGCTCAGTTAACCTCCAGTGCCTAACAACTAACAAGTCATTTTCATATATGTTTTATAATAGAGCATTTATTCGGATGGTCTTCGTTGGATGAATGTAAATATCTGGAACAAATAACTCAACCTTGCACAACAGTTCGAGTTACTACAAAAACTGAGTGTTTTATATGCTTAGAGTTCTAGCCTGCTTTTGAGTAACTTTTTTTCGCTATATTAGAGCATTTAAAATTGTGCCTGACATGTTTACTTTTAGTGTAAAAAATAAAGCATGATCAATTTGTCCGAAGTGAACACAAGTTCGTTATCTTTTATAAATCATGAAATCACTAAACGAGTTAGTCAGTGTTTCTGAACAGGTGGCTGTGTGTCCTGTGGGTCAGCAGACATCTAGATTGGTTCGCAGGGAGGAAGATGCCACAAGCCAATCTTTTCAGCTTAATATATACTGAAGTAACCAATCAGGACACATTGTTTATGTAGCATCAATTATTTCAGATCCTGCAAAGTACATGCTCAGGTAAGCTCACAGAATGACAATGAACACGCAGTTTGGCCTGACAGAAGTCACGCCTGACTGAAAATAACTTATTATGAAATATGTCAAGGTTTTCGTGGAAGCAAGCATAAAACAAGACAAGTAATTCATCAAGGATGGTTTGACTCGGATAGAAGGCTTTGCCTTATCATAAGTAAACATTATGTCTCATTGCTGGTTGTACATATAAAAATATAAGAGACACACTTACTTTTCAGCAGATGTTCCAGGACTATGTCCTTTGCTTTGCCATTTAAGCAAACACCAGCAGACAATCTGTCAACCACAGATATGTGAACAGATGAATAGATAAATTCCACGTGGCTTTCTGCTTTTTCCTGCGTTCCTGTCCCCTTTGCTTGAATTCCGCTCCAAATAAAAAGGGGGTGAAAAGCGCCCCGATTCTTTGTCCGAAAAACCATGGCTCCCGGACTTTTCAAGTAACGACTCAAAATCCAAGTTCGTTTAGCCACGTTTGCCATCCTTGAAACAGAAGCTCCGCGTGCGCTGCGCCTTCCCAGAGATAGTTCCACGTCCACGTTTTCACGCCACATCACTTCTTTCCTGAAATCAAGAACAAAATACAAAAAGTGTAAGTTTGCTCTCCCGTGCACCCTCTGCCAGGCCCAGCTTCGCAATGTGTTTCAGCCTCTCCACACAGACTGCTTTCACCGCACTGAAGTCCCACTAAGGCCCGGCTTTAAAAGCTGCCATCCCTTTTTTCTGCCTTTAGCCTTTCTCACAAAAGGAGGGTATTTTGTAAATTACCAGCTCGTTCAGATCAACAAAAGGTACTTTCATAGAAAGCCCCATTTGATTTTGTTCAAATTTGATTACAAGGATGGAGAAAAGGAGAGGAAGTCAAAAAAGAAAACCCCAGATGGCTTTTTCATTCATCTCAGTGAATGAGCTTTATCTGTGCCTTTTGAAGCAGCAGCAGAGGAAAAGCATTTCTGTTGGCTTATAAAACTTGACAAAAATTATTGGTTTGCCATTTCTCGTGTAACTGCCATTGGGAACTGGATGAAAAGGCTTTTTTTCCATGGGATCGCCTGCTTGGATCAAAATAATGGAGATTAGGTATTTCATTATAAATTACAGTGGGATATGGGGCAGGCTGTCATATTAATAGCAACCTGCTCCTGGCTTTCAGTGCAAGCTTTTCTTCTAGACAAAGGAGCGAGGGGATCCGCGGAGAACATCTACTCCAGGCCCGGAACACTTTCCGCCGTCTGCGCAAAAGGTGAGGTGACTAACAAAGCAATTCACACATGGCTGACCACACAAACCAAAACAACTCACAGGAGCGACAAATAGTCCCAAATTATAGAAGGAAACAGAGGAGCAAAGCGAGAGAATAGCGCACAAAGAGGGAGAAAGAAAGAGGCAGAGAGAGACAGGCAGCCGCAGTGGCCTATAATTGTCCCTTCTCTTCCTGGCCCAGTGGACACATTAAGCGCGCCTTGTTTTCAGCTGCGGATAATTGCAGTGTTTGGCTGGCATTGTGTTGCCGCGGATCCTTCAATGCGCTGTTTTCTGAACCCGTTCCAGTAATTTCATTCACTACTAACAACAACGCTACATGTAAGACACGGCTCCCACTGGGGCGTAGAGAGCACGTGCGCAAACACGCAGGCCTATGGACTGAAAAGTTGGATGGAAAGGCTACCCTGCCGCGTGACACCTCAAGGTGAACTGTGGTTTTGAGCCGGCCTGCCTTAAACGATTAGTGGGTTGGCAGGCCACGGAAAGCCCACAAGGGGGTGCGACTTAAAACAAATGAAACTCCTTTCAAGACAAAGTGGAGACGTGGGATCCACAGACGCACAAAGATTGGTACTTAATACTGAGGTCGATTCGGAATCTCAGGTAGAAACTTAGATCACTCCATATAAGTTATGGGAGGGTATGCTTTTATGAGAGTTTATGCAAAATTCAGAGTACTTCATCATGTGTAAATTGGTCTAGAATGGTCTCCTTTTATGTCAATGGCTATTGACAGTTTGATGATAATTTATTGCACAAAAACAACAAAAACTCTTCTTCATATCCTGGAATAACAAATATGGTGCCCAATTTAACATGTGGTTATTTTTATAGCTTTTTTCACAGGGCAAGAGACTCAGTCCCTAAGTCCTAAATGGCTGCCGCCACATATTTGTGTAGGTGGTGGCAGCCAATCAGATCTTTTCTTAAGAACTGTCAGCTCTGTGAATCCTACGTGGCACGAAATATAGTAAATTCCGAATCATAATTTCTCTAAAACTACAGAACAGATTTACACCAAATTACAAAGAGCACACTTTTTGGACCGAGGTCTAACTTTTCGTCAAATTTGGAGTAATTTTATTCAGCTGTTTTGGCTGCAGCTATGTCTGTTTTTCCTATAATAAATTGCTGGGAAAATGTATATTGTCACCCTCTTTTTTGTCGCTCCTGCTTGACGGTCAACCCTGAAGCTCTCCAGGAATGAACTACGTGGAATAAAACCTTTTTTGGAAAGTTTTGTGAAGATTCATCACACGACGCCAAAGTTATTAGAAAACCCAACAAACCATTTCCGATGAAAATTTGTTCCTAACTATAACTACCCACTGGATATATATATATATATATATATATATATATATATATATATATTTGTGTGTGTGTGCGTATATATATATATATATATGTATATATTTGAGTGTGTATATATATATATATATTTGTGTGTATATATATATATGTGTGTGTATATATATGTGTATATACATATATTTATATATATATATTTGTGTGTGTCTATATATGTGTGTGTGTGTGTGCATGTATATATATTTATTATATGATTTGCACCGTCTCGCCTTTCAGAAGAATGCTCGTTAACACCAATCCTTTACGAGACCCGTGAACAAGGAAACAGAGTTTTCCGAAACACATTGGGTTTTGCCTGAATACATTTTGTTTGCTTCTAACAATGACAGTGGCCCTGGCAGTTTTTCCTGGTAAGGATTGGTGTTAATGAGCACTTTTCTGAAAGGAGAGACGGTGTGAATGATTTATGGGGTTCGCGACCAAGCCAGCTCCTGCCGCAATAGGGCTGAGACAGGAATGCGTTTAAGACTGTGATATATATATATACATATATATATGTGTATATATATATATATATATATATATATACATATATATATATACACTGTAAAGTTTCTGAATTTACTCACACAAAACCTTAGAAATTCAGCAGTTAGAGTTATTTCAAATAACTATAACTCGCACCCTAAGGTAACGATAACTTGCGACCTCACCATGCACAGTTTTCTGAGCAATAATTTTATTGCAAATGTTGCACTGATAATATCAAAGATCCCATAGAAGGTGACATCATTGATATAAGATCATGGGGAATGCGCGAGTTACAGTTATCTTATTTGAAATAACTCTAACTATAACTGCTGAATTTCTGAGGTTTTGTGCAAGTAAATTCTGAACCTAACTATAACGTCCCTGTAACCTTTGTTTTTTTCGGTGAATTTCTATATATTTTTTCGCATGCACAGACATGAATATAAGCAGTGCCACAAACAGACAACGGACGTGAGCGATGGGGTTTGGCCACAGGGTCTGGCCTAACTCCAGGCCCGGTGGCTAACCCTCCTACATGCAACCAAACCTAAGCTTGGCACACCCTTAGGGCATGCGCAGCATGAGTTTGAAAACAGTGGGTGGGTTTTTGCAATTTTTCTTTGGATCTGCGAATCCTCAAGTGGATTCGTGAATCCACGATCCTTGGATCCGTGAATCAGGACAAAAAATAATAATTGGGCAATTTGTGCCCATGAGCGGTCCCTAAGGTACCTCTCTATGTGTCCTATGGGGTCAGGATACCTGTACCCTGACCCCTTATGTGTTTTGTCTCTCTTCTTTTCCCACCCCCAAGCTGTGGCAAACAAAATTGCGGGCGCAACTTTTCTGTCAGGTTGCGGCCAGCCAATCAGATTCTTCTTGTGGCACATGGATCCTTGGTTCGACCTGCGGAGGATCTGCATCCCTATGTATCTATATTTTTTGGCCTTAAATTACTTCAAAACTACTGAATGGACTTACACTAAATCACTAAAAGTGTGATCTGCACAACAGAATCTGCTTTCGTGCCAAATTTGGTGTAATTCCGTTCAGTTCTTCGGGCTGTAGGCGTGTCTGAACGTCCTATGGAAAAATGAATGTGGAAAACGCGTTTTGGTATCCCCCTTTTTCTCGGCCCTCACTTGACAGATCACCCTGAAACTTTCAAGACAGTAGCTGAACTTAGCAAAGGATACATTTTGAAAATTTTGTGGATATTTATCAAAACGGCGCCAAAGTTATTAACAAAATAAAAATCTATTTTTCTATAGAAACTAGGCCATAACTATAACTATCCAGTGGCGACCGCCACTAAATAATATACATAAATATAACCCACTGCCAGTTGCCACTAGATTGTTATAGTTAATATCTATATTCCAAGTAACTATAACTTGTGCCCTAAATTAATTATAACTCGTGCCCCCATTGCACAGGTTTTTATGACAAATTTTACAACAAAAGATAATGTAATACTACTTATAATGTTATAAAAGATGTCATAAGTGCTGTAATATCTGGGGTAATTAGCAGTGCATGGCGAGGGTGACAGTTACATTTACCTTAGGGCACGAGTTATAGTTACTTGAAATAACTTTAACTATAACAGGTGAATTTCCATGGTTTTGTACGTTTAAAATCTGAGCCTAACTATAACATCCATGTAACCTTTGTTTTTTTAAGTGAATTTATAAGTTTTTTTAAATTTTATTTCCTAACTATAATGTACCTGTAACCATTGTTTTTTTCAGTGATTTTTTTTCAATGTAAAGTAATTTTAATTACTTTACATTAATCGAACCATTGCCGTGCATGGCCAAAGGCAGTGCCCAGTGGTGGTTGGCTGTAGGGCTCCCTATAACAACCAGCGCCAGTTGGCCGCAGGGCCTGCAACCAACCCCCTATAACCAACCAACCCCGCGCCACACACAGCCTTCACTATGTGTGGCAGGGTTGGCTCTCAGCAGCAGTTCACAAGAAAGATCCCTCTCGTCACAGTCACTACATGAGATATTGTGCTAAAAAAAAGCAAAGATGCAAACACCTCCATCAAGGTTTACAGATAACGTTTCAAGGTGAATATGCAGAGAAAAAACACTTGGTTTGTCTTGACCATGCACAAGAAATTTGGATGATTAATAATTTACAAAAGTGGAGCTTCAACTTGAGCTCCTGCTTTGTTTATATATGTAAGTGCTTCCCCTTGCGAATAAGTTACTGTGAAATAAGCATCAAGCCAGAATGAAGCTTGCCATGCATATTTATCCAGAATAGGCAACCACTTTGTGCAAAATGTTTACCCAACTGGAATACTTTCTACTGGCTAATTAGTAAGCACTACCTGTTTGGGTAAATGCATTGTGAATCTCCTACACTACAGCTGCGTAAAGGATGTTGAGGAAATGTCACAGTGCCCTAGTGTGTTTCAGCTGTCAGCAGGAGCCAGCCTGGGGGGTTGAGGTCCCTAGAGCTCCAAGAGCGGGACTTTGGAGCCCCACTCTGTGTTTTTTCAATTTGCCTGGAGAGTTGGTGGTCTTCGGCGGTCAGTGACGGCCCCATCCTTTAAAGTTATTTGAGCCCCATGGAGGAGGCAGCCCACAGGATTCTTGGGTGAGGTGCAGGCCTCTGCACACATTTAAGAGGCATTGCCCAGGGAGGTGGTGGTCCCTGGGGCACTGGGGGCTGTTGGGGCCCACTGCATAGAGTTAGGAGGCATTGCCCCAGGGAGGTGGCGGTCCCCAGGAGAATGGGGGGCTGCACACCCCCCATATACATTTAAGACACATTGTCCCAGAGAGGTGGCGGTCCCTGGACTTTTCTAAGTCCTAGGACTGGGGCCCCTGCACCCCTCCTATATTTTGGTAATGCCCCTGGGACCTGGCCCATCTGGGGCAAAAAGAAAATCAAGTGCAGGAGACCACGCTTTTTATTTGGAATCCAAGGCTAAATTTGTGAATAATCTCGAATTTCACTGTGAATTAAAAAAAAATACTTTTTGGGCCCTGTGGGGTGGCTAGGCGGACTCCTGGACCAAGACTAGGGGGGTAGGGTAACCATAACGTGCCCACTTTTCTTCTTTTTCTTTTTTTTTTTACACTCAGGCAAAGCCAATTCTCAAAATGGATACCAACACTTCCTGGTTGAAGTGTTGGCAGCCAATCAGATCTCTGCACAAGATAAGCAGTATTTGCGATGTCGTTGTGACACTACATATATGTTATGTTATGTTACACAGTTTATAGAGCGCATGGATGCCCTCGGGATTCCCAGCGCTAATGGACCCTAACCACAGAAAGGATGAAGAAGTCAAAATAAAAGCAGACCTAAAATAACCATGTTTTCAAAGCCTTTGGAAACTCCAGTTTTTGATCCATCAACCGAAGTTTAAGGGGCAGCGAGTTCCACAGTTTGGCTCCTAAAAACGTCAGAGAGGACCCACCCCATCTCGCTTTCTGTATTTTCGGTACGTTTCTAAAGCTATTGTAGCAGATCTCAAATCTCTGTTCGACTTATAGAAAGTAGCCAAGTTCTTAAGGAGCGGAGGTCCTCTGTCGTGCAAGGACCTGTGGATGTGACATAGGGCCTTCAATTTGATCTGTTGCTCAACCGGCAACCAGTGCAAGGACACTAGCCCAGCTTGCACAGATAATCTTCTCAGGATGTTCAGTAGTAAACGAGCTGCGGCATTTTGAACTTTTTGTAGTTTCTTTTTCACATAGACTGGGGAACCTAGGAAGAGACCATTCCCATAGTCTAGCCTTGAAAGAATGATGGCCTGCACAATAAGTCTTCCAGCCAATGCCGGAAGGATGACAAAGACTTTCCTAAAAAGTCTCAGTAAGGCGAAGCACGTTTTAGATATATTCCTAGCATACAAGTCTAATGTCAAAAGGGGATCCAGACTGATACCCAAGCTCTTAACTTGCTTTTTGGGAAGCGGGAACTCACTAAGTGCCAAAGGACAAGTGCAAAGGATTCCAGGCCTTGGTTCTGGACCCAATATCATCACTTCCATTTTCTCCTCATTTTGTTGTAATTTACTCTGTGTCATCCAGCTTGAGACCGCTTGCATGCATGTGTGAAGAGCGGCTCCTTCTGAAGTCTCATTGGCAGAAAAGGAGACCACCAGTTGGGTGTCATCAGCATAAGACACCAATGCTAACCCAAATGATACCACCAAGGAGGCCAGGGGAGCCATATAAATGTTAAACAGTGTCGGACTCAGGGCGGAACCCTGAGGTACACCACACCTACATTGTAGTTTGTATGATAGGCACAAACGGTCTAGGACCTGAAAGGATCTAACCTGTAAGAAGGAAGTAAGCCAGGCAAGTGCTTGTTCCTTGATTCCAATCTCCATCATTCTCTGAATCAGTACCTGGTGGTCTACAGTGTCAAATGCTGCACTCAAGTCCAGCATAATGATCACTGTGGTACGACCCTGGTCAACCCTCTTCCTGGCCTCTTCTGTAACCGCAATTAATGCAGTTTCCGTGCTGTGACCCGCTCTGAAGCCCATCTGAGTGGGATGGAGCAACATATTCTCTTCTAGGAAGGTGGAGAGTTGTAGATGTCTGTATTTATCCAAAATTTTGGTGGGGGTGGGCAGAAGGGAGATGGGTCTAAAATTCTTCAACACTGAAGGGTCAAGAGTAGGTTTTTTAATAGCGGTTTCACTACAGCATGCTTCCATGAGCTGTTTACTAATCCTTTAGCTAGAGAATCATTGAGTAGTTGTGTCAGCACAGGAACTATAGCTTCCGCCCCTTGGACAAATATATGAGGAGGACCAGGGTCCAGGGGGGATCCTGATTTGAGGGCACTCAAGAAAGTTAGTACTTGAGCTTGCGAAAGAGGAGTAAGATGAGATAAGCCAACCACTCTGTCACTGATAGAAAACTCCTCCTTCTCAAGTGAGGGACTTTTATCCTCAAAGGAGGCATAGATGTCCAACATTTTTTGCTGAAAAAAGACAGCTAGCGTATTGCTGTGTTCTACGGAGGCTTCTTTAGGGTTGTCTTCCACCAGAACTTGAAGAATATCCTTTAGAATTTGAAAAACTACTTTGGGGGAACCTGCCGCTTCCTCAATTTTCTGTTGGTAGAAATCACTCTGAGACACCTTAATCTCGGAGTGATACCATCTGATAGCCCCCTTGTATGCTTCCCTATCTATTGGATCAAATGACTTTCTCCAAGTTCTTTCAAATTTTTTACATTCTTTTTTTCGAAGAAGTAGTTAGGGAGTAAACCATAGGGTGCTGGCCGTCCTACGCGGGACAGACTTTTTCCTCTGGGGAAGAACTATATCCAGACTATCAGTAATCCATTCACTGAAGGCCTCAACTTCAAATTCCCCCGATCATAAAGCTGGACTTATGAGAAT
The DNA here is from genome assembly GCF_031143425.1 of Pleurodeles waltl. NCBI lineage: Eukaryota > Metazoa > Chordata > Amphibia > Caudata > Salamandridae > Pleurodeles > Pleurodeles waltl. The sequence continues at coordinate 72,444,633 of NC_090450.1, read as the reverse complement.
CCAGAGTGGCTAAAAAAGTATCTCTATTCAATTTACTCCACGATCTCCCAACCTGAACAACCAACTTACAACCCCTTTCCACTGTGCTCATGGCTAATTCAATAGGAATTAAAAAGTGATCGGACCACGCTAGTGGAGTAGGGGACATGCATGTCAAGGAAGGAGTATTGCTAAACACTAAGTCAATGGTATGTCCCCTTTCGTGGGTGGGGCCCTTAACAAGTTGGGTAAAGCCCATTGCTTCCATACCGCCAAGTAGACTCTTTGACTCTGGTTGTTCAGAAATCTCACCATAAATATTAAAATCTCCTAAAATGGTAAGACTAGGTCTGGAACATATAAAATCTGCCGTACAGTCTAACAGGGAATCTAAAAACGCCTCCGAAGGGCCTGGGGGGGGTGACATAATAGAATCCCTGAAAAGGTATAGCAAGAGTTAAGAGCTAAGGAGAAAAACATACCTTCCCCCTCCATTAACTGAAGAGGATGAAAGGTAAGGTTTAGGAAGTCCCTGTAGATGACTGCGATTCCCCCTCCTCTTGCCATCCCTCTAGCTAATCTGGCAATTCGATATCCTATAGGTAATGCCAGGATAATATCGTGGTCAGAGGCATCATTCAGAAAAGTTTCGGTTAGAAACAATGCTGAGGGAGAAACCTCGGTTAATAGTAAATTAATGTTGAGTTTGTGGGCGGCCAATGAGCGGCAGTTTGTGTAGAGAAAGGAGGTAGGAGGTTTAAACCCCATATCCAGCTCAATCCCCTTGGGATCGGAAGCCCAGTGGCAGGCAGGGCATTGCCACATATCTCTGGTAAACTCTCTACATGTAATACAATCCTTATTCCCTAGGGGTCACTAGTCATGCAGATCCTTAGAGGAGTAACAGTAAATAGGTAGGGCCTCTTTAACCCCTGAGGAAAGATCAAGGGGACAGACCCCCAGGCCCGACCTGGCTTGGACGGGCACAGACAGGGTAGCCTTTGGCGCGCCTTCGGCGCGCCAGAGGCACGCTCGCCACATTATGCCTAAAATAGTCCTGGAACCGGCAATTAGTGATCCAGAAAAGAGAAACTGGACCGCTAACCCTTCTAAGATGGTTGCCACAAAAGGCACAATGCAGCAAAGGAAAAATGGGGCCGCAAGTAAAGGAACAGCCCCAAAACGGGTTTTAAAGGAGTGGAGTGAGGGCTACTGGACCTCTAAACACAGGTCCCAAATAGCAGTCCCCCTCACAGTAAAAAAAAAAACAATATCACAGTTTAAAAATATACAAGTCTAAAATCGTCTAAAATGATCTCTGAGAGGATCAGCAGGCCCACCCCTCGTTTAGCCCAGGTCCACAGCGCGCTCGCTGCAACATGCCTAAAATAGTCCTGGAACCGGCAATTAGTGATCCCGAAAAGAGAAACTGGACCGCTAACCCTTCCAAGATGGCTGCCACAAAAGGCACAATGCAGCAAAGGAAAAATGGCGGCAGCGAGAAAAGGAACAGCCCCAAAACGGGTATTAAAGGAGTGGAGTGAGGGCTACTGGACCTCTAAACACAGGTCCCAAATAGCAGTCCCCCTCACAGTAAAAATAAAACCAATTCCACAGTTTAAAAATATACAAGTCTAAAATCGTCTAAAATGATCTCTAAGAGGATCAGCAGGTTCACCCCTCGTTTTTCCCAGGTCCACAGCGCGCTCGCCGCATCATGCCTAAAATAGCTGCAATATGCCTTCTAATTTAGAGATAAATTATATAGAAATGTAGCATACTATATGTGAATTAGATGAAAATATTTAAGAAAATCCTGATCCATTCTTGAATTTACTGCAATTAGGTATTGACATAGATGATAGTTGCCTAAGTAAATTTAAACCGAAATCAACACTTTCACTGTTAATTGTGATGCTCTCAACGTATTTGAGAAAGGTATAATTTATGAAATGAAAAAAATTATGATATGCTAAGAGATCTAAATATGATAATTTGCAGTTGAAGCACCGGAAAGCAATTGAAACATTGTATAATGATAAAGATATTATAATAAAAAGATCGGATAAAGGTGTCAATGTAGTGGTACTATCCAGAGAAAAATATATTAAGGAGGGACTAAGACAGTTACAGGATAAGAATAACTATGTAATGGCAAGTAGAGATGAAATGAAGGAAGTAAAAAAGAAGCTATTTGAGAAACTGTATGAATGGAAAGATCAGGGAATAATTGAATGCGAAGAATATCAATTCCTTAAGGTCAAATTCCCAAAGACAGCAGCAATTTTATTTCTACCAAAAGTACATAGAAATATGGAACATCCTCCTGGAAGACCCATAGTTTCATCAGTAGGGAGTCTCTTTGAAAATATCTCCAAATATGTACATTTTTTTCTACGTCCATTTGTGGAGGCATTGCCTTCATATATTAAAGATACTAATGACTTTTTGAGAATAATTGATGGAATCATCGGGGAAGAAGACCCACATGTATACCCCATAACAATGGCATCAAAGCATTGAGGCATTTTCTAAGAGCTAGATCTTTGTCATATCTTTTACATACAGAGATGTTATTGGAAACGGTCTACATGTGTTTAACAAATAATTACTTTATCTTCGAAATTACCTTGTACCGTCAATGCCAATGGGACTACGATGGGCACCTGTTTTGCTACCAGCTACGCAGGTTTGTACCTGGGTTGGTGGGAGGGACAGGTGGTCAGAGATATCAAAAGTTTTGAAGAACAGGCAGTTTTCTGGGTAAGATATACTGATGATATGTTTTGCATTTGGAAAGGTAGTAAAGAATCTGCTATCAAATTTGTGACAGTTTTGAATGATAATTCTCTAAATCTTAAATTCAGCAGTGAAATACATAATTCGGAGCTAGCATTTTTGGATGTGAAAGTAAGTGTGATAGATAACAAGCTGGAATGCGAGTTATTCAGAAAAGATACAGTGGATAATAGCCTACTTTGTGCTACGAGTAATCACCCAAAAAATCAGATTCATAGTATTCCTTATGGGGAATTACTAAGGGCTCGAATAAATTGTAGCTTAGATAAAACCTTTGAAAAAGAAGCTAATCTTATGATAAAATTTTTTAGAGATAGGGGCTATTCGTGTAGCAGTATAGAAAAGGCATTGAAGAAAGTCAAGCAAGGTAAGAGAGAGGATCTATTACTAATTAAATCTAAAACTGCTACACATGATGATAAGATTAAGATTTATTACAACATACCATAATAAGACAGGAGAAGTAAAAAGGATGTTTAATAAATTTTGGCCAGTACTGAAAACGGGTGAGAATTTAGCACTGATGATTAATGATTATCCCACATTTACTTTTAGAAGAAGTAGATCTGTAAAGGATACATTAAGTCAATGTCTGGTACCAGCGACAGATAAGTCAAAAGTGATTCAAAGTTTTTTTAACCTGCAGCAAATGTAAAGCCTGTAAATACAGCGAGAACTGTAAAGAAATACATTTTCCAGGGACAGTAAGATCATTCAAAATTGGGAAACGTGTAACATGTCATACAGATTATTGTATATATGCTTTGAAATGCCCGTGTAATAAATTTGATATAGGGAGCACTATACACATGGCTAAAAAAAAGAGTATTAGAACATATGAGAGCAATTAAAAATGAGGATAAGTCATATCCAGTAGCTAGAAATTTTAAAGAGTATCATGAAAATAATGTGAATAAACTACAATTTGTGGTACTGGAGAAAAGTGCGATGAATATACGAGGTGGAAATAGAACATTAGAGTTAAGAAAACTAGAATCCCAGTTAATTATTGACTGTAATACCAGAGAACCTGAAGGACTAAATAAAGATGAAGAACTGGCTGTTCATTTGTATTAGAAGGATAGATAATCTGTTTGACAAGATAGATTAAACCTGTTTTGAGTAAATGCACTATGTCAAGCTGAAAGTCAATTTCAGAAAGATGTTCATATTAGATTTTGATGTAAGTTTGCATTGAGACTTTCTAATGTGTGGTTTTTAATATGGTTTTCTTTTTTTGTTTTATAGAAATATATTACTATGGTTATCGTAAAGCAAAAGAGCTATTATATTAAATGAAGGTCTTTTGGAAGATGAGAAAGCAGGATAGTAAATAGTGTTTTCTTTTCAAAAACATTTGTTATTTTATATATTGTATATGGATATAATAAATGAAATGTATACATATTAGGTTTGCTGAAATGCCCACTTGGGATGTAGTCAACATTATGATTATTATCTTTAAAAACCAAGTGATATTGTAATGAGGACTATAATTTAAATGATATGTGAATATGCTGGTTGTTAAATTATAATAGAAAAAATCAACCGCTTTTCCATGGCGACCATCTTACAGTGTGTATTGTTCCCCATCCACTGGATGATTCCTCCAAGAAAACTAAAATGTATTTGTTTTATGTACTACTTATAGGGGACAGGTCATGACAATTAAATCAAATCAATATGTATCTACTTTCTCCCCTTATGCAGTCCATCCCACATGATCAATATCACTCAGCCTTAAACCAATTTCCTTTAAATTCATTCCATCAGTTCAATTCACTCAAAAAGAGCAGTATGTTACTGAATATTATCTACCTAATGTGGTGTTCTGAGATAGATAATATGCAGTAACATATGGTTCTTTTTGATTAGTACGTGTATGTTCAGTGGTAATATAAAGGTGATTGCTAGAACTACCATGTGTGCGCGTCTAACTACGGCAGCTGGAATTGGATTGCATGCCCAGATATATATATATAAGCTTACATGGACACATTTTAACTGCACAAAACCATAGAAATGTACCTGTTTTAGTTAGAGTCATTTCAAATAACTATAAATCGTGCCCTAAGGTAATGATAACGTATGTTTTTTTTAAATCCTATTCCCTAACTATAACATCCTTGCTTTTTTTTTAACATAAAGTTATTTTTGTTACTAGACTATAATCCTAAAACTGCCATGCATGGCCTTTCACAGGACCACCCCTAGATTAGTTAAGGGTTTTGCCCCGGGAGGTGGTGGTGTCTAGGGCATGGGGGCTGCGTGACCCTCCTCATGCAATATGAACAAAGCACCGGGGAGGTGGTGCTGGTCTCCGGAGCACATATAAGCCCTGGTGGGGGTGCCCGTGGGCCTATCACTTAGCCCATCTGGGGGCTTGATAAAAAACAATCTCGGGGAATGCTCTTTTTTTTTTTTATTATGACGACGATGTTGTGAATTTGTGATAATTGTTTTTTTTCAAGTGTTTTTTTGCTCTGGCATGGCCCCTCTGGGACCCAAGCACCAGTGCTAAGGGTTCAGGGTGTCTCCACCCTGGCCCCTCTTCCTTGTTTTTGCATTTTTTGTTGTGACTCAGAGAAAGCTGAGTCCTAAGATGGCTGCCCACACTTCCTGGTTAAAGTGCTGGCAGCCAGTCAGAGCTCTGAAATTCCCTGCATGAGCGCACCATTATTCTCGAAGTCGTCACCACCAGGGATATCCAAATTTGTTTCCCTTTAATTTCTGCATGCCGAAAGCTAGCTTTCTGCCAAATTTGGTGTAATTCCGTCCAGTGGTTCGGGCTTGTACTCGTGTTCAAAGGTCATATAGGAATTAACATGGGAAATGCAACTTTTTTGACCCCTTGCCCCCTTTTCTCGGCTTGATGGATTACCCCAAAACTTTTGTGTGCAACAAGAATCACTGGGGCACTTTTTTTGCAACATTTTCTGAAGATTTGTCAAACAGTGCCAGAGATATAGGCAAGTCAAATGCTTTTTCTACGGAAGCATGGTCCTAATTATAACTACCTATTGGCGACCACCAGTAGGTAATATACATATATATAGAACAAGTACAAGTTTTTACTGGTACGGAAACCAGTGGCACCTTGCTTCTATCTGCTACCCAAGATTCATAAGGATATTGATAACCCTCCGGGTCGTCCTATAGTATCAGCAAGAGGCAGTCTTTTAGAGAATCTTTCCATCTACTTAGACTATTTTTTGAGTCCTTATGTATTGAATTTAAACTCATATTGCAGAGACACTACAGATTTTTTAACAAAAATACAGGATATTCCTTGGCAAATTACATTATGGTAACTATAGATGTAGTATCGTTGTACACCTGTATCCCACATGAGAAGGGAATTCAGGCGTGTCGACATTTCTTTAGGGACAAACCAATCAGATTGTTGGAACACTCTGAACTACTTCTGAACATGTTAAAATTTTGTTTTGATAACAATTTTTTTATATATGAGGATCAATGGTATAGACAAACAACTGGGACTGCGATGGGAAGTTGCTTTGCTCCCAGTTATGCCTGTTTATTTATGGGATGGTGGGAAATACAATGGGTGATGGCAGATGAAAAGATGGAATGGTTCCAACATATCATATTTTGGATACGATATATCGATGATATTTTTATGATATAGGAAGGCCCAGAATCAGTGTTATATGATTTTTTGAATTCGCTACCGAATAGGGACCTAAATTTACAATTTTCATATAAAACACATAAACACGTGATGGCATTTTTAGACATAGAGGTCTGTGTAAAAGAAGGCACATTACATACAAAACTGTTCAGAAAAAGCACATCAGGGAACAGCATTCTACACACCACGAGTCACCACCCTCCGAATATGAAATGGAGCATACCCTATGGGTAATTATTAAGGACTAAGAGAAATTGCAGTACCCCACAAAGTTTTGAGAAAGAACGATCAACAATGACACAGAGATTCAGATCTAGGGGATATCCATTCAGAGTAGTAAAGAAGGCATGCCAAAGGACAGCAGCAGTTCAAAGGGGGGAACTATTGATTCCTAAAAAGAAAGGAGAAGGCACCAATACCCCGAGATTTGTGACAGTCTTTAATGCATATTCGTCAGAAGTCAAAAAGATCCTCATAAAATATTGCCATCTTATCAAGGCTGACAGAATAATTGGGCAGCTAGTCAGCCGTACTCCTTTGATAACTTACAAAAGAAGTAGTTCTTTAAGGGACATTTTGGTACATAGTTAAACAAGGAAGAATAAAGAAACTTTCTTAGATAAATATCAAGGCTTTTATAAATGTGCCAAGTGTAAAGCATGCAGATACAGTTCAAATCGTAAGCAATATGAGTTACCCACGGGTAGGCAAGCGAATATTAAAAAGTATATTAATTGTAACTCAGATTTTGCTATCTATGTAATAGAATGCCCATGTGGATTACAATATGTCGGCAGCACAATTTTTCCTCTGAAGAAACGTATTCTTGAGCACTGGAGAGCGATATCGAACAAGGATGCTGCGTATCCAGTAGCGAGACATTGCAATCTTGAGCATGAGGGGAAAGTTGAGAAGATGACATTTTTTGGTATAGACAGGGTCCTGGCCACTCCGAGAGGAGGGGACAGAGAAAAACAATTGAGGAGATTGGAGTCTGAATATATCATTCAGCTTAATAGCCGTTATCCTTGGGGATTGAACAAAGACGAGGAACTTTCTGTTCATATTGGTTAATATGAGATGTCAAGGCAGGGTCTTATTATAACAATGTTAGGTCAGGTTACCTTTTATTTTTCTGTTGAAAGGCCTACAAAAATATTAATTTGATGATTCATTGTGTTACAATAGTGGCTCATCCGATTAGCGATATGATTTTTGGTTAAATAGGAGTATTATACCAAAATGGGAAGAGTATACAAAATGGACATTTAAAATGATAATATTAGAATGTATATTCCTATGTACATATATAAATATATATATAAAAAATAAAAAATAAAATAATAAAAAAAAAAGAGGAAAGAGAGAAAAAAAAAAAACACCTACATATCTTCTATGTCTATGGATGATGGTATATATAGCAGATGGGAGGGGCCACATTTTTTCTGTTGTGTATCTCTTGTAAGAAGGGCCAAATAAGAAGACCGTGAAGGTTGAAACGCGTTGCCCTATGTTCTGTTTTATGGATTTTTGAAATTAATGACGGCCATTGTTTTGCAAGGAGTGCCAGATTTTGATTTGTTTTTGGCGTGGATTTAAAATGGGTCCTGTGCCCATTGACTGAGCACCAACCTCGGTATGCGAGCGCTGGAAGGAACACAGGATTCCTTTTTGGATGATATATATATATATATCCAACGATAAATGAACCTCCAAGGTAACCGCACACTCAGGAAATCATAAGTAGAAAATTGTTTATTTTTAACACACTACGCGTTTCGGCTGACTAGCAGCCTTGCTCACATGTGCAGTGTGCGGTTACCTTGGAGGTTTATTTATCGTTGGATTCGGATTAACCGGAGTGCTCTGCCGGTTGCCGCCGCACCACCCCTCTAGGGCCGCTCGGAGCCCATTTTTGAGCATGATTCATTGAGGGAATATATATATATATATATACATATATATCTATATATATATTTCTTTTTTTTTAACTGAAAAAAACAAAAGTTTAAAGTAACATTATAGTTGGGTAAATTTGTTAATGACATTGTTTTTGGACATTCATTGAGAATGTTGTTTGAGATGTCATCAGTGATGTCATAAATAATGTAATAGAACATGCCATGATTGATGCCATATGTGAGGTCATAAGCAGTACATGGCGGGGGCACAAGTTGTGGTTATTGCTACTGACTATGACTGGAGAATTTCTGTGTTTTTAAATTTCAAAACCTTAATGTTGTCATTGACAAATTCATACAGCTGTACGATTACTTTTACATTTGTTTTTTTCAACGATTCTTTTTAAAAAACAAAAACAGATCTTTGTATCACGCATAATTACAATGCTAATTTAACCTTTCATTTTTTTCAGTTAATTTCTAGGGCTTTATCAGTAATACTTAATTGTCATACATAAATGCACTCCCCCACTGCACACTTTGTTTGGGCATGCGCGGCAGGGGTGTTGGCTGGAGGGCCTGGCTACTGCCAACCCCACCCCCATAAAGCCAACCCCACAATGGTCATGGCTTTTGACCATGCGCAGTCGGGGGTTGACCATGGAGCCTGGGCCTGGGTACCTCATCTCCCAGGGCTATTTGTTTTTAATTAAAAGGAAGAGGGGGCATGCAGCCCCCTCCCTGAGCATTGTTACCCTGAGAACTCCATTTCCCAGGGCCATTTTTAAAAATAAAGGGGAGGGGGCCAAACAGCTCCCTCATTGAGCCTCTGTAGGCCCTGGGGTCCCCACCCCCCAGGGCAGTATATATTTTTAAGACTACAGGGGCACATGGACCCCTCGCTGAGCTGTTTTTGACCACTGAGACATATCCCATCCCATGGCACAACAAAAGTTAGGTGCCCTGGTGTCCACCCAGGGCATCCACCATACTGTTGTTGCAAGCTTTGGGAGAGCCCCAAGTACCCAAAGGCCCCAGCTGGCTCCCTGCATACTGAGGAAGACCTCATTGCTCCCACCCAAAGGGAGCAGCTAATAATGTTGCTCCCTGTGGGTGATAACAATATTTTCATCTGTTTCCCTGTTTGCTTTGGTGTGAGCAGGTTAACAGATGAAAAGACCACTCCCAGCAGGCAGGGAGTATTTTTGAAGCTCCCACCCACTGGGAGTGGATTTGGTGTTGCTCCCGCCAGGTGGAAGAATTAAAAATGCTCCTGCCAAGCGAGAGCAAACACAGGTTTCCTTGCCTACCCCTCTGCAGGCTGGGAAACTGCTATGTCAGCGGGTGGGTTGCCCGGAACATAGCTTGCTAGCTGGCTCTGGGCGTGGGCTACTAAGGCCTTTGGGGCTTGGGGAGTGGGGCTGCGTTGCCCCTCTCCCCATAAAAATATATGTTAGCCCTGGTGGTGGGCTCCACAGGGCCTCTTGAGGCACGGGAAGTGGGGGCCGCACAGTCCCCTTCACTATACAAAGTATATTTGGCCCTGGGGTGGACTCCCAAGGGCCTCCAATGGCTCACGGATGGAGGTCACCCATCCCTCTCTCCATAAATAATAGGTTAGGCCCCAGAGTTAGGCTCCCAGGGCCCTCTATGGTCTAGGGAAGTGGATCACGTGTCCCCTCTCCCCATACAAAAATGTTTTTAGCCCCGGGATGGACTCCACAACCCTCTCCCCTAAATGAAACCAGCCAAAGGGATGGGCTCCCTGGGGCTTACAATAAATAAATGCAACCTGGCCGCCATTATGTTTGTTTTGGGTTATTTTCTAATCCCACAAGAGCTGCAGGATCGCAGTATTTTTGCCACTTTTTTGGCCCCAGTGGTGGTTTCTCTGCATCCTCCCCATGAGGACTAGGGGGTCATGGTATCCCTACTCTACCACCTATATCTTTTTTTTTAGACCTTCAGGACAGGGGACTAAGGCCCTCATTCTGACCTTGGCGGGCGGCGGAGGCCGACCGCCAAAGTCCCGCCGTCAAGTTACCGTTCCGCGGTCGAAAGACCGCGGCGGTAATTCTGACTTTCCCGCTGGGCTGGCTGGCGGTCTCCTTCAGACCGCCAGCCAGCCCAGCGGGAAAGAGGCTTCCACGATGAAGCCGGCTCGGAATCGAGCCGGCGGAGTGGAAGCTGTGCGACGGGTGCAGTTGCACCCGTCGCGTATTTCACTGTCTGCGCAGCAGACAGTGAAATACTTGTAGGGGCCCTCTTACGGGGGCCCCTGCAATGCCCATGCCAGTGGCATGGGCACTGCAGGGGCCCCCAGGGGCCCCGCGACCCCCCCTACCGCCATCCGGATCTCGGCGGTCCGACCGCCGGGATCTGGATGGCGGTAGGGGGGGTCGGAATCCCCGCGGCGGTGCAGCAAGCTGCGCCGCCGCGGAGGATTCAATGGGGCCGCGGTACACTGGCGGGACCCCGCCAGTGGTGCCGGTCCGACCGCGGCTTTACCGCCGCGGTCGGAATCCCCATTGGAGCACCGCCGGCTTGTCGGCGGTGCTCCCGCGGTCCTCCGCCCTGGCGGTCAAAGACCGCCAGGGTCAGAATGAGGGCCTAAGTCCCCAAGTCCTGCAACGGCTGCCATCATCATTTTTCCCATGTTGCTGGCAGCCAGTCAGAGAGCTCGTTCTCACAGGAGTGACTGACTTCTGTGGGAGCAAGATAGCCCAGGGGAATTTGGTTTTGTCAATAAACATTTCAATAAAGCATTTTTAGTGAGGCAATGTTAAGCTTGTTAGTCCTTTTTTATGCTCAGCAGGACAGAGAATGGAGCCATAAAACCAACCACTAGGAATCCCACCATTCTCAAGCTGAAGATTGACAATTCCAGCTCTGGGAATTTCCAAAGATATCAATACATTTTCCTGGTGTCATATTCTATGGGCCCTAGGAAATATAGGGTTAATTTTTAAGTATTCGCAGGGAGCTGCTGTACTTCCTGTAGCCCTCCAAAACAGTTACCAAATATGCTGGTGGTGCCCCTGTCTGGACTGAGGCTTCACCATGCTGCTTAATATATGTAAATTAGCCCATGAAGGACATTATGGGTAAAGTAAATGCAACCCAATAAATCATGTTATGTAGAAGTATTCTAATAAATTCACATTCAGGGAATAATTAAAAGATCAAATTCACACTTATTACCATAGTATAGCAAACATGACAAAAAAAAAACCACATTTTACTTGCTAACAGATTGCATATAACTATTACTTTGCACAAAGAAACAGCTCTCCTACGGATGGTGATAGCTCTTGAGTGTGATTTAACCTTGATGCACAAATTTAACCCCTTGCATCCTGGTTTTGGTTAAAGACCTTTTTTGAAGCAAATACACATGAAACAATTGCCATGGCATAAACCATATATGTGGATGTGCAGATTATTACCACTTTTGTGGGGGTGGGGGCATCATGTCTAACTCGAGGCTTCACATATCGTGAGTCGTGGCCGCTGCTCAGTTAACAAAAGAACATTATGGTGGAGGTTGTGGTATAAGTGATGTGTTATGAACGTTCATATCTGTAACTGGTAAATTTCAGGGAATATCAACATTTGAGCCAGAACTGTATTTTCTTCAGCATATATACATATCTATATATATCTGTCTATTTCACTCTCTTGAGATACATATGTAGTTTCATATATATTCATACATACATATGCATATACATACATTATATGTATATATATCAATTATATATTTATGTGGAGAGATAGACATACAGAGATAGATAGATAGATAGAAAGATAGATAGATAGATAGATAGATAGATAGATAGATAGATAGATAGATAGATAGATAGATAGATAGATAGATAGATATTGCAGTTATAGTTATGAACACACATAACACATAAGGCAACTCACATTCTCCACTATGATGTTTTTCCATCAACTGTTTTGTGTGCCTGTACCTTTGGCAAATAGGTATTTTGTGCATGCCATTTGCCATGTGGTATGTTGTGTGTTGTGTACATTCATAACCATAACTGATGAATGTAATTGGTTTCACACATCATTCGCTACTTAACTGTATTTTTGTAGTGACTTTCATAGGTTTTGTTATGATATATGTAATTTTGAACCCTCATTGCATGTGGTGCTTCCCCAGTAGCTTTATCCAGAACATCTTTGCATTGAACACATGTCACAATTATGTCTGAATTATTCTGTGGAACTCATAGGGTAAATAGGAAGACAAATAATTTTCTACTGGGTTTGTAATCGGCTGATCTCCATTACAATGATTGCGGTGGTGTCTGTCTACACATCACTCCCCTTCTTATAAGTTTATATAACTCATCTTTCTCTCAGTATTGTTTTTGTTACTCCCAATGTCTATGAACAGGTAATTATACTGTGGAATACTGCTTGGAACTATTTCTCTCATTGAATGTATTTTCTGACGTTTAATTTCCAGCAGCTGGTTTCTGAATTTAATTGTAGCAACTGGTGGATTTAATCCAAACATACACTTTGTGAATCATACCATACTCAATCAGGAAGTTCACCAAGGAACTTACATGTTCACTGTAGTTTAGCCTTAGAGGGCAGTTAGTGGCCAGGAGGCCTTTTCTAGTCAGCGGTAACCTGAGTGTTTCCAGTGAGGGGACTGATGTTTACCAGGAGTGTGCCAGGGCCTAGGTTTCAATTGCAGTCCAATTGGATAGGACCCTCCCTGGCTGCCACAGGTGAACAGCCAGGGTTTGGTTGAGGGGAAAAGCAGGTTTGGATCTCAGCTACAGTATGGCAATAATCCAACCCAAAATATTTAATCTGCACTTCTTGGGCTCATGTATGATGCAAATAGTATTCTACTGCTTAGAATACTGTAGTTTGAGGTACCCAAATCACTTCAGTGTGAATGGTTATAATGTGTGTGCATCCATCCTGAATAACGTTGTCTCGCAATGCAATATATTATCTTCCATTATACATCTTTCCTTTGTCCTAGACCCTCTGCAGCTCAGGGTACAGAAGGGATAGCTCAGTGGGTCTCAGCTAATGCTGTAACGTATATAGCAGAACATTACATCACAGCATCCTAAAGTGAACAGTGGATTCCAAACAACTGAAGGAGGTGTAATTGTTTGACGGGTGAACTGAATCTCTTGTCAAAGCTTCTAGGGACGAGTTGCAAAACCAAACTCACCCACCTAGGTACCTCTGTCTACTAATTTGATGGGGCACAACCTAAACAGCCTCCCCTGCCTCTCTGACAGTGCCTTTATGCATCTCTCCCTTCCACACCCCCTTGCTCTCTCTCTACTGTATTGTATCAATCAACTTTCGTCACCTTTATTTGCAATATATGTCCTCTTTTAAATCAAACTTATACATTCGTTTAAACACTATAAAATCACCATTAGTTCAAGATAAAAGAAATAGATAACCTAGTATAAAGAATCACACAATATTATCGACAATATATTAAACAGAAATCATTCAAACACACTAGGATATTCAAGGACTAACAGTGGCAGATATCAAAACGCATTTCAAGTAAAAGTTCCTGATGTAAAAAGGAAAGGCTCTTGTCCTGCAAATGCCAAACCAGAGTAATATATCTCAATAAAGCAATGACTACACCTTCTTGAGCAGTGGATCTAACTCAGTAAAATGTCTGAAACTTAGTAGGAATGTCCCATTAAATAAAAAAACGAGGTCCATATTTATACTTTTTTGTGCCGCATTTGTGTCATTTTTTGACGCAAAAGGGGCGCAAACTTACAAAATACAATCGTATTTTGTAAGTTTGCACCACATTTGCGTCTAAAAATGACGCAAATGCTGTGCTAAAAAAGTATAAATGTGGGCCTGAGTCCTTCAAAGGGGTGTCCTTGCATCAATTGGGAGAATTCCAGGTTTGAATTTGAAATACATGACTTTGGATCAATTGTGTCCAGTTAGAAGTCTTGTCCTAGTGTCCCTTTTCTATCCAAGTGCAAAGAATATAAAATATGCTTCTAGTCATTTTTTGGACATCCTAGTGAACCTCTCTCCAAAGCACCCTAGGTACAGATATTAACTATATTTTTTTATATTCCGGGGTAGGCATTAAGAAGGAAAATGTTAGCATGGTTACACTTATTTTGATTGGTTCACAACAAAGTACTGCAGACGTCTCAAAGATGGACATGACATTCCTCTATGTTTTTGTGTTCGGCAAAAGCTGATTAGACTACTAAACCTTTTTTCACCATATTACTGGGCAAAATTCATGTTGTGCTTAAGTACTCAAGCAGAAAGATTAACGTATGAAGAACTGGCAAGTAACATGCGGCATGAGGACATGCTTAAGGAGCACATTCTTTGAAGATTATCCTCGCCTGTAGGTCTTTGGTTCTTGGAGAGTAGACCGCCCCCTTTGTTTAACACTATGACATATAGGGGCCCCAGCCATGCTTTGGGCACTGCACCAATATTTTCCTCAGCAATCTTCTAGGAAGCCATTCCTGTAAGTATGAATCCTGCAGATCACAATACACCCCCTCTATGTGCCAAGCGCTATATAACGTCAGTACTACTGAAGTGACTGCATTGACTTAACCACTAAATCGCAGGATAAGCATAGGCAAGTAGATGTGGAAGTAATAATAATAATACTATGCTTACCTGACGATGTAATGGTACGTGTTGTACTAATGCAATTTTACTATTAGAGGGTTTTATTGATATAGTGTCACCCAACCCACACCACATATGGAAGCGCGGCCTGTAATTTACCACAAAGCATCTTGTCTGTTCTCTGGCTCTGATCATCACTGAAATTATTAATCTCTTCCTCTCTGAAAATGTTATTCCATTCTGCCTTACACAAGCCTAGATCTTCTACTGCTGGAAAAAACCTTTCTGGGACCCTGGCCACCTATCACCCTATAGACTGAGCCAAAATCTTTGCAAATATTTTTGGGAAAAGCCGTAACTTCAAGGCTTTCTCAACACCTCATAGAGTCTGCCACACTGACGTATGTCTGTAACAAGTTGATTGGTGTCTGACACCCAGACGTATGCCTGGAACAAGTTGTTTGGGGCCACACAAATGTATGTCTGGAACAAGTTGTTTGGTGTCTGACACTCAGACGTATTCCTGGAACAAGTTGTTTGATGTCTGTTACCCAGATGTATATCTGGAATAAATTGTTTGGTGTCTGACACCCAGATGTATGTCTGGAACAAGTAGTTTGGTGTCTGTAACGCAGGCGTTTGTCTGGAACAAAGTGTTTGGTGTCTGCCACCCAAACATGTCTGGAGTAAGATGTTTAGTGTCTGCCACCCAGACCTATGCCTGGAAGAAGACGTTTGCTGGGCTGCCAGCAGATCTGTGGCTCTTTGTCATTGAACTTTGATAACATCAAACATGGTACTCAGCTGGAGAGGTGGACCAAAGTCGCAGTGTGGCTAGTAGTGCTATTAAATGGATGAACAACGAAAAGGAATGGGAATGCCAAAATTCGCTAGTGGAACCTGAGTAATGTGATGCAAAACAATGGTTCCGCGGTTTACTTTAGTGTATGTAATCTGTCTGTGGCAGTCTGTTACGACCCATTTAACATTATTGCTTTTTTTTTTTTTTTAAAGGATTATATCGCTTACACCTTCTGCATGAATAATTGAAAATTAGTCGCTTTTGTTTTCGTTGAAGTAATCGGAGGAACCATCATTGTTTAACCACTGAACGGTTCTAGGTCTTCTGTCTGGCAAAATAGCTCAACTGCAGTCCGGTGAACATCTGGTCCAACATTCTTTGGTGAAATGGGGTGTATGGCATCCCAGGTGCTATTCAATATCAAAATGGAGCTATTGCAACGCTGCAGATGGAATGGGGAGTGGGATTTCACAGCTACACTAATGATGCACACCGATTTCCCCTTTACTGTCAATGCTGCAGAAGACACTGAGGAGCTGAATCACTGAGTTAAGACTATTCAAGCGCGGATTGATATAAACTGGCAGCCGCCCAATACTTCTAAAACTGAACTGATGCTGGCAGGAGGGCGGTAACCCACAAGCGACTTTTTCATAAATCACTTACAGCAGGAGTCGAGAGAGATTCTTGTGGCTAAAAACAGGTAAAACACTGGAGTTTCCATGGGAATGTTGTCATGCTTTGGAGATAGCTCTCTATGTTGACAGAAGGCTGCAGCTTTTATATGTGATTATTCAGTAAAGTTCACCTGTTTCTTGATGAATATCTGTACTTACCTATTGCACCTGCAATAATTTGGTCTTGAATTGATTATTGTTGTGGTTTGTTTCTAGGGGCTCCTAAAAAAATAGGTCAATGAGTTACAGATGATCCAAAATTATTCTGGAGGTGTATTGAATGCATCAGATTCAAGTAAAAGAATGCATTACAGGCCTTCACTACATAAATAGGAGCTAAGCACTAGACGTGCCTGTTGTGTACCTAGCAGAGACTTGAAGTTTGCCCAATTAAGGGCCTGATTTAGATATTGGTGGACGGGTTACTCCGTCACTATTGTGACGGAGTAACCCGTCCACCAATATCTAAATGAGGCCCAAAGTCTTACGTCTGTCAAGCCAGGTGCAGGGAAAGAGTATGGGAAACAGCTACATCCACCTTACTTGTACAATGGTTTACCACTCTCCTTAAGGTGGTCCTCAGTCAGAAACTATTTAACAGAAAGACCCAGAAATCAACTATACCCTATATCTTATCCAGAATAAGTGCTGATGAATAAAGCAAAGTGTACCTTTGTGTTTAAGTTCTATATACATTACTTCATTATTTATTTATACAACCCAAGGGATTAATCTTCTTACTAATTTAAACACCTAAAATATCTCGTACATTTTTAAAAATTGATCCTTTTTGTTTATGTCCAACCACATGGAAGTTTTCACCCACTCAGAGTCAAGTAAGTGGAGAGTTATATTTTAATCACCAGAAGAAAAGGATACGAACTATAAATAAGAAATGTCAAGTGTGTTTTTATTCCCAAAATTCATCATTTTATATTGGGATGGATGAGATTAAATATGCCAATATCCTTCAGGATCTTTCTTCTGTCCCACCATTCTTGTATTTCCATATTTTAGCCTTTTGAAAGCGCCAGAAATAAAAATCACTGAGTGTTCTAAAGTTCCCCTAGCTCCATTATTTCTTTCAATCATTGTGTCCCATAATATTTTGGGAAAATGTTATTTAGTCGCCCAGCTGCTGACTTTTCATGCTGGGGTCCTAGGTTTGCATGCTGGCCTTGGCACCCCATTGCAAATCTTATGATTTTGAGAAATGTGCTTGTGCCTAAAAGGTAAATATGGGAAATGTAATGCAATTTTACAGTATATACATAAAAAGACAAGTTTTGGACCTATTATAAAAATCCCTGTAATTTCGATGGGACCAGTATCAAGAGTTACTGGCCCATTAGAATTACAAGAGCAACAGAAGCACTAGGAATCTGAAAATGTCTTCCAAGTACTCAGTGTGAAGCATTAGGGAAGAATGCTTCACTGAGGACTCCAGGTGAAATATCTGGGGAGAGGGACAAAAAAACAGGGAAATTAGTTATTGATGTACTGAGTCCTAATTCAGAATTTCTCAGGAGAATTTCAGGATTTCACCCAGAATCCATGATAATTCTGCACTTAACATTGTAACTCCATGGATGATGATTGCAACTAGACTTGGCCAGAACTTGCTGAGTTTCACTCCCTGGAATTCCGTTGAGTTATGTAAAAACTCTGTGAGATTCTGTGTGGTTCTGTGAGCAGGCAGAATTTGGGCATGTTGCGCCACTTGCCCTTATTTCTAGTGCTGGGAGATTGTTCCACACTGTAAAATCAGTGTGAACTGCACCACGCAGCACGCCAAAGGGCACTAGTTCTTTCTGCTGCTCGAGTGGATTTTCTACTCGAGCAGCAGCTTTCTCAACAACAATAGTCGTGACCTGCCGTGACTGCCTGCGTTGAGAAATCTTGCGAGGAGGCATTCTAGTGCCAGAATATTGTACTATGGGATGTAAATTCTCGCTCACGCTCACCAACTTAACGTTGGCTAGCCACATGTGAGAAAAAAACTCTGACATGTGTTGGTTGGCTAGGTTTTGCCAGAATTCTGCTCTCCAAGAGGAACATGGAGTGGGCAAAACTGCATAAACTCCAACGGCAGAGTGGAATTTTTCCCCCACCTCTAATTGCAACCTGATATCCTAGAGCTGTCTAACCAACACCTAGATGTACATGATCTTGTAACGTGTCTCAAAATGCCCCCAAAACGTATAGCGCCCCATTGCTTGACAGCTAAGTTTGAGCTGGATAAACACCAATAAATACACAGGAGTTAACATAAATTGGGACAGAGAAGTAATCTGACATACCCTATAGACAATGAAGATATGTTCTTAGAAAAATTTATGAAGGGAGAACTTCTGTGTGTAGCATGACTAAAAAGATGGGAAACATGCTAGTGGTCATGCTTGATGCATTGAAATGGTCATGTATGCAGTACCACCCGTATCGACTATCATGTGGGGATCACCTTAGTGTGGCCACCAATACAATTCGTTCTGCCACTATGAGCATTAAAGCATCCATTGCAGATGTTTCTGTCGTGGTGGTTGCCAAGGGAAGTTGTGATTTTTGCCTTAGAATTGAGCACCACTTTTTCAGCACATGTGGTACAATTGCCTTCTTCATATCTATTGAGACCAAACCTGAAAGAAAAAATTAATTCAAAGATTGGTTATTGCATGGACCACTACACAGTCAAGTGATCCATTGATTACTGATGCACATGCATTTCATAATGACCTGGACTTCACACCTTGCAACCATAGATAAATGTATCGGCAAAAAACAAGGAGGAAAGCTTGCATGGTTGTTTCCAGTCAGGTAGGCTAGCTCGTCGAATGGCCAATTTGCTCTTATGGGGCCTATTCGCAAAGGCATTTTGGAGTACATACAGAGTTACTGATGTAGTTCTCTTACATACTGTTAAATGCCTTTGTGAATGGACCACAAAACATCTAAAATGGGAATAAATTGGGAATAACAAGGGAATCTCCTTAAACAATTGGAACAAATAGAAAGGGCTATGCCCTTGTTTCACTTTCATTAAAAATGTGTTTTTGAGCAGATTCACAAATAATCTAAGAGTATGTAAAAGAGTACTTCTCTAGTACTACTTATCATATTCATAAATGGTTTTGTAAATCTGCAAAAAATATTTTTAAACTGGACGGTTACCAAAAAGTCCATTTTTTTACAGGTTTACTGGGAGAACTAAATGGTAATTTCAAAGATGTGGGATGAAGCAATAATTTGCCCACTGTGAAAAGTACTTTGGAAGAATTTGGTGTTTCAACACAACTTCTTAAGAAGAAGGTAGTTTATCAAGACTTTACTTTTTATTTGGTGCTACCAACTAGTGGAGTTCTAAACCTTGCCTTATGTGATTTTTATAGCAAAAAAGGAGTTTATATTTAGCATGGCCAGTGCCAAACTGGTGAGGTGTCTATAGGTACTTTTCCATTGATTTATGTTCTGCAAATCTTGTCCTAGCCTTCCAATGACCCCACACCACCTACAGAAGCATTTTGAGATCAAAGGTCTCTGTATTTTAAGGGCCTGATTAGAACATTAGGTGGTATTTATTGCACCTGATAAATAATGATTCCACGGGGTATGTTATTTATTGGGTGTGATAAATAACACCTAATACGAGTTGGTGGGGAATAATAAGCAGATTTTTATGCTTAACACACCAAAACCCACATAATACTGTAAATACTGTATGCCTTACCCACATTCAATTTCAGCAGGTTTAAAGTTTTAACGGTAGAGTAGTTAATACATGTGATAACTATTGGATGTGTTAAATACCTACTATCTTGTAATTCCAACCCATGTGTACCAGGGGTTTACACACAGGTCGAAGTATAATGACCAACTAGTAATCAGGGTCAAAGTGTTGAAAAAATTAAAAAGACGGCCAAGAGTCACAGCATTGGGGTTACCCAGATTAGCTTAGCCGTGAAATCATGAAAGGGGATATGTTTCTATCAACAAATTTGTTTGCCACTGTGCACAATTGTAGAGGGACCACAGCCAGACAAATTACACAGTCAATACCAAGTGGGTGGATCCTATCCTCAGGCTAGCAGGGTGTTCCATTCTTTAGTCTAGGTGACTCACCATCCTATTTTGCACATTTTATGGACAGACTAATTAAACCACTTCTTTTCTTATTTTCTTTCTGTGCAGTTTTTAAAATGATGTCTTTGAAAGGAGTGTGGTTGCCCACCTCATCACATTCAAGAGCCTGCCTGGCAACTTAATGGACTTCACCAAAGGTTAGGTCACCAGCTAATTGCTTTTTTGTGTTTTTGTGGCTCATAAATGAGGCCTATTTCCAACTGAATGCTAAGTATTTAATGTTCCTTTAGGCTCACACTGGGGCTTGCACTTTTTGAGGAGTTTATGTTGAGTAGTCTTTATGTGTGTTTTAGTATAAATTAAACATTATGTATGCATGTACATATAGTTCATGTTTTATATTGTAATTTTTGTTTTTATAGATAAATTCAAATTGAAATAAACTACTTTTGAATTAGCTTGGAAACTTTGTCTTATATTATTTTGCTTTATGTTTTTCTGTATTGTTGTTAAAGATTTTGGTGAGGTTCTTTTAAGAGTGAAGCTAGGCAAACTTTTTTAATGTTTGTTTTAGAGTTAGGTAAAAAAAAAAAAAAAAATCTATTTTCTGCATGTTGTATTTAGCAGAACTTTGTATGTACGTTTTCTCTGCATATCTTTTACATTCATATTTGTGTGTTTAAAAATATAGAGTCCAGTTCACAAAGATTTGGGTACCACTTACTCCTAGAGTACAAACAACTTACTCCTGAATTCCAAAAGTAAGCCACACATAACCAACACAGACCAAAGAGTACTTCATGAATAACACACACCAACTCCTAGTAAAATCTTTGTGAATTGGACACATAACCTCTTTTGTCCAGATTGACGAAGATTTTGCTGTGACATACTTGGGTAGTACTCCTTGCTTGCTCTTTGTAAGACCTGTCATCCTGAGGGTGATATTCCCCAAAACATTTCACCTTTACCCTTCACTTTAGGCTGAAATGTGTTTGTGTTGGCTCTAGGACTTTGTGCACTTTACCACTGCTAACTAGTGCTAAAGTGCATGTGATCTCACCGTTATACATGGCAAAACTGGCTTACACTTGATTGGCATATTTAATTTAATGTACATATAAGTCTCTTGTAGACTAGTGAACCATATACCCAGGGCCTGTAAATTGAATACTACTAGTGGGTCTGCAGCACTTATTGTGCCACCTTCCTAAGTGGTCCCTTCAAACATGCACATGTCTGCCAATGCAGCCAGAATTCAGTTTTAAACTTTTGACTTGGCAATATAACATCCTTGCCAGGCCTTAAACACATACATGTCACCCCTAAGGTAGGCCCTAGGTCCAGGACCTTTGGTGATACTGCTAGAGGTGCCCAGATAGCCAAAAGCCAAAACTTGGGGCTTAGAAAATCTTGGGCTAAAAGTTGCTCTTAGATCCGAGAGGAGACCAAGACCAACCTGCCGATCTATCAGCCCAAGGTGCAAGGCCAGTTGGCCTCATTTCATGGAAGCTCCAGCTACGTTCTTCTATACAGCATCAAATCCTGTTCAACGGTCCTATACCACAGGGGAATCTGGCCTCGTGGAACTCTCGTCGGCTACAGCTTCCGGTCTTGTCCCACAGATGATTTTTCATTTCCTAAACAGAGACTGAGTCCGAATGAAGAAATCTTCACTGCAACTTCGTCCAGTGGCTCCTTGACAACAAAGCTCCATCCTCGGTCCCTGCCCGCAGCCTTGCCCCGCGAAACTTTTCCTCCTCAGAATATTTGTTTTTTTACTTCCTTCTAAATCCAAAGGTAAGTGTCAACCAGGTCCAATCCACTATCCTACTCACACTCCATTATGGTCGCCCATATTTTTGACATTTCACCCAGTCTTGCACAACTAGATGTTTGTGGTTGGCGCTTTGATCTTTTAGGCGTTCATTTTTAAATTAAACTGTACAAAGTCATAGCTCCAGTACTACTGATTGGATTTTTAATCATTTTAGTGTCAATTTATTAAAATGTAGTATATTCGTCTAAATTAATGTACGATTTTTCTTGTTTTATGTTTTTACTTTGTAACTTATTGTATATTGCATAAATACTTTACACCATGCCTCTAAGTGAAGTCATACTGGTTTTGTGCCAAACTACCAGAGGTTTAAGAACAGAGTAAGCCAGGAATATTACAAGTGTAAGCCACACCAGGTCACAACATCTTTGTGAATCTGGCTTGATGTACATACGTCTGCCCAGGACGGAACCAAAGTGCCTAATTCTGTTGACGTCCTTGCATTGATGGCCGGTGGGTAAAAGGTACAAGAACCTCAATTGAATGTGGGCATCCAATGCAAATAAGACCAACAGCTCTTTTTGAGTGGTGGAGGCGTCTGTCTTTACTGAGTGACACATGGTATGACTCACCAACGTACTTAAGGATGACCATCATGTGTTATTATGGCTTTCCCAATAAATCTATTTGTGTGCCAGCTCCCTAGCCAAGAGTCATGCTTAAAAAATGTTCTCCTGCTTTTAAACATAATATTACATATGCTTACATTTTTATTCTGTAACCTTTTCCATTTTCCCTCTCCTTTGGTGTGGGTAATTGGTGTCAAACCCTTAAATGCTGACTGTCACATCATCTCGCCTATAGCCACCTGTATAATTGAAACTATTTCCTTAAAACATAGGTTTGATCTATGAAAACAAGCCTAGATTTTGAGAAGGATTAAAAAACACAAATCAAGATGTCTGCATCCTATTAGCCAACTGGGCAGGCCATATAAACAATGCTTAATGTGTGCCAGTAGTTGCTGATCGTGGCACTTGCACATATTTTTGGAAACTGGGATCTATTTTTTCATCAAACTATGAACCAGAACAAGAGAGAAAGGCAGTGAAAGGAAAAAAGAATGGTGCCAAAAGCAGGAAAACAATCAGAAAGGAAGTAATATTGAAAAGAAAACCGCACATTGATATAAAGAGTCAGGAAGTGTAGGGCGTTGGAAGAAAGAGGCAGAACGTCAACCCAAAAATAGGTAGCCCTGGTATTCAACAAGCCTGGCCTTGACAGCGCTGGCAAATAAACATATGTTTAATTTGTGAATCGAAGATGTCTCCTAATTCGTCCAGTACTTTGAAGTGGCCGAGGTAAATATAGCACTTTAATCTTCTACAGACATCTCAACATTTCAGAGCTGGGAAGTGGGAGATTTTCAAAAGGAAATCGGGGGAATGGATTTGCCACTTGGACTTTAATCGAAGCAGAGGCAATTTCAGGTGGATTTAGGTGGAAGGCAGGTTAAATAAAGGCATTTTTTGCTTCAGAAATCGTGAGTCTCCCACCTGAATCGGGCATGTACGCTTCTAATAAATAAACAAATACGAGAGGCATTTCATATCTTGCAGCAATACACGTAATCACGTCCTCTTAATAAATTAACAAATGTATTCCAATGTGTTTTCGAAATATTTTTTGTTGTTATTATTAGCCTCCAATGTATATGTTTCGACATCGGCGCTCAGTGTTTTTTCACAGCCTTGTCATGCACCGTGTTCCAGTAGGCCTGCCCAGGCTATGTAAATACAACCTAGAGCTTTATTTGTTGTTTAATAGACCAAGTCACTACACTTCAACATGCAGTAGCTTATAGTATTTAGTGATACGGTATTTTCTCATATTGTCTTCCCAGAATTAGTTATTGAGTCCACGGATTTTCGTGTTTGTTGATGCCGCTAAGCCAACAGCGCCCATTCAAATGCGACTAATCTCGCCTTCCACACTTGAGGCGATTGTTCGGCTCCTAGGCCGCTCGGAATGCGGCCCGCTCAGTCGTGACGCATACTTCAATTCCGGCGCGCTAATATGATAAAGCAGTCAAGCATGAGGGAACTCACTAAATTAAAGCCCGTTAATTACACGACGGGAAGTGCACAATGCTGTACTGCAATTTCTCCAAAGACATAAGTTCCATATCTATTTTTGCAGGCGTGCCAACTCGCAAGACTTCATTATTTTTCGAATTTTCTGTCAGACTGTCACCGGCCTCTAATAATAATCTGATATGCTCTTGCTATATGCCATGTTATCCGTTGTTTATAGCCCGACTGTATGCCACCAAGGGGCCCTTGCAGGGCACCTCCGACTTTAACCGAGTTAGAGCACAAAACGAACACCAGCAGTGTTTCCTGGAATGCTTATGTTTAAGGTATGGACATTGTGAAACCATATGATAGCTTTCTGTAAATGATCTCACACAAATATGACTGCCAAGCGTAAAGGACCTCAACTACGGCTCAGACTGTCCAATAATGGGGCTTGTAAAGAAACTTACCACATCACCCCACCCCCCAATACCACCACCACCATCAGTGAAGATTCCAACACACAAAGGGCCTCATTGATAAATAACAGGTGCATAGATCACAATGCATCAGTTTGCATGCACCCCCCCAGCGACACCATGGTAGGGCTGTATTTACAATACAGCGCACCATGGTGCTCGTTACCACATGCGTGTGGCGCTTTGCTGGTTTCGAGTAAAAAATGTTAACGCTACTTCAGCAAAGCTCGGAGAGGCCCATTTAAAACAGCCTAGCGTTACTTTAACTTCTGCCCTTAAGTAGGCGTTAAAGAATGATTGTAGATTTCACTGCGCCATTCCTGCAGGCCTTCTAGCAGTGGAACGCCTCCCTTGGATACATTATAACTGGCGCAGGCATAATGTGGCGCAAGGGTTTACAAACTGGCGTAATGGTACCATTGCACCAGTTTGTAAATATGGCATGGGGTGGGGAACTATTTTGCACCAGCGTAGTGTAAAAACAATGATACTACCGCAGCACAAGGTGCTTGTAAATGAGCCCCAAAGTACCTTTGTGGATCCAGTATTTCCCATGGACATGTGAGCCCTCACTATGGGTGGCCACTTGATTCAGTTAGCAATCCCATCAGAATTCTAACATCTGCCGAAATAGTGCTCCTTAGTTTGCTTTCCCTCTCAGATTGCCAACGTTTCTGTGAAAGTGCTGGTAAAATTAGGAATTAACAGGGAAATTGAACCCAGATTTACTGATTTTCTCTGTAGTTCGTATTTCCTTGAAGGCCTTCTCGGTCAAACTCACAATGAGCTGGATGTTACCTGACCTCAGAGTTGACGGCTCGGTAACTCTAGGACTGCTGAAAAAACTGTCCCATTTTTTCGTAAGGATGGCCCCTGGCCTGCTGAATGCAGCCAAAATGTCCAGGTGAAAATCAAGGATTTAATGGCGCATTGGCATGGGAATCAGGTACAGTATTCACAAATCAGATGTAACACCCATTTTGTAGAGAACCTTTGTGTCACGATTTGTTCCCTGCGTTCCTGAGCACAACTAGTGGGGTATACTTATGGGTCTTTCAAGTGTTCAATTGGACTTCTTGAGCTTTAACTATATACATGTACTGATTTGCAGACTTATAAACAATGTTCCGAACGTATTTTTATTTCAGATCCGTGTGGAACTTTGTGATAGCCAGCATGCTACCCCTCACAAATATAACATTTTCAAGAAGCCTTGACCTTGTGGCTTACCCCAGCAGTCCTAACGTGTGGTCAGCGCAGCCCTGGGACTCCATGAGACCCTCTTTAGGGGTTCACAACTGCTTAGAAAATAAAATGATATTAGAAGATTAATAAAGTATGCATAAATAAAGAATCAAAGTATAAAATTGAACATCTTTAAATGTTACTTAATTTGTAACTGGAGGTTACAATGTTGGTCGTATCCTTAGATTGATTCGTGAGAGTAGAGTACAGAATATGGAATAAGTATTGAGTGGCCCCAACTGAAGCGCTGACAAAGAGAGCGCTTGCATTAGGAGCAAAAACAACAAAGTGCTGTGCTAAAGTGTTGTATATCTCTTCGTCTTTTTGATTAACACCCTGAATTTCGAAAAGCTACAATTTTACCATTAAAAATAGCATTTAGCTTTTTCTATATGTTTTTATGGACTAAAGAAATATTTGATGTATACATATTTCTTTTTTTGTACATTTTTTTAGGTTCAAATCGTAGAAATTGTTTAAGCTGGGGTCCCCGGTTGCTAGTAATGACTTAGTGGGGATCCCTCAATTCAAGTAATGTTTCAGTAGGGGACCACAGAAGACAAAAAGTTAAGAACTGCTGGCATACGCAAACACTATTTTGCAGCTTCCAGAAGGAGGTCCAGGGGGGACTGCACAGGTACGAGGTCTCCCCCCCCCAGGATGTTGGGGGAGGTGGTACAGCCCACGGGTCCGTTTGGCACTTTTGGGCAATGGGGGGAAATATTTAAAGTAGACATTTTAGGGAATAATCACCATTTTGAAAGCGACACAGTGGCCGGGTAGCTAGAGTACCTTTTTTGGTGCTTAGTGTAGCTTTTTAGCAGAGTGGGTTGGGGCTTAGGTCGGCGGTAGTTGGTGTTACTGTGGTATTGTGGTGCTTTTTGGCAGGTTTTAAAATCTAGTGGAGGTAGTGTTAGTGGTTGTAGTTTGAAGGTACCGTTTCCGTGGCTTACTGGCAGTGCGTTTCAGAGGTGTTGTGCGGCGGCAGGTTTCCTTCAGCAGCAGGATGGCTGACGAAAAAGTCCAGGTAGCGCTCCAGCAGCTGCAAGAGGCCGGCCACCTGGATATTGTGCGCAATGATGTTCTGGGACGCCTGAGGCCAGCCCGACAAGCGGCGAGCGGGGTGGCCGTTCTGGCCTGATTGCTCCCCCGCCACATTCTGGCAATGAAGTCCACGGTGAGTCTGCAGGGAGGGGGGAGGGGGAGGGGCCGGAGGAATGTGGGCGAGGCTACGGGGAAGGGGCAGGAAGGTAGTTTACCTACCCGTCCCTCAGTCATATCAGAAGCGAAGACGCAGAGGGCAGGGCTCCGAGCCAGAGGGAGCGGCTAGGAGTCCCTACGTTTGAAAAGGACGGGACGGGGAGGCAGGCTGGGGCGGAGTTCGCGAAGCGCGCAGAGTGTGCGTAGGGTGCCGAGTTGTTTAAAGAGGAGGGAGGGGGTGGGGCCCAGGATGTTCGAGAGGCAGCAGGAGTGAGAGAGCCCCGCACAGCGGCAGCGGAGAACAACCAGGCTATCGCACAGGGGAAATGGGAGGGGGAGGTTTGCCTATAAGGAGACATAAGGGAGGGGGGGGGGTCTTTGGAAGGTACTGGGAGGTTTCCGGCCAAGACAGAGTGTACAGAGGAGGGTTTTGCTCCCCAGCTAGATTTCCTGTGGGAGTGGAGTGAGGAGGAAGAAAGAGATGAGGTAGAGGTTGGGGATGATGGTATTATATTGAAGGTGCGCCCCCCACAGCGTACCTACGGCCTGGGGTGGCCCATAGAGAAACAGGTAGTCGGCAGGGAAGGTCAGCTATTTGGGGAGGGAGAACATCTTGAGTGGGGGAGGAGGAAGGGGTAGAGACAGGGGTCGCTGCGTTTGGCAGGGGAGGTAGTAGCAGTTCAGGCACAGGTCTCACCGGCACTCCGGGCATTTCCTGGCAGGTTGGCAAGTGGGTCATGGGCGGCCCGGAAACCCTGGGAGGGAGAGAAGGCGGGGCCCGAGCGGCCAGCTCGATGGCGTCGCGAAGAGAGGCAGCAGAAGGGGATTACAAGGCTATGGCAGTTCAGAAGGGGCCACAAGGAGGAGTAGCTATTGCGCCCCCGTTGATGCAGCCTCAGAAGAACGGCGACCAGGCCTGCCACTAAAAGAACAGTTTGCAGGATCACAAGGTAAGATGGTTCTACGCCCCGGAGGCACAGCATTGAAGGAACAGGCAAGGGATTTGGGGAGTGCCCTGCCTGGTGAGTGGGTTGACCTGATAGGTGAGCTAGATTATGACGAGGACAGTATGGAAGAAGGGGAGCTGAGGGAGGAACAAGAGGATGACTGGTGGTGCGCTGGGGGGGGGTCTAATGATGTGTCTCAGTCATTTTAGACAGCAACATCGGAGAGCAGTGGAGCTCCACAGGCGAGGCGATGGCTCGAGATCGGTCCCTGTCTCTGGCGCCAGGCAAGAGAGGCACTGCCGCACTTAATACAGCTGTTTCAGTGGCAGTGGAGGCGAAGGTAGACATGGTAAAAGATCGACGGCACAAAGGGGTTTACGTTGCGGACGTCGGGGTTGGGCCGGACGAGGTCGGGGAGCTGGGTACTGGTCCTTTATGGAAGGGCGGGGGGATAAAGTGGAAGTGAGTACAGCAAAAGGGGGTGAGAAAGCCAAAAAGCTTCCATACATGGGCACGGCGAAGCCACTAAGGTCGCATTTAACGTTAGCCACTAAAGAAAAGATTTGGAAAGGTGAGTATTTAGAGATGCTAAAGTTACTGCACAGGGAAGTACAGTCTAAGGAAGGTTCCAAGGAGGAGGAGTACGAGCTGGCCAAGTGGCCGAGGGTGCCTGTCAATATTGAGAATTGGACGGCTGCCTTCTTAATATACGCCAGTGTTTACTGTGAGTGTTTCCCCGAAGAGGACGGTAGCGCTCCTAAAATATATGGACGTTATACAGAAGGATAGGTTGATTACGCCTCGGTTAAATATGACGAGAAATTCCGGGCAATGATGGCAGCCGATGAAGAGGTACAATGGGGGGAAATTGATGCAGACTTGTGGCAGCATACAATGGGCCCCTCTAAATTCGGTAAAACAGTCTTCGCGGCTAGCGGGCTGCCCAATACATATCGGCCCTTTGGACTAGGGGTGGGCGTAGCATCGTGTTCCTTGAATTGTTTCCTTTGGTGGTCGCAGTGTGCATATGGGGACACCTACTTGAACATCAAAAAGTGCTTTTTAGAGTTGACAACCTGGCGGTGGTACAGGTTGTCAACAGGAAATCGGCTCGGGAGGCGCAGGTGTTGCAATTGCTGCAAGTTTTTGTGCTTCACTGCTTGCGCTGTGACATTCAATTTAAGGTTAGACATGTTCCAGGTGTGAACAATGACATTGCGGATGCTTTGTCTCGTTCACAGTGGGAGAGATTCCATGGACTGGTTGCGGGCGAGCCACTGTCCAGGACTCAGATGCCAGTAGCCTTATGGACAGTAGGAGAGAGCGGATGCTGCGGTTGGTGGTGTATTCATTGGCCCCGTCTACACAGCAAGCATACGTCCGGGCATGGCGGGAGTTTAGGCGGTCGGGAGCTCGTTGTCGACCAGATGAGAGGGGAAGGTTGGAAGATGTTGTGCGTTTCATTATGGAGTTGGTGGAGAGATGACAGTCACGGATCACCATCTCAGGGAAATTAGCGGGCATTGCTTTCCTGGGGAAGTTTTTCTGGGGGTACTCACCGTCGGCGGGGAGCTGAGCCAGCGTATATTGGAGGGCTGGGCAAAGGAGGAAGGAAAGTGAGGAGCGACGAGGCAGACTTTGTCTTTAGAATTATTGAAAGAAGTGATGCACGCTCTTGAGGGCGTTTGTTATGA
Source organism: Pleurodeles waltl (assembly GCF_031143425.1). Classification (NCBI taxonomy): domain Eukaryota; kingdom Metazoa; phylum Chordata; class Amphibia; order Caudata; family Salamandridae; genus Pleurodeles; species Pleurodeles waltl. The sequence goes on along the minus strand of NC_090450.1, from coordinate 72,414,699 downwards.
TGTAGAAGAAAGCCTGCTTTTCAAGACATTAGTGTCATGGATGTTTTTTGGGGCGTTTAGGGTATCGGAGCTCCTGGGTTCTGGGAGGAAGTCAGGGTTGAAGTGGGGTGACGTAGTGTTCAGGGGTACCACAATGACAGTGGGGATTAATAGTTCAAAGACGGATCAGCAGGGTCTGGGTGTGCAGGTGGTGATGGCAACCTACCTAGTGTCTGCGATATGTCCTGTTCAGTTGGGTTGGGAATTAAAGGAGAGCGGTTTTTCCGCTGGGGAGGACGTTTTTCAGCATAGGAATGGTACAAGGGTATCTGCGCATCAGCTTTTAGCGGTTCTGCAAGTAGGTTTGAGGTATGTGGGGAAGGATGCATCTCAATTTGGCACACACTCGTTTCGGATAGGCATGGCGATGGAGGCAGGATAGGCAGATAATGCGATTGGGGAGGTGGAAGTCAGAGGCTTACAAGCGGTATGTCAGACGAGGGGGCTCCGGCTTGGCAGAATAGTGAAGTAACATATTTTTCTCCTGCTGCAGGTTCAGTACCGGGGCCAGAGACGCAGTTCCTGCCCATATGGGTTGTCAGACACTCATTTGTCAAGTGGGCCCCAAGACAAGCCGGGCGGATGGCAATTGGGGACAACTTGGGTCTGGACAGAAAAAGAAACAGGGTTCGCTGGGTTGGTAAAGGAGGGATGCAGTGGCAACAACTGTTAGTGACATTACAGACGCTAAGAGGTGTAGTTTTTGCCCTGATGTGCTGTTAATACACTTAGGGGAGAATGATTTAGTTCAAAGGACAGGGTTGGATGTGCTCAAGGGTATGAAAGCGGACTTGTTGGAAATTCGTCGCCAGTGGTATGGTTGTCACTTGGTGTGGACGGCCTTTGTGCCACGTCGAATATGGAGAGGTGCACAGAAGCAAGGAGCTATACAGAGGGCTCGCAGAAAGATTAATAAGGAAATTAAATCCTTCTGTGGGATGCATGGTATCACCTTTTTAGAGCATGTGGACCTTCGTTTTGAGTTTTTCAGGGGTGATGGTGTACACCTGTCCTTCAAGGGCATGGAGTTGTACCTGCTCCAATTGAAGGAAGTCTTGAAAGCAATGTTTCGAGAGAAGTAAAGAGGGACTCAGCGGACGGAAGGCATACCGTATAACTGGCAGGAGGGGGCAGGGGCAGTAAAAGGAGAAACCTCCTTTTTCTGGTGGCGGGAACTGAGACAGTTTGCAGGACTATGAGAAAAGGGAGGGACGGCAGAGCAGACAATACATCTTCAGGTGGGAAAAGGACTGGACGACAGCAGGACGACTCAGACAGGAATAGTTGGGCATTCAGGGTTTTGCGAGTTGCACGTTCAAGGGGTAGGGAGCAGCAGGAGACTATTAAAATGACAATAGGATTCAGCAAGGAATCATTACAATGGAAGGGGTATTAAGAAGCCACATGGTTAAAGGAAAGGGAGGGGGGAGGGCAGGGTAGGGAAGGGGGAGGATTGATTGGATAATTTGATGTATAGTGAGGTTTTAGTTTTGTGAGGCGATAGGCCAAGGGATTCTGGTTTGTAAGTGCACCTGTTTCCAATAAAGCGGCCTTTTACACACAATAAGGTGCCGTGTGGTGTCCTTCTTCCCCAAAGACGTTCTGCTTAGACTCACATTCCACATCTACGCTGTGTTTTGTTATTTATTGCATCTGTTCATTGCTTTATCTCAAGTCTTGCAGGCCAAGGTAGGGGGGGCTGTAATCAGCACAGCTGTGGCTGGCAGGTGTTAGCTTCATTTCACCTGGGGATTGTGCTCTTCTGAGAGCTCTTTTTGAGTCCTCTGCTTGCTTCAGTCTAGTGTTAGCCATTGTAGCAATGTTCCTGTTTGGCCGACTCTTTGTTTCCAGAGTTGTTGATTCCTGAGCTACGGCAATTCTTGTTTGCAGAGTTTGCAAATGCCTGTGCTATAGCAAAATCCTTGTCTCTTGAACTAGCACTGCCCTGCAGTGCTGGTTGTTTTGTTTCCCGAGAGAGCACTATTTGAGTAAGTCCCTTTTTCTAGACCTTTCACTAATTGAGTGATTGCCCTCTTCCCATAGGCTGTTTTCTGTCAAATGTTCCATTTGCTTTCCCTGTTGTTTGTTTGCCACTGTTCCTGTCTAGCGCCTTGTCTATTTTGACTGTGCATTTAGTTCTCTATCCTAGCTGTTACTATATTGCATATTCATATGTGATTGTCAGCATTCGTGGGTATAGCTGACACCCTAGGAGCTATTGATAGTCCGGTTTAAGTATTTTCTTCATTTTACTTTTCTAACATCACCAACGATATCGGCTCCTCAGACCATGACTTTGCATGAATATCCTACACGTGTATGATAACTCTTAATAGAAATTTTATAAAGAGGCAGTTCAGGAATATGTCCATAAGGTTAAAACAACCAAGGATTTCTTGTCTATAGGAATGAATACTATCTTGATTGAAAGGCACTCTCAAAAGCTGTCTCCTGTCCTTTAAAAGTCTGGGACAAATACATAGAAGGTGAACAACGTTCTCTTTGGCTGACCTACATAGACGTCAGATGGTTGATTTTGTGGTTGGAAGACATGGCAAGTTGCGCCTGAGGGAATGTGTACAAATTGATACTTCATACGTTTTTGCTTTAAGTACACAGGGTATCATGAGTCAAAAAGTTCAAAGTAATTTTGTAGTTATTTAATTCCATCAAAGCATATCATCCACTTGATAAGGTTGCCTTGTCCTTAACAACAGACAGACTCTTCATTGTACCATTGATGGATTTTTACAAAAAATGGCATTAGCTATTGTAAGGTCCAGGAGTGTTTCTACCATAAGAGATAAGGAAAGCCTTGCCAGTGTAGCAGGGCCATTTCTCTTTTTCTGTTCATAAGGCTATATATAGAGTTGATATAAGCCCTTTTTCTTGCAATTGCTTGTTTAGTTAGTCAGAATTACAAGCATATTTGGGCAGGAGATGTATTATGGGGGTATTAAGACAGAATAATGGAAATACAAATATTTTGGGACAAAGGCCCTCATTACAACCCTGGTGGTAAATGGTCCATACCGCTGTGCTGACGGCCACCAACATACCGTGACCGTGGCGGTAATCCAAATCAAAATATACACTCCTGATACACATACACACACCCACAACACTATAAAACACACACCCACATTACCCACAAATCCTTACAGCTAAAAAAAAGAGCACAAGCACAGAGAGACAAGCAAAGAGCACACACTCACTCAGGCACAGAACACCATCACCCATACACCATCCACGCACATCACATTATACATCCCAACACATCACCTCACACATCACCACACACATGTCACTCACACCACATCATGGCACCTCAAAGACACCCCAGGTTTTTTGAGGAGGAGCTAAGGGTCATGGTGGAGGAAATCATCCGGGTAGAGCCACAGCAATTCGGATCACAGGTGCAGCAGACCTCCATTGCAAGGAAGATGGAGCTAATGGCGGAGAGTCATGGACAGGGTCAAAGCCGTGGGACAGCATCCAAGAACAAGGGATGACATCAGGAAAAGGTGGAACGACCTACGGGGGAAGGTGCGTTCCGTTGTATCAAGACACCAGATAGCAGTACAGAGGACTGGCGGAGGACCCCCACCTCCTCCCCCACAACTAACAACATGGGAGGAGCAAGTCTTGGCGATTATGCATCCTGAGGGCCTCGCAGGAGTAGCAGGGGGACTGGACTCTGGTAAGGCAAATCTTTACTACTTTATCCCCCCCACCCTACCTGCATGCCATCACAAACTCCTACCCCTACCCTCACCCCCATGACTCCACCTCCTCACATATACCCCACCATCACATCCCACCCATCCCAATCCTAAGCCCTGCATGCAACACCAATGCATGGACACCCATCACGACAGCACGCCCAGTAGAGAGACCCACCATGCCCACACAATCAGCAATCACACAAGGCCAAGGTGACAGGGAAAGCACAAATCTAGAAGGGAAACACACCCACACACCCATTGCACAAGATGGCACACACAGATACAATAACAATGCATTTACATTCCAACAGGACCCCTACCCAACGTCACCGAACAGGAGGTGCCAGCTACATCCAGTCCCCCCACAGAAGAGGCCCACAGTGATCAATCAATCAATCAATCAAAACAATTTGTAGAGCGCGCTACTCACCCGTGAGGGTCTCGAGGCGCTGGGGGAGGGGAAACGGGGGGGGCAGGGAGGGTCACTGATCGAACAACCATGTCTTGAGGTTCTTTCTGAAGACCAGTAGGTCTTTGGTTTTGCGAAGGTCGGTGGGGAGGGAGTTCCAGGTTTTGGGGGCGAGGTAGGAGAAAGACCTGCCTCCTGTGGTGGTGCGTTGCATGCGGGGGACTGTGGCTAGGGCGAGGTCGGCTGATCGGAGGTTGCGTGTGGGAGTGTGGAAGTTAACTCTTTCATTGAGGTAGGTTGGGCCGGTGTTGTGGAGGGATTTGTGTGCGTGGATGAGGATCTTGAATGTGATGACAGCAGCAGCTCTGCACGCCTGGATCACAATGACCAACGTGGCCCATCTGGGACCTCTGGACAGTCGGTTACCCTCCCACAGTCCAAAACCACCACAGAGCTTCCCCCGTCAGGAAAAACCAGCACAGCACCCACCCAGTGGGCCCATGCCAGTGTCCCGAGGACACATCAATCAGCAGTGTGTCCACTACTACAGGGACCCCAGGCAACCCCACTAACCCAGGAGATCAGGGACCTGGGGACAAGGGCAGTGGGCACACGGTTCATGGGACAGAGGCACAGGACAACAGGGAAGCTGGGAGGACTGCTGTGCGAGAGGGGAGGACAGGCCCAGGCACTCTCCAACATCATGGGAGCATACCACTATTCCCAGGAGACCATGGCACGGTGCTGGCCAAATTTCAGGAGACCCAGCGGCTGCAGGAGGGACAGTACATGGGGACCAGGGATGACCACACAAAAATCTACAGCATCCTGGTCACCATAGCAGGGGTGCTGGCTGATATGGGCAAGACCATGAGGGAGGGAGTGGCACAATAAAGGTCACTAGCCAAACCAATGAACAGCCTTCCACCTCCGCCGGTGCTAGTAGACAGGAGGCCCCGCCACAGGACCAACAGGCCACCAGCACCCCACCCCATGCAGAAGGAGAACCACCCCGCAAACAGTCCCTGCAATCCAGGCAGAAGACAGAGAACATTGCCAAGATCCGGCCAGGAAATGGGACCCTCCTGATTGTCACCCTTCTGCCCCACTCTGTTACCCTGTCCACCTTGAACTGCCATTGCTCCCCTTCCTATACTCCCTTGGACAATGCACCTGTGATACCATGAGACTGGACTCTACTATGGACCTTCCTCCACCATCACCCCAGCCCCTTGCACATACCCCTACACTTATTAGCACCTTCAATAAACACCCTTGAAACAAATACCAATCTGGAGTCAGTCTGATGATTCACAAATGTATTACTACAACATTAGCAAACCATTGCAAGGTTTATGTTCATTTACACATACAAATGTATGACAGTTGTTCGGCAGCAGTACACTTAGCATAAGCCAGAATGGGGTACACAGATCTGAAAAAAGGAAACCCAAAGGGAACAGTCAGTGTCCATAGACAGAGTGTAAGAGGCTGCCATGTACAATGTCGTAAAATAAATTGAAATGTGAAGAGGAGTTACAGGCTCTTTCCTGTGTGTCACAGGAAGTACTGCAGGATAATGTTTGTTCTGTTGTCAACATCTTCTTCCTCTGCCTCCTCTTCCTCACTGTCCACAGGCTCCACCGCTGCCACAAAACCAGGACCAGGCTGATCCTCCAGCATAAAAGGTACCTGGCGTCTCAATGCCAGGTTGTGCAACATACAGCATGCCACGATGATCTGGCACAGCTTCTTGGGGGAATAGTACAGGGAGCCACCTGTTAGATGGAGGCACCGGAATCTGGCTTTCAGGAGGCCGAATGTCCTCTCAATAATCCTCCAAGTTCGCCAATGTGCCTCATTGTAACATTCCTCCGCCCTTGCCCCCTCACTGGGGTCAGTAGCCATGAGAGGTTGGGGTAACCAGAGTCACCTGCAAATATCGAGGGACAATTGTGAGACACACACTAACCCTTAGGGACAACCCCATACCCAGACACCTAATAATACTGTGTGGGGATCTTGGGCTCACCTATTAGCCACACCCGGTGCCTCTGGAGTTGGCCCATCACATAAGGGATGCTGCTATTTAGCAAAATATAGGCGTCATGCACAGAGCCAGGATATTTGGTATTCACATGGGAGATGTGCTGGTCTGCCAAACACACCATCTGCACATTCATCGAATGATAGATTTTTCTATTCCTGTACACCTGTCCATATCTGCAGAGGGGGGGGGGGAATGCCACATGTGTACCACCAATGGCACCAATGATGTTGGGGATAAGTCCCAGGGCATAGAAGTCAGCTTTCACTGTGGCCAAATCCTCCACCTGGGGGAACACGATGTAGCTGCGCATATGTTTCAGCAGGGCAGACAAACACCCTGCTCAACACTTTTGAGAACATTGGCTGAGACATCCCTGATGCCATGGCCACTGTAGTTTGGAAGGAGCCACTTGCCAGGAAATGGAGCACTGACAGGACCTGCACTAGAGGGGGAATTCCTGTGGGCTGCCGGATAGCTGACATCAGGTCTGGCTCCAATTGGGCACACAGTTCTTGTATTGTGGCACGATCAAGTCTGTATGTGATTATAATGTGTCTGTCCTCCATTGTCGACAGGTCAACCAGGGGTCTGTACACCGGAGGATGCCGCCATCTCATCACCTGCCTCAGCGGTTGTAGCCTATGGAGGAGAACAGTGAGCAGAAGGTAATTTACCACATAGATAGCACAACTGTGTCTGAATAAATGTTACAGAAGCAGGGTGTGAAATCAAGAGTCAGTATATGTGCCAATATGTGTTGTGACCCAGTTAGGTGCATTGGCATGTGCCCCCCTGAAATGGCAGCTGCCTGACCTGTGAGGAGGGACAAGGGGAAATGAGGTAACTGCGCTGGCGTTGTGAAGCGTTGAGGTAGGCGGTCGAAGACCGCCCTGCAACTCTGCATTGGTTATCATTGGGCCCTATGGGTTCCAGGAGCCAATGGCGATGTACGCAGGCGGTGACGGTACGCACCACCATTGACGTCACCGCCTTTTTCTACCCATTCACTCTCTTGATACCTGACCATCAACAGGAGAGGACCTGCACTGCAAGTGCTGCTGTGACCTGAGTCTGGAAGCGACAATGGCTCATGTGTCTGGGGAAAGGGCCCCTGCCTTCACTGCGGAGGAGTTGGAGAAACTGGTGGATGGGGTCCTCCCCCAGTACACGCTACGGTCCTCCAGACAAACAGGTGAGTACACTGTGAGCATGATGCGTGGGCAATGCCTGTTTGGAGTGGTGTGCATGGAAGGCACATGTTGGGGGGTGCTAAGGCATCCTGGCCTGACTGCTGCTTGAGAGGTGGTCACTTTATGTGCATCAGGGCATGGGTGGGAGCTGGTGGGCAATGGGTACGACGCTCCGGATGGGTGAGTAATTACATTTTCCGCTGTCTTTACCCTCTCGGTCAGCACCCACTAGAAGAAGGGTATTTGGCTTGCCATCGCCAAGGAGGTGCAGACCCTGGGGCTCGATCACAGGCAGAGCACCCACTGCCGCAAAAGATGGGAGGACCTGCGCCGCTGGAGCAAGAAGACGGCGGCGGCCCAGCTGGTGCTGGCCTCCCAATGTGGAAGGGGTGCCCATCGTACCATGACCCCCTTGATGTTCTGCATCCTGGTGGTGGCCTATCCGAAGTTGGATGGGCACTTGAGGGCATCACAGCAGCCATAAGGGGGTGAGTACCATTACAGACAGTTGACTTTGCGCGCTTTAGGAACTAGATGGCTGGGGGATGTGGGCTGTGGGTGCCCCTAGGCCAGGGCGATCATGCCAGTGTAGGTCCCTTGTTTGCAGGCTCTGAAGCACCCCTACCCCAATGGTACAAGTGGCCAACTACTAGTGTGCAGGGTCATGTGGGTGTCAGGTGTGCAGGTGCTGGTGTTAGGCATTGTACCCATGGGCTGGTGACTACCTTAGTGAGTGGTTGGGCATGGCATAGTGCATAGGGCAGCTCAGTGTGTATTGTGTACGCCAACGGTAGTGGTGTTGCTGGCATTGATCTTGTGTCTCCTCTGTCTATCCCCCCCTTGTGGTGTTGTCACCCTGTCCTTGTGTGCATTAGCATCATCTGGCAGAGGAGCTGAGGCACCGGCGACGGAGGGAGCTACATCCCACATGGCCCAGGAGGGTGAATCCACAGAGAGTGAAGCCACCAGTGGGACGCAGGGTGAGGGGAGCTCCACGACAGGGACAGGAGGGGAGACCAGTGACAGAGACACCTCCTCTGATGGAAGCTCCCCAGCGGTGGCGGACAAGTCTGTGCCCACCCCAACAACAGGTACAGCCGCCACCCCCCCTACCAGCACCGCCCTCCCAGCAGCCCCTCAGCATGTTTCCTGTGCCCGCTCACCCAGGAGGGTGGGCATCTCCTTCACCCCAGGCACCTCAGGCCCTGCCCCAGTCAGCCCTGCTGCCCTCAGTGAGGAGGCTATTGACCTCCTGAGATCCCTCACTGTTGGGCAGTCAACCATGCTGAATGCCATCCAGGGTGTCGAGAGGCATTTGCAACAAACAAATGCATACCTGGAGGGCATTCATTCTGGTGTGGCGGCCCAACAGAGCGGCCTCAGCACTGATGGCACGCCTTCAGACCAGCATGCACACACATCAACACACAAAAGTGGCTCAGGAAAACATAAACACCACACATCATCACACCGGCACTCACACAAGCACCATACCCATGCACACATACCAACATCGCCTCCTCCTCTTCCTCCACATCCCTCCCAGTTTAGTCTCCACTCACACCTGCATGCACTACATCATCAGCCACTGCCTCCATCCCCTAGCATGCCCATCACAACACACCCCTCACAAGCAATCACCACCCCCACACCCATTCACACATCCCCTGTGTCCTCTCCCAGTGTGTCTGTGAGCCCTCCTCCCAAAGTACACAAACGCAGGCACACACCAACTCAGCAGCCATCCACCTCACAACAGCCTCCGGCCCATGCACCTTCACCCAAACTCAGCAGACGTACACCTCCTACAACCACTACCTCTTCCCCCACTCCCACACCCCCTCCATCTTCCCGTCCCAGTGTGTCAAAAAACTTTTCCTAGTTAACGTTGGCCTCTTCCTTACACTTCCCACCCGTCCTTCCCTTGGGCCGGGATGTCTAGATCCCAGGCCAGCTCCTCAGCCACCAAATTGGCATCCGCTGTGGTCCCTGCAAGTCCGGGAGGATCGAAGGGGGCACCCGTCAGGGCTGCCAGTGTGCCATCTACAGATGGTAAGGACGACCCAATTCTGCCACCTGCCAAGGTTAAGAAGGGGCCGGCATGCAGCAGGGAAAAGTCGCACCACCCACCCAGCAAGGCCTCATCCAAACACGAAGAGGACAGTGCCAAGGTCCCAGCAGCTACTACCAAGGTGGGGAAGGACCACAAAAGCAAGGGCAAGTCACCTCAGGGCACGAAGCCTCCTGGTGATGGGCTGGTGACCACCATTTCCCCAGACAGGCCAGCAACCTGTACCACGGTCAGCACTGCCGCACTGACCGCCACCTGCACCGCCACCTGCACTGCCACCTGCCCCACCATCTGCACAAACCCCTGCAAATCCGCTGCCACAACATCAGTCACCACCATCCTCCACAGTGATCAGCCATCCGAGGCTGCCGGAGACGTTCTGGTGTCACCCTCCACTACTGCAGACACCTGCACCACGGGCAGCACCGGCAGCATCTCCGCTGCAGCCATGGCCGCAGCCACCGTTGCAGCCACCACCGCAGCCACCGCCGCAGCCGCCGCCACATGCACCACCATCTGCACCGCCACATGCCCAGCCGGTGCCACAACATTGGACATCAGCAGCATCCCCAGTGGGCAGCCGTCCGAAGCTGCAGGAGAAGTCCTGGACCCTGCACACACCACATGAGGCACCACCACCAGCACTGGCACTACCAGCAGTTTGCAGCCTAAGTCGCCGCAGGATGGAGTGTGTCTCTGCCTCCATCGAGTTTCATACTACCTGTTCCCTCCACATCTCGTAGCTCAGACACCCAGGTGAGGGTATGGGACCTGCCACACCCCAGGTGCAGCATCACTGGGCACAAGGCCCCCTCCAGAACTAGTGGAGAGATGCATCCACTCACCCCTTCCTTGGCAGGATTAAGCAGACTGGGCACAAGGCCCCCTCCAGAACCAGTGGAAGAAGGCATCCACTCACCTCTTCCTTGGCAGGATAAAGCAGACTGGGCACAAGGCCCCCTCCAGAACCAGTGGAGAGACTCATCCACTCACCCCTTCCTTGGCAGAATTAAGCAGACTGGGCACAAGGCCCCCTCCAGAACCAGTGGCGAGATGCATCCACTCACCCCTTCCTTGGCAGGATTAAGCAGACTGGGCACAAGGCCCCCTCCAGAACCAGTTGAAGAAGGCATCCACTCACCCCTTCCTTGGCAGGATGAAGCAGACTGGGCACAAGGCCCCCTCCAGAACCAGTGGAGAGATGCATCCACTCACCCCTTCCTTGGCAGGATTAAGTAGTCTGGGCACAAGGCCCCCTCCAGACCCAGTGGAAGAAGGCATCCACTAGAGAGACTGTGGCTTTGCACTCCCCAGGACCAAGCAGTGGGTAAACCACCCACTTGAGAGACTGTGGCCTTGCACTCCCCAGGACCAAGCAGTAGGCAAACTATCCACTTGAGAGACTGTGGCCTTGCATTCCCCAGGACCAAGCAGTGGGCAAAGCACCCACTAGAGAGACTTGCGAGACTGTGGCTTTGCACTCCCCAGGACCAAGCAGTGGGCAAACCACCCACTTGAGAGACTGTGGCCTTGCATTCCCCAGGACCAAGCATTGGGCAAAGCACCCACTAGAGAGACTTGAGAGACTGTGGCTTTGCACTCCCCAGGACCAAGCAGTGGGCATGATGCCCCCTCCAGGAGCAGTGGCGTAGTACCATCTTCCGGCTGAGGTGCCCCCCGTCCCCTTCCCACTGAGGTGCCTGTGTTTTTTTGACCTCATGCCCCTGCAGTGTTCTCTCCGTTTTGATGCAGGTGTCATGTGTGGGCTTTGCCCATGATTTTTGGGGCCACTGGTCCACAGACATTTACAAGGGACAGTGTACGGCATTCTGTACATAATGTAAATATTTGTATTTACTGAATTATGTTTATTCGATTGCTATATCTGAATGTTCCAAAATATCACTGGTTAAACTCATTTCCTTTTGTCCTTGCCTTCTTCCAGGGGGTGACGGGGTGTATCTGTCTTGTTGTTGGATGTGTAGGTGTGTATGGTGTTTTTGGTGAGGGTGGGGGTGTTGCGTGCCGCGTGTGTGTGTAACTCTCTTTTACCTCCCCTGTGTGCTAGGTGCAGTACTTACCGTCGTGGTCGCCGCCGCCTTCTTTCTACTTCCTGGTATATTAGTAGATACACCAACATGGGGAGGACCTGCAATTCGAGCTCCATGGCGTCCTGGTTCTGCGTGGAGTGTCAGAAGGTGAGTGGTTCTTCTTCAGTGTAGTGTTTCCGCTGTGCTTTTGATGTCGTTGGTACCGCCCCGGAAAAGCTGGCGGATTGGCCTCTCATAATAGGGTGGGCGGTACATTGTCTTCTGCCTGTTGTAGGGGGTGACCGCTGCGATGTTTGTTGCTACCACCCTGGCGGTTGGAGTGTTAAAGTGGCTGTCCGTGTTGGCGGTTTCCGCCGTGGTCGTAATCCCATTTTTGTTTACCGCCGGCCTGTTGGCAGTGTTACCGCTGCTTTAACACCGACCGCCAGGGTTGTAATGAGGGCCAAAATAGTGTGTCAAAAATATTGCGAATGTAAGTTTCTATATGTAAGCAAGGTTTTACTATATATAACTCCACATATATGTACCTTGACGATATATATACCTTCAAGGGACGAAGGGCTAAGAATAGTGAATCTATACTTACCTATTTTCCCTTACTTTCTTGATATTTTGGTCCTCGATATTTTTGACACAATATTCTGTCTAAGCGATATTTGTGTTTCCAGTATTCAGTAAGTGATCAGTTGTTGGGTAATATGAAGAGGTATCTATAAGTTTATGAGTTAATGAGGTCTAATAGGGCTACATCCTGGCAACGGAGCGCTTCTCTACCACATGTCAGAGTTTGGAGGAGTTTGGTTGAGATGATCTTTAGTACAGGTGACAAATGTGGACCTCTCAGTGTTTTATGTAAAGTATTAAAGGTTCATGCTAATGTGTTGCCTTTCAATGATAGCTCTTCTTGGTGGGGTTGAAAGGATCCTTTTGCTTTGAATAGTACATGCTGGGTTTCTGGTTGGCAGAGGTATGCACCCTATCCAAGCAGAAACCACAATCCTAGTCAAGGTAAGTCAGATACACCATAGATTAACCTGTGTTCACCCTCTGGTAGCTTGGCACAGAGAAGTCAGGCTTAAGAGGCAATGTGTGAAATATTTGTGCAACACTTTAAACAGTAAAACAGTGAAAATATCACACAAAAAAGACACCACATCTGGTTTGAACAATAGAGCATAGGTTTATGGACAAAACAAGACAAAAACAAAAAAATCCAATAAGTTGAACTTGAGTTATGAACTTTTAAAGATTAAAATGCAATATAGTGCTTAGAAGTATAAAGCGCCAACCGGGAATGGCTGGGTGTGCTAGACTAGGTTAAATCCAAATGTTTAAGCTGACCATAATGGAGCGTGGGTCAGATTCTCCATGGTAAGTCCGGCAGAAGTTTTACCTTCTTAAGATTTTGGGCCAAGAGTCCCGTTCGCTGGGAAAAAGTTTGTTGGGAGTAAGGAGAGCGTCGCAGACAGTGATCAGTGAGCACGAAGAGTTAGCAGGTGTCGCAGATGGGCAAGCTGGAGTTTCTCGGTCGTGAGGGGCGATGCTTGCTGTGCAAAGAGACAAACTTGTGACCACATGTGCTGGATATCCGGACGAGCAACGAGATTCAGGAGATTGCAGTCACGAAGAGGCCAAAAACTTGACTTAAAGAGCAGAAAAAACACTTCCATGGGTCCAGAACTGGAGAGACGTCTCTTGGGGGGTCAGAAGCTTGTTGATGACTGGCCCAGGAGCTATAGCACATGAGTTGGAAGTCTTTTGTGTCTCCAAGACTTCACAAAACAGGAGGCAAGGCAGCAAGACCTTGGAGTCACTTTGGGTCTGGGATGCCTAGATGCAGGTCCACTCCTTCTCACTTTCAGGCAAGAGGACAGCAGGTCAGCTCAGCAAAGCAGGAGTCCAGAAGAGTATCAGCTCAGAAGAGTGGCAATCCTTGTACCAGCACAGTAGTCCTTCTCCTGGCAGGCACAGAAGTGTACTGAGTTGGTGGTGTCAGAGGTCAAGTATTTATACCCAGTTATGCCTTTGAAATGGGGAAGGCTTAAAATAAAGGACTTTGAAGTGTACTGAGGTCCTCCCTTCCTGCCCTGGCTCCAGACTCACTACAGGGTGGTATGAAGCCCTTTGTGTAGGGGCAAGACAGTGCCCATTCAGGTGTTTCAGCCCCTCCTTTCCATCCTGCCCTGGATGACCTATCAAGCAGTGGTTGGCCGGTCAGCCACACCTAAGCTTCCTTTTTGTGTGGCTGTCTAGAGAGAATGCACCAGCCCAGCTCTCACCCCTACCCTCAGATGTGTTTTAGAGACAGGCAGCAGGCATCAAATGGCTAAAGCAAAAAAATGACAAATTTCTAAAAGTGGCATTTTCGGAGCTGCAATTTAAAATCCGACTTCACCGTAAATTGCGATTTTAAATTGCGAGTCGAGACACCAAACTTGACAAACCTATCTCTTCCAGATTGTGAGTTACACTTAAAAAGATGTATTAAAATAACCCCAATGTTATCCTGTGGGAGAGATAGGCCTTGCAGTAGTAAAACATGATTTTGGGAGGTTTTTATTTACTACCAGGGTATGTAAAACTTAAAAGTACATGTCCTGCCTTTTAAATATATTGCACCTTGACCTGTGGGTCATATAGGGCCTACCTTAGGGTTGACCTATATGTATAAAAAAGGGAAGGTTTAGACGTAGTAAGAGGTTTATCTTTCCAGGTCAAAGTGGCAGTATAACTGCACAGAAAGGTTCTGCAGGGTCAGGCCTGAGCCATGGTTAGAGTGCTACCTAGGTGGGTGGCACAATAAGTGCTGCAGGCCCCCTAGTAGCATGTATTTTACAGGCCCTGGGCACAAGTAATGCACTTTACTAGGCACTTATAAGTAAATTAAATATGCCAATTGGTCTTAAGCCAATGTTACCATGATTTAGGGGAGAAAGCACAAGCAGTTTAGCGTGGTTAGCAGTGATAAAGTGCACAGAATCCTAAAGCAAGCAAAAATTAGGTCAGAAAATTGTTTAGACCTGGTATCTGGGTGGATGTAAACAATGTTGATAAACAGTGATGTGTTTTTTACTGGGTGCCAGTTCCTTAGGGCGAACATCAATAAATGTGGATCATTTTCATGCAAGACTTGGGGGCACATTTATACTCTGTTTGCGCCGAATGTGCGTCAACATTTTTGACGCACATTCGGCGCAAACACTGCCCCATATTTATACTTTGACGTCCGACCCCGCGGGCGTCAAAGTTCCACCATGTGTGTCATTTTTTAGAAGGGTGAACCAGCCTTGCGTTAATTATATGCAAGGTAGGCGTTCCCTTCTAAAAAATGACTTTAAGGCCTGTGCCCCATATTTATACTGTGACGTCATTTTGTAGAATTCAGTAAATCCTTGAAATGGAAGAGAAGTGGTTGACCACGGTTCTTGCAAAAGGATGTCAAACTTTTTCCAGTAATTTGTATAGTCTATGTCACCAATTTTTGGGGGGGCTGAAAGTCAAGGCTTGTTGTCCCTGTGAAGAGTGCCTGGAAGCCACCCCCACTCTGTCTGTGTTGCTGCACCTATGTGGTTAGATGGCAGTTGTTAGAAATTGGGGCACCTGTTTCAGCCACTGTAACTCCAAAGGGGTGCTTAAGTATAGAAAGCACTGGGGCTTTTCCTCTGAAGGGCATCTCGATGGAGGTCACTTTGAACAGAGTTAACAAGTAAGCAGCATATTTTTGCATTGAGGCAGTGATTTCCCAGGCTTAAAAGACAGTAATTTTGCTCAGGGTGTGTCTTGCAATGGTTTGTGAGGGCCAAGTGATGAGTGTGGACTCGTTAAGATGTTTCGAAAAGGGAGATAAAAAAATTCAACCAAATCAATGTAGGAGGAGGTTAGTTTTGAGAGTGTTGACAGGGCATGTTATAGCTGTCAATATTTTGTGCCTCAGTTTAATGAATCAACGCGACCTCTTGAATGATGTTCAGGATGGAATATAGTACTACTACCACCTTGATCAGATTCTGTTTGAATAATTGACAATACCTTTTACACGTCATTTCTGCCTATACTCCTTCTATGTTTTCTCCATCCTGATGAATTCCTGTCTGACGACGATCAGTGCAGTTATTTATTACATTGAACCACCCAGGGGCTTTTCCTTGCAGTCTGTGTGAATGTTCTAACCCAACCTGAGGTGTTTTATTTTTGGTTGTGTGGGGTCAAATTGCTATGCCATGTATGGGTGGAGTAACAGAATTTACCCTGTGAGCAACTGAAGAAGGTAGATACAAACATAAAACAGGGCCTACTAAGCTAGTGGACTCAATGTAATTTTTCTGATGGGCAGATCTTTACTTGTATGTCCAAGCCATTTGTTTCTTTCTTTCATGCACTCTCCCTCAGAGTGGGAACAGAGCGTGTTGGAGGGCTATATCCAAAATCTTCAATTCTACAGGCGTGGGCATTGTGTTGTGGATGATGTTTCCAGGCCCTGTTGTATGAAGCGCGTCCCCCTCACTGGTCCTATTAACCTGATATAATTTTTGTTTGGCTTCCTTCTTCATGAAATTGGAAGAACCTCATAGTTCATCAGACTTGTGCCAGTGAAAGTATATACTGATGAGTCCGATGTTACAACCTTATTCTGCTTCAATTCTCTTATATCCTGATATCATGTTTGTTTAGTTTGAGAGTTAATGCTTCAAGATTACTTGCTGCTTGGTGATTTGTTCTTGTTCCTTGTCTTTCATTCCCTTTTTTGCCTTTTTTGTCTTGCACTGCGAAATGGCAGACAAGTGGTTTCCAATTCAGTAATGTGTGTGGCTTCGTTCAGAGAATTTGTTTTTGGTGGATCAACCTCCTTGTTATATTAATGGATGGTTGAAAAGTCTTTATTTTTTACAGTTATGTTTAATTACAGTTTGTGTCCTCGATGGAGGAAATCCAATATGTATCTCGAGTTCTCTCTGTGATATTCTCCACGGTTTTATGTTGAAATTTGTCCTGAGCCTGCTTTGTTTACTTTAGACAGGGACTATGAGTAGAGGATTAAGGTGCTAATCAACTAGTTTTGGTCCTAGGTCTGGCCGTCTGTTGTTGCATGAGGGGAAAGTAGAACTTAATGTTCTGATCTCTTTGATTAAAATCTCTAAAGCTGATGGTAAGGTATGTTGGGCTTGATTCACAAAGGTAAACTTAGACCAAAAGCTCAAATTTAGACCAAAAGTGTAAACTTAGACCAAAAGTCTAACTTTACTATGAGAAAAGTTAGACTTTAGATCTAAACGTACACCTTTGGTCTAAGTTTATCTTTGTGAATCAGGCCCTTAGTTTGTCAGTTAGTGACAAACAGTGTGTCTGATATACAACAGACTCAGCTTGTGCACAAATTTCTTAAAGTGTTCAGGTCAGCTATCTTCATATCAATCTCTGAGACAAAAACAGCTACTGCACTGAAGAGGTCTACTTGCAAATCCATTTTTAAGACTGGTAGTTCAAAGCATTAACATACAACTGACTGGTTTTTAGCAGGATCTCCCAGGTATCTCTAGGCTTGTTTGTTATCCCTTCACAAGATAATGGTTGGTTTCATTATCTGTGGAATCCAGAGGGCCTTGTTATTATTATGTTCAAGTACCCGCTGTTTTTCTAATGAGTGTGGTGACTGTGGGACTGCAGACCCGAATTTTGGCACATGTTTATAGGGACAAAAGATTACCTTTTTTCCATCTGATGGTGCTCACTGAAACCGAGCGCCTGTTTACAAACCTCAGGAGCAGGCTGTCTTACTTCAGGATTGGTTAATGCTATTTTCGTTATAAAGACCGAATTTGTAGTGGCTCTCTTGATTGAGCTATTTTGTGCTCCCATGGAATGGGTGCTACTTGCATCTCCATGATTTTGGGGTTAATATTTTAGGGGGACCAGTTCCACATGTCCCTTCATCATCCTTTGTGCCCAGTCCTTTTAGTAGCTGCACAGTTACTTTGTGGTTGGCTGTGATAAGGCTGCATTGTGCTTAGTTTTTAGTGATTGCCAAGCATGTTCCAATCCGTACGTCACAAGTTGTACCATGCCACAGTGGTAAAGGCTTGTCAATCCAATCCAATATATATATATTTTTTAAACTCTCTGCAGGAAGGCACCATCACAGCCCATACTTGCCCTGCCCCCTGCTCATGCCGTATAGGAATCAGTCACCTGCATCACTTCCTGGAATTTTCCTGTCTCATCCATGCATCAAGTGTCCCTATTCAATTTGTAATATCTCAGTAAGGGCTAAGAGCCTGAATTATTTATTGGCGGGCCTTCTCTAGGACTAAGGAGTAAGTTACTAGGTCACCCCGATGGAGATGCCGATGACCAGATTAAGAAATGTCCACCAGCTCAGCGGGCATTTCTAGCATTGGCAGGAACCACCATTACTATGGTTCCTGTCAGTGCGTTGTAATTTTGCCATACGGCTCCGTCAACATGACAGAGCTGCAAGGCAAACGTACAAATTATTTTTAAAAAGAAAAACCCAAAGCAGGTTTTTAAAAAAAATTAAATAAAACTCTGAATGCCTCCCTCACCATGGGAACTTCATCCCATGACAACGGAGGCATTGGGAATTTTATACTGCCCCTTCCCATCAGGTGTTTGCTGGTGGTGATGGGCACTGAAAAATGGCTATATGTCCACCTATATAAATTGGCTAAGTGGACATTTAGCCAAACCTCTGACAGCCCTTACTCCGTCAGGTCACTGGAGAAGTTTGGACACAGCAGAGATTAAGTGGTCTCTGCTGTCATCAAACTATGGTGCGCCTGCATTTAAATCAGAAAGGTAGTGAGACCATAGTCTTCAGAGGGAAGAGACTCTGGCGCTGCTGCAACAGAGCTTCCTCTCTGCCATGATCTATGTCGGGCCCTAAAACGTCTGTTCAGTCCTTGTTATGAGGTTCCCACTTAGCTGAGGGAATTCAAAAAGGCGAGTAGTGCTTATAAGGCCTATTTTTATTGGGACAGCAGGGCAGCTTCCTTCCTCATTTTGTTGGATTGTGTGCAGTTGTGGCAGCTTCTGAGCCATCTAAAGTGGTTAGATAAGTGGATTAGACTTTGTATGGCAGATGTTTCCCAACAGGTTCTCTTCTCACATCCTCTTTTCACTGGGGCCACACAGAAAAAATCTGTGGAGTGCCATAAACTACTAACTTCCAACTGTCCCTCCATTTGAGGAGGAGATTGGGTATTACTTGCTTTGGTAAGTCTTCAAAAGTAAGGGGTTCTACAGATTTCTATAGCCCTGTATGTTATTTTACGGCAACCTCAGCTCCATGATGCCCTATGAGAACCCACAGATGACTTTAAGAGATCAAGGAGCTAGCAGCAAACAGCAAAGCTAGTAGCAAAGACTGCAATAATTCAGGTCCAGATTCAGAGTAGGGATGAAAGTGTTACTCAATCATGTTTGTGATTCCGAAGTCAGCAGAAGGGTTGAGGCCTGCACAACATTTAAAGATGATAAATTCCATTTTTCCTCAACACACATTCGTAATGGAAATTCTCCAGTTCATCCTTCAATTGGTAGTTCAGGGAGACTTTTTGGCCTGAGTATACTTAAGAGATGCATACCTGCATACTTCAGTTCATCCAGCCTTAAGAAAATATGTAAGCTTTTGTGTGATGAGGC
The DNA here is from genome assembly GCF_031143425.1 of Pleurodeles waltl. NCBI lineage: Eukaryota > Metazoa > Chordata > Amphibia > Caudata > Salamandridae > Pleurodeles > Pleurodeles waltl. The sequence continues at coordinate 72,395,505 of NC_090450.1, read as the reverse complement.
TACATTATCAATTTTGAGTTAATCTGCTCGGACTGGTTTTGGCTTCAAAGTGTTGGGTCCCTTGGTTGGTATCTGACAATGTAAACGCATTTTAGTGTTCCCATAACCTGACAGTTTACTAATTGGTGCATTATTTTTTTAGAGGGTACCAATGCTATTTGTCAGGTGTGCCAATATCTCCAGTGCATTGCCTTTATTCTGCAGATATAAGTCATCCATCAGATTTGTCAGGATTTGAAACTGTGGCTAAATTCTGCACATTTGTCAATCAGAGTTTCTCTGGTTCCTCCTTTGCTATGAATTATAAAAACAGATACAAGCAAAATGCCTTGAGGCAAACTTTACAGCTGTTCCTGTCAGTGCGCTTGGTCGATGAAGGAGACACAGGCTTCACTTGATTAGAGAGAGTTAGCTGCCATTCACTGAGCTCAAATTATATTTACGGCTCTAAGATCAGGCAATTAACATCTAGGGAAACAATCAAGACACTCAGGCTTGTGTAAACAGCAAGAAAGGAGCAAAGACCCTGAGACTTACATCTCTGGCTCAGTTTCCTGGACTTTAGGCAAAATCCAGTCTCCTTTTTCTGACCACAGTGTATCCTCTGGGGAAGGAGAATGGGCACTCGGATCCACTGAGCAGTGCCTTTCCATTATCAGTTTCCCTGTGTCTAAGCCTCCAGCTGTGTCAAGTAATAATGTGGGGGTTCAGTAATCACTGGTTGGATCTATTTGTCTCCCCCCAGATCAACTAAGCGTCTGCTTCACTGCTCACATAAACCATCTCAGAGGTAGATGCAATGCTATTCACGTTGCCCAGGGATTTAGTTTTTCTCTATGTAGTTCCTTCCCAATGTTGGACAGGGTTCTCAGGAGGACCATGTTGAGGGGCATCTAGTATTTGATTTGGCCTTAAAGGACCTGCTATCCTCTGCTACGTCAATTAGCTACTCAACTGACGTCCCTAATTCCTCTATGAGCTCCTTTGTATCAGACCTATCTCTCCATCACCTGGATGTAGGGGCCTGGGGTTTTTGAGAATAAATCTGTAAGCCTTAGTCTGTTCTGAGGACATCGCTCCTTCCATAAAATAATCTAGATCCAAAGTCATTGATGCCTCTCCTTTCATTCTTGTCAAAGAGATGATTTCTTGCTGGGGCTGGCAGTCTCTACCTTGAGGAGTCATGGGTTGCTAGTCATGCTTGTAGATGTTCAGGGCTCTATTTAATTGAAGCTTTGCTTTCTCATCTTCTAAAGAGTTTTTTTAATAGACCTATAATTCACTTCCCAGTTCTTTCACAGGACTTACCATTCATGGCTGAAGGTCTTAAGGGTTCTCCATTTGAATCTTTAGGAACTGCCCATTTTAAGTTTCTGACATAGAATGTTTTCTTATTAGTAGCAATCACACCTAACATCATTTAAGTGGGTTAGATGCTTTACATTGTCTCAAACGCCATACTTAACATTCCTCAGAAGAGGAAGCACTTTTTGTAATCCTTGATGTCGTCTGGGCATTTTCTGTTTATTCAGCCATCACTGAATCTTTTTGCAAAGTTGATACTTTGTTTATACTTTGTTACTTTTTGGGAGCTGGTAGTGGACAACATCCTTCCATGAATACACTGATTCATTTGGTTTGTGTAGCACACATCCTTAAGCAAAGTGAATGACTGTCTGGTAAATTAGAGAGTTGTTCTACTAGAGTTTTTCTGTGTCACAACACCATCTTGTGCCCTGTGTGCGGTGGGTTTTACTCGCCGGGCTCATGTCACCCTTCCCTTATAGCGACTCCCTAACCTGAATAATCCCAGCCATGTTTGCTTCTCTAAAGGTGCCTCTCAGGCTTTTGTTCTCTCTTTGGTTGCCCCCTTGCATTGATCCTCCTGTTGTGTCGCTATGCAAGTTTCACCCAGTTTTCACATGCAGATATCATATGTCCAGTTAAGAGAGTCATGTTTCCTTGGTGGAAAACTGGGTTGTACCATCAGGTACTTGGGTTCTGTTGTAATAGTTATATGTCAATTACTGTTTGCACCTACTATTTGTTAGGCCCGTTTCCCTTTTTAGGTAAAACTTGCATTTCCCCCCAGGTATATTGGACTATTCCACGCTTCCATGTGGGTCACATATCCTTCTGGAACAATCTTGGCTTCTTGCACAAATACCCCCCTTGAACTTGCATCAGAGCTTGGCCTCTAACCTGTTCTCGTCATGCAAAAGCATCGTCCCTGCACTCACCTTCCTATATTCTAGTCCTGTGCAACTCTCTTCCCTGTGATTGTCTCCGGATTCGCCCGGAGTTTCCTACACTCTAGTCTTCTAAGCCCTCTTGATGACTCTGTGATTCTGGTGTCTGGGACACTACCAGTGACTTTCTTTTTGAGCTACAAACCTGCCTCTTCTTGTGCTTCTTGTACCAGGTTTCCTGTCACATTGAATTCCAGTTCCAGTATTGTTAAGGCTAAGTACTTAACTCTCACGTTAGTGTGCACTAAACCACACCATAGAAAGGGTAGAAAACAGAGGGTCTACAAGGTAGGGGCTATTGAGGAGGGAGGGGGCTAGAGTGCTGCTTCCTCAAAAGGTAGCCTCTCTCCCGGGATTGAACCGGAGCACCTGTCTGGACTCTAAGCACGGAGGGGTAACGGGTGCTGAGCCCAGGCCAGGGGTGTTTCCGCGAGCACACATTGGGTCCTATAAACACGGAGCCTGCCTTCTCTCTTCTCCCAGGGAGCAGTACACCCCCACCCTCTGAAATACTCAGTCTTCCAGAAACAGACCTGCAGTCTGTCCTGTGGCAGCATCTGCGCACAAAATACATCTGAAGTGCCTCAGAAGCTGGCACCAATACATTATTTATTATCTGCTGTATTTAAGTAGCCCGTGTCTGGCAAGGGAAGGTGCAGTGCTTCTCTCCTCAAAAAGCTTAGGTGTATTTTGCAAATATGGTCTCTCCCTCATGCACCCTGATTAGTTTTCAGAATTGTATCACATAAGACATCAAAGTGAATCACTGCTGTTTGCTCAAAGGATGAACAAAACAATCAATCCTTTTCAAGTTGCTCCACCCAAATAATAGCACATATCAATAGCACCCGGAGCGTGAGCATGCATGAGAACGTGAACATGTCAGAGAACATCTGAGAACATGATTTGCCATAAATCACACACATTAATTTATACGGGGAAGCAGGGATCAATTTAAAGTCTGGCAATTTAGCCACAAGGCTGCATTACTTTCTTGAAAGTAGTTTCAATCCAATGGCAGTGTTTTCTTTAGGTGGTCCTTCTAAGGGCTGCCCATCTGTCAGTGTGAAGCTCCCACTCAGCCCACGGTGGCAGCCACAGGAAGGGCAGGAGTAGAAGAGCAGTCTAGGGCAGGCAGTGCTTGCTGCTTTCTGTAGCCGCGCTGACCTGTCCCGAAACGAAAAAGGCTGTGCCCTCCCTCGCTCAATGGAGGGGTCTCAGAAGGGGCGCACACAACACCAGGTCCTCCTGGCAGTAGGAGGGTGTGGCTTGAAGCAGCACCACTCTCATTGCTTTGAAGGAACTGGAGGTGCACTAGACAAATGTTTCTTTTGGACAGTGGTCCCTTTACTGGGAAGGGAGCTTGTGAAAAACACCTGCAGTCAGTGCAGTTCCTCTTATTTGGCAGTGGCCTAAAACAAATGTATGCCCTATGTCAGAGAAACACTCCCCTCCTCTCCAAGACACGGTTTCAACAGGAACTATGGTTGGGTGGAGCTCTTCAGAAACGTGCAGAGTTTTTATGGAACTCTGTGAAATTCTGTGGTGTGAAACTCTGCAATTTCCGCCCACTTCTAAATGTGATGCTGGTGGGTGTTAAAACAACCTCCACACTTAATGGTGTTGAATGTGGTAAAAGTATCGGTCTCTATGGATACAACTACAGCAAGGCGGATCTCTTCCAGACAGTATGCATGACCAGGCATCACACAGAGTATGAACTCTTCATGTACATATTCCATTTCCGTTAACTTTCATGTTTCCATTTTTCACACAATCACATAAACATAACACTTCATGCACCACTTCAGAGAAAAAAAACAAGGAAACATGCAGAAACAGAATCTGCACAGCAAGTAAAAGGTTCATATGTTGTTGCATAAAACATATAGAATGTTACTCATATTAAGACTGCATACATATCACTAATATCATTCAATATAAAATGTGACAATCTGCTCAAGTGCACCAAAAGCCACAACCAAAATGGAAAAGCTGGTGAACATGATGTATGACAGGACAAAAAATCTTGGCTTATTTACAGTCATTAATCTGCAGACTATGTAAACATCTTTTCCCTATATCTCGTTGAACAATGTACTCTGTTTACTTCTATTGACTTCAATAATCCTTCTTCTTCTCATCATTACTCATTAAAATATGGAACATAAATCTGTCTCATGATGATTGTTTTCTAGTTTACCTGGCAAATTGTTTTAATAAAAATATTACCAAAAAAATCAGAAGCCTTATCTTCAATAATAGTAGAAATATATTCTGTGGTAAAGAGAAAACCCTATACATTATATCGAAAGCTCAATAAGACTAAATATATCAATTTTCACTAACATTATAGTTCAATTGCTTTAAGATTCTCTCTCAAATCATAACATTGCAGTTGGTATTCGTTCCTCTTCAACATATAGGGCACATTCATTATCCATATCAAATGTTATATAATTCATCCAATGAGCATTCAGTTTTAATATTTGTCACTAGAGCAACATAATCCATCTTCATATATGAATTTCAGATTCCACAGTTTAAAAAAAATATACTATTCATGGTATAATACTTTTCAGTGCATTTGGAAAAATTACAAATACAATTGTTGACATCTATTTCAAACTAGTCAGTAACAGTATTCTCAATACATGTTGTAGCAAACTCAGGGCATCCACCGAAAACCCTAACTCAACTGATTTCAAACTAGTAAAACCCAACATATCTAGTTTAAAATTGGAAATTACTAACATAAGGAAAGAACATACTGCATCTTGAAATATTCTCAATACATCACCTATAATCACCTATAAACACACACAGAATGAATAGAGATTTTCACCAAGTCATAAAGTCAAAAAGCATTATCTAGAACCTCCAAACATACTCTACTATCAAAAGAACATGTAGGATCAAAAATCATTTTCAATGCATCCACTTTACATGCTACCACCTCAATTAGAAACATCTGTACAGTTAGTAGCACCTCTTTCTAAGAGGTCAGGATCAGCATGCACCATATCTGACTTCTGAAAATATTCAGTTATGAAACGGCTCCTAATGCACCACTCAACATGCTTACATAAATAATAGTGTTTCTTTCAAACTACTCATCGGCAGCAGACATTATCGTAAAACCTTAAGTTCGACTACGGATTTACCAAAGGATGATCAAAAAATATTTAACTTCCTCAATGCAGTTGAATATGTATGTTTGCATTAATCTCAAAATGACATCTTGAAATGTTTACATTGTCTCTGATGCCATTTTCAGTTTAAACTTCTCATTACTAGCAGGTATGTTTAGAACCCAAAGTCTTACAATAGGCATCTTGTTTGATCAGCTGATTATAATAAAGTGTTATTCCATGTTAATATTTCCATTTTTAAATACACCATTATCCAACAACAATATTGTTCTTAAGGAGTATCACTTTCCTTACAACTTACTACAAAGGAGTAATGGAAACAGGGATGAGAAAAATACTCATAACAAGATAACATGCCAAAAGCAATGGCATCAATTGCATAAGTAGAATCTATGTTGGAATAGAAATGGGTGCGTGTAAGATACCCACAAATGTTATCTTAAACATAATGAAACAGTGGCACCCAATACTCATTTGGGACTTACCGTTGTTTCAGTGTAGCTCCAAATACATGCCATTTGGGGAATCACAAATACAATGCTGCTAGGTATCTGATGTGATTCACAATCAATAATTAAAAAATGTTACCTTCATAGTTTTATTGGGGCAGGATGCAGCACAAAGACATCAAATTCTCTACTGGGACATATTAGTGCATCTCCATATATGCCAAATTGGGAATCACAAATACAATGGTGCTAATGACCATATAATGAAATAAAGAATGCATGTCTACTATGATATCAGATGGAGCTCTGAATCTTAGTTAACTATAAATTGATGCAGTTGCAGGGCCAGAGTGTATATCCAGTGGTGCACCAAATTAGCGGCAGAATTTTTATTCCTAAAAGTCCTAACTTGCTGCAAGGGATTTTGAAGATTCAATAAATGGCAATAAAAGTTTTTATATAAGAAAGTTGGGAACAAAAAAGATCTCAAACTCCAACTAACAAGTCAACTAACAAGACTTAAGAACATAAAACACAAATAGAACACAGAAAGAATTTTGATAACACTGATAAACGATGTTGCAGTGAGGTTGCATAAGCCTTGAAAGGCAGTTGTTTCTCAAAAAGGTTGTTCTTGATGAATGAATGTGTTGTGATACATTTATATAATCAATCTAAACAAGATATGAAGAGCAATTGAGGTGCCCGTTGACAGGAGAGAAGGAAAATGACAACAGCCCAATCGTGTCACGATTTGCAAGATGCTTCTCACCTTTGGCTGAAGAATTTTAAAGAGCACCTGGTCTTCTTCTGGTTCTGGACTGACCAAGATAAGGGCGACCCTTTCTAGTAGGTACTGTGCTGCTTGACAGGAAACGCCTAAGCAGGCCGTACCCTCCAGAAGGAGTCCCAGAGGAAAAAAAACAAAAAATTGTGGGAAAAACCTCTAGACAGGAACTCCTGAAAAAGAGAAACAAACAAGAGTGGAAAAAGGAAAAAATTGGATTGGTCTCAATCAGAGTAACAGGAACTGGAGAAAACACGACGAACAGGAGCGAGGCTCACCACCAAGAGGAAGTGTTTGCAACGCAAAAAAGACCAGAACTGAAAGGCTTATAGACTAGGAAACAGGAAGTAACAAACAGGAAGAAAGTGCGACACCTTCTTGAATTGGGAAAGCCACATAGGAGAGAATTGGAGAAAAGTAGCAGTATAAAAGGAAAAAGTAAGAAGGCATGCTGGGAAAAAGGAACACCAAGAACAGGACAACATGGACACCAGAAAAAGAAAAAGAAGTTAAGTTGGAAAACAAGAAGAAGAAAAAGGAAGAAAGAATAGGGTTTCCACCAGGTAAGCAAGGGAAAAGGTATCAGGTATGCAGGCAGGAAGAGCGACCGGGAGCACGAAATGTGCTTACCCAACCGCGCCGTAAACAAAGACAGGCAAAAACGTGGGCCGCGGCGATGCCGCCGCTCTGAGTATTGGAGCATTGGCCCGACCCTGGTGCGCAGAAGGGACGCCGCGGTAGAGCGCGGCGTCACAAATCAGCATCAAAAAGTACAATAAATGCTGACTCCTAGTTGCAACGAAAGAAAAACAATGCTCCCAGTGCATCCACTGAACTTGTTTGCTGGCATTGTGGAAAGTGAAAAGAGGAAAATGGTCAAGGGAGCCCAGTACTCATGGCAGTATCTAGGATCCTTCAAAGGAAACAAAAAGAAGGCACCATAGAAAGATGCTGACCCAGAGAAAAGTGCAGTGAGCTAGAATCCTGTTACTTACACAGTGACTCAAGAATGCTTAATTTGTAATCATAAAATAATTATAGTCAAGCTTTGGAATTGCATGAAGAGGGCAAATTGAAATTGAGCTTACGAGCAATTTTAATTTAGATCTGTGTCAAATGTATTTATTAAAAAGGTATAGAGGATGGTGTTTTCCAAAAACTAGATCAGGAGAGTGCCTTTCTTTTAGGTAACATTATGGCCTTCCAAAGTTGGGTAGGATAATTTCTTTAAAAATGTGAGATACGAAATTGGGGGTACAGGGAGAATCACATTATTTTACCTTGAGATTTAAATATTACTGTGGAACCATTAAAGGGTAGATGATTGGAACAAGGTTATAAGTATCAAATGCATAATAGGTAGGTTGCTCTATGAAAACAGGCCTAAATTACAAATATGGTTGAAGAGTTATGAATCCAGATGAGAGGGAATATTCCTTCTTTTTGATGGTTTAGGGGAGTTGATCCAGAGTTACTTTTGTTTCTTGCATCCAGACGTCTGTTACACAATGCAGACATAAAATAAGGTGTTTTGGGAACAATCTCATGTTAGTTTGCAGTTGAATATAGTTAAGCTAGAAGAATGATATTTATTGTTTTAATATTTGAAGAAAAGCAGTTAGTGTGTGTCATTGTTAGAGAGAAAGACTGATTTTGGGTAATCAACTTTGGTTTGGTTTTTGAAAATGCACAAAGCTATTATTAAGGTACATCAGCAAATAGAGGATACATTCTAGTAAGCAATTTAAGCTCAATGATTACCTTAAAATATGAAGAATGGGATTGCTTTTGATCAAAGTGAAGCATATTTGAGATACACTTCAAGGTTCATTATGAGCAAACTACTCTTCTTAACCAACAGGCAGAATTTGATTCACCTGAGACAAGGCAGGCCTTTTGGGAAAAGGGATGGAACAACATGCATATTAAGGGCTCTTTGACTGAAATAGGTTGTGGGACCAGTGAAAGAGTGATTAGACTGCAGTGCTCTCCTAACAAATTAGGAGAGATTATCACGGCTAAAATGACTGCATATGGAGATCAAGAATTCAAGATATTGGTTTCTGTGGATGATGTGTTGTTTTGCTACCTGATCTGGATATGCTTTTTCTATGATTAACAGGTATAGTAAAAGCTTGGGATGTAACCTAAATGTGTCTAAGAAAGCAAGGATTCCTGTAGTTTGTTCATATTTTAAGAGCAACTTTAGGTGTTGGAAGTTGTCACAAAGACAGTAAAATTCTTTAGATGCAAATGTTCTTGATTAGTTCTTTCTTAAGAATGAGAAATTAAGGCTGATTGTCCTATGTATATGTATAGATGTTAAATTGAAATGTATGTCGTAAAATACATAATATAAAAATTAATGGACAATCAAAATTGTTAAGCCTTTTCATAAAGTTTTAATATCATTTTTAAGTGGTCATGGGAAGAATATAAAATTGCCTTAGAAAGATCTTAAGACACCACCAGAAAAGGAGAATTTGGCTTTCTATGCATAATGCTATACAAGAAAGTTCAAATGATAAAGCAATTTACTGACTGGTTTCATGATAGAGTTGATCCTACAATATGGATATAGGAATATAGCTTGGAGAGATCGATCCCTTAGGTATCAAACCAACATTATATGCAGACAGAAATTGGAAAAAGTGTAAGCGTAAGTAAAAAAATGGGATACCTCTCTAACTTAAATGGATCAAGACTCTACAGTTCATGCTGACTTTAACCCTTGGAACAAACTAACAAACTAACAAACTCTCTACTAAACACTTGAAGATTAAAAATTTGGAAATGTATTGAAGCTGGAACTAAACACTATATCGAGTTTGGAATGTAGGTCCAATAGTTGAATTTGAATTTCTAAAATGTAAATACATATTGTACTGTTGTGAAAAAAGAAGATGCTTCATTAACGAAAATGATCACAAATCTCCAGTTAGTTCAAAACATAGTTCAGCTGCAAAAGCTGTAAGTCATGCCATAGCTAGAAAATACCCACTGCATGTTCAACAGAGAGTGATAGTTATGAACAACTGGTGTATAACTAGAACATTGATGGTGAACCATGTGATTGTTGTTTGACATGTAAAAATACTGGAGGAAATATATCTCATATGTCCTGGTCATACACCAAAGTCGCACATTTTTAGGATAACATTCTTTCTTGAACTAATATTTTTAGATGAATGAACAGATTTGAAGAGCGCTAACAGTTGCCCAAAAAAAGGCATCCAGGAGCTGACTACACAAAGGTATTGAAACTGAGATCAGTTTAAGTGGCAGCAAACAGAAATGTTTTAAATTGTTTAGTGAAATACCCCTTCTGGCTAATGAGGCAAAGTGGAGCAAGAAGGTTCTTCCATGCCTTAGTGTAGTGTTATTTGAGTATTGACCACTGACGTTGTGTCACACCGCTTTACACCTGGTTTAGCTGCCTATTGTCACTTTAGTGGTCACTGGTTATAGACTCCATTTTGTATTCAGCCTAGACTCCATTTTGTGTTCAGCTTAGCTTCACTGCCACGTTAAAGTATTTTTCTGTGCAAACATGTTATGCAATGTGTTTTTATACTTCTAGTGTTTTTCTTCTCACCGAGGAGCTAAGACTGGTACACGATATGTAGGAGGTAAGCTAGTGTTTATCATAGTCAAGAGAACGGTTTGACTTTGGAAGGACTGCCTCGGAACGGTGGCCAGCTCCCGACACATTCCTTTCAAGGTTTACCTAAACTAGCCAGCATTTTGGAATATTTTTATTTGAGAGGGGGAGGTCTTCTAGAAGGCTCTTTCGTGGCTGTGTAAGCTATAAAAAAGGTGGCCCTGCACAGTAGCGATGAATTCCAAGACCTCGATCAGGATTGGACATCGAATGCCTGACATTTTTTCCGAGAGAGGGTGAGGATCTCTTTCTCGCAGTTGAACGGGGTCATCTTCTTGCTGGCATGAGAAAGATGAAACATCTGGCAGGCCTTACGGTGACGATTTTTTATTAATTATTTGCTTTGCATTACATATGAATATATATCTCTATATCAAGATAAATGTTTGTATCCTTGCATGTATATATTTGCTAATTATAGATTGAAGATTCTTTATACATGGTCTTACGTTGTTGTTGCACATTTTGAAAGTACACTCTTTACTATTCAAACCTTCCTTCACGATCCTTGCAAAAAGCTATAATAAATGTCTTGTTCGGATGAAGAAGTGCATTACAGAGAATCTTTTCGACTCCTTTCAGTGTGTATATCTTGGCTCAATCAGAAGTAAAGCAAAACATTTAGATACCAGAAATTCAAATGATCTAACTCCTCTGTCACATGTGAACTCAGGAATATGAAAGAGGATGATGTTGGAAGAACTTAAATTTCTATTAGTGGAGTGTTGTTTAAACCTGGCCATAAAATATTTTGTCCCTGACCCATGAAAGGCTCTGTGTGCAAATATCATGGGTGTAAAGAGAATATGTATGTGCATCAGAAACTGATTAATGTTTTTAGGTGGGGTTAGAATGCCGAGGGAGCTTTAACACAATTCTTGCTGCTGCATTCTGAACTTCTTGCAGGCTAGTGAATAGGCATTTAGGAAGTCCAAGGTAGAAGCTGTTAGCATAATTTATTCAAGTGGTGATTAGGGCATGGATGACAGTACTACAAGCTTCCAAAGACAAAAAGTCCAAAAACCACTGTAAAGCACCTACTATTAAAAAACATGCTCCGTGACTGATATAATCTGTGAGTGGAATGATATATCTGAGTCAATTTTTTTCCCCATATTTCTAATTAGTACAGCAGGAGGCAGCAGAGCAAGTCCCTTTGGCCACCACGGTTGAGCTGAAAATTTATGTTATTCCCTATAAAAGTATCTCAGACTTGACAGTGTTACATTTCAGGTTGCTCTCATGCATCGATTCAATTAACTTGGCAAAACAGGCTTAAAAGTTTGTTCCGACCTAGTGGAATTTGTGTTGAGTAAAAGTATTATCTAGGTGGCTTCTGCATAAAATATCACCGTAATCCCAAATTTTATGACTAGACCGGTGGCTCATATTATGCTATCTTTTCTTGCTTTTATTCGAATAGCAGCCACAGTCAAGAAACATAGAACCAATCCCAAAGGCAAGCGAACAAGCAGCCAATGGGAAAAAACTGAATATATAATGCACCAATCAGACACAGGCAGTCACGTATGGTATACCAATCTTGACCGCAAGCAGCCCTCGTTTCTTGCTGCTCGCAGTCAAGATAAGTATATTTTCTGTTACATGCCAAATGTTATCTTTATATTGTATTTTTAAAGCGTGTCTTTGGTTTGATGCATATTTAATGTATCATTGACATTATCACTCATTCCTCATTGCGTTCGCAAGGTTATACTGAAGTTTTCAGGCTCCCAGCCGTTACCGCTAGGTGCCGGCCTTAACGGCTCCCGGCTACCGCGCGTGTCTTGTTAATGACGCATTGTCTCCTTTCATTTTTCTCTCAGAGCGTGTCAGCTACGCTTTCCTTCATCACGCCTTCCAGAGTTATTTTGCCGCTCCGGGAGGGCCCTTACTTACGGAGCTCCCTCTTGTTGTGGTAGCCTCTCCGGAATACATACTTTGCATTTCATGTGATGGCGCGGCCTTTCCTTCAGCCTGTCACGCCCATCTTCATTGTCTACAGTAGTTTGCCCCTCCCTTCCACACTGAAATCTCCTCCCATAACACTCCCCTTACTTTTTTAACCCTTTCCTTACTAAAATGGATTTCTCTTTGTTTTTCAATGAAACTAATGACATTGAAGGGGAGTTTAAAAGCAATTCAAATAAATGTATTCACTCCTCTGTGGCTAAGGCAGTGTCAGCCTCAATGAGCAAGGTTTCCAAGCAATTTGAGAATACTGTGTCATCTTTTATGTCACAATCTAGCTTGGACCTATCTGAGGGGGAAAGCAGAAAGCACAAAGTCACGGTGGCTTCTCAAAATACCCAAACTATTTCTGAGCTTTTGGATGGTGAGTCTTCCTCACAATTGATAGAGGACGATGTTCCTCACAGGCCTTCTAATCAGGAGGGAAAACTTTGGGCATTAAAAGTAAGTCTAAATCCAAACACTTACTACCTCCTGCACAAAAGATTGTGATTTCTACAATAAAAGACACAGGTGACGATCTGGATGAATCTGATGCAGATGATGATGCGGAGGACATGCGGAGGACATGCATAGCACCGATTTCTGGTCTAGACCTCTTCCTAAAAACAAAAATGTTCTCCCTTGGTTGATACTTTTGATTCTAAAACTATTCTAGACCCAAATGGCAATCCCATGTTCGACCCCAAACTGATCCACCACCCTAACTCCACGGAGTGGCTACCCTCAGACCAGGTTGGAGATTATATTACTGCAAAACTACATTTGCCATTAGACAAGCAAGTCAGATCCAAGCTCCGTTCTGAATTCCCCAGACCTTCTTTACCTCCACATATAACTTCTACTCCCATTATTAACCCTTCTATGATTACTTTCTTTACCAAATTCAGAAAAGACCCTCGCAAAGGGGTTGACAGAGCTTGGTCCGTATGCCAAGACAAAATGTTGGATATTGTTGGTCCTCTATCCCACATTTGTGACATGGCAGAAATAGCAAGACTGGAGAATAATGCTATTGATCCGGAGGAATTATCTTTATGGGTTCAGCAAGCTTTCTGTCTTTTAGGAAATGCGAACTCGGCCATAACACATGAGAGGCACAAAGGGTTACTTCTTAAGCTGGATTCCAAATGAGCCAAGCTAGCTGTTATGGATCCAGGGCCTAAAGTTGATGGTTTATTGTTTAGAGTTTCCTTCATCAAGGAACTCAGCAAGCCCGTCACTGCGTTTGCATCCCTGGACAAGGCTCAACAGTCTCTTAAAAAAGTTTTCAGCAATTGTGTTTTTGCCAGGGCCGGTAGAGAAATGAGCCTTTTACCGGCCCCTTTACTAGATCTCAAGGCTCTAGAGGCTCCTCCAATTCTTCCCAACAAGAATATCATCCACAATCTGCCCCCAGAGAACAAGAGGATTCGGAGGTCGAAATCAGCGGTACTTCAGATCCCGTCACCCAACAAGTAAGTGTCCCTTTTTGCCATCTAACCATAGGGGGTTGCTTTAAACTTTTTTTCCACAGATGGAAAAACATCATTTCAGAGTCGTGGGTTTTAAACAGTTCAGGGCTATTCCATAGAACTCTAAGAAAAACCTTTTTGAACATCTCCCCCCAACTTTCTCCACGAATATGCACTCACCAATTTTACAAGAGGTTCAAACGCCGCTTCACAAACACTCAATTCAAATAACCCATCGACTTCCGATGGGGTTTTTAACTTCTATCTTTCTGTTTCAAAAGATGAACAGGAAAATAAGGCCGGTCATAAATTTAAAACAGTTCAATCAATTTGTGGTGTATCGACACTTTAAAATAGAGAATATTTTGCATCTCAGAGATGCTTTACTCCAGAACGATTGGATGGTACGACTCGACCTCCAAGCCGCTTACTTCACTATTCCTATTCATAATCACCACACAAAATGTTTTCAATTTCAGTGGCAGAATCAAACTTATCAATTCTCCTGTCTTCCTTTTGGTCTTTCATCAGCCCCATGGTGTTTTACCACATTAATGAAACCTGTGGTGGCTCATCTCAGAGTTTAGGGCTTCAGATTAGTAATCTATCTTGACAACATCCTTTTAATGAGTCAAAATCTTCATACTCTTCACAAACAAATCCAATATACCTCTTCTCTCCTATCAAATCTAGGCTTCATAATAAACAGAGAAAAGTCTATTCTAACTCCTTCTTAAGTCATGGAGTTTCTTGGTTTTCTGGTAAACTCCACAGAAGCTACTCTTTTTCTGCCCCAATCGAAAGTAAATGCTATAAAATCAGAGATAACGCAATCTGTATGCCTTCCTTCTCTCTCCCTCTGGTGTCTTGCAAGGACTGTAGGTCTACTTTCTTCTTCAATTCAAGCAATTTTTCCAGGTTCTCGCCACTATCGGGCCCTTCAGAGATTGAAAATTCACCACCTCTGCAAGGGTATTGCTTACTCAAATTCCATCCCCCGGATCAAGAATCCCGTATAGAACTTCAATGGTGGCTAGATCACCTGGACGCTTGGAACGGCAAGACTATCTTAGCATCAGCCCCAGATCTTGTGTTAGAATCCAATGCAAGCCTCACAGGTTGCAGCGCAAGATGTGGACATGTATCGACTGGAGGTACATGGTCTGCACAGGAGTCTTCATTGCACATCAGTTGTTTAGATATGCTTGTAGGCTCCTTTGCAATCAAAAGCTTGGCAAAGAACAAGGTTCACTGTTCTATCCTTCTACAGATGGACAATCTCTCTGCTGTCAGGTACATCAATCATCTTGGCAGTACCAAATCTAAACCATTAGCAGAACTAGCGAAAAGTTTCTGGGAGTTCTGCCTCTGGAACAAAATATCAGTTCAAGCAGAATACTTAGCAGGAGAACTCAATTTAGTAACAGATTGGTATTCCTGCCACTTGCGCGACACCAGCGATTGGAAATTTCATCCATCTATCTTCCATGACATTACACAGAAATTGGGTCCTCTACACATAGATCTCTTTGCGTCTCGCCTAAATTCCCAAATTCCTCACTTCTTCAGTTAGAGACCAGATCCCCTAGCCTCAGCAACAGACGGCTTTCTGCAGGACTGCTCCCGGTCAACAAACCTTGCTTTCCCGCCCTTTCTGATGATCAACAGGGTTCTTGCCCAGGTACGACAACAAAAAGCCATCCTGGACTTGGTGGTTCCCTTCTGGCAATCACAGGTTTTGTTCCCTCCCCTCCTAGAACTAGCAATGGACTTCCCAATTCTCCTCACCCCCTTTCCCAAATTTCTTTACAACCGTCATGCTCTTCCTCACAGCCTTGTCCTAAACAACACACTTCCTCTTTCAGCCTGGAAGGTAACGAGTCTTCCCTCTCTTATCCAGGAATTTCAGCTGAAGCTTAAAACTATATAAGCAAGTCATGGTCTCCAGGCACAACGAAGGCATATAAATCAGCCTGGCCCATTTGGTCTAGCTGGTGCTTGGGAAAATCTTGCAATCCCTTTTCAGCAGATCTCTCTCTAATGGCCAACTTTCTGGCTTCTCAAGCCAGTTCAGGCAAATCTTAGAAAACAATCAACCTCTATCATTCGGCCATTTCTATAAATCATGCTTTCATTAACGGCAAGCCTGTCGGTGAATACCATCTTATATGTCATCTGTTAAAGGGAGCAAAATGTTCTAATCAGCCTATTCCTAAATACAGTGAATTATGGGATTTTAATCTCGTTTTACAGTTGTTTTTGTCCTAGTCTGATAACGATTCATTATCTCTCAAAATGCTCTCGGCTAAATTAACAATGTTATTATGTTTCTATAAAACGTCTTTCAGATGTAAAGGCTTTAGATATTTCAGCCTGTCATTTCACTCCTTATGGTATTCTTTTCCATATTACAAGACATACTTAAACTAACATTTCTACTGCCTTTTACCCTTTCTTTCCCAATCAACCGAAACTGTATGTTGGAAATTGCCTAAAATCTTATGAACGTAGAACTTTCCATCTCAGAACGTCCTCTATTACCCAACTCCTCATATCCTTCAGAAAACCCCACAAACCCGTTTTGTCTTCACTCTAGCTTGATGGGTTAAATGGGTTATGTCCCTAGCAGGTATTGATACCTCTAAATTTGGAGCCCATTCTTCACGGGGGGACATGGCTTCCAAAGCCTTTTGGGCAGGATCTCATTTAGAGGAAATTCTGAGGTTGGCCTATTGGTCTAATGATTCAATATTTTGCAACTTCTATTGCACACCTATTAATACAGCATCATCCGTGGTTATTGATATGTTTTAAACAAGCATTGTCGCTCTGCGGCGCCCGGCGGCGAGCCGAACATTCGTCTCGGGCCGCGGCACGGAGACACGCTGCACCCCCAGTCTATCGTGCAGCATACGGGGCCCCAAATTGGGCATGGGGCCTCATTTCTTCATAGCGCAGCACGCATTCGGGCGTGTCTAACCCTCCCCCACTCACTTGCTATTGTTGTCCTTTTCTTTCTGTCACCCTCATTTGTGCCACCCTTTATGCTTTTCCTTCTTTCCCATTATTCCCCTCTCTTCCCAGCATGCTTTGGTTCCCTACTCTCTATGGCTCCTTGTCCATTCCTTTCTATGTGTTTTTCCCTATCTAATATGGTGTCCTTGCACTTCCTGTTGGTCGCTTCCTGTTTTTGGGTATTTAAGGGCTGTGATTCTTTCCCTCCTTGCGCTGCAACACTTTCAGTTTGGATGGTGTCTTCGCTCCTTCTTCCTTGTGTCAGATACTCGTTCACGTCAGTTCCAGTGTTTTCCTGTTCTTTTTTTGATCTTGTATTTACTTATTGATTTTTGCTCCTGTTCCAGGAAATTTCCTTTTTGGAGTTTTTTCCCCCTATTTAGGGTTTTTTTCCCTCTGGCACTACTTCTGAAGGACACGGCCTGCCCTTGGCATTCCTATCACCTGCAGCACCGTGGCTACCAGAAAGAGTCGCCCCTACCTGGGCCAAGGCCGAACATTCAGGAACAAGAACCTCGCCACTCGTTCAGCGGACTCCAGATTAAACCAGCGCGTAAGTCGTGACAGATTGCAGCGCCAAATACACCTGACGTTGTCTAACACCATGGATGATACAGTGGCGGCTGCTGCAGATCCTGATCAGTCCCTTCTGGCAACCATTCAGCAACAGGCTCAGGATTGCAACAATTACAAAACGAGAATGCTGCTTTAAAACAGGCTTTGGCTTTCCGCAGTACAGATGTTCCTACCGTCTCCACCTCAACTCCTCGTTACTCCGGTGAACCAACAAAACTGCGAGAGTTCTTAGATGCATTAACTGTTTACTTTGTCTTCCGACCCACACAATTTTCCCACGACAAGACAAAGGTGGGTTATCTTATCAGTGTTCTATCCGGTCCTGCCTTGGCCTGGGCAACTCCAATGGTACCATCCAATGACCCAGTATTGTCTGATTATCCAGCCGTCGGGAATCGGTTTAAACAGATGTTTAGTCATCCAGGATTGGAGGCCTCTGCTGAAGAAGCACTGTGTGACATCCAACAAGGCTCTCAAGATGTCCTCCAATATATTACACGCTTTCGACAGCTTGCAGCGAGACAAGCTGGGTGGAACGAACTCTGGTTACTCTATTCGTAGAGGGCTAAAGGGGGAGATCAAAGACGAGTTAGTGCACTCCATCCGAGTTGAAGACCTTCGTGGTCTGATGGATCTAGCTCTTTCCATCGAATATCGTCTCCAAGAACGGCGTTTGGAAAAAAGAAGAAACAGAGGACCTTCCCAGCCAAGTACCTCACGTGTCTTTTTGCAACGTCCGGAGGAACCTCACCCTCCCGTCAGAGAAACCGAAGGTGAACCTATGCAGGTGGATACTACTCGTGGCCCACTTTCCGTCAGTGAGCGGGAAGAAAGACGTAAAAAAGGATTGTGCCTGTATTGTGGTGCTGCCGGTCATATGCTTCGTACCTGCCCCATTCGTCCTCTAAGGCCATTGGGAAACACTACTTCCCGTCCTCTGTAAGAAGGGAGGGGACGGGATCATCTGCTATACCTTCCATTAGTTCATTCAAGGACAATGCCACTACTTTGTTTATGCTTTCTGTGACTTTGCAGTTACCTGACGGTCGTGAAGAGAGAACAATGGCCTTACTTGATTGTGGTGCTAGTGGCATATATATGGATAAGTCTTGGGCCACAACACAACAAATATCAACACGACCCAAGGAAGTCCCGGAACAAGTACACACAGTGGATGGGTCCTTAATATCCTCTGGTCCAGTCGATACTACCACCCTGATTCTAAGTTTACAATTTGGGAACCACCAAGAACACATCTCATTTGACCTAATATCATCTCCCAATTCTACTATCATCTTAGGAATTCCGTGGTTCATAAGACATAATCCTTATGTAAATTGGGAAACCAGGACAATTTCCTTGTCCTCACAGTTTTGTCATGAAAATTGTTTTGCATCAGACACGTACTGGTCACCCAAGAAGTTGATGCCTACTGAACTTACTACAGGTTGTTCCATCAATACAGTCCAAGGAGTCCCCGATCACTATCTAGAATTTTAAGATGTATCCCAAAAACCATCCAGACCTGTTTTACCCCCACATCAAGATTATGACTGTACAATTCCCCTGGAACCTGGGGTGATTGTTCCCTTTGGGAGAATGTATTCTCTCACTGAACCTGAAAGGGAAGTTCTCAAAGATTATCTGCAAGAAAATCTGCACAGCGGTTTTATTGTGCCATCATCCTCTCCGGCGGGGGCTCCTCTCTTTTTTGTACCCAAGAAGACTAAAGATCTTTGTCCCTGTCTGGATTTTCGTGGTTTAAATAAGATCACAATAAAGGACCGTTATCCTTAACCCCTCATCAAGGATATTCTGGAGGCAGTCAGAGGGGCTCAACGATTTACCAAATTAGATCTTCGTGGAGCTTACCACCTTTTGCGCATCAAAGAAGGAGATGAGTGGTAGACTGCCTTTTGAACCCCATTTGGTCATTATGAATACAGAGTTATGCCTTTTGGTCTCACTAATGCCCCCTCAATTTTCCAAAGATTTATGGACTCTGTGTTTTCTGATCTCTTGAACCATACAGTAGTAATCTACTTAGACGATATCCTTATATATTCTAGACATCCTGAACTTCATTCTACACATGTGAAACAAGTCCTCCAAAGACTCAGGCTACACCAACTGTCCTGTAAACCAGAGAAATGTGAGTTGATAAGACCGAAGTCAAATATTTGGGTTATCACCTTAGTCCCACTGGAATAGCTATGGATCCGGAAAAGGTACAAGCCATCCTAGACTGGCCTTCCCCTTCCTCCATTAAGGAAACTCAGTGTTTTCTAGGACTGGCCAACTTTTATTGACAGTTTATTTTTGACTTTGCGGAACAGACCAGCCACATCACTCAAACATTAAAGAAGGAGAATTTATGTAAAGGATTTGACTGGACAAAAGAGGCTGAAACAGCTTTTCAAAGTCTAAAAAAGGCCTTCACTCAAGCACCAATACTGAGACATCCAGATACCAACAATTTGTTGTTGTTACTGATGCTTCCGAAAGAGCCATCGGAGCTGTCTTACTCCAACAACAAGACGATGATGGTCTTGAACATCCTGTGCTCTATTTGTCTCATGTACTCTCTGTGTCGGAACAACATTACTCAGTATTGGAAAGGGAGTTATTAGCCCTGAAGACTACCTGCCAAGAGTGGAGACAATTCCTTATGGGTTCCAAAGAGCCCTTCGAGGTGAGAACGGACCATTGTAATCTCCAATGTTTACGTAACTTTCAATGCCAGAACAGTCGTCAGGCTCGTTGGGCCTTCTTCTTCAGTCAGTACGACTCCTATGTCACCTACATTCCTGGATCCCAAAGCATACTGGCCGATGCTCTGTATCCCATCACAATATCTACTTGAGCCCAGCAAGATCATCGGTGTAGCTCAATCATTCCTGGATCAGGTAAAACTGGAATATTCCAACCATTCTGAACAAGAGCTAGAGAACTTAAACACCCTAATACATAAACAGAAGGGGTATTATTATTATAGGAACCTGTTGTTCCTCCCTACTAGAGGAGTAAGAGAAAAGGTGCTACAGATGTTCCATGATTCTCTGGTTGCTGGTCATAGAGGCATCAAGGCCACGCAGGAATTACTCTTGCAATCTTTCTGGTGGCCTACCTGGAAATCGGATGTCGAAAAATATGTTCAGGCCTGTCCCATATGTGCCCAAGTAAAGATACCCTGTGCCAGACCTGCGGGATTACTACAACCATTACCTGTTCCACCTGCTCCCTGGCACACCATTTCTACCGATTTCATGTGTTCACTACCTCCATCAGCAGGAAACCGGGTTATCATGGTCACTATAGATTCCTTTACAAAGATGGCTCACTTCACTGCCCCGAAGAAATTACTTACCTCTCAAGAACTAAGTCAGATATTCATCCATCATATTTTTTGTCTTCATGGACTCCCACACAGCATTGTATCCGACAGGGGACCTCAGTACATCTCCCGGTTTTGGAAACATTTCTGTAGGATACTGAATATGAATATAGCATTATCATCTGGTTTCCATCTCCAAACCAATGGGCAGACCGAACGTCTCAACCAAGGACTAGAGCAGTACCTTCGCTGCTTTTGTAATTCTACCCAGAGTAACTGGAACACTTACCTTCCGATCGCTGAATTCTCCTACAATAACACTGTCCATAGTGCCTCCAAGGTCACCCCCTTTTTCTGTTCCTATGGCTATCATCCTACCTCTTTTCCTACTACTCAGTCTACCTCTTCTCTTCCTGCTGTCACCTCATTTTCCAAATGACTTCTAAAGATCCATAGATTGATTCGATCTCACTTGCTGAACACTAAGAGATACATGAAGAGAATGGCAGATAAGAAGCGCAGGGATGCTCCAGTATATCACATCGAGGATAAAGTCTGGCTTTCTTCAAAATTTCTGCCTTTGCGACTTTCTCAGAACAAGTTTACACCTCGTTACTACGGTCCTTTCCGTATTCTTCAGCTGATTAATCCTGTCACTGTCCGTCTTCACTTACCTCGTACCTGGAAAATCCATCCAGTCTTTCATGTTTCCCAGCTCAAACCCTATGTGCTTGATCCTTTCTCTCGGCAGTTCCCTTGTCCTCCTCCCTTGTTGGTGAATGATGTACCAGAATATGAGGTACAGGAAATGTGTGACTCTTGTGTCTTTCGCAATCGTCTTCAGTATCTGATTCATTGGAAGGGTTACCCTCTTAGTGAATGCTCTTGGGAAGATGCGTCTTCTGTTCACGCCCCTCTTCTGATTCGTCACTTTCACTGCTTTCACCGCACAAACCTGGGACTTCGGGGGTGGACCTACTGTCGTGCCGCGAGCCGAACATTCAGCTCGGGCCGCGGCACGCGGCACGGAGACACGCCATGCCCCCAGTCTATCGTTCAGCATACGAGGCCCCAAATTTGGCATGGGGCCTTGTTTCTTCATAGTGCAGCACGCATTCGGGCGTGTCTAACCCTCCCCCACTCACCTGCTATTGTTGTCCTTTTCTTTCTGTCGCCCTCATTTGTGCCTCCCTTTATGTTTTTCCTTCTTTCCCATTATTCCCCTCTCTTCCCAGCATGCTTTGGTTCCCTACTCTCTATGGCTCCTTGTCCATTCCTTTCTATGTGTTTTTCCTTATCTAATATGTTGTCCTTGCACTTCCTGCTGGTCGCTTCCTGTTTTTGGGTATTTAAGGGCTGTGATTCTTTCCCTCCTTGCGCTGCAACACTTTCTGTTTGGATGGTGTCTTTGCTCCTTCTTCCTTGTGTCAGATACTGGTTCACGTTAGTTCCAGTGTTTTCCTGTTCTTTTTTTGATCTTGTATTTACTTATTGATTTTTGCTCCTGTTCCAGGAAATTTACTTTTTGGAGGTTTTTTTCCACTATTTAGGTTTTTTTTCCCTCTGGTACTACTTCTGAAGGACACGGCCTGCACTTGGCCTTCCTATTGCCTGCAGCACCGTGGCTACCAGAAAGAGTCACCCCTACCTGGGCCAAGGCCGGACATTCAGGAACAAGAACCTCGCCACTCGTTCAGCGGACTCCAGGTTAAAGCAGCGCGTAAGTCGTGACAAGCATAATATGAGCCTCTGGTCTTGTTATAAAATGTAGATTTTCAAGTAAAAAGTTCTGGTAGCAATGCAAATTAGTCTTTGTATTTTTCAATTATACCAAGAAACTAATGGGAGAAGATTACGTTTTGGTCATATCTGACCTTGCCTGTTTTTAAAAGGTCCTCTTTAAGATGTTTTAAGAAGGTGTTACAATGTAAGGTTGGTTAGTCAGGCTTTATTGTTGTGCATTATTAATAATTGGTTTACGGCACATCGGTTAAGTGGGCATAGTGCTTGTGTGAGTTATATTGCTTGCATTGAAGGACATATGTGAAGATGTCAATGGATTAGGACACATTACTTTCTGATTACTGTAATGACAATGAATATACTTACTGTTCGGCATCTATACATTTTCATTATTGATAGTCTATGTAAGCATTAGAATATCATTTTCAGTAGATAAAAAAGTTTTATAAACAGAATACTGGATGTTTTCATACCAAGTGGAGGGTATCCACTGGAGAATAGAGATGAACGGATAAATTAGTTAGGCATTTAAACCACCACAACAAAAAACTGGAGCATGAAGACTCCCATTTCTGTAAAAATAACTGTGCTTTGCAGTAAGGAGTTTACAGTGCACTGCTGTAGCCGTTTGTTATTCAATAAAAGAGTTTCCACTAAAACATTTTGCCAATGTCGACAAGATAATTCCGAGTTCCCTTCTAATTTGCTTGTCGATACTTCAATGTGGTTCATCCACACTTGGTATGGAAAGACTATTGCTATGAATGCATCTCCTATTCTGAATGGCAACTCTCCTCACAGCTAACATCCTCATATTGTCTGACAACACTACATCAGTAATATTGCACCCAGAACTAGCAATCACTAATGGATCACTAATGCTCCCTTTACTTATCAATAGTCTTCCTTACACTTAGCCATACTCGTTAGAGTTGTTACAATACCACCCACCCTTCCTCCTTGCCTTTGATACGATTTAGATATTTCAGGATTATTCTAGGTAAACTAACTTTACATATCACCCAGGATGGTAGGTAGGGCGTACTAAGAATTCTCCTGCATTTTTTCTATCCAGGAGATGGAGTGAGTTCAAAGTGTAATGCCTGGGGTGAGGCGAGGGATATAGTGGTAATTCCGTCATGCAAAGTTTTGACTTTATTCCGAGTTTTCCCTGGAGAAACATGGCATACCGGTGGAATCAGTGTTTTGGCAACGATCCATGCAGACCTTTCCTCCATTGCAGGATGTTTTCTGCACAAGTATTTCACCATTTTTTTCCATGGAAATTTACACAAAAAAAACACTGAGGTATTCTGTGGCCCCGCTCATCTCATAATCCCGATTTGCTGCTAACATCTATGACTGGCCAAATTTAAATTAACAAGACTCTCACAATGAGGTCCAAAGTGAACATCCATAAACAATGTCATCAAATACATGTTTGATACCTACTTTTTCAGTCTTTAAATTTAGCAGGCGTCATCAGCAATGCAGGTAACATCACCGGTACTAGTTCGCCTTTTTGTTGCATCATGCGTTTTATGGGTTTTTGTTAGAACATATGTCACAAGAACCAAATGAAGGGATAAGAGTCAAAAGCAAAAGTGGTACATCTGTATCCGTAATAGTATTCCTACGAACCAGTACGGATTTACTAACAATCCCAGTACTACTGAGAACGCCTAGTCGGGTTATTTCCCTAATGCTACATTGTACATACTTTGAAATTGTAATGTGAAAGCACACACTGATGTCAATTTAATAATAACCTGGTGTAGGTAATCCATAACAGCACTGACAGAGTTTAATCTTAACAAACGTGTGGCATGCTGAAACCCACTGCAATGTAAAGACTTTGACAAAACCAATGTTCCGTTGGCATGGCAACATAAACACATAACAACCTGGAAGGAGAGGCTGTTGACCAAGCAGTTGGAGAATAGTAAGCTGCAATTTAAATGCAACTTCGTGCTGCTCATGCTCACTGTACAACAAGCACAAATCTAAAATTCTGTGGCTTTCACTCACTTTAGGGCAAGGAACTACATTTAAATATTATGCACGTGGTTTACATTGCAAAAACAATATTGAGCGATCTACTCCATCAATGTACTGTAAACAATTATAAAGATGAAGTTAGGAATGGAAACTTGATCAATGGATAAATATTTTGTTAGGTCAGACTTTCCATACAAAGAGTTATTTTTGTTTAACTTTGCAGCTAGTTGATGAATCTTCATGAAACGTTTGGAAAAAAAGCCCATTCGTCTTTACTCCCTCTCTAGGGTAGATCCATCAAGGAGTGGGCAGAAAAAGCAGGGGTCCTAAAACACATTTTCCTCACGCAATTTCCACTGGGAAAATTAGACATGATACAGAAAACACTGGCTGAACAGTATTGGAACACATTTGGCAAATATCAAGATCTCTATCCAGAAAGAATGCTTTTTGTGATTTCGTGTAAATCTGTTAAGCTGTTTTGGAGCAGCTGATGTTTAAAGAATAGCACTATCTGGTGCAGCGAAATTCCCTCAGGGGTCCTGCAAGAAACTAAAGCATTTTGATTGGCTGGTCCTGTGGAATCTCGCAGCTCCAAGTGATGTGATAGGCTGGCCAGAACAGAAAGAAAGGTTTGTGTCTGCTATTACAGGATAGGAGGACTCGGTCCCCTTGTCCTGAATGTTAATATACAACAACCTACAAGTTATTGTCCTCTTGCAGTTATGGGCATTGATAGTGGCCCCTATAGAGAGAAAAAAAAATCTAAAGAAATATTTTTCAAAGGCCAGTTGAGTGGGACTGTCACTGGAACACACAGAGCCAACACGACCTCCCAAGGGGTTGCAGTGGGACAGGTGAAAACATGTTTTAAAATGTAAAATTGCGACCTTGGCGGATGGAATACTCCATCACAAACACAACGGATATCCCTCCCACCGTTTTACAAATTCCATAGAACATAATGGAACTTGTAATATGGCGGATGGGATATCGGTCACGTTTGTGATGGAGTATCCCATCTGCAAAGGCCGTAATCAGGCCCTAAGTTGGTCTCCTATTATGTGGACTCAGTGCCTTGTATAGAACATCCCATCGAGAGATCACTCCCTGCTGACAAGCATGATCCCGTATATGTTGAAGCCCCGACAACTCTCACCCTCCACTTATTGTAGGAGGCCTCAATGGAGAGACCACTACCTTGAAAAACCCATATCGTATTAGCTGCAAAAGCCCCCAGACTCTTTACGGGTAGGTGATCTTATGTGTGTAATCAATGAGATGTGAGTTGCCAAGACCCTGCAATATACAGCCTATGTCTTGTACAAAATTCTTCACTGAGAGCCCACTCCTTCTAGAAAACCACGATCCCTTGGATGATCAAGTCCCTATTACCCACACCATATGCCCTATAAAGAGGTCCTCATGAGCGCCCACTCCCTCCAGACACCCAAGCCCCATTAGATGAGAAAGCCTTTATACACACGCCTTTCACCCTGTACAGACCCTTTGCTGTCAGGCACAATCAAAGAGGTATGAGTGGCCAAGGCTTCACACTGCACAGCCTATGCCTTGTACAGAAGTGTTCACAGAGCCCTCTCCTTTCAGATACCAACAACCCTTTAGTTGTCCAATTCTCTAACACCCACACCATATACCCTGTACAGAAGACCTAGCATAGAGCTCACTCCCTTCAGACACCCACTTATGTGCCCCAGCCTCTACATAACACAGGCTATACCTAGTATTGACGTCCTCACAAGAGCCCACCCCTTCCAAACACCCACGCCCCATTAGGCGAGGAAGTCTGTGCTATACACTCCTTTTCCCCTATTCCAGACTCGGTGTGGGTAAGTGATCTCTCAGGCAAAATTAATGAGATGCAAGTGACAAAGCCCCTAAAATTTCCAACATATAGCTTGTACTGAAGTCTTTATAAACATCTACCCTTCCCTCTGGCCCGCCTGTCTCTTCAGGTAGCCGAGCCACCATTACGCACAGGCTGCATCTTGTCTGAAAGACCTCGTGGAGAGCACAATCCCTCGACACACCTATTAGGTGGTCAAGTCACTACTAGGCATATCCTTCACCCTGCACCAGACCCTTTGTAGGTAGGTGATCTCTGGGTGCAATCAATGAGATTTGAATGGCCAAGCCCCTACAACACACAGCCTGTGCTTTGTGCAAAAATCTTCATGGACGGCCCACCTGGAGTACCGTGGTGCTAAGACATATTTTAAGAAAGAGTTATTTCCAAATAAATCATTTTTCTATTTTTAAACAAGAATAGACAGTTCTAAAAAGAACTTTTTTATTGTTCATGTTTCTATAGAATGGTTGAACTTAAAAAAAAAAAACAGGGGTTCAGAACTTGGAAAAAAATTATTTTCATTAGGACTTTGGCATTCTGAACCAACTTGTGCCTGGTAGACCTGCTCAGCTATCCCTCGAAAATAATCTTACTGCATCTCCTGCAGTAAGTCACCATATCCTAATATGCAGAATTATAATCAAATCGCCTCTGGAAAACAGCTGTGGGCACTGCATTCCCAGGTCCTACAGCATGTCCCGATGTTGATGTAGACACTTCATTGAACTGGCTCTGGCGCTCAGCCTTAGCTGGGAATGTTGGATGGATGGAATGCACATGCTTTCAAAATCAAGAGGTTCCATGACTGTATATTTTGGGTGTGCCATGGGAGAACTGTTTCTTGCATATTTTGCATGTAACAAATTTGGAAGATACTCTTTTCTGCCCATGAGGAATTAAAAAAAATTCTGACACAAATGACTCGTTGGTTCTAGCAGTCTTCGCTATCTCCTCTGGAACTTTCTTCTACTGTTCAGACCCTGAAGCCATTTCTCAAACTCCAAATATTTGAAAAAAAGGCAATTGAAGTAGAAGGGCCAAACATGGACTGCCTTCACAGAGAAGTGTTCATTTCAAATTAAAATGAAAAGGTGAGCACTCTATGAAAATGTGGAATGACAGTGATTTCACGCAATCCAAAGTGTTTCATGTGTGTTTCATAGTTCTCGCAATATTCCTACAGTACGGCCATGGGACACAAAAACATAAAAACAGGACAACAGGTAGACAGAAAGACTAAGGGATCTCTATTATTTTACCCAAGTGGAAAAGCCCTAGGCTCCAACGTAAATGAGAAGCAATCTTTTATAGTAATTACAACTTTCTTTGGTTATGTCAGTCTTGTGGTACTCTATTGAGGCCTGGAACAGCAAGTTGAATTTGCACAAATTCCTGCTGGTCACTCCTATTGATTTTAGAGTTAAATAACAGCAGGCATTAAGTTGAAAGAACATTACTCATAATTCAAAAGAAATACTGAGGATTACATTAATTCTACTTAATATCCTAATAATACTTTACTTTACTTTTAAAAAAGCTGAAATTTATTGATAAAAAACAAAGGTTAGAGTGACACTAAAGTAATAACATCTTACTTTACATTAAAAGAGCCACTGAAATTCACTGGAAAAAACAAAAGTGAAAGGGACGTTGTAAACCAATACAGCATTTCAGAAATAAAAATAAATATTGATTGACACAGAATCATGCAAAGCACAATCACCCTTCAGACGCACATGTCCCTTAGATCAACCAAGTCCTCCTTTGCACAGCATTCACCCAATAACAAATTGTTTGTGAATGGCCAGCCTCATGTGGTCAATCAACCACACGATTCGATAAATTCCTAATGCCCATGGTCTTCTCCTTCATAGAAACTCCACTCCCACCAGATACCCTAGCACCATTATGTGGACAAGCCTCTACTACTCACGTCCTTTGCCCTTTACAGCAGCACTTGCAGCCAGCCGACATTGTAGGCATTGAACCACAAATGGGAAGGAAGTCTTTGCCATGTGCAGAAGCCCTCCATGAAGAACTCACTTCTTCTAGACATGCAAAGCCCCATAGCTCATGAATGTCCTCCTGTGCACAGCCTGCACCCTATAGTGAATGCTTTCCAGCTATCAGACCCAATGTGGGCAATCAAGTAGACATGGGTGGGAAGATACCTGGTGTGTACGGTATTCACTGTTGTGTACAACGTCTCATGCAGAATTCAATCTCTTCACACACTCAAGGCCCATTAGTGGAGTAAGCACCTGCTAAGTACAACCTTTGGTCTGTAAAAGATTTTACAAATTGCCACCGTCTTGGAGGCAATCAACAAGACACAAGTTGGCAAGTCTCTGATAAGCACAGTGCTCGCCCTGTGCACAACCATTTATGGAGAGCTCACTCCCTTCACATACCCAAGACGCATTAGGAGGCCAAGTATGTTGGAAAAGCATAAAGGCATTGGCATTAAAAAGGCTATAAAAAATTACGTCCGGATGCACCTTGCTAAATAGCTTCCAGTATGATAACTGTATACCAAACTGTCATATTCATTGGATGACATCAATAGTGATGTCATCGGTGGTGTCATTAATGATGCCATCTGAGATTTCATCAGTGATGTCCAATGATGCCATTACATTGTAAATGTGATGATTTAATATGTAAGGTCAAACAGCAGTGCATGGCAGGGGCATAAGTTATAGTTTGCTCAGTAAACTATAACTGGAATATTGCAGTGTTTTTTGCACTTAAAAATGTCACCTTATGACTGACATAGTCACCTTACTATAATGACCTTTTGAACTTTGATTTTTTCAAAGAATTTCTAGAGTTTTTTTAACATAAGTGAAGGCCTTTTGTCTATACCCAACTATGTCACTTTAACTATTATTGTAATTCACGGCCCTTCCATGCACAGGGTTGTCATCAATGATGTCAGTTAAGTTGTCATCAGTAATGATTTCCTTGATGTCACAGACCATGTCATGAGTATCGTAATATGTGAGGGAATAACCAGTGTATAGCGAGGGCGCAAGTTATAGTTTTTGAAAATAACTATAACTGTTGAATTTTAGTGTATTTTATATTTTAAAACAACACATTTAAATTGACATGTTCACCTAACTATAACATCACTTTAACCTTTGTCAGTGAATTTCTGAGGTTTTCTTTAACTGCAAAGTAAGGTATTTTTGCTGTACCTAACTATAACATCAAATTAACTTTTGTTTTTTCAGTTAATTTCCAGTGTTTTCCCAACATAAAGTAATATTTTATTGCCTTACGTAAGGCTTACTCCCTGCCATGATTCCAGTCACCCTCAGGCAGCCAAAGTCAATGTTCAGAATGGGATTGGCCACAGGGCCTTGCCTGTGCCTAGTCCCCGCACCCAAACCTCCACAGGCAGCCAATTCCCAATCACACCTTTTAATGGCAAACTCACCACAGACACTCAGGCCTCACTCTCCCTTTTTTATTTACATTTTTGTTTATCCCCATAACTTTCGTGGGAGGCAGCGTGCCCCTGTGGGAGTGCAGGCAGCCACGCTGGCTCTTGTGGGACATCCACAGAATCAAGAAAAAAACAAAATATAAATTTTAAAATCTTTGGCCCCATAGGGGGGCCTCTAAGACCTCCCACGAGGCCCAGGGGGTCAAGGTACCTCTAGCTTGCCCCCTTATACCTTATTGTTTTCTAACTTACAAGACATGGTGAATGAATCACACTGACCCGAAATGACAGCCACAACATTTCTTTTCATGTTGCTATCAGTAGTTTGCTGGCGTCATTCACTTCCACAAGAGCGAGGCATCCAACAAAGGAAAAAAAGCCCTATTGGGCAATTGGATCAGTGTGTAATTTAAGGCTGCCTGATTGTGGGACTCATGTGAGGTTCCTCTTTCACCCAACAGTCCAGATATACAAAGTTTCGAGCCTTAGTTTTTATTGGTGTTTGCTCAGTATGAAGCTCTTTATATCAGGTATTAACTTTTATGGTGGGAGGCAATTAATGCTTCTATTTAAATATGAAATGTCTATTTCAGTTTTTTTGTGTCATTTTGGATGTATTTTTGATGTTTTATTTATTGATGTTTATTTTTTATTTTACAATAATGGTACAATTTATTTTTTGGTTGTTAATTATATTATGTTATTAAATCTATTTTATTTTTTATGTGTTTAAAGTTTATTTTATTATTAAAAAATTCAAATAATTCAGTTAAACAATAAAATGATTTATGTATTGATCCAGCTGATTTCATGCACCTTGCACTTTGCCTGGGGTGGGACTTCATCCCCCTATGTGGCAGCTCTGTCAGGAGGCGGGCCACTGCTGAAAACACACACAAAGAGCTACCTGCACACCATGGCGTGGGATGCAATTCTAGCTGCTTTTAAGCACTTTATCTGGGGTGGGACATCATTCCCCAGGTGTTCCAGCTCTGTTAGGAGGCTGGGCACTACTGAAAATGCACAAAGTGCTACCTGCAGAAAGCAGCATGGGATGCATCAGGCGCATACTAGGGCGAAGACCGGGCCAAGAGCAAACCCATCTGCGCCCATCCGTGGGTGGATGAGGGCGGGCCTCCCCCCACTCCCCTGTTGTCTTAGCCAGAACCCCTTAACAGCTAGGTAGGATTCAGCTTTGGTTTCTTCCTATTTGTTTGCATATTTACTATGGAGAAGATTGAGTCCATTCAGTAACCTCAACCGATATCTAAAGGAGCTGCTTTATTGACCCTCATTACTTTATACCTATTCTCTGCCATGGGGGCCATTTCCATGGAAATTGAATTAGTGGAAACTCTCATGGACATTGTGCAAAAACTGATCAATGTCTCTCTGGGGCCTCCCATAATTTTGTCATTGGGAGTTAGAAATTCTGCACACCCGAGTAACCCCTCAAAAGACTCTCAGTGAGTCACTCCTGCTCATAACTTAAACCCCTGCATTGTGCACGACCTTGCTGAAGATATCTCTGTTTCAAGCTCTACTAGTTCATCACTAAGTGCTCCCAAACATATAACCCTTAAACGCAAGTACAACAAAGGTAAAACAAAGAGGGGAGAAGCCAAGATTAATAAGCCCAGACCTAAAACTGTCACCTTATCTATTATTTGTCTCCACTAGTGCCACAGATATTCAATTTAGTACTGTTTTTCTGAACACTTGAATTTTTTTTTTGATAATCTGGATTTTTTATTGGCGGAATTTGAACAAGCAGTATTTTCACAACTTAATCTTTTAAATAAAATAGTGCAAAATGTGTGTGATTACCAGTGCAACTCATCCTTGCCTGCCACTCCAATCCAGATCTTATTCAATACCCACAGTTAATGCTTTAAGTACTCCATTGGTTCTCAGTGTTCCCAGCCAACTTAGGCCCAGATGTCCAAGCCTATAATCGGTACATCTTCACCATGTTAATTCCACACAAGGGCCAAATCTGGGAGAGCAACAGCAGCGAGCAATATCTAGTGGTCAAGAAGCCATCGACTGAAAGCATGTGGCCAGTTTGCAATTACCTCCTGACTGTACACTCTATGAAATGGTTCTTACAGGTGCTACCCCTCTGAGTGAAGACTCCCCTTGTAGATTGGCAAATGCTCAAATGGAGAGTCGCCCATTGACTTGTGACTAAATCAGGCTGGTGTAATGATCTGGTGGATTACATCCTTATGGTTGGAAGGGTTGGATGAGTTGTCTGTGCTTTCAAGTCCATTCAAGGAGATTTTGTTGTTGTAAATTTTAAAAGTCCCTGGTTGGTAACCTTTTTACTTCATCATCTGGATTATTTAGCCATCGCTCACACCAAGATATATGCACTTTCCTTGGGTTCTTCTACCGTCCACTACTTCCACCAGGGCAAAACAGCATGATATATATAATCAAGGAGCCTCGTTTTTCAGTCACACTATAGATCTCTATGCTCATGAGAATAGTTCTGCACTGCTCTCTGGCCTCTCAGATACTGAATGATTAGCTCCTCTGACACATTCCACTTACATATCTGTGCTTATGGATGAATTAGTTCCTCCCGTAGGGGCCTTGTCACTTGTGACCATTATACAAACCAAGACAGCCAGGCTGCTTACAATTCCTTTCTTGGAATGTAGCAGGCATTGGAAAGAAATTGTACAATGTGGACTGGCTAGAAACTGTGAAACTGTTTGATGTGGTGTGCTGCCAAGAAACATGGGCTCTAAAACAATGTCATGTAAATGGCTTCCAGTCTTTTTGTGTCCCAGCCACACCTTCCTTAGCTGGATTACCCAAGGGAGGATTAGGAGTGCTTATATCCCTCAATTTGTGTAAAGTAACAACTGTCAATCTTCGTTAGCCAAATAAAAGTAGTTTGACTGCCTGACTGCATAGTTTAACTTTATATGTTGTTTAAATTAAAATACACTTATTACATTAATTAGGAATTATCTTTTACAATATTAATGGAGTCAATACTATGTGTTTCAATATTTTTGACTTTTTATATATTTATTTAAATACACATTTCTGTTTATGGTATTTGTGGTTTTTATATTAGTAGGAATAGATATTTTAATTTTTAAATTCTAGTCATTGATATTTGTGTTGTTGCTAATTAAGCCCAGGATGGCAATATTTTAGTAAACAATATTTGTTTCTGATATTTTTGGGAATTCATAATGTTTTCAACTATATTATGTCACTAATCTGCCTGAAAGAGGGGCTGTCCCTTTTAAAGCATGGAGAGTCAGTGGGCACTTTACCCAGGTCATCCTGTCAGAAGCAGGTCACACCTTCTTCCAGTCAAGGCCCATGTGTTCTTTTTTCCTAAGAGAAATTCACACCTCTCATCCGGCTGCCAGGGGGCAGTTGAAGATTAACTCTGAAAAGGCTACTAGTGGCTTAAGGCAAGAAAATGGCAACTTTCTAAGATTGGCATTTTAAAAATAGTGAT
The DNA here is from genome assembly GCF_031143425.1 of Pleurodeles waltl. NCBI lineage: Eukaryota > Metazoa > Chordata > Amphibia > Caudata > Salamandridae > Pleurodeles > Pleurodeles waltl. Next base: position 72,362,308 of record NC_090450.1, on the reverse strand, counting down.
CGAAAATCTGACTTGACCATCAGCTTGTATTTTAAATTCCTGTTATTCGAGACCCTGAACCATGGTTCTAGTTATTGACAAACTGAAGTTCTGCATTTTTGGGCGTTATAATGTAGCCCAGTGCTTTTCTATGGGAGAGTCTGACTTGCTACAGTAAAAAACAATGCTGGGGATCTTTTTCTGCGAGGACTTGTAAAACTGAAGAACGTATGTCCTACTTTTTGAATACCAGGCACCATGTCCCATGGGCATTTACGGCCTACCTTAGGCGTGATTTATCAGCTCTAAAAGGAAGGTTTAGACCTGGCAAAAGGCTTAATTTGGCAGGTCAAATTTGCAATTTACAATCCTGGAGACATGCTTTGCCACTTTAGTGGTGGCACAATAGGTATGCCAGTCCATTAGTGGCATTGACCTTACAGGCCTTGGGTAGACTGAGGACCATATATTAAGAGTTTACAGGCAAGCTAATATGTCAATCAGGGATTAGCCAATTGTAAACATGTTTTATGGGTCAGGGTGCATACACTGGGCACTGGACAGCAGCACCACAATGTTTAGAGTCCCTGCTATACCAGCAAAAAAATCTAGCAAAAAGTGTGGGGGTGATAGCCATGCAAGAAAGGCATTTACTTACAAATAGTTATTTAACCAACATATTAGTTAATGTCTGTAGAGCTTTCACATTTCAAACCATCAGCCAAATATTGCAAGAATGGGGTTTACATTGAACTGCTTGCTAAAAACCATACAAAGTGGCTTTACATTGTGAACTCTCTGGCAAATACAATAGGAACAGGGTTTGGCATTGTGAACTTTACCAAATGAAACATTAGTTTGTTTAACACAGTGAACTTCATGATAACCAGTAAAGGAAGGGCTTTACATTTTGAACTGTTTGAAATGCCACTAGTACACTACTTTGTAAAGCATTTCCCTACTCCATGCATGACTTGCCAAATCAACATTTAATTCAAAGATATCATAGTTCTACATCCGTTTGTGTACCCAGCTCTTTCTTGTATTACAATTGGAATATATGCATTGAGTCACTCCCACCTGTCACTAGTACTTTACAAAGTGTTTATAATGCATGAGTCAATGTGCCATAATCTATGATACCTTTTTCCAAGGCCTTTAAATCCGCACTCCCTACAGGTGAACTTGAGTATATCTCTGTCATTCTTATTCTAACACTCCAAAGGAGTTAATACCAGGATACATAGATATAAACAAGGATGAAAAACGTGAACCATTATAGTTTGACCTGGATACCAATTGAGTTTATACTAAAATCTAATTGAATAAAAATACGTTTAGACCAGGATAAAAAAAAGAAGTTTAATGCATGATGTAAAAACTTTTTTCCAGGACATTTTTTAGCCTAGATAAAAAATTTAGTTTACTTCAGCTTAAATAGCTTTAACCTGGGGAGGACTGTTTGCTGTAAGCTTTCTTTGTCCCTTCCTCTTGTTTGTTTGTTTTCTGCCCAGGGAATGTTTCTAATATTTACTGGTAATCTTCAGTCCTACCCCACCTTGTCACAGTCCTTACTGTATAGAGCCCCACTTCCCAGAGACAGACACCTTACTGCTATAAGACTGAGGGAATGAGGTTCTCTAATAACTGCACTTCCCTTTCTCTGTTATTCCCAAATAGGTACTTTTACTAGGAGACTGTTTTGCCAGATTTCACGACAGACTTTAGACATTCTTTTCCATTTCCACTTGGTGGTAGAAGGGATTTACTTATTTAAATTGAGAAGACTAAAGATTGACATTGTTCTGATTCTTTGTTTCTTCCGGTATTGCTAAAAAATATAAAAAGCCCACCACAGTAACAGTAACCAATTGAATCTTTCAGGCCATATCCTAAGAGTATTATTCTTTGGAAGTGGAAATTCCAGAAATATTGCAGGGTTGCTCCACTAGTGGATGCCAGCTTCATGAGCGGAAACAAGAGGAATTTCCATAGAAGAAATTTGCAGGGTGGCCACATGGGTTAATCCTCAAACATTTTGCTATAAATTAATTAATTAATTAATTAAATAAATAAATAAAAGTGCTTGTACAAAGAGACAGGAACATGATGGGACAAGAAAGGACAAGAAATCAGTTTAGCAGGGCCAGCTTAAAACTGAGAGAAAGAAGTAGTGGAGAGTAAAATGTTTAAGTGGCAGTGTGCGGAAAAAGAGGTATGTCTTGAAGATGCACTGAGACAGGGAGGAACAGGGACAATGTGGAATGGGTTTGAGAAGGTGCAGAGGCGGGGAGGAGTGAGGTGCTATGAGGAGAGGGTACATTGGGGCATTTAACATGGAGACATAAGGACAAGGGGTGCACGTCTAGAGAGGCTCACAGATAAAGAGCCACAAGAACCAGAAGGCACTGAAAGTTATAGGGCACTGGCATAGGAATGTGTACATTTTAGAAGATTCAGAGATGAAGAATTGCAGAAACTTGACTGCAAAGGTACAGGAAGACTCAGGTACACCAAAACGAACCGTAGTCACAAAGACCCCAGGACAGCGATATTTGGGTGGTGGTCAATAATTAACAAGGATAACCAAGTCATAGTGACACTAGAATAGGAAGACACAAGAAAAGGGTTTGGGTAGTTTCAGGGATAGGGAAATAAGAAGATACTAGACAAACAGAAATGTGGGATCACATAAAACAGCTATAGACCAGGATTTTGCAAGACAGAAACACCACATGTGGTAGTCTCTTACTCCCCCTCACAGAATTTGCATAGAATAACACAAGCAGCAAAAAAAAACTTTGGAACACAGCCACTACCTCAAACAGATAGCTTCGATTAATTTCACAAGGGCAGGTTGAGGAGCATAAGATCTACCAATGCTTCTTCCCTTGTCCTTTAGGCCCCTTCCCCATCTCAGCAGGGAAACACTTGAACAATAAAACACCAAGATGACACTCATGCAGGTTAGATCTGGCGGGAAAACCCATACCACTTATGAAGCACTACCTCAGTGTGACACCCACACCCTAAACATCACAATTCAACACCTTAGGGTCAGGTGACACAATTTAACTGTTGCTCATTGCACCTATGTAATCCCACCTGGGGAAAACTGACAACCTGCTGACTGTATACTTAATTGTAAAGAATTCTATGACCAGAGATCAAGGAACTGGCTACCACAGCATTGCACTGAAGCACACCACATGCCACACTATATGAAACTAGAATTGCCTGTAAATCTGATATACTTTATTGGATGGAACGGTGTGGCGCATGGAATCTAGTACACACTCCCAACTTTCTGTTGTGTTAAGTACTGAATAATATTAACAGTGGCCAATGAATATGGGACAATGTTATTTACGTTTCAAGAAAATGTGCATTACAATTGTAAGGTGCTTACACATGGCCTCATTACAAGGTCTTTTTAATCCTGAGAGGGTCGGTAATAGCAGCGGAAAGAGCGCAGAGCTCATAAAATAAACCTGAAATCTCTGGGAGAAAGCACAGGGAAAACAGGAAATTACCAGGAGAATCGGATCCAGAATTATCAATTCACTGGCAAGTGCTTATTTCTCTGTGAACGTCAGGGTTCCACCTTAATGCCTCTTACCTTCACCGCCCTCTTCAGTTAAAGTTATCACCTGCATCGGTAACTCCAAGGGAGCAGTGCTAACAGTAATACCGAAAGGCTATTCGGAATGGGCTCAAAGTTTGCCATCACAATACATTAACATACATTGATAATACTTATACATTAAAGTTTAATTTTAACTAACACAAGTGTGTTTTTGTCACATTAAAGAGTTTGATCTTGCCTGTTTTGGCATCCCATGTTTTGAAGCTTTGCTAAGATGAAGTGCCAGTATGCGGGCTCCCTGGGTACCACTGAATATTATAGACAGTCCAGGTAGACTAAAAGAGCAAATACTTTTAGAAACATTAAATTGGATTACCCAGCACTTTATTTGTTGATTTGCTCAATTGAACTGAAAAGAAAATGAAACACACGAGTAAGCCTTTCATCCAGGGGGCATTAGACCTATAACTGTTTTTCTGCAAAGGGTGATGGTTAACTTGTCACCTGTCATATTTGAGCGTTTGGAAAGCACAAAATAAATTTGAGCGTTTTCAGTTGGACAATTTAAGCTTCTGTCTGCACCCTTTATACCTGTTTCAACATTTGTTGTGAATTAAGACTATTTAGCTTGTCTATTGCTGTACTCAAAATATTACATTTAACACTGAATTTGACAACATATTTAACCTAACGACATTCTCTGTATTTTTATAAGACTTCCAACGCAACCTTTATTCATAAAAAACTACGTTCTAATTAATTTAGGTCAAATATTAACGCCACTTTTTAACGCCTGGGTCAGGGTAGGCGTTAAGGGGCCTGTGGGCTCAAAATGAGCCCACAGGTGCCCTCCCCTGCCCCCAGGGACCCCCCTGCCACCCTTGACCACCCCAGGAGGACACCCAAGGATGGAGGGACCCATCCCAGGGACATTCAGGTAAGTATAATTTTTTTTGTTTTTTTGTTTTGGGTGGCATAGGGGGGCCTTATTTGTGCCCCCCTACATGCCACTATGCCCAATGGCCATGCCCAGGGGACATAAGTCCCCTGGGCATGGCCATTGGGCAAGGGGGCATGACTCAGTCATGTAAATGGTGTCTGGGCGTCGTTAAAAATGGCGCAAATCGGGTTAAGAAGATTTTTTAGCGTCAACCTGACTTGCGCCATTTTTAAGACGCCCTAACGCCATTTTTCCCTACGCCGGCGCTGCATGGTGTACGTGGTTTTTTTCCACGCACACCAGGCAGCGCCGGTCTGCTTGCGCCGGCTAACGCCATTCAATAAATACGGCGCCCGCATGGTGCTTCAGAATGGCGTTAGCCGGCGCAAAAATTTTTGACGCTAAACTGCGTTAGTGCAGTTTAGCGTCAAAAAGTATAAATACGGGCCTTACTACCGCTTAACAGATTGCGTATCACAATTATTTTACAGGAAAACAGTTCTCCTAATATCATGATATATTCTGAGTGTAATTTTGCCTTTCTGGTCAAATCTAACCCTTTGCATCTTGGTTTTGAATAAATGCATTTGTTAAAACAAATCCACATGATACAATGAAATGGCAAAACCCATGCATACAGATGCACAGAGTAAAATATGCTCCTTGTTACCAGTGATGAGGGAGGGGAGAGACATCATGGCCCATTGGAGGCTTCTCCTCCGGTGAGTAATGGCCCCTCCCCACACTCAACAGTGGAAATAAATAGGTTATTACACTCTGCACATATGCGTAGGCGCTAAAAACGTGAAAGTTGCATCAGAATAGAGGTCTTCTTTGGACCAGCCCAAAGTAGATATCTAACACAGAAAAGCACCTTTTATTTCGTGAATAACACTGACCCCTTCTTTGTTCTTTTTCGGGAAGTAGCTGGATCCTTGGTTAGCAAGTAGTCTGACATGAAAGAGACCGAGCTCAACAGGAACACTCGTTTTCAGGCCCAAGCAGGGACCACATGACAAGAGGGGGCTGTCGTTGGCAAGCCCAGCCTGCATGCTGCTCTCTTTCATTTCTTCTGACACTGACACAAAAATTGGGTAAAAGTGGGAGCCCTGTAGAGCTGGCAGCAGCACTGGTCAATTTCCGTTTCGTTTGACATTTATCATGACCTACTTATTGAAGGAAATATTAGACATTCAAAACGTCCAACTATCCAGTGTTTGCAAAGGCAGCCTGACAATGCAACGCAAATAAAGCAAGCTGAAGGACATTTTGCATATGTTTACATTACTGTAATAACTTATTTGCTGCTGTGAGTTACAGGTTGCAAAACGCTTTATAACAGCAGAATCATTTCACCTCTAATTTCATTGAACGTGTGCCACATATAGTTAGAAATGTGTTGTTTCATTCCGCATTGCCAGCTTTTTTCCCGCCTCGTGCAACCCTCCGAATGATCATCAATTCTAATCAAAAATAAATTTTATAAATAACCGAAAGAGTGATGAAATGTCTTATTGCAAACACCGTTGCATATAAATTAAGAAGTTCGCTTTAGTGGAAATGGATATCACACCTGTGAATTGGTCAGCTCCATGGCGGTACCACTTCTATCTGCACTGTTTTTTCTTGCAGACTAAAAGTATTTTGCCAGATATAACCAGAGCTGGTAAAGTAGCTCTGTGGGTTCAGGGCCTACTCCTGAAATCTTATCTGTGTGTGACTTATAGGTCAAAGGTCTGATTCGGCTTTTTATTCTTCTGAGGTCAATAATACTGGGACAACCTACATTCGTTAATACTAGTATCTGCTCTTCCAAGCACTACAAAACAGCAGAAAATTAGCATTGACAAAATCAATATGCCTCGCCTATACAAGACCTATTAACTCTGTTTTTTATGTTGTACACCAGTGTGGCTCCTGTTCAGCATGGCTAAAGGTTAGTGGCAGCGAGGAGTGTCAGAGTGGATTTGTCTGAAGGTTGTATAGTGAAGTAGGAGGATTAGAGTGCCGTAGAATGGAGTAGAGAGGAGTAGGATTCAGTGGCAGAGAGTGTTGTAGAGTGGAGTCGAGTGGAAGAGAGTGGAGTGGGTTAGAGTGGATTGAGATAGTGAGGTCGATTGGATTGGAGTAGAATGGGGTGGATTGGATTGGATTGGTGTGGCCTGAGTGGAGTGGAGTGTCGTGGATTTGTGTAGAGTGAATTGGATTGGAGTGGGGTGGATTGAAATGGGGTGAGGTGGATGTGATTGGGAGTGGATTTGAGTGGGGTGGATTAGATTGATTAGGGTGAATTGGAGTGGGGTGGATTGGATTATGGTGGGGTACATTGGATTGGTGAAGGGTGTGTTAAACTGGGGAGGGGTGTGTTGGATTGGTTTGAGTGGATTGGGGTAGTCTGCATTGAGGTGGGATGAATTTGAGTGTGGTGGGGTGGATGGATTGGATTGGAGTGTGGTGGGGTGGATGGATTGGATTGGAGTGGGGTGGGTTGAACTGGGTTAGGGTGAGATGGACTGGATTGGATAGGGTGGGGTAGGGTGGGGTGGGGTGGATTGGAGTCGGGTTGATTGGAGTGGACTGTGTTGGAGTGGGTGGATTGGAGTGGGTAGACTGGATGGATTGAATTGGAGTGCAGTGGACTAAATTGGGATGGGGTAGGCTGGACTTGGGTCCAGTGTGGTGGATTTGAGTGGAGTGAGGTGGATTGGAGTGGGGTGGATGAGTGGAGTGGATTGAGATGGAGTGGGGTGGACCGAAGGAGGTGGATTGAAATGGGGTGGGGTGGATTTGATTGTTTTGGGGTGGGGTGGACTGGACTGGGATGGATTGGACTGTGGTGGATTGAACTGAGGTGAGGTAGATTGGATTGGCATGGGGTGGGTTGGACAGAGTGGGTGGACTGGAGTTGGGCGTATTGAAGGGGAGTGGAGTGAGGTGGGTTGAACTGAGTATGGTGGACTAGGATGTGATGGGGTGGATCGGACTGAGTGGGGTGGTTAACAGTGGCTTTTATTGCAGTGGGGTGGATTGTATTGGAGTGAGGTGGATTGGGTAGTGGTGTACTTGATTGGAGTGGGGTAGATTGGATTGGATTGGACGGGTCAATTGGAGTAGGGTTGGTTGAATTGGACTGGGGTAGTGGGGTGGGATGTATGGGGTGGGTTGGATTGGAGTGGGCTGGGGTGGGTTGGATTGGAGTAGGGGGGATCAGCCTGCAGTGGGGTGGATTGGAGTGGGGTGGGGTGGTCTGCGGTGTGATGGATTGGGGTAGATTGGACCGGGCTGGATTGGGGTGGATTGGATTGGTGTGGGGTGGGGTTGTATGGATTGGACTGGATTGGATTGAATTGGATTGGTGTGGGGAGGACAGGCTTGTTGGGAGTAAATTGGAGTGGGGTGAATTTGGATGGAGTGGGTTGGATTTGGGTAGGGTGAGGTGAGGTGGATTGGAGTGGGGCAGATCATTTTTGATTGCCGTGGGTTGTTTGGCATTGTAGTGGGCCAGGTTGGAGTAGGACAGGTTGTTTTGAATTAAAGTGGAACAGATTAGGGGGGGGGCAGGTTGAAATAGATTGGTGTGGGGCAGTTGCTTTGGATTGAAGCGAGGCAGATTGTTTTGGACTTGAGTGGGGCAGATTGGAGAGGGGCAGATTGTTTTGGATTGAAATGGGGCAGATTGGCGTTGCCTGGATTGGAGTGGGACAGATTGTTTTGGATTGGAGTGGGCAGATTGCATTAGGGTGGATTGGATTGGTGTGGGGGGGTGTTGGATTAGGGTGAGGTGGTTTGGACTGGGGCAAATTGTTTTGGATTGGAGTGGGGCTGATTGGAGTGGGGTGAACTGTTTTTGAATGGAGTGGGGCAGACTGGAGTGTGGTGCATTGGACTGGGGCAGATTGTTTTGGAGTGGAGTGGAGTGGAGTGGGGCAGATTGGAGTGGGGAAGATTTGAGTGGGACAGAATGTTTTGGATTGAAATGGGGCAGATTAGTTTGGAGCGGTTTAGAGTGGGGTAGATTGTTTTGGTTTGCAAAGGGGCAGATTATTTTGGATTGCAGTGGGGCAGATTGGAGTGGGGCAAATTGTTTTGGATTGGAGTGCAGCAGATTGCAGTGGGGCAGATTGTTTTGGATTGGAGTAGGGCATATTGTTTCAGATTGGAGGGGGGCATTTTGTTTTGTATTGAAGTGGGACAGATTGCTTTGAATGGAGTAGGGCAGATTGCTTTGGAGTAGTGCAGATTGTTTTGAATAGAGGGGGAGCTGGACTGGGGCAGATTAGGTTGGGGTGGGTTGGGAGGATTAAAGTGGGCTGGGTTGGAGTGGAAAGGATTGGTGTGGGGTGAATTGTGTGGAGTAAAGTGGGTTGGATTGGGGTGGATATTAGTGGGGTGGATTGGGATGTACTGCATGAGTACGTATTAAAGTATTATTTCAGAGGATACACATAATAAAGAAACACTGTTGCTTTGCAATATTTCAAACAAGTTAATTGTTATCATTTGAGAACAGCGCCCATCAGCAAAACAAAAGAAACCATGAGTGGAAAGTGAGAAGAGATGAATTGGCAAAATAAAAGGAAGCTAGCTTTAAAAAAAACTTTGCATTTTGTTTTTCATGCTGGGCACGTTTTTAACAGTCTGTTTGCGGGGCACTAGAAGTTAAAAAGAACAAAATAATACTTCAATCATGTCAGCAGCAGCAGACAGGCACTAATTAAGCTGAATCAATTAGTGCTTGATCCCTGCTCCACACAGAGGAATGGAACTTATGGCAGGCATGCCATGATGAATTGCGTGGCTGTAAAGAAGAGTGCCATGCAAACCAACAAATGGTGAGCGACAGGCGGGCTCCAAGCCCTTTTCTGAACACAACAGAGTCTCGCAAGCGAGACCTAAGCGTTAGCGCATGCACTCGTAGGCTCGACACTAAAAATATATATTATGTACCATTTTAAAAACACTGTTACACACGTTCCCACATAGACAATATTTTTTTAGAAATGAAAGTGTAAGGCTTTTGCCAAGTGTTCATTCTTCGGGTTTGATTTTCGTGCACTTTTCACCTTGGAATGTATTTAGTAGACAGCATGGCTTAAGGAATCAGTGTGTTTCCCAGTTTTTCTATTCAGGTACGTGTTTCTTACAGTTATTCATTTAAGGAGCAGTTTAACCTTGTGTATCCCTAACAGAAAACAGTCCACAACAGGGCGGAGGCACTTTTAAGCCAATGATTCATAGTACTGTGTTTTCTGTGAGTTTGACTGAGTGACGGTGTTAGTAACTATGTTGTGCATGTCACATTCCCATCACAGGTAGATTCCTGAGATGTCCTATTTACAATGTTCAGTTGGGGGACATTGTGTGGCTCTCTAGCTCGGAGTTGGAAGGTGACCGATGAAGCAGAAGAAAGACCAAGGGTGCTGAGCCTTGCCACAGGAGCGAATGTGAAGTGTAGGCACAGGTAGATCACAGTGGTATTGGAAGGCCTACAGTTACAGATTTTTGTCAGCATGGCATGTGATGAGCTGTAGTTGCATTTCTAGCAGCACAGAACAAGACACAGTTGCATTTCTTGGTCACAGCAGCATAGAATGAGCTGCATCACATTTCTTTGGTCATAGCCGCTTGACCGGGACAAACTGGGGTTGCACTTCTTTGTCACAGCTGCAGGGACAACTGCGATTCTGCTGTTCCCTCCTAGTAACACCACTCGGAGACCCAGATGCCTACCAACACCTCATGCTCCTCTACCCTTCTTAAAATGGCACCTTGCTGCTTGTGTCTTTTCCAGGACAGTCACAATCCCGTCATACTTTGCTTGCTCCTGTTCTCTCTCAGAAACCCTGGTTGCCATCTAGGTTCATTGACCAGATGAACAATTTATTCTAGCAGGACTTCCAGTGATGCCCAATACACTTGGCAAACTGGCTGTCAGGGAGACACCAGCTCCGATTGCACAGCAGTCCTCTGAGTACTCTGCAGAGAATTCCCTTCCTTGGTCATAGAGAGCTTGGAAATGGAACAACAAGTGGGTTAACAGCTTTCACTTTTATATAGTAAAAGCAGGCGTGATATGTGGATCCACTGTCTGCACTTTTCTACCAGTTTTCGGTGCTTCTTAAAAGACACAGACTTTGTATAGATTCTCTTCGCAGCAGGGTCTCTAGCCAGGAGCACGTACAACAAAAGCACAATGAGATGTGAGCTTTCTGCTTCTGCACCTGGTTCTCATCAGCCACACTGAACAGTGATCAGAGGAATCTTAACTATGGGATTCCTGTCAACATGAACAATGGAGACTGCAGTCACACTCATTCACCAAATGGCAGCACTACTAGAAGACTAAGCAGTAGCCCCTATCTAGAAAAGGCCTTATTGAATTTCTAAAGGAGCCTTGTCTTCTTTCTCCCAGCCTCAGGGGTTTATTTACAAGCCCCTGTGCGCCACCAGAGCATCACTTTTTTGACGCTCCTGCAGTGCACACTGCAATGCCATATCTACAAGGCTATGTAAAACCACTCAGCATGACTTTTCATGGCCTTGTGTTTCTGGAGTGACGCAACGCAGGTCCCTGCTTTGCCTCACAATGTGATAGGGAGGCTTTCCATTGGCTCTACGGTGGGTGTTCCCACCCATGGTTTTTGACACTGCCCCAGATTTACAACAGAGTGCAAATCTGGGGCAGGGCCAAACACTTGCACATCCCCAGAGCAGGCATAACAAGGAGAAATATTTACATTTCTCCACATTTCTTCCACTTTCCACATGAGCTGCATTCTACAGCACAGATAGAACGAGGAAATGCATCTTGTGATTGTTTTCTGCAGGAAGGTGCCCCTTCCTGCACAAAAACAATCACACCAACAACACAGACACCCTTGCATGATGCAAGGGTGCCTGCGCTGGTGCTCGGCTGCAGTTTGAGTGCCGGCACTGGCATAAAGAACATGAATGCGCCATAGCTTATAGATACAGCCCTTTCCTGCCCTTTTCTTTTGATGCAGGGCAGTGCAGAAATAAGGCTTGCAGCGCTGACCTGTGCCAAAAGATTGTAAATGCATCTACCATGAAGCCCAGACACAAACCTGCACCACTTAAACCTTAGGTGTTAGCAGAACTTTACACAAGTAGGCCAGTAGCCCTACACTCCAGTGGCAAAGATTAAAAGGTCTGGTCACAACTACGGATTCACAAAACATTGTATCCTGCCACCACTACTCTACGTGCAAACACACAGCAGAGAAAGTGTCAGTGAAATTATGACATTCTTGGTACACCCCACAAGATTCAAGACACGTCCGGTACCTCACTCATGTCAACAGACAGGCAGAGACCTCTGTGCACACAGTAGGTTAAGTGAGAGGCTAATGCCAAAATCAAAAACCAGGAGACCAGAAAGTTTGGACATTCAGGAGATGGGAGCAAAACGTTATACCTTCCAAGAGACATTCCTGTCCCAACATTATTACAGTATGTGATGCTTATGTGAGCAAACACTACTTAGTGCCACAGCATATTTATAGTACAATGTCTAACACTGCCAGTAGTTATGAGTACTCTTTAAGGTAACTGTATTTAACGCATGGATTCAACCCAATGAAACTTAGTAAAAAATTTAACTACCACACATAAAAAATACCATAACATAAGCCATATTTTCAGATATGCCTTAATTAAATACTATATATTAGCATTGCTGATGGAGGGGAGGGGGCATCATGACTCACATGAAACTTCTTCTCTTGTGAGCCCTGGCCACTCCCAGCTCTTAACAATGGTAATAAACTGTATGTATATTAAGCTTTGCAGATATGCATATATTCAATTTGTAGAGGATATATATGACAGACAAAAATGCAGTATGGTCCTACATTGCCGATATGTGGATTTGGTGCCATCATACACCACAAAAACTAAGGGGTTTGTGAATGTTGCCAGCACCCCAAGATGGTGATCGAAGACCAAATTACACATTACATCGGACTATACTGTTTGGTTGTCTCAGGAAAACAGATGAGTCAAATGCCCAGTAAAGGAATCAAGGGGCATATTTACATGAAAGTGGCGCATCGGTCCCGTTGAGCCACTTTTCTTGCTTCACCCCTGCCCCACCTAAGGACACCATAGTTGGAACATATTTACAATATGCCACACCACAGCGGTCGTTAGGACAATAGTGTCAAACTTTTTGACCCTATTGTGGTGCTTTGCTGCATTAGCATCAAAAACTTTCCTCGGTCCAGCTTGATGAAGACAGCAGCTGAAGTGACTGGCAAACTTGTTTTGAAAATTTTGTGAGGATTCGTCAAACTGCGTCATAGTTATTGGCAAAACCAAAAAATGCTTTTCCTATGGAAACTAGGTCCTAAATATAACTACCTACTGGCTCCTGCCAGTAGGTAACATATATACATACATGTATACTTTTTTCTATATATATTTATTTATTTATTTATATATATATATATATATATATATATATATATATCAAAACAAATCCCTTTCAGGGTTAGAGTGCCGCATAAATTATGCAAAAAAGAATAGAGAACTCTGGGTAGTTCCCAAGTTTAGGTGGAGAGCAGCTCTAGTAAGGAGCACCCTGCAACACCAGTGACACTCTAGATTTGCTCACCTCCAATGTCTGTTTATCTAGCAAAGTTTTTAAGCATTGGATCAGCACAGTGCTATCCACGCCGAGCTAGATAGTGACAAAGTCTTTTGCCATTTGTACAGCAAAGTCTTTAAGCATAGGTTTGACACAGTGTCAACCTTGCCGAGCTGTAAAATTACAAAAGCCATTTACCACTCCAGGCACGGTATTACAGCTTTGGACTGGTAAAATACCATCCAAGCCAACCTGGAATGAATAAAAGCAACCCCTGACACGTGTTTCGCTCTCATTAGAGCTCATCAGAGAGGTTTAGCTTTGTCCAGACACAAGGGAGCACCCAGTATAAGTCAAAACAAATCCCTTTCAGGGTTAGAGTGCCGCATAAATTATGCAAAAAAGAATAGAGAACTCTGGGTAGTTCCCAAGTTTAGGTGGAGAGCAGCTCTAGTAAGGAGCACCCTGCAACACCAGCGACACTCTAGATTTGCTCACCTCCAATGTCTGTTTATCTAGCAAAGTTTTTAAGCATTGGATCAGCACAGTGCTATCCACGCCGAGCTAGATAGTGACAAAGTCTTTTGCCATTTGTACAGCAAAGTCTTTAAGCATAGGTTTGACACAGTGTCAACCTTGCCGAGCTGTAAAATGACAAAAGCCATTTACCACTCCAGGCACGGTATTACAGCTTTGGACTGGTAAAATACCATCCAAGCCAACCTGGAATGAATAAAAGCAACCCCTGACACGTGTTTCGCTCTCATTAGAGCTCATCAGAGAGGTTTAGCTTTGTCCAGACACAAGGGAGCACCCAGTATAAGTCAAAACAAATCTCTTTCAGGGTTAGAGTGCCGCATAAATTATGCAAAAAAGAATAGAGAACTCTGGGTAGTTCCCAAGTTTAGGTGGAGAGCAGCTCTAGTAAGGAGCACCCTGCAACACCAGCGACACTCTAGATTTGCTCACCTCCAATGTCTGTTTATCTAGCAAAGTTTTTAAGCATTGGATCAGCACAGTGCTATCCACACCGAGCTAGATAGTGACAAAGTCTTTTGCCATTTGTACAGCAAAGTCTTTGCTTAAAAACTTTGCTAGATAAACAGACATTGGAGGTGAGCAAATCTAGAGTGTCGCTGGTGTTGCAGGGTGTGCGATTACTAGAGCTGCTCTCCACCTAAACGTGGGAACTACCCAGAGTTCTCTATTCTTTTTTGCATATATATATATATATATATACACATATATAGAGCTTTGTGGGGAGGGTGGAGCATGCAGATGGAGGAGTATGCCAACAACCAAACGAGAATCCACAAAGAAATAATATGCTTGTGCAGGGCTCCAGCCTTCGGTATAGCAGACTTCAAACAGCAAACTGTGCAAACAGTACAATGCGTTTGGCCGCAAAATGGCGTTGATCACATGACCGTTCATGTTCACCTTATTTTGGGCAAAATAACCAACGGACTAATGTGCAAAATAAAATGAAATGCAACTCAGGACCAGTTTTGCCCTTGTTATGGGCTTATCAGCTGGGTATAGTTGGGTTAGGTGATACCGTGTGCATGGGACCCGTATCTGGGGATACCTTTCCCAATAAGTGTGACACACAAAAGTTGACCAAAAAGTGAAGGATGGTATGCTTGAGTTAATGACAGCTAGTGGTAATCATGCGGGCCGCTGGCAGTCCATCATTATTTTGCACACTATACCACCTCAGTTTGGATTCTGCCATATGCAATCAGCCTCCAATTTGAACATTCCAGCCAGAAATAACAGGAACCAGAACAAAAGCAGCCCAGGACTGGGTATGCCATTTTTTATGGACTCACCAGCCGGGTGTAGCTTGGTTCCAGTGACATAGTGTGCACAGGACCCACGTTTGAGTATACCCGCCCCACTCAGGGACTCATATCTTGCTCTACAGTCAAACACCCACCCCAGCCAACACAAAGGTAAATTACTAACAAGTCACTCAACTAACGTGGTTCTGATGCTAAGGTATGGTGTGCGGGCGAATGCAAAGGCAGACAAAAGCCAGTTTGAGGTGGGTGTGGTTTAGAGAGACCCACTACCCTCTTCACTTTGGCTGGTTTAACCTGTTTGCCCAAGGTGTCCCTCTCAGACTTTTTCCTGGTATCCCTCTCAGACTTTTTCCTTGCCTATCTGGAGCTGACTGAAGGGCAAGCCATGTACAGTCTGTTTGAGCACTTGCATTGAGCATGTTTGCTCTAATTCATAATACCCACAGACTGAGACCCGCAATAATTTACCAAATAGACACTTTGGGCCCTACTCCTTAAATTAAATCTACTCTTGTAGATTTACCACAATTAAATGTTCTCTTACACTTTTGAGTTTGAGTTACTGTATTATTTTAGCTATTCACCAATTAGAAGTGTAAAGTTGCTCAAAAGTGCAGAGTTACACTTCTCCCAACCCCCTGAAAGAGGTGGGTGGGATCAGTCAAAACATCAGTAGTGTTAATACCTTAACGTAATTGTAAATAAACAAATTAGAATATAATATTTTAATTAAATTTAAAAAATCCCACCTAAAGAAAAAAAAAAATCATTTTATGTTAAAAATTATTACAAGTGATGCAAAAAATTAAATAAAAGTAATGAAATTATTTTTCATAAAGAATAATGTTACATTATTTTTTTAATTTAGAACATGTTTATTAAATATATAAATATGTTAAATTTATAGCGACTTTTTTATACCCTTTTTTTTTTACACACATATAATCAAACAACACACAAAAAAGTGCAGTGACGCCCCACCCCAAATCTTTCCCCCACCATGACTGGAAAAACACAGCATTCCATGTATCGCATATCAAATCTCTCACCATAGGTCACCATGTTAAGCCAGTTCCATTGCATTGTCAGGGATTCCAACCCCATTATTGCTTTCCTGCAGCCACTGTTCTTAAGAGAGCTACCACCGCATGTCACAGATACTCCATTTAATTTCCCCATGGTCCATCCCCCCAACACCTACTCAAACTTCCTCGGGCAGCCCCACCTGTATACCAATTTTTCTTGCCATCTATCTCCCACGCCCAACTTGTAATCTTGGGCTTTCCGCACTTCCCCACTTCTGTGTAGGAGAAACCCCAAATTCTCCAAGGTTTTCTGATAAGAGATGAGATCTGAGGTCCCCTATGCCCCAATAGTGTCAATGGAGGTTAATATGAGATTGGTCCCCCATCGCCATCTGCAACCGAATCTTTATGCACTTTCAAAACAAGTGGATCTTGGGGCAGTCCCATAGGGTATTCAGGAATAACCGACTCTGATCACAGGTATGCAGGCATTCTATAACTACTTTTTAAATATCAAATTACAGGCCTGATTTAGATATTGGTGGATGTGTTACTTCATCACAACGTTGATGGATATTCAGTCCACGGAAATCTAAATCCCATTATATCTTATGTGATTTAGGTTTCGGTGGACAGAATATTTATTGCCTTTGTGATGGAGTAACACATCCGCCAATATCTAAATCAGGCCCTAAACGTTTTTATATTTTCAATACTTTACATAATTTATATAAAAGTATTAGTTCCTGTTGGGTTTTATTTTGAGGCACTACCTCCATTAGTTTCTGTGGGAGGGTATTAAATTACCTATGTTTTGTCATGTGTGGTGCTGGACCTACTTCAGCTCCAAGTCGGAGTACATTTACTACTGTTTTCAGTAATTTTTGGCTGTTGTAAATTAGACATGCAGTTTGTGAACAGCAATGGACCTACTCTTTTGTGGGCGGATGCATGTCCTTCTCTAAACCAATCCGTAGCCCTCCCTAAACCCATTCTTATTCATCACTTGAACCCTTTTCCTTTAGTGTTAAATAGTCCCTATTTTCCAGCCACTCTCTTCTGTCCCTCCTACATTTACTACTAAAACGGATACTTGCAAGTGAAACAATCTTGACTGTTTGGGCATACAACTCTGCACATAAAAGAATGAAGGGGCAGAGGTGGCGACTTACAAATGTAGTGAGTAGAATTTACGTACTACAAAATGCAGTTTGTTAATAGGTCCTTCTGTTTCCATTTGTTTGTCTGTAATTAGGAACGCACATTTTTTATGGTGTTCTATATTTTTTGTGTTGCAAACACTGAGAGGAATACCTCACTAGATATTATTGTTAATATTTTTCAGCACATTAAGAACCTGTGCCTATGAAGTTAGATAATACCTAATTGAACTGTAATACTGAGAACAGGTGAGCTCTCTCTCGGGTGCGTGTCATTACTTTGTCACCCTACTTTTATTCAATTTCATTTTCAATATCATCTTGTCTTGTGGGTGTCAACAGCTCCGATGTACATATTAGGGAATTTAATTTGTGCTGTAACACACATGGGATTGTATTTCTTTTCTGGAAGTATTTGATATTCTGTTTCTGTTCAACTGAAGCATAGACTCATCACTTATTACCAGTATTCAGTACTTTCACTTTCTTTTTCAAAATACTTATCCCTCCTTTGGCCTCTTGCGTTTTGGTTACTGGCTAATGGTGGAGGTTATCTTTATAAGATTTGAATACTGTTGTTTCCTAAAGTCCTGATGTTTGTTACTTTCCCTAGCCCTGAGGAAGTCAGTTAGAATATAAATAACTCATGACCAAACATATGCTGGCCAGCTTATAGAGAAGTTTTGCATCAAGGATAGGATGACTGTGGTGTATGAATACAGTACATAAGAAGGGCTAAAGACTGTGGTTGGCGCATAGAGGATAGTTTAAAGCTAAATGGATAAAAAATGGAGGAGATCCTCTTTTCTGATGGTTTCCACATGTCCTGTTCCCGCTTTGATACTCTGATACTCATCTTTCGCTTAGACAACTTACCTGTACATGACTTATCCTGTATGTCGATTCAGGAGTCTACCTTTCGAGACCATCTAAGAGACGTAGTGTGCAACTAGATCAAGGCCCATTCAGGAAGCAAGTGAAGAGCACTACGGGCCTGATCTAGAGTTTGAGGGATGGTACTCTGGCCATCAGGGTGGTGGAGTACATTAAGTCCACCCCCTTGGCGGACTACCATCTGTCAAAGTTAGAGGTCACTGCCAGCCCCTCATTGATCTCTGTACTTGGACAGGAACCGCTGTCATAGCAGATCTTGTCAAGATACAAAAACTTTGGTTAGATGACTACCACTGTTTTTGATGGCCGTAAAACAAACTTTTAACATTTTTTTTGTTTTTCCAAAACAAGCTTGCAAAGTGGGAGCTTGTTTTTGAAAAACGAAAAACTAGTGAACCTCACACCCACGGAGTTTTTTTGTCCCTCAATGTGGGGTCATTATTTGTTTTTTTGTCTCTCACTGACAGGTTCTACCTGGCAGGGACAGTGGGAATAACCAGACTTTACAAAGTCCATCCTAGAGGAGTGGTCAGTGAACTGCACTGTCATAGGGTTTTTCCCTAGGGAGGTCACCGGGCTTCTATTTGTCGTTAAGAAATTGGCCAAACCAGGGATGACTATTCAAATGGTATTTATTTGTATTCTCAAGCAGAATCGTATTCAGTGGATATAGTCATGTGTTTAACTCTGTAAGTCCTTCTGTTCTTCTCCTCCTTTCTTCTGGGGCTTTCAGTTTCTTTTGTTCTTTTATTCTCTTAGGTCGTCAGGAGGTATCTGTCCCTCAGGTAGCCAGTGACAGGAAGGGAAAGCAAAGAAGAAGCTGTTGTCAGGTAAGTAGTTCTATCTTGTTTGTTTTTATTCATTTGCATGGGATAGGGGAGGGTTTGGGAGGGAGTCCCTCTGTGTAGCACAACTATTTATACGTACTAAGTGCTGCCAATGTGCCAAAGGGAGGGGGGGGTCGTGTATTCTTGTTGGTTTAGTTGTGTTTTCCTTGTATTATTTTCTTTTCTTTAATGTTTGTGGGTTTCACTGTACTTAGATTTGAAAAACATATGTGCCCAGGGCTTCCTGTTGCTTTTCTTTATTGTTGTGGGTTTCACAGTGCTTAAAGTTGAAGAAAATATGTGCCCCGGAGCCTCCTGTCACTTTTCATCCCGCCCTCATGCTTCCAGGTCTCTCCCGACAGTCCCCACTAGTTTTAGTAGCGGAGTTAGCTGACTGCACAAGCGGTCACGTACTTGATGTACCCACGTCCCTCCATGTACGTGGCAGGCTTCTCCGTGTCTACGATCCTCTCTGCTGCTCCTCGAGTCTCGTTCACTGTTCGGGGCTGGCTCTCCATGTCTCTGTCTCCAGTGGAACTTCGCTCGCATTCTCCTACTCTGGTCGGACGTCTTCTTTGTCTCCAGTGTTCCTCGCCGGCTCTCTCTTCCGCTCTTGGGTTTTATTGTTCCTGCTAAAGTCTGCATGCTCTTCCTGGCGTGCGGACGTTATTCTCTTTGGACTACCCCTGGGGGATTCAAACACCGGTCTGTGCTTTCTTCGTGGTGGTGACGTGTCACATTCGCTCACCCCAGAGAGTGGCTGTTGGAGCCACGAGTCCGCAGGATGCCTTGATAAATAGTCTGCGTTGGTCAATAAGAAGCCAGGGGTATGTTGCACCTGAAACATAAATGGTGGGAGGGATAATACCCACCTTAGAACTCTTGCGTTAGTATCTTTATGACAAGCCATCCATGTTAAAGGGGCATGATCAGTGAGAAGCACAAAAGGTCTACCTAGCACGTAATATTGTAGGGCTTTAACAGCCCATTTTATAGCTAGCCATTCCTTTTCCAGGGTGGGATAGTTTTTCCCCTTGGTAACCGTTTCCTGCTAATGTGTACGATAGGGTGAGGGTGTCCTTCCTCATCGTCCTGTGAAAGGACATCCCCTAATCCTTGGATGGAGACATCGGCCTGTAGTGTAAAAGATTCGTTGAAGTTGGGAAACTGTAACGCGGGCTTAGTGGACAACAGCTCCTTTAGTGTCTGATAGCTGTGATATTGTTTTTCTGTTAACTGGGTTAATTTGGTTGATCAGTTCTTTTCTAAAAGGTCTGTCAAAGGTCTGGCCTGGGTGGAATAGTGAGGTATGAATCGCCTATAATATCCCCCCATCCCTAAAAAGGCCCGTATGATGCGTTTGCTTTTAAGGACTGGAATGTGTCTAATTGCTTCGACTTTATCCATTTTGGGTTTTATCTGCCCTCTCTCAGTGACGTAGCCAAGATAGTTGATGGAACTCCTGGCTATGTTACACTTTTCTGCATTCTCGGTCAACCCTGCCTCTTGTAACGCTTGTAGAACCTTGGATAGTTGTTCTAAGTGTTGGCCCCAGGTGCGAATATATATAACAATGTCATCAAGATAGGCCGCTGCGTATTCCTAATGAGGTCTCAATATTACATCCATTATACGTAGAAAGGTAGCGGGTGCTCCAAGAATTCCAAAAGGCAGCACTTTGAACTGATACAGTCCGGAAGGAGTAGAACATTCTGTTTTCTCCCTATCAGGTGGGTTCAGAGGTATCTACCAGTAACCTTTAGTTAGGTGTAGGGTAGTTAGATAGCGGGCCTGGCCTAATCGTTCCATTAGTTCATCCACCTGGGGCATGGGATAAGTATTGAAACAAGAAACAGCATTGAGTAGGCGAATGTCAATGCAAAACCTTATACTCCTATTTGGTTTTGGAACCAAAATGACTGGGGAACACCGAGGACTGTGGTGATAGTTCTATAATACCTGCTTCTAGCATGTCTCTTACTGGCTGGCTTCTCCGAGTCTCCTGATCCTCTCTGCTGCGCCTCGGGTCTCGTTCACTGTTGCGTGGCTGGTGCTCCGTGTCTCCGTCTCCACTGGAACTTGGCTCGCGTTCTCCTCCTCCATTCAGCAGTCTTCTTCGTCTCCAGTGTTCCTCGACGGCTCTCTCTTCTGCTCTGGGGATTTATTGTTCCTCCTGACATCTGCACGCTCTTTCTGGCGTGCTGACGTTATTCTCTTTGGAGTCCCCCTGGGGACTCAAACACTGGCCCGTGCTTTCTTTGTGGTGGTGTCCTGTGACATGTACTTTCGCAACTATGTGTACACCTTTGGGCTGTCAGAAGAAGCTTTCTGTCAATGGAGTCCACAGGGACTCCATCATTGGGTAGCTGATTGTACTTCTGATCCTAAATTGTCCGACCAACAGTTTGGCAGACAGAGTATGCCATTGCATTTGCGTTGGAATACCGAGTAACTGCCTGACAAACTCTAATTCACCTCCAAGGTTGTTAACAAACTCTCAAAGATTTGACTTTGCAGCAATTTAACAGATTATTTGGCCATTGTTCTTGACACTCTTCCAATTATTTCCTGACATGCTAGCTGACTCACCTTTCCTTCTTTGGAAGTCACTGCTGTTTTACTTGCTTTTTTAATTTTGTGAATTTTGCTCTCAGGAGAAATTCTATTTTTTTCTCTTGAGCCTGTGTGTTACTTTCTCAAAAACCCCATTTACTACCCACCAATTTCTGAGCCCCAGGTGCTACTCTCCCATATTTGAATCCATGATCTGTGTTGCCACACGTAAATCTACATGCTAGTCTCTCAGTCCTTAGTTTTTTGCCCATTCCATATCCAGTATTTATTTTATCCACCACTGAACCTGTGTGCCATTTACCCACCCACAACTGAGTCTGTGTGCTAAGTGCCCACTAATAAATCTGTGAACTATCTATCCCCCATGAGCCTGTGTGCTACCTGCTGACCAAAAGACACTCATGTAATCCCTGCACTGTCTGCCATGTCAAGATGGGAAACAATGTATTTGCTGGGTCTTAAGCCACTTTATTCATTCTGGCCCATTAAGGTGCACTGACTACAAGTATATTAGTGTGTTATTAAGACTCTAGCAGATAGCAATTGTCCTTCTCATAAATTATTGACTGATATCTTACATCTGTCAAACTCTAATTAACCTACTTTCACCCAGGCCCTAAACTGCATACACCTTTAATGTTTGATCTGTCCTAACGTTCTGAATTTTAATGAGTTTTTTTCTGAACATGGTATTGATTCCTATTTTCTTTATTGCAATATGATTCCCTACTTTATCCATGAAGGGCTTAATGAGCCAAAATCTGTAACCTGAAATCAGCTAATTGCCAACAAAATACAAGAAAATGCAAAAATAATTAATACAAAATGGGATGAAATATAGCTTGCGCAGGTTATCATTAATATTGTGCACAACTCAAAGACTATCCAGTCAAAATGTAATTTATGCTGGAGCTTTTTTAAGCAAAATTTCGTTATAAGGGTCAAATGTTATTTTATGGAATGTCATCAGTATGCAATGACTTTATTTTCCTTTTCTGTGTTATTATGATACAACATACTATTGCTAGACAAAACAAAGTGGCTGTTCTGCACCTCTGTCACAGAACAATGGGAAGAGAATCTATTATATAAATATCGTTCATGCTACACTTGTTTAGAGGCACACTTCACACCAGCTGATCATGGATCTGAGACTGAAATGCAGCCCTGCTGACTCCAACCTCTATATTGTGAGGGAAGATAACCTACACACTGAGACTGGCTTCTTGACGTCTAAGACCAAGGTATGGGGGTTAGAATATCCCAAATGATCTGGTAGAAGGGTACTCCAACTAGGCTCTCTTTAGTATAGTATCAGATACAGATAGGAGTTAGGCAACATTAGTAACAATCAATATGGTTGAATTGTTTATATTGTTCATAATTCTAATAATACTGATTACAGTAATATGCATTTTCGTATCTTTCTTGTGTTTACCTTGGGCATGCAAGAGTGACCAAACGAAAGGGTAAATCTGTTTCCACCGATTCCTTGGGAATCAGAGTGTCAAGTTCAAGTTTGCCCACAACTTACATTTTCTCTGGCCAGTCTAGGGCTTTGGATGGGGTATTGTGAGGTAGCTGAAAGAAAACAACAATTACATATAGGTAGACTTAGGCCCTCATTATGAACTTGGTGGCAATCACCGCCAACCGCTGTGCTGATGGTGAACAAAAGACCGCCAGTGGCGGTGAACTGCACACCACCGTATAATCATGGCAAAAAGACAAACCTCCAAAAATCTTGCAACCTCCACCCACCGCCAGGGTCAATGATGGTGGAAAGGCAGTACCCATCACCCTGCCACTTGCATGTAATCAAATCCCCTCCCACCAAATAATGATGCACAAATCAGCTCGGCGGACAGTGAATGTTGAATGAACATTGGCCGTACGGACCGCCACGGCCAGCAGTGGGACCCGCCAACAACAAATGCACACATTGGCAAGTTCAAAAAGCACACACCTGACACACATCCACAACACTTTAAAACACACACATACACACCCCACAATCCTTTGCAATGCCAATAGCACAACAGATATTGACACCACAACACGCATACACTGAACTAACCATCACACAAGTCACACACAAAACACACCACCAAAACTCGTACATTGCACACCCACCATCATAACTCACACACCCAACCACAAAACAGCACCCTCACCAACACTCCCACAACCCACCACCAGCAACACACACCATGGCAACCCCTAAGCACCCCTGCTTCACCGACAGGGAGTTAAGGACCATGGAGGATGAAATACTCAGGGTCAAGCCATACCTATTCGGGGCACAGGTGCAGCAGACACCCTTGGCCAAGAAGATGGAGCTATGGCAGAGGATAGTCAACAAGGTCAACGCAGTGGGAAACCATCCACGCACAAGGGACGACATCAGGAAGAGATGGAATGGCCTGCGGGGGAAGGTGCATTCCATGGCATCCAGGCACAACATCACTGTACAGAAGACTGGTGGTGGTCCCCCCCTCCTCCCCCTGAATACACCAACTGGGAGGGGAAGGTCTTGGCTATCCTGCACCCGGAGGGCCTCACTGGACTCACTGGTGGACTGGACTCAGGAGAGTCAAATACAATACCCCAACAGTCACCACACCTGTAATGCATGTATCACCCAATCACTCTCATTACCACCAGGATCCCATCCCCTACCCAGTCCACAACACCCACACACTCCTATCAATGTCACCTGCATGCCCACAATCCCCCATACAAATCACCATCCAGCCCCCTGTGCACAGTCACCACCCCATGCATGTAATCTCAGGAGCACCACAACACCCACAATGCACCACCTCCCCACAATAAATGCATCAACGAGAACACAAAGGGACCGTGCATGCCACTACACGGGAATCCAACCACCGATTACTGCTGACCAGTGCTGCAAATGACAAGAATGTGCAAGACACCCACATCTCAATTCTCTCACACACAGGCACCACCACCCATGCCACCCAGACGGAGACGTTAAGGAGTGCCAGTCCTCCACCTGAAGACGAAGGGCCCACTCAGGAGAGTGCAGATGGATGTCTGGACTCAGAGGAAATCCCTGGCCCATTCCACACCCCTGGAGAGTCACCCTCTAGAAGCCCCACCCAGGACACCACTGACACCTCTACCAACCAGTCAACACATCAGCTCTGGTCCACCACCCCCACACTAGTGTCCCACAGACTTGCTGCCCACATATACAGAGGCCAGAGTCCCTACACACCACCACGAGAGGATGATGAAGGGCCCATTTCAACTGGGACTGCCAGACCTGTGCAGGGGATACAGGCACAGGGGGCTAGGGCCAGTGGGAGGGTATCAGTGGCCCGGGGTGTGTCCCAAGGAGGGATGCTGCTGCCCAGGAGGTCATTGCTGAGGTACTGGGAGCATATCACCATTCCCAGGACATGAGGTGCCAGATCCTGGCCACCTTGGAGGAGAATCAGAGGCTGCAGGTAGCACACCACCAGGGGGCCATGGAGCAATGGAAACATCTCAATGCTACCATAGCCACCATTGCAGGGTTGCTGCAGCACCAGACAAACATCCAGCCTGAATCCTCCACCCACCTGCAGGTCCCTGCCACTAGCCAGAACACTGCCCTGACATCTACATCTGCAGCAGCTACTGGACTGGTGGTACTGCCAGAGGACTCACAGGACACCAGCACCCCTTCCCCTGAAGCCCAGCTTCACCCTCGCAAACCTGGCCTCAGACCCAGACTACCCACTGAAACACCAGCCAAGATCAAGCCCACCACCAAGAAGTGACTCTTCCCTGAACTGTCTCCCTTGGTTGCCACTGAGCTACCTTGTTGACATACCACTGCCACTGCACCATCTTCCAATGACCCTAAGAACTGTGCCCCTGTGCTCCCA
Source organism: Pleurodeles waltl (assembly GCF_031143425.1). Lineage (NCBI taxonomy): Eukaryota > Metazoa > Chordata > Amphibia > Caudata > Salamandridae > Pleurodeles > Pleurodeles waltl. The sequence goes on along the minus strand of NC_090450.1, from coordinate 72,337,014 downwards.
ACATCTGTGCAAATGTACCTGAGAATGTTGTTCACCATGTGCCCACTCCCTTCCACTGTCCCATCACTCATGGATGTTTTGACTTGGAATAAATACACATGTGCTTCCTAAATCTCTGTCCTTATTTATTATGAGCAATCAAATGTGATTGTGTGTGCAATAGCCAGTTACCATCATGATGCTGTTTGCATTTCAGGAGGGAGTCTAACAGACTGTAGTGTTTGAAGCGTGTCACACTGTACATTCCATTGCGTTAACTCACATCTGCCACTTCAGTCATGAATTTGCTACATTACTGGTAAGGGACACCACAGCACTTACTACATGAGTCACCCTGAAACAATGCAGTGAAGCCATCAGCATTATAGGAAATGTACCTTAGAGTCACTAGAAGTATAGCCAGATTAGCCGGGTCCTGGAGTGGATGTCTTCCCCCTCTTCTTCACCATCATTCTCATCCCTCCTCTGAGGTGGCTGGGCTGGTTCAACAGCATCCTCCTCTTCCAGAAGTGGGACAGCTTTCCTCACAGCCAAGTTGTGCAGCATGCAGCAGGCCACCACTATCTTACACACCTTGTCAGGGACATAGCACGGGGATCCTCCAGAGAGATGCAGGCAACAATATCTTGCCTTCAGGAGTCTTATGGTCCGTTCAATCACCCTCCTAGTTTGACCATGTGCCTCATTATAACGCCTTTCTGCATCTGTCCTGGGATTTCTCACAGGTGTCAGGAGCCATTGCATGTTTGGGTAGCCAGAATCCCCTGCAAAAGTGGGCGAAAGAGGGTTGAAACACACACTATCTATTTGCATACAGCCTGCCAGTCAGCTATGTAACTGATCCAGTGTCATACACACTCACCTATGAGCCAAGCTCTGTCCCCCTGTAGTTGTCCCATCATGTGTGGCACACTGTTGTTTCTCAGGACAAATGAATCATGGACTGATCCTGGGAACCTTGCATTGACATGTGGATGTACTGATCAGCATTACACACCAATTGTACATGGAGTGATAGTTTTTACGATTCCAAAACACCTGTTCATTTACTCTTGGGGGTATGAGGGCTATGTGGGTACATCAATGGCACCTATCACATGGGGGACATTTGCAAAAGCATAGAATCCAGATTTGATGGTGGTGAGATCAGCCCTTTGGGAAAACTGGACATAACTTTGCAGGTGTTGCACAAATGCATTCAGGAAATTGGACAAGATGTGGCTGAACATTGGCTGAGATCCCCCGGCAGCCATGGCCACTGTCACTTGGAATGAGCCTGTGGACAAAAAATGGAGAACAGATATTACCTGCACAGTTGTAGGTCCGGCATGGTGATTCCTATTAGCTGGCTTCAGAACAGGTTCTATTTCTGCACAGAGTTCCAGAAATAGGTGTAGCTCGATTCAGGTGGTAATTTATGATGATGGGATGTTCCTCCATGGTGGCCAGATCTCCCTGGGCTCTGTAAACAGATGGGGCTCTCCCTCGCCACATGGGTCTGTACCCATGAGGGAGGAAAAAAGACACATTGAGTTGGGACTTACACTTGCATCCCATGGTGACAGAATTCATGTTTTACATGCAACACAAATGGACCTCACTCAGAAGACACAAAGAAGGAACTAATCTTATCAGGCTAATGTGTGGTGAGGTGTCTCAGTCATAATGGCATCACAATGTAGACACTCTTCCCACCATGATTCCATGTGGAGGACCAGTACTCATGTCAGTACTCGACGAAGGGGAGAGGGAGTGGAGCCATGGATAAGGCCCCCAGCCAGGCTATGGAGGCGTGTTGGGTGCAAATTGGCAGCCTCCTGCCATACAGGTGGTTTAGTGTGGAAGTGACTTCATTCCACTGCCATTACTCGTCATGGCGGTAGGCGTAGTTCACTGCCGTGCTCCTGAGCATTGGATAACATGGTTGTCACTGGTGAAGCTGGGCCAATCATGATCCCTGCCACCGGTGATGGTGCACACCCCCTCGGAATCTACCGGCGTTTTGAAATGCTCTTGACATTTGACTCCTGCACTACGAGAAGGGAAGAACTCCACTGCATGTGCTGCTGTGTCCTGACTCTGGTCCCTGAGATGCCACATGTTGCATGGGAACGGACCCTGGCCTTCACCGTGGAGGAGCTGGAGAAGCTGGTGGACAGGGTCCTACCCCTGTATACCAAGCTGTATGGGCGACCAGAGGAGCAGGTGAGTTGCTATTAGTCCTCCTTAGATATGTGTGAATGTGGTGGATGCCTGTATGCATTTTTGTTGGCTGCGTGAATGCTCATCCGGACTGTGTCTGCAGTTTTTGTCTTGGAAATTGTCCATATGTATGTCTCCATGGGCCATGTCAGGTTGAACGGGCATGGCATTTGTGTATGGGGCACCCACACTGAAGCCTGTTTCTTTACTCTGTGTGTCCCATGCAGTTCAGCGCCCATCAGAAGGGACTGTGGCAATCCATCGCCAAGGAAGTGCAGTCCCTGGGGATCTATAACCGGCGGAGCACCCACTGCAGGAAGCGGTGGGAGGACCTGAGGCACTGGGCCAGGAAGACCGGAGAGGCCCAGCTGGGGAAGGCCTCCCAATGAGGGAGGGGTGCCCGTCGGACCCTGACCCCCCAATGGCCCTCATTCTGGCGGTGGCCTTTCCAGATTGGGATGGACGCTTGAAGGCAGCACAGCAGCCACATGGGGGTGAGTACCAAAACTGTTGTGATGCCACTATGATGAGTGTAGTTAGGTGCTAAGGGGTGCATGCATAGTAGTGCCAGGCACATTGACAGGTGTGTCCCTGCAGTCCTTTCCCCCGCCACTGGATAGTGTCCTAGTTAGTTTTGGCTGGGTCTGTAGGCCTGTGAGGGGGTCCCCTGTTTGGGCCATTGTATTCAATGTAGCCTCCTGGACTTGCAGATGTGTTGACTTGGCAACTTCTCTCATTGGTTCACTTTACAAAGTGTATCAGAGTAGTGGGGCAGGATGGGAATGTAGTGTAATGTGGGGCCATGCCTACCAGTCTGGGGCACATTTATAACATGTGTTGTGTTTATGGAGCGTTAGTGCCTGAGCTGGGTGGGAGTGTATGTGTCCTGACTGTAGGAGGCTGGACTGGCTTGTGGTGAGTACCAAGGGGTACTTGCACCTTGCACCAGGCCCAGTTATCCCTTATTAGTGTATAGGGTGTCTAGCAGCTTAGGCTGATAGATAATGGTAGCTTAGCAAAGCAGCTCAGGCTGAACTAGGAGACGTGTGAAGCTACTACAGTACCACTTAGTGTCATATGCACAATATCATAAGAAAACACAATACACAGTTATACTAAAAATAAAGGTACTTTATTTTTATGACAATATGCCAAAGTATCTTAGAGTGTACCCTCAGTGAGAGGATAGGAAATATACACAAGATATATATACACAATAGCAAAAATATGCAGTATAGTCTTAGAAAACAGTGCAAACAATGTATAGTTACAATAGGATGCAATGGGGAAACATAGGGATAGGGGCAACACAAACCATATACTCCAGAAGTGGAATGCGAACCACGAATGGACCCCAAACCTATGTGACCTTGTAGAGGGTCGCTGGGACTATTAGAAAATAGTGAGAGTTAGCAAAATAACCCCCCCCAAGACCCTGAAAAGTGAGTGCAAAGTGCACCAAAGTTCCCCTAAGGACAAAATAGTCGTGTTAGAGGGAGAATGCAAGGAAAACACAAATCAGCAATGCAACAACGATGGATTCCTGTCTGAAGGTACCTGTGGAACAAGGGGACCAAGTCCAAAAGTCACAAGCAGCTCGGAGATGGGCAGATGCCCAAGAAATGCCAGCGGTTGGTGCAAAGAAGCTCTTACTAGGCTGAAGAACTGTGAATACTGCAGGAACGACAAGGGCTAGAGACTTCCCCTTTAGAGGATGGATCCCCCACGCCTTGGAGAGTCGTGCAGAAGTGTTTTCCCGCCGGATGGACGCCAACAAGCCTTGCTACACGCAAATCGTGCGTTTGGCGTTTTTGGACGCTGCTGGGGCCCAGGAGGGACCAGAAGGTCGCAAATTGGACCTGCAAAGAGAGGGGACGTCGAGCAAGACAAAGAGCCCTCACTGAAGCAGGTAGCACCCGGAGAAGTGCCAGAAACAGGCACTACGAGGATGCGTGAAACGGTGCTCGCCGAAGTTGCACAAAGGAGTCCCACGTCGCCGGAGACCAACTTAGAAAGTCGTGCAATGCAGGTTAGAGTGCCGTGGACCCAGGCTTGGCTGTGCACGAAGGATTTCCGCCGGAAGTGCACAGGGGCCGGAGTAGCTTGCAAAGTCGCGGTTCCCAGCAATGCAGCCCAGCGAGGTGAGGCAAGGACTTACCTCCACCAAACTTGGGCTGAAGAGTCACTGGACTGTGGGGGTCACTTGGACGGTGTCGCTGGATTCGAGGGACCTCGCTCGTCGTGCTGAGAGGAGACCCAAGGGACCGGAGATGCAGCTTTTTGGTGCCTGCGGTTGCAGGGGGAAGATTCCGTCGACCCACGGGAGATTTCTTCGGAGCTTCTGGTGCAGAGAGGAGGCAGACTACCCCCACAGCATGCACAAGCAGGAAAACAGTCGAGAAGGCGGCAGGATCAGCGTTACAGAGTTGCAGTAGTCGTCTTTGCTACTATGTTGCAGGTTTGCAGGCTTCCAGCGCGGTCAGCGGTCGATTCCTTATCAGAAGGTGAAGAGGGAGATGCAGAGGAACTCGGCTGAGCTCATGCATTCGTTATCTAAAGTTTCCCCAGAGACAGAGACCCTAAATAGCCAGAAAAGAGGGTTTGGCTACCTAGGAGAGAGGAAAGGCTACTAACACCTGAAGGAGCCTATCACAAGGAGTCTCTGACGTCACCTGGTGGCACTGGCCACTCAGAGCAGTCCAGTGTGCCAGCAGCACCTCTGTTTCCAAGATGGCAGAGGTCTGGAGCACACTGGAGGAGCTCTGGACACCTCCCAGGGGAGGTGCAGGTCAGGGGAGTGGTCACTCCCCTTTCCTTTGTCCAGTTTCGCGCCAGAGCAGGGGCTAAGGGGTCCCTGAACCGGTGTAGACTGGCTTATGCAGAATTGGGCACCTCTGTGCCCAACAAAGCATTTCCAGAGGCTGGGGGAGGCTACTCCTCCCCTGCCTTCACACCATTTTCCAAAGGGAGAGGGTGTCACACCCTCTCTCAGAGGAAGTTCTTTGTTCTGCCATCCTGGGCCAGGCCTGGCTGGACCCCAGGAGGGCAGCTGCCTGTCTGAGGGGTTGGCAGCAGCAGCAGCTGCAGAGAAACCCCAGGAAGGGCAGTCTGGCAGTACCAGGGTCTGTGCTACAGACCACTGGGATCATGGAATTGTACCAACAATGCCAGGATGGCATAGAGGGGGCAATTCCATGATCATAGACATGTTACATGGCCATATTCGGAGTTACCATGGTGAAGCTACATATAGGTAGTGACCTATATGTAGTGCACGCGTGTAATGGTGTCCCCGCACTCACAAAGTTCAGTGAATTGGCTCTGAACAATGTGGGGGCACCTTGGCTAGTGCCAGGGTGCCCTCACACTAAGTAACTTTGCACCTAACCTTTACCAGGTAAAGGTTAGACATATAGGTGACTTATAAGTTACTTAAGTGCAGTGTAAAATGGCTGTGAAATAACGTGGACGTTATTTCACTCAGGCTGCAGTGGCAGGCCTGTGTAAGAATTGTCAGAGCTCCCTATGGGTGGTAAAAGAAATGCTGCAGCCCATAGGGATCTCCTGGAACCCCAATACCCTGGGTACCTCAGTACCATATACTAGGGAATTATAAGGGTGTTCCAGTAAGCCAATGTAAATTGGTAAAAATGGTCACTAGCCTGTCAGTGACAATTTGGAAAGAAATGAGAGAGCATAACCACTGAGGTTCTGGTTAGCAGAGCCTCAGTGAGACAGTTAGGCACCACACAGGGAACATACACATGCACACCTATGAGCACTGGGGCCCTGTGTGACAGGGTCCCAGTGACACATACATATAGGCCACAAACCTATGAGCACTGGGGTCCTGACCAGCAGGATCCCAGTGACACATAACAACCATACTGAAAACATGGTGTTTTCACTATGAGCACTGAGGCCTGGCTATCAGGATCCCAGTGAGACAGTGAAAACAGTGACAAACACCCTGACATACACTCACAAACAGGCCAAAAGTGGGGGTAACAAGGCTAGAAAGAGGCTACCTTCTCACACAACCCCCCCCCAAACGAAGGACAATAAGGCTAACCTTGGCCAGTTGAGACTTAATTGTCTAAGTGGTGATAAGTAGAGAGTAGCTCTGCAATAGACTGGTTACTCCCTTTATCATCCACTATATGGTTACTTCCCTGTGGGGATGTAAACCACCCTGTTTGAAGTTTTTTAGCTAAGCAACAATGTGAAGATGTATTTTCAGAGTTTCTATCAGTAAGTTTTAGTTTAGAGCAGTGGGAATTGTCCACTGAACCTATTTGTAGTGATGGAAATGCCAGACAGGGATGCTGTCTCAGAAAAGCCATAGCTGGGCAAAAACTTTGTCCATCTGGCTGGAAGAGAGAACAGGGATGCTGTTTCTCTTGAGTTGGAGCAGGGCAGGGATGCTGTCCTATGAGCTCCACACTAGGGCAGGGATGCTGTCCTAAGTGTTGTGAGGTAGTGCAGGGTTTCTGCACTAAAGTTTCTCTGGAAGGGTTGGAGGGATGCTCCATGTTAACTAAAATGGTGCTGTTTTTCTCACCAATGTTAGTTATCCCACAGAGAGGTACTTCCACCTCAGGGAGTCCAGCTTTGCCAGCTGATGATTCCCTTAGAACAGGTGCCACCCCAGGAGAGGTTTCTCCCACCACAGGAATAGTATCCTGAATGGTAGGGTGGTTAGGGGATACTGTGATACCCTTTTTACCTGTTGATGGAGAGGGATCCTGAGTTTTCAGGCCTTCTCTCCTTTGCTTTTTCATTTCACTTGAAATGAGAGGGAACAATTCCTCAGGGATGCCCAGCATGGCTGCATGGGCATAAAACTCTACATCAGCCCAACCTGAGGCCTCTAGGTCATTACCTAAGAGACAGTCTACAGGTAAGCTAGGTGATACCACCACCTGCTTAGGGCCAGTAACTCCACCCCAACTAAACTGAATTATAGCTAAGGGAAGAAACTTAGTGGAGTTATGGACATCAATAATCTTATACTGTTGTCCAATGATGTGTTGTTCAGGAGGCACTAGGTTTTCAGTCACCAAAGTGAAACTGGCACCTGTGTCCCTGTAGGCCAAGGCCTCAACACCATTTATTGAAACTGTCTGCCTGTACTTATCCATTGTAAGGGGACAAGCAGCCAGTGTGGCAAGGCCAATGCCACTAGGTGTGACAGAAACTGTCTTGGGACTGATTACATCAGTTTCCACTATGGACCCATAAGTGAACCCAACTACACCCTTTGCTTGACTGTTGCCAGCAGTCCCACCACTAGTACCACTACTGCTAGGGGCACTAGAGCTTGATGTATTAGTGGTGGTAGGCTCAGGGGGTTTACCTGGACAGGACTTATCCCCTGGCCTATGGCCTCTGTTTTTACACACAAAGCACCAAGGCTTTTTAATGTGTGCAGGTTGGGAAGAAGAGGAAGAATTTGTTTTATCCCCACCCTCTGAAGAGTGTTTAAGATTTGAAGTGGGATCTTTGGTTTTACCCTTATCCCCATGCTTATCTTGAGATTTTTCACCATCTTTCTTCTTATTGCCATCTTTGTCACCCCCTGTATGAACTTTTCTGTTCACCCTTGTTCTGACCCATTTGTCTGCCTTCTTTCCCAATTCTTGGGGAGAGGTCAGATCAGAGTCTACCAGGTACTGGTGCAACAAATCAGACACACAATTATTAAGTATATGCTCTCTCAGGATTGTGTTATACAGGCTTTCATAATCAGTAACTTTACTGCCATGTAACCACCCCTCCAAGGCCTTCACTGAATGGTCAATGAAATCAACCCAGTCTTGTGAAGACTCCTTTTTGGTCTCTCTGAACTTTATCCTGTACTGTTCAGTGGTTAAGCCATAACCATCCAGGAGTGCATTCTTAAGAACTGTAAAATTATTGGCATCACTTTCTTTCACAGTAAGGAGTCTATCCCTACCCTTTCCACTAAATGATAGCCATAGGATAGCAGCCCACTGCTTTTGAGGGACATCCTGTACAGCACAGGCCCTCTCAAGTGCAGCAAACCACTTGTTAATGTCATCCCCCTCCTTGTAAGGGGGAACTATCTTATGCAGATTCCTGGAATCATGCTCTTTTGCAGGATGACTATGGGGAATACTGCTGCTGCCACCATGGGTATCTAAACCCATCTTCTGTCTTTCCCTCTCTATTTCTAAAGACTGTCTATCCAAATCCAGCTGTTGCTTCTTGAGCTTCAGTCTGGTTTGTTCCACTCTCAATCTATTGAGCTCCCTTTCTAACAATCTGTCATCAGGGTGGGTGGGAGGGACATTTCTAGATACAGAGGTATGATGGGAATGAACAGAAGGAGACCTGTCCCTTACCAAGGGCACCCTAACAGCTTGGCTACCAGCATAATGTGAGAGCACATCATCAGTATGATGTGATTCAACCTCTGTACCAACTATGCTAGACTGTCTAGTAATGGGCAGGCTGAGAAGTTTCTTTCCTGAACCTTTTCCTGGGGGGGTCCCTGGATCAGATTGAGAACCATTAGCTACTTTTTCTACAGATTGGGCACTTATGGCCTTATCCTGTACTCTAAGCATATTAATTAACAGTTCTAAGGAAGGATTCTTCCCTACACTCAAACCTCTCTCTATGCAGAGACTCCTTGCTCCTTTCCAGCTAAGGTGATCATATGCAAGTTTGGACAGTTCAACATTTTTTCCTGTGCCAGACATTTTTAGAGAGAGTTAAAGTGATAGACAAAGAGAAAAAAGTTTTCAGAACTTTTTTGGAAAGACAGAAAAAAACTTTTTAAACTTTTAAGAACTTTTTGAAAGTTTAGAAGTACTTTTCAGCACTTAGAAAAGAGTGAAAAGAGGAAATGCAAAACTTTTTGGCTATGTGTATATACACTGACCTTGTTTTGTATATTTTTCTCTTATGAAAAGTACAATGACAAGAGTGGTAAGTAGTCTCAAGCACTTATCCCACCACTGCACAACCAATGTAGGAGGCTGGACTGGCTTGTGGTGAGTACCAAGGGGTACTTGCACCTTGCACCAGGCCCAGTTATCCCTTATTAGTGTATAGGGTGTCTAGCAGCTTAGGCTGATAGATAATGGTAGCTTAGCAAAGCAGCTCAGGCTGAACTAGGAGACGTGTGAAGCTACTACAGTACCACTTAGTGTCATATGCACAATATCATAAGAAAACACAATACACAGTTATACTAAAAATAAAGGTACTTTATTTTTATGACAATATGCCAAAGTATCTTAGAGTGTACCCTCAGTGAGAGGATAGGAAATATACACAAGATATATATACACAATAGCAAAAATATGCAGTATAGTCTTAGAAAACAGTGCAAACAATGTATAGTTACAATAGGATGCAATGGGGAAACATAGGGATAGGGGCAACACAAACCATATACTCCAGAAGTGGAATGCGAACCACGAATGGACCCCAAACCTATGTGACCTTGTAGAGGGTCGCTGGGACTATTAGAAAATAGTGAGAGTTAGCAAAATAACCCCCCCCAAGACCCTGAAAAGTGAGTGCAAAGTGCACCAAAGTTCCCCTAAGGACAAAATAGTCGTGTTAGAGGGAGAATGCAAGGAAAACACAAATCAGCAATGCAACAACGATGGATTCCTGTCTGAAGGTACCTGTGGAACAAGGGGACCAAGTCCAAAAGTCACAAGCAGCTCGGAGATGGGCAGATGCCCAAGAAATGCCAGCGGTTGGTGCAAAGAAGCTCTTACTAGGCTGAAGAACTGTGAATACTGCAGGAACGACAAGGGCTAGAGCCTTCCCCTTTAGAGGATGGATCCCCCACGCCTTGGAGAGTCGTGCAGAAGTGTTTTCCCGCCGGATGGACGCCAACAAGCCTTGCTACACGCAAATCGTGCGTTTGGCGTTTTTGGACGCTGCTGGGGCCCAGGAGGGACCAGAAGGTCGCAAATTGGACCTGCAAAGAGAGGGGACGTCGAGCAAGACAAAGAGCCCTCACTGAAGCAGGTAGCACCCGGAGAAGTGCCAGAAACAGGCACTACGAGGATGCGTGAAACGGTGCTCGCCGAAGTTGCACAAAGGAGTCCCACGTCGCCGGAGACCAACTTAGAAAGTCGTGCAATGCAGGTTAGAGTGCCGTGGACCCAGGCTTGGCTGTGCACGAAGGATTTCCGCCGGAAGTGCACAGGGGCCGGAGTAGCTTGCAAAGTCGCGGTTCCCAGCAATGCAGCCCAGCGAGGTGAGGCAAGGACTTACCTCCACCAAACTTGGGCTGAAGAGTCACTGGACTGTGGGGGTCACTTGGACGGTGTCGCTGGATTCGAGGGACCTCGCTCGTCGTGCTGAGAGGAGACCCAAGGGACCGGAGATGCAGCTTTTTGGTGCCTGCGGTTGCAGGGGGAAGATTCCGTCGACCCACGGGAGATTTCTTCGGAGCTTCTGGTGCAGAGAGGAGGCAGACTACCCCCACAGCATGCACAAGCAGGAAAACAGTCGAGAAGGCGGCAGGATCAGCGTTACAGAGTTGCAGTAGTCGTCTTTGCTACTATGTTGCAGGTTTGCAGGCTTCCAGCGCGGTCAGCGGTCGATTCCTTATCAGAAGGTGAAGAGGGAGATGCAGAGGAACTCGGCTGAGCTCATGCATTCGTTATCTAAAGTTTCCCCAGAGACAGAGACCCTAAATAGCCAGAAAAGAGGGTTTGGCTACCTAGGAGAGAGGAAAGGCTACTAACACCTGAAGGAGCCTATCACAAGGAGTCTCTGACGTCACCTGGTGGCACTGGCCACTCAGAGCAGTCCAGTGTGCCAGCAGCACCTCTGTTTCCAAGATGGCAGAGGTCTGGAGCACACTGGAGGAGCTCTGGACACCTCCCAGGGGAGGTGCAGGTCAGGGGAGTGGTCACTCCCCTTTCCTTTGTCCAGTTTCGCGCCAGAGCAGGGGCTAAGGGGTCCCTGAACCGGTGTAGACTGGCTTATGCAGAATTGGGCACCTCTGTGCCCAACAAAGCATTTCCAGAGGCTGGGGGAGGCTACTCCTCCCCTGCCTTCACACCATTTTCCAAAGGGAGAGGGTGTCACACCCTCTCTCAGAGGAAGTTCTTTGTTCTGCCATCCTGGGCCAGGCCTGGCTGGACCCCAGGAGGGCAGCTGCCTGTCTGAGGGGTTGGCAGCAGCAGCAGCTGCAGAGAAACCCCAGGAAGGGCAGTCTGGCAGTACCAGGGTCTGTGCTACAGACCACTGGGATCATGGAATTGTACCAACAATGCCAGGATGGCATAGAGGGGGCAATTCCATGATCATAGACATGTTACATGGCCATATTCGGAGTTACCATGGTGAAGCTACATATAGGTAGTGACCTATATGTAGTGCACGCGTGTAATGGTGTCCCCGCACTCACAAAGTTCAGTGAATTGGCTCTGAACAATGTGGGGGCACCTTGGCTAGTGCCAGGGTGCCCTCACACTAAGTAACTTTGCACCTAACCTTTACCAGGTAAAGGTTAGACATATAGGTGACTTATAAGTTACTTAAGTGCAGTGTAAAATGGCTGTGAAATAACGTGGACGTTATTTCACTCAGGCTGCAGTGGCAGGCCTGTGTAAGAATTGTCAGAGCTCCCTATGGGTGGTAAAAGAAATGCTGCAGCCCATAGGGATCTCCTGGAACCCCAATACCCTGGGTACCTCAGTACCATATACTAGGGAATTATAAGGGTGTTCCAGTAAGCCAATGTAAATTGGTAAAAATGGTCACTAGCCTGTCAGTGACAATTTGGAAAGAAATGAGAGAGCATAACCACTGAGGTTCTGGTTAGCAGAGCCTCAGTGAGACAGTTAGGCACCACACAGGGAACATACACATGCACACCTATGAGCACTGGGGCCCTGTGTGACAGGGTCCCAGTGACACATACATATAGGCCACAAACCTATGAGCACTGGGGTCCTGACCAGCAGGATCCCAGTGACACATAACAACCATACTGAAAACATGGTGTTTTCACTATGAGCACTGAGGCCTGGCTATCAGGATCCCAGTGAGACAGTGAAAACAGTGACAAACACCCTGACATACACTCACAAACAGGCCAAAAGTGGGGGTAACAAGGCTAGAAAGAGGCTACCTTCTCACACTGACATGTACATATTTTCTGTAATTTACATACTTCTTTCTTGTTTTGTCCCCTGTGCTCTTGTGTCCCTGTGTACTTTATCATCATCTGGTGAGGGAGCTGAGGCACTGGCAAGTGGGGATGCTGCAGCCCACGGGACCATTGTGGCAGAGTCCACAGATGCCAAGGGGACCAGTGGGTTGGAGGGTGAGGGGAGTACCACAGGGGAGGCAACTACCACTGGAGGTAGTGACTCCAATACCTCCTCTGATGACAGCTCCCTGGTGGGAGCTGACCCTACTGGGCCCACCCATTCTTTGCCATCTTCTGCCGCCCCCATACCATCACACCCTCCCAGTAGCTCCCCAAAGAGTTGCCCGGGCCCGCTCACCCAGGAGGGTGGGCATCTCCTTCACCCCAGGCACCTCATCTCCTGCTCCAGTCAGCCCTGCTGCCCTCAAAGAGGAGGCTATTGACCTCCTGAGAACCATCTCTGTAGGGCAGACAACCATCATGAATGGCATCCAGGGGCTAGGATCCCAGATGCAGCGATGAGATCTTTTCAGGCTCTGGCCTCCTCTTTGATGACAGCCAGTGTCCCTGGTCTCTCTGTCCCCCCTCCCACCACCTCTATCCCTTTCAAGCACCCCTCTCCCTTCACCCATCCTAAGCACACATACAGACAGCCATGAAAACAGATCAACACACAAGAAGAAAACAGAGAAACACAAGCACCACTCTTCCCACCACAAGCAGGCACACACCCAACATACCAAAGCAGACACAACAACATCCACCTCAACCACTGTCAACCTCCCCCGCCTCCCTGTCTGTCACCTCACCATGCACACCCACATTCACTGCACTCTCAGTCACTGATGCTGCCCCCATTCTTGCAGTCACCACAACAGCTGACATCCAGTCATGCACTCCAGGCACCACACCTGCACTGACCACGACTATATTCACAGACAGTTGCCGCACACTCACCAGACCTGCAGACACCCACACAACATCCATAAACACTGGCAGCATGTCTTCTCCCACTGTGTCCACCCCCTCCTCCCAAAACACTCAAACACTCACACTCATCCACACCACACGCATCCACCATACATAAACAGACTAAACAGGCACCTGCATCCACGTCCAGCACACCTATACCTCATACCACCACTCCCTCAACCTCCACTCCCAGACCTGGCTCCAAAATCCCTCCAACTGCACCTAAGAAGCTTTTCCTCTCTCGTGTTGACCTGCTTGAACCACTTGGCCCACCCCGCCTTATCCCTAAATGTTCCTAAGCCCTCACCCAGTCCACTCCTTCCTCTTCAAAGTCCTCAACAGTCCGCCCTTCCCTTTCCCATGCACCTTCCCCAGGGATGAAGAACCCTGTGCTGCCCCAGGACTCTCTGCCACCCCCTGGTCCAGGCCCACCCCCCTCCTTCCAAGGTCAAGCCCAAATCCTCTCCACCTCCTACACCTAAGCCCAAGACCCCTGCTTCCAAACATGACCACCCCGCCACCCCCCTGCCACTGATCCCTGAGGTGCATGGCTGCCCCATAGATGCCCTTTCTCAGTGGAGTTTCCCTTGCTATCGTAGGAGTCAAGTGTGTCCTATATTTGCCCTTCCGTGACTTGTACATATGGACTGGCATATGGTCTTGTTTGTACATATATTTTTAATCCAGTTGGAGTAAATTTTAGTGCCCAGCAGTCCTAATAGCACAATATTGACCCGTTGTGCAGTGTTTCACTGTGGGGGTGTTGTGTGCACAGGTGTGTGCACTGGTGCAGGTATTTGTTGGCTTGTGTCTGGTAAGTACATCTTGTTATAGTATGTATGGCTGTGGATGGTGGGAGGGGTTGAGAATGCGTTGCGGTGTAAGTGGGGTGGGTGGTTGTGTAACTGTGCCCTTTCCTCCAATGTGTACCAGGCTGCTGTACTTACCGTTGTCGTCTTCATCGTCGGTCACGGTCCTGGAGAAATATGGCAAGGAGATGCACTGGGATTATTTCCAACTCTCGCTCCATGTTGGCATTGGCATGTTCTGTGAGCCTCCAGTGAGTGTTTCCCTTTATATGGGTTGTTTCCACCAAGCATTGCGTGGCGGTGGTTCCCGCCCCGGAGCTGAGAGTGGTTTGGTGTTTCATTATTTGGTGGGCGGGTAGGGCCTTTCCTCGGGCTGAAGTTGGCCTCCCCCGTCATCGGCGGGACTACCAAAATGGCAGTGGGTGGATGGCCTGCTGCCTGTTTCCCATGTGCTTCATTATTTGGTGGTCCAGACCACCAGCCTGTTGGCTGTAGTTACCGCCACCACCGGCGGTGCGGTGTTTCCCGCCATGTTCATAATGACCACCTACGTCTCTATATTCTGAAGTTTTTGTTCTTATATACACAATCCTACTAACCTCGTAGGACCTGTATATAAATGTGATGACATTTGGGTGCCCCAAAGACTGAGCAGGCAGCAGCATTCTGAACCATTTCAAAGTGCTTGAGTATTATCAGAGAGGTGGATCACAGAACTTAGTTTCCGTAATCGATGCATGTTTGAATATGTGCATTGATCATGGGGATATGGTGGCACTTGTCCACGAAAGGGAGGATTTCATTGATTTTTTTTAGAAGGTAAAATCAGGTTTGGGTGATTTTATTACACGAGGGCCAAATGTCAAGTTTGGGTCCAGACCAGGATGCCAAGAGTAACATAAGACACCACGGGCCATATTTATACTTTTCGACGCACAACTGCGCCAACGCGTCAAAAGATTTAACGCTGGCTAACGCCATTCTGAAGCGCCATGCGGGCGCCGTATTTATTCAATGACGTTAGCCGGCGTTAGCCGGCGGAGCTGCCTGGTGTGCGTGAAAAAAAATGACTTACACCAGGCAGCGCCGGCGTAGGGGAAAATGGAGCTTGGGCGTCCAAAAATGGGGCAAGTCAGGCAGAGGCAAAATTTTCGCCTCAACCCGATTTGCGCCATTTTTTTTTTACTCCCAACCCCCATTGTAATGACTCCTGTCTTAGCAAAGACAGGAGTCATGCCCCCTTGCCCAATGGCCATGCCCAGGGGACTTATGTCCCCTGGGCATGGTCATTGAGCATAGTGGCATGTAGGGGGGCACAAATCAGGCCCCCCTATGAAACAAACAAAAAAAAATAATACTTACCAGCACTTACCTTAATGTCCCAAGGGTGGGTCCCTCCATCCTTGGGCGTCCTCCTGGGGTGGGCAAGGGTGGCAGGGGGTGTCCCTGGGGGCATGGGAGGGCACCTCTGGGCTCCTTCCGAGCCCACAGGTCCCTTAACGCCTGCCCTGACCAGGCGCTAAAAAATGACGCAAAAGCGGCTGGACGTAATTTTTTTTGACCCGCCCACTCCCGGGCGTCAGTTTTGCCCGGGAGTATAAATACGGCGCACATGCCTCGGAGTCATTTTTTAGACGGGAACGCCTACCTTGCATATCATTAACGCAAGGAAGGTGTCCACGCTAAAAAATGACGCAAACTCCATGAACTTTGGCGCTAGATGCGTCTAACGCCAAAGTATAAATATGGAGTTCGTTTTGCGTCGAATTTGCGTTAAAACAAACAACGCAAATCCGGCGCTAACAGAGTATAAATATGGCCCCACATTTTTCAAATTCTATGGAGACAGTGGAGAAACTAACCCAGAATATGCTCAAGATATCTGAAACTGTTCAATTGATCCTGGCATGCCTCATAATATGTTATCCTATAGGTCCACCTCTTTAACTCTCCTACATTGGACAAGCAATCTTTACCTATCATGTCAGGTAGGAGTATGATGGAGCACCTTGAATCTGGGGCCTCACATCCTATTTCCACTGTTCCTAATTCACCCTTACTGTGCCTTAATCTTGGTTTTAATTGTCATTTGGGGCCAGATGTAGGTAGCTAGAATTTTGCGAATCGGAAATAGCGACTCCATGCGAATCGCTATTTCTGACTCGCAAAATCAAATTCAAGGAATTTTTGCGATACCAATTTGCGAGTTGCATAGGTGTCGCACCGCAATTTGCGACCTTCACTTTTGGCGAGGTCGCAATTTGCGACCTCGCTAAAAGCGAGATCGCAATTTGCGAGAAGGGTGTCGCAAATTGCGACTGACTCGCAAATTGTCTGCAGGTGCAGCACAACAGTTTGGAAACCCACTTCCTGGCTCTTGGTGATGACATCAGAACCAGGAAGTCATCAAATACACCTGGGAGGAGGGAGGACCACACCCATTCCAAACTCCTGTGCCACACCCAGGAGAGAGGAGCTGCAGCAACAATGGAGGAGACAGGCAGTGCTGGCAGGAGGAGTAAAGTGAAGTATTCCGACAAAGAGCTGGAGGTGCTGACTGAAGAATGCTGCCTGCACCACGATTAACTTTTTGGGAAGGCAGCAATGAGTATTCCAGTCACTCAAAAGAAAAGGATATATCTGCAGATCCAAGACAATATAAATGCCATAGGGGTGAGCCACCGCACCCTTGAGGAAATTCGGAAACGGTGGTACGACCTGCGCTCCAGGACGAAGGAGAGGGTTGCGGAGCGCATGAGGGAGATGAGGGGCACCGGAGGAGACCCATCCACCGTCCCACCACCCACAGCCCTGGAAAGCATGATTGAGGAGACCCTGGAGCCAGAGGCCGTCATTGGCATGGGAGAAGTGGACAGTTCAGCGCCAGGGACATCCAAAAGTGAGTACCATGAGATATGCATTGACACCCACAAATGCAGTATACGCAATATCCCAGTACACAGCAGCAGGCACCACCACACTAGCTCCATTCCAGTCTAGCAACCTCTGGCAAATGTTTATTATGAGGCATAAAACAGATGTGAGAGACTGACAGTGTATCCCCTATGACCCACAGGTCTCCCACAAGACACCCTCAGCAGCGACATCAGGCAGGGAGGAGAACATGGGCCAGAGACACTACAGGAGGCTGCTGGTGAAATTGCTGGGCCCAGCAGGACACCACCAGGGTCCATAGAGGAACAACCACAGGACATTAGGGCAGCTGAAACAACCCCAGGGCCCAGCCCCTCAGAGGGGCAATCAGAGCCAGCAGCTGGACGAATGCGCAGGCGCCGGAGCAGTCTTCGCTGGCTTGGAGGCATCCCTCATCCATGGTCAGCGCCATTAAAACAGACAATTAAGGACCATCACCAGAACCCTCAATGGAATGCAGAGCAGCATGACACATGGGCTGGCAAATGTGAACAGTCAGTTCCACACAATGAATGAACATTTGGGGGATTTGACACAGGCCATCCGACATCTGGTGACTGAACTAGTGGCAGAACGAGGACATGCAAGGTGCAGGGAGCGCCACACAGCGGCACGTTTTGACCGCCTGGCTGCATCAATTGGGCATCTTGCCACCAATACTACAGGCCTCTCAAGACGGACAGTCAGCCTACAGGTGGAACTTGGGCACTTTGCTGGCGATGTGGCGCGAGGACTTGGCCACATCAGCCATGCGGTGGACCTTATGGAAAGTAGGCAGGCTTCAAGGAGCACAGGGGAGACCCCTCAGGACAGCAAGGAGGGGTCAACCATCAGTAGCGTGTCTGCCAGTGAGTCCCGTGTGCTACCGAGTAGTAGTGCACGGCAGGGGTCAGGGGACCCACCAGGGATGAGCCATGGTGGCCGCTCTGGGAGGAGGGTGTGAGCCGCCAGACAGCACTGTACATGAGGCACATGAATTCTAATGTGTCTTCATTGCAATTGGACAATTACAGACTGTGACATACAGCACTTTTCTCTTTCCATATAGTTTAGTAATAAAAATATTTTGTTTGTTTCACTACACAACTAGGCTATGTGTGTCTGACATTAGTGAGTGTGGTCACGGTTGCCACGTACCTGCCAAAGTATTGGGTTGCAATGTGGTTCCGTCTCTGTCTGCCTTCATTTGCGATGCTTCTATCCCCAGACTGTCGGTGTGGTAGCTCTTGCTCCTCATCCTCAGTGTCTGTGTCTTCAGGGGTGAGATGTAGCCCACGTCTGGTGGCAATGTTGTGGAGGATGGCACAGGCGGCAACTATCTTGCATGCTGTTTCAGGGGCATACTGGAGTGCACCTCCACTTTTGTGGAGGCACCTGAATCTTGCCTTTAACAAGCCAAAGGTCCTCTAAATGACAGTTCTGGTCCGCTGATGTGCACTGTTATATCGCCTCTCGTTCTGATTGCCAGGTGTTAGGTACGGGGTAAGTATCCATGGTCTCAGGGCATATGACCTGTATGGAAGGCTTCAGGGTGTAGTCAGCAATACCCAATAGATATCCGTCTCCAAACTCCCCACGTTCTAGGCGTTGGTGTATCCCACTGTGCCTGAATATGTATGAGTCATGTGTACTCCCTGGAAATTTAGCTACAATGTCAGTAATGGCATTATGTGCATCACATACCACCTGGATGTTGAGAGAGTGAGTACATTTCCTATTACGGAACACATATTCCAGATTTGCAGGAGGGCAGATTTGTATATGTGTCCCGTCCACACACCCTATAACATGGGGGAAGTTGGCAATTCTGTAGAAGTCCCACTTGGTGCTGTTAATTTCTGCCTCATTCCTGGGTAGGTATATATATCTAGACATGTGTGTGAGTACGGCATCTAGGAATGATCCGAAGAATAGTGAGAGTGATCTTTGGGATACCCCACCAGCCACAGCAATCACCCCCTGATAGCTACCCGAGGCCAAGAGGTGCAGTGAGCATAGCACTTACACATGTGTAGGGATGGTGCTGCCGCACATTGTCTGTCGTTCAAGCTGAGGATTAAGTAGTTCAATTAATTCTAAAGTTGCTGCACTGCTCAGTCTTTATTTGTCATAAATCTCCTCCTCAGTTTGTTGAAATAGTGTCTGCCTGGTTCGGTATATCCTCTCCTGTCTCTGCCTCCTCCTCCTCCTCCTCTGCTGGGCGGCCTGGGCTCTCCTCCTCCATGCTATCACGTACAGTTCAGCCATTTTGAGTCACCCAGATGCCTTCTGGGTCTCCTTTTATACTTTGGTTCTGGTTACCACCTGCTCTGAATCAGTGGTAATCTGGATGTGCAAAATGGGCTTTTTGCGACTAGTCGCAATTTGCGACTGGCTTTTGCATATGGTTTGCGACTCGCAATTTGCGACTTCCTATTTGCGGGTCACAAAATCAGGTCGCAAATTTTGCGTATGAATGTCTCAGAGATAGCAACTACTGATAGGTTTTAACACTTCAGAATGACTCAAGTACCATAACTGTAGGACCAGAGAAAAATAATGTTGCCACAAATCTGATTAACCAGTCCCAGGATGCTTGTGTCCAGTCCAGGGAGGACCTGGCTTGGCAGTTCAGGCAGGACTGTTCCCATGGGGAGCGGGGTCAAGACTGATTTGCATATGGCTGGGTCTAAAGTGGGGTGGTGGGCAAAAATACAATCAATTAAACCCAGATCTTTGTGACTGGGGGTGAATGTTTACATTGTTCAGCATTTCATCCATCATTTGTTCTTTTTGCTTTTGTCACTCTACGTGGGAAAGGTATTCCCAGACATGGGTTCAGTGCTCACTGTGCCACTGGATTCAAGCTAGCCTGGCTGAGAAGCAGTGATACCCCAAAACCATTCCCAGGATGCTTGTTTCCAGTCCAGGTTGGACTGTTCCCATGGGGAGCAGGGTCAAGACTGATTTGCATATGGCTGGGTCCAAAGTGGGGTGTAGTGGTGGTCAAAAAAACAATGGATTAAACCCAGATCTTTGTGACTGGAGGTGAATGTTTACATTGTTCAGGATTCTGTCCATCATCACTTTATTTTTGAAACCCGGTAGAAGCAACAAAGAAAATACTTAGATGTGATTCAGCACAGCTATCACATTTTATACATCGAATTTCAACAGGTGTCAAAAACACTAATTACCATTGATGATGTTGAGAATGCTGCTGTTTCATCAGCTGTGACACTAAATCAGGTTTTCCATGTGTTGTGGTTGGTTATTTGTTAGAATAAAGAAAAAATATTAAATTCCATTATTGAGAGACTGTTATAATGGTTATATTTCACTATATTGAACGCTAAGAAATTTTCTAACATAAATATTGTGGCCTAAACATAATTTACAAATGTTTTGCTTCATTCGGTGTAGATTCCTGTTAACTCACAATTGGCAAACATTTTATAAACAATATTTAGGGCACAACAGAGTATATTCACAAAGACATTTTGGAGTAAGTAAAGTAGTACTCATGTAGCACTCTTTTATGTACTTTGAAATGTCTTTGAGTACTGGCACCAAATCAATGAGAATCAAAATAAAATGAGAGCATTCATATACATTTAGTACAAATAGAAAGGGCCGTGCCCGCTTTGCACTTTTATTAATAAGAAGATTCATGTTTTGCGGCTAATTTAGATAAACAAGTAGGGGTATGTAAAAGAGTATTCCCGTTATAATACTTCCTCTACTCATAAATGCTTACGTTACACAGCACCCACTTTTGTTAGACGATATATAAACCATAATATTCAGATTCCATACCATTATAATAAACTTTACAGCCAGTTAAGCTAATCCCAGCAGTCTTTGATATAAACAATATGCATCCCAGTCATCTGAATGGTGTGGTCTAACACTCGTATGCCTCTGGTCAAGGAAGAGATGCATGACTGACTCTAGCAAATGAGCAAATAACATGTTAGCAATGGCCATCTCCTCATTTAAATGTGATCTCAATTATGTGCAGCACTGCTTAGTGGTGCATATATTCTCAATGTATATATATTATAAAGATTATGTGTAGATGGTTAACAGTGAATGTGGAAAGTGATTTTCATCACAGAGGGGATCTGATTGACATCAAATAGATAAGTGGGGAGCTTGAGTTGTCTATGATGTAACTCAGAAGCCCTCAGTAAACAACATCCCCATTGTTCACTTTTTACCCATCTCTAATATTATGTAACATATGGCTCACAAAATTACCTCCCCTGCTTATAGAAGTATTGAGGAGCTATACATAACATGGCATCTCTTCCCTGCCCGAATGTAAAAAGAATATACCATGCCATCTGCCACTATCTTTGCCTTCCTTTCCCCTTTCCTTCTCTCCCAAAGCTGTGCTTCCTGCTTTCCTACACTACACTGACAGTCCTGTGAAAGTGGCCTGGCACCAAATCAATGACAGTAAGAATAAAATGAGAATATTCATATACATTTAGTACAGATAGAAAGGACTGTGCCCGCTTTGCACTATTAATAAGAACATGGTGACATAGCAACAGTGGGAAACAACTATGATTTCCCACTGTTGCTACATCATAGCAGTGACTAACCAGATTTCTATTTTACATTCATCCATTCTAGTGCTCAGTGAAGGAATGAATGAATGAATGAAAATTAAGTTGTAAAGCACAAACAGCTGCTTTTGATTTAGAGTCCTATACTGAATCCTAGTTGGTTTTAATGGGATAACAGGAGATAGCTTAGCCTCTGGCTTGCAGACTCGTGCCCCCGTCACCTTAGCCTATTTAATTATTTAATTCTTTTAAGATGGCTGCCTTGTTTATAGTTAGGCCACTTGTTATGCTTTGCATTATCAGTGCCACCGCGCTAAGGCGTCAAGATCAAGCAACAAAAACAAACAAACAGTAGGTGTTCACACTTAGGGATTTTCCCTCTATATACTTTTGAGGGATTGTTTATATTAATTGCCGTCCCAAGCATGTCTGTTATCTATTGTTTGGGAACACACCTACGTCAGGGGTCCTGGTAGATCTGTATAAATACATTGCACTTTAGACAGATAATCAGAGGGATTCCGACCAGAGGGCATCGCCACAATCGCTGATATCGATGCTGCACGTCGTGTTGACGCTGACCCAGTCTTCGTGTCCCTACGGAGTCTGAGATAGAGACCTCATTCCAAGGTAACAAGGGTTGGGGCTCCTCTCATGGACATGGCTTGGCAGATTAGGTTTAGCAAACCCAGCTCTCCTTTAGGTAGGAGGTTAGGCCTCTCACATTAGGGTATTAGGGCATATAACATCTCGTATGTCTTTTCTATGCATTGCAAGATGGTGGGGGTCTTTGTAATAATGACTCTTGTCTTCACAATTCTGTTTCTTGCATTATTCATAATCCTAATCATTGCAGCCCATGCAATTTATCGCAAATTGCAGTTATGTTAAATAAAAACTATTGAAACTTTACTGCATTTTTGTCATTGCCTGTGTTTGTATGAGACATGATATATCTGTGAGAAAGGGGTAATCTCTGTTTAACCACAACACTCCCTGAGATGTCTTGTTCTCGAGTCCATGCGTAAAGGCTGCCACAAATCACCTTTTACTATTGTGTTTCTGGTGAGGTGCTGCTAGTGAGCCGGTAAGGTTGGGACAACAGTTGCGATTTGTTGTAGGATAGGCATAGTCGCCTACAAGCAAAAGTACTGTCATCCTTAAACCAGCAGTCTTGCCTACAGCAAGCGTCCAAACTACGACAGTCCCAGTGCTCTGCAGAGTTGGCAAGAGAGAAAAAGAAACCTGTTCACACCTCTCACAGCAAGAGTCTTCAAGAGGGCCTTAAAAGTGGGTTCCTTGGGGATTTGTTCTAAGTGTGACAGGCATGGCCAGACCTGGGCCATGTAGCTCACTGTGCACTAGCACTTAAACTACACCTCAGTGATAAGGTAAAAAAAGAAAATACCGGCATGGAGTTATTGTGCTACCTTTTAGAGGAGCCGAGGTGAGGCCTAGCAGTTCCTTTTGTAGAAGGATGATTTTTTGATTTGTATATGGTTGGCCCCTGAGTGTAGTGGCACAACCAGTAAAAATGTTTGCACTTGAGTGCAAACCACAGTAATTGTCATTAGCTGGTATATATTCAAACGTTCCACCCATCACTTTTTATTTGTCTCAAATTCCTTTGTGCACATCGTGCACACAAATCGGAACAAAGATTTGATGCCCAGGAACATCACAGTTTAAAAAGTGCAAAATTGGTGTGTCATATAAAACAGTAAACATTGTGTAACTTGTGATACTGCATTATGCATCTAGGTCAATATACACATATTGGTAATTATGTAGCTTGTCTGTTAAAATGAATGCTTCTTTTAGGGGTGAAATAGCAGAAACATTTAAGCTTATCCTAACGAGGCTTTGATTGATAGTTTATAAATATTGTGTACTGGTTAGAAATGTATCCATAAAGTATGATTTCTTCACTACTAGAAAGTATTTTTTCATTTTAGAATGTTTCACTCTGCAGACATTACACATTTTAGTCACGGTGATATTCTTCAGAGCTCAAATCTTCTGTCCATGAAAGTATGTCAATTTCTGTAGCTCTGTCTCTTGAAACTTTTATCTCTGAATGGGGTGAACACCATATTATTTTCGTTGCAAGTCAGAAGTAGACCTACATCTGAAGTACTGGGCATCTGACATCAAGAGATGATTTTTCATCTCCATTACCGACAGCTACCACTGTGTGCAAGTCTCAGGATCTAAGGTGTGGGAAAGGTCAGCTAGCCAGTTGGTGAAACATAGAATCTCGTAACAACCATGGCAATCTGTGCCTCTCCATTGATCCAAATGGCATCCAATATCCAATGGTCCGATAGGAATAATGTAGGACAATCCCTAGCATGTAGGATCAACTATGTTATTAGGGTTAAATTAGAAAAATCCGTCTCTTTGACTAATTAGCTCTTTCTTCTGCAGAAGATCTATTTTAATTCACTTTGCAAATGCAATATCCCCACTGTGAACAAAAAATGAATAGTCTGCAGATTTCAGAAAATGTAAATCATTGAACGGCAGATGACATCACTACAACCAAATGTTTAAGAGAAATCTCTTGCAGGGCACTTAAGGGTCAATTACAAGGTCCCCAAAAATCACAATGGACCTCAGTTTCATGTCTTACCAATGCATTTGGTAAACGTGGCTGCAATTTGTGCATCAACTTTTGCAAAATGCAGTTGTATTTTACGGACCGACCTATGTAGTAATAGGTTACTTCACAAAATACAGAATCATAGTGGGTCACAATTTGACCTACCTCATAATTATTAATGAGGTAGGTTGCAAATTGAGAGCCGCTATGACCAGCTATAATCACCAGCATGCTTGTGGGCTGGAGTTCGCAGACCTTCATATCTGTGATTGCTTTTCAATAAGTCAAACCTCCTTTAAAATGCATCTAATTTCCCCAAAAGGAAAAGGGAATGCGTTTAAAAGAAATATGTAATGTTTTACAAACATATTTTACCAGTAGGCAGTGGTCCCATTGATCATTGCACCTAACAAAATGTGTTTTAAACATTCACAAAGAAGAAGGGGGTCCCCTGCGTCCCCCTTCCCATTTGCAAATCAGTTATTGCCTCCTTTAAGATGGTGGTAAAAAAACTATGTTTTGCAATTGAATTTCGATCACAAAACATTAATACATACCATAAGGAATCAGTATTTGTAAGGTGCACTAACACGTCCCTTCCAAAAACAGCGTCACAATGGTTTCTTAAAATAATGAAATGATTCAGAAAACCACTCTCAACTTATTAAATGGCATTTGTACATTTGTAAAGAGTTTTAGCATTTGCAAACCCTCTGATTTGCTGATTCGGAATGTTTAAGGAAGCCAAAGCTGTTAGTACATGAGGTCCATGGTTCATGAGGAATTAGATAGACCACACCATACAGTACATTTCACCCGGCAACTCCAGCTCCTGAAATGTGTGATTGAAACTATGCAGTGAAATTAGAAATTACAGGGGGAAATGGAGCCCTGAATTACCAATGCTCTCAGTAATACCTAATTTCTTAAGTAAACCTCAAAGTTGCACTTCTAATTCCTGTTAACTCCGCTTCCCAGAGTTACTACTACCTATGGTAACAGTAAAGCCAGGGTCAAGACGTACTGGAAGCAGCAACTAAGCCATCTTAAATAGGCCCGGAGAACCGTGCCTTCTTGTAAATTGTGGTTTAATAATCTTTTTGGCAGAATTTCAACGTGGAATCAACCCTATAAGTCAGATTCACAAAAATGAAGCTAAACACATTGAATGGACAAAATACCTAGAGACAAATTGTGGTCATATTTGGACAACTCGATCCCAGTGTTCAAGGTGGCAAATAATTCAGAGGATCACCAATTTCGATGATGCTCCTTCTATTTCATGCTGGTCCAAGTTTCCAATCAGTGATCAGGACCTGAGGGAAAGAGAGGGCTAGAGGGCCTTTTTAGAGGCTGCCCAATTCATCTGCTGTGTGATGGATGGTTCCCATGAGCCACTGGGTGGGGTCTCAGCCTAAAGATGTCAGCAGGTTTGGGCCCATAGCAGCCACAGCAGTGCACCGGCATTGATGGGCGTTAAAGTACCCTGCATGCCAAAGGCTACATTTACATTTCACAACTCTAAGGTACGGTTAGTAAATTAATCAGTACTCCAACTCTCATGCAATGCATAAGTGGTTGAATACAGGTTCTGCAAAGTTGACAGGAGAAAGGTTGAAAATTCCAGAATGACTGATTTACTGAAATTTAATGAAGGCTGAGCACTTTACCCAATCCGGAGATTACCAGGTGAGGTAAATTCCATGCAACTTGGAATTCTGAGTTCTGCATAAACAGCTGTTTTGCACCAAAAGGTGACTCAAGTGTTGCTCCAAAGTTGGCCTACACCTGCGAGTAATTTATGCCAAAGGGAGAAAGAGGATGGGAACGCCACAACCCCCATAGGTTTTCACACAACTTCAGATCTATTAAAATAGTATGACCTTGCTTTGCATGAAATACTTAGCCAAAGAACACAAGATGCAAAAAGGGGCAAACAGAATATAGAGTAACATTCCTCTTTATAAAACGTGTCATTGCCACAATTCACATTCTATGCAGCTTACCCTTGTATGGTCGCCCACACGATGGAAGATGTACATTAAGTACAAATGTTATGTAAGTCTGCCCTGGCTCACCTGTGCACTGTAGCACAGTGTGTAGAGTCACACAAAAACAGCTTAATTACAAGCACCTCCATTGACATTATCAGAGCTTGTTACTTGCTAAATTGTCACTTGACAATTTTTTTGCCATTTACGAAATGCAGCGCTGCTGATTGTCATGCTGCGTTTTGTTGTTTGTTTGATTGTTAGTTAATCTGGCATTGGAATACTTCTCATGTTTTGACCTACACTATCCAAAAGTATCAAACCGCTCTTTGTATAGACCGAAGGTTACAAACTTACAGTCTTTATACAGGTGGCCAAGTTGAGAGAGCCCAGCCTTTTCAAAAGAGCTTATAACCAAATTTTGGTAGCTAAACAACGTGTTGCAGTGTAGAGGAATGTAGGAGGAATACACCATACCCAGGCCCGTCCTTTGGCACATGTTCTGCCAGGCCCAGAAGAGAAAGCTCACTGTTGCAAACACCTTATATGGGCTCAGCAGGTCTGTCGGGTGGAAAGATTGGCCTCATCAAGCTGTTCTTCTATTATTAGAGGAGAAGAATCTGGTCCTGGATGGAACCAATGTCTAATTTCCACGCTACTGCTAGGCAATATGCCACTTGCTAAGGGACGTCAAAGCTCTCCCTTTCAGAGGGTAAAGTGAGTGTGTCCTCTGTTTGCCCACATACAACTTAAGTGAGAAGCATTTTGAAAAAACGTTTGTTGAGTAACTAGGGCACTGGGAATCCTTCCCTGGTGTCCCTCCTCAATTCAAATAATCTAGAGATGTCTCTGTAACATTTACATGTACGTAAAGGAGATTGAGGAGGACGACCCTTTTGATAATTAATATTCCGCCTGCCATTGAAAGGGGAAGCTTAATCCAGATACTACATTGTGGGGGAGTCTGCTCAACACTGGGCCATAGGTCATGTGAACAATTTCCTAACACCTTCAATTCACCCTTATATCTCACAGTATCTGCACACCAATGTAGGGCAAAATCCATACCTGGCCTTAGCATGGCTTGCTTCAACAGAAGCATCTCTGATTTCCCCCAGTTGATGGAGATCCCAGAGTATCCCCAAGCGTTATTTCCCTAATAACAAGGACATGGTTCTTAGATAACTTTCTTATGAAAATCTGAATGTGGCCTGCATATTTCAAGATTAATATGAATCCAATTTTAAAAGTCAGCCACTCCTCAACTCAAATGTTCCAGAGATGTCACCATAAACACACCTTTGTCACTGGTGAAGAATATAAAAGTGAAATCAAATGTATCATGTATTTCCCCAAACAAAGACAGCAGAGTATGGTCATTAGGAAAGGCCACTGCAAGGAGTCAAACATTTTCTTGTCTCCAGCAAAGTTACCACAGTCTACAGCTCAGGGTTTATTAGGTGCAGGCAGCAGTAATGTTTGCAGGGTGGTGGATTTATATCTACCTTGAATAAAACATGGCTGATCGAGAGGAACTATATGTATCATCAAGGACATCAAATGATTGCAGACCCCTTGGCAGTATTTTATAGTCTAAATTCAAACACTAGAGGGACCTAGAGAATGGACACTGTTATGGCATTCCCCAGTTTAGGGAAAAGAACTGTGATTTCCTCAAGCTTGGTAGGGGCAGCATCCCCGATTTCAGATCTTCAGTAAAAACCTCCAAGAGGTTAAATGCATTGTATGCCTCCGTTTCTTGCCATCTGCTCCAGGGGCTTTATGTCCTGCCATAGACTCTAATGTTATGGTATTCTGTTCTATCGTGAGGTGTTTGCATTTTGCCTGGTCATGATGATCTTCTAACAAGAAGTTCCTCGGCTTGCATTTTACCAAAGGGCCCGTTCCTTAATACAGGAGGGTAAGACATAGAGCTCACTATATTTACACATATATCTTCGTGGGTGCATTAATACTGCTACTTGCACACTGGGTTTGTGGGTACTGTGAATGGTCATAATAGTACACTTGCTCACAGTGTGTGTGCATGCTACCACGGAGTGTTATGGCACCACTTGGATGTCAAAGTTTTTGATATGTGTAATCATGTTTTTGTACGTCCTTCTCCTTTTCCCTCTCCCAGGTCAACCCTTATTTAGGGCTCTTCTAATCTTCTTATGTAAGTTCTTCATCTATTATTTTTTCATGCACCTTACGCTCACTTAAGGTTCCCCAAGTGAAGTCTAGGAGTTTCCCCTTTTGGTCCTGAAGAAACGCTGACTGATCCGTGGTGACAATATAGGCGTGAAACATGTCGACCGCTAATGAAGGTTTAAGGATGAATTTTCCTTTCTCTACTTCTTTTTCTTTTTGGTTGAGTGGAGGAACATTATTTCCTTGGTCACTCCCTTCATTTTTAACATTGACCTAGACCCCTTAGTGACAATGAACTGATTGACGGTAGGACCTAGAGTCACTTTTAACATACCATCTCCAGCCCTTCACTTCTCGTAGGTTTGAGTCTACTGCTACGGCTGACTACGGCACTTACCAACAAATCTCCGCCAAAGAGTTCCTAGAGTCAGGCATTTCAGCACCAGCCCAATGAGGTGGAGGCTCTATGATGGAGCATGACACCCATGGGGTGTGTGAGGACCCTGGCTTCTACTTTTAGAAGTGCCTACCTGACCTATGGCTATCCCCTTAGAACAGTGTACCTAATTATTTTGTACTAATCTTCTAACAAAGCCATGGAAATGCAATCCCTTTATTGTTCAAACTGCAGGATATCTGCCATACTGCATGATTCATGTAGCCTCATACGGTGTTCTACGAATTCAGACAATGGCTTGGTTATCTACGGCCATGATACCTGCTTTCTCAATCTGAACAATTACATGTGAAGGCTCTCCTTTTAAGCAGTCTTGTCAGTGTTTTCCTCAGTTGCCCCATGTTGGACCTGGCCCTGTTTGCAGGGTTACTCCAAACTTTTTGCCTTCCTCTGTCTGGCTTTCTGACCAACTTTGTGTTGGCTTTAGGACTCTGGGCTCTTTACCACTGCTAATCAGTGCTAAAGTGCATGTGCTCGCTCCCCCAAAATATGGTATAATTGGCTTCCAAGGCCTGTAAATTAAATGCTACTAGTGGGCCTGCAGTGCTGATGGCGCCACCTACAGAAGCAGCCTTTCAAACCTGTCTCAGGGCTCTGACTGCAGTGCCTGTGTACGCAGTTTACTGCAACCTCGACTTGGCATTCCAGACTACTTGCCAATTACTAAACTCCCTTTTTATGATCCCTAAGTCACCCCTAAGGTATATCCATGGGTAGCCCTCCGGGCAGAGTACTGTGTAAACAAAAGGTAAGACATGTACTATTGTGTTTTGCATGTTCTAGTAGTGACAAACAGCCTATTTCATTTTTCACTACTGTGATGGCTGCTCCTCTCATTGGATAGCATTAGGATTTCCCTTATATACTTTTAAGTGGTAATTCCTGATCTAAAAGGAGTACTGTTTGACAGATTAGATGGGTACCCTCAAGGGAGTATCTCCTGCACCCAGTCCCATGCCATTTGGTCCCTGTGTCCTGTTTGGATGGGGAGTTTTTGTATGGAAGTTTGCTGTTGTTGATTTTTGTTTCAACTTAAGTTGGGGAGGAATGTAGTGTTGCATGTACATGGGTGACCTCATGTGGTGGTCCCACATATGGTAAAATACCAGACCGCCCTTTGGGAACAGGTACATTGGTCGGACCAGTGTATCGGCGACCAGTGAGATGTACATAAAGCTGTGACGTAGACAGGCGATCATTGCAGCAAAGTGAATAAAGCGTGTGTACCTCATTAACGCAGCTCAGCGTCTTCTTTTTATTACCGCTGCACACACGACACCCTCCTCCAGTCAGGAACTTGCTGCCTTTAGGAAAACTACTGCACAATCTCTAGAAGGGGCAAAGGTAGTTTGTGCACTAGCTTCTTGTGGTGCATTCCATGTGTACTAGGGAATACTCATTCTGTCTAGGCGTGGGACTAGTGTTAGACTGAGGTCGTTTCCCACTCGATTCGTTCTGCTTGCACTCTCCTGCATCACTCAAGCAGCGCATGAAAGAAGGTCAGGGTTGTTTTTATTTGGGCCATATGTATTCATAATGGTGATAACCAATACACACTAGCATGACGGACCTTCCCTCTGGGTCTAAATTGTTATCTGTAAAGTTAAACTTTAGTGTTTTTTTCAGTGTGAATGGAGACCCCCATGACATGTGGCAAAGTATCTGTTCACACCCCACTTTTGGGCGAACTTAACTGGTCTGTTGGGTCTTATATGGGTCTCTTGGAGCATTGGCAGATCTACATTATGCCTGTTAAGCTATGTTACAAACCTTCTAGTCTTTGGGGGATGGTTAGAGAACCTAACATTCCATGCTAGTAGTGTGACTTTCTTATCATCACCTGTGATAATGCGGGGTGTATATATTCCCTGCTCTGGTTAGTGGTTGTGCATTGGAACATGTTGTCTGTCTGGAATGGTGTCCAACATTATGAACTCTGTTTTTACAGTTACAATCTTTCCCCTCCCACCCATAGTGATATCCACAACAATCAGTGAAATATCCCTATCACGGATTACAAACACAAATATGAATCCATGGAGTGATCCACCTATAAGTCTGGGGTCACTATTCCACCCATATCTACAGTAGTACGTTTCTGTCCCTCGTGCACCATTCACTGTGTATGGCACAAGTAACCTCGGCAACAAATAAGTCAAACCTATGATTTTATGGCAAGATGGTTCATAGGCCTTGTCTTACTCGGAAACCAGAGTCAAAATGGAGAAAGACTAAAAAGGAAGCATATATATAATGTCAACCATGCAACAAAATTATTCCACATCACTCAGGTCTCTATTTCCTTCAGTGCCTGCTGTGGTCAAGGTCTTGACATTTCCTGAGGTTTGTGATTTCTTCGTGTGTGCCTGGGCTTTTACACTTTTTGGTTCATTTTTTGCATCCATAAAGACAAGTGTCCTTAGTCATGACACAACACAGAGCCTAACCAGATGTTGCATTGAGTTCGGAATTTCTTTGTATCTGGGGAGAGGAGTGGAGTTCTTTCAGTACTGTAAACTTATTTTGGGGTTACTGCAGCGTTGCAGTAAAACCAGGTAAATGGCTATAGTGTTTTTTTGATATTGCAGTGGAACTTTTACCTAGAGAGATGCAGCACTGCATCCCTGTCAGATAGTTGAGGAGCCTTAGGATGATGCAAGGTGGAGTAGCGCCAGGTGGCAGCCAAGGGGATAGGTTCTGGTAAGTCGTCTCCAACTTGAATGGGCAGTGAAGTTGTAACAGTCCAGAAGCTCCACCGGCACTTCTTCTTTGTAAATATCTGGCTAAACCATACATGTTGGCTCCAGCAAGACCACGATGTGCACATTATCATTGTGCCAGCTCACCTCTAAATCCTCATTTTTGCAGAAAAAGAAGCAAGGGTCTTTTACACATTTGATACTTTCTCATTGAAGGAGACTAGGTCCTCCTTGATGTCAGAAATCCTCATCTCTCTACTCCATAAATATACATTCTGATACCTTCGTCTTTCTGTTAAATGATCTAGTCATGTTGTAAAAACATTGATCTTGTGATCAATTGACTTAAGCCTCTTTTTAAGCTCTAGCAAGGGTATCTTGGTATCTCATTTGTTGTCTTGCTGCTGTTGTCCACAGTGCTAGTGCCTGAAGGTACTGATGAAATGTTGAGATTTTTGGAGCCTTACACTTCTGGATCACCTCTCCGGACAGGCACCACACAACAGAAGTCATCCTCCAAGCCTGGATTTCTGGTTTTCACACCTACCATGCATCCTATGCCCACCTGTGCCACGCAGCCCAGAGACCACTAATTGGGCTGTGCTTTCTCTCTCCAAAAGGGCCGGTGCCATCCTCTTTCTGAAGACAGATAGAGATGTGCACTGACCTTGTTGTTCCTTCCTCAGTTGACCCAAATTCATCACAGTGAGTACTAGTGTCGGGGAAGACTTATGTATCTGCATCTATCATAGCTGTGTTAAGTGGCCATGACATTTAAGATTACAGCCACCCAGAAACTCAGCTATGTCCCTTCCTAGCATGTCAGAACCCGGCTAATCCCTTTCAACCAGCACTCAGGTCTGTGGGGCTTGTCAATGCAGATGTGGACTACTGGATATAGCAAGTGCTCTACAGGTCAGCCTCGGGCTACCCAGCTGCCCCCATCACAACCAGGCCTCAGAGGCTTAGCATTGCCCTCAGATCCGCCATTTGAACCACCATGTTTGATACATGGGTGGTGTAAAATGTTGATGTATGGCTGTTCCAATATCTTTTGCACCATGCCTTTGCTCATTACATCACTGGGACCATCAGTGCAGTGGACAGTTGTAAATTCCAGAAAGATGAGTAGGCATGTAGCAGGTAGCCAAGCCCCCAACCATACAGTGGTTATGCAGCTTTATCATAGTTCTCTGTTAATGGATTCTCTCCCTCTCTGAAAGAAAACAACTAACTGGGTCCTTGATGGACAAATGTTTTGCAAAAAATCCGGAAAAAGTTTTGTCATTTATTTATAGTTGATTTTCAACTGAAAGCATATTGGAGATATGGTAAGTGGCCTTGTTGAACCTGCTGCTAAAGAAACCACACTGAGTTAGAATTACTGTAATAACGTGCTTCTGATTTCTTTATTGACCTAACTGGTCTAACGGCTGGAAATTTTTCTGATAGTCCTAACTCATCATTACCTTGAGATCAGTGTTTAATTTGTAAAACTAATAAGTGCCAGGGCCCTCATCAGGAAGCCACTGCAGCTTGCAAGACCTATTGCCCCGGCCAGTGTCAATGACAGTACCAACACAAGTATTAATCATCACACTCCTACAAGTGTGGCAATTCAGACTATTCCAAGTGTCCATCTCTATAAGAATGGTCTGGGCAACATGTTTTAGTCTTTTACAATGCATATTGAATTAATAAACAACTGCTGTGCGTATTTCTGCACTATACAGACAGTGCCTCCATGTGGCAGACTGTCATAAGTGCCGGTGTTGACAGTTAAGTGCCGGTGCAGAGCATCAGAAACCACTTCCTCAACTTAAAGACTGCTTGAAAGTAATTTTGAACTGAACACCCACCAAAGTGCATTTTGGCTGAATTATTTCTTCTTTTGATGTCGAAAG
Organism: Pleurodeles waltl; assembly: GCF_031143425.1. Lineage (NCBI taxonomy): Eukaryota > Metazoa > Chordata > Amphibia > Caudata > Salamandridae > Pleurodeles > Pleurodeles waltl. The sequence goes on along the minus strand of NC_090450.1, from coordinate 72,303,584 downwards.
GTCTTCAGGTTGGTGGTGATGTCTGGGTGTTTATTTTGCTCAATTTGTAAACTGCCATCAACACCATTGACTTTGCCCTCCTCTTTGAGAGACTGAAAAAGTCTGGGGTCAGGATCAGGGTAGAAAATTGTTTTAAAGCCTTTCTCTGTGAAGACGCAAAACTAGTCATTCTGGCTCCGAGCCCCAGAAGGACAAGTGTGGAACCTCACAGTGATTTATTCTTTCTCTTCTTCTCTTTAATCCCTAGCTACAGGCGCCAGACAAACTATTGCACTTTACTGGTGCCTCATTTTACAAGTATGCAGACACCCAGCTCCTGTTTACACTGACTACTAAGGTTTTGAATAACAACATTAACAGTGAGCTGTGTTTTACAACTCTGAGGGCCATATTTATGGCAAACTCACTGAGGGCAGACCAGCAAGTCACTTTGCTGAGTTGTGTTGCATAACAGGAAAAGAACAGCAATTTGTCATATTTAAAAGACTATGGTGCATTCCTGCCCTTGTCCCTGCACTGTTTGGCTGCCTAGCTCTAACATAGGCACCCTTGCACTATGGTGCACGGCTGCCTGTACTGTAAGGATTATTTTTGTGCAGAAAGAGGCATCTTGCTGCACAAAAACAATCCTGCAGGCATTTTCCTCTTTCTGTGTGTGCTGCAGATGGCAGCGCACATAGAAAGAGGGAAAAACAGGGAGACATAAAAATATTATTCCTCATTATACCTCACCTTGGAAGGTGCAGCATTTCGGCACATTCCCAGGTCTACCCCTTCGAGTAAATCTGGAAATGCATCAGAATCCATGGCTGTTGCATAGAAGCACCTACCACGCACCCATTGAACGCCTCCTTAGGGAAGAGTAAGGCAATGCAGGGACTTGCGCTGCGTTGCATTACTCCTGAGTTATCAAGCCACGCAGGGCCACACAAGGTGGCTTTGAGTGGCTTGATAAATCATACTTTGGGCTTGTGTCACGCATGCACCACGTTGTGTGGTGCAAGAGCGACGCAACCCAAGTCATAATTATGCCCCTTAATTGCTATATCCTGCTGGCATGATTGTTTCAGGTCATTTATTTTTTTGAAAACCAACCCCCACCAAAAGAGAGAGTCTACTGGCAAACCCAGAATACCCATTTTGTGCCTTCACTTTGGCCTTTATCCATGGGGCTAAACCTGATCCACCAGAAGCAGAATTCATTTGTAAGCATTACCTATGATCATCATCTCTCTCTAGAAACCCATGCATCGCAGGTGACTTCTTTTTGTTTTCTCCATATTATAATCTTTACACATTCCATTTTTTTAGATCCTCTACCCCACATTCCAATAGTAAATGCCCTGCTCCAATCCCAATTTGATTGTGTCAATTATATTTGCCTTTCATGACAATGTACAATTCCAGGCAACCTTCAGCTTGTCCAAAATGCAGCAGGGTGCCTATTTGTGCAGCAAAAGAAGCATAATCACATTGTGGACTTCCAGTATGAAATGCACTACTTCTAGGGAAAAAAGTGTATGCTTCAAAGTTAGGATATTTCTGCATAGGATTTTTGCCGAAAGTAACCCTAGTGTTCTGGGCTCTGAGTTTAGGCGCTATGCGCCAACTACTTGAGTCGAGCCATTAAAATCGATTAATCATTAGTAATGGCAGTTTTAGAATACCCTCTATATAGAACTGCATGCAGAAGAGCCTTGACTTTTGTCAAAAGTAGAATAACAGATTTTACCTTTCAGTAATCTAAACTACTCTAGAGTGTGGCTCTAGTGTGACCTGTTATAAGCAAGGTAAACATACAATAACATTCAAGGTAGCTCTATCTGTGTTGCAAAATGGTTGGTGAATTCAATGAAAAAAGACCTGCAAAAATCATGAGACAAATGGTTTGCAGTCATAGCCTTCAGAACTTTTCCTACATACATAAAGTAAAGTGATAGGTTTAAAACACTATCACTTTAAAACACTAATGTCCAAAACTTTAGCTTTTTAAGAAGGGACATGTGATAATCTTCATAAAAAGACGATTGAAAGAGATATTCAAAACTTAAAAATACAAGCTAGCAGGGACTAATTAATTTCTTCAATGTAGGTACTGAAATGTGCTCAGTCTACCTCAGTGAGGGTAACCAAATCACCAGCAATAAATTGTAGATGAGAAATTTTTTTAAGGTGGAATAGCCCGAGCCATAAAGATTTTAAGCACTTTGGCCCTGATTTATACTTTTTTGCACCGCATTACCGTCAATTTGTGAGCAAAAACGGTGCACACTTACAAAATACAATTGTATTTTGTAAGTTTGCACCGCTTTTGCGTCAATAAATTATGGTAATGCGGAGCAAAAAAAAGTATAAATCAGGGCCTTTGTGTGCAAAACAGCAACTTGCCTTTTTTAATTTTAGTGATACAAAATACAGAGGCCATTTTTATACTTTTTTAGCGCCGCGTTTGCGCTGCTTTTTGACGCAAAAATGGCGCAAACTTACAAAATACAATTGGGGCATATTTATACTCCGTTTGCGCCGAATTTGCGTTGTTTTTTTCGACGCAAATTCGGCGCAAAACTAACACCATATTTATACTTTGGCGTTAGACGCGTCTAGCGCCAAAGTATGAGGAAAGAGCGTCATTTTTTTGCGTGAACGCCTTCCTTGCGTTAATGAGATGCAAGGTAGGCGTTCCCGTCTAAAAAAATTACTGCGACGCAAATGCGTCGTATTTATACTCCCGGGCAAAAATCACGCCCGGGAGTGGGCGGGGCAAAAAACCCCGCATTTGCGCCGGATTTTAGCGCCTGGGTCAGGGCAGGCGTTAAGGGACCTGTGGGCTCAAAATGAGCCCACAGCTGCCCTCCCATGCCCCCAGGGACCCCCCCTGCCACCCTTGCCCACCCCAGGAGGACACCCAAGGATGGAGGGACCCATCCCAGGGACATTCAGGTAAGTTCAGGTAAGTATAATTTTTTAGTTTTTTTAGGCATAGGGGGGCCTGATTTGTGCCCCCCTACATGCCTCAATGCCCAATGACCATGCCCAGGGACATGCCTCAATGCCCAATGACCATGCCCAGGGGACATAAGTCCCCTGGGCATGGCCATTGGGCAAGGGGGCATGACTCCTGTCTTTACTAAGACAGGAGTCATGTAAATGGCGTCTGGGCGTCGTTAAAAATGGCGCAAATCGGGTGGAGGCGATTTTTTGGCGTCAACCTGACTTGCACCATTTTAAGACGCCCCAACGCCATTTTCCCCAACGCCGGCGCTGCCTGGTGTACGTGGTTTTTTTTCCACACACACCAGGCAGCGCCGGTCTGCTAGCGCCGGCTAACGCCATTCAATAAATACGGCGCCGGCATGGCGCTTCAGAATGGCGTTAGCCGGCGCAAAACTTTTTGACGCTAAACTGCATTAGCGCAGTTTAGCGTCAAAAAGTATAAATACGGGCCAATTGTATTTTGTACGTTTGCACCATTTTTGCACCAAAAAACGGCGCAAACGCAGCTCAAAAAAAGTATTTTGTAAATTTGCCCCGTTTTTGCGCCAAAAAGCGGCGCAAACGCGGCGCTAAAAAAGTATAAATAATGGCCGAAATATCTGAAAAGCTTTTGTTAATAGTGAATTTGTACAGCTGGAAAAGAATGAAAATATTTATTGCTTCAAATGTTGAAACAGGCCTACGAGTGGAGTAATCATCAATATTTTCCGAAATGGGATGAAATACTGGGGAAAATTAGATGCTGGGATTATTTTGCTCAATTTTTACTACTTATTTGCATGTGTTGCCAATATTTCTTACTCGTTCAGATCCACATATTGTGAATATTCAGTGATGGAATGTAGCAAGCTGCATTTCATTTCAACATAGGCTTATGTGTTGTATGAGGAGCTAGCTCATTGATTGTTTGCCCTCTTTTTACTGTCCCGCGCTCAACATATGAAATGGTAGATGGTAATTGTACAGTAAAGATCTTGGGAATGGTTCTTTTAGCAAGATTGGAGGGTTGGGCCAATTCTAAGAATATACTTTGAGAGGTCCCTTATGGGTTTAGGCAAGGGTTTGGACTGTTGAACAATGTCTGAATCTGTCCTTGATTATCAGTATTTACACCAAGGTCATGAAGGGCTCATTACAAGGACTCATTACTCTTGCTTTCTTTATAGAGTGCTTTTGATACTGTTAACCGCTCCAAATTATGGGCTATTTTAGTAATCCTGAGGTAGAAAAAAACCCTCATAACCCTTCTCCGTCTCCTGCATTGGGACACCTCAGCCAAGATAAGCTTTGGCACTGGGGGAATTCACATCATTTATTCAGTGTAATCAGGGACTTCCAGGGCTGTATTTAAGTCCTATTTTTGTTTCTCATATACAATAGCGCTCTCGAAGGCCACTTGATGCATAAGGAACTGGACTTCCCGAGAGCTGGCACTAATTGCATTCTAACGCTCCTATATTCGGATAGTGCTGTTGTTATAGCTAGGACAGCAACCAGCCTACAGAGAGCACTGGACACCTTGCCGGAATTTGTGTCAATTTTAGATTTGATGATCAATCAGAAAAAGTCCTTTGTTATGGTCTGTGGGCCAAAAAGAACCAAATTCTAGACTTTTTTTGCAGAGGGTGCCCCTGTCACTGGGGTAGAAAGGTTCAGCTCTTTGGGGATGCTATTTGACACACATCTGAACTTGGAAACTTTGGTTGTACTGAGGATGCGACAACTAAATAGATCGGTCGAAGAAATCTTTTGCTTTGCTACTAAATTGGGTCATATACCAGTGAGGGAGATGATAATCCTCTACAAAGCAAAGTGCCATTCAATTGTCACCTTTGGATCAGGAGTGTGGGGGTACTGTGACTGCTCCAGACTGCAAAGAATTGAAAACAGCTTTTTTAGACTGTTTACTTATGGTGCCACAGGGAACGCACACTTTTTTCTGTCATTCGGAAGTGGGCCTTAATTATGTGGAGAACACTTTTAGGCTCGCCACATTGCTACTGTTGATAAAATTGGGCAAACTCCTGAGCTGGGGCTCTTTATATGTATCCCTTTGGACCCTTTTCGACTGTTTAGCTCTGGAGATTTCAGCCTCTATTCCTTGGTTGATGTGCCCGAAGAGCTCTTGAATCCCAGAGTTCTTGAATAACCGCGATTGAATCTTTGTTCTGCTAGAGCTCAGATAAAATCAGCTTTCTATGATGATGTGCAGTTTAGGCACACAGGTACAAGGCATACCAGCTTTCCCCTCTAGTAGATTATCATGTTTTATCTCCTGGTCATGAGCTGGAATTTTACCTAACAAATATAGAAAAAAGGCCATTTTAGGTTTTACCTGGTCGGGTTGTGAATGGGGTCTCTGGCCTTTCTTTTAGCATTCTCGCAGCAAGGTACAAGATGAAAATTTGTCACCCTGTCCATGTGATAATCTCTCATGGCAAAGCACATTGTACTTTATGCTTCTCTGTGCACTTTATAAATCCATGAGAACTTGTTCCTTAGTGTTTATCTTGCACTCATTACACCCTAATTCCTATAAAATCGGTTTTAGATGTTTACAGCACCTTGATTCGCCTGGGGTTTGCCATGTTGTGATCAGCTGTATTAGGGGGGTTTTAGGTATCAGGAAGAAAACGGTTGATCACCCTTGATAGAACTGTTTTATAATAGTTCACAGGCACTTTAGTTATTCTATTGTATTTTTATTTTTTTCTAGTTTTAACAAGCTTTACAGTTCTTGTATTGAGTTGACCTATGTCATGAAATATGCTAAGTTTCGTGAATGAAGCGTGTGTGTGTAAATCGTATTTATACTGATCAAAGTTCATGACTGACTATTTGTATTGACAAGAAACCTAAAACAGGGCTTCTTTGCAAGAACAGAATCGTGGGTTTATTATGAGCCCTGATATTACTTTTAGAACGAGTGGGAACAGAGACCAATTGTGATTATACAGTCTGAGAAAGCATACAACTGGATTTGGACGTTGGCCCATATAAAGAGAAAAATCTCAAAAGGCAACATTATCACAGTATTTGAAAAACGCAGAAGCTGAAAATTCAAATAACTCATTTATGAACACTACATCATTGCCTAGATCACTCGTATAAAATAAGGAGCTATAAAACAGAAAGATATTCTATTCAGGGGAATGAAGAAGAGTAGCATACATTACTTGTTTGTAACTTTAAATAGCAGGCCAAGTTTTTGAGGCTGCTTCAAAAAAGCAAGGCAATGACATTGTTTATGACAAGAATGTAAAACGGTATGTGGCGGTTCTTTCGAAATAGTGATGATAAATGTGTTTTGTAGCTTTTTCCAGAAGGAAACATCCTGGCAAGTTATGCTTTGTACGAAGAATTTGCTTTTTGTTATTAGTCCTTAATAGGATACAGAAGTAGTAACAAAAGTTTTACTTCATCATCATCTTCGTGTCATGAGAGATACCAATGAAGACTGATAAATTCACAAACTAATTCAAGAGAAGTGTGATGAAAATGAGAGCAGGCTAGGCTGGTGAATTGTTCAATTACAGTAGCCTCTTTCTTCTGCCAGTGGCACTGTTACAGGTTGCAACGTTTCTTCATACAGGGTTTCTTCGCTGCTATGCACTAACTTGTAAATTGTTCAATTTCAGCTCAGGTCGGGCACTACCAGAATATTGGCTTCCTATCAACCTGAAGAGGGAATGTAAAGTGTTTTCTGGTGAACCTGATGCTTTACAAAAAGTTTAAGGGCTCCAAAAAATGTAAATATGATTGGACTACTCCTTTTCTTTGAGTTTTGATATGGTGCAATTGTGACAAGGGAAATGAAAATAGTGTAACTGTTTAGCATCTCTTATCTTTAACCCTGAGGTGTACTTTAGTGAAGTTTGTGCTTTCTGGTAATGCCTTGATTAGGAGAAACTAGCCCATCTTTTAATCTTTCTGTAAGAGTTATATTTTCCCACAATGTACATACAGTGAGATGCCCATTATAGAGAAAACTCTTCGTTATTAAGATATTCGGGTTGATTAAAAACTCTAAACCTTTAAATTGCAGGAATTATTAGACTGGGAAACTTGGAGAAAGCTGTGATAAAATGAAATGTTACAGAGAACACATGTACAAACGCCATCCTGGCATAGACATCTAGAAAACTAGAACTTGCTTAAGCCCTCATTACGAATGGTCCAAGGTGATGAATTCATTGGTTTGCTGCCCTGGGCAATTCATACTAGGATGGATACTCTGGACACCATAATTCCAGGTGCACCCATTGAAGCTACTGCAGGGCTCACGACCTGCGAGCAGGAGCATAGCTTGCCCCAAATTTGACTCCTGCAGCACCAAGAAGGAGCAGACAATGCCCCAACCGGCCATTCCTCATTCATTATGAGTTTGGAATGGCGTAACAAAACTTGAGGGGGGCCCTCTAAAAAGTACCTGGAAGGCCTACCCCCCTGAGCTCAGTCAGGGGCCTGCCACCTGTACACCATGTTCTGTGCTGAGGAGGCCCCCTGGAGCTGGGGCCCCTGAATCGTGGGGACCTTTGTTATGGCACTGTGAGTTTGCCAGATTTTGATACACTACCGCCAGTATACTCGTACCAAAATCCAGCAAACGGGTAAAGAAGCAGTGGCTGCTCCTCCGTTTGGGTGGAGGAGCGTCACCCCCCGCCAGCAGCGGCAGCTGCAAAACCTTTTAAAGAAAACGATAATAAACTATGTTTATTACAGTTTTCTTTGAAAGGGGCGGGGCCACGGGGGTGACGTGCACTGAGGGGGAACGGCTCAGCACTCCCGCTTCACAGCGCATATGTGTTTGGCCGGCCAGCCGGCCGACTCGCCCACAGTTGCTGGGCTGGAGAGAGCCTGACTGGGAGCACCCTGGCTGGGCGCTCCCAGCCAATCCTGACGTTGCTCTGAGCACTGTCAGGATTGGCCCAGGGCAGGCTGGGAGCCTGTGCCTGCAGCAAGGAGAGTCGAGGGACAGAGGAGCCGCGAAGAAGTAAGTAATTTAAAAAAAAAAAAAGTAAATAAATGTTTATTCTCTCCCTTCCCCCCCGTGCCTCCTCACCCACCCCGCCCCGCCCCGCCCCACCCCACCCCTTCCACGGCCCGGGAGCCACTACTGTAATGAAGGTCTACGTAATCTCCTTTTGTAATTCATTTTAAATCAATCAAGCATGCGTCTGCAACAAACTATAATAAAACACAAGAAATGTCTAATTATGTGGATTACCAAATGAGGAAACCCCTTTACCTCTAAATTCTTAACTATTAATATGGAAAAATATTTGCCCTGCTACTAAATCCCAGGTAGGACCTAAAAAGAAACAAAATGACTAGCTAAATCCAGCAAAACAGGAAATTGAACTATATACGTTTTTGAAAATGGCAGTTATGTTTCGGAAATTCTTTAAGAAATGGCTGCTTTTTTCAGTTTTGTTCTGTGAACCGTTCAGGAAGAGAAAGCAGGGGTCATTGGAAAGGAAAAAACTGGTATAATCCGTTGTCTAGTTGGCTGATTGATGGTGCAGTCTGTTGACCTATATGTATGTCACAGGAGGTTGTTTGTTCTATACTCCTGGCTGATGTTGGCTAAAATGCTCAGATGACACTGACGAGTCATTAAGACCAGTAGTTTCTCCTGGGCTTTTTAATCATGTACTTATTTGTACTAAACTTTACATCAATAAAAGAAGAAGCTTGAACTGTGAAACCGGAGTATTCGTGTTTCTCAATTCCACAAAAACTAACAATGATACTGGAAAAAAGGTAAAGAACAGTGCAGGCGTCAGACAAAGACGATTGGGCTGAGAGATAAAAGTGGGGGAGGGGGTGCATGCCCTAGTGTGGGGTCGAGAAGTAGAACAGTTTATGAAGGACAAAAGGGTGAGAGAAAAGGGATAGAAAACCTATGAATACTAACAAGTGAGAGTGATTATTAGACACTGGGTTTCTGGTTGGCAGAGGTGTGCACCTTGTGAAAGCAGGAACCAGAATCCAAGTCAGGATAGGTCACCAACACACTCTAAATTAACTTGTACTCACTCCCTGGTAGTTAGGCACGGAGCAGGCAGGCTTGAATTAAGAGGCAATGTGTTAAGTAGTTGTGCTCCCTTCAAACAGCAAAACAGTGAAACCACCATCAAAAAGATGCCACACCTCGTTAGAACAATAGGGCTTAATTTAATTAACAGAGTAAGACCAAAACTAAAAAAATCCAATAGGTAGAAGTCAAGAAATTAATTTTTAAAGAATAAATTTAGTTGTAGTGCTTAAAAGCATAAAGCGCCAATCAGGGTTATTGGGTCACGCCTGACTGGATCAAATATGAAATGGCAGGCCAACAGCGTTGGAGAGCAGGCCGTATACAGGGACCAGCCTTAGACTGTTGAAAAAAGTACCTTGGATTGGAGTTGCGTCGATGTTGAGAACAAGATGCGAGGAGAAAAGGAGGTGACGCATTGGCGTAGATCCCGCAGATGTAGGCGATGCATCAGCTCCGAGCCACGCAAAGTCAGAAATACGCTGGGAATGAGGGCAATATGTCACACAGTCCTCAATGCAGTGCTCCCAACCTTCGCAGCAGCGGCGATGCTCCAGCATCGACGGCGATGCAGTGTCCGAGATCCTCGCACGCGTCAATGGACATGTGCTGGTTCCAAACGGCACAACAGCGTTGATGCATGGATTTTGAACTGGACAAGTCCTTTATACTCGCTTTCAAGGGCCCAGGACTGAATTTCCACCACTTGGAAGGGCAAGACTTGCAGTAAGTGAAGTCTAGGTGCTGTAGGTGATGAGGGAGAAGTCTTGTGTGTCCCTGAGACTTAAGAAGAGCAGGAAACAAGCCAGCAAGCTCTTGGAGACACCCTGGTTCTGGGTTCAAGATTTGTGGGTCCAGTCCTTCTCACCCAGGCAAGGAAGCAGCAGGTCAGCACAGCAAAAAAGCAGTTCTTCCAGAGTAGCAGCTCAGCATAGTAGCTGACCTTGTAGCCACACAGCAGTCCTTCTTCCTAGCAGAGTATCCACAGGTCCACAAGTGTACTGAGTTTGTAGTGTTTGAGGTCCAGTATTTATACCTTTGTGCCCTGGTTCTGGAAGGTGAGATAAGTTTCTAGACAGTGTCTTTGAAGTGCAGGGAATCCTCTTCCTCCCCTGCGCTGGATCCAAACTGGCTGCAGTGACAACACAGGGTTGTCAGGCCTGTTGTGAGGAGACAGGGCACAGCCTATTCAGGTGGATGAGGGGCTGTGCTTAGCTTGCCACCCCAATCCAGCCAGTTAATGGCCCGTCAGGGTTCATCAAGTCACTCCTGAGCTCCCATTGGGTGTGGCTGTCTAGAGGGAATGCACTAAGTCCAGCTGTCACGCCAATCCAGATGTGTATTGCCCTGTGCTAAGGGCAGCAAAATGTAAATTTTCTAAAAGTGTCATTTTCAAAATTGTAACATTAAATCCAACTTTACCATTAAAGAGGATTTATTATTACAATTCCATAGGTACTAAACATGACCTATCTATCCCTTCCCAATTAGGAATTAAAGCTAATTAAATGTAATGAGGAATCCCCAATATTATCGTATGAGAGGAGTAGGACATATACAACTTAAAAGTATATTGTCTTCCTTTTAATTACACAGAACCCTGCCTTGGACCCTACCGTAGGGGAGACTTATATGTAATAAATGCAGGGTATAAGGCTTGGTAAGGGGTTTTAAATGCCAAGTCAACATGGCAGTTTAAAAAGCACACACAGGCTCTGCACTGGCAGACCTACAACACGTTCAAGGGCTACTTGAGTGGGTGGCACAACCAGTGCTGCAATCCCACCCAAAGTGTGGAGGCATGATGGGCAAAACATGATGGTTTGCCAGTGGCTAAGACTAATTCAAGCATTCCATTCTACACCTTGCTGTTTTTGCAGTCCCACTAGCAGCATATATTTTAGAGGCCCTAGAAACATGTAGTGCACTTTACTAAGGATGTATAAGTAAATTAAATTTTGCAATTATGTATGTACCAATTAAACCATGTTTAGGGGAGAGAGCACATGCACTTTAACACTGGTCAGCGTTGGTAAAGTGCTCAGAGTCCTAAGGCCAACAAAAAGTAATTCAGCAAAATCTGGAGGGGGGAAAAAAAAAATGTTTGGGGTGACCCTGTGGAGAGAGTACTTTCCAACAGTGGTTTAACTGATGTGGACAATCCCCAAAGTGTGCCTAAAAGAAAGTCTAAAATGGAAAGAGGTACAGGGATGAGTGCCCTCGCTCTTGAAAGAAGAGCAAGGATTTATATAATCCTGCGGAAAAATTGACCTGAAGGATTTTTATCAACAAAATGGCATTCACCAGGTTGGATTAACATACTTTTAATGTCATTTCTTTAAAAAGAAATTGCTTTAGTTCTGGGATTACAAATAGGAGATCACACAGGTCCTCTGTATTCTAATCAGTGCAATTCAGGACCAGTATTTTTGCTACCGGTAATGAATTTTAAGAATCAACTTATGTACTAAAAGATGAGTTCTTAAAATTCCAAATTGTAGTGAGTCGGAATCTGACCTACCTCATGAATATTAATGAATTAAGTCGCAACATGCAACTCAATATGATTGGAGGCCAACACAGGGATGGTGTCTGCTGCAGTCTGTGAGTTCTTTCACAAAGAGAACCTCTTCTGTTATTGAATGCATTCCCACCTCCTTTGAGTTGTTGAACCATTAATATGCTGAGTGCAATCTTGATGCTGATCAAAAATATATCACAGCTTTTGAAAAGCATTGTATTACATGCCCTGCATCAGCGATGATAGAGGGGATGGTCTTTTCACCCCTATCACAAGTCAAGGAAAAACATAGATTTCAAAGACAGGTGAGACATGTATGTGTGTGTGCAATCCACTTGACTCAAGGCTTTGTGAGGCAGCGGAGGGCAGAGCTACAGTCGAGTACGGACGCAAATCGAAGCAGCAGCAGGGGAGCTGAGCCGGGAGCTGAAGCACTGAGGTATTGAGGTGAGGGCAAGAGGGGCCAGACACTGAGACTTGGAAGCCCGAACGAGTAGGAAGCCCCACCCGCCAACTGAACTGGACTGGATTGTTTGGGAAGAGCATGCAGGGGTGGTCTGACCTATTATGACGTAGCCCACTCTGCCCTCTGCAGCCCTCTGACGCTCCACACACTGTGCACCAGCTCCAACAACCCATGGCGGGAATTTACTACCTGCCTGTCCCTGTGGCCATGGAGGGCCAAGCCTACCTTGTCTCGTACCTGATCTGCTCACATCTGATCTGCCTTGTCCTTCACTGACAGGAGCAACCGCACATCACCGCTGCAGTGAGTGTACCTGAGGAGACAGGGGACAGGACACGATGTGGCAGGGCAGACAAGAGGAAGTGCGTAGGGAGAGGCATATCTATGCAGCGAGGTCACCCGGTAGGGATGGCTTCTCGCTGAGGAGTTCAATGGCAAAAGCGTAGATGGACAAGCCAAGTCTTAGTGCAGTCTGCTGATGCACATTCTCCTCAGCTGCCTCTACCCTGCCTCTTCTCAATATTTAAACATCACCCAACCTCCGCTCAATCATCGCCCAGCTCTCTCACCCCAGCCACTTCACCAGCCCCAGGCCCGCAATAAGATGAGCAGGCTTGTGACCTCCACCTGTCGCAATAGGGCACCAAGGCACAAAGGCATCTCGGCAGCTTACGAGAAGGGTGTGATGGTGCTGATGTGGCTGGGTCTCCAGACATCCACACCAAGAAGTAGGCACTACAACTATTATGCAACAGGTGGGAAAAAAGAGACCACAACCTTCTGTGACTCCACGGCCGACACCTTAACACCTTAGCAGTAATCCAACACCAGCTAGCTTTTCCTGAGAATTACTTCAAAACATCAAAACGACAAAAAGACAAAACGATAAAATGACAAAAAAGGCAAACAATAAAAAGGGAAAAGAAAAAGGAAAGGCAAATGCAAAGCAAGCAACAAGTTAATTAGCTAAGCAAAGCGAGTAAAGCATCAAAGCAAAGGAGCAAGTGAAGTGAAGCTTGGTGAGTCAGTCAACAGGGGAACGCTATCATCGCAGGGGGGTTTGCCAACCCAATCCTCTTGAGGTCAGGAAAGACAAGAGGACCACGCATCGCCAATTTGGGAAGGGCAAAACACAAAAAGACGGAATCTGTAAAAGAAAGGATGCAAGCCCAATCACAGGCCTCCCTAGTTACATTTGACTCAGGGCCACCGGATATATTGAGCAGCAGCACAGATACGTCGGTGCCCTGCGTCAAGAGAACCCTTTCTCATTCCTTCCAACCAAAAATCTACTTAAAGTTCTCCTCTCTAAAAGATGCAGGTTCCATCATCTTCTCAACCAGCAGCGAAATCCAAGGCTTGCAGCCTTTACTCCATCCCCTATAGCCTCCACAACCCTGAAAGGCAGGCAATCAGGCAGATGATGTTCTCACAAACTCTACGTCTCTCAGTAACCTGGAAGCACACATAAATAAGGGGGGCAGCACCTCGGCACCAGCTTGCCTCCAGCCTACGTGGTCAAGCCAACCAAGAGGTCAGACACACTGCAGAAAACCAAGGGGTGGCACCGGTCCTGACAAACTGTGCCATTCAGGCAGAACACCAGACACGCAACTCAAAGAACTTCCCCCAGTCCCAATTCAGGACAACAGTACGGCCAGGGTCAAGGTGGCCTAGGTGGCCAACACTGACCAAGACATCAGTCCAACCGCTTCAAAATCCTCTCAAGGCCCACTGTCAAACATCAGCACCCCAAACTTGCAACCATCTGAGCACCGTAAACACCCAGAACCCCATGAGGACCCCGTGGACCAAGAACACCAGGTGGATGAACAGGGGGTCCTCTCATATCTGGGTACCTAGGAATGGGAAGAAATGCTGACCTCTGATTTGCTGGACTCCCCACAGGAATCTTCCCCCTCTGCTGCTGCCCAAGACCACAGAGCAGGGCTGGAATTGAAAACTAGGAGTAGGGACAATTCAAGCAGAATGGCAGGATCACAGACGTACAATGTGTGGACGTCCCTGCTAAACACCATGCAAGGGTCACTGGAGGCCCTTCAATACCATTCTGACAAAATGGGCATTCCGCTGACCCTACTCAAAACCTTGACTCTCTATGTTGCCAGGATTGATGAGAAGCTGGGGGATCTCAACTTTCTAATAAAACGGTCACAATCTGAGACAAAACTGATCTGTAGGTGTGGCCTGATTCTGGACAAACTGTCTACTTCTCCCTCCATGCTCAACAATATCCTAAATGAACTCAAGAAATAGACCACCATCGGTGAGGGTACTCCTGGCCTAAGGGAGCCAGACTATAGGCTGCAGCCGTCTGCCTTTCAACAGTAGACCACCAAGGAACTCCTGCTTTAGCACCCTCACTGCCTGAGGTTGTTACAGATCAAAACGCAAAACAAAGCTGGATACAAAGGAGGAAGGGCAGAAACAAAAGGATAGGCCACAGATCAACCAGCCGTGTACTCAATCTTCAGATCACAAAAAACCCATTCGAAGGACACACCCTCTAGTCCACCTCTTCAGTCACCAGACATTCTAGGAGCCACAAGTCAACCAACCCCAGAAGAATCTCTCCCTATATACCAAGACCTCAGGAGGGTAGATATGTTGGGAGTATCGGAAACATTATCACCCGAGGACAAAAGGGCCACCTTACACACAAACAAGGGTCTCTCAAGTTATTCCTCAGGGAACACAGCCAGCCCACGCAGGCCTCACAGTATGACAACATCCCTGCACCCCCCCCCCAAATAATCCAGCTTAGGTGGGGAGCACTGCAAGGAACTTGGCAGCAGCTAGAGGAACTACTAGCACCTGAGGCGGGCCCAGCAGAGAGCTGACAGCAGCACAGACAAAGCCCCTCAGCCTCCCCACCTCAACAGTTGACATTCCCGACTCAGGCCCTCAAACACTGCCTGGGAGCACATGGGGCTCATCAACCAGGAACTCCAGCACAGAAGGTTTGTCTCACCAAGAATCAGTATACGCCAGGCCCCCACAACCCAATTACTTCACTCTGCCAGCAGGCCAAAGTGATTTAAATGAAGGAGAGCAAACTTTGTCAGCAGGGTCTGGACCAGCAAGTACCCCCAAGGGAAGGGTTCACACAACACATCCCTTCTCTAACCCGCAGCTGGATTTTTGTATCCTACTTTTTAAACCTGAGTACAAGTCAAGAGGAAACTGATGTCCTGATCTACTGCTGTTGTCAATCATTCCATCATTAGCTGACATAAGGTCAACTGACTTGCTCACAATAGAGTTTATTAGGCCAGACTTCTCGGCATGTGAAGTCACAAAAGCCACCTGGAAGTCCCCTTCAATTGCCCAAAAAGTACTAGCTGAACAACAAATTTTCAAGGTGTGGGGCAAAAAACATTGCTCTCCACTACAACACAGGCTACCCCTACTCCCTAATGAGGGCAACACAACCATCTGCGTGACAAAAACCACCAGCTTGGACCTCAGGGGAGCCCGGGGCAGTCACTCACAAGGATGTGGGCACCCAACACCAGGTACATTCGACCTCAGCCTCCACCACAGAAACTAAATTTGCACTCTGTTCTTAGGTGAATATCTATAACCATCAATGGCCTTACTGGCAGCCAAGGACAAAATCTGCACCAGTGGGAGTCACTCATGCAGAGCAGACCCACCCTTCGTTTATGCTCATGGAACATTAGTGGTCTGGCAAGTGAAGTTATGGGCCCAGAATTTTTGCTCTTCATTAAATCCTTTGATATAATTCTACTTAAGGAAACCTGGCTGGTTGAACCACCCAAATTACAGGGTTTCATGTGCTTTTTCATGCCAGCAGTTAAGCGGTCTCAATATGGCCACTTCTCAGGTGGGCTGGCAACTTCCATATCATCAACCTGCACAACTGCGGCAGAAAATGTCCACTCTACCTCAGCGACCATCATCACAGCCAGGACTAGCCTCATAATCAATGGAAACAAGCAGGAGGTAAGACATTTTCAACGCCTACATCCACCCGAAACGCAAAGAACAACATTTGGTACACCTTGTGGAACAGCGTTTGATGCAAATAAGCAAGCTGGATACTCCTAACCTCATTCTTTCGGGGGATCTGAATCTACATCTTTTAGGCTTCTCGCCAGAGGATGAAGCGATGGGTCAGTCCTCATATTAGAACATCCCAGAACAAAGTAGAAATTTCTATGGTTGAGCAAGCTAAACCACCAGACGGCTACTGGATGACTTGGAGCCCTCAACTTTAGGGTGCTCAACAGAAGATTTTGAGAGGATTTCCCGCCAGTGGCTTCCTTTTACTCTGAGTCCATCTGCTCAACACTAGATGGTACGCTTGTCTCACTCTCACTATTTCATTGTGTATTCACATTTCGTCTATGGGACAAAGGGACAGCGTTCATCGGCCACAGGAGATGATTCTCCTAGCAGCTGAGCCCACATTGAAACGCTCGGCAGAAGTACCATATTCCAGCTATACGATCAATTTTAAGAGAATCAAAACTGCATTAGCAATCACAGAAGAGTTGCTTTATTCAGCAAAACATCAACTGCAAGCACAAGAAACAACCACAAGCAGTTTCACTAAATGATGGGAATGCTTCACCTTTTTCTCGATAACTAAAACAAGATCTTACTAAACTACAAGGAGAGCAGGATGGACTCCCATCACCCAACGGAAACAACTGAAGCAACTCAAAAGGGCAATAAACAGCATGCTGAGATTGTTGAGGCACGTACATGGGGACTTCTACCACCAATCACTGCTTCACCAAAGAAGCTTGGTTAAAAAATTAAAATGGAACATCGAAAGGACTCAAGAAGGCGAGTTCTGAGCAAAACTATTTTCCAACATCAAATCTTAAAACAACACTCACTTCTGGGCCACGGTAAACAAAATAACGTGCCCATCCCATGGGGGTGTGACATCTTACATCTCTGAAGACACCTGGGCAGACTTTCTGAGAGTGCACTTCAATCTCCAATCTATGAGTCAGCCCATAAGCATGGCGACAGAAGGTACCTCGATCAAGGACCCACAAAGCAACAGTCCAATCCCAGGCCATCTCACATTACCATAATCAAGCTGCCAAATTGTCAAAGACAGGAGAGAAGGGGCCTTGGGACCCAATGGTATCCCACCAGCCCTCTTCAAGCAAAACGTGGAATACTGGGCAGAGGCACTAGACCCTCTCTTTGGTGACATTAGATCACTAGAGAAATTCCCAGCCTCCTGGAAAGGCTCAGGTATTTCTCAAATACACAATAGTCCAAAAAAGTCAAATACACAAAAATCCAAAAAACGTCCGCCTGATCGATAATGAGGCAAAATACTTTGCAGGCACTTTGCTAGAGGAACTCCAAGTCTGGCATCAGCACATGCAATTATCCCACTTAACCAAACTGAATGCCCTAAATCTACGAGGACACCAACTAACATCTTGGCCATGGCAATGCTCATAGACAAGGCAAGGTACTCTGAGCAGCCTCTCCATCTTTGCTTCATAGATTTCAGGGTAGCATTCAACAACATAGAGAGGGCTAGGCTTTGGAGGAAACCAGCCTACTGGAACATCCCACGCTCACTGCTGGACATGTTAATCCTACTTCACAGACACCTGGCTGCAGATGAAGCTGGGTAAGGGCCTCTCTAGGTGAATCCCAACCACCAAAGGGCTAAAACAGGGGTGGGTGTGCTTGTCCCCATGCTAGTTAACCTTTACATTGCAGATCTGACGCAGATACTCAAACTCCTGTGATTTGCATGCCCCAAGACTGGGGGGCAAAGCACTATCCAGATTTCTGTATGCCAACAGTGTAGTCGTGGTCAGTCACACAAAGGTGGGCCTGCAACTCCTCCTCAAAGCAATGCAGACATATGCCTGTGGAGAAATTCCTAGAAGTAAATCTTGAGAAGACAAAAACAATGACCATCAACTATGACAGGAGAAAAACAAAACAGCCTGGTATCTGGCGAGCACACAAATCCAGACTGTAGCAAATTTTAAGTAGTTAGGAATAATTATTGACAATGGGTTCCAATTTGCCACACAGAGAGAAGCGATCAAAAGGAAATGACCTGGGCTAGTGGTGACGCTGAGCAACTTAAAATCGAAACCGACAGGCCTGACGCTGCTACCTTTCCTCCGGTTAGCTCAAGCCAGATTGTTACCAACAATCATTTATGGAGGGAAAGTCCTGAGAGGCAGAGACTCTATTGTTCTGGATAGCACTCTAGTCATGGCTTATAGAATCATGTGTAACATCCCAAACTACTCTTGGGCAGCTCAGATCCTGCTGGAGTTTGGCCTAATAAAACAGTCATTGGCAAGGCAAGGGGCATTCATTGTCTTCTGGCATAAGTTCAGGAACACCCATCCGAACACCTTGAACCACCTTCTTTGGCAAGAGCTGCAGCAGCGGAACAAATGGCCTGCCAGAAGCTTCCTTAAGGAATCCCTCACAAACACTGGGCTGTCCCAGCTCTGGGACATTCCAATCAGTCATGAAGCCTTTACAAAATTGGTTTGGAATTCAATCAAAAGGTTCTTACTGGTAGAAAACAAGGCCACATTTGCAGGCAGAAGTCACACCTGGATGATGATCAACACCTGTCATACACTTGGCCCTCAAAAATATTTTAGCCTAGGTTATTCTAGAATCATAAAGGAACAATTCTTGAAACACAATATGGGACCTCCATCTGCTTCACACCTTCTTGGCAAAGGGAGCAAAACTTAACCTGCTGCCCCCTGTGTGGCAAAGGTATGAAGGATCTGCCACACTTGCTCTGCATTTGTAATAAACTGAAGGGAGAAAGAACTCGACTGCTTGGGTACCTTAATAATACACAAGGCAAATAATATGCTATAGTTACATAGTGATCCAATTTAGACAAACTCATGTAACCAGCAGGGGTAGAGTATTAACATTTCAACCCATTAATGATTTGCTGTCTCCCATCAGGATGTGTTTTCTATCTGTCACATTTGAAATGAGGCTTGGTCCATAGGTTATTCTCAAAATATGTGTGTGAACTACTGCAGTATAGATGCTGTGTAGATGTGTTCCACATTGGTAGTGCACCACTTACCAGGAATGACTTCAGAGTCGGGTGTCACAAATGGGCAATATCTCGATTGATAGTCATAGGGAACCAGAAACCACATAAAAGAGGCAATCTTGACACATAGTCAAAAAGTCAAAATCCCCCTGGGAGTGTTCAGCGTGTGTGTTAAATACTGCTGAGGTGTACCAGCCTTTTACACTGTGCTTATGTACCTTACTGTGCAAATCTGTGCAAATCCATCACCACCTTGCATAGAAAAAGCTAGTCCTGCATGATACTGCGATGTAGCAGTTAAGGTTCAGTCCACATGTCACGAGAAGGCTCAGTCATGCAACAAGCAACAAAGGAAGTGCACTATCAATGTCAGTTATACAAGTGGTGATCCTACTTGTGGCCGTCTACCAGATAGTGAGTAGTGAACTAATCAAAATGCAGTCCAGGACATGTGAAGTTATCTGTGTGGTTATTACATCCAAGGGAGGAAACTATGTGCAAAGTAGATACGCGACATGCACATACTTAGAAGCACGAGGCTTGTTGTAGCTTCCATGATATGCCCTCTGAAGCAGGTCTCACTGGAACTTTTCTCCACAGTTGAGCCCCTTTTTTGCTGGGTCACCCATGGGCACAGCCTCTCATGATCCCATCAAACTTTGGATCTTCCACCCAGGATACTAGTAGGAGCTCAGCAGCAGCATCCCATGGCAAATGTATTGATCACTTGTTATTAAGAAAACAGAAAAACGATGGCTGGAAGGCTTGAATTAATCTCGGCCACCAGTCGCTACGCAGGGGCACATCCCACACCATCGTGTTTTTTTCTTTTTTTTACTTATCATGCCACATGAAATTAGACCCAACCATATGCCTGTAAGATCAGACTGACGTAGACAAAGACTAATTTGCATATAGCTGGGTGCAGATTGAGGTGGAATGATGGGTAAAATAACGACAGACTTGGATGAAGCCCTTAGTGTTTACCAGTAGCTGTGATTGAGCATTACACCTATCAATTGTTTGTTATAATTCACTGTAATGCCCCAAGTACGACGGATATGCCCTGTCATGGGTTCTGTGCTTCTTGTGCCAGTGAAACTACCCAACTGATGAGCTCCAACCCGGTTGAAACCAGTCTTTGATTGCTGTGCTCAAGTTTAATGAGGACATAGCTCTGCAGTTCAGGACGAATTGCTCGTATTGGGGCAGGGACTAGACCGATTTCCTCACGGCTGGGCCCAAACTGAGGTGGCATGGTGTGAAAAATAATGATGGACTGGGATGCGGCCCAGAGAAAGTAATAGTGCCTGAGATTAATTTAAGCATTCCATGCACCACTTTTTTTAATACTTTCGTTAAATCAATGGGGCACAGAAAACACCATACCAAAAAATCGTAGTATGGAGACTCATATTTCTGTTAAAGAAATGCTTGTGTTTTCCAGTAAAGGTTCATGCAGGATACCACTGTGGTAGTTAATTACCTAATAAAGGAGATTCAACTAAAACGTTTTTTCAATGTTATATGTTTGTGTCCAAGCTGAGGTGCATGGTGTAGATAGTAAGGATGTACTGGGATGGAGTCCTGAGTAATTATTAGCGACTGAGATTATTTCAAGCATTCCACCCATATTTGTGTGTGTATTTTACCTGTGAAGAAGAGTCACGTGAATAAAAGTGAGTAACTTTGTTAGTCAATTGGAGTGCACCCGCATTGTGGTCCTGGCACACTAGTGGCAAATACGATTATTTACACATGGAACTGACACGCAACCTCTTACTGCCCCAGGACCCCAAGAAAAGCCTTCACAACACTGGGGAAATCGCGCCAAGCAACCACATGTTTTGCATATGAGAATGGAGGCTAACATGAGCCTTCAAAAGTCTGCACCCGGAAGGATTTTTCCTTTCCCCTGGAGTGACGCCTTGGTTATTCTGTTTTCAAGAATTTCCTGGGGGGAGCTAGTACTGCTTATTAACTGCAGTAATCTGGTTTCTCATCTACTTTTCTTAAATGGACTATGCATAATTAAATAGATGAACTCTTTCGAGTCTCATCTGGTAGGTCTTATGGAAAGGAAATATGTGCAGCATATTGTAGAGTAGTGCATTATCAGTTTACTGCAAAAGAATCTCGGTGAGCCTCTTCAACACATATTATACAAAAATGTATTCACATCTATTTTATTTTACTTCCTCTAACATCCTTTTCATCCTCCTGGCACTACCTCTCCAGTATTCAGGTGATGTTCTAGGCGTGATTAGCACCTTAGATCATCATGAAACATAGACGCTGGCTGAAGACCTCTTTTCAAAAATGTAGTTTGGGTCCATCCTCTGAAGAGGTCACCAATGGGCTTGTAAGTAGCAGCAGTTTTGGCGCTAGTCTGGAATCTCTTCCTGCTAGTTAATGTTGTAAGTAATGATTTTAGTGTAAATGGGTGATGACTCTAATTATATTTTAAGTACGTTTCTATTTCTAAATCCTATCAGTACTTTAGCATATATATATGTAAGGATATATTAGTGCCTTAGATGTTTTAAACCAGTGTAAAATTAATATTTTTTCTTTAAAAATGTTCTTACAATGCTATCTTAAGATTTGTTTAGTAACCCTCGATAAACTTTAATTTGACTTGGTGTTTTACCTACAGGACAATAACTGTGTTTCTGTGATGTTTCATATGTTGGAGTACTGGAATATTTAGAATATTTTATCAGTTCTTTTCTAGACAGAGGGTTAAATCTATTGTTTTATAGTGAAAATATGTATTAACTGAGCAGTAAAATAAATAGCTTCACCTCGTTTTTCCAAACCATTTGTTGACAGGTAATCTCTCAAATCCTTCTGAAAAAGACGGGGTCACTCACATGATCAGTGCAGTTTTGGGCGATGGACAACATATTTTCTTGGACTGTCACGCCTTTTTGCATATACATGTCATGATTCTACTCACGGATTAAATTAAAAATGCCTGCACTGTATAATGGTAGTGATCCTTAGAATGCTGGAAGATGAATGGCATGGCTGTGCTCACCTCTGACACCATGTTGGCTGTGTTACAACGGTGGTGTAACTTGCATGTTATGGACATTTTAGGCATGACAGTGCCTATGGCTAGTATAAATCTGGCCACAGCGCCTATAGCATGAGTACGCCCTTCTTTCAAGATGTTGGCCCTGACTTCATGCTCAGCATCCATTTTTCATGCACTGTCAGGTACATGTAGGTACAGCTGCAGACTTCGCTCTATTATAAACTTTCATAAGTTGCACAAGAGAAGCCGATTAAATCTTAACTGATGATGCAAGCCTCGTCCTCAGGTTATGTAAAAAATTCTAGCAAGTTTCATTAAAGCACTCTTTCATCTGTTCTCGGTGTAGGCGCACTCACCCATTCATCCACGCTCGTACTCGGGTACTCATATGTTTATACACTCACTTATCTATCCATTCATCAAACCTTTAACCTTTTCTCCCACTAATCCATCTATAGAGCCTCACACACAAGCTCGCCTATCAGCCTACAAGTACTTTCACTTTCAAAATGCCAAAGCTTTTGGCTTTTTTTTTTTAACATTTGTTGTGACTTTTGTTTACCAAACTATCGTGTTGAAAGCATAATTGTTGTCGGCACAATCCTATGAAATACATATTAACCTCAGCACCAGAAACGACTCAGTTCACATTCATTTGTTTCAAAACCACATTAAGTCTCCACAGTGATGCAGCAGGAAAGGTGCTGTAAAATGCATTTTACTCTTGTCATCAAGAGGCCAAGCACATTAACTTCTAAGGTAATTCAATGTTTGATGCAGTGTTCTTTCAGATCAGGAAGACAGGTCTTCTTCATACATTTTTTTGACCACAATACAAGACAGATTTTGTAGACAGAGATCTCCTTGGAGGTGCTCTGTTGCTGTAAGCTATGATGAGATCCCACCTCTTAGGTCTACTTTTGAGCGAGAATTACTCTAAAACAGAATTCACAATAATACAGGGTTATGTAAACGGTGGAGCTGTGGCCCCATTTTACCACTCAATTAATTTCTAATGTGTCTACGATTAAGAGTGGGAGTTTGTTCCCGTATTTTCTTCACTTTCACAGCTGGGTCTGGAGGCTCAGTAAAGTAAAGAATCCCATCCAGAAATCTTTGTTCAATCTCATAGTCACAGGTTCAACCCCTGGTGGGCCCACTCACCCTTTCATCCTTCTAATGTCGATAAACTGAGTTCCATTGAATAAACATCTCTTATTTAATGAAAAGCTATCATGTGAATATGCGCTTTATGAGTACACGTTTTCTTACTTTCATAGATACACCTGGAAGTGTGCTGCCTTAACTCAAAAGTTGTATTTTTTCAATATCTATGTATATTAGCTGTATTATATATGGTGTCAGTAGAACGCACGCTACACACTTCATCACATCTAGGCTTGTTTTACTCATGCCCTGTATCAGGGTTTGTTATTACGCTGATGTGGTTTGTTACTTTATGTTTGCCAATTATATCATACTCCCAAGTAACAGAGAAGAGGTCATGCTTTAAAGTCATACATGAACAACTAAAACGTTAATATTTTGCAGGATTCATATTTGAAGGTATGGAAGTCATCAGTCAGCCCGGCCACTTTCAAAATTAAGTAAACAATGGGTTTGCTAGGCTATTTCGTGTAACAATACTGCCTGTACAACCGTGCTACACTCAAAGTCCTATATCACAGCCAAAACATGTGCACACTCACTCCAGAAATATTCAGCTACTTGGAGCAACCCAAGAAATAGTAAGGGGCATGTTTTCACCCACAAAAGTGATGCATTTATGAAACGTAATAATCCAGTGACTCATGAATTGAACCAAAAAAGGGCACTTTGTCTCAAAGAAAGTTTACAATTCTGCTTTACTTGCATGAACTATTAATCTGACACACATGAATGCATGTTCTGCATATGCCATTGCGAGCAGCATAAGGCAGGGATGAAGGAAAACATGGTCAACGTATCCTTTGTATTCCAAATTCCCAGTGCAGTAAAAGCTTGGTTCCATTTACAGCCTGTGCCATCAAAGGCCAGCCTCACTCACCTTGTAAATCTAAATGTACCACAGAAGTGGGGATTGATTGTTTTACACGAACTGTGTCTGCTGGCAGAATGAAATAAATGTTCTGTAGTTACTTGCAGTATAAAATAGAGTATTTCCACTCCATTTTAGGCTTTCCGATATTTGCAATTGCATTTAATATGACCTCTATAACTGATAAAAAGCGATCTTATTCAGAAAGATGTTGGATGAATCTCCTTCAATTTACACGGAGTACCTCAGTGTAAATGTACCATGTTTTTTGTGTCCTATTTTGTTCTTCTGTTTGTTTGTTTCTGAAGAAATATTAAAAAAATATTTACTTTTTGACTAATATGCAATAAATTGTTGCTTTTCCATGGCGTGTAATGATGTATGTGCTTTCCAATTGTGGAGTGGAGAAGTGTGGCACAATGGTTAGAGCGACAGACCCTGAAGCAGAGATCTGGCTCAAGACCAGGGTTCAAGTCCCGCTTCGGCAGGTTCTTGGGCTCAATTCCCTTGGACCAGATAATTCTCGCCTCCGTGCCTAATCTAATTAATGGGTGCAACTCTGGGCAATAGCTTGCTTAATCTCCACAAGGGCCCCAACAGCACTTGGATGCCTGGCTTCACCCTGGGGGTGCCCAGGAGTGGGCACCTCACAGGGAAAAAGCCAGGAGGGGTTCCATAGCGGTATGAGTACAGCGCCTTGAGACCCTAACGGGTGAGTAGTGCGCTATACAAGTGCAAATTTTACAATTAAGTAAAAGCCTCTTCCGATGGGAGGTCACTTAGCCTGACTTTACCTGTGATTAGTCATGCTACATGTCTGTAAAATTAGCAACGGAAACAGTGGCCAACAATGGGAACGTTTGGTGATGTAGAAAATAGTAGCAAAAAGTGGGATAGAACAAAAATAATTTATTCACTCCAGCCTCGGAAGAAACAAAGCAAAAAACAAAATGGTCAAACAGGATATGACCAGCAATGTAATAATCACTAGTTGGACTTTTTATGGATTCTATATTGTCACAATAGATCGAGCAAGGTATACTATACTTGGCCAGTTATTGTTGTCCTGATTTAAAAAAATCAAGCTAATGTAATTTTTCTGCAAACATTTATAAGTTTCACAAGGGGTGCCACTGCCTTGAGTTCTATGTCATACTTGCACTCAGGGCAGCAAAGGCTGTGCTGACGCTGGAAAAGGTACTTTGATCTTCTAACTCAAGTCCTAGAATATTTCAGTAAAGTGTAATTTTCCTCAAAAATGAGGTGTGCAGCTAATTTACTAGACTGACTTCAATCGTCAAATACCTTGAAGAAAATGATACTTTCTTCAAACGTTCTAGAACGTAAGGACAGTCAATTACCAGCCTCCT
This sequence comes from Pleurodeles waltl, assembly GCF_031143425.1. Classification (NCBI taxonomy): domain Eukaryota; kingdom Metazoa; phylum Chordata; class Amphibia; order Caudata; family Salamandridae; genus Pleurodeles; species Pleurodeles waltl. The sequence goes on along the minus strand of NC_090450.1, from coordinate 72,278,043 downwards.
GATCTCGTTTGCTCAGAGTACATATGCGAGCAGTAAATTGAGGATACTGCCCTGCATACTGGGTTAATGAGAAACAGCCCGGAACTTATCACTGATATGGATTCCTGGAAAACTGACCTATAGAAACTCTGAACTCATATGTACGGCAGGATTGAATCATGAATTTTCGTTTGTCGGACACAGCTAACTTGTCATCATTCTCAATGAAAAAGGCACACGACTATATAAACTACTCCTCATGCCTCACCTACAGTACTTAGGGCCAGATGTATGAAATCACCTGTTTGCAGTTGTCTAATAGCAAACTTTAGCAACTCGCTATTAGGAAATCATAAATTGCGATGTACAACAGTGTGTTGGACACTGTTAGCGATTCTCAGTGGGTCGCAAATCGACCTGCCCCATCAATATTCATGAGGCAGGACGCAGTTTGCAACCCATTGTGAATAGATACAATCACAGAGACGGTGGCCTGCTGAACTCGGCAGACCACTAGGCCTGTGACTGCTTTTCAATAAAGCAATATTTTTTTTTGTAAGCAATAATTTTTTTGTAATGCTGCCTGTTTTCCTTAAAGTGAAACAGGATTCATTGCAGAAAGAAAAAGGATTATTTTTTTCATTTTTTAAGAGCAGGCAGTGGTCCATTGGACCACTGCCTGCTCTTAAAAAATGTTTGCACCCCCATTCACCCAGGGGAAGGGGTCCCTTTGGGCCGCTACCTGTTTGCCAATGGCTTGCCTCCAACTTGAAGTTGGTAGTAACTGTGAATGTTTTGCAACCACATTCCCAGTGGCAAAACGTTGCTACCTACCAGTGCGACTCGCTATTAGGAAGGGACACCTTTGGCACAGGCCTTCCTAACCACCGAATCACTACCCATTTTGTGATTAGGTACGAGATTACTGAATCACAAAATAGAGTATTGTACATTAAAAAATGCTATTTTCTGTTTCCAAACAGCTCGATTCTGCGAATCAGGCCATTTGCGAACAGAAAAAAGCTTCATAAAACTGACCCTTAATTTGTACCGGTGGTTGTAGGTGGTCACTGGAAGTCATTTTTGAGAGATAGGGCTTGTTTTTCATCAGACTTTGACCCAATGGAAGACAGAAAAAGGAGGATAATAGTGACACAGAGAGAAAGCAGGGAAAAAAAGAACCTGCAAGAGTCAGATAAAGGGCCTGAAAGTGTACAGTGGTGGAAGAAAGAGGCATTATGTGAAATCCAGACCAGGTAGACTTCATATTGGGCAACCCCTTCATTTGGCAAAGCCGGCCGTGTGCTTCTAATACAACTTTGGGCGGATGGTCTCACTTTTTTTTTTTTTTTTTTTTTTTTAGTTATTTAGTTATTTATAAATTAGGCACTGCTTAACTATCCAATGTTGGCGTCTTACAGAACTCAAATGTTCTTGTATCTCTCTTGAAAATACCTCTAACCTGAAATAGGGCATGTTTAAATGTAATAGTAACCTTCTTTGTTCTTAAAAAAGGCCTGTGGCATTTAGTATGGCAGAATAAGGCATAAGTAATGAGTTATCTGAATAGCCCTTGGAAAATCTTTGTCATGGTGACCTATTCATATCATAAGTAAATGCATTATATGGATGCAAAGATGAACGATGAAAGAAGGAGAAATGAGTACAATAGGATAAATGAGAAAATGGTTAGAACAACCGGTTGCTTATAAAGTGCTTTCTCATCCAAGTATCAAAGCACTATAATTAAAGGTGTTCCTCTGCTCTAAATCAGTGGTACCCATTTTATAAACACTGGCAGACTGATAGGCATGGTGGAACTGCAAGAATCCAAGCGTACAGCCTACAGGTTGCATGCAAATGTTTGTAGCAGATGCATTAACACAGTGAAATATTAACAGGTTGGAGGATGCATGGTGGGAAAAGGGCATGAAAGGAGAAATACATTCTCAATCACTTCCTAAGTGTATATACGCCTGCATGCTTGTAGACAGTGGTTCCCAACCTTTTGACCTCTGTGGACCCCCACTTTATCATTACTAGAACCTGGGGACCCCCACAGAATCATTATTGGAATCTGGGGACCCCCACTGAGTCATTACTGAAAGCTGAGGACCTAATATGTTAATATTATTTAATTTTCTAAGCAGTCGGGCCCCCCTGAAGAGGCTTCATGGGCCCCCAAGGGTCCCAGGACCACAGGTTGGGAACCACTGCGTGTAGACAAGCATGTTTAGAGGTGTTCCACACTGCGCAAGAGTCATAGCTACAATTAAGTTAGCTACTCCTTTCCTTCCTAAACACTGAAACAAATCTGAATTTAATATCAACACGTGTTGCTTGTGCATTTTCCTAAGTATGAACACTTGCTGATAGTCTGATGAGTTACAGCACATATTCGCAATAGCATCACACACTGGGGCAACCATTTATCACGAGTAAGTTTTCGTTCCTGGTTAAAAAAGTTGAATTTGAACTGTTGCCCACAGACAATGTAGAAGAACACACCTCACTGTATAATGAGACCAGAGTAAACATTTAAACACATAGATGTCACTAAGAGAACAACCATCAAACATTTTCCAGTATCCAGGTACAATACAAGAAAAAATATTTTATGTCGCCATTATTGCTGAATCATCTACATTTTAATTATAAATAAATAGCAGAATATGTAAACATTGCACTTATAAAAACTCTGCATAGGTGCATGTAAGGGTGTAAGTAGTTAAAATGCAACGATAGTCATGTGTGGTACATGGACGTGTTAAAACATGGCACGTGAAGACACCACTGTTTTTCTGAAACAGCATTCCTGTGCTGACTGTCAAAGTTATCATTTCTATGTAGATAGGTGCCAAGACAAAACGTTTATTATTTTAACATTTTTAAAAGAAAACAGCAAATCATAGCTCCTGTTAAGATATCATCAAAGTTGTTTTGAAATCATGAACTTTATCACAAAAATCATACCAAGCATCCTTAGAAAAGACACCCAATTTGCCTTCAACATTAATAAAGACTCAAAAAGGGTCAAACAGCACGGTTATAATTTACAAAAACATTTCTACGAGAGATAATCCGTCACAAGTTCAAAGGAGAGTGCCCACTTTTAAGTGTTCTCAGGGAATTAAACTACCGTTTTGAAAAAGTTCAAGCTATATTTCATTTCAAATAAATCATTTGCACAACCTGACATAACCCTTTTGCCAGTCCAGTATTAAACAGGTTCGCCGAAAATTCAGCAAGCATGTACCAAAAACATAGATTTAGAAAAAAAACTGAGGCTTCAGACTATTAAACACAATACTCTCCAAAACGTTTTAATCAAAGCAGGTCGAAGATGGACATGGGCATTATTTTTGAGTATGAGTGGATGTCAAAACAACATTTTTTTTAATAATGAAACAAGTTATTATCCATCTTCTCAGATCCAGTGGTATTTCAATTTGAAGAAAAAAAGCCACAGTTTTGTAATTTGTGCCAGCGTTTTTTTTTTTACAATGCAAAGTAAGTAAGCAGATTCAGAAAACAATTCGACAAGGAGGTGCATAAGAAAATAGGCTAGACCCATTGTAAACTAGGCTCGAAAAAAAGACAAAGCACACGGAGAGTAAATACACAAGCCAAATGCCTTAGTTGTACGACCAAAAAATGAATAAATAAATAAACTACATCTCCGAAACGGTAGCCACCAGTAAGGCTCTCTTGAAATGTCGATGCCACCCTAGTTGGGGCACAGAGAAGGAGTACAGAAGGCGACAGCATCCCACAGGTGAAGCTGATTTAAGCAACAGCTGCCAACTTAGGGCAGGAGTCAGATAAGTTGGCAAACATGGTCGTCCAAACCTCGAAGCATCCCTTGCCCTTGGGACGTCACCTTTGCCGTTCCATGGAAAGAAAAGCGCAATAAAATACCTGCATAAACCCCAAGGAAAGCCGTGGCCGCACAGATGAAGTGATACAGCTCTGCCTTCCCTTGCCTGGGCATCTTCCTCTCTCTGTGGCTGCGAGCAAATGCTTGGAGACTCGCAGCCGCATATTTAATTAGAGGCAAGCTGCTTGTACTATCACTGTGTGAATCTACCTCTGCAATCTCTCGTGAGTCAATCTTTCCCATCTCTGATTTTCTTTTATATTTATGCTAGAATATTTAATTGTAGACAAAAGGTTACTCTGGCTGCATTCACTGCACAGAGGCAGAATAATCTGCTTTAAAAGGCTTGACATTTCAGTCTTTTCAGAAAGGCTGAAAAAATTATATCCCTGCTTTTGTTAATCAATGAAGTAGAACTCTCCTGAACAAAAGAATTAAATTGCTTGGTTGGTTTAATAAAACCAACAGAAATAGCTGCTTCCTCTGGGCTGTATTGTGTAGGCATGGCGCGTGCATCCAGCACTATAATTCCATATGATTCAGGGGTAAAACTCTAATTTCGGCACACAGTTGGGTTTTTAAATCCTATTCAGTCTATCCCTTCTGGCTGCTTTTACTGAGCGCGGTTTATCATTTAGCCTGGCTTATTTTTGGGCGCTGAAGCAGCAGAACCTCCACACAATGTTTGCTCAAATATATATTTGAGTTTCTGCAACCTGGCTTGCAATAGTGCACACAGGTGTTTAACAAAGCATGTGTTATACTGAGGTTGCATGACAAGTAGCATCAAATATTTGTACTATCTTTAAGTGTCACGAAATATCTGAATAATGCATGCCCGCATGCACATATAAATAGGTCTGTCATACTTAGTTGATTTATGGGCTTTCAATAGCTAAACAGCGTATATCACTTAAATTATCTCAGGCCAGCAAACTAGAACAAATCTCATGTCATTTTTTTTGTTGGTGCCAGAATATACATAAGTGATAACAATGTGGTGTTTGCCAGGTAGTACTTACTGGTTGCACCTGGTGGCTCAGAGTGGCCCAGTGCACCTACTGCAGGGAACGGTGTAGGAGCCCATGATCACAGGTTCCAGCGTTGGTAGGCCTAATCAGCCTTATAGGGTTAATCAAATTAGTGCAATTGAGTCAGCAAACAAATAAACATCTTTTGTCTCTCAAGTTTAAATTCGGGGGACATATTTATCAACAATTCATCCAGGAGAGTAAATAAAGTTGCAATGCTGCATTGCATGAATGAGAGCAGAACCGTGCCTTGTTTTAGAAAATATGGCGCTCGGATCTCAGCTAGTGGTGGCGCACTTGTGGCTGCCTAGCTTCAAACCATATATCTCTTTCATCATGGCGCAAGTCGGCCTGCGCTGTGTCAAGGTGATTTTTGTGCAGAAAGGCGTAACTTCCTGCAAAACAACTATCTTTTGAGGCTCTTTAGGGGCGAGCACAAAGCGCTCCGTCCCATGTTGTAATCTCTCTTTGGGCTTTAAACCACACCCATGTCATGTCAGTTTCTTTCGTTGGTTCGTGAGCTTGCCTTTTAAAATCTGCTTGCTTGCATTAGTGAAAGGCATGCATAAGTCATGCCTTTTCTGGTGTTTAGCCCTCCTCAAGCGCAGCAAACCAAGTACTGAAAACATACGAGGCTCCACGTTTTCCATCTGGTTTCTGGACTACTTTTTCTCTTTTTTCGCAGCGTGATCTCACTGGGCAGAAGTCGTGCGCTTTGCATGACATCGACCCTGTTACACAGTTAATTGCACTTTTGCTGGCTGTCAGCTCGCTTATGTGAAACTTTTACTTTTCAGTTTATATGGCAAGAAAAGTCCAGTTAGCTATGTGAAACTGTTTTATTTTCATTTTCAATTTATGCACAAGAGTCCGGTTAGGAGTTTACAATGCTAATTGCTCTAGCTCAAGCAAACGCAAGACCAGTTGCATTGCAGATACTTGTTTTTCACTGTACTTGTGCTTCACCATGAGAGCACCCATGCTCCACTCATGCAATGCCAACCTGACACAGGCAATGCAAGGCAGACCTGTGCGCAATGACATCCTTTGCTTTTTTTATTTTTTTTTTATTTTACAAATCTATGCTAAGTCAGGCAAACAGGGGTTTTATGTGGCTTTGTAAATCCTAAAATCATTTGTCCTTTAGGCCTGTGGGAAATAAGCGACACAGCCCAGACGCAAAATCTTAGAAAATGTGGGCCACAATTTCAAATTCAACTTATTTGGACTGACAGCCCACTAAACTACCAAACATACAAACATATTACAATCACAGATAAGACATCAGGAAACAAAAAATACATATTAAAACCTTTATACTTTTGAACATTCTGTAGACATTATCCTATTGCAATTGCCACTTTTAAAAAACACATCTGTAAAAAATGTTTAGCTGATGACCATGTTCTAATTCCATACTTAATTAAAACCGGTTTGAAGAAACTTTGTTGAACACTCCTTAAGAATATGTACTCAAGAAAAATATGTGTATTAGAAGCTTTCTCCCCTAAAGCACAACCACAGTTCCCATTATTTTGATGTAACACCATTGATATTTATGAAATTTAATAAAAAGGTATTAGGCCTAGACAAAGTTTAACACTTCTTGTCTGAGTAGTTATGAGAAATAGGGAAAGAATCTTCCCATCCTCCAATCAAATCTCCACTTATTCATTTCTTTAATTCAATATTAAATATTTATCTGATATTGCTATTTTTACATTTCTCAAATGTCTCATCTCGCAACTCTAATTTAGTTAGGGTAGGAGGAAATCTTGCCTCCTCAGAACTATATCTGAAATTCTTTCGGACTATACTAACCTGCTTTCTGCAATCTTGGGCCCCTTGTAATTAACATTTTTGCATTTCTTGTAGACAATGACTAGCAAGCTTTGGATTGGTATTGTTTGTTCATATATCTCAGGGTTGGAAGAATGACTACATATTGGCAATATATTAATATATTACCAGGACATTAACATTAATTCTAATCATTCTCTATTTTATCATTGAAGATTTAGGAATGACAAGCAGGTGTTTGAGGTAACAGTTCTCTACCTGATCTCAAAGATGATTCTTGTCCAAACAAAATAGCTTGGCTCCATTCAAAAAGTTGGGGTTGGGTGATTGCTTTATCAACTGTTCTCAGGGCACTGAGAAAAGGGCCTCCACAATCTCTATTTAATTTCTTAAGGCCAGACATTGAACTGAGAACTCTAGATTTCACCTGTTCTAAGTACATATCCAATTTTATGTTTTCTGAAAGATCACACCTAAATATTTATAGTTAGATACTTCATCAACCTTTGTTTTACAAATATACCATGTAAAAGGTTTAGATGTGCTACAAAATATTAAGATTTTTGTGTTTCCATATTGTCAATCTGTGGGATTCAAAATAATTATGGAACATTTGTAGTTGTCTCTGTAATACAATGTAGGTACATTCAAATATCATCAAATCTTCAGCGTACAACAGACTTGATATATGGACTTCAGTCATCCTAGGAGAAAAGGAAGCTGTTTTAACAAGATCTTTGGCAGGTCTGCTAAGACCAGGGTGAATAAGGTGGGTTCTATCACATAGCTTTTTACGAGACTATTATTTACTGGGATTTTTCCAAGCAAGATACCCTCCAAATCTCCTTCAACCCAGGCCCACCAGTGTAGCTCCCTCAAGATAGATATAAGACATTCCAAGATATTCACCAAACTCAACTTTCCCCCTAATAATTCCCAAAGAAGCTGGTAAATTGCTGTTCTACAATCAACAAAACAACAGAATAAATTGCTCCATTGTTCAGTCGGTTTGCGGGTTATCAGCTATGACTAAAGCAGTCACCCAGTGTAGAGTGTTCTACTTAATATCCACCCTTTTCGACTGGTATTAGATTATGATCCTTAATCCAATCTATTAGAACAAGTAAAATTATTTTTGCACACATTTTTGCACCTATATCAATTAAACTCTATCTTTCTTGTATAAGAGCTTATTTACTGCTCCTTTTCAATTTACACTGAAAAGGCCATATATCATCTTTTGTCTCTCAAGAGTTTCAAAGGGCCCAAGAGGTGAGCATGTGCCCTACAAATGCACCTGATACAGTATGCATTATGCCATCTCAGACATGTGGAGATAATTGCAAAGTATGTAACCTATAGTCTCATGGTTGAGAAAACCCAGGAACTCTAAGGGCCATATGTACGAACACATTTTCCCATAGACACAGAATGGGCAAAACTGTTTGGTACATCTGGCCCTAAATGTTTTGTGATCATAATGCACTACAAGCATCCATACATCCCATCCATACATGTTACATAGTTATCATTATACTCATACAAATAACACATGTTGGCACAAGGTCATGACATTTCCAACAGGAAAAACATGCCAATATCTTCTTAGTCATTCCAGGCCACTTATGCGACACTTCTGACTAATGCACAACATGTATTTCCCAAATTACGAAAGACAAGTGCTACAAATTTATCAAACCTTGGACCAACATTAGGTGCTTTATTGATGTCAGCAGAATTGCGATATGGCATTACATGTGAGGTAAAGTAGTCTCCGCTGTACATTATGAGGATCTTGCAAGTCACTGAGTTCTGTTGACTGAACAGAGGAACAGCACGCAAGGAATGCCAAATTCCTTTGTAAGCTCATGGGACCCTTAGGTGACTTTTAATATTGTTTTAAGTTAATTATTTATAGTAAATGGTTGCACCATTATCATTCCCTCGAAAAGCTTAAAACCTTGGTCTGTTGCTCCTTCCTACTAACAAGTCTGATTTCAAATAAGAAGATTAAGTGGAGAATCAATAGGCAATTAATCACCTCCATTACACCTCGTATTTATTGCAAAAACATATCACATGCTGTTTATGAGAAGTACATTTAAAAATATCAAATCAATCAATCAATCAAACAGGAATTTGTAAAGCGTACTACTCACACGTGAGGGTCTCAAGGCGCTGAGGAGGGAACGGGGGAGAAAGGGTGAGGTGAGGTGAGGTGCTGCTACTGCTCAAACAGCCAGTCCTTGAGAAGTTTCCTGAAGGTAAGGAGGTCTTTGGTCTGGCACAGGTGGGTGGGAAGAGTGTTCCATGTTTTGGTGGCGAGGTGCGAGAATGATCTACCACCGGTTGTAGTTCTGCAGACGCGTGGGAAGGTTGCGAGGGTGAGGTTGGCGGAGCAGTGATGCCGGGTCGGGGTGTAGAAGGAGAGTCCTCTTTTGAGGCAGTCTGGTCCGGTATTGTGCAGTGCTTTGTGAGCGGAGTTTGACTAGGAGCCAGTGCAGGTTTTTCAGTTGGTCTGTGATGTGGCAGTGGCGGGGGATGCCCAGGATGAGGCGTGCGGAGGTGTTCTGGATGCGTTGCAGCCTCTTCTGGAGTTTGGCCGTGGTTCCTGCTTAGAGGGCATTGCCGAAGTCCAGCTTGCTGCTTACGAGGGCTTGGGTGATTGTTCTTCTGGTTTCGGTGGGTATCCATTTGTAGATCTTTCAGAGCATGCGGAAGGTGTTGAAGCAGGAGGAGGAGGAGATGGAGTTGACTTGCTGGGTCATGGATAGTGAGGGGTCCACGATGAATCCTAGGTTGCGTGCGTGGTCGGTGGGAGTCGGAGTGGTACCGAGAGCAGCAGGCCACCAGGAGTCATCCCATGCGGAGGGGATGTAGCCGAAGATGAGGCCTCAAACTCAATTCCGACAAGATGGAAGACAGCTGCTCTTCATTCGGTGATGGCCTTCATTCCTTCGTGGAGGTAGATCTTGGCGGAGTCCTTGGTGAGGGAGAGGATCAACTGGGTGTCGTCAGCGTATGAGATGATGTTGACGTTGTGGGAGCAGGCGATGTTAGCGAGCGTGGCCATGTAGACTCTGAAGAGGGTTGGGCTGAGGGACGAACCCTGGAGCACGCTGCAGATGATTTCAGTGGCCTTCGAGCGGAATGGGGGGAAGAAGACTCTCTCGGTTCTGCTGGTGAGAAAGGAGGTGACCCAGTACAGGGCTCTGTTGCGATTCCAGCATTGCTGAGGCATGAGCGTTGGGTGTGGCAGCAGACAGTGTCGAACGCGGCCAAGAGATCCAGGAGAATGAGGGTCGTGGTTTTGCCGCTGTCCAGTATGGTTCTGATGTCATCGCTGGCAGCCATGAGGGTGGTTTCGGTGCTGTGGTTGCTGTGGAATCTGGATTGGGAAGGGTCCAGGGTGTGGGTTTTCCTCGAGGAAGCGCGTTAGTTGTCCGTTGACAGCCTTCTTGATGACTTTTGCCGGGACGGGGATCATGGAGATAGGTTGGAAGTTCTTGAGGTCCTTTGGGTCTGTCTTGGGTTTTTTGAGGAGGGCGTTGATCTCGGCGTGTTATCAGCTCTCTGGGAAGGTGGCGTACTCGAAGGAGCCGTTGATGATCTTCCATAGTTAGGGTGTGATGACGGAGTTTGCTTTGTTGAGGATGTGGTGAGGGCAGGGGGCAGATGGAAAGCCTAGCTCTAGCTATAGGTCTAAATGTGTGGTAGCCTGCAGAGAACGTCCAGCTAAACAACAGCCACACAACAAAATATACAACTGTTCTCCTTCAGAGAAACAGTTCATAGAGTTGTAAAGCATGCCTTTGTTATGGCCTGCCTTGACTGCCCTGCTGTCGCCAGATAATTATGTGAATATCACCAGGAGAAGGGCTTAGGCTCTGCCCCACTTGATGGGAGGCAGGGATACATGTTTGGATTGGGCAGAAGGTGTGGGGCTCCACAAAAAAAAGTGCTTACCTCCCCAAAAAGCTGTGATCATTTTGCTTATTTATCCTGCTGCCTGAGCTTGCACTTTCAGGGGCACACACGACTTTGCAGTGCTATTAAAGTGACTTAGATAACTTATGGTGTTTTTCTCTGGGAGCAGCAGCAGAGATGGAAGGAAGGCAGTCATTAAGCTATATGGATTTTTAGGTCTGGCTTGGCAGTGCAACTGTTATCCTACCCCTTAACCTACACCAATAATATTCTATAGTTCTTTGGCTCTCCACAGATACCCAATTCCCATCACTTGTAAAGCTTCACATTGCCCTACACCATTCCTTTAAAGCCAGGCTTATTGGCATTCCCAATGCTTGTTTTTACTGTTTACATGAAAGTATTCATTTTGCTCCGTAGTCTGCCTCTCGCATAGTTTGTTGGCTTTGGCAGCAAGATGTCACATCTGAACTGTAAAAAGTTATTACAGTTAAGCAGTTACATCATTTTCTTACTACAGATAACTAGTAATGTCACACCTGCACTGTATTGAGAACTTTGAAGATATTTTCTATGTTTTATAGTACAATAACACAATTTTGTCATTTTTTAAAATATTATATGTACATTCGTTTTTAGGCTTCTTATTGGTTGGATACATGTAGTTCATGGCGGTTGACATGTCAGCGATTTGCAACTTATTACTCACGTGTAATTGATAACTTTCGGTTATATCCTATGTTATAATATTATTTGCAAAGCAGACGTTTACTGCCCTGATGGTCTCTTGTCGCTTTGGGATGAGAGACAACGAGGACAGAAAATGAGACAGAATGTTCCTGATGATTATTATTTCTTAATCAAAATGTTTCCTCTTCCCTCGCTCTTTTAGAAATGTAAAACCTTATTTAAACACAATAGAGGAAGATAAAGATTAGGTTGATATTTCATGCTGTGCATTCCCTTTACATTTGGAATTAGTGCACCCGCTCGCATGGCACATACAAAATAAAGGGACCCTCAGACGACCAGAGATCCTCTCAATCACTCTGTTTATACTAACATGTCAAAAGCTGACACACTTCTCTAATTATCCAAACTTACCCACTCGGCCCCCCACCGTGGAAACGACTTCATTATCTGGTACTTGCGCCCCGTTTGCAGATTGAGACAGCTCAGACTAAAATAAAATGAGTAGAGCCCACTGAGATAAATGTGAACTAATGAGAATTTTAATATACATCCACCTCTATCACTGGAGAGTGATTTCGTTTACAATAGTGTCCCTCATGATTAATATGGATGCGCTACAGTGAGGTATTCCACAGTGACTGCAAAATCCCGCTTAAAGCCAAAAAAACACAAGCATTTTCAACGCAATGGGTCTCAAGTTTGCTCGAGTTAGAGCTATTATCGTTGTAGATTCCTAACTGGACTTTTCTTGTCACAGACTGAATATAAAAAGTAAAACAGTTGACATAAGCGAGCCGATTCAAAGCGCCGCCGTCAGCGCGAAGAGAGAGACAAAGGAAAAAAGAAGTTGGCTGGCAGTCAAAGTTATCAACAAAAGTGCAATTATCCATGTAACAGGGTCGACGGCCAAGGCGGTAACACAATCCCTCTAAGGAGGGTCAAACGTAAAGCAGTTACCAACGAAAATAAAGGACTTTTGAAAGGCAAGCCCATGAACGAGTAAAAGTGATGGGCGTGCGTTGGGTGTGATTAAAAGCACAGATACATACCAACACGCTGCTATGCTCGACCTAATAATGCAGCATATCATCTGCACACAGGTTGAGAATTACATGCTCATGCTTAAAACCCTTTTGTAGAAGAGCAAGGCACACGGGCATTGTGACTATCCATTAGTTTGTTAGCTCAAAATTACACTTCAATTAGAAATATTTTGGGAACATTTGCTGATAATGTAATTTTGTAAGAATAATGCTTAGCAAGGTCTTATCAATTTTGTCCCCATCGGACCAAATCGTACACAGAGCACCAAAAAGTGCATAAGGAGAACACTTTCTGGAATTGCCTTAGACAAATAAAGTAGCATATAGAATTATACATGGGTAAGAGTGAATTACCAGTATGTTTTTCACTGAGGGGTTCTCAGTGACATCAAATAGATAATGAGTGAAGGGACAGCAATATCCCTATGCATGTTTACCTTTTTTCTTCTCAAAGTAGATTGTTCCTTCTAGTCTTTAGGAATGCTATCTTAGCAGAATGGCAAAGACCCATCCTGACTCTCATAATCAAAAGCTTGCAGACATGTACATGTTGGAACCAAGCCCTAACAAGTCTTGCTCTGCAGAAAAAATCTTAATTAAAGGCCTCAGCTGCTAGGTAAGCACGTTAACTGCCCCTCATAATGCATCTTCCTTCATGTGGAACTGACCGATTGAGAGCAGTGAGTACTTCAATATGAGAGGACTAATCAATGACAACCTCAGAACCAAAGGCTCGCTTAAAATAGCCATGTCTTTCACGCTTCCCAAAAGGCAACGAATCTTATTGGGAGTGGGAGGGATATGTCGGGGCGTTCCATTCTGCTCGTGCTAGCTCAGGGAATCTTCAGTCCGCATATTTAGCTGTATGAAATCTTGGGACTAATGATAAATTTACTGAGGATGATCTGAGTATCCATGAAGGAATAATCTACAAACTGAGGGGGTCAGGCCATGTAGTACTTTAAAAATAAAGCAACAGATTTTAAATTGAGACTAGAAGCCTTTGGAGCTGTTTCAGTAAGGGTGTAATGGGGGCTTTTCTGTGGAAGTAATCAGGCCTAGAACAGATGCCACTACAATGATTTTTAAAGCCTCTGATGAGAAATATGGACTGAGTATGTATATATTACCTACTGGTGGTCATCAGTAGGTAGTTATAGTTAGGACCTAGTTTCCAAAGGACAAACGTTTTTGTGTTGCCAATAACTTTAGTGCAGTGTGACAAATTTTCACAAAAGTTTCAAAATTAGTACAACAGTCAGTTCAGTGGCTGTCTTGAAAGTTTAGGGGTGATTTGTCAAGCTGGAGTCCCAAAACGTGTTTTCCCCATGCAAAGTCCCATAAGGATTTTGAAAGCATATACTGCCCGAACTGCTGGACGGAATTACACCATGTTTAGCAGAAAGCTAGCTTTTGGTCCTGTTAGGGTGCTTTTTGTTATTTGGTGTAAATCCATTCAGTTGTTTTTGAGATATTAAAGTAAAAATAATCATAGATATCTAGGAATGTGGAGGCTCAGCGGATCCCAGAGATCTCATGTTGATATCTGATTGGCTGCCAACACTTCAACTAGGAAGTGATGGCAGACATTTTAGAACTGATATGTAAAAAATGAAAGAAAAGGGGTCAGGGTAGAAATATCCTGACCCCCTACTTAGCCTTGGTGCTGGATTCCCCCTAGGTCTCCTCCAGAACAAAAAAAGCATGTTTTAAACATTTTCACCAAACCTAACAGAGGGTCCACGAATCCTGAGAAACATTTAAAAAAAACAAAACAAGCGCAGTGTCACACGCTTGTGCACAATATAGCACCCCTCCTAAGGCTCTATTGAAACCCACCTTCCTGCAGTTTATAACAATATTTGAGGGGGGCCAAGCAGATCTCGTTTCCATGGGCTAAAGTGAGCCCTAGGGACCACCACCACCCTGGGGCTTGGTTTATTAAATGGAGGAGGGCCACGTGGACCCCCTCATGGGGCTGTTCAAAGCCCCAGAGACCACCACCGCCCGGGGCTAAAATGAAATATTTGAAGGGGGGGCCGCACATACCCCCTGTGCCCTGTGGACCACGACCTCCCTGTGGCCTATTATTGAATTAAAAGTGAGGGGGAGCCACGTGGCCCCCTTCCAGGCCATATACTGCCCCCCGGACCTGGCCCACCCAGGGGCTAAGCTGAAATCAAGTGTGGTAGACCACGCTTTTTAAAAACAAACATTTACTGCTGATTCTCAAATCCATTGCTATTTTGCAGCAACATTTAAAAAAAAATGCTTTTTTTTTTTTTTTACCCTGGAGGAGTCCCTGGGCACCCCAGTCCCAAGGCTAGGGTGTTAGGGTATTCCTACCCTGCCTCCTTTTTTAAAACTTTTCTCAGGGCCCTGTGGCCAATCCCCACTGTGTACAGCCAAAGGCCATGCATGGCGTTGGATGCTTATAGGGTTAGGCCGCATGGCCTGGCCCTGCAGCCAGCCACCATCAAGCATGGCCAAAGACACAGGGTTGAGTGCTTATAGGGTTGGCCACAGGCCAAGCCCTGTGGGCAACTCCCGCCACGCATGGATGAAGGGCATTTCTAGCACAGAGTTGGATGCATATAGGGGGTAGGCCGCAGGGCCTGCAGCCAACCGTTGCCACGCACAGCTGAAGGCACGGTGTTTGGTGCTTACAGGGGGTTGGCGTCAGGCCAGGTTCTGTGACCAACCCAGGATGCACACAGCCTTTGGCAGTGGTTGGATTAAATTAAAGTAATTAAAACTACTTAAAGTTACAAAAAAACATCGAAATTCACTTAAAAAACAAAGGTTACAATGATGTTATAGTTAGGAATTAGAATTAAAAAAACAGAAATTCACTTAAAGAAACAAAGGTTACAGGAACATTATAGTTAGGTTCACATTTCACTCGGACACAACCATAGAAATTCAGCAGTTATGGTTATCTCAAGTAACAATAACTTGTGACCTAAGGTAACTATAACTCTTGCCGTAGGCCATGCACTGCAAATTACCCCAATTTTTTTTTTTTAGATGATCTCTATTAAGTTTTACAGTAATCAGTTACAATGCCGAATGTGGAGACAAAAGACATAAGCTAGATAGTCCATCAATAAGATCATATTGAAACATTGACCCATCCCACCCCATTAGCTCTTGGGCAAGATGTAACATTTCACAGTGGTCATAAACATATATATATATATATATATATATATATATATATATATATATATATATATATATATATATATATAATAGTGGTTAAATGAAACTATTCATCTCTTTGGACATGGACTGTAGTAGGTGTGTGATCAGTAGTTATCTTGGTGCCAGAGTCCTGGAGTTCAGTGAGCATAGCCACCCAAGCATGTAGATCGTCGTCCAATTTATCATCAGTATAGACATGTTTCATGTGGACTTCTTCTGCCGTGGTTCATTCAGTGATATCTTTGAGCCAGTCACTGTATTCAGGGGGTACAGTACTCATCCATTTTATGGCTATGCAGTGTTTTCCTAATGTAAGGCCTAGTAGGACAAACTTCCTGCTAAGATTCATGTAGAATGGGGAGGGAATTAGACCCAGTATCACTTGCCAAATCTCCAGTGGTACCCTCCATCCAGAGGCTCTATTAAGATTGTTCAGTATCAGTCACCAGTATAGAGATAGGGCCATACAGTCTCAAATCATGTGTGAGAAGTCTGCTGTGAGGCTTTGGCATTGGAGAAATGTGTCAGAGCGTGTATGGTAAATGACGTGTAGTGTCTTGGGAGACAGATACGTTTGGCGCATGAAGCTGTATTGTGCGAGTTTCAATCTAGCGTTGGAGCTGGCCTTGCGGGTCCCTTCATATACATGTACCTAGTCTCTCAGTCATGGGCTGTGATAGTAGTCCCTCCCATCTGGCCAAATCAGGAGGGGTTTCTTCAGAAGTTCCTCACGTAATGCTCTATGTAACTGTGGCACTAGGTGTCAATCGCCCCCCCCCAACCATCCTTTCGTGCATTGTAGTTAGAGTAGATGAGCTAGGTGGGGCTTCAGGGAATGTGGGCCATCTCTCTCTCGCTGTGGCAGAGAGATTTTGATATTGCAAGAATTGGCCTGGATCTAGGCTAAGGGATTCTACTGCCTGATGATACATGAAAAAGTGCGACTCTGGGTATAGAGTCCCCCAGTGTATGACAGCCCCCATCTTTCCATCGTTGGAGCAACATAGATTCCACAATCTTGTGGAAAGGTTGTAATATCCAGAGGGATAACTCTGGAGCATATGGGGCCCGTGGTAGCACCCTTTTACCAGCTCCCTCCGATGTCCTGGCCATTTGACATATCAGAATGGTGTCAGGAGGGACCATGAGCAACTCATCAATAGTGCTGGAAGAGCTCCATCTGCATGGGAGCCCCTCAGTAGGGTTTTTTCCAGAAGTTCTTTGAGTCTAGGCATGAGGTGGCATTTTGCAAGTGAGCCACCATATAATAAAGTTCTAAGCAAGGAACTTCTATACCTCCATGGGATCATGGTCTCTAACATAGAGAGACCTATTCGTTTACGTTTGCCCGCACACAACAGATCGACTAATAGGCTATCAATCATCTTAAAATAGTGGTGTAGGATGGGGATGATGAAAAATGTACCCTGTAGGACATATAAACATCTGGGGAGCAATATTGTTTTTGCGATGGCTAGTTTACCCTAAGAGAGAGAGGTAGGCCCCCCAGAAACCTTTGGAGGCCTGGAGGCAATGGATTACTCTCCCAGTGTTAAGCTCCACAAAGGCCTCCTCTGTAAGTGCTATGCGGATTCCCAGATATCAGATATCCTGTAGTTGCCAGGGGAGTTGCACAGAGGGGAGACCTTCTAAGGGGATTCCCATCAAGAAGCCCATAGGATAGAGTCAGGAATTGGAGGGGTTAACCCAGAGCCCAGAGATTTCCCCAAACTCCTGAATCACTTGCAGAAGTATGGGCACTGAATAGGTTGGACAACAAAGATATATTAGAGCATCATATGCATAAAGGGAGACCACATGGGTGGTCTCCCCTATACTAATCACCCCAGGACCATTATTTTATGATGCCTAGCAGCTAGGGCTTCCATCGTGAGCGCGAACAATAGTGGCAAGAAAAGGTACCCCTGTCTGGTAACCCTGCAATGATTGATCCTCTCCACCGGAGCACACTCAGGAAAAAGGGTTTGCGCAAAAGGAGCTGGATCCACTGCATGAATTTGGGCCCTATCCTGATTTTCTTCAGGATCTTCGATAGATATATCCAGCTTAGGCCGCCAAACTCTTGTACGATATCCAAAAGGGCCAGCGTGGACTCGCCATCTTGACTTCGCAAGCTATGGTATATATGAGAGAGACGCCTCAGATTATGTAATGTGCTTCTCCCAGGTATAAACTGACTGGTCCGTGTGTATGAGGGATGGAAGGAGTGGAAGAAGTGGGCTGCCAAAATACTACTCAGTATCTTAATGTCAATGTTTAGAAGGGAAATGGGTCTATACGCCAAAGCTAGGGTAGGGTCCTTATCAGGTTTGTGGATCATCACTATAAGAGCTTCCCAGTGAGTTGGGGGGAAGGGTACCCTTCTGGATGGCTTCCTCAAAGACCTCTGGGAGCTTGTCAGCCAGGATATCTATGTATCTACGATAAAACTCAACTGGGAGACCGTCATTTCCAGGTGTCCTGGCCGTTTTAAATGTTCTAACAATTGTGAGAATCTCCTCTTGTGTGATGGGCCTATCTAGATTACTGCAGTTGTCCTGAGGGTGGGGTCTCCAGCAAGTAGTCTCTAATGGCAAACAGCTGGGATGGTGCTCGATCAGCATAGATGTCACTTAAAGGGGTATGAAAAACAGCATTAGTCATTTTTGGTTTGCAAACAAGGTGCCCTACGCCATCATGGAAAAGCAGGATTGTGGTGTGGGAGGTTTCCTGTTTCACCAGGTGAGCTAGCATTGCTCAAGTCTTGTCTCCCTCTGCATGTAGTCTTTGGCGGTGAGCAGATAAAGTGTGTTTCTCTAATATATACCAGTCATCCAGAGGGATTTTCCGCATCTCGTGCCAGTCTGTCAAACACTCTGGATGTGAGGGGAGTGCCCTCTCTAACTCGCCCAAGGTCCGCCCATGTTCCTGCGTATCGATTTCAATCTGCCGTTGGACTCCATATGTTGTCTAGAGGCAGACTCCTCCAAGGATTGAATTCATCTCCATCCAGTCTTTAGCCCAACTACCCGAGGTGCCCCAATTCTCCCAGAATTAGGGTGTTAATGTAGTCGTAATTGTAGCTGCAAAGGGAGGGTCTGTGAGTGTCTCTGCGCGGAGTCGCCAGAGCAGAATCGCTGATCGACTGGTTATTTTCCAAAGCACTAAAGGAACTGTTGAGTAGTCTGACAGGTACTTAGGCAAGTAGGATATTCCAGCGACTAGGTGCCAAAGTATCAGAAACCAGGCAATAATACAATCTACTGTGTGTGCCTGTGGCTGGTGTATAGCAGGAGAGCTGTTTAGTACGTGGGTATGACTACAAATGTCACTAAGATGTAGTTCACTCATTAGGTCGCAAAGTGCCCCTGTCATGTGAGGTTTGGTGTACTGCTGGGGTGGAATTCTGTCAAGGTCACCATTTAAAACACAACTACAATCCACAATCCACAGGCAAAATAAGATTGGCCGCTAAATATGTGAAAGCATCTTGGGTCACGGTAGAGTAGAAAGCTGCATAATCATTGTAAGGTGCATATAATTGGCACCCCTGGGGCCACCCAGATCAAGACTCCTCAATCGTAACCGGAGTAGGGTGTAGCATACAGCTGTGCTCTCCAACATTTCCAAAGAGAAGGAACTCAATTTTCCCAGTTTTGGGTTTCTTGTAGGAATGCAATGGATACCTTATAACGCCTCAAGTAGGTGTGAACCCTCCAGCATTTTTCCACTTGAGCAATACCAAGGACATTCTATGTCATAAATGTAGCTGCTTTGTGTGCCATTTATAGGTAGTGATACTCCTCCAAGTATGGAGGTGCCAAGTCCTTAATGTCCCAATGGGGCAGCGATTCAGAGGTTGTGATGGCCTCTGTGGTGCACAAGAGCAAAATACAACATCCCATATCAATGATCCCCATAACTCATAGTAAACACCCTACTCCCCCTCCCCATAGGCAGCAGTACTGTATCCACCTACCCTGCACCGTGGCAGTTGGGGGAAGGCAATGGCTGACCCATTCCCCCAAAAGAAGAAAACAAATCAAACTAAATCGAATCAGAAACAATGTCAAAATATTAATAAGAGCTGCGATGCTAGAGATGTGGACACAAGAGAGGGTGTGAAACACACTCAAACTCCATCACAGTATCACACAGCTTTCTACTAAGGAACCCCATCATTGAAATTAGGCATTAGAACAGACACATTTTACGGTAGTGGTAATCATCTTTCTCCTAACCCCAAGTTCAATGCTTGACTGTATGTTCAAATGAATTTGTGCTGGATGTGATCCCAGCTAGCACAGCTATAGGGGGCGGGAGGTGTCAGTGTTCCATGCAATAGGGAATCAGTCTTGGGTTTACACAGTACTCACTGCTCAGAAGGCAAACCTTTAAAGTTAGTCCATACCAGTGCTATTACTAGCGGTGCCCAATGCCCTGTGGCATTGTTGGAAGGACTCTCTTGAGTCTTGGATCACATCTGTGGATTGGATTGTTCCATCTGGGCATACCATGATCTTCCCTGAGCATCTAGTGTCTTCCTGGCTTTTCCGTTGTCTGAATTTTCAGCCAGGACAAGTAGACTGTTGCCTTGTGTTAGGAGTCTGCTGATGCACATTCTGTTCAAAGGTGGGAGGAAGAGTGTCTAGCCAGTCATTAGCCTCGGCAGAACAGGGCAGACCCTCCGCACTGGAACGTCAGTTTGCTGGAGAGGGGGATATACTTCAAGTTAACATCACACATTTGTTTATTGACAGACATTAAAGTTTTTCTTTGTTCCTGCCCTTGCTGAACATAATCAGGGAATATGGAGATGGGCTTTCCCTGGGAAAGTGGAAGGTCCTGTACCCGAATGCACTCTAGCATGGCACTGCGATCACAGAAGTTAAATAGGCGGGCGATGATGGCTCGTGGGGGAACCCCCTGTTTCGGAGGGGGAACTAGCTCCCTGTGGGTCCTTTCAATTGAGAAAAACTTTGAAAGTCTTTTTGGCGCAAGGATTTCGGTGATCCATTACTCTCGGAGTAATTCAGCAGAATGTCCCTATGCCCTCTCCGGTAACCACACAAATCGGAGGTTACTTTTTCTGGAGCGACCTTCGGAATCTTCCATGCATTCATCCAATCTCGCTGTCAGTTTTGTAGGTCTAAAAATGATGTACGCAAGTGACTAACTTCCTATTGAAGTGTGGCTATATTTTGTTCCGTCCAGCCCACCCGTTGGATACTTTACGCAAGTCTGCTCGAAGCAGATTGACATCCACTGCTACCGTTTCAATTTTGTGGATTACTTTGGCTTTGGATCCCTGAATCCCGGCTCTGTGTTGGGTTCATCCTGCCCAGGATTTGTTGTTGGGACCACTATATCCACACATACGTATCAGTTTCTTTCTTACCTCTGTTCGAACCACAGAATGAGGAGCCCATAAAAAACAAAATATGCAAAAGCACTTCGATTCACGAACTGGGAGGGTCATTGGAAATGCACTTGGGTTCAGGCGACTGGTGGAGGCATGGACCACCAACCATTATGGTGACTGGTATTAAAGGAGGAAGGCTGGATCCCATGGGGCCTTGTCATTTGCCTATTGACTGGAGGTCAAGATCCTGATTTCGCATAAGTGCCCAACAGTGTGTTGGTAAGGGCCTCAAGGAATGGTAACAGAGGCGCCCAGTTAATCTGTCCATGGTAAAGTTGATACATTGGTCTTACTCTCAGTGGTGTGTAAGGTTAAGTCTAAGACCTCTGCTGCCCTTTTTATGACTGTGGAAAAGGAGGCAGACTTCCCAATGGCCACAACTGGGAAGAGAAAAGTAGAGGCCAGTGTTAGAAGATTTATTTAATCCACTAGTGCCCTGTAGATCCAGAAAAATGTTTCCTTCATCGTATACTTGACTGGTAGCATTGTCTCCTAATTCATGATGTCGCAGTGGAGGTAATGGCACCATAGCAGGGATCAGCGTTGAGCCTAAAGCCAGGAACTGTCTTGGAATGAGGTTGAGTTGCACAGTCAAGGATGAACCCGTAGGTGGCAAACACAACTGGAGGACACCTTGAATCGCTGGGGCCCAAAGGTGCATCAGAGGCATCTGGTTGGCTACCAAAGATGTGATGCAATGCCTCTTTAGATTCAAGAATCTGTTTAAGATTGGCTGTTGAGAACGGATAGTCGAGCTGAACAGGCAGGAGATTCAGTATTGGTTCAGGAGTCTGGGACAGAGTTTGAAGGCCTTGCAGTACCAGGGGCGTAGAATGCCGCCGAATAATGGCGGAGAGTGACGAAGAGAAGTATTCGGATTTTTTATTTTTTTCTGCTCCTCTGACTTACCTGAAGATCTCAACTTGGACAATGCTCGGTCATGAGATCTGCCCCAGAAGCGGGCTGCGCCCTCGACTTCTTCGACTTTTTAAGTCAATGCTGCATAACATTTAGCTTTGTGGTTATGGATGGTGTTGGGATTCATCTTGATTCACTTATCACATGACACTGCATGTTGTTTGGAGCACAAAGACAGACCTTGTGGGGGCCCATCAATGACATCTGTTTGTGGCAATCCTTACACAGTGTGAATCCTGTAGTGTTAGGAAGTGACATGACCCTAGAATACTGGAACTTTATAAAGAAAACCTGAAGACTTGAGGGAGGAGCTCTGGATATGAAGGCAGATAAAAAAAGGAACCGACATCAGCACTTGGAGGTGGCGCAGATATAGTGGTTCTGATGTCACATCCATGGTGGGACAAACATGACGCAGACCTTCACAATGCCACCAAGTGGCATAGTAAGGGGGGTGCTGCAAAAACTCTTTAGGATTTAGTCTGGTGCTTGGGGAAATTCACAATGCAAGGAATCTGTGGTAAGCAGTCTCTATTAGAAAGAATAGGTACTTCTACGGGTCTCCTTTCAGGTCTTAGAGCACTTCGCTCATCGAATTGGGCCCAGGTTGATTTTTCACTTTAATTTCATTTTAATTAAAGTAAGTCAGGCAACATGGAATAATTATTTTGGCACAGGTGTGACATTACAGTAAATGAAAATGACCTTATAAATACATGACTACCATACAGTAGGTCTGAATTGTCAAAATACTATGACTATACAGAGGTCAGTAATCGTGGGTGTTACCAACATAGGTTTATTTGTTCATTGGTCCGGTGCAAGGGGGTCCCTATGTGGGGCATGCTTTCTGGAGTAGCTTTTTGTGTTTGTACTCTGAGACTTTCCACTGAGAAATAAAATATTGCAGACATCGCAAGCACATCCATCTTCAGTCAGCTCACAGTCAAGCCAGGTTGTGGCATAGATCTCAGCCTGTGACGTCATTCATTGTTTCTGTTGAACCATCAGGGGTCTTTTTACCCAGCGCAGCGCTATCCTATGCTGCGCAAGTAGGGGACCTACAGCCATGAGGTCCCGGCTGCCCCTCTGGACGTCTCTGTCATATCGCAACAGTGCTGTCAATGGTGTGTGTGGGTTTTTACTGCCCCTGTGATCTCCTCCAAGGTCTAGTATATATCCAACCAAAAAGTTACACTCCAGAGCAGTATCATGCTAACATGTTCTCTTGACAGTCACTACGAGCCTTGATGTTGCCGGATCTCTTGCGAGAAAGCATATGCGATCACTTGCACGGGTGATGAAGCTTGTAGCATGTTTGTGAGAGCTGGTAGTTCCAAGGGCTCTGCTAGTGTTATCGCCCAGTAAGGTTTGCATCGTGTGACGTGCTCGGTAGTAGTGAAACTGCATACGTTCAGTAGATGCTTCACACTGTGTGCCAGGGCCCCAAGGCCATGCACAGCTGCTGCAGCCGTCCCTTACTGCCCCAGTGGTAACCAAAAGCACAATAGAAGTGGTGGTCAGTATTGCAGATGCCTAGAATGCAAATCCATCGATTTCTTCCTTAGACACTGCGTAATGCCTTTGGGTCTAGGATGTGAAAAAGGTGTACCCGTCTGCTGAATAAGAATTGGGGCAGCGTTAGGGGAGATGCTGCGTCCTTCTCCAACCAGAGGTGGGGCAAGTCCTTCAGGTTACGGAACCAGTAGTAGGTAAATGTACATTGTGGCGCCCTGCAGTATGCCTCAAAATCCAGCGCATTGAGTCACCCCGTGTATAAGGCAGGGTGAGCGTGTGGCATCTGGCCCACGGCTGCTTGCCAGCCCACGCCAGGCGCAGCAAAACAGCACGCAACAGATGGAAGATTGTGCTTGCAAGTAGTATTGGAATATTCGCAAACAAGAATAAAAAGCGGGGCAGCACCACCATTTTCATAAGGGGTTCACGGCCGCAGAGAGAAAAGGGTGTCTGATCCGGCAATAATTGCTTCTGTGTGACGATGTATTGCCTTCCCATAGTTTTTCGCATTACCAACTCTGGGTCAGTATGGATCTGAATACCTGGGTAAGTCGTCAATTAGAGGGGGATTTTTTTTTTTTTTTTTTTTAACATTGTTGCGTCTTTGTGCATGGGAATCTGAGGGATTTACCCCACTTGATACACAATCCCGAATGGCCTTCAAAGAGGACGTCCTCCCTGTGAACTGGCAGAAGATTATAGGAGGGTGTCATCTGTATAAGCAGACACTATTAGATTATAATGAGGGAAGCATTGACGTAAGGAGCATGTTATTCCCGTAATGCACAACCCAAAGCTCTGCAACAAGCACCCAGAGTAATGGGCCCATATTTAATTTGACATCAGAAATATCCTGTCACTCAGGATCTCAGTTAGAAATGGGCTAAGGCAAGCCCTCTGTTTGTACATAATTTGGCTGACTTACCAATGGTACTATGTCAGATTCCTTCTTTCTCCCCGATGGTTGAAGGAACGCACGTCTCATTCTTCTTCTAATTTAATCATCATGGATTGCACACCAATTGGTCTTCAGTGGAAATTGTGCACACTTTATGTTTTTTTTTTTTTTTTTTTAAAGTAACGCTCAATTATGAGAAAACTAAAATGTTAGCATTCAATAATAAACAAAGAACATTTTATATGCACAGACTGAATGCAGGTGATGGAGTCTTGCTCCCAAATTAAAGCAAAAAAAGAGATCAAAAGTTTTGTGTATGTTAAATATAGGAAGTACTTGATGTCACATATTGTTGAGTGTTATTTTGATCCATTCACTTTTAAAGCCTATTTGATCAATTATGGCACAATGACCAGGGAATCTTCTTAGTCTTTGTTGGTGGATACAAGGTCAACGGTCGGGGCTGCAGGGCTTCTTAAATTTTCCTAATTGCTTTGAAAGAATAACAATGCTCAATATTTTGGACTTAAATTGATGCCATACAATTTGTTTCATTGCTTATCTTATGTGATGATTCCTTATTATATTTAACATATTCTTGTTTGAAAGATTCAAGAATCAGAGGTTTTCTAAAACATACTTACAGTATCTGCCATATAAGGAGATCTTGCCAGCAATGCACATGTAGCATTACCAACTTACTTAAACTGTTTTCTAATCAGTAAAACAACGAAAGATGAAGGGTGTAACAGCTACAGCAAGAAGTGACAGACGAAGGTGTTCCAATGAATGATCAAACCAAAGAACAGATCTATTTAATTCTAAATTAGATACTTGCTGGCTTTTATTTAAATTTGTTATAGTATTGAAGTTTCGTTCAACTTTCTGATCTTAAATACACATAATGTATTAAATACATGTAATACCACTAAAACATGGCCAAACAGTAAAAACGGGAACCGTTTTTGGCTCACCCTAACCACAATGGCTTAAAGTAGACTTTTCACTGACAAGCTGCAAATTGTAACTAGTTTTGCTGATCGGCTATGTCAAAAATCTGCCCTGAAATGTTGGGTAATGATCATTGGGCCTACTAAAATCAGAATCACACAATCAATTTGCACAGAACCATTTTTTTTTTTCAGTGAATGCAAATCATGGAACACAAAGCCTTTGCTTTTGATCTTTTAGGGCCCCAGTAATAAAATCATCACATTTCACTAAAATGTACAACAGCAGACTAACTCTAAAAAAAAATTCAACAAGGACATAAAAGGAAAAAAGGATTTAATCAGAAAAATGGAAGATCAAAGTTTATTATTTACTACCTACATACAAAAACATATTGCACATCAAACAACCAAAACAAAAATGTACTCTTCTATGGACTAACATATTTAGTTTATACAGAATAAACCCTCTGGAAATTTATCATTCAGTAGTTTGGATAATGTCTTTAGTGACATGACTATGTTCAGTTTAGTGTTTAAACTAAAGCTCTGTTTGATTTTAAATACTGTACAGTTAAATAAATAAACCAAACAAAGCCTTGTTATAGAACAGTCAATGCCAACATCTTCCAATATCCCTGCAGGTGAAAAATTGACAAATTTGTTCCAGTGGTCTGCAGTTGCTTTCCTCTACATACAGCATTTAAAAAACATTTATTAAAACAGACCAGTTTCCAGACTTAACTAATGGAGAAATTACAATTCAGTGCAAAATATTTTAGACTGCATTTCTTTCTTGTTTTCCTCCATGAAGAAGTGGTTGCATATTATTACAAATGTAAGAAAAGCAGCTAATGCTTTCATAAAGATTATGATGTAGGGACACCCCAACCCCTCCCACCCATTTGCCATATCCTGAAAACAAAATAACAATTCCTATATAGCCAGCATTTTTCAAGTTACATATACTTTCTGAAGGCACATCTGATGATGTATTTAGAACACAGTAGGTGTCAACTTATGTTTAACATAGGATTTCTTCAGGATCCCTCCCCTTTCTGTATTCCAAAATGGAGGAACTGAAAGTGCGGTGTAATTCTGGCGATCCTTATTCTATCTTTGGCAAGCTCGTACAAGCACTATTGTAAAATGTAATGCAAAAGAACTGTAAACTAGAACTTCAGTTTATGAAACACCATTAACTATGGCTTCTTGATTGCGTCCATCTTCTTGAAGGGAAGGTGAAATATTTCTTTCTTGTGTACTCGACTGTGGTTCTGAAGTATCAACAGAAGTAACCGATGGGCCATTTAATGACTTTTCAGATGGAACATGTTCTTCGATCACATTTGCCTTAAAAATTAGAAAAGAACATATTTTAATATCCAAATATCGAAAAGCAATAACATACATGTGCTATTTTGGAAAAGTACTCTTTCTGCCTTATATTAAGAAATGTAGGTCAGCCTTAAAGTCCTATAGTTAAAAGGCGATGAAGAAATCAGTGGTCACAAGTTAAAAATAACTACTTTTGCAGCAAGTTCCTTAATGTCCCCTCGCCAACAAATGTGATAAAGTCACAAAGTTGATTTACAAGTACATTGATTTAAACTATTTGTCAATTACCATGTCATGTTAAATAACAAAAACATTAATGACATCTACTTTGTTAAGCAATGTATAGAAGACAATTTGTAGCACTCTCAATGACGCACAGCCATATTCTGGGTTTCACTACTGCTGCTTTCCCAGTATGAGTTAGATTTAAGAATAAGATTTATCGTAAACAGTCAACAATATAGTTATTCTTGCCTATACTACTCATTTTCTGCAGACCTTTAAATGGAAAACCATGAACTAAATGAACTCAGGACTAGGTATGCTTCTTCATATATACGCCCTACAAAATGTTAGAGGAATGTTCAAATGTAAAACTTAGGTGATGACATTAAATACTGGAATCAATCACGAAAACTCATAAGATTTACAAGAAACAATTCTCTGATTTATTCTAAGTGAAGGAATTATCAAAGCAATACTCTTAATGGTAAAAAGGACCATTAGTGCTGGAATTTGTTCCAGGCCAAATTGCACCTGGTTGCAGCTCCCTTTCATCAAGCCTTGTAAGTATATAATGATATTAGCCCTGTATTTTGAGTTTTAAATGTAACCTACATGCAACCTTGAGCAAAAAGTTAAACATGCATACAGATCAATACTTTATTGTTTTAATTCCGTAATACAGAGGACTAGCGGCATACCAAGTTTGTTATGGGCCCTAAAGCTTGCTTTGCAAAAGAAAAGAAATTGCTAATATGTGATCACTTAGTAGTAATTTTAACATGCTATAACTAACAGACAAATGATGGATAGCTACATATTAGGCGAATGAAGAGCATATTCAAGCATCACCAATATGATGCCCTGTAGTTACGATTCATCAGTAGACAGAAAAAGCTATTTTTGTTATCTAACAATTTTATAGTAGTTTTAATACCCTGCACTAAAGTTTGGGGGTAAAAACGTAATTTGCTTGGGTATGATCCTTAAAGGATTTGTAGAAATTGGTCAATGAAGACAACTAGATGGTCGAAGACATGATTTCCCTATTATAACTCCCTGGTTTGTTTATATATTTCTTTCAAGAACTGCACAAAATAGGGCAGCTCGAAGGTTTACAGAGATACCAATGCTAGCTATAGCATTGGAAGGAATAAAATGTAACTTACGCTTGGTAACAATCTTTCTGCTGAATACTCCACCTGCAGATTCCTCACCTGTTGAATAATCCCAGGGAGCAGACTGGATCCGGAAATTTTCAAGCTTTGTGATGCCGGTAGGGAGCACTAGTTTCATACTGGTGCCAAAAGCGACATCCTGTGACGTCACAAAAGCCATACACTATCCACCCTAGCATTACATCTGTTTCCATCGGTTTTGTTCATGTCTTCAAGGCGAATATATATAAAGTGATATCAATCATATACATATTACTAGGACTTTCCTTCTATTCATACATCAAACATGGAGGTGGATGAGATCAGTGAGGAAGCTGCAGGTGGGGAGAGTATCCATCAGAAATAGTAATGGAAGGTAAGTAGCTTTTTCAGTGATGGATTCTTCTAATGTTAAATATCTCACCTGTTGAGTAAATTCCCAAGCAATACCATTTTAGGAGAAAGTCTGATGGATGGTTGGATGAGGAAATCATGCAGCACAAATTTGCACCTCGGAGTCCAAATAGTAATGTTTGGCAAAGGTTTGCAGAAACTTCCAAGTCGCAGTCTTACTGATATCTGCAATGGGGACACCTCATGCAAAGGCATAAGATGACTGCTTGGCCCTGATGGTATGTCCCCTTTCCGATTTACCCAGGTAGTTCCTTTTGTGCAAGAGCATAGCACATTTTGGTGTAGAGAATAATCCAGCAGGATAGTGTCTGTTTCGGTACCATTTTGTCCTTACTACTGTCACAGTAGCCAACTAAAGGCTGGTCATCCGCTGTGATGTCCCCAGTGCTGTCAAGATGTGCAGTGACCACTGTCATCACCATGATGAAGACTTAAGGCACAGATGTTAAGTGGATTGGGCGTATGGTGAATTAAGAGAAGGTTAATTCCACCACAAAAGGTAGGTACTTAAAAAATGGTCACAGATTAGAATGTAAAATAAGCACCCTGCAAATTGAGTGATTGCAACGAGGAAATAGGGTGTGCCTGTAGGAAGGGTAAAACATCTGCAGGTCACACTAGTTCGAAGTAATTGCTTTTCCGGTTGGTACACAGAAGAACACCTGTACTCTCTCACAGGCTACTGGTGCTCCAGCAACAGCAAATTAGGGCTGCTTTTCTTGTGGCCCGAAGGAGGAGTAGGAGAAAGGATGCTGGGAACCTCAAACCTCACCTCTGGCTCTGCCATAATATTATCTGACCAAGGAAAGGGTAGTGGGTCTTTTGCAACTTAGGTTGGGTAAACTGCTGCTGATGGAAATGTAAGTCCCTTGAAAAGCCCCAAAAATGGCAAAATTGTCTGTAATGACTGAGGCTCTTGGTGTTAAAGGCCTAGGGATCTGGCCTAGATCTACTAGCCTTAAACCTCTCTATAGCAGAATCAGCCTAATCCTCAAACAACCAGGTGCCATTAAAGGGTAGATCCATGAGAGTGGCTTGCACACCTGTTAAAAATACCGATGTGCAAAGCCAAGAGGCATGTGCATTTCAAAGTCTTTATTGCTATGCTTACGGCTGAGAAAACTTTCGTTCCCCCAGCTCCTAGATGCTCAGATTCACTGTATAATGGAGTAGACTGAACAATTTCTGAAACCTTCCTTGAGAAACAAGATGTTTAAATGACATTACTCTCTGGAGACAGATGCATGGCCAGAGAAAGGGGCAGGGGTTGCTAGGGGGAGGGCAACAGCACCTTGCCACCAGTCTATTTACAGCAGGAGCAGAGGCAGGTTTCTCCCATGTGGCTCTACCGGCTATACTAAGGCACTGGTGAAGGATAGCAAAGGTTCTGAAGTTGGGGGCCAAATGCAGGAGGTTCATCTTCCCACCTTCCTCTACTCAAAATGTTGTACCTCTAGTAATTAAAGTATCAGTGCTAATGTCCCACACACCAAACTAGGACACTGCTGTGGTACTGAGCAGTTCACAGCATCTGAGGACAGAAAATTGAAACTGAAGGACTGGAGGAAACATTAGACTGTACTTTTAGTTGTCATACTTTTTCCATAAACTCTTACAGCACATTTATAAGCAGCCACAACATGTTATAGAGGTACTTTCCAGCTACTCTCAAACAAGAGAAAACTTCAACTGTAGCATTCATAAGATGGGTTATCTGCTCTGGAGTAGTCATAATTATTTGGGTGTATGGTAGTTTTATAGCTCGTGTTTGGCATCTTACCTCATGTGTAGGTATCTAGCCTTAAGAGAGCAAGCCTTACACTTGTGGGGTTCACACTGCCGTTTTTTAGGCTTCTTCAATGACTGGCCATACTTCTAATAATTACCATGGAAATGATAAGACTGATCCCCTCAAATATCTCTGCTGCAGAAAAACGTTTGAATAGGAGTGTTTATCTCTATTAGTCGTAGTGAAAGAGGAGGAAGTTGGTGGTCTGTGGGGTATCTCATAACTGTGTATGCGCTAGGCCTCTAGGTTACCTTAGCACATGACAGGGTTACAAAAGCCTCAGGAGGTTTGGATGAAATGACAACGTTCCAGAGAATAAATATTACAGTAGGTACTCCACAGTAAACACTTAGCACGCCCCCCTGTCTGAGTCTTTCCAGCCCATACACAAGACTTAGACATGAAGCTAAGGCGTAGCTAGTCAAAGCTATACAAGACATACAAGAATATAAGTTCCAAACCAGTTAAGTGAGTCTCAAACGCACACCCTACAATGATAGCTCAAAGAGCTCTTCGTCAAATAACCACAATGATAAAACCATTCTCTGCTATCCTGTGATTATTAGAGCGAGATAGGAAGTTTGTGCTCAAGGTCTTCACTGAGAGACTTTTTCTGGAACCAAGTCTTATTAAAACACTAGAATGTCCAGCAGGGAACAATGTTGTATTCCATATACTGACAAGCATGGACAAAAGGGGCATGAAAGAGGGAAAGTAAAAGTTGCCAAGATAC
Source organism: Pleurodeles waltl (assembly GCF_031143425.1). Lineage (NCBI taxonomy): Eukaryota > Metazoa > Chordata > Amphibia > Caudata > Salamandridae > Pleurodeles > Pleurodeles waltl. The sequence goes on along the minus strand of NC_090450.1, from coordinate 72,247,130 downwards.
GTTATTTTTTTTAAAATTAAAAATAAAGCTAAGTCTGCTGTTGCTCTCTATACCAGCTATTTAAGTCCCACTGCCACGTTATTGTTTATCATCCTTGGTTAAGGCCAATAAATCTGGTGCAGGCATTTGCTGGCAGGTATTTCCTACTGCACCAGAAAACTGGACAGTTTGGAGCTCTACTGAAGACAGTTGAATGGTCAATGATGACAGCCCTAGATATACTGCAATAGCATTAAAATGCTTCTCGTTTTATTCCACACCTAAACGGGCTCCATCCTCCCGAAGTGATCCCTACGCCTCTTTCAACTGTCCTGCCTGTACACAGATTGTTGTCTGGACTCCTCCCTTTGATTTTGATGAATGGGTGCCCAATCAACCACAGAAAAGTGTAACATTTTTAGTTTTGGTTCTTTTCTTTGGCCGATTGGGCTTCCTTTCACCAAAAGCAAGATGAAGAGCCCAGGCAGCAATCTGTATAGAGGTAGCAGAATCAGATGAGCTGCGAGAGGATGGGGCAGTTTTCCATCACTCAAACATTCAAGTGAGAGATTGCTCTGACTACCAGAGTGCTCCATGTTTGCTCACACTGCAGACCCCGGCACCTAGTCAGCCACAGATGCTCCCTTCGCAGGCTTCTTAATTTATATATAGCCAGCGTAGGCAGCACTCAGATTGGTTGACGAGCTCGCCACATTCTATTCCGTGCTAATTGTTTTTTTTTTTTTTTTTTTTGATGTCCTGAGTCTTTAACCTTTGAGAGAAGGCAATTATTACTCAGTATTATCCTCATACGATTTCATGCCTAGTCCAGCGTAATCATATGTATGATCGTCACAGAACAAATGTAATAATCCCTTACCTTTTATAAAAAACAGCACAGCATTTTACATAAAACGGTTTAAGAGAGACAGCTTCAAACAGCAACTTATAAAAACATTTCACACCTTTAAAGTAATGAGAGCAGATACCTTGCAGAATATGTGAGCACTCTCCACCAGAAGGAATCCAAGAAATAAAGGTGGCGCTGAGTCAGCAGATATAGCATGTGGCCCAAAACATGTTAGTAACATGGAATCAGATGTGCTGTGTACTAAGCGTGTATCATTCAAGCCGACAACTATATTGAGAAAACTCATGTGAAAAAAGTATGCACTAGGCAAAAGTGTTAAGGTGATGATTCTTACCATTTCCCTCTTGTTTTTTGCTAGTGACTCTTTAGGCAGGTTGCTTTCCCTACTTTGAGATTCAGCTCTTGATATGTAGTCTGCCACAGTAACTGTTGGATACAAAAGTTTGAAATGTAGAACCTTAATTAGCATCAAATATAAAGGGTTCTGTTATAAATAAATAATTCAACTAAATGAGAACTGCCAAAGAACAACACTCACAGTTAGGGGAGGCAGGAAAGCAGATACATTTATCTATGAACTAATAAGGATTTTGGATGCATGATATGTTCCTAACTTATTCCGATTTAAATATCAAAAATCACCATAGAAGTCACAGTTTTAATTTCCAAACTATACAAAATTTCCAAGCATAGAGAAGGAACACATTGCTTGCCCAGTTATGTTTTTGATTATTTATGTTCCAAATGAAGAGCCCTAACTAACTCAGCCAAATCCAGAAACTGGGACAACACATTGAGATGCAACTGGATTTGGATTGAAATGTATATTTAGTTAGTAAAAACCATAAAATTTGACCCTTTCATGGGTATGAAAAGCAACGTTAAACACATAAATGTGTAAACCATAAAATAACAAGCAGACCCAAGCCAGTAGATCTAACCTGTGATACCTATTGGATTTGCATGGTGCCAACCACCAGGAAAAAAAAGGTGTTCTGCACGCACACACGGCTGTCATCTTGAAATATGTTTGCTTAGTTTTAAGAAAACCATTCAAAGATGGCCATCATGAGTAGACCATAAGGCACACAACTATGGAATGACAAAACATAAAATGGAACAGATTAGCAATCTATTGAGTATACTGAATATCTAAATACAACGACCAGCTGTGGTCAGAGCTATTCCCCTATAAAGAAACCCAACAGGAACATGTTTGTTTTAGCTCTATTGTAGCAGTGAGGACTCAGGCATCTCTTCCACACGATGCTTCTCAAATTACAGTCTTTATTAATTTCTCTCTTAAAACTGGCACTAAGTACAGAGCCCTTAATCAAGAGTGGGTCACCATAAATGTAAAATGCCATCACTGGAATATTACAAAATAACATAACATCTACAGACTGATTCCTATTTCTCCTCAGCTACCAAAGATCTTGGGAAGTCAGAATCTTGAATGCAAACTTAACATGGACCGCCAAATCAACTCAGTCACATCCACCTGCTTCTGCAACCTCCGCAAGACTTTCGAATGGATCACCATCGAACAGAGAAAGATAGTCACACACGCCCTCATTACCAGCAGACTGGACTATGGCAATGCGCTCTAAGCTGAGATCAACAAGAAACTCACCTGCAAACTACAGAACATCCAGAACGCTGCCGCCAGACTGGTCCCTTGACCTACCTCAATATTGTCACATCTCTCAACATCTACACACACACTACACTGACTTCCCATAGAGAAAAGAATCACCTTCAAGATCCTCACCCATGCACACAAAGCCCTCCAAGACACCGGACCAGCTTATCTGAACAGGCTACTCAATTTCCACATATCACACAGGATCCTACGCTCAGCCCAGCTCTTTCGTGCCGAAGTTACCCGCATCAGGAAAACAAGAACACGGGGATGCTCTTTCTCCTACCTCGCAGCCACAGCCTGGAACGCCCTACCACTCCACCTCAGACAGAATACACCCCTCCTCAACTTCACGAAGGAGCTGAAGACATGGCTATTTGAAGACCGTCCGCACTGATGGACGCTCCTCCACCCCTCTTCCCCCCTCCCCAGCGACTTGAGACCCTTGCTGGTGAGTAGCTGCGCGTAAATACGGATTGATTGAGAATCTAGAGGTATTTGTTTGTATTAAGTCACCTGGAGGCAGCAGGACTAGATATACGATTTGTTGTCGAATCAGCTACACATCAGTAGAAGCCCTCATGCTGGACCTCCTCCAACAGTCGTCTGCATATCAACTGTATTTTCAAACATTCGACTTTTACTGCACCACACAATGTGACATGGAATCTTACTTAAAAATTAAGATTTTAACTCATTAATATACAGGATACTACACATCTTCCCTTCTTCCAAAAAAAAACAACAAAAAAAACGAACACCCCCCAATATATATAATACTCTAGCCATAGACACTTAAATAAAAAACATAATATGAATATAGCAAAAAAGAATATTGACACGCACATTATGTATGATAGCTACTGGGAATGGTTATGACAAACTTCTCCTGTTTTAATAAAATTACTTTTCAATACTGTCTGAACAATCATCAGAAAGAGGCTTGAAGGGCTCTTGATTACTCCTCAACCTGTAACCATTAGTGGTTCTTACCTTGACTACTTTTGCCACATCCCACCAATGAACACCCTTAACTTGAACAGTGATAGATTACCTAACCCCTTCCGTGTTGAGGACGGCCAGGGCTGTCCTCAAGACACGGTGCTCAGGTGCTGGGGAATAACCCCCGGGCCGTTCTCGCATATAGGCCAGGAAATCTCCACCTCCCGAGGCTGTTTCTGTTTTTCATTGAAAAGACGATCAGTGCGCCGATTAGCTAATTTCACTTTCCCTGCCTCAGTGCTCTAGGGGCTATCTCAGATCTCCAAGCACTGAAGCAAGCATGTGAGGTATAGTTTTTAAATTATTTGTGTGGTGGTGGGGGCTGGCCATGATGGCCCTGTCAATGCCCCCGTACCCCTATAAAATGGGAACAGTCTTTCTACCCCTTCTTGGGGGCATGTTGGGGGCAACAGCCTCTGCCCCCCGGGCTAGTGGGCTTTTTGGGCACCAATCCATCTTTTTTTTTATTCTTTTATTAGTGTAGTGGTGGGGGCTGCCCGGTCTGGGCATGACAATGCCCCTCCATCCAAAATGGCCACAAGTCTTTCTGCCCACCCTGCCGACTAAAGCATCTCATCCCAAGGCAAGGAAAAGGAGATTCGACTTTTGGGTGTTGATTTCACATATAAGCCAGCAGAGCTTGGATCACTCCCAATATTGTTCCCACGTGCAATGGTGAGCGGCTGCAGTTTTTGGGCTTGGGTAGGCTCCTACCCGGAAAAACCTACCAGACCCAGTCAACTTCTGAAAAAAAGACATCTAGGGAAGTCCAGGGTGGTGTGCTTTAAATGCACCCCAAGCCATTTTCTTATCCACAATGCCCTACAAAACTCCAACTTTGCCTGAAGTCACATTTTCCCTACATTTCTGTCATAGAAGCTTCCGCAACCTGCAGGGATCCACAAAATTCCTATTACCCAGTCATGCCCATGTGCACTTCCATTGTCTTTGGTTTGCTCATTCCTGTTGTGGTACTAGGCCCAGCCACACAGGTGGGGCAGCATTTTTATTGCCACGTGTGGGGCTGAGTGGTAGGAATTCTGTGGATTCCTGTAGATTCCAGAAGTTTCTATCACATAAATGTAAGGAAAATGTCGGGAAAAGTGTGAGGTTTGCAGGGGATTGTGGTTATGTAACCCTAATGGGACCCATGCAAGTTACACCGTCCTGGATTCTAGTGTCTAGTGTTTAAAAATGCACATGTTGGCTAGGTTTCCCTAGGTGCCAGGTTAAGTATCATCCAAAATCTAGAGCTACCCACATTGGAAATAGAGGGCCAGTTTTTGGTGTAAAAATGCGCTGCATACATGTTGCGTTTTAGGCGTTTCCTGACGTGGGCACTAGGCCTACCCACACAAGTGAGGTACCATTTTTATTAGAAGGTTTGGGAGAATGCTAGCTGGAAGAAATTTTAGGGCTCCCCTCGGATTCCAGAACTTTGCATCACAGAAATATGAAGAAAATGTGTTTTTAGACAAATTGAGGTTTGCAAAGGATTCTGGGTGACAACTTAATGAGAGCCCCACACATCCCCATTCTGGATTCTCCTAGGTGTCTAGTTTAAAAAAATAAAATATACAGGTTTGCTAGATTTCCCTAAGTGCTGGCTGAGCTACAGCCCAAAATCCACAGCTAGGCACTTTGGAAAAAACGAGTCAGTTTTCAGTCAAAAAATGCGATGTGTTCATGTTGCATTTTGCAGCATTTCCTGTCATGGGCACTACGAATACCGTGTATACCCTCTTGCTAGAGCATCAATCCTTAAAGAAAAAGTAGCTGGTAATGAGCAGGAAAATATCAGTTTGCAACTGTTATTTCTTAAGACGGATAAGAAGGATCTGAGAAGGCCTGGCGACAACACGATGCAGCATAGAAGCACCTGAGAAGGCCTGGCGACAACACGATGCAGCATCGAACAGGAGCTTGAAGGGAAACATCTGAACCAGACGGCAGAGAAAACCAACAATGAAGCCAATGGGGAAGATCAAATCTGACTGGGCACAAGCCATTCTTATGTCCAGAGACCGGACCAGGAGAATGTCATACTCAGTACTTCTGACCCTGATCATTTGTCTGCCACTCAAGTTTCCACTTCAGGAGGGCCCTCTCTCAGCCTCAGGGTAGGGTCTTGCATCTGAGTCACCGCAACCTACTCTTCCATGCATGGAGATTGAGCAGCAGCAACTAAATGCATTTATTATCGAGCTAAGGTAATTGATGTCATCCTTGTGGCCAGATACCAGTCCATGAAGTTGATTTAGACTCGTCCCAGCAATATATTTGTTGTTGGTGTGGTGCCTAAAACACCAACACCCCCACAGGGCTAACATTCTGATGTTCTTTGGTTTGTTCTTTCATTAGCCCAGCAAGGCATTGCAGTGGTCCCAGTGAAATATTATCTGTCGGCCCTTTCTGCCTCTCTGTGGTAACCTGACCAACACTCTTCAAGTCACAGGTTGTGATGTGTTTATTAATGATTTGACTCATGATCACCGCTATCTCCCCCAAACCATTTGTTTAGTTTCTTTTGGATCTGAACTTGTTTTTGACATTTCTCATGTGCATGCCCTTAGGGCCTATGCCCAGCTGTTCCTTAGGGCTTTGCCACTTAAGACTGTCTTTCTCTTTGCCATTATTTCAGCACACCACAAGTGAATTGCAAGAGTTTTTGGTGCAGCAGCCCTCCACTACATTTGTTCCAGAAAATTGGTACCAAGTCCTGTACGGCTGGACTACCAAAGTTCTTGACTTCCTAAAACGATCACTCCGCCAATGCTTTCCGGTGCTGTTGCAGTATTTTAAAAATTCCAGGATTTGAGCCTGTTGGTAAACGATTTCTATTTTCTTTTTTATTACTAATCAAATTTCTAACTAACAGCTCTGACAACAATCACATTAAGGCATTGGCAGATTTCTTGAACTTCAAGGAAGTTGTCAGAAAAAGTGCAACAGTTCCAGAGCTTCTCTAAATAACTTGCGATTGGGCGACTGTAAATCTAAAGGCAAAGCACGGAATCAACAAGGGGCCAGCCTTGAAAAAAATCACACATGTAATCGATTTTACTAAAGAATGCTCAGTATTTATCTGCAGATATGTTCACGTAGTAGTGTCAGTAACAAACAAACAAGCTACTTACCTTAAGTAACGCTCTATCTGGTGGGTACTGTATCTAACCACAGATTCCTCTCTTAGTGAATACCCTCAAAACCACAAAGGATCAAGATAATTTTTCTCCCCCGTTCGCAGGTAACTGATGTCATGCAGCTCCACATTCGGTTTGCCCTACCCCAGAAATTATGTTACGGCCTTATAAATGCCACTGCCACGCATCAATGTCAGTTTATTTCTGATATCCACCTGCACCGCTGGACACGGATCCCTCACTAATCAAATTTCACAGTGTTCAAATGTCTAATTGGAACACTTTATAGAAGAGTAGAAAACAGTCCTTTCTAATGAATGAGGAGAGAGGGCTGATGAGAAATCTGCACTTAGATATGAGTACCGACCAGAAACAGCATTGTCAACGGTAAATAACTTGTTCTTATGGTTGATATTTCTAACTGCCTCACCTTGTAAGCTGATGACAAAGCAGTCTTTCCCCAGGTAGTTGGTATCAGGAATGGTTCAGACTGAAAAGTCTGGCAGGACCCACAATGGCAAAGTGCCTCTCCTGCTAGACCTGCTATCCAGACATTAGTGCTTCATGAACATGTGAAACTGACACCCACATCGGAGCCTGATCAATGTCCAAGATAGATCCTCAGAGTGCCAGGGTGGTGGTAGCAGCCTTGGCTCTGTGGGAATGAGTTCAGAGGGCTTCGGAGGCTGGTTCTAGGTCAATCCAAAGCAGATTCTAACATAACACCCAATCCATTTGGAGATAGTCAGTTCCCTTTCTTTGTTCCAGAGAACCCCACAAAAAGCTTATCATCCAACCGATGGTTCTTGGTGCGATCGATGTAGAAGCGCTGGGTCTAAGCTTACTTCTCAGTTAGAAGGATGAGGTGGTGCAAAAAAACTCTGAAAGAGTGACAGACTGAATTAGAAAGGTGTAACAGATTTTGGAAGGAATGCTGCCTTAATTTTTAGATCTCTCCAAAACCTGGATGGAATCTGACAGGTTACCATAGTGCTGAGCCCACTAACACTTCATAGACCACTGCACAGCCTGTGTGACAGTATGTGTCAACTGGCGTGGTCTGTTAGCAGGATGGGGGAGGTCAAAAAGTCCCAGAGCCATTCTCAGTGACAGCCAGGTCAGCGGGTGAAACAGGATTGTAGCCTGAATGTCCTGGACTCGTTGAAGGAGAGGAAAGCCTTTGAACAGCACTGTATTGAGGATGGCACCAATGAATGGGAGCCTTTGCAAAGCAGTCCGGTGTGACTTCAGCATACTGATGGAGAAACCCAAAGATACCAATACGATGGTCATCATATGGAGGTGGTTACGACTGGTATCCCCAAACTTTGAAGATGTCCAGCAATCACCACCATCACATTCCTAAATGCTCATCACCTTTTAAAATGCCTGAGGGGCACTAATAAGGCCAAAGTGGAGTAAGAAAATCAGAAAATGCTTGTGGCCTACTTGAAACTGCAGGTAACACCTGTGTGACCGCAGGTCAGGGATGTGAAAATAGGCGTGCTGAAAATCCAGCGCTACCATCCAGTAGCCCAGATCAAAGGCAGAGCGGACTTGCGTCACAGTGAGCATCTTGAACTCGTCCTTTTTGAGAAGAAGTTCAGAGGTCAGAGATCTAAACTAGGGCAAAGCCCTACATCCTTTGTTGGCACCAGAAAGTAACATTAAGAGAATCCAGTCCAGATTTCTCATGCCAGCATCCTTTTTCTATGGCTCTCTTCTCGAAGAGAGTCTAGCCTAAGTGACATGTTTGGAGGGATGCTTAAGAAAGGTAGGGAGTAAACAACCTGGGCATTTGAGAGCACCTATTTGTCTGATGTAATGATCCGCCCCCAATGAGGTACTATATTATCCTGCGTCCACTCTGGTGTCAATACACCGCTGATGGAAGGGGATTCGTAGCAGTGGGTGATGGTTGGGGATTTGGTAGTGCATTGCCTCTGATGGCCTAGATGCTTACTGCTGGATCCCAGACATCTATCTCGAAAGGACTGGAAGGCCTGTTGTTGTGGAGGCAAGTTTTGGACGTGTCTCTGTTGGATGCCCCTTCTGAAGCTTCAAAAGGGGCAGTATTGTTAAGAAAACTGCTGCACAGCTGCTGAAAGACTGAGGGAGCATGCCGTAGCCTTACTCTCTTGAATGCACTCTAGGGCTGAGTCCACCTCGCTTCCAAAGTGATGCGAGAATGTGCATGAGTAGTGCTTGGACATCCTGAAGAAGCCAATGGATTTGATCCGTGAGTGGCACCTGAGGTGTAAGTGCAATGCCTGCATCCATTTTCCAGTGAGCCCTTGTCCCTTCTTCCTGGGTGCTTTTAAAAAAGGTATTGGGCAACTGCAGTGAAACTCTGCTGCAGTCAAGATACTGCTGGTTATGGGTGTTGTTGCTCTGCTTCTGAGTACTGTTTCTTAAGCTAGAATCGGATGTGGATTCTGGTTGTGAAATCCCTTTGAGACGTTTACACTTCCACTGCGATGTGCACAACCCAAGTGATGAGTTCTGACAAGTTCTGACCTAGATGTGTATTGACCCTTTAGATTTCTGTGAATCCTCTGGTATTTTGACACATGCTCCCATAAATGTTAACCATCTATGGTATTCTCCTTTGCCAATTCTGAATAGTATTAAGTAACTCAAAATCAATCTACAGGCCTAGTCTGAAGCTGTTCTTGGTCTATGGTGATATTCTGCAATTAGTTTTCTCTCACTTTCAACAGGACTTAACAATTAATTTACACACCATATAATTTAATGTTCATACCACACAAAGTAGCTATTTCCATTTTTGGATGAGTTTGTACCTCAACACATGCCCTCACACTTACTAAGGAACTTTGAAAACATCTTTCATAATATAATGCACAGGTACTGTCAAACAGTAAAGTCTACCCATAAAAATGTAACTGTTCCTCTGTTAATGTACTATCCAATGACCTCCCTTTGACAGAAACAACAGTATTCCAAACAAAGGAACATGGCAACCTAAGGATAGACAGGGCCCTATTTATGAAGGGACTTACATGTAGTAAAGCTACGAGCGTGGAGTCTCGCATTCTCGGCACTTGTGGAGGAATCTCTGCACAATCCACTGTCTGCCGCGCAGAGTCCGCCCCAAGTGCAGAGACTCTGCACTTGGAACCTTACTAAATGTAAGTCCCTTCGTGAATAAGGCCAACAGAAACAAATATTTGTCAAACAAATATGAAGTAGTTCAAGAAAACATTTGCTGATTTTCAATTTATGGCACATTTGGACTATGCTGTTAATTTCTGTGGGGGAAATGTTCTTCAATATAACCATAGCATATTTCTTTAAGATCCTAGTAATGAAGGATGGAAGACACTTTTCATTGTTAACCTTTTCAATCAAAGCTTTTTTTATTTACTTGTTTACATTACACATTCTATAGGTGTAGAACTAAAATACACCTTTGACATCTAGGCTCTATAACTAATAGCTCTCTCATGGAAGACACAATCGCCCTCTTCCACCGCCCAGTGGTTTACCTGCCTATGGCACATCACAGCTATGGAACTTCTCTCCCACCGTCTTCTAAATACTGAAAACAAGTTCAAAACTATGTGGAGACCACTGCTTCAATACTTTACACGACTCAAATACACTTGCTTCAACCCACTATGTCAACAGGTCCTCCAACTATTTAACTGACCCCGTACAGAGGCACCCTGTGCCCCAATCACCCCTCCACTCTGTATTCCTTGAGCTACTCCACCGCCCGTCTCCTACCTCCGACCTCCAGCTCACATCCTTCACGACACTTACACATGGGAATGTCTATTGCTGATGACCTGATTAAGGCAAGTTTTAAATTTATTTTGTCCTATGTTACTGACATTATGGCTGACCAAGCATAAAATAAGTTGGGAGTAGCGGACTCAAGCTTTGGCACTCTCCCAATATGAGGTACTAATCACACTTGTACACCTTCTGGGAGATGGCCACCGCAACCCCAACATTCCTGACCATGCAATATTTCTGATATGTGCTTGGATTGTGACTACAGTAATGTTGAACTAAATATCAATCAAAAGAACTTGAGTAAAACACATATAACCAAGACATTCAGCTAGTTACTTTAACTGATGTCCATCCTTATCTTATCCAAATTATGGACCTGATTTGGTCTTCATGACATATTTTCACCAATACATTTTCAACATATATTGGTGGAACACAGAGTACATTATTTTCATTGATTGTACCACAACCAATTTTATGACTTCACTGTTTCCCTGAACAAGAAATCCGCCCTTTGACATAAAAGTACCATGACATGGTTTTAAAGTACAAGTTACTTACCTTCTGTAACGAAATATCTGGTAGAGACATATTCTAGTTGCAGATTCCTTACCTTAGAATTTTCCCCCAGGCGTCAGACTGGATCTGGAGATTTTTTCTTCGAACAATACCCTTGCGCGTCAGTCGACTCCGCGGGTGTCTGAGTCGCCGTGACGTCGGGAGTAGTACGAAGACACCGCCTCAGTGCAGTGACATCAGTTTCTTTTAACGACTTTCCACGCCAAAGCACAGAGCCGCTAAGAACACTGACATTGGTGCACCACATTTAAGACCTGAAGGGGGAATCCCTGTCCCTAGAAATCAGTTCGGAAGCAGGGAGGATATGTGGGTCAGTATGGAATCTGCAACCAGAATATGTCTCTACCAGATAACTTGTTACCGAAGGTAAGTAACTTGTACATCTGATAGAGACTTCTAGTTGCAGAATCCCTATCTTAGAATAAATACCCAAGCAATGCCATCCTAGGAGGTGGGCTACAAACCAAGATCATACTGAAAGTCCTGCACGAGCGAACGACCGAAGTAGCTGTCCCAACGGACCTGACTGTCCAGGACAGGAACTCCGCGTGCTAACACAGTGGAAACAGCAATTGCTCTGGTGGAATGAGCGTGGGCTCAAGGTTGCTTCTTGGCCAAAGCATAGCACATCTTGATGCAAAGAAGTACCCATTGAGAAATGGTATGTTTTAGCACCGCCTTTCCTTTCTTTGCACCCACATACCTGACAGAGTTGATTGTCCCCCCGGAAACCTTCAGTACGATTTAGATAGAACGCCAATGCTCTTTTGGGGTCCAGACGGTGGAGTCTCTCTTCCTCATGAGAAGGGTGTGCATAAAAAGTAGGCAAGGTGATGGACTGGCCTACATGAAAAGGCATAACAACCTTGGGAAGGAAGGAAGCCTTAGTGTGCAACACCAGTTTGTCAGAGTGCACAGACAAGAATGGAGGCCTTGATGAAGGCGGAGATTGGACAGGGGCGGGTGGAGAACTGTCACCTGTTGCTTCGATAGAAGATCCGCCCGAAGAGGCAGTCCGAATGGAGGATCGGTGGCCATGCTCAATAGCTCTGGATACCATCCTCTCCATGCCCAGGCCGGAGTCACCAAGATAACTTGGGCCTGGTCATTCCTGATCTTCTTGAGAACTCTGGGCAGAAGTGGTATAGGTGGAAAGGAGGCTGAAGTACCACTCGAGACGAAAAGCGTCTCCGAGGGAGTGCCGCCTTGGAAACTCCAACACGCAAAAGAGCTGACATTGCGCGTTCCCTGTGGAGGCGAACAGATCTTACCAAGGCTCCCCCCCACTGCTGAAAGAGACCTTGTGCCACCTCCGTGATCTGGACCATGTCGGAGAGATTTCCCTGATTCTGCGCCCACTGGGACTTCAAGTCCCACGGCAGAGTCCGCATATGCCATCTGACATGTGTTACTAGCAGGATGCAGGAGGCCATGAGGCCCAGCAGCCTCAGAGTCAGTCTCACCGAAAACCAAGACAGAGGCTGAAAGATCGGAATCACAGCCCGAAAGTCTTGGACTCGCTTTTCAGGAGGATAAGCCCAAAACTGCCCTGTGTCCAGAACAGCTCCGATTAAAGTGAGCATCTGACAGGAAGTCAGGTGTGACTTTGGCACATTGATAGTAAACCCCTGCGTGTGCAGGTGGCTCGCTGTAGTCTGAAGGTGGGAGACGACTTTCTGGGGCGAGTCTGCATTCAACAGCCAGTCGTTGAGGTAGGGGAAGACTGAACCCCATAACCTGCGCAGAAGGGCTGCAACCACCGCCATCACTTTTGTGAACAGTCGAGGGGCGCTGGTAAGGCAGATGGGGAGCATGGTATTCATAAGGGTCCAGGGAGCCCGACAATCCTTCCCCAAATTCGTACCCATAAGGAAAAGGGTCCAAGTCTGACCTGGGGTGAGTAGACCCTATTGAACACAGAGGTGGGGTCAGCCGACGCCGTTCCAACTCCGAGTCGTCGGGGAGGAGGATCGGGTCAATGTTGATGGTGGGCACTACCAACGTCCGGAGCGTCGACAATCAAACCGGAGTTGGGGAAGGTCTCTGTGGTACGACTGCCATCGGTGTGGATCCGCAAGCGGATCGGAGGGGATCTCGGTGGCCAAAGCCGCCGGCGCAGAGCCTGAAGTTCCCCCGACCGAACCCCTTGGGCCTGAAGGCGCCGTATCAGGGTTGGCCTGCCCAAAAATTAGGCGCATGGCATTATAAAAATCGTTTAATTGGGCAGGGGTCGCTCCCGGAAATCTGGGGAAGCGTGAATTGGACCCAGGAGCTGAATCCGAAGAAAGAGGCCTCGATCGTCGACGCTCCTCCTGCGTCACATCAGCCAAGCAACGGGGTGAAGTTGAAGGGTGACAGGACTGCTTCGACTTCTTACCTGTGCCAGAAGACTTAGAGGGTGAAGAATGGTGGTGGCTCCGCGAAAGGTCTCGAGACCTTCCCCTCGAGTGAGACCAGGACCTACGCAGAGTGCCGGGCCATGCACTTGAAGGCCTTGAGAGAGCGGACCCTCATGCTCTTGGCGGCCCGGCGCAAGACTGCGGGTCGTGGTCGCGCTCCAAGCACCACAAAAAGACCCGATGCGGTTCTGTCACCGACATGCGGTGGCAGTCCCCACACGGCTTGAAACCGGTCTTCGGGGCCATCTCGACGCACCAAAAACTCACCCAGAAACTCGACAAAACGGTCAAACCCTGTCAAAAAGAGATCAGGGTGGTCCTCTCCGGATCAGCGCGTGGCGCAGAAAAAAAAGAACTGACGTCACTGCGCTGAGGCGGCGTCTATGTGCTACTCCCGACGTCATCACGGCAACTACACCACCAACCACACCGCAGAGTTGACCGACGCCACCTACCGACGCGCAAGGGTATTGCACTAAGAAAAAAATCTCTGGATCCAGTCTGACTTCTGGGGGAAAATTATAACATAAGGAATCTGCAACCAGAAGTCTCTATGGGATATTAAAACACTATCTATATTCATACTTTTACATTTTAGGGCACAGATGTTCAAACTGAATTGAGGGGGCTCTTGGGGCCCATGAAACGGTCTTTAGGAGGAGAAGGACTCTGGCCAAGAGGAGCACTTATCATAACCCTGGCAACCGAGACAAACAACATGCATAAAGTGATGCTGTGTTTTAAGTGAAAAAACAGATTGGCAGGGAGCCACTCTATATTCATCCATCACTAAAGTCTCTTTTTACTCATGTTCTGCCTGTGTGTGTTTGGGGGACAAAGGGGGTATGGAGGGCTCGCCAAAAACCCTTAAAGTCCCTACCCACATTTTAAAAAAAGGATCACTCTGTGCACATTCTTAACATTTTAGGCTGCCACTACCTGGCAGTCATATATTTTATTTCTTTTATTTGATTGCACCTTAAAAAAAAAAAAACATACCTATGATGTTCGAACTTCTAAATACGTTTACAGCATGGGAGTCTGTTCATGATGTGTATTCTGTATTTTGGAAATGATTTACTACAGACTTTGATTGTTATAGTTTAATAAAAAGAAATCATTTTTTAATCAAATTAATCTATATATATATATACCTTACCCTCTAGGGAGGGTGAATTTTGCAGTGGAAGTCAAGGCTGACCCTTACCCCACAAGGACTATTTTTTGTTTATAAATCCCCACTGGTTACAGGGTCTGCCCTCTTCTTTTGTTATAAATATGTTTAGAGAGCTGCCAGTTTGATATACTATGAGAAAATCTATTTATTTTCGTGTGTGTGTGTATATATATATATATATATATATATATATATATATATATATATAGAAAATGTCACTTACCCAGTGTACATCTGTTCGTGGCATTAGTCGCTGCAGATTCACATGTTGTGCACATCCCGCCATCTGGTGTTGGGCTCGGAGTGTTACAAGTTGTTTTTCTTCGAAGAAGTCTTTTCGAGTCACGAGACCGAGGGACTCCTCCCATTTCGACTCCATTGCGCATGGGCGTCGACATCTTAGATTGTTTTTCCCGCAGAGGGTGAGGTAGGAGTTGTGTATGCTAGTAATAGTGCCCATGCAATGGAGTGAATATGTATGTACATAATGAAGTTTAAAGTAATATATTTACAAATTTACAAATGTTGAAGATCTACTTCTAAACGGCTACAGGCTTCAGGGGAGGCGGGTGGGCGCATGTGAATCTGCAGCGACTAATGCCACGAACAGATGTACACTGGGTAAGTGACATTTTCCGTTCGATGGCATGTGTAGCTGCAGATACACATGCTGTGCATAGACTAGTGAGCAGTTATTTCCCCAAAAGCGGTGGTTCAGCCTGTAGGAGTTGAAGTTGTTTGAAACAATGTTCGTAGTACAGCTTGACCTACTGTGGCTTGTTGTGAAGTTAACACATCTACACAGTAGTGTTTGGTAAATGTATGAGGCGTAGACCATGTTGCTGCCTTACATATTTCGTTCATTGGAATATTTCCTAGAAAGGCCATGGTAGCACCTTTCTTTCTGGTTGAGTGTGCCTTTGGTGTAATAGGCAGCTCTCTCTTTGCTTTAAGATAGCAGGTTTGAATACACTTAACTATCCATCTAGCAATGCCTTGTTTTGAAATTGGATTTCCTGTATGAGGCTATTGAAAGGCAATAAATAGTTGTTTTGTTTTTTGAATTAGTTTTGTTCTGTCAATGTAGTACATTAGCGCTCTTTTGATGTCTAATGTATGTAGTGCTCTTTCAGCTACAGAATCTGGCTGTGGGAAGAACACTGGTAATTCAAGTGGAACGGTGAGATAACTTTTGGTAAAAATTTTGGATTTGTCCTTAGAACTATTTTATTCTTGTGTATTTGAATAAATGGTTCTTGTATGGTAAATGCTTGAATTTCACTCACCCTTCTTAGAGATGTGATGGCAATCAAAAATGCAACTTTCCACGTTAAGTATTGCATTTCACAAGAGTGCATGGGCTCGAAAGGCGGACCCATGAGTCGTGTTAAGACAATGTTGAGGTTCCATGAAGGAACTGGTGGTGTTCTTGGTGGTATAATTCTCTTTAGGCCTTCCATAAATGCTTTTATGACTGGTATCCTAAATAATGAAGTTGAGTGCGTAATTTGCAGGTAAGCTGAAATTGCAGTAAGATGTATTTTTATGGAAGAGAAAGCTAGTTTTGACTTTTGCAAATGTAGTAAGTATCCTACTATATCTTTTGCAGATGTGTGTAAGGGTTGAATTTGATTATTATGGCAGTAATAAACAAATCTTTTCCACTTATTTGCATAGCAGTGTCTAGTGGTAGGCTTCCTAGCTTGTCTTATGGCCTCCATACATTCTTGTGTGAGGTCTAAGTGTCCGAATTCTAGGATTTCAGGAGCCAAATTGCTAGATTCAGCGATGCTGGATTTGGATGTCTGATCTGTTGTTTGTGTTGTGTTAACAGATCTGGTCTGTTTGGTAGTTTGACATGAGGTACTACTGAAAGGTCTAGTAGTGTTGTGTACCAAGGTTGTCTTGCCCATGTTGGTGCTATTAGTATGAGTTTGTTTTGACTCAACTTGTTTACTAGATATGGAAGGAGTGGGAGAGGGGGAAAAGCGTACGCAAATATCCCTGACCAGTTCATCCATAGCGCATTGCCCTGAGACTGATGTTGTGGGTACCTGGATGCGAAGTTTTGGCATTTTGAGTTTTCCTTTGTTGCAAATAGATCTATTTGTGGTGTTCCCCAAATTTGGAAGTAAGTGTTCAGTATTTGGGGGTGAATCTCCCATTCGTGGATCTGTTGGTGATCACGAGAGAGATTGTCTGCTAACTGATTCTGAATTCCTGGAATAAATTGTGCTATTAGGCGAATGTGGTTGTGAATCGCCCAATGCCATATTTTCTGTGTCAGGAGACACAACTGTGTCGAGTGTGTCCCTCCCTGTTTGTTTAGGTAATACATTGTTGTCATGTTGTCAATCAATCAAATCAATCAATCAATCACATTTATAAAGCGCGCTACTCACCCATAAGGGTCTCAAGGCGCTGGGGGGGAGGGGGTCAGTGCTCGAAGAGCCAGGTCTTGAGCTGCCTTCTGAAGGGGAGGTGTTCCGGTATGGCGCGAAGGTGACTGGGCAGGGAGTTCCAGGTCTTCGCTGCCAGAAAAGAGAAGGATTTTCATCCGGCGGTGGTTTTGCGGATGCGGGGAACGGCTGCCAAGGCCTGACCGGTGGAGCGCAGAGTGCGCAGAGGAGTGTAGAAGGAGACACGGGAGTTGATGAGTTTGGGTCCGAGGTTGTAGAGGGCTTTGTGTGCGTGGGTGAGGAGTCTGAAGGTGATCCTCTTGTTGACCGGGAGCCAATGGAGTTTTCTCAGGTGTCCGGAGATGTGGTGGTGGCGAGGTATGTCCAGGATGAGTCGTGCTGCGGCGTTCTGGATCCGTTGAAGTTTCCTCTGCAGCTTGGTGGTGATGCCGGCGTACAGAGTGTTCCCGTAGTCCAGGCGGCTGGTGACGAGGGCGTGGGTGACGGTCTTCCTGGTGTCGATGGGGATCCAGCGGAAGATCTTGCGGAGCATGCGGAGGGTGTTGAAGCACGCTGAGGTCACCGAGTTGACCTGTCTGGTCATCGAGAGGGAGGAGTCCAGGATGAAGCCGAGGTTGCGTGCGTGGTTGGTCGGTTGGGGAGTGCTGCCTAGGGCAGGGGGCCACCAGGAGTCGTCCCATGCGGAGGGGGTAGGGCCGAGGATGAGGACCTCTGTTTTATCTGTGTTCAGTTTCAGTCGGCTGTCTGTCATCCAGGTCGCTACTTCCTTCATGCAGTCGTGCAGTCTGGTCCTTGCTGATGTGGGGTTGTTGGTGAGGGATAAGATGAGCTGGGTGTCGTCGGCGTAGGATATGATGTCGAGTCCGTGTTTGCGTGCGATGTTTGCCAGGGGGGTCATGTAGACGTTGAATAGGGTGGGGCTGAGGGAGGATCCTTGGGGTACGCCGCAGATGATCTCCGTGGCTGCGGATCTGAAGGGGGGGAGGCGGACTCTCTGGGTTCTTCCGGAGAGGAAGGAGATGACCCATTCCAGGGCCTTGCCTCTGATGCCGGCGCTGCAGAGGCGGTCTATCAGGGTGCGGTGGCAGACCGTGTCGAAGGCTGCAGAGAGATCCAGGAGAATGAGGGCCACGGTTTCACCCTTGTCGGTCAGGGCTCGGATGTCGTCCGTGGCTGCGATGAGGGCGGTTTCGGTGCTGTGGTTGGCCCTGAATCCGAACTGAGTGGAGTCGAGGGAGTCGGAGGTTTCCAGGGCGGCGGTGAGTTGAGCGTTGACTATTTTCTCAATCACTTTGGCGGGGAACGGTAGGAGGGAGATAGGCCGGAAGTTTTTCAGTTCGGTGGGGTCTGCTGTAGGTTTCTTTAAGAGGGCGTTGAGTTCTGCGTGTTTCCAGCTTTCAGGGAAGGTAGCGGTGGTGAGGGAGGCGTTGATGACATCTTGGAGGTGGGGTGCGATGATGTTGTCGGCCTTGTTGTAAATGTGGTGAGGACAGGGGTCGGAGGGTGATCCCGAGTGGATCGAGTTCATGACGCGGGTGGTTTCCTCGGTGGTGGTAGGGTTCCAGGCGAGGATGGTGGAGATGTCGTTTGCGGCTTCCGGGGGCGGGTTCATGTTGGTGGCCGTGAAGCTGTTGTAGATGTCGGCGATCTTACGGTGGAAGAAGGTCGCGAGGGAGTCGCAGAGGTCCTGTGAGGGAGGGATGGGGTTGGTTTCTGCGTCCGGGTTGGAGAGCTCTTTGACGATGCCAAATAGTTCCTTGCTGTTGTGGGCGTTGTTGTCAAGTCTGTTCTGGTAGGCTGTTTTGACAAGAATGTATTTGTGGGTTATTATGGGTTGAAATGCTTTTAGCGCTAGAAATACCGCTAACAGTTCTAAGTGATTTATGTGAAACTGTCTTTGCTGTATGTCCCATTGTCCTTGGATGCTGTGTTGATTGAGGTGTGCTCCCCACCCTGTCATGGAAGCATCTGTCGTTATCACGTATTGTGGCA
Source organism: Pleurodeles waltl (assembly GCF_031143425.1). Lineage (NCBI taxonomy): Eukaryota > Metazoa > Chordata > Amphibia > Caudata > Salamandridae > Pleurodeles > Pleurodeles waltl. Next base: position 72,228,164 of record NC_090450.1, on the reverse strand, counting down.
CTGGGTCTTGGAAAGGCCGCCCTTGGTTTAAATTTATACTGTTCCACCATTGAAGCGAGATGTATGTTTGGCGGTCTATCAACACTAGATCTAGAAGCTGACCCTGTGCTTGCGACCATTGTGATGCTAGGCACTGTTGTAAGGGCCGCATGTGCAACCTTGCATTTGGGACAATGGCTATGCATTAAGACATCATGCCTAGTAGTTTCATTACCGTTTTGACTTGTATCCTTTGTTTTGGATACATGGCCTGTATTACATTGTGAAATGTTTGAACTCTTTGTGGACTTGGAGTGGCAATCCCTTTTGCTGTGTTGATTGTTGCTCCTAAGTATTGCTGTGTTTGACACGGCAGAAGGTGTGACTTTGCGTAGTTGATTGAGAAACCTAGTTTGTGTAAGATTTCTATGACATATTTTGTGTGTTGTGAACACCGTTTTAGCGTGTTGGTTTTGATTAACCAATCGTCCAGGTACAGGAACACATGTATTTTGCTGCCTTCTGATATGTGCAGCTACTACTGCCAGGCATTTTGTAAAAACTCTTGGCGCAGTTGTTATTCCGAATGGCAACACTTTGAATTGGTAATGTATCCCTTGGAATACAAACCTTAGGTACTTTCTGTGTGAAGGATGTATTGGTATATGGAAATATGCATCCTTTAAGTCTAGTGTTGTCATGTAGTCTTGTTGTTTGAGCAGTGGGATTACGTCTTGTAAAGTAACCATGTGAAAGTGGTCTGATTTGATGTAGGTATTTAATGTTCTGAGATCTAGTATAGGTCTGAGACTCTTGTCTTTTTTGGGTATCGGAAAGTACAGTGAGTAAACTCCTGTGTTTAATTGTTGTCTTGGTACTAATTCTATTGCTTCTTTCTGTAGCAATGCCTGAACTTCTAGTCCTAGAAGATCTATATGTTGTTTTGACATACTGTGTGTTTTCGGTGGGACGTTTGGAGGGAATTTGAGAAATTCTATGCAATAACCATGCTGGATAATTGCTAAGACCCAAGTGTCTGTTATTTCCTCCCAAAGATGTGTAAAACTTGGTTAGTCTCCCCCCCACAGGTGTTATGTGTTGGGGATTTGTGACCTTGAAGTCACTGTTTGTTTGGAGGAGTTTTGGGACTTTGGAACTTTCCTCTATTTTTTTTTTAATTGTCCTCCTCTATATTGTCCCCGAAAACCTCCCCGCTGATACTGGCTCTGGTAAGTGGGCTTTGTTTGTGAGGTTGTGGCTTCTGTGGTCTGCCCTCGAAACCGCCCTCGAAATTGTGTCTTTCGAAATGTGCCTCTGCTCTGCGGGGAGTAGAGTGTGCCCATGGCTTTGGCCGTCTCAGTGTCTTTCTTAAGTTTTTCTATCGCAGTGTCCACCTCCGGCCCAAACAACTGCTGTCCGTTGAATGGCATATTCAGCACAGCTTGCTGTATCTCTGGTTTAAATCCTGATGTACGCAGCCATGCATGTCTCCTTATTGTTACTGCTGTGTTGACAGTTCTAGCAGCTGTGTCTGCAGCATCCATTGCTGACCGTATCTGATTATTAGAGATACTCTGTCCCTCTTCTACCACTTGCTGCGCTCTTTTTTGGAACTCTTTTGGTAAATGTTCAATAAAGTGTTGCATCTCATCCCAATGGGCCCTATCATATCTGGCTAGCAAAGCTTGCGAATTTGCAATGCGCCACTGGTTTGCTGCCTGTGCCGCCACCCTTTCGCCTGCAGCATCGAATTTTCTACTTTCTTTATCTGGAGGTGGTGCATCTCCTGAAGAATGTGAGTTGGCTCTTTTGCGCGCTGCTCCCACTACAACAGAGTCTGGTGTTAGCTGTTGTGTGATGTACACTGGGTCTGTTGGTGGCGGTTTATATTTTTGATCTACTCTTGGAGTAATGGCTCTCCCTTTGACGGGCTCCTCAAACACTTGATTGGAGTGTTTGAGCATTCCGGGTAACATCGGAAGACTTTGATATTGACTGTGTGTAGACGACAGTGTATTAAAAAGAAAGTCGTCTTCAATGGGTTCTGAATGAAGGCTGACATTGTGAAATGCCGCAGCTCTCGATACCACTTGAGCGTAGCCTGTACTATCCTCTGGTGGCGATGGTCTTGCTGGATAGCATTCAGGGCTATTATCTGACACTGGTGCGTCATAAAGGTCCCATGCGTCAGGGTCATCTTGACTCATTCCCGTATGAGTTGGGGATTGCATCATTGGTGGAGTGGCTACAGGTGATGGTTGCGGAGAGTGATGTGGGGATGGTGGTGGTGTTACTTGTTTAGCCACCTTTGCGTGTGGCTGTTTGTCCTTGTCTTGGAAGGCAAGTTTACGTTTCATTTTGATTGGAGGAAGAATGCTGATCTTCCCCGTATCTTTTTGAATAAAGAGCCGCCTTTGTGTGTGATCTGGCTCTATTGTCTCTAATTCTTGTTCAAATCTGTGTGTCTTCATTTGTGAGGACAGTCCTTGTTCCTCTGAATAGGAACTTCTTTTCGGTTCCGAGGCCGGATGTTTCAGTACCGAAACCTTTTCGGCTGCTTTTTTCGGCTCGGACGAAACCTTCTTTACTTTCGGCGTCGTGCCCTCTCGATGCCGACCCATTTCGGTGCCGCTGTCTCGATGCCGAATCTTCTCGGAGCCACTATCTCGGGTCCGAGATTGCTGTGTGCCGGTATCTCGACCGGGGTCGGATGACTTCGACACCAGCTCGCCCTTTTTCAGTGCCGATGGACGGTCACCTATCTTTCGGGTTAAGCCATGGCCTGTTGGCGGTGGCGTCCCCTGGGCTTTAGCGGTCTTCTCGTGAGTTCTTTGCTTCGATGTCTTACTCACGGTTTTCGGCGTTTCTTCGGGATCGATCTCCTCCGAGTCCGATTCCTGGGTGGAGAATGTTTCTTCCTCCTCCTCGAAACGCCCTTGTCCTGTCGGCGCCGACGCCATTTGCAGTCTTCTTGCTCTTCGGTCCCTGAGTGTCTTCCTGGACCGAAACGCTCAACAGGCCTCACAAGTATCCTCCTTGTGTTCTGGTGACAAACACAAGTTACACACCAGGTGTTGATCTGTATATGGATACTTGTTATGGCATTTTGGACAGAAGCGGAATGGGGTCCGTTCCATCAGCCTTGAAGAGACACATGGCCGGGCCGACCAGGCCCCGACGGGGATCGAAAAAAAAAACGAAGGGCCACCGGAGCTCTTCTTAATTCGGTGTCGATCTGTTGTAACTAACCCGATACCGAACGCAAACAATACCGACGATTTTTCCGAGATTCTAACTAACTTTCCGACCCGAAACTCGGAGAGAAAAGGAACACGTCCGAACCCGATGGCGGAAAAAAACAATCTAAGATGGAGTCGACGCCCATGCGCAATGGAGTCGAAATGGGAGGAGTCCCTCGGTCTCGTGACTCGAAAAGACTTCTTCGAAGAAAAACAACTTGTAACACTCCGAGCCCAACACCAGATGGCGGGATGTGCACAGCATGTGTATCTGCAGCTACACATGCCATTGAACATATATATATATTTTTTTTAATCAAACAGGGTGCAACATTAAAAAAGGTTGGAAGGCCACTTTTTCCATAGCTCCTTGATAGAGGACCGAAATGCGATTCACCTAAAGATTTAGCTCACCTGAACACCTATATATGATTTCTAAAAAGAGAAAGCAAGGTGCTTTTAAACAATTATGAAACAGACTACTAAAAGTGAGATTTATTTTACCAGCTGCACAGCATGTGAATCTAGAGAAGATTCACGTTGCAAACTAAGGTGGTCATTACAACCTCGCGGTCTTTTTACAAGACCGCCGAGGGACCGCTGTGTGGAAGACCGCCAGTAGTGGCGGTTTGCCACTCAGCGTATTATGACTGTTGGCAGCTCTCCGTCCTTTTTCCGACGGAGAGCCGCCAACAGCCATACTGGCGGGCGGCGGGGAAGTGGAGGTTGCTCCACCTCCACGCCAACAGAACGCCGCCCACCGAATCACGACCTGTGATTCGGCGTGGCGGTGTTCTGTTGGAGGTGTGGTGTCGGCGGAGCAGCCCCCATGGCTCCCATCCCCTCTCGGGGGATCGACGGAACAGGTAAGTCGATCGTCCGTTAGGGGAGGGGGGTGGGGGGGTGTTGTGTGGGTGCATGGGGGTGTGCATCTGTGTATGTAGAGGGGGTGTGTGAGTGCGTGTATGCTTGCGAGGGTGTTGTGTGTTTTGGGAATGAGTGCGTGTATGTCTGTGGGTATGTCTGTAAGGATGTGTGCGTGTATGTTTGTATGTGGGTGTGCGTGTCTGTGTGTGTGGATGTAGGAATGTATGTCGGTGTGTGTGCATGTTGGTGGTGCCTGCGTGCGTGTCGTGTGTGTGAGTTCTGTGATGTTGGGGATCGGGGTGGGGAGGGGGGCCCTGCAACCTTTGGGGGGTGGCAGGGGTGGTGGGGGGTGTAGGGGAGGGAGTCGGGGTGGGGGAGACCCCTATCAGTTCCAGGAAAGGAATTCCCTGGCACTGATAGTGCTTACCGCCATGGATTTCATGGCGGTTCCAACCGCAGGAAATCCACGGAGGTAAGCAGGGTCAAAATAACGCCAGCAGTATAGTGACGGCCGCCGGGCTGGAGACCCAGGTCTCCAGCCCGGCGGTCGTCTCCGCCCTAGAGGGCGGAACGGAGAACCGGCTGATGATCATGGCGGTATCCGCCATGGTCATAATACAAATGACACCCTAAGTCTTTATGAGTAATCTCCAGCACCACTATGCACTGCTATGCAAACAAAACATGTCTGCTAGAAATTAAAACCCACAAAGGCACTTCTGTTACTGATGTCAGGTCAGCTCGCTGTTGTATTTTTTCAAGACTTGAATTCATGTGTACAAGACTCGTCTGGTCAGGACGACTTTGTGCCCATTGTCCTACGCATCTGTTCACAGGAGGAGACACTTGCATTTAGCACATTACTTTTCAAACTATTGAAGTATTTCAGCTTTAAATATTATGTTTTGTAAACCCTTTGGTCACTTAGAAAGGAATGGCATAAAGAAGGCTATTTTTTAAAAAAATATACAGATGCTTTCAGATCATAAGTATTAGTACGTAACTGACCAGGTGCATATAAAATCTGCATCAAAAAACAACAGAGCATGCTTTTGGAGGTATTATTAAGGTATTTTAATGAGTAAGCCTGATGTTTCCAAACAGCAGAACCAGGGTTTAGCTGCTAGCAGCGATTAGTAAATTAGGAGGTTATTATTCCAACTGTTTACTGTGAACAACCCAATTAGTAGGCAAATGTTACAAAGTGCAACAAAAAGTACAATGCTACACATCTGTTCATGCTTGTGCAGTTTTCGTTAACCATTCCTTCACTCATTTACCTGGCTGTCTATCTTCTGCCTGACCCCTGAAGCGACGCCTGCGGCTACGATTGCGTCGCTGGGGTTTAATTTCACTATCATCTGCAACAGCAAAATTTACCATAAACCTTTCAAGATCTCTACAACAGAACAGTGTTTGCAAAGCAGAAAGGCTATTTCAGTTACACAAATAAATTTAAGACAGCGTAAAATGCAAGCAGCAAAGCTACAGAATTTTGTTTTGAACTACTCAACCATCAAGTTTAATGATAGTGTATTACCATAATTGTGCACTCGTATGAAAACACAGCATTTGGTACATACGCTACTCACCTATAACTCAGATAGCTTCTTAAATTTCATAAATGTATTTTTTTTATTCGCTAGTGGGATTTGAATGCATAAGAACACAGACATACGTAGTAGTTTCATCCCAACAGAATACATTCCTGATTGAGATCACAGAACTTCCATTAATCCACTGAATATTTTGAATTACCAAGTAGTTAGGGAATCACCAATGTCAGGTAAGTATCAAAGTTATTATGCAGTCAGTCGAATGGCACTCGTCTTTGAAATACTCACACTTGCAACGTAACATGTCAGGCTGAACTCAAATATTGCTAGTTTAACAGGATATAACAAATTCTGTCACTGTAATGTGTACAAACAGAATTGCCTTGGTTCGTAAACTTGTAAAGGCAGGGTGACCGTTTCTACCTGGTTGAATGAAAATATAATAAAGAGATTCGAAAATAATAATAAAAATTGCTGGTTTACCGCCCTGATAAATCCGCTACCAGCTATGGAGCTTGTTGTGATGGGTAATTAAGGAGGACTAAAAAAACATACATCACCGTCCACAAGACATTTGTGCAGATTGTATTGATCAGACAAAGCTCTGAAAACAAACAATTCGTAAGTTACTCAGCAGAAACCCTAACCCTTTGAGAACTATCCATAGGAGCCCAGCAATTGTCCTCCTGTGCATCACATGAATTTTGATTTCCCATATATAACCATGCACTTACAATTAAGGTTCTGTGAAAATATAAAAATTGATAAATATCGCAGCTCTTAAACAGATACCAAACTCTAAGGTTTGTTCAGTTAACAGAGTTCTCAATATGACTATCTCATATTTTGACTATTTTAATCAAGCTTGCATTTACCCTGGATGAGGTCATTACTGCCCTAAATGCAAGTAAAGCCGGCAAGGCGCCGGGCCCAGACTTCATCCCTGTACATCTGTATAAAGCCAACACGTCCTGGGGCCATTGCTTACTCAAGTCCTGAATGCATGTTGTCAAGTTGGCCTACTGAGGTCTTGGAGGGAATCAATTATTGTGCCAATTTTTAAAAAGGGATACAGACACAGCCCTATCTGTTATCGTCCTAGCTCTCTCCTAGATTCAATGCTGAATGTGGCAGGTCGTGTTGTCTTGAACAGATTGCAAAAATGAGCCCAGGAGAACAACGGTTTATCGGACTTACAGTATGGGTTCCGTGAGGGAGTAGGGCTATGGAGCAGGGTCTGAACTTCAGCATGCTGATTGAGAAATATTCCACCAAAAAAGGGAGATTGTACTTGGCCTTTGTTGATTTAACTGCTGCATTTGATTGTGTAATCCATAGCAAATTGTGGGCTACTGAGGGGGAGAAATGCAGGTTGTGTTCTGGCACTCTTTCTTTTCTCCTTATACATTAATAGTTTGGGTAATGTGCTTTCTGCTGACTAACAGCCTGCCCCGGATACGGTCCCAACTCATTCCTGCCCTACTGCATGCTGATGACGCTGTTCTAATGGTGCAAATCCCCCTTGTATTGCAACAGTTACTAACGCACTTTGTGTCCTATAAGGAGGAACTGGGGCTATTAGTTAAAAAACGTAAGACATTTGCTATGAGGTGTTGGAAAGTGATACCGAAAACTCCCAGCCTCATGATAAAAGACACTAGAATTGACTACCTCACATCCTTTTCCTATCTGGGGATCATGTTCGATTCAAAAGGGACATGGCGGATGGCAATAAGAACCAGAGGGCTACACTTTCAGAAAACTGTTACAGCCTTGCTCAACTTTTCTTGCAAGGTTGGAAAGAAAACCCCTAGGGGGATATGCAAGTGTACAATATAGGTCAACAGCCCTCTATGGGGCAGACCTTTGGGGGCACGTAAACCATGACTTCCCACAGCTCACAGAGAATGCCTTCTTGAAGTATCTTCTCTCTCTCTCCCACAGAGTAGCCCATCACGTGTATGTCACTCTGAACTAGGGGTCCCGCTCATTTCAAACCTAGTTAAAATACAACCGATCCTACTATGGCACAAGATATGGACTTCCGAGTACACCAAGCTGAACCAAGAGATTATAGGGGATTGTCTTAGGTCCTCTCATACAGGAAGGGTACAATGGTTAGGATACATTAACAATAAAAATTAGTGATCTGGGGCATCAAGATTATTATAACAAACCAGAAACTCTACGAGCTGTTGCAAGAAAACACCTTAAAAAACAAGTGTTTGTTACATTTAGAACTAAGTCTATCTGCTGAACTGCTTAAGCCAAGTGTTGTTTAAAATCAGTTGATCTTAACTTCACTTGGCATGCAACTATAATTAAAGGAGGTGAGCAACAAACAGCATAGATTTGTGTTAACCAGGTTTAGGCTAGACCTTTTTCACCATTTGCTGAGCTTTCCAACCACAAATGATTGGTCGAGGCCTATGGCTAAATGCCCGTGCGACAAGGTTATTAGCAAATCACTTTTCATACAGTTTTATTCTGTATACTGTATAACTTGCCAAAATAGCCATTTTTGCTGCCATTATTGAGATCTATGGACTTGGTACGTCGACCAGCTCATGTGTTTTTACAGTCTCTGCCAACCATATATATCTGTAATATCATGTCTAAATTTCTATGGGCTATTTGTAGACATAGGAAATGAATACATTTTATCAATGACTGAGAAGTAGATTTTATACTTATAGCTGTATGAGACCTGTTGTTCTTAAATATTTTATTACTGTATTTTTTTGTGATTCTATGATTTAAAAAAAAATTTGAATAAAGCTAATTTGATTTGACTATTTCAATCAACAAGTTAGGAAGAAACACCCAGGCAGTACCAACAGAGCCCCTGACGTATTATATATGAAAATGTGTGCCCCTTAATTAGCTTTCTTTAATAACTTATATATATGTGTGGAAATTACGATAGCAGAATGTGCTGCTGCTTTGGCTCCAGGCTGTCTTCCCTGTAACTTTTAAAAGGTGGGTCACTTAACCAAGGCAACCCAATATCCTGTAACTACGAGGACACCAATCTTGGGTTTGAGAAATGGTGATTGATTTTTTTTTTTGTCTTTGAACTGTAGCTCACCGGGCCAGAAGGGTAAACTCAATGGAAACAGATATATGCCACAGTGTGAGCGAACCTCTTCACAGCAGCAAAGCACAGCTCTACATATGGTCATTCAGCAAGAGGCTGGTCTTCATTCAGCAGGAAATGACAGCTAAAACCATTCCAAGACCCAATAAGGAGCACAAATCAGGTCTCGGAAAAAAGAAACTCAAAGAAGGGCAGTTCTTCTCTTCCAGCTAGGAAAGAAGACATGGTGGTGGGTTTTGTGGAGTGTAGGGGAAGGGGTGTGGGGCCGAAGGTACAGCAGTACAGAGATGAACTCATGGCTTGTCGAGGTGGTGTTGAGTAATGGGCACAAGAATGACTGTGGAAGTGAGAGAGATCTTGAAACCTATAATAGCAAATACAAGCTTCATTTATTACTCTCCTAATAGCGCTACTATGGTTCAAAGACAAGTAAGTGCAGGCAGAGCAATGAGGGCATGTTAACTCCTCCTGTAAACTTGGACTTGTCTTTGACGGCGAATTTGCTACCGCAAGTTATGCTGAATGGAGGCACAAGAAGCTCAACCACAATAATCAATTACAAGCCAGTCACACCCTAAAAAATGTGAGCGCAGAAACGACAATGTTTGCAGCTCATGCTTTCTCGGGGGTGGGTGGGGGCAATACCTTATCTACTCACTTTAACTCCTTTGCTGAAGGCTGCCAGGTATGCCCTCCTGCCACTGTACATGCATCTACCCAAGTAAAGGACCTTAGTAACATAAAGAGCCACACTAAAGGGAAACATGAAACCTACCAGTGCAAAGGCAAACAAACAATGGTAAAAAACAATATGAAGCCCCTTTATCCAATGAGAACTAAGAGGGCCGGCACAGTTACTGTAGCTGTTGAGGCTACAAACCAAATAAAACAGTACTGTTGGGGTCATAACTGTAAAGGCTTATCTCAACAACTTTAAGGATACCCTTCCCCTAAAAAAAAGTCTCCTAAGGCTTGATCATTTGAGGAGGTGCAACTTTTTGGGACAGCTACATCATTTTTTCGCTTACATCAATCTTGTCAATGTGATAAATAGCTACACTGAAACCATCTAATCTTTAACATAGCACTACAAAATTTACAGGAAAGCTCTGAAAAATGGGTGAGTACATTGACCAACCATGTGTTCAAGACTAAAGGCGATCAAGAGGGGATTACAGACAGAAAAGTGCAGCTTGCCTGGACAGTGTTGTGGAAGCCTTGGCCCCTTCCGCAGAGTCCCTCAATTTTGAGTCGCCACCTTTTTTTACTTTCATGGAAAGCCATTTCTAATCGACATAGCTTCTAGAGAGTGGTGGTAAAACCGATTTCCAAACCAAGGCACCTCACAAATATGGGAGTGGTTGTCGAAAGTACTCAATATACAATTAATCCGGCTGATAAAAGATACACAAAATTATGTCCAGAACACTGAGAGGACTCCTACATAGAGTACTACTCCATAAGCTCACTAGCAGAATGAAAGATACAAATGCCACAATAAAGGACTTAGAAATTTGGTATTTACGAAGTGGCCAGAGGATGAATAAATGTACTTTGGCAATTAACCTCCTGAAAATGCATTATCTATGTGGACAGGTTTGGTTTGTAAGGAGATCTAGCGAGTGCTGAGCTTGCTTGTTCAAGAGGCTAATAATGATCTCCACCTTTGAGCCATCTTGGTTATGTGCTGAGTACATTAAAATCTTTACTTGAAATGATAAAAAATAAGCCTACTCTTTTGCAAGGTTGAGCTCACTGCAAACTAACACAATAACAATTTATGGAAATGAAGACAATACCACTGAACTAACAAAAATATGTGGTTCTGTGAACTATTTGAGGAACTCTGATAGCAGTAGGCCATGTGGGTATAGATAAACCCCTGAAATCTGATAATAAGATAATTGTGTTATATATATATATATATATATATATATAGATACACATACACACACTGACATTTAGGTGTCCAGAGAAAGGGCACAGCACGCTTTATTTCTAGTTGGCAGTCAGAGAGGGCTGTGTTCTTCCCTGTGGAAGGGGAAAGAAGACTGTTTCAAAGGGACAGGTGTTAGGAAGGGTACGAGACAGAAGAATGTACTTGAAAAATAAGGCAGCCGTTAAAGAGATGGCCTAGGTGTACGTGAAAAGGGAGTACTTCTTAAATCTGTGTTTTAAGCCAGAGGTTCCTAATCTGTGATCCGTGGACCCCAAGGGTCCATGACACATCCCCGGAGGGTCCGCAGGCCTGGGAGGAAGTCACTTCACCAGATGGGGCCTCTGACAAGCAGGTGCGTGTTTTTATATTTATTACTTCCTTCGCGCGGCAGTTTTAAAAGCACTGCTTGTACATCCAGCATCTTTTGGACAAAAATAAAAGTGTCAAAATAATTCTAGTGATTATTGTACCCGCTGGAGAGAAGTAGGAGTTTTGTCTAGCGGCAGTTTTGACTCAATGATAGCACCCATAGTTAATATGCTTGCTGCAAAGAACGTGCATCATGCAAAGAAGAACGAGTTACTTACCTTCGGTAACGACTTTTCTGGTGGATACATTAGCTACCTGTGGATTCCTCACCTAATGAATACTCCCATGGCGCCAGCATTCGACGGAAATCTTCCTAGTCTCTGCACGTCGATGAGGACGTCACTCTAGCCCACGCGACGCCGTCTGACGTCATACAGGCAATAAGAGGTCCTCGCCGACGTGCCGACGTCAGTATCAACATTTTTTACGTGCATGAGAATAACAACCCAATGCAATGAAAGAGCAAGGCAACATTCCATAACATTGTAAAATACACAACATTGCAATAAAATGGCTGTAGATTTAATATAACTCTTTTTTTTTTTTTTTTTTATTAAAACAAACAAATATATGCAAATCATGTATATACACAAAGATATATACATATATATACATATAAATATATACAAGTATCCATAAATACAACATCTATTGCAACCTTGAAGACCAAGAGGAGCGCACTCAAGGATTACTTGGTAAGACCAGAAAGGCAACGGGGAGGCGGGTGGGACCGTGAGGAATCCACAGGTAGCTAATGTATCCACCAGAAAAGTCGTTACCGAAGGTAAGTAACTCGTTCTTCTGATGGATACAACTACCTGTGGATTCCTCACCTAATGAATAGAGTCCCAAAGCAGTACCACTCCCGGTGGTGGGTGCCGAAATGGTCAAACCAAGAAATCCTGCAGCACTGACCGTGCAAAATGGCCGTCCCTTCTGACCTCAGAGTCCAAACAGTAATGTTTCGCAAAAGTGTGAAGGGACGACCAAGTTGCGGCCTTGCAGATGTCGACCACAGGAACACCCCTGGCCAAGGCCGAAGTGGCCGACTTAGCTCTGGTGGAATGAGCTCTAATGCCATCAGGAGGATCCTTCTTTGCCAAAGAGTAACAGATTTTAATGCAAAGAACAACCCACCTGGTGGACTGCCTTTCCTCTCTTCTTGCCCACATATCCGATGAACAGCTGATCCTCCAGCCTGAAGTCCTTCGTTCTATCAATGTAGAAGCTGAACGCCCTCTTTGGGTCCAAGCGATGTAGTCTCTCTTCCTCCTTTGAAGGATGAGGCGGAGGATAGAACGTGGACAAAGTAATTGTCTGGGCCAAATGGAAGGGTGAAACAACCTTCGGGAGGAAAGCAGCCTTGGTCCTCAACACCACCTTATCCCCATAAAAAGTTGTATAAGGGGGTTTTACCGATAAGGCTTGCAACTCACACACTCTCCTTGCAGATGTTATAGCCACCAGGAAGACTGTTTTAATAACCAAATACCTTAAGGGGCAAGAATGCATAGGCTCAAAAGGGGACCCCATAAGGAAAGTGAGGACCAAGGACAAATCCCATTGAGGCATAACAAATGGTTTTGGAGGATATTTATTTAGAAGACCTTTCAAGAATCTGAGAACAATAGGGGATTTAAATAACGATGGTTGGTCTGGAAGACAAATGAAGGCTGACAAAGCCGACAAATAACCCTTAATGGTAGCCACTGCACAACCTTTCTGCGCTAGAGACAGAGCAAAAGACAAAACGTCCGACAGATGAGCATGTAAGGGATCAATCTGTCTCTCTCCACACCACATAACAAATTTAGACCACCTATTAGCGTAGATAGATTTAGTGGAGTGTCGCCTGGCCGCTAATATAACATCCACTACATCAGGCGGGAGAGAGAAGGAACTCAGGTTGCCCCGTTCAATCTCCAGGCATGTAGGTGTAGACTCTGGAGGTTGGGGTGTAAAACCTGCCCCTGCGACTGCAAGAGGAGGTCTGCCCTGAGAGGGAGACGGAGCGGAGGGCACAGCGAGAGTTGGAGAAGGTCGGAGTACCACACCCTCCTTGGCCAATCCGGAGCTATTAAGATGACTTGGGCCCGGTCTTGGCGAATCTTCCTCAACACTCGAGGAATCAAGGGTATGGGGGGAAACGCGTAAAGCAACTGGTCGCACCAGGTTATCAGAAACGCGTCCCCCAATGCTCCCTGCACCGGATACTGGAGGCTGCAGAACAACGGACAATGCGCGTTCTCCCGAGTGGCAAACAGATCTATCCGAGGAAACCCCCACATCTGAAAGATTAAACGGACTTGATCTGGATGGAGACGCCACTCGTGGTCGGCAGAGAATTGGCGACTGAGACTGTCCGCATGTACATTCAAGACCCCGGCCAAATGATTTGCTACCAAGCAAATCTGATGGTCCTTTGCCCAGGACCATAGTCGAAGAGCTTCTCTGCAGAGAAGGTACGACCCTACTCCTCCCTGTTTGTTTATGTACCACATCGTGGTAGTATTGTCCATCAGGACCTGTACCGACTGACCACGAAGGAAAGGGAGGAAGGCCTTGAGAGCCAGACGTACAGCCCGTAACTCTAACAGATTGATATGAAACATCTGTTCCTCTGGAGACCAAAGTCCTTTGATCTCCAGATCCCCCAGATGAGCTCCCCACCCTAGAGTGGAAGCATCCGTTATGACTGTGGCCACTGCGCTAACGGCTTTTCTTGTGAAATATTGTTGCTCGCAATCCACCACTTCAAGTCCACAGCAGCATCTCTGGAGATCTTGACCGCACCTTCTAGATCTCCCTTGTGTTGAGACCACTGCCTTCGGAGGCACCACTGAAGAGCCCTCATGTGCCAGCGAGCATGCGTGACCAACAGTATGCAGGAGGCAAACAAACCGAGCAGACGAAGGACCTTGAGGACTGGAACTACCGCTCCATTTCGAAACATTGGAACCAATTCCTGAATATCTTGAACCCGCTGAGGCGGAGGAAAGGCTCGATTCAATGATGTATCCAGTACTGCCCCTATGAACAGGAGGCGCTGAGAGGGCTCCAGGTGAGATTTGGGCACGTTCACCGAAAAGCCCAGGTCGAACAACAACTGGGTTGTTGCCTGCAGATGATACGACACAAGCTCCGGGGACTTGGCTTTGATCAACCAGTCGTCCAAGTAAGGGAATACTGCTATCCCCTTCCTTCTGAGCTCTGCCGCAACCACTGACATCACCTTTGTGAAGACTCGAGGTGCTGAAGTTAGACCAAACGGAAGGACCGCAAGCTGATAGTGCTGCGACCCTACCACAAACCGGAGATACTTCCTGTGTGACTTGAGTATCGGAATATGAAAATAAGCATCCTGCAAGTCGACAGACACCATCCAATCTTCTTTGTTCAACGCCAAAAGCACCTGTGCTAGGGTCAGCATCTTGAACTTTTCCTGATTGAGGAACCAATTCAAGATCCTCAGATCCAGGATCGGTCTCAACCGACCATCCTTCTTGGGAATCAGGAAGTACCTTGAGTAACAACCTCGACCCCTTTCCTGCTCTGGGACCAACTCCACCGCGCCCTTTGAAAGGAGGACTTGAACCTCCTGTTCTAGCAACAGGAGGTGTTCTTCTGAACAATAAGATGGGCGGGGCGGGAGGGGGGGCGGAAACTCCCGAAAGGGAAGGGTGTAGCCTTTTTCCACAATACTGATAACCCAAGTGTCCGTTGTAATAGTCCCCCACTTGTGGAGAAAATGCCGTAATCTTCCCCCTACAGGAGAGGAGTGAGTGGGAAATGGTGGAAGCCTAAGGCTGCTTTCCATGCTGCACCCCTCCAGAGGACGAGGAAGAGGCAGAGTGCTGTTGAGAGGCTCCTCTGGTGCGGGTCCTACCTCTCCCTCTAAATGATCTATAGGGGTGGGAAGAGGCGGGTTGCTGGAACCTCCCCTGAAAGGAAGAGGAGGAAGAGCCACGCCCAAATCCACGAAACCTCCTGAAAAACCTGGAAGAGGCAGAGGAAGAAGGAGCTTGCAGCCCTAACGATTTGGCTGTGGCCCTGCTCTCTTTAAATCGCTCCAAGGCCGAATCTGCCTTTGCTCCAAACAGTTTGTCCCCATCAAACGGGAGGTCTAATAGGGTCGACTGCACGTCCGCAGAAAACCCTGAATTACGGAGCCAGGCCTGTCTTCCTCGCCACCACAGCCGTGCCCATCGCCCTAGCCACTGAGTCGGTCGTGTCCAGCCCAGACTGGATAATCTGGGTTGCGGCAGCCTGGGCGTCCGAGACAACATCCAAGAGTCCCTGGGGAAGCTCCGTAAAAGAAGATGAAATATCATCCATAAGAGCATGGATATATCTCCCCAGAATGCAAGTTGCGTTGGTGGCCTTCAACGCCAAACTGCAAGATGAAAATATTTTCTTGGATTGCGCATCCAGTTTTTTGGAGTCCCTGTCTCCAGGTACCGTCGGGAAAGATCCAGGCGCTGATTTCGATGAACAGGAGGCTTGCACCACCAAGCTCTCCGACGTAGGGTGTCTTGAAAGAAAGCCAGGGTCAGTTGGTGCAGCCCGATATCTTCTGGCCACAGCCCTATGAACTGCCGAGGAAGATACAGGCTTCTTCCACACCTCCAACACCGGATCAAGCAAAGCCTCATTAAACGGCAAGAGAGGCTCCGCTGCAGCAGAGGCCGGATGCAGCACCTCCGTCAATAAATTCAGCTTCGCCTCTGCCACCGGCAAAGGCAGGTCCAGAAAGTTAGCTGCCTTCCTCACCACGGCGTGAAAGGTAGCAGCCTCCTCCGTATACTCCCCTGGAGATGAAAGGTCCCACTCAGGGGAAGTATCCAGCCCACTGGCTGTATACAGACCATGCAGTCCATCACCAGAGTCCTCAACCTCTCCTTCCTCCAGGACTCGCTGGTACTCCTGCTCTTCCAAAAGACGGAGAGCACGCCTCCTCGAATGTAGTCTCTGCTCAATACGCGGAGTCGACATGGCCTCTGCCGAAGTCGAAGATCTCCAGAAGCATCCGACGCCGCATCCGGCGCAACAGGCAGCTTCGGCGCCGATGAAGGAGCAGGACGAAGAGATCTTGGAGCCGATGGACCCACCGGAGTCACAGGACGAAATCCCGACGTCGACGGGATGGAAACCTCTGGAGCCAATCCCTCTGAAGCCACCGGCGCCGACACCGGCGCCGAGCCCACATTCCCAAAAGGGAGAAAGGGCATAAAGGGTGCCGGCCGAAGAGGCGCAGGATCACCCAATGAAAAGGCCAAAGGCCCCGAAGGACCAGCCGGAGCACCTCTTGGAGCCATCTGCTGAAAAATGGTATACATCGCATTCAGAAATGCGGTACTATCGGCTCCAGGGGCGGGAAAAGCCGGATACTGAGGTGCCTGAATCGAAGGCGACCCCGACGCCGGCCTCGACGTCCGCGACGCCGGAGACATCACAAGAGGCTGCATCACCTCAACCACAGATGCTTGTCCAGGCGAAGTCGGTGACGCCGGAGAGGGCAACGGCGTCGATGGATGCGGCGTGACCGTGGGACTGACCTCCCAAGTCCTCCGACGCCGAGCCGAAGGCGACCTCGAACGAGTCTCCTTGCTGGAATGACGCCGTGAATCTCTACGGCGCCGGGAGTCTCGATGACGCCGATGAGACCTTGGCGAGGAAGACTTTTTGTGATGTTTTTCCTTTCTCTTCGACTTCGCCAGGAATAGTTTAGCCTCACGTTCTTTGAGGGCCTTCGGATTCATGTGCTGACATGAATCGCAAGTCACGACGTCGTGGTCAGAGCTCAATCACCAGAGACAGTCGGAGTGAGGATCTGTAACGGACATCTTGCCCCCACACTCTCGACAGGGCTTGAAACCCGACTTTCTCTGAGACATTGTTACCGCAGAGAAGAACTACGCAGCAGAAAATACACTGTAACTACTAAAGTAACAGTAGCTCCCTCGAAGATAACCGTTTCGAATGCACGGAAAAAAGGGAACTGACGTCGGCGAGGACCTCTTATTGCCTGTATGACGTCAGACGCGTCGCGTGGGCTAGAGTGACGTCCTCGTCGACGTGCAGAGACTAGGAAGAAGATTTCCGTCGAATGCTGGCGCCATGGGAGTATTCATTAGGTGAGGAATCCACAGGTAGTTGTATCCATCAGAACAGTATATTATGTGCATAGCATTGTGGGTTACTGCTTTTGTCACAGAGATTATTTTGTTACTGTGCAGTTTATAAATTGCAATAGTAATTTAGCACAGTGACCTATGAACCCCCATTAAAGATGTACATGCAAACTGCATGGCACAAATTAGAAAGTTATTTCCTAGTTCATTTTCCTTATGCTTCTATAAAAGGTTTGCTTGCGTATGAATACATTCTTATTATTAAAGTCAATGCTAACCACTGTGATGTGTTCTGAATCATAAATTTGTATTTCTGCAGACAATGTACTCGGAGAAAATGCCTACCAGTGTGGATGATGTGAATTCTACACCTTGTAGTCCCCTGTAAAGTGCTCTGACACTCTACACTGGTATGAAAGGTCCAATAAAACAAATGAATTACATGTGACAGAGAGGCTATGGAGAGATGTTTTACGAATTACTGTTTCAATGTTGGGAATGTAAGTCGTACAAATTACCTGGCGGTCCCTGACTTCCAGTAATGATTCAGTGGGGGGGGGGGGGGGGGTCCGCAGGAATCAAATGGTTGGGAACCACTGTTTTAGAGCATAAAAGGCATGTACAAAAACTAACAGTCGAAAAACGTACTCAAGCACACTAGCAAAGCACATTGCTTGTGACCAAGTAACTTATGCAGAATTCAACAAAACTCAACAATGTAAATATGTTAATCAAATGGGCTTTGGCAAAGCGAGTGGACATCAATGAGAGAGTTTGCAACACTAATCATGAGATTTGGTCAAAGGAAGACGATCAAAGAGAGATGGATCAAAGCCATTGTGAAATCTTACCAAATGCTATTTACCAATGCATCCAGAACGCCTCTGCATGGCTCATCCTGGACATCCCAGCCACTGCCACATCACAGGCCATCTGAGAGACCTGCCCTGGCTCCCAGTCAACAAGAGAATCCCCTTCAAATGCCTCACCCACACTCACAAAGCACTGCACAACACCGGACCAGAATACCTCAACAGACGGCTCTCCTTCTACACCCCGAGCCGGCAACTCCGCTCCGCCAACCTCGCCCTCACAACCGTCCCACGCTTCCGCAGAACTACAACCGGTGGCAGATCATTCTTGCACCTCGCAGCCAAGATGTGGAAATCTCTTCCCACCCACCTGCGTCAGACCAAAGACCTCCTTACCTTCAGGAGACTTCTCAAGACCTGGCTGTTTGAGCAGTAGCAACACCTCCTCACCCCACCCCCCACTTCGGCAGTTGAGACCCTAACGGGTGAGTAGCTTTACAAATTCCGTGATTGATTCATTTACACTATCAGCGGTCCCCGGCCTGCCTATCTG
This sequence comes from Pleurodeles waltl, assembly GCF_031143425.1. Taxonomy (NCBI): domain Eukaryota; kingdom Metazoa; phylum Chordata; class Amphibia; order Caudata; family Salamandridae; genus Pleurodeles; species Pleurodeles waltl. The sequence continues at coordinate 72,209,622 of NC_090450.1, read as the reverse complement.
AGATTTTTCAGGACCTCACCACTGAATTGGTAACAATTAATCAGCCAAGCTTTACTTGCCTTTTATACAATAAAGCAACAGAACAAACAGACAGTATAATGCCTGTATGTGCAGTGTATGCAAAGCTCTGCTAGAACTAGTAGCCATAATTTATCTTGTATTTCCAGGGGTCGTTGCTGAAGACCACTCTTGTATGGCTCTCAGAGGTGAGGCTTTCTATATATCTTAACTTAAGAAATGCCCACACAGGCTAGTGGGTTACTGAAAGCATTATGCACAACCATACACAGGTTTATTCCACGGCTAGTATTAAGGAGCAAGCAAAAGCAAGTATGCTGGCTATGATTCACTTTAGCTTAACAAAAGCAGGCTTATGCTTAAATGATCTACAGCAGAGGTAGTTACTTTTCAACCTATGGTCTATAAGGCAGTTGGGGCACCACATGACCACCCCCCCCCAACCCGGGGAAGCGCACAAAGCCAAATTAAGACAATCTTATTGAAAGCTAATAAGCAAAACTCGGAGGGACAAAGCTCCAGGGGTATAATGGAATTTCAGATAGCTGCATGAATCACTTTACATAGAAGACACTTTTTGTGGTCATTAACAAGTTACCGAATGAGCCAACACCTACTTCCACCTTTTTGGGAGATATCAAAGATTATAGCCTTTAGAAAAAAATATATTAAAAAATGTCTCTTCTTCCAGCAGCATTCAACCAATTTCTTTATTAAAACTTATGCCAAAATATGCGCCCTTATTCTGTCCTATGCATCTTAATACTACGATTTCAAGTCCTGTCTCCACATTCCAGACATGGTTTGATTCCTGGCGAAAGAGCCTAGCCCACAAGAACACAGAACTTCTCTTAAAGACTGGTCAGAGAAATAGCCACAATTCTAGGCGCTACTGCTAGAGATATTAAAGGGCATTTTATACAGTTGAGTGGGAGATTCTTTAGACTATCATTAGGACAGACGCATCATACACTCACGTATCAACTGGGTGCATGCAAGGCAATGATTTAGGTTAACAGGCTTATGTCTGATACTTCTGCTGTGCTGTCCTCTTTCCACATGGAAGGAAATGCCTGATCAGGACAATAATGAATGTCTATAGGATTCGATCTGTTCAGTGGATTAGATGTAGTAATAATGTTATAACATCTTTAGATAATGTCATAAGGAAAATCACAAGTTTTTATGGGGGATGCTATATTCAACGACTCAAGGGTTATTAGAAATATAAGTCCCCAAGTAGCAACACTGATGCAAGAATCTGCTACTTTATGTATAAGTATGATCCCCTCATGAGTTGTATCAAAAACATGAGGAGATGGGAACATTTCCTTTTGTCATAGCTTGTTCAAACTAACCTTACCATGGCGGTAAATGGTCTTAGCATTTTACCTCTAGAGTAGTTCAACTTAATACCCCTAAATACCCCTAAACATTTGTTTTACAAAGCCAATCTGTCTACACAGTAGTCTGATTTACTATACAAAAGGGGGTTGACACTCGAAGTTTCAGTTTATTGTACAGTTGTGCTCGTTGAAGGACAACTGCATGGATACAACAAAATGCTCCTTTTTCTATTCCATTTAGTAATTTTGCTCATCCAATAGCCTGCATGATTTGATGTGGATTGGTGATCCGACGTACAATCCTAAGCAAACACCCTATAATAAGCAAGGATGGGTCCTTCAAGTCTTTGATGGCAATTCTTGAAATTATTTGTTTTAGAGATCTTCAATTAAGCTATTGTTGGCACAACTCGCAATGATCAAATTCCGTAAAAGAGGTCTTGGAAGAAATCATACCTGCCCTACTTTTACCGAAACTCTGGATGTAGATGTGGACAGAAGGAAAGACTAATAATATAAATGAGTATCTCACTGGACCATGGCGGAGTTAATTATTCGTTTTCTCAGGTAATTATGGATTAACAAATATACAAATATATATACATTTCAACTGCACAATTCTTGCACTATGTTCAACGGTTATTGCACCCAAGATGAAATACAATAGAGGCTTCAAGCGACTTGGGCAGTAATGTTTTTCTATGCTGCAAAGTAGATTCATAGATAGAATCCTTAAGCTTGGATACATATGTCTGTAGTGTGCTCTATGCGTAACAGCTGTTATGAATGAATATTTGAAATTCCCTCAATTCTCCTAATCTACAGTAGTTCACGTAGTACATCCTTCACCATGCTACGCATTAGCAATATTTGCTGCAATGATTTTTTACACTTGGTTTCCGATTAATTATCACTCGCCCAAAAAAGAATTTGATACCTCTTTGCCAGAAAAAGTAATGACATTTTACAGCTTTATCTCTTTAATGGTGCATTCTCACTTCCATTTTAATTGAGGTTGGAGTGTTGCTGATTCAGATTTGGTCTTTTAAGATGGATAGTGACTGTTTAAGTCTGTAATGGTATTCTACAATAGGGGATACAATTTGGTCAACTTTGACACTTCGTATTGGTCAAAATAAATTAAAACATTTCCTGCATCTCTATTGTTCAATCGGTTCAAGGTATAACAATAGAACACCAGGACCAATAAAACCTATGGGCTATCTCCAACAATGACATCTTAAACTGTAATCTAGGCTAGTTACCAGTGTTCAAATCTGTTTCAAAATGCCTGAAAAAGCATTTTGGCGCATTGTTACTGATGTGCATATGGCACACAACATTCACAACTTTTACTAACACATTTATAACAACTCATGATGCAGAAGGGTGGAAACAGATGACTCAACTGGTGAAGTATTGTGTTTCTATCGTATTTTCTTGCATATGACAAAGGCGTTTCCATATGGCAAAAGGTGCATGATTTCAAGTGGTATGCCACTAGAAGACATTTACTCTATACTAGATTTCATAGTCTCCAAGAAGCAACTTGAGGTTGAATGTGAGCATCACTAGATCAATAATCTCAAGCATTTCTAAAAGTATGAGGAAAATTCAATAGATGGAATGGAGTTAAATCTGCCAAGAAAGAATCCCCAGATTAAATTTAATCTATTTCAATCCATGAGGTTTTTGGTGTATCTCTGGTATTATCTTGAAGCTACATTTAAGTATAAGGGACAACTTGAAGCATTTCTCCTACTTTTTTGTTTCTATTAGAACATCTCCATTTGTTACCTAGTTAACTGTCCAACAGCATTGTCTCTCTGACTGCTGAGGTGACTACTCAACTGTGTAGAAGCGTATTCTTGGTAAATGTGAATTTTCAATCAAAATTGGACACCAAGCAGTTACCTATCTATGTAAGTAAGTGTCACTGAATTCATTAGAAATTAAACACCATAACTATTCTAGCACTGGTGGCCCTAAACCCCCTCCTGCTCCAGACACGTGGGATATTCAGAGCCATCAGGCCAGACACAGATTCTGCTGTAAAAACAGGAAAACATCAAAGCCTAGAACATGCACTTACCATCAGTTGCCAAGCTACTTCCCACTAGGTACGACAGCTTTCATACTCAGCCTTTTTTCTCTCCAGTCAATCAATTACATATATGAACAGCAAGTTTAGTAGGTAGATGAAGTGGCAAAAGTGAACTTAGCATTTCCAGTATGCGGGGCAATACAGTGAGAAACATTTACTTTAAAGTTAATTTTTTCCTCTTTCTGGGTGCTTTGTGGGACAATTTCATTAGCGTACAATCCTTTTTCAGTGGTTGGCAATACTAACTAAACAACGTTATTAACAAGACCTGAAAAAACTACCAATATAGCCTTGAGCTGGCATCAATGGAATCGTCTTCTCAATAAATAAAGCTAGTGTGCTGTTCGCCGGACTGTAGAAAGAAGAGGGCCATCACACTGCCCACCTGGTTGACTGTTTAAAAACAATTCAACAATGCTGAACTGGAACAGGAACCTATCTAATCCACAAACATTATTCATGCTACCCAAGTCAACATTATCATGTGTATAGAATTTAGAGGTTTCTGTGTGCATGTCACAGTCAGTGGATGGGGTGGGAAAGCCAGTTAATCAATGTACAGGCAGGTGGTGGCACCAAAAGAACTGGAGTTACCAACTTGACAAACAGGTTCCCCTACATGGGCACTGGAATCTAGGGTCAATGGATAGCTGCTATTTTAAACATACGGAACTATGGAATATGCAGGCAAGATAGGCTAGTCAAGTGTTTATGTAATCAGAGGACCAGCTGCTGCCAATGGGATATGTGATGAAGATGTAAAAGGCTGCGTGCCCATTGGCATTGGATATGGGCTTACCTGTTGTTCTAGAAAGTTTGTGAACAGAAAAGGCTCACCCAGCTGCACTAGGTGCTTTTCACCTTCCTGTAGCAGGACTTCAGCAGCACCCAGACCTGGACCTAGACCTGAGAAGGAAATCAAATACTTGCAATGTTTTGTCCCTGTCAAACTTCCACTTGAACTGGTGCAGTTTGTCCTCAAAATTCAGAGAAAATATGGGAGACTAGTTTCAGGTCAATTTTTATCCCAAAGAGGCAAATTGTGTGAAGGTCTGTTAAAACAAAACAAAAAAAAGCAGGAAGAATTCCTTTATGGCTACTCTTTCCGTGCAGCAGACAGACACAGAGCTGATTATAACCAGTCACGGGACTTCAGACAGGCCATTTTTCTCTGGCTGTAAAACAAAGAAAGGTTTGAAGAGAGGGTACACAAAAAAGTGTACTAAACTGTTTAGCCAGGGAGCAGATGTTTTCCCTCCAGCCAACTACAGTTTCAACGCAGAGACCCAGTTAAAAGAGAAAACCACCAAAACAAACAATCTTACACACACCTTTAGACAGACAACACTATAAACTGAATTATACAACTATAGGCCGGAAGGAAGCAGAGCTCTTGCTAGTTCAATTATTGGGATCAGCTGAAAAAGTGATGCAACCCTCTGAAGATCAAGATCCAGAAATTGTCCTTCTTATTGCAGCAATCTGTTAGAATGAAAATGCTTTGAGTCAAATCAAACTCCCAGGTTTTAATGCACTGCGTTCCTCTGGTGTTGACATGGTCAGTATGCTGCAAGTCCTTGAGGGATACTGTCCCTTTTCACTCTTGTGGGTGAATTATCTCGCCTTATCTGGCCTCACGTAGATACAAATCACAGAATATAGGCTTACGTAAAGTAAGTTAGAATCTGGAGCTGACTTCAGTTTAAGAGTAGTTTACTAAAGCCACCATTATGCTGGAAAAAGGAGCATGAAAAAATCCCACAAGTGAAGCATATCTACAAGTTTTTTCTTCCAGTATCACTAACAGTACGTAAACAGTTAATGCTGAAAGCAACGTATCTATCAAGAAGGCCAAAGACTCTCCATTACTAACTACTATACGAACTCAGCTCTAATCCTCCTTTTGAGGACTATTCAGAGCAGAGACTTGCAGTCCAAACAAAGGAGTAAAGAACAAAAAAACAAAAAAATTCACATAAACACAGTTATGAATTTGATCAGAAATGGCATGTTGCATTTCAGACAGAACAAGGACAAGATGATGCATGAAACTAATTTCATTTGAGAAATTCAGTTAGCTTAAATAACTATTAATGAAAGAGACATCTTCTGACTAGATTGGATGCTGATAGCGCTCATGGCACCAGCTATTATAAACATTAAAATGATCAAGGTGCAAAGATGAGGCATTATGCTTTCTTACCAAGAATGACAGGAATATAGAATAGATGTATTAAAAATAAATTATTGCAAACGCTTTAAAAAACAACATACCTAACCCATTCTCATTAACAGAAGCTGTATCAGATTCTGTCATTCCATCAATGAGAGCAGAGTCTTCATCAGTTCTCCTCCTGCGCGACCGTCGGCGACGGGTAGTGGTCAGATGAGATTCACTTGCATCTGTGTCAGCCGTCTGGTCTGATTCTGTGTTATCAAGAAGGCTATAAGGGTTGCTGTCTGGGTCCTTTAGCACTGAGATGGAAAAAAACACTTTTAGAACAATATTTTCACAAATATTTTATTCTGGTATTCATTTTGTCAGTTATTGTAAAGCGAGGACTGATAAAAAATGAAATCACAAGGTTATAAACATGTACGAGCCTTTAGTTTAAATTTCCTTCTCTGAAGGATTTCACATATAAAATCCTCACACCATGTCAGCCCAACTGTATTGGTCAAGCGGTGGCTGAATCCATCATACACATTCTGCTTTCATGGAGTAGTGAATCTATGGATTAGCAGAGTAGAATTTAACTAGTGTTTCTCATGTAAATCCACTCCACCCTCCCAGCTCAGTATGTAAACATCCTCTCACGGTTCCCAGATCTCCTTAAAACTGGCAGATTCTTTCATAATAGTTATACAAGTCATCTTTCCAATCACTGACTCGCACTGGAGGTCTTTCTTGCAGGAAAATATATTTTGTTTTGTTGCTGGCAGTAGTAAATTAAACAATCTTTGTGTCGTTACGCTATGAAATGGGACACCGGTGGCACCTTTGCCTTTAAGTATAGTGTGGACCAGCACATTTTCTCCTAAACTGCAATCCAGTACTTAGTCGATCCAGCATAAGATTACAAATTATTTATAACAGAAAAAGCAGGAGGACTTCATGTATAGATCGCACATCCAATCCATGCAGGTCTTAGGCAATAGTGCTTGGAGGACACGCAAACCAAAGCAAATACAATTAAACTTTAAATATGCCTTTGTTCCAAAATGAACGCTTGACCACTTATGAAAGTGGTGTAAACCTATAACTGACTCCTTTACATTTGCTTCATAGGCCCAACACACAAACTAGCTTGTGCACCTCATTTAAACGTAGGTGTGAAGAGAAAAAATAACCAGTATTTTGTGAATGTAAATTCTAAAACCTCGCTTGTGGTGTCCAAGTATATGCGTTTTGATGATCCAGAATTTCAGCTACAATTATGTCAAATCTGTGACTATGGTACTTTAGTGGCGGATGGAAAACTGGGTATTCAGGGTGGGGGGGGGGGGCACAGTAAAACACAATAAACATTTACAAAAACAGTGATGTGGAATATAATAAACAATTTGCAGATCGTTTCGTACACAGGAAAACATGCAAATATACTATATTGATAGGCGGAAGTATGGATCTTGTGATTAGGGATGGGTGGTGGGAATTCCCTTAAGTGGATTTGGAGGATGGAGATTCTCGGTGAAAAATGTTTCCTGTGCAAAAAAAAAAGTAAGAGTGCGCGGCAAATGCACTTTTAAACTCGTCATCCAAATCTTTTGCTTTTACACCTGGTGATAAACCAGCACGAATAATACATTTTGCAATATTGGTGCATTGTATGAATCTGCGATTACCATGCATTTCCAGAACTGCTGCGATTCTTTCAGGATGTCTTTGGGATTCAGGTTTGTGGGGCTCTAGCCCATCCTGTTCAAGTGGAAATGCCTCATTCCTTAACGGCTCTCAAAAACCATCAAATATCTATCCAGTCTGAAATCAGGATTGCGAGTAGTATAAAATCCAACATCCGTTTGAGGTTGTATCCCCGAGGTCACACTGACGCTCGTGAATGTTCTGAAAACGTGTTGATATACACAAAACCTGTATCTTGAGAAATGCGAGTCCAGCGAATTGCAGGAATCCAAAGCTGGCGCTCATTTAAAAACACATCGCCACAACTGAGTTGGACTGAGCATGACGAAATGCTTTGATGGAAAGGCATTAACTAATCCCTTAAAAAATGGCAAGTTCCAAAACACACATTGGAGTTGAATGGCGTTCTCTTAAGAATTGGATATTCATCAAATTGATTGTGGCAGTTCCAACTAGGACTTTACTAGCGTAATTCAATTCCCCACTCTCCAATAGTGAAGCATGATGGTACAAGCCATCATTTAAAATGCGTGTGAGCAGACAGGCTTAAGGGAACACAGAATGTCACCTATGTACAACTGAAGGTGCCACTCCTATCTATATTGTTTTAAAACACACAAGGGACAACCCACAGGTACTAAGGGACATGGGGCAAGTATTTTATTAAGGAACAGGGGTTTCTTAGATAAAAAAAACTATAGATTTAAATACCACATAGAATCAGAAATGTGCAATAAATCAGTATATTTATTCCAAACGAAAGTAAGGAAACAGTCTAGTGGGAAAACAAAAACATCTTGGAAACCATAAATCATAATTGCTCAGGCATAGCCCCTTGTGACAGAAAGCACAGTTAAAGTCACAATTTTACAGTACTCTTGCTCATGTCAAAACATATATTATTGTACAAAGTCCAAGTACTAAATGTCGACGACGTTTCAATCCCTTATTTGATTGTTAGGATCTTCATGAGGACATAAAAATTATGCCTGAGATGCACATAAGTAGTCACTGACTATATAACCTAGACCAGAATAAACCTTTCTAAGGACATCTGTCAATTAAGAAGTCCTCAATAAAACAACTGTAGTTATGATCCTCAATCAAGGCTCTCAATGGGCGATTACCAGTAATTACTGGAACCCAAAAAAACAAATTACTACCAAATTATCAGTAATAAAAACAACTGTGCAGCATGCGAATTACCAACTGACCTTAGGGCAAAACAATTTACCAGACGTCCCCCATCTGAACCAACAGTCTAGAAAATAGCGGGGCAAAATAATGATTACGTACCGAAAATAAAATCAGCATTGTATAACCCATATTATCAGCTATTTCACTCACCTCAACAGCATAAGGTGTACCCATGTGTCAGCATGCAAGCAAATTATTGGCAAAGAAAGCCTGGAGCCAAAAGCAGTCATGCGCTCAGTGTTTGTAGGCCACGGAGTGGCTTTAAATAAGAATGGTGGCCATATTGAGGAAAATGGGATTAAAAAGTTACGAAAACGTGGTGGCCATCTTGGAAAGGAAGTTTCCTCTATACCGGGTCAAACCAGTTACTAATTGTAATGGAATCAGCATTAGATAGGCAAGTGAGGAGTCAGATTTTTCTTCAGGCAGTACCTGTCAGGTGGCGTCGGTTGACTTCACACACGTCTTTGGTGGCGTGGTCGCCGCGATGACATCACAGTCATACATAGACACCACCCTCGCGTGCTGATGTCAGTTTCTTTTCAAGACTTTCCACACCAGAAGCGCAGAGCCATGAAGAACACAGATTGGTGTGCCAGAACTAAAGCTCTAAAAGGGAGTCCCTGTCCCTAGAAATCAAATTGCAGAGCAGGGAGGATGGGTGGGTCGGTAAGGAATCTGCAACTAGAATATGTCTCTACCAGACAATTTGTTACCTAAGGGAAGAAACTTGTTCGTCTGATAGAGGCTTATAATTGCAGATTCCTTACCTTATAACAGATACCCAAGCAATACCATCCCATGAGGTAGGTCTGCTAACCAAGATCATACAAGAAAGTCCTGCAGGATTTAACAGCCAAAATAGCCGTCCCCGCAGACCTGACTGTCCAGGCAGTAGTGTTTGGTAAACATGTGCAGGGATGCCCACACTGCCTGGCAGATGTCCAGGACTGGAGCTGTGTGTGTTAATGCAATGGTTGCAGCTGTTGCTCTGGTGGAGTGAGCATACAAACCCTCAGGGGGCTGCTTCTTAGCCATGACATTTTGATGCAGGGAACAACTCATCTGGAGACGGCTCCCTTCTGCATCCCCTGTCCTTTCTTCACACCCACATAACCCACAAAGAATTGATCATCCACCTGGAAGTCTTTGGTACGACTGAGGTAGAACACCAACGCTCTTTTTGGATCCAGACGGTGGAGTCTCTCCTCCTCACGAGAAGGATGTGGGAGTGCGTACAAAGTAGGCAAGGTGATGGATTGGCCTACATGAAAGTGCATGATCAACTTAGGGAGGAAAGAGGCCCTAGTATGAAGCACCACTTGCTCAGGATGGACAGATATAAAGGGTGGCTTCGAAGAAAAACCTTGTAGCTCACTCACTCTCCATGCACGAGTGATGGCCACAAGGAAGGACGTTTTTAGGGTGAGGAGCCGAAGAGGACAATTACGAAGAGGCTCACTCAAAAGGAGCACACATGAAGAAGGTAAGGGCAAGGTTCAAATCCCACTGGGGCATTATGAACGGGGTTAGGGATGGAAACCTATAGGTAAGACCTTAGAGGAATGTCATACCAATGGGAAAGTTGAACAAGGAGGGTTGATCAGGAAGGCAGAGTGCAGACAGATAACCCGGAGGGTGCCCAAAGCAGAGCCCTGCTGGGCAAGAGAAAATAAACAAAAGAAGCTCAGACAGAGATGCAGAAAGGGGATCAACAGCTTTGTTGGTACACCATGCCACAAATTTATGCCAATGACAGGTGTATGTCGTTTTGGTGGATGGACGCATGGCTGCCAAGATAACATCGCAGACTTCAGGCGGAAGGTCGAAAGCTGTCAACTGCCGCCACTCAATCTCCGAGCAAGAAGACTGAGACTGGACAGGTTCGGATGGAGAACCCTACCCTGCTGCTGTGACACAAGATCCTCCCGAAGAGGCAGTCTGACTGAAAGGTCAATGGCCATGCTCAGAAGCTCGGGATACTATACTCTCCGTGCCCAGTCCGGAGCCACAAGAATTACTTGGGCCCGGTCGTGCTCAATCTTCTTGAGAACTCTTGGCAGTAGTAGTATTGGCAGAAAGGCGTACAGGAGACCAGAGTTCCACTTGAGATGAAAATTTTTGCTGAGCAAGTGCTTTCTTGGAAACTCCAACACGCAAAACAGCTGACATTGCGCATTCTCTGCGGAGGCAAACAGATATAACCAAGGCTCTCGGCACTGCTGAAAGCGAACCTTGCACCACCTCCGGATGGAGACATTTGTGATCGACTGTGCATTGATGGTTGAGTTTGTCTGCTCTGGCGTTTCAGTGAGCCCACCAGCTGTTGAACCACCAGGTGTATGCCCTGACGTTCCAGCCACGTCCAGAGATGCAGGGCCTCTTAACAAATGGTCCAGGATCCCACTCCACCCTGCTTGTTGCAGTTCCACATGGCAGTGGTGTTGTCCTTGAACACCTGCACCACATTCCCTTTGAGAGAGGAAAGGAATGCCTGATCGCCCTGAGCCCCAGAAGGGTGATCTGGAGCCCGGACTCTGCTAGAGACCAGATGCCTCTGATCTCTGCCTCTCCCATGTGACCGCCCCATCCCAGGAGTTACGCATCTGTCACAAATGTCTGGTCTGGTTGGGGAAGGGAGAAGATCTGCCTCTGACTTAATCCTGGTTCATTAGCCACCACTGATCTTGCACTGTTCCCTCTGAGATGTGGAACATGTTGGAGAGATTACCCTGATGCTGCGCCCACTGGACCTTCAGGTCCCTCTGCAGAGCCCCCATATGCCACCTTGCTTGTGTGACCAGCAGGATGCAGGAGGCCATGAGGCCCTGCAGCCTCAGAGCCATTCTCATCGAAATCCAGGATAGAGGCTGAAACATTGATATCACAGTCTGAATAACCTGGACTCGCCACTCGGGAGGATAGACTAGAAACTGCACTGTGTCCAGAATAGCTTCGATGAAAGGGAGTGTCTGAGAGGGAGTCAGTTGTGACTTCGGCACATTTATAGTGAACCCCAGCAAATGCAGGAGGTTCGACGTAGTCTGGAGGTGTGAGACAGTTTGGGGCGAGCCTGCCTTAAACAGCCAGTCGTCGAGGTAGGGGAAAACCAAAACCCCTAGCCGGCGCATATGAGCTGAGACCACCGCCATCACTTTTGCGAACAAGTGAGGGGCGCTGGTAAGGCCGAAGGGGAGCACTGTGAACTGAAAGTGCCTGTGACCTACCACAAGTAACGTCTGTGGGTAGGCAGGACAGGAATATGAAAATAGGTGTCCTGCTAGCCCAACGCTACCATCCAGTCTCCAGGGTCCAGGGCAGAAAGGACCAGAGCCAGAGTGAGCTTTTTGAACTTCTCCTTCCTGAGTAAGAGATTTAGAGCCTGGAGGTCTAGAATATGATGAAAGCCCTTGTCCTTTTAGGGCACCAGAAAGCAGTGGGAACAACCACCACCACCTACTTCTGGCACAGGGACCATCTCCAGGGCTCCCTTGGCCAATAGAGCCGTAACCTCTTCGTGGAGAAATGCCAAGTGATCCTCCATCATCCGATAGTAGGAAGGTGGCATGGCAGGAGAGGTAGCCTTGAAGGGGAGGGAGTAGCCCCATTGGACAATTTGCAAAACCCACCTGTCTGTAGTGATTGATTCCCAATGAGGCAGGTGATGGCGAATTCTGCCTCCAACTGGTCCGTGATGGGACAACGGACTAGGAAGGTTTAGAGGCTGCAGCGGGGAAAGTGGGGGTGGGTGGTCAACTGAGCCGACTGCTGGCTCCCTGATCAACAGGGACGTTGGATCCCGCGTCCTCGGCCACGCAGAGGCTGGGCAGCATGCGTGGCACGATGGCTGGAGGAAATGGACATGGTTGGGTGTCCCTTTTGTAGCCACGAAAGGGGCAAAAAGCAGACTGAGGGGAGTGGGGAGCAGCTGCGAGGATAAGGGATCAAGATGTAACCAGGGACTCCTTATAGCGCTCGAGCTCCGAGCTCTCTCTGTCTCCGATGTGACAGGTGCCATCAAAGGGCATGTCCATAGGCGATTGCTGGATATCCTCCAAAAAGCCATACGTCCTCAACCAAGCATGGCGCCGAAGGGCCACTGTCATCGCAACCGAACTGCCCAGTGAGTCAGTGGCGTCCAGTCCACATTGAATTGTGAACTTGGCTGCGTCTCTCCAGTCAGAAATAGCTTGGGAGAGAATGGCCCCAAAATGCTAGACCGAAGGAAGAGAACATTTTCTTCCCAAGTTGGTCCAGTCTTTTTGATTCCCCGTCCGGGGTGGGGAAGGGAATGCGCCAGAAGAGGTAGAAGCCTGATTTACTAAGCTCTCAGAAGTAGGGTCAGGAATTTAGGGTCGTTAGGCACAGGTCTATAGTGGCTGGAGACTGGCCTGTTGACAGGAGTCCATGTGTTGGGTTTAGACCAAGTCCCCAGCAGAACATTAGTGAGTGCCTCATTAAATGGCAAAAGGGGTTCAGATGTGGAAGCCCTGGGGTGAAGCACCTCAGTCAGGAGGTTAGCCCTGACCTCCACTGAAGGAAGCTCGAGGCCCAGGATCTCAGCCACTCTTCACACCACCATCGAGTAGGAGGCTCTCTCCTCCGTGGCCACGGTAGTGGGAGAAAGCATGCCAGAGTCAGGGGAGGTGTCCAACTCACTGGCTTCATCCAATTCCAGAGCCCAGTCCATATGAGGGTCTTTAAGCTGGAATTCTGGAGTGTCCAGCGACTCATCCATACTCTCACCTTACCCATCCATAGGTATAAGCTGTCAGGATCCAACCTGGGGAGTGATGTCCCCGTCAAAGTTGGAATTTGCGTTGGGAGATGTTGTTCCTGCTCTAGGTCGGGGTCAGGAATAAGTATTGGATCGACAACGATTGTGGGTACAACTGACATCAGGAGTGTCGACTTCTGTACCAGGGAAGGTGGCAATGGCACGACCGGCATCAGACCAGCTCCGGAAACGGATCCTGGGGTACCCTCCAGAGCTAAGGCTGAAGCCGCTGGCACAAAACCTGAAGGGGCCCCCACTGACCCTACTAGGCCCGAGGGTGTCACAGGACGGTTGGTCTTCCCAAATACGAGGCGCATGGCCCCATAAAACTCTTCCAGTTGGGCAGGGGTGGCTCTGGCTCCCGGAAACTCAGGCAGACACAGTCAACCCAGAAGCAGGCTCTGAAGATGGAGGCCTAAAAGGACAAGGCTCCTCTCGCGTCACATCAGCCGAGCGATGGGGTGAAGTCGAAGAACGCTCGTTCTTCTTGTGACTCTAATGTCCCCAGGACGTGGAGTGAAAGGAGGACTATTGGTGATGGTTCCGCAAATGGCCTTGTGACAGACCGGGAGCGATGTGGGCCGACCGCCAGGTCGCCATGAGCTTTAGAGACAGCACTCTCATAGACTTCGGGTTCATGGCCCAGCAGTCGGAGCATGACTTCGGTTCGAGATCCTGCTCCAGACACCACAAGCACACAAGGTGGGGATCTGTCACCCTTATCATGCAATGACAGGAGTCACACACCTTCAATCTGGTCTTACGGCAAGACATCTTGACGTACCAGGAAGTAAAGGTCAACAAAAGAGCCGAAAAGTCAGTTAAAAAGCAACTGAGGGTAGCTCTTCTCCGGATCTGGGTGTAGGCTGCCATGGAAAGAAAAGAACTGACGTCAGCACGCCGGGATGGTGCCTATAGATGACCGCAACATCATCACAGCAACCACAACGCCAACGATGGACGTGGAATCGACTGACCCCACCCAACGGTGCACAAGGGTAATGCTCGAAGAAAAATCTCCTAATCCAGTCTGTCACCTGGGGGAAATTCTAAGGTAAGGAATCTCTAACTAGAAGTCTCTATCAGATAGAAGAGACCACAAAGCAAGCCTTCTCTAGTTACACACCATGCTATGAAACAATCTCCTGCCCCATAACAGGTTTGCTTCTTCACTTCTCCACTTCAGAAAGGAATTTAAAAAAAAAATCTCTTTGAGGCCCATTTTATGCCTTTCTCATTTTAGTTCTTCTTCTTTAACCAATACTGCAAGTCCTCTTTCATTTCAGTTATTTTAATAAGCGCTTCTGTGTAAGTTTCAATGGAGCCTATCACATCGAAGGAGACGTAATATTGACTGACTGTTCCATGACCTACCATGCAACTGATTTCGACACTGAAGTAACAAAGCATAGCCTTTTTATATTTACAAGGGGAATAGATTAAATAATATTAGGAAAATTACAGCCCTTATAGGAGCTGAGGGACCATACTTAAATCAAAATAAAAAAAGGTGAGCTACCTGGAGAAACGTTGTCTCAAGATGGTGTAGCATGAGGTTGGTCGGTTTGAAAAAGCAGTAATAAGTATTAAACCGATCTTCCCCAGTAAACAGCCTGGCTGTCTGGGATGATTGGGGCACAATCCGAACCTGTACAACAAATGAATTAATTATACAATTAAATGCATGCCCAAACAAGAATTATCAGAGACTTTCACCGTAAAATAAAAATATGGATGAAATGCCATCAAGATGAGGAAAAGTAGCTCAGTATGAATAAAAACTAAGTTGCTGGAAGCACCCAAAGCAAACAAACAGGAAGCTGAATATCAATTAAATTAAACCCAATGTGCTTTAAGAAAAAACTCCACAACATGCAGAGAAAAGGAAAGGTGAGGAAATGCTCTTCATGTAGTGCAGTCTGAGACTCCTTCGTCACAGGCAAGCTGTGTTCCCTCCAACAATGGAAGCAGCTAGTGGATACACAAAGTGTTTTTTATCATTGTAAAGTTTTTTTGTATTAGGAAATACTCTGGAAAAAAGGGTTACTGGATCGGCCTACAGTCCCAGCAATAATTCTAAACCAGAGTTATCTTGGGACAGCCAAATGGGGACAGTATTCAAATCTATCCCATTATTGTGATTAGTGAACATGCCATCTTCCAGATGCCAACTGTGATTTTGTGCCTACATTTGTAATGCACCAGTAGTTGGGATCAGAATTTGATCCAATTTCACTAACCTTGAAGCATGTTTAATAACCATGATCAATCACTAGTGGCTTCCTGATTTCAACAAATCTCTCTTTGGGGCAAGCAAGACTCTCCATTTATTACTTAATTTGTTGTGTGTAATGAGTGTGCAATTTTGCAATGGCAATCATATCTATCTATTTTACAAGCTTGGCACTGTAAATGTCAGTTTAGTGGTATAGATACAATACATTTCTTTACTTTGGTACAGCAGCTCTGAAAGGCCCCCCTCTCTCACAATCTGTTGTCCTGACACATGATCCCTCCCCCAAACCCACAATACACCAGGTTAGGTTACACTTTAGTTTAAGGGCGGTGGAGTGAAGCAAAAAAGATGCACCAAAAAAAGAATAAGCAAAGGATATAATGTAGACCGTCTAGGGAATAAGCTTGCTTCTAGGGAGATGGGAGGGTGCATGTCAATCTACAGCAGTACAAGCAACATGGCCAGTACCATTATCGGTTTTTGCCATGTGTAGGTCACATGCAGGCATAGGCTGGAAAGGTGAGCTCTCCCCCTAAAGCATGAGGCTTGGAATCATATTTTAAAGACTTGTATGTCTGACCTGTGCCTCTTATCAGGCATGAACGCCCACACTGTAATGCTTTGTGAAAGTATGTGATATAAGTTATGTATCCGCCTTTCACATATCTGCAGGCGGTACGTTTCCAGGAACAGTCAGAGGCTCCTTTTCTCATTAGTGGATCATGCTCTAGGCAGCGTGTGAAGAATACTTTTAGCTTTAGCGCAACATACATGTATACAATTCACTACCCATCTTGCACGCCACAATTTTGAAATAGGGTTACTCAAGTTTGACACTTATTCTTTTTACCATATGGATTTAGTATGGTCAATTTAATACATTAGTGCCATATAATGTGTGTAATGGTCTTTCTGCAACTGACTGAGGTTGTAAAAAGAAAATTGTCAAGTCAATAGTCTGACTGATATGGGATGAGGCAAAAACCATTGGCAGAAATCACGGGTTGGTCCTCAGGTGAACCTAATTCTTGATTGAAAGGCTTGTTCACTGTTAAGGCTTGTAATTCATTACTCTACGTAAGGAAGTACATCGCAACAGGAAGACCCCTTTCCATTATGGAAACTGCGTTTGGCAAGACTATAACGACTTAAAAAGGGTTGTGTAAGGACTACTTTTAAGGGTAACTACTCATGTGTAAATAGACCTGCTCAGAAGCACTGACTATCATGGTGTCATCCCCAAGCGGGAGTGAAAAGAATGAGTCTTATGGACATTTGCATTTGGACTGTGGATGTAGTTGCCTGGAGGTAGGGCTTCAGCATTTTGTGTTTTCTGAGGTAATGAACAGACTGTAGGCACTCCCCACATTTCTGAAAGTAATGCTCAGGTACTTTGGGATTAATCTCCTACTCACGTGTTTAATGCGTCCTGCTTAGCAGGTCTGGAAAGTTGTTGTCTACCCTCAGCAGACGCGCCTTAAGGAGGAAAAACTGATGATGGATGGTCCAATGCCATATCTTTGTGCTGAATGTTGGGGAGAAAGAATGCTGACATCCCTCTGAGAGTAGTACATTGCAGCCATATTACCTGTTCAAATAAGAACTGTCTTTTTGCATGTTAATAAGTGAATGGCTTTGAGTGCCAGCTGCACTACTGTCAGCCGAAAGGTTTAGGAAGAATTCAGTGTTAAAGGTCGACAAATGGTCTGCCCAGTAGTAAGTTCAAGGTGTTCCACCTTTTCAGATCCTGCTCAAATCTGGGCTCTACCAACATTAGACTGACTGAACGCTCTCTTGATTGGGACAGGCCCAGCCTTTCACTCTGTTCAATATGGCTCTCAAAAATGGTTTTGTCTGCTGTAATCAGCGATGTGATTTTTTTGGCATTTAAATTGACCCTACTCTGTGTAGGAGTGACACCAGTTGTGCATGTGCTAAGCACTTATAATGGCTGCTGGTGTTTATCAGCCAGTTGTTCAGGTACTGAAAAACATGAAAGGTTCTGCGTCCAACACTAGGCAGTTGGTACATTTCTTGGAATGACTGCAACTCTGAAGGGTAGCACTTTGAACTGGTAGTTATGTCCACTTATCGCAACCTGAGGTATCTACGATGCTTCAGATGGTTGGGAATGTTAAAGTAGGCATCCTTGAACTCTAATGCAGAGCAGCGTGATGTCATCATGCATAGTGGATATCTTCAAGAGCTCTGACACTATGAAACTGTTGAGTGGCCTGACACCTAGCACTGACCTTAGTGTGACATCTTTCTTTGGAAAGAAGTATAGGGACTACACTCCGTGTCTTCTCAGATACAGCAGAACAGGTTAGATTGCACCCGTAGTGAGAAGTGCTTGCACCTCCGCATGTAGCAGTCTTTAATGGTACTGACTGATTAGGCAACAGCAAGATGGGATGTTTGATGGTGTGAAATTCCAAGCAATACCCAGTTGGACAATAGATGGAACCCACTTGACCTCTTTGGTACAGTTCAGAGCTCGAAGCCCGGTTCTCTTGACTCATGTGTTTAGCATGGATTTGGCCAGTTTGTCAAGGTTGAGCCTTGGACAGATGATCCTCAGGTACTGTAAATGGTTGGATGTAATCAGTGCAGTCTATGTCCCGAGTGCAGGTCTCACTGGTGCACCTGGAGGAAAGCTCATCTCTGAATTTTTAGTCCTCGGTGGACAGAGTTTCTGGGCCCTAATCTCCTTGGTCATACAGTACACCTGATGGAGATTGCTTCCTGTCCTCGGGCAGAGGTCGATAGATAGCTTTGGAGAGCCTCTGCAGTGCATGATTTAATGAGCCCACCAACGTTTCCTACCATATTGAAAAATCTTTTTATTTGGAAGGCCTGATATTTAGAACAGCAACATTCCATGGGGTCTCTGGGTAAACAGGTTACAGATCTATGTTGGTCTGAACACAGGAACTTACTGTTGCACTTGGGACTAAACTGGAGAGGTGTTTCCTCCAAAACGGTCCACAAGTCATTCTCATACAACCTGGCATAGAGGAAAAAAAGATTATGGTCCTGATTTATTCCAATGTGTTGTTGTAAGACTGTGTACTCTGAATTTGTTGGCGACTACTTCAATTCTTTAGTAGCTCGACATCTCAGAAAGTTGAAAGCAAGGCCGAACCAGACTGTTCACGTGATCATGAGTCACCTTGAAACTGAAACTTCTAAATCACAGAACAATAGCTTGCAACTTCCAATGCCCAAACTACATAACTGCCATGTGCATAGTATATGATCTACAACTACACTTGCTACAAACATCTATATCAGGTGCATAACAGTGGGTCGGCATCTTTGTTGGTACAAGAGGAGCCTGTTTTTTCGTACTGGGGGTAAGTACCTTTCAGCTGTCTGCTATGGTCATCCTGGCAAGGCTACGTTTATTATAAAATACCTGTCGGCACCCATAGCCATTTATTTTTTAAAGTCTGCCTAAGTGGGATGGGGGAGGGCGGGTGGGCCTCCATGAAGTTTAAAGGAGGGCTCACACTGGTTTCATTACGCACTTGCAAAATAAAGAGATCTTTCCAAGTGTGACAAACAAGCAGTCAATTGTGTGGTCCACATGTAGGCCTCTTTGGAGTATAACTATTAACTATGGCTCTCCTATACTTTCATAAACGACAACCTTGCAAACAAATTCATTTCTTCATCCGGACCAGCCTCTTTCCATTCCTCTATGCCAACTCCCTTCATAAAAACACTCATTACCACTTCCACTTTATAATCTAGAACTTAGATACCTCTTGAAAAATTAGTTATTTGTTTATAGTCACACCAACAGGCAGCCATTTGCCTATTATTTGAGGGGGGAGCTGGTCTCTTTTTCACACCTTTGACCCAAGTTCTATTTTGCAGGTTGATTTCCCAGACTTTTGCCTAACTTTTCTTCAATTCCCTTCATTCAGTGCTAACTCTCCTAACAGCAGAGAAAGGGGGCAACTCCGCGACTGATCCTCAGAACTCCCACTTGACTGAGATCAGGACTTACAGAGAGCCGAATGCCGGGCCACCATGAGATTTGAGGACTGCTACCTGAAAGTATTCAGATTCATGGCCAGGCACTCGAAGCAGGACTTTGGGTCGTGGTCGCACTCCAGGCACCAAAGGCAGATGAGGTGCGGATCATTTATAGATATCGCCCGATGACAGGATGCAAAGGGCTTGAACCCAGTCTTAAAAGAAGACATCCTTGATGCGCTAAGAGTGTGGACACAAAAAATCTTTCACAAAAAGGAAAAAAAAGACCAGTCGAAAAATGACTGAGAGGGTAGCTCTTTCTTCGGATCAGCGCTGGCTGGTGCGGAAAGAAAAGAACCGATGTCAGCGCCCTGGGGTGGTGCTTATATAGGACCCCTGATGTAATATCCAGCATGGACGACGGAGGTAGAGCTGATGGATGCTGCCTAAAGGCCTGCAGGGGTACTGCTTGAGAAAAATCACCGGATCAAGACTGACACCTGGTGAAATTCTAAGGTGAGGAATCTGCAACTAGATGTCACTTTCAGAAAATTCTGTAGCCCAATTTATGGAATAAACACCAGCAGGGCCAGTAACCCTCCTAATGATGAATTAGACTGGCTCCATCTTCTCAAACTACTAGCCTACAGTTTTGACAGGAAGTTTGAATGTGAAGTGATTAGTGTTGGGCCTGGTATACCATGGCATCTTTTGGTTCATTAGTCTGTGCTGACTGTTCACTATCAGCATTGCAAAGAAATATGTTTACAGTGAGAATGGCATTTAACATTACCTTGTACTGGATGTAAAGAAAGCATAAGTTTGTGACAGCTGTCTGACACAAATGCAGGCATGGCCTTTTGTTATTCCCCCTAATGTCAACCACAGAACACAGTAGAAAAGTGCCTTAGAAGCAAGCATTCCCGTAGAGACACTAGCAACTCTCTCAAACAAGCATTAGCAAAGCCTATATGTCTTGTCTATACAAGAGCTATTGGCTTTAGCAATGTGTTTTGCCATGTTGTACACCAGTGTGGCTGCTGTCCAGCATGACTAAAGTTAGTGGCAAGGAGTGTCAAAGTGGAGTGGGGGAGTAGAGTGTTGTAGAGAGGAGCAGGGGAAGCAGTGGGTCACAGAGTTGAGGAAAGTAGAGTTCAGTGGCAGAGTGCCATGAAGTGAGGTGGAACAGGGTGGTGGGTTGAAGTGGATTGAGGTACTGGGGTGGATTGGATTAGAGTAGAGTGGGGTGATCAAACTGGGATAGAGTGAGGTGGATTGAGTGGGGGGTATTGAAATGGACTGGATTGGGGTGGATTTGAGCGGGGTGGATTAGAGTGGATTGGACAGGCTGGTTTGGATTGGAGTGACAGGGCTGGGGTGGATTAGGATGGGAGTGGATTCACTGGATTGGGGTGGGGTGGAATGGAATGGAGTGGGGTGGATTGGATTGGAGTGAGGTTGGGCAGGCTGGATGGATTGGACTGGGGTGGACTGAGCTGGGATGTGGTGGAATGGAATGGGAGATTAGGGAGGATTTGAGCAGAATTTGGTGGATTTGAGTGGACTGAGTTGACTTGGAGTGGGGTGGATTGTGGTGGATTGGAGTGGGGTGGACTAGATTGGAGTAGTGTGTTTTGAGTTGGAGTGGGGTGGTTTGTATTGTATGTGATGGTATAATTGGAGAGGGTGGACTGGATTGGAGTGGTATAGATTAAGATCATTTGGAGTGGGGTGGGTTGGACTGGAATTGGGTGGATTAATGTGGACTGGATTGGAAGGCGGTGCATTGAAGGGAATTGTATTGGAGTTGGATGGATTGGGTAGCAGTTGACTTGAGTAGAGTGGGGTTGATTGGAGTGGGTGGATTCAGTTGGACTGTATTAGAGTCAGGTGAGCTGTATTGGATAAACTGGGTAACACTGGTGGGATGGAATTAATTGGTGTAGGTTGTAGTAGGGTGGATAGGACTGGAGTGGGGTGGACTGGACAGGAGTGGGGTAGACCCCCATTAACGCCTACATGGCTCCACTCGCAGACATTGTCCGTTCTCACAACCTCAATATTGTCTCATACCCAGCTGGTCCTCTCCCTTACTAAGGACCCCGCCACCGCCAAAACCAACTTCCACGAAGGAATGAAGGCCATCGCCGAACGGATAAAGAACAGCTGCCTGAAACTGAACTCTGACAAAACTGAGGTACTCACCCTCGTCTCTACCCCCTCTGCCTGGGACAACTCCTGGAGGCCTGCCACACTGGGAACCGCACCGAAACCCACCGACTACGCACAAAACCTGGAATTCATCCTGGACTCATCGCTATCAATGACCCAGCAAGTCAACGCCGTCTCCTCCTCCTGCTGCTTCAACACCCTCTGCATACTTCGTAAGATCTACAAATGGATACCCACTGGAACCAGAATGAAAATGTCACTTACCCAGTGTACATCTGTTCGTGGCATCAGTCGCTGAAGATTCACATGTTGTGCATAGCCCGCCATCTGGTGTTGGGTCGGAGTGTTACAAGTTGTTTTTCTTTGAAGAAGTCTTTCGAGTCACGGGACCGAGTGACTCCTCCTCTTCTTCTCCATTGCGCATGGGCGTCGACTCCATCTTCGATTGTTTTCCCCGCAGAGGGTGAGGTAGGAGTTGTGTTGTAGTAACAGTGCCCATGCAATGGAGTGACTAAGTATGTACCTATTAAAGGTTTAAATAATATATTTACAAATGTACAAAGCTTAAGCTAACTTCCGAACTGCTACAGGCTTCCGGGGAGGCGGGTGGGCACATGTGAATCTTCAGCGACTGATGCCACGAACAGATGTACACTGGGTAAGTGACATTTTCAGTTTGATGGCATCTGTCGCTGGAGATACACATGTTGTGCATAGACTAGTAAGCAGTTATGTCCCCAAAAGCGGTGGCTCAGCCTGTAGGAGTGGAAGTAGTTTGAAATAAGGTTCTTAACACGGCTTGACCTACTGTGGCTTGTTGTGCGGATGGCACGTCTATACAGTAGTGCTTGGTGAACGTGTGAGACGTAGACCATGTGGCTGCCTTACATATTTCGTTCATTGGAATATTTCCTAGAAAGGCCATGGTAGCACCTTTCTTTCTGGTTGAGTGTGCCCTTGGTGTAATGGGCAGCTGTCGTTTTGCTTTAAGGTAGCAGATTTGGATGCACTTAACTATCCATCAGGCTATACCTTGTTTTGATATTGGGTTTCCTGCATGAGGTTTTTGGAATGCAATAAATAGTTGTTTAGTTTTCCTGATGTTTTTTGTTCTGTCAATGTAGTACATTAATGCTCTTTTGACATCTAATGTATGTAGTGCCCTCTCAGCTACGGAATCTGGCTGTGGGAAGAACACTGGTAGTTCTACCGTTTGATTTAGGTGGAACGGTGAAATAACCTTTGGTAAAAATTTAGGATTAGTCCTTAGGACTACCTTATTTTTGTGTAGTTGGATAAAAGGTTCTTGTATTGTAAACGCTTGAATTTCGCTTACTCTTCGTAGAGATGTGATGGCGATGAGAAATGCAACTTTCCAGGTTAGGAATTGTATTTCGCAAGAGTGCATGGGTTCGAAAGGTGGACCCATGAGTCTCGTTAGGACAACATTGAGGTTCCATGAAGGAACAGGTGGTGTCCTTGGTGGTATAATTCTTTTAAGGCCTTCCATAAATGCTTTAATGACTGGTATCCTATATAGTGAAGTTGAATAGGTAACCTGCAGGTATGCAGATATTGCCGCAAGGTGTATTTTAATGGAAGAGAAAGCTAGGTTAGATTTTTGTAAGTGTAGCAAGTAACCCACTACATCCTTTGGAGATGCGTGTAATGGTTGGATTTGATTATGATGGCAGTAGCAAACAAACCTCTTCCATTTGCTTGCATAGCAGTGCCTAGTGGATGGCCTTCTGGCTTGCTTTATGACTTCCATACATTCTTGGGTAAGTTCTAAGTGTCCGAATTCTAGGATTTCAGGAGCCAGATTGCTAGATTCAGAGATGCTGGGTCTGGATGCCTGATCTGTTGGTTGTGTTGTGTTAACAGATCTGGCCTGTTGGGCAATTTGATGTGGGGTACTACTGATAGGTCTAGCAGTGTTGTGTACCAGGGTTGCCTTGCCCAAGTTGGTGCTATCAATATGAGTTTGAGTTTGTTTTGACTCAATTTGTTTACTAGATAAGGAAGGAGAGGGAGAGGGGGAAAAGCGTATGCAAATATCCCTGACCAGTTCATCCATAGGGCATTGCCCTGGGACTGCCTGTGTGGGTATCTGGATGCGAAGTTTTGGCATTTTGCGTTCTCTTTTGTTGCAAACAAGTCTATTTGAGGCGTTCCCCAAAGTCTGAAGTAAGTGTTTAGAATTTGGGGGTGAATTTCCCATTCGTGGACCTGTTGGTGATCTCGAGAGAGATTGTCTGCAAGTTGATTCTGGATCCCTGGAATAAACTGTGCTATTAGGCGAATGTGGTTGTGAATTGCCCATCGCCATACCTTCTGTGCTAGAAGGTTCAACTGCGTTGAGTGTGTCCCCCCCTGTTTGTTTAGATAATACATTGTTGTCATGTTGTCTGTTTTGACAAGAATGTATTTGTGAGTTATGATTGGTTGGAAAGCCTTTAGTGCTTGAAAAACTGCTAGCAGTTCTAGGTGATTTATATGCAGTTTTGTTTGATGAACGTTCCATTGTCCTTGTATGCTGTTGATCGAGGTGTGCTCCCCACCCCGTCATGGAAGCATCTGTTGTTATTACGTAATGTGGCACTGGGTCTTGGAAAGGCCGCCCTTTGTTTAAATTTATACTGTTCCACCATAGAAGCGAGAGATATGTTTGGCGGTCTATCAACACCAGATCTAAAAGGTGACCCTGTGCTTGTGACCATTGTGATGCTAGGCACTGTTGTAAGGGCCTCATGTGCAGTCTTGCGTTCGGGACAATGGCTATGCATGAGGACATCATGCCTAGGAGTTGTAATATCATTTTTGCTTGTACTTTTTGTGTTGGGTACATGCGTCGTATGATATTGTTGAAATTTTGAATTCTTTGTGGACTTGGAGTGGCTAGTCCTTTTGTTGTGTCTATTATGGCTCCTAGGTATTGTTGTACCTTGCAAGGCAGAATGTGTGATTTTGCAAAGTTGACGGTGAAACCAAGTTTGTAGAGGTTTTGTATGACCTGATTTGTGTGGTGTGAGCACCTTGTCAGTGAGTTGGTCTTGATTAGCCAGTCGTCTAGATACGGGAATACGTGTATTTGCTGCCTTCTGATGTGTGCAGCCACTACTGCTAGACATTTTGTAAAGACTCTTGGTGCGGTTGTTAAACCAAACGCTAATACTTTGAACTGGTAATGTATTCCTTTGAATACAAACCTTAGGTATTTCCTGTGCGACTGATGTATTGGTATATGGAAATACGTGTCTTTGAGGTCTAAGGTTGTCATGTAGTCCTGTAGTTTTAGCAATGGTAACACTTCTTGTAGCGTGACCATGTGAAAGTGATCTGATTTGATGTAGGTGTTTAGTATTCTGAGGTCTAGGATTGGTCTCAGTGTTTTGTCCTTTTTTGGTATTAAGAAGTAGAGTGAATAAACTCCTGTGTTTATTTGTGACTTTGGTACTAGTTCGATTGCATTCTTTTGCAACAATGCTTGGACTTCTATTTCTAGAAGGTCGGAATGTTGTTTCGATAAATTCTGTGCTTTTGGTGGTATGTTTGGAGGGATTTGTAGAAATTCTATGCAATAACCATGTTGGATAATTGCTAAGACCCAAGTGTCTGTAGTTATTTCTTTCCATGCTTGGTAGTAATGACCTATTCTTCCCCCCACTGGTGTTGTGTGGAGGGGATGAGTGACATGTGAGTCACTGCTTGGTTGTAGGGGTTTTGGGGCTTTGAAATTTTCCCCTATTCCTAGGGAATTGTCCCCCTCTATATTGGCCCCGAAAACCTCCCCTGTACTGTCCCTGGTAGCTGGACGGTGTTGCCTGTGAGGTGCTGGCTTGTGTGGCCTGACCCCGAAACCCCCCTCTAAAGGTTGTCTTGCGGAAGGTGCTGTAAGTGCCTCTGCTCTGCGGGGAGTAGAGTGCGCCCATGGCTTTAGCAGTGTCAGTGTCCTTTTTCAGTTTCTCAATTGCCGAGTCCACCTCTGGTCCGAACAGTTGTTTCTCATTGAAGGGCATATTGAGCACTGCCTGCTGTATCTCTGGTTTAAAACCAGACGTTCGTAGCCATGCATGCCTTCTTATAGTCACAGATGTGTTAATTGTCCTTGCAGCTGTGTCTGCTGCGTCCATAGAGGAGCGTATCTGATTATTAGATATGTTCTGTCCTTCGTCAACCACCTGTTTCGCCCTCTTTTGTAGTTCCTTGGGTAGATGCTCAATGAGGTGTTGCATCTCGTCCCAATGGGCTCTGTCATAGCGCGCAAGTAGTGCTTGAGAGTTAGCGATGCGCCATTGGTTTGCAGCTTGTACTGCGACTCTCTTTCCGGCTGCATCGAACTTGCGGCTCTCTTTATCTGGGGGTGGTGCATCCCCAGATGTGTGTGAGTTGGCTCTCTTGCGAGCTGCTCCTACTACGACAGAATCTGGTGGCAGCTGTGTGGTGATGAAAACAGGATCTGTGGGAGGCGCTTTGTATTTCTTTTCAACCCTTGGTGTGATTGCCCTACTCTTGACCGGCTCCTTGAAGATTTCCTTTGCGTGCCAAAGCATTCCTGGGAGCATAGGCAGGCTTTGGTAGGAGCTGTGGGTGGATGAGAGGGTGTTGAATAAGAAGTCATCCTCGACTGGTTCTGAGTGGAGGTTTACGTTGTGGAACTCTGCCGCTCTAGCCACCACTTGTGAATAAGCTGTGCTGTCTTCTGGTGGTGAGGGCTTTGTGGGATACGCCTCTGGACTGTTGTCCGACACTGGGGCATCGTGTAAGTCCCAAGCGTCTTGGTCCTGGTCACCTTGGCTCACGGTGGTGTGAGCCGGGGAATGTGATGGAGTTTGTGCTGGCGAAACGTTAGTTACAGGTGGAGGAGAGGGTGGCGGGGTTACCTTTTTCACCATTTTTGTTTGTGGTGCTTGGTCTGTCTGAAACTCCAGTCTCCTTTTTCTCCTAATAGGGGGAAGGGTGCTTATTTTCCCTGTTCCTTCCTGTATGAAAATACGTTTCTGCGTATGGTCCAGTTCGGTGGATTGCAACTCTTCCTCAAATCTATGCTTTCGCATCTGAGAGGACAAGGACTGCTCCTCTGAATAGGAACCGGTAACTGGGTCGGTTGCGGGTCGTTTCGGCACCGAAACCCTGTCTGTATGCTTTTTCGGCTCCGAGGTGACCTTCTTCTTTTTTAGAGTCGAAACCTCTCGGCGTCGATCTTCCTCGGTGCCGCTGTCTCGGCGTCGAGCCGTTTCGGCACCGCTATCTCGGCGTCGATCATTTTCAGCAGCACTTTCTCGGTCCCGAGAAGGCTGCGTGCTGGTGTCTCGACCGGAGTCGGACGATCTCGGCACTGTGTCGGCCTTTTTCGGTGCCAATGGTCGGTCACCGAATTTATGGGTCGAGCCATGGCCTGGTGGCAGTGGCGTCCCCTGGGCCTTGTCACTTTTCTTTTGTTTCTTCGACGTCTTACTCACAGTTCTTGGATCGTCGAATTTCTCGGAGTCCGATTCGTGGATCGAGAAGGTTTCTTCTTCCTCTTGTTCCTCGAACTCTCGGTGGGCTGTCGGCGTGGACGCCATCTGAAGTCTTCTTGCTCGACGGTCACGGAGTGTCTTTCGGGACCAGAACGCACGACAGGCCTCGCAAGTCTCTTCACTGTGCTCAGGCGACAGGCACAGGTTACAGACCAAATGTATTTGTTGTGGCATTTGGGACAGAAACGGAACGGGGTCCGTTCCATCAGCGTTGTTGTACACGCGGTCGGGCCAACCAGGCCCCGACGGGGGATCGAAAGCTACCCCGAAGGGCACCGGAGCTCTTCAATCTTCGATGCGGTGTCGATTCAATCTAATCCGATCCCGAACGCAACAATACCGACGTAATCTTCCGATAGATAGCTAACTTTCCGTTCCGAAACTCGGAGCGACAGGAACACGTCCGAACCCGATGGCGGAAAAAAAACAATCGAAGATGGAGTCGACGCCCATGCGCAATGGAGAAGAAGAGGAGGAGTCACTCGGTCCCGTGACTCGAAAGACTTCTTCGAAGAAAAACAACTTGTAACACTCCGACCCAACACCAGATGGCGGGCTATGCACAACATGTGTATCTCCAGCGACAGATGCCATCGAACGGACGGTCACCCAAGCCCTTGTAAGCAGCAGACTGGACTACGGCAACGCCCTCTATGCTGGAACCATGGCCAAGCTCCAGAAAAAACTGCAACACATACAGAACGCCTCCGCACGCCTCATCCTGGACATCCCCCGCCACTGCCACATCACAGCCCACCTGAGAGACCTGTACTGGCTCCCCGTCAACAAGAGAATCACGTTCAAACTTCTCACCCATGCTCACAAGGCACTGCACAACACTGGACCAGAATACCTTAACAGCTTTGCTCCGCTGACCTTGCCCTCGCCACCATCCCACGCATCCACGGAACGACCGCCAGCTCGTTCTCCCACCTCGCCGCCAAGATGTGGAACACTCTTCCCACCCAGCTGCGACAGACACAGGACCTACTTACCTTTAGGAGACACTCAAGGCTTGGCTGTTCGAGCAGTAGCTGCACCCTCCCTCCTCCCCCCACCTGCACCTTGAGAGCCTCACGGGTGAGTAGTGCGCTTTACAAATGCCTTGATTGATAGATTGGGCAGGAGAGGGTGAATTGGGTGAAGTGTATCGGACTGGACTGGGGTGGGGTAGATTGACTTGACAGGTGGATTGCAGTGAGGTGAATTGGGATGGAGTAGAGTGGACTGGACTGGAGTGGGGTGAATGGGAGTGGGACAGATCGTTCTGGACAGAAGTGGGTTGTTTGGGCCTGAAGTGTGGCAGGTTGCAGTGAGGCATATTGTTTTGGATTCAAGTGGGCAGATTGGAGTGGGACAGATTGGAGTGGGGCAGAGTGAAATGGATTGGAGTGGGACATATTGGAGGGTGGCAGACTGTTCTGAGGAAGACAAGTGGGGCAGATGGCTCTGGATTGGAGTGGGACAGATTTTTGTGGTGCAGACTGGTGTAGGGCAGATTGTATTAGGGTGGATTGTAGTGGGGTGGATAGGGTTGGTGTGGAGTGGATTGGATGGGAATAGGGTGAATGGATGTGAGTGGGGTGGATTAGGATGGAGTGGGGTGGACTGGAGTGGGGTGAAGTGGACTTGATTGGAGTGGGGCAGACTTGAGTGGGCCAGATTGTTTTGTATTGGAGTGGGGCAGACTGGAGGGGGAGCACTGGAGTGGGACTAATTGTTTTGGATTGGAGCAGACTGGAGTGGGGCAGATTCAAGTGGGACAGATTGTTCTGGATTGGATTTGGGCACATTGGAATGGGGCTGATTGTTTTGGATTAAAGTGGGGAAGATTGGAGTGAGGCTGATTGTTTTGAATGGAAGTGGGGCAGAATGTTTTGGATTGCAGTGGGGCACATTTGTTTGGATTAGAGTGCAGTAGACTGCAGTGGGGCAAACTGTTTTGGACTGGGGCAAATGAGAGTGGGAAAGATTGTTTTGGATTGGAGTGGGAAAGATTGTTTTAGAGTGGTGTAATTCTTTTGGGATTAGAGTGGGGTGTACTGGAGTGGAGCAGATTAGCTTGAAATCAGTTCGGAGGATTGGAGTGAATGGATTAGAGCTTGATGGATTGAGGTGGATTGTAGTGGGGTAGATTGGAGTATGCTGCACGATTATGGGCCTGATTCTAACTTTGGAGGACGGTGTTAAACCGTCCCAAAAGTGGCGGATATACCACTTACCGTATTACGAGTCCATTATATCCTATGGAACTCGTAATACGGTAGGTGGTATATCCGCCACTTTTGGGACGGTTTAACACCGTCCTCCAAAGTTAGAATCAGGCCCTATGTGTTATAGCATCATTTCACAAATTACACATGATAAAGAAACATTATTGCTTTGCAATATACAGAACAAGATAATCATCGTTTGAGAACAGTGCCCAGGGGCAAAACAAAACAAAACATGACTGTAAAGTGAGAAAAGACAACTTGGCAAAATAAAAGAAAGTTAGCTATAAAAAACAAAACTTTGCAATTTTGTTTATGCTACTGGGCATGCTTTTGCCAGTCACAAGCCTTCTGTTTGCAGGGCACTAGAAGTTAAAAAGAACAAACTAGAATCTCAATCACGTCTGGAACAACGAACAGGCGCCAAACGTTGAATCAATTAGTGCTTGGTCCCTGCTCCACAAAGAAACGGAAATGATGCTTGCTTGCTGTGAAGAATTACAAGGCTGTAAAGAAGAGTGCCATGCAAGCCAACAAATGGTAAGCGACGGCTGGGCTCCAAGCCCTTTACTATACACAACAGTCTTGCAAGCAACACGCATGTGCTAGCTCATGCACTCGCAGGATCGACCCTGAAAAGGAGGTGTGGGGGGGGGGGGGCGGGGGGGAAGCACAATACAGAGATAATCAGTTGGACAACTTGTTTACCTTTGGTAATATTCTTTCTGGTTGAGACTAACTGCAGATTACTCACCTTTTGTATATTCCTACACACAACAGACCCCTTAAGGCTGGCTGGTGATGTGATGGCCCCACATCAGACATTCATGGACCTATAAAGGCCCCACCCCATGCATGGTGACAGCAGTTGCTTTCTGGCCCGTCCGTACCCGGAGCCAAAACCAGATCAATCATGACCAGTTCACAGATCTGTAATTTGTAATCTTATTAAATGAAATAGTGCAGTTCACAGAAAAGAGGTAGGCAGGAGGGTTGATGAGAAACATGCTGTTATATAGAGTCTGTACTAAAAGAAGCTTTATAGAAGGTAAGTAACTTGTTCTCCTGATAGAGATCATTAACTGTGGATTCCTCACCTTTTGAAAAGGTAAAAGCAGTACCTTCCAGGTGATGTGGGTCTGACCTGCCTCAAACCAAAAAGTGCTGAAAGACCAAGCGGAAAAATGCCTTTTTTTGCTCAATGCAAAAGCTAAGGCCCTTTTCTGATCCAGCAGGTGAAGCTTCTCCTCCTCCTTTCAGTGGATGTAAAGAGCAAAGAATGCCAAAAGAGGTGTGCTCTGACCAAAATGAAATAAGGTCACTACCTTTGGAAGGAAGGAGGCTTGAGTCTGCAGATCAAGCTTGTCTGAGTAGAAAGTGGTGTAGGGTGGGTGGACAGACTTGCTATAACTCACTTGTTCACAGATGCCATGGTGACAAGGAAAATCACGTTGATGGTGAGAAACCAGACAAAATAAAGGTTCAAGGGTGTTCACATGAGAACCAAATCTGAATCTAATTAAGGACTAAAAAGCAGAGAAAGTAGAAACATATTATAACCCTTCACGGAAACACAGCACAACTGGTGACATAAAGAACAAGGGCTGGGCCGGTAACTGTAAAAAGGCAGAAGAGCGGACCAATACCCTTTAACAGTGTCCAAAGCAAAGCCTTGCTGGGCTAAGTACAACACAAGAAAGAAAACTTTAGACAGCTTGGCATGGAGTGGGTCAGCCTGTTTAGAAACGCACCAGGCCACAAACTTTTCCCAAAGGCAGATTAGCTGGGGAACACTTGGCTTCCAAGATGACATCATCAACTTCGGGAGGGAGGTCGAAAGTACTCAATGGTAAGCACTCAATCTACAAACATGGAGATGTGGGTTGCTCAGGTACCGATACACAACACTCCCCTTCTGCTCCAACAGGCGATCCTCTCAAAGTGAGTGCCTGATCGGAGGACATATGCTCATACCCATGAATTCAAGAAACCATACTCTATATGCCCAATCGGGATCTACCAGGATTACTTGGGGCCCAGTTGGTTCTGATCTTCAGAACTCAGGGTAGCAGAGGTATTAGAGAGAAGGTGTAAAGGAGTCCGTGCAGTAGGTACCTCAGAGCGAAAAATGCCTTGGCAACTCCAACACACAAAAGTTCAAATATCGCACATTCTCAGTGGTGGCCAAAGGATCAAATCGGGGCTCTCTGACCCAGCACCACCTCTGTATGTATCTATTGGCCGTGATGCGCAAAGCGTCAACAGCTTAGTTTGTCAGCTCTCGCATTCAGGGAACCTGCCAGGTGGTGCATCAACAGAAAAACTCCTTGGCGGTCTAGCCATGCTGTGAAACGCAAAGCTTCCTTGCACAGGGTCCAACGACCTTACACAGCCTTGCATGTAGGCTTACCAGATGGAGGTGGTTGTGTCCATGACCACCTACACCAGGTTCCCTTTGATGGATGGCAGGAAGGCTTACAACGGCAAGCTGGAGACCACAAGCCTCTGACCACCACTGCTCCCCAACCCAGAAGTGGTGCATTGGTCACCACTGTGAGCTCTTGGTTTGATAAGGAGAGATGTCAGTCGCTAACCCAATCATAGTCTTGCAGTCACCACTGCAGATTTTTTGCCAAGGTCCTCCCAAATTTGGGCCCGATCCCAATTGGACAGACGCCCTTCTCCACCATCCCTCAGTGCCATGCCCACTGGGACTTCAGATCCCATTGCAGAGCCTGCATATGCCATCTGGTATGGTTAACGAGCAGGATGGATGAGACCATCAGTTCCTGCAGCCCCAGAGTCATCCTCAATGAAATCCAGGAGAGGTTGAAACACTGGGATAACAACCCGAACGTCCTCATTCTGCAGGCCCACAGGCACTACCTACAGTTCATGGTGGGCCAGGAGCATTTTCAATTTACTTTGCTCTTCTTTCGCCTCACCAGTGCTGGACTTGCAGAATGAGGATACTGAAATAAGCATCCTGCAGGCCCAATGATACCATCCAGACTCCAGGGTAAAAGGTAGACAAGACCTGGGACAGGTTGAGCATCCTAAATTTGTTATTAGTAGAAAGACATTCAGAAAGCAGAGATCCAAGATAGGACGAAGGTTGCATATTTTTTCCACCACCAGAAAGTAACAGGAACAACCAACATGACTCCTTTTCTAGCAGCAGCACCCACTCTAAAGCTCCTTTGGCCAAAAGAGCCAGCACTTCCTGCTACAAGGGCTGATGGTGCTCCAGTAGCTATGCTAATGAAGGTAAAAGGAGCAGCAGATTTTCCAGGAATGATAGAGAGAGATCCCAAAATACACTTTTCAGGACCCACTTCTAAGTCCTCATCTGCCATCCTGTCATAAAACAGCAGATCCTGCATTTGAAAGGATGCCTGTTTGCGGACAAAGACACACAAAAGAAGTTTGGGGGCTGCGGCGGCTGTAGGAGCAAACTGCGCTTTGCCACTGTTGTCCACATATTCAGTGGGTGCCACATCTCTGGCTACAAAAAGATTGGGAGTAGATTTGGGTAGGATTGCTGCACTGGCTGGATTTCTTGATGATACTGAACGCTCCTACCAGGTCCACAGAGGGGGCAAAACTGATGGGGTTGTGTTTCGCAAAGAACCAGAAAGGCCGAGAGAGTGTGCCATGGGCCAGCAGTCTTTAAAGTGCTCCAGGGCCAAATCCGTTTGGTCCCCAAAGACGGGAACCGTCAAATGGCATGCACATGAGGCTCCCCTTTACATCCATGGTAATGCCTCCAGGTGTGCTAAGAAGGGCCACACCAGTGCTTAATGCGAATCTGTAGTGTCCAGATATATGATAGCATGGACCTCCTCTGGAACTACTGAAAGCAACAAAGTCTCACAAAGCATGAGTACATGAGCCCAGAGGCAACTGGCATTGAAAAGACAAAGAGCTACGTTTTCAGAGATTACCTGTTTCCAAAAAAGTCTCTATTCTTTTGTATTCTGTGTCGGGGGAGTAGTCTGGAATGAATTTGGCTTAACTTTGCAGTTGATGCCTGTACCAGAAGCCTCTTGGGAGTACAGAATTGGGTAAGGAAGTGTGGATCCCCCAGAGCAGAGCAACAGCTTGTGGTATCCTGTTGATTAAAAAACAGGGCTTCGCCCAGGTTCCCCACAGCGTGTCCACAAGCACCTCACTAAAAGGAAAAAGGGGCTTAGAACTGCATTGGTTAGGTTAAAACACCTCAGTCAAACCACTGGCCTCGACTTCCTGGGAACAAAGCACCACAATGACGAAGGTGGCGCTCTTCTGTGTGGCTGTGCCAAGAGGCGACAGCAGTCCAGTATCTGGGGATGTTGTAAGACCACTGGTGTTCTAAAAGTCTTCATGCCAAGTGTCCTCCTGATAGGGCTGGGCAATCTCGTCCCCAGTATCATAGCTGCCACTGTCCAAGTTTATACAAAACAAAGTGTGTAGGACACAAGCCCTTCCAGGGGCAAGGGCATTCTCTGAGTAAGAACAATGGCTTATCTGCTGAAGTGCAGTTAAGCCAAAAAGCTGCAGCATAGCTTCAAGGAGTTCCACAATTTGTTGTGGCGCCGCAACACCATGGAAATTCCGGGTGATGTTGGACAAGGGTCAGAATCAACTCAGAGGTGAGATGACTTCGGGAGCGAGACCAGGAGAAACAAGTACACCCTTGCATCCTCTCAGAAGAATGTGAGTGGCAGGACAGGGTTGAGTCAACATTACCCAAACATTTGGACCTCAATTTGTGTCAGGTCCGCCTCCAGAATGGGATCAGGACTTGGCTCTAAATCTCCAAAAGTCACAACATGAACAACTTCACTTCTGAATCCCAGATGGTCTTGGGGAGCATCAAAGCCTACTCTCTGCATGCCTTGGAGTTATGGCCCAAACCCAGGCACCACAGACATATCACTTTGTCACAGACATTTGTTTGTGATAGACCATGAACGGTCTGAAACCGGTATCTTTGGAAGGTGGCAGTTCCTGCGCACTTGTTTTTGAAAAATCAAAAAGACAGTCTCAAAGACACGAGAGGCAGCTTCACATTCAAGTCTGTTGGTGAGGATAGAAATTAACTGATGTCAGCACACCTGGGTAAGGCTTATATAGACCCACGCATGTTACGTACAGGCCAGAGAGGGGCTGAAGTGGAGCCATCACTGCAAGCTGTCGGCCTATGAGGATACTGCTGAAGATTTATCAGATCCAGTCTGGCGCCTGGGCGATATTTAACAAGGTGAGGAATATTGGGTTAGAAGTCTATCAGAACGAGTAGGTTTCACT
This sequence comes from Pleurodeles waltl, assembly GCF_031143425.1. Taxonomy (NCBI): domain Eukaryota; kingdom Metazoa; phylum Chordata; class Amphibia; order Caudata; family Salamandridae; genus Pleurodeles; species Pleurodeles waltl. Next base: position 72,174,899 of record NC_090450.1, on the reverse strand, counting down.
TTGGTGGGGAGAGAGCGGTACCCAATTATTGGCTTAGAAAATCTGCACAGCTGAGCTGACCATGAATCTCCTTTGCTATTTAGGAAACCGGGGAATGGAGCTTGCTGGGATTGCTTCTTCCTGAAGTGCCAAAAAATAGAGGCTATAGAAAAGTTAGTGAGAAGTTTAAGGGTCACCACCAATGACTGCTAAGGAACTAAAAGAAAAACTACACAACTGGAAAATAAGTGCATTGCTGAAATTTGGGGAAAACTACTGGCCGAGGAAAATTTGAGGACTGAACACTGCTTCCTTTCCCACACAAGATATGAAGCGGACCTCCTGCTAACCCACAATAAGAAGACAGTTTACTAACTGTGCCCTGCGTTCTATGGGGCTAGAAAGAAAGTGGGCCTCCAGAGCAGTCTGCTGTGCAGTTTTGCTTTGAGAAACCTATAAGGTCCTATTTGAACATGACTTTTGACTGTAGACCTAAAGATGTCTTCTTCTCATGTAACACCAAGGCCTGATGTATAAGGAATATCCTTTTAGAGGTTGGGAGGGCAATTCAAATCAATGACCCCATGTGATCATTTCTGAGAAACACAGGTGAGGTTTGGTGTGAACATTTCTCATTTGCCAAACCAATTTTAAGGCAAAGCATCCAAATTTGTCTAAATCTTTCCAGAGCCCTACAATACACTGCATTAAACTGTGTAGTTTTATCATTTAAGTATTTTCTTCAGCTAGATCAGACAGTCCACATCTAAGAACCATTGTATGCTTTGCCAACCTCAGACTTTTGTTTACTAGAAAAATCTATTGACAAATACTTCTTCCCTCCAAATTGACTACCTTTCTTTTGCCATACATATTTTCGGTCACATCTGTATATAATGTGAGAAGTAACTTAAAGGCAACATTCTTTATAGGCTGTGAATCTGAATAGAATATTATCTTACATTGTCTAAAGTTTTGGTCATAAGAATAGTTGCAATTTATTACCACAGAAACTTAAAAGCCTTTTATTCTGCCTTGTGAAAGATTGGAATGAAAATGTCACTTACCCAGTGTACATCTGTTCGTGGCATCAGTCGCTGAGATTCACATGGTATGCATGAGCTCGCCATCTGGTGTTGGGTCGGAGTGTTACAAGTTGTTTTTCTTCGAAGAAGTGTTTTCGAGTCACGGGACCGAGTGACTCCTCCTTCTGTGCTCATTGCGCATGGGCGTCGACTCCATCTTCGATTGTTTTCCCCGCAGAGGGTGAGGTAGGAGTTGTACTATAGTAATAGTGCCCGCGCAATGAAAAATGTAAGTATGTACCTATTAAAGGATTAAATAATATATATACAAATGTACAAAATTGAAGGTAACTTCTGAACTGCTACAGGCTTCCGGGGAGGTGGGTGGGTCCATGTGAATCTCAGCGACTGATGCCACGAACAGATGTACACTGGGTAAGTGACATTTTCAGTTCGATGGCATCTGTCGCTGTAGATACACATGGTATGCATAGACTAGTAAGCAGTTAGTTCCCCATAAGCGGTGGTTTAGCCTGTAGGAGTAGAAGTTGTCTGAAATAGAGTTCTTAATACAGCTTGACCTACTGTAGCTTGTTGTGCGGATAGCACATCTATACAGTAGTGTTTGGTGAATGTGTGAGGCGTAGACCAAGTGGCTGCCTTACATATTTCCTGCATTGGGATGTTTCCTAAAAAGGCCATTGAAGCACCTTTTTTCCTTGTTGAATGTGCCCTGGGAGTAATGGGCAGTTGTCTTTTTGCTTTAAGGTAGCAGATTTGGATGCATTTAACTATCCATCTGGCTATACCTTGTTTTGATATTGGGTTACCTGCATGAGGTTTTTGGAATGCAATAAATAGCTGTTTAGTTTTTCTGATGTTTTTTGTTCTGTCAATGTAGTACATTAATGCTCTCTTGACATCTAATGTATGTAGTGCTCTTTCAGCCACAGAATCTGGCTGTGGGAAAAAAACTGGTAGTTCTACCGTTTGATTTAGATGGAATGGTGAAATAACTTTTGGTAAAAATTTTGGATTAGGTCGTAGGACGACCTTATTTTTATGTATTTGTATAAAAGGCTCTTGTGTTGTGAACGCTTGAATTTCACTTACTCTTCTTAGAGATGTAATGGCGATGAGAAAGGCAACTTTCCAGGTTAGGAATTGTATTCCGCAAGAGTGCATGGGTTCGAAAGGTGGGCCCATGAGTCTTGTTAGAACCACGTTTAGGTTCCATGAAGGAACAGGTGGTGTTCTTGGTGGTATAATTCTTTTAAGCCCTTCTATGAATGCTTTGATAACTGGTATCCTATACAAGGAAGTTGAATAGGTAGTTTGCAGGTATGCAGATATTGCTGCAAGGTGTATTTTAATAGAAGAGAAGGCTAGCTTTGCTTTTTGTAAATGGAGCAAGTAATTTACTATATGTTTTGGAGTTGCGTCTAGTGGTTGTATCTGATTATGATGGCAGTACCAAACAAATCTTTTCCACTTACTTGCGCAGCAGTGTCTAGTGGATGGCCTTCTGGCCTGCTTTATGACTTCCATACACTCTTGGCTAAGTTGTAAGTGTCCGAATTCTAGGATTTCAGGAGCCAGATTGCTAGATTCAGCGATGCTGGGTCCGGGTGTCTGATCTGTTGGTTGTGTTGCGTTAACAGATCTGGTTTGTTGGGCAGTTTGATGTGTGGTACTACAGACAGATCTAGCAGTGTTGTGTACCAGGGTTGTCTTGCCCAAGTTGGTGCTATTAAAATGAGTTTGAGTTTGTTTTGACTCAATTTGTTTACTAGGTAAGGAAGGAGAGGGAGAGGAGGAAAAGCGTAAGCAAATATTCCTGACCAGTTCATCCATAGGGCATTGCCTTGGGATTGCTTGTGTGGGTATCTGGACGCGAAGTTTTGGCATTTTGCGTTCTCTCTTGTTGCAAATAAGTCTATTTGTGGTGTTCCCCAGAGTGTGAAGTAGGTGTTCAGAATCTGTGGGTGGATTTCCCATTCGTGGACTTGCTGGTGATCTCGAGAGAGATTGTCTGCCAGCTGATTCTGGATCCCCGGAATAAACTGTGCTATTAGACCAATTTGATGGTGGATTGCCCACTTCCATATTTTTTGAGCTAACAAGCTTAACTGCGTTGAATGTGTTCCTCCTTGTTTGTTTAGATAATACATCGTTGTCATGTTGTCTGTTTTGACAAGGATGTATTTGTGGGTTATGATTGGTTGGAAAGCTTTTAGTGCTTGAAAAACTGCTAATAATTCTAGATGATTTATATGCAGTTTTGTTTGATGTATGTTCCATTGTCCTCTTATGTTGTGTTGATTGAGATGTGCTCTCCACCCTGTCATGGAAGCATCTGTTGTTATTACGTACTGTGGCACTGGGTCTTGGAAAGGCCGCCCTATGTTTAAATTTATACTGTTCCACCATAGAAGCGAGAGGTAAGTTTGGCGGTCTAGCAACACCAGATCTAGAAGGTGACCTTGTGCTTGAGACCACTGTGAGGCTAGGCACTGTTGTAAGGGCCTCATGTGCAGTCTTGCGTTTGGGACAATGGCTATGCATGAGGACATCATGCCTAGGAGCTGTAGTATTGTTCTTGCTTGTATTGTTTGGTTTGGAGACATGTGTTGAATGACCCTGTTGAAATTGTGGATCCTTTGTGGAGTTGGCGTTGCTACTCCTTTTGTCGTGTCTATTATGGCTCCTAGATATTGCTGTACTTTGCTTGGCAGAATGTTTGATTTTGCAAAGTTGACGGTGAACCCTAGTTTGTAGAGGGTTTGTATGACTTGATTTGTGTGGTTTGAGCATTGTGTGAGCGAACTGGTTTTGATTAGCCAGTCGTCTAGATACGGGAACACATGTATTTGCTGCCTTCTGATGTGTGCAGCGACTACTGCTAGGCATTTTGTGAATACTCTTGGAGCGGTTGTTAAACCAAAAGGCAATACTTTGAATTGGTAATGTATTCCTTTGAATACAAACCTTAGATATTTCCTGTGTGATTGATGTATTGGTATATGGAAATATGCGTCCTTGAGGTCTAGGGTTGTCATGTAGTTGTGTTTTTTGAGCAATGGTAACACTTCTTGTAGTGTGACCATGTGAAAGTGGTCTGATTTGATGAATGTGTTTACTACTCTGAGGTCTAGAATTGGTCTCAGTGTTTCGTCCTTTTTTGGTATCAAGAAGTACAGTGAATAAACTCCTGTGTTTATTTGTGTGCTTGGTACTAATTCTATTGCATTTTTTTGCAGTAGTGCTTGAACTTCTATCTCTAGAAGCTGTGAATGGTATTTTGATAAATTTTGTGATTTTGGTGGTATGTCTGGAGGGAATTGCAGGAATTCTATGCAATAACCATGTTGGATAATTGCTAGGACCCATGTGTCTGTAGTTATTTTGTCCCATGCTTCGTAATATTGACGTATCCTCCCCCCCACTGGTGTTGTGTGGGAGGGGTGAGTGACGTGTGAGTCACTGCTTGTTGGTAGTGGTTTTGGGGCTTTGAAATCTTCCCCTATTCCTAGGGAATTGCCCCCCTCTATACTGGCCCCGAAAACCTCCCCTGTACTGTCCCTGGTAGGTGGGCGGTGCGGACTGTGAGGTGCTAGCTTGTGTGGCCTGACCCCGAAACCCTCCTCTAAAAGGTGTTTTGCGGAAGGTGTTATAAGATCCTCTGCTCTGCGGGGAGTAGAGTGCGCCCATGGCCTTGGCAGTGTCAGTGTCCTTCTTGAGCTTTTCTATGGCTGTGTCGACCTCCGGACCGAACAGAAGTTTTTCATTTACTGGCATGTTAAGCACTGCCTGCTGAATTTCTGGCTTGAATCCAGACGTTCTGAGCCATGCGTGCCTACGGATGGTAACCGACGTATTAATGGTCCTTGCGGCCGTGTCTGCTGCATCCATGGAGGAGCGTATTTGATTGTTGGAAATGTTTTGACCCTCCTCAACAACCTGTTTTGCTCTTTTTTGCAGATCTTTTGGGAGATGTTCAATGAGATGCTGCATCTCATCCCAGTGGGCTCTGTCGTATCGCGCTAGCAGCGCTTGTGAATTTGCGATGCGCCACTGGTTTGCTGCTTGGACCGCAACCCTCTTCCCGGCTGCATCGAACTTCCTGCTTTCTTTATCTGGGGGAGGTGCATCCCCAGAAGTGTGAATTTGCCCGTTTTCTGGCAGCCCCTACCACCACAGAATCTGGTGGCAGCTGAGAGGTGATGAATACAGGGTCCGTAGGAGGCGCCTTATACTTTTTGTCCACCCTAGGCGTCACTGCCCTACTTTTAACTGGCTCCTTGAAAATGTCCTTTGCATGGCGTAGCATGCCTGGGAGCATCGGCAGGCTTTGGTAGGAGCTGTGGGTTGAAGAGAGGGTGTTAAATAAAAAATCATCCTCTACTTGTTCAGAGTGTAGTTCCACATTATGGAATAGTGCTGCTCTAGCCACCACTTGTGAGTAGGCTGTGCTGTCTTCCGGTGGTGATGGCCTAGTTGGGTATGTGTCTGGGCTGTTATCAGACACTGGTGCGTCATACAAGTCCCACGCATCCTGATCTTGGTCATTGTGGCTCATGGCGGTGTGAGCTGGCGAATGTGACGGGGTGTAAGTTGGTGAAGCCGGAGTTACAGGTGGAGGCGAGGGAGGAGGTGTTACCTTTTGTGCTGTTTGTTGCTGAGGAGTAAACTGAAGCGTTCTCTTTCGTTTGACAGGTGGAAGGGTACTGATCTTCCCAGTCCCCTGCTGAATAAAGATACGCTTTTGCGTGTGATCCACGTCAGTGGATTGCAGTTCTTGTTCAAATCTATGTTTCTTCATTTGTGAAGACATAGAATGCTCTTCAGTATAGGAGCCTGAAACAGGGTCTGATGTCGCTTTTTTCGGCTCCGAAAACCCTGTTGATTGTTTTTTCGGCTCCGAGGTAACCTTCCTCTTTTTCTGTGCCGAAAATTCTTGGCCTCTATGGTCTTCGGCGCCACTGTCTCGGCGTCGATCCGTGTCGACACCGAACTCTCGGTGTCGATGCTTCTGTTTAGCACTCTCTCGGTCCCGAGGAGGCTGCGTGCCGGTGTCTCGACCGAAGTCGGACGATCTCGACACTGAATGGGCCTTTTTCGGTGCCGATTGTTGGTCACCGAGAATTTGGGTGGAGCCATGGCCGGTTGGCAGTGGCGTCCCCTGGGCCTTCTTTCCTTTTTTAAGTTCTGATCTCGACGTCTTACTCACAGTTTTTGTAGAGTCTAGCTCGTCGGAGTCTGAATCCTGGATGGAAAAGGATTCCTCCTGTTCCTCTTCTGTCTCGAACTGTCGACGCTCCTTTGGCGTGGACGCCATCTGCAGTCTTCTCGCTCGACGGTCGCGCAGAGTTTTTCGGGACCGGAACGCCCGACAGGCCTCACAGGATTCTTCGCTGTGCTCGGGTGACAGGCACAGGTTACAGACAGAGTGTAGGTCTGTATAAGGATATTTGTTGTGGCATTCGGGGCAGAATCGAAACGGGGTCCGTTCCATCGGCGTTGTTCTCCACGCGGTCGGGCCGACTAGGCCCCGACGGGGTGCCGAAATCTACCCCGAAGGGCACCGAAGCGCTTCGATGTTCAACGCGTCGTCGTATGTGTCTATCTCGAACCGGATCGCAACAATACCGTCGAAAATCTTCCGTTTTCAGCTATCTTTCCGTTCCGAAACCCGGAGCGACAGGAACACGTCCGAACCCGATGGCGGAAAGAAAACAATCGAAGATGGAGTCGACGCCCATGCGCAATGAGCACAGAAGGAGGAGTCACTCGGTCCCGTGACTCGAAAACACTTCTTCGAAGAAAAACAACTTGTAACACTCCGACCCAACACCAGATGGCGAGCTCATGCATACCATGTGTATCTACAGCGACAGATGCCATCGAACATATGGTTATGATATTTAACCTAATTCTTTCTACAAAGCAAATGTTGTTAGCTGGACCTTTTGGATTTCCACCGATACATTATCAATTATCTCCAGTTTGTCTTCTGCCCTGTAGTTCAGCTCAACTTGGGCTTACATCTTCACAAAGTCTTGAGATTTTACAAGGCTCAAATGTCATCTGGCCATATCAAATACCATGTTTATCAGTGCTATCAGATGATTGGAAAAAGACTCATGTCCCTGCCTTTTCTTTCCACCCACACTACGCCAACTAACGGGATTTTACACATAATACACACAGAGAGGCACATCAATCACACACTTTTACAGATTCATGTACCTACTGAAGAAGCACACTACACTTATTTTCCTTTCCGTTGTATTTTTATTGCAGTAAAAGTGTGTGACCAACCCTGGCAAGATCCAAGCGTCAACTGCCAGTACAGCATCCAAACTAACCCCTTGTACATTTTGAATTCAATATTCTAACTCATTGCCTAGGAAATGCTGCTATGACACATTAGGATACCTAATCCATAAATACACAATTACTTGTTATGTTACAATATGACATATCTACCTCCCCAAGAATATTTTTCACATTAAAACATGAACCCCCACTAATGCGTTACTAAACAATATCCATATCTTATTAAACATAACTGTTTACAATTCCAATCACCTCTAAAAACATCTCTGATGCATATATTTCTTATTTCAAAACAATCTTTAAATTATGTAAGCAGTTTTTCCCTTTTTTCACATGGGACCCTTCATTATTTTTCTTCAACACATTACACATTTTGCTCTACTTCCGTTCTTCATTCTTGGCATCGCTACACTTTCATCTTTCCACTTCTGCTTCACTACATTTGACTTAACTCCTCATATCCCGTCTTTTCCCATCCTCCAGTTCCACACTATACTTCCTCACATTCATGATCCATTTAGGAGTTGACAATTTAAATAAACCCTTTCTTTTACTTCCCAATAATGTTGTATGCACTAAATTTCCACATTCAAATTCACTTCCATATGTTCCATTTCTTCCAATCTTTCTGTAATTAGTTTGTTGACTCTGTACTCTACTCAACAAGTCCTCCTGATTTATTTTTTCCTTCCTTTTTTTTCCGTCCACCCCAGTACAGCTTCAGTACACAGTTTCCTTCCTTTTAATAACACAAAAAGTGATTACAACATGGCAGAATGGGGAGTAGTGTGATAACTCCACAACAGTTTTTTTAGTTCCTCCTTTCAGACCAATCCACTTTGTATGGACAATTATATATTTTCAATAAGAACCCTGTTGAATCATTCTCCTAGGCAGTTTTCATGTGGCTGCCCAACCTGCTGTCTTCCCATGCCTTCCATCACACTGTCTTAAACATGCTACAAACTTTTCTGATGTAAATTGGGGACCATTGTCTGTCAACACTTCTTTAGGGTAACCTTCCCTTCTCTACACTTCTTTGCAACATTTAATTATGTTTCTGGGATTTACTTCTCCCACCAAGCTCACCTCGGTCCATCTGGAACGGTAGTCCATCATAACAAAGGCAAAGTTATTCGCATTTCCTTCAAACTTGAACGGTTCACATTTATACATAACTACCTTCTGCCATGGTCTGCACAGAAAAGCTATGTGGACAACTGGAGTTTCTCTTACCACGTCTTGTCACTACTTGCACAACTGATACACTTTCTTACAAATCTTTCCACACTACAGTCTACCCCCGGCTAACAAAAGTACTATCTTTTTTTCCTCTTCATTCCAGACATTCCTCTATTCCCTTCATGCAGGATCTCCAACAATGTTTCTCTGAACTCAAACGGTACTACCAATTTGTCTCCGCTCATCACAATGCACTCCTGACATGACAATTACGACCACACATTCTTATCATTTATCAATCCTGTCACATCCTCGACTATCCTCTAGTTAAATATTTTGACATTTCACATGTCTGCATCTTTCACTTCCAAATTCTTCCATTCATTTTCAGAAATATATCCGCAACCACCCACTCTTCTTCTTCATTATTACCCCTTTGTACTAGAAACCTTGAAAAACAGTCAGCATTCACATGGCATAGGCCTGGAACATACTTCACTGTAAAAGTAACTCTTGCAACCTATATATCCATTTTGCGATCCTAGGAGAAGCTCACCTGCACCTCTGGTGGTGAACACATCAACCAGTGGTTTATGATCAGTTCGTTATTCAAACTCTCTTACCCACACAAAGTTTATAAAATACTGAACTCCCCACAGAGCACGCCAGTGCTTCCTTCTGAATTGCTGAATAATTTACTTCTGCTTCCTATAGAGTTCATGAGGTGAACGCCACAACTCTTTCCTTTAGATTGCACACTTGCATTAACACAGCTCCCAATCTCTGCATACTGGCATCCGTGGAAACTATTGTATAATCATGTATATTATATGGTTTTAATTTGACTGCATTTGCAATGTTTTCTTTAATAATATCTTCAAATGCTTGTTGGCACTAACTCGTACCTTTTTCATTAACATCCAAAGGGGCTGTGATTTATCTGCAAAACACCCAACAAATCTGGCATAATATTCCGCCAAAAAAGACCTCAATTGATCTTTGTGAACTGGACATGGTGCCTTCTCAATAGCTTTCATCAAATTGTTTTTAGGCTTTATCCCTTCATGAGATACAATACGACCCAAATACTCCACACTTTGGAGCGCAAACTTACATTTGTCTATTTCCACAGTTGGCCCTGCTTTTTCCAAGATTCTGCACACTTTTTGTAACATTTCATCATGTATCACTTGTTTTCCACCCATACTATGATGTTATCCTTTAGAAAATCTTACATTTTTCATGTCAACCCCCCCAACAACTTACGTATGTTGGGTATGGGATGCTGATCCACCCATATACTATTGTTGAGATCTCTTAAGTCTACACACAATCTGATCCTCCCATTTGGTTTGCAGGCAACAGCACCTGGACGTAAGCATTCTGATGATTCAATGTGTTCTATCACCCCTTTTTCTAATAACCTTGCCCCCCCAGCACATCCCTCAATATCACAGGCACACTTCACACATTATGAGCCTTTGCTCCCTTTTTTAATATTACAATTTCCTCAAGCATCACAATGTGTTTCTGAACAATTATGGAAAGTCTCCTTTCACTTCTCCACATTATCATGTATTAGCAATAGCACTTGTTCATCTACATAGGGATTTAATGCTCTGTTCCTTCCAAACAAGTAAATATCAACCTTTTTTCCACCACATACACCCAACATGTGAGCGGTCTGTTTAAAACACAATTCTGTTTGGAAACATCACACAATAGGTAATTTTGCTCCCCCATACCTGACCAACTCCACTTCAGTTGCTGATAAATCTTTTCCACCTAACTTGTACCAAGATTCCTTGTCACTTCGCATATATGACAAACATGAATCTGCCAACATTTCAACTTGAATTCCATTCACTGACACTATACATTTAGGCGGACAATACTGCTCACATTATGCCACCTTTGCTCTGGTATCACATACTTCAATTTGTGACATGTCACTGTGATTTCTTTCGCTAACTCACGCAGACATATTATTTCAAAATCTTCATCTGATGCACTTTATCATCAGAATATTTTCCTCTTGCTGTACAAAATTTATATGGTTTTGTATCATTAATTTTTTTGGTTACAACCTCTAGAAAAATGTCCACTTTTGTTACACTTGAAACCTTTTGCTTTCACTGCAGGACAGTTTCCTGATGTTGCCATACGCTTCATAATTCCACATCTGTAACAGACTGTCTTCAACTCTCCCCTCATCTTACTAGACTTATTTTTCCCTTCACTCATCTTGCTAGACTTACTTCCTTCCTTTTTGTTTCTATCCACCCCTTGCTTCGACACTTCATCTGTCCCTTTTAGTTTTCCCAAACCTCTCTACACAGCGGGATGTATCTTCTATTTGTTTTGCTACTACAGTAGCAATTTCTAACAAAAGATCTTTCAGGCTTAACAATTTCTCTTGCATTTTCATGTTTCTCGTACGATTAATCAACTGGTCCCTTATTATTTCTTCATGCAAATTCCGAAAATTTCAAGTGACATCTAACGTTCGTAACACACTTACATATTGATCTATGGATTCATTAGAAGCTTGCACCAGTGAAAAAAATGTGAGGTGCTCTACTACCACACTGATTTTCTTGCAATAATGCATCTCAAGTGCCTTCACTGCCATGATAGACACATCATTCTCCTCACCTTTCTAACCTGATTCTCCTCCTTCTTCTACAATATTCACACATGGTAACATTTTCAAAACCTTCCTTCCTTCTAACATAAACCATTCTTTAGCGGAGCCCACTTCCTTTTTGCAACAAAGATGGCTCCACCTAAAGCCTCAAGATATTTTTAGAAAGCTTCTCTCCAATCCTCCCGTGGCATAACTGGATCACCCAGGGGCAGCTAGGAAAACTGGTGGAGATGTTACAGATTGCATGTCTTTTGGCATTGGGTCTGGTGCTGGAGTAACCCACTGTGGGAGGGGGGCCCTCTGTGGGATGCAGGCATGGACTGGGGGTCCAGGCCAACCAAGTCAACAAGTTGGCTCGGCTCTAATGAGGCTGGGCGATGTGGAGACACCCTTGGTCCTCTTCTTCTCGGTCCAGGGCAGAGGGGTGCCGAGGTGTCCTGATGCTTCAGGTCTTTGTCTTTAGGTCACCCGCAGTTGCAGGGGGATCTGCAGAAACTGGCTGCAGACACCATCAGAAAGTCCACAGTGGTGGAGCTCAAGGTGGGCTTTGTCTTTGGAGGGCCTGAGAACCACGGTGGCGCCGCTGGTTCACTTCAGATCGAGCTAGGTGGCTCAGGTGCAGTGGTGCTGTCCGGCGTCTGGCTTTTAGCAGTCCCGGTCCTCACAGTTCTTTCTTTGGGTGCCTTCAGATGCAGGGAAGCAGCTCCTATGCTCCAAGGGAGTTCTTCTTGGAGATTGGTGAAGCACTGGCAGCTCTTCTGGTTTCTTGGAGGCTGTAGCGGCAGGCCAGTTGCTACTCAAGGGTGAGGTGCAGCTGGCAGGGTTGGTGCCAAGTCAGTCATGCTCCTCGGTTCTCGATCAGCAAATTTCTTGTCCACTCCTGCAAGGCCTCCCGTAAGGGTGACTTATAAATATTACATGCAGTGTTTAGGGGACATGTGTGCCATGTTGTGTTTTACATTTTAGGGAGCATCTTCTCACGCAGCCTGCTGTGGCACTCTGCATGAGGTTTGGTGCTTGTCCTTTAGAGTGGCACAAGTTGTGATGCAGCTCCTATGGCCCTCATCAGTACCCATGCCCAAGGTACCAGGGGTACCATTTACTATGGACTTACAGAGGTGCTAAAGGGCCTGGTCACTTGAGGATCAAGTGAAAAGGTGCCTAGTTTTGGGAAGGAACACTGGCACTGGGGACCTGGTTAGCAGGCACCCAGTGCATTTCAGTCAAAGTTGCATCAAAAACCAGGCAAAAAGTGAGTGTGTGTGGAGGGGGTATTGCAACCAGAACCCAGCTTCTTACACCAACAAATGTAGCCACTGTCGTCTAGGTTGCCTTCTGCAAACACAACATGGATGCCAAATCAATATCTTCACGTAGCAGGTCAGTAGTCTAGTGTTCAAATGTTTAACTGCACTCTGATTAGCTATACAGATCACGCCACCAAATGCTTCCAGACTGGCTAACGTTCTTCCACCCCACTGGCCGAGGATAGACCTTTACACCATTAATCATCACTTGGGTTTGTTGCACCATATGATTTATTACACTGTTTTCACTTGCAGCTCTTGAGTTCTTTCTTTTAACATGTGTTACTCGTTCTGAATTTGCGCTGCATACTCCCTTTACTTTCAATTCGCCAGGCAGGTTTCAACGCGCTCCTCTTCCCCAATGTAAGAATTGCTATGTAATTTTATAGTGCATACGCTCACCCGTTCAACTCATGCCCCCTCAGCACAGGTTCTATAGTAACAGGAATGGGTTTCATGTGCACAGCTCCGATACGCAACACACTGGAGCGCGCTGAACGCTTCACACACTAATTCTTCAGGATTCCAACTTGGTTGGCAACATGCGCCATTTGTAAACAGAAAACAAGTACATGCGCTCATCTACTCACATGCTTTTTTCATCACGCACACTTACCATAACTTGCCAGTGCTGAAATACACCCCCAATAATAACGGCTATTGAAATACTTTGCCCTGGCCAGCTGCTGTCCTCAGTGTGCCTTCTTGTTCATTATCAAGACCGGTCCGTTCTTACTTTCTCACAGACTTACTGCGGAGTATTGCTGACTTCTGCCGCTTGCCCACTAAACATCAATTAGGAATGGTCCATGAAGGGGTACATCCCATCCTCGTCGCCATTGAAAACAGCACACTACACTTATTTTCCTTTTCTTTCTATATTTTTTTGCAGTATAAGCATACAACCAACCCTGGCAAAACCCAGTCAGCAACTACCAGTACAGAATCCAACCACACCCCTTGTACATTCTAAATTCCACAATCTAAGTCACTGCCTAGCAAATGTTGCTAGGGCACACTAGGACACCTAATGGATAAGTTACTTACCTGTAACTCCTAGTGCTCTTCCAGGGGTATCCTCATCAAAGTCATAAGCACTGAATATCCCTGCCCACGTGCGGGGACCCCGGAGCATATATAAACACACATGTATAAACATTAAATGTATACGTAAGAGTAAAAATCGGGTAGAGAATTTTAGTACATATATATCTGGCACTGTGCCTTTAAGGCCCTGAGAACCTCCAGTACCCCACCGTGCCTCAGAGGTAAGAGTGAGGTGACAGTTGGGTTACAGTTAGGTCAGTATTTACTTTTTTTCCGGTGATGAGAGGAGTAGGCTAGACAATTAAACTGCTGTACTTCCAGAATTACATCCGGGGAGGAGGGTGGGTTGCTTATTAATATGACGAAGATACCCCTGAAAGAGAACTAGGATTTACAGGTAAGTAACTTATCCTTCTCTTCCAGGGGATCCTCATCAATAGTCATAAGCACTGAATAGATTAGCAAGCCCATCCCATATCCCTGCGGACGGAGAGGTGGAAGCACAAGCTGTTTACTTGTTTTAATTAAACACATTTCTTAATGAAGCCTGACCCACTTGAGTGTCTGTCTTAGCATCTGAATCTAGACAGTAATGCCTTGTAAAAGTATGCATCGATCTCCATGTTGCAGCTTTGATGGTTTCAGAGATGGGTACCTTCTTCAAAAGGGCTGTTGTTGCCCCCTTGTCGAATGGGCCTTAGGTTTGGCAGTCAATTGTTTGTTAGCCAATTGGTAAGCAATTACAATACATGAGACTATCCACCTGGAAATAGTCTGCTTTGAGCCAGCTCTGCCTGTTCATATGGGGCCATAGTTTATGAATAATTGATCAGATTGTCTGATATATTTAGTCTTACCAAGATAAAACTTTAATACTCTTTTTAAGTCTAGGGAGAGCAAAGTTCTCACTGCTGGCGTAGATGGTTTAGGGAAAAAATGTTGGAAGAGGTATGGTCTGATTAATATGAAAGTCAGAAACTACCCTAGGTAGGAAAACAGGATGGGTTCTCAAAACCATCCTGTTATCATGATACACTGTGTATAGTTCTTTTGAACAGAGAGCCTGTATTTCGCTGACTCTTCTGGCTGAAGTAATCGCAACAAGAAAAGCTGTCTTCCGTGTCAGATGTTGTAAAGAGGCTTTGTGTATAGGCTCAAAGGGTGGACCCAGGAGTTTAGACAAGACCAAGTTCAATTCCCACGGAGGGGAAGGTCTACGACCTAGCGGAAATACTTTTCTCAAGCCCGCTAGAAAATCTTTACCCACTGGCATTGTAAAGAATGACGCTTGCGAGGGTGATTTACGGTAAGCAGTAATGGCTGACAAATGTACCTTAATTGATGAAAGCTGCAACCCTAATTTTGCAGGGTGAAGGAGGTAGGGTAGAATAACCTCCTCTTGAGCCAGAATTGGATTGGAGCTGTTTTAGATACACCACATGTAGAATCTTTTCCACTTGAATGAATAAGAGCGCCATGTTGACTCCTTTAGAATATTCATGCATTCCTGTGAGAAGCCTAGATGGTCATATACTGCAAGAATTCAGGAGCCATGCTGTCAAGCTCAGCGAGGGAAGGCTGGGATTAAATACTTTTCACTCTAATTTGTGGAGAAGATCCGGTCTGCAGGGAAGCCTCCTGTGAGGGTTTTCTGATAGGTGGAGATCCGTGTACCACCATTGACGGGGCCATTCCGGGGCTATTAGTATCATCCTGGTTTTGGCCCTGTAGAATTTGTCTATCAACAGGGCATTCCCCTTTGTCCCTGGTCGGTAAAACCAGGATGCGAGGTCTCAGCATTTTTTGCTGTTTTTGTCGGCAAACAGGTCTATCTGAGGATACCCCCATTGTTGAAAAAATGTCTTACGACGTTGTTGTGAAGCACCCAGTCATGTGAATCTGAAAAACTTCGGCTGAGGGAGTCCGCTTGTGCGTTCAGGACTCCATGAAGGTGAACCTCTGTGATTGACAGCCTCCTCGCTAGTAGCCAATGCCAGATGGTCTGTGACTCTCGGGATAGAGGGCAAGATTGAGTGTCCCCCTGTTCGTTCAAATAGTACATTGTGTTTGTGTTATCTGTTTGGACTAAGATGGAGCTGTCCTTGATGGATGGGTAAAAAGACTTGAGAGCTAGATGAACTGCCCTCAATTCTCGCAGATTGATGTGGTATTGCTGCTCCTTGTCTGGCCACAGTCCTTGGACTAGGAGAGAAAGCCCATGTGAGTTCCCAAGCCCTGAAGCACTGCATCCGTTACCAGTGTTTTGGTAGAAATGTTCGGATGAAAAGGGACTCCTACTAACAGATGTTGTCTATGAGTCCACCATTGTAGTGAGTTTTTTGCCGCTGGTGAGAGAATTATTCTGTCGTCCCATTTGTCAGCCAATTGGCTCCACTGACCCTCCAGGTTCTCTTGAAGAGGTCTCATGTGTAATCTGGCATTCGGAACAATGAAAATACAGGAGGCCGTGGATCCCAGGAGTGATGCTATTTGTCTGGCCTTTGGTCATAGAGTGTGAAGGATGCTGTGACAATTCTGTGATACTGATAGTAATCTCTCCTCCGAAGGATACACTTTTACTAAGTTTGTGTCCAGTGTTGCTCCCAAGTAGTGGAGCCCCTGAGTTGGAGTCTGTATGGACTTTTGTAGATTTACTTGAAGACTGAGGGTTTTAAAGGTAATGACCAATCGTCGACGTATGGGTAAATAAAAATCTTTCTTCCTAAAGTGCGCTGGTATTATTGCTACACATTTGGAAAATGTTCGAGGGGCTGATTTTGGCCTAAATAGTAGTACCTTGTATTGGTAGTGGTGGGATGCAACTACGAAGAAAAGGAATTTGCGGTGTTTCACTGCCACTACGATGTGAAAATATGCATCCTGTAGATCTATGGAATGCATCCAGTGCCCTTGATGGAGTTAGGGAAAGATTTGATGAAGGGCAAGCATTCTGAATTTTTCTTTTCAAATGTACTTGTTGAGATGTCTCAGATCTAAAATGGGTCTGAAAGCTCTGTCTGGACCTTTTTTCGGTACCAGGAAATAGCAGGGGTACACTCTAGTTCCGCTCTGCGAAGGTGGAACTTTTTCGATAGCTCTTTTTTGTAGCAGAGTGAGAACCCCTTTTTGCAGGTGAGGTTGTTGATGACAAGCTGTTTTTGTTGGTTGCACCTGAGGGGGAGGTGATTTGAAACGTAGAGTGTGCCCTTTTTTGACAATATTTAGCACCCATTTGTCTTTTGTTATGGAGCACCACTCGCTTATATAGTTCGTAATACTTCTCCCCTACTGGAGTGGAGTGACAGGATCAGGGGAAGGTAGTCCTCGTAGTTTCCCTGATGTTTTGGCTGCAGACTTATTTTGTTTGTTCGTGCCACGTTCCCTTTTTTGTTTCCGGGACTGGTAGAAAGGCCATCCTAGTCTTTGCTGTTGCCTTTGGGCCCAGTGAGGGGTTTGAACCCTCTGCTGGTATGGACGTCTTACAATAGACGTCCATACCAGCAGAGGGGTCTATACCTTCTGCTGTATTCCTTGAGTTTTTCTAGACCCACGTCCTTCAGTATGTCCAATTCAAACTTCATTCTGTCCATTTCGTCGTCTGTCTGGGCCCCAAATAAAGTATTCCCAGTAAATGGGAGGGTCATGATGCGATGTTGAGCCTCTGATTTGAGACCTGTCAGACGAAGCCAAGATGATCGTCTTGCACGTATAACCATGCGTGCATCCGTAAGCAGTTAGATCCGAGCCATCTGCTGCAGCGCTGATTACCTGATTGGCTACTAGGCCTCCTTCCTGTAGGATCTCTTGAAAATCCTGTCTGTCTTCTCTAGGCAGTTTATCAACAAACCTGTTTATAGAGAATCTCAGAGAGATTTATCATATCTTCGTAAAAGTGCAGATGCACTAGATACCTTCATAAAGGAAGCAGATGTACCACATATCTTCCTTCTCAATAAGTCCAGATGGTTGCTTTCCTTGTCTGGAGGAACTGTTGGATGAGGACGCCACTGAATGGGCTTTCCTGGCTGCAGCTAGAATTTCAGAATCCGGTGTAAAATCGGTTCTAAGAAATAAAGGGTCCTGGTCTGGGGCCTTGTATTTCTTTAGAATTCTTGCTGGTGCTGCATGTAATTTTGCTGGTATAAGGAAAGTATCCATGACTGGTTGCAAAAGTCCTGGAACCAGAGATAGAAGCTGCCTAGAAGAGGAGCAAAAGCGCAGCGTTTCAAATATTACAGACGCTGTGGGTTCAGGGAGGTCTATATTAAGCTTATGACCTCTAACAAACACTTCATTAAAGGTGTTTATGTCGTTCACTGGAGAGACTCTTGCCAGAGGAGTGTCTGTTAGCGTGGGAGAATAATCTTTAATAGAAGACATAGATGCAGCAGATCAGGAAGATAACCTGCACCTTTGGTGATGGGATCGAGAGGCCCAAGATCTTGACCTTGGTCTGGATGTCTGCGGCGTCCTACTCCTTGTGCGTGACCGTGGAGTACTGCACCTTCTTCGTGGTGCGGGTTGACCCGTTGAAGATGGTACTTTCACCTGCTTGGTTGGAGACGTTGGAGATGGTGTCTTTGGAAGAGATGCTGAGGGGGAGTACACCCACGAGTACTGAG
This sequence comes from Pleurodeles waltl, assembly GCF_031143425.1. Taxonomy (NCBI): domain Eukaryota; kingdom Metazoa; phylum Chordata; class Amphibia; order Caudata; family Salamandridae; genus Pleurodeles; species Pleurodeles waltl. The sequence continues at coordinate 72,156,751 of NC_090450.1, read as the reverse complement.
AGTCTGGAGATTGATGGGCCAGGCTCTTTTTTAGGCTTTCCAACCATATTGGCGAAAGATTTATAAGAGAGACATGCCTAGACTGTGACGAGCCTCTCGAGGACGCGACAGATGACCTATTTGGTATGCTTATTATAGGGTTATGCGTCTGAGGCACCGGCGTTGCTAAAGTCACAGTAGGTGAATTTGCTCTTTGTGTGGTCGTCGGTCGACGTCATGGTGAGGGTGAGCGGACTTGTGTCGATGTAGACGTTTGTTTCAACGTTAACTGAATAAGTGAAACGTGTCTCGACGTCGAACGTCGTTGACGGAGACCTCTCAAGTCTTGACTTGAATGTCTTGGAGGCGAATGTCTTGATGTTGAGTGTTGCACCACCGGAGGGTTGTATCTCGAGTTCGAATGGTGTCTTGTTGCCGTCGACAGAGACCTTGATCTTTGCCTTGACATTGTTGTCTTCGACGTTGATTATTCCGACATCAATGGGACTTGGGTTGTCTTCAACGGAGTATCAGTACGTCGGTGCTGGCTTGACGTCAATCGGTGGGTGACCGCAGACGGAGACTTATCCATTGGAGTTAACTGTGTCTTCGACGTCACATGTGTTGGTGTTGACTGAGGAGTGCTTCTCGACGTCGGTCTACCACGTTGATGCGACGACGACGGGAGTGATGATGCTGATGGGGAACAAACAGGTATCTTCCTACCTACTGAGGTAGATCTTGCTCCCTATTTGTCTGTAACACCTTTTTCTCTGGAGAACTTCTTATGAAGAGAGGTGGAAGACATTTTCTCCCTCTCATGTAGGCCATGGAGATTAATCCATTCTATGTCTTTCAAAGCCCTTTTTGACAGATTCTGGCAGTGTTTGCAGTCTCATGACAGGGGCTTTGAGGTAAGCAGACTTAGTGTGGATCAGTCTGAGCCTTCTTTCTACCACAAGGAGGGCATTTTACAAAAAGGTAAAACATTTTCTTAAGAGAAAAATGTTATTTTACGTAGAAAATGATAAAAAGACGTAGAGTTAAATGTAGAAAATTGTTGTTTTATAGATTTTTTTCCGATAAAAAAAACTCAGAAAATTAGAGCTCAATGAAGGAAGGAGCCTGAAAAAGGAACTGACCTAACTGTAACCCAACTGTCACCCCACTCTCAACTCTGAGGCATGGTGGGATACTGGAGGTTCTCAGGGCCTTAAAGGCACAGTGCCAGTTTTTTGGTTCTGCTATGTTAAATAGGATGCAGCCTATTGGCTAATAATGCCTCTAATTTCAATGCAGTTTTTCTCTCTATATGGGATTGCTTATATTTTCTATGCTCTCTTCTTTGATTGCAGAAAGGTGTTAACTCTAGTTTAGTTTTATTAAAGAAAAACTTTACAAAAATAAGATATTTTTAGCATGTTAGTCAACAGACTGCATAATTGCTTACACATGTATATGATATATATTTGTACTACAATGCTCTACACAATTTTTACTCTTACATATACATTTAATGTGTATACATGTGTGTTTATATATGCTCTGGGGTTCCTGCATATGGGCAGGAATATTCAGTGCTTATAACTATTGTTGCGGATCCCCTGGAAGAGAAATATAAATACACTATTACTTGTTATGTTACAATACAACACCTACCGATATTAATGCAGACATTGACCAACACACTTATAGACACCCACCTACAAAGAGGAACAAGCCAAAATACCTTCAAGAACAAAGAACAACTAAAATGCTATTAATCACGCTTGTAGACTATCAGGTATTAAAGTTATACATATATATACACACACACACACACACACACACAACCATATTAGGCACACAGACAGATGGACGAAAGGGCATTTGCAGGATTTGGGTCCACCTAATATTTAGACCTTTATGGAAAAAATACTATTTGAGGTATACAAAAGCAACATATATAGATGCCCTTTCAGTCCTTCACCTTTTTTCGGAGAAAGCACTTTCAGAGTTTGAAAAATAAATATTTTATTCCCCATGCCAATTGAAGTGCCGAAAAAACAACGCAGCTGTGATTAAGGATATTGGTTAGTACTATGTCATAGTGACTGGGTCTGTCACCCAGACTGTCTCTCCTGCTTAGAGCAATCACTAAGTGCTTGGAGGCACATCAAAATCTACTCACTAAGGGGGTCATTATGAGTTGGGCGGGAGGCACCACCTCCCGCCGAACTCATTGACACCAATTGACTGCCAGTGTGGTCAAGTCCCCGCCAGCCCTATTTCGCGGTTCCCGCTGGGCCGTCAGGCAGAAACAGTGTTTCCGCCCACCGGTCCAGCGGGAAACAGGGCCTTTACATTGACGCTGGCTCCTAATGGAGCCAGAGCCAATGTGGCAGTGCGGCAAAGCAGCAGCAGCCGTCGCACATTTCACTGCCCGTAATTCGGGCAGTGAAATGCGCAACTGGGCTGTGCATGGGGGGCCCTGCACTTCCAATGCCAAGTGCATAAGCAGTGCAAGGGCCCCCAGGGGGCCCCCCAGTGCCCCATTCCGCCAGCCTTTCCATGGTAGATTTGAAAGGCGGAGACCGTCAGGCTGCCTGGTGGCGGCAGCATGGCGGTGGTGGCGGCGGCTCCGCCACAGTCATAATATGGCAGGCGGTCCATGGACTGCCAGACTCATAATGAGGGCCTAAGTGATAGACAGCACTAAAAAATGTAAAGTTTTGTGTGGCAGGTCTGAGCAGTCGCTGAGAAATACTGAGTAACAGGACAAGTATTTGGGCTTGCTCTGGATATTACAGACTGCATTGGGGTATGAGGGACCACACTAAAGCAAAAAGCAATATATCACAGTAGGGTGGAGGCTCATCTGTAGCCTCATAATATATTTTGATGGAAAGGATTCGCTAGTTCACAAAACATGTTCACTAACAGTATTGTCTCTCTGCAACAAAAGATAAAGGTGGTTAATACAATCACCTAAAGTTACTATATACAGAAACAGGGAGTTTAGGGTGGACAAAGTCATCATGGATACTACAAAAACCAGTGGCGGTGCTTTGTGGAAACTGAATGAGTCTTGTCATAGAAGTCTTATTTAAAATGTAAAACAGCTTTCAGGATGGGAAAATATAAGTGGTGACAAGGAGGTACACTTTGGCTGAGTGGGGTGATATTACCGGTGACTAGAATTGGGCTTCGATATGTTAATTTCTCTTCGTTCACTTAAGCTTGGTAAAACATATTGGTATGTAAAGGTGCTGGTTATAGGTGACACGTGTATGTGCACCAAATAACTTTCAGCTATTATATTCCATTTGTTTCAGGGAGTAGTTGAACATCAATATTTACAAATCGTAAAATTCTTAATAAACATCTGCCATGACCGCCTCTCGTGTTATATGTGAGATCTGTTGGAAAAAGAGATGATGCAGCACAGAGGCTCTCTGCGGTAAGAGTTCATCAAAGATCTCTTTCGTGTGTATCAACAATAAATGACATCTTCATGCCTCCTGGGCATCCGCCCTTGCCCAAACAAGAACAAGCAAATACAAAAATGCATCGAGCTGGCTTTCATCCTATTTAAGCTTTTGATAGCAATGCAATGGAAGGCTACGGCAGCGCCAGACACCCGACAATGGTTAAAAGATTTGCTGCAGTGGGCAAGAGCAGAGGCACACACACTAAATTCATTCCAAGACAGGGGATTACAAGTCAAGGGGATAGACACTTGGGACGCCCTGGTCACATCACTTGAAACTAAGGACGATTCCCGCCTGCCCTGATTATGTGACTGTGCCCGACCATTAGACCATTACTCACAAACCCAAGACTTAACTAGACCTTGTGGCCTAAGGATGCATGTCACGTCCCGCCCCCAAACCACACCTCAACTACACTGCCCCTCGCAGTATAAGTCAAATAAGCAGGCACCCCCAAGTTGCTATATAGCAAATGGAAAGGGCCACACAGGGGGGAACTGAGTCGGGGGTCTCTATCGGGGGCTAGGACGAAAGAGGATTGCCGATTGTAGTATACCATGAGAAGTAGCCGTTGGTCCCTCCTGTGAGGCCCCGATCACTCTGGTCTGGAACACTAGTGTCCAACGCATTATATCACTAAAGGGGATTCCCCTATCCCTCCTCAACATCATAGATCCTGTTTGTGAGTGCTCCCCTCCTCTCCACCCACCCCCCCCTTCTCCAGGCCATTTATTCAAGCACATTATCTCCAGGGCGGTACCCGCCCTAGGATTGACCACTCATGCCTGGAGCCCCCGTCAGGACAGCCCACATCATCTTTTTTCTCCTTCCTCCTTATTTCCCATATGTCCCTCTTAATTTGGATTTGAATATTGTGGATAATAATGTGAGCCGTGTTGACTGCTCAAATGTATACAATATAATGTTCCTTTACACTAATAAAGAGATTTAAAAAAAAAAAAAAAAAAATAAATGGTATCTGATTCCTGCTCTGGATGTCTACACTATTGCCATTACGTTTTCATCCTCCTTTTAGTGCTCATATTGCTGCATCTGCTTTGCTTAATTGGTCTAGACAGTGGGATGATTGGCCTGTCAGAGATATGGTAAGTCTTCTCAACATTACCACCTAGACTCTTAATGTGCACCTTACCCATTGTTTTCAATGAATGGGTTCGTCCCATCACACTTGATTGGGACCATACACCCATTTGTCTGGCAACAACCTGGTTCCACCTCTGACACTGGAGATTATGAAGCACATTCTCAGAAGCAATTTTTTTTCTCTTGTACCTCCAACTTTACTCTTCTATGTTTATAAAGGATAGATACAAAGGAAATAGCATCTTTGCATCAATGGGAGAGGATAGGTAATCATTGCTTCTAGGTAGCGGTAGTGCAAGGAAAGAGTGCAATCAACAGTAAGTACAGAAGGGAACAGAGAAGACAGGAATGTATAGGTGGGAGATACTCATCCGGTGGTAGACTGGTACACAGTGAAGATATGCGCAAACAAAATGCAAGACATTTTATCAACTTAATTTGAAGCTTTATTAACCTTATACATTCCTTGAAAGATGAGGGACCCTTCTGAACCACAAATAAAGAGAGCCCTCTTGTGATGTCTGAGTTGGAACACAATTTCTTCACTTCAAAATCATGATTAATCTTTTAATCTTTATCAAACATCATCTTTGTGTCTAATTTACTTACACAATCCACACATCAGAATACTCACTTTGCTTAGATCGCTGGCTATTTTATTCAATACAATGCAAACCCAACAAGTTTTTATTTTTCTATTCTAATTAGGCTCTGTATTTCAATTTTCAAAAAGAGCAATGAGGGATGTTTGAGGCAAGATGGCTGCTTTCAAGCACAGATCCAAACTGCATAGAACTATTCTACGAAGCCTAGTACAGGTTCTGGCCATACCTCCCTTGCTGATCGGCTTGACATTTTTTTCGGCCACTTTAGCGGTCAACCACTCACTCATTTGGTAACTTATTACCACTAATGAATCTCCTCTAATGGGAATAATTTAACACAACTCTGGGCACTGACCTAACCATGGGGATTCTTTCATTTATCTCTACCTCATGTCACCCGCTAACAGAGATTTGATCCAGTTGAGAACAAATGGACAGCCCAAAGCAGACCTCTCACTACTAAATCATAGGCAAGATCTGTGAGCTTGGTGTTTATACATGTAGCTTCCTCATGAAGATAGGGTTCCTTAACTGAATGAACATCTGCAGAGCTTAATCAACTCCTCGAGGGACCCTCGAGCTAAGATCAGGTAAAAATGACAAAAAAAGAACCAGCTGGTAATGAAATCTAATTGTGACTAGCTAAGTGTTTAGGGCTTTCGGGGAAAGCTAGGTGTGAAGGGCCAAACCTAGCAGAATGTCATTTTGTGATTTAGCTGCCAGAAAAGAACGACCACCAAGCCTGTTTCTTTTCATTCAAGGTAGAGAAAAATGTCAGGAAGAGGAGCAAATATGACAAGGAGTACCGCTCTGAAAGAATGACCCAAGAAAGGGCAGCCAAGAAATATTAACAGCCTTTAGTACACTAAGCAAAAGTGATTAAAATGTGAATGCAAATGCTTCTCTGCCATTATCCAAAAAGACCATCAAAGTCTTAAACGTGCTCCTGGGTGACTTGAAATGGCACCCAGATAGGCGTGAGTTGGAACTAGTAAAATTGAAACTGACGAAAGAAGGTTGGCCATGGGCATCAGAATTTGAAATCAATTATATGACATTCCAGTGGACACACCACATTTCCTGGAGGTTCCCAGGTAGGCCTTTCTAAACAGCAGGGGATCTTCACAACTACAAGCCCACAAGTTTGGAGACCACAGGTATTGTAACAGCAGGAGACTGGTTTAGTGAAGCGGCACAAGCCATGTTTGAAACACTAGTAGAGGCTTTTGTGCTACCCAGGAAACACGTTGACTAATAGCCATATGAGCTTAGAAGTGCGTAAAACAAATTGCAGACATGAGAACACAGAATCTTGAGCCAGTTCACCCTGTATGCACTATGGGACATGGCAGAAAGTTAACAACGTGGTTTGATAGGGAATCTGGCCTGGGTGGAGCAGTGAGCAACAAGCATTAGAAGAGAGTACTGGCTTAAGTGCCATCATGAAATGACACATTTAAATACAGACAGTTTATCATCCTAAACAGGGCACATATGAATGCCCCCTCCTACCTCCCACCCCCCAAAAGACTAGTAATATACCCCCTGTAGCAGCCACGGTAATCATAGGGGCTGATTGTTGTATACATGGGTTCTTTCAGCATCCTAAAAGTGATACAGCTGGCACTAAGTTTCTAGATCCTGTGTCACTACCCAGAAAGTCCAGAACAATGGCATGAACATTCGGTATAACTCCCCCACTTATCAAATGGGAAAATAAGGAATTTAGATGGCTCACTGGGGAAAGTCAGACGTTATAGAGGTAAGAAAAAATGGGTCTAAGGAAACACCTGATCACACAGCAATGAGACACTTTGCACACAAAATAGGAAACAATATAATAAGTCCTGTGAAATATGATTCAAGAATATTATGAAGTTATTTAGAGGCACACACTGATGAGCAAAGTGTTAAACTCTAAAAATGAATCTATGTATTCGATTCATCCTCAGATATTATAAACTGCTGTATAAATGGGCTGGATTAGACGGCACACAAAAACAGTTTGTTTGGGGGAATATTTCTATCAACAGAAAGGGACGCATACAAATCTAATGGGTTAAACAAATGCAATGGACCACAACAGAGGGCGAGAGAGTATGAGATAAACAGAAGAGTAGACAGAAATAATGCAAAAGTTCCAATGATCAACAATATGTTATATACCAAATGTAATGACTTAAATGTATTCTATTTAACTAACCGATTTAAACCTGATAATGTGAAAACACTTATGTGGTACGCCTAGAGTTGAGTTTTCTTTGCATGTGAAAAATAAATAAAATTAAATTAAAAGACAGCTTAATCAAATGTGCAGGCAAAGGTAACCAATGCAGAGCCTGTTGATGCTTAGCTATACTTTCACAGCACAGTAAGCACAGTACAAGACGGGCTTTAAGATTGCTTTATTTTCCCTAATACTTTTTATTGCATTTTTGTCACAATTAAAAAACATATTTCTAACAGCAATACATTGTGGAACTATGACGTCTAGATCATCTCTCATCAACCTGCATATGTGTATAACATATACTAATCAGGTCCAGCTAGCATCATCTTTTCATCTGTGTCTTTGTAATCCACCCTATTGGATACAAAGTGACAGACCTAATCTGTAAATCCATACCAATCCCCCCCAATTATCTCACATTTCTTTGTGTAGATCCTACAACCTGCTCTGTACCATAAAATGATCCACCCCACGACATCACTATATCGGTTTCAAACAGACTTGGGTTTCTCCATTCTTATGCTATCTCTTGTTTGTCAATAATACGCCTCAAGGAACAGCGTGTAAGATTATGCCTCAGGAGGTCAACATTGTTAGATATGTTACCAAAAATAAGCTGCAGTCATCGGGACTCCGGTGTCCAATTTTAGCAATAGTTCTATAATTTTGCTCCAGTAAACTCCCAAAATCATGCATTATAGCCTGCATGCAGTACTGTGCTCTTTCCTGCCCCACGTTTCGGGCATTTATTATTTATGGCCAGAACCATTTTAAATAGTCTTCTCCTACTACAGTAAGCTCTATGCAGATATTGAATAAGTAGGGCACAATCTCGGTTGTGTGCAAGGCCACCGGCTCCCAATCAACATCTTTCAATCAACCTATGACTTTCTCCCACAAACTTCTGAGGCAGACTTGAGTATTTTTTTATCTATGTTTTTAAAAACACTTATCGTTCCTACAGTGGCTCTCTGGCAGGTCTTTCAGGTTTACTGAGCACACTGAGGTGCATCAGGGGCTGTATGCATTAAAATTGCAATGAAGACATCTCGTAATCTTCCTTTAGTAGTTTACAAGTCATTAATCCACCCTCACCATACAAGTCCTCCAATTTCAGTTATAGATATGACAACTCAACTGTAAACTCCTACCAGGTTGGGCGCATCTTTCAGTTTCATAATCATCCATAAGGGTTTCTCTTTCTTAATCTTCTCTCATCATCTTTAACATACTGGGGGACACTGTTGGTGTACAACGATATCCTGCCTTTTCCACCCGTCTGTCCTACCATTTGCAGCGGTGAGAATTTGAAGCAACTGTATGAGGTGATGCACATTCTTTGAGAGTACACAATGGACAACATTGCTGTAATCAAGTTTAGGTGGGAAAAGAACTTGAACAGTGGTTTTCCAGCATGGGAGATAAAGGTTTCTGGGAACTGACCTTAAGGTAGCATGACAATTAATTCTGGTTATGTGACCAAAGAAGGATAGTTGAGGAACAAAGATAGTCCCCAGATTACGGGCAGATCCTAAAGGATCTGGAAATAGTAAATAAGGAGCTGGGCCAGATTAATTTGGATTTGACAAATGTAAGGATCCCCGTCTCATCAATATTAAACTTGAAAGGACTCAATGACATCCAGCAGGTGACACCTTGATTGCAATTCTGTCGGCATAAGTGATGAACTGAAAACCAGGCCATTCAATTAAATTGGTCCGAAGGGTCATGTAAAGATTACACAACATAGAGCTAAACCAGGAGCCATGAGGGACACCTTCAGTGACTGGAAAAATTAGCAGAAAGGGTGAACTTGAAAAATCTGTATAGGATTCAATAAAAAAGGAGTTAGTACCAGCTACTGTGTCTCACACTAGCCTCACAAAGTGGTAGATAGTGTCAAAGTGTGTTGTGAGAGATGAAGATTGTCCAAGGCATGAACCAAGAGGGGCTCAGTGCAGTGGCCTGGGTGAAAGCCTACATGTAATAGATCAAGATGTAATATACTTCAAGAAAAAAAGAAAGCAGATTGTTAGCAAGAGACTGAGTGGGTTGATCAGGAATACGCTCCTGGATGATAGACAAAATTGCTGGGTCAGATTTCAGCTTCTTCAAAAGAGACACCACAGATCAAGGCAATATTCCAGGGAGGAGTGATAAGATAAGAAATAACCAAAATATTACATGACCCTGAGAAGGGGCTGGATAGGGTGAATTATAATTGTCAGGCAAGGATCAAGGAAGACCTTTGGTGGAGAGAAATTTAGAAAGAATACATTTGGTGAAAAGATCAAAAAAGATCAAAGCAGCTCAAATGAGAATCGTTCAGGCACAGACAGTTTCCACAGACTATTTTTAGATAGGGAACAGTTAGACTGAGCAACTGTGCTAGTGGTGAAAGACACAGATGCTGCAGTATGTTCAGCATAAACAAATGAGGCCTCGTAACTATCACTTTTATAGATGTTGCATTTCGAACATGGGTCTGCCCATCTGTAAGGGTTATTATATTTTCTCCAAATACATTTGGAATGTTTTAAGGGAGTATTATTATTATTATTATACCAAGGAACATGAGGGAGAGAATTGCCTGGCTTTGTACAGTCGACTGGAACTACCATATCAAGGGCCCATGAGATCAAATATTGAACTGACTATCAAGATAACATCACTGGATGGAAGGGCATTCCTAAGATTGCTGGTGATCCAGATCCATTTCCTATATGGTTCCCTCTTCTTAGAAGAACTCTCAAATACAAGAAAGGAAAATCTTGTCTGAGATTTTTTTTTTTTTTAAAGTGATTGGTCCCTAGCATTGGGGTAATATAAAAGATCAAAATGATCAACAAAGACGCTGGGTTGGGGAATTCCGATGTCGTCACAACAGCAAATTACAGAACTGAATTCTGGGTCCTGAAGATGAAGACGTTCTAGTTTTGGCAAGCATTCCCACACTTAGGTGTGTTCAGGGAGAGATGGGAGAAAAATTAAATCACAAAGTACTGCATTGTTTATCTCAGAACAGGGTCTTTACTGTTTATGACAGCAACCATATTTGCACCACCACTAAAAGGTGAATTGGGTGGGTAAAAGTCTGAAAAGCGATTGTGGTTATTTTAGAAACCCTGTTTATGCGTGCAACCTGCTAGTATTCCCCAACCTACCTGTCAGAAAACAGAGCAGTATTATTCCTCTGCTCCCAGAATATTTTACAAACCTTCATGTTACAAACACTATCACGGTAATTTAGAGGCAGTCTACTGACTCACATAATCACCTGTTGATGCTTTTAAGATTGGGGAAACTCTGACAGAGAATGTATCTTAAGATCTGGCACTGTCCCTACAACTAAGAATACTCTGGACACTATTAATGTTATGAGCTGGAATATGGCCGGGATTAATTCCAAAGCATATCAGCCTGATTGGCTATCTTTGATTACTAAGTAGGAAAGTGAGCTTCTTTACAGATGCTCCACACCTCCACTTTTTGCCCTCTTTTAAAAATACTAGATGCTGTTTTTTGACTCTGATAGTGAACTGAGGCCTGCTAATCAGACTTCACTGCCAGTGCTAAACAAAGTATGTCTGATTGTTTCACAATTGGCACAGGACTTTAGCACCCCTGTAGATCCCTAGTAAATGGTACCCCTGGTACCAAGGGCATGGGTACTAATGAAGGTTCCCAAGGGCTGCATCGTAACTTATGCCACCTTAAGTGACCCACACACAAATTGCACCCAGCCTGCCATCGCAGAATGCGTGTAAGGGTGCAAACCCTGAGTGAAAACCCGACATGGCACCTCTACTGTGCCATGTCAAAGTCACTGCATGCATTAGATGCAAGTCAGGCCTACAGCAGACCTTAAAGCCGTAAGGCAGGGTGCATTATAATACATTTGAGGGCATGTCTGCATGAGCAGATATGCCCCTGTAATGTCTAGTTCCATTACCAGATACATCAAAGTGACCGGGCAGCCATCTTAGAACATGTACTCTGCACTGGTCATCATGAGTGACCCAGCTACATGATGGCTGGACGGGAAATAGTGGTGTTTTGTATCAAACACCTCATCTTAATACATCTATTCTGAAGCCAGTATTGGATTTCATATGACATGCACCGAGAGGGTACCTTAGAAGTGCCCCCTGACACTACTAGTCCTCTGGTGTGCTGGCTGACTGGTATTGACCAGCCCGCAAGACAGACAAATTTCTGACCCTCTGGAGGTGAAAGACCCTGCTCTCCAAGGTCAAAAACAATGCCTGCTCTGGCAGGGGGTGTTACCTCCACGACAGGATGGCTCGTAAATCTGCATACCAAGGCCAGGGACTTCAAAGTCCCTGCCGCCTTTGATATGCTACCCCAGCTTCTCCCTGACCTAGGAGAGAACCTCCTGCCCTGAGGCCCATTTGAAACCAGGATATGTGAGAAAATTAGCTATGCTCTGGGGCGTGTCAAACTTGCAGGCTTAGCACACCCCTAAGGCGGGAAGCCTGAAGTGTACACAAAAAAGGGAATTCCACTATCTTGTGAACGGTGGAATTAGCAATTCTGGGACAGGGTGATGCCCACTCTCCACAGAAGTGGTCATCTAGGGGGTGTAGTGACCCTAAGGGTAAGTAGCCCATTGGCTGCCACCCTTCACTCCCCTTGACACCCTTAAATTGAGTATTTAGGTGGGGCCCGACACCAGGAAAGAAGGATGAGTCAAGACTTCGAGTACTGGGAACCGAGGAAAGAAAAAGACAGACCGAAGACAGCGAGAACTGAAGATCAGTACCAAAGATTGGCCAAAACTCCACGAGGCTGCTTGTGCTTCAAAAATCGCTGGACCAACTTCACCAGGAGCTGGACAACCTCCCCAAAACCATTGGAGGACTGCCCAGCACCTCAACAACTGAGAAAGATCTCCCTTGTAGTACAGCAGCTACGACACTGCATCTGCAAGCACCTCAAGCAGCTGTCTGGTTCATTGTGCTGCTGACCATCAGGTCCACCAAGGGAGCAAGCTACCAGGAAGAGGTACCTGAGGCTCTAGGAGGTCAGCCCAGACTCCCCAGCGAGTTTTGAGATGCAATACCCTCCAGGAGCCCAACAGCACCAATACCATTGGTACGCTAAATAGCTAGCTAGCTTCCTACAGTAAGTATGATATTCTTTTTCAGGAAACATGGACAACCGTTGCTTTGATGCGAAATGGCTACACCTGCTTCTCCATCCCAGATATTTCTAAACTCGTCAGGTCAAAGGTGATCTTTCAATCTGGATTAAGCTCTCCATTAAAGCTGGGATAACTTTTGCAGAATTACATCACAGAGATACAAATACTTTTAAGTGAATGGCTCTTATACATTTCATTTTTATTTAAATAATTTTATTAACAATGATTTTATTAACCCAATCAATAGGGATCTTGCCACACAGGTTAGCATCATAGACTAAAGAACAAGAACAGACAGTCTATGCAGGAGCTCAATCTAATCCTTTGTGAGACAATGCTACAAACCATATGACCACATTTTACCTGGGCCAACGTGATAGTCTACCTTCAGTTACTCCATTAAAGAGTAACTCAAACTGTGGAGGAGCAAAACTTGGCAGCTATATTTTTGCTCATGACCTTATTATTACTCTAGCCTATGTATATAGGAATAAGGACAAGTTATATTAATTCCAAGGGACAGGCTGTGCAACAATCACAGATATATTCAAGTCAGGCTGCCTAATAAACGTTTTTGAGAAGGAGCAACCTAAGACGCTAGGGTTGGAGATAATTATCCATGGAAGGCCTCACACTTAATTCCTTTGTCTGGTGTTTGCAGTCCGGCTACTACAACAGCCTGTCCTTGGCCCCAGCATGATGGTCTTAGGATGGAATGGTATTTCCCGTATTTCAGTTTGTTACTAGCCTCCCTGATTAAAATGAATTTCAACTTGTTATGGGCATGTGTATCCAAGGTGTAAGACAGGGATCAAAATAATTCAGTTTTAATTAAATTAGCCAAGAATATTAAAGTCTGTGCATAAGCAAAACAATGCTTCTCGGTGGCTCTACTAGTCTTGCTCCTCAGCGAACGGACAACATCATAAGACCCTATCCTCTAAACCATGGGATCCTGAGATGGTTCCGGTCTCCTGCTCATTATATAAATTACCTTTAAAAAGAAGGAAAGCTGCCATAAACAAAGACAATTCACAGCGATTGACTAGCGCGGCTAACCAAGAAAACCCCTACGTTATTCTTAGTCACATTAAATTCTATCAGACCGAGCGACAGACCGGCCTCTCTGATAAGCAGCCATATTACACAAATTCAGTGAGTCACATATTTATCGGGTATTTATTGTCTTACCCACATCCGTAATCCACCAATTGATTTTACAAATTACTCTAACATTGGATTAAGATTATTTTATTATTTTTTTTGTTTAACTTAGAAAAGTTTTAGTGTCTATTTGCCAGAACCTGTCGGGTAAGCTCCTGGACCAGATGTGGTGCTCAAATCCAGTATCAACTTGTGGGCCCCTCTGCCCTTCTGACAAATGTTTTCAAAAGCCTTTCTGAGGCTCATTTATACCACTCTTGGTTGACTTTGTCATAGTCCCTATATTCAAGAAAGGCAAGAGATATGCACCCAAATTCTTCAGGCCTATTTTGCTTATCGACTCCACAGTTAAAATCAAACAAAGAGTCATCTTCAATAGAATGCGTGAATGGCAAAGCATAACATCTTAAGGGCTTGCCAATATGACTGTAGGGAGCGACTGGGTACAATGGAGCAGTTCTTAAATCTCTTCCTTAGAATAAGCATATATACTATAGCAAAGCACTGTCTATTGCCCCTAGCCAGTATGGACTTATCCTGAGCTACAGCAGGGGGTGAGCCAGGGTTGCATTCTTGCATCCCTCGTATTTATATTATATATTTAACAAACTAAAACTGCACTTGTCCACTACTTGCTTAGATGTACCTCTGATTAAGCCAGTTCCCACTCCTGCCATTAACAATGCAGTTCTATTGGCCTGCACACCAAAGGCTTTCCAATGTCTAGCTAATGCCTTTGCGCAGTTTGCGGCAGCATTCCACTTCGCTACCAATTTTTCCAAGTTTCATACAGTGGCTTGTGATCTTAAAATTGAGGCATGCACACTCTTGCAATTGATAATAAGAGACTGCAAAAGGTGATTAGCTTCTCTTATCGAGGGGTGGTTTCGGATTCTGATGAGACTTGGGTGACTAGCATTTCTTAACTCTACCTAAAGTTCTGTTAAGCCATGGGTGTCCTTTATTTTTTTTATTTACCCTAATCTTTAGGTTGCAAACCAATTTTAGCACCTCTTGAGACTTTTAAAACCTAATGTTCACCCATTTTGGCATTTGGGGCTACGGTATGGGGTTATGCTAACTGCACTGCTTTACAGACACTGAAGGAGGTCGTAACATCCCTTGTTTACAAAAAGGCAGAAAATTTTACAAAAGGAAATACACTAATGCAATTGTGCTAAAAATATTAATTAAAATTCACACATAAGATCTAATACCAAAAGTTCTGTGATGACCAGAAACCAGACCACAATGGGCTGATAAGGAGGAGGCCACTGTGTTTGTTGGCGGGCTGAGGTCCTGAATGGAGAAGAGTTTAGAATGTGGTGGTGGTGGTGGGAGAGGTGGAGCGTGTGTGTGTGTATTTAAAAATATATATATATATTGGTTTGCAAATAAAATAGCAATTTACCTGCGACAACATTTCTCCATCATAAGTATCTTCATTCAGTTTGCAACAATAAATATCTGTCTACTTGTGAGAATCTGGAACACTTTTTCAAAAGAGAAAAAAGTATCTTTCTAAATACTGAAAAGATGTCTATATTAATAATAATATGATTTAATAAGTGCGTAGTCACGTCAGCTCACGTGCCCCAGCGCTGAGGTTCCCTTGATGTGGTCCAGAGCATAATATGCCAGAATTGCTAATCTTATATAGATGTAAAAAGCCAAGTTTTTAGTTTCTTACAAAAAGATAACTCAGATTTTTCCAGCCTAAGCAAGAGAGGCAGGGAGTTCCATAGCTTGGCACCCAAAAAGCTAAAACATCATCCTCCAATATGAGCTCTTTTACACCTGAGGATACTCGCTGAGGCAGTACCTGATGATCTCAAGTTTCTCTTTGGAGAGTCGAAAGCAACCAACGGATGTAAATACCTAGGGTCTTTGCTGTTTAGAATTTTGTGACAGTAGCACAAGTCTTTTATAGAAACCTGCTCCTTCAAAGCAAGCCAATGCAGTTTTGCCAGAGCCGGGGGTGAAGAGAAACATCTAGGCAGATTTAGTAGAAGCTGAGCTGCCATGCTCTGCACCCGCTTGAGCCTCATTAGTCGCGACTGAGAGATCCCCAGATACAGTACTTTAGACATAATCAGAGACTGGACCAATGTCTTCTTACCTGCCTCTGGTAGGAAAATGTGGATTATTTTCAGGGATTTTAGGATACCAAAACCTGCCCCGCTAGTTCGTAATTTGACTCTCAAATGATATCTTTGAGTCAAACCAGACACCCAAATTTTTGACTCTGCGCTTGGGTACAGGGAAAGGCTCCAGAGAGTCAGGCCACCAAGCAGTCTAAGGGCTACTTGCCCAGGATAAGAACTTCAGTCTTCCCAGCATTTAGCTTGAGACACACCTAAGGATAATTTATTCCACTACCACTGTCAAGCAGTGTTGGATGAATTTTGAGAGAGGGTCAATATTATCTGCGCACTTTCGGCGTAAAGCACAATATTAAAGCCGTAATGCTAGATAAGATCAGGCAGGGGGCGCATATACAGATTGAACAATGTCAGGCTCAAAGAAGAGCCATGAGGCACCCTCTGCTGCAGAGGAAAAACCTTTGAAGCAAAAGGTCTTTGAGCCACCTGAAAAGTACGGTTCTGTAAAAAGGAGGCAAGCCACTGTAGGGCCATGCCCCAAATTCCATGGTTACACAACCGTTCAAGGTGTAGGCTATGGGACACAACAAAACATTTTAATTTTAATGTTAATAGGTTTTAACCAGAACATACATATAAAATACTTTTTAAAGTAAATATAGGTTTGAATGCTTATGGGGGGGGGGGACTGCTGATTTCTAAAAGAGGTGAAAAATAAAAGGAAACTTAACATCACTAGAAAGCCTTACACACATGAAAGTGCACAGTCCTTTCAAGGCAACCAAGGAGAAAGTAGCATAGTGGTAGTTGTTAACTCAGTCGGATTTCTTGGTTTTAGTGCAATGTCCATGCATTACCAATATACAAACGTACACATTCAACAATGGGAAGTAACTGTCTGATGCACTTTTACCACACCAGAAATCTGCACAATTCTCGCTTATGGCCTTTTACCAGTACACATATCTCTGCAGGTAGGAAATGAAAACATTTGTGCTGGCAGAATCTGTGCAGGTGCAGTATTACTGCACAACTGGGAAAACCAGGATCCAGTGCAAACTTTGCTTGAGCCTGATGCCGGTACTCGCAAGCAAAACATACTAATGTTGTAACTCAGCTTTTTGCCCGAATTGTCTAGCAGTTTCTTAGGTTTCTATCATCTTTTGCAATTCCATCTACTTAAGGCACTTAAGCATGGGTGGGATTCCGTCACTCAGAAAGAGGGGGAGCTTAACTAGAAAATCAACTGAAGGTTTAATTGAAGACAGCTCAAAAGGGCGAGAAAAGGGTGAGCATCTACATTAGAGGTACGGGAATGATGAGACAAAACTACTTATCGGAGATGCCTTGGGAAAATATGCATGTGCCAGAAAGTGGAGTAAACATTTAAGAAACAGGCAGCAATACAGCTTACAAGTCTTTTAGAAGAAAGGGAGATACAGCCAGATATAAAACTAGTCGACATTCAATTGGTTTTATCTACAAAGGGCAAGTGGAAAGTTGGGAATACTGAGCGGCCTAAGGTTTACAAGGTTTGTCCCACATTTCCTGCTCTAAGTGGAGTTGAAGCTTGGGCCGTGCCTCTGGAGGGGAACAAGGCGCTTAAAAGGAAATTTATGAATTGTTGGTAGGTGCCTTTGGTCTGAACCTGAATCATTCAGAGGGGTATTATTTCCTTGGGTTTGCTCTCTTTTTGGTCAAGTCCTCGATGTGAAGCAGACAATACAAGCAGGTTCTAAGGGGAAGAGGGGTGAAGATGAAAATGAAGTGGCACAAGAGAGGTGAACAAGAAGGTGGCAGTTGACCATTGGAAGGCAGTAAGCAGGGACCTAGGCAGGGACATGCATGTGAATTGTAGATCTGTAGCGCGTAGTGCTGTCGATTTACATGATCTGCATTTTCCAGCCATCTAGTCCTGGGCTTGGTCTTTTGCAACTTGTTTTTGTTCGTAGAAGTCTTTCAAGTCACAAGGTTCATCCCTTAGATAGCAATACACAGCGGCACCACCGAGCTTTGTGATAGATAAGCGTGTTGGACATCTTGATTACTTAATACCCTGTAATCATTACAGAAGGGAAGCAAACCCGAAGAGTGTTGATGTCCTGAAGGCAGGAACACGGTGACAGTCTCAGAAGCGTGTTGAGGGAGAAGGACGAACAACGTTAGAGCTTTTTCCAATGACAGGATGGGAGATGATAGCGCTCTAGGAAAATCAAAGGCATCAAGTCCAGGAGCTGCATCGAAACATGCCCGAACCAGATGGAGGAGAAAAACAGCCAAACAAAGGAGCCGATTCCCATGCACATTGCCAACAAAGAGTGCAGTCACCATACCTCGTTACTCAAAAGACTTCTTTAAACAAAAACAAGTTGCAAACGTCTGAGCCCAACTCCCAACACTAGATGGCAGGAGTATGCACAGTATGTGTGTCCACAGCCTCACTTGCTAAGAATATATTATTTGCGAAAATCAACTGGCTAAAAAAAAAAAAAGAATTTAAACAAAATGTCTATAAACTTTTGTGCAGGTGGAGTGGGAGATAGTGGAATTTCCTAATACCACATCATGCAGCTGCCCAGGCAAGCGAGAGATGCGCTCACAAAAGAAGCGTGTGATAGTGCATCTGACTTCTACTAATGCAGCTACATAGGCACAACACCAGTACCACGAGCCACAATACACCAGCAGACTCAGAGGCTACCCAAACAGATCATTTAAGAGTGCAGGCAGACCAGCCATTGTGGCCCATATTCTTCCTGCACACCCACATCCCAATAATATTACCAAAGGTGGCCATCCATGCCCTTGAACCTTTCTCTGTTGACAGAGCCCGGTCAGCCAATGCTGCAAAGTGGACCTTACTTTGCACTCACAGGGGTTGATGATACACGGAAACACCTAATTCATGTAGCCAGGGAAGACATCACACACTCTGGAAGAAGCAGGGTCTCCATACACAATTCCATGGTCACTGCACTAAATGAGCACTTTGCGCCGTTGGCCAATTCAGACTATGAACGTTTCCTGTTGTAGCAAGCTTAGAAAAGTCTATTGACAGCTTCTGTGCCCAACCTCATAGAATTAGCAAGCACATGCACACTCCATGATGATTTATCCAAGGGAGTGCTTTACAGCAACTCCATGAACAGATCATCCAAGAACCAGGGAAGCCCTTACCAGACATCCAAACATCAGGAAGGTGTAAAGCTAGAACCTCTCACACGGAAGCGGTTTTACATAAACCGACAGAGCAAATATTGGAAAAAGTGGCACCACAACCTTGTCACCTCCTATAGGCACTGTGGAGGGGCATTCCCAAACACCATGCAGTGAATGCTGTCACCCAGCTAGCTGAGACAAGCACCGAAGATAATACTGAAGATATGGACAATGACAGTCCAGAGACTGTGTACACAGTACGTGCTGTGGAACCAGTGAGTGACTACATGCTCACCCCCGAAACGTGAGGTGCAAAAATACCCTCAACTTTAGCATCTCTAGTGCTGCTGAGGTATTTCAAAATGCCATACGGGAGGCAACAACACAGAATAGGCCAAGAATTCGAAAAATCATTACACCCTCTCCAAAAGGTACTTCAAAGGGTCCACGATAGCATCTTCACAGAGAAAAGTGCACATTTCTCCAGCGACAAGTGACATTCTTTTGACACTGCTTTTCCAGAAAAGAAGTGACTCCAGGTTGTGCCAAGATGGAGAATATCCAAGGAGTAAAACTACCCACGTCGGTGACAGAAATGTGGCGCTTCTTTGGAATGGTTAACTATGAAGGCCGGTTCACAAAAAGCTATCACCCCCACAGTCTGGCAGCATTAACTCATCAAGTCATCTGTCACATGGGAGTGGGGAGAAGCCGATAAAGCAGCGTTCAGCAGAAACCTCCTTGATTATATATCCACAGCCCAAAAGAATTGAAGTTGGCCACAGGTGCCAGTCCTAAGGGTCTAGGAATAGGCCCGTCATAAAAAAAAACAAATTCATGTGGAGAGTTGAAACAGAGGCATATGCAAGCTGGGCGCTCATACCCATGAAGCAAAGTTACTCACAAAAATCGATAAAAGCAACCGCCATTCATTGGCAGGGCAAGCATTCTTACTTGTACCTATGTGGTTACCCTTTTGTCAAATATATAGATCATAAACTGCTGGTGTTACTGTTCAAAGGTCTTTGTTGAAGTCTCCCACAAGCATACTCCAACTATAACAGTACTCTTACAGTGGAGAACACTGTAGGGTCTCACAACCCTGGCGACTACCTTTTTCGACATTAAAGACCAGTCACTCGTGAAGAAGATGCAGCCAATGGAACTGAAAAGCATGTTCAGTTCGTAATAGAGATGTCTTTGCCCTTGCCTATTCCTCTGGAATAAACAGTGCAGGCCATATTGCATGATGACTTTTTAGAAATGGAAGTGACACGCACTGGATGCTGGTCCTCCTTGAGGCGACACCTGGCTCAAAGGAATCCAAAAAAAAGGCGGGTATAGGAATTGTTCCATCATGTATGACATGAAGTGGTCATTGATCATCACCAAATCCATACAAGCTGAGCAAGGTGAAAGCGAATGCAGACTTTAGCAGTCTTCTCGATGGACATCACATGTTAGCCGTAGTCAACGATTTCTCAAAATACTTGAAGATTAGGACTGTCAACATCACCTCTGCCAACGAGATGATACTGAAACTAGAAACGATAACAGCAACCTCAAGAAGATCCGAACTTACAGTGAACCACCCTTCGAGGGTCAAGAAATAGCAGAGTCCCTACCTTCCCTATTAGTCAAACACATCAACATAACTCCCTGGTGGGCGTAGGCCGGTGCAGAAGTAGAGCACTATGTGCACCATAACTACTATGATCCACAATGCCAGAGCCCTATTAGAAGCTTGAGCGGTCCGACCACTCATTCCTACAGGAGTACTGCCAAACTCCTAACAGGACTATCAGACAACCCAGGAGCTAGGCCAGCATAGGTAGACCTGTCCAAGAGACTATAACACACTATTACTGGTGGGCCATAAGGGTTATAGACTGTGACTGAGTCACCCAGCGTTGACCCCGGACTAATTAATTTGCGAGTCGCAAACAACAAGCACAAGGTCACACCCTGCAAATGAGTCATTCAGTACTCTTAAGAGAGAGATATCCAGGTGGCAAGTTACAATTACCGTTCATGCCCCTACAATGGCATGTGACACAGATAAAAGGGAATGCTCAGAGGGGTGTGGAAAAGGTAACACGGAACTCATTCTTAAAGCGACTGACCATTCCTAAGCTTAGGGCCAAGTGAAAAGACGAAGAGTGGGGTCCCGGCATGTCCAACAGCCAAGAAGAGTTGCTCCCACTACAACAGGAGGTATGGAATCATTGGAAGCAGAAGAATTGTGAGTTGAAAGTCAGTTAGGACTATGAACACAAATGGCAGGAGAGAGTTCCCCAGCAGGTGGTGGTGCTCCCTCCCACATGTGAATGGGACCCCACCCACAATACCACTTCCATACAAATACCATGCCTTCTTGGAGGTATCGAGTCTATGGGGTGTGATGCATTATTCTGCCAGATAATATACCCTCTAAGAATAAACCAACCCAGCCTCTACAGTCTTTCAAACAAATATCACAAGGTGAATTTATGGATTTGGCAAAGCAGACAGACCTTCCGGTTGCGCTTCTGACCCTTGCCCACCACACATCTTCAAGAACATTCTTTTATCCATTTCTGCTGACAAAACCTGTAAGAAGAATCATCAACAACTCTTTAACTACAGGAACTTTTCCTGTAGACCTGAACAAGGCATACATACAACCGTTATTAAAGAAAAGAACCTAGACCCTCAAGACCCCAACAACTACAGACTAATCACAAATGGACCTTTGATGGGGAAACTCATAGAAAGAGCAGCATTTACCCAGATGTCACAATTCATTGAAGACAATTCTATACTTTCAGACTTCCAAACTGGATTCCGCCCAGGAAGAGGCACTGAATCGGCACTCATAGCAATCTGGGATGATCTTAAAAACACAGTCGACCGCAATGGAGTTGCTGCACTACTTCTCTTGGACCTCTCAGCTGCCTTTGATACGGTTGACCATGACACCCTAATTCAAAGACTCCACGAAGCAGGCAAAGAAGGAACTGCTCTCGACTGGATTACAAACTACCTTCAAAAAAGAACTAATATCTATTCTCCCCCTTTTCATCCAAACCCTACCTCACAAAAGCAGGGGTCCCCCAAGGATCAATCATCTCACCTTTGCTTTTCAACATCTACATGATATCATTACCGAACTGATCAATGATTTTCATCTCACATGCTACAACTATGCAGATGACACATAAATACTACTTAAATTAGAATGCCCAAAAAACACTGAAAACTCACTAATCTTCAGGTGCCTCACAGCCGTTGATCAGTGGATGACTTGGAGCCATCTCAAACTAAATGCCTCCAAAACAGAAATCCTCATATGTGGTGACTGGAAAAATTATGACCCACTATGCGCCTGAGCTGACAATCTCGGACCACCTACTCCATTATCCAAGGAAGTTAAAAACCTTGAAATCACCATGGGCTCCAAGTTAACAATGAATGCCTAAGTGGACAAATTAGCACGAACAAGCTTCATAACCTTGAAGACTATGATGCATCTTCCCCCACCTCGGATTTCCACACAAGGTGCAAGCTACTATCTCGCTTGTACTATCCAAACTGGATTATGCCAATGGCTTATGCAATGGCTTATGCCAATGGATTATGCAAATGCCAATGGCCTCTACCATGGATCATCTCTATCTATTATGAAAAAACTACAACATATTCAGAACTGCGCTGCCAGGCTACTATACCATGTAAAGCCACAAGCCCACATCTCACTTGCCTTGAGAGCACTACACTGGTTACCCGTTACAGAAGATGCACCTTCAAGCTGCTTTGTATCACCCACAAAGCTATACATGGAACAGGACCGCTTTTTATCAGAAACAAAATAACCAAATACATTCAACAAAGAAACCTCCACCCAAGATTGGCACCCCGCCTTAGAACACCACCATACAAGAAAAAGAATATAGGTGGTACATCCTTCTCCGTTCAAGCAGCCAAACTATGGAATTCATTACCCCCAACTATAAGAGCCACAGATAACTTTCTTGTCTTCTGAAAACTACTCAAGAGTTGGCTCTTTCCTTCATAACCACCATATTCAAACAGCTATGGACTGCATATGCATATGTTGATAAATATTTAATGGATTATGTGTATATTCTAGTTATATATAGTTCTTTAGAAAATATGTATTGCTACTATATCAACAATAAACTACACAAATACTCTTTAAACCGTTTTAACTAATGTATATTTACTAATGGTTTAAATATGTACGTGCATATGTGTGTGTATTCATGTGTATATGTGTGTGTATATATATATATATATATGTGTGATTCTATGCTTAACGTGTTCATAGGTTATTGCATAGCTCCTAGATAAGTTGTTATATTATATACTTATAAATCACTGCTCTCATTTTATATCACACATTTTATATCACACTTTGCCTACCCATCACCATGTCATGTCTCTATCAATCTATTCTCCAGTCCCACTCTCACTCATCCCAAATCCATTCTACTACATTCATCTCCTAAATAACCCTACCTAATCTCTTCCCTCCTCGTCCACATCTAACTCACCCAAACCTCACTTTACTACCATGATCTCCTAAATAACCCTACTAAATTATCCCTCATTTATCTCACCTTTAACTCATCCAAAACCCCTCCTACTACTATGATCTCCCTAACCATTTCCACAGATTCTTTCCTCCTCCATCACCCCTTTATTCATCCCAAGCCTAAATCCTATTACCATGAACTCCAAATTAACACTTCTTGATTCTTCCCTCATCCACCTCTCCATTACTCTAGTCAATCCAACTAACAAACTCACATATCCACGGCTCAAATTAACTCATAATACTACTAAAACTGTACTCTTATTTACCTATACTAATCCACCACTAATTCCTTTCGCGTTCCAGAGTAGTGTGCTACTCGCCAAAAAGCGATTCGACACCTCGTAAGGGGTAGTAAGCACTATATAAATACTATTACAATACAATACAATACAATATGCATGCTTTTATCTGTCCAAGTTCACTGTGTTTGTTTTGCGATAAGGGAGGAATGTAGTGTTTGCGCATGCACATTGCACTTATTGTCTGGGCCGAGACCTGGGCATCCTGGCCAGCATCTCATCAGTTTTGCAAAGATCACTGTGGCTCCAGGTGATGCCAGTGATGGTAGTAAATGGGGCATTCCCATGTGAGCCTATGCAGTTCTTCAGCAAGCATGCAGCGCAGGGCCTACGTACAATGCAACTTAAGTATTTGACAACCTTCTCAGAAGCATTAAGGCTGCTTGGAACTGCCTCCTCTGTTCCTACTGAGTGCTTCACTATGGTGATGGAAAGACAATTGCCTGAATTGCTGGACATTTTATAGAGAGAGGTGCAGCACCTACCACAAATGATGTACTGTTTGTCCTCCAGTAAAGCGCCTAGGTGGCACCTACTGGAGGCACCGTCATGGCAGTTTTATACACTCTTCATTGCCGGGATATGGTGCTACAACACTGTTCACTAACAACAGAATCATGTATGAGGATGTCTGCCGACAATGCCTCCTCTTTTCTGACCACAGCCTGGATCCTTAGGCAAGAAGAGAGAACTATTACCTCGGAAACTAGAAAAATGTAGGCTTCCCTAGGTCCAACCGTTAAAGGAATATGTTACTTACCCAGTAAGCATCTGTTCAAGGCATGCAGTGCTGCAAATTCACATGCTCTGCAAACTCCTGCTATCCAGTGTTGGGTCCAGAGTTGTGCAAGTTGTTTTTCTTTAAATAAGTCTTTTGAGTCACAAGGACGGATGACTCTTCTCTGTAATATAGCACATGGGCATAGACTCCAGTGTTAGATTGTTTTCCCAGAGGTGGGTGAGAAAGGAGTGCAAAGTATGTGTAAGTAATGGGATGACCACTCTAAATGTAAATGTAAATGTATAATGTAACAACAACAGCCACAGGCGTCCGGGGAGGATGGAGGGCGCATGTGATTCTACAGCACTACATGCCACGAACAGAAGCTTAAAGGTTAAGTAACATATTCCATTCAATGGCATGTGTGGCTGTAGATATATATGCTCTGCATACACTGTAAAGCAACCCCTCCTTAGAAGCAGTGGCCATCCTGTGGGAGTTGCAATATTTTGTAAAGGGGTACATAGCACTGCCTGTTCTACCCTGGCTTGTTGGCATGCTAGAACATCTACACAGTAGTGTTTGGTGAAAGTGCGTGGTATGGACAATGTAGTTGCCCTACAAATGTAAGCTATGATGATATTTCCAAGAATGGCCATTGTTGCTCCCTTTTTGCGAGTGAAGTGTGTTCTGGATGAAACGGATAAAGGTCTTTTGGCCTTAAGGTAGCAAGTTTGAACACACTTGACTATTCGTTTGGCTATGCCAGATTTGGATATTGGGTTGTTTTATGAGGCGATGAAAAGGCGACAGAGTTGTTTAAAAAGGTTATTGTTCTATCTATGAAGAACATGAGTGCTCTTTTGACATCTAGGGTATAAAGAGCTCTAGGGAAAAAATTGCCAAATCAATGGATTGGCTGATGTGAAATTGTGAGACCACCCTAGGTAGGAATTTACAATTGGTCCGAAGAACCACTTTTTCTTTATCCATCTGGAAGAACGGCTCTTCTAAGGTTAAAGCCTGGAGCTTACTAACACACCTGAGTGAGGTAATGGCAACTACAAATGCCACTTACCGCACAAGAAATTGAAGTGGGCATGAATGTAGGGGCACAAATGGGGGAACGATGAGTCTAGTAACAATTATGTTGCAGTTTCAGGGGGGTGCTGGAAGAACCCTGGTGTAATAACTCTTTTGAGTCCTTCCATGATGGCTTTGATGACTGGAATTTTGAAAAGTGAGAGATGCTGCCTATTTTGGAGGTAGGCAGCCATTGCAGCAAGGTGTAGCCGTATGGAAGAATATGCTAAATGTGCCTTTTGTAAGTGAAGCAGGTAGCAGACAATGGCTTGTACCGTGGCTTTTAAAGGATCAATTTGTTTGGATTGGCAGTAGCAAATTAAGCACTTCCATTTTGCTTTAAACAGGCTCTAGTGGTGAGTCTGCGTGCATCCTTGAGAATATCCATACATAATGGTGTGAAGTCAAGGAAGCCAAACTCTATAACCTCTGGAGCCAAATTGCTAGGTTGAGTTTTCTCAGTTCTGGGTGTCCGATTTGTCCTTTATTTCGAGTGAGAAGGTCTGGAGTGTTGGGGAGCTTCTGGTGTAGAAATACAAAGAGTTCTAGGAGTGTTGTGAACCAAGGTTGACACACTTGTGAGGGAGCTACTAAGATCATTTTAAGAGAAGTTTGCCTGAGCTTTCAAACCACAAAGGGAAGAAGTGGGGGAGGCGGAAAAGCATAGGCAAAAATCCCCGACAAACTCGCCTATAATGTGTTTCCCCTGGGTAGTGGGTGTGGGTACCTGGAAGCTAAGTTTGAGCATTTAAAATTTTTCTGCTGGGGTGAAAAGGTTGATCTTAGGAAATCCCCACATTTGGAAGTATGGTAAGAGGACTTGTGGGTGGAATTCCCAGTCGTGGACTTGTTGCTGCATCCTGCTGAGTAGGTCTGCAAAGTAGTTGTCTGTTCCCGGAAGGTATCCCGCTAACAAGTGAATGTTGTGATGAAGAGCCCACTTCCATACGGTATGAGACATGTATGATAGTTGCCAAGACCGTGTTCCCCCTTCCCCCTGTTCTTGTAGCTAATACATGACTATCATACTTTCCGTCCGGACTAAGACAACCTTGTGAGACAAGTGAGAAAGGAAAGCTTTTAGTGCCAGGTAGACCACCTGAACCTCTAGGTAGTTTATGTGGAGAGATTGATGCCTGGCATCCCGAAGGTCTTGTAGGTGAGCGTCCCAACCCTTCTGTGATGCACCCGTGGTGAGGGTGACGTGGGGAGCAAGGTTCCAGAAAAGGTTGCCCTTTCAACAAGTTGAGTGTTCTCCACCATTGCAGAGAACGGGGAGTATGGCGGACTATCAACACTAGATCTTCCAATTGATCCTGTGACTGAGACCACTGACGAGCTAGACAATGCTGTAGGGGAAGCATGGGTAACCTTGCATGGGGGACTAGGGCAATGCAGGATGCCAGCATTCCTAGCAGTAGCTTAACCACCCTCACTGTGAGTGTTCGGTTTGTTTGGAACTGGGGTAAGGTTGCCTGAAAGTTCTGAATCCAAGCGGATTGGGGTAGGCTAACCCTAACTGAGTGTTTAGGATTGCACCCAAGTGAGGTGGAACCTGTAGAGGGAGGTGAGACTTGGGATGTTGATAGTAAACCCCAGGCTATGAAGTAGATCTGTTGTCATCTGAGTGTATTGTTAACACTGCTGATGAGTACTGGCTTGATAAGTCAAACGTCTAAATAGGGGAATACGTGAACATTTTATCATATGTGCTGCGACTATCGCCAGGCATTTGGTGAACACTAGAGGTGCGGTAGTCACACCGAAAGGAAGAAGTCTGAACTGATAATGTTTGCATGCTATCACAAATCATACGCATTTGCGGTGAGCAGGGTGTATCAATATGTGGAAATAAGCGTACTTAGGTCTAATATTGCCATAAAGTCACCCTGTAGAAGAAGCAGAATGACATCCTGTAAGGTGACTATATGGAAGTGTTCTGATAGGATGTAATTGTTTAGAGGTCTGAGATCTAAGAGTATAAGGACTATACCCCTGGGCTATGCTGTTTAAGTGGAACAGGTCGTATGGCCCATTATGGAGAAGTGTTTCGGTCTTCCTGCTTGTGTAGGGTTTGTAGTATACTGCGATAACTTACAAGCAGGAATGTAGTCTTTTGTAATGAGCTCCAGACAATAGTCATGTTGGATAATGGCTAACACCCATTTGTCTGTAGTGATGGTATGCCAGATATGGGGGGATGGGGGCAGCGAATAGAAGTGTTGGTGATGGTCTTCCCCACTATAACTATTTGTTGGCCCTTTTTCCTGTGTTCTTCATGGAAGTACTGGAGGATCTCCTCCATTTCATCCCAGTGGGCTCGGTCATAACAGGCCAAAAGAGCCTGAGAATAGGCGATACGCAAATGGTTGGCAGCCTGCGCTGCAACCTTCTTTCCTGCAGCATACATCACTGGTTTGCCTTTTCTGGGGGTGGGGTATCCACAGTAGCCTGAGAATTGGCCCTTTGGCGAGCATTAGTGGCTACAATGGAGTCTGATGGCACTTGACTCCGAATAAACAAAGGGTCTGATGGTGCTGCCATACATTTTGTGTCTAACCTAGGTGTGATGATTCTGCACGTCTCATCACGTTGCGTAGGTTCTCATTATCCTAATAAGACTACTGGATTCGGGCGGCAGAACCACTGGTACTGCGGGGGACCAAGTTTGATCTGCAACATGTGACGCATGGCGCTTAATCCAGGTTTGTTCCGGCTAACTACCAGTGCCTCATCTCCACCCAAGAGCAGGGATGATTGGGGCAACTGGGCGCATGACATACTGGACTCCTCAGAGGAATCGTGGTCACTCAGATCTCATCCGCTTCTCTCAGTTACATTAGTCTCACATATGCAAGGACAATCAGAGGCAGAGTGAAGTTCAATAAGACTTTATTGAAGTAATGGCATCTTAGATAATAAAGCATGTATTGCAATAACTAGGACGATGAAGCACAATAAGACTAAAATCGTGACAAGGAGAGTAAAACACAAGAATAATGCTACCATAATGTCACTAAGGTTTGTAGGGATAGTTCCTACCTAAGCTATGTTAGAGCACAGCGTTATAAGCTCTAATTCTGCCTTTCAGGTTCCCCCTGAGAAAACAACATCCCTCATACCTGAGCAAGAGGCCTGTAGTCTACATAAGCAGCTGTGGCGAAGCAATCGGTAATCAGCATACAGTCATGGTTATGAGGCTGGAATCTCCCTCTAACGTACATGATTCAAAGTAGTGTTTTTATAATAAAACATCTGATGTTCCAGGAAAGGATACCCACATAAGAGTGTGTATGTTTCTGTGAACATTGGAGACAAAGCGTATCACTTTTGCCGGCAACCTATCTTCCTGCTGCCGTGAGAAAAGCACAGAGTGAGAGAAATGTCTTGTTTAAGAACGCAGTGCTGATCTAGGTGAAGAACTGCTAGACAGAGAAAATAAACAAGACCGCAAACATGGCTAATGTTAAAATAATAAAAACGAACCTGAATAAAATATATCTAGGTTAAAGTGCACAGCAATAGGTACACAACAATCATGCTTGGTAACATGGACAGGTATTGTGGGTCTTTTTAGGATAGACGCTAACAAGTTGCATAGGAAATCCTGTTAAAGAGGTTCTTTATGCCGCTCTTCGTTGTGGAAGGCTGCCGTTCTGGCAATGAACTCCTGGAAGGAGGTTGTATCCTTAGGAAGGGAAGGAAGAGCAAGTTACTTACCTTCGGTAACGCTTTTTCTGGTGGACACATTAGCTACCTGTGGATTCCTCACCTAATGAATTCTCCCCATGCGCAGCATTCGATGGAAACCTCTCTCTAGCTCTGCACGTCGGCGAGGACATCACAATTGCCCGACTCCACGCGGCTCCGTGTGACGTCATCGTGGCAATAAGAGGTCCACGCCGCCGTGCTGACGTCAGTTCACGCCATTTTTGACGTGCCTTTGAAACATATAAAGAACAATCGACAATCTACACCCTTTAAGATTAAAAAGATTTTTTTTTAATAGAAAATCTTCATCTAAAAATCTTTACACAATTCTTTAAAAAAGGGCACATACCAACATGAAGGGTTTTCAAACTTGAAAATAACTTGAAATAGAACTATAAACATATGTAGAAACCTTGAAACTAAAGCACTGAAGTGCACACCCAAGGCGATCCTGGTATGACCAGACAGACAACGGGGAGGTGGGAGGGACCGTGAGGAATCCACAGGTAGCTAATGTATCCACCAGAAAAAGCGTTACCGAAGGGAAGTAACTTGCTCTTCTGATGGATACAACTACCTGTGGATTCCTCACCTAATGAATAGAGTCCCAAAGCAGTACCACCTCGGAGGAGGGTGTCCGTCTGGTCAAACCAGGAAATCCTGCAGCACCGAACGCGCAAAATGGCCATCCCTCCGCACCTCCACATCCAAACAATAATGCTTCACAAAGGTGTGGAGGGAAGACCAAGTCGCAGCCTTGCAGATGTCCACCATCGGAACACCCCTGGCCAAAGCCGATGAGGTGGACTTGACCCTGGTGGAATGAGCCCTGATCCCCTCAGGAGGATCCTTCTTTGCCAAAGAGTAACATATTTTAATACAAAGAACGACCCACCTGGAGAGCGTTCTCTTGTGGGCGGCCTTCCCCTTCCTCTTCCCCACGTATCCGATAAAGAGTTGTTCATCCAACCGGAACTCTCTCGTCCTGTCGACATAAAAACTAACAGCCCTCTTAGGGTCCATACGATGGAGTCTTTCCTCCTCCTTAGATGGATGCGGAGGAGGGTAGAACGTCGAGAGAGTTATTGACTGTCCCAAGTGAAATGGAGACACCACCTTGGGGAGGAAAGCCGCCCTGGTCCTCAAAACCACCTTGTCCTTATAAAAAGTGGTGAAAGGCGGGTGAGCAGAAAGAGCCTGCAGTTCGCTAACACGTCTAGCCGACGTGATGGCCACCAAAAACACAGTCTTGAAAAACAAGTATCTTAATGGGCAGGAATGAAGTGGCTGAAAGGGGGAGCCCATCAAAAAAGTTAATTCAAGTCCCACAGCGGCATAAAAAAAGGCCTGGGAGGAAATGTATTAGTAAGCCCCTTCAAAAATCGAACAACCAAAGGAGATTTGAATAGAGAGGGCTGATCTGGAAGATATAAAAAAGCCGAAAGGTCCGAAAGATAGCCCTTAACCGTGGCCATAGCACAACCACGGTGGGCCAATGACCATGCAAACAATAAAATATCAGAAAAATGGGCATTTAAGGGGATCAATTTTCTTCCCTCCACACCAACGAACAAAATTAGCCCACCTACTTGCATAGACCGACTTGGTGGAGTGTCGCCTGGCCGATAAAAGAACGTCCACCACCTCCGGTGGGAGAGAAAAGGAACTCAGGTTGCCCCGTTCAATCTCCAGGCATGAAGGTGCAGGCTCTGGGGGTGTAGAACCTGCCTCTGCGACTGCGAGAGGTGGTCTGCCCTGACAGGGAGACGGAGCGGCGGGTACAGTGAGTCGGGGAAGGTCTGCATACCACACCCTTCGTGGCCAATCCAGAGCTATCAGAATGACTTGGGCCCGGTCTTGGTGAATCTTCCTCAAAACCCGAGGAATCAAGGGTATGGGAGGAAACGAGTAAAGCAACTGGTCGCACCAGGACACCTGAAACGCGTCCCCCAACGCTCCTTGCATCGGATACTGAAGGCTGCAGAACGACGGACAATGCGCGTTCTCTCGAGTGGCAAAGAGGTCTATACGGGAAAACCCCACATCCGAAAGATGTAAAGAACTAGATTCGGATGCAGACGCCACTCGTGGTCGTCCGAGAAGAAGCAACTGAGTTTGTCTGCCGGACGTTTTTGACCCCGGCCAAATGGTTTGCCACTACACAAAGCCGATGGTCCTGAGCCCAGGACCAGAGTCGCAGAGCCTCTCTGCAAAGAAGGTACGACCCTACACCCCCCAATTTGTTGATATACCACATCGCGGTCGTGTTGTCCGTCAGAATCTGAACTGACTGACCGCGAAGGGAAGGGAGGAAGGCCTTGAGGGCCAAACGAATCGCCAGCAGATTGATATGAAACCTCTGCTCTACTGGAGACCAATGACCCTTGATCTCCAGATCCTTCAGATGAGCTCCCCACCCTAAAGTGGAAGCATCCGTTATCACCATGGCCACCGGAGTTGGCTGCGAGAACGGCTTCCCTTGAGAAAGGTTGCCTTCCACAGCCCACCATCGAAGATCCGCTGCTGTGTCTCTGGAGATCCTTATCGATACCCCGAGATCTCCTCTGTGTTGGAACCACTGCTTGTGGAGGCACCACTGAAGAGCCCTCATATGCCAGCATGCATGCGTGACCAACAGAATGCAAGAAGCGACCAGACCGAGCAAACGAAGGACCTTGAGGACCGGAACTACTGCTACTTCTTGAAACATTGGAACCAACGCCTGAATGTCCCGTATCCGCTGTGGCGGAGGAAAGGCTCAATTCAATGTCGTGTCCAGTAGACGTTGAGAGGGCTCTAGGTGAGACTTGGGCACATTTATTGAAAAACCCAGACTGAACAACAACTGGGTTGTCAGCTGCAGATGATGCAACACAAGCCCCGGAGACTCGACTTTGATCAACCAATCGTCCAGGTAAGGGAATACTGCTACTCCCTTCCTCCTGAGGTGTGCTGCAACAACCGCCATCACCTTCGTGAAGACTCTTGGTGCGGAAGTAAGACCAAAAGGAAGGCCCGCAAACTGGTAGTACTGCGATCCTACCACAAACCGGAGATACTTCCTGTGCGACTTGAGAATGGGAATGTGAAAAATAAGCATCCTGCAAGTCGACCGACACCATCCAATCCTCCTTGTCCAACGCCAAACGCACCTGTGATAGAGTCAGCATTTTGAATTTCTCCTGTTTGAGGAACCAATTCAAAATCCTCAGGTCCAAAATAGGCCTCAGACGACCATCCTTCTTGGGGATCAGGAAGTACCTGGAATAACACCCCTGACCCCTTTCTTGTTCTGGAACCAACTCCACTGCACCCTTCAATAAAAGGGAGAGAACCTCCTGTTGTAACAGCAGGAGATGATCTTCTGAACAAAAGGAAGGACGGGGAGGTAAGGGAGGAGGAATCTCCCGAAAGGGAAGGGCGTAACCTCTTCTCACCAAACTGATGACCCAAGAGTCTGTTGTTATGGACTCCCATATGGGGAGAAAAAGTGAAAGCCCTCCCCCTAACGGAGAGGTATGAGCAACAATGGCAAGAGGACTAGGGCTGCTTTCCTTGAGGTAACCCCCCAGAGGAAGAGGAAGGGTGCTGCTGCTGGGTGGCACCTCTTGTGCGGACTCTACCCCGCCCCCTGTATGAACGATAAGGGAGGCTGGATGACTGCTGTCCCGGCTGTTGTGATCTCCCACGAAAGAAAGCACCTCTTCCAAAAACACGCAGCCGTCTAAAAGATCGAAATGGGGTAGAAGCAGCCTGCAGACCCAAAGATCTAGCTGTGGCTCTACATTCTTTAAAGCACTCTAGCGCAGAGTCCGCCTTTGAACCAAACAGTTTTGCCCCATCCTAGGGCAGATCCAGCAACGAAGATTGGACGTCTGCCGAAAATCCGGAACTGCGTAACCACGCATGCCGTTTGGAGGCAACGGAAGTCCCCATGGCTCTTGCAATAGAGTCCGTGGTATCCAGCCCTGTCTGAATAACCTGCGTAGCCGCCGCCTGAGCGTCCGAAAGAAGACTACGCAAGTCCTGGGGCATGTCCGGAAGCACAGTCTTCGTCGCATCCACTATGGCATGGATATACCTGCCCAGAATACACGTTGCATTGGCAGATTTTAGAGCTATGCTGCAAGAAGAAAACACCTTCCTGGCCGATTGGTCCATCCGCTTGGATTCCCGGTCTGATGGTACTCCCGGAAACGAACCAGGGGCCGACCTCGAAGAACAGGATGCTTGCACCACCAAGCTCTCAGGTGAAGGGTGTTTAGACAAAAACTCCCTGTCCCCAGGTGCAGATCTATAACGCCTGGCCACCGACCTACTAACAGACGAAGAGGAAACAGGCTTCTTCCAAACCTCTTCGATCGGATCCATCAGGGCTTCATTAAATGGAAGATGAGGATCCGCCATGGCTGTAGCAGGATGTAGAACCTCAGTCAAAAGGTTGGTCTTCACCTGTGCCGTCGGTAAAGGAAGATCAAGAAATGCTGCGGCCTTCCTAATAACAGAGTGGTAAGAGGCTGCCTCCTCTGTATATTCACCAGGAGAGGCCAAGTCATACTCTGGAGAGGTATCAAGACCACTTGCTGTGTCCAACCCAGGGAAGTCACCCTG
Organism: Pleurodeles waltl; assembly: GCF_031143425.1. Taxonomy (NCBI): domain Eukaryota; kingdom Metazoa; phylum Chordata; class Amphibia; order Caudata; family Salamandridae; genus Pleurodeles; species Pleurodeles waltl. Next base: position 72,122,752 of record NC_090450.1, on the reverse strand, counting down.
GGGATCAGTGATCTCCCCTTCTTCGAGGAATTGCTGCTGATATTCCCTCTCCTCTAAAAGTCTAAGGGCCTTTCGACGTGACCTCAACTTTGCCTCGAGCCCCGGCGTCGACATGGAGCGGAGCGGATGGATCCATCGGCGCCATGGAGAAGGCACCCGCATCCGATGCCGACATCCAACCTCTCGGCTCAATCACCTCCGACACCGGCGTCGAAGGTCTCACTTTCGACATCGAGGGCTGCACTGTCGGCACAGGGGCCTGACTCGAATCTCCAGCCGAACAAAATGGCATAAACGGCATCTGTCTATATGGAGCCGGAACGCCGAGATTGAAAGTCAGGGGACCAGTGGGGCCAGCCGGCGCACCACCTCCCGGAGCCATATTTTGAAAAATCTGAAACATGGCATTAAGGAATGCCGCAGGATCCGTACCCGGAGCCGGGAACGGAGGATAAGCCTGTGGAGCCGGTGCCGGCACCGGGCTGGACTCTTCAGGCTCAGGATGCACTGGCGAAGCCAGATGACTTTGAGGCTCCACGACTTCAAAGACTGACGGCGCCGGGGACGTCTGCGGCGTCACAGGTTGAAGGGACACCGTCGGACTCACTTCCCAAGACTTGCGGCGCCGGGACGATGGAGACCTCGACGCCGACCGACTTCTGGACCGACGTCAGGAGTCACGATGACGTCGCATCTTATGGGAAGACTTACCAGAAGAGGACCGATGGTGCCGCTTCCTCTCCTTCTTGGACCTCGCCAAGAAAAGCTTTGCCTCGCGTTCCTTCAATGCCTTAGGATTCATCTTTTGTCAGGATCCGCATTCTTGGACGTCGTGATCGGAACTGAGGCACCAAAGACAATCATTGTGCGGATCAGTCACAGACATGCGACCTCCACATTCCCTGCAGGGCTTGAAACCCACTTTTTTGGAGCCGACATCCTGGAAATATACAAAGTATCCCTTCCGAAGAGCGAACGATACAGGTAACAGAAAAGTAACCGTTATCGAAGGCACGGAAAAAAGGAAACGGACGTCAGCACGGCGGCGAGGACCTCTTATTGCCACAATGACGTCACACGGAGCCACGTGGAGTCAGGCAATTGTGACGTCCTCGCCGACGTGCAGAGCTAGAGAGAAGTTTCCGTTGAATGCTGCGCATGGGGAGAATTCATTAGGTGAGGAATCCACAGGTAGTTGTATCCATCAGAAGGGCTGGGTACAAGTCTGGATCATTTGGTGTAGTGGGATCCGTGTCATACATTTCCCATGGGTGAGGATCCCTTAACTGCCCCCCAACACACCAGTGTCGGACTGAGATTACCCCTGAGGTGGAGTGTCAAGTGGATCATGTTGTGGTGTCAGCGGCTGAAGAGAATGAGGAGGGGATGGGGGCAGTGGTTAGGGTGTTTGAGGGGGAGGTGGATGACAGGCAGGGTTAGTAGCCTTGTCCTTTGGTTTATTCCTGGAAGGAAGGGGAACATAAAATGCCTCCTCAAATGAAAACAAGTTACTTACCTGTAACTGTAGTTCTCCAGTATTGGAATCTTTCATAGATTCACATGCTTGAATCATTCCCAGTCGTCGAGATGGGAGTCCCGGTATAATTTTCATAAGTAATGTTAAGACATATTGAAGAGAAAAAAGGCCCTAGGCCTCTTCAATTTGATAGTCTATCAGAGTCATTATGTAAAAAGGACCAAACTTGATCCTCCACCAATCAGGCGACAGCACCCTTCAGAACCTCCTGAGAGAAGCTCTAGCACCTCAGATTTTCAACGCACAAGTGCGTATATTACTATGAGTATATGTACTGCTAGACAGAAAGAGGTGAAGTGAGCTTCTCCGGGGAGGTGGGTGGGTCGGTTGTGAATCTATGAAAGATTCCAATACTGGAGAACTACAGTTACAGGTAAGTAACTTGTTTTCTTACTCCAGTATTGGAACTTTCATAGATTCACATGCTTGAATCAGAGTAGCAAGCAATAACTATGCACATTGAAAAATGACAACTCCCTTGATAAACAGGTTATCTTATGCCACAAAACCTTATCATCATCATGTATAAATTAATGAAGCATATAGTTATACTGACATCGGTCTCTCTATATCTACATATACATATCTACACATCTATGTATACACACACATATATATATATATATATATATATATATATATATATATAACCATATAAGTATCTTCTTATCTCTAATATAAATAGGAATATTCCTATGAAGATACATGATGAAATTTGAATAACAAACCATATATAACCATATAAGAATCTTCTTATCTCTAATATAAATAGGAATATTCCTATGAAGATACATGATGAAATTTGAATAACAAACCAGTATTGTATTATTTTTAGATACATTTTTTAATGTGCATACCTTTTCTAGGATGGAGGGATGTAGGAGAAGTGGCTCACCTTCACCTGAAGAGATTCCTGAGAACCGCTTGGCCCACTGCTACCTCTCCATGCGAGAGGGACTCCAAGCAATAGTGTTTAGTAAAGGTATGGCAGCTCTTCCATGTTGCTGCCCTACATATGTCTTGTAGTGGCACTCCGGCAAACAGTGCCGTTGACGACAAGACCTTTCTCGTCGAGTGAGCATGCACAGATGACTGCAAAGGTTTGCCCGCTGCTAGATGACAGAAGCGAATAGCAGAGGCGATCCATCTTGAAATACTCTGCTTGGATAGTGGGTACCCCTTCCTAGGGGCACTGTACGCCACAAATAGCGGATTAGAGCGCCGAAACGCTTTTGTCCTGTCCAAATAAAATTGAACGCATCTTTTCACATCTAGAGAATGTAATGCTCTCTCCGCTGGCGTAGATGGACGAGGGAAAAAAGACTTGAAAACCAGAGGTTCGTTAATGTGAAAGTCTGACGGAACTTTAGGAATAAAATGCGGGTTAGTGCGCATTAGTAGTCTATCTTGTTTCAACTGTAGGAAAGGCTCTTGGATGGAGAGCGTTTGTACCTCACTGACCCGCCTAGCTGATGTAAGGGCTATTAACAAGGCGACCTTCCACGATAAATGCTTGAGGGACGCACGGTGGATTGGCTCAAAAGGATGCTTCATCAGTTGCGCCAAAACAATGTTCAGGTTCCACGAAGGAGGTGGAGGTCTGAAAGGAGGGTAAACCCTGAATAATCCTTTTAAAAATCTTTTAATCAGCCGAGAAGAGAAGAGCGAGGGTGTGTCATCCGAACGCCTGTATGCAGCTATGGCTGTTACATGAACTTTAATGGACGAATGTGCCAGGCCAGATCGAGCTAACTCTAAGAGATAAGGCAAAATCTTTTCTGGTGGTGAAAGAAACGGGTCGATTTGACACTGATGACACCAGGTACAGAATCTCTTCCATTTACACTGATACGCCTTGTTCGTGCTATCCGCTCTGGCCTGTGACAAAATATCTCTGCAGTCCTGCGGGATATTCAAATGCGCAAATTCTCTGTGGTGAGGAGCCATGCCGCTAACCGCATTGACTGCGGATCGGGGTGTCGAACTTGGCCGTTGTTCATTGTTAGTAGATGAGGTAACGGCTCCAGCGGAATATGAGGCTTGACTGAGAGAATGAGGAGCTCTGTGAACCAATGTTGGCGCGGCCAGTACGGGGCTATCAGTATGAGAGTGCACGGTTCTGTTCTCATCTTCGTGAGGACCCTTGGGATCAACGGAATGGGAGGAAAGGCGTAAGCAAAGACGTCGGACCAGACTATCGAAAACGCATTCCCCCAAGATCCCTTTTGGTGATGCCAGCTTGCGAAGAACTGGCATTTGGCGTTGGTCTTCTTCGCAAACAGATCCACTGTTGGTGTTCCCCACTGAGAAAAAATCTGGGTGAGTATCGTCTGGTCTAGTTCCCACTCGTGGCAGTCTGATTTCTGCCTGCTGAGTGCATCCGCTGCCTTGTTGTTTATTCCCGGCAAGTGCACCGCCGATATTGTGACGCCTTGCTGCGAGGCCCAGTGCCAGATCGCTTGGGCTTCCCTGGAGAGGGTGAGAGATCTTGTACCTCCTTGTTTGTTGAGATAGTGCATCGTAGTAGTGTTGTCCGTTCTTATCACCACTCGCGATCCCTGGATTCTTGGGAGAAACGCTTGTAAGGCGAGGTTCACTGCCCTGAGTTCTAGCCAACTGATATGTCTTGATGTCAGATGAGTTGGCCATTTGCCACGTATCTTCAAGTCCTGTAATACTGCGCCCCAGCCTTCCAGTGAGGCATCTGTTGTTATGGTCCACGGGGCTGGTTGTTGAAGAAACGAGAGGCCGATAGAGAGATGATGCTTTTGAGACCACCACTTGAGGGTTTTGAGCATTGTCGGAGTAATTTGTATCTGGTCTTCGAAAGTTCCTGATACTTGAAGCCATTGACGGTTTAGCTGCTCCTGCAAGGGGCGCATCTTTAGCCGACACAAAGGGATCAGAGGTATGCATGAAGACATCATGCCCAATAGAGATTTGAAGAGACGGACTGTAACCTTTTGTCTTCTTTGTATGAAACTTCCTAGGGTTAGTAACCTTTGTTGTCTCTCTACCGTGGGACATGCGATGCCGGAGTCCGTGTTCAGTTCCGCTCCCAGAAAAGTAATACTGCGGCCTGGTAGAGGGTTGGACTTCTCCCAGTTGATTGTGAATCCGAGATTGGTCAGCAAGGAAACGCACCTTCTTGTTGACTTGTGTGTTCTCGTGTAAGTCTTTGCCTTTATTAACCAGTCGTCTAAGTATGGAAAGACCTGGTGCTTTCTTCTCCTGAGAAAGGCTGCCACCGGTGCTAGGCACTTGGTAAATATTCTTGGGGCTGATTTGAGCCCGAAGGGAAGGACGCGATATTGATAATGGCTGCCGGCTACGGTAAATCTAAAAAAAATTCTGTGGGCAGGGTGGATTGGTATGTGGAAGTATGCGTCCTTGAGGTCTAGTGATGACATAAAATATCCTTGATTGAGACGCAAAAGGACGTCTTGCAGACTGATCATTCGAAACGATTGCTTCTTTAGGTATACATTTAGTTGCCTTAAATCGAGGATCGGTCTCCAATCCTTCCACTTTTTTCGAATTATGAAGAACCTGGAATAAAATCCTGTTCCTTGTTGATTCCGAGGCACTTTCTCTATAGCTCCCTTGAGAAGGAGCTTGTAGACCTCTTCTTTGAGTTGTTGAGGGTATCTTGAAGGAGTCCTGCAGGGAGGGTTGGAGGGAGGTTTTTGGACAAATTCTAAAGTATGGCCCCGTTCCACTAATTGTAGGACCCACTTGTCTGACGTAATAGTTTGCCATTGACTGAGAAATAAGGAAACTCTTCCGCCCAAGGTGACAGGAGGAGGACTGGGCGTAGCCGGAGCCTCGAGGACATCAGGTTCTACGAGCTGCATCCCTAGCAGGGCGGGCTGAGCGTCCACGGCCTGCCGGCCTATTATAAGCCGGTTGAGTCGATTGTCTTTGGGAATAGTACGGCCGAAATTGTTGTGACGATGATGGGTAGGAAGAGTATCTCTGTTGTTGATACCCTCCTCTGTAAGAAGGCTGGCCACGCCCCCTAGGGCGAAAGGACGACTTCCGATATTGCAGGGTTCCTAGTGACCTTGCAGTGTCCGTGTCTGTTTCAATTGACTGTAGGGCTTCGTCCACATGTTTCCCAAATAACGCTTGGCCATCAAAGGGTAAGTCTAGGATCTTATTCTGGACTTCTGGACGAAAGGAAGTGGCTTTGAGCCAGCCCTGTCTTCTTAATACAGCAGCGCCTGCTAGCTGTCTGAAAGCAGTGGTCGCTATATCCATTGCGCAGTCTATCAGCTCTGCAGACGCGCGTTGACCCTCTTGCATCGTCTTATTTGCCTCTGATCTTACGTCTTCCGGCAGCTGAGTAATAAAGGGTGCAATATCTGCCCAAAGTTGTCTGTCATATCGAGACAAAATAGCCAAATAGTTGGCAGCTCTCAGAACTAGGCTGGCCATAGAAGAGAATCTCTTTCCTATGTTATCTAGCCTTCTACCATCCTTATCTGGGGGCGCGGAAATCGGAGCAGAAGGATTCTTTGATCTCCTTTGAGCCGCTTGAGCTACTACCGAATCTGGAGGAGGATGGCCTGTCAAGCATGCTGGGGCATCATCGGGAGCTTTGTATTTCTTGTCTAGACGTGGCAAAACTGCTATGACAGTTGCTGGACTAGTCATGACTTTAAGGCCCTCTTCCCACAAATAGTTCACCATCGGGATGGAACGCACAGACTTCTGAAAGGGCTCTTTAAAATCATAAAGGAAACAATCCGTTTGCTTCGTAGGTAGCGGTAATGCAAAACGCTTGGATGCCCTCTCTAAAAGATTATGAAAGCCTCCAATGTCTTCAGGTGGGGACTCCACCTTCGAATGAGAAGGAGAAGATGGAGCAGGAATAATATACTCGTCCCACTCTGAGTGAGTATCTATGAGCTCTCCTTCTTCTTGATCTCCATCTGAGATGTCAGTGTCCTGGGGAATTGTCATGTCTGGGGTAGCCACATCTGTGAGATGCAAAGACGTCGGTCTTTGATGTGGAGTAGAAGGACCAGAAATGGGCAATGGATGAGGTTGTTCTCCCTCTGGAGGGAACCTTCTATTGTAATCCACCAACATGGCTCTAAGGCCAGTAAGCAGGTCGGAAGGGATATACGCTCCCTGTTGATACTGCTGATGCTCCAAGGAGGCCTGGGGATCATAAGCTTCCTCAAATTCCTCCTCTTCCTGATATTTTACATTTAATTCAGAGGGGCTGTGAGCTGTCCCAAAAGGCCCATCTTCGTCCGAATCTTCATCTCCCTCCAAAAGATGTACTGGTACCAGTGAGGATACCTTACTAGGTGAAGTGTGGGTTGGAGTTAACTTTTCCGTTCTTTTTTGGTATTTTTCCCTCGTCGACGGTGTCGTAAACTGACTTTGTCGTAGACGGTGCCGTCGATGCTGGTCGCACTGTTATTTTAATAGCCGCAAGCTTCGCCGACGATTCTACCGTCGACGAAGTCGTCGTCGACGGTAAGGCTGACACTGACGTAAGCGCCGTCGACGAGGAAGAGGTGTATACGGTCGTCGACGCTGAAGTCGTCTTTGTAGTTCTCGTCGACGGTGGTGTACTCATCGACGAAGTCGCCGATGGAGCCGTGGACGACGGAACACCTGAAGTTGCTAGAGTCGTCGGCAATGCGCCCACCGACGGTGCCGTAGACGGGGAATCCGTCGACGAGGACTTTTTTCCAGTCACAGAAGATGGTTTTTTGAAAGGCACAGATGGTGGAACAGATGAGGATTTTCTGTGCCTCTCAGAACTGGAAGAATGTTTCTTTCCCTCTTTACTTGAGAGTCTAGTTGGGGAAGAGGATGGGCTGCGACCCTTATAAGACCCTGAAACAGTCTTTTTGAGGGCTTTCCTTGAGGCTTGTGAGGGAGATCTAGAGCGTGATCTTGCCCTTTTAGTTGATCTCTTGGAAGTGGAAGATTCCTCACTCTCAGAACCAGAAACTGGATCCTTCCTATGCTTCAGTTTCTGCAGCCATATTAGTAATCTGCCTTCTCTATCCTTTAAGGTTTTAGAAGAAAAAGTACGGCAAATCTTACAGTCTTTGGCTGAATGATCTGGATAGAGGCAGTAAATGCAATCTTGATGAGGATCTTCAGAATGAAGTCTTTTCTTCCCACAAGTCTTGCAGTCTCTAAAGAGACTTTTCTTTTCCTTGTCAGACATAGTTGGTAAATAGCTGACAAATCAAAATAATTGAGTTTCTCGGAGAGAAAAAGAGTTGAATAAAGGTGTGAAAACAGAGCAGAGCTCTGAGGAGACTCCCTAGCACGACGTGCGGTAGAAAATCTGAGGTGCTGGAGCTTCTCTCAGGAGGTTCTGAAGGGTGCTGTCGCCTGATTGGTGGAGGATCAAGTTTGGTCCTTTTTACATAATGACTCTGATAGACTATCAAATTGAAGAGGCCTAGGGCCTTTTTTCTCTTCAATATGTCTTAACATTACTTATGAAAATTATACCGGGACTCCCATCTCGACGACGGGGAATGATTCAAGCATGTGAATCTATGAAAGTTCCAATACTGGAGTAAGTTAATATCCTCTTTAGAGATGAAGGAGAGGAAGGCGCGGCAATAATCCTGTCGCGGTTCTCAACGGTCTTACCCTCGCAGCGGAGAGGCGTAGGGGAACGGTCCTTGTTCCGACGGGTTCTGCTCTGGCCGAGGTAGGGGCGACCCCTTCCGGTAGCCACGGTGCTGTTTGGTATGAGCGAACCACTACAGTCCGTGCCCTCCAGAAGGAGTCCCAGAGGAAAAACCCCAGTAGGGTAAAAAACCTCCACAGGAACTCCCTGAAACGAAAGGAGGACACCAGGTTATTAGGACCGCAGTTCAGGAAGGCAGGAAAACAAAGCAAATCAGGAACAGACAGGATTCGCAGAAGGATATCAAATAGGAGCGTGACTATCACCAAGGAGTGTTGCAACGCAATGAACAGGCAGTTGGAATCCCCTTAAATACCCCTGGACAGGAAACAGGAAAGAGGAAGTAGAACACCGCCATCTTGGATTGGGGAAAAGAAAACAGTAATGAATTAGGTATGTGTGTTAGACAATGCATGCTGGGTAGAGAGGAAGTGGTAAGCATGCTGGGAAGAGAAAAAAGGCAAGTATAAAGAACCCCCAGTGTAAGGGTTCGGTTTGTCCTAGGAACATCGGTAAGTGGTGGTGGGCAGGTGAATACATGCAAGAGAAATAAATGTTAAGCGCATAATGCGCTGTGTGCGGCCATGCCTGAAACCCCCTCGGGGTTTCAGGCTCTGCCGCGTCTGCCTTTAAGGCAGAACTTGAAAAAGGGGGAGCGGCGAGCGCCGTGACCCCCAGACCGGCTCCCTGGAGCCTTTATGGCCCTCGCCGGAGCCGCGGCGACCCCCGCGACCTGGGTGTCTGCCTCGGCGTCTACCGCGGCCCGGGCGTCGGCCGCGGCAAAATTAACGTGCCGCGCCGCGGCAACCTGAGCCCGCGGCCGCAGCGAGCGCTGCGGTGTAACAGTATGCCCCCTCCCCGAGGCCCCGGGTTTGTGAGGGAAGAGCCGAAAAAAGCGGCGGATTAAAAGAGGAGCATGGACTGAAGAGGCATCCTCCCAGGAACACTCACTCAAAGGGTACCCCTTCCAATGATTAAGGTATTGGAGGCGCCCATGGAAAAATCGAGAGTCACAGACCTCCTGCACTTCGTATTCAGGCACATTGTCAACCAACAAAGGAGGGGGACAGGGCAACTGCCTATGAAAGAGATCAGGACGGTAAGGTTTCAGTTGCGAGACATGGAATACTGGGTGGATCTTCCATGTCCGAGGTAGGCGAAGACGCATGGACACTGGGTTGATCTTCTTGAGAATGAGAAAGGGACCATAAAAGCGGGGCTTGAATTTGTTTTGGGTGAGTCGGAGAGGTAGGAATCTAGAGGAGAGCCAGACCTTATCATGGACTTGATATAGAGGAGCCGCACAGCGTCTCCTATCTGCTATTGTCTTCATGCGGGACTTGGTGGACACAAGGTTAGAATGGATAATTCGCTGTATACCCCGTAGCTGTCGAACGAAAGAGGAGATGGCGGGAAGGTTGGAGTTGTCTCTCAGGGGAGTTGGGAAGGCCCTGGGATGGAAACCATAGGAGCCATAGAAAGGAGAGACTTTAGAGGCACTGTGTAGAGAGTTATTATAGGAGAATTCGGCAAGCGGTAAGTAGGGAGCCCAATTACTTTGTGTAGCGTTACAGAAGCTACGTAAGTACTGCTCGAGACCCTGATTGAGTCGTTCTGTTTGTCCATTGGTTTGAGGGTGGAACCCGGATGACAAGGCCACCTGGATCCCCAAGATCTTGCAGAATTGGTTCCAGAAACGGGAGATATATTGGGGACCTCTGTCTGATATAATAACTTGGGGTAGCCCATGTAGCCTGAAAATTTCTTGAGTAAAGACCTGACTTAACTCCTTTGCCGTGGGTAACTTTCTCAAGGCCGTGAAGTGGGCCATCTTGGTGAAGGAGTCCACAGTTACCATTATGACGTGGTTTCCCATTGAGGAAGGTAAGGCGCACATAAAATCGGTGGATATGGTAAGCCATGGGCCTGGGGGAACAGGTAATGGGCGGAGTAAGCCCACAGGTCTGGTTCGGGGTGTCTTGGCTTGAGCACATGTAGGACAGGATAACACATATGCCTCAGTGTCAGCCTTGAGAGTTGGCCACCAGAAAGAGCGAAGCAAAAGATCTTGAGTCGCTTTCACTCCTCGATGACCCGCAATAGGAGAATCATGGCACATGTGTAAGGCTTCGATTTGCACTGTTTTAGTGGGTAAAAACAGGGCCTTATCATGATAATAGTAGTCATGATCTATGTGCAGCTGTGGACGTAACCTCTTTAGTTCTGTTTCGTGTAGACGGGCATATTCAGACTTAACTTGATCTAAAAAGGTCTGTGCTACCCCTATGATTTTATTGTTGTCGAATAAGTTTTGAACCGCGGAATCACCGCACCCAGGATAACGTCGGGACAGGGCATCCGCCAGGATGTTCTGAGAACCAGGGATGTAGGTGATATAGAAATCATACTGGCTGAAGAAGAAGGCCCATCGAGCTTGCCGGCTATTTTGGCACTGGAAATTTCTTAAACACTGTAGATTTCTATGATCGGTCCGGGCTTCGAAGGGCTCCTTTGATCCCATCAAAAAGTGTCTCCATTCAGTGCACGCGACCTTTAAGGCGAGTAATTCGCGTTCTAGCACGGAATAGTTTCGCTCAGAATCAGATAGAATGTGGGATAGATAGAATACAGGGTGTTCTAGGTCATCATCGTCTTGTCTTTGTAACAAGGCAGCCCCAATGGCTCTTTCTGAGGCGTCTGTGACAACAATGAATTGTTTGCTAGTGTCTGGGTGTCGAAGAATAGGGGCTTGACTAAAGGCTTTCTTTAAGTCCTGAAAAGCTGACTCAGCGCCTGGTGTCCAACAAAAACCTTTCTTTAGGTGTTCCTTTTTGAGGGTTTGAGTAATGAAGCTGGTTCTCTGGGCAAAGTCTGCTATGAACTGCCGGTAGAAGTTGGCTAGTCCCAGAAAACATTGAGTCTCCTTAATGGAAGAAGGAGATGGCCAGTTCAATATAGCCTGTACTTTGTCTGAGTCCATGGCAATTCCGGTTTGGTCTATACAGTATCCCAAATATTTCACTTCTATCTGATCAAAGTCGCATTTTTCAGGCTTACAGAACAAATGATGTTGTCGGAGTCTTTCTAAGACTTGGCGGACGTGTTTGGAATGTTCCTCTGGATGAACCGAATAAATTAGGATATCGTCAAGATACACTACCACTGTTTGTTGCAAAAGATCAGAAAAGATAGAATCCATGAATCTTTGAAAGATGGACGGGGCATTAGTGAGTCCGAAGGGCATTACTCTATATTCGTAGTGACCAAAAGGTGTTCTAAAGGCGGTCTTCCACTCATCACCTTCTCTGACTCTTAGCAGATGATAGGCTCCTCGGAGATCCAGCTTAGTGAACCTCTTGGCTCCTCTGACTGCTTCTAAGATGTCTTTGATGAGGGGTAGCGGATACCGGTCTTTGATAGTGATCCTGTTTAACCCTCTGAAGTCGATACAGGGACGCAGGTCTTTGGTTTTCTTTGGTACAAAGAAAAGAGGAGCCCCGGCGGGTGAAGAGGAGGGAGTTATTAACCCACTTTGTAGATTCTCATCTAGGTACTCCTTCAGAATTTGTTTCTCTGGTTCGGTGAGGGAGTACATCCGCCCAAAAGGAACTACAGTGTCTGGCTCTAAAGAAATGGCACAGTCGTATTCTCTGTGGGGTGGCAATTCCGGTCTTTCTGGCTTCTGGAATACATCGATATAGTCCTGATACTGTCTGGGAACTCCCTGTAGAACATTAATGGATCCTCCCACCTGGGCAGGTGCTGTTGAGAGACTTTTTGGGGACCAATAATCCCCGGCCGGATAGCAATGGTGTTGACAAAAATGGGAGGATAACGAAATGGTTTTTGTTTCCCAGTTGATGTAAGGATTGTGCCGTGTAAGCCATGGAATTCCCAGGATCATGACATGGTGTGGTGATGAGATTAAGTCAAACGAGAGAATTTCCTGATGTTTACCGAACTGTAAACAGAAAGTAGGGGTGGTGTATTGTACCGGTCCAGAGGCCAAGAGTGACCCATCAACAGTATGTACCTGTTCTGGTATTTCTTTGGGTATTTGTGTTATTTGTTGTTCTTTGGCCCAGGTTTCATCTAAATATAGGCCACTGGCTCCGCAATCCAATAAAGCCAAAGTTCTTGCTTCGCGGCCATCAGTTAAATGGAGGATAACTGGTAAGAGAAAAAGAGCAGTTCCTTCCTCCCTGGAAGAGCAAATAGAAGGTATATCACGATATCCCGTCCTCACCCTTCTTACTGGGGACGGGAGTTGGCGTTTCCCAAGGGCTTGGTTGGACGAATGGGGCAGGCGCGAATTAGGTGACCAGCTGCACCACAATATAGGCAAAGCCCCTTCCTTCGTCTATGTTCCCTTTCGCTGGCGGATAGAGGTCCGCGAGCTGTGTCAATCTGCATGGGCTCTTCCTCGGTATTCCCTTTGGATTCAGGGCGGGCTTCCTCGGAACGATGGGCGAAGGGACGAGATGGTACTGAGTGAAAAGGCAAACGACTCTTCTTTTTCTCCATTCGTCGTTCATTTAACCGATACTCTATAGTTAGTGCTTGGTCCATCAACCCTTTGAGGTTTTCTATCCTGGCAGAATGTACTAGTTCATCTTTGATGTCCTCTCTTAGACCTCTACGGAAGAGTGTCACCAAGGTACGTTCCACCCAGGTTGTTTCTGCAGCTAATTGTCTGAAACGGGTGATGTATTGTAATACATCCTGACTCCCTTGTTGGACTTCGCAAAGAGCCTCTTCTGCTGACGCCTCGAGTCCAGGGCGTTCAAACATCTGTTTAAAAGTAGTGATAAAGGTGGAATAATTAGATAGACAGGGATCGTTTCTGGTTACTAGAGGTGTGGCCCAGGCCAAGGCTGGTCCTGATAAGGCACTAATCAAATACCCCACCTTGGTCTTATCTTGTACAAATTGCGAGGGGCGAAAGGCAAAGTACACCGTTAAGGCATCCAGGAATTCTTTTAATGTGGTGGGATCCCCGGAAAATCGAGGTGTAGAGGCGGCTACTGCAGGGACATCTGTGGTCCTGGAGGCAAAGGTTTGTCGATAAACAGTATTCTCAGTACGTAATTGCTGGAGTTCTTGAGCCTGTTGTTGTATCGTCGCCAGCAGGTCCTGGTTAGTAGGTTCTGTGTTTACCACTGGGTTATCCATAGTTCCGGACTGCAACAGGAATTGTGGGCGTTGCAATCTGTCGCGGTTCTCAACGGTCTTACCCTCGCAGCGGAGAGGCGTAGGGGAACGGTCCTTGTTCCGACGGGTTCTGCTCTGGCCGAGGTAGGGGCGACCCCTTCCGGTAGCCACGGTGCCGTTTGGTATGAGCGAACCACTACAGTCCGTGCCCTCCAGAAGGAGTCCCAGAGGAAAAACCCCAGTAGGGTAAAAAACCTCCACAGGAACTCCCTGAAACGAAAGGAGGACACCAGGGTATTAGGACTGCAGTTCAGGAAGGCAGGAAAACAAAGCAAATCAGGAACAGACAGGATTCGCAGAAGGATATCAAATAGGAGCGTGACTATCACCAAGGAGTGTTGCAACGCAATGAACAGGCAGTTGGAATCCCCTTAAATACCCCTGGACAGGAAACAGGAAAGAGGAAGTAGAACACCGCCATCTTGGATTGGGGAAAAGAAAACAGTAATGAATTAGGTATGTGTGTTAGACAATGCATGCTGGGTAGAGAGGAAGTGGTAAGCATGCTGGGAAGAGAAAAAAGGCAAGTATAAAGAACCCCCAGTGTAAGGGTTCGGTTTGTCCTAGGAACATCGGTAAGTGGTGGTGGGCAGGTGAATACATGCAAGAGAAATAAATGTTAAGCGCATAATGCGCTGTGTGCGGCCATGCCTGAAACCCCCTCGGGGTTTCAGGCTCTGCCGCGTCTGCCTTTAAGGCAGAACTTGAAAAAGGGGGAGCGGCGAGCGCCGTGACCCCCAGACCGGCTCCCTGGAGCCTTTATGGCCCTCGCCGGAGCCGCGGCGACCCCCGCGACCTGGGTGTCTGCCTCGGCGTCTACCGCGGCCCGGGCGTCGGCCGCGGCAAAATTAACGTGCCGCGCCGCGGCAACCTGAGCCCGCGGCCGCAGCGAGCGCTGCGGTGTAACAAATCCAACCAGTTCCCACTTGGATTTGTATTTTCCGCTGGCGAATGTCCATCTTTTCCAGAATGGGCTCGACAGGAGACATGGAAGCAGATGATGTTCTAGAGTTTTTCCGCTCCGAAGGTTTCAGTACAGAGGATTTTGGTTTTGAGGAATGATGCTTGGTCAGCACAGAGGGTGATGGGATCGGCTGCCGGGTCCGCTCCGAAGGTCAGCTCAGTGCCAAGGCATGCTCTCGGGCCAAAAGGCCGACACCAAAGGCTTGTATTTGGTAGAAACTTTCAGCGCCGGGCTAGAGAGCAGGGTGTCCGAAACTGTTTTTTGGATCTGACCATAGCCAGAAGGCAGTGGCGGTCTAGCGACCTTCGATAGTGGGATTGCTGTAGATATTTTGGACCACTTGGATCCAGGAGCAGAGGCAGGTTTGCAGCACTTGTGCCTTGATTGGAAGGAACTTTCTGCATCTCCAGATCTACCTCCATGTCAAAATCTAAGCTATCATCGATTGAGGCGGCCTCCTCTTCTTCAGCAGTTGGTTCTTCTTGGGCGCGTTCCTGACCAAAGAGGATGAAAGCATCGTCTGAGCCTTTTGTGACATTTCAAGCCAACGAACCACGCAATCCCAAGGGCCTTTTTTGAGCGAAACAACTTGCAGGCATCGCAGTCAGCCTCTTAGTGGTCAGGTGAAAAGCACAAATTGCACAAAAGGCAGGCCTCGAAAATCATAAAAATGTTACTAGGCCTGCAGGTCGAGTACCTCAAATAATCTACTCTGCCTATAATGTACTTGGCCTGTAAACGGATCTCACATTTTGTGAGCCTAGGCAAATATTTTAGTTTGCAGTCTCCTTTTTCTTCATTCTCACATATTAGTGCACCTTCAAATATCTGAGCTCAGCATTTCTGCTGTACAAAAATCCTCTTTTGTTTGATTAAACAGACTAAACGTTTGTTCCATGTATAATAAGAATCTAGCCCACATATAGAGGACACATGATTGATGACTTGGCTCTTAGTTTACTAATAGCATCGCCATCAGGACAGAAGTGTTTTAGTTTATGTTTGAACACTCACTTTTAATAAATATATTACTACAGCATGATGAGACATCACACTAATATACACATGGTACATTTCCAAAAACCTTCCCACGAACTTGCAGCTTTACTGATAAAACTACAGGGAGTGCAGAATTATTAGGCAAATGAGTATTTTGACCACATCATCCTCTTTATGCATGTTGTCTTACTCCAAGCTGTATAGGCTCGAAAGCCTACTACCAATTAAGCATATTAGGTGATGTGAATCTCTGTAATGAGAAGGGGTGTGGTCTAATGACATCAACACCCTATATCAGGTGTGCATAATTATTAGGCAACTTCCTTTCCTTTGGCAAAATGGGTCAAAAGAAGGACTTGACAGGCTCCGAAAAGTCAAAAATAGTGAGATATTTTGCAGAGGGATGCAGTACTCTGAAAATTGCAAAGCTTCTGAAGCGTGATCATCGAACAATCAAGCGTTTCATTCAAAATAGTCAACAGGGTCGCAAGAAGCGTGTGGAAAAACCAAGGCGCAAAATAACTGCCCATGAACTGAGAAAACTCAAGCGTGCAGCTGCCACGATGCCACTTGCCACCAGTTTGGCCATATTTCAGAGCTGCAACATCACTGGAGTGCCCAAAAGCACAAGGTGTGCAATACTCAGAGACATGGCCAAGGTAAGAAAGGCTGAAAGACGACCACCACTGAACAAGACACACAAGCTGAAACGTCAAGACTGGGTCAAGAAATATCTCAAGACTGATTTTTCTAAGGTTTTATGGACTGATGAAATGAGAGTGAGTCTTGATGGGCCAGATGGATGGGCCCGTGGCTGGATTGGTAAAGGGCAGAGAGCTCCAGTCCGACTCAGACGCCAGCAAGGTGGAGGTGGAGTACTGGTTTGGGCTGGTATCATCAAAGATGAGCTTGTGGGGCCTTTTCGGGTTGAGGATGGAGTCAAGCTCAACTCCCAGTCCTACTGCCAGTTCCTGGAAGACACCTTCTTCAAGCAGTGGTACAGGAAGAAGTCTGCATCCTTCAAGAAAAACATGATTTTCATGCAGGGCAATGCTCCATCACACGCGTCCAAGTACTCCACAGCGTGGCTGGCAAGAAAGGGTATAAAAGAAGGAAATCTAATGACATGGCCTCCTTGTTCACCTGATCTGAACCCCATTGAGAACCTGTGGTCCATCATCAAATGTGAGATTTACAAGGAGGGAAAACAGTACACCTCTCTGAACAGTGTCTGGGAGGCTGTGGTTGCTGCTGCACGCATTGTTGATGGTGAACAGATCAAAACACTGACTGAATCCATGGATGGCAGGCTTTTGAGTGTCCTTGCAAAGAAAGGTGGCTATATTGGTCACTGATTTGTTTTTGTTTTGTTTTTGAATGTCAGAAATGCATATTTGTGAATGTTGAGATGTTATATTGGTTTCACTGGTAATAATAAATAATTGAAATGGGTATATATTTTTTTTTTGTTAAGTTGCCTAATAATTATGCACAGTAATAGTCACCTGCACACACAGATATCCCCCTAACATAGCTAAAACTAAAAACAAACTAAAAACTACTTCCAAAAATATTCAGCTTTGATATTAATTAGTTTTTTGGGTTCATTGAGAACATGGTTGTTGTTCAATAATAAAATTAATCCTCAAAAATACAACTTGCCTAATAATTCTGCACTCCCTGTATATGGTGTATTAACAATAATCTGTGAAAAATTTATTCCAGAAAGGAAAATGTTACTTACCTAGTAGACATCTGTTTGTAGCACGTAATGCTGTAGATTCACATGCTTTGCATATGTCCGTCATCTAGTGTTGGGCTCTGAGTGTTACAAGTTGTTTTTCTTCGAAGAATATTTGAGTCACAAGATCGAGTGACGTCTCCTCTCAGTGATACTGGGTGTGGACATCGAGTCCTTTGTTCGATTGTTTTCCCCGCAGGCGGGTGAAGTAAAGAGTGTATATATGTATAAGTAGATAGTAAATAAAACAGATGTCCATGCAATGTAGGTACATATTTACAATATGTTGTACAACGATCACAGGCTTCCGGGAAGGAGGGAGGGCGCATGTGAATCTACAGCACTACATCCCACGAACAGATGTCTACTGGGTAAGTAACATTTTCTATTCGTTGGCATGTTTAGCGGTAGATACACATGCATTGCATAGACTGTAAAGAAGTCCCCTCGCAAATAAGCAGTGGCTAGCCTGTAGGAGTTGAAGTAACTTGAAATAATGTCCTTCGGACTGCTTGACCAGCATTTGCTTGTTGACTACCTAGAAAATCTACAAAGTAGTGTTTAGCAAATGTGTATGGTGTAGACCAAGTAGCAGCTTTACAAATATCTGCTATTGGAAAGTTTCCTAAAATAAGCCCACAGAGGCACCTTTTTTCCTGGTAGTGTGTGTGTCAGGAGCTACTGGTAGTTGTCTTCTATCTTTAAGATAACAAGTTTGGCTACACTTAACTATCCAACTAGCTAATCCATTCTTTGAAATTGGATTACCCTTGTGAGGCATTGAAAAAGCTACAAATAGATGTTTTGATTTCCTAAAACATGTTGACCTCTCAATGTAATACATGAGAGATCTTTTAACATCCAGTGTATGGAGAGCTCTTTCAGCGACTGAATCTGGCTGAGGGAAGAAGACTGGCAACTCTACTGATCGATTAACATGAAAAGGTGAAACTACCTTGGGTAGGAGTATAGGATTTTTTTCTAACGACTATTTAATGTTTATGTATTTGGAAGAAGGGTTCCTCTAAAGTGAACACTTGTATTTCACTAACTCTTCTTAGAGAGGTTATAGCTACTAAAAAAGTAACCTTCCGTGAAAGGAATTGTAAAGCACAGGAATGCATGGGTTCAAATGGTGGACCCATAAGTCTTGTAAGTGTTAAGGTTCCATAAAGGAGCTGGAGGAACTCTTGGTGGAATAATTTCCTTAAGCCCTTACATAAATGCCTTAATCACAGGAATTCAAAATAAAGAAACATGCTGTCTGTTTTGGAGGTAAGCAGCTATGGCAACTAAATGAAGTATAATAGAAGAGTATGCTAAATTTGCCTTTTGCAAATGTAGTAAATAACAGACAGTGTCTTGTACTGAGGCTTTAAGTGGATCAATGTTTTTAGGTTGACAATAATATACAAAATGTTAATATTTAGCAGCATATCACTGTCTGGAAGTAGGTTTGCATGCTTCTTTAAGAATGTCCATCAGTCACAAGGAAGCTGTAAGCAGCCAACTCTGAGTTCAGGAGCCATATTGCAAGAATGATTGTTTTGGGGTTTTGATGCCTGATTTGACCACTCTTTTGAGTCAAAAGATCTGATCTATTTGGAAGTTTGTGATGTGGAACCACATACAGATCCAACAGCATTGTATACCAAGGCTGACATACCCATGCTGGGGCTATAAGAATCATGTTGAGTGATGTCTGTTTCAATCTGCGTATTAGAAATGGTATGAGTGGGACAGGCAGGAAGCGTAAGCAAATATCCCTGACCAATTCACCCATACAGCAATGCCCTTGGACTGAGGGTGTGGGTATCTGGACGCAAAGTTTTGGCATTTTGAGTTTTCTGCAGTGGCGAAGAGATCCATCTCTGGTATTCCCCATAATTGAAAGTATTGGTGAAGTACTTATGGGTGAATTTCCCATTCGTGGACTTGTTGATGCGCCCTGCTTAATAAGTCGGCTAACTGATTGTCCATTCCAGGGAGATATTCTGCCAATAATTGAATATGATTGTGAATCACCCACTTCCAAATAGTCTGAGCTAGAAGGGAAAATTGGGATGAGTATGCCCCCCCAACTTGTTTTTGCAGATAATACATTGTTGTCATTGTCTGTACGGACTAACACTACCTTGTGTGAGATTTGTGTAAGGAATGCTTTGAGTGATAGACTGCTAACAATTCCAAAAATTGATGGGATAAGTCTGTGGATTGGGAGGCTATTTCCCGTGTATGGTGAGGTTGTTGAGGTGAGCTCCCCACTCTGTCTGTGATGCATCTGTTGTGCGAGAGATCTGCGGCACAGGGTCCTGAAAGGCCCGCCTTTTTGAAAGGTTGGTGGGATTCCACCATTGCTGTGGTCGGTGACTCTGGCGGTCCAACAACACTAGGTCCTGAAGATGAAACTGTGACTGAGACCACTGTAGAGAAAGTCACTGTTGCAGTGGATGCATGTGCAGTCTTGCATGGGGAACTATGGCTATGCAGGAAGCCATCATTCCAAACAGTTGCATCACTAGCTTCACTGTGTAAGTATGGTTCTCTTGTAATAGAGGGACGAGAGTTTGAAAAGCTTGAATTGGGTTTGGATTTGCTAATGCTGACTGAGTGTTCAGAATTTCTCCCAGATAAGGCTGGACTTGTGAGGGTTGAAGATGAGATTTGAGGTAAATTATTGTAAACCCCAAATTGTGTAGAAGATTTACTGTGTATTGAGTGTGTAGCTGGCAGTTTTGAATGGTATTGGATTTTATGAGACAATTGTCTAGATATGGGAAAACATGTATGTGTTTTCTTCTGAGAAATGCTGCTACCACTGCCAAGCTTTTGGTGAATACTCTTGGGACTGTAGTTACCCGGAATGGTAGTACCTTGAATTGGTAATGTTTTGCTGCAATGACAAATCTTAGATATTTGCGGTGTGCTGGCTGTATGGGAATATGAAAATAAGCATCTCAGAGATCCAATGTTGTCATGTAACCCCCCTGCTGTAGTAGAGGAATACCATCTTGTACAGCAACAATATAGAATTGCTCTGAAAGTATGTATAGACTGAGAGGCCCGAGATCTGAAATTGGCCTTAATGAACCGTTCTTTTTGGGTATCAGGAAGTATAGTGAATATATCCCTAACCATGGTTGAGATGTAGGGACTGGTTCTATAGCGTTTTTGAGAAGAAGGGAATATAATTCCGCCATTAGTAGAGCAAGATGGCGGTGAGAGAGTGTGTGGAAACGAGGTGGGATATTTGGTGGAGTGGAAATGAGTTCTAGACAATAGCCAAGTTGGATAAATGACAGAACCCACTGATCTGTTGTGATGTTGTACCATTGTGGATAAAAAATTACCAGTCTTCCTCCAACAGGAGATGTATGTGCTGTGGGGATTTGTAAAAAGTCACTGTTTTGTGTGGATGACGAACCTCTAGAAGCAGATGTTTTACCTCTTCCTCTATTGTTTGAGCTTCTGTATGACCATCTAAAGCAGTGGTCTCCAAACTTTTTAATGCGGGACCACTTGAGGTCCCCCAGTTTGAAGACCTCTGCTCTAAAGGAACCTAAGATTATAAAAATGTGTTCCTGGTTTTTGTTGTGAACTGGATGGCTCTGTGGTTGATGTTTTGAAACCATCCCTCAATTGTGGCCTACGAAAAGTGCCCATATTAGGTGTGGTATATAAAGCACCCATGGCATTAGCTATTTCAGAGTCCTTTTTAAGCTTTTCTATGGTGGTATCCACCCCGGCCCAAATAAATGCTCTTTATGAAAAGGCATGTTTAATACAGCTTGTTGTATTTCAGGTTTAAAACCTGAGCACCTGAACCAATCATGTCTTATCACTATACTAATGTTCACACCCCTTGCTTCTGCGTCGGCTGCATTAGCAGCATATCTGATTGCATTGTTTGAAATGGCCAGTCCCTTGGCTATTATTTCCTGTCCTCTTTTGTTGATGTTCCTGTGGAAGATATTGCAATATTTCACCATAGTGAGCTCTATCATACCTCTCAGGAGTGCCTGAGAATTTGCAATTCTTAAGTGATTAGAAGCTTGAGCAGCCACTCTTTTGCCTGCTGTGTCTAAGTTTTTACTCTCCTTTACTGGAAGACGAGCATCCCCTGTAGATTGACTGTTGACACGTTTTTGCGCCGCTCTTACCACTATGGAGTCAGGTGGTAATTGTGTTCCTATAAAAGGTGGATCAGAGGATGCAGCTTTGTATTTTCTTTTTTTTGTAAATTGACCCTAGGTGCAATGATCCTTGCTTTGACAGGTTCTTTAAATATGTCAGTAGCATGTCTGGAAGCATAGGGAGACATTGGGACTCTGTGTGTGGACATTGTGATACGTAGCTGCTCTGGCTATTACTTGATTGTAAGCAGTGGTATCTTCAGGGGGAGATGGCCTTGCTGGACAGAAGCCAGGGTCAATAGATGAAATGGGATCAGGATCATATAGTTCCCATGGGTCTGCAACCGGTTGAACATCACTTAAATCATCCCTATGAGGTGATGCTGATGATGTTTGTGGACAGAACTGTGTGGAATATGAAGAGGACGGTGGTGGTGGAGTAGAAGTACGTGAAGGAGAATGAAGTAGTGAAGGCGTAGGTTGTTCTGGAGCCTTGTTCTTTTCCTTGGCGGCTTTCTCAGGGGGAGACCCAGCATCCAAAGACTCTTGAAATGTGAGTCTCCTTTTAATTGGGACATGAGGAGAGGCAATAATTCTTCCTGTTCCCTATTGTATTTGAAGCTTGTGCTGTTTAGCATTGATTACTTCAAGTATTGGTTCTATGGAAGATTACTCCTCAATAGCTGCAGGATGTTTAGTGATGACAGTTTTCGGTTCTGACACAGAGGCCCTCATTTCAACTTTGGCGAGTGGCAACCGCCGCCTGCCAAGTTGAAACCGCCGGGCGGCAGCACTCCCGCAGGGTCTATATGGAGATCCCCGCCGGCCCAGCGGGGATCTCGGCCGCAACACGGGAGCCGGCTCCAAATAGAGCCGGCGGTGTTGCGGCGGTGCGACGGGTGCAGTTGCACCCGTCGCGCTTTTCACTGTCTGCTATGCAGACAGTGAAAAGCTCCATGCGGCCAGTGGCATGGGCAGTGCAGGGACTCCAGGGGGCCCGCGACTCCCCTTTCCGCCAGCCTTTTCATGGCGGTTCATACCACCATGAAAGGGCTGGCGGGAGGGGGGACTCCTAATCCCCCTGGGGGATTACAACCGCCGGGACAAAAGAGGCGGGAAACCAACGGGACAAAAGTGGCGGGAAACCACCGCTCCCGGCAGTGCGACCGCGGCGCTTCCGCCGCGGTCGTAATGCCTGAGTTTGTACCGCCAGCCTGTTGGCGGTACAAACTCCAAAACAGCCCTGGCGGTCTTTGACCACCAGGGTTGTAATGAGGGCCAGAATGTTTCATTTGAACCGAAAATGTTGGCTCCGAAAGTGATGTGTTCGGCTCCGAAGTAGATATGCTCGATTTTCGGCTCAATACCGAAAGAGAGTGAGATGTCTGTTTGGTCGCTGCCTAATGCATTTTGGTCTTATATATTTTCGGTGCTGAACCCGAAGGCAGGTCATCTGAATCAGAGTTTCTATTGGATGAGGCTGTGCAGTGTCATACTTCTTCCTGAGCGTGCTCTTCCCGAAAGATGACCGGTGTGTCATCCGTTGCCTTGGACGCCATTTCTAGCAGACGCGCTCTTTGGTCCCGGAGAGTCATCTTTGACCGAAAAGACCTACAGGCATCACAGGTCTCTTCTCTGTAGTCCGCAGACAGACACAAATTACACACTAAGTGCTGATCCGTGTAAGGAAACTCGGGACAGAACCGTAACGGAGTTTGTTCCATCATCCTATCATTCTTCGACTACAGTTTGTCGAAGAAGCCCCAAGAAGGACGTTAAATCGACCCTGACGATTGAAATCGATCGACTATACAAGTATAGAAAACGCGATCAAAGACTATACCGATGCAGATAGAAAGGTGGAATAAAGTTCAGCAGATACCAAACCTATATTCACTGGAGCGAGCGGAAACACGTCCGAACCCGATGGAAGAAAGAAAACAATAAACAAAGGGCTCGATGCCCATGTGCAGTATCACCGAGAGGAGGAGTCACTCGATCTCATGACTCGAAAATATTCTTCAAGGAAAAACAACTTGTAACACTCCGAGCCCAACACTAGATGGCGAACTTATGCAAAGCACGTGTATCTACAGCTACACGTCATTGAACACATATTTATCCTTTGAACATTACCAAGTAAAGTGTTCTAATTTATTTTCACCCTATTAAAATATTTTTACTTCACACAGGAGTACAAAAAATGGCTTTCATAACTACTGAAATATATTTTGAAATGTGTGTATAGTTGACTTATTTAAATTTTGCATGTTTCAATGTGTGTTCGGATAAACCTTACACCCTACAGACTTTCATTTCACATGCTTTGTACCCGAGGTCAGCGAGTTCACCTTACAAAATCCTGGAACTCTGCAGTCAGAAGGAAAATTAATTATAAGACAAACTGACTTTGGACCTCTGAGCACAGGTGACACGATAAGAAACGATTTAAAGTTGTCTTTATTGCTCCTTCGCTTTCTGACTGAACAGAACACCTGTTCTTTGTCAACTCGTCAGAAGGGGCAAGTAGGTTTTCAAAATAGCTCAACCTGATAAAATATGACCTGCCGTAGCAGGTGGGAGAGTAGACTTTGTCGCCTACAAAGTGTAGGTCACAGTGTGGGTATTTCTTGTGGCAACGCAGGCAGAATCTAAAAGGAGTGTATTTGATAACCAGAAATGCATTTTAGATGGGGCTGGTGATATGCTGAATGTGCGGTGCCCCGAACGGCACTTGATCGAACAAATCCGAACCAACAATTTTTCTGAAAGGTGCAGATGTGGAAAAGGGCGAACGAAAACAATACCATTGAATAGAGAGGAGAACCGAAGAATCAAACAGTCGAAGCACGGAGAGAAGGCACACACATCCGAACCAAACAGCAGAGAGAAAACAATTGTGAATCAAAAGACTTCTTCGAGAAAAACAACTTGCACAACTCCGGACCCAACACTAGATGACACAACTATGCAGAGTACAGGTATCTATAGCCACACATGCCAACGAACCTACGTTTTCCACCAGAGGAAAAAATATGCATGCAACCAAGTTCAGATAACCATAGTTTTTCTGCATAGTGTGCTTTCAAAGCTTCTTGTAGGGGTAAAGTCGGGCAGGGTCCAGGGTGCTAGATGCAGAGAGTTTACCAGTTCAGGGTGTTCTGATGCTCTTTTCGGTTTTGGAGGTCAAAAATGCACTAAACTGCAGTGTTTCGGGATTTTGCTCTCGTTGGTAGGACGGAAATGCAGGATTCATTTATAACAATAACTTTGTTTCTATCCACTATGATTGTCAGCTGTCTTCTTCCACCTTTGAATTTTTAAGTCCCTTCTAGTTAATAACAGAGTCCTGTTACATGTGTTAATCAAATGCAACACACATGCTGGTGTTAGTTTATTATATTCCATAACCCACAGCGATGCTTATTACATGTGAACTTTTCCCTCTGAAGGATAATGGTATGTTTGGATT
This sequence comes from Pleurodeles waltl, assembly GCF_031143425.1. NCBI lineage: Eukaryota > Metazoa > Chordata > Amphibia > Caudata > Salamandridae > Pleurodeles > Pleurodeles waltl. The sequence goes on along the minus strand of NC_090450.1, from coordinate 72,098,022 downwards.
AATTGAGTTGTCAAATGTCAAATTAAAGTTGTTAAAAAACAAATTTTTTATATGTTTTAAAAAATATATAACTGTAGTAAGCTTTCCATTCAAAATGTGATGACTGTTGGGGCACTCGGGAAGACAATCACTAACTGAAAGACACCATGAAGGACTGCATTTTGGGATCCTTCAGACCTCGCCCCACCAGAAATGAATGCAAACGATGAGGAAAATCCGATAACGGGAAAAACATTAAAGGGGGCACAATTGTGCGATACTAACAGTAATAAAGAAACCCTTTATCTTAAATGCCTTTTGAGTTGACAGTGATAACCAAAATGTTCAGACATACATTTCTTTTTTACACAAAAGCTACTGTACAACCTATAAGTTAAAACATGTGTTTAATGAAATAGAAAACATAAAATGCCAAATGCCTGGGGTGAAGTATAAATAAATGCACTGTGGTTTCACAGGTCCACAATAACAAGGAACAAAGAAGAACGAAGACGTGTAACCATTGCAAGATGGGAAACTTTATTTTTTTCCTTTGTTGCGTGACCAGAGGGCTAAATTGCACTGGAATGCTCATTGAACTTAGCAATTAGAATGTTACTGGAGGTGCTTTAGGATCTTTTTTAGGATCTTGTTTGCATTTAGTCCATTTCCACAAGCTAAAAACAAACAGTCTCTTAACAGCGATCATGATATATAATATTGTACACCATAAATTACATTTTAAACAATGCACTCATTTATCAGATGTCAATAGTTCTAGATATTTTTTGGCACAACAGCTTAACAGTTGTTGAGAACATAGGTAATGCACTGGTGTGAAAGATAAAGCTATCTTTTCTCAGTTCACAAGGAATATCCTACTTCCAAGCTGTGGGTACCTTGCCAATTAGCACAGAGATCTGAACTCTCTTCAAATCAGAGTTTTATGCAGCCAGTACAGAGTATATGGCCACATCTGCAGTCAAATCCCTACTTTGAAATTGCAGCCTGCAGCTGCGTTGATTTTAAGCAATGGTCAGAGACAGGTGAAGGGTGCTGTCAATAGGAGACAGAACAGACTAGGAAAAACGGTCACTGCAAATGAAATGTTATTCTATGCTACACAGTTCATTCTTCCCAATTTCAAATTATTTGGGTTCTTTCCACAGCACGAGCAAAAATAAAAGGAGGAGCGCAAAAGGAGGTTTGGGCAGAGATGAGCCCATTGCCTTAATGGTGCACCAGCTCCAAGAGAAGCATCAAAGACTATAGAGCGTAAAGAGAATGCGTGGGGTAGACAATGCCCCTGCCTTGTAAATCACTCCATGAAGTCGCCTAACCACTGGCAGAATTTACTTTGACATTCAATGGAAGAAATTTCCCTTGGAGTGCATTGAAAGGAATATGCAGGAGATTAATCTTTTGGCTTGCCTGAATCTGTCCTGCTACAGGTAATATAGTATAAATCACCTACAACGTCCTATGTAGAGATATCTGAAACACACTGCTCATCAATGCTGTGCAAAGCATCTATAAACGAGTAAGACAGTGGGGACAAAAAGAAAAAACTGTGTGAAAATATATATGTGCATTAGACTTTACCTGTCAGCTTGTGTTCTGCTCACTACCTTTTCCCTGATGGAAATTGTGCAAAGATCTTCCAGCTCTCTAATGTGTCCTGGAGATGATATGGTTTCAAGAAGATTGTTTTCCATGAAAATTCTGTAACTAGTCCGCAATCCGCCAACCTACCTTCAATACCTCTCCAATACATTCACAATTTAAATATAGAGAACTCTGTTCAGCACCATTTTGTGGGGCTCTCCTGTTTAGTCCGTCCTGCCATGGGAGACAACCCAATTTCTAAAGTTCATTGTAGGTCTGCAATTCAATGTACAAACTGATTCCAATGAACAGGGTGAAACGGATATTCTCAAGAGATGATTTTTTGGGAAACTGAGAGTCCAACAAGTTGTCAGAGTTGAACAGCCAGCTCCAGATAGCACTCCATTGCCAGGCAGGTGCCCAAACATTCATTGTAACCAATCTGTTGCAGCCGCAAGGAAGAGCAATATTGGAGCCAGTATTTTGGTAGTACATTGTGGTACTGCATTTAGGCCAAATGTCAGAGTTTTCTGCAGACATTACAGGTTCCACAAAATGAACTTGACGATCTGCATTCGGCCAGCTGGGAAGCATGTTGAAGCATGTGTGTTCTCAAGCAACCCGAGTAGAACCAGTTGTTGATCTGTATTACAGCGTCAGCAGACTCGAGATGCCTTTTCAACTTCAGATGGGAAACAAAATGTTTAAGTCGTGTAAATCCCATACTGGGCAATGGCAATCCTAAAGTAAAACTTGGGATTAGTATATCTGCTCTTTGTCAGAGGGTGAAACCAGCTCAATGATCCCTAATAGGTTTAGCCTCTGTTTCTTGCAGAAGCCCCATGACAACGGACTGAGGAAAAGCCTATATCTGTGGCATTTGAGAGTTGTAAAGAATAGACATGGTGAACTTTGGAGGATTAGAGACATTTGCTTAGAAGGGGAAGCCTTGTCCTATTATCCTACGAAATTGCTTTCATCTCCAGCAATGGAATTGAAGGCAATGGATAGCACTAACCAATTATGTCACTGGGACTTCAGTTGAGATGAGGAGTGAGTCTAGTTTTCTTACTTATCTTTCTCCTCTTGGACAGCAACACCCAAAAACAGAAAGCAGAGGCACTAGCCAAAGACGTATGGCTGAATGGTGTCCCTAACTTTGAAAGACTGGAAAGTCTTGACTTTTTCCAAGGAGGTTAGGTTTGCTGCTGGTACACATTGGATTAAAATGAGTGAGTCAAACATGCCAGCACAACCCCTGACCTGTAGGCACATCTCACCTGTAGACAAATAGATTTTCAACCACCCTTCCAGTGAAATGAAAGACAGGTTCATGGTACTAGGAGCAATGCCAGTGAAGACCCTGAGAATCAATAGATTCTTGCTTTGTTGCCTCTTAGCCCAGACCGTACACAAATATGCTTTTCTTTAGGGCAAGGTGAAGGCATGTGAATCAGGCAGTAAAACATTTGCAGACCCTAACAAAGAGAGCAATGGAATTAACTTTAACTAGAGTAAACTGGACTGGTATACCAGCTTTCCTTATTATTGACATGCTTCCTGGTTATTCAGATTTCATAACAAAAAGGCTGCCACTAAAGACACACAGGAATACAAAGATGATGTTATCCTTACGGGACCCAGATTTGTCCAAAGACTCTGGGATTACAGGCTTCGAGTGGCAACACATGGCATTATTTAGTAGACAATTAAGAAAGAGTCGCCAGTGCATAGATTCACTCACTAATGACCAAACAAGACTGTCTCATGAACACTACTTATAGCGATGTGATCAAGAGCAAGAAGAATCTCAGTCTCAGATCATTATCAAACCCAGCCACCCTCAGACGTATGTGAAGAGATGTCATACCTACAGGGATCAGGAAGGCTGGTGGAGACTAAATATAAGCTAGTGCCAAATGTATCCGCGTTAGAGGTGCCAGGAGTACCTATTAACAGATGGTCCATGTTCAGCCAACTCAGAGACTGGAACTAGTAGCTGCTACAGATGAGGACCCGAACCATGCGCTGCATCTCTACCAGTAATGGCACCCAAGAGAAAAACAAAGTGATATAGCCGCAAGTGGATTAGAAATTCAGCAGTCTACAGTCTAACACTCTGAATGGTACATAGTGCTGTAAGAAATGTAGGGTATCTACTTTGCAAGATGGCTTTTACTGGGAGAGGGATAGACACAGTGATTGTGCTGGCTGCATCTACTTCAGGCAGCCAACCCATTAAAGAGGATGAGATTTTCCGCTCTAAGGACCTAGTAAGTCTACTCTAGGGTGTTTGCCTTCAATCTACAGGATTTGAGGAGGAAAAAGAGAGAGTGATGTCACATAGGCCTGAGACTGGAATTCTGGGTCTAAGAACCAAATAATAACCCACTCAAGCTGGTGCAGGCTGCAGATGTTGAAGTCAGGGAACAGTAGTTCCTTATATGTCATGTGCATACCAAACAGTCCTGTGTACTTGAAAGACTTTCCTCAATTTTATCTTGAGGAGCTGAACAGGTGCCAGCTCACATTGTGTCCGACCTGCAAATGGCAGCTTAAAAAGAGGTAAGGTACTTGGGTGCAGTGCCTCATAGACAGAACAGATGCTTCATGTAATATGTGATTTCTGACCGCCCATTTACCTCTAAAAAACGGAACTGAGGAACATAAGCAACTGCATAGTGAAAAAAAGGGCCACATGTACGTTCTCATGCATATGCGGTATCATGCATGCAAAGGTCTAAATTGTAGCGTTTACAGCTTTAAAAACAACATTTTCCTAGCCAAACATTAGAACCAGAGAAGTCACAGGCCATGCATAGGGCAGGTCTAAGATTAAGTACTGTAGAATTAACTTTGAATTCTTATAGAATAAGAATTTGCATTGCTAATACTGCCAAATCTTTTTCAAAATTTGGTGAAGTGCATTGTAAGAGATGCAGATAAGAGCATTTAAAGTAGGATGACCTATGTCCATTAACTGAAAACTATGCTCATTTAAAACCTGCTTCACAAATCGAGCAATATTTAGAACACTTTTTTAAATTCAAAATTTAATTCATAAATCATGATGAACGTGTTCGAGCAACTGAATCAATCCATTAACCTGTGGCAACAGGTAAAGACAGGACAGGATAAGATATGTAATAACCTAGCCCTTTCATATCCAATGTTAATCGCCTACAAGAAGATCAACTGAAGGCACCAAATGTATGCAGAATTGGACAATTACACTATTTTCAGCCGTATGGTAATCTCTGAAATAATGTGAAACAAGACTGTATCTAACAAATACATTCAAGGTCAAAGAATCATAGTAGGTAAAACACTGAATCCGAACCCAACATGTAAAAGGTGTCACACATTAAGTTAGCAGCTGAGCACCAATCAAATGTAAACAGAATAACATAAAAAAATATAAAACGGATATCAGAGGAAAAAAAGATTGTCAGTGTTTATAATTCCTCACAGCCAGACCTCTATGTTGTGCATGAGCCACAGCTCAAGGCGAAAACAATTGCTGCTGTAGTATCTTACAGTGTGAGGTCAGTGCATATTTACATATAAAAATAAACTTTAGATTTCCCAGTATAAAAAGAATAGCATGAAGGTAAAGAAAAATAAGTAGATAAACACTGGACGAGGCAACAACAAATAGCTACCACCTCTGCATTCTAAGGTTCCCCATTTTTATTAGTACATGGCTATAACTATGTAAATATTTTACTCTTGTATCAACTGTATTAAAAATATGAAAGTCCTTGGATGATGAATTGGAATGCACTAAAACTGAAAAAACTATTTACAACTGTGCATGTCTATGTACAGGAAAGGTGCATTGTGTTCAAGATGGACTGTGACTACATATTCTAACCTTCATTTCGGTTCACCTCCTACCTTCATCAAATCATTTAAGAGCTACAGTTTTTTTATATGAAGAGATAACAATACAACATTTTAATAAAGCACCTCTTCTTTTGAAACATTGTATCCCTATTCAAAGTTTGAGGTCTTTAGCCATTAAATGATACCATTTGTAGTCTGTAAACTTCACCTCACTGCTTTAGCTATGCATAAAAGAAGGGCATTCATAGGTTGAAAAAAAATCAACACACGGCACTCCAATACATATCAATAAAGTCTACCAGAGCTGATAGATGATGACTTGCCACCTCGGGACCCACCACGCCCTTGAACCCCAGAGCCACTTCTCCCTCTTGGTCCTGGGCGTCTTCTGCTATCTTGTGGGTATCTACTTTCTCGCTCGTCTTCTCCTGCAAGTGACCAATCACTGAGTTCATCTTTTCTTTCAGATTCAGTTTCAGAGGGGTTAGACAGCTCCGAGTTTGTACCTTCCACAGTAAAGAAACAGAATCTTTAGTTAGTGAATATCACCAAATATTAGACAATATGGTACACTTGATTACATTCTGCAGGTAAAAAGTAAAGACATATCTATCTCTATATATATATATCTCTCTCTCTCTCTCTCTCTCTCTCTCTCTCTCTCTCTCTCTCTCTCTCTCTCTCTCTCTCTCTCTCTCTCTCTCTCTCTCTCTCTCTCTCTCTCTCTCTCTATATATATATATCTCTCTCTCTCTCTCTCTCTCTCTCTCTCTCTCTCTCTCTCTCTCTCTCTCTCTATATATATATATATATATATATATATATACATACACACACACACTTTAATGAGAGTAAGAGCCAGCTATCGTTATTCTAGAAAACTCCACGAGATACATGATCAATAGAATATTAGGTTACGTGAGAAATCAAAAAAGGCGTTCAACATCTGCGTGTACTGTGTATTCTTTCCTCCCGTTCCCACAAGTTTTTAACAATATCATAACCAATGTGTTTGCAAGCTGTGCCTAATCAGGTTAATGCTCATCTTGCAAAATGATACATTTAATTTTAAGGTGACTTAGTTACACCTAGTCCCCGCTCCCTTTCCCAATGAACAGGTTACTTTCCTTCGGTAATGAACTATCTACTAGATAACTCAATATATCTACAGATTGCTCAACTTCTGAATACTCCCCAGGTGTCGGACTGAATCTTGAAACTTTTAAAGCAGTATCCCTGCACGTTGGTAGGTTACATAGTGTGGATCCATGAAAATGTTGTTTCTCTCTCGTAGTGATGCGCAAAACATAATAGAGATGCCACTAATGTGCACTCATGTCCTGTACTTTCTGGGACGCCTGCATCCCAAATGCAAAGCCCAATAGCAAATTCCCTCTGACCAGGTTGCAGATCTCTATACTCGAGACCTTTTTAGGTGGAAAAGAGCCCAGTTCACAGAACAGGGAGGATTGGTGAGGAATCTGTGGTTAGATAGAGCATCATCCAGACAGCGCATTGCCACCTGGCATGCTTGATCAACAGAATGCAGGAGGCCATCAGTCCCAACAGCTTCAGGTCATTCTCAATGAGCACCTGGTCTCTCCGTTCCAGTGGAAAAACACAAAACTGCACCATGTACAGAATGGCTCTGATGAAGGGGAACATCTATGAAGGACTAATGTATAACACTGGCACGTTGACAACGAACACCAATGGAGTGAGGTGGTGGGTGACAACTACATGGGCCTAGCCCACCTTCAGCAGGTAGAGGAAGACTGGAACCTCTGACCTTTGAAGATGTGTTGCAATCACCACCATTACTTTTGTGAACACCGGAGGGTCACTGGTGAGGCCCAAGGGAAGCTAGTGAACTGAAAATGCTTCTGCTTCACTGCAAACTGCAGACAGTGTCGGTGGGCCTGCAAGGCCCGGAATGTGGAGATTAGCATCCTGCAGGTCCACCACTACCATCCAGTCTCCAGGTCTGAGGGCAGACAAGGCTTAGGCCAAGTTGAGCATCTTGAGTTTATCCTTCCACGGGAAAGCATGATAGGGTGAAGGTCTAAAATAGGACAAAAGCCTCCATCCTTCTTCGGCACCAGAAAGTAACGGATGTGACATCCGAAGCCTACTTCTGATGCCGACACTCATTTATGGCCTCTTTGGCCAGAAAAGCCTACACTTCCTGCTTTAGGAGGGATAGCTGTTTCTCAGTCAGTCGTTCTGAGGATGGTGGGAAGTGTGGTAGGGTGAAAAGAAATGGTAAAGTCTAACACCATTGGACAATATGTAGCACCCAGTGGTCCGAAGTTATTGCCTGTCGCCCTGGAAGAAAATATTGAATCGTGCATCTGAAAAATTGGCAGTGTGCCTTGAAGGGCACACTAAGAAGGTTCTGAGACTCTAGTAGATAGGTAGAAGACTCTGCTGCACATGTCCTTGCTGTCCACATGGTCAGTTGGTAACAAGGCCTCAAAAAGCTGGCCATGGCGAACCTGATGGTGACAGTCGTACCATAGCCAAGGAGGTGCAAAACTGTTGGTGTGGCGGGTGAACAGGCCAAAGAGCAGGTTGTGGCTGTACTGTCCTTAAAGCGCCTAAGGGCAGAGTCTGCCTTATCACCAATAAGGCAAAAACCATGGAATGGCACATCCATTAATGTAGAATGGAAGTCCCTGGAGAGATGTGCCTCCTGAGAGCCACCCTGGTGCCAACTGCCATGCCTAGGCAAGCCGAAGGTGTCCAAGCCACAGTGGAAGGTAGATTTTGCCACGGGATGACCATCTGGATTACTCTACATACCAGGGGGACCCTAGTGCTCAGGGATAACTGCCAAGACTTGACGACTGAGTCCGAAAGGGCAAGGGAATAATACCCCAAGCAGGGCCATTAATCTTCAGCTCCATAGTGGGTAACAGGAGGTCAAGAACCTTGGCAGCCCTTCGCATGACCATGGTGAAGGAGGCACTTCCTTCCCTGGAAGGGCGGTAGGTGATAATAGCCAGGTGTCTAGGAAACTGCTGTCCTTAAAATCTTCATACCAATTGTCATCATTGCATGATTGGCCAAATTCATTCCGCATCACATGCAGTGTTGTTAGAATCTGCTCCAAATAAAGTATGGAGGGTTTGAGTTCATACTGAAGGCAGGGGCTAAGTCCTGGAGTCTGTTGGGTTGCCCAGAGGATGCAGCCCACGAGGTCCAGGATGAAGCCTTGGGCACAGTCAAATTTGCACCAACTCGGGGTGAGAAAGCATACTAAGTTGGCTTTATCATCCGGCATTGATGCTCCAAGGTATGGCATGAGTCACTGCCCCACATTCATAGACAGAAGCAAAGCCAGTGCTGAGCCCACAGCAGTTCCAGCGGTTCCAGCTGGCACAGAGGGCAAACCCACCAGAAGATTCCCATGTGAAGGCCCTCATGGGTTCTTATGGCCAGAGGTGCAGTCTGTAGTATGCCACAGAACTGCATCATGGCTGTATGGAATTGTTCGAGTTAATGCAGCTTTGCAGACTACCCCACTAAGTAGGGGTTTCTCAGGAAAAGACTCCGAATCAGCCCCGTTTGGGCGGTGGGGGGTTAGGGGGAACTGTGGGCGCACGTGGACATCCTCTCATCTTCTCATGAGGAGAGGGGCTTTTAAGATTTTTCTTCAACATAACCTAAGACTTCAACATCAACAATGATAGGCCATGGAACCCACTTCAGGAGCTTCCCTTTAACTGGTCGCACCTTTGAGTCTTCTGATGCTTGGCGACAGAGCATTACCTATGGTAATTACCGGGGGTAATGATACAACTGGTGATATCTCCAAAATGGCTGACACGTCCGAAATAGCGTTAGCTACTATAGAGGTATTTGCCCATGTAACTACCTGAGACAAAGAAGTCTATACGTGAAGCGGTACCATAACACTTAGAGTGACATATTGACGAGCTGATATGTCATTTACACCCCAGGGGTCTATTAAAGTGTAATCCTGAATCAGGGTAGTTAACGTGCAAATTGATTTGGGCTTGTTTAATCATTACGTATCAAGGGCCATATTCTAAATTAGGTTAAAATAACCCCAATCATCAAGTACCCTGACGCTTGTTGATTAACAGAATTAAGTTCTTCCAAGGAGGAGGGTGAATCCTCAATGGTGGCCATAATAACTTATGAAATTTCTTAAATTTGATTAGGAATTGTAACTCTAACCCAAATCCATCTGGCTGCCAGATCACGCACAACACCCAGAATTTCGGCCTGAGCTGCGGATGCAATCAACATTGCTACGCCAAGGTGTGCTGCCTGAGAGGAGGCAAAGTACGAATATTGGATATACGTGGTTGATGTCTTTTAGGTGCGCTTCTTGTAGGAAGATTACATCAGCTGTTAACGATCTAAGCAATGCTAGTATACCATGGCATTTTAGTCTATTATTTAAGCTGTTGACATTACATGAAGTGATCTTCAAATTAATATGAGACATTACATCAAGTATATACCATTGCAAAGATCCTGCAGCATATTTGAAACATTTTCATCCCCCACTACACTTTCTTCACGCATGCCCCCCTTCCAACAACCCTGACAAATCCCTCACCCTCCTCCTGACACCCCCCCCAGAGCCCAATCTGTCATAGGCTCCTTTCCAAACAACAGAACCACAGCCTCCCACACCTACCCCTATTCCTTGAGATAGTGCCTTGTTATGGCACTAAATACCACCTTGGCCCACCAAGAGGGTCTTGCTGAAAGAATAGAAAAAGCAGTGTATTATGTGCTGAATTACCAAAGATTGTGGCCTCCCCTCCACCTGACCGTCTCACTTTCCCTCCACCGCCCAGCTGCTGGATTGAGTACAAAGAGTCTCTTGCTTGCACCACAGAACAGAAAATATGTGACTCTCCTTTAAAGAGAACATTAAGTCTTGCCTGCTGAACGATGCCTGCCGGGTGCCAGCATTTTAAAAATACTTGATCAAATCCTTAAATTTTCATCAGTGTCGGGCTGAAAGAGGAGACATATCAGAATTTTTTTTTAAAGGGGAAATGCCCCCATGATTTGAAAAATGTTTGGCTTTAATAGCTCTAGAGAGGATCTGTTCTTTAATATGATAATCTCCGACGTTTACCAGTAGAGTCCGTGGATATTTGGCAGTAGGGGACAGAACCGCAGGTACTCTGTGGGTCTGCATGATGGTAAGATGCAATTTTTGAGCTGCTGCTTCCGGATAGATGTGCTTAAGGTCTGAAATTAAGTCAGCAGGTGTCTACCCAGGTTCGCGACCTGCAGGTACCCCTGTGAATTTAAGATTTGAGCGGCGCGATCTATTTTCAGCATCATTGATTCTTATCTGTAAATCAGTCAGCTCTGCTTGGAGCTTAACCACGGAGGTGTCGAGCTGGGTCCTGCCATCTTCTAAGTCCAATATGCGCTATTCAGCCTCAGTAGCCGCTGTATGTTATTATTAAAAATTAACTGTTCTGTTTTTTAATTTGCCACCTCTTGTGAGGCTTTCATTGCTTTAATTTCACTCAGGATTTGATGAAGAACTTCAGTTGCGGAAGTGCACTTATGATCTGCCTCATCCGCTTGTGAAGCAGATGAAGGATATCCGGAATAAGTGGGAGCAGAGGCCAACACCTTCTGCGTTCTCTGCTGCCTTTCCAGCAGTGCAAGTGCTAAAGGGATTGGTGCATGCATGGAAGGACCGCGAATATTCACCTCAGGTCGGGAATCTAGCTTCGAATTCCATACGCAAGGTACTGAGTTGCATCTAGTCTGATCCTTAACAGGAGCGGACTCCTTTGAAGAGTCCTTAGGACCAGCTAGCGCAAACAGGGTATATGTTTGACGGCTCGTTGCTCCGAGAGAGCTATTAAGACATATTTTCCCCCTTGTTTCCTCCATTCTGCAGTTGTCAATGAGTGCGGATATAAGATTTGGATCATGGTGCATCCCCCTTGAGATGGAGGGGGTGGTTTCCCCCCCTCCACACAATTTGTAGCTGATTTTTCTCAATCAGATTTACTGCCATTAAATACTTCTGGATCACCATCCTCCTCCAGACTGGTGGGGGGGCCCTTTAATCTTTTAATGTCCATAACATGTGCTCCGGGCCCTGCAAAACCATACCCTGATTCTTTGTCAAAAGAGTAATGATGAGGTTGTTTAAAATTACGTGCAGAGTTAGTGGAGATGCGCAACTTAAACTGGGAGTCACGCGTTATCCGCTTCATCATGGGTTAATATCCGCACCAAGGGCTCTCCTTGAGGGTCACAAGCCGCACCAGTGACTACGCAGGCCGCTTCCGTGACAGCAAAAGTGTCGCCCCCACCAAGCGAGACACCTATTGCTTATTGCTGGGTTGTGCTCCAAAGAGTCTGCTGACAATCCGTGCTACACCAGAGGTGAATATTCAAATCGTTATGCTCTGTAAACTCCTGCTAAAGACATCTTGGGGAGTTTCAGACAGTTGACCTGGGGATGCATTATGACCGCAGCTTGCCATTGGCTTGTAGTTTGTAATACAATTTTTCTTTCCTCCCATTTTCTGGCTTTATTGGCTTTAGGCTGTCCGTGTTCAGTTCATCCCACACAAGAGAAAGTCATGTTCACTGACTCCTTCCACGGACTCCTTTTCTGTAAACAGGACTTTAAATCTTGTTCTTATTTGTCACGTTTGATGGACATTGAAAGACCAAGCTCAAATGTCAAGCTGTGTTTTCCTGTGAGCCTTGTTATTTTGTTTTGCTTCCTGCTGACTTCAAAGTGACAGCCTTTATAGGAAACAGGAATGCAGCCTTTCTCCAAGGAGTGTGCTTGTGCCCTTTTTAAAAAAACAAATATTTTAGACATAGCCATCAGAAAAGTTATCTTGTTTTTCATCTGCACAAAACACTTGCATGTTTTTTGCACAATTCTTCTTCTTCGAGTCAACTTAATTTCTGAAACTGCCTTTTTAGGAACATAGTATAAAACCGCATTTCAGCTTCAGCGTCAACCTAACATATGGTGACCTTGGCCAATTTACACGGTTTATGGCCCATTCACTGTCAAGCACAGGATAAGATATTTTCACAAAAAGGCCAGCCACATTGTAACACAATTTAACAATGCTTGGTTTTCACTTTGATGTGTAAAACATATCCTTTATTTATGACACATGTGGCAACTCGTTTGGGATGGTAGGATAAGATTAAAGGCACTTTTTGTGAAAGCTTTTGTTTGTCTACCCACAAAACAACTGTGTGTTCCATCTGCTTCTTGACGTTTCGGGACACATACATTACTGGATATAAATATTCTCATGATACCCTTGCAGACACTAGGGCCATGATTTGGATGGTGCAGCAGGTGCAGTGGCACAAGGGCCAAAAGCTCTCGGAAACCCACCGAGCACCACTTATTGCTACACCTTGCCACTGAACAAGCTGTCCCAAGCGCAGGTACCTTACAGGCACTAGGGCCATGATCTGGATGGTGCAGCAGGTGCAGTGCACAGGGGACAAAAGCTCCAGGAAACCCACCAAGCACCAATTATAGCTATATGCTCACACTAAACAAGCAGTCACAAGCTCAGTTACCTTGCAGGCACTAGGGGCCACAGTTTAAATGGTACAGCAGTACAGGGGGAAAAAAGCTCTAGGAAACATACTGAATGCTGATTACCATATTATACTACTAAACAAGCAGCCAGGCGTGATTTTTTTATTCTTTTGTAACCATTTGTAATGACATTAATTATGTTTGACCACTGACTGTGTTTCACCACTGTGCATATTAGTTGTTCAATGTTCACCAGTAGCACATTATATTTTGTATTCGGTTTAGCTGCCTATTGGCTTTAATGTGGCGTTAGACACTGCAGTTGAGACATTGCAGATGAGCTGTGTTTTTCCACATGGTAAACCAAGCTGTGTTTTTCGTAGATTCTCTCACCGAACACTAACCATGATAAGGAAGCGCATATTTTGTGTTTTTCTCTAGGCAGCCTTAGGAAAAATGAGCATTGAAGACTTGGCCAACCTTCGACGCTTTTTTTCTTCCAACACTGACCTACAGTAGCCAGCATGTTTTGACTATTAGAAGGAAGGGCCTTTTAATCTATTAAAAGGTGTCCCTGGGCAGCAGGGAGGGGAATTTTCTGAGACTTCAGTCAGGAGTGGACGTCAGCTGTCTGACCTGCCCCGTACGGGTGAAAAATCTCTTTCTCGCAGTTGAACAGGAGTCATCAACTTGCAGGCATGAGAAAGATGACGAGCAGTGATAGGCCCTATGGTGATGAATTTGGACTTTTATTCTTTGCTTTGAAGTTATGCTATAATATAATCACATATATTTGCTGTGTACATTGCAATTGAGAATCACTTTGATATATTTTCCCTTCATTGCTGAGACTATTTTTAAACGTGTGCCTCCAACCTACTAATCTCCTCTCTCAGGAACCTCGTGGTGAAGTAATAATAAATGTCTTCTTTAAACTAAGAAGTGCATTCCAGAGATTGTTTTCAGCTCTGTCATTTGTGAAAGCAAAACACCATTGCATCCAAAGTAACATATAGCTTAAAGCAGGGGTGTGGAATTTATTAAAATATCTACTTGTCCACGGGACAGGTTGCTTCTCAAATCTACTTGTCCTGTAAAAAGATCTACTTGTCCCTTTGGTGCCATGTAGTGTGGCGCCAAATTATAGCAGCAATCTTATTATGTAAGAGCTCTGATAATAGCCGCTCTGATTATGCCAGGGCTACTACCATAGTAGGGCTTGAATACTAGCAGTTTCAATCCCTACTGTAGCAATTTCCTTATTTTTCCACCTTTCTGCAGATCTGCATACTGGGGCTGGAGGAAGCAGTAAGCAATAGTTCCAGGGCTGGAATGCCTTTGAGTCTGCAAACCTACTAACCTGCATGTTTTAAAGATTTTCACCAGCTTCTCTCTAATATTTTCCCATAATAAGAAAGGTTGGACATTTACTCCTGACAATGGCAGAATTAGAGCTTCTTCCAGGGTTGGGAAGAAAGTGGCTGGAGGGAAAATGAACTTGCAAATGCTCAATAGATTTTCACATGAGCAAATCTACACATGCGTATTTACCCATGCTAAAATACAGTTCACAAATATTTTATAGGGGTACGACACTATACCATGGGTGCACTTTCGTGACTTTCTTTAAGAATTTGGGGCCACATGTAGGTAGGTTCAGATTTGTGACCCGCAAATTGCGAGTCGCAAATCCGAATGTAGGATGGTGTCCCTGACACCATCTGAGATTCGCAAGGGCTTCGCAAATGTTCACCTCATGAATAATCATGAGGTGGGTCGCAATTTGCGACCCCCTTGCGAATGGCGGCCTCACAGGGATGGTGGCCTGCTGGAGACAGCAGACCACCATGTCTGTGACTGCTTTTCAATAAAGCAGTTTTTTTTTTTTTTTTGTAATGCTGCCCGTTTTCCTTAAAGGAAAACGAGATGCATTACAAAAACGAAAAATGAAACGTTTTCGTTTCATTTTTTTAGAGCAGGCAGTGGTCCGCAGGACCACTGCCTGCTCTGAAAAAATGTTTACAGTGACATTCACAATGGGGAAGGGGTCCCAGAGGGACCTCTTCCCTTTTGTGAAAGTGTTAGCACCCATTTGAAATGGGTGCAAACTGAGATTGGTTTGCGCCCGCATTCGCAAAACAATCCTACATTGCACTGCGAGTCGCAATTAGGAAGGGAACACCCCTTCCTAATTGCGAGTCACAAACCCGTTTTGCGATTCGGTAACCAGGTTACCGAATCACAAAACTGGGTTTGTGCATCGCAATGTGCTTTTTGCACGTCGCAAACAGCGAAAGTCGCTGTTTGCGACATGCAAAAAGCTACCTACATGTGGGTCTTGGTCCCTAATTAGGTCTGGTGTTAACAAAGACATTTTGTTTTTATTAAACTTCTATTTCTCTCTCTTTCGGCTGGCTTTACTGTGAGTGATCGCATTCTTCTCTTCCACAAGGAGCATATTGGCACACAAAGTAGTTTTGTTCAGTGTCAGGAACTACAGTGGCAATCAGTGACGTAATGAAACTGGAGGGTGCCCCTTTGCAAAGAACATGGAGGAGCCCCCTCTCCAGACTCTCTCAGGGCAGGTGCTGTGCTGAAGGGGCCCCCTGGAGGGCGGCTGCGGGGCCTTTGTAATGCCACTGGTGGCAACATGTGCTTTTAGAGTTCAAAAAAGTTTTGGGGGGTTTTTGCCAGTGTTTGTTAAAATGTTGAGGACCTGGTAGCTCCCACAACAATAAAGTGTTACAAAAGCCATGTCAAAACAAGACACGCATTGACGAAACTAAAAGACTTATACAAATATGTCAGATCAGTTGGCTTTGTCAGTGTTTGTTTATTTTCATGCTTCCCATAATCGTGTTGAAAATGGTTACACTGATTTTCCATTAGAAATATTTTTGGGAAATACTAGCATGCATCAAAACATTTTACTAAATGACACTTCATTTGCATATAATCAGAGAGCATTCTGGGAGCATTATACTTAGCCTCATAGCCTAAACTTTTCAAACATGTGTATACACGTTTTTTTTTTTTTGTACTGGAACCAACGTCAGTAGTGAAGTGTGACATTAAAACATTTATTTACAGCACTCACCCTAATAATGAAGGTTTTCAAATAATGAACCATGAATACAAGTTTGAACAGCATTATCTCTTGGAAACACATTACCTCAACTGCAGAGAGTTCCACTCTCTGTAAACAGGCAGCCAAAGGGTTTGTGCTGCAGAGGGTTGGGTCTGCTTGTCCCAAGGACAAAGTAAACATAAAATCTTGTTGCCCTTGACCCCAAACAAGATGTCCCGGGCGATAAACGCTGTAATCTATTGGACTTTTCTGTCTACCTACAAATTAAGTTACATTCAGAGCATTTATATGGCTCATTTTCACAGTTTTTGTATGGTCCTAAAATGCTTCTGAATCTGGACACAGTAACACCATTGCAAGGGCACTCTCCATTCAATAACATTAGCATTTTGAACCGTTGTAAACACTATATAAATGCTTGTAACTTAACATATGACATTCCATACCAAGCATTGGCAAAGCCAATAGGTCTCACCTATGGGCTTTGTCAATGTTTTACAGCAGTATTAGCTTCAGTGCAGCATAACTGAATATAAAAATAAAGCACTACAACGCCAACAATGCTGGCTGTGTCATACAGCTTTTTTTAACATTGCTTTCAGCCATTGTCTATTGTGCACCCTCTTTAATATCCCTATTCCCCTTCCTCCTCCTGTGCCATCAGTGCTGAGCGCAGATTTGCATGCATTCGACACTGTTGACAGGGAAGGAAACTGGTAGGCTCCCCCAACATTTGATTCTACAGGCTAGGTGTCTTGAGTCGAATACACTGGGCCTATTGAGCCTCCTCTCAAACAAAGCTTCAGTATATACAACTCAAATTATCTTATTTAAACAGGATGTGTGGTAGCCAGCACATGCTTGGTTAATGATGGATCAATCATGTAGGCTCATGGACCTAAGGTCCTTTACTGGGTTTCACAACATTCACTTGGCGATCTGTATGTTGGCTGTTTGCCTCATAATATCTACATTCCCCAGAATGTGTCACATTTGTTCACAAGGCTGCAAGATCTCCATAAAATGTTAACCACTGCAGCCACTAACCTAATTGTATAGGTTCACATGAATCAAATGTTTAATGCATGCCCATCACAAAAGATGAAATCCGGCAAATGCAACAGTGAGGATCAGGAGCAAAAGAAATAGAATAAATAAATAAATTTAAGGAAATCATCGAGAAAAAAGTTTCAACCTGCTCTTTTACTAGTAGAAAAGAAGAAATTAGTGCAATGTACATCACCATAACTAAGCACAGCATGAGGAGAACAACATTATGTGCACCACTATGGAAAAGCTTTTCGCTTTCAGAAATGAGTTTTATAGGTCATGCCAATCAAAGGTGTCACTAATATGGGCTTCATTTGCTACACATTCATGAAAGGGAAGAGAGAATGTTTCTACTGCTAAAAGGAAACTATCTAAGGAGTTAATTATGAACACCGACTGACTCTGGTCATGCTATATAATCCACATTGTCGACGCTGCACAATTTTACTAATGAGTAATTAATGCTTCACTAATACAAAGAACTTAAATGAATTACCATAACCAGATGTGTAGTTGGGGCCCCTTCGACCTCGACCTCTTCCGCTATATGATCTGCCGCCACGAACAGAGGAAACGGTGCTTTCGTCAGTCATATAACCTTTTTCTTTTTCAGTTCCTCGGCTGGAAGGTGGTCTGAAAGCCATACCAATCTGGCGCAACTGTTCATCTATCTGCAACCTTTCCATCCTTAATTGCTCAACTTCCTGTATTCATAGCAAAAAGCAAAAAAAGGGTATGTTTAGTTAGATTCTAACAAGAAAGGAAACAGACTTGTGTATTTAAGGACTTTTCAGACAAAGGTAGCACATTTAAGAGGATAGTGCACAAGTATAAGCGGTCAAGTCATGCACTGAAAAGAGACGGTACCTTTAAGTAAGCAATGTGGTATTCTAAAAGGACCTGCACGTTTCCAATGCTTTCCTTAGTGCCAACAAATACAAAGGGAACCATTCCCTGTTAAAAAAAAAAAAAACATGCATTAAAGGCATTTTTTCAGGCAAATCATTATTAAGATGATAAATAACTCTGTGTGCGACCCGTTCACATTACAATACACGATTTGTACAATGCTGGTACATTAATTAAGCCAATAGAATTGTGAAATTTCACTGGAAATGCTACCAACTTAACCCCGCTACAGCAACATGCAAATATGGGTGTGACAGGTCTTTCTGTATCAACAAATTAGGGCCCACTCAGTAACACCCAACATTCAATGAAATAACATCAAGTATTTGTGCACATAGAGTCGTGAACATACATCTAAGGAAACATAAAAACAAAACTTACATCTTCCCTGGGTAGTTTGTTTTCATTGTCTCCTTCAATTCTCACCCTAACGACTCCAGATTTGTCCACAATTTCTTGAATCACTTTTCCGTTCTTTCCAATCACTTTACCTGTAGCAAAATAAATATGCACTCTTAAAATCAGTGGCTAAAATTACCAAATGTTTTTGGAAGGCAGTGAAAGGAAAAACATGACTAACTATTCAGTGTCTTTATGCACTTTAGGTGACTGCGTTCATTATTTAAGATGACACTTGCTTCAAATGAAGTGGCACAATCAAACAAAGTACAGATACAGCAACTAAAACTTATGGGTCACTCGAAAAAGATGTACAAAAGTGACGAGTTAAAGTTTGAGGGGGGCTGTCCACACAATGAAGAGTTCTGGTGCCGTACAATCTCACTATCCTAAACTCAGAAAGCAATAGGTTTCTATCAATTATGCACTTTCTATAGTAAGGTATCCTGCCTGGGGGCTCCAGGAAGGGCAGCATACATTTCGGAGATTACCTGTAGGCAGATGTGTTAGAGGTTTCAGCAGTAAAAGACTGCTTCCCAGGATGCTGAAGATCACTTGATCAGCAATGAGGAAGAAAAATACAACTGGACAGACCTTCTCAGTCTCTGCTTGTGAGACCAGTACAACCCATTGCCATAGGCTTTTGAATTTCAATGATAGCAGAATACAAGTTGAGCATATGGAAGTGAGAAGGGAGAGGAAAGGGAATACTAAAGCTAAAAACCTGGGTGACGACTGACACATCAAAGGGTAAATCAGACAAGGGCACAATGCCACACAGGTGCGTTTCGTTTGGCTACTACACTACTCGGAACCCAAAACGGATGCCCTGGTGGGTCAGGCACCTCTAAATAAGTTTCCATATATATTTGTTAGCTATTTTTCATTATATATTTTGGGTTACCACAGGGTAGCAGGGTTTATTTCAGCTTGCTACTCTGTTATACGGTTTATGAATAACAGACACAATCCCACGCCAGTGAAGGAAACGTTGCGAACCTTTAATCCTGGGTCTCATCATGGGTATTCTTCTTGACTTCAGGAGCATCTGCCCTCATGGGGCAGAAACAGAACAGGAAATGTTATTTACTTCGGTCCCCTTACTTCAAGAACTTCAAAAAGGAATTGTCTGACTGACTCCGTGGTTGTTACTTTGCATCCAGTTTACAGCTTACGTTAAACTCTACATTTAACATTTTTGTTTTTTCCTCTTTTAATATATGCTAAAGACCGTTTTTTTTAAAGCTATAGAAATTTGCCTCTTATTAGCATGTTTATACGTATGCATTTTCAATATTAAATATGCACTTTAAAAATTGCTTTTAGGATCCTGCACGTGCAGAGATCAGAGGGAATCCTGCAATATAGATTGCCTGCTGTAACAAAAAAGAAAAAACCTACACAATTGCAGAAGGGACATTATAGTTAAGATACAAAACCTAAAAAGCAGCACAATTTACAAGAAGTAAAGTAATACCAATTCCCACGCATTGAATTGCTTATAACCCACACAGTTTGTGGATGGTTGCGGACACCGGAGCACACTTTTACGGTAAGCAACGTGTTCTCTGTGAAGCTCCAGATTTTACGACAAATTTCTGTTTTGCACACACCTACTCAAAGAGGTTAACTGGCATGGTCGAAAAGATGAAGTCCACTGTAATGCAAGTGCAAGATCTGGGCATGGCCAAGCACGGTATTCCAATTCTGAGGCCCCCAACCCCTCCCTTTATCATGCAGGGACCGGCCTATGCCCTTGTACATTTTCCAATTACATATTGTGCACACGTCACTTCTAAACATGAAGTACCACTACTGAGAAATTCATTTTTTTTACAAATCTAGACCTTTTATACATACCTACAAGGTTTCGAGGGACCTGAATGAAATCCTCCACAAATTCCAAATAGCTTCTAGCTTTTTTTACTGCTTCTGCACTCTAGATCAGAAAAAGAAAGGTGCTACATTAATTAAGTCTACTAAATTTGTGTAAAAAAAAATAAAAAAGAAAGAAATGTAAGTGATCTAGGCCTCATGCGGGATCTTTAGAACTACTTACATCTGCTGTTACATTGCTGCAATGCATTACGTAGTGTTTGGAACGTTTGTATATACTAACTTCTGAACTAGATCTATCTCAATCACTAACTGCTGCTTCTATGTGACATGTACGGACATATTTCATTCTTGCTTTCTTTTGAAACATTAACATAAGACGTTTAGAAAGACTATAACAGCAAAGTTAAGAGTTGTAAGGATGAGACACTGAAATGCATACACACACAAAAGAGAAGCTGGGGTAGGCTATAGGAATGTAAGAAAACCTGATGGCAGTGATGATGCCTTTATATACAAATACCTCAGAAGAGACTTCAACAGTACAGGAGATTGAGCTCCTGCTTCACGACATCAAGAAGAGTCAAGTATGATTATTTATGATACTCAGAGCTCTTCTTGCTGTCCATAAACAATATGTACTTGAAGTTCGCAAACCCACACAGGACATCCCAAAAGTTGGAAACTTTGAGGTAGTGGTTTTGTTAAATACAGATGTCTCAATAGTATGGAAAACTGCAGACTTGCTTAAACGCGCATCTGATGGCTGCAGAGGCTCAATACGAAATGATGTGAAGTAAAGTGTAAAAACATAAAGAACGATCATGAAATTTGAGAGGAAAGATCAGACTAACTTCCCTGTAAATATCCTTGTGTGAGGAACCACTTTTTGTTTGGGTCATATTATGACTTTGAAATGTTGCTATCTGGCAACTGGGACATTTTCATGGCAAAATGACAATAAAATGTGACAAAATTAAATCATTTTTTTCACGTAAATATAGAATGAGCAGTTGTTTAGATCAGAGGTCTGGGACTCAATCAAATCAGCTCGTAATCTGACAGTATTTGAAAGGAAAATTGGAAATACCTTGTTACTACTTCAAAAGGGCTTTCCTCAAGTAGTCCATTTGAGGCATCAAACATGAGTACCTATCTAACAAGTGTAACACTGAGTTACATCATGAAGACTGGAAAGTCCACAATTAGTACCTGGAGTACAAATTATTGGGTGAACATATGAAAATGAATACACAAATAAAACACACTGCAGAGGCCTCGAGATGCTTGAAATCTCTTGTGATTTTCAGTGCTAAATGGCAGGAATTGCATTAATGTAATTGCCCTACATATTATGCCTACTGAAAGAGGGACGAAGAAAAGAAGTGAAAATATAGATTATCGACCCTCAGTAGTGATGGAGAACAAAGGCACACGGAGTAAAGAAGGGGACAGACATCTATTGGGTCGATTTCATCCCTCAAGCATACCCAAGTTGTGCAATGAATTTACAGAAAGAAGGGCCACTTGCATTGGTTAGGGCAAAAGTTCGCAGCTTGCACTCAAACTAACAGAAATAAATCTAGAACAATGTAGCTGCTGTCCAGGAAACAGATCAGTGCTGAAAATGCAGGTTATATTTTACTCCTGTGTCCAGCTTGCAAAGCTCGAGGACCAACAAAGCTTTTGTTATGTTTTACATTTTTCTTAACACAATGATCTTTTGTATCAAACACATTAATAAAAAAATATTTTCAAACATAAACGTAGTGGACTGAATGCACCAAACATTGCCAGACGTCTGCTTCTACACACACGCACTCACGCACACAAGCCTTGCTTATTAACAGTGAACTTTATTAGATCAATAACTGGTAAAATTAGCTTTGACAAGGGTCAGTGTGAGCTGTGACTTGGGTATGGTAACAATGAGGCGCTGAAGCTCAACAAAAGAGTCGCCACACCAATAAAATTAGTGTTTCAAAATACAGTGCAGATGTGTATATTCGCCTGCAGTGGGTGCTATAAAAGACATATTTATCAAATTATGTAGGTATTCTCAAAGCTGAAGGGGGGTTTCAAGTTAGATCCCAAACAATATAGTATCCAAGATGATAAGAATGGAAAATGTATCAAAAACAGTTTCCATAAAAATCGACAACCTACCTCACCATAGATGCGAAATGTACCAGTATCCTCATCCAGTTCGATTGCAGTCACTCCAGGAACCTTTCTAGCCTGCTGAATAGTGATACCATGTGTCCCTATTGCCAGGCCCATTAGATCTTCTCGAACTGTAAACTCCTCGTGAAATGCTGCTGCAAGTTGTTTGGTGCACTGAAGGAAGAACAGTGGACTATCAAATATAATCATAAAACTGAAGGCATATTAAACTTCAACATTACGGTATACTGTCTTTTATTTAAAGGAGCAACAGTTAATGGAGCCTCAACGAGCATGACCACCTGCACAAAAATAATGTTAAAATTAGAATGGAACAGGGATAACTTAAAACACAGAGAATGGGGGTACATTAGTTCAATAGGTTTTAGCATTTAGGGCGCCCGCAACATATTATACTACAAAAGAAAGTCTGTGGCTAGACGAGAAAATGCCTGTTTAACAGACTTGGTCTTCCTCATTTGGGGACCTCCAGAATTGGTATTGTTTACCTCTGGTTGGTTTGTGTCGCCCAGTGGAATCTATAGTTTTTCCTGCAGGTACCCTGGACTCTCATCGAATGCCTTTATGTGTCAGGCAAGTGCCAGTGCAGTTTCTTTAGGAACAGGGATTAGTCTCTTACTTTCGGGCATTTGACACTATGATGCAGCAAGTAAGAAGGCTTGCAGAGGTGCGATTCTGATTTGGTTCTAAAACAGTATTACTAATCTCTAAATGGAAAGTTGCCAGTGCTTCCACAATATACCTACATATAGTTTTGTGGAGGAATCAAATGATTTACTTTCTTTAATAGGTGCAGATATTACGAGGCTGATTTCGTCAGTTGAGTGATATGTTCATTGAAACTCAGGTTTCTGGCGATAGCGAATATCAAGGGTTTGGCCAACAATGTCACTAACTAAAATTCCCAAGGAGGCCCAAAAACTTCAAGTCATATTTAAACAAGCAGGTGAAGGTATCCATCCATCCAATCGATTACCACATGCATCCTTCCACACTGATTAGATCTGATAGGTTGTACACTCTGAGGTACAACTGTGTATCATCAGCATATTCGTATATTAGCATGTTCTGGCCTTGTACCATTTCTGTAAGTGTCACCAAGCATAAAAAGTGAAGGGAGAGGGATGATCCTTGGGGCACACTAGAGTTTAGGGAGTGCTTTGACGACCTGAAGAGTCGAGCATTCACTAGGCGCAGCTCTGCATTAGGGTACAAATCAATCAGCTGCCAATGAATCACAATCTTATTAGCACTGACCGAGGAATGCAAGAGCTGTAGATGAAAATATTCCAGATATAGACTGCTAGAGGGGTTCCTCTACCAACAACATAACAATCAGGTTATGCTGCATTCATAACTCAAAGCCTCCCATGTATAAATGACAAAGTTAGCTTTTTTTTATCATTGCGGCGATTACTCACTTTCTCAACATCTGAAATGTTTGCATATATTTAAAACAAAGCGTAAACTAAGGAGGAAATGGAAAACATACCTCTAAATGCTTGGTCGCTTCCTCATTTCTTGACATAAGCATGATTTTTGTGCGAATACTCCGTAAGTGCATATCACTTAATATGTTCACTCTCTTCACTGTTGCTTCACTGCCAGACTATGAAATGCAAATATATTATGACCAAAAATGTTTAGAAAACATTCTACTGTATTAAACAACGAACTACACCAGCATTAACGTGTTACACTCATACTCCCATAGTTGTAGGAGCTACAAAAGCAAACCAGATTGTGTTGGCCTAAAGCAATATATGTCAGAAGCAGTTACATCGACTACAAATGACAAAGCACTTTACTCACTGGACCATATTATTGAAATACATTTCAGTGCCATTTCTGACATGCAACTAAATATGTTTTCAGCCTGTACAAAGTAATAAGGAAAGATGCTTGCTTGGAATCTGCTCTCCACTAGGGCAATCGTCAGTGAATTCCTCAGCACGGACTATAGTTATAGGCAGGATCTCCAAACACTTCAAGAAGGAAAAACAAACAAATACTTTCGCCTCTACAAGAACAAGTAACTTGTCTCCTGCAATGGGTGGCTATTCTATCTAATCGTAGATTCCTCACCTATATAACATCCCGAGATGTCAGACTGGATCCAGACGATTTGAAGTGCATTGCTTCTGTGCATCAGATGGTGGCACCATGAAGCTTTGCATTCACATCGTGCACATAAGTGTTATATCTGGATGTCAACATCAGGTTTTTTTCGAACTTGGCACCCAACTTAAATCAGACCCAGTCACTATCATTGTTCAATTTCCATAGGTGAAGTGCAGATTCAAGTGCAGGTCCCTGCCCTGCTGTTGCGACAGATCTTACTGAAGTGATTGCCTGATCAGAGGATAGATGCTTATGCCAAGAAGTTCCAGTTTTCACACTCTCCCTTCCCAGTCTAGAGCCACTAGGATAACTTGGCCCAGTCGTTTCTGATATTCAGAGCTCGAGGAAGGAGAGACAGCGCCAGAAACGCACACGTTTCTGAAGTTCAAAACTGGAGGCTGAAGCGACAACAGTAGTAAGGCACACAGGAGTCCGGTGCTCCAGTTTATCTGGAAGGACTTTCAAAGAGAGCCTTCAAGGAAAATCCAGGGCGCAAACTTTTTGAACCTGTGCATTGTCAGCAGAGACAAAGATCCAGCCTGGGCTCTCATTGTTAGAAGATTCCCTGTCCCACCTCTGGGTGGGTTTGTCTGCCCTGAAGTTTAAAGATCCTGGCATGTGGTTTATGACCATGAAAATGCCAGGATACTCCAACAAACTCAGGCTCCAAACTGCCTCCTGGCATAGCAACCAGAACTTCACCCCATCTGTTGCTGTACCACATGGTGGTGGTGGTGTGTGTAAAAATCTGAACTAGCCTTCCTTTGACGGATGGCAGGGAGGATTTTAGCGCCAGGCAAAGGACCAGCAGCTCCACCAGAGAACAGTGTCATCTGGGCTCCATCTCTTGCAGATAACCTCCACATTCCAGTATATTCGAGTAGCAATAAATCAACACCACCATTTGCCCCCAGAAGGTTGAACTGCTGGCAAGCAGCCACCACTGAAGATCTTTTGCAGTCGCATCAGAAACCCTGATGGAATCTGCTCAATTCCTCTGGTACTAGACTCACTGAGACCTGATGGTTCCACTACACAGCCAACATATGCCAATTGGCATAGTCAACAAGCAGGATGCCGGAGGCCAAAAGGCACAGAAGCCTCAGAGTAGCTCTCACCAATAGGCAGGGCTGAGGCTGGAACATCAGGATCATAGTACAAATATATAAATGTTATGAAGGGAAGGCCTGAAATGGCAGTATCCAGAATGGCTCTGATCAAAGGGAGCCTCTGCGAAGGTTTGAGGTGTCGCTTTGGCACACTGATAGTGAACTTCAATTATGTCAGGTGGTTCATAGCCAACTGGAGGTGATATATGACTGTGGTGAGGCTGCCTTCAACTGCCAGTTGTTGAGAGAGGGGGAGTGGAAAACTGTAATCCTCAACATCCAAAGGTGTGCAGTGACTACCACTCTCACTTTTGTAGACACCCAAGGAGCATTGGTGAGGTACAGAGGGAGCACAGCACAACCTGAAAATGCTCCTGGCATACCTTGAACTGCAGGTCACCATCTGTGGGACAGAAGGACGGGCATATGAAAACAGAAAGCAGGTGGTCTGCAGGTCGAAATGCACCATGCAGTCACCAGGATTCAAGGTAGACAGACCTCTGCCAACAAGAGCTTCTTCAATTTGTACTTCTATAAGAAGGTATTCAGAGGGCTGAAATGGGACTCTGTTGTTCTTCTGTGTGAGGAAATAGTGGGAATGACAGCCAGTCCAATATATCCCAGGCTGGAACCATCTCTATGGCTCTTTTTGACCGGAAGAACCTTCACTTCTTGGTGCAAAATGGAAAGGTACTCCTCTAAAAGATCCTTTGAGGTCCGAATGACCCACAAGTCGAACGTTATCTTTTATCACCCATTGAGGAAATGCCTGATCCTGCCTCCCACCGTGTGGTTGTGTGCCACAAAGAGTAAACTAAAGAAGTTTTGAGGCTCCTGTTGCATGGGCGAACAGTGAGAAGTGCTCTGCCCTCTGGTGGCTGGAGGGTTGTCTGAATGATTCTCTCCCCTCTAAACGGTGAAAGAAGTGGAGTGCCTGATTTGGGGGCGGTAGCATGTCAATCCTCTGGAGTAGCCTCACAACAGGTGAAACTACGGAGGATACTGTTTTGCTGTGGCAAAACAGTCTACAGAATGTGCTGTGGCCCTTTTGTTTGTTTTTAAGAGTTCCAAAGCTAAATAGTCAAGCTCCATTGGCAGCATGCCCATTAGGCAACCCCGTGGATCTCATTAAGGCATACCACTAAAACAACACACAATTGCCAACTGCTCTGGCCAAGACATTGGTAGTGCCCAGCCCAGAATAGATAATACACTTTACGTCATCCTGATCATTTTGGATGGCTTGAGCCAGGTGGCTCGAAACTCCTTGGGGGCTGCCTGCAAGATCTTGCTCACCATACCCCATAAAACAAGACATTGACTGATTGCAGGGCTAGACTGGCAAAAGCAAACATCTGCTTTCAGAATGCCTTGATGTGTTTCAACTCTGTCTGGTAAGGCCAAGGAATGAACTGGGTTCACCCTTCTGGTGGAAGCCTCAACCACTCTTTCAGGTGTAGGGTGCCGCAGCAAGAAGCTAGGGTTGTCTGGAGGAGGCCGGTGGCAAGTGGCAACCTGCCTGCTCACTGGCGGATAGGAACAAGGCTTAAACCAGGCGTCCATTAGGGTACGAGTTAAGATCTCATTAGATGGAAGTAAGAGTTCAGATGTAATTTCTCCAGGCTGCAAAAAGTGTTCGTTTTGACTTTCCTAGTAGTTGTAAAGCCACTAACACTGCTGACATCTCATTGCGGCAGCGAAGGAGGCCCTCATTTTCCACTGATGGACAAGGAAGAGATAACACCCCACTCTCCGGGCTGCAAAACGTTAGTTTTCTCTTTCCTAGTTGGTAGTTTTAAAACCACTACCATTGATGACATCTCATTACTACAGCGAAGGAGGCACTCATTTTCCATGGAAAAGGAAGAGATAACACCCCACTGTCCAGGCGAGCGTCCAACTCACTGGCCACCTGTAAGTCCAAATTGAAATCATAATCATCTAAATGCAGAGGGAAATAATCCTTCTTACCTCCGCCGTCGTTCCGAAAATCTAGCGGACTCAGAGTCAGGGCCTGAAACGAAAAGCAGGTTAGTGCACATCATGCAAAAAAACTGAATGAGAGGTGCTCCGGATTCCTTCCGAAAGGTGTGGAAAAAGAGGAACTGACATCAGACTGCAGGGTTGGCACCTATGTCTGTTCCATGGAGTCCTGTCCAGAGGCGGAATTCAATCGCATCTGAGACTGATGGTGACATTGATCGGAGTTCAGGAGCTATTACAAGAGACTCCAGATCACACAATGCACCTTGAAAGATACCCAGGGTGAGGAATCTGCAACTAGAAGTATTCTTCAGAAAAGGGAACATCACTTCAGAATACGGCTACAGGGCGTTGTGCCTTCAGTGATATGATTCAGATCTTGTTTCGTGTATAAAATATAAAGCTCTTCTCTTTCAGAGGGAATGAGGTTACTGCAGGAATTGATTGATGGTTCCTTACTTCAGACTATAAACAGAGTCAGGTGTAGGTGACCTAAACAGTGGATGTTGTCTTAGTGGTCGGTATTATTTAAGAAGTCAAGGCATGAAAGACTTTGACCTCGTAGCTGTTTTGACTGTGTCCATCATTTGATTTCACCATCCAGGAACTACTGGCATTAGTGCTCTTGTCTGTGCTTCGTCAAAAATGAATCGCAAGTAGAACAAAATATCTGGCTTGAGGTTCCTCAAGCTATGAGGCTCAATCGCCTTGCTACCCACACCAAAACCTCTTTAAATGGTCAGAATAGCAATCATGGGTGACATCCTCAACAAACGTCAAATAGAGATAGGGGTGAATGTGACCTCCAGTAACCCCTTGGCACACCATTGACTCCATACAAAGGTGTCTCAGGATATCCCTATGGCATGTAAATACAAGACTGCTTCTCAAAGTCTACCGGAAACAGCAGGAATAACAATATTTCTCCAGTGTGCATGCTTTCAGGGTCGCTCGTGCAGAGTTTAAAATAGCAGCTCCACTAAGCTTTGTAGTGAGCGGAAAACCACTAGCAGACTTTAAAGAATTTCTGGAATGTTCTTTACTCACACAGGTAAATTCCCTTTGACAATGCAATTTGGTCCTGGACATTTCCTTGGCAGACAGGGCACTCTTTAACAGTGCGATTTTTAACAAGCCACAAAATGCATGAAGCACACAAGCCCCTTTGGAACTTTTCCTTCGTAAAGAGAGGGGCCTCTCACAAAGAATAAACACAGCAGTGTTTGAGTGCACTTAAAAATATATATGTTCGCTCTCAAAATAAACTGAAGAAAGGGTAGGTTATTTGTAAGCGCTGTTTTCAGTTGGCGCTATCCTCATTAAACTGAGAAATATTAAAGCATTCCCTGCCCAAGCATGATAAGAACATTTCCAAAGGAGACAAAGGACATTACTGTGAAGACTGGCCATGTTGTGGCAGCATTTTCTTTCTCATTAAGAAAATACAAAACAATGCCTTTAAATACATGCTATAAAGCCAAACTACGTTTAAAATTACAAGCAGAAGCATTACTGCTCAAAACTTTTTCCTGCTACAGAAACTGTTCCCAGAGACATACCACCTCACAATGAAAATTAGTTGTCACTTCAGGCAAGCTAATGACCTCCACAGTCTATGTAAAAAAGAAATAATGCATTTGAGTGATTATCTCAAGAAGATTCCCCTAGTAGCCAACACAAAGGTATAAGTATTCAGTGCTAATGAATATCAAAGAAGATCCCATTATGAAACATGACCTTCAAAACAGTGTGAATGCTTGCCTTGACGCAGCCATCAGATTGCTATTTTGCGACCAAGGCGGCAACATTTTGTACCTACACACCATGCAAAAACAGCATATGTTGGCAGGGAAACAAGAGGACAAAATGGAGAATTCAAGAGCAAGCATGCTTCTGAAACCATTTCAGTTTTACATTTGCCTTGGAGACACAAAAACATCTAGCCTAAACAGAAGTAAACTTCAGAATGTTAATGGCAGGGAAGACAGATTAAGCAAATAGAGTGAATTATTAGAACCTAGAATAAAAACAAATCCTTTTGCACCTTCCAGATCCGACTAAAAAGTATCCACTGTACATTAATGCATTCCTTACCAGTATAACTAACTGATTCGACTCCGCATGGAAATAAATTCGGCATGCTCCCACAGCTTTTTTGAAGTCTTTGTGTGCACTTTCATTTGAGCATCTGGAAAAAATATACAGTTGCAATGCAAGCATAACTATCATAAGTTTCATAAATTAATTTTAAGATTGACAACATTATGGTAAAAAAACAAGTTCACTGAACATTTTTATTTGGAAATACTTAAACTGATAAATTGGCAAATTAGAGAAAAATAAAAAGGGTGAATACATGTAGTAAAGTTGGTTTTAATGGAGTTTCCCATCAGACTAAATACAATATTGTTTGTTAGTAAGAAAGGCTTACCAATAAGAAGCAGTGTTTTCTTATTTTACTCCACGGGATGAACACCTAATATTAAATACGTGTTTACAGATAAAAACAGTACCGAGTGTAAAACACTGTCAGTCGTGGGAAGTGTGTTTGTACGATTACACAAGGCATTTCCCTCAATGCTGAATTTGCCATAAGTACTGAAACAAGCACAAGGAGAGCACAGAGCTTCTCCTTCAGTAAATTTAGGGGTGAAATACACAGTTATTAAAGAAGTGTGTCAAAGCAGAATTGTAGCCACTCCGATGGAAGATGGAGTCTACTGGGAGAACTTGGATCACCAAATTTTAGGGTCTGCTGACACTGTCCAAGCTCTAAACAATTTCAGCCTTGACTTAGATTACATCATGTCTCCGATGCCCGAGACACTGTGAAAAATTAGCTAATGGAACCACAGAAACATGCTATAAATAATGCTGATCCTCTTCTCTGTGCGGGAAATTGCAGACGACTTGCTATAACTTGTTTGTTGGTAGGTGAAAATATGAATAGGAACAATAACTTAAGAGCTACACCAACAATGGACCACTGCCTGATTCCAGTAGGAGCAAGTACTGATTCTTTCGTTTTAGTAGCCAACCTCAGGCTAAAACCAGGAAAAGCTGTTTACCCTGCCATGGCACCAAGCAGTAAGACTTATAACCCGTTTTGTTTTTTAATATTGGGTGGCACAGACTGGGCAAAATGACAGAGTACATACAAGGGGGTTTCGCTGTGGAAACTTCTCAAGTGTTTTGGTTAGGATTTCAGAGGACTGAGACGGAAGGTGGATGGGAAATCAAGAATCTGCGATTGGAACAAAGAACCCTTTCACAACCAAAGTAAAACATAGTGTAAATACTTTTCTAGTGGAATCTATTCAATCTGCATATTATTTACCCCAGACTGGATGGAGTGCTCACATACAACCAGAATAAGTTTGGAACCATTAATTTTCTAAACAATTCTTGAACCCTAACTTCTGAATCTGACCGTGTTTCACAAAAGTATACGGAGAGACAACTAAGCTGTTGCACTAGTGATCTTCTGCAAGAAATCAGTAATCACTACTCTGCCTTTCCTGTAATGTTTAAGCTATTACATGAGTCAGCTGCCTATCAGTACTCAGTCAGGCATGTCACTAGCCACTGGCACTTGTCAGACTGAGAAAGCAATAGCTGGGAACACATTTCATATCTACTCTATGGATCTTCCATTTCTTAAATACATGTAGAAAACACCCAAAACATTAACAGGCTAGTTGATGCTACTCCATCAACAGATTAGGAAGGCAAGTCTTCCAACTTCTTAATCCCCAAAATCACCTTGTGTATGCACACCAGATGGAAGAGTTGAAAACTCACACTCATGCCTAAAGATACTGGCAACAGATTTAAGTGTAAAATACTTGACACCCCTGTTAATGAAAGACTAAAAAGGTGCTTATGTCAACATAAAATGGAGGCCCACTGAGATGTAAGTGGAGAGCATGTTCACCAATACTGAGATACCATGACATGTCAAAATGATAGGGATCATCTGGTTTCATTAAAAAAAGTTAAAAACACCACAAAGTAAACTCTAACAGGCTACATCTATAAAGCTTCCTTTACAATTTGCAAATAAATATTCTGAGTGAATCCAACATTGTTTGACACCGCCATTTGCAAACCCTGACCCACCTACACTTAAACAGAAACCTGGCATCCATCATTGCATTACTCATATCATCATTGATGCCATATCCAACGAAACTCAGTCTACGACATTGATTCTTAACCTGTGGGCTGCAGACACACATATTCTCATGGGGTCTGTGAACTAGAATGCCTAAAACTATCCCAAGCTTTCTGGGGAAACTATGCCCAACTTCAGTAGTAATATTTAATCAAAATTAGGCTGTCCACATCAGTGAGAAAGCTCATGTTTACATATCTCAGATTTTACTTAACTTGCTTCCATAAGAGTATTTTTTTTTATCAGCACATCATTTTCCTGATTTTTTTCACATTGCGTATTAATCTTGTACAGTGCCTTCTGTGGCTTTGGTCACTCATTGGTATCTCTGCAAGTTCAGGTTGTAGTTCGGGGTTTGGAAGTGAGGCAGAAAGCAATGCAAGGTTCTCAGACTCCATCAGCGGGTCACTAAGGTCTTCAGACTACCCCAACATCTAAACTTTGGCTTATCTGCCAAGTGCACAGAGTGCTGATGGCATGTGTCAACTGTAAATGTGATAATAATATGAGAAGGTGTTTGAAGGGGATACAAAGCTGCTGAAATACTAACAGAGCAAGTGTTTAGAAATTAATGGTTGCATTCTGTTCTGTGTGTGTAGAGGGGGTGGTGGGAAGGTGTTGGGGGTGGGGACGACGACTTGAAGCAAGTGAGATGCCAGGAAGTAAGTGCAGAAGGAGAAGAGAGTGCAGAATAGGAAAGCGATTATGTGTGAAATATGAAAATAGAGGATTTCAGAGTAAGGAGGGGAGAAAAAGGTTTGGGTGGTCCCTGGATTTCTGTAGTGATTTTGTAGGAGGGTCTTCAGAAGTCAAAAGATTAAGAACCACTGATCTAGGAGCCAAAAGTGAAATTAAACGTTTTTCAAGTCTGGGTGCAAAAGATTCCAATGCTGCACAAAAAAAAAAAAAAAAAAAAAGGTCTAAAAAGCCTTATTAACCTACCCGTCCCGACCTCCAGCAGAAAATTCAAAATATTTAGGCAACTGAATGTCTTGTCACAATCCTATGGCAAGCATGAGTCACATATCTGAGATTGTAACTCCACAGAAAAGAAGACATGAACGCATGAAACGTTTTCAATATTAAAACTCTCAAAATTATATAATTACATTCTCATATTACTGTAAGCGGCCTCCCTCGCCAAAGCGATAGAGAAATAAGTAAAGTTTGCAACTATTTTTTTTTCCCTAAGGACCTCTGTCGATCTGCTCCACATACCAAAAAAGGCAGTGGAATTTTTTTTAAAGACACTTTGGGCATCTTGTGGATAGTCTGGTGACATAATATGGGTGTCTCATAACTGAACGCCCATAGACAATATCCCCAAAAGAAGAGAAAATCCAACCACAAAATAAGTAAACAGGCAAACAGTAACTGAAAGATATCTAGATCTCGAATTTCAAGAATAAGAGACTACCCAAGAAGTTCGGCATGATCACCAGCAAGTAAAAGTAACCAATGAATATCTGAGTATTACTGTGCAATCGATCACTATTAAAAAATCCTTTTTCCGCTTAACTGTCCTAACGTTCTTCATCACTGCAAATCTAATCCGAATGCCTTTGAGAACTCATCCATGCTCCCCTGGCCCTCCATAGGTTTTGAACATTCATCAATTCTCAAATCATAATCTGGAACAATTTTACAGCAGGACTGGGGACTCGGTGAGGCAATGATCACACCAGAGGAAGATGTTTGTTTATTGGCAGGTTCTACAAAAGTACTGCACGGTTTTACTGACGTATGAGCTGAATAAAAGATACATTGACAATATACTTAATGTGAATTCTAATCAAAGGTGCAAGGGAGGAAAATGTTAGTCTTTGAGGGTTGAGGTGACTTTAGATCTTTGATAATCCAGAAAGTTGTGCCCTTCACAAGCAATGCTTATGATCAAGGTTGTGTGTCGAATGCCACATATTCCTTCCAAGTGACTAGACATTCTTGAAACTAATGGTTACCATACTGAACTGGAGTTCTGCCTTTGTGGAAAAGAAAGGCAGCCTTTGTTTTATTTGTAGAGACTATAAAAAAGCACATTAAAATCATGTTTGAATTTTGACATATTTTCCCGTCTCAACATATGAATCAGAGGATCAACAGCAGAGTAGCCTGTCCAATTGGATCTCTTTTTCTTGATTGCTTGTTCTACCACTCACGTATTTATGGCCCTCTCCGTCTGATTCTTCTAAAAGTACATTCTGAAAAGTTCTCCACACTGTACTTGAGTTTACAGGCGACATAAACGGACCATTGCACTCTTCATACTTATTGTGTTTGCCAAGGATTCAGTATGCAGCTTTACTTAAACACTTATTAATAAAACTAATAATGTACAGTATTTAACTTACGCTTCTCTTAAATCTTCAGGGACATCCACCGTACATTTAAAAAAAGAGTTCTGTGATACAGGCTTATTTTGATTGACAGGCCGAAGTCGTTCAAACGTAACTATTTCATTGTAAGTTGCATCACAAGCAGCATACTCAATGACGTAGAACTAAGAATAAAAGAAATGAAAATTCTAAGTCTCAGTCAAAAGATTGTGCTTTTCCAAGGCATGTAGTGCGGTCTTTCTAATGTCAAAAACCAAACACAAAATCTCAAACCAAACGGAAAGAAGAAGGCCCTAAAGCGATTGCAGTGGAAAGAAAAATACTAAATAATTCCACTTTTAATTTTAAATTGGGGTAGGTCAACTAATTGGCCTCTGTCAAATTAAACCTAATTAAGCCATTTCGTGCACAAAAACATCTTAAGGACAACCCATGAGATTAGACTGTAAGAATCATGTTATAGGGTATATACTACAAGACCTTACATGAAATGCATTTTTATGCACAATTAATTTTACTAAAATAATTTACTGTAGTAGACTTTTTTTTCAATTAAATAAGTTATAAATCATAATAAACTTAAAAAATGTTAGAAAACTGACATACCTCGCCTTTCATCATTCGAACTTTGGCCAGCCACCATCCACATGGCTCCTGGTCATTTGCTCTGGAGTATACCTTTATAAACAAACACATGCACATTAGCCTTGCTTACAATTATAAAAGGTGGGCTGTCTGTACCCTACAGAGACCTTTCATGTAGACTACACGCCATAATGGAACGTCATAAAAAAACTGTTGCTACCAAACAATTGCACTACACTGGACATTATTGTTGGGAAAGGGGCATAATATCGCACAGTTCAAACAGCAGGCTTCAAAAACCTGACTACTTCAAATGGTTGGGGTAGAGCGGAGAGGAAAAGGTTTGTGCGGAAGTCTTGCATCTCCCACCTTTTGTGCCTTCATCCAAAACCACTCATCTAGCCAGAGGAACATGATGGGGAAGCAGACTATAGCACTGTGTTCTGCCTTTAAAGGACAAA
Source organism: Pleurodeles waltl (assembly GCF_031143425.1). Classification (NCBI taxonomy): domain Eukaryota; kingdom Metazoa; phylum Chordata; class Amphibia; order Caudata; family Salamandridae; genus Pleurodeles; species Pleurodeles waltl. The sequence continues at coordinate 72,062,817 of NC_090450.1, read as the reverse complement.
TTCATTATATAACTGACAAGCTCCAGGACCCAGCCTATACGTGTAGTATTCATAAATGTAGAAGGGACCTAAGTAAGTGACATATCGAAGTTATTTTGAAGCCAGAGAGACCAGCAGACAGATGCGCCTCTTACAAGACAATTTCGGTGGTCAACACTGAGGTTACATTATGGGCTAAGATGCTGGCAACTTACCTATTCACGATGATTAGAAACCTGATCAACCCCGACCACAGGGTCTGCCACACTGGTCTACACGCCACAACATTAATTGGTTATTCAACACAATAGCCCTGGCAGACCAACAGAGAACCAGTGGAACTTTTACTAATTTATTTTGAGAATGTTTAGGATAACCTCATGGGGGACTACTTGTTCTCATTTCTTACCAACACGGAATTTGGCAGAAATTTCATCTCAACCATACACCTACTGTACAATGGGCTGGTGGCACGGGTGAAGACACGTGGCGTCCTGTAAGACCCCTTACCTATCAAGAGACCAACCTGCAAATGATGCCTGCTGTTGCGCATACTGTTCGTCCTAGCCATCAAACCTAATGTGAATGGTCATATAGGCTACTTTGTCCACAGGGTTCTGCTAGCTGTCAACATCGAATGATATTTAGATGACAATGACCTCCTGATATATTTAAGTAATCCCCTAGTACGAGAACCAGGTTATGCATTTTCTAGATTCATTTTGTACATATGTTGGGCTGAAGGCAAACTGGACTAAATCTAGACTCTTCCACTGCTGTTCCACAGCAGCACACACGACAGGGGTGACTAGTGCTAGCATACAAGTAGATTCATTTCATGAGCTACCTGGTCATTCAAGTGGCTTACAAAGAGACAGTGATCCAACTGGAAAATACACAACCCCTGAATGACTATCTTTCAAGACATCCCCTCCCACCGGTCTACTCTACAACTGTCGCTATGGGGAAAGTCGTCCTAATTAAGTTGATAATCTGGCACCAAATATACACATTCCACAAAACGAACCATATTAGCCTCCATTTTGGGGCATGCAAAATGAATGTCATTTGTTTTGACATAATTAGGGGAGATTATCAAAAATAATGTGAATTCCCTGAAATGCTAAACCGGAATTAGGACTATGTATAAGAAGAAAATGCGAATGGACACACGGATGCTTCTCACATTAAAAATATAACGCTAAGAACACAAGGGCTGATAGCAGCTGCTTCCGTCGTGGTCATTTGCGTTGTTCCAGGTCTTACATTTTACAATGGGGCATAATTTCAGGAATTTTACATAGAAACTGTAATGAGAAATTCGCTAATGCAAGAGCAATTTCACCCCGGTCCTCTCAGAAATCTTACATCTCTGATGAGACCATTTTTAGTCAGGGTGGCCATCAGAGTTGCTATGACAATATGCTGTAAATCCTCTTTTTTAATGGGCCTAAAAGTATGGCTGACCCTTCCTCCTGCACATAACCGGCAAATTGATGACAAATTAATGATTGGCTATATGGCTCCACATCAGACCTAACATACAACAGACCTACAGATCATACTCCCTAATGCATTATATAGTCAGGGGCAAACTAACCCTACCAGATTTCCACCCCCCAACTTCAGTACTGCATGATACAAGGAAGGCTTCCCTTAGGCTGGCCTAATAAACTCATAAGTGAAACCCTACTCAGGGTGAAAACTGTTTTGCACAGGTTTCAACTCTGTAGGGTTTTAAACATGGAACAATTGGGTATTTTATTCTTGGAAACATCGCCATCTTGAATCAAGTAAAGACCTTTGTGACAATACTCCAGGAATTCAGATTCAAATTTTTTACGTGCAGTTCCGGCACTTTAACACACCATTCCTAACTGGAATTGAGGCTGGTCCCATCTGTAGTCAGCAGGAAGCTAAAATAAACATGACTCAACTGGGATATATAGGACTCTTTTTATTAATACCTCAGACACATTCAACAAGCTGAAGGAAGCACGAGAGAAGGATTTGAGCCCCACAGAAGGTGAGGCATGGACATTTGTGGAGACAGTTTCCAGGGAAATTACGATATCTCTTAATACAATTAACACACCTATGTAAGGGGGCGATTTAATTCCTCAACGACTATGACGAGCAAAGCAAAGTCACTACGTGTCTCAGGTGACAAACAAACAGAGAGGCTGCAGTTATCCAACTCTTGTGGGAAGGAACGGTGGACACGACCCAAGCACTTATAGGGCCCCCAATCAACTTAAATGCCAAAACAGCACCTCTAAATATCTTGGAAGATGAGAAAGTCCTACTAAGATTAAGAATGGTCCAGAGAAAAGACATGCCGTCCAAAACATGAGGATTTCTACAGTCTCTAGCATCACAAAAGAGAAAGCTGGGCTAAACATATATTGTCTTAGGGATCCTCATATATGAAGACCAAGGTTTCACCCCAAAACTCTGGAAATTTTGAAAAAATGGGCAGAAAACTGTAACGGAAGAGAAAAGGACACAGCAGAAGTATGAACCCAATGGCCAAGTGCCCATTTGTGAGGTTCATCCTAATGTTGTATTCCTTAACAAGAGAAAACAGGCACGAAATATTCAAAACATATAGCAATGTGAATGCTTTAAGAGTGAAGCCTGTTACAGTGCTGATTGCTGTTTATTGTTGATGTGTTGTTTCTCTTTTTTTAAATAGTGTTGATCTCTTTTTTCACTTTTGTTATAGTTTAATGTAACTAAACAATAAATCTTACTTACGTATGGTGGCAGTGTATACAAAATGCCAGTAAAGAATAGTATTCTAAAAAACGGTATGCAGAGGAAGCTGTAGAGAAGGAAAACAGAAGAAAGAGGGGCAGCTATAGAGGAGAAAAATATGATGATAGTAAGAAATGATGGTTGAAAAATGAGAGGAAAGAGGAAGGGATACAGATGAGACAAAATGGGAAGTTACTCGCAATGGAGCAAGATTAGAGTGGGGAGAAGTAAAGAGGCAGGGAATCAAACACATGATTAAATGAAATTGAGAGGAGGAATGCGAGGTTTATAATGACAGTTTCAAAAGAGGTTCAACAACACAAACCATATGCAAATAAATGGGGCAGTTGCAGAAAGTAGCAGGCAGAGGTGGGGATGCTGACAGCTCAGGGAAGCTTTGTAAGAAATAAAAATAAATAAAAAAGGAAAAAAGATGGCAAGCCATGCTGAGAGTACGATAAAGGGTAGCAGGAAGTTTCACTGCTGCATCCTTTGTATGAATAACATGCAAAATCTGTGAAGTTAAAGCCTGAGGTTGCTGTTGTTCTTACTGCTGAGGAACAAAGCTTATTGATTCGCTGCTGTTTAGTGATCTTTAATTTCAATTTGACGGAGACCACCTACGGTTAACTGACAAAGTAATCAGTTTCGTCCACACAATTCTCCAATGAAGACTATTACAGATAGGAGCGATTCATGCAGTTCCCTTTAAGACCCACTGAGCAGTATTGTCTGCTGCCACCTTGCAACCATTTCATTTGTCTTTTGAGACAGCACAAGTAAAGTAAGACATCCTAATAAATAAAGTGTGGCCATAGCTTGAAAGACAGTGGAGAACAGTAAGGGAGAGTAGCGATCTAGCATATTCTTAAGTTAGATGATACAGTAATTGACATCAGAGATGCCCTCCTTGGAGACCGGGTCCAACCAAATTGAAACTTGAGTCTATCAAAGGTAAAGAATTCTTCTGATTAATGATGTGGAAGATAACTACAGTGTCCCCTAGCTAATGGGGAATACCACCACTTTGTGAATGCAAATTACCCAGTTTAAAGATCTCAGGCAGGTAGTCTTCTAAATGGATATTCTTTAGCTGCTTTTCAGATAACATCTGCCATTGAGCCTACTTTAGGACTTAGGTTGGTCAAAAGAAGTGGGTTTTTGCTGTTCAGAATTGTACTTGATACTCACCTCTACTTCCTCTCCTTCAATAATTTCTTTTTTTATATCAGGAGGCGGCGGTAATCTGACTTCATTAAATGGAACCTGTCGTTCTGGTTGCCAGCTGTAAAATTAATTGTGATATCAGAAACCAATATATCATCATTACAAACAAAGCATACTGCATAAAAAAGTATACCTACTTGTTTTCAAAAACTACTGTAAGTGAATCCTCATGTACGTCTTTGATGAATCCCTGAAATATGAATGACAGCCTGCTTAGTCGGACGTTTTAGACCACTATTAACAGAGCTTGCAGGGCAAATGATTAACGGAGTTAACAGTTAAACAAGTTATGAAAGGTCATTATCATCATACTTTATTCAACTTCAGGAATACAATAATCATAAAAGAGCATTAAAACACAGCCATGTAAACTTAAAAATATAAAACAGATACACAAAATAAATAAGATTAAAAGATAAATTAATCGTACTGTAGTATAAACAAGGCAATCTGGTCTAGAATACCTAAATCGCAAGCCGGCTGTTAAAAACCATAGAACAGCAGATATTACATATTAATTCGGAAGTATCTGAAGGTATATACAAGCGCTAGAGGGACTTGAGAAAAAGTCAGGCTCTTCAGTAATGGCACCAAAAAACAAATTTCTGGGCAGACTTAAATAATGACAGAACATAAAGAACATGGTGTCCTGCAGAGACCTACTGTCGCAGCCACAGGGCAACACAGAGCCACGACTGACTCAACCCTTGGGTGAAGCCAACAAATGGTGCAACAGATTAAATTTGAAGCTAGTCAGAATGAATTTATTCCTCCTGTTGGGGACGAGGGCTAGGAAGGGCTCCATCCACTCCACAGTTTTCAGTAACATATATACTCATATTGAGGGTTTAGTAAGCCCTATCTGCTTGCGAACTAACATAGCATGCTCTAAAAACAGTGATTTCAGCCTTTTCAATTACGAGAGTGACATTTGTGGATCAGTAAATGTGTCTGCTCTCCCTATCATAGCAGATACCTTATTTACATAGGAAAACAAGGGAATTCTGACCGCATAATCAAGGGACACGCAATCCTGAAGAATCTCTTTGTTGAATTTAAGACCCTGATCTAAATCCAGCATAGGAGGGGACTAAGGGCAGCTAAGTTCGCTAAGCATTGAGTCCCTAGTTCCTCATGCACCACAAAAGCTGGTGTACTATGCGGAACCTACACCAATCTTCTAAAAATAGATTTTCAGCATTCTGAAGATTGTCGATCCTCATAAAGCTCCAGACCTTACTGCCATATAGAACCTATGTCACATGCATTTGGCCTGATAGATTGTACGTAGATTGCGCGACAACCATTAACACAGCCTAGGTGCAAAACCTGTCACTTCTCACATGGCCCTGAGTAACGAGGACTATCTACCTACAATCAGCAGTTTCCAGCTATTGGACCCATAAAATAGAGAAAAGGTAGCACTTTGGTCAGGATATATTGGTCCACCTTAAAGGTCAGTCAGTCAGTCAGTCAAAATAACTTTATTCGGCGTTTAGCCATAAAAGTATACATACATACATAAAAGTCATCATAAAATTCAGTACTTATGGCATTCATAAAAAGCAAATCTATTAAGTCTAAGCTTACCGCCCAAGCTTACTAAAACGGTATAAGATAATAAATACTTATAAAAGCGTATATAATGATAAGACAATATAGTAATGAGACAATGCCTAGTTTCTCTTAATAATTAGTCACATTACCAGTTCATATCGGTTTCAAATGGTGATAGCGGATTTAATAAAACTAAGAATAGAAATACAGATTTGTTTGAATGAGAGGCTTTGGATGCCAGTCAAACCTTCTTTGTAGGAAGAAGTGTGCAAGTTACGCAAAATGGGTAATAAAAAGGATTTCCTGGGAACTGAGTAAAGTTTACAGAATAAAATAAAGTGGCAAGTACTTCGTTTCGAAAAGTTATCACAAGGGCATGGCGGTAGTGTTTTTTCCCACAAACATTTTATCGGGAACGCCACTCTAAAATGGATCAGATTAAATCTAAAAAGTACGAGTAAGGAGTATAAAGAAGGGGTCGGGAACCAAACAAAATAAGGTTCTAGCAAGTCTGATGATAGAATTTGTATGTATGAATTAAAAGAGCTCAATTTCTCTGCCACTTGGTATCTAAGATTCATAACATGATCTTTATGTCGAAGTTTAACAATTTCTTTCGCATTAGCTGGCAGGAGCTCTGGTTTAAAATACATATACTCCAAATCCAAGTTTCGGAAGCCATTGTGAACAAAATTTAGCCATGGAATTTTGTTACAGTTTGTTAGTGAAATACAATCTTTTACACAATCGTGTGTTAAAGTAGCCGCCGGATTTGACCATACTTTTATCCATAGCAAAAGTGGGGCAATATCTATCAAATCTGTAATGTAGCGGATTCCCAGTTCCTCATGGCACAAAATGTTCGCTATGTTCTTAGGTACCATAAGTAACCGATGAAGGAATTTATTCTCTGCAAGCTGTAAAATGCTTGGACTGGTATATCCCCAAAGGCCACCCCCATAAATCGCTGCCGAAACACATTTAGAGTTGTAGAGCGTGAGGATCTGGTGGACCGGTCTATGCCCTAATCTGCGGGCGAAGCGAAAGATTGCCTCAACATTTCTTGCCAGTTGTTGAAACTTAAAATTCAAATGGAATTTCCAAGACAGAGTGGAACTTAGATACAGACCTAGATAGCAAAAGTCTTTTACCTTTGTCAAAGTATTCCCCCCCATTCTAAAACATCTGGTACGAGTGTTTTTAGGACCGCAGGTCATAACGTGTGATTTTTTAAAATTGACTTTCAAATCAAGCTCTCGTGTGTGTGTTAAAAAAAGATCCAGGAGAGTCTGTAGACCATTGGCCGTGCGGGCAATTAAAACAGCATCATCGGCATATAATAAAATTGGCAATTGTCTAAAACTCATCCTTGGGAAATCCTTACCATTTTGGACCAAACAATTATACAAGCCGTTTATGTACAGTAAAAACAGGAAAGGTGCCAGTGTGCAGCCCTGTCTAACACCTCGATTGGAAACAAGGGGATGGGACCTTTCGCCGTGTTGTCCAAACTGGATTGAAATATAGAGGTCAGAATATAAGCGTTTGATCAAAACTAACAAATCTTGCTCAATCCCCATTGTATCCATTATGTCCCACAGTTTTGCTCTGTTCACCATATCAAATGCACTAGACAGATCTATAAATGCTAAGTGGATAGGTTCCCTTTTGGCAATAACATATTTACTGAGGATAAGATGTAAATTTAGGGCCTGGTCCACTGTGCCTAATCCAGGTCTTAGAGCAAGTGGTATGCAGGCCTACATCCATTACATACAACTTGGTGAAAGAGACAGCCAAATCCAAAGACTCCTTAAAAGCTAGAAACTTGTCCAGGAGAAGTTGCAATCCTACTGCCGTACGCGTCATAAGGACCACAACATCGACATAAAGGAATACAGGTATTGACCTCGGACCTACTCTGGGGCACTCTGCCTGAACAGAAAAGAAGGGCTTGCTCAAGACCATTAATATAAAGGGTGAAAAAAAGGGCGCGAGAATGCATCTTTGACGAATACCCCTGCTAGTAGGGAAAGAATACAAGTGACCAGCTCCTTGAGTGACCCGTACCATTGCTGCCGTAATACCGATGTGTAAGAAGGGACACTGTATTCAAGACAAACCCTAACTTAAGTAGCAAACCCCACAGCTTTGCCCGGTTAAACCTATCGAAGGCACACGTAATGTCCATGAATGCCAAATGGAGAGATTCAGAGCAACCGTGTCCTTGATGATTAGATAAATGTTCAGGGACTGGTAAACAGTCGCCCTGCCTGGCCTGAAGCCATATTGAACCTCAGTGAAATTATTATTTGACTTGCTCCAATCAGTCAGTCTGTTTAAAATTACTCTCTCAAGGACCTTAACTACTGCATCAATTAATGAGCTAGGGTGATAGCAATGGGGTTATACTTGTTCCCCTTCTTGAATACTGGCACTATCATCGAGATGGGCCACAAGGGCATCAGCCCCATCCGCACAGCCACATTCATGACCAAGGTCAGAATGGGGCCCAAGATCTAGGTCTCATCCAAAAATCAATCCAGCGGAATCCTACCGGGGCCAGACGCCTTATTTAGAGATAGCACTTTAAAACCCTGTGGACTACCTTTAAAGTAAAGACCGCCCTATCCTGCCTGTTCTTCCCTTCCATTCTACCTATGCACCCTTCTAAGAGCCCAAATGTTATACGTGCCTTGAAAAATCATAAAGATTTTACTAGACCTGCATGTCGAGTAACTTGAATAATCTACTTGATCTAACTGTAATGTACTTGTCCCGTCAACGGGTCTCAAATTGTGTGATCTTAGGCAAATAGTTTACAGAGTCGACTTTTTCTTCATTCTCACATATGATTGCACCTTCGAATATGTGAGCACAGCTTTTCTGCAGTACAGCAGATTAAAGTTTGCTGCATGTATCACAAGAACCTAGCCAACATATAGGGTACACATGACCCATGACTTGCTTTTATTTTACTAACAGCATTTCTTTCAGGACAGGAGTGTTTCTCACTTTGTTCAAACAATTACTTTTAATAAATATATTACTAATTTTTCATCACACAGAAATGCAATAGATTGGCTTTCACAACTACTGAAATATATTTTGAAACGTTTGTACAACTGACTTAGTCATTTAAATGTTGTGTGTTAGGAAAAAGCTGACACCATATATCCTTTTATTTTGCACTCTCATGCAATGTCAGGAGGGACAGAGAAAGCAACAACACTGGTGGGGTGAGGCAAGCAATGGCATACAGTGGGGAGGAGGTGTGGAGACGGCCTGCAAACACATGCACCCTTATAGAGTGCTGCAAGTAAAAAAGAAAAAAATACCTCTGAAAAAAAAAGAGGAAGGACACTCAACTGGACAAATAAGCAGTGTTTGGGCCATGCTCCAGGAAAGGAACAAATACACTAAGAGGATGTGAAGCCAGCACGCACTGACCAAAGAGAAGCAAGGAAATGTGACAGGGGTAAATAAAACTAGAGTAATTGAGAGTTGCTCCGCAACACTCCCACTGACCCTGATTTGATGCTTGCCTGTTGCATGCACTGGGCCCAGCCACACAAGTGAGGTAGCATTTTTATCGGGACAAGTGGGAGAAAACTGGGTAGTAGAAATGTTGTGGACTTCTGCTGATTCGGGAAGTTCACATCACAGAAATGCATGTGAAATGTGCAATCTTATGTGAAGTATGAGATTTGCAGGGCACTGTAGGTAAGAAAGCTTTGTGGGATCCACATGAGGCATACCAGCCTGGACTCCACTGGGTGCCTAGTTTTCAGAAATGTCTGGATTTTGGTAGGTTTCCCTTGGGGCCATCAATACCACGCCAAAAAAACACTGCTACCCACATTGACAAATCAGATCATTTTTGTGACTTTGATACGCTGCTAAAAAACAGGAAACTTGAGTAAAATTTATTACGCTACTAAAAAAAAAAAAAAAAAAAAAGGGAATTTGAATAAAAGTAGTTTTTTGCACCAGCAGTTTACAAGAGTCGCCAGTGAGATCGGCGCTCTAGTGTTTTACATGAACCAACACCATAAATGATGGCTGAGGCGCAGGTGCAAAGATGAGACAAGCACTGCACCACGACATAACAGGAGGCTGATTTTAGATTTGTTTTTAAAAACTGTTTTTAGTTCTGGCTTCAATACACTGCTAAAAGAAGGAGCGTGAATAAAATTTGGTACGATGCTAAAAAAAAAAAAAAGAGGTAAATTTGAGTAAAAGGAAGTAGTTTTTAGCACAAGGACTTTAAGATAGAGTCGCCAGCAATGCCGGCGCTCTAGTGTTTTATGCGGACCACTGCCATAAATGACGGCTGGGGTGCAGATGTGCAGGGGATCCAAAGGCAAGTTCATCTGCGTCCATCCGTGCCTGAACAGGATCAGGGGCCAGGAACCCTGCCCACATTTCCAGAAATGTTAGGATATGCCTTACAACAGCTACTCACACTTAGACCCTTGCCTACTTGAATGCCCCCTCCTAAATGTAGAAAGCAGAGAACAGAAATGCCCAACCTGCAGTTCCTCGCTATACACAACTAAGGAAGATGTCTGATCACTCCACCATAAAAAGCTGGAATCTGATTTTGATTAATTGCAGATCCCTTCCACTCCACAAATGTGAATTATTAACACTGATAGAGGAAGAATAACCAGATGTCATATTCCTCACTGAAACAAGGCTAAATGATAGCTCCACACCGGACATCAACCAAGCACTTACTATAGGTTATTACATGTGCATGAAAAATTGGAAAAATAAACTAGGCAGTGGCATTGCTATTATATTAAGAGACTCCTACAGATGTGTGTATTACCGCCTACCCAACCTAGACTGTGGCAACCTCTCTTTCGCTGTAAAATGTCTCCTACATGCTCCTTTTCAGGGATACTGATTTACATACCTCTAGCACCTTGCTCTAAGTTCGCTGAGGTCCTTCTGGATCTTATTGCTAGCCTAGCTATTGAAAACAAAATATATAACACTGCATGGCGATTTCAATGTTCGTTTTCACGAGGCCAAAAACTCTGTTTCGGCAGGCATATTATATGATCTTGGGCCCCTTCAATTAACTCAAAGCGCATAAGGCCATACATACACACAATAGAGGGCTGCTCCTCAACCCTGTTTTTAGCAACCACCCCAACATTAAGGTTAAGAAACCCTGCCCTATGTCGCAGACAGACCACTTTATGATACCCTTTATGTTGCATTGTAACACACCAACTACTGGCATTAACCCAGTACCTAGAATTGACTGTAGATGGTCAAAACTTAAAGAGAAATGGACCGCTTACTTAGCCTAAGCTAAACCAATCATAGGTGACCACACAATGCCTACCAAAAAATACATTTGCTGATTGGATTAAACAATCTCTTGGTGATATCATTCCAATCAACTCAACTAAATGAAGTGAAAAAGATGGAGTTTGCGCTGTTCGCGCCATGAGCACACTGATGGCCATGGGTGCTATGGAGCACGAAGGGGGGAGACAACAGACAAAAATAGTTCACCCAGGCTGCCGTACATCAGCAATCATGCAATTATCCATGTAATAGGGTCAGCATGCAAAACGGTAACAAAACCGCCCCAAGGAGGGACAAACATAAAGCAATTTACCAATGACATCAAGGGATATTTGACAGACAAGCCCACGAAGGAGTTAAAGTGTCGGGCGTGAGGTGGGCGATGTTAAAAGCCCACAATACTTACAACAGGTCAAAGCGCTTGCGCGCTCGACCTAAAAAATAAAAAGGCTTAGCACTAGGGGTGAAAAAGCTTCGCAGCGAAAGGGTTAGTGACGGAAGCATCATTCAATCTGAAAGATAATATACTAGATAAGGCAGGCGGAAGGGCCTGTGGATTCAAAATGGCCTGCTTTAGACATCACCGAAAACTCAACATTTTACAGGAGCTGCTGTCAGTAAATGCTGCGTGGTTAATTGCCTCTCCAGCAGGCTACAAGGCTTGCCAGGCGCAGCTGTGAAATTGTAAACCGTGGCTGAAAGGTCATCGAAGACTCCTTGGCAGCAGTGTGTTGGTTACCAACAAACTTGGAGACGTAGCTGTAAACTTTGAAGACTTGATGCCTCAAGCACTCGGAGATTCGCTGGACAAACGCCACAACGAAAAAGTGAATCTCTGATTTTGGAGTACAACGGGGCACCTTAGTGATTCGCTGCTTATCACTCTTCTTACATCTGCAAACAAAAACATTTCGTCTGGTTACTGATCCGGGTTGTACTTTAAATCTGGTAAACATCTCTCGTGACGTCATGACTCCGAGAATGTAACAGCACAAACAGACCGACACTAGGGATGAAACCAATGACATCCTGCAGGCCTTTCAAGGAATACGCTGATGGGTGTCACGTGCTCCAGGGCCAATCCAGACCCCTTCATAAAGTATCCCTGACCGAACTATCGGTCAGTGATTAGACCACTGGCCTTCGACCCCATAAAAGCAATGTGTGTCCATACACTATCAAGGGCATGAACATTGTATATGGCATTGTGGGGACAATCATTCTACCCCGCTGTATCCGAACACATTTATCAAACAATTTCAGCACTAGCTCGTTCTCAATGCGAGAAGAGGCATGTTTTTCTTAAAATAATGTCTGCATCTAGAGGTTTGTTTTGTGTTTTCTGAGTGCCTGTCCTGAGGACTCACTAAAAGTACAGCCCTGTGAGCAGAGGAAATGAGCCTGGTTCCCCTCTCTCAGAAAACAGCAGTTTGGATGCAAACATGCCTTGGCCATGAAGTTTCTTTCTCTTGAGCAGCAAGACTCTGGGGTTATGCCAAGGCAAGTGCAGCAATTTGGCTGTTTTAATGAAATACCACATAAAGTGGTCCTTAAAAGGTTTCAGACAGGACCATGTATTTAGTGCAGCTTTTACATTTGGACAGATTGCTCCTAATAACAGAACTCTAAGACAAGCCACACAGGTTTTATATTGTGCAACTGATACGAATGGCTCTAAGGCAGTGGTTCCCAACCTGTGGTGTCCGCGAAGCCTTCTCAGGGGTCTGCTACTGCTTAGAAAATAAAAAAATATTGACAAATTAGGTCCCTAGCTTCCAGTAATGACTCAGTCGGGGGTCCCTAGATTCCAATGATGATTCAGTGGGGGTCCCTGGGTTCCATTAATGTTAAAGTGGGGGTCCACAGAAATCAAAAGGTTGGGAACCACTGCTCTAAGGTATGTTCTTGAGGGTGGGGGTCTATGTTATTAATGTGTGGAGGATGGGGCAGCGAGATAGTGTCGGCAAGTCCTGTCGGCTGCTGGCATGCAGAGGACTCCAAAAGAGAAGAGAAACTAATCCTTAACAGTAGCCACTGGTAAAGGTAGCAACCCTCTTTCACCACTTGTACTTCCAAGAAGTGCGCAAGTGGTCATACATTGACGTTTTCGCTCTATCTGGCCTCCTCATCTTTTATATATTTCATCCCGACATTTCAGCTGCCCGTTAGAATATGGTCTGTTGACTCTGAAGGCTTCCCTTGCCAGTGATTCCTTTTTAACTAGCGGCTCAACTAGGTTAAAAATAGAAACACACAACACCTCATTCTCCAAAGAGCATTCCATGTCCTTTTTTTTCTTCACATTCGGTGATGCAGAGAACTTCAACTTGTGCAATTACCACGGGAAAAATATCACTTTTCCAGCGAAGGGTAAATGGCTTTCTCTGCGGCAGGTGTGGCACCCAAAATATATTGTTTGTACTGTTAAAGTTTGGAGGTCTGTTCATTGCTCATGAACCTCAATATCTGCAAAACCAGCCATGTTGCAAAGAGTGATCTTGCTTGCAACAACCAAATAACCCAGACACCATGAAAAACCAAAAATCTTCCATCTTTCCTCAGCACACCACAGCCAGCGTTGTTGTCCCACCTATTCTCCATCATACACCACATTAGACGATATGTCTCTCTGCCACCCATATATTAAACACAATCACCCACCCACAGAGCTTTGGGTTTTCCCTTTGCCCTCCTAGTTATGCTTTAGTAATGAACGTTTGACGGTTCACCTGCCCCTTGTTATCCGTCGCTCACTTAGGATAATAAATACATTTAATCAGAATATCAGCTGAGACCCGCCACTGCAAACAATTTAATGCAAGCACAGAAAATAGGAGACGATCACATTCATTTTTTTCAATCTTCATTATGTTTAAATATTTCCCTAATGTGATCCGATCGGTTCATATAGAAAACAGAGCAATGATCCGTATAATGATATCTGAGGAATGAACGAACATGTAATACAATTATGTAGACTTTTCTCAAAAACTTCTTTGTACAACAGACAATGAAAGAGCTCTACAGAAGCATCCCACTGCCTTTACATTTTTTGTAAGATACTCAAACTAACGTCAAACCATTAACATATCAATTGAATTTTTAATCAATTTGATTCTATATCACAACATTTTTAGATAAAACTCACATTTTCAAACACACAATAGGGAAATTTTTAAAGAGAAACATGTACTCATTGTCATCTGAATTCCAAAATATACAAACACTGGTAAAGTCAATATGTTTAGCCGTCATTTTCATGTACAAGTCCGTACTATTGACTTTGGCAATGCTTGAATGCACAGAGGCTCACACCTCTACCTATATGATGCTGGAAGCGCATGTGGCTCAGACATGCACCACTGGCACGGCTAGTAGATCTTATGCCTCCCTCTACATGAAGAAGGCCCAGCTCCCAGGGAGAGTTCAGCAACTCCAGGCAGAGCCTAGGCTATGCCACGATCAGAAGCTTTATCTTGCTAGACTGGGACAGAGAACCTATACTTGGCTATGATACAGTAGGGGCAGGAACACAGCCGGGCCCAGATCTGGCAGTGCCTGTCCATAGCTGCAGTGACCACACTCAATGTTCTTCATCTCTCCTTGGCAGTAGGCAGGTTGCCCACTGATGAGAACATAGCAAGCCTGGGGACCCCCTTGGGTAAGCCGGGCTTGCAGAGGTGTTGGCTGTGTCCGTTTGTTCACTGCACTCTTCTTTCTCCTGCTTGGCTGGCTCTGATCCCCTCTCCTCTGCCATGGGTCGACTCTGTAAAAGAGCAGGCACAAGGCAGAGGATTGCAGGCACAATGCTCTGCTCAGAAGTGAGCCAGAGGCGCAGAGTGTGGAGACACAACTCCACTTTCTGCATACTTATGTTCTTATACTGGTTGTATTGTGTGATGTTTGTGATGGACAAGATGTCTTTAGAGATACTGTAACATACACAGTGTGCTTGGGATTTGGCCAGACAGTCTCGCAAATTCGTATTTCAACACAAAAAACCTTGTCATCCCTTCACTTCCCACTAGGAGTCATGCCTTGTGATGTTGTCCTGGGTAATGTAGCCTCCATAGCTAATAATTAGAATGAGACTTACATGCAATTAAAACAACAACAACAAAAAAAAAAGATAAGGCAGTAATTGGGGGTCGTTTGTAAACCTTACAGTGATATCCATTTGGTGAACCGGGAGGATTGGAACAGGAATGGCATCAAGGGATAGTTGTGGGAATGTATAGTGGTCACATTTAGGAAAACATCTGTTGATTTCGTTTTTTCCACCATCAACTCTTATGGTAGCAAGGTCAAAGTATTGCTTTAGGGTTTTTTCTCTAGATATCCCTTATTTTACGTTCTGCAACAGTAAATAATGCTCACTGGAGTCCTGTTACTCCTATTTTTTCATCACATTCTATTGCCAATAGTAACATATTTGCAACCTTCGAACCTCTAGACTACAATGACCGACCTCCAGCTGATAGTCTGAATCTGACTCCATGTCAGGACCAAAGGCTTCGGATTATGCTTCTACTTTGCTGTTTATTAACCAAAAATCGACAGCAGTCAATAAGAAAAAATATATATATTTTTAAACAAACTATCTTTCCCATAAAACATAACATGACATCATATCACATGCATCCTTCCCCATGTTTCTGTTCTTATAAATTGCAGTATCGCCATGCTGACCATCTCTTTCTTTACTGCACCCTGCTAAGACAAGTACCTTTTTTAACCCCTTAGCTGCTGGGCCTTTCCCCCCCCAGTGCTGAGCCCTTTTTTGGCTATTTGGGGTAGTTCGCGCTTAGGGCCTCATAACATTTTGTCCACATAAGCTAACCACGCCAAATTTGCGTCCTTTTTTTCCAACATTCTAGGGATTCTAATGGTACCCAGAGTTGGTGGTTTCCCCTGGAGGAGACCAAGAAAATAGCCAAAATACAGTGAAAATTTAGTTTTTTCCAAAAAAATGGGAAAAAAGGGCTGCCGAAGAAGGCTTGTGGTTTTTTCCCTGAAAATGCCATCAATAAAGGGTTTCTGGTGCTGAAATCACTATCTTCCCACCTTTCAGGAACGGGCAGACTTGAATCAGAAAACCAAATTTTTCAACACAAATTTGGCATTTTACTGGGACATACCCCATTTCTACTATATTTGGTGCTTTCAGCCTCCTTCCAGTTAGTGACAGGAATGGGTGTGAAACCAATGCTGGATCCCGGAATGCTAAACATTTCTGAAAACTAGACAAAATTCTGAATTCAGCAAGGGGTCATTTGTGTAGATCCTACAAGGTTTTCCTACAGAAAATAACAGCTGAAATAAAAAAATATTGAAATTGAGCTGAAAACAACAGCCATTTTTCTTTATGTTTTACTCTGTAACTTTTTCCTGCGATGTCAGATTTCTGAAAGCAATATACCATTTTGTCTGCTGGACTCTTCTGGTTGCGGGGATATAAAGGGCTTGTAGGTTCATCAAGAACCCTAGGTACCCAGAGCCAATAAATGAGCTGCACCCTGCAGTTGGTTTTCATTCTATACTGGGTATACAGCAATTAATTTGCTGAAATATGAAGAGTGAAAAAGAGGTATCAAGAAAACCTTTGCATTTCCAAAATGGGATCAAGATAAGGTTTTGAGGAGCAGTGGTTATTTGCACATCGCTGAATTCCGAGGTGCCCATACTAGCATGTGAATTGCAGGGCATTTCTCAAATAGACGTCTTTTTTACACACTCTCTTATATTTGGAAGGAAAAAATGTAGAGAAAGATAAGGGGCAATAACACTTGTTTTGCTATTCTGTGTTCCCCCAAGTCTCCCGATAAAAATGATACCTCACTTGTGTGGGTAGGCCTAGTGCCCGCGACAGGAAATGCCCCAAAACACAACATGGACACATCCTATTTTTTTTATAGAAAACACAGCTGTTTTTTCCAAAGTGCCTACCTGTAGATTTTGGCCTCTAGCTCAGCCGGCACATAGGGAAACCTACCAAACCTGTGCATTTCTGAAAACTAGAGACCTAGGGGAATCCAAGGAGGGGTGACTTGCGGGGCTCGGACCAGGTTCTGTTACCCAGAATCCTTTGCAAACCTCAAAAAGTGGCTAAAAAAACAAGTTTTCCTCACATTTCGGTGACAGAAAGTTCTGGAATCTGAGAGGAGCCACAAATTTCCTTCCACCTGGCGTTCCCCCAAGTCTCCCGATAAAAATGATACCTCACTTGTGTGGGTAGGCCTAGCGCCCGCGACAGGAAACGCCCCAAAGCGCAACGTGGACACATCAAAATTTTTGGAAGAAAACGGAGGTGTTTTTTGAGAAGTGCCTACCTGTAGATTTTGGCCTCTAGCTCAGCCGGCACCTAGGGAAACCTACCAAACCTGTGCATTTCTGAAAACTAGAGACCTAGGGCAATCCAAGGAGGGGTGACTCGCGGGGCTCGGACCAGGTTCTGTTACCCAGAATCCTTTGCAAACCTCAAAAAGTGGCTAAAAAAACAAGTTTTACTCACATTTCGGTGACAGAAAGTTCTGGAATCTGAGAGGAGCCACAAATTTCCTTCCACCCGGCGTTCCCCCAAGTCTCCCGATAAAAATGATACCTCACTTGTGTGGGTAGGCCTAGCGCCCGCGACAGGAAACGCCCCAAAGCGCAACGTGGACACATCAAAATTTTTGGAAGAAAACAGAGGTGTTTTTTGAGAAGTGCCTACCTGTAGATTTTGGCCTCTAGCTCAGCCGGCACCTAGGGAAACCTACCAAACCTGTGCATTTCTGAAAACTAGAGACCTAGGGGGATCCAAGGAGGGGTGACTTGCGGGGCTCGGACCAGGTTCTGTTACCCAGAATCCTTTGCAAACCTCAAAAAGTGGCCAAAAAAACAAGTTTTCCTCACATTTCGGTGACAGAAAGTTCTGGAATCTGAGAGGAGCCACAAATTTCCTTCCACCCGGCGTTCCCCTAAGTCTCCCGATAAAAATGATACCTCACTTGTGTGGGTAGGCCTAGCGCCCGCGACAGGAAATGCCCCAAAACAGAACGTGGACACATCAAATTTTTTCATAGAAAACAGTGCCTACCTGTGGAGTTTGGCCTCTAGCTCAGCCGGCACCTGGGGAAACCTAGCAAACCAGCACATTTTTGAAAACTAGAAACCCAGGGGAATCCAAGATGAGGTGACTTGTTGGGCTCGGACCAGGTTCTGTTACCCAGAATCCTTTGCAAACCTCAAAATGTGGCTAAAATACCACGTTTTCCACACATTTCGGTGACAGAAAATTCTGGAATCTGAGGGGAGCCACAAATTTCCTTCCACCCAGCGTTCCCCCAAGTCTCCCGATAAATAGGATACCTCACTTGTGTGGTTAGGCCTGGTGCCTGCGACAGGAATAGATCACACAACGGTCAATGTTGGTCCTTACGTGAGGCAGCTGTTGACCCTGGGGTGATCCATTCCTGACACAGGCACTAGGTGTAGGCACTCAAGTGGGGTAGTGTTTTTATCAGGACAGGTGAGGAGTCACTGGGTGGTAGGAATGTTGTGGATCCCAGCATATTCCTGTAGTTTGTGTGACAGAAATGCGAGAAAAATAGAGTTTTTTTTCAACATTTCAGCTTTGCAGGGTATTCTGGGTAAGAAAACTTTGGGGAATCCACACAAGTCACACCTCTGTGGACTCCCCCGAATGTCTAGTTTCCAGAAATGTTTGGGTTTAGTGTGTTTCTCTATATGGCCGCCGAATCCAGGACCAAAAACACAGGTGCCTGCCTTACAAAACCAGTTTGTTTTGCCATAGACAATTTTGATGTCTCCACAATATGATTTGGGTGGTGGAATTTGGGGCTGAACTAAATTGGTGAGCTCCCAAGAGAGCACTCTCTCTCTGCTTGCCGCCGCATTCACCTGCTCTCTGGGTTGGCCTAACCCACTATTACCCAGTTGCACGAACAGCTTGCGAAGGGACAGCAGGACTGTCCTCATCACCTCCCTCATAATGTACTGGAAGAGGAGTTTTCGATTGGGACTCCTCTGACTGAAAAATCACTCCCAGAGTCTGCGCCATTGTCCTATCCCTCAGATGCTGTCTCAGTATCTGATGTCTCAGTCTCTGATCCTATGTCAGAGCGGTCCTCTATAACCCGAGTGCAGGCAGCAGTCATCCATCAAGATGCCATCTCTGCTATTGGCTAAACTGTTGCTCTAAAACACTAGCCTACGTAGACAGTCACAAAATCGATGGTGTGTGTGAGATACGTGCAACAGTAGAGGCCACCTTACCTGCGCTTCTTCCCTCAATCAGCACGTACTTTCAAGACACTCAAAAAACACCTTGTCACATACCATTCGTCACAGTCTTTAGCACCTCCTGCGCCCAGTCCAACAATCATTATTGGTGCTCCCACTCCCTCCTCCTCGGATTCCCTCATTACCACCCAGCAAAAGTGCCCTTCATCTCTCCATAGACTTTACTAATGTACTCAGCTATTTACATAAAATACAGATGTGCTCTTTGCAGTAGGCATATAAACCTTCTGCGCTTCTTTATGGCACTAAAACTGCCACTAGACAAGTCGGACCCTTTTCCCCCCAGGGAAACCACACACATATTGACAAAAGTGATGTATATATGACAGCCAACCACCTGAAACTCAACTCAAGCAAAACCGAAATAATCCTCTTTGGCCCTCACCAAAAAAACCTGGGACCCCCCATGGTGGCCCACCACGCTAGGCCCTGCACCCACCCCCGCCAACTACGCACGCAACCTCAGCATCATCCTAGACTCCTCCCTCTCTATGACCCAACAAATCAACGCTCCTACCTCCTCATGCTTCAACAAACTCCGTATACTGAAAAACATTAAAATGGATCCCCACAGAGACCAGAAAAACTGTCACTCACGCACTCATCAGCAGCAGGCTTGATTACAGAAACGCCCTCTACGCCGGCACCACTCTAAAACTCAAGTGCAAACTACACGCATCCAGAACTCAGCAGCACGACTCATCCTCGACCTCCACCGACACGAACACATCTCTCCACACCTCAAATCCCTCCACTGGCTCCCCATTGACAAAAGGATCACCTTCAAGATCCTCATCCTCACACACAAATCACTCCACAACACAGGCCCTGCCTACCTCAACGAGAGTCACCTTCCACACCCCCACACGAAACGTCCGTTCAGCTGACCTCTCTCTCGCCTCTGACCCCCGCATCAAACACACCACCACCGGGGGCAGATCCTTCTCCTACATTGCACCCAAAACATGGAACGCACTCACAACTCACATTCGCAAGACCCAAAACCTACTTCTTTTCAGGAAGGGCCTCAAAACCTGGCTTTTTGAACAGTGAACCTCCTAGCCCCTTTCCCTCCCCCCCGTCCCCCCCCCCAGCGCCTTGAGACCCTCACAGGTGAGTAGCGCGCTTTATAAATCTCTTTGATACAGATCTACCTATATATATATATATATATATATATAAAAATATATATCTACATAGATATATCTATAGATATATCCATGTACCTAGATATATCTATCTACATAGATATATATATATAGATATATACATATATTTTTTTTTAGTTGTTGTATGGTTTCCTTGGGGGCCAAAATGGCCCCCAGGGAAACCCTACAACATCTAAAAAAAAAAAATTGCCCCCACAGGGGGTCACCCTGCCCACGGGCGACCCCCTGTCATTTCATTTTTTATTTTTTTTTAATTTTTTTTTTAAATAAAAAAAAATCCCCTGGGGGGGGGGGGGGGGGGGGGGGGGCGATCGCGCCCCCCCCCCCTCCCCAGGGGGCACCTACCTTTTTATTTTTATAGGAAAATTATGCCGGGGCGGGGGGTGGGCCGTTTTCCGGGGGGGGGCTGCCCCCAAAAGTGAAATCCCTGGTGTCTAGTGGGGTTTCCTGGCCCCCGATCGCAGCTGTGCTGCGATCGGGGGCCAGGAAACCGTTTCAGAAGGCCTCATAAGAAAGGGGAGACTCTCCCCTTTCTTACGAGGCCTTCTGAAACTGTTTCTGGCCCCCGATCGCAGCAGCTGCGATCGGGGGCCAGAAACAGTTTCAGAAGGCCTCGTAAGAAAGGGGAGAGTCTCCCCTTTCTTACGAGGCCTTTTCAAAATGTTTCCTGACCCCCCCGATCGCAGCTGTGCTGCGATCGGGGGAGCCAGGAAACCTGAAAGTGTTTCCTGGCCCCCGATCGCAGCACAGCTGCGATCGGGGGCCAGGAAACACTTTCAGGAAGGCCTCGTAAGAAAGGGGAGACTCTCCCCTTTCTTACGAGGTCTTCCCGAACGTGAAAAAGGCCGTTTTCCCCATGAAAGCAGGAAGCGGCCGCAAGGCTGCTTCCTGCTTTCATGGGGAAAACACCTTTGCAACGCCAGCGCAAGGGGCGGGTGGGGGGCGGGGGGAGACACGGTAGCTTCCGTGTCTCCCGGGGGGGGGAAAAAAAATAAAAAATAAATCCTCGGGTGCGACGCACCCGAGGATTTATTAATGCCCTTCCTGGTGTCGGCCACTGGTCGTGACCCGCAGCAGGGAGGGTGTGTGGGCGTCGGCCAGTGGCCGACGCCCGCATTTAAGAGGTTAAAGTGATTTAGGCAATTGCTAGTGCTTAACAGGAACTTGAGTGTGCGACCTTGGGCTCACCACCGCGATTTCAGCACCTCAAGGGGGTGCTCAGGAGGCAGGAAGCTGACTGCTTGAATGCGCTAGGACGACTGGTCATCTTTCTAGCTTGCCGCACATGCATGTTTATCGCGCCGAGGAAAAAACCCTGGTAGTATCAGGTTAGGCAAGCCACGCTGCCTCGCAAGAAGACCACCTGCACCTCTGTAGTAATAACCACTATCGGAGTGCCTTGCTAAACACTTCCCCCACACCTGTGTTGGGCAAGAATAAAAACAATCTACAGGCTTCGCCAGAGGGGCGACTGTCTCATGATACCTTTGCCTATTTGCGGCCTTAAAATACATGTATATTCGGGATAAACCCCCCCTACACCCCAAGGGATGTGGAATTCCTATCGCCTGACACCCGGGACATATTGTTTGGGGTCAAGGGCAACAAGTTCTCATGTTTATTTTGTCCTTGGGACAAGTAGGCCCAACCCCCTGCAGCACAAACCTTTGGCTGCCATTTTACACAGAAGGAAACTGTCTGCAGTTGAGGTAATGTGTGCCCATATATTGGAACTTGTATTTATGGTTCATTAATGAAAAACCTTCATTATTAGGGTGAGCTCTGTAAGTAAATGTTTTAAGGTCACAGTGCACTACTGACAGTGGTTCCAGAAAAAAAAAAAAATAAGTGTACACACACGTTTGACAAGTTTAACAACATGACGCTAAGTAGAATGCTCCCAGAATGCTCTCTGATTAGATGCAAATATTTGCAGAAGCTTGTAAGCAAGAGTCATGGTTCTTTGCTTTCAAAATAAAATGTTCAGAAAAAAATGCAAGTAGGGAAAAAAAAATGTTTTGCTACGATGACATTTTAGGTGCTAATACTGAAGCGTCATTTAATAAAACGTGTTGATGCATGCTAGTATTTCCCAAAAATATTCCTAATGGAAAATCAGTGTAACCATTTTCGACAAGAATATAGGAAACATGAAAATAAACAAGCACTGGCAAAGCCAACTGATCCGACATATTTGCGAGTCTTTTGGTTTCGTCTATGCAAGTCTTGTTTTGACATGGCTTTTGTAACATTTTATTGTTGTGGGAGCTGTCACCATTGTAACAAAGACTGGCAAAAATAAAAAAAACTTTGGTTCTCAAATGCACACATTGCGACTAGTGGCGTAAGAAAGGCCTTGTAGCCCCCCTACAGGGCCCCCCCACAGCAAAGCACCTACCCTAAGTGAGTCTGGAGGGTAACCCCCCCGTACTCTGCAGGGGGCCCCTTCATATTCTTTGCAGAGGGATCCCCTCCAGTTTTGTTATGCCACTGATTGCCCCTGTAGTTCCTGGCACTCAACAAAAATGCTTTGTGTACCAATATGCTCTTTGTGGAAGAGCAGAATGCGATTATTCACAATAAAGCCAGCAGATAGAGAAATAGAAGTTTAATAAACACAAAATGTCTTTGTTAATGCCAGAACTAATTAGGGACACATTTCTTTTTTTTTAAAGTCACAAAAGTGCACCCATGGTATAGGTCTTTGAATTAGTGGCGTTCATGAATGCACAAGAACTTACAGAAGTAGACCATGAAATCATACTCCAAGAAAATATTTGTTAACTGTATTTTAGCACGAGCAAATATGCATGTGTAGATTTGCTCATATGAAAATATATTGAGCATTTACAAGTTCACTTTCCCTCCAACCACTTTATTCCCAACCCTGGAAGAACCTCTACTTCTGCCATTGTCAGGAGTAAACTTCCAACTTTCTCATTATGGGGAAAGATTAGGGAAGAGCTGGTGAAGATCCTTAAAACGTGCAAGTTAGTAGGTTTGCAGACTCAAAGGCATTCCAGCCCTGGAACTAATGCTGCTTCCTCCTTCACCCATATGTAGATATGCAGAAAGGAGGAAACATAAGGAAATTCTTATAGGAGGCATTGAAACTGCAAGTATTCAAGCCCTACTATAGTAGTAGCCCTGGCATAATCAGAGAGGCTATTATCAGAGTGCTTACATAATGGATTGCTGCCATAATCTGTTGCTGCACTACATGGCACCAAAGGGACAAGTACATATTTTTACAGGACAAGCAGATTTAAGAAGCAACCTGTCTCATGGACAAGTAGCTATTTTATTAAATTCCACACCCCTCCCCCTCCCATATCAGCTACTTGTGCTAAGTGCTACAACAAACTACGTCTGAATATCGATTGCATGAGGGATGAGGGACAGCTAATGCCATAGAAGAAGGGAATCCCTTCCCGATAGATGTTCATGTGGAGGTTAATGTCACCTCGGTCACGCAGTCTGTCCAGAGAGGTCCTGTGTCTGCCCTTCGGACAACTACAAATCTTCAACAGGGGTATCATTTCAATCCTTCCCCATTCCCTGACGCCTGACGGTAACAGCTCACAACCAGACATCATATCCCACGACCAAACATAACACAGTCCCCTACATCTACCATTTCTTTTGCCTGATCCCTATTATCATTACCGCTTATAGTGACGCCATACCTTCCCCTTCGGGACGCCACAGACCCTATGGAAGATAACTGGTCACGCATGACAGCTACTACATTACAGGCCCTATTATCTACACTTTTTTTTATTAACAGCCTGTGCTTTTCCCTCTCTTCACACAACGACGATGACAGACCAGACTTCACTTCCTCTGCTTCAAGCACTGATCGCTTCCCAAGACCCACTCAATGCCTCACAGACCCTCAAAATAATCCTCTCTTGGCATCTGTTTCCCTCTTCTCAGCACACGGAATGGTCCCGGACTCAGACCCTGATATGATTATTCATTCCTCCTACGACCAGACGCACCAGTCTACTGCAGCAGACCAACTCCAGGTCCACCCTTCAGTATGTTTTGACAGGGAAGTTCATGACAAACTGAAGTCCACAGTAAGGTAAAGTTAGACCCTAATTCTGAGGATTTTTATATTTTCCATTTGATGTACGGCGCTGAAAGCTCATCATTAATAACCGCATGAATACTCTGAATTGGAGTTACATGTTCCCATGCATCAGACTACAGGTCTAAGTCTGCACTTTTATGTATCTTCCATTTGATGCAAGTCGCTATCAGATAAGTGTTCCATTTTTTGGCCCCTTCTTTTCCTTGTGTCCTCATGGTCAGCATTTGAACAAAACAAGACTATACCTAAAGATAACATATTCTTATGTTCTCTCAATGCATATGGTTTATTGAATTTCAGATGGACTCGGTCAGCCCAGTTCTTCTTCTTTCTACATGAGCTACACAGACTGGTTGATCTAGTTCAAATCATCTTCCCGACTCTCTACAGGATGTTTCACAAACTACTGTTTCTTCCTTCAGAGGTGAGTAGCCTAACCTGCATCAATCAGTCAACCACCAGGGACTATGTCAGATCCCTTTTGGTATATTTGTTCTATCGATCAATTAATTTCCAGGGCCTTCAACAGATTTGGTGTATATTTTTTCCCTGCAAGACTGTCAAGTTTTAAAGTGACATTTTTCTGCTTTTCTTCAGATACTTTCTACTGTGCGTAAGTGAGAGGCCACAATCGGATCGATCTCTCTGAGATCGGTGGGCCCCGCAAGCTTTCACGCTGAGTCACTCAGTGATGTTAGTCCCGGGTATAAGGATACTCTGGTCCCTCTATAAAACATTTTTAGCCGAGAGCGGCCATTACTTTGCCTGTACGTTGCTGGTCCAATAGGGCAACAAACATCCCTAACCTAATAGATCATGTAGATTATTTTAGCTTGGGGTTGTTCATTTCTTGCTTAGCGGTTTATCCCAAATGAGGCCTTCTTTTCATTGTTTTAGAATATCCCGAGGTAACTAGGTAAACGTATTCAAATATTCTAACACGTACTTGTTTTCTCTGGTGGGGAGACTTACTCTGAGGCCTCGGACCCAAGGGTCAATGTCCTCGACTGTTTTCTTCGATTTCGGACCCAGTCTTCTGGCATCGCGTTCTTATTCCGCTGTAGTGTCTCTAATGGTATGGCACTATACTCTCTAATTGTAAGCACAGAAATAATATTATTTTCTCCATTAAGTTATAATCACTCAGCCACTAATGTTTCTGAAAGTGCATACGATGGCCCACTTTCCCTAACCAGCTAGCCCTCTCTTTCGACGCCAGCAGACCACGTCAGCCTATCCTCGCAAGTCTGTATCACCATTTCTCTCTTCAGTTCATAATTAGACTCTATTCTTCAGAGGATGCCTCTACCTAAAAGTGGGAGCTAACCAGGAGAGCATAATAGTTTTAAGACAGTCACAGTTACTAGGCATAACAACACTCCAATGGTTTTCTTTACCTGGTGCTGATATTTGAAGATGTGCTAATATTACTAGTATCTAGGTTGAGGACCATCGATTTTGCGGACATTTACTTTTGTTACCGCCAGCAATCCTGCTTATATCTGTCACGAGGATCTTCGCAATCAATTTCAGAGGATTTAAAAAAGCTTAACCCTACCATTTGATTTTTTAGCTAGAGGAAACTGGAAACTTCATTTAACACAAGTGTCAATGAGGATACTTTGGCCCTTGGTAAACCTCACCAGATACCATGGTTGATTTATATCAAAATCTGTGTGTTATGAGATTTGGTCAGATGGAATCTATTTTACTAATCATTCTTCAGTTTTGAATTTTGACCTACGCTGGATTAAATTAGCATTTTCGTCATATCTCATTAGGAAACATGCACAGGTATTCAAACTGTCAGATCATGAATTCTCTTAAAAACTGCCCTGTTTATTGAACTGTATCTCAATTTAGTTTAAAACAGGTACCTTCTGGCTCATTTTAGGTTAGGGATGGGTCATTATATATTGGGTAATTTTTTTGAGGTTGGGTTACAATTGCCCATGTTATCTTATTACCAGCCAATTGACAATGCATTTTTCTTCTGTGCCTTTTTCCTCTCCCTCCTCATTGCCATTAATTGACTACCCTTCTTAAATTTCTGATTGTTACATAGAATAAACTAGCAGCTATCCACTTGTAATTTGTAACCAAATGAATTGGCATGTCTGACTTTGGTCAGTTTTCCTAAGGAATCTGGAAATATCAGACACAATGTATTTTATTAATTTGCAGCAGTAAGATTATTTGATTTATGTTAATTGCATATTTTCATTTATCGATACCAATTTGTTTCTTGTTTGGTCATTAGTATTTTGAGGTCAATCCTATTGTACCCTGTATTTTCTGTTTCAACCTTGTAATTTAATTTTTATTTTATTGTGTCTTTATCTATATGGCCATTGTATGGCTGAATAAAGATATTTGAGGATTTTGGCTGCCCCCCCCCCCACAAATACACCCCACAACACCACTGCTCACCCAGAACCACAGTGCCTACACACCCAACAACTTTTTCACGCTGCACCTCCACTAGCCTGGCAACTAATTAACCTTCCGACTAGTCAAGCGGGGAGGTAGATTTACATAATTAGCGATAGTTTTAAAATAAACAATAATGCCATCCAAATATATATTTTTTTTTTATATACTAAAGAGGTCAATGTGGCCTTGTTATAGAAGGTAACAGCAGGGAAAGGCTTGTCTATTTACAGTGCATAAGAATGTCATTAAAACATTTTTGTTTCTTTTGTCCATTCGTTTCTCACATCCTTGTTTGCTTGGTGCAGGGTATAAAAAGATGCAGCAAATAAAAGGATGTTTGTTCATGTTATCTATTTCCTTGGTTACAATGTGGCGAATTTGCATCACAATTTATGCCACATGCCCAACAACTTTTCAACTGTCACGCTCGTCTAATCAATTCTGGTCTTGCACCACGTACAGACGAAATCAATTGAGAGCAAAAGACTGTGCAATCCCAAGGCAGCTTTGGCTTATGGCACATACCTATAACCCGGTCAGCACATGTACTCCGGCAAACAACGCAATCCTCTCCCAGAGAAAAGAGGTTGAAATATAGGCTGATCGAAACATGATCAATGTAATGGTCAATGGCACAGATCCCAGAAAGTTATGCCACTCATTTAACTGAGGTGACAAAACTGGGACAAGAGTCTAGAAACCAGGCAATACCCTCCATTGTGGTGGATGTGATTGAACACGCTAGAATATCTGGCTGCACAGATAGTAAGCAAACTTCTCTGAAGTAGAGCAGCGCTGGCTTTAAAGTCCATTTTTCCTTTCAGTCCCTGATCCCTTATCTTCCTGGGTAGCCAGCAGCACTTCTTGGATGTTGTAGATTGCATTTGATAGGGCCCGTAGGAGGAAATGGCGGCCATAAACAGAAAATGATGCTCCCATTCCCTGGGGCAAGCTGCTCTGGTTCCATTCACAGTGGCAGGGCAGACAGGGCTGCAGAGAGTGATAATGCAGAACTGTAAAAGACAGACCCAAAACACCTGCCTCCCCGCCCCCCTCCACCTCCCCACCGTGCACTGCACGCAGATCTCCAGGTCTATTGTTTTTTCCAGTTGACCAGCAGCTGTGACTAACAATTCCCCTCCAGTAAACAGCTTTTTCTGCTCCCCTCCCTCTTCTCTTCAGACTAGGTCAGAGAAGCCCCTGCCCCTTCGTCTTCCCCTTCCTCAGCCGGGTTCTTAGGTGGCTGCGTACAATGCATAGTGTGAGACAGCAGTGGAGACAGATGGCTGTCATGCAATTCAGATTCCCTTCCTGCCACTATTTTAATCAAATAAAAATAAATAAGTTTGTGAATGATACTTGCAACATTAAAGCAAGCAGCGACGGGCACCAGTTACTATGTCCTCTCTCTCTCTCACCACTCGCGGTTCTTACCCCACCCTCTCCTGTTGCAGTAAGAGGTCACAGGTGAAGTGTGGGGAAAGAAAATCGGGTGTTCTCCCTGAAACAAGTCTGGATAAGTAACACGTGTTGGGCGCCCTTAGCCAAAGGTGGCGCCCTTGGGCAAATGTGACAAGAAAAGAACAATATTTACAAGCCTGTTCATGGGGAAAGCCTGAACTAGTGATCCGGATGCTGCATTCCTCAGTCTGTAGATGCCACTGGGAGATTAAGTGAACTGCAAACAGTACAGGAATCAAAGGAAAAAATGGTGCCACAAAACACCAAATAAGCATTCAAATCATAAGAATACAGTACTTAGCCCCTTCTCTGTGGGATGGGAAAGAGAAAAAAGGAGGAACAAAGAGGCAGGACTGACCACTAGCAAGCAAAGATGTTTAAAGGATACAGAAACAAAGAAACGAAAAGCAGGGGAATGGCTTCCATCCCATAAGAGAAATATATACTTAAGTACATACAAAAGGCCTTGAATGCACAACCTAAAAAAGACTTCCGTGCACAGCCATATCTGACCACAGTGTTTAAATCTCAAAACAAAATAAGAGGATCTGCAACCATCAGCCTAGTCCTTTCCTCGCTAGGCCTATCTCCCTATACCTTTTGTATTCTGACCTAAATAAGGCAAAACAAACATGTCTTCCTGACAACCGACAAACACATTTCTACTGCCAAAGTTCAGAGAAATTAGGACTGAAGCCAGTGTCCATAATCATTAGTTCATGATATTGTGATCTAAGTGATGTTGGAGAAAAAAAGTTTTTTTTTGCTAAGCTAGGAGCAGAAAGGCTTAGATTTCCAAATTGTTGATAAGGAAAGACCTTTGTCCTCACATGGCTTTTGTCCCATAATTGCAGTCTATCTCACATTCTAATGGTTGCTCCACTAGCAGAAAGAGCTCAGACAACACAACTGCTCTTCTCCAGCACCTCGTGGCAGGAGTCCAGCTTGACCAGGGACCATACAGGACTAGGAGTCAGACCGAGGCTTTCACAGCTTAGGTTAATGTAAGTCTTATTTGTGTACCACTTTGGCAAGGAGCAACACAGGAAGTAACAAAGGTTGTGGACCCCTGGAAACACCTTAAAACGGTGGATTTAACAGCAAACGTGAGCTCTGGTTGGTTCAACACCAGAATTCTCCCATTTGGAGGCAGTGCCTTGACCGCTAATGTGTCTAATGACTTTACAATGAATGGAATCAGAGAGGATTGTATCTGGTTCAGAGGTAGTATGAGCCTAAAAAGTAGCTACCCTACCAACTAAAAATAGATTAAGGATTCGAGCCATAAAGGTGAACGAGTAAGTAAGTCTTCTGAAAACAGATGGGAATAGATCCCTCATGGGTCACAATACAAACAGACATGCTGTTCACATATTCGTGTCCTAGGCAGTGAGTGCAATTGCACAATTTTTTATTAGCAACTTATTTGGAATGTTAACAACAAGGGCATTATAATGCATGTACATCCATATGGTAGTTAGTAAAAACTAAAACAGCCATAGAATGTTTTCCCTCCAATTTCGACTAAATGTATCCTTGGGTACGAACTTGTTGGAATTTTGACAGAGTTCAATTATTTTAGTTTAATGCCGTTTTCAAAGACATTTGTTGAGTCACTATTTAAGCAAGATGGGCACAATGTAATGCCTCCGTCATGTTATTTGCACTGTCAACAAAGCTAAAGGTATGCAGGAGCTGTATAAAGTTCTAAATCATTTTAAGTGTGCTTTTTAAAGCGTTTTTAAATTGCCACTGCAGCAACAGGAGAAGTCACGTAGCACATGCTTCTGTTGGTTTTGAGCGAGAAATGCAAAATACCAGAAAATGTCCTTGTAGATCCTTAAAGGTGCAGGTTTACAGAGACTCGAAAATTAACTAAAATGTGCAATTTATGATTTGTTAGTGTATACAGCCTCTCAACGTTCAAATTACACTATGCTCTGATGTCACCAAGTACTCTTTTTCAAAGTTTCCTTTTTTAGAGTGGAAACGTACATTTAATTCACAGTTTCCAAGATACGTAGCATGACCTTCTCTTTGATAGTTTTCCAAAGAGCTTGCTTGCTGACAGCAGTTTTGTAATCATTAGTTACACTGGACGTGTATTCTTCATCGAATGCGGAAAAACCTAGAAGCAAATGGATCCCAGTCTCCACGAGAAGCGCTGTTACTCAAGCCCTCGCCCCCAGCCACCTGGACTACGACAAAGTACTCCATACAGGAATCACTGCATACCTCTTGAAGATACTACAGACCATTCAGCACTCAGCAGCCAGCTCATCTTAACCCCCGCCCCCCAACAGCCCACCTAGACTGACCCACATCACCCCTCATCTGAAGAAACTACACTGGCTATCCGTCCACAAGAGATGCCAGATTGACTCACACCTACAAGGCCATGCACAACTTTGGACCAGCATATGTCAACCAGAACATGAGCTTCCACCAACCTTCCAGATCCCTGCAATCCATGTCCTCTCCCTTGTCCCCACCCTCCAAATCTGCAGAAGCAACAGTGGAGGACGCTTCTTCTCCTACCTCGCCGTGAAATCCTGGAACAGCCTCCCCCTTCGGACCTCACCCTCCCTACAGCAGCTCAGAAAGGAACTCAAGACCAGCCTTTTCAATTGACCCATCCTGTGCAACTTGGACCTCAGCCCTTTTATACCCTCACAGGTGGCAAGTGTGCTCTACAAATACTGACATTGATATTTAGTAAAAACAAGTGCCTTTTTTTTTTACTTATAACACAGCAATTTCATACCATCTCAATGCTTAAAAACTCCTAATGTGAACTTCAGGGATACATTCACAAAAGATCCGAGGCTATGGCTACACTTCTTAGGGTACCAGAAACAACAAGAATCTGTCACACTCTGCAGCCTTAAGCAACTAAGTTGGGGGGAGAATTGTCACATGGGCTCTTTCAATCTGGGATTTAGGGTAGAATGAGAAAGGTCAGGGGCCTCTAAAATGGATGTGGCCTAAGAGGCACCTTTCCAAGAGACATAGTCTAGTAACTAATGACGTAGCCTATTACATTTCAAACAGAATCCTGTGCTTGACAAATTTATAAACAGCAGTCTCAGTGGACAAAGCATTATAAAAATAAGCAGAATAGTTTATTTGAAAGATTATATAATAGCATTATACTGCGCCATAAGCAATAAAACACTTGATAAAACAAATGTAAACGTAAGTGGCACTAACTTCAGTATTCCGTTGGAATGAAATAGTACCTTGGGGTCCCGGGGAAACCAATGCAAAATAAATGTAACCACCATGTTGGTTTGTCCCCTAGCTCATTGGGGACCTATGGTGTTCTAGCTTTGAAGTGAGTGTGCAACAAACTGGCAAATAGTTTCCATTAACTAGTGAAGGACACTAAGAGAGAGTCAATGTAAATTTTAATGTCTGGTCTTAGTCAAGACCTTTTAGTAAAATTGTATATGAAACATTTAAAGGGCTTTCAGCCAGCCCTCTGCATCTGTTGGTCTGTTCCTATGTCAATAACCTTTTTCTTTTCTCCCAATACAGCTAACAGCATAGGGGAATGGGTTCGCTCACTTTGGTCATTGGCTAACTTCATTTTGATTGACAGTATTGTGCTCTTTCACAAACAAATTCTCTTCTGCAACAGAGACTACCAGGCAAAGGATGCATTTTGAGACCAATAAGTATTTTTGCGTTTTTCCCAGATGTTTTTTAAATACTGGCAGCTCTCAACAATATTTCATAAAAAAACATGTCAAAACAATACAAGTATTTACAAAGCCATAGGGCAGTCAGGCACACAAGACCAAATGGTTGAGCCAATGCTGGTTTTGCTTTGTCAGGATCCAGGTCTGGCTGGTTGTGGCCCACTTAGAGTACCGCCAACCCGCCAACATAAACATGATGAAATCGGAGTACAGTAAGCTCTGGATAAAAGACAGCACCTACTTTTAATAATGTGCAGCCAAACTACAAAATAGTGGTGTATCTGAGTGCAAGAGAGCACATAAAAGAATTTGAGCGCAGATGTACTTCAAGTGCATAGCACTTAAACTCATCATTTAGAGTTAAAAGGATCTATGTTAATCGCATGTTGACTGCTGACAGCACTTCAAACTGTGTAGAGCCAGAATTGTGCAGAAAATTCCCAGCTTAGAAAGTGTTTACCATCTGGGTGCTGGTGTTCAAAGATCGCCTGCTAGAGTTATTTTGAAATTTACACGAAGGGTTATTGTAAATCTCCGAAAAAGGTGCATGGTAGAAGATATCGGAAAACTTGTGTTACTCTGTATTTGCGGCGAGAGTGAATCATTGCGGTATAAACACTAAAGACCTCCAGAGTTACGGAGTCAGTCAGAATCCATGTTCAGAACTATTTCCTGGCCTGCTAGAACCAGCCAAAATGATTTAGGACATGGCAGGCATCCACATTGTTTTAGGATTAATACAGCACATCCGTAATCACATAACAAATGGACATCCATTCAAAATGCAGGATGAAGAAATTCCTTGCACTTCCAAAGCTCCTCCAAAACTGACTGCACTTTTCAAATATCGGGGCTAGTGGAGGCGCAATTTAAGGAAAAGTGCACAATACCAGTAGTTCATTTTATATAATAGTCAGTGTATATTAAATATTAAGGCGCTCAAAGTGTCACCCTGACCTTGTTAAATGACCTAGACATCACACAAAATTGTGCGATTAAGAACGGACACAAAACTACATTTAAAAGGTTCAGATACTTGCACGCACTCACTGGTCATGATAATTGCTTACCAATCTTGGCAATGCATTCTTTTGCACTGGAAAGTAGGTATTTTACAGCTTGCAAACATGTAGGCTCCAAGCCTATTCCCCTTTAGTTCAAGGAAAGGAAGGAGATTCTACTGAGCTAGCTGAGAAGATGACCACTCTTTGAGGAGTTCTGCCAGACCAGATGCCAATCCTGTTAAAATATTTTCAGCATGCTACCTGGATGCCTAGTTTTACCAATGATCCACTGCTATGTTTCAGACACTTGGTCAAGTCAAACATTAGGAAGAAAAACAGCAAATACTATGCTTGAACCGTCTCTGAAGTCAGCTAAATCTTTCCACAACCTTCTATGTAGAGGCCCCATGGAAGGCCAGCAAATGAAGCGCACGATGCACAATCAATCTGCCAAGCTGGAGGCGGAAGAGAGCTTGTTGTTCCATAAGACAACGACCGGCTGGATGGAGAGCTCCAAAGTTGTTGGTGACTGCGATAGGGCCTGTAAACGCTGCCTAACTTTGGCATGGGATGCCTGACTTGACTAGGCCATGATAGACATGGGGAGTGGAAAGCTACTGTTACGCCTTTGTACAAAGTGCACTCGCCTGGATTTTCAGCACCTTCTCTTTGGTGCTTAGTGCCTGTGCAGCCACTATTGGACCTGTACCAACACAAAGTGGTTCTTAAACAGTCTGGGCTGGTGAGGTGAGCGGCCTCCTGCAAAAAGGCTAGACAACAGCACCCCTGATGTGGCGGTGCCTTGTGTACCTTGTGTAGATAGGTCATGGAGGTCCTGGGAACCAGCATTCCTGACTGGTCCTTTTTCCCACCTGTGTTATGGAGAACCACCATCTGAGGAAAAAGCTTTGTCACCAGACATTTTCTGAGGAGCTGGGAGCAGCAGATGAGGACTGGTCACGCCAATCGGCCTCTGTGCCTAGACATATAGTGAAGTTTACGCCAAAAATAAGGAGTCTGAATAGACATCCAAATGAGGTAGGTGAAGAACAGGCAGCCTGGTTGGGATTTTGACACTGATATGTTATCCAAATCTTTTGGAGCTCAGTAGCACAGAGATCAACATTTGCCAACAGAAATGGCAGATCTGTCATCTTAGCAATGGGGATATCTTGGAAAGACGTGCTTCATTCTTGGAACTTATGAGGAAAGTTCACTCAAGTTGATCAAATTCTAATGCGCTATTGGTGGCCAGAAGGTCACCAACTAGAGTACAGTATTCTGGTTGTTAGTGCTCCATTGAAAAGTGCTGCTCTGGGAAGATGTTGGACCCCTTAAATAATGATAGTGCACATACTACAGTTTTCTGTATTTTTGGTCATAAAAGGCATAATTTGTGGAATGGTTAATTGTTAGTTGATAGTAGTTTCTTCTTGTTTGCTGTCTTATGACCTGGGGATGTTGTATAAATTACACATTTTGGTAGTTTTTGAAGGTTTCAGAATAAATTCCCTCCAGTTCCCTTGGTAGATCCTGAGGGGGATTTGAGTTTGGCTCTCAATAATGTTTTAAGGTTTTACCTGCAACAGCGCATGCGTTAGCAAGAGATACTATGTACATCAAAGAACTTACAGCCTGAGAATTGCTTAGCATTTGTT
The DNA here is from genome assembly GCF_031143425.1 of Pleurodeles waltl. Classification (NCBI taxonomy): domain Eukaryota; kingdom Metazoa; phylum Chordata; class Amphibia; order Caudata; family Salamandridae; genus Pleurodeles; species Pleurodeles waltl. The sequence continues at coordinate 72,028,146 of NC_090450.1, read as the reverse complement.
ACCTCCTTCTCACTCATAATTACTGACTTCTAATTGACCAGTGCATGGCAGCTTCACTTCCGCCTCTTCTTCCCACTGGATCTTAGACCAAGTACTGATTGATTTCTTGATTTGCTTTCTTCCACGCTGCTTCTGCCAACATTGTGGTATTTTGTTTTTGCTTTTCTTTGCAAAACAACTTAAAGCCATCAGGTATTTGCTGTGCTGCTGTTAAGCATGGCTAAAAAACATTAACAAAGCTAAAAGTTCTCACACAGGTAAGACCTACTGGCTTTGCAAATGCTTGTTCTTCAGGTGGCTTGACCTTGTATTCTTCTGAAACTAGGTCCCAGTTTGATATAAGGCGGAGGCATTTTCTGCATCACCTCCTCTGCCAATTTCTTCCAACATCATAGTAAATCTTACGATTTGAACTTTCTTTTCTGCCAAAAGTTGTTAGAGAGTTTCCTCTGGCACATGTTTGGCCTTGCCTTTTGCAAGTCCTTTTATGTATCCGAGGGGAGAGATCACCTAGGCTTGAGGAGAGGTTTTAGTCTCAATCTCTTTTACACCAGCGGTTCCCAACCTGCAGTCCGCGGATCCCTAGGGGTCTATGACACATTCCCAAGGGGTCTGTAGGCCTGGGTCGGCAGGAAGGCACTTCCCCGGCTGGGGCCTCTCAGAAACACGTGTGTGTTTTTATATTTATTACTTCCTTCATGCAGCAGTTTTAAAGGCACTGCAAATTTCCTTGCACATTCCGCATTGTTCAGGCAAAAATAAAGAGCATCAAGATAACTCTGGTGATTAAACTAGCTGCTGGAGAGAGATGGGAGTTTTGTCTGGTGGCAGTTTTGACTCAAAGGTAGTGCAGATGGTTATTATGCCTGATGCAGAGAACGTGTATCATGCAAAAAACAATATTTTTTGGACATAGCTCAGTGGGTTACTGCTTTTGTTCTAGAGATTCTTTTGTTACTGAGCAGTTCATTAGTTACAATTGTGACCTAGAACAGTGAGCTATAAACTGCCATCAAGGAGATGCATGCAAACTGCATGGTACAATATTAGAAAGTTATGTTTTTTCCCCCCAGTCTTTCATTTTCCTTATGCTGCTAAAAAAGGTTTGCTTGCGTAAAAATACATTCTTATTATTAAAGTGAACGCTAACCACAGTGTTATGTTCTGAATCCTGAGTTTGTGCTTCTCCAGACCAAGCACTCTTAGAAAATGCCTACCATTGTGGATGACATGTGAATCCTACACCTTGTAGTCCCCTGTAAAGTGCTCCAACACCCTACAATCTTATGAGAGGTGCTATAGACAAATTAAAAACACGTGACAGAGAGCTATGGAGAGATGAGGAACCCAGGGATGTGGAATTCCTATCGCCCGACGCCCAGGACATCTTGTTTGGGGTCAAGGGCAACAAGTTTTTATGTTTACTTTGTCCTTGGGACAAGTAGGCCCAACCCCCAGCACCACAAACCCTTTGGCTGCCTGTTTACAGAGAGTTGAACTCTGCAGTTGAGGTAATGTGTTTCCAAAGGATAATGCTGTTCGAACTTGTATTTATGGTTCATTATTTGAAAGCCTTCATTATTAGGGTGCGTGCTGTAAATAAATGTTTTAAGGTCACACTTCACTACTGACGTTGGTTCCAGTACAAAAAAAAAAAAACGTGTACACACATGTTTGAAAAGTTTAGGCTAAGAGGCTAAGTATAATGCTCCCAGAATGCTCTCTGATTATATGCAAATGAAGTGTCATTTAGTAAAATGTGTTGATGCATGCTAGTATTTCCCAAAAATATTTCGAATGGAAAATCAGTGTAACCATTTTCAAAACGATTATGGGAAGCATGAAAATAAACAAACACTGACAAAGCCAACTGATCTGACATATTTTTTATAAGTCTTTTAGTTTCATCAATGCATGTCTTGTTTTGACATGGCTTTTGTAACACTTTATTGTTGTGGGAGCTACCAGGCCCTCAACATTGTAACAAACATTGGCAAAACCCCCCCAAAAAGTTTTTGAACTCTTAAAGCACACGTTGCCACCAGCAGCATAACAAAGGCCCTGCAGCCGCCCTCCAGGGGGCCCCGTCAGCACAGCACCTGCCCTGAGTGAGTCTGGAGAGGGGGCTCCTCCATGTTCTTTGCAAAGGGGCACCCTCCAGTTTCGTTACGTCACTGATTGCCACTGTAGTTCCCGACACTGAACAAAACTACTTTGTGTGGCAATATGCTCCTTGTGGAAGAGCAGAATGCGATCACTCACAGTAAAGCCAGCCGAAAGAGAGAGAAATAGAAGTTTAATAAGAACAAAATGTCTTTGTTAACACCAGACCTAATTAGGGACCAAGACCCACACGTAGGTAGCTTTTTGCATGTCGCAAACAGCGACTTTCGCTGTTTGCGACGTGCAAAAAGCACATTGCGATGCACAAACCCAGTTTTGCGATTCAGTAACCTGGTTACCGAATCACAAAACGGGTTTGCGACTCGCAATTAGTAAGGGGTGTTCCCTTCCTAATTGCAACTCGCAGTGCAATGTAGGATTGTTTTGTGACCGCGGGCGCGGGCGCAAACCAATCACAGTTTGCACCCATTTCAAATGGGTGCTAACACTTTCGCAAAAGGGAAGGGATCCCCATGGGACCCCTTTCCCATTGTGAATGTCACTGTAAACATTTTTTCAGAGCAGGCAGTGGTCCTGTGGACCACTGCCTGCTCTGAAAAAATGAAACGAAAACGTTTCATTTTTCGTTTTTGTTATGCATCTCTTTTTCCTTTAAGGAAAACGGGCTGCATTACAAAAAAAACTGCTTTATTGAAAAGCAGTCACAGACATGGTGGTCTGCTGTCTCCAGCAGGCCACCATTCGTGAGGGGGTCGCAAATTGCGACCCACCTGATGATTATTCATGATGTGGGCATTTGCGAAGCCCTTGCGAATCACAGATGGTGTCAAGGACACCATCCTACATTCGGATTTGCGACTCGCAATTTGCAGGTCACAAATCTGAACCTACCTACTTGTGGCCCCAAATTCTTAAAGAAAGTCACAAAAGTGCACCCATGGTATATGTCGTACCCCTATAAAATATTTGTGAACTGTATTTTAGCGTGGGTAAATACGATGTGTAGATTTGCTCATGTGAAAATCTATTGAGCATTTGCAAGTTCATTTTCCCTCCAGCCACTTTCTTCCCAACCCTGGAAGAAGTTCTAATTCTGCCATTGTCAGGAGTAAATGTCCAACCTTTCTTATTATGGGAAAATATTAGAGAGAAGCTGGTAAAAAATCTTTAAAACATGCAGGTTAGTAGGTTTGCAGACTCTAAGGCATTCCAGCCCTGGAACTATTGCTTACTGCTTCCTCCAGCCCCAGTATGCAGATCTGCAGAAAGGTGGCAAAATAAGGAAATTTCTACAGTAGGGATTGAAACTCCAAGTATTCAAGCCCTACTATGGTAGTAGCCCTGGCATAATCAGAGAGGCTATTAATTTCTGCCGTAATTTGTCGCCACACTACATGGCACCAAAGGGACAAGTAGATCTTTTTACAGGACAAGTAGATTTGAGAAGCAACCTGTCCCCTGGACAAGTAGATATTTTAATAAATTCCACACCCCTGGGAACCCCTGAGGTTTTACTTCCTTTCCCCACCACATATGTATGTGAAAAAGCATTCTCAGATCTTATTTAGCTAAAAAATAAAAACAGAAATCGCCTGGGAAACGTAGTCTTACCAGAGGATTCAGCTTTCCTAAATAAAACCAGACATTGAAAAGTTAGTCGCTGAGATGCAGTGCCAATCTTCCCATTAAAATCTTTCGATTTTTGAATAATTTTTCAATATAAAATAATTATATCTTTAGTCATTTGAGTGCTTATTTGGTTTGTACTGGTTTGTGTATTTTTTGTGAATTACCGTTTCAATGTTTAAAATTTAAATCATACAAATTGCTTGTGGGTCACTGGCTTCCAGTAATGTTCAGTGGTAATCCTCCAGAATAAAAAGGTTGGGAACCACTAGTTTAGAGTAGGGATTTCACAGTGGTTGAAAACAGTTTGGGGGAAATTGAAGGTGCACAGGTCAATAAGAATTAAATGTAATTAAAACATGCAATGAATTGGCTTTTAAGGTCCCTCATTTTGGGGTTTGGGCCCATCCTGCTAGCGTAAAGGAACACCTCACAAAGAATCCAATTTTTCTGGTTGCTACTTGGGCATACCTGCATTCTGTCTCAAAACGATCCTGTTTAGAAGGACGATTCTCAGCTTTGAAAGGCTAGGCGTCAAAGTGTCCTGCAGCAATTCTGATACTTTACTAAACTGTCCTTGTTCTACTGCTTTGACAGACATTGACACAAGTGGGAGAATATACCCGTTAGAGAAACAGTTACTACCGTTCTCTGACAGAGTCCTTACATCTCTCCCACCTCTTCTCTTCTGAGTTAAGAGTATTTTGTTAATCTTTTGTTTAGCCTCTTTGTCCTGATGTCAAACATAAAAGGACAGAGTAACAGGCTGATGATGGTATTACACTATCTTTGATGCCAAGAACTGTGATGTCTGACTGATCCACGGTGAAGCAGTCTTGCACCAACTAGAGCTGGTGGAGAGTTATTGGTAAAGAAAGTTCGAAATAGGCAAGAATGCCATCAGAAAAGAAAATGAAATGAGATACAGTGAAAAGCCAGCCAAAAATGAGCAAAGGGCTGTGGGTGTGGAACTTTATAAAATATCTATTTAGTCAAACATCAGGGTGCATTCAAATTTCACTTGTCCTGTTAAAAAGAAATTAGTAATAGCTCTACTAATAGATTCTCTGATTTACCTGTGTTCATGTTATGTCAAGTGTTGGATTCTAGCAAGGTTCAGATTTTGCTATCTTTCTGTAAATCTATACAGTCTCAATTAGGAGTTGAGCAAAGCTGAATTTCGTCATGAAATTCCACTCAGACCAATCATGAGTTGGCCATTGCTCTTGGACACGGGTTCAGCAGGTGCGAGAAAAGGGACCAGATATTGGTGGGCAGTAAAATTGCTTTCTGTAGCAGCTGTATTGCAGTGTGGACCTGGTTTTCTGCTCCCACCCCTAACCGTCAGCCATGGCTCTCGGGGTTCAGACTTCAGTCTCCTCAGCCTTCCCCCATCCTTCCCACCACTTCCTCTCCTTTCCCCCGCACCGCAGTTAGTCCCTCACTCACCTTTAGAACCTGCCAAGAGCAGGTATAAACTTGAACAATAGGAAAAAGGAAACTATGAATAATTCTGCCTGGCAAAACTAGGTCTGCACGTTATTCTCCATTCCACAGGGATAAACTCGTACATGCCTGGCTCTGATGCCGCAGGGTCCATAAAAGGGGATGTAGGGAAAGTGAATTTGCAGATGCTCAGTAGGTTTTCACAACAGCAAGTATAAGTGTAAATATTTGCTCTTGAAAAAATAGTACTATGTTTACCAGGAGAACAGTTTCCTGGCCTTGGTCTTGCAAACGTCGAAAGTCGTAAATTTGAACTAACGCAAGGACATGCGCCTGCGGGGCATTGAGGCTTTCTTTTTCCAAAAAACATTGACATTTATGAAACACGTTTTATTAAATAATGCCCGTATAAAGAAAATGGGAATACAAGTTGCGCAATAGTTTAGCAAAACTTTATTTCAAGTTGTAGCTTTTTGTGTACATTTTGAAAGCAATCATTTGCTTATAATGAAGGCTCTCGGTTTTACGGCATTTGTTTAAAGTTTCTGTCTGTATTTATCCATATTAATTCTTTGCTCATTAAATCTATATTTATTCATATTTAAATCTGTCTTCAGCCTCAATAACTTTGTGCAAATGGCGTATTTCCACGTTTAACCGACAAATGTTTACTGATGTTTGAGGACCCAATGCGTTTTAGACATTTACACTACAATCCAGTCATAAGAAATCATTCCCATTGTAGACAGCTTAAACAGCTGTACTGCTGCAGTTATTTAAATATCAGTGGGGAATCTTTTTTTTCACTCCAGTATCGGTCAGTCTGCACAGCTTCTGGCCTGGAATGCATGATTGACAGTAATGAGAATCGTCCAAAAGAAGAACAAAAATCTGTATTTTTCACAGTTAAAAATAAATACAGACATGAAAATAGATTTTCTGTAATTACCTGTAAAATAATACATACAAATCTGAACAAAACGGAAATATTGGGGACTCTACCTATAATCAGGCTTCACTATAAATAGCTTCGAGCTGTTACATTTTGAAAACATGTAGACATTTTTATCCTGGAACCTGTCAGCAATGCAAACTGAGCTCACAGTTTACTGTATTTCCTTAGAGCACTCTCCCCAAAAGTGAAGGCTTTTGCATTCATAAAGCATATATACAAGTTTGAACTTATTCAATTGGGAGCAAATGTTGCCTCAGTGGCAGGCAATCCTCTTTCACAGATCACAAATCCATTCTCTGGTACTGTAAAATGGCAGCCAAAGTGTTTGTATTGAATGGGCTCAGCCCACTTGTTCGCCGAACAAAATAAAGATGAAACTCTTGCTCTTGAGCCCAAATAACGTGTCCTGGGTTTCCATCGGAATTTCACACCCATGAAAGGGCGTACAGAAAGCACACTAATTTGTATATATTTTAACGTATTAGTGACAATAAGTCTTTGACAAACATCTGTAGTGGTCTGTAGGCAAGACTTAAGTATCTAAGCTTAAACATATATACTTCTACATAGTAAGGGGTTGCTACTCAAATGAGGAACATCAATAAAATATCAATTATTCCCAGTAGCTGAAAAGTGCTGTCAATTTGCACGTATTGCCTATTTTTCTTCATATTCACGGAGAAGTTAATATATTCTAGAGGGTTATAGTAATAATAATAGTAAGATTTCACTGCATAAACATTTTTTTTGTCCTTATGTCGGCATAAGTCTCCAGTCTATCTTTGAAGTTTACTATAGCAAATTAAGGGAATATAGATTTCTTCTTGGAGATTACATATGTGATTTTCAAGTCAGTAGCGGATCAGAGATGATCGCTATAGGTGGCTGTGGACAAACGGCACAGGCCTTTCTGGTTTGGTCACTGTTTGAGAAGAAAATCCCTTTCACATAATTACATAAAATGATGGCTAAGTTTCCACTGTAACATCTAATTATACAAAATGCAAACCTGGCATCTGCTGTTGTACCTTAGCTTAAAATGTGAAATGCCTAGGTGTGGGGGATGCTAGAAGCGCTAAAAAAAAAAAAAAAAAAAAAAAAAAAAAGCATAAAAACACAAGGAAATGTTGCTTGTCCACTCTTTCTCGTTGTTCCTGCGCGTTAGTAATATATTTGACTGCATACAGCACATTTGTGGTAAAAAAATGTTTTAAACAAAAACAGCACGCAATTATTCCAGTGGCATATCAGAATAATAAAGATCCGTGGACCTACTGTGTGCCTTGCTGGGGACAGCGAACAATGACATGGTCATCAGAAATGCATTTACTTAGAAGTTTTGACTTTCAAAATCACGATAACTTCTGCTGTATTTGGGAAACCCAATCAAAGAAACAATTCTCTGTCTTCTGATTGGTCTCAGTTGCTTGGCAGGCCGGAGCAGGTCTCTCAATGACCTATATATAGCTTGAATGGCAGTTTTCATACTGCTAATTATTTTCTCACTACTGGAGACAAAGTTCATTAGCTTGTTGGATTTAATTTTGTGTTCTGTGGAACATGCAAAGAGATCCACTGTTCTTTCCTGCAGCGGTTTACCATCAGATGAAATTCAATACATGAATATTCTGAAGTTGTATCCTAGATCATAACCGGGGGAAAGCAGGAATACATTCACAAGACAAATCCTCACGTGCATTTTGAATGGGATTAAAATTCTATTTCAGGAATACAGTATTTAGGTCTGGGTTGGCAAGGCAGCCATCAAAGTGGTGTTCCGCCTACAATATACTTAAAAGTCGGTTTTGGGTCCATCTCTTCATAGGCATTTTGAATAGTCTCTTGTAGCCATTGGCTCGAATATCTGGCTCAGCCCAGAGAGACAGGAGTATTTCTTCCTCATTTGATGCTCCAGCCATTAGGGTGCATAATTCAACGTCCAGTACGGTGCTAGCATTAAACTGCATGAGGGACCACCTTAAAACTACAAATGTTCTTGTGGGCTCCCTCTGACTCCTCTCTCTTATTTGCGTGCCTTGCTCTTTGCTCATCCTTGCTACCACTCCCTTTTTCCCCTGTACTCAACATTTCCCGACCATACTCCTTGTTCCTACATACTGTGCCTCCCTGTTACCCCTGTAAACGCCTGATCCCCGACTGTCACCCCCTCTCGTTTTCCTGCCTACTTTTCACTCTTGGTGGCTTCTCATAAGTGCTGCTGCCACTGCGAGCAGTTGTATTTTGGTTTACTTTAGAATTCTAGAAATAAAAGGCTGTCTATATTGAAGGTTCCCCTGTCCTGAATACAGTCCTCTTCTTGATTCAATATCTAATGAAGGTCGGGTAGCAAGGAAGCCTTGTTAATAGTCCTTCCTTTCTTTTTATGCCATTGATGATACGACTATAATGAGCCCTGCCAGTCCATTCGACCTTTGACAATGAAACAAGTTTACGACAGGACTGTACTTAAGGCAAGTGGCCCTTCAGTAGAGGCAACTGTGCATTCTCTTCTAATATGCTTATGCTGCATACATTGGCACATTAAAAAAACTTTTGATTACGCTGCATGTGCCAGAACATTAAACCAAGATGAATTGGCTGTTCCAAAGCTTGTTTTGCATGCAAAACTCATAAAAGTACCTTATTTCTACATTACAAATGCTTGAATCCCAGTATTTTCTTGTCTTGCAAGCTCACTCTTAATGGGGTGATCAAATGCCACTCTCCAGATAGCAAAAGTGTATAAATAGGAGAGGTCTTTAAAGAATTGATGTTGGAAATGTTCTAGAACCATTTCCTTTTTTCCTCAAAAGCGTCCAGCCTGTCACAGTAACGGCCAAGAACCAATACACTGATGTGGCTGTACAAAGAAAGCAATAAAGTGGCCTGTCAAATTGGCAAAAAAAAGTTTGTTTGCTAAAAGCATTCAGAACCCTCACTCACAGAAATGGCATGCATCATCTGGTTTTTGCTCCTCATCTCTACATGGGCTTAGTAGCTGGGATGGGCTCCCTTTTGTCAGGGGTTATTTTGTGATCCTTTCTTTCAGTAGTGTTCTCTCCCAAACAACTGGTATTTCAGGATGTCTTTTTATTGTCTAGAGGTTTCTTGCCCCTATAATTCCAGAGACATTGTCAATAGGTCAACTGAAACGGCCAGAGACAAACCAGCTTCCTACTTCATTGGTGTCTCTCTTCAACAACCTAAAAACACGACGGCTGTTCATAGCCTTCAAAGTCTTGCATGACAGCATGTTTCTTGCCTATTGGATGCCCAACGTGGGTCGACAGCAATACTTCAGGAACAGGGAGTGGGCTGCTGCCCCCTACAACCTCTTAGACTGTTTTGGATAAGGAGGAGTCCGTGTGAGACTGTTTTCAACCAGACCTGGTTCACTATCAGATCTTAAGAAAAATACTGTGTGATTGGGCAAAGGTGGTTTATATTCAGGTCTGTCTTTGGCTCTCGCATTCCAAGGCATATTTGTCTGTCCCAGTGTGCTGTAATGTCAGGACACAGGAAGACTCTGCAGTAGTTTATAAAAACGAAGTGAGTGTTCATTCTGAAACAAGCAGAAACCGTCTCCATCATCAAGTACAGCAATGATATCGGATTTGGTAGTGAATGTAATGTTGGGCATTATGTAAACCTCTTGTCCGAATCAATGTTGGGCCCAAGGCACAGGTCCCAAAGTGATTTAAACTGGCAACCAACTCTGGCAGGGATGCATTCTTACTCATTTGTTTCTCTTTTATTATGCTTTATGAAACAAGTAAACTTGTTCTGCCAATAATTTACGACCCAGCAAAAACAACAAGTGATGGACGGAATGCTGAACATTGTCAAACATTCACCCCCAGTACAGTGATCTGGGCCTAAATCCATCGTTTTTTTGCTGCCCATGCCATTCCAGTTTGGACCCAGCCATATGCAAATCAGTCTTGACCCTGTTCCCCATGGGAACAGTCCAGCCCGAACTGCTAGGCCAGGTCTTCCCTAGACTGGAAACAAGCATCCTGGGACCGGTTTCGGGGTTTCACCCCACATCAGCGAGGCTAGCTTGAATCCAGTGGCATGGGAAGCACGGGACCCACGTCTGGGCATACCCTTCCCACTTAGGGCGACAAAGCAAAAACAACAAGTGATGGACGGAATGCTGATTGTCAAACATTCACCCCCAGTACAGTGATCTGGGCCTAAATCCATCGTTTTTTTGCTGCCCATGCCATTCCAGTTTGGACCCAGCCATATGCAAATCAGTCCTGACCCTGTTCCCCATGGGAACAGTCCAGCCCGAACTGCTAGGCCAGGTCTTCCCTAGACTGGAAACAAGCATCCTGGGACCGGTTTCGGGGTTTCACCCCTCATCAGCCAGGCTAGCTTGAATCCAGTGGCATGGGAAGCACGGGACCCACGTCTGGGCATACCCTTCCCACTTAGGGCGACAAAGCAAAAACAACAAGTGATGGACGGAATGCTGAACATTGTCAAACATTCACCCCCAGTACAGTGATCTGGGCCTAAATCCATCGTTTTTTTGCTGCCCATGCCATTCCAGTTTGGACCCAGCCATATGCAAATCAGTCTTGACCCTGTTTCCCCATGGGAACAGTCCAGCCCGAACTGCTAGGCCAGGTCTTCCCAGCAGTACACTGTTTCGTAAAATACATGCCAGATGCAAACAGAGCACCAACCATGCAGTTTCCGTTACAGACAGAGCATGTACAAACCACCCAAAAATAGTGAAAGCTACACACAGAAACGACAAAGCAGGGTCAGTAGCAACTGAAATGTTCCCTCACACATCTCAGGCAAAGTATTGGAAATGGGATTGCAAAAAAATAAAAAAATAATAATCATCTCTATAGACCAAAGATAACTGTGGCGCCATGTGCATTAGGTAACCAGTAAGTTGGGTGTATTCGGTCACCCACTGCTCAGCTAACCAGGAACAGTCTTTGCATACTGCCACGAAGGGCACGTAAAGACGTTTATCAAGTTTATTCATCACATACTGCATGATACATTATTATACAAATAGTTCTTACCCATAACCATCACAAACAAATTCAAGCAACCATATTTATAAAAATCCTCATGAGACTAGTCATAAGAACAGACCATGTTAAACATGTTAAACCGGGAATATACACACACAAGTCAACAGATGGCACAGTGAATCCATTAAACCACTATCACTAAGTGACAATTTCGTGCTATACTGTATGCTTCATTGCGCAATCACCAGAGAGTAAAAAAAAAAAAAAAAAAAAAAAAAAAAAAATCAGCAGCAATTTATTAGAATGGCACTCCAAAGTCCCTGTGATGTGATTTCACCAACATTTAGGAAACTGGGCTGTACACAGTGAGACTGGATTTGTTGCTTCAATAAAAGTACAGTCTGTACCACAGACCACAATGCCAAATCAGCGACTTTGAAGGAGCACAATGGCGCACAGATCCAATGACACAGAAAGAGGATCACATAGGTGCATTAAAAGTTTGGGGAGGGAAACGCTCACAATAAAAAAATTGGCAACTCGACCTCCTGAATGAAGATGAATCCCGAATGAAGTAATTAGACACCTCACCAAGAGAAGCATGTAAAAATTGGATTATATTGTCAGGTGTCCTTTTTTAAAGGAAATATGTATGTAGTGTGTTTACCGCACCAAACAATTCTTTTCTTTAAAAAATTAATGTACATATTATAGGGCAGTTAGATAAATCATTTTTGGAACATACTTCGGGTGTGGATTTGTTAAAATACGTAGAGAAAACATTGTTCTAGCAATAACACCACCTTACAAGATGGCTTCTGCATTCACCAGATGTGGAAAATACTGTTTCTTTTTCTACTCCGAACACAGAATAAGCAACCCGCGCAGCTGTTGGTGAAAAACACCATAAATTACCTAGTTATCTAAAAAATTGTAATGCCTTTACAATGTTGTGTGTGCCCCTAAAAGGTAAAGCGCAGGCGGCTAGATAAAGAAATAAAAGGAGTATGGCTCTGTGGAGGGTAAGCACTCTTATGTGGAAACAGACAACTTCTACCCAATCAAAATATGTACCTGTGGCTCCCAACAGGTGAGCGGAGTCAAAGCCCCTCTCCTTGTCGTTCTCACATAATCATCTGACAGCTGCACTGTCAACCCAGACCAATGCACAGCTGACCGCATGCACCAAAACAATGGTTTTGAGTTAAATTGTTTAAATGTTCCCAAGTCATGATGCTACCATTATTCTTTATTAAATCACTACAAGATGAACACTTATTTAGGTTGAGCGTGCGAGCGCTCTGGCCTGTTGTAATCGATCTGTGAGCTTTTAACCACGGACACCACATGCCCATCACTATCACTCGTTCATGGGCTTGCCTTTTAAAAATCATTTGTTATAACTGGTAAATACTTTACTTTTGTCCCTCCTTCGGGCAGTTTTGTTACTGCCTTGGCCATCGACCCTGTTACATGTATAACTGCACGTTTGCTGATACATTGGACTGCGATCAAACTTCTTTTTCCTTTTGTGTCCCTACTTCACACTCATGCTCATGGCAGCCGTCGCTCTCTACATCGGCTCACGTATGTCTACTATTTTACTTTTCATTTTCCGTTTATGTAGCAAGAAAGGTCCAGTTAGGAATTTACAATGCTAATTGCTCTTACTTGAGCAAACGCAAGACCCATTCAATTGCAAATGCTTGTTTTTTCTTGACAATGATGGAAAATTGTTAGCATACATTTAATGTAAGCCTATGGAATTGTCATGATACTACTTCAGAGCACTGCAAAGTGAGGATGTTAAAACATGGTCTTTATAAAACTTAAGGCCATAAACACATTGCATAAGGTGTTAGTAAATTGCACCCGTTGTGTCTTCTTTGCATAAGTGCTTATGGAAATTAGATGAAGCGTCATCTCTGTACATTTTCATATTTTTTCTAAAGCTAGTTGATTACAATTTAGAGTATGCAGATTATTAGGAGACCCATTCATAATGTACAATAGTCAGTCTTGCCGCAGAAAATGCCTATGAAAACCAGCTCGTAGCTACCAAGCTATTTGAGGAAAGGAATACAGTCAACAGAGATCAGCTAGTGCACCCTTGCATGGCAGTTTGAGTTAAAGTGCACAAATCACCACCCTTGCGAGAAAAACTGCTTAGGATTCTGCCAACCTATTGCTCTAGCCAAACGGAAGGTTATTGAAGGTGAGATTCCTATAAGACATTTTCATAAGGACAGAAGTATAGATGTAGGATTCTAATGCAATTGCCTAACACTGTGAAGCTTAGGATGATGTAAAAATGGGGGGGAAACTGAGTAAAGGTCCCTTTGTCATGCAGCCTTGAAATATGCACCTATGGGAACAAGACTGATGTAACAAGTAGTGCTGAAAAGTACAAAAAAGTGAATTCTGAGGGAAGTGGCCTGAAAGATAAACATTGGTTAGCAGAACCTGAGAATGCAGGGACTGCAAGAAGTGAACCAATTAAAATCAGGGAGGAGGCACTTACACGTACTGTGCAAGTCCTCTATTCACTTTTTGGGGGTGGGGGATGGAAAAGGCAAAGGCAGAATGTTTGCCTTTATTTCCTCTTTTTTTATTTTTAACATTTTATTACGAAGCCCCAAGAAGAAGCTTTCCCAGCATTGCATCAATATATATCACAACTAGATTAGTGAAGAAATGAAAATGTCACTTACCCAGTGTACATCTGTTCGTGGCATCAGTCGCAGTAGATTCGCATGTTCTGCAATAGCTCGCCATCTGGTGTTGGGCCGGAGTGTTACAAGTTGTTTTTCTTCGAAGAAGTCTTTCGAGTCACGGGACCGAGTGACTCCTCCTTTTGTCTCCATTGCGCATGGGCGTCGACTCCATCCTCAATTGTTTTTCCCCGCAGAGGGTGAGGTAGGAGTTGAATTGTAGTAATAGTGCCCATGCAATGGAGTGACTAAGTATGCACCTATTTAAGGTTGAGATGATACATATATAATTAATTGAAGGTAACTTCCAAACTGCTACAGGCTCCCGGGGAGGCGGGTGGGCACATGCGAATCTACTGCGACTGATGCCACGAACAGATGTACACTGGGTAAGTGACATTTTCAGTTCGATGGCATCTGTCGCTGTAGATACGCATGTTCTGCATAGACTAGTAAGCAGTTATTTCCCCAAAAGCGGTGGATCAGCCTGTAGGAGTGGAAGTAGTCTGAAATAATGTTCTTAATACAGCTTGACCTACTGTGGCTTGTTGTGCGGATAACACGTCTACACAGTAGTGCTTGGTGAATGTGTGAGGCGTAGACCATGTGGCTGCCTTACATATTTCATGCATTGGGATGTTTCCTAGAAAGGCCATGGTAGCACCTTTCTTTCTGGTTGAGTGTGCCCTTGGTGTAATGGGCAGCTGTCGTTTAGCTTTAAGGTAGCAGATTTGGATGCATTTAACTATCCATCTGGCTATACCTTGTTTTGAAATTGGGTTTCCTGCATGAGGTTTTTGAAATGCAATAAAGAGTTGTTTAGTCTTTCTGATGTTTTTTGTTCTGTCAATGTAATACATCAATGCTCTTTTGACATCTAATGTATGTAGTGCCCTTTCAGCTACGGTATCTGGCTGTGGAAAGAACACTGGAAGTTCCACTGTTTGATTTAGATGGAACGGTGAAATAACCTTTGGCAAAAATTTAGGATTGGTCCTTAGGACGACTTTATTTTTGTGTAGTTGTATAAAAGGTTCCTGTATTGTAAACGCCTGAATCTCGCTTACTCTTCTTAGGGAAGTAATGGCGATGAGAAATGCCACCTTCCAGGTTAGGAATTGTATTTCGCAGGAGTGCATGGGTTCAAAAGGTGGACCCATAAGTCTAGTTAGGACAACATTTAGGTTCCATGAAGGAACAGGTAGTGTTCTTGGTGGTATAATTCTCCTAAGGCCCTCCATGAATGCTTTAATGACTGGTATCTTATATAGGGAAGTTGAATAGGTAGTCTGCAGGTATGCAGATATTGCTGCAAGGTGTATTTTAATGGAAGAGAAAGCTAGGTTAGATTTTTGTAAGTGAAGCAAGTAACCCACTACATGTTCTGGAGTTGTGTGTAATGGTTGTATTTGATTAATATGGCAGTAGCAAACAAACCTCTTCCATTTACTTGCATAACAGTGCCTGGTGGATGGCCTTCTGGCTTGTTTTATGACTTCCATACATTCTTGGGTAAGTTGTAAGTGCCCGAATTCTAGGATTTCAGGAGCCAGATTGCTAGATTCAGCGATGCTGGATCTGGGTGTCTGATCTTTTGGTTGTGCTGTGTCAACAGATCTGGCCTGTTGGGCAATTTGATGCAGGGTACCACTGATAGGTCTAGCAGCGTTGTGTACCAGGGTTGCCTTGCCCAAGTTGGTGCTATCAATATGAGTTTGAGTTTGCTTTGACTGAGTTTGTTTACCAGGTAAGGAAGGAGAGGGAGAGGAGGAAAAGCGTAAGCAAATATCCCTGACCAGTTCATCCATAGGGCATTGCCTTGGGATTGTTTGTGTGGGTATCTGGATGCGAAGTTTTGGCATTTTGCGTTCTCCCTTGTCGCAAACAAGTCTATCTGAGGTGTTCCCCAGAGTTTGAAATAAGTGTTCAGAATTTGGGGGTGAATTTCCCATTCGTGGACCTGTTGATGATCTCGAGAGAGATTGTCTGCGAGTTGATTTTGGATCCCTGGTATAAACTGTGCTATTAGGCGAATTTTGTTGTGAATTGCTCAATGCCAAATTGTTTGTGCTAGCAGGCTTAACTGCGTGGAGTGCGTCCCCCCCTGCTTGTTTAGATAATACATTGTCGTCATGTTGTCTGTTTTGACGAGAATGTATTTGTGAACTATTATTGGTTGGAAGGCTTTTAGTGCTTGAAAAACTGCTAGAAGTTCTAGGTGATTGATATGCAGTTTTGTTTGATGTACGTTCCATTGTCCTTGTATGCTGTGTTGATCGAGGTGTGCTCCCCACCCTGTCATGGAAGCATCTGTTGTTATTACGTATTGTGGCACTGGGTCTTGGAAAGGCCGACCCTTGTTTAAATTTATGTTGTTCCACCACAGAAGCGAGAGGTAAGTTTGGCGGTCTATTAACACCAGATCTAGAAGGTGACCCTGTGCTTGAGACCACTGTGATGCTAGGCATTGTTGTAAGGGCCTCATGTGCAGTCTTGCGTTTGGGACAATGGCTATGCATGAAGACATCATGCCTAGGAGTTGTAATACCATCTTTGCCTGTATCTTTTGTGTTGGATACATGCGTTGTATGATGGTGTTGAAATTTAGAATTCTTTGTGGACTTGGAGTGGCTACTCCCTTCGATGTGTCTATTATGGCTCCTAGGTATTGTTGTACCTTGCGCGGCAGAATGTTGGATTTTGTAAAGTTGACGGTGAACCCGAGTTTGAAGAGGGTTTGTATGATCTGATGTGTGATTTGAGCACTGTATGAACGAATGGGCCTTGATTAGCCAGTCGTCCAAATATGGGAACACATGTATTTGCTGCCTTCTTATGTGTGCAGCGACTACCGCTAGACATTTGGTAAAGACTCTTGGTGCGGTTGTTAATCCGAAAGGCAGTACCTTGAATTGGTAATGTATTCCTTTGAATACAAACCTTAGGTATTTCCTGTGCGATGGGTGTATTGGTATATGGAAATAAGCATCCTTGAGGTCTAAAGTTGCCATGTAGTCGTGTAGTTTTAGCAATGGCAATACTTCTTGTAGTGTGACCATGTGGAAGTGGTCTGATTTGATGAAAGTGTTCACTACTCTGAGGTCTAGGATTGGTCTCAGCGTTTTGTCCTTCTTTGGTATCAAAAAGTACAGTGAGTAAACACCTGTGTTTATTTGTGTGTTTGGCACTAATTCGATTGCATTCTTTTGCAATAGTGCCTGCACTTCTATCTCCAGGAGATTGGAATGGTGTGTTGTTAAATTTTGTGCTTTTGGTGGTATGTTTGGAGGGAATTGTAGAAATTCTATGCAATAACCATGTTGGATAATTGCTAGAACCCAAGTGTCTGTAGTGATTTTCTCCCATGCTTTGTAATAATGACCTATTCTTCCCCCCACTGGTGTTGTGTGGAGGGGGTGAGTGACATGTGAGTCACTGTTTAGTAGTAGGGGTTTTGGGGCTTTGAAATCTTCCTCTATTTCTAGGGAATTGCCCTCCTCTATATTGTCCCCGAAAACCTCCTCTATACTGTCCCTGGTAACTGGACGGTGTGGCTTGTGAGGTGCTGGCTTGTGTGCTTTGACCCCGAAACCCCCCTCGAAAGGGCGTTTTACGGAATGTGCTGTAATTCCCTCTGCTCTGCGGGGAGTAGAGTGCGCCCATGGCTTTGGCAGTGTCCGTATCTTTTTTGAGTTTCTCAATCGCTGTGTCCACTTCTGGACCGAACAGTTCTTTTTCATTAAAAGGCATATTGAGAACTGCTTGTTGAATCTCTGGTTTAAATCCAGACGTTCGGAGCCATGCATGCCTTCTGATAGTTACAGATGTATTAATTGTCCGTGCAGCTGTATCTGCAGCGTCCATGGAGGAGCGTATCTGGTTGTTGGAGATGGCCTGTCCCTCCTCAACCACTTGTTTTGCCCTATTTTGTAAGTCCTTGGGCAGATGTTCAATGAGATGTTGCATCTCGTCCCAGTGGGCTCTGTCATAGCGCGCAAGTAGTGCCTGGGAGTTCGCGATGCGCCACTGGTTTGCAGCTTGTGCTGCGACTCTTTTACCAGCTGCATCGAACTTGCGGCTTTCTTTATCTGGGGGTGGTGCATCTCCAGATGTGTGAGAGTTGGCCCTTTTCCTAGCTGCTCCTACAACGACAGAGTCTGGTGGCAGCTGTGTAGTGATGAAAACCGGGTCCGTAGGAGGCGGCTTATACTTTTTTTCCACCCTTGGTGTGATTGCCCTACTTTTGACCGGCTCCTTAAAGATGTCTTTTGCGTGCCGGAGCATATCAGGGAGCATAGGCAGGCTTTGGTATGAGCTGTGGGTGGAGGAGAGTGTGTTGAATAAGAAATCATCCTCGACCTGTTCTGAGTGGAGGCTTACGTGGTGAAATTGTGCTGCTCTAGCCACCACTTGAGAGTACGCGGTGCTGTCTTCTGGTGGAGATGGCTTTGTAGGGTATGTCTCCGGACTGTTATCTGACACTGGGGCGTCGTATAGGTCCCATGCGTCCTGATCTTGGTCACCCTGGCTCTTGGTGGTGTGAGCTGGGGAGTGTGATGGAGTTTGTGCTGGTGAAACGTTAATCACGGGCGGAGGAGAGGGTGGTGGTGTAACTCTTTTCACCACTTTTGGTTGTGGTGTTTGTTCCGTCTGGAACTCCAACCTTCTCTTTCTCCTAATGGGGGGAAGGGTGCTTATTTTTCCTGTCCCCTGCTGAATGAAGATACGCTTTTGCGTATGGTCCACATCAGTTGCTTGTAGCTCTTCCTCAAACCTATGCTTCTGCATTTGGGAGGTTAGCGAGTGCTCTTCTGTATAAGAGCCTGAAGCTGGGTCGCTTGCAGTTTGTTTCGGCATCGAAACTTTGTCTGCGTGTTTTTTCGGCTCCGAGGTGACTTTTTTCCTTTTCGGGGCCGAAACCTCTCGGCGTCGATCTGTTTCGGTGCCGCTGTCTCGGCGTCGAGCCGTGTCCACACCGGCATCTCGGTGTCGAGGCTTGTCTCCAGCACTTTCTCGGTCCCGAGAAGGCTGCGTGCCGGTGTCTCGACCGGAGTCGGACGATCTCGGCACTGTTTGGGCCTTTTTCGGTGCCGACGGTCGGTCACCGAATTTATGGGTCGAGCCATGGCCTGGTGGCAGTGGCGTCCCCTGGGCCTTGTAAATGTTCCTCTGAGTGGATTTCGACGTCTTACTCACGGTTTGTGTATCGTCGAATCCTTCGGAGTCTGAGTCTTGGATCGAGAAGGTACCTTCCTCTTCCTGTTCCTCGAACTCCCGTTGGGCTGTCGGTGCGGACGCCATCTGAAGTCTTCTGGCTCGACGGTCTCGGAGTGTTTTTCGGGACCGGAACGCACGACAGGCCTCGCAGGTGTCTTCGCTGTGCTCAGGTGACAGGCACAGGTTGCAGACCAAGTGTTGGTCTGTGTAGGGGTATTTATTGTGGCATTTGGGGCAGAAACGGAACGGGGTCCGTTCCATCGGCGTTCTTCAGCACGCGGTCGGGCCGACCAGGCCCCGACGGAGGATCGAAAAACTACCCCGAAGGGCACCGGAGCTCTTCGATCTTCGATGCGGTGTTGAACCTAAGTACGCCGATCCCGAACGCAACAATACCGACGAAAATCTTCCGAAATTAGCTAATTTTCCGTTCCGAAACTCGGAGCGACAGGAACACGTCCGAACCCGATGGCGGAAAAAAAACAATCGAGGATGGAGTCGACGCCCATGCGCAATGGAGACAAAAGGAGGAGTCACTCGGTCCCGTGACTCGAAAGACTTCTTCGAAGAAAAACAACTTGTAACACTCCGGCCCAACACCAGATGGCGAGCTATTGCAGAACATGCGTATCTACAGCGACAGATGCCATCGAACACATCTTTACCACTAACTGTCCCACGTAAAATGCATTACATTACAATCAAAATCACCACAGTAACACAATTTAGGTATCTATCTCATCTCTGTATCCCTCCCATCATACACAATTATATACAAATGACACCATATAACCCAATCATAGATCCAGCACTATTTACCTTAAAGACTAGAATCGGGATCTAGGATGCGGAACCATTCTATGACCCGAGCCCAGATCTTTTTCCCCTTTTAAACAAGCCTTCTTGTCTCTCCTTAAATATATAGCTTTTTCCAAGTTAATGATATTTAACAAGCGAGCCAACCAATGTTGAACCGTTGGGGTGTATTATCTAGCTAAACTGAAGGAATGGACAAGCGAGCCACTGCCATAGCGATAAATATGAACCGCTGAGCGGAACCAAGACCTGCTTCTTCTTGTAACTCAAACAGGATAAGCTGTGGGGAAAGAATAACGTTAATTTTTAGGGAGACTGCGAGAAACTTTGTGATTTCTCTCCAGAACAATTCTAGATTGGGACAATCACAAAACATGTGACAGATATCTGCCTTAGGATACTGACACGCTGGTTATGGTGCCGGTTATCCTCAACCATCTGGCAATTTTCCCCGGTGTAGAATACAAGTCGTAAATGGTTTTATAATGTTGGGCCAATAAATTGGCTGAAACTAATGTGGTTTGTGCTAATTTCAATGAGTCCCTAAAAATGCCATCTGAGGAACCCAGCTTCATCCACCACTTTTCAGCTTGGTTTTCCATATCATCTCTTGAGTAATAAAGTAGATCATTAGATATCTGACTAACAGCACCGAGTTCGCTCCCCACCAATCGTTCCATCATGTCCACTTTCCCAAACCCTTGCAGACCCCCGGCCTTCTTAGCTAGGAAGTCCCGAATTTGAAGATACTTTAAAAAGTGTTTCTCGGGAATCTCATGATTAGAGCATAGTTCTCCAAAATAAACTATCCAGCAGGATTTTGTTTCCTCCTCAGGACTGAGAAAAAGCCCACTTTAGGTACGGTTTAAAGAACTGATAGCAATTGGTCTTGTATGCAGGTGCCCGTCAAGTCACGTCCAAAGCAAGGAAAATGAACTGCAAAAATAAATCAGCCAGTTTGTTCACAAAGACATTTCAAGACATGCATTTTGTACGTAAAGTAATCTTTTGTTCATAGCTGAGGCCATTTACATGCTATTGACGGCGCTTCAGTGTTACTGTAAGGTTATGATGGTCACTCGACGGACACCATTGCCAACAGAAACAGTTTGATCTCAAGTCAGGGATGTGGAATTCCTATCGCCCGACGCCCGGGACATCTTGTTTGGGGTCAAGGGCAACAAGTTTTTATGTTTACTTTGTCCTTGGGACAAGTAGGCCCAACCCTCTGCAGCACAAACCCTTTGGTTGCCTGTTTACAGAGAGTGGAACTCTCTGCAGTTGAGGTATTGTGTTTCCAATAGATAATGCTGTTCGAACTTGTATTTATGGTTCATTATTTGAAAGCCTTCATTATTAGGGTGAGTGCTGTAAATAAATGTTTTAAGGTCACACTTCACTACTGACGTTGGTTCCAGTACAAAAAAAGAAAACGTGTATACACATGTTTGAAAAGTTTAGGCTATGAGGCTAAGTATAATGCTCCCAGAATGCTCTCTGATTAGATGCAAATGAAGTGTCATTTAGTAAAATGTTTTGATGCATGCTAGTATTTCCCAAAAATATTTCTAATGGAAAATCAGTGTAACCATTTTCAACACGATTATGGGAAGCATGAAAATAAACAAACACTGACAAAGCCAACTGTCTTTTAGTTTCACCAATGCGTGTCTTGTTTTGACATGGCTTTTGTAACACTTTATTGTTGTGGGAGCTACCAGGCCCTCAACATTGTAACAAACACTGGCAAAAAAAAAAAAAAAACGTTTTTGAACTCTAAAAGCACACGTTGCCACCAGTGGCATAACAAAGGCCCGCAGCCGCCCTCCAGGGGGCCCCTTCAGCACAGCACCTGCCCTGAGTGAGTCTGGATAGGGGGCTCCTCCATGTTCTTTGCAAAGGGGCACCCTCCAGTTTCGTTACGTCACTGATTGCCACTGTAGTTCCTGACACTGAACAAAACTACTTGGTGTGCCAATATACTCCTTGTGGAAGAGCAGAATGCAATCACTCACAGTAAAGCCATCCAAAAGAGAGAGAAATAGAAGTTTAATAAAAACAAAATGTCTTTGTTAACACCAGACCTAATTAGGGACCAAGACCCACATGTAGGTAGCTTTTTGCATGTCGCAAACAGCGACTTTCGCTGTGTGCGACGTGCAAAAAGCACATTGCGATGCACAAACCCGTTTTGCGATTCGGTAACCTGGTTACCGAATCGCAAAACAGGTTTGCGACTCGCAATTAGTAAGGGGTGTTCCCTTCCTAATTGCGACTTGCAGTGCAATGTAGGATTGTTCTGCGAACGCGGGCGCAAACCAATCGCAGTTTGCACCCATTTCAAATGGGTGCTAACACTTTCGCAAAGGGAAGGGGTCCCCATGGGACCCCTTCCCCATTGTGAATGTCACTGTAAACATTTTTTCAGAGCAGGCAGTGGCCCTAAGGACCACTGCCTGCTCTGAAAAAATGAAACGAAAACGTTTCTTTTTTCGTTTTTGTATTGCATCTCGTTTTCGTTTAAGGAAAACGGGCTGCATTACAAAAAAAAAAAACTGCTTTATTGAAAAGCAGTCACAGACATGGTGGTCTGATGTCTCCAGCAGGCCACCATCCCTGTGAGGGCCGCCATTCGCAAGGGGGTCGCAAATTGCGACCCACCTCATGATTATTCATGAGGTGGGCATTTGCGAAGCCCTTGCGAATGTAGGATGGTGTCAGGGACACCATCCTACATTCGGATTTGCGACTCGCAAATTGCGACTCGCTCTGACTCACAATTTGCGGGTCGCAAATCTGAACCTACCTGCATGTGGCCCCAGATCCTTAAAGAAAGTCACAAAAGTGCACCCATGGTATATGTTGTAACCCTATAAAATATTTGTGAACTGTATTTTAGCATGGGTAAATACGCATGTGTAGATTTGCTCATGTGAAAATCTATTGAGCATTTGCAAGTTCATTTTCCCTCCAGCCACTTTCTTCCCAACCCTGGAAGAAGTTCTAGTTCTGCCATTGTCAGGAGTAAATGTCCAACCTTTCTTATTGTGGGAAAATATTAGAGAGAAGCTGGTGAAAATCTTTAAAACATGCAGGTTAGTAGGTTTGCAAACTCAAAGGCATTCCAGCCCTGGAACTATTGCTTACTGCTTCCTCCAGCCTCAGTATGCAGATCTGCAGAAAGGTGGCAAAATAAGGAAATTGCTACAGTAGGGATTGAAACTGCAAGTATTCAAGCCCTACTATGGTAGTAGCCCTGGCATAATCAGAGAGGTTATTATCAGAGCTCTTATATAATGAGATTGCTGCCGTAATTTGGCGCCACACTACATGGCACCAAAGAGACAAGTAGATCATTTTACAGGACAAGTAGATTTGAGAAGCAACCTGTCACCTGGACAAGTAGATATTTTAACAAATTCCACACCCCTGCAAGTACACCATACCAAGTCTTGTGATTTAAGCAACAAAAAGACCATTCATGTACGAGTGCAAGAATGCATCTTGGGATCAGCTTGTCAAGTCAACATCAGCGTCTGGATTGCAACTTGTAATGCAGCAGTGCGCCTGGTGGCTCACCCTCATGCTACCACTGACACACCACTACATTTGAACACAACCTGCAGCTCCTTTTCATCTTGCAAAGGGGCAATTGCTGCTGAGTGTCCCTGGAAGGTCCTTCTCATTCTGCTGCTGGGCTTCTGTTGTTCAGTGCATTGAAGGCCACAAGCAGTGGCAAAGCCTGTGAGCCTGGCTTATAACAAATTCAAGTCGTAACTATTGGCTTTGCCAGTGCATGCTTTTAAATTGGGATTCCACACTTAATGTAGAGATATCACAGTATTACAGATTGGCCACTGATCTAAGTAAGACTTTATTTGTTTAATTGCACAGACCCCTTACTTTGATTTTCTGAAGGGGGGTTGACGTTCTAGTGTGTTCACATAAATGAATAGCTTTACAAGGCCTCCGTCCTCCCCTCATCAGTGTTTTCACATACATCAGTACTGTTCAACAATCTTTCTCTTTTTAAATACGGAGGTGAAATCGAGCTACCAGGCTCATTTCTAATATGTACAATATGTTATTTGCACACGTGCAAAAAGAGGCCACTGTTCCCACGGACAAAATGAATGTGCTATGATAAGCATGTGCACTAAGCGACTACCCTATGCATGGCCGACAGTGCAGCACGGAACACTGAGCTATGGTTCATCTACCTTTCTGTGCATTCAGGCAGGAAATCTCAATACCATTATTAAGAACTTTAAAGGACCAAAGTGTTAGAGTGAACTTCACCCACAATCGTGGCAGCCAGTAGGCTTGCTTGGAGGAGAGAGCCAAGGGCATCAGCAGAGACATCCAACCCAAGTGAGTGGGGCAGCCTCCTGGTCTAGAACTTGAATGTTATTCTTTTCTTGCCATGCCAAAACATATGGTCACACGGTGAGCTGAACTGGAAGACATTAGCTCAACTCACAGTCCTCAACATATAGTACTCAGTAGCAGTCAACTTTAAATTGTAAGTCATGGGGGCAATATTGACATCTATTGCTCCCACAGGACAACATTCTTCCGCAAGAAGGAAGACCAACTGAACCCCATGCCAAAGTGTTGCAGCTAGTTCGCACTCCCAAATTATAGTGAGACAGGTTATGTAAACAGGAACATATCTGGAGGGGCAACCCGATTTAGTTGACAATGTAAATGGAAGGCAAACACCTTACCTAGGGAGTGAAGATTTAAGGAAGGTAGAGGAGAATAAACATGGTAGGAGAAATATAGGAAGGATTGGGGAAATAAAGAGAATCACAGCAAGTACAAGGGGGCAAAAATACAGCAGTGGGTGAGGATGGACTCTCGCTCTGAATGCTCAAATGCTGTCTCTAGAACAAGTTTTCATGGAACTCCCAAGTACGCAATCGGTCTGGTGGTCAATAGTATGAAAACTCATAATATGTCTTAGAAGTCCAGTGACCACATAGTTTGTTGCAACAATGCTTCCCTGAGTCTCAGTCATGTTATGTAGATTCCCCCTCTTGTCATTTTTCAGATGCACTCGGCTCATAACTACATTATAAAGATTGTCATATTTCAGCAAGTACATCTGTTTGCGAATTCACTATGTGGATGCCCTTCATATGGAGAGCTTCAAGTTGTTTGTGTCCTCTGGAAACCACAATAAGAGTCTATTCCCTCTGCCACTTTACCAACTTTGTAGAAAAAGTATTTGCTCCCTTTGATATGAACTTCTTTCTTATTGACTCCATGGTCTCATGGTTTCCATAGCTTGTGAGCGGTCTGTGAAGAATTGTATTGGTTTTCCTACTAAAACTGCCTTGCATTTTTTCTAGGTTTTCTACAGTATGGTATCCTTCACACTCTTGCTGCTCACAATCTGCACGACCGTAGGATCTGCAAATCCCTGCAAACTGAGCTGGAAGCACCTGCACATTCACCCTATCCCTTCTCATCTACTCTGAAGTCTCTCCAAAAAGTGGAGCCAGATTGCTCCTTCATATTGTTATGTCTTCTTACAGATGTTGGGGTGTGAGAAAAATATTTTTTTTCTTAAGCAAGATTTATTTTTAAAGCAGGACTAGGCATCATGGTAAGATCTCAAGCACAGTCTGACTATATATTGGGAATTTTCCAGTAGGCGATAGCAGCTCCCTTTAAAAACATATGTGTTATCAAGCTCCTTCAGTAGCATTCTCTTTCTACTAGTGGACTGGCAAAGCAAAAATGGCTGCTGTGCTATTCCTTTCCATATTTCGAATCATTAATGTTGGAAGGTGATCAGCTCAGAAATCTATAGAGCCTACAATAATACCTGCTAATTCTCTTCACCTTAATTAGAATACGCTTCAACACCCAAATTGCCTTCAGCATTTCCTACTTCAATTAAGATGAATGTCTCAAGCTCTTTCATCCTCAGCTGCCAAAATAATCTCCTTCCCCAGCAGCGGCAAGAGTCATCATCATAAGTACACAATCATAAAAGTAGCACACAAACATTAAAAATATATTACTACAATCAATAAAACCCTAAAACAAATAAAACCGAAGTTAACAATACTATAGCTAAAAACAACAACATTAAACATAATAAATAAATCAGACAGCTTTTGTTAACATGATTTTTTGCCAGCGGCACCAAAAATGCATTAAACACCTATTAACTGAGAAGATAAAATGTGGTGTGATGTCACTCTTCAGGATCCTCAGAGCTATTTCAGACCTTCTAACCCCAAGACTCAAACAAACTGTCCAAATCCATTTTCAGTGCACCGCAGTATTCTGGGCAGAACAATAATACATGGGTCTCATTCTCAATTCCTGACCTGAAGGCTGGGCATACATCAGGACCAGCATCCTTGCCCCGCGTACGGAATCAGTCAAGGGGTTTGCTAGGGACCACGCTGGTCTCAGTGCACTTATTACTATGTTGAAGCTTCACTGATTAATTTCGGATTTTAGATGCTGCCCAGGCACCACCATGTTGGGACACTCAAGTAGGGGCTGTCTCAAAGACACTAAAAGCAGCAAATCCCTCTGACCTTCTAAGCGTGTATCCATACGGTGTGCTGCGTTGCATTTGCTGGGTGTTGAAGATAGCACGTCACTTAAGGATCTTTTGCATCTTTAATTATAATGTGATCCAGGTACACAGGCAAAGACGTCCCATCATTTGAACGGGGTAGTGTCCATTTCTGCATGCAGGGGTTTTATGCCACCAGAACAGGCATTAGAATATGTGGCATGAAAAGACCCACTGCTGTCCAAGGCACTTGTAATACTGCCTTTTAAGTACTTGATTGTCGGACCTGGCCCTTTTCACAAGGTCATCGGCCAAACTTTTTGCCTTCCTCCTTCCCGTTTTTTTTCGGACCCTTTTTGCTGACGTTATGACTCTGGTCACTTTATCAAACTTGGGATGACTGGCTTTTGTACCTGAATGGCACATCTAGTTTACCTGGGAGTCCCTTGTACAGTGATATCCCCATACCCAGGATCTGTAAATTAAATTCTACTAGTGGGCCCGCAGCACTGCTTGCGCCACTCACAGAAGTAACCTTTCAAACCTGTCTCAGGCCTGCTAGTGTAGGGCTTGGGTGCGCCGTTTACTGCCACAGGGACTGGGCATCTGCATTTATTTGGCAGGCCTGGACATTCCCTTTTACTACATGTAAGTCACCACTAAGGTAGGCCCTAGCTAGCCCTATGGGCAGGGTGCTATGTATGTAGAAGGCAGGACATGTACCTAGTTGTGTGGTCTGTCCTGGTAGTGAAAAACAGCCTATTTGGTTTCTCAGTGCTTTTGAATACTGCCTTCTTATAGGATTGCATTGGAAATGCCCTACCTTATATCTGGGGGTTGTTGTCTGATCTATGAGGGGTAGCATAGGCATGTGTGGTATGGTTGTAATGGTAGTGAGAAATGCTGCTTACTGGTGTAGGTGGATTTTTTTATTACCATTAAAGAAATGCCACTTCAAGAAAGTGGGCATTTCTCTGTTTTTATCACCCTAGTGTTTTGCAGCTTGACTCCAATCCAGGTCTGGGCAGAGTGACAGCTGGTGTAGGTGTTTTTTTTTTATTACCATTATAGAAATGCCACTTCTAGAAAGTGGGCATTTCTCTGTGTTTATAACTCTGTTTTTTTTTCAGCTTGACTCCAATCCACGTCTGGGCAGAAAGACGGCTGGGCTTTGTGCATACTTTTCAGACAGCCTGTACACAGGGAGGGTGGAGGTGTCACAGAGGTGCATCTGCATATTGAATGGTTTTCCTGGGCTGAGAGGAAAGGCGTGGCACACCTGCATTTGCAAAAGCTGTTCTTGGCCTCACACAAAGGGCTTGTTTACCCCCACTGATGTCTGGAGCCTGTGCTGGAGGAGAGAGGGGACACTCCTAAAACCAGTTAGGACTGGCACTCCTAGAATCAGTAAGGACTGGCTGGAACCTCATCTTCCCCCCTTTGTAACAGTTGTGCAAAATGAGTATAAGTACAGGGGTTTTTCTCCATGTTGTGAACACTTTGTGGAACTGGGACCAAACCTCTGCCAAAGAGGCTACTGGACGGCGCAAAGGACTCATCTGGACTGCTCTTCTGTTTGCTGCCCTGGTGTCTGCTGGGTGGCACAAAGGATTCAGCTGGATTGATTTTCTGCTTATTGCCCTGCCTGCCAGTTACTCTGACTTGGGGTCCCCTGGGCACAGCTAGACTGCCGGGAGGAACCGCCCCTACCTATCTTTAGGATGTTGGCCTCTTTTCGCGGCTGCCTACTGCACCAGAGTGCCCCCACCAGCGTTCGCCAGGGGCAGGGTGCTGTGGCGCCTGCCCCCACTGGTGTCCAAGCGCAAAGAAAGCAGTTCATCTCATTTTGGGATCTCCGCTGAGCCAGCATGCAGAATCGCTATACGAGTCACTGCCCCGAGCACTGGGAGCGCACTCTGGGGTGTGGATGAGCCGTCCCCCCCCCCCCTCCAAGATGCCAGGGAGCTAGCGCATCTGTGCACGCTTCAGGGAGTGCACCCAGGACGGGGATCACAAAGGAGAGTGCCCCCGGGGACCGGCCGGCTCCTGCTTGTGTGAATCACCGCCGCAGCTCCAGGCGGAGACGAGCGAGAGTCAGGAGCCAGGCTGCAGCTTCACTGGCCCTTCTGCGTGCGCACTGCTCACCGGAAGATTGTGGGTTGGGGAGACCTCAACAGAGGAACCCCGCCCCTCTCTTGGGCCCCCTTCCTATCTTTTTGGATCTGGGGCAGGGTGGCAACCTCTGCGGAGGTCCCCCCTGTAGCCGCTGGGCCCCTCATTACTTGTCGACTCACGGGCGAGGGTGAAAGCCTCATCGAGGTCCCCCTTTCACCCCCACTGCATTCCATCACCATGTAGCAGGCCGGGGTGGTGAACAGTGGACTGTACTCGCCGGCCCTGGTGAGAGAAACACACAGTAGTAATTACATGCCTTTTTAGTGCCTCTATGAACACTGTCTTGGCATATGATTAAACGCCTATTGCGCCATGTGTGTTCTTGAGAGAGCTGTCATGTTATACTCCTCCACGATAATTTTTTGCCAGTTATGATCATATGTTTTACCCTGATATGTGCATTTTTATGCTCATGACAATCTGCTTACCACTTATGTTGCAGAACAATCAGTAACCTATGTGTTTTATTATGACTGCTGTTGATTTTCACAGAGTGGTACCAGAGTGATGTTCTGACAACTGCTTGTGTAGCAGGGCATTAATGCAACATGTTGTGTTTGGTCTAATTATTTTTTGTGCAATACAGCTTATTTTCATATAACTTGATTTTTTATTTCTTTTGTGGTGTATTTATTGCGTCATGTGGGTTGTGCAATCGCTTTACACATTGCCTCCAGGTTAGGCCTACTGCTCTTGCCAAGCTACCATGGGGGTGAGCGGGGGTTATCCTGGGTGTGTAACCTCCTCGCCCTGACTAGAGCTGGATTAGGTGCATACCCTTGCCAACCAGAAACCACATTTCTAACACCAGTGGAAATAATTGAACTTCTTGCAACAATACATTGGACCATTGAAAAGGAAGATGGTCTTTGTCTTGATGCTTGGCTTTCGACAAGACTTCTGATCCAGCGATTAACAAGAGTTATACCTTGCTGTTTTGCCGTCCAGCCAAGAGATCTATCCAGGTGAGTTGGTGGCGCAGGGCTAAAGAACTTGCAGGTATGTGCTCAGAAGAGAAAGTACCTCTCTAGTTTAGAGCCAACATTGTAGATCCAATCAAGAAGTAGATGACTTAGCATACTACCTGTTGTTATGCCTTAAAAGCTTGTAATTTGGCAAGTAGTTTCTAAGTCTTCTTCTAAGTTCCTTATAACGAGTTCCATTTTTGTCCAAACTCAGAATTACTGGCAATGTAAAATGATATTACTTGTCCTGATTTAAAAAAAAAAAAAAAAAGAGAGACCTGGCGAAAAACATTGTAGAATTATACAACTGAAAACAGGGGAATACACATCGTTTTATAAGGTTAACCCCCATTTTGAGGTGCAAAGCTCAGAACAATGCATGAATAATGTAAGCCAGAAAATAAACGTTACATCACTGGGATCAAGATAGAGCAGGACCATAGCAAAAACCAATGGACACCTAAAAAGCTTCCCTCCCCCCCCCCCAATTCCCGAGTACTAAGCTAAAAAAAAAATGCAATAGGCAGTGAAGGCACTTCGAAGAGAAAAGGATGAGTGGACCAGTTAGCCAGCCAGTCAGAATTACAGAAAGGAGTAAGGGCACAACAGACAGCATGCCAGGAAAATAGCCAGCCTGATATGCTGGGTACCTAGCCAGCTAACTAAATGAAGGGCGGCCAGACAGTCAGTGGGCTTGAGAAAAAAAGTGGGCATGTTGGGAAGCTGAGGGGAGATGAGGGCAGACGAGCTAGCCAGACAGAAGAGTGGACCTGCTTGTCCGGCCCCATGTAAAAGAGGTGGACGCGCTGGTCGCCAGCCAGAGAAGTAGGTGAACAGCTAACAAACGAGCCAGTCAAAAAAGAGGGGCAAAATGGCAGCCAGCGAGAGAGTCCGGGAAAGAGGGCAGGTCGGTCAGTGGGCTGTCCCCCTAAAGAGGGCAGGTTGGTCAGCCGGGCCACAAAGAGGGAAGGTTGGTCGGGCAGGCCACAAACAGGGCAGCTCGGCTGGCCAGTGAAGAGGGTGGCTGGGCCTGCCCGCAAAGAGGGCAGGTCACCTGGATGGCCAGCGCACACAGAGGGTGGTTCAGTCGGGCGGCCATTGGATGAGGAAGGAAGGTCAGGTGGCCAGCCTGTGCACGAGTCGGCCGTCCAGACGGAAATAAGGGCAGGGGGCAACTGACCAGATAGCCAGAAATAAAGGTGGAGCTGCTGGCCAGGCAGTTAGCCACAGACAAGGACAGGGTGGCCAGCCTAAGAAGAGAGCAGGGCAGCCACCCCACTAGTCTCTGAACCAGACCGACAGCAACCCGGGAGACACCAGACTACTAAATTAATAGGCGGGCTGGCAAGCCAGTCAAGCAGGTCTCCTGCTGACCTGCCAACCAGAGTAAGGTGGGTAAGCCGACCAACAAGAGATAACCACCGTTGACTAGTCTGGTAAATATACACCTTATCAAACCAACTCTAAATCTGCTGACCGACATGAAACATAACTGGTGTAGCCAACTTCTCAAATTCTCAGAGTAGAGAGTAAAACTACACAAGGACCTAACAACAGATATGCAATCAATGGTCACCCAATTATACTACATAGAAACTCTCCAAACAGGTCATCCTTTCATTGGCTAGATATTCAATATCTACTTTAAATTACTTCATTCACTCTCCAAGTCTTCTACATGAGCTCACCTAACAAAAGTGTATGTAGAGAAAACAGCTTCCCCTAATCTCCAATGGAAACCGAAGAGCACTTTGATGGGCACTCCTGGTGTACATGCCAAGCTATTTTGTTTTATGATATTGTTTTTCAAAGACAACGTGTGCATATCAAATTGCAAGACCTTTTAATTCAATTCCATTCTGTACTTTAAATCATGTTTTGCGATTGAACAATTTTTTTCTGAGTATCATTAATCCAGCAGCGTCTTGAGGGTTAGCGGTACTCTAGCAGATGAGTGTGCTTGGGGGGGTGGAGGGGATTAACCAAAGCAATAAAAAAGGGATGACGGTATCAAAGGCAACTCCTCTAGGAAACCCCACAAGCAGTGTACCTAGTAGTATACTTAGCAGGAAGACACAAATTAAACAAGACTAAAGAAAATATTGAGGTGTTCTAGGCTCAAACACAAAATTAAAAATTCTAATTTAATAAATTAGGATAGAATATGCTTTTTGGTACTCGTCAAAACTTGGTTATCTGAGAAGCTGATGCATATCTTAACCGCATATCCCAATGGCTATTATATTTTTCATACAAAACGATTAGCTGATAAAAAGGATTAGAGGGAAAATCCCACCAAATGCAAATCGGAGCTTCACATTCATCCTATACAGTTGTTATACTATTACTAAAATTAAAAGCTGTCAACAACTCATTGATCTGGCTTAATATATGACATACTTTGCAGACAAATGTTATGAACCGATTGTCCTGCTACTCGCAGATTACTCTCAGTTACTAGTGCTGGATGATTTGGGTTACTGGGCTAATGATTAAAGAATAAGCCAAAGATCAAGAATTTCTTGATCGGATGTCATATCTCTGATGTATGCATCAGCATGTAACTGATCCCAGCCATAACAAAAGGTCACACTCTTACTTTGGACCTTTAACACTAAATTAATCAACTTAAGTGTTACACCCTGCATTTGGTCTGCCCACCATTTTGTTAATTTTGAACTTCAGATAGCAGATCAGGTAAAAAACAGTCACAGAAAAACACAGTTAATGGAATGGCACTCACATTAAAGGAAACTTCACCTAACTTAAGGATGACAAATAAATGAACATAGATCATTCTGCTGCGGAATGAAACAAGGTGATGATCCCACCATTCTAAACAGTCTGAAATTCCGGCTCTTCTATCCAGCCAATATCATCAATGCACATGTGGCTAGTGAAATCCACAATCATTTGCAGAAATCAAATTTCCTGGAGACTCAGTAGGTGGGCTTTCGCCCAGCCCACAGAACTGAATTGGTTGTCTTGCCATTAGTGGTCAATGTGAGGCTAGATGGGGATTTTGAGTCAATCTCATCACTAGCGCTCTTCAATCTATCTGCCACTTTCAATACAGTAGGTCATACTATTCTAGTGAATCGAGAGAAGTCCGCAGGGATCCAATGTACAGCATTAAAAAGGAATACATCTTATCTGGGATCTGTACCACTCAAACCGTTCAAACCAGTTAATTATAGTATGCCCCGAGGCTCCTCTTTCTCACCCCATGTATTTACCATCAATATCAGGCCATTAGTAGGAGGTAACTGCCAGAGGTTGTAGGTATACAACTATGCAAACTATTCTCAACTGCTACTCTGCTTGGACAGCTCTAGGGCAGCTCAGTTGGAATTAGAGAACACTTTGCATTTCACCTGGAATCAGACGAGGAATGCCAACAAGACGGAAGTAGCAGTCCTCGACAACAAAGCAAACTCCAGGTACGACCTATACTGGCCAAGAGCTGTATGTGTCCCAAAAAAACGCATCCCAGGGACTAGAAGTCATCATTGTGGTTGTCTTTCAATGAAATCTCAGTTTAGAGCTGTTGTTTTTAAGTGCATATTTATGCTCCAAAAGATAACCTTTCCTCTTTCAATGGGGGCTCTTAAGTTTTGACGCAGTGGTTGCCAAAAAAAACCAATTTAACTGCTCAAATCCAGGGTACTCCGGCATCCCTAAAAATGCCTTTAACCAGTTTCAAGTAGTACAAAATGAGGCAACACGTTTCATCTACAAAATACCGGGCACTACCCAAGTTACACCGCTTCTGAAGCAACTTCATTGGCTGCCTATAAGGCAAAGACTCCAATTTAAAACTTGCTGCATCACTGTAAAAGCAATCCTTTGCTATGTGAGCAGGGGAATCAGGAAGAATACTCTCACCAGATGCTTAAAGTAATCCAACTTAAGCAATCTAGCAATTCCAGAAAGGAACGTCTGGGAGGATACAGTTTTTCCATTTAGGCCCCAGTGCTATAGAATTCCCTAATGGGTCAACTGTGATTTGAGATATTTTCGTACAGCTAAGCAACTAAAGACCTGGCCATTCAAACAGGCATATCATTGCTGATTCTTGTTCATCTAGTGCTCTCTTTTTATCAGCCTACTAAGCGCCAACAGACCTAAGATGAACATGTGCTTATTTAAGTTTCCCTAACATTAAAATCATTAACTACAGTCTATAAGCCATTTCTTTAATCACTAAATGCTAGTCAGACTAGACCACTACTAAAGAACTTAATTTCGAGAGGCTTTGAAAACATAAGTACACACCAGAGTTTTTTTTTTCTTTTCAATCCCATGTCACGGCGATGCAGAATCCCATGCCCATCAGCCTCCACCCATTGACACATGCACAATGCCACAAACCCCCCACCAGAGCAAAGGAAAACAGGCGTGTACACTGCTCCCACGTCTGGTGTTTTTTTTTTCAGCCTCCAAACATTTGAGGGAGGAATTGTTATAAAGGAGAGTCTACTTTTTCCACCAATGCCTCCCCGAAACAGCTTCCTGCTCGTGGATCTTGAAGTGCAGCAATCCAGGAGCAGGAAGTCACTGGGCACCACAGATGTGTTTTTTGGTGTGTGGCCTCAGCTCACCTCGCTCCTGTGCTGATCCACATGAGGTAATTGTAATTTTCAATAAGATATGAGTTTTCACCTGGGGGCTCGATCGCACCCTCCAGATGAAAATAAAACGGCAGTCAGATGTTGGCAGAGGGGGTGAACACCAGACCTTCCAAGACATGGCATTTACCTTGGGACAATTTATTTTTATGTTTTATAATTTTTAATGCTAGGGATGGGGAGTAACCTGTTCAGTGTAATATCAGGGAAATCTACAGGAAAATATGGCCGTAACACGTTATGGGAATGTTATCCTGATGATTTCCCTGATATTGGTACAAACACTGCCTACACCAAACACAAATGCACGCAGTCTTCCACACTGTGCAAAACACCTATCTATACTCTAAGTTCTAAACCACAAGTGTTAAAAATTGGGATTTTTAAGGACTGAAATCACAGCACAGCAGTCGGCCGGCAATTGTGAGAATCACCAGGTGAGAGGCTTTGGCTCCATCTACATGTTGGGAACCAGAAGTACATATTCTAAGTGGGCAGAATTGTGTGCTTAGACAAAAAGGTGCTTGCCCTCCATATAATTGTGATCATTTTGTTTATTCATTCAACTGCCAGGGCTTGAACTTTCAAGGCCATATACATGGCACTGTAATGCCATTAGGTATCTTAGATAACTGAATCATTTTTTATTTTCCTCTGGCAGGAGCACAGATAAGGACTTTCATTCACCTACGTGGATTTTTAGGTCTGGCTTGACAGTGCGAGTGCCACCTGACCTTTTAACCTACAGCAATATTATTTTACAGCCATTTACTTCCCCACAAATACATATCAGTATCCACTTGTGATGCTTCACATGACAATGCAGTATTACTTTAAAGCCAGACCTATTGGCACTGTCAAAGTTTGTTAAGTATAGAAATAGCCATGACCTTTTGATTTTGCTGACATGCACATGGACCGCTCTTTTCATCCATTGGTTTGTTGTGCCATTCACATTATTCATCTACCCATTAGGAGGGGCACGTCAACACACAAAGAAGGACTCATCAATGCCAGTGGCTACCACATGAATGTGTACATCTTGAAATCAAAGTTGAATTTTTGCCTTCAGGAAATTATTTTTATACTGGCAATGGCTGCAGCTCACCCAACAATGAAGTTTAGCAAAAGCCATGACAAAACGAGTATTGACAAGGTCAAGAGGGTATCAGCAAATGCCAAACATATTTGCTTTGCAAATGCGTGTTTAGCTATCTGATTTGTTAATGGGGACACATATTGCAGTGCCCGGGCCTTGTTTTTGGCCCTATCTGACTCAGGTATGGCGTACCTTTTAGTTGACTCCCACCTAAAATTGTCCCAGCTGCATTTGATTTCCCTAATAAATGAACAGTGGCTGGTGTGGGCTCACCCCTCGAACCTTGAAATATGCTGTGGTACTACAAATATGACAAGATGAAGTAATATAGTTTTATTTTTTGGCCTTTTAGCATCTTTGGAGAAATTCTGCAGGGTTCTTCGGATAACAGCATCCAAAGACCAAGTTCTTCTTTGCTCATTCCCTTGATATAACATACACAGACTGACTACTTCTGACTTCTACCAAGTACAGAGTGTTTTAGAAGAAGGGTTAGAGATAACGATTTATGGATGACTGTTGCTTAAGTGTTAATTATTGGAGTTATTGATGGCAGCGCTTAGGCAGGGTCAGGCACAGTGACAGAATCCAAGTAAGAAGAAAATTAAGCTGATTTTGAAGTGATTTTTCAGACAGCAAAGTTCCATCCAATGGCTCCTCCAGTGTCTCTAATGAAAATGGTTATGGCAGTCGTGATGTCCCTTCGCAAGCATAAACTGCACAGTGGAGAGACAGTAGCAAAGTAGACAAATCCAGAGAGCAGGCGTGCACTGCGGCAAGCTCAGAGTGCCCTCTTGGCAGCCCCAAATTATTTTATCAACTGTACACAGTGGATGTAAAGTCAATACATTAAATTTTTGCCTATTGACTGGGAGCATGGAGGCACTCCTGGACCTCATTCTAGGAAACACCAGTGGGTGGCAATTCACTTGGGCGACCAAAGAAATGTCTGGGCTTTATGCTCAAAATGGGGATTGTGCACAAACCAAGCGTACAGTTCTGCTTCTCTACGTGCACACGTTTTTGTAACACTCAGCTTCGCACCATACATGAGCAGAGATCATTTTGAGATATTGCAGCATCTTCTTTTCAAATAATTCAGCTGCACTGCCCAGGGACCATCCAGACTATGCCAGGTTGTTCAAAATTCAACCTGTTGTGGCACATTTGTCTATCAGGTTTCCACAGAGTTATACTCCTGAAAGGAATATAGCCAGTGATGAGTTCTTGATCCTGTACAAAGGACAGCTTCAGGCAGTACAAAACGAGCAAAAGAGCTTGTTATGGCATCAAAATATAAATGCTGTGTGAGTGTTCTATTGGTATTTTATACACCCTAGGAGTGTTTACAGAGAACGACTTGGCTCTAAATCCTGTGGGTTGCCCTTGCATGCTAAAAATCATGGCAAAGACACTATGGGAGATTGCCCAATCACTCCTTCATAAAAGTAAGAACCTTTATGTGGACAACTTCTATACTGGATCAGGGAAGTTAATCAAACTGTACACAGCTATCACTCTGGCATGCAGTACAGTTCAGTGTCGCCAAAAAGGATTCCCACAGGAGCTTATTTATAAGAAGCTCTAAAAATCAAGGAGCACCGTGTTCCAATGAACCGTAAGCATTCAAATACTCCGATAGGTAGGATTCTCATTACAATCCATGATGAGAGCACTTCCCCGGTCATCGTTTGGGATCCGTGGTACAAAGTTCACGAGCCCACCTGTATACTTGATTACAACAAGTACATGGGCAGCATGGCTGAGAATGACCCAGTACTTCAGGCACAGTGCAAATCGTAAAGCTTGCACTCTGTATAAGAAGTTGCTTACCAACCTGATCCAGCTGCCAACATAGAATGCATTATGTTTACCATCAGACCACGATGACTCCTTTCAGTTGATAGTCACTAAAGCAATAGTCTCTATTTCATCTGCTGTGGAGGACACTGCAAGCCCTTTGCCAACTGCGCTCCGGCAACAGACAGAAAGGCTCGATCATGTTGCTACTGCGAAGTCTGTCCTAAGCAAGGAAAAAAGCAGGAGAGACTATTACTGTGCCCTATGTCCATCTGCCAGGCCCATGTTTCAACTTCTTTTACACTGTACCATGCAAAAGTGAGGTAGTGGAAAATTGAATGAGGTGGAGCTGCCCTAGTATATACCGTTCAATGGCTGTGCGTGAATAGATACCTTCCATTGGCCATTACTTCAATAGGTAAGCTGCCTTTTAAATTGTTTGCTCCAACTGAGAAAATCTTGGACTTGCTTATAGCCTGATGGACTCCTTTATATGCCATCAGAATGTGGTACATGTTCTGTTAGCTGTATGACAAGTGCATTACAGTCACTGCACAGAACGGTGGACCGAACATAGGCCATGTTGTCACACAGTACCCTCAGCAGCAAAAACTAAAGCTTTGTGCAGTTTTCAAAGTGCTCTTTAGGGAACATAGGGCAGTCTTCTAAAGCAGGTCTACCTTGATTTCAAAGATATATATGCTTACTCAGCTCAAAGAATCTAGGCCTGAGGCAGATAGTCAAGGTAGGATGCCATCACTTCATCTTCAACAAAGGACTCAACCCCACATGCGATGCACTCACCTTGATACTTAATGACTCCCTCACTCATCTAACCAGATAACTCCAAACCATAGAGAACGCAGCAGTCAGGGTCACCCTCAACCACCCACATATCACCCTGCACCTCAAAGATCTACACTGGCCTAAACATAAGACCTGCCTTGTAACTTCTTGAGCTCTGCAAGAAGCTGAAGTCTTGGTTCTTCAGCTAGGCCAAGTCCATGGCTTAGCCCGGACTACTCCTGCATTGGCAGGCAGCAGGATATCCTCCGGGATGATAGCACACATTAGAAACACACACAATTACACAGAACTCTACAATCAACAATACACAAATGGGTCATATTTGTGGCCTTCTTGCCCTGTTCATCCTCCGTCAGAACAAAGTAGATGTTTGCATTATGACAAGTGCGTGCCAGTCACAGCAGTGCACACAATGGTGTATGGGACATATTCCATGTTGTCACAGAATACCCTGTGAACCAAAAAACGAAAGTCTGCAGTAGTTTTGAAGGTGGTCTTTAAGGAACTTGGGACGGTCTTCCTCAGCATGTTTGTCTTAGTTCAAAGGTAAATATTCTCACTCAGTTCAAAGAATCTAGGCTCCAAGGCACCCCAGACGCTCCCTTGCCCCCAACTCACACACACACAAAGTGAGAGGAGTTGGATGTAGAACAGACCAGTTAGTAAAAGATTAGTTGGCACATGCTCTGTATTGTTTGGGACGTTGAGAAAGGTAGATACTTGACACGTAGTAAAAACTTAGTCTAGGTTTTTTATCTAGGAACTTGTGAAGCTTGGCCCACCAATCAATAACGTTTCTGGCAAAATGTGTGTAGGGGTTTCCTTGTGGTGTGTTTGTAAGCAAATTGGTCAATGGCTGATGGAGAGGTGGAGTGATTGGTTATGTCATCCTGTGGTGTTCGAATGTGATGGGCCCTTGAATGCAGCAGTATGTTGATGTGAGTGTTCTGCTGTGTTGGACTGGGCCCGCGGCTCTCTGTATTAAAGTCATTGTGTGTGGTGCATAAAAAGCATGTTAATGTCCTGTAAAGTGGTAGATGCCTGGATGTGGCATTACGGCTCCTCTCCAGTAGTCAGGGGTTCAGTATTCGGATACTGTTATTGTTATTTGTAGATAGCACTTCTAGGAGGTGCCAAAACCAACCATTGCAAGTCTTTACTTCAGTGGTGCATGGACTTCAAACAAACAATAACAACCCTTCAAATTTTTGAGAACTGAAAACTCTAAGGTGTCCAGATTGGTGTAACTTGCAGTGATCTGACTTATCTCCCTGTAAACCTCAAACTTTTCTTAATTGGCTAAGATTGCACATTTTCTTTACATTTTGTGATGAAATGTTCTGGAATCTGTGGCAATACTTAAATTTCCAACCACTCAGTGATGCCACATGTGTCCACATAAAAATGGAACTCAATTTGGGTACGTGGTCCTAGAGCCTGCGTATAGGAAAGGGCATGAAACACAACCTAATCAATTTTCCCATCTGAGAACCAATGTTTTTTTTGTAATGTAAGTAGGTCCCTGTGGATACTGAGCCTGTGCATCCCTGCCATCCAAGGAAACCTGCCAATCACCGACAATTTTGGAAATCAGACACCCAGGGAATACCATAGAGGCGTGCCTTGAGTGTACCCCCATGTCTTTCTCTTACAACACACAATGCCCTGGAAACATCAAACTTTGCCTAAAACCAAACGTTTTCCTTAGATTTCTGTAGTGGAAACTTTTGTAATCAACAGTAATTCCTACCACCCCGCGTAGGCCCACTCCCCCCCACCCCCCTGCCTCTCCAAAAAAAAAAAAAAAAAAAACACAACGCTTCCCCACTTCCCACTAACATGGCTGGGTCAAAAGTCTGTGACAAGATTTGATCAAACCAAGTTAATTTGAGTCACAATGGGAAAATGCATGATTTTAGGGCACAGTATGGGCCCACAGACCGCAGCTACCTCTATCGCCAATCTCTCCTCATAGCATTATTTTTAACCTTCCAGGCTTCGACAAATCTACTCGCCATGGCGAATCATATTTTTATCAGGTTGAGCTATTTTAAGGACCTACTCAGTTGAAAAAGAACAGGTGTTCTGTTCAGTCAGAAAGTGAAGGAGCAATAAAGACGCTTATAAATCATGTTACATTTGCGCTGTGTTCAGAGACAGAGGTCAAAAGTCAGTTTGTCTTCTCAGGATTACTTTTCCTTCTGACTGCAAAGTTCCAGGCTTTTGTAAGGTAAACCGTCTGACTTGCTGTACAAAGTGTGAAATGAAAGGCTGTGGGGTGTCAGGTCTTTCCTAACTTACAACATTTAAATAACTAAGGGCCTGATTTAGATAGTGGCAGATGGGTTACTCTGTCACTACAGTGACAGATATCCTATCTGCTTAAATCTAAATCCCATTATTTCCTATGGGATTTAGATTTGGGCAGACAGGATATTCGTCATCATTGCAACTGAGCAACCCATTCACCAACATCTAAATCAGGCCTTAAGTCAACTGTACAAACATTTCAAAATATATTTCAGTAGTTGTGAACGCCCATTTTTTGTACTTTTGTGTATTGAAAAAAACTGTCTAATGGGGTGAAAACAAACCAGAACACTTTACTTGGTGATGTGCGAATGATAAATATTTTTTCTGAAACCCAATCTTGATAAATTATTGTTATTGTACTATATAGCTTTATCAGTAAAGCTGCAAGTTATTGGGAACATTTCTTGGAATTTTTCTGTCTGTAAATTACAGGGCGCTACCACATCATGCTTTAGTAATATATTTAATAAAAGTGAGTGTTTAAAAATAAAATGAGAAACACTCCTGCCCTGATGGCAATGCTGTCAATAAACTAAGAGGCAAGTCATGGATCATGTGTACCCTAAATGTGTGCTAGGTTCTTATTGGAGCAAACGTTTAGTCAATTTAATCAAACAAAAGAGGGTTTTTTGTACAGCAAAAATGCTGAATTCACATATTTTAAGGCACACTCGTGAGAATGAACAAAAAGACGACTCTACAAAATAAAATATTTGCATAGATCGCACAATCTGAAACACATTTATGGGTCAAGTACATTACAGTTAGGTCGAGTAGATTATTTAAGTTACTCGACCTGCAGGTCTAGTAACACTTATGATTTTTTTGAGGCATGCCTTCACGTAGCGGTCCTTTGGCCCACCCACACAAGTGGGCCACCATAGTTACCAGGAAACAACTGGTGGCAGGAATGTGTAGCTCCCGAGAAATTCTGGAACGTTCCCACTTAGAAAAGTATGAGGTGTGCAAGGGCGTCTAGGTAAGAAAAACATGTGATCCATTAAAGATTTTCTGTCCTTTACTTTCACAGGAACTACGCCCAACCACACAACTGAGGTAACATTTTTGTCTAGTGACTTCGGGGTACACTCCCTGCAAATTCCTGCTACACGTGATTCCCCTGGATGTCTAATTTTCAGACAAGTGCAGGTTTAGTAGGT
Source organism: Pleurodeles waltl (assembly GCF_031143425.1). Taxonomy (NCBI): domain Eukaryota; kingdom Metazoa; phylum Chordata; class Amphibia; order Caudata; family Salamandridae; genus Pleurodeles; species Pleurodeles waltl. The sequence goes on along the minus strand of NC_090450.1, from coordinate 71,986,763 downwards.
TTCCATAACTGATAGGTAAGCTAATATCCACAGATAACCAAAGTGCAAAAAAAGGGGCCGATTTAGTGAAAACAATATATACAAATATATATATATATATTTTTTTTTAAATCGGCTCTATATCATATGTAACCAGCGCCATTTGTTTTTTTGGGGCGCTAGGCTTCAACAATTCAGCTGACACCCTACGTTACTCACATAATCCCAGACAATCCGTTTTAAGGTTCTTTCTGCTAATATTCACTAAGGTTTCAAGTTGATCAAAACATCTGGGGAGTTCTAAGTCACCCATAACATTTTTAATATAGTTCAGCCATAGTATTTGGAGGGCCCAGTCTGATATTGGGCAGTACCTAATAATTTCACGGTTAAAGGGTGGTTTTCTCTGTAGACAAAATCTTCTGCCAAAGTAAAATAGGCTGAATCTTAACTATGTCTGTTAAAAAAGAAAGACCTAGTTCAGCATGACAAATGTAAGTAGAGCAACTACTAGGTACAGAGAGTAAGTATCTAAAAAAAATGTTTTGCACTGTTTGCAGGGCGCAACATTACGTGTGCCACCAGAGACCAGCCCCATGTGTGTCAGTTGATAGACACTTGGATTTATAAATGTTGGGAACTCCTTCACTGGTTTCCTGCCAAGTTTCCTCGAGAAATTACATAGGGCCATAGTAGTTATTAATAAACTGGAGCTTCCTAGTGTTGGTTGCCTGTTTCCAAGTGTCCCCTGATCAAAGAGGATGTCCAGACAGGAAAATGTTTTAATTAAGCTGATCTTGGTGTCATCAATCATCATATTCTAGCATTTCACTCAACTTTTCCCACACGTCATGACAAAAGTTTTAATTTTGCGTATAGCTAACAAAGCTCATTAACAGGCATTGCAATCCCACAGGAGTACAGGCCATAAGCATGGCGCCTTCAGCATAGAGAAGGGCGGGAATCTGGTGATAACCAACTTTAGGACTATCACTGCAATGTTCTGACAAGAAACTCCTCAGGCTATGAATACACAAGGTAAGTAGGAAAAGTGCTAATACACAGCCCTGTCGGACTCCTCTCTCTATGCTGAACAACTGAGTGCCCTCCCCCTTAACTCCATACCACATCCTGGCCTTACTTCCAGAATACAGTTGTTTAAGAAATTGAACTATTGGTGGATCTATTCCAACATCAATCAAAATGGCCCACAATTTGACATGCTCCACTTAGTCAAAGACCTATGTTAAATCTGCAAAGGCTAAAAACAAGCTACCTCGTTTGACCTGGGTGTTCTTTCCAATTAAGAACGACAGGTTGATTCCCTGCTCAATCGTCCCTAGACCAGCGCGAAAGCCACATTGTAGGTCTGATAACATTTCTTTGGATTCTACCCATTCTTAAAGCTTGTTCATGACACGCCCAGCTACTTTGACCACTCAGTCCAGTAATTAAATTGAACGGTAGCAGGCAGGGTTGTCGATCCCCCTTCTTATAAATAGGTACTATAATTGACTCTGACCAGGTTAGCAGGAAACCTACACTACGACACGCACGTAGAACCAGTGTCAACTGGAGGGCCCCCAATAAAATATTGGCTTTATAAAAAAGGTCCACACTACCATTAGGGCCTGATGCTTTCACTCCTTTACTCACTTTTAGTACATCAGTATCCTCCTCCACAGTAAAAGAAAGGTTAATGGGGCTAAAAGACGGTATAGCAGATTAGGAAGCAAGGAGACCAGGATTACTCTGTTCCTCCATAGGTTTCTTATAGATGTTGGAGAAACGGTCAACCCATTCAGCTTCAATAGCGATCTCCAGACGGGGGCATTAATCACATGCCAGAATGCTATTATATCATTACTGAGGGTTGTTTCCTCCCTCAGGCCACTGTTTTGCTGGTTCAGAGCTTTCTTATACTCCCTCCTAATAACTGAATTTCTGTCACTTATCTGGGCATTCTGTGTAAGGCAGCTTTTAGCAACCTATGGGTCTTTGAGCATATCTAATCAATCCACCCTGGCTTTTAAGTGTTGAATGTTTCCTTAGAACAGTTAAACCATCCTTAGCCCCTTTGTAATTTCCTTGAAGGCCTCTATGATTTGACAGTCAGTCCTAACATCTAGACTTATCCCAAATGTCTCTCTTTGTATAATGACTACGTGTTCCAGAACCTTAGTGGACTCAATATATGATCAACGCAACAAGTAACCATTTGTGATAGCCATGTCAATATTATCAACTAAAGGGAATTACAGTTCACCTGTGGATTAACATCATCAATAAGAGCAAGAGTTACACTCTGCGGGAAATGGTCACATGTTGCATTCTTATGTGTAACAAAATGCTTTGCCCTGCTAGAATGTCGAAAAGAGAAGAACACTCAGGGCCTGATTGCGACCTTGGCAGATAGGATAATCCATCACAAATGTGATGGATATCCCACCCGCCATTTTACAATGATATAATGGAACTTGTAATACAGCGGAGAGGATACTCCATCATGCCAAGGTTGCAATCAGGCCCATAATCTATAACAGAATTGGCACCGCTCCCATTAAAAGTACAATGAAAGGGAACTGTTGGGTGCCTAATTCATTACAGAAGCCCAGGTCTTGTCTAAAGAGTAAGTCGTTCATATTTTTACCAAGATAGGTATGCAGGATATGTGGCAGAGCAGTACTATAAATGCTTGTTAAACCACATATCTTATCAGAGTCATTTGAGCACAAATTGATGTTAAAATCCCTGCCCCATAGTATAATCAGATCCCTTTTGGTTCCATTAGAGATGGTCTCAAGATCATTATCTGATTGCCGGGTGACACCACATATTTCAGACTTAGAAGCATTATTGTAAAAATGTACTACTGCTCCGAGGCAATAAGGTGATAGTTTGATGGTAATAATTTGGAAACACTCTTGACAATGCCATGCTCATGTCAGGAGACAACATATAATTTGAGGTGTAAGCGCATAAACCCACCCTTGGGGCTCCCAGAGCTGGAAGACACAGATGGAGTTGGGTATGTTCAGTACTCATTAAGGTGTATAGGTTCAACCATCCAGGTCTCCTGGAAGCACAGGATATGAAAGTCAGTTATAAATTCGACCCATTCAATCACCCCATTTTTTCCTTAGACCTACCACATTCCAATATAACAATATTAACCCAGAAAACAAATGTAAACGAACCCAAATAGAACACCCAAGATTCTGACCTAGAATACTGGTGAATGAGAAGGGGTAATCACAAGGAGCCATTACTCAGGAGTTGTGGCCAGATACAGGGCAGGGTATCTGCACTGCTTGATCCCAGTAACAGTACCTGTTTTCAAGTCAACCAGATTGGGGAAGCTCTCAAATAATTGATGGTCACCTTTCAAGCAGTAAAAGGCGACATTCTGAGAGCCGAATGTGTCTCTCAAACATGCATCTGAATTTAGTCTACATATGTTTAGTCCTTGAAGTGGTGTGATCAGCAATAAACGAGCAAGCATAAGAAATGTACAAAAATGTGGTCACGAAGCCCCACAGCCTCCATTGCTCTAGCAACTCTGTAAGCAAGGCTTCAACTATTACACCTATCCAACTTGGACATCTGTGCTTGGAGTTGAGAGAGAGGATTCAACCTACTTCAGAGTCTTTTCATTATACCTTCCCAATCACTGGCACTTGAGTTTCTGTTGCTACGTTGTAAAGAGGGCGACTAGCAGGTCAAGAAGTATTAAGGCTGAGCAGCGACCCTCACCCATGGTAACGAAGAGTACTGTGGAGACTGGTATCAAGGTGACCAGTGCTGCTTAACAATAGGTTTTTGAAGTGATGAGCACACTGATGTTACAATAGGGAATGGTTAAGAGAACAGATCAGACAAGTGAAGTGAAAGCTGTTCAGGTGAGAAATCTGGCTCTGATTTTTTCAATCACTGTGCAAATGATTGATTAGAAGCATGGAAGGAATGCTGAGGTAGTTAGAAAACACAATGTCATTTGACGGTAGGGGAGTGAGGAAAGAGTGATATGAAAATGTGCCCTCCTGAAAGAACTGGGAGGAAAGGGCTGCAGGGTGGTGGTGGAGAAAGCAGAAGGGTTACATGTCACCTCATTCAGGAAGGAAGACTTAGTAATCAAGAGGCATTACATACTTTTATGTTGTACACATAATTACAGAGAAAAGTTTTTTTTTTTTTTTTTTAACATGTCCATCAAGGGTGGCACCATGCCACCTAAAGGTTAGAGTACCTGACAATGCTCTGAGACTGAACAGTCAAAGAGTTGGACATCATCTACAAAAAAGATCTCCGATAATGTCTTTGAGGCATGGTTTACAAGATTTTCAAGGCAAATAGGTGTTACTGGCTCAAATTGTGGTGAATGGACCAATTTACCACTACTGTCTTGGCGCCACCTCATTATTTCAGAATTCCTCTTTTGTGTGCAGATTGCAAAGCAGTCCAAGGTGTAATTCAGAAGGAGGTGTAAACTTAGTTTAAAAAAAAAAAAAAAAAACTTGTGGAAGCATTCAAGTCAATGCATCTGCTAGTAAAAATAAATAAACAGTATTTTATTACACACAAGGCTAAAAACCATATTTTCATGAAGAAATACACATAACATTAAGGGCCTCTAGCACCTTTCTAGCCAGAGTTGTTGATTCAAATGCCTTTATGGCATCTTGACCCTATGCGCTAATTCTGTCAAAGGACCTATTAATATTGGGCCAGTTAATCTAAATTCAAATCACCAATTCAAATTTGCAGACCTTCATAACAAAAGTAGCACTTGTGCTCAGCCCTTTTCAGAAGCAGCTCAGCACCCGAACCCTGCAATTAGGGTTACTAATGGGGCTTTGTCAATGTGTTATACTGAGAAATGGGTGGAAATGGACTGCATCACTTTAAAGATCGGAAAAGAGTACCAGACCCTTGTAACATCACAGAGTAATCGCTAGGGCCCAAACTAAGCCCAATGGGCTTGTCTAGCCGGTCAGCGGAACTACTGTTCATGATACAAAAGGGGGGGCTGAAGGGAACAATTTCCAGTGCTCTGTACCAGAGACAGTACAGTCCATGGAAATCCACAACGTTGGAGGAATAAAGGTGGTCCACCATGCTTTAAGGCGATTAAGTCATATTATTTGTAACTGTGACTGCAGTTAGGATTTTCAAGCCCCAAGGTTTGAGGGGAGGGTGCAGTTCTTGCTCAGAGGTGACATGGCTTCACAATGTGGGCTTTGCTGTCCCTTTCTAGTGAAGGATCTAAGACTTTTTCCTGCATATAGTTGGTACCAGTTTGTAATGCACGGGGAACTGAAAATTATAAACTCAGTGTAACTAAAGTAATAACCAACAGTCCAGTATGGTCCAACAACCTCAATTCGTCCATTTTTATTGGCTAAATATATCCAGAAGGATCATAAAATGTGTAGTTCAAGAAGGAAGGGTATTCAGCAGCCTGGCAGCTCTACTACAGATTACATTTTGCTAATAATGAATGATTTTGGTTGACTGTACTAACTACCCACAGAGAGGGGATTAATCCACTAGTCAAGTAGAAACACTGTAAACAGTTGTGTGGGGCCAAAATTATGACAAAAAAATAACCTGACAGGTGAGAAAAGAGGGCACACCATCAGATGGAACCTGCAGTGTCCATTTACGTTCTTGCCCACATTTTAACATATAAATTTGGGCTAAATACCTTGCATTGCTGCGGTCATTCAAAAGTCAGGTAAGCTTGCATTGCCTAAAGAATTCCACAAAACCTCAAATATATGAAGAGTAGAAAATAATAACATGTTCTCAATATGAAGAAGAAATTATGTTCCTATACCCCACCACATAAATTGTATATTTATACACACCTTTACATCATCCGGAGTGAGTATCAATTTTTAGAGCTCGTATTTAGGGATTTAATCAGAAATTATTTTGCCAATCTGGGCTGGACCCTTTGAAAGCATCAAGTAGGTCTTTACAGAGACGCACAATCCAAGATTTCCAGCAAAACATAACTAGGCCCAAAAATAGGAGGTCTGACTTAATGATAGCAATAACAGGACTTTCAGGAATTGACATGAGGGCAAGGAGCACTTTAAATTATCACTTCAAATCTTTCAAGTGATTGTGGAAGATTCTGGATGAAAGCTAGGGAAGACCTTTAACAGTGAGCCTTAGTCAATCAGTAAAAGACGCAATGCAAATATAGTAAAGTGTTCTAAAGGGTTCCAAATTAAGGAAGAAAACATGGTGATGTGGGGGGGGGGTTCACACGTAAAGTTTAAATAAGGAGACAAAGCTATCAAAAAGTAAGGTTGTGCCTTAGCTATGGCAAGTTCAAAAGAATGACAGGACTTATAACGGGAATAATTATTGATCTGTCAGAAGTCAATGTATCAATGTATTAGGAAAGACAGCGATGGATTGTAAAGCGAGACATAGAAGCTAATGAGGAGAAGAGATTAAATTATTTAGGGATGGGAAATCACCAGTACTGTTTATCACAAATGTTTTAGTTCCTACATTTTCAAATGATAGACATAGTAAATTAAATAAAAAGTAGATATTCGCTGTTTAAACGCCAAACTAAAGTACTCCCTCTGGATCTCCTTTTCTACCAGCCTTTGTATCAGTATCTCATGACAATACTCTTTAAGAAAGGCCTTTACAAATGATCCCTACAACATAGATATTTACATAAAATGCATGCCTACAGTACAAAATATGTGTATGTTTATTAACTTTATCGTAAGAATATGAAATAGGTTATAATAGTTCATGCGAGGAATAGCCTTTAGAGACAAATGTCACCACATAATAGTTTGACAAGAGAAAGATGCACCATTACTTTGTACAACACCATACAGTAAAACACAGTTGACGGCCAAACAAATGTTTTGAACAATATCCTGGTAAAGAAAAACAAGGGAATCGTTTTATTCACCCATGGTAAAAATAACTACAATCTAACATGCCCATGTATCATATTAATTAAACGGCAATCGTTTCTATGGCGTATAACTATTTACGTAGAGTTGAGCATTCCAAACACTACCTTGTTAACGTGCAAGGTCATGATCCCTTGCTTAAACGAACTTTTAGGCAAAACAATATCATACTGTTAAAGTCACGAGTACATGATCACAGTCTCCACAAAGGTGAACTGAAATTATTACTACTTTAGAGGCTGCAAACTCCTTTACCCTCTGTAATTTTGAGTTGCTCTGAATCAAGAATGCAAACGGTACTGCACAACTGGCTACAGTGCAAACATGCTGAGCAGCAGACGATAGGTGATGGATTCAAATCGGGACTCAAGATCAAGCACACGTTTAGTCCCCAAATTGTTTTCTAGGTCCATCTGGAGTTGTGCAAACCTAGATTCTACTTCTGACCGTGGAACCAACTGTGCATGGGCAAAGCTGCTTAAAAATAGACACCCTTCTGAATGTCTGGCATAACCGACAATCCAGGCCTGACTGACAGGCTACAGCTGTCGCGCTGTGTCGATAGGACGGCCTCCAAAGTGCATTCTTTGGGTGTCTTTTTGATGCACCAGCCTAATGGAAGCAAATATGGGGATGCTCATTCACAGAATTTGGGGTTTTCTCTATTGGAATTAAAGCCCACAAGGGTAAAACAGCAGAAACAACATCATTAGTAGGACACGACACGATTTTGAAAACTGGAGACTAAATGACACCTCGTGACTTACATGTCTGAATCACACACGAATGCTGCAGTGGATTCTAATGTCACTCCCACTGTGCTTTGAAAATGGACCACATAAGGCTGATGGGTCAATCTTATCTAGCAATTTTTTGCGTCTGGAATGACGTGTTTACTCCGTGAATCATCTGCATGACTAGGAACACAACACAAGGCTCTGATTTCAGTGGTTAGATAACACAAGTCACACCTCTCCAACCCCCTCAGATCACAGTGTTTCCAGCACGCAAGCACGGCCTGTATGAGAAAGCGCACACTTCACATCCCAAAACGACCTCACGAGTGCGCAGGGGAATCCCAAGCACAAACATTAAAAAAAAAATACAAAACAAAGCGGCGGCGGCTGCAGCGAGCAGCTCTGAGTGCCAGCTCCTGCACGGGGAAGGCCGCGGGTGTAAACACGCAGCCCGGAGGGGGCGGGGAGGGACACTTTGAGGTCAGTGTCACTGTGCGGGGGGCCGGGGGTGACCAGGGGGTCATGGGGATCTCCCTGGGCCAAACCCCGGCCTCCCGACGGATCCGAGGGGGCCGTGTGAGACCGCGAGGCCTGCTGGGGGGTGCCAGACCTCGGTGTGTGCCGAGGCCGCGCCACGGGCTCCCTCCCCGGCGCCCGCCGCCAGCCCGAGTACCTTGTAGTAGGCTCCGTTGGAGCCGCGCACTTCCACAGTTAGTTCCTCCATGTTGGAATCGCAAGGGCCGACGGGAAGGATTTCTAGAAAGTTTCTGCGTGAAACTGAGAGAAACGAAAGAGAGAGCGAAGGGAAGGAGGGAGGGCGGGAGGCGGGCTAGACGGCAGGGAGAGGGCGGTCCCGGGGAAGAGGGAGGGAGTGTCTATGAAGGCAGACGGCCTCACAGAGGGCAGGGGACGCGCAGTCACGGAGGACAACCAGGAAGACGCGGAAGCGGCGCAGCGTGGAGGCTGGTTTAAAACAGAAACCAGACCATAGACGGGGCCCTGCTATGATGGAAGCCTTTTTGTAGGAGCTGTTTCAGGCACGTTGCAGGGAACAGGTGTTCCGGCTCAGGTGTTTGTCGTGACGACCTGTCAGGGCTGGCATGAGGGACGCCTGGGATGCATGGAAGGGCTTGGTGCAGGGGCTTTATGCAAGACGTCCAGGAATCTTCATGATTATAGGAAACAGACGTTTTCTCTATTACTTTTTAAGAGAGCTCCATCTGAAATGCATACGGTCTTTTTGGATGCTGTTTTTCCAGGCTGAAACAAGAATATATATATATTTTCTTGTTTAATTATGCAATAAAGATATATATATATATATATATATATATATATATATATATATATATATATATACCTTTATTGCATAATTAATAAAAATCATTGTAGTTAGCAATGTACATAAAACGTTATCAACTAAAAGAGAAAAACCAAAAACGACCTACTCGGGTTTCTAATTCCCATAGATTTGAAGCATTGATACCAAGATCTGTTATAGGAACCCCCAACTTTAATAGGGTTGTGTTTTTCTTCACTGGGGCAATAGCATGAACTGTCTCCTCCTGAAACAAGAAGCATGTCCTAGTCATGGGAAAAGGGTGGCTGGACATCAACGTTTTCCAACTCTTCCACCCTTCCACAGCAGGCACATCCCAGCGACCAAATTGATGCTTAAAGGCACTGTCAAATGTTATGCATGCAGTAATTATAGTCCTCTTGGTTGCTTTGATCAGATTTACCATTCAACTGTATTAAACTTTCAATTGGCCACCGGCCCCAAACTTCACATATAAACCTAAAATCAATATAACAATACAATTTTAGTTAATGTTGCAAGAGTATTCAATAATGAAGACATACTTAAGGTAAATGCAACATTAAGCTTAAGTAATTGGTTCAATATGATAATCTCTGCGACTTTTAACATACTTTAAAAACAATGGTCATTGAAAACATTGTCTTATCTGCAGTTGCCAGAAACACTCCAACACAATATGGATTTTGTTGCATCTCGTTAGACTGATGTTAAACAATTAATTGTCTTGTGTTACTTGCTGGGCAGGTAAAAGACCAGCTGATAACGATGCCTATTGGCTACTGCAACTGCCTCAAAATGTTCTTTCTTTCATTTTCTGCTAATTGGGTGTAATTTAATGTTTTTTCTGAAGTAGGTACAGTTAAAACTGTTGGACAGACATGAATAATTGTAAGCTAATGCAATGTTTAGCTGATGAACTATGCAATAGATATGTGACGTCAGAAGATGAATGTGGGGAGGAAAACCCCTGTAACATTGAACCACATAGGAAGAGCAGGAGGAAGCTTTAACAGGATGCAGTTGGATTTTATCAAAATTCCTGTTTGTAACAGGGTGAGATATGTCTTCGTTATTGTGTGCATTTTCTCCTGAAGAGTGGAAGCCTACCCAACACAGAGAAATGAGAGCCTTGCTGTATCCAAACTTCTTTTATGTAAACTCATACCAAGGTTTGGACTTCTGGTTTCTCTGGAGTAAGCACAAGGGACCCATTTTAATAATGAGGTCCTCAGAATGTTGTGTGTAGCACTTCAAGTGGAAAAGGGACTGCATTGTAGCTACTGGCCAAAAGGTTATAGAATTGGTGAGCAGCTTAATGGGGTGTGTTTTGCCAAAGTCTGTGCATCTACCTCTGTGAAATGGCCAGATGCTTTGCCATTTTCTGCAAAGCATCCCTGGCAGAAGGACAGGATTACTGCCACATGAGATGTACATGGGATGTGCTTTGCGACTGCTTACTGTGCCTGCAAATTCGTTTGTAAATATCACAGATTACATGATTCTCAGATTCCCCGACTATTGCAAGGGGTTAGCTGATGTGATGCGTTCTGTCTCTCAACATTTCTAGAGATTTCATTAAAAATAAAATCCATGTAATTAATAACGTTTATGAATGAAATCTAGGTCTAACTAAAATCTGCATTTAAACATGTACTTTGCTTTCTAAACTTTGCATGACGCGCAGTTGATTGATTTGCTTGTTTTGCTAACATTAACAAATTCCAAACAGTGTTTCTGTTGTGACTTGGCATGGCCACTACATGACACAAACTTCCCATGCAAACAAAGAAAGCAAGTCATTTTATTAGTTTTCAACGCTTGAACCTGAATTGGAGTTTCAAAACTTGCTAAACTCATTTGAAACTTGCTTCTTTATGAATAGGCTTTGGTGTGCAGATGTGTGAGAATATGTATGACTTACGTCATTACATTTACATGAGGGTCTTTACTTTCAGAGACCAAGTCGAGTGGGAAAATATGTTATAATTTTGACTTATGTAGAAATGTTATTAAATGTATTTTTCAGTAGAGCTGTCTTTGTTTAACTTTACCAGCTCTAGAAAGCTGATATTGTCTCTTGATTATTGCCGCTTATCACTGGCTGTTTAATATCAGAGATGAAACAAATATGTTAAAATGTATAGTTTTGTGTTCTAAAAGTGTCCCAGGTAAAGAACAGATAGTGAGTGAGCGCGCACACACACAATCTTTCACGCTCTCAGACTCAGATGCTCTCTCAGAACTCCTTACTCAGAAGGGTTTGCTTTCTGCTTAGACTGTTCTCTATCAGAGTCTGTTACAGTATTCTGTATGAGTACTGATTGCTTCACCCACTATACTGTCTCTGAAAACTCTTCTTTGTATAATTTTCTGACTAAAATGACTTACTCTTACTGATTTAGAATCCTAGACTAGGGATAGATTGTGGGACATGCTTTATACAATGTTCTGTAAACATTAATTGACTAATAAAGAAAAGATTCACAAGTTATGATAAGTAAACCTTTAAAAATCTAACTAAAGCTCTCATTATTGACTCCTGGAAGAATATTTGATGCATTGTTACTGTAAATTGCAGCTTTTATATCTACCCATTCCCAAGATTCCCCTACTGGGTGTCTAAGAGTTGCAGAGTATTTTATAATTCCGTGAATCTTCACTTCCCCAAAAAGTTTGGGGAAACAGCTATTACCACGAGGCTGTAACCACACAGAGCCTGAACCATGCATGCGTTACAGCACATGCACCTTTACCACGCATAGCCTTAACCACGCCTTTTTTTACAACGGATATGCCTTTACAACAAATTAAGTCGTAAAGGCATGCATGGTAAGGGAATATGCATGGTTGTGGTGGTTAGGGATATGTGTGGGAAAGGCGTGGAAAAGGGTATCAGCATCGTTCGAGGAAACAAAAAGACCTTTCAGTTTCCTCTTTTCGACCTGCCTCGAGAGCTGCCTCATCGTGAGGAGAGTGAGGTCAGGAAAAGGGAAATTGGAGGGAGAGGGGGCCAGTTATAGGGCTTGGGAGAGTTAGGCTTTAGTATTGGGGTGGGGGCAGTGTTAGGGCTCAGGATAAAGAGGGTGTTTTAAAAGGGTTGGGGGTCAGGGGGCAGTGGGAGATGGTTTTTAGGGCTTGGTAGGGGCATAGCAGGGCTTGGGATGGGCGGTGTTAGGCCTCAGGGTGGGGGGTGTTTTTTTTTTAAATGGGGGTAGGGGTGAGGTGTCGCGCTGGGCTCGTGTTTTAGGGCTTGGGGCGGAGAGGTATAGGTTTAGTGTTGGAGCATGGTGGCGGCGTTAAGGCGAGGGGGGCGGATACTTTTTTCTTTTTAAAAGGGTCAGGGGAGGGGGCTCCGCAAGGATCAGGTTTTAGGGCTCAGGACAGGGTCAGTTTGGCTTTAGGACTTTGTGGGGAGGGGCAGATTTAGGGTTCATGGCAAAGGCCAGGGAAACCTTGACTACGGATATGCATTTACCATACATGCTTTTACAATGAAATGAGTTGTAAAAGCAAGCATGGTAAATGCATATTCGTTGTTAAATATGCGTTGGTAAGGTTATGCGGGGTAGTGGCATTCGCGTTGTAACGCATGTGTTGTAAAGACATGCATTGCAACGGAATGCATTACTCAGTCACACCACCAAAAGTTGGTAGCAGAGGTATGGTTAGCGAAATAAGCTGCAATAATTAAAAAGTACCCAAGTTTAGGTAAAGCCCAATTGCCCAGAACCCGGTTGCAAAGACTGATGAGGTGCAGTTTCTGAAGCAGTTAAGGATTGCGGTTGAAGAACTGGTGAAGTCGAAGGGTGTGAGTATCAATAGGGTGATACGTCAAAATTGTGCGCATTGTGATTTGTATTGAAAATGTTTTAATGCTGTTTTGAACTACAATTGCTATGGTCTTGTATATGCCTTGTGAAAGATATAAGAGGTTATTGGACTCAGATGAGGTCTAAGATCCCCAGATACAGCTAGAGATATACAGAGAAAATAAGACCTTTTTTTTGTCTGCTAAGATAAATGTAAGTCGTGAGCTGTCGATTTTACACACAGATAGAGACATAGGTGGTCATTATGAAATTGGCGATGAGTGATAAAGTGGCGGTAATACCACCAACAGGCCTGTGGTAATTACCGCCAAATTATGACCATGGAGGCGAGACTCCCATAGACAGCCAATGTACCACACCAACTGCCAGGGCATTAACACCATGCACCACGGCGCTCGACATCAACAGCCAGGCGGAAGTCAAAGTACTGCCTACCATATCACGACACAGCACACCACCATGATATCCAGGGCAGAACCAACGCCATCAAAATCCTGGCGGAAACACTGCACAGAAAGCAAAAGACTCACCATCAGAGACACAGAGAAGGACAACGCCGCCTTCAAACCAGAACTTCAAGTCTTCCCAATGCTCTTCTATGCCATGCTCCACCTGGAACACCAACTCCAATGACGACGACAACGGTGGGTACAGCTGCCTAGCACACAAGGGAGGGAGGGAAGAAAAGGAGAGTGGCACACACCATACACATAACCAGCTGCAGACGAAAAACAATGGTACACGACACACAGCATAATAATGCAAGGAAAACAAGAAGGCAGTAATGAGAATGTATTGAATAGGAACAGCCACCAAATGAACCAATTGGATAAAAAAGAGATATGTACAAATGTCCACAAAGGGCCAATGCCCAGTCCAAAGTATAAAGGGCCCACCTGCCCACAGGGCACAGTCCAATCCCCAGCATGTTTCCTGACATCATCCGCACAGAACTCTGCAGGGGCATAAGTTTGCAAGTGGGCAGGCACCTTAGGGGGATGGGGCTGGGGGGCATCTCAGCCGAAGTGGGGAACTTGCCCCCTGTTTCTGGAGGGGGCTCCTTGCCCATTTCTCTGTGCTGTGGAGTGCAAGGTAACAGTCTCTCAGGTGGGTGACTTGCCCACTGGTTCTGGAGGGGGCTCCCTGCCTATTTCTCTGTGCTGGGGAGTGCAAGGTCACAGTCTCTCAGGTGGGTGACTTGCCCACTGGTCCTGGAGGGAGCTCCTTGCCCATTTCTCTGTGCTGGGGAGTGCAAGGTCACAGTCTCTCAGGTGGGTGGCTTGCCCACTGGTTCTGGAGGAGGCTCCTTGCCCATTTCTCTGTGCTGAGGAGTGCAAGGTCACAGTCTCTGAGGTGAGTGACTTGCCCACTGGTTCTGGAGGGGGCTCCTTGCCCATTTCTCTGTGCTGCGGAGTGCAGGGTCACAGTCTCTCAGGTGGGTGACTTGCCCACTGGTTCTGGAGGGGGCTTCTTGTACAGCAGTCCCAGGAGGGTGGCCTGAATGCCCTCTGCTGGAGTTGAGGGTTGCACTGTCTCATCTGGAGGCGAGGGCTGCACTGTGTCAGCAGGGGAAGGTGTCACCTGGGCAGCCTCTGCTGGAGGTGAGGGCTGCACTGTCTCAGCAGGTGAAGGTGCAGCCTCTGCATGAGGAGTGGGCTACACTGGCTCAGCTGGAGGTGAGAGCTCCATGACCACTGGTGGTGGTGATGGTGTCACTCTGTGAGCCTCTGCAGGAGTTGACGGCTTCTTCCCCTTTATGGCAGAAGTCAAGGGCTTCTTCCCCTTCATGGCAGGGGTTGAGGGCTGCTTCCCCTTCATGGCAGGAGCTGAGGGCTGCTTCCCCTTCATGGCGGGAGTCGAGGGCTGCTTCCCCTTCATGGCAGGATTTGAGGGCTGCTTCCCCTTCATGGCAGGAGTTGAGGGCTGCTTCCCCTTCATGGCAGGATTCGAGGGCTGCTTCCGCGTCATGGCAGGAGTTGAGGGCTTCTTCACCTTCATGGCAGGAGGTGTGGGAACCTAACCCTTCCTGGCTGGTGGAGTGGGATCCTTTACTGTCTTGCCTCCACGACTAGGAGTTACCTCCACTGTCCACAAAGACTGTTTGGCTGAGGTGCTGGGCTGGGTTGTTGGGACCCTGCTCTTACGTGCAGGATGGGGGAGGGGTAGGGAAGAGGTCAAGTTGGGCAGGGAAAAGTTTCTTAGGGTCAGTGGGGCGGGAAGAGGGAGGCAGGATGGGAGTGGAGGTTGAGGGAGTGTTTGTTGGAGGTGTATGTCTGCTGACTTTGGGTGCATGGGCAGTGTGCTGATGTGAGGTGGATGGCTGTTGGGTGTCTGAATGCTTGCATTTGTGTCCTTTGGGGGGGACGGACAGGGTGGGAGAGGACACGGGACGCATGGATGGATGTTGTGGAGGTGTTTGCTACTGAGGTGTGTGTGCTGCTGGGTGTGGTGATGCTGGTGGTGGATTTTGATGCAGTGCATGCAGGTGTGAGGGGGATGACGAGGGGGAGACAGTGGAGGCAGTGGATGTGGTTGTGGGTGCAACTGTAGTGTTTGTGTGAGTGCTTGTGGGCTGAAGTGTGGTGCCTGTGTTTGGCTGTGCCACTCTTGTGTGATGTCTTGTGTGTATGCTCTTCGGTATGTGTGCATGGGATGGGTTGGGGTTGAGGAGACTGGGACTGGGAAGTGGTATTTGGAGGGAGGGATGGCAGGAACATGGACAATGGCTGCCATCAGAGAGGAGGCCAGAGCCTGAATCGATCTCTGTGGCGCTGCCAATCCACTGTGAAAGCCCTCCAGTAATGCATTGCATTGCAGCATCTGGGATGCCAACTCCTGGATGACATTCACAATGGTTGACTGCCCTACAGAGATAGATCTCAGTAGGTCAATAACCTCCTCACTCAGGGCAGCAGGGCTCACTGGGGCAGGGCCTGAGGTGCCTGGTGTGAAGGAAATGCCCACCCTTCTGGGTGAGCGGGCACGAGCAACTCGCTGAGGGGCTATTGGCAGGGCGGTGCTGTACCTGCAACTGGGATGGTCACAGAGGTGTCCACCACCACCAGTGAGCTTCCATTGGAGGAGGTATCTGAGTCTGTGTTCTCACCTCCTGTCTCCGCCGTGGTGCTCCCCTTGCCCTCTGTCTCACTGGTTCCCTCGGTGTCAGTGAACTCTGCCTCCTGGGCCCTGTGGGATGCAGCTCCCTCTGTCGCCAGTGCCCCTGCTTCTCCACCAGATGATGCTAATGCACACATGGACAGGATGACAAGAAAAAAGGGGGGGGAGAAAGGGAGCACAAGGTAAATTAGTGCACAAACACCAAAGAAGGCATACACAGTATTGTCACACACAAGGATCAGGATTGAGCACTATGCATTGCACTGCCAAACACATGGTTAGATGCCACAGCAAAATGAGGGCCAACCACTGCCAACTGCACCCCTCCTGGGACCCACTAAGCCCCATCTGACATAAAATGCAACCTAGCTAGGTCACCTTGTTTTCCCTTTCAACCATTACCCTTGAGCTGGATCACGTTGCAGTGTCTGGCCTGGCATAAAGGGGCACCCACTAACTGACACCCACCACCCGGATCCCTTGCCACCTACAAATTATTGTTGTAATGGCCACTGTACTCACACCCTTGTGGCTGCTGTGATGCCCTCAAGCTCAAGAGCCCATCCAGTTCTGGGTAGGCCACCGCCAGTAGGCGGGCCATCAGGGGGGTCAGGATCAGACGGGCACCCCATCCTTGTTGGGAGGCCATCTCCAACTGGGCCTCTGCGGTCTTCCGTGCCCAGCGTCTCAGGTTCTCCCACCGTTTCTGACAGTGGGTGCTCCGTCTGCGATAGACCCCCAGGGTCTGCACGTCCTTGGCTGTGGCACGCCATAATCCCTTCTTTTGATGGGTGCTTACCTGCAGAGGCAATACAGACGGCAGGACACCATTACACATACAATCCAGCCTGTCACACATATGGCCCACCAATCCCATTTCCATCACCATTGGCACACATCGCCCAGCGCACACCATGTACACCACCACAAGACATACCCCCCGATGACATGGTGCTTGCACACACATCTCCATGCATCCTTCACACATGCATTGTGCCCAAGGAGTACTTACCTGTTGGTCTGGAGGCCCATACAGCAGTCCATACTGGGGTAGGACCACCTCCACCAATCTCTTCAACTCCTCCACAGTGTAGGCAGGGGCCCTTTCCTCGGTCACAAGGGCCATGGTAGGTTCCAGACACAGGTCATAGCAGCACACGTAGTGTAGATGTTCTCCTATTGAAGGTCAGGAAACAAGTGAAGAATCAGATAGAAAATGGCGGTCATAACCGCGGCGGTGTACAACGCCAGCGCTGATCCCCATTGGCCACTGTACTCCATAGAGCTCCATATTATCCAATGAGAAATTGCACGGCGGTGCTAGACCTCCTTCCGCCATGAAGCACAACATCGGCGGAGTTACCTCACTTCTACCTGTCCCTACATACAGGACAGGCGGTCGCCATTTCATGGTGGTGGACAACGATCAGATTAACCTTAACTGCATCACTGCCTAGATTAGCCCATACCTTGCCATTCCTACTGACCCATCACATACATGCATTATGTACACTGAGGTGGGGGTTCCATTGTTCAAATTGTGACAGCCTACTCACTCTTGTGTCCCTTAGATACCTACTGCTGCGGATGAATGGGAGGAGAAGACAAACGTGTACAGACCCCTTGGCTTGGCTACACTGGAGGACAGGCACATTATACTGACTTATAGAGTGGACAGGGCCATAGAAAGGGGAGCAAAGGCACCTCCTCTCTCCGCCGTGGTGCTCCCCTTGCCCTCTGTCTCACTGGTTCCCTCGGTGTCAGTGAACTCTGCCTCCTGGGCCCTGTGGGATGCAGCTCCCTCTGTCGCCAGTGCCCCTGCTTCTCCACCAGATGATGCTAATGCACACATGGACAGGATGACAAGAAAAAAGGGGGGGGAGAAAGGGAGCACAAGGTAAATTAGTGCACAAACACCAAAGAAGGCATACACAGTATCGTCACACACAAGGATCAGGATTGAGCACTATGCATTGCACTGCCAAACACATGGTTAGATGCCACAGCAAAATGAGGGCCAACCACCGCCAACTGCACCCCTCCTGGGACCCACTAAGCCCCATCTGACATAAAATGCAACCTAGCTAGGTCACCTTGTTTTCCCTTTCAACCATTACCCTTGAGCTGGATCACGTTGCAGTGTCTGGCCTGGCATAAAGGGGCACCCACTAACTGACACCCACCACCCGGATCCCTTGCCACCTACAAATTATTGTTGTAATGGCCACTGTACTCACACCCTTGTGGCTGCTGTGATGCCCTCAAGCTCAAGAGCCCATCCAGTTCTGGGTAGGCCACCGCCAGTAGGCGGGCCATCAGGGGGGTCAGGATCAGACGGGCACCCCATCCTTGTTGGGAGGCCATCTCCAACTGGGCCTCTGCGGTCTTCCGTGCCCAGCGTCTCAGGTTCTCCCACCGTTTCTGACAGTGGGTGCTCCGTCTGCGATAGACCCCCAGGGTCTGCACGTCCTTGGCTGTGGCACGCCATAATCCCTTTTTTTGATGGGTGCTTACCTGCAAAGGCAATACAGACGGCAGGACACCATTACACATACAATCCAGCCTGTCACACATATGGCCCACCAATCCCATTTCCATCACCATTGGCACACATCGCCCGGCGCACACCATGTACACCACCACAAGACATACCCCCCGATGACATGGTGCTTGCACACACATCTCCATGCATCCTTCACACATGCATTGTGCCCAAGGAGTACTTACCTGTTGGTCTGGAGGCCCATACAGCAGTCCGTACTGGGGTAGGACCACCTCCACCAATCTCTTCAACTCCTCCACAGTGTAGGCAGGGGCCCTTTCCTCGGTCACAAGGGCCATGGTAGGTTCCAGACACAGGTCATAGCAGCACACGTAGTGTAGGTGGTCTCCTGTTGAAGGTCAGGAAACAAGTGAAGAATCAGATAGAAAATGGCGGTCATAACCGCGGCGGTGTACAACGCCAGCGCTGATCCCCATTGGCCACTGTACTCCATAGAGCCCCATATTATCCAATGAGAAATTGCACGGCGGTGCTAGACCTCCTTCCGCCATGAAGCACAACATCGGCGGAGTTACCTCACTTCTACCTGTCCCTACATACAGGACAGGCGGTCGCCATTTCATGGTGGTGGACAACGATCAGATTAACCTTAACTGCATCACTGCCTAGATTAGCCCATACCTTGCCATTCCTACTGACCCATCACATACATGCATTATGTACACTGAGGTGGGGGTTCCATTGTTCAAATTGTGACAGCCTACTCACTCTTGTGTCCCTTAGATACCTACTGCTGTGGATGAATGGGAGGAGAAGACAAACGTGTACAGACCCCTTGGCTTGGCTACACTGGAGGACAGGCACATTATACTGACTTATAGAGTGGACAGGGCCATAGAAAGGGGAGCAAAGGCAGTTCAAAGTTGACAAGGTGACAGGGTACAA
Source organism: Pleurodeles waltl (assembly GCF_031143425.1). Lineage (NCBI taxonomy): Eukaryota > Metazoa > Chordata > Amphibia > Caudata > Salamandridae > Pleurodeles > Pleurodeles waltl. The sequence continues at coordinate 71,967,381 of NC_090450.1, read as the reverse complement.
CACAAGGGGCACAATAAGGAGAGTCTCATTTCCTCCTGGTGGTCTTGGTCTTGGAAAATGTCTCTGGCTTCTGTCTGAATCACAGGGAACGTTTGCATGGTGGTTCACCTTCTGCAGGGTCAGGGGTGCTGGTGGCCTGTGGGTCCTGTGGCGGGGCCTCCTGCCCACTAGCTGCAACAGATGTGGTGGGCTAGTCAATAGACTGGCTAGTGGTAGGGGCCCGCTGCTGTGCAGTCCGTTCCTTATAATGTTGGCCATGTCGGCCAGCACCCCTGCTATGGAGATCATGGTGGTGTTGAGGGCCTGCAAGCCCTCCCTGATCTCCTGATGGTGTTCCTCCTGCATCCGCTTGTTCTCCTGCATGTTGTTCAGGATCTGGCCCATCGTGTCCTCCCTCTGGCACACAGCGGTCCTGCCAGTGTCCCTGTTGCCCTGTGCCACTGTCCCCTGAACGGTGTGGTCACTGCCACTGACCCCAGGTCCATGATTGTCTTGGGTGTGAGGTGTGGATGGGTCCCTGTAGAGGTGGGCACACTGCTGATTGACGTGTCCTGGGGACAGAGGTGTGGGCACACAGGGTGGGTGCTGTGGTGTTGGATACTGATGCGGGAGGCTCTGTGGTGGACTGTGGACTGTGAATGGGCTGGGGTGAACAACTTACCAGTTGTCCTTGATAGGCCAGGTTGTTGATCCAGGTCCTGAAGTCCAGAGTTACTGTCATCACTGGGGGCATCTTCTGTTGGGGGACTGGATAGTCGTGGCATCCTCCTCTCCACTGACTTTGTCTGGGGCACCTGCGGGATGTAAGTGATGTATTATGCTTCATGCCTGTGACATATTGTACATCCCTAGCTTCCCCTCTATCGTTGCTGTTGCCTTGCCACCTTTGTGTATGGTGATGTAGTGGCGGATTGTTAGTACCCCTCTGCTGTGCAGGCTTTGGTGATGGGTGTCCATGCAGGGGTGGAAGGGCTGTCCATGCATTGTTATGGCATGCAGGGCTTGGCATTAGGGTTAGACAGATGTGTAGGTGCAGTTGTGGGATGGAGTGAAGTGAGGGTGAGGGTGTGAGATGGCATGCAGGTATGGGGGGGTGATAAGTGGTAAATGTTGACTTACCAGTGTCCAGTCCTCCGGCTACTCCAGTGAGTCCCTAAGGATGCAGTAATGCCAAGACTTGCTCCTTGCTCCTCCCATGCTGTGAGCTGGGAGGGGGGAGGTGGGGGCCCACTGCCAGTCCTCTGTATGGCGAGCTGGTGCCTTGCTGCCACGGAACGTACCTTCCCCTGTAGGTCGTTCCACCTCTTCCCGATGTCGTCCCTTGTTCTTGGATGCTGTCGCACGGCGTTCATACTGTCCACGATTCTCCACCATAGCTCCATCTTCCTTGCAATGGATATCTGCTGGACCTGTGCTCCAAAGAGCTGTGGCTCTACCCTGACTATTTCCTCCACCATGACCCTTAACTCCTCATCTGTGAAACAGGGGTGCATTTGTGGGGCCATGGGTGTTGTGTGTAAGTGTGTGGGTGTTTGGTAGTGTGATTGGGTGTGCGTAGTGGAGTGCGTGAGGGATGTATGGGTGTGCGTGTGTAGTTGTCGCAATGGTCTTGATGACTGTCTGGTGGCAATGATTTGTATTCGCAAGGGGTTGTGGGTAATGTGGGTGTGTGTTTTATAGTGGTGTGAGTGGGTGGGTGTGGTGTGTGTATGGGTGTCACGTGTGTGTTTTTGGAATTGGCCAATGTTGTGTAGTTTAGTATTTGGGTGTCCATTCTGAGTTTGGCGGTGTGTACCGCCAATGGTTTACCGCCGTTAAATGTCCGCTGTGGTGATTTGTGGGTCATGATGTAGTTGCCGTTGTTTTGTTGGCATAACTGTATGGGTGTTGGTACCGACAGTTTACCACTGACCTTTGGGCTGGCGGATTTGTGTATGTGGCTGTATTCTGTCGGTTTGGTGTGTGTGTGCCATAATATGGCGAACGGAGATCCACCATCGCGATGGTATGTTGGCGGCCCTCAGCATGGCGGTAAGCGGGATTTAGCGCCAATGTCATAATGAGGGCCATAATAATTTGTTGTGATTGTACTAATCCTAATTAGTGCTTGTGAAACCTGATGAGCAAAGGTGACACAACACTAATTAGATGATTTCCTGGAGGTCGATAACTCATCATTTTGAGTGTAGAATTATTTTTGATTGCGAAATGGAAGGTGTAAATCCTAGTTCTGAATGTTGAATTGTGTTATCTGGTTTCTTTAGAAGAATCAGACAAAGACTGATATAATTTATGTTGCTTAGTTATTAGTTTTGTCTTTTGTTCCTAAAAAGGAGAACATTGTAAAGGAGAGTGAGCCGCTGCAAGGAGTTAGTTGTTGAATCATATTGTGCCTTGCTGGTATTGGTCAGTTGGTGTAACTCTGTGCTTGGATTGGTTGAATTTTAGCAAAAAGTTGTAAAGTTATTGGGTGAATGAATTACCAAGCCTCATTGTGATTTGATCAAAGGAATTCTGTGTTGAGATGTGCATGGAAAAAATTAAAAACAATTGAGACGCTGTTATTGTGATTACTGAATTTATTGAATAAAATTTTAAACCTTTACATTTGTCAAAGCTTTAAGTGCCTGAGAGGTGATGTAATGGTTCCCGTTAGGAAATGTGAGGAAGCACCTCCTGAGGATACACCAGCATATCATAGAAGGGTTACATACATGTGCTTAGCTCCGTCAGTGGTGCAAGATCACTGAAAAAGAAGGGGCAATGACTTTACCCAGATGGGGGACATTTATTTAGGGATCATTGGCAGATTATGAGAAGTATTAAATGAAATAAAGCCACCCCTAGACCTACCCAATTTGAAGCACTTAGTGCATGAAAAAAGATGGTACGAAGCAAGGACAGGGGAAAAATTTCAAAAACGAATTAAAAGAGCAAAGAGAAATTGTGCAGATGCAGGTTGGTATGAACAAGCACAGGTATGGAGAAAGGGTGTAGTGGAAGGTACTATATTATATCCCATACTTACAAAAGAAGAAAACATAAAAACTAAATAATATGAAAAACCTGTAAGGAAAAAGATTGAAGGTGAAAAAGAAGTGAAAAATAAAATTGAATTCAGATACTGATTCGGGTGATGATATATTGGATGGACTTTTGGCTACACGTCCGCCACTATATGTGGATCCAATGCCAATTGTTGGAGCTCAATTAATAAATTGACCATAGCTACAGATCCAGATATTCCACAAGTTACTAGTCCGATGCAAGCAGTACAGCCTGCAAATGTACAACCTGTATTGATTCAGCCTATTGTGCCACAGCCAGTAATAACTCAGCCAATTGTTGCACAGCCTGTTATTACACAATCTGTAATTCAGCAAGAAGTTGCTAGTGCTCCAGCACCAATGAGTACAGTTCAAACAGTGACAGAAGCAGATATTCCTGTTACTGTGGTTATAACCCCAGCACAGGTTACAGACTTGACAACTCCGCAAACAGTGCCTGCACAGATTCTTCATACACCAGCTAAAGTGGTTCAGGAAACCACTGAGAGTTTGCCAGTAAATAGGTTTATCCCGACATTGAAAAATTCACAGATTGTAGTGTGGACGCCACCACAGACTATTCAAGCGCTAGGAGAAGGGAGGCAATTTGTTTTTTCACGACATAAACTGCACCGGGTGAATTTAATATAGAAGGTGGTTTATTTACTACTTGGTTTGAAGAAGCTGCCAAAAATTGTGTGAAAGTTGAGCAATGAGGAAGGCCAAGTTCAAGTTGAGATACCAGCCCAGTTCCTGAAAAGGAGAGACCATAAGTGTGTTCAAGTTGAATTAGAAGAAATTATTAGAGGATGTTTGAATCTTGATCACATAAACTAATGTCAAGATAAAACATTTGTTTACTTGTGCAAAGAAATTACGAGAAAAGTTGCCACAGTTCGTGACAGATTAACTGAATTGGCAAACAAATACGAAGTTGATATTTCTAAAAGCGTGCCATTACAAAGAAATTTCAGGGTGCAATTAGAGGATGAATCAACAGAAAACATGCTTTCTTCAGGAATGTAAATTGATCTCCCTGAATTAATAAAATGCATATACAATTGACGTAAATTTGACAAATTTGAAAGTAAATGGTCACAAAAACATGAAAAGGGAGAGACAAGGCTTAGGAGGAAAGAAAACAAACAGTACTTTCAGAAAGAAAGAGACAGCTAAAGCTTATCCTTTAAGAGAGATACCAGGTGGAAGGAATGTACATGTCCCTTGGAGTAGGGGAGACCTTGCTTCATTTACACAAATATTTCAAAGTTGAGAGATAGTCCAATGCAGTGGTATACACAAGTTGAGTGATTTGTTAAAATTTAAAAGGTCTTGTGGGTTGATTTCAATATGTTCTTTGATACTGTGGTTCCAAGTGATTTGTGGGCAGAATGCCAAATGTTCCTATGGAACAGATGCAAGGGCCAAAACACCTACGGTGCAGACTAATATGAACAGTGCACGATTAAATAAGAATTAGTTGCTGAAAATTAATCAAATGTGATGCAGGTTCAAAATCAAAATGCAGTCGAGCATTTTACCATGTTTGATAGCATTGAGATGTTAGACTCAGGCACTTCCCAATGACCGTGCCTGCGAGGGGTGGTCGATTGCGTGCTTGGCCCAGTCTTATAGTTAGACCAGAGTGGACGATTTGTGGAAGGTGAAGTGAATTGCCACCAAGTGTCATTTTAATTGACATAGGAGCTACATATGCCACTGTGAGAACAGCAGAAGCACTAGACCTACCCTTCCTGGGAAAAGAGACCAAAGTTGTGGCGGTTACAACCAGAGAAATTACTACCCTGACTTAAAAAGAAGTACCTGTAAAAATAGGTTCCTTTGAAGAAAATCATCAGTTTGTGGTGCATGATTCAAGTCCTGTTAACCTAGTAGGGAGAGATTGTTTGTGCATGTTAAATTGCACCATCTATTGCACACTGCAAGTAGTGGAATTTGAGACTGATGATGAGTACGAAAATGCTAAAATTGTTCAACAAGAGACAGTAGGGATTTACCCAATGTTAATGACAAGAGATTAACCTGCAGATTTAATTGGGATGGTTAATTTAGAAGTATGGGATTTCGTGCGGAAATATATTGGATTACTCAAGGGAGTTTAACCAGTCAGAATTAACATAAATGCAAATGCAGGTTTCCCTAGAACACCACCTTATCACATGACACCTGAAGTTATAGAGGAAATGGCACCCTTGATTAATGAAATGCTGGAAAAGGGCATATTAAGAGAAATAATTGGGAGTCAATGCAACTCACCAAATATGGGATTGGGAAAGCCCAATGGCCAATTTAGGATAGTCTAGGACCTGGGAAAAGTGAATGATATTTTAATCCCATGTTGTCCTGAGGTATCGAATCCAGCTGCCTGCTTTATCAAATTTTGTGCACAGCTGAGTGGATTACAGCGCTTGATCTCCTTCAAGCTTTCTTCTCAATCCCATTGCACAAAGACAGTATTTATTCTTGTTCGTGTTCCGAGCGAAAGTATTAGCATGATGAGGCGTCCTAATAGGGTACACCGAGAGCCCCTCCATTTTGTAACAAGATCTTGAAAAAAATCTGGAAATATTGAGTCTGCCCCAAGTTTTGTTTTGGTATATCATGTTGAGGATCTACTCTTTCCTTCAAGGTCAAAAGAATGTTGCAAAGTTGACACCATTGCATTATTGAATCGTTTGGCAGAGAATGATATTTAACTGACTGTTTTGAAAGCTATTGCCTTGATGTGACAGACTTATGCACCAAACCCTGACCAGATATAAAAGATGAGACTTTAATATGTCCATATTATGTCCCGTTTGAGAATGGCTCCGGCTTGAGAACAAATGAAGGTTCTTTGAGAGCAGCTTATGCAGTCTGCACAATTCATGAAATAATAGAAGCTTATTACCTTCAAAGAATTTCTTCAGCACAAGTTGCAGAACTAATTGCCCTTACCAGAGCTTGCAGGCTGACAGCACAAATGAGAGTGATTATATTTATAGATAGTACAGATTTCGTGTTGTCCATAATTTTGGGCAGTTGTGGTCACAGCAAGGTTTTATGACTTCATTTGGCCTAAAAATGGGCAACAAGTTAAATATTTATTGGGAGCTCTACAACTCCACACTGAAGTTGCTGTTGTGGAATGTGCAGCAAACGGGAGTGACTGTAGTTATGTTACAGTCTGCAACCGGTTTGCTGATGAAGTGGCACGCTTGTCACAACTCCATCGTTCCGCCTCTGGGGGACGCTGTACATAGATCATCTGCAGCAGGAATCATCATTAAAACTCATCCAGAGTCCCTTTCTGACTCCTACTTGCTTCCCATTTTGATATTGTTTGCTACTGAAAACCTATATATTTGTTTCCATGGACTTCAAGACTCATAAAGTACTGCCTGGTAGAAGATATGGGATCTGCTGTCCATTGCTTCCTATGGGAATAGTCCTACTGTTACCCTATACTGGATTCTCTCCTCCGGGACGTGTGAGAGACTGGAATCACACACACCTGTGATCAGAGATGTGCAGCCCAGCCATGTGACTCTGACCTGGGCTTGGTGCTGCCCGGAACTGCTTATAAGCTGCCATTCGCTGAAGCTCCCTGTTTGTGCATTGAAGATTGTTCAGGAACTCTATGTTTGTTTTTCAGTCCTGTTCCCGCTTGCCTCAGCCCTGTTTGCAGTGCTCTGTTCCTGTACAGCCTGCTACAGTCTTTTCCCAGCCCTGTTTGCTGTGCCTTGTTCCTGTGCAGCCTGCTACAGATTTCCTCAGCCCACATTATTTTTCTTTAGTCTGGCTTTTTTGTACTGTTGGTACAGCCCTTATGCTGCTCCCTTTCTAATTGTTCCTAGTTTGTTCTGTCAATTCCTCCCATTATTACCAATTACTTATTCCTTTTACTTCTTCCTTAACTACTGTAATTTCTCCTTTTTGTATTAGATTTTGCCCTAGTTTCTGTTCTCTTACTCTTTGACTCATTTGCCGTCTCTAGTTCTCTTGAAGTTTAGGTCTCTTACGTATTACAGTTTCCTAGAACCCTCATGTATGACTTACCTGTTCTCCAGTTTTTTCTTTGCATTAATTCTCTTGATGTTCAAGTCTCGTACTTGTTACGGTTTCCTAGAGTCCTTATATGACTTGCCTGTTCTCCAGTTTTGGTTTCCTTGCATAACCCGCCTCTGCAATATTAGCTACTGTTCTTAGGCTCCTTTCTAGTGCTTGCTCTCTACTTTCCTCTTGGGCTATTGCGTCTGGTAAGTGTACAATTAGTCCTCATCTGTGTATAAGTGTTTTTCCTTTGTACAGGATTGGCTCCTGGTTTCCAAGAGGCAATTCCTGCCTCATCCTTTGTCTTGTGTTGTATGCAGTCTTAAGTGCTTTATCTGTGTCAGTGTGCCATTTCTATTTTCTAGGAATTGCCCCTGTGCCTCCAGCTGGACCCACAAGGGCTTGTCTTGTGTATGTAAGTACAATCCTTATTTGTGCCCTAAGGGTTCAGGAACATAACTGCTTCTCCTGCATCCATTCTATGGGGCTTGCAGGGTGATTATCTGTAAGAATAATTGGCACAGAGGCATTGACATTCTCTATTTCTGTGGGGAGTTCTGCGCATTAGCTGTTTACAACCTTAGTGGTAAGCAGTGTGTTGTCCATTATTGGTTCGTTCTCTGTTTGTTCACGTTATGGTTGCCCTGCCTTCACTATCCTGTTCCTCTGCTCCATCTATAGCTTTTCTTTCCTGGTGTATGCCTTTATCTGCTCCTCTGCTTCAGTACATTACATCCATAGGGAGATATTCCGTGACCTCAAGGGGTGTTCTTCCTGGAGTTCCAACAGACTCTGCCCAGAATCCTGACAATGCTATTGTGCAATTGTGACCTGCACATTTAATGGCTCATTTACCAGTGAAAATCCAGGAGCAAATGTATTTTCCATGATGTTGAGAATAGCAGAAAATTGGGATGATTTGAGACGAGTGCAAGAAAATACACCAGAGACAGATAAACAGGGTTGTATCAGAGCAGGATGTTGGATAGAATAGTACAGTGTTGGGTTTCACTGGATTGAAGACCAGTTTTGCCAGACAGTCTGCTATCTCCAATGACAAGGCATTTCCATGGGCCCACTCACCTATGTAGAGACGCAGTGATAAGAACTTTTAAACAGTTCTGGTTTAATCCCAGGTTCGAAGCCCAAGCAGATGAATTGTGTCATTGATGTGTAACATATCAGCAAAATAATGTAGGCAAACACACGTTACATTGAGTCATGTAGGAGGTCCTTTCAACAGGATGCAGATGGACTTCATAAAAATGTACATCTGAGGTGGGTTGAGATATGTCCTTGTGATTGTCTTCTCCAGATGGGTGGAAGCTGATCTAACAAGGAGAAATGATAGTCTCACTGTAGGAAAGTTACTGGTGAGGAAGTTACTACCCAAATACGGCATGCCTGATTCTCTGGAGTCAGATCAAGGTACTCACTTTAACTGTGAAATTAAAAAAATGCTGTGCGTAGCATTATAAGTGGAACAGAAACTTCATTGCAGTTATCGTCCAGAAACTTCAGGCATCGTGGAGCAACTAAATGGCATGATTAAATCAAAATGGCGAAAGTTTGTGCTTCCACTTATCTGAAATGCCTTGATGCTTTGCCTTTAGTGTTGATAAGCCTCTGATGTACACCTGACAGAAAAACTAGTTTATCACCCCACAAGATCCTTATGGGTAGAGCAATGAGATTACCTGCCGTTGCACTTGTGAAATTATAGATTACATGGTAATTGATTACTGTAAGGGATTGGCGGATGCGGTACATTCTGTCTCTCGGCAGGTTGAAGCTGTTATCACAAATCCAAACCAGGAGCAGTGTTACTACCTTAAACCTGGTACTAGGTTTTAGTCAAGAAGCATTGAAGTAAGTCCTGTCTAGACCCACGTTGGGAAGGCCGCCATCAAGTAATTCTGATCACAAATTCAGTTGCTAAATGTGCTGGATTCCTAAATTGGGTACATGCGTCACATACCCAGAAAACGAAGGGTCTTTATGAAGAAATAGTGTTCTGTGAGCCTGAACTAAGAACACTGGTTTATGAACCACCGCACAAAGTACTAGAATAGACTGAATAAAGAAAAGATTGTGATCAGAGACAGTAAGGAGTAAAGGGTAAAGTATCTCTGACAAGTTAAGAGGTCCAATTGCCAAACATCTCACAGAATGACACTGGGAAAGACCTGGTAACACAGTCTGATGAAGTGACTTCTAAAACAGTTTCAGAACAAGCAGGAAATCTTGACAATCCAGGAGAAGGAATGAGTTCAGGAATAAAGATAAGAAGAGCATATAATGAAAGATTGTCAAAAGCTTACATTTGAAAGAAATCAAGACTGAGGCCCCCATTGCGAGTCTGGCAGTCACTGGACCCCCAGACTGGCGGTGGCGATCGGACGGTCGCCAATGTGGCGGACCAACCTCCATATTACAACCATGGCGGTCAGGCCACAGTGGGACCGCCTGCTCCGCCAGGATCAGGGATCACGGTGGTCAGGTGGAGGTCCTAATCCACAAGGGCAGAGCTGCCAGCACAGCCATGAAAGGCTGGAGAACGGGTGCAGGGGGCCCCTGGGGGGCCTCTGCACAGTTCATGCACTTCACATGGGCAGTGCATGGGCCCTCTTGGCCAGCAACCTCGCAGTGTTGACTGACTGCAGGTTGGCGGTCAACGTCGCCGCCAACCTGCACGGTGGACAAGACCGCCACCGGCATCGCCACATGCACCGCCGCCACGGGCACCGCCGCCAGCACCCAAGATACTGAGCCCTTCACCAGCACCGCAGATGCTGTGCCCTTCAGCAGCACCGCGGTCAGTGAGCTCGCCACCAGCACCGCTGCTCATGACACCGCCGCCAGCACCGAGGTCAGTGAGCCCACCACCAGCACCGCCGCTCATGACACCGCCGCCAGCACCGAGGTCAGCGAGCCCCCCACCAGCACCGCAGCTCATGACACCGCCGCCAGCACCGAGGTCAGTGACCCCACCCACCTGCACCGCTGCCCAATGACCGCTGCAAGCACCGCTGCTACTGAGCCCGCCGCCAGCGGCCACGCCACATCCTGAGCCAGTGGCACCACCACAGACATAGCTGCCATCCCCAGTGGCCATTCGTACGAGGCTGGTGGTCAGTTCCAGGGGCCTGGGCAGCTTCCATGTTGCCCCACCGTCAGTGGACTGTCACATCCACTACCTTCAGTCCTTGGCAGGATGAAGCACTCTGGGCACAAAGCCCCCTCCAGAACCAGTGGGGAAAGGCATCCACTACCTCTGTCCTTGGCAAGATGAAGCACTCTGAGCACAGAGCCCCCTCCAGAACCAGTGGCGAAAGGCATCCACTACCTCTGTCCTTGGCAGGATGAAGCGCTCTGGGCACAAAACCCCCTCCAGAACCAGTGGAGATAGGCATCCACTACCTCTGTCCTTGGCAGGATGAAGCACTCTGGGCACAGAGCCCCCTCCAGAACCAGTGGAGAAAGGCATCCACTATCTCTGTCCTTGGCAGGATGAAGCACTCTGGGCACAAAGCCCCCTCCAAAACCAATGGAGACTGTTATCCACTTGAGAGACTGTGGCTTTGCACTCCCCAGGATAAAGCAGTGGGCAACCCACCCACTGGAGTGACTTGAGAGACTGTGGCTTTGTACTCCCCAGGATAAAGCAGTGGGCAAACCACCCACTGGAGAGACTTGAGAGACTGTGGCTTTGTACTCATCAGGATGCAGCAGTGGGCAAACCACCCACTGGAGAGACTTGAGAGACTTTGGCTTTGCACTCCCCAGAATAAAGCAGTGGGCAAACCACCCACTGGAGAGACTTGAGAGACCGTGGCTTTGCACTCCCCATGATAAAGCAGTGGGCAAACCACCCACTGGAGAGACTTGAACGACTGTGGCTTTGCACTCCCCAGGATAAAGCAGTGGGCAACCCACCCACTGGAGAGACTTAGAGACTGTGGCTTTGCACTCCCCAGGATGCACCAGTGGGCAAACCACCCACTGGAGAGACTTGAGAGACTTTGGCTTTGCACTCCCCAGGATAAAGCAGTGGGCAAACCACCCACTGGAGAGACTTGAGAGACTGTGGCTTCGCACTCCCCAGGATAAAGCAGTGGGCAACCCACCCACTGGAGAGACTTGAGAGACTGTGGCTTTGCACTCCCCAGGATAAACCAGTGGGCAAACCACCTACTGGAGAGACTTGAGAGACTGTGGCTTTGCACTCCCCAGGATACATCAATGGGCATGAAACCCCCTTGTAGAGCTTGCGTTGTGCACTCATCCGGCTGAGGTGCCCCCCCTTCCCTTCCCCCTGAGGTGCCTGTTTTTTTGCCATCTGATGCCCCTGCAGTGTTCTCTCCGTTTCGATCGGGTATCTTGTGTGGGCCTCGCCCATGCATTTTAGGCCCAGTGGTCCACGGACTATATTGGTGCAGTACCTGGACTTGAATTCTTGGTTTACATTTTTGTTTATACTGTATATAAAATTTTTACTAATGGATTTTACATGATTACAATCGTTCAACTCATTTCCTTTTGTCATTGTGTTCTTCCAGGGGGGGTTGGGGGTGTAAATGTAATGTTTCAGCATGTATTGGTGGGTGTGTTGTTGTGGGTGAGGGTGGGGGTGAGGGTGTTGCGTGTTGCATGTGTGTGTCACTCTCTTTTCCCTTCCAAGTCCTGTTTTTGCCGTGTTTTTGTTCGTGTTGAATCCGCCCCGGAAAAGGTGGCGGATTGGCCTGTCATAATAGTGTGGGCGGTACATTGTATTCCGCCTGACTGTTAGCGGTGACTGCCATGCTGTTTGTCTGTACCGCAGTGGCGGTTGGAGTGTTAAAGTGGCTGTCTATGTTGGCGGTTTCCGCCGTGATCGTAATCCCATTTTTTATTCCGCTGGCCTGTTGGCGGTATTACCGCCGCTTTAACACCGACCGCAAGGGTTGTAATGAGGACCTAAGACTATTGTATATAAACTGAATGAAGTAGTAGCAAGTTAACCATCAAAAAATGTTAAATTTGCACAATCTGCCAGCTGCTATATTCTATCAAAGCTCTGGCTGTTGACAAACGTGTTTCCGTATCAAGGGTAAGTGTATAATAGCAATTAGTGTCACACTAATAGTTATGTTAGCACTTGTAGTTCTTTTAGTTGGTATGAGTTTCACCCCAGATATGGAAACTCTTAGATTTACACCTACATCACCTGCACACACACTAGATGAGAGAAAATTAAAAGCTTCATTCATAGATGTTTCAAATGGAGCTTTCACATCCAATGTTTGTTCTAGATTAGTTCAGAAATAAACACAAGCTTTAGATGCCAAATACTGTTATGTTTGTGTACACTTACCTTCTTTAGCTGCCAAAGATGTAACATACCATCATATTCCACTTTCATGTGTAGTTAAATATAGTATATTGCTTAGATTGCTTTATAGAGAGGAATGTTTTGAATATTATGTTTCTAATTATGATATGATCCTTCCTAAAGTTCCCCTTCAGAAAAGAATGGACCCTCATTCGCAAGCTAACGGTATGGCGGTAGCTTGTATATCTTTAGATCCTCTACAAAGATAAACACTTTTAAAGCATGCAAACGAAATCTGACATGTTTATTGAGGCCATTAGAAAATAAATGTATCTAAACAATAGAGGATAGGAGAGCTCATATGTTTCATAAGGCAAATAAAAAAGATGTATTAAAGAAAGTTTAGAAGAAGGAGGAAGACTGATATAAAAAGAAAATGATATATCCAAAGTTAAAATTAGATAGATTAAATATGTGTTTAAAAAAGGAGAACTCAATTTACAAAAAGACACATTGGGATAAATAGCTGTGAACATACATTTGAAGTTCTTGGATGGCTCATTCAAATATTAACTGGAGAAGAAGTAGTTATTCCTGGAGTATATTTCATTTGTGGGCAAGATGCATTTTTCCAGTTACCTGCTGATTGGAAGGGTGTTTGTTATTTAGCTTTATTGTTCCCTAAAAAGTATCATGTAAATAGCATAGATGTTCTAACAATGACTCCTTCTCACAGGCATGCACACAGTACCATTGATGGGACATAATTAGTGGGAGATATTTCTGGGACAGTCATTCCACCAGTAGGGGTAGATTAAAATGATGAGAATATCAGAAAGCTTTCTACAGTAGTAGATAAGTTAGCTACTAATACATCTCACACTTTACTAGCAATTACCACCAAATTAGTAGCCATCTGATCAATGGTTTTGCAAGATTGATTAGCTTTAGATATATTGTTGGTAGAGAAAGGCAGAGTCTGTAAGTTGTTGAAGGCTCAACATTTCTGCTCATATATACCTGACAAGAGTAAAGTGATAGAAGAATTAGCAAAGGAACATTTCAGACCTAAAACCTGAATTGGAAACTTTAGAGACAACCTGTACGCTAGGAACCTTAACCAAAGGAGCTTCTGCTGTAAGTAACTGGCTTGGAACTATAGGGAAAGGATTTTTAGATGTCATATTAAAACTTATAGTGATTGTTGGCATTTGCTTAACATGCTTACATGCTTTGTAGAAGAGATTAAGTTGTTATCTAACAAGGAAAAATGCAGAAATAGAATGGCAAAGGAGAGTGGAAATAGAAATGGAAGAAAGAAAGAATAAGGCGTACAAGAAGCTGAAGAAAAGAAAACTTTAAGAAGTAAAATAGATGACTCTGCAGGGAAGGACAGTGCACCTTAGAGATTCATTTGTGATAAAAAAAAAATGTGATGGTTATTCTGTCCATCTGAGGGTGGAGGTTGTTGGAGCGAATCTCTTCATTTCGTAAACAAAAACACATTTAAATAGAAAGTGCAAAAGTCTATGCAAAATAACATATGTATTATAAATGCAAATTTTGTCAAAGAGAACCATACTTAGGTATTACAATCCTAGAGGAAATAATAATGCACCGATAAGTTACTCTAACTACTGATGCCATTTTAACATTGTTATACATTAGCATTGAAAAGCCTGTTTGTCACTTTGAACCTTTGTTTTGCACAAGCTGTTTTTCTCTTTCACTGTCGATGCTGTAACTTTTCAGAAGCCTTCTGTTATTTAATTATTAGGCATTTGTTAAGTATTAGACAACTGTTAGTGATGTTCTCACTGGGAGAAGAGGAGATGTCAGGAAGGATGACTCATAGGTAAAACTATCTGAACCACAGGATGTCAATGAAGTATCTTCTCAAGGGCTTGGTTCTGTGGTCCATAGTGAAGACGTGGGAAACAAAGGAGTTTACCTGCACCCAGGGATTTGCTGAAATCCAATTGGATGCCGAGAATGGCGAATTTGTCAATTGTTTCAACTTGAGTTATTTAGGACTCTCTTTTCTGAGGACTCATTTTCTGAGATTCTGAGGGTTACCTCTCGTCAGGAGAGATCCCCATTGGAGGTCTTCTGATTTATTGCTGATAATACTTTCCAGCTTGAAAACTTATTTACTGCTTAAGTACAAAGGATTCATGCTTATGCTTTTTATTCTATCTTCATAACTCTTTATTGGGTTTCTGAGCTGACACCTTTTACTGGGCTTAATTAGGAAATTGCTATTCTTATCCTTAAGATAGATTAGGGAAATTTCTTTATGGAACACACTTGATATACCATCTCTATTTTCTTTATAATATTCACTACTTTGGTATTTAACTTTGCTTCGAAATACTGAGTAATGGAATATTTGAATTTATAATAATGATAACTAAAGACTAACATTTACTGAATAAAACAATTTAAACATGTTAAAATTGTTAATGAAACCCTTTAACTCACACCGACTGCATTTAATAATTATTTTGAAGTGACAGATGGACTTCAGTGTTCATGATGTTTGGTGTAAGTGATTGTTCCTTTTAAATTCTCCCTTTCAATTAACAGAGGTCCATATGAGCAGTGACGGGGTTATTTAATGATTAGATTAGAAGACCGCGATACTAGAATCCTCGATCCGTCACTAACAGATAGGAAGTTCCCACCAATTTTCTTGATCATTTGAAAGAGGAATTTGGTGGTTATTCCAATGGTGTTGGGATAGCACAGCCTGCAGTAGGAGCAGCTACCATTCAAGCTTCAATGCTGAAGGTACAGGAACATTTGGAAACAAGATTGGTTGATACATTAAAAACATTGGTTTATGTATCTGATGTCATTACAAATGCAATGTTTTCTACAAACTGGCAGAGGAACGGACCGAGGCAGAATATGGAGATGGGGTGAGTACAAAGGACTGGGATGCAGAAGAGTGGGAAGGAGCCAAGGGGAGAAATGGGTGAGTTTGCTCCCCATATATCAATTGTGGTCAACAAGGGCACTGAATGCAAGATTGCAGAGTGTACCCCAGAGCACTAATTTCCTTCCTCCCTGACATAATATATAGCCAGCATTTTAGATTAAGGGATGCCAACTGCCTTATACATGCATTGATTGAAGTAGATCAAAAAGGGGCATATGTAACAAATTGTTATTAACAGAAAGGCTATCTCATGCCTAATTGATACTTGTGGTAATCAATCATTTCTAAACACCTTAGAATTTCATATCTTCCTCTCTCAGTGAAAACAACACAGACTCTAAAGTCTGTTCCCAATTCTGTTTCCCTTAGGTATAATCACAGAGCAGCATAGATTCCTCCTGAGTCTCGCTTCTTCCATAAACATGCTGGGAATGGATCCTCTCTGTAAACTGAACTGTACCTAATCCTGTACCGATGAGTGGTGTCTACTTGAACGTGCCTCTTGAAAATAAAAATTATTTTTATGCTGTGCTATGTGAAAATGTAATTTCCTTGATTGATACTTTGAATACCACACTTCAGCTCATATCTTTGGATCAAGTCCTATTTTCATGGTCTCAATTGTCATTATATGTGGCTCAGCTCCCCTTACTCTAGTTGCACGCCCGCCGAGCATTATACTCTAAACTCACAAGTGCTACACTCATTTCGAGGAAAGAAAGGCTGGCAGTGTACTGAGAAAGTTGGTGCCACTTCATATAATGCTTTGCATCTCTGAAGGACATTCTATGCACATACATCAGAATGCAAATTCAGAAAATACCTTTCCTTTGAAGCTTCAGAACTCGCACAGAGGACATTATGGCGAAATGTAGTATACGTGTGCACATGTTCCATAAAGTCCTTGCTAGACAATTGGAATATTTTGCTGCTATAGCCAGGCCCTTCTTACCAGACCTTTTGAAAACCTTGGAGATTTTTTTCCTCTCAAAGTTGGTTTAGAAGTCAAAGCTGATGACACAGAAGTATTCTAAGTATTTAAGTCATGTGTTGGAAACAGAATTTAAATAGTTTAAACTACTGATCCACTGTTTCAGATATATTCTCAACAGCGTATAAACATATTTTTGTTCCACATTTTTGGATTCTAAAACCACACAAGGAATGGAAAGAATCCTCATCACTTTTGAAAACTATTGACAATTCACTATACATATATTTTATTTAAGCTACTGCCATGTGCTTTGGAAAATGATTCATTGGTACCAATGTGAACTACATAATCCTGATGAATGTTTGTGACAGTTTAACCACTTCAATGCAGTGGATGAACAGTTCATGTCCACTGTATTTCCTTTGTAGTACAGTGGATGTGAAATGTTCGTCTACCAAACTGGCAAAGAACATCCTTCTAATGCACAAAAAGGGCTTACTTTATAAAAACAAAGTCACAACTTGAAGCAAAAGCATCCCTTGTGTACCAAGTTTGTTTTGTTGTTTATTGTGATGCACAGCATGCAAAGTGAACTGACATCATAGTAAACAAAAATGAAAACAAACAGTGCATAACTCTTCCCCAAGCACCGATTTGTATGGGAGAGATACCACTGAAAAGAGAAGAATGTTGTCTTTCCAGTTTTATCCCCATTCTGCCTAGTTTAACCTTCCATATGCCCCCACTGAGGGGGTGAATGTCAACTACGCACCCAGGCAAAAAATATGAATAAATAAGGAAGGGTTGGGGGCTGCAGCCCATCCCCAGGCCATGCCCCTAATCCATAGTAGCCCAGCAGTCGTTCTGCTCCCCCGAGTGACACATTGGGGGGCTTATCACAATCTGCCCCACCAGGGGGGAGGGGACAGACAGCCCACTTGACATCAGAGAAGAATGGTAAAAAAGAAAAAGCGGTGGGGTTGGTTAGCCCAAGCATTGGCATGCCTCCCACTACATATTTGCCTGAGTAGTCTTTGTACACTCCTCAGGGGCATATTGGAGGCTCTAACCTTAATCTGCTTCCCTAGGGTGACAGAAGCCCACTAGACCCATGAAAAAATGGTTAAAAAAGAGGGGTAGCCTGCCAAAGCAATGGTATGTGCCTTTTCTCCAGCAAAGGCCCAGCAGTCTTTCTCCCACCCTAAGGAATAATGGGGGAGTTACTCCTAACCTACCCCCTGCCCATACACCCAGAATGCTATCTGGATCCCGGGGGATTTGTTTTTCTTTAAAAAATGTAAGGTGGTTGCTTGTTTTTTCAAAAAAATAAAAGGGTGAAGGCTTGCATGTCTTGACATCAGGCTGCACCCTCACCCCTAAAACTCCAACTGTCTTTCTGCCCATCAGGGGCCTAGGGCATCCCCAACCCCAAGGAATGCATGAGAAAATATGGACTCTACACTGTAGTTTCGACACATGGGCCAATTTAGAGTAGATAAATCCCTATTTCCTCTCACTTGCTGTCGTGAGCTGCTGTACTATTTGGGCTCTGGGTCAGCCAACAACTGGGAAATAGTGTGAGCACCGGGCATTTCTGAAACCAGGGTGGCATGGGTTGCATAAAACCTGCTGTATTTTCTTAACAAGAATACCCTGAAAAACTCAAACGGTTAAAATCATGCATTTCTCTCACATTTCCGTGGGAGAAGGTTCTGGAATCTGCTGTGTTACACTAAGGCCCTCATTACAACATTGACGATAAATGCCGCTTACTGCTGTGCTGACGGCCGCCAACAAACCATGACCGCGGCGGTATACCGCCACGTTTATTATGACCCACACAGAGAAATCCGCCACTATACAGACACCCACACAAGTCTGCCAGACCAAAGGTCAGTGATAAACTGGCGGTAGCAAAACCCACACTGTTACGCCAACAGAACTACGCCCACAGCATCATGACCACGAATCACAGTGGCGGACATTCAACTGCGGTAAACCATTGGCGGTACAGACCACCGCGCTCAAAATACAAACACACTAACAAAATTACACCACATTGGACAATTCAAACTACACACACCTGACACACATACACACACCACACCCACACACCCAATCCAATATAAAACACACACCCACAATACCCACAACCCCTTACAACGAAAAAAATATTGCCAACTGAGAGAGAGACAAGCCAGGAGCACCCACTGAATCTGAGCCACATAACACCATCACCCATACACCATCCACGCACCTCACAGCACACACCCCAACACATCCCCCCACACACCCTCACACATACCACTCACACTACACCAATGGCACCACAAAGAAACCCCAGGTTCTCAGAGGAGGAGCTAAGGGTCATGGTGGAGGAATTCCGATCGCAGGTGCAGCAGATGTCCATTGCTAGGAAGATGGAGCTATGGCGGAGAGTGGTGGACAGGGTCAACACCATGGGACAGCACCCAAGAACGAGGGATGACATCAGGAAGAGGTGGAGCGACCTACGGGGGAAGGTGAGTTCCGTGGTAGCAAGACACCAGGTAGCTGTACAGAGGACTGGCAGTGGACCCCCCCACCTCCTCCCCCACAACTAACAACATGGGAGGAGCAAGTCTTGGCAATCATGCATCCTGAGGGCCTCGCAGGAGTAGCAGGAGGACTGGACTCTGGTAAGTCAAATCTTTACTACTTTATCCCCCACCCTACCTGCATGCCATCACAAACAACAACCCCTACTCCCACCCCCATCATCCCACCACCTCACATATACCCCACCATCACAACCCACCCATCCCAATACCAAGCTTTGCATGCAACACCAATGCATGGACCCCCATCACAGACCTGCATGGACACCCATCACCACAGCATGCACACTAGTGACAATCACTTAGCCAAACCAAGCACAACTCACACAATCCAAAGCTGCCTTGCTAATAACAACCATAGAGGGAAACATATCCATGCACAAGATGGCACACACAGATACAATAACACTGCATTTACATCCCCACAGGACCCCCACTCAACTTCACCGGAGAGGAGGTGCCAGCTACATCCAGTCCCCCCGAAGAGGCCCACAGTGATGACAGCAGCTCTGCATGCCTGGATCACGATGACCAACCTGGCCCTTCAGGGACCTCTGGACAGTCAGACCCAGCCATAGTCCTAACACACCACAGAGCCTCCCCCCTCAGGAAACACCACCACAGCATCCACCCAGCCGGCCATCCCTCTGTCCCCAGAACACGTCAATCAGCAGTGTGTCCACCACTACAGGGACGCCAGGCCACCCGACAAACCCAGGATGATCAGGGACCTGGGGTCAGTGGCAGTGGGCACACAGTTCAGGGGACAGAGACACAGGACAACAGAGAAGCTGGGAGGACTGCTGTGCGACAGGGGGAGGAAAGGCCCAGGGACCGACTCTCCAAGAGGCACTCACCAACATCCTGGGAGCATACCACCATTCCAGGAGACCATGGCCCAGATACTGTACAAGTTGCAGGAGACCCAGCTGCTGCAGGAAGGAAAGTACCTGGGGATCAGGGAGGACCTGAGGGACATCCACACCACCCTGGTCACCATTGCAGGGGTGCAGGCAGACATAGCCAACACCATGAGGGAGGCAGTGGCACACCAATGGGCCCCTGACACTAGCCAACCTGAAGAACAGCCCTCCACCGGCGCTAGTGGACAGGAGGCCCCGCCACAGGAACAACAGGCCACCAGCACCCCACACCCTGCAGAAGGAGAACCACCCCGCAAACGGTCCCTGCGATCCAGGCAGAAGCCAAAGAACATTGCCAAGACCCCTGCCAGGAAATAGGACTCTCCTGATTGTCACCCTTCTGTCCCACTCTGTCACCCTGTCCACCTTCAACTGTCATTGCTCCACTTCCTATGCCTCCTTGGACAATGCACCTGTGATACAAATAGAATGGACTCTACCCTGGACTTTCCTCCATCAGCAACCCAGCCCATTGCAATACCCCATACACCAATTAGCACATAAATAAACACCGTTTGAACAAATTCAAGTATGGAGTCTGTGAATTCTATGACAAATGTATTTGTTTCACAAACTGTTAGCATTGCAGTTCAAATGTTCTGTAATATTAACATAGGAATGACCTGTAGTGGGCAGCGGTAAACACACCAGGAGCCAGTGTCGGTTCAGAGATCTGAAAATAGAGATGCCAAAGGGTACAGTAAGTGGCCATAGAAATAGGGAAATCAGGCTGCCATGTTCAATGTCAAACACAATACTGCAATGGAAGGTGAAGTTACAGTGTCTTACCTGTGTGTCACTGGAAGTACTGTTGAATAAGTGTACTTCTGTTGTCCACATCTTCTTCCTCTGCCTCCTCTTTGTCACTGTCCACAGGCTCCACCCCTGCGACACGACCATCTCCAGGCTCATACTCCTGCAGAAAAGGCACCTGATGTCTCAAGGCCAGGTTGTGCATCATGCAAATGCAACACCAATGGGCCCCTGACGCTAGCCAACCTGAAGAACAGCCCTCCACCGGCGCTAGTGGACAGGAGGCCCCGCCACAGGAACAACAGGCCACCAGCACCCCACACCCTGCAGAAGGAGAACCACCCCGCAAACGGTCCCTGCGATCCAGGCAGAAGCCAAAGAACATTGCCAAGACCCCTGCCAGGAAATAGGACTCTCCTGATTGTCACCCTTCTGTCCCACTCTGTCACCCTGTCCACCTTCAACTGTCATTGCTCCACTTCCTATGCCTCCTTGGACAATGCACCTGTGATACAAATAGAATGGACTCTACCCTGGACTTTCCTCCATCAGCAACCCAGCCCATTGCAATACCCCATACACCAATTAGCACATAAATAAACACCGTTTGAACAAATTCAAGTATGGAGTCTGTGAATTCTATGACAAATGTATTTGTTTCACAAACTGTTAACATTGCAGTTCAAATGTTCTGTAATATTAACATAGGTATGACCTGTAGTGGGCAGCGGTAAACACACCAGGAGCCAGTGTCGGTTCAGAGATCTGAAAATAGAGATGCCAAAGGGTACAGTAAGTGGCCATAGAAATAGGGAAATCAGGCTGCCATGTTCAATGTCAAACACAATACTGCAATGGAAGGTGAAGTTACAGTGTCTTACCTGTGTGTCACTGGAAGTACTGTTGAATAAGTGTACTTCTGTTGTCCACATCTTCTTCCTCTGCCTCCTCTTTGTCACTGTCCACAGGCTCCACCCCTGCGACACGACCATCTCCAGGCTCATACTCCTGCAGAAAAGGCACCTGATGTCTCAAGGCCAGGTTGTGCATTATGCAAATGCAACGATGATCTGGCACACCTTTTTGGGTGAGTAGTACAGAGATCCACCTGTCAGATGGAGACACCGGAATCTAGCCTTCGGGAGGCCAAAGGTTCTCTCAATGATCCTCCTTGTCCACCCATGTGCCTCATTGTAACGTTCCTCTGCCCTTGTCCTGGCATTTCTCACTGTGGTCAGTAGCCATGAGAGGTTGGGGTAACCAGAGTCACCTGCAAATATTCGAGGGATACCTGTTAGCCACACACTCACCCTTAGGGCCAAACATACCTACATCAACTGGGTGGGGACCATGGGCTCACCTATTAGCCACACCTGGTGCCTCTGGAGTTGAGACATCACATATGGAATGCTGCTATTCCTCAAGATAAAGGCATCATGCACAGAGCCAGGATACTTGGCATTGACATGGGAGATGTACTGGTCCGCCAAACACACCATCTGCACATTCAGAGAGTGAAAGCCTTTCCTATTTCTGAACACTTGTTCATTTCTCCGGGGGGGTGGGAGGGGACAAATGCAATATGTGTACCATCAATGGCACCAATGATGTTGGGAATATGTCCTGGGGCATAAAGGTCAGCCTTCACTGTGGCCAAATCCTCCACCTGGGGGAATACGATGTAGGTGCGCATGTGTTTCAGCAGGACAGACAACACTCTAGTCAGCACGTTTGAGAACATTGGCTGAGACATCCCTGATGTCATGGCCACTGTCACTTTGAAGGAACCACTTGCCAGGGAATGGAGCACTGACAGGACCTGCCCTAGAGGGGGGATACCTGTGGGGTGGCGGATAGCTGAAATCAGGTTTGGCTCCAATTGGGCACACAGTTCTTGGATTGTGGCCCTTAGCAAGTCTGTAGGTCAGGATAATGTGCCTGTCCTCCATTGTTGCCAGGTCCACCAGGGGTCTGTACACGGGGTATGTCTCCATCTCCTATTCATCCTCAGCGGTTGAACTCCAGGGTGAAAAACGGTGAGCAGAGGGTCATATTAACACATCTGTTAAAATTAATGTGCATTTCTTCCTTTACAGGAACAGTATGTGAACTCGAGAGCCAGTTGATGTGCCAATGTCTGCTGTGATGCAGTTAGGTGCCATGGCCTTTGCCCCCCTGAAATGGCAGCTGCCAGACATGTGAGGAGAGAAAAGTGGAAATTAGGTATTTCCGCTGGCGTTGTGCGCCGTTGCAGTCGGCGGTCGACGACCGCCGTGCAACACCGCATTGGTTATCATTGGGCCCTATGTGTTCCAGGAGCCAATGGATATGTACGCCGGCTGTGACGGTACGCACCGCGGCGGACGTGACCGCCATTTTCTATATGTGCACTCACTTGCTACCTGACCTTCAACAGGAGAAGACCTACACTGCAAGTGCTGCTGTGACCTGTGTCTGGAAGCTACAATGGCTTGAGTGTCTGGGGAAAGGGCCCCCACCTTCACTTCGGAGGAGTTGGAGAGACTGGTGGATGGGGTCCTACCCCAGTACACTTTACTCTATGGTCCTCCAGACAAACAGGTGAGTACACTGTGAGCATGATGCGTGGGCTATAAATGTATGGATTGCTGTGTGTGTGAGCCCGATGTAGTGGGTGTCTGAGGGGTCCTGGGCAGAGTGCTGAATGTATGGTGGGGAATGTATGTGCGTAAGGGGATGGGGGGATATGTTGGGCCATGAGTATAACAGTCCGGACGGTATGACTAATACTTTTTATGCTGTTTTTTTTTCTGCAGGTCAGCGCCCATCAGAAAAAGGGTATTTGGCGTGCCATCGCTAAGGAGGTGCGAACCCTGGGGGTCTTTGACAGGCGGAGCACCCACTTCCGCAAACGAGGGAGGACCTGCGCATCAGGGTAAGAAAGACGGTGGAGGCCCTTGCTGTGGCTCGCCTTCCACTGAGGAAGGGGTGTCTGTCGTACCCTGACCCCCCACCTGATGTTCTGCATCCTGGCGGTGGCCTATCCGGAGTTGGATGGGTGCTTGAAGGCATCACAGCAGCCACAAGGGGGTGAGTAAAGATTCAGAATCATGACTTTGCACGCGTTAATGTTTTATCTGGGTGGGCGATGTGGACTGTGGGTGCCACTAGGCCAGGGCGAACATGGCAGGGTGAACATGGCAGGGTATGTTCAATGATGGGCAAGATCGGATGCACTCCAACCCCAATAGTGTTAGTGGGCATCTACTACTGGGCAGGGTCCTGTGGGTTTCAGGTGTGCAGCTAATGGGCATAGGCATTGTTCACCATTGGCTGGTGACTAGCATTGTAACTGGTATTGCATGGCCTAGTGCGTAGGGCTGATCCCTGTGTGTTGTGTATGCCAACGGTAGTGTTGTTGCTGGCATTGACCAAGTGTATCCTCTGTCTCTCCCCCCACTTTTTGTTTTGTCACCCTGTCCTTGTGTGCATTAGCATCATCTGGCGGAGGAGCAGAGGCACAAGCGACGGAGGGAGCTGCATCCCACATGGGCCTGGAGGCCGAATACACCGACGGTGAGGGCACCAGTGGGACGGAGGGCGAGGGGAGCACCAGGACAGAGACAGGAGGGGACGCTACTGACAGCGACTCCTCCTCTGATGGAAGCTCCCTGGTGGTGGCGGACACCTCTGTGCCCACCCCAACAACAGGTACAGCCGCCCCCCTCATACCAGCACCACCCTCCCAGCAGCCCCTTAGCGTGTTTCCCGTGCCCACTCACCCAGGAGGGTGGGCATCTCCTTCGCCCCAGGCACCTCAGGCCCTTCCCCAGTCAGCCCTGATGCCCTCAGTGTGGAGGCTATTTACCTCCTGAGATCGCTCTCTGTTGGGCAGTCAACCATACTGAATGCCATCCAGGGCGTAGCAGGGCATTTGCAACAAACAAATGCATACCTGGAGGGCATTCACTCTGGCGTGGCGGCCCTGGCCTCCTCACTGATGGCAGCCATTGTCCCTGTCTCCAGCCTCCCCCCTCCAACTTCCTCTACCCAGTCCCAATTCCCTCAACCCCAGCCTATCCCTAGCACATCTTCAGACAGGCAATCACCCAAATCAACACACAGGAGTGGTTCAGGCAAACACAAGCACCAAACTTCATCTTATAGGCACTCACACAAGCACCATCCCCATGCAGACACACCAACATCCACTGCCTCCACTGTGTCTCCCTCCTCCTCGTCCACCTCCCTCCCAGTAGAATCTCCACTCACACCTGCATGTACTGCATCCTCATCCACTACCTCCATCACCATCATGCCTATCACTACATGCCCCTCAGTGGTAGTCACCACCCCCACATCCATGCACATGTCCCCTGTATCCTTTCCCACTGTGTCTGTGACCCCTCCTCCCAAAGTACACAAACGCAAGCACACACACACACCCAGCAGCCATCCACCTCACAACAGCATCCAGCCCATGCACCTGCACCCAAACACAGCAGACTGACACCTCCTACAACCACTCCCTCTTCCTCCACTACCAAACCTTCACCCTCTTCCCGCCCCAGTGTCCCTAAGAAACGTTTCTTCGCTAACATTGACCTATTCCCTGCCTCAATCCCCCACACCGTCCTTCACCTCGGGCCAGGGTGGCCAGAACCCAGCCCAGCACCTCAGCCACCCAGTCCATGGCCTCTGTGGTTTCTGCAGCTGAGAGGCCCCAAGGAGGCACCCGTCAGCCCAGCCAGTGTGCCAGCAACACCTGCCAAGGCCAAGAAGGGTCCGCCACCTGGCAAGGGCAAGAAGGGGACCGCAGCCAGCAAGGGGAAAGAGGCAGAACCAGCCAGCAAGGGCAAGTCAAGGACTCCAGCTGGCAGAAGCAAGGAGGCATCACCATATGCCAAGGGCAGGAAAGGGCACAGAACACCAGCCATGGCACTTCAGCCGTCTGAGGCGGCAAGTGAAAGTCTGGAGGCTACAACCACAACTGCCAGCACCGCCACCTGCACCACAGCCAGCACTGCCACCTGCACCGCGGCCAGCACAGCCACCTGCCCCGCCGCCAGCAGCACCACTGCCTGCAGCAGCAGCCCCAGTGGGCAGCCGTCCGAGGCTGCAGGTGAATGCCTGGAGGCTACCACCACCACTGCCTGCACCACCACCTGCACCGCGGCCAGCACCTCCACCTGCACCGCGGCCAGCTCCGCCACCCGCCCCACTGCCAGCAGCACCACTGCCAGCAGCAGCCGCCCCAGTGGGCAGCCATCCGAGGCTGCAGGTGAAGGCCTGGAGACTACCACCACTGCCTGCACCGCCACCTGCAGCGCAACTGGCATACACTGAGCAGCCTTCACCACCGGAGAGCAGTTTGTAGTGGTGACAACATGGGCTGCTGTGCGTCCTAGACCCTGCAACACCTGTTGGTGTGACACCCAGGTGAGAGACTGTGACCTTGCCCCATCCAGGATGAAGCACACTGAACACAATGCCCCCTCCAGAACAAGTGGAAGAAGGCATCCACTCACTGCATCCTTGTAAGGATGAAGCACACTGGGCACAAGGCCCCCTCCAGAACCAGTGGGCAGACCACCCACTTGAGAGACTGTGGCTTTGCACTCCCCAGGACCAAGCAGTGGGCAAACCACCCACAAGAGAGACTGTGGCTTTGCACTCCCCAGGACCAAGTAGTGGGCAAACCACCCACTTGAGAGACTGTGGCTTTGTACTCCCCAGGACCAAGCAGTGGGCATGGAGCACCCTCCAGGCCAGTGGCGTTATACCATCTTCCGGCTGAGGTGCCCCCCCATTCCCCATCACCCTGTGGTGCCTGTGTGTTTTCGACCTGATGCCCCTGCAGTGAGGCTGAGGACTAGAAATTTAATTAAATTAAAGTGTACAGTTACACCATCTGGATACTGAACCTTCAAAAGATGGCAGACATTTGATGTATATATGCTTAAACTAGGGATAGATGTGTAGGGATTCTCAGCACTATGCAGTACTATGTTGCATTTATTCCACAATATTTACATTCTGTGCATTCCTACTCCCTATTATTTCCCTAATATTTGGGATCATACTTTTACATTTATTTTACATTCAAATTAGCTTCTCATAAAGCTTTCAAAATAGCACTGTGGAGGTTTTGTTAGTGTAATGTAAGTGTGCCACTAACTCACAGCAATGAATCAAAATGCTTGACAGTCTCCTCCAGGTTATGATACAAACCTGACATGCATTCTTTCCATGCAACCTGGGAGAGATGGTTTGGTCATAACTTGTCTATTCTTTCTATTTAAGCTAACTTGGTCCATGGCTGTACTTGGCAAAGGGCCAAGGGAATGTACCAAGCTATGATCAGAAAACATTCCTGGTAACAGAACAAGGCATCCACCACATGGGTTGGGACTCTGAGTATCTTCATGGGCCAAATACAAGTACTTGCCAATTGTTATCAATAGGGGAATGTCCATGGTATATTGGTAATTTCTCTCTAAATCAGATAAGAACTCTCTCTATAGTTTATTAAGCTTAACTATTTAAAAGAAACAGCAACACTTCAAAATTATCATTTTGCTGAGGAAAGGTTAGTAGCCCCATTGGCTAACACAGGGTTACCGGCTGGCACCCAGCCTGGCTAACTCCTAAATTGGGCCAACTAACTGGGTAAGTAAGGTATAAAATTAATTGTGGCATTAAATCTGGTCTGATGCCCAGGTCGGATGTAATGTCACAATTAAAGTTCTGCAACTTTTGGAAAGTTGACACTTTGTGCCCCATCCAGTCCAGTGGCCTCACAAAGGCCCTGGCCCACAGAGAGCTTTCTGCCCACATAGGGAGATGTGTGAATGACTTCCAGGCTTAGGAGCAAAGGAAGTTGCTACTTGCTCAAAAGACAAGCTTGAAAGGGGACGCCACCTTTGAAGGGCAAATAGAGATAACATTCCCAAGCAGGCTGCCTTTTATTCATGTAGACAAGTTGAAGACATGGACAGAGAGGGAAATCCAGTGCCAAAGCCGTTTTACCATGGACATAGAGCTCTCAGGTATCCACACCTATAGAATGGGCTACGAGCCTCCTGACGACTGAAGAAGGGTCGCAACATACTGCGAGTGCCTAGAATAGTGCACTTCAATAGCTTAATGCCACATTGTAGAACACACGTCATCAGAAGGGACATAGTAGCCCATTGGTTCGTGACCACATGGTCCCCTCTGGGCACCTTCCTTGGATAAATATGGCACCCATGTTACTCTGCCCCTTAGACGATTGTGGATTTGGAAAAAGGACAGAAGGACTGCCAAATTTCCCTTGAACCTGCATGAAGCGAGGCTGCACCATCAGAATGTCTACAGCTGCTGCATTTTGGCTGTGTATGTGGCTCCGGGAAAAGTTGATTACCAGCTCCAAATCAAATCAGTGAATCCAAGGATCAGTTGGCTTATTCCCTGAAACCAGCTCTAGTGACAAAAAAGTTTAAGAAGACCAAACCGACAAGTTGGTAGCCAAGGCAGACGTCTTTCCGGTACCAGTCGCCGGGCGCCCCAAAAGACAAATCTAAGATAGTCAATATCCAAGACAGCTTCTCTGCCCATAAGGGACACTAGTCCATACTTAAGGATTTCACCCAACCAAGGTCCATGCAAACCAGTTGCCCAGCATCTGCTGGCTATCTACTGCAACATAGAGGAATTCAATTCAAGGCCAAAGTCGCCTCACATCACTCTTCAACCGAGGAACAACCTCTCTGGTCCCCTAGACCTCCATCCTGTCAGGTCAGAGTGGCCAAACTAACTATTTCAAGCTCTTCAAAAATTGAAAAAACGTTTTGTTGACGGATGCTTGTTTGCAGTGGCATTTAAAAGTATTATTATCTTCTAAAATCTGTATCTCCTGAACCCTCTGGTAGATTTTGCTCATCAAGGTCTTTAAAATTTCATAAAAATATACTCTATTGTCATAAATTGGTTTCCCCTTTGTGTTGTGTGACATTTTTATTTTGTTGTTTGGTACTGTTAAATGTTTAACACTAATTTCCTTTCTTAAGCCTTGCTGCTCGAAAATAGGTTTTCCCAGGGTTGAGCTAAAGGTGGTACAAATGAGACTGACTGGACCCAAGACAGTTTTTGTGAGTATATTTCTTGATAGGACCCCACAGCCATATCATATACTCCAACACCCAAATCCTCATAACTATTAAAAGTATTTCCTATAATTTGCTTGAGTTTTGAATCGTGTTCTGAAGCTCTATTAAAATGGCAGATGAGCCTGGTCTGTCACAGGGTGCCAGAAAACCCAGCTCCCCAAAAAAACACCCTTTAAAGGTCAGGACGCCTGAAGAATATCCCCCAGTGGCTAAGGCAAGCTACAAGGAGCAGATGAACCCAAGGACAGGAATATTGGCTATACAGTTCCTGACATACAGTGTGGTTCCATAGGGGGGACCAGGCAGAGAAGAAAGCATTTGGCACTTCGCAATTTCTTGAAGTTTCCCTGGAGTGGCTTAGGGCCAAGGGGTCCATATGAATTTCCACAAAAGGTCTTATTTGGTGAAGGGGTGTGCATGAATTCAACTCCTCAGATTAAGTGTTCTCCCGGGGCCCCCATGACACACAGATCCAAGGAACTGCATCCCCCTGGACCGAAGTAGATTCAGCCAGGCGTGCTGCATGCACCCAGGCATGTGTTTGTGTGAAGCAGGGACAATGGCATCTCATCTCCCTGCCTGCGCTCCTTGCATCTCAGAATAGGAACTGCTCTTGCCAGGTGGGAGAAGAACAAGAGATTTGTCTGGTCCTGTGTGTCGCACAGCAGGTGTCTAGGAGGAGCTGGAAGAGGTAGCGCAGGAGGGGGATCCCTGTGCCACCCCCATCAAGCACCAGTACCTTGGAGCCCAATGGCCATGAGGATGAGGAATACAAGGAGAAAAGTACAGTGTAAGGCTACTTACCAGAAGAAACGTTTCATCTCGCATTCATAGCCTTGGCAAGGAGAGCCTCATAATCCCCCATGAGGTGGTTCAAAATTTGCATACCTGCTCTTTGTAGGGGAAGGGGTACCACAAACACTTTTAAAAAGTCATTTAAGGGGCTGCAGAAGGGTAGCAGCCACCCCAAAAATGTTTAACATTTTCGGGCTTCCTGACCTTTAGATATCCTATGTCTCCCAGGTCATAGGATATCTTACCTTTGGAGCCAATTGGTCGTTTTTCAAGCTATTGCAAAGCCTGCACATTTTTTACATGGAGTTAGGAGGGGTAGATGTACAAAGGGTTATGGCATTCACAAAAACTCTGAATTCGTAAATCAGAGGGTTTGTGAATGCTAACAATATTTTTTCTAAGTACAAAATTCATTTAGAGCTTCAGAAAAGTATTTTAGAATCACTAAATCTGTTTAGATATGGATACCGATTTGGTGTTTGGAAATGGTGTGTTGAAGGCATCCCTTCCAAATACCAAATCTCTATGCTATGTATCAATGTTTTGTGACCAAAATCTGGTCATAAGATATGAATATTTTACCAACACCTCAAAGGAGGTGGTAACCCAATTGCAATCCAGATCCATGCCCACAGGACTACTGCATCCTCCTAAACAAACAAAAAGAATAAACTTTTCCTTTTGAAAGAAAACCAGCTGCATTTATAAAAAAGTTTGTTTAATTAAAAAACAATCACAGACATGGTGGTCTGCTGACTTCAGCTGGCCACCATTCCTGTGACAGCCTTCAACCGTAGTGCATCACAACTTGCTACCTACCGTGTTAATATTCACAAGGTAGGTGGAACAGCAACCCACTGCGATTCGGGATCAGATGAACTCAACTATATGCCCATAGGTCAGTTCGCAAAATGCCTCACTGGTAGAAAAAAATAGTGGTCTCAAATAGCTACCTATAGTTTGAGACCAATATTTAGTTTATCTGGCCTTTAATGCCTAGTATTAATTGGTGTGTGTAATAAAAGTACTTGTCCATTTAAAAAAAAATACCAACCCCAAATAATTTATAGAGTGTTGGTGTTGGGGATGACCAGCAAGCTGGGATTACTAGCCCACACCACTTTCCTTGAGTATTTCTTAAACTGCTCTGTCTCGCTACTCTGAGAGAGTCAAATGCTACAATGGGGTACTTGGTTCCTATTGAAAAGATATTTGTAGACTTATTACTTGTTAAGGAATCATATCCTTCACAACCAATAACCCAATTTCTTACATCCGGGAACAAACTACTTGATGCCACGAGAATGTAAAAATCTTATATAGAAACTATTCTTGGCAGGTTAATGTTATACACAAAATGTTGTTGCAACAGCTATACGTACTTTGGTGAGCGATTGGCATGAGCGAATGTGCATTGAACTTGAACTTTTTCAGAGAATGTTTTGCTAAAGTCATCATGTCCAATTTTTAAAGTTATTAATGCTTTTTATCATGAAATGGTACCCAGTTGAAAGATATACTTTCCACTTAGCAAGAACACCCAAAACTCCAGCAGCCACCTTGAATGTGGTATTCTATAAATAGTGACTATGTCCATGCTCCATGCTTGTTATTCTGGCTGCTCAGAGAGAGAAGTCTTTGAGTAAAAGAACACTCCTGTCCAAGGTAAACTAGTTCTTCTAAGAATACCACAATTTAAGGTATACACAAATGGTGGTTTTGCTATCTATGATGAGGAATGAAAGTAGGTTTTTGAAACTGCTCTTAATGGGCATCTTTTGATATACGCTCAGAGATATTTCAGAATTTCAGTAAGAAATGTATTTTTTTCTGTGTAGCAAGCCTGACTAGCCACTCCAAAATTCTAGTAAGTCAAGTGCAGATTTGTTGTGCCTGAAAGTGTGCATTTTTTAGAGCACTGCTCCCAAGGAGCCTAAGCCCTGTTAGAATACCGAGCCCCTACTGAATTAGTTCCTTAGTTCTGTACCATCCAAATGTCTTCAATTGAAGATTTTTGTAAAACGCTTGCCAATATGTAGAAGGGCCTAAGTGTAGCCTGCCAAAAGACTTCAGCATTAGCCGGCTAGGTGGCCCAGATTCAAGGAAAAATTAATGTTCAGAATCCAACTTCATCCACTATTACTGGTCCTCCAACACCTTGTCCCTCCACTCATGTCTCCATGGTATCAGCCTATGTGCTCACATCTATTCCCCTGCCCCACCCAGAAAATGCAAGCGCTCTTTTTTTGTAATATTTCTTTACTAATTTGTAAAGTAGTAACTTTGCAAGTACAAGCCTCACTCTGTGTAAAGTGATCTATAGTAATATAGACGTGTACAATTGCGAGTTAAGGCATACAAGTAAACTAGATACAGTTAGCAATGTCAGATTCATTACAACTGTAGGAGGACAGTGTAGCCTTAAAGTGCAAGCGCTCTTAACCCGAGTCCAACTCTATTTTCCGTTAAAGCCCCTAGGGTTTCCAGATGCCCAATCTCAAAAAGCCTTCCGCATATTTTACCTGGGAGGTGATGTAGCAAATTGGGTCATTCCTGTAGTCAGTTCTTGTGTCCCATTACTCTTAATTGGAAAGCCTTCAAAATTGAGTTTGAAAAAATGTTTGATAGGTGGTCTGTTACTGGTTCTGCTGATTGACATCTTTTAAAATTGAAGCAAGTAAACAAGGGTTTAGTGTTTTATGTCATTGCCTTTAACTGGTGGCCAAGACTAATTTTCCAGAAGACAAGAGAGTGGCCCTTTACTAGCAACAGCTAAACGATGAGATCAAAGATGTTTTGGTCCAAATTGATCCACAACCTAGCTCCTGTGCAGATTTAATCACCCTCGTGTTACGTCTTGACCACTCTCTGATCAAAAAGGAGCTTGAAAGAAATTTAATTCACAACACCATACTAGACCAAGGGAAAATGTAGAAACCTTTGATCCAGATACTACACTTCCAGTAGCAATGGGAGGAATCCAGCGCCCATGTTTGGCCTGACCTAAGAATTTCCCAATGAACACCTCACTATTAAGAGCATAGGAAACTAAAGAGCCCAAAGGAAAGACAGAAGACTTCTTTGGGCCAGATTAAATAATCTTTTGGACAGATATTAGGAAATAGTTCGTAAAGTGCCATGCCACTTTTATCCATGAATGTTTTGTTACAAATAGTTTCTATTACTGAAGATGTAACTGTAATAACTGATTCTGGAGGTATGGAAAATGTCTTCCATGCTTCATGCTGTGCAAAGCTAAAGATCCCAACAGTCCTGAACGAAAAGCCAGAAGCCGTTAGAGCAGCCAATATAACTATCCTCACCTCAGGCCTAATTACGCATCAGAGCATGTTGATATATGTGTACCGTGTACAAACTGAGCATTGCCAAAGGGAAGACATTTTTATTTGAAGTAATAGACCCCTCCCAATTTAAAATAATCCCTGGAACATCCTGGATATTTCTCCCCATTCCTTGTATAAGTTGGGACAAAAGATCTTTGAATTTCTTCTCCGATTGGTGTAAAGAAACCTGCTTAATGCCCCATTTAGAAAAAAATCAAATTTCCAGTTTAATCCATTTCATTGCTGGCGCTGCACACAAGATATTGCTCTTCCTGAAAGAAACAAAAACTTCAAAGATGTGCTTAGTGAGGTAAGTCCGGAAACCATACCACATCACTGTATATAGGATTGTCAAATTGATATTGTGCCTGGGGTGAAGATCTGTTCACTGACAGAGAAAGAAAACCATTCTCTACAAGACTACCTGGATAAGTAGTTACAAAATTGTTTTGGCGGCATTTCAAGCAAGCCCCTATACCATGCTGCTCCCTGCTGATGATGGGCTAAACCCAGAAACATGTGTACAGGGATAAACAGCACTTGCTGCGCCTACAGAGGTGAAAGACTTTATTACTTTCGGAATGGACTACGAATTCAACTGCATTTACCATGATGCATTGGGGTTGGACTTTGTTGCTGGAGTGTAGGCAGTGTGCTCCCTTTCTTTGTAATTTTTTCTTTGGACGGCTCCCTTGAGCCACGGCTGACGAGCCTTGGGAGGCACCTGTGCGCCATGAGAGGTACATAAACCTGAGAAAACATTTGGCGGCATTTCAAGCAAGCCCCTATACCATGCTGCTCCCTGCTGATGATGGGCTAAACCCAGAAACATGTGTACAGGGATAAACAGCACTTGCTGCACCTACAGAGGTGAAAGACTTTATTACTTTCGGAATGGACTACGAATTCAACTGCATTTACCATGATGCATTGGGGTTGGACTTTGTTGCTGGAGTGTAGGCAGTGTGCTCCCTTTCTTTGTAATTTTTTCTTTGGACGGCTCCCTTGAGCCACGGCTGACGAGCCTTGGGAGGCACCTGTGCGCCATGAGAGGTACATAAACCTGAGAAAACATTTGGCGGCATTTCAAGCAAGCCCCTATACCATGCTGCTCCCTGCTGATGATGGGCTAAACCCAGAAACATGTGTACAGGGATAAACAGCACTTGCTGCGCCTACAGAGGTGAAAGACTTTATTACTTTCGGAATGGACTACGAATTCAACTGCATTTACCATGATGCATTGGGGTTGGACTTTGTTGCTGGAGTGTAGGCAGTGTGCTCCCTTTCTTTGTAATAGTTACAAAATAGGTTTATCCGGCCCTCAAATTCTCTGCCAGCTTCTCCCTTGTTCTTTGTTCTGAAGAGTAATGGTGAGCTTAGAGCATGAATTACTTATAGGGCCCTCACTAATATCACAGTGGAAAATGGCTTTCTTCTCCACTTATTTCTGTTCTTCTTGATCAAGCTGCTGTCTACACAAAATTAGATTTATGCAGAGCATATCACTTTGTCTGCATTTGAGCTGGAGACAAATAGAAAACAGCCTTCCAGACTTCTTATGGGCTGTTCAAATACTGTGTCATGCCATTTGTGCTTTCTAATGCCCCTACAACAGTTCAGTTTTTGTAAATTACCTACTACATTAATTCCTCGATCGATTAGTCATTGTGCACATTGACAATATCCTCATTCACTCCAACTCCCTTGAGGAATATGTGCATTTTGTCAAAATAATTTTTACCACCCTTTGACATCATGGCCTTTTTTATAAACTAAGTGTGAATTCCATACCACCAAAATATAGTATATTTAGGCTTTATTCTCCTCCCCCAATGAATACTAATGGTAGAAAGAAAGATCCAAGCTGCACAAGAATGGCCAAGACTACAGAATATAAAAGAAATAAAAATAATTCTAGGGTTTGATAACTTTTATAGACATTTTATAGATCATTTGTCATTAAAGGTGGCACCTATTACAATGTTTCTCAAAAAGGGAACTAAGCTCCTACAGAATCAGAATACAGTGCAAGCTTTTTAAGAATTAAAAAACGCTTTTACTACAGCTATGGTATTAAGCTATCCTGATACAGCCATGTAATTTATTGTAGAAGCTGATGCTTCAGAGAATGACATGGGAACAATTCTATCTCAATGAGATCAAAATTCATGACAGTTGCATCATGTTACCTATCTATTGAAAAAAATATTCCCTGCTTGATGAGGGTTCAAGGTAGGTTGTTGCAAACCCTCTTAATGGTCAACTTTTGAAAGATTCTCAGACAGATTTCAGAATATCGGCATGAAACTTTATTTTTCTTTGTAACTAGCATGAACTAAAAACTGACATTCTTAGTTTAAAGAAGAGTGTTCACAAGCAGGACTTAATTGATGCAAAGAGTAAACCTTGAGAAATAATAAGGACGGAAGTTTATTTACATTGAAAGCAAGTCTCAAGAAGATATTTATATTTTTGGAACCTTCAGTAGTGGAATCAGCTCATATTTTTTTCACCCCACCGGTTAACTGTTGTATTCCAAGGTCCTTAATCAGCTTAAGCGAGTTCTTCCTAAATTTTAACTCTACACTAACAATCCTCAGTACCTCATTCCAGGTTTCCTTCTCCGCATTACCCTTCTAAATTACCCACCTCTCATCTGGCCAGTACTCTATGAAATTCTGGTAATTCAAGTGCAGAATTGTTACTGCTGGAAGATGGGTATTTTGAGGGTTCTGCTCCAAAAGAGCATAGGCCCTGTAAGTTGTCAAGAAAATGCATAACGGTTTAATGGGGAGTTACCAAATGTTGTGGAGCCAGTTAGAATGTATCCATTAAGCCTTCCATGCCCCACCTGGTCAGTATTAGATGGGGACACACATATCAGATCAGTTAAGATAACTAGAATTAGTGAATGCATTTAGGTGGTTGAGAGAATCTGTCTTACAGGTATTCGGGACCAAGATTGGGTCTCCTCTTATCACACATGGATCTCTTACACAGAAGATGAGCCCCCATATTATAAATGTAGTAGTGGACAAAGAGATCACAAAGGAAGATGAAATATCATTTCTGGTTGCTTACAAAACAAATCAATTAGGAGTGGTCTATCTTTATACAATGCTCCAAGACCAACATAGAATATTGATTAAATGTCTTCCCCTAAGAAGTGTACTAACTATTGAGGAATTACATTCAGAAGTAAACTCCTTAACATTTATATCATTATGCATGATTGCTCCGGAGGTTGATTCTTAATAACATCTAGGAGGGAAGCAGAGATATTGGCCATTGACCATATGGCATTACCTCCTGCTGTGCCTATGTGTGAGGGGGAATGTGAATTTACTAAAATCATTTTTAAAACAAATACAACCCTATGTTGAGCTACCCTAGGTTTGCCATCTTCAAAACTGCAGCTAAAGTCTAAGGCTTTAAGGAACACCAAAATATAAGGTTACAGACAGGAAAAGGAACAGGATAAACAGAAAAAGACTGTTTGGATCTCTACAAAAGCAGGAATCCTGTGAGGCCATTATAATTCAAAGGACCATGAGAAAATAAAAATAAAACTACTAATTGGTAGCCATTCTTCACAGGGCTCTGGGGACAGCAGGCAGTTGAATAAAATAAAATATATCTTCGTCCTCCTGGCCTCCCCTCTGAGGTAAGTATGCTCTACTATAATGCCAGCTCACAAAGGAAGCCCCAAACCCAACAAGCACCTCCCTGATTCTCCCAAAAAGGGCTTGTGCATACCATTTTCCCTTCTGCGCCTGTGCATACCCTCACCCTCTTGTACCTTACTAATCCAGCTTCTCTAATTTCTATAAAATGCAAAACACCTATTCATCTGTTATGGAACAAGCTTTCTATTTGCTGACTTTCCACATGTTTTTACCCATTGCTCAAAGCTTGGCCCAACAAGAGACTTCCAATGGGAAGTAATTAGTGGCTACACAGTCATCATTGCAATAAAAACTTAATTCCCAGCCTGAAGGGCTTTTTGAAAATGTAAGACCATCAGGCCCAGGAAGGCTATTCTTGGCGAGGAAGGAAAATTCTCTTGAATGGTCCTGCCTACCACCCTCAATATCCCTTCCCAGGAAACGTGTGGGAATTACAGGACCAGAACAAGAACCAGTGGTTTTAATAGAGCATCCACCTTTTGAAAAAAGCAATTTGCTGGAAGTTCGCAACCCTAAAGCAGATGTATCTCAAGCTGAAATACCTCTCCCATTGCTGGTCACTTATATCACTCCCTGCGCACTGCTCCAATTTGCTTCTCACCGCTTCTATTAACTGCACAGTGTCTGGACTCAACGCCTGGTATACCAAAATCTAAGAGACAGATTGACTCCATTCCCCCTAAGAAATCATTTACTAGCTTCCCGAAAGACTCAATGTCTACTCCATTAAATTTGAATCACTCTCATTTGTGCATACATAAAAAAAACTGTGGAGCATTTTACCGAAAACAATATCTGTGAGGATTTAAATTTGGGACCCTTGAAGAAGTCACCAAGCTTTGTTATATTTAAATCTGTCCATTTACATGTTGTTTCTTTAGATACACTGGGAGACAGGAAACTACAAAGTGTTTTAGCATTTAAACTGGGTATTCCCTGACTTAAAAAGATCTTCTGTCTTAGTGTTGCAAATTGAGATAACGCTTTATATTTCACTTTTTCCGAGAGTTTGGGGGTTTTCGCACATCTGGATAAATCAGTAATATTCAGAACTTTCGCAATCTGGTGAAGAACTGATTTATCAAAACTGGAAGACTCCACTGACAGATGTTGTAACTGAAGCAGTAAGGACACCAAATAGTTATACTATAATTTGGGAAGTCCCAGCCCAACCTTACTCTTGGCAAATTGTAATACACTCATTTTAACCCGGGTGCATTTCTGGTACCACACAAACCAGAGTAACCTCTGATCCAGTCTAATAAAGAAAGGATTCTCTGGTCCATAAGGCAAGAGAAAAATAAATAGAAACAAATGAAGAATAAACATCTTAATAAGTGCATTTTTCAAATTATTGAGTGTGGGAGTCACTTCCAAATTCCCAGATGGTTGTCTACCTTCTTTAGAGCTGAATTATATTTATCCTGCAAAACCTCTCCCTGTATTTCAGAGACATATATTCCTAAGTATCTCCTTGGGCCCATTTTATAATTCCCTTTCAGAACAGATGGGAAAACGTCTGGGGAGACACTAGAGAGTAAGCATTCTATCATGGCCTTATTTATCTTATAACCTCCCAAAGTCATGAAAACCTTAATAATTTGTATGGCTGTGATCATATTATCCAGTGTGGGTGTCATAAAATGCCACGTCATTAACATATAGCTTAATTACAGGAGCCCTGGAAACAGGCGGGAAAAACTGTCTACTTTGACAGGCCTATGGTTCTATGAAAAGAGTGAAAAGTAGTGGGGAGAGGGTCACCGCTACCAAGTGCTCCGCTCAAACACAGTTTCCCCTGCCTGTGCATTGTTAATAACAAATTGGGCCCTCGTACCCTGGTATAAGATTTAGATTGACCTTGTTATTTGAGGTGATATCTGAAATATGTACATGTTGTACAATAAGTATTTCCAACTCACACAGTCAAGTGCCTTTTTTCTATCCAATAGGAAAATGGCCACCAGGATAGAGTCAGTTGACACCAAATCAATGAAGTCAGCCATAAACTGAATATTTGAAAACAGGCTTTGACCTCTGATAAACTCTTTTTGATCTGGAAAGATCAGAGATGGGAGCACAATATTAATCCAATTGACAAGGATTTTAGGATATAGTTTATCATTGGTATTTAATAAATTGCTCAATAAGAACTCAGATCTGTTGCGGGTTTCCCTTTTTTAGGAATATTAATCAAGAATCCACTGAAGAACGTCTGCAACCTGTACACCTCCAAAAAGACAGTTAAACAGGGTAGACAGAGGTCCTGAGAGAATTGTTGAAAAACCCTTGCAAAACTCCAGGCTCAGACAAACTTCCCCTAGAGCCTTCCCCCTGGCCAGAACCCCTAACTCTGGAATTGGATTTACTAACTTCATGGAGGCTTCAGATGTCAAAGAAGGCACGTCTAGGGCTGCCACAAAAACCTGTATTTGTTGCTCTGTGGCCCCCTCTGCCCCACCTACGTTATCACCCTTGTTCAAGGTAGAATAATATTGGTAAAACAAACTTGCCTGGTTTCCTCATCCTTATAGAGTTGCTGATTTGTGTAGGGATCCTTCACTTGGAAAATCAAATTGCAATTTTTACACTTTTTGGCTAGCCAGGCTAAAAAACAGCCCAAACATGGACCCTCCCTTCAGATCCCTGACGCTGAAAATTCTGTTTATTTACTAACTCCTTTGGAGATAATAATCTCTGATCTTCTCCTTTATTTTCTGTCATCTGTTTCTCATAAGGCTACTGGAACTGTCAGACAGTGCAGCTTGATAAGCTCTATCAGCTTCTTTCTGCAGAGAGCTGATTGTTTCCTTCCCTCCCAAACCATCGACCCCTCTGCCACGGAATCATTTACTAAAAAAAATTATTGTATCTCCATGCTTATCCGAGTCAGACACTCAGGTTCTAGGAGCATGTCCCCATCTATGATCCACCTAGACACATTTGTTTGGAGGAAAACTAAACAGCTGGACACTACAGCTGAGTGGTTTAAAAAGCCACCTAAAGGATTGGATAGGTCTATAGTGGACATGGAGAAGGACACAAAGAGTAGATCCATCCTGGAAGCAGAGTGAAAATGTTTGGAATAGCGAGTAAAGGATTTTAACTTTAACTTGATGTTCTCAGAGAGCTAAACAATCTTTTATGTGTATATTCCAAGCACTTTATTGTAGTTGCGCTTTTGTTCTACTATATGTAAGAATTCTGCATTGTATTTTTGTTTTTCTGACTTTTAAACACTTGTTGTTCTGGTTTATGCATTGTATTCTGATATCATTGTTTAATATATTTATTGTATTTCTGTGATCATGTTTATATATTGTATATTTATTTTGTTGCTTTTATAGTCTTTGACTGAAATCAAGTACTTAAGCTGGAACTGGAAACTGAAAACTGGATTTTAGGCCTGCATTCTTTGATCTCTATATATCACACGAGCCCAGAGTAGAACACGGATATTTAAAAATGTTGTCCGTATACCTATAATGCTGGATGAGTGGGGCATTAGAGGATTCCAGAACCGGGTCAGGTAAAATCCTCCCCCTCAGGATGACCTCTCCAGGTAGAGTACATAAGGGCCATGCCAGTTTCTGAAGATGGCTAGAATCATCACCGATGGGGCTATAATCACAACCAGAATTAATTCTGCGTATCCCCAACTCTACTAGGAGAATGGTCCTATACCCAGCTTGATCCTAAAACTACCTAGTGATATTTTGCCCGTAGATCCTCCCTTACCAAAATGGCAATACTCCTCTCAGTGTTATCCTAGCTGAGGGAAAAATGTGTCCCATGGCTCTAGATGTCTCTATTTCTGTTCTTCCCTTCCCAACTGCCAGTGTGTCTTCCATAGTAAAATGGTGTTAGGCTTAAATTGTTTTAGCTATGCAAACCTGGCTTTCATCTTTGTTAAGACCACTGGTATTATAGCTAACCAATGATAAGTTAGCTATTGACCAAGCATCTCAACGTTTCTGTAGGACCCTTAACACATGTCCTGCTGCACCAGGCATTCGACCCTCATTGGAACCCAATGACCCGAAAAGCTAAGCAAAGATCCAACTTTGGTCATAACCACACTGTATTTGTTATAAAACCCCAGTACCTATACTAAAGGGTCAGGTATTGAGCCACCAGAGAACATTTAAAGCATTTCTCTCTACCGAAACTCTCACACAAAGTCTGTCTGCTGATAAATTAATTCATCTGTAGGTACTAGTACAACCCACTGTTGTTATTCACAATGCATCATCGTTTTATCCTCCTTCCCTGATTACAAATGGAACTCTACATCGACCAAGTTGGATGTCACTGTAGTTAATGTCACTGGACGTATCTCTATTCTCAAGAACTCACCTAAAATAATTGAATACATTGTTAGTAGCAATAACTAGATCTCATCTCAAACTAGATTCCACAGAGAATTCATCTCCAAGAATATGGTGTCTTTAAATTGAAGAACACAATTGTGGGTTAGTACATAGGGTGACCCCTATAATAAAAATTACCACTATATAAATCCATTCCCAAACACTTATCCAAAAGAATAAAATGTATTACTTGTAGGAATGAGTTGATCATTTCTCAAATTGAATTCCAGTGGATCTTCATCCCCTTGATAAGGATACTGGGATTCATAAGTTAAACGCCCCCTAATAATAATTTGGACAACACAAAGCTATATCGATCCCAACGAACAACAAGTTGTGTAAAAAGCTTTATCTTATCAAGATTGATTGAGCACAGTCAAAATCTCAACTCTCAGAAAAATGTATTAAATGAGTGGCTGTCATCTTGAAAAACCAATACGCTCCACACGGAAGTGGACCATGATAGTTTCTTAGGGTAATACACAGGTGTAATGTTGTCAGCCAGTAAAAATTAATTCATATCTAGTTAGTTGTGTATTTGCAAGATGTTGCGTTTGAGCTGTGTTAAATAGGGTATCAACAGAGCAGGGGCCATAAACGTGTAATGTATTTCCTAGGACCAGGCTCTTGCTTTGTTCCACCAAGACGTCTGCTACTGCTCTTAGGTACTTGGTTAGGGCTCACATAATTGGGTCTAAAATTGTTGACATAGGTTCTAAAAATGCCTGTGTTCCTGCATCAAGACTGCTGGGGCACAGCCATCCCTTTCATGCGTGGAAAGAGGAAACGGTTTGGAGTAGTCTGAAAACTCAAATGATGTGGACTCACACAGAGACAGTTTTATCTCCTAGAAATGTGTCTGTTCTATTTGTGACTAGTGAATTGGGTCAGTCACATGTTTATCAATCAATTTCTGCAAGGATTTGAAAATTAGAGAGAAATTCAGAACTCATTGTCTACAATATTCTTCCATAACTAGAAAGGATCATACTGTGTGTGGTGTAGTGTGGAAAGGATGTTGCACTATAGCTTGGATGCAATTGTGTGATATTTTCCTTTCTCCTTTAGAAATCAGGGGGCCCAAATAGAACACCTGATTTCTACAGAACTGTAACTTTTTAAGTGATGCTTTGTGGTCATGTGCAGCAAGGAATTTCAGTAAGTTAATCATTGCCCAGAATAATTGATCTTCGGTATCTGCTGCAATCAGGGGATCATCTAGATGTTAAATCAAAATAACTCCAGTATCCAATGTGTGCTAATCTAGATCTGCCTTTATTATCTGGGAATAAATGGATGGTGCCTCTGTATGCCTTTGAGGAGCACATGTCCAAGAAAATGAATGACTTTGGAAACTGACACTCAACAAATAATGACTGTTGAGATGTAGGGAGAAGGAGAAAAAGGCATTTGTCAAGTCTGTTATAGAAAAATAAGTAGCTGTGGGTGGAATAGTTGTCAAAGCGGTAGTGGGGTTGTGAACTACTGGGAACCTGGGTTTCACAATCTTATTAATATTGCGAAAGTCCTGGACCAGACCCAATCATCATGCTTAGAGTGGGTCTTTATTATGATTGTGCACAAGAAGAATCTGTGAATTACAAACACTCCTCTTTGTTTCTACTAAAACTCCTTCTTATACCAGAGCTGATATAATGGGCTGTAATTCCCAACTGTTCTTCCCTGCAAATAGGATATCGTGAACCCTTGGTAAAACACCATTGTCCCTCAAGGTGACTTTAACAGGTTCTACATTCAATATGCTTCGCACATCAGACTTGCTTAGTGCCCATCCATCTGCAGTGACATACAATTGTATACTAGGCAGTAAACAATCCAAAACATCAGCAACATCATTAGATTGGCCAGTAAACATGTGCAAAATGAGTGAATAAGTTTAACAACATTCAAAGAATACTCTGTCTGGTGTACATTTGATAATTAATCTGATATCTTTGATTTTAATCTTTTTCAATAAATACAGGCCCAATAAAATTATTTTGTTCAGGCACCATAAAACTGTGTTTTTATTTCGTTATAGGACCAATGATGAATGGCATAGGTTGGCTGATAGGGCTGGTAAGAAAATGTTTGATATCCTCCTTGAGAGGGACATATGGGATATGAGACAGGCAGAAATAGAGGAGTTGGTGGCCCCCATGTCTAGGTGGAACTTTGCACACTGTCTATTAACTGTTTCTTCTACATACGGTCCCTTCTGATCTATTGTAATGGCTGCCGCCATCATCAACGTCACACTCCCGGGGCGTCCCTATGGAAAAAAATACTCTTTCTTCTAGGTATTTTAAGCAATCATCTGATGTTGGACTTGTTGATCAAAGTGATTCCAGGTATTAGGGCCTTGTCTGAGTCCTGGATAGGATCGTGATGGGACAGGAACATTCTGGATGTGCAGCAAATTACCTGATGTGTAGGCGGCATTGTCTTTGTTAGGACATTGCTTCTTCCATTGATCTATGGCCCCCACAAATCTGACATCCTTGATTTGTCGGCAGGAATCTTCCCCTGATTGCCCAGGTGCTACCCTCTGTAGTTTGGTGTCTGGCCTCAAAACCTCCTTCCGAAGCCCCTTGGGGCAGTATTAAACTGCTGAGGTTGTTGTAAAATCAGGTTGGTTTTTGTGTCTTTGTGCTGTGCTGCTGAAATTCCACACAATACTGGAGGTAGTTTAAAAAAAAATCTAAAGTCTCAACAGACCAACAAGGAATAACCGCCTGCAGGTGCTACTTTATCGGGATAGTAATCCCTGGCCAAAAGCACTCACTTAAGCTGAGGTGGATCCTGGGTCATTCAGACCCATTTCACTGTGGGCTTTAAAACATTTCCTAACATGTTCATATTAAGCATGGGTAGATTTATCGTTATTCTGGACTGTGTGTGATAATTTAAACTAGTTACTTTATCGATGGGGTATCATTCCAGAAATATAGGTCAACATTTTCTGTGGAGTTCTATTATATCATCAGTCAATGAAGAATCATTATTTCTCTCTGGTTCCTCTTTAGACCATTTCACATTTGCATTGGCCCTGACCTTGGCCCTCAATCCAAACGGTGTGATGATGGAAAACATGGTATCAAGGTCTTTCCAAGTCAAGTTTCCTAGTTTCAAAACTTGTTCCACCTTAATGTATCATGCTTCAGGGACTTCTTGCAGGTTGGGGCGGTCCATGGTGAAAGTATATATACCAAATTTTGTCCAGGGAATATATACATAATTAAATTTGGTCCCCTATTTCCGGGACCTCCCTTTTGGGTAATTAGCTCGAGGTCTGACTGACACAAGTGTGGTCCTTCCTTGATGAAGGGCAAAGTGCAGGGTTTGTGTCTTGATTCCAATTCTGTCCCCCTTCTATTTTTTCTAATGTTTCCAACTCAGCTTGAATACTTTGGCCTTTAACCACCCATTCCGACCCTTTTGAATGAAGTCTTGAATTGTGGAAAAGGCCATTGTTGTATTACTTTGTGTCGCTGTGTCGTATCACCCTTCCAGGGAGCTGCGTTGAAGTATTTCACCCCCATAGGGTGTTTTTGTGTAAAAAAGATAGCCTCAGTCCTCCTGTCGCGTGCCTGTGTGCTGAGGGAGTAGACTACAGCATTCATTTCTGCCTCATTTATAGTCATTGTCGCACTGGTATTTCCAGCCTTAATCATTTCCCATTCATCCATGCCCAATGATTGCTGTTTAATATTCTCTGGCCCCTTCCTGTGGCTTTCGAATCTCCAGAACCCTTATTTTTGTGGTTCCCTTTCTCTTTTTGTATCTCTTGATCATCCTCTGTCCCTACTCCACGTAGAGACACCTTACCATGAGGAGGAGGGTTCCAGTCCATAAACACTTCAATAACATTGTCCATAACCTCCTCTCCCAGTAGTGCCTAAGGTCGAGCCACAAAAGTCTTATTTTTTTCCATAACATTCTCCCGCCAATTTCCTTTCAGCCTCTGCACAAACTTCCCTTCCCTGAACTCCTTCAATTTTTTCCTAATAGTCATACGTGTCACATTTCTTATTTGGGAGTTAATTTTTCCTTTGTCGTTCATACATTCCCATTCATGCAAACAGTCCAACTCAGAAATCCGTA
Organism: Pleurodeles waltl; assembly: GCF_031143425.1. Taxonomy (NCBI): domain Eukaryota; kingdom Metazoa; phylum Chordata; class Amphibia; order Caudata; family Salamandridae; genus Pleurodeles; species Pleurodeles waltl. The sequence continues at coordinate 71,922,391 of NC_090450.1, read as the reverse complement.
ACTTTGTGCCCTTTCACACCGTACAATGTCTTACACATTGCAGTTTTCCTTCAAAGGGAAACTATAAGTGATAATTATTTTTGTCAATGACGCCATTTTTTCAAACACAACCCTGTCAACATTCTCTATTTTGGTCATAATTTCCTTTGCTGGTGATCCATCAGCCAGAATGGGTTATTTATTATCTAGTTGGATAATCTTATTTGACATTTGACCCATGTTGAAGATTTAGGGCCTGATTCACAAAGGGCCTCATTCAGGGCAGACTATCCACAATGAGAATTCTGATTGCGGAGAGTTCTCCCCAAGTGCCAAGACTGCCCTATGACTGCAGGGCCTCCACCACGAGTGCGAGACCCTTTATGGATCAGGCCCATTGTATTTAGGCACACCAAAAATCTTTACAAATCCAGGGAACTTTCAATACAAAACCAAGAAGGCCTAATCCTCCAAATCTGTGGGAGATCCTGGGAGTATATTAATAGTAACAACACCTAAAATTAATGTATTAACTAATATATATCAAATTAGTTTTCAAATTATATTTATTACAATATTAAAGTAAACAATATTGTAAACAACATTTAAAAAAAATATTACATATATAAAAATCAATATTATTACCTTCTATTCATCGATGTTTTTGTATGGACAATAATTTTGACGTTATTCATGCAACTCAATATTTTTCAAAGAAAATTGTTGTTTGCTTGCTTTTCATCGACCCTTGATGCTTTGATTTGCCTTTATATCTGTCTGCCCAACATGTTAAAGTGTCTGAAAATCTTGTGCTTGGATCACCTCTTATGCTTGCTATGCCTCGTGCAGAGGCCGCACTGTTACTAACTACCAAAACCCAGCACCTTTTCATGTCTAGGTTGTGAGTAGCTGCACTATTACTAACCACCAAATTACAACACTATTCCATGTCTAGGTTCTTAAAGTATGAAATATTATTACTGTGCCCACGAGTTACAGTATGGTGTCCCATATTAAATAATGCTTTTCCTCCTTCCCTTTATGAAAAGCCACATAATTATATTTTCCAAACTGATCATCTGACCTCACCTCTTACTGACATACCCTCATCCAACTGTGATCTTTGTCAATGGTTCTTGTCTCAGAAATTATAAGGGAACCCTAATTGCCAGTTATGCAGTTTGTACCACATATGAAATTGTTGAGAGTCAATGTTTACTCCAAGTACACTCTTCCCAAGTAGCTTAATGGGTTGCTCTAACATGTGTCATATTCTAGCCACCCAGAGAGTTGTACCAATCTTCATTGACTCAAAGTACACATTTGTGGTAGCTCATGACTTTGGACTCCTTTGGATGCAGTGTGGTGCAGTGTGAGTTCATCACTTCAGCGGGTCCCAAATAAAAATGGATGTTAAATCAAAAGTTTGCTTGATGCTCTCAACTGCCTCAGAAACTTCCTCTTGTACAGCATTGTTACTGACCATGTATTATGCATGACAGTTAAGATGCTGCTAAAAATGCTGCTTTATTTATAGACCCTTCTGTATATGTGTATGTGTCCCAAAGTGTGGAGCCTCTCTTACCAACCTGTCATGCCCACCTTAAAGGATCTCACTGACTTACAAGATCATGTCCTGGGAAGTGAAAAGAATATATGGGTCCAGTATGAATGCCAACATCCTCCCTATCATCTATGGGGAGATAAACAGTTGCTCCAAAAGCATTACTCCCACATTTTTCTTGCTCGTATGATGGCATTAGGCGACATAGTATGAATTGTACCACTAACACCAATTGGTCTACACCCCACATTCCTTCCATTCCTCAACATCAAATAGTTCCCTATGTAAAGCCTGCAACATTGATAAATCCATCTAGACCACCCAAGCTGTCCTCCCTGCTCCATGGGGTCCCTTGATATGCAGTTCAATTTCATCCATATCCTGCATGTTATTCTAACATTTAGATACTGGTCTTAGTGTGCATGGTATTAGTCTTGGTGGACAAAGGTTTACCCATGTGCCTGAGCATAGACTTAGGCAGATGGGCTACTCTGTCAAAATGTGATGGATATCTTATACACCGTATTGTAAGTGATATTGACTATAATACACCCACAATAGAATGGAACATCCGCAACATATGTGACAGGGTATCCTGCCGGCCAAACTCTAAATCAGGCCCTTTATTTGCATATTTGTTATCCTCTCCAGATCAGGGTTTATAAAAAATAAATCACTTTATTTCTATTGTCCAAGAGCTATGTAAGGGTTTAGGACTTCCACAACATTATCACTGTGTGCATCACTTTGAGTCCTGTAGAAAAGTTGAGAAGACTAATGGACCTCTGAAAAACAATCCCAAGACATGTGAAGAAACTAAGCTTAAATGGTCTGTTGCCTTACCCTTAGCACTCTGGTCAATTCAACCCATTCACAGCCAAAGGAAGGAGCCTGCATAAAATGATAATGGACAAACTGATGGTCCTTCCTACTAGTGTTTCTTTGTCTCCGGCATTACTTACTTTGCATTTATCTGATGAACACTGCAAAGAAAGATTTGCTGCCTCAATATGTTCTGTTCTCATGTTCAGCCTGTGTTGCCCACAGGTCTGATTGAAGCCCGACACGATCTACACCTGGTATATTATATCCACATCAGAATCCACCAGCAGATATCTTCACCTCAACCTAAGTGGCAAGGCTCATACCAAGTCTTTTTCATCACCAACATTGTTGTCAAATGTCAGACTGCCTGCCTGGATCCATACATCAAACTGCAAGTGAATCACAGAACTGAACGATGCTAGACTAGCCTACCAAAGTGCTCCGTGGACGTCATCACAAAGCAACCTCTCGTCCTGCCTGTGGCCACGGTCTTCAGCCCAGGGGTTGGAAGGCTCCCAGCTACCTGATCCCTCATTGGTTCTGACTGACCTGCTTTGCTGCAAGCTTGTTTGGTTGTGTTGGGTAGCAGTTTATGGGTTGGAAAATGCCAGCCACATGGAGCCCACTAGCCACTTGCAGGATAAACTCTTGATCTAAAAAGACAATACTTTCCTGCAGGTTTTAGATCAGTACAAGCAGGACCCAAATCATGCTCCAATGTGCCCAAAGATCACAATAGAGGAGTGCCAATGACCCTGGTTCCTTTTGATTGTGAGAATGGAGATTTACATATGCCACAGTATTTGCATTACCAATTGCAATTTCATTTTTATACCTGCTTCGAGATTACCAATACATTGGGACTGTTGCACACACACACACACATTTTTAATGCACTGCTCTTTTGTTATCCTGTATTTTAGATTGAACATTTTAGCTTAGCTGTCCTAGTAAGCTTAGCCTCGGTGTGGACTTAGGAGAAGGGGAAAGGAGGAGGAAGATATAAGAGAAAAAACACTCTCTTGGGTATGTGGCAGTTCTTGGTATGGTGCTTGTCACACGTCTGGGAAACACAACTTCAAACTGACCTCACTTCTGCACATCCAGGAGCCATACATCCTTCAAAACAAAACAGACAGACAAGGGTTAAACAATTAAGGCACCAGACACATACAGTCACTAAGACTTGAGCCCCATGGTTCAATCCCTCCTTATTAAAGAGATTAACTCACCAGCATCAGTCATATCAGAGGTGTAACGGGTATAGGGTATCCCATCCCCTATTGCGCCATAAAGAATGATCCAAAGATTCCTATTCAGATCAAAAGACAAACCAGGAAGCCCCAACACAAATAATGAGGAAGGAGACTGAATACTTCATCAGAAGGCAAGTAGAGGACAAAGGGGGTCATTCTGACCTCAGCGGTAAAAGGCGCTTACCGCCGGTCAGAATACCGCCATAACACCGCCGCGGTCGCGGTAAACCGCCACGGTCATTCTGACCCGCAACTGGCAAACCGCCAAAAACCCAACATCAACAAAAGTCCGCCACACCAACGGCCAGCGAAAAACTGGCGATGACCAAACCTCCACCGTCACGCCAACAGAAATACGCCCATTCCATTCCGACCCACAAATCCCCGCAGTGGTCTTTCAAACGCGGTATTCCATTGGAGGTACACACCGCCGCGCTCAAAATACACACACCTTTACAAAACACTATCACATTGGACAATTCAAAATACACACACCTGATACACATACACACACCACTCCCACACACCCAATACAATATAAAACACACACCCACATCACCCACAAACCCTTACGACCAGAATTGCGACTGAAGGCCAGAGAGAGACAGCACAGAATAGGGTAGACCATCACACAGAGGCAAATCACTACATCACCCACACAATATCCACGCACAAAACACCACACACCAACACAATCACCACAATCTACAACACATACCCCACCCCACACCTCATCCATGGCACCCCAAAGACACCCCAGGTTCTCTGACGCAGAACTCAGGGTCATGGTGGAGGAAATAGTTCGGGTAGAGCCCCAGCTCTTCGGGACACAGGTGCAGCACACCACCATTGCCAGGAAGATGGAGCTATGGCAAAGAATAGTGGACAGGGTCAACGCTGTGGGACAGCATCCACGAAATCGGGGCGACATCAGGAAGCGGTGGAACGACCTACAGGGGAAGGTGCGTTCCATGGTATCAAGGCACAACATTGCGGTGCAGAAGACTGGCGGCGGACCCTCACCTACTCCCCCAGAATTTACAGCATGGGAGGAGCAAGTCTTGCACATCCTGCATCCTGAGGGCCTCGCAGGAGTAGGCGGAGGAATGGACTCTGGTAAGGCAAATCTTCACTACTTCATTCCCCCCACCCCACCTGCATGCCAAATCATACCCCCACCCTCACCCCTACCCCCATCACACCAACTCCTTGCAAATGGCTCACCATCACAACCCACCCATCCCAACACCCAGCCCTGCATGTGTCCACAAAGCATGGACATCCATCACCAAAGCATGCCCACTGCACATACCCATCTCCCCCACAAGCCACCGTCACAACAGCCCCCACAAGCGAATGCCAGCACTGGGGTCCACGGATACCCACCCATTGCACACTATGGCACACACAGAAGCAATAACCATACTCTTATACCCCTGCAGGACCCGAACGCCACCACACCGCCCAGGAGGGTCCAGAAATGTCCATCCCACCCCCAGAAGAGGCCCCCAGTGATGACAGCAGCTCTGTCTCCCTGGACCCAGATGACCAGCCCGGCCCATCGGGGACCTCGGTACAGTCGGTTCCCCTCACACAGCCACAGGCCACAGCAGACCTACCCCCCTCTGGGAACACCAGCACAGCTCCCACCCAGCGGGCCCATGCCTCTGTCTCCAGGACACGTCAATCAGCGGTGTGTCCACCACTACAGGGCACCCAGGTTGACCCACCACACCAACAACAGCAGGGACCTGGGAGCAGTGGTAGTGGGCAACGGTCCAGGGGACAGAGGCCCAGGGAAACAGGGGAACTGGGAGGGCTGCTGTGCAACAGGGGGGGGACAGGCCCAGGGAACCGACTCTCCACAAGGCCCTCTCCTCCATCATGGGAGCATACCACCGCTCCCAGGAGACGATGGCTACGGTACTGGCCAGGTTCCAGGAGATCCAGGTACTGCAGGAGGAACAGTACATGGGGTTCAGGGAAGAACTCCGAGCCATTAGTTCCGCAATGGGGACCATCGTCGTGGCTCTTACCCAGATTGTCACCACATTGCGGGACCATGTGGCACCATAAAGGGCCCCTGTCACTAGCATGGACCAGGAACAGCCTACCACCTCCGCCGGCGCTAGTGGACAGGAGGCCCCCACACAACAACAGGCCACCAGAACCCCACCTCCTGCAGAGGAAGAACCACCCCGCAAGCGGTACCTGGGATCTAGGAAGAAGACAGAGTAGGATGCCAAGACCTCCGCCAGCAAAGGATACCCGCTGATGTCATCCCACTGTCCCACATTGTCACCCTGTCCAACCTTGAACTGCCCCTGCTCCATCCTTCCACAGGCATATGGACAATGCACCTGTGAGACTGAAAAGCTGGCCTCTGCCATGGACATTACTCCACCATCACCCATCACCCATTTTCAACCATGTCCCTAAATTTAGCACTTTAATAAAATCACTTATTGCCCTAAAAATATCTGGAGTCTGCTTGTATTTTGAACAAATGTATTAGACATAACGGTGCCAAAATGTACAGTTACATTGTGATGACAACATACCACTGTCACACAGCTGTAGTCCATGGGGAAACAAAGCAGAGGTCACGCAGTGGGGCCCACATCTCTGAAAACGGAAGGGAAAGTCACAACTCAGTTAACATAAACTGGGGGGAAACACAGACAGTAGAGAGGCAGGAGACTGTAAGTACATGTAAAATGTCGGTGTTGATTCGTACCTGTGTGCTATTGAAAATACTGTTGTATCACTGTGTCCCTGTTGTCTGTGTCGTCCCCGTCGTCTTCCTCCTCTTCACTCTCCACAGGCTCCACAGCTGCCACAACACCACCATCTGGAACATCCTCCTGCAGGAAAGGCACCTGGAGTCGCAAAGCCAGGTTGTGAAGCATACAGCAGGCCACGATGATATGGCACACCTTCTTCGTTGAGTACATTAGGGATCCACCTGTCATATGCAGGCACCTAAACCTGGCCTTCAGGAGGCCGAAGGTTCTTTCTATAATCCTCCTAGTTCGGCCATGGGCCTCATTGTACCGTTCCTCTGCCCTGGTCCGGGGATTCCTCACTGGGGTCAGTAGCCACGACAGGTTGGGGTAACCAGAGTCACCAATTAGCCACACACGGTGTCTCTGTAGCTGTTCCATCACATAAGGGATGCTGCTATTTCGCATGATGTACGCGTCATGCACTGACTCAGGGAACTTGGCATTTACATGGGAGATGTACTGGTCAGCCAAACAGACCACCTGGACATTCATCGAATGATAACTTTTTCTGTTCCTGTACACCTGCTCACTTTCACTGGGGGGAACCAAAGCCACATGGGTCCCATCAATGGCACCAATGATGTTGGGAATATGTCCAAGGGCATAGAAATCACCCTTCACTGTAGCCAAATCGCCCACCTCAGGGAAAACAATGTAGCTCCGCATGTATTTCATCAGGGCAGACAACACTCTGGACAAAACCTTAGAAAACATAGGCTGAGACATCCCTGATGATATGGCCACTGTTGTTTGGAATGATCCACTTGCCAAAAAATGGAGTACTGACAGCACCAGAGGGGGAATCCCTGTGGGTTGGCGAATGGGTGACATCAGGTCTGGCTCCAGCTGGGCATACATTTCCTGTATAGTGTCTCGGTCAAGTCTGTATGTCAGTATGACATGTCTTTCTTCCATTGTCGACAGGTCCTCCAGCGGTCTGTACACGGGAACATTCCTCCATCTCCTCGCAAGTCCCAGCGGACGGTGCCTAGGAAGGACAACATGAAGCACAGAGTCAAGCAACCCACAGGTACGTAACCACAGCTTGCACAGAACACGATTCGCTATGCATTGAATGGCTTGTATGAGTGGCAATGCAAGGCCTAGGCCTGTGTGACGCAGTAGAAATTAAGCCATGTGGGCCCTTGAAATGGCGGCTGCCTGACCTGTGAAGTGTGACAATGGGATGTGAGGTCAATGCGCTGGCGTGGCACACCGTGGCAGTAGGCGGTCGAAGACCACGGCGCAAAGCAGCATTGGTTAACATTGAACCCTATGGGTCTCAGGAGCCAATGAGGATGTGTGCCGGCGGTCGCGGTACGCACTGCCGCGGTACGCACCGCCGCGGACGTGACCGCCATTTTCTATCTGCTTAATCACTCGAGACCTGATCATCCACAGGAGAGGACCTATAGTGCTGCTGTGACCTCGGTCTGGAAGAGACAATGGCTGCTGCGCCTGGGGAAAGGGCCCCTGCCTTCACTTCTGAGGAATTGGAGAAACTTGTTGATGGGGTCCTCCCCCAGTATGCGCTACTCTACGGTCCTCCAGACCAACAGGTTAGTACACTGGGACCATGCTTTGTGGGCAATGCCTGGGTTGAGTGGGGTGAATGAACGATGGTGCGGAGGGGAGCGTATGAGGCATGCATCAAAGGACAGGTGAGAGCATGTGCCACATGGCCAGGGTGGGGATGGGGGGACACTCACATCGAGCATGCAGAAAATGATGATATTGTATTTTCTCTCCCGGTACGTGTCACATAGGTCAGCGCCCATCAGAAAGTCGACATTTGGCGTTCCATCGCCAAGGACGTCCGGACCCTGGGGGTCCACAACAGATGGGGCACCCACTGCCGCAAGAGGTGGGAGGACATCCGCCGCGGGAGCAGAAAGACCGCGGAGGCTCTGCTGGGGATGGCCTCCCAACGTAGGAGGGGTGCCACGCGTCAATTGACCCCCCTGATGTCTCGGATCCTGGCGGTGGCCTTCCCAGATTTGGATGGGCACGTGAGGACATCACAGCAGACACAAGGGGGTGAGTACACTCTCATTCTGCTGACTATGCGCGCAGTGGAGGTGTCTGGGTGGGGGAGGAGGGCTGTGGGTATCCCTAGGCCAGGGCGATCTCTGTAGGCTAGGCCCCTCCGTAAGGCATGGCCCTGTGCCCCCGCACCCCACCTCTGTAGGGTTCCAAGTACAGCTATCCATGGCCCTGTGTCACCTATGTGTGCAGTTGCCGTCCATAGGCTTGTAGGCCAAGTCCCAATGATTGAGTAGTGTACCCCAAGTGCGCGGTGTAGTGCAGGGGGCTTCTGTGTCTGTCCTCTCCGCCAACTGTGTTGCCAATGCATGCACTCAACATGTCTTTATTTCCCCCCCCCTTTTTTTGTCTGCTCTTCCTGTTCATGTGTGCATTAGCATCATCTGGCGGAGGAGAAGTGGCATTGGAGCACAAGGGAGCTGCATCTCACATGGCCCCGGAGGGCCACAACGGACTCTGATATCACCAGTGAGACGGAGGGCGAGGGGGGCTCCACAACGGGGACACGTGGAGACATCAGCGACACCGACACGTCCTCAGAAGGGAGCTCCCTTGTGGTGGCGGCAACATCCATGCCCACTGCAACAACAGGTACAGCCGCCACCCAGCGCACCAGCTCCGCCCTCCCAGCAGCCCCTCAGCGTTCGCCCCGTGCCCGCTCGCACACCAAGGCGGGCATCTCCTTCGCCCCAGGCACCTCAGGCCCTGCCCCAGTTACCCCTGCTGCCCTCAGTGAGGAGGTCATTGACCTCCTCCGGACGCTCATTGTTGGGCAGTCTACCCTTTTGAATGCCATCCAGGGGGTGGAAAGGGAGGTGCATCGGAGCAATGCATACCTGGAGGGCATTCATTCGGGTCAGGCTGCCCATCAGCGATCGTTCAACGCTCTGGCCTCAGCACTGATGGCAGCCATTGTCCCTGTCTCCTGCCTCCCTCCTCCAACTCCCACCACCCAGTCCCACTCCCCTGTTCCTCTGCCTATCCCAGACACACCTACAGACCAGCCTGCACACACCTCAACACCCAAGGTCAGCTCATCCAAACATAAGCACCACACATCACAGAAGCATTCACACAAGCAACATCCACATGCAGACATGCCAACAGCCACTGCCTCCTCTGTGTCCCCCTCGTCCTCGTCTCCCTCCTCCCTCCCTGTGACGTCCCAACTCACACTTGCATGCACCACTTCATCAGCCACTACATCCATCACCAGCGCACCCACCAGAACACTCCGCACATGTGCAGTCACCACCCCCACTGCCATTTACACGTCCCCTGTGTCCTCTCCCAGTGTGTCTGTCACCCCCTCTTCCAAACCACACAAACGCAGGCAGCCACCCACCCAACAGCCATCCACCTCACGACAGCCTCCGTCACAAGCACCTGCACCCAAAGACAGCACACTTGACTCTCCTACAACCACATCCTCTTCCTCCACTCCCATACCCACTGCACCTACCCTTCCCATTGCTCCTAAAACGTTTTTCCTCTCCAAAATTAACCTCTTTCCATCACCTGACCCACCCCCTCCATCTTGTAAAAGTCCAATCTGCACCTCAGCCACCACAACCCCTGGACCTACAAGGACCATAGTCCAGGGATATTGGAGTCCCCCACCTTCGAGGGGCAGCCACATCGGCCAGCAGCAAAGGGACAGCCAGCCCACCCCTGGGAAAAGATCAAAAAAAGCCAAGGGCCGGCGCGAGAGGACAGAGACGGCAGCCTCCACAGGCACCACCCTGGCACCGTCAGGGAGTGGGGTGCCACCTGGCACATCTCCAAAGGGAGGCAAGGGCCACAGAGGATCAGGCAAGGATGGCAAGGGCAGCACAGCCGACAAGTCCGGCAGCAGGCGAGCTGCCCAGGAGGGCCCCACCAGCCCCATTCCGGGGGTGAAGGAGGACACCCACGGGCACGGGACACCAGCACAGGAGGGCCCAGCAAGCGAGAAGTCGGATGGCGAGTGAACACCATCTATTGGCCGGATCTGGTGCCCTGGAGACACATGTGAAGAACCGCTGAACAGGGCCCCGCCGTCTCAAGAACAGCTGAACAGGGCCCCGCCGTCTCGAGAACCGCTGAACAGGGCCCCGCCGTCTCAAGAACCGCTGAACAGGGCCCTTCAAGACATGCACCGCTGAACAGGGCCCCGCCGTCTCAAGAACCGCTGAACAGGGCCCCGCCGTCTCAAGAACCGCTGAACAGGGCCCCGCCGTGACAATCACCGCTGAACAGGGCCCTTCAAGACAAGCACTGCTGAACGGGGTACCGCCGTCTCAAGAACCGCTGAACAGGGCCCTTCAAGACAAGCACCGCTGAACGGGGCACCGCCGTGACAAGCACCGCTGAACAGGGCCCTTCAAGACATGCACCGCTCCGCTGGGCCCTTCGTCTCAAGCACCGCTCCGCTGGGCCCCTCATCTCAAGCACCGCTCCGCTGGGCCCTTCATCTCAAGCACCGCTCCGCTGGGCACCGCCGTCTCTGCACCGCTCCGCTGGGCCCTTCATCTCAAGCACCGCTCCCCTGGGCCCTTCATCTCAAGCACCGCTCCGCTGGGCCCTTCATCTCAAGCACCGCTCCGCTGGGCCCTTCATCTCAAGCACCGCTCCGCTGGGCACAACCGTCTCTGCACCGCTCCGCTGGGCCCTTCATCTCAAGCACCGCTCCGCTGGGCACTTCATCTCAAGCACCGCTCCGCTGGGCACCGCCGTCTCTGCACCGCTCCACTGGGCACCGCCGTCTCTGCACCGCTCCGCTGGGCCCTTCATCTCAAGCACCGCTCCGCTGGGCCCTTCATCTCAAGCACCGCTCCGCTGGGCACCGCCGTCTCTGCACCGCTCCGCTGGGCCCTTCATCTCAAGCACCGCTCCGCTGGGCACCGCCGTCTCTGCACCGCTCCGCTGGGCTCTTCATCTCAAGCACCGCTCCGCTGGGCCCTTCATCTCAAGCACCGCTCCGCTGGGCACCGCCGTCTCTGCACCGCTCCGCTGGGCCCTTCATCTCAAGCACCGCTCCGCTGGGCCCTTCATCTCAAGCACCGCTCCGCTGGGCCCTCATCTCAAGCACCGCTCTGCTGGGCACCGCCGTCTCTGCACCGCTCCGCTGGGCCCTTCATCTCAAGCACCGCTCCGCTGGGCCCTTCATCTCAAGCACCGCTCCGCTGGGCCCTTCATCTCAAGCACCGCTCCGCTGGGCCCTTCATCTCCAGCACCGCTCCGCTGGGCACCGCCGTCTCCGCACCGCTCCGCTGGGCCCTTCATCTCAAGCACCGCTCCGCTGGGCCCTTCATCTCAAGCACCGCTCCGCTGGGCCCTCATCTCAAGCACCGCTCCGCTGGGCACCGCCGTCTCTGCACCGCTCCGCTGGGCCCTTCATCTCAAGCACCGCTCCGCTGGGCCCTTCATCTCAACCACCGCTCCGCTGGGCCCTTCATCTCAAGCACCGCTCCGCTGGGCCATTCATCTCAAGCACCGCTCTGCTGGGCACCGCCGTCTCTGCACAGCTCCGCTGGGCCCTTCATCTCAAGCACCGCTCCGCTGGGCCCTTCATCTCAAGCACCGCTCCGCTGGGCACCGCCGTCTCTGCACCGCTCCTCTGGGCCCTTCATCTCAAGCACCGCTCCTCTGGGCCCTTCATCTCAAGCACCACTGACACATTGGCAGAAGGGGCAGGCCCGGGTCGGTGTCGGACAGGGCTGCACAATACACTCTGGGCACCAAGAGTCCTCCAGTACCGCTGGAGTCTGTCATCCATTTGAGAGACTGTGGCTTTGCACTCCCCAGGATGGCACAGTGGGCAAGCCACCCACTGTAGAGACTTGAGAGACTGTGGCTTTGCACTCCCCAGGATGGCACAGTGGGCAAGCCACCCACTGTAGAGACTTGAGAGACTGTGGCTTTGCACTCCCCAGGATGGCACAGTGGGCAAGCCACCCACTGTAGAGACTTGAGAGACTGTGGCTTTGCACTCCCCAGGATGGCACAGTGGGCAAGCCACCCACTGTAGTGATTTGAGAGACTGTGGCTTTGCACTCCCCAGGATGGCACAGTGGGCAAGCCACCCACTGTAGAGACTTGAGAGACTGTGGCTTTGCACTCCCCAGGATTAAACAGTGGCCTTGGAGGCCCCTCGTGTATCTGGCGTCGTGGACTCATGTGGCTGAGGTGACCCCCCTTCCCTTCCCCCTGAGGTGCCTGTAGTTTTCCTATCTGATGCCCCTGCAGTGTTCTCTCCAATGGATTCGGGTCTCATATGTGGGCTTTGCCCATGTGTTGAGGACCATAGGCCCACGTACAATGACAGAAAGCCAATTTTGACGGGACAATATACATATGTGTATATAGTTATGGGATGTTCGACTTACTTATTTACTTAGCCTTACAATATATTTGTAATCCAATAACATATTATTTTGTCTTCACATTCTTCCGGGAGGTTTGGGGGGTGTCACTCTGAGTTGTTGCTCTGCATTGGTGTGTAGGTAGTTGGGGGGGGGGGGTCGCGTATGTGTGTGCCCGTAATCTTTTCTCCTCCCCCTCCCCTGTGTCGTAGGTGCAGTACTCACCGTTGTCTTCTGCGCTGGCGTTCGTGCTCCTGGTAGACGAGCAGGTAGACAATTGCTGGTAGGATGTGTAGTTCTGGTTCCATGCTGTCCAGATTCCTCGTGGAGTGTGTATAGGTGAGCGTTTTCCCGTTCGTAGTCTGTTTCCGCCGTGTTTTTATCGGCGGGGCTCCCGCCCCGGAAAAGGTGGCGGATTGGTGAGTTGTGATAGGGTGGGCGGTACATTGTGTGCCGCCTGTCTGTTGGCGGTGACCGCCGCGCTGCTTGTCTGTACCGCCGTGGCGGTCGGAGTGTTAAAGTGGCGGTCTGTGCTGGCGGTTCTCGCCAGGGTCGGAATTCCATTTTTTTGCCCGCCCGCCTGTTTGCGGGTTGGCCGCCGCTTTAACACCGACCGCCAGGGTTGGAATGACCCCCAAAGTCTTGTAACAATAAATCCAGGAAATGTCTCACATCAGATGCAAGATATAATATTTTTACATCACAGATACAAAGGAAGGAAAAAACAAAGGACGACTGTTGGACCTGGCCCTTTTTGCAGAGTTATCCACAAACTTTTTGCCTTCTTTCTCCTATTTTTTCTGACCTGTTTTTGCTTGGCTTTAGGACTCTGGGCACTTTACGACTGCTGACCAGTACTAAAGTGCAAGTGCTCCCTGTCTAAATTGTATTGGTGATTGGTTTATCCATGATTGGCACATTTGATTTACTAGTAAGTCCCTAGTAAGGTGTACTATGAATGCCCAGAGCCTGTAAATCAAATGCTACTAGTGGGCCTGCAGCACTGATTGTGCCCCCCACATGAGTAGCCCTGTAAACATATCTCAGATCTGCCACTGCAGTGTTTGTGTGTGCAGGTTTACACTGCCAGTTCGACCTGGCAAGTGCACAAATCTTCCCTTTTACTACATGTAAGTCACCCCTAAAATAGGTCCAAAGTAGCCCCATTGGCAGGGCACAGTGTATGTAAAAGGTAGGACATGCACTGGTATGTTTTACATGTCCCTATAGTGAAATACTACTGAATTATTTTTTCCCTATTGCAAGGACTATGTCTCCCATAGGATAACATGGGGATTACCTTGAAATATATTTTAGGTGTAGTTTCCCATTGGGAGCAGATAGAGATGTAGAGATTGCCTGTCTGCTGAATACACATCTCGGTCAGGATGACAGTTGGTCTGTTTGTGCGTTCACTCTTGACAGTCACACAAAAGGAGCTGAGGCGTGCCCTGCTTATCCTGATGGCCCTTCACCAGGCTGATGGGTCTTCCTGAGTTAGAGTGGTGGGAGGAGCTGACAATTGCACCTGAATAGGGCTGTACCTGCCCTCACACAAATAAATCTCCATCCCCCTGGAGTGTGTCTAGGGCTAGAGCGGGGAAAGGCATTGTCTTGTGCACAACAAAGACTTCTCTTTGAAGTATGCCTGCTTTATAGACAGAAATGGGTAAAAGTACTGGACCTCTGACACCACATAGAATCCTTCTGGACTGAGGAAATACAGCCAGGAAGAAGAGCTGGATGCTGTAGGGGGGGACTGCCACTCTGCCTGTTGCTTTGTTGTGCTGACCTGTTGCTTGCCGCTTCTGTCCTGGGAGTGAAAGGACTGGACTTGGCTTTCTACATTCTGCTTCTAAAGGTTCTCCAAGGGCTTGGACTGAGCTTGCCTCCTGTTAAGAAGTCTCAGGGACATCAACCTCGACTTCGTCTGCCAGTGCCTGGGCTCATCTGCTGAGAGTCCTAACTTGCCAAGTGGTGCCAACTTCAGACCCTGGGCCTTTGGAAGTACAAGCTGGTGATCTGAAGGAGAAAATCCATGCACCAATGTGACACGCCAGAAGAATCAAGCAGTTCCTGTCTCGTTGCTGAAGAATCGCCTTGGCGCCTGCCCCGCAGCTGGAGAATCAACACAGCGCCTGCCTCGCATTTGCAGAATCGACACAGCTCTTGTTTCACCTTGGCCCCATCAACACTGCACATTTACATTTTCTATGCATCATCCCTGAGCACCAATTTTTCATTAACACCGCACTGCAGTAAGGAACTGAGGCTGCATGTCTGGAAATCAACGCATTGCCTTTCATGTGAAGAAAGAATCAACGCCTCACCTCCCCTGCCAGTAAGAAACCAACACATCATCTCACCTGTGTGGAAAGAATTGATGCATCGCCTCCCCTGCACAGTAAGGAACAGATGAATCGCTTTTCTTTTCCGGTGCCTCACCTCCTCTGTGGGCCGCATTGTCTTTATTTTTGATGCATCCTAGGTACTTTGTGAAAAAGAGATACATCCATTGAGTCCTATGGATTAAAACTTGCTTCAACTTTTAAAAAGAGATATTTTTACTTGTGTATGTTAGATTTTTGTCATTTTGGTTTTGTTTTATTCAGATAAATATTGGCTATTTTTCTAAACTGGTGTGGAGTCCTTTTGTTGTGTTTTCACTGTGTTACTATGTATGTGTGTACAAGTAGTTTACACATTGCCTCAGAGATAAGCCTTACTGCTTGAGCCAAGCTACCAAGTGGGTGAGCAGGGGTTATCTTAACTATGAGCCTCGCTTACCCTGACCAGAGTGAGGGTCTCTACTTGGACATGGTACAAACCACTGCCAACTAGAGACCCCATTTCTAACAATGGCAAATGATGGCAAAGGACGTGCATGGGCTCCAGGTCTAGGCATACCCTTCCCGCATATGGCAACACATTAAAGTATACAAAAAGTGATCCCTGGAATGCCTGAATCAATCTCAGTCACTTGTAATTACTACGAGCTATATCCCAGTACATTGTTATTTTGCATACCATGCCACCTCAGTTTGGACCTAGCCATATGTGACTCATTCTTAACCCTGCTCTAATGGGAACAGTCCAACCCAAACTGCTAGGTCAGGTTCTCCCTGAACCAGAACTGGAACAAGCAACCTTGCGATAGAACAGAGAATGTCCACTTCACCTCCTAAAATAGTACTGTGGTACAGTTCACTGACCTAGAATTTAAGTGGGAAGCAAGGAAAGACAGGAAATGGTTATAAAAACCTGACAATTCCTAGTCAGGTAGCAAGGAAGGACAGCGCATCCAGCGTGAGGCAAGAAACTCCTTCGGGGCCAGTGAGATGATGCAGAAAGAAACCAGCAGATCTACAATCTTTTTCAGGATTGGATAATAGAAACCAAGTGCCATGGAGATTAAAGACGCGCATTAAGTAGGGCACGCCTCCTCCTACATGCCGCTGCCATTGTCAAAGGCGCAAGATCCCACAAGAACTTGTGTTTATCTGGAAATTGGCAAGATGAAGATGGAGGCCTTAACAGAAGGCAGTGCTCCCGATATGAGAAGCCCACAGAAGAAAAAACACCAGAGGACCCACTCCCAATCACTCCACAGTAAGGTACTGATGTCCGTTAATCAAGCCCATTCACCTATATGAAAATGGGAGTGGAGGAGAGAAGCCTAGGGAGTCATTGGGCGTGCGGGGAGCACACAGTGCACAATGCGCAAGTCATGACATTAGCACTGCATGCTCCAACCTACCATGGAGCGGAACTCTGGTCGGTTGATGTGGTGTTTTGCCTTTGCTTTATTTAATGAATGCAAACTATTTTTGTGTTAAAATGTTAGACTTCCATGTGCTATCTTGAGTGTCTGTTTTCTTTCAGATCTGTAAGGAATGGTTCAATGGTTTACACATGCATAAGCACAATATTTCTGAATGTGTCAACGACACCACCCTTGTTACTCTCACTGATTTGACAGTCCCCTTGCCTAATCAAAGACCCTGCCCAGCTGTTTATCTTGGATCTACTGCTCAAGGACTGGTTTGTGAGGTTGGAAACAGTAGAATTTGTTGATGCACGGTGAGTACTAGGTGCACATCAATCGAATGGCCTATCTTGAGCCCTTTTTCTGTCTTTACCCAAGTTGAATTCCAATGAACAGTCTTGTCTACTGTTCTGCCCACCTGTAGTGGCACTACTGATCAAATTGGAACTTACTATGTCTATGGAAAAGTACCTAATGAATACCAGCCCGTGCATTGGTTTGTATCCTGATGTCCTGTATAAGTTGTGCCTGCAATCAGAAGTTTGCCTTCTCAACCTTAGCTTGACAGACAGGTTAGGGAAGTTTCAGAGATTGTATGATTCTCTGCTATGTTTATCCTAAGCCATGCAGTGGGCCTGTTTATCTATGATATTTGAAGGGTTGCCAATGTGTTGGTGGAGGTAGAAATTTTAACTGCAAATGCCCTGGAGTTACATACCACCCTGTTCATGGCTCAACAAGCTGCGATTTTATAAAATATAATTGCTCTTGATTTTGTTCTTGCTGTTATGTGTGACTTTAAATGTGGAACCTATATTCCAAACATTACAGTTGGTATTGACAAATTGATATAATACATTAAGTTTATTTTAATCTTATCTCACTGTTTCCATTGTGCTGTGCCATTGAATTTATTGTTACACTTTCAGTGTATATTTGTGCAATCTGTTCCTTGAAATCCTGCACATTTTTATGGATGGAAAGGGAAGGGACTCCACGTAGGGTATGGCTGCCATGCTGTCTTTGTAGGTCATGTTGCCTTCTTTGGCCATTGGGTGATGCCCATTTTGTGGAATCAGTGTGTTTGCATTTGTCTATCAGAAGGCCATTTTGTCTTTGTTCTCCATACCTCCTTACTTGTTGGCCAATGCAATGTGGTGATCAACCACCATTTTGTTGAGCAACCGGGGTTTCTGACTATTCATAATTGTTTTCCACTGTTAAAAGCAATTTTCTAAGAGCACAGATATTAGAAGCAACCCAAGTCATTTTTGTTTTTTCTTAAACTATATTAATATTTCGTGATGCATTTTTTTGTGCTTGTGGCTTATTGTTGTAATTTGTAGTACTCAATTGTTGTTTTTGATTAATTTACTTACTTTTTGTCTGCCTCCCATGGGAGCCTCAAGGGCTCTGGAGACAAACCAGATAGGTTTTTATTAATTACTTGATTTTTTTGTCTCCCCTTCGTATGGGGGACTCACAGGCCCCAGAGGGACACCAGGTATTTTTATAGTTAAAGATTTGTTTTTTCGTCTGTCTCACTGCCTCCCATGGGCCTCTGAGCCCTGGATAGACACTAATGCCCGCATGACGAGACTTGCGGTCATCAGACCGCCAACATCGCTATGATGGTATTAAAGACCGCCGCATTACAAGTTGTGAGGTTTGGCAGAAGCCAAACCTCCACAACGCCGCTTGGCCCGCTGGTGCGGTCACACCAACGCGAACGGCGGTGAGCATCTCCAAACCGGCGTCAGGCCTCTGCCTGCTGGCCAGATTACAAGGCTTCAGACCGCCAGGCTTTCTGTGGCAGTCATCCCGCCACAAAAACCTGGCAGAAACGCACTCGGCGACAGGAATGATCATTCCTGTCGCCGACACACGCACCCCTACACGTCCACACACATGCACCCACAGACATCCACACTCTTACAAACATGCACGTCACTAACCCACACATTCGCTACATACACCCCATTCACTCAGAGACACACACTCAAACACTCACACTGAAACAAACATTTATGCACTGACACGCACTTAGGCACACCCATGCAAATGTGCACATGAACACCCCCATTCATGAGCACACATGCACACAAACATTCACATTCAATCGCATACATGCACGCATTCACAACCCCTCTCCCCTCTCCGCATACTCGCACACATGCTACACCCTCCCCCGCATACTCGCACTCACGCATTAACACACACAGACACGCACACACAGACCCCACCTGCACCGCAAACACACACCCACAAACACCCCCAACTGTACACATCCATTCACACACCTGCACTCACAAATACGCACCCACATCTGCACACTTGCATACAGACACCCCCACTCTCTTGCACATATACACGCACTCATACACACTCATTTGCATACATACATGCACTCATACACCCCCATTTGCACACATACACGCACTCATACACCCCCCATTCGCAGACATACATGCACACACCACACACTTGCACCCAACACTCCCTCCCCATTCCTCCCCCTTTCGGATGATCACCTTACCTTTTCCGGTGAGCTGGTCATCCGGGAGGGGATGGGTCCTGGCGGTTTAGCCCCGCCAGCACCACCACACCAGCAAGACTCTGCCAAGCCGTATTAAGGCTCGTAATTCAGCGGGCGGAGTCTTGCTGCTGTGGCGGTGCTGGCGATGCACCCGCCACTTCAACTCTGTCGGCCAGGCCAACTGAGTCGGACTTCCGCCCATGAATGGGCAGAAGTCCTACACCAACTCCAAATATGGCGGTCAGCAGACCGCCTGCACTAGCGGTCTGCTGGCTGTGGCAGCTTTGGCTGTCTTTGGAAAAGATCGCCAAAATCATAATGAGGGCCCAACTATTCATTAATTAATTTATTAAATGTTTGCCTGTCTCCCATAGGAGCCCATGGGACTGGAGGGACAATAGATATTTTAATATGTATTTGATTTCATTTTGGTCCTACATTCAGCCTCCCATGGGTCCGCATAGGCCCCAAAGCACAAGAAGTATTTATCTTTTTTATGTTTGCTTACCCCCCCCACTCTTGTCTCCCAGGAGGGCTATATGGGCCCAGGAAGATCATCAGGCAAGGTGTTTTAATGTGTATTTATTCAATTGTGACCTCCCACAGGGGAAGATCACCAGGCATTTTAGTATGTTTCTAATATATATTTATTCAATTTCTGCCCCCTCCATTTCCCACAGGGGCCTCATGAACTCTGGAGGGACACCAACTATATATTAATTAATTTGGTTTTTGCCTGTCCCTAAGACCCACAGGGGTCACTTGAGTCCATGAAATCCACTTGGTATTATTATAATAATTCGATGCCTTATTATAATAATGTTATGATGGTGATTATGGTTATTATTACATGTATTACTCTAGCACGTATTAAAAAGTCTTACTCTCTTCTTTAGTTATTGTCTGTAGGTGCACCAGAAGATATTACTGACTGAGGCCGAGTAAGTCTGGGAGATATTTGTGCTAAGAGCTTCTGCTTGTGCTGCTGTGTTGAAGAAAATTCCCCAAATAAGGAGGTTCCTGACAAAAAATTGGCCATATCGAGAAGAACAAGTCTGTCGTCAGTGCTGTCGAGGATTCAAGTCCTCATCCTTTTTTCAGCAGCATGGTATACCTTCTTCACCCTCCTGTCTGCAGGAAGAAGCTGGAAGGAGCATCACCCCCAGGATCAACAACAGCTCCACCATCATAACCAAAGCAGATGTCTCTCAGTGCTGCAGTGACTGCAGTCATGACTGACAGCAGTGAACTGGAAATCGAATTGTCCCAGCAGCAAACAGAATCTTCATCATCAGAAACTCAACAGGAACCACAGTCTCCTAAACATGATCGTCTGTAGGTAGGAGGATAGCAGGATGTTGAGCTAGCTGCTGAGCAGAATGTTGTTCTGACTGTTCTTCCATTGCACACATCAGCTTCAGGATCTTCTGCTAGGAAAAGAAAGAACACTACCCCATCTACTCCAAGCCCCCTTTCTGATGATCTTGACATAAATTGGTTCCCTTTTGAGACCCATCATGAGAGACAAGGGAAAAGGAAGGTTCCAGAAAGCCTTGGAAATGAGGAAGATGATGAACCAGTGGAGAGTGGCACACAACAATTGCAGATCACCTCTACCCTCTTCTGAGTCATGTACAGTGGTAGCCCATCCTTTAGGGTGGAGGGGCTACATCCCCCCACCTTTTGCCCCTCATGAAGAGTGTCTGTCAGGCTGAACAAAGGCCAGCCTGACAGACACTCTTCATTTTCAGCTCAGACAGCCAGGAGTGAGACATGCGCGATTTACGCAGACTCCTGGCTGCCTGAGCTGAACTTTGCTGGGCTGAGGAGGTCACAGCTCCTACGGGCGTGACCTCCTCGGCTCAGCAAAGATGCCTCGAGGCCCTCCCCTGGGTGACGAGGAAAGCGTCACCCATTGACTTCGACCTGGGCACTTCAGGTTTAAGCCCTGAAGCGCCCAGGGCAAGTGTCAATCAGTGACACTTCGTCACAGAGTGGGGTGGGGTCAGCAGTCTCACTGACCCCATCCCACTCTGTGACGAGGCTGGGACTGCTGCCTTCCCTCATTGGCTGACCTAAGGTCAGCCAATGAGGGAAGGCAGCAGTCCCAACCCTCCTGGGACCTGGAGGCTGAAGGTAAGTGTGTGTGTGTGTGATGTTTTAAATTGAATGTTTGGTGCGCACGTGTGTGTTTGAGTGTTAAGAGTGTTGTTAATGGATGTGCGTGCATGTGTGAAAGAATGAGTGGGATCTTTTAAAATGAATGTTTGGTGCATGCATGCCTGTTTGAATGTTATGAGTGTTAATGGATGTGCGTGCATGCGTGTGTGAAAGAATGAGAGTGTGTGTGTGATGTTTTAAAATGAATGTTTGGTGCGTGCGTGCATGGTTGAATGGCATGAGTGTTGTTAATGGATGTGCGTGCGTGTCTGTGTGTGAACCTAGCTTCACTGAGCACGTTCTTCAGGCATTGGCTCGATAAGAAAGCTGTCCTCCCCAGTTTGGTACTTCTTTACACTTATAAAGCATGAGGAGAACATTGCAGTTTGTTCACAAGAGGCAATGGTAACCCAGGTGGACATTATGGTACCAGAGAGCAACTGGCTTATCTGAAAAATCAACACACAATTGTGGGGGTAGAGCACGTAAAACATATAGCTGACGGTCAGAGAGAAGAAGAATTTGAACCAATAGAAGGAGGTGGTGGTGGTGAAGAATAAGCATATATTGTCATGCGAAGCAGCCCTGTGACTGTCACCCATAGTGTGCACTACACTACTGATGCTAAGATCCAATTGTGGGGCTCATTGACTCATACGCTCTCAGATAAGTAAAAGTGCTGGTGATCACCACATTATTGGTGAGTTCACTTCACCAACAGATCTTCGCGGTATGCTTCATGACTGGTGACATGTCCACACCAATGTAAGCAAACACTACCTAGGTGGACTCAACCGTTAGTAGGGATTTCTTCATATGTATTTCCTGTACATGAGCAAGGATCCAGAGCAATTAAAAATATCTTAGGGTATACCAGCTCAAATATCTTTCTTTGACAGTAAGATGGATCACGCATAATGTCCCATCAAACATCCCTGTAGAAATATTTGTATTACATTATTAACAAGAGTATTTGGGTAGTATTTACTTACCTTGGTGTGGACTGGTCACCAATGATGACCTGTGGATGAAGTGGTCTGTTGCACTCTCCTTTTCTCAAAACTTCTTTCAGCATGTGAGAAGATTTCCTTGACTTTACTAAGGTCTAAAAGGCGTAATAGGGATTTCCTACCTCACACCTGACTACTGTGATCCCCTTTTCTATTATTAGTTATGTAAACCAAGGTGGTGATCTTTTTCTAAAAACATACTGACCCCTCTCTGTCAAGGACTGGATACTGTGAAGGTCTGCCTGGTTTTTCTCTTGAACACCTAAAGAAATGGCAACATCTCCTAATAGCCACACTGCACTTAAGAGTACATGTGCAATGTGTCAATAGGCCCCCTAAAAGGTCCCAGTTAGAAGGAAAATGCTGCAAAGAGCAGAAAATGTATTTGACAGTCGTGTCGCTCATGATTAACAATGAAGATCAATCAATCAATCAATCAAGAAATGTGTAAAGCGCGCTACTCACCCGGAGGGTCTCAAGGCGCTGGGGGAGGGGGAACCGCTACTGCTCGAACAGCCAGGTCTTGAGTTGCTTCCTGAAGGAGAGGTGGTCTTGGGTCAGACGGAGGTGGATGGGGAGGGAGTTCCAAGTCTTGGTTGGCAGGTAGGAGAAGGATCTTCCTCCCATGGTGGCTTTTCTAATGCGTGGCACGGCGGCGAGGGCGTGGCTGGTCGATCGTAGCTGGCGGGTGGGAGTGTAGAAGGTCAGGCGGTTGTTGAGGTACCTGGGGCCCAGGTCGTGGAGGGCCTTGTGTGTGTGGGTGAGGAGACGGAACGTGATTCTCTTGCTGACGGGGAGCCAGTGCAGATCTCTCAGGTGTCCGGAGATGTGGCTGTATCGGGGGATGTCAAGGATGAGGCGTGCGGAGGCGTTCTGGATGCGTTGGAGTCTTTTCTGTAGTTTGCCCTTGGTTCCGGTGTAGAGGGTGTTACCGTAGTCCAGTCGGCTGGTGACGAGTGCCTGGGTGACCGTCTTCCTGGTTTCGGTGGGGATACATCGGAAGATCTTTCGTAGCATGCGTAGGATGTTGAAGCATGATGATGAGACGGCGTTGACTTGTCTGGTCATCGAGAGGGAGGAGTCCAGGATGAAGCCCAGGTTGCGTGCTTGGTCCGTTGGTTTGGGTGCGCTGCCCAGGGCAGGGGGCCACCAGGAGTCGTCCCAGGCAGAGGGTGATGATCCAAGGATGAGGACTTCCGTCTTGTCTGAGTTCAGTTTCAGGCGCCTGTTCATCATCCACTCGGCTACGTCTTTCATCCCTTCGTGCAAGTTGGTTCTGGCGGTGGCTGGGTCGTTGGTGAGGGAGAGGATCAGCTGGGTGTCGTCGGCGTAGGAGATGATGTTGAGGTTGTGTTGGCGTGCGATGGCTGTGAGGGGGCTCATGTAGACGTTGAAGAGGGTGGGGCTGAGTGATGATCCTTGTGGTACGCCGCAGATGACTTCGGTGGCCTCGGATCTGAACGGGGGAGGCGGACTCTCTGGGTTCTTCCGGCGAGGAATGAGATGATCCACTCTAGTGCCTTCTCTTGGATTCCGATGTTGCTGAGGCGCTGCACTAGGGTGCGGTGGCAGACAGTGTCGAACGCTGCGGAGAGGTCCAGGAGGATGAGGGCCGCTGTTTCCCCGTTGTCGAGCAGGGCTCGGATGTCGTCAGTGGCTGCGATGAGGGCGGTCTCGGTGCTGTGGTTGGCTCGGAAGCCGAACTGCGAGTGGTCGAGGGATCCATTAGTCTTGAGGAAGGCGGCTAGCTGTCTGTTGACGGTCTTCTCGATGACTTTGGCCGGAAACGGGAGGAGCGAGATGGGGCGGTAGTTCTTGAGGTCGGTGGGGTCTGCTGATGGTTTCTTCAGGAGGGCGCTGAGTTCGGCATGCTTCCAGCTCTCCGGGAAGGTGGCGGTGTTGAAGGAGCAGTTGATGATGTCCCAGAGATGGGGTGCGATGACGGAGTCGGCCTTGTTGAAGACGTGGTGGGGGCATGGGTCGGTTGGTGATCCGGAATGGATGGTGTTCATCGTATGGATGGTGTCTTCGGTGCTGACCGGGGTCCAGGCGCGGAGGGTGGTGTTGGGGGGCGCCGGTTTGGTGGTTGGGTGCGTGGTCTGTGCGCCGAAGCTGTTGTGTATGTTGGCGATCTTGCGGTGAAAGAACGAGGCGAGTGAGTCGCAGAGGTCTTGTGAGGGAGTGATGTCGTTGTTTCCGGCGCTGGGGTTGGAGAGCTCTTTGACGATGCTGAAGAGTTCCTTGCTGTTGTGTGCGTTGTTGTCTAGTCGTTCTTTGAATGCTGTCTTCTTGGTGGTGTGGATCAGCTGGTGGTGTTTGCGGGAGGCGTGCTTGAGGGCGGTCATGTTGTCTGTAGTCGGGTTTTTTCGCCAGGCTTTCTCGAGGGTGCGGCAGTTCTTCTTGGAGTTCTTGAGGTCGTTGTTGAACCAGGAGGCTTTCTTGCTGTTGGGCCTGATGGGATGGGTTTTCAGAAGTGCGAGGTTGTCAGCGCAGTTGGTGATCCACTGTGTGAGGTTGTTGGCTGCTTGGTTGGGACAAGGCGGCGGAAGGGTTGTGGCTCAGTGATGTGGAGAGCTGGTCGGTGGTGATCTTGTTCCAGCTCCTGCGGGGAGCCTGTTGTGGGTGGTGGTGAGTCGTGGTTCTTCTGAAGCTGAAGTGGACGCAGCTGTGGTCTGTCCAGTGGAGTCCGGTGGAGTGGCTGAAGGAGATGTACTTGCTGGAGGAGAAGACTGTGAAGAAGCGTGTGTCCGGCGTAGTGGGTGGGGGTGTTCACCAGTGGCTTGAGTCCGAGGTTGGCGAGGTTGTCCAGCAGGGTGGTGGTGTTGTTGTCGTTGTTGTTCTCCAGGTGGAAGTTGAGGTCTCCTAGGAGGATGTAGTCAGCGGAGGGGAGGGCGTGTGGGCTGATGAAGTCTGCGATGTCTGCGCTGAATTGTGTGCGGGGTCCTGGGGGTCTGTAGATGAGGGTGCCTCTGAGTGTGGTCTTGGAGTCAGTGTGTATCTGGAAGTGAAGATGTTCGGCGGCTGTGAGGGTGTCGTCGGAGTTGGCCGTGATGCGGATGGTGTTCTTGTGGACGATGGCGATGCCTCCTCCTGTCTGGTTGACGCGGTCCCTCCGGGTGATCTTGTATCCGTCCGGGATGGCGATGGCGATGTCGGGCGCTGAGGAGGCGTTCACCCAGGTTTCTGTGAGGAAGGCGACGTCTGGAGATGTGGTGTCGAGCAGGTTCCAGAGTTCCACGGCATGTCTGTGGATGGAGCGGGTGTTGAGCAGGATGCACTTCAGGTGGTTGCTGCTGGTGCTTGGCTTGACGGGTGCGGTGCGGGTCCGGATGCAGGAGAACTTGCAGGATTGGCAGGCGAAGGGTCCGTGGGTGCGTCTTGGGGCGGCTCGGCAGCACCCGGGGATCCGGCTGGTGTTGAGTGCGAGGAGGGTGGCGGCGTCGTAGGTCCGGCGGGTAGGCTGGCAGCGGCGGGGGCCAGGGGGTCTGGCGCTGGGCGCGGTCCAGGCGCGGATGGGCGCAGACGGGTTTGCCTTTGCCGCGCCAGCGTCGCGCCCGCTGCGCGCGTCCGCTGCGCGGCCTCCATATGAGGGGAAGAGGGATCATGCACAAGTAGCTAAACAAGCACCAAACATTATCTGACTTTAGGAAAGAGGAAGTAGCCAGGCAAAGAATGGAGTAGAACATCCACATGGAATTTAGGCTGCAAGGACTAATTATCAGAGACAAAAATAGTAGCAAGTAGGTGATGAACATTGCGAAACAGAAGGAGAACAAATGCATTGGGGAATTTCCAGCATTTGCTAACGACTTCCTATATATGATCAGACGGGTTTTGACATCACAGGAAAAGAATCAACTTCTTTTTGGATTGTGCACTTCAGGCAGAAAACTCTGGACCATATACCATCTTAGAAAGGGCATTTAAGGTTGATTATGCCCCATCTTTTCTAACACATGCATAAGTCAAACATTCAGTGAAGAAGCCAAAGTTTGACATCCCTTACCTGATGCAGAACTGCTGGTGCCCTTTTCCCTTGAAGTTTCTCAGAGTTTGTGAAGCACCCCTCTGGATAACACCGATGGCAAAAAAGCTGGAGCAGAATAGACCACAATGATTCCCAGACACACACTCAGCACAGCAACAAGCTCACTGTGTGATAGGAGCATTGTCTTTCTTTGAAGACTTAGCGCCTATGGTAAGCTCATGGCGCTGATCTGACACTCACTCATGCTTAGTGGCATGCTTGACCCTTGCAGTTGCTGCTCACTAGCAACAGCTGTTTGCAAGCTCTCCAAAAGCACGTTGTGTAAATGTTTTTGGTTTGAGATTCTGAATCCTGATTATGCATTCATTTTGAAAGTTGTGAGAATGTCTTCCCTTCACAGAGTCTGTGTACACATCCTGGAAAACCCTTAATACTACCTGTCTATCACCATTTGTAAAAGTCAGGCATGGCCTATTAAGACACCCTTCTTGCCTCTATATAACTGTCAACATGTTTCTGCCTCTAACTTTGACACGTTTTAGGTTGTAAACTTTGTTAAGATCATAAACAATCCCCTTTATTTCATCTGAACCCTAACATTGTGTTTTCAGAGGTATAATATGAAATGGGGAATAGTTTAAAAATAAAACCTGATGCCAGGGTCAAAACAAAATGGCAATTACCCCATGTCCTGCTCCTTCTTCCACTGGCCTCCACTTCAGGTACCAAATTGTCAATCTTTATTTTTTTATTTATGTATCTATTTATTATTTTTCAAGTTTGTAAAGTGCTCACTAACGCCACCGGGCATCACCGTGCTGAGTGTAGTTAGCCGAGAAACAGACACAGTGGACAGAGAAAGTGTGAATTAACATTAAAACAAGTTCTATAGATTTATGAATCTGGGTATGACTGACAGTGTTCCTAATAACAAAAAGGGAGCTGATTCCATGTTTTGGTGGTAAGGTAAGGGCCTGACAACCTGCTCTTGTCTTCCTGATTCCAGGCACTCAAAGAAGACCAGCAGTAGAAGATCTCATAGGACGAGATGGAATGTACTTCACAAAACAATTTTGAAGAAATCGGGCTCCAGTCCCAATCAAGATTTACCACCTTCACACAAAACTTTGACAATGGGAGCAATGAAATTGGGCTATTTTATCTTTTAAAAAGTTAGAAAGCTTGCCACGGAATGACTTGAATACAAAAAGATTCCCCTTGCCACAAATTCCGTACAGTGCCAAAAGATCTCTTTAGAGCAATTAGGGGCTGCTAAAATTCTATTGGTATAATAGGGCGAACATGCAGTCTTAATAGTCATTGGGTGAATCGAAATAGATCTTTTTTAGAATCTGCAAAACCAGTTTAGCAGCATATTTCTGCCTTCATGCAGACTTTTTTTTAATAGCTGCAAGCTATCAGAAGTTAGTATACTGTGTTTTAAAATCTTGACAATGACACTCTCATCAACAGCTCATCAACAGTGGTAGAAATCCAATGGCTGAAATTAAGTGTTTTTTCTTCTAAATCAGATACCTGTTTCATGGTATTATTGACTTTGATGATTGACAATTGGTGGCCCCATAATCAGTTATCTAAAGCCAATAGGAACTATCTAAGTTTCTGGTAATTATATACCTCCCAATCGGAGGTTAACAATCCAAAGCATGATAAAATTGACTGCTTGTTGCAGAAACAGTGCTATGTTACCAATGAGAGTGGCAAAGACACCCACATTTTGAATCAAAGGGGCAATAAACAGGTGATAGAAAAAAAGCCCTAATTATAATATCAACCAGTAGCAAAGTTGCTCCTTAAGAAAGAGTAGCAATCATATATATTAAAAATTACTCTTTATAAATAATTGGAAGCCCACCACTAAATTAGTTTAGCCTATCCAAGAGGGTGACTTTTATAGCCATCAGGGATACCAGTCACCAGCACTAGGCCAGAACAGACCCTTAACCATGATTCAGTAATGAAAATCTGTACTATGTTTAAAAGCAGAATTAGGTCTCTTACCACCAATATATTTTTCACAAGGAAGAATGAATTAAGGCATAAGTGACTTCAATCTGCTTTTTGCTGAGAACAAAGACACAAACCTTTGAAAAGAATCCACTTTGACAAAGGGAGCAATTAAATTGGGCTATTTTATCTTTAAAAAAGATAGAAAGCTTGCCACGGAATGACTTGGATACAAAAAGATTCCCCTTGCCACAAAATTCTAAACACTGCACCTGGCCAGAGAGCAGGTATACTTGCCCAAGTCATAGTCCCATTCAAACATCAGAAGCTTTGGTTCATCCAGTGAAATTTTTATCAAAGGCAGAAAGTTATGCTGAACTGGTTTTGGACTGTAAATTGATATGTTTATCGCCATTGTGATTTGGCAATCAACCTGATACTGTTCTTGGAGTTGGTGTATATGTACATTCAGTGAAAGAGAGGATAAAGATGACCCTTGCAACAAAGTGCAAGGCAACATGATAAATGTCGCTCGGGTATAAGGATCGGACCCAATCCAATGCAGGTCCAGAAATTCAAGCCTTCCCAGCACAATGTCACCGTCACCAGTGTGGTAGGCTGCTGAGTGCTCAAGGAATATAAGAGCTGAAGTTTTGTTTTCAGCAAGGAAAAAAAGAAGTAATTCAAAGACAATCCAACTGTGTTAGGTGGACAACTGCATTTCCCCTAGAAGGCTTAAACCCAAATTGGGGGTCTTAGAGTATGCAAATGTATTCTACATACATCCAAAGCTGCCAACATGCCTCCTTTGCAATTATTTTAGTGGCATTTCCTATAAACAGGCCACTAGTTAGATTGTGCCTTTGGGTCATGTCATGATTTTGTAAGGAGGGGCAAGATGGTGGTGTGTTTCAGTGTGATAAAACTTTAGAAAGGCTGGTAGAGGTGGTGTAGAGCCTGTCACTTGCTCTTGTCTTACAGAGGCAACTGGCTGATGTATACTTTATCTAGTTCATCTCTGTCTAAAAGAGCAAGTGCCAGAGAATTGATATTTCTTTATTATAAAATATTGTTCTTGGGATCTGTCTAGTATAAGAAATATGCATGCATACCTCTTAATGGGTAATGGCTTGGTAGCATTTAGTATACAAGAGTTGAGAATTTGCTTCTGAGGTCTGCGTATTACCTGACATCACTGGTTTGAGTCCTGGCATAGCTAATATTGATTTTGTTGCTGCAGAGCGGTGAAAGGAGTTCCATTGAGCTGGGTAATAGAAACACCTATTATTCGCAGTGATCAAACCCTGCAAAACTACATCAGCAAACAGTGAATTAAATGTGTGAACAATTGGGTGACAGTTCTTGGCACAAAACCTGTACATACTACATCTCATGTTACACCTTAAACAAGTGGCTACATAGCCTAAAGAAAAGAGTAAAGTTATACTTGAGGCTATGGAGAACACAGAGAAATAGGATAGCAGAACCTAATAGGAACTACTGCTAATGCCTAAATGGTGATCTGCCTTTGGGTTGAGCAATACATGTCTGAGGCACTTCTGGTAACTATAGAAGCAAAGTTTGCCCTTGTACATGTATAAACTGCACCTAAAGATATAGACTTCTATTCTCAAACTGCATTATGTAGTAGGTTAAGTAGTACTACAATAGTACTATTAAGGTACTAAAAAATACTATTCAGAAGCCTGTGAGTGTAAATCTCCTTCTCCACGTCTCCTATCTGTTCTATGGGATATAATCAAACACATAAGTTTACCACTTAGTAATACATATGGAAAGTACCATGGGGAGTGGTTGGAAAAGGGGCATACTTGCTACTAAATAGGAAGGATTTAAGAAGGAGGAAGGAGGGTGTTTAGGGAGGGGTAGGGAGAAGTTTGGGGAGGGATTTACACCTACCCACAAAAGAGTGCGCCCATTGCTATTCACAAACTGCACTCCTAAAGTTACTACAGCCAAAAAGGGACCCAAAAGTGTAATAAAGTACTCCAGATCAGAACTGACTACTTTTCTTTTGGCAGTAATAAGTTACAGTTGTAATTTTGGCTCCACCTCCTTTTTATTTGGGAGGAGATGTGAGTTTTGAGAAACTTTACTCTCTGATTTTATGAATAGCCAAAAGTACTTACTCAAAAATGTAAGAGTCAATTACATGTACAACCCTGATATTTACAGAACCATTATAGAATTTTTTATTTCAAGATTATTTTCACCAGTCAGTCACCTTTGTATTTCCACTGGAGGAAGGAAGAGGGAAAGAGCAAAATAACATATAACAGTGAGATTAAAAAATAAATAGAGTACAAAAGCTGTATGCTGTTATTAGCAAACATTAATGAGAGGATGAGGATTCTCCCTTGGCTAGTAAATATTACTTAGACCGTATTCTGAAAAAGGAGTAAATCAAAAGCACATAGACATTGCTGGAGATGAGTTGTCATTTATCACTCTTCAGTCCAGAAGTACATGGTGCTTCCTTCTCTTAAATCACCTTCTTTTCTCCAGGGGTAGTCGGGAGAGAGAGACAGTCCTAGGCAGCAATCAGGAGTCCTGAGGCAAATTGTACAACCAATCTTTGAGCTCCTTTTATAGTTTTTATTTCCACATGTTTAATTCCATTTATTCAACTATTTGTTATTGGTGATTGAAAACCTACCTTCTTTTGTTCTTTGCTTAATTCATTTTGACCCTGTCCTCACTTCCTGGGAAAGTTTGATTCAAGCTAAATTCTTCAGGTTTGATATTTATCAACTCATGTTTTAGATAGGTGTCACCTCGCCAAATGTCCAATCACACTATTTCTTGTAATTGTTCGCCATTGCTTTTTCTATGACATACATAAGTTGCCTTCCATTTTGTGATCCAAATTGTTTAGTATTTATATTTCTACATTTTTTTTATCTGTTGTATTGTTTGGATTTGATCACGTGACTCTTCCTGAGCATTGGTTGCTTTGGACCTCTTTCAAAGTAAATTTTTCTTCACCTGCCCCTTTCCCCTTGCATTTCGTTCTATTATGTTTGCAGGATTTTCTTTCAGAATCACTTCCGCCTGTGACATTGATATGTCTAACTCTAGGTTTAGCAGTCTACTCTTGGTGGCTTAATGCCAGGAACCTCTACTTTGAGACAGCTTTAACTGTCTATTCAGACTTTTGTTTTTCCAAAATAAGCACACATTATATACATGCATAGGGGGACTTTTGGCCAGTAGGCTTCATCCATTGGTCCGTTTTACTGTAATTGACATTTTGCTTCTGCCCCCTACAGAATATAGCACAGGAAAAGGGGTCAGCCCACTTTATCCATAGGCTCCTCCTCAGTTTGAGTGACCGCACAAAGCCAGTGCAAATTGTTCAGGTTCCTTTCTCTTCACTTAAAAGTGTGGTTTAACATGTACATTTTATTTTACAAATTTATGTTGTGGGGGAAACTCCCTTCTTTGAATGATCGTTCCCATTGTTTTTTGATTGGCATTGCTGGTTGTTGAACTCTGTCCCCAGGGGCCCTGCAGACTAGTCCCCAGTGTATGTGCTTTGTCCACTAAAACATGGTAATCCACACTTGGTATATTTAACTGTCCAGCAAGGGTATAGTATAAGGTGCAGGGAAATAAATGGCATTGAAAGTTAAATGTGATGTATGGAGTGCACCACATATGCCATCCTATAGGCTGACAAGGTAAAACTTGGCTTCAAGAATGCAAGTGCAGCCTGACTGTGCCGCCTTTCAAACTCACAGGCAATCCTGTCAAAATAAAGGATGAACCCAAGTTTACATGTTAAATAACTCACCCCTTAGAAGGACTTTGCTGCCCACAAAATAGGGTGCCTAGTATTTAAAAGTTGGACATGAACGAATTCTATGTCACCATGTTCCTATAGTGATTAGCACCCAAGGGCTATTTTAACTAGTATCTGATCCCATAAGAAAAACTAAAGTTCAAATAAAATACTATTTTTGCTAACTTTGGTTTGGGATAAGCTACAGAAGTTGTTTGACCTCTGTTTTAAATATCTTAATATTTAATAAAAATCAATTTTGATGGAGAAGTTGGATATATATACAGGAAAACTATGTTTCAAAAGTTAGACGTTGCCTGGCTAGAGCTCCAGCGGGTTAATTAGCATTTGCCTGCCGGGAGCGTCCCCCTATCAGTGCTTCCCCCTTAATGAGGAGTAAAAACTTCCTTCAGAGTAGAAACAATGGCTTAAACCTTTTCACCGCGGTGGGAGGCTTTTGTTTCCTCTCAGCTCAGGAAAGTCAGTTGGGGAGGATTCAGGAATTTCAATAACTTGAAAGGGAGCAGAATGAGGCCTGCTCATTCATAGTTAAGTATGAAGTCAGAATGGGGTACAAAATCTCTTTGATCCAAGGGTATAGCGTAGCAAGCTTGGCACCAGAACCAGTTAGGGATGGTTGAAGAGGGGCCTGGTCTTTTCCCTACAGATGACCCTTGCTGTATTCCCCAAGCCACCTCCAAGAGCAGGAGAGTTCTGCCATGTTGGATTCTACAACACAGAATAGTGCACTGTGGGACAGTTGCATTAAGGCAAATCGGATGTTCTCCTGAATCAGTGGTTCCCCCTCCAGAGGACCAAGCTCGACGAACCTATCCAGATGGAGGAGATTATATTGTCTGTGGTACAAATTGCTAGAAATAAGACTTCGGGCATGGACGGGCTGCCCGTTCGGAACTGCACTACCTATTCAGAACTGATTTCCCAACACTTGCTGCAGGTATTTACAGAGGCTCATTCCGCCGGCCAACTACCAGAATCCATGCATGAGGCATTAATTGTGGTTCTCCCTAAGCCTGGACGAGATCCATTGTATGTGTGCTCCTACCGTCCAGACTGCTCCCTCTAATTAGCACCCTCATACACCCCAACCAGTCAGGTTTCATTTATGGATGCAGCACTTTCCTTAATACCAGGCGATTGCTGAGGTTGCTGCAGAATCCATTACAAGGAGTACATCACAGGGTGTCGGTATCCCTGGACATCGAAAAAGCCTTCAACACCCTTTAGCTGGACCTTTCTGCAATCAAGGCATAAGCACATGGGCTTTGGGCATGGGTTCCTTGGGTGGGTGCAAACACTGTATTAGAGACCGACTGCCAGTGTTAAAATGGGTCAGCTGATATCAGACAGCTTTCCAATCCAGCGGAGTACTCGCCAGGTGTGCTTGCTCCTACCTGTATTTTTCACCTTAGCTATGGAGCTACTGACCTGCCTTCTATGCAAACGTGCACAGGAGTGGGGATTCCCAAGCTCGAT
This sequence comes from Pleurodeles waltl, assembly GCF_031143425.1. NCBI lineage: Eukaryota > Metazoa > Chordata > Amphibia > Caudata > Salamandridae > Pleurodeles > Pleurodeles waltl. The sequence continues at coordinate 71,888,868 of NC_090450.1, read as the reverse complement.
GTTTATCATGTTGTATTGTTGTATGCTGATGATGTTCAGGTCTTCCTGCGCAAGACTGGGATATTGCTCCCTGCGTTGATGAGAATTTTAGACTACTTAAGTCTGCTATCTGGGCTCCAGGTCAATAGGTCCAAATCATGTTTGTTCCCACTCGCTCCGGTATGCAAACTCCACATAGACACAGTACCAGCGTATCATCTCCAATGGTGCCACAACACCTTTAAATATCTAGGCATCCATATATACCACTCAGACGCGGTCCGAACGGAGGGTAACGTGGATCGAGCACTGCACTCAGTCCATGGATCCCTCCCTTTCTGGCGCTCCTTATCCATCTCTCCAGAGGGTCGAGTAATGATTACTAAAATTTTTAATTTTGCCCAGGTTATTGAATATTGTTGCTGCGCTTCCACTGGTAATCCTCAAGGCCTTCTTTCAGGAACCTAATGGTCTCCTCGTAGACTTGATCTGGGGCGTAGGCCGTCGCCGTGTAGCCCAGACTATTGCGCAGCGGCCATTACAGGAAGGTGGATTGGGTACCCCAACTTTGAATTACATTACAGTGCAGCGCAACTTCAATGGTCGATGCATTGGCTGGTGAGGCTCCTGGCCCCGAACAGGCGGAGGTCCAGGACTTTTTGAATGAAACCAGCATCTAAACCTGGCTTGCGGATCGGAATTGTCAGACACGCGGGAACCACGTCAAATGACAATGGTACGAGCATGCTGGCGCAGTTGTGTGCGGGTTGAGGGTTCCTCGATCCCCTACTCACTGTTCATTCTACTGGGGCAGCTCCTTGGCATCAGTAGGCCTGTGGACACGACATGTCACCCTGGCAGAAGGCAGGGATTACTCAAGTGGGTGACCTTGTTCTTGATGAAGCTCTCATGTCCCTCCAAGATATTAGGGTTGAATACGGCATAGGGGCCGGACATTTCTTGACTTCTCATGCTATTCGACAACTTGTGTGGACCACCTAGGGGCAGAAGAGACTGAACCCACCCTATCGCCTGCCTTTCACGCCCTTCTCACATGCAGGAACATACGATTTGTCATATCCACCCTACCAGGTGGAATAATGTACTGGCTCAACCGCTCACAGCTAACTCATGGGCATGGTTACTACTATATGTTAAGGGGATATCAAGGAACCCCGCTTTCAATACACACAATTTAACTACGCCTACCACGCTTATCTGTCTCCACATCGTATCAAATCCATGTTGCCCGAATCAGAGCTGGAGTGTAAGTTCCTAAACTCTGGCTTTTACCATCTGGTATGGGAGTGCCCTCTGTTGCAGGTGACATGGCTAGTGGTCACGACTATCATGGCAGAACTTGCGGGACACACATTATTACCCATTTCTGAATCTTGCCTACTAGGCCTCTGCCCCAAAGCTAAGAGGGCCAAACAACTTCACTGGTTCATAGATCTAGCATTTGCTCTCTTTAAATGACTAATAGCCATGACCTGGAAGGTGGCCTCTGTACCGGATACGCGCCAGTGGTTACAAACAGTCTTGCTGTGGGCGCTGGCTGAAGCTAGTGCAGTACAAAAGCTGTGATCTAGGGGCCTGCTCAGAGCGAGCATGAGGAACTGGGACACTTATATCATTAACATAAAGACCAAGAATGACACCCATCCACCCTGAGGGGACCTCCCAGTTGCTTCACATCAACACTCAATCTTCATATTTAGCCCAAAGCATTTTGTATATATTTAACTTCTAGTCCATACCATGCGCCTTGCCAGTGTTAACGCGTCCGTCTATGTTAATTTTATACACATCAGGACTCGTTTTAGGCCGATGAATCTTTGGACCCAGTGGTGAGACACCGTAAGACGAGACAACTGATCAATACATCAAACCATATGTCAATAATATTGTTAACATATATCACCACAATATATTTCACTTTAGACATTAATAAATCTTCGACGCAACCATGACCTTTCAGTCATGAATAACCACACCTTATTGAAGTTTTGTGAATTTTATTCCCTATTGATTACAATCTAATAGCAAATGTATTAATCTCAAAACCAGGAAGCAAAGAACATTATCACAAAGCGGCGACTATAATAAGTTTTCATCAATGCAAAGATCACAAGTATAAGATAATCATATGAAGATAACAAATCAAAATACATAGAACCTCCTAAAGGTCTTAGTTCAGCATAGCACCATGTCAGTCACGTCAGTTACGTCAGTTAAGATGAACACCTCGTCTAGCCACTGATTAGCATTAGCATGTTGGGCTTCATGCAAAACAATTTTGAACATCAATTTGGAAAACGTCTAACTAAGGTCTCTAATCAAAACACACAGCAGTTGGTACCTAGAAAGGAAAGGCAAAATAAATGAATTTCCATTAGCAACGGTATAATTACCCTCCTCGGAATAGGTCAGCATACAGGGTCAGTCTTCGTCTTCAGGACACCAGTTAAATCGCCGTCAGTCTATTTAAGCTAAGGGCAGGGGACACTTCCCTCATAAGAAAGAAAGTGTAATGGGGCAGTCTATGGGTGAGGATGGTTTTGTCTAAGTCTCAAATCACCAAATAGAGTGACAGAGTTTCTGGATGCAATCGATATCATTCCCTACCTAATGCCCTTTGTTCCCTGTGTCATGAGTTTTTATCCCTTTTTCGAAATACATTCACCCAAAATCCTATTGGTCAGTCACTACACCCCACTATCTGTAACCTATCAATTTATACATTAAGTAATACATTTGTCATTCTATGATATTTCTCGTGCTTCTAATTGGTCCTTATAATTGACGTTTTCGTAGGTAGCACATCCGGGGTTACTTCATTTTCTGTCACACACTTCGGGTCAAGAGTTCTCTTCTCCGCGATTTAATGTCCTTGAAAGTGTCCATGTTTGTTGCGAAGTCCATACATTTTATACTAAAGCTACTAGCATGCGGATGAGAAAATTTAGCATTGTTGCAAATAAGTGAAGAAAAGAACAATTGCTGGTTCGTGGCCTTTTGCAAATCAGCACACTGGAGAAACAGAAAAATACACTTTAATATGAGAGCTACAGAGCCAATTTTCGACTCACGCTAACTTAAGGCTTATGAATTCTAATAAATGCAGTCTTCGTACGTGTTAACATATTCAATTAATCATAATACAAACAATTATTTCTTACAGTCGACATTAGTTTATGCATGTGAAAAATTCTCCACGTTTAAAATACGTTTCAATGAATAATATTATTAATGCAGCATTTATTAAATATAAGCATTTCACATCGAGAATAGGTAATATTTAAACTACGCTCTCTCAGCAGTATGGAGAACCAATGTGATCCCCGACTTGCAGGCCACCCATGGCGATAGTCCCCTCACAGATGCTTCTTGTCCTCTCCCTCCCATCCCTCGGACCTTGATGTGTCGACGTAAAGCTGCCAACTCCCTACAAACCGACGGGGGTAGTGTACCAATCGCCCTTCTAAATACATGCTTGTCTCTTGCTTCCGCAGGTATAGACTATAAGCTGTCATTAGTAAGTTTGTTTATTCGTTTACTCGCTGACTGTCCTTGTGATAATGCACTAGAGTACTACACACGTCTCCTGATGTACATTGTAATCTGTGTGCCTTGCAGAAGTTCCTTATACTGCTGTTGCTTTAAAAAACTAAAATAAAAAGAAATGTCAAAAAAATGTACAAGGCAGCAGCCAAAATAAAAACAGCTCTTAAAGTCTGCTCTTCAGCCACAACCAGCAACATTATTTCTGTTGATGTGTTTTTATTTACAAGCGATAAGGGGTGGGTACCAAACAGCACAAGAGGGGAAGCATCACTCCGGAGGAGAGCTAGAAAACACCTGAGTACTGAATGAAAAGGAAAAAGACGTTCCCTACATGTGAGCAATGGGCGTGTACAACACAGCACATCGTAAAGAGGATATGCTCCAGGGGTGGAAGAAACCCACAAAGAGGAAGGCAAACCATCAAATAAAAAGCAAGCAAATGAGAGTGACAGTAAAGCCAACTAATGGTTGGCAATGGGCAGCTGTAAGACCACCGGAAGTTCACAATAGTTTTTCGTTCAACCGAGGGAACACATATGAAGCATGTTTTTGTGTCGTGCTACTCGTGTTATATTTTCCAATTTACTTCACCCACTCTTATTGCATTTTTGTAATTTGAATCCCTTAATGCTCCATCTTTATGGTGCTAGCAAAAACGGTTAACGACAGACATGCCTGACGGCATTGTCCCCATTTTTTCCACACGTAAGATAGTTTTTATTTTAGAAATACATTTTTATTCGACTCTTTAAAACAGCCTCTCAGCCTGCACGTCTCCTCTGCAGAAGAACCCCATCTTGGATCCATCTTTTCAAGTAAGCTTGCAATTGACCATTTATCTAAAATCACTTGGAAAAGGGCTTGTTTAACTTCAAAAGCATGTCTTTCAAACAGAGTATTGGATGTTTTCCTGTCAAAATAGAACCCACACCATTAAACTGAAAGACATCTATCGGCCATTCACCTGCCATTGTCCCAACAAGGGGGATGAGGGTGAAGCTGGTGCCTTTGTCATCAAGGGCCTTGGATCGCCTTTGATAGCAGATTGATTACACCATCTTGACTCAAAGATTTTATCAAAGACCTCGATTGATAGGTGTCAAGGAAGCAAAATGCCCTGAAAGAAATAGAACATATTTCTCCTAGAAGGCACCTCACAAGCATCCCTTTTTGGACGAGCGTGTGTTAAATCTTCTTGAGACCAATGGCAATATATGTGAGTGAGAGAGCGTATTTGATATTACATATTATAGACTTGAAATGCTTATGTTTAACAATGCTGTATTAATAAAACATTTATTAATAGCGTATTCATAAAATGGAGAATCGTTGACATGTATAAACTAATGTCAACTGTAAGGAATAATCGTTTATAGTTTGCCTAACTGAGCACATTAAAACATATAAAACTGCATTCATTAGAACTCGTATATCTTAAGTTAGCATGAGCAGAAGCTGTGTAGTTCTCATATTAAAAGCGTATTTTTCCTGTTTCTTCAGTGTGCTGACTTGCAAACGACCATGACCCAGCTATTGTTCTTTCTGTATTAGTTTGTAACATCGGGATATTTTCCCAATCGCATGCTAACATCTTTTAGTATAAAATGATTGTGCTTCGAAACATTTGTAGATACTTCCAAGGACAATGAGGCGAGGGAACGAGAACTTTTAACCTGAGACGTGTGCCAAGCTGATGAAGTAACCCCGGATATGCCACCTACGGAAGACCGATTATGAAGACCAATCAGAAGCCAATATTTTATCGAGAGATGACAAATGCATTACTTAATGTATAATTTGATAGGTTAACAATGATGGGGTGTATTGACTGACCAATAGAATTTTGGGGGAATGAATTACTAGAAAGGGATAAAAACCCATGACACAGGAAATAAAGGACATTAGGCTTTAGGTAGGGAATGATATTGATTACATCCCGAAACTCTGTCACACTATTCTGTGATTTGAGACTTAGACAGACCATCCTTGCCCATATTACTGCCCCTTACACTTTTCTCCATATGAGGAGAGTGTCTCTTGCCTCTAACTTAGATAGACTGACGGCGATCTGACCGATGTCCTGAAGACGAAGACTGATCCTGAATGCTGACCTAATCAGAGGAGGGTAATTATATAATTGCTAATGGAAATTCATTTTGCCTTTTCTTTCTAGGTACCAACTGCTGTGTATGTTTTGATAGAGACCTTAGTTAGATGTTTTCCAAATTGGTGTTCAAAATTGTTTTGCATGACGCCCAACATGCCAATGCTAATTAGAGGTTAGACGAGGTAATCACTCCGACTGACAAACTGACGTGACTGACGTGGTGCTATGCTGAACTAGTATCTTAGAAATTCGAAATGTTATAATCCACTTATATCTATCTGATTATTCATGTTACTGATCTTTGCATTATCGAAAGCTTATTGTGGTTGCCATCTTATAATTGTGCTTACCTGTTTATTGACATTGAGATTAATGCCTTTGCTACTAGATTGTAATCAATAGGGAATAAAACTCATTAACTCCATTAAGGTGTGGTTATTCATGACTGAAAGGTCATGGTTGCGCCGAACGTTTATTAATGTCTAATTTGATGTTAAACGTTGACAATGTTATTGACCTATTGATTGATATTTTGATTAGTTATCTCGTCCTACGGTGTCTCACCACTGGGCCCAAAGATTCATTGGCCTAAAACGAGTCCTGATGTGTATAAATTAACATAGACGGACGCGTTAACAGTTCTGGTAGCAGAGGACGCTTTGGCGCTTGGGGGCCCTAGGACGGAGTTTTCACTGTTCAATTGTTTTCTTGTGATAATGCAATTTGGAAAGATGATGAGTTGCTAGATCTGCCATGGGCTTTCCTGGGATCTCGGAGCCTGCCTAAATGAGTTGGGAATGTTCTCGGCGCCATAGTATGTGTGGTTAGGGTTTTGCGCTTATTAAACCTTATGCATTTTGCAGGTGATTGTGAATATTTGAGTGTGATTAGGCCAAATTAAGTGTTGTTTAGAAGGAGTGGGCGTACTCCACAGCATGAGAGTAGGGAAGTCGGCGAACTTCATGTGAATGTAGCGCTTGTTGCTCAAAATTATCCACGTGGTTGGTTGTTGTATACGGGCCTATTGAGGTCTAAGACTCCGGAGTATGATGTTAAAAAAGGTTTATGTTGTAATCTGTGCGGTTTAGTAGGTCAATCGGGCGTGGTTGACAGATCGAGTTTCGAGTTATGATGCATGCGTGTAACCTTCGATGGAGATTTGACAAGTTCTAAAGTGCACTAGAAGGAGTCATTGACAAGTCGAGAGCAGGATTTGCAGGTCGAATTCTGCTTGCGTATGAGGGAACTGAGAAGGAGAGAGTAGCGGCCGAGGCTTCAAGTGAAATCTCTGTAAAGTTCTGAAACGAATGTGTTACCCTTCCTGTAGTAAACCGGCAGATTTGTGTTGTCATTCAAGTGCTAGCAATAATTTGCATTAGTTTGTATGAGTTGTAAGGAGTTAGTGAAGTGTGGACAAGCCGCAAGACTTTGTCAGCTGCAGTGTGTGAGTGTGACGTCAGTGGTGCCGCGCTGGGATAGGTCAGATGTCAAGAGGGGTCGCGCACGGATTGGCTGCCGTCCGTGAGAGACAATAGGTTGAGCAAAGGGTAGGTGAAGAGTGTCCTGGGAACTAAGCCGTTTTCTGAGTAAATATAAAATAAAATGAATTTTGTTAAGGCATTTAAAAGCGCATTAAAAGGAGATGTGTATATCGTTGCGACTGATGGGGAACCTACACCACCTGAGGGTACGCCAGCTTACACGGTTATGGAAGAAAAGGGTGTTGCACCGTGTTTATGGATAAAACAATGGCGTAAACTGACAGAGAAAGAAGGGTGTCTAGCGTTTCCTGAACATGGAACGTTTAATCAAAAGGTGTTAGAAAATCTGAGGTGGATGTTAAGTACGCAGCAACCACCTCCTCGACCAGCACAGTATGAGGCTTTGGCAATTTGGGACCTGATGGCTCTTAAACATAGACAAGAAAGATTTCAAAGGAGACTGACAAGAGCTGAAAAATCCTATGCAGAGGCTAGATGGGATAATGAGAACAAAGTGTGGAGACGAGGAATAATGGATGGGTTGAAGCTGTTTCCGGCAATAACCCAGGGAGAGGAAACACAGGGAAAGAAAGCTTCTCACAAAACTGACAAAGAACCAGTCAAACACAAAGAAAATAAAAGATCTTGGGAAGAAGAGGACGATTCAGATGATGAGGCGTTTATGGATAGGCTGTTACATGATCGTCCGCCACCTTACGCGGTGAACGACAATGCTCCAAGTACTAGCTTGGATCCTGGGAACCAGACGAAAGAGAAGGGTGTTACTGATACAGTGCAGAATAGCGATACAGCTTTGATACAGAATGGTGTCAGTGTACCCACTGCTCCAGACCCGCCGATACAGTTACAGCCTCCACCACAGATAAAAAGAATTTATCCTGATGTTCCAGTGCTTGAGACTACTACGAACTTGGTGGTGCAGCCAGACCCGATATATACAAAGCCAAGGTTAGTGCAGATTGAATCAACTCCGCAGTTAGTGTCACAACCGCCGAAACTGATACCTGGGTATAACCCAGTAGCGGGTCCTTTAAAAGAACCTGCACCAGGATTATTGAATCAGACCTATGGTGTTGAAGCTCCAAGAAGCTTGGGAGCAGGCCAGACACCTGCCGCTATATCACTACCCATTACAGTTGGTCCCCCGGTGCCGTTATACGCACAGGAGAAAACAAGGATGTGTGAGCAGGGAGTCCTAACTCATGAAACGATAAGAGGAGGGTCTCTTATAACTCCACAAATAATGACACAGGGAGGACAGGCTTGTGAACAATCAAGACCCTTAATGGACCTTAGTCCAATAGGGGCACCTCTTGAAGCAATGCGACAAGCAGGATTGGGAGTCCTGACTCCCCAAACCATGAGTACAAATACCTCATACACTCCAATGATACATGCAGGGAACAGTTCATTGCAGGGTTTTACAGTACAACAGCTAAATGAGTGGTTAGAGAAAACCTGCACATCACAAAGGGCTACAGCAACTGCAATCGAACCAGAGAAAGAGAAACACGATGAATACCTAAATCTAGTACGACTAGGAGCAGGAGCTGCTGAATTGGTGGATGGAACAATGGGAGTAAATAGGTTGGAGTCTTACACTGAGGCAGAATTAAGGTACCTATGTCCAAAAATCACCAAAGAGGTAGGCAAAGTACACCAGAAATTAACGAATTTGGCAGACAAATACAATATCGACATTGGGAACACAAAACATTTGAAACGGAGTTACAGATTAGATTTTGACTCAAAAGATTTTGAGCACATGAGATCCGCAGGCATGAAGACACATTTGAAAGAGCTGCTGCAAAGCGCACAAATTTGGGGAGCATTAGAGAAATGGGAAGGTAGATGGATGAAGAAAAAGGATAAGGGAAAAAGAGATAGTCCAGTATCTAATGGAACAACCGTCACACCGAGCTTAGAGACAGTAAAAATCCTACCTATGAGAGAAACAGCTGGTGGTGTTTTGGTGCATGTGCCTTGGTCCAGGGGAGACATTTTGTCCTTTACGAATGATTATCCCAGGTTAAGAGAAAAAACGATCGAGTGGTATCAACAGACAGATAGATTTGTGAAGCTTGCGAAGTGTCTCTGGGAAGACTTAAATACCTTGTTTGAGATTATTGTTCCGCCAGACTTGTGGCTTGAATGCAAGAGAGGGGTAGATTGGCCCACAAGGGAACCAGCAAGGGATAAAGTGACTGGAGCACCTTCTGAAGAGGTGATGAAATATTATCATAAAGTAATTGAGTTTTTGAAACAAAAGGTGTCGCCGAAGGTGACTGATTGGCAGAAAATTGACCGGACCTCTCAAGAGGTTAAAGAGTCAATACATGCATATTATGAAAGATTGTTAAAGGCATTCAAACATTACAGTGGTACCAAAACAATTGAGCCGAAGGACATGAATCATCTTGTGTTCAGATTTGTCGAAGGGCTGAAACCGGAGGTCAGCCAAATTATAAAAAATCATTTGATTTGTTGGCAAGCTAAACCGATTGATGAAGTATTACAGTACGCGAAATACTGTAGTGACGAAATTGAGTTAAAGCAGAAAAAGTTGAAGGAGAAGGTGATGGTGATGCAGATAAGAGCTGCACAGGCTGGAATACAGGGAAATGGTGTTCAGCAAATGATACAGCAACAACCGCAATTGAATGGTGTGTTTCAGGCACAGCCGAGAGGTAGAGGTCGAGGGTTTGTGAACCGTGGCGCGGATATGAATAATGTTGTTGTTCAAGGTGATGGTCAAGGAGTGAAAAAGATGTCACCATGCCATGCGTGCGGGGGCGTGGGACACTGGAAATGGGATTGTCCAAATATAATGCAGGATGGTACTGTTCAGCAGAGTAACAATGTCGGTACATTGCAAAATTCACGAGGTTCAAGAATGAGACACCCGAATCAGAACTATCAAAATAATTTGGTACAAATGTCAGGGGTGCAACCTATGCAGCAAATGCAAATGCCGCGTTTCCAAACAGTGTCAGTACAACCAATGCAACAGCAGATCCCTATGGTGCCTAGACAGCAAATGCAGTTACCTCTAGCTCCGATGGGGCAGCAACAGGTGATGCTTCCTCAACAGGTCACAGGTCAAGTAACAAGTCAAAACAACACTGTACAACAATTCCCACTAAGAGGTGAAAATGAGATGAATGGAGACTGGTCAGATGATAGCTCAGACAGTGAAGAGTGCAGACTAGCCGCATCCTTAGAAGTAGACCAGAGAGGCCCATATGTGGAGGGAAAAGTAATGGGCTACAAAGTCTCATTTTTAGTTGATACAGGAGCTACACGCTCTACTGTTCGCAATGCAGAGGTACCAAGATTACCTCTCTCAGGGCGCACCATACGAGTGGTTGGTGTGGCTAATCAGTATCTGACTAATCCAATCACTGACCCAGTGCAGGTTGAAATTGGAAATTTCCAGGGCCTGCATAGATTTGTTGTGTGCGATTCAAGTCCAGTGTCCTTGCTAGGAAGAGACTTATTGTGCAAAACCAAATGTTCAATTACCTGTTCCGATGGTGGAATAGAGGTTCAGACAAACAGTGATGACGAGGCAGATGAGGGTCAGCTTATGGAAGAAGGAGGAGAGATAAATGAAGATTACCCTCTAATTACCCTTTTTCCAGTATTTACCTTGATCGATCTACCTGCTGATCTGCAAGGATCGGTGATAGAGAAAGTATGGGATTTGACTGGAAAAGAGGTTGGATTAATAAAGGAGTAAAACCAATCAAGGTGCAGATAAAGCCGAATGCAGTGTTTCCACAATTGTCACAATACCACATAACTCAGGATGTCCTTATTGAAGTGACCCAGATAATTGCAGATTTTCTCAGACAGGGAGTTTTGAAAGAAGTCCTGAGTAGTCCGTGTAACTCTCCGATTATGGGTTTGAGAAAGCCCTGTGGGAAAGTTCGAATTGTGCAGGATTTGAGAAAAATAAACGAAATCGTGGTAAAATGCTGCCCTGTGGTTCCCAACCCAGCAGTAATAATGTACCAGGTTCCTTGTGATGCTGAATGGTTTACCGTAGTAGACCTATCACAAGCGTTTTTCTCGATTCCACTTCACGAGGACAGCCAGTTTTTGTTCAGTTTCAAATTCCTGGATAAGGTATACAGTTGGTGCAGAATTCCTCAGGGGTTTTCTGAGTCACCATCCATCTTCAATCAGATATTGAAGAAGGATTTGGAACCTCTTGTGCTACCTTACAATTCGACTCTTGTGCAGTACATTGATGATTTGTTGATTGCATCTAAAACCAAAGACAGCTGCAAATATGATACCATTGCCTTATTGAATCATTTAGGGAAAAACGGACATAAGGTGTCACCTAAAAAGCTGCAGTACTTTCAAAAAGAAGTAAAATATTTGGGGCATCTGATTGAGAAAGGGTCTCGAAGAATATCCAAAGAGAGAATAACAGTTGTTTTACAAATTAATCCCCCAACAACAAAGAGAGATGTCAGAATGTTCTTGGGAATGGTGGGCTACTGTCGCCAGTGGATACCCAACTTCTCGATCATTTCAAAACCATTGACAAAACTGACAGGGAAGGAAGTTAAGGATGAACCATACACAATCACATTGACAAAAGAAGAGCTTGAGTCATTTCTAGAGCTGAAAGAATGTATGTGCAGAGCTCCAGCATTAGGAATGCCTGATTATGAGAAGCCATTTTTGTTGTTCTGTCATGAACGTGATGCTTGTTCTTTGTCTGTTTTAACACAGGTCCATGGAGATGCAAATCGCCCTGTAGCATATTTTTCGGCTACTTTGGACCCTGTCGCAGCAGCCTTACCGGGTTGTTTGCGAGCAGTCGCAGCAGTTGGTCAAAGCCTTTCACAATGCGAGGGCATAGTTATGGGTTATCCCCTAACAGTATTGGTTCCACATTCTGTTGAAATTTTGCTGACACGAACTAAGACACAACACATGACAAATGCCCGACTTACCAAATACGAGACAATTATTCTGGGGTCACCAAATGTCACATTGAAAAGGTGCACTGTACTGAACCCGGCAACTCTACTCCCCATTGAGAATACAGAAATAAAAGATGGGGAAGAATTTGAGCATGATTGTCTGGAGGTAACTGAGCTCAGTACCAAACCTCGCTCAGATATAAAAGATACCCAGTTAAAGGAAAACGATTACATTATGTTCGTTGATGGGTCCTGTCTAAGAGATTCATCAGGAACTTTGAGAGCTGGTTATGCAGTATGTACCATGTCCGGTATAGTCGAAGCCTCCTGGCTCGAGAAAGTGTTTTCTGCACAAGTAGCAGAATTGATAGCTCTCACAAAAGCCTGCCATGCTGCTGTAAATTTAAAGGTCACAATCTATACAGACAGCAGATACGGATTTGGAATTGTGCATGATTTTGGCCAACTCTGGTCACAAAGAGGGTTTATGACATCCTCTGGTTCACCAGTGAAAAATGGAGAACAGATAAGAGATTTGTTACATGCGATTCAGTTGCCTCTTGAAATTGCTGTGGTGAAATGCAGTGCTCACACCAGATCACAAGATTTTGTGTCAATGGGGAATGGTTATGCAGACCAGGTTGCCAGATTTTGTGCATTAAACTGTATATCCTTTAAAGAACAATGGGAGCTGTTACCACAACCTGAGAATGACACAACGTTAAGTTTAGCATTACGAGTGGTTGATACCTTAGACAAATTAAAGACACTACAAAGCCACGTTGGCAAGGAAGAAAAACGTTCTTGGCAGAAAATGCAGTGTATACAGAGAGAAGACGATATTTGGGTATCGAGAGAGGGAAAGCTAGTGTTGCCAAACAGTCTTCTGTCACAATTTGCCCGATTGTATCATGGGCAGGCTCACTTGGGAAGAGATGCCATGATCAGATCATTTAAAATCGATTGGTTCAATCCAAGATTCAGACATGCCGCAGAAATTACTTGTCACAGATGCGTCATTTGTCAACAAATGAACGCTGGAAAAGGAACTGTGGTAACTTTGAGCCACATTGGGAGAGCTGGTGGTCCATTTAATAAGATCCAAATGGATTTCATTGAAATGCCTGTTTGAGGAGGTCTGAGATACGTGCTGGTGATTGTGTGTGTTTTTAGCCATTGGATTGAAGCATATCCCACACGTAGGAATGACAGTCTCACAGTTGCAAAACTGCTACTCAGAGAATTAATACCCAGGTTCGGGTTTCCAGTTTCTATAGAATCAGATAGGGGAAGACACTTCGACAATGAGGTGATTAAACTTCTGTGTGCCGCACTCAACATTGAACAAAAGCTGCATTGTAGCTATCGCCCTGAAGCTTCAGGACTGGTCGAACAGATGAATGGTACTTTGAAATCAAGAATAGCAAAAATGTGTGCAGCAACAAACATGAAGTGGACAGATGCGTTACCTCTAGTGCTGATGTCTATGAGAAACACGCCAGATAAGAAAACAGGATTGTCCCCACATGAAATCCTCATGGGCAGAGCAATGAGGTTACCAGCGGTACCTGCAAATGCACTAGTGAATATTACAGATGATATGGTGTTGGATTACTGCAAAAGTTTGGCTGACGTGATTCGCTCTTTCTCTCACCAGGTGGAAGCTAACACATTACCACCAATCGGCGAACCAGGACACTCTCTGCAAGCTGGAGATTGGGTGGTTGTCAAGAAGCACATAAGAAAATCGTGTCTTGAGCCGCGTTGGAAAGGGCCACATCAAGTGATGTTGACGACCACTACTGCTGTGAAGTGTGCCGGGGTTCCCAACTGGATACATGCCAGTCATACAAAAAGGGTAGCGTGTCCTGTTGAAGAGGAACTTGAAAATTCCGGTGCAGAAACCTCAAGAGGAGAAGTCTCAGCGTCAGAGATCAGTCAAGAAGGATCTGAGACTACAGGAGAGCCCGCTGAGAACAGCCGCGTCCCTCAAACTATCAGTGAGTTCGAGAGAGGTGACGAAGTGCCAATCTCAGTGGAGGCAGCAGGAGAACAAAGTCAAGGAGAGGTTCTCCCAGAAGCAGACGAATACAATTCAGAAACTGAATACAGTATCGAACAAGGAGAAAGAGACGAAGAAGTGTCAAATTCAAATCAGAACGAATCAAGATCTGCCGAACGAGTTCCAAGCCTATCGGGAGAAAACACCATATTACCAGAGGAGGGTGCTGTCCAAGGTACTGAAGGAAAACGCCGAAGTAAGACGAACAGAGGTGAAAATTGGCCAGAAAATTCACACTTTAGAATAAGAGAAATAGCAAATGAAACAATAATAGAGGAAAGCGATACCTCACGAGCAGACGATCTGAGTGAAGGAGAACAGCAAGGTGAACGAAGAATAAAAAGAAAAAGAATAGCAAACAGAAGATATACCGGTCCTGAATGGGCATACGCTACAACCGCTGAATGGCAACAAGAATTCTTAGCGTTCTGTTTTGATAGAGAAGTACCAGGCCAGTACTACGGTACCTGAAGAAAATACAACAAGGAAAAAAGAGAGAGAAAAAAAAAAGAGACATTGAAAATTGTGAAAGCTTAAAAACAAGAATCTTAGAAAAAAACTACCGGAAAGTGACATTAAACCTGGATTTGACTTATAGAAACCTGATTACGACAAGCTGCTAACCTGAATTGACGAAAAGGGTCCTGGATTGAGTGAAGACGCTGTAAATTACGCAGAAAGAGTTTGCTACTCAGAGTTGATTGTTGATCTACTGTTTGATTCTATGCAAACATGGCTTATAGTAACAAGGGAAGTAAAGTATGTGGCTGGTTAGGACTTATGATAGGTGCTGTATGTGCAATAATGATCGTGGGAGTGATTGTAGGAATGCCATGGAGAGAGAGTGAAACTACTAATGCAACTTCAAAACCTGAGACTACTACTACAACTAATAAACTATCACCATGGGAGAAATTCGAGCAAGACACAAAACATCTGCATGAGGGAACTAATCCAAACGGGGAGCTTTCTACTAATGTTTTCTATCGCCTACTGAATGAGTATGTGGAAACTATGAATGCGAAAAATTGTTATGTATGTACTAAAATTCCTTCATCTGTGCAGGAGGGAGTTACTTATCATAGCCTCCCTCTTACGTATGGGATTAGTTGTAGCTTGCTACTAACAAGATTTTATAATCAAGAGCATGTGCAATATTTTTATTCAAATTTGGATGTTGTGTTTTCTTTTGTGCCTGTTATTGAATTTTTAAATAAGTTAGCTAAAGAGCATGATATAAAATTAGTTAGAGGATTCTTTGAGCCAACATTAACATTTGGAACTGCTTATGCACACCGCAATAACCTGACATGCTTACTGTCTCCTGTAGAGAAAAGCTTTTTAGATCACACCGATGATAGACGCAAAGCATTAAAAGAAAGATTAGAAAAAGGTTTAGAAAAACGCACTTATGCAAACGACTATGCTTATACTGAAATTAAAACACAAGGCAAGTTAGCTATAGATGCACTACACGTAGGTAGACTCTGTATATATAGACCAAAATCTGATCAAGATAATTTGTTTGTAGGAACGAGTGAATGTAGGCATGTGTTTTTGTTTCAGAGCAAATGGACCTTTATGTTAAATGGACAAGACCCAGCGATTCCTGGAATCTATTACATCTGTGGGTTAAATGCGTACTACCGTCTCCCTAAGGGATGGTATGGGACATGTTATTTGAGAATAAGAATAATATTCCCAAAGATTTACCAGATTGATGACTTAAAACAACTACCTAAAACGTCTGAATTACAACATACTAGACAAAAACGAGAATCAGTGGCGGCTGTCATTGGTGATATATTTGGAGCTATAATCCCTTCAATAGGGGTTGTCCTAAATTCTATGAAAATTCAAAAGTTGTCTACTATTGTGGATAACATGCTGACAAATTTCACAGGAGCTATACTCCTGATGGATACAGAACTTGCTGCAGAAAGAGCTATGACTCTTCAAAACCGGCTTGCTTTAGACATTCTTTTAGCAAAGAGTGGAGGTGTGTGCAAAATGCTTAATGAGCGACATTGTTGCTCGTATATCCCTGATAATAGTAAGAAAATTAGAAGCATGCTTACTAACCTGACTAGAGATAGTGCAGATTTGAAAGATCTAAAAGAACTTGGTGTTTGGGAGAAATTTGGAAAAGGAATTGCCCGAGTGGGAAGCTGGTTTACCAACATTTGGAATGGGGTACTTGCAAAAATCATGATGGGATTATTAATTGTTCTGATTTGTCTATTGGGATTTTGGGGAATATGCAAAATTAATGAAAAGGTGAAAAGAAATTTGGCTAACAGAACCAAAAGAAACGAAGAAAGTGAAAGAGAGAAAATGTTTAATGAAATATGGGAAAGCTCACATAAAGGAAAGGATGTTGAAATGCGCATTATGCGCAAGGCAAAAAGTTAAAACCTGAAAGATTTGTGATGACGAGCGTCATCAGAGGAGGGACTGAAATGCTTATGTTTAACAATGCTGTATTAATAAAACATTTATTAATAGCGTATTCATAAAATGGAGAATCGTTGACATGTATAAACTAATGTCAACTGTAAGGAATAATCGTTTATAGTTTGCCTAACTGAGCACATTAAAACATATAAAACTGCATTCATTAGAACTCGTATATCTTAAGTTAGCATGAGCAGAAGCTGTGTAGTTCTCATATTAAAAGCGTATTTTTCCTGTTTCTTCAGTGTGCTGACTTGCAAACGACCATGACCCAGCTATTGTTCTTTCTGTATTAGTTTGTAACATCGGGATATTTTCCCATTCGCATGCTAACATCTTTTAGTATAAAATGATTGTGCTTCGAAACATTTGTAGATACTTCCAAGGACAATGAGGCGAGGGAACGAGAACTTTTAACCTGAGACGTGTGCCAAGCTGATGAAGTAACCCCAGATATGCCACCTACGGAAGACCGATTATGAAGACCAATCAGAAGCCAATATTTTATCGAGAGATGACAAATGCATTACTTAATGTATAATTTGATAGGTTAACAATGATGGGGTGTATTGACTGACCAATAGAATTTTGGGGGAATGAATTACTAGAAAGGGATAAAAACCCATGACACAGGAAATAAAGGACATTAGGCTTTAGGTAGGGAATGATATTGATTACATCCCGAAACTCTGTCACACTATTCTGTGATTTGAGACTTAGACAAACCATCCTTGCCCATATTACTGCCCCTTACACTTTTCTCCTTATGAGGAGAGTGTCTCTTGCCTCTAACTTAGATAGACTGACGGCGATCTGACCGATGTCCTGAAGACGAAGACTGATCCTGAATGCTGACCTAATCAGAGGAGGGTAATTATATAATTGCTAATGGAAATTCATTTTGCCTTTTCTTTCTAGGTACCAACTGCTGTGTATGTTTTGATAGAGACCTTAGTTAGATGTTTTCCAAATTGGTGTTCAAAATTGTTTTGCATGACGCCCAACATGCCAATGCTAATTAGAGGTTAGACGAGGTAATCACTCCGACTGACAAACTGACGTGACTGACGTGGTGCTATGCTGAACTAGTATCTTAGAAATTCGAAATGTTATAATCCACTTATATCTATCTGATTATTCATGTTACTGATCTTTGCATTATCGAAAGCTTATTGTGGTTGCCATCTTATAATTGTGCTTACCTGTTTATTGACATTGAGATTAATGCCTTTGCTACTAGATTGTAATCAATAGGGAATAAAACTCATTAACTCCATTAATGTGTGGTTATTCATGACTGAAAGGTCATGGTTGCGCCGAACGTTTATTAATGTCTAATTTGATGTTAAACGTTGACAATGTTATTGACCTATTGATTGATATTTTGATTAGTTATCTCGTCCTACGGTGTCTCACCACTGGGCCCAAAGATTCATTGGCCTAAAACGAGTCGTGATGTGTATAAATTAACATAGACGGACGCGTTAACATGAGTTTCTAAAAAATTAGGCGAATCAAGCAAGGCAGTAAATCAACAGGAAAAATACAAAATAAGGCAGGTAAATCAACATAGGCTAACCACAGAAAATGATTCTGCAACAGTGCAAACACAAGGGGGGTTCTCTGCACACAAAGGTGCAGATTTAATTAAGACTTTGCACCACTGCAAAGCTGTGCTGACAAATTGTTAACTTTTAAGTGCCAAAAATTGTTTAAGGAAAGATGCCCTTTGCTCTGCTTTGCTTTACTTGCTTCAAGACGGCGTTCATGGATGGAACCTGTTCATTTGTGAACTACCTCCCAAGGTTCTACACTCAAAGCCAGAACTAAATGGATTGTCATACCTGCCTTTTTGTCCTCCTTGAGGTAGGAGCTTTGTAGGAGAAATGTATTCATTTTTCCTGACATTTCACATTTTGCATGCATCACACAGGACTCCGTACTGGAAGGGTCATCTGTGCTAGATATTACGCGCACACCTTTGCCCTACAGAGGTGAAATCTCTACAGAGCACCCTAGGCCTGGAACCCTTACATCAGGAACATTCATGGATGCTGTCTTACCCTCAACTAGCCCACCACCTTTTGGTAGGTCAGTCAAAACGCTGAAACATATATTATGCACTAAAACAATGTTTGTTGCCAGCTACATCGTAAAGTTATTTTTAAAAGGAATGTGTGAAGTTGCGTACTTTTATACTCATGTACTACCTGTAATTCTCATCAAAACTACTGAACATACATGTGATACACAAAGTCAGAAGACAGCCACAAGGTTAAAGGTACGTGAGTTATGGACTCATATGCAATGAGCTTGCAAATTCCCTAATAAGACGTCTGGCGAGACAAGAAGTTGCAATACATAAATGTGAGAATTCTTGTAACAAATGTCTGTTCCAAAGCAAGTCTGAAGAGAATGTTGCATGATAGGTGTAAGAAAAACTGTAACCACATGTACTGTGGGCAGGTTTATAGTTGTGATCTACAGTGATTATATATTGTGATATGCATTGCATTTATCCTGATGTGTGTGTGTGTGTGTGTTTATATATACATATATACACAAAACAGTTACAGGGACATTATAGTTAGGTTCACATTATCTCAAATAACTATAACTGGGGCCCTAAGGTAACTATAATTCGCATCCCTGCCATGTAGTTTTCTGCTCAATAATTTTACTGCAAATGTTACAGTGATACTATCAATTATGTTATGGAAGATGTCATCAGTGAAAGGGTAATCAACAGTGCATGCCCCCAACCCCCTATAAGCACTCAACCCCTTGCCATGCATGGCCTTTGGCTGTGTGTGGTGGGGGTTGGCCGAAAGACCTGGCTGCAGCCAGGCCCTATGGACTACCCCCTATAAGCATCCACCTCCATGCCACGCATGGTCATGCATGGCCTTTGGCTGTGCGCAGTGGGGGTTTGCCGCAGAGCCTGGCCCCCATTAAGCAGCCAACGCCACGCACAGCCTTTAGAAAGAAATGAAAAAGGGGCAGGGTAGGAATACCCTGAACCCTCCCCCCCCCACCCAGCCCAGGTGCTGGGGCCCCCAAGGGACCCTGCCAGTGTAAAAAAAAGCATTTTTTTTTTATTTTTTTTAAATTCGAGGAGGATCTGAAAATCCAGCAATAATAAAAACAAAAAAAAACAGTGTGGTCTCCTGTTTGTTTACTAAAGCCCCCGTGTGGGCCAGTAACATTTATAAAAGTGGGAAGGAGGCTATGCACCCCCCTGCCCTGGGCCGATTTCGGCCCCAGGGACCCCATCCCCCTGGGGCCTGGCCATCTCTAGCTGGATGCCCTTACCCCACCCTGGGCCCCCAGTATACAGTAATGGGGGCTGCAGGGGGAGCCTGAAGGCCCTACAGTCCCCGCTGCACTCTGCCTTCTGCAGGACCCAGCAGTGCTTCCTCACTTATTGATCTGCATTTCATGCAGCTCCCTGTCTGTGGGAGCAATCTTTCATCCGTTTCCCTGCCCACATCACAGTAGGCACGGTAACAGATGAAACCTCCGTTCCCAACAAGTGGAGGCAGTTTTACAGCTCCGGCTTTCTGCTATCTCCCAAAGGTGGGCAGCTCAGGACATAGCAGGCGCTGATCCTGGGGGTTGGCGGTCCCCAGGGCCATTGATGTTTCCAGGAGAGGGGCCTTTAGATTTAATTACATGTTTGTTCCTAGGGAGGCGGTGGTCCCCGGGCCTCAGGATTCTGTGCAGCCCCCCTGCATATTTTTTTATGCAGCCCCAGGGAGGTGGTGGTCCTGGGGCATGGTAAAGCCCCACGAGGGGGGTCCACACTGCTCTCCTCCACTACTGTTATGAAGCCCTTGGGAGGTGGTGAGCCCCAGGGCTCATAGGAGTCCAATGGAGGGGGAGTCCATGTGGTCCCCCTCCAATATTGCAATAAATCCCTTGGAGGTGGTAGTCTTCAGGAACCAAAAGCCCTAGCAGGGAGGGACTATGTACCCCCCTCCTTTTTTTGTATGACCACATGCCCCCGGGAGCTGGCCCACTGAGGGGCTATATTATAAACAAGTTTGGGAGACCAAGCTTTTCAAATATTTTTTTCCAGAATTCGCAAATCTGCTGTGATTTTCAGTGATTCCTTTTCTCCCAAAAATGCTTTTTTACCCTGGCGGGGTCCCAGGAGGTCCGCATCACCAAGGCTTGGGCGTCAGGGTATTTCCACCCTGCCCCTTTTTCTTTTTTTAATCTTTTTGTTTAGGACTCAGCTGAGTCCGAGTCCCAAAATGGCTGCCAACATTTCCTGGTTGAAGTGTTGGCAGCCAACCAGATCTCTGTACGAGATCGGGAGGTTTCACTGAGAGTTCGCACCTCTAGAAATTCAAATTTGGTTTTCTTTTAATATCTCAAAAACTAATGAACTGATTTACACCAGATAACAAAAAGGGTGCTTTTTTGGACCAAGATCTCCTTTCTGCCAAATTTGGTGTAATTCCATCCAGTGGTTCAAGCATGAAGTTGTGTCTAAAGTCTCCAGTGGAAATTGCATGGGGAAAATGCATTTTGGGACTGCCACCCTTTTTCCCAGCCCCCGCTTGACAAATCACCTTGCACTTTCAAGACGGCAGCTGAAGTGACTGATGTATTAGTTTTGAAACTTTTGTGAAGATTCATCAACGGCGCCAAAATTATTGGCAAGACAAAAAATGCTTTCCTGTGGAACCTAGGTCCTAATAGGTAATATATATATATATTTATATATATATATATATATATATATATATATATATATATATATATATATATATATATATCTCGCTAGTAGTTCATTATAGTTAGGGCTTAGTTTTCATTGACAGAGCGTTTTTGCTTTGCGTATAACTTTGGTGCCATTTGGTGAGTCATCACGGAATTTTAAAAACTAGTTTGCCCCTCCCTTCGGCTGCTGTGTTGAAAGTTTCGGGGTGAAACGTCAACGGGGGCCGAGAAAAAAGCGAGGTCCCAAACGCATTTTCACCATGCAATTTCTCAGAAAGGATTTTGAGCACCAATACAGCCCGTACCGTTAACCGGAATTACACCAAACTTCGCAGAAGGATAGAACTTGGTCCAGAAAGATCTCTTTGGTGTAAATTGGTTCAGTACTTAATAAACAGAAAAGATTTAGGGCCTGATTTATATTTCAGTGAACAGGTTACTCTGTCACAACGGTGACGGATATTCAGTCCCCCAAAATATAAATCCCATAGAAAATAATGGGATTTATATTTCAGCGGGCAACCCGTCCACCGAAATCTAAATCAGGCCCTTACTCTCTGAATCTGCTCACCTCAAATGTCTGTTTTTCTAGCAACATCTTTTAAGTATAGGATGGGTACAGTGCCATCCATGATGAGCTTGAAAGGGGCAAAGCTTTTTGCCATTTTTACACCAAAGTCTTTAAACTTCGAATTAGCAGGTTCCATCCAGCCTGTAAAATGACAAAAGCCTTTACCGTTCAAGGCACAGTATTATGGCTTTGGATTGGCAAAAAGTCAAGCATGCCAACCTACAAGGCAGAAAAGTAACCTCTGACACATGTTTTACTCTTATTCCAGCTCTTCAGAGTTTTATAGCTGTGTCCAGACACAAGGGAGCACCCAATACAAGTCAAAATAATACCTTTTCATGTTTTAGAGTGCCAAATAAATTATGGATTAAACCCAGATCTTTGTGGCTGGGGTGAATGTTTGCATTGTTCAGCATTCCGTCCATCATCTGATCTTTTTGCATTTGTCTCCCTAAGTGGGAAGGGTATACCCAGACGTGCGCCCCGTGCTCACTGCGCCACTGGATTTAAGCTAGCCTGGCTGATGAAGGGAGATACCCTGAAACCGGTCCTAGGATGTTTGTTTCCGGTCCAGGGAGAACCTGGCTTGACAGTTCAGGCTGGACTGTTCCCATGGGGAACAGGGTCAAGACTGATTTGCATACGGGTGGGTCTAAACTGGGGTGGCATGGTGAGCAAAAAAACAATGGACTGGTGGTGAATGTTTGCATTGTCCAGCATTCCGTCCATCATCTATTCTTTTTTAATAAATTATACAAGGCTCTATGTTAGATATCATGGGTTATGCATAGTAAACTTTTAGAGGGTCTTGGCAAGGAGCTTTAGGTACAAGGATCCCCTGAAAAATGTCTAGTGTGCCCAACCTGCCAAGGTTCCCCACCTTGAGTAAATGATGACCATCTACCCAGCTGACAAGCCACTGAGCTGTGCCGCGAGATAATAGTGTTATGGTAACAGTCACACTTAATAAATTGTCCCATCATAATTACCAAAACTAATCTTTCATCAGACTAAGCTGCTGCTATTTTCATTCACTCTTGTAAAAATTCTATTAAAAGTCTGCAATTCTTCATCTTTGTTTAATCCCTTGTCTAAAGCTTACAAACTATTGATCCCGAGGATCTAATAATTGCACTTCTCACAGTGTCATATTTGCATATTTGCAAAAGAATACAGTTCAGCAACATTTTCATTTAGTTCAAGGATGTTTCTTTCTGTCCTCAGATTTTGTTGACCCTTAAGTCAATAGGCATTTATTGAGTGTTAGTCTTAACTTGGGAAGCTCTTGAGTGCTTTACCCCATCCCATTTACCATGTTGTTCTCACTATGTTTTGCATGCCACAAGCATTAAAATTCTTGTTGTTTATTGCATTTATAATAGAGAGTCTATCTCTCTTTGACCGCCAGGACGTTTAAGAGTTTCAACCTCCTTCAGAATTTCAGAAACACAGACACCGTGATAAAGTATGTCATATGTCATATAAGGGGTAGTGAATTGAATTTCAGAAGGTGAAACACTAAAGGCGATATTTCTTGTTTTTGACATCAACACTTCTGCAGAGCAGGAAAACACATGTAGCAATTTATGCAAGTTGACCAAGGCACACAGAGAAGTGGAGTCCATAAGCGTTTTTGGGAAAAAGTAACCCCGGTAGTGTGAATCCAGAAGCGAAGAGAAAAGCGATGATTCCGGGTTGGTGTTGAGAGAGTCTTTATTCACAGGCGTAGGTTTGTATCGTCTTACAGGAAACAGCCAACACGTGTTTCGTCACACAAGTGACTTTATCAAGGCTGGGCCCGTCCGGCCAAGGGAAAAGAAACAGCAAGCCAAAGTCTTCTGGCTTGCCTGACTGGTGGTTTGAAGTTAAAACTTGGCCTGGGTTGAGGCGGCAGATCAATCCCAGTGGCAAAATACCTTCTGGAGCAACTAAACCCTACTTTGTTATGTTTGGAGGTTTTAACCAAAACCAAGAACTTCAGTTGGAGCTCATTGACAGCATATCCAACTTCGGAAGACCCTAGGCCCAGGTGCTAGGGGGCACCTCTTGGGGATTAGGACTCAGTCCAGCAGGTGACAACTGCAGGGCTTAGGCAGGTCCAGGTGGTGCTGGTCATCTGTTCAGCTGCAGGGAAGGCAAATGCAAGCTTGTTCTTGTAGCTCAAACAGGCCAGTCAACTGACCCTTAGTGTTGCTCCTGGGGATCCTTGTTTCACAGCAAGCATGTCCAGTCTTCCGTCTTCAGGCAGCAAGATAGTACTTCTTCAGCATCTTCCGCAGGTCCTGGACTTTTCTCGTGAGAGGTACTGAAGTTGCCACATTTATAACTGGTGCCAGCCTTTGTGGGTTGTAAATCCTTGGTCTACCACCCCTCCACCCCAAACCCCCCCACCCAAACTGATCCTGGTGAGTTCTTCTCCTTCCCCTTGATTTGGCTGAAGAATCTTTATGGTGACAAAGGCAATGGCAAGCCTGGTGTCAGGTTCCTTAGTCTGTGCTGCAGGAAGGGTCCTTTGAAGTGTAATCAGGGCAGGGCACAACTCCTCCCCACTTATCCAGTCAGGAAGATTCACTTCCTCCACTCCCATGGCCCCTTTGTCCTTCATATATAACCCACAAATGAGAGACATTCACAATCCTGTGAACCTGGGCACTGGCAGGAAGACACATTTGGTTTAGGTAGGAAAATGCTAACTTTTTTTGAAGTGAAATATTCAGAATAATCATTTCAATACAACTTTATCATTAAAGAGGTTTTTAAATTATAGTTCAAATGAGTGTAGGAAGTGTAAACAAGTAACCAAGTGTTAGTCTAGGTGAGAGCTAGCTGTGTTAGTGAAAAATGACGTTAAGAATTTTTCACTGTCAGTACGTGTAAAACTTAAGTACACATTTCCTACTATTTAAACACCATTCACCTTGTCCTGGATATATGTAGTGCCCTATATACTAGAGATGTGTAGATAGAATAAATGTGCCAATTAGGTGTATGCCAATATTACCATTTTTAAAGGCAAAAAGCACAAACACTTTACCACTGGTTAGCAAGGTAAATTGCCTATAATCCTAATGCTAACAAAAACAAGTTCAGCAAAAAGAGAAGGAGTGAAGACAAAATCTGGGGAAATACAACATCCACAATATCAGGTTTAGCACGTACTCAGTCACGAGCATGCTTTTTAGAAGTATAGTAGGCTACTAAACTCCCACCTACTGAACCTCATGTGTGTGGTTGACATGAGTTTGGACAATGGAGGAAGCTTCTTGGACTGCCTAGCTCCTCCAATTCAACAACCCACCACTTAAACCTCAAATCCAAGAATCGGAAATGAGAATAGGAGGTAAAATGACTGAGTCGCTGTTAGAAATTGGGTGACTGGTTGACTGGGGTGTGAGCCCTGTCAAGCAGGAACCAAAATCCTTGTCAGGGTAAGGCACAAGCAAACATAAAAAATTAACCTGTGCTCAACTCCCTGGTAACTTGGCACAGAGCAGGCAGGTCTAACTTACAGACAATGTGTAAAGTATCTGTGTAACGCTTTAAAAAGTAAAATAGTGAAACCACCACAAAAAAGATTCCCACACCATGTCACAGAAATAGAGCAAAAAGTAATAAATAAAACAAGACCAAAACAACAAAAATCCAATCAGTAGAACTGGAGTTATGCATTTTTAAAGAATAAACATTAATATAGTGCCTAAAAGCATAAAGCACCAACCAAGATCATCTGGTCAAGCTGGACGAGGTCAAAGTCAAATGTTCAGGCTGACAGTGATGTAGCGCGGGTCGGATACAGTCCCAAATTAGGCAAGCTGAAGTTTTACTTTCTCAAATTTTGTGCCAAGAGTCCCGCATGTATGAAAGAAGTTTGCTGGAAGCAAGGAGGGCATCACTGGTGATGGTCTGCATGGCACGAGGAGCAGGTGTCTTGGACGAGCGGACTGGAGCCTCATGGTGATCCTTGCTTGCTGTGCCAAGAGATGGACTTGCGGCAGCTCACGCTGAGGTACCATGCAAGCAGTGCGTTTCCGGTGCAAGCAGGCCTTTTTGTGGTTGCGAAGAGCCCAAAAGCTTGATTGTAAGAGCTTGAGAGCCATACCAAGGGTTCAGGATCTGAGAGGCACCTTTTGGGGGCCAAGAACTATTTGCAGACAGGTCCAGGAGCTGTGGGAAGCCTGTAATGTCACTGAGGCTCAAATCTAAAGGCCAGCAGCCCAGCCCTTTGAGTCACTCTGGGGTCCTGGGTTCACGATGGAGTTGCAGGTCCAGTTTTTTCCCTTGGCAAGAGGGAAGTGGGAGCAAGTTAACACAGAAAGGCAGCAGCTACTTCGGAGCAGCAATTCAGCAGAGTGACATTCCTTTCAACAGCACAGCAGTCATTCTTCCTGGCAGAGTATCCACAGGTCCGGAAGTGTACTGAACTCGTGGTGTCTGAGGTACAGTATTTATACCTTGGTGCCCTGGTTCTTGAAGGTGGGAGAAGCTTCTAGAGAGTGGCCTTGAATTGCAAAGAATTCCCTGCCGCCCCTGTCCTGGCTCCAAGCTGGCTGGAGTGACAATGCAGGGTCATAAGGCCTTTCGCGAATGGACAGGGCATAGTTTACTCAAGTGGAAGTGAGGTGGGGTCAAGTTCCTCCCATCCATCCTGCCGGGGATGGCCCATCAAGCCACATCTAAGCTCCCATTGTGTGTGGCTATCTAGGGGGAATACACAAAATCCAACTGCCAACTACACCCAGTCATGTGACGAGATACAGTCTGCAAGCACCAAATGGCTATGGCAAGGAAATACCAACCTTTTAAAAGTGGCATTTTCAGAATTGCCACTTAAAATCTGACTTCACCATACATTAGGATTCTAAATTGTGATTGCAGAGACAAAACGTGAAGGAGTTATCTCTTACCATTTGAGAATTACACTTATAAAGTGTAATAAGGCAACTCCAGTGTTAACCTATGAGAGGGATAGGGCTAGCAGTAATGAAAAACAAATGTAAGAGTTTTTCACTACCAGAACATGTAAAACTTAAAGGTACAAGTTCAACTTTTTAAATATACTGCACCCTCCCCTTGGGACTGTCCAGGGCATTGCCAAGGGGTAACATGCGTATTAAGAAGGAAGGTGTGGGCTTGGCAAAAGGTTTATCTTGCCAGGTCGAAATGGCAGTATAAAACTGCACACAGTGGCTCTGCAATGGCAGACCTGAGACATGTTTACCAGACTATTTAACCTCTTCTGTGCCTTGGACGAGATGATCTCGTCCAAGGCTACAGTTCCCCTGTGCCTTGGACGAGATCATCTCGTCCATGGCACAGGGGAACTTGGGGGCGCGCTAGCGCGCCCCCGTGCACCCCCCTTCCCCCCCCAAGTCGGGGATGGAAGGGGAAGACCTTCCCCTTCCACCCCCGACCCCCCCCACCCCCCCCTGTGACGTCAGCGCGCGCGCGCGCGCTGATGTGTCACAGGGGCCTCCCTCGTCGCGCTGGAAGCTCTGCTTCCAGCGCGATTGAAAAAGAAATGCAAAAGCATTTCTTTTTCAATCACTTGGGAGGCCCGGAGGGGCTTCAAAGGGAAGGAAAAGTATTTCCTTCCCTTTGAAGTCCCTCCGAGGGTTTCAAAAGCCGGATTGCTTGCAATCTGGCTTTTGAAACCCCACTAGACACCAGGGATTTTTTTTTTTTTCATTGAAATAGACAAAAGGGAGCGACCCCTTGGGCAAGGGTCGCTCCCAGGGGGGGCATTTTTTTGAAAAGGCCTTTTCTGCCCCCAGGGGGGGCAGAAACCTCTAGGCACCAGGGACCATTTTTTTTTTTTTTTTCACTTTTTTTTATTGAGGTGGGGAGCGACCCCTTTGGCAAGGGTCGTTCCCCTTGGGGGGAAATTATATTTTGGCCCTTTCTGCCCCCCTTGGGGGCAGATTGGCCTATTTTGATGAGGCCAATCTGCCCCCAAGGGGGGTAGAAACCACTAGACACCAGGGATTTTTGTTTTTTTTTATTGTTATTGACAAAAGGGAGCGACCCCTTGGGCAAGGGTCGCTCCCAGGGGGGCATATTTTCGGGAAGGCCTTTTCTGCCCCCCCTGGGGGCAGATCGGCCTACTATTAGGCCGATCTGCCCCCAGGGGGGGCAGAAACCTCTAGGCACCAGGGACCATTTTTTTTTTTTTTTTTCATTTTTTTTTTTTTGGTGGGGAGCGACCCCTTAGGCAAGGGTCGCTCCCCTTGGGGGAAAATTATATTTTGCCCATTTCTGCCCCCCTTGGGGGCAGATTGGCCTATTTTGATGAGGCCAATCTGCCCCCAAGGGGGGTAGAAACCACTAGACACCAGGGAGTTTTTTCTTTGCGTGAATTTCACGCAAAGGGAGCGACCACTTAGGCAAGGGTCGCTCCCTGGGGGGGAGGGGAATTTATTTTAGGCCATTTCTGCCCCCCCCTGGGGGCAGATCGGCCTATTATTAGGCCGATCTGCCCCCAGGGGGGGAAGAAACCTCTAGGCGCCAGGGCAAATTTTTTTTTGTGTTTTTTTTTTTTGTTCTTTTTGTTTTTTTAGAGATGGGGAGCGACCCATCAGGCAAGGGTCGCTCCCCTGGGGAGGAAATTGTATTTAGACCATTTCTGCCCCCCTGGGGGCAGATTGGCCGATTTTAGGTCAATCTGCCCCCAAGGGGGCAGAAACCACTAGGCACCGGGGATTTGTTTTTTGGCGCCAATGTCACGCAGGGGGAGCGACCCCGTAGGCAAGGGTCGCTCCCGGGGGGGGGGGGGGTTGGGGGGGGGCAAATTTATTTTAGGCCATTTCTGCCCCCCCGGGGGACAGATCGGCCTATTATTAGGCCGAACTGCCCCCGGGGGGGGGCAGAACACTCTAGGCGCCAGGGCAATTTTTTTTTTGTGTTGTTTTTTTTTTGTTGTTTCTTTTTTTAGAGATGGGGAGCGACCCATCAGGCAAGGGTCGCTCCCCTGGGGGGGCAAATTGTATTTAGACCATTTCTGCCCCCCTGGGGGCAGATTGGCCAATTTTAGGTCAATCTGCCCCCAAGGGGGCAGAAACCACTAGGCACCGGGGATTTGTTTTTTGGCACCAATGTCACGCAGGGGGAGCGACCCCGTAGGCAAGGGTCGCTCCCGGGGGGGGGGATGGGGGTTGGGGGGGCAAATTTATTTTAGGCCATTTCTGCCCCCCCGGGGGACAGATCGGCCTATTATTAGGCCGAACTGCCCCCAGGGGGGGGGGGGGGGGCAGAACACTCTAGGCACCAGGGCAATTTTTTTTTTTTTTTTGGTGTTTCTTTTTTTTTAGAGATGGGGAGCGACCCATCAGGCAAGGGTCGCTCCCCTGGGGGGGCAAATTGTATTTAGACCATTTCTGCCCCCCTGGGGGCAGATTGGCCAATTTTAGGTCTTGGGGGAACGCTGGGTAGAAGGAAATTTGTGGCTCCTCTCAGATTCCAGAACTTTCTGCCACAGAAATGTGAGTAACATGTGTATTTTTAGCCAAATTTTGAGGTTTGCAAAGGATTCTGGGTAACAGAACCTGGTCCGAGCCACACAAGTCACCCCTCCTTGGATTCCCCTAGGTCTCTAGTTTTCAGAAATGTACAGGTTTGGTAGGTTTCCCTAGGTGGCGGCTGAGCTAGAGGCCAAAATCTCCAGGTAGTCACTTTGCTAAAAACAGCTCTGTTTTCTGTGATGTGTCCACGTTGTGTTTTGGGGCATATCCTGTCGCGGGCGCTAGGCCTACCCACACAAGTGAGGTATCATTTTTATCGGGAGACGTGGGGGAACGCTGGGTGGAAGGAAATTTGTGGCTCCTCTCAGATTCCAGAACTTTCTGCCACAGAAATGTGAGGAACATGTGTTTTTTTAGCCAAATTTTGAGGTTTGCAAAGGATTCTGGGTAACAGAACCTGGTCCGAGCCCCGCAAGTCACCCCTCCTTGGATTCCCCTTGGTCTCTAGTTTTCAGAAATGCACAGGTTTGGTAGGTTTCCCTAGGTGGCGGCTGAGCTAGAGGCCAAAATCTACAGGTAGTCACTTTGCTAAAAACAGCTCTGTTTTCTGTGATATGTCCACGTTGTGTTTTGGGGCATATCCTGTCGCGGGCGCTAGGCCTACCCACACAAGTGAGGTATCATTTTTATCGGGAGACTTGGGGGAACGCTGGGTAGAAGGAAATTTGTGGCTCCTCTCAGATTCCAGAACTTTCTGCCACAGAAATGTGAGTAACATGTGTATTTTTAGCCAAATTTTGAGGTTTGCAAAGGATTCTGGGTAACAGAACCTGGTCCGAGCCCCGCAAGTCACACCTCCTTGGATTCCCCTAGGTCTCTAGATTTCAGAAATGCACAGGTTTGGTAGGTTTCCCTAGGTGCCGGCTGAGCTAGAGGCCAAAATCTACAGGTAGGCACTTCGCAAAAAACACCTCTGTTTTTTTCCAAAATTTAGGATGTGTCCACGTTGCGCTTTGGGGTGTTTCCTGTCGCCGGCGCTAGGCCTACCCACGCAAGTGAGGTATCATTTTTATCGGGAGACTTGGGGGAACGCTGGGTAGAAGGAAATTTGTGGCTCCTCTCAGATTCCAGAACTTTCTGCCACAGAAATGTGAGTAACATGTGTATTTTTAGCCAAATTTTGAGGTTTGCAAAGGATTCTGGGTAACAGAACCTGGTCCGAGCCCCGCAAGTCACCCCTCCTTGGATTCCCCTAGGTCTCTAGTTTTCAGAAATGCACAGGTTTGGTAGGTTTCCCTAGGTGCCGGATGAGCTAGAGGCCAAAATCTACAGGTAGTCACTTTGCTAAAAACAGCTCTGTTTTCTGTGATATGTCCACGTTGTGTTTTGGGGCATATCCTGTCGCGGGCGCTAGGCCTACCCACACAAGTGAGGTATCATTTTTATCGGGAGACGTGGGGGAACGCTGGGTGGAAGGAAATTTGTGGCTCCTCTCAGATTCCAGAACTTTCTGCCACAGAAATGTGAGGAACATGTGTTTTTTTAGCCAAATTTTGAGATTTGCAAAGGATTCTGGGTAACAGAACCTGGTCCGAGCCCCGCAAGTCACCCCTCCTTGGATTCCCCTAGGTCTCTAGTTTTCAGAAATGTACAGGTTTGGTAGGTTTCCCTAGGTGGCGGCTGAGCTAGAGGCCAAAATCTACAGGTAGTCACTTTGCTAAAAACAGCTCTGTTTTCTGTGATATGTCCACGTTGTGTTTTGGGGCATATCCTGTTGCGGGCGCTAGGCCTACCCACACAAGTGAGGTATCATTTTTATCGGGAGACGTGGGGGAACGCTGGGTGGAAGGAAATTTGTGGCTCCTCTCAGATTCCAGAACTTTCTGCCACAGAAATGTGAGGAACATGTGTTTTTTTAGCCAAATTTTGAGGTTTGCAAAGGATTCTGGGTAACAGAACCTGGTCCGAGCCCCGCAAGTCACACCTCCTTGGATTCCCCTAGGTCTCTAGATTTCAGAAATGCACAGGTTTGGTAGGTTTCCCTAGGTGCCGGCTGAGCTAGAGGCCAAAATCTACAGGTAGGCACTTCGCAAAAAACACCTCTGTTTTTTTCCAAAATTTAGGATGTGTCCACGTTGCGCTTTGGGGTGTTTCCTGTCGCCGGCGCTAGGCCTACCCACGCAAGTGAGGTATCATTTTTATCGGGAGACTTGGGGGAACGCTGGGTAGAAGGAAATTTGTGGCTCCTCTCAGATTCCAGAACTTTCTGCCACAGAAATGTGAGTAACATGTGTATTTTTAGCCAAATTTTGAGGTTTGCAAAGGATTCTGGGTAACAGAACCTGGTCCGAGCCCCGCAAGTCAACCCTCCTTGGATTCCCCTAGGTCTCTAGTTTTCAGAAATGCACAGGTTTGGTAGGTTTCCCTAGGTGCCGGCTGAGCTAGAGGCCAAAATCTACAGGTAGTCACTTTGCTAAAAACAGCTCTGTTTTCTGTGATATGTCCACGTTGTGTTTTGGGGCATATCCTGTCGCGGGCGCTAGGCCTACCCACACAAGTGAGGTATCATTTTTATCGGGAGACGTGGGGGAACGCTGGGTGGAAGGAAATTTGTGGCTCCTCTCAGATTCCAGAACTTTCTGCCACAGAAATGTGAGGAACATGTGTTTTTTTAGCCAAATTTTGAGATTTGCAAAGGATTCTGGGTAACAGAACCTGGTCCGAGCCCCGCAAGTCACCCCTCCTTGGATTCCCCTAGGTCTCTAGTTTTCAGAAATGTACAGGTTTGGTAGGTTTCCCTAGGTGGCGGCTGAGCTAGAGGCCAAAATCTACAGGTAGTCACTTTGCTAAAAACAGCTCTGTTTTCTGTGATATGTCCACGTTGTGTTTTGGGGCATATCCTGTTGCGGGCGCTAGGCCTACCCACACAAGTGAGGTATCATTTTTATCGGGAGACGTGGGGGAACGCTGGGTGGAAGGAAATTTGTGGCTCCTCTCAGATTCCAGAACTTTCTGCCACAGAAATGTGAGGAACATGTGTTTTTTTAGCCAAATTTTGAGGTTTGCAAAGGATTCTGGGTAACAGAACCTGGTCCGAGCCCCGCAAGTCACCCCTCCTTGGATTCCCCTAGGTCTCTAGTTTTCAGAAATGCACAGGTTTGGTAGGTTTCCCTAGGTGGCGGCTGAGCTAGAGGCCAAAATCTACAGGTAGTCACTTTGCTAAAAACAGCTCTGTTTTCTGTGATATGTCCACGTTGTGTTTTGGGGCATATCCTGTTGCGGGCGCTAGGCCTACCCACACAAGTGAGGTATCATTTTTATCGGGAGACGTGGGGGAACGCTGGGTGGAAGGAAATTTGTGGCTCCTCTCAGATTCCAGAACTTTCTGCCACAGAAATGTGAGGAACATGTGTTTTTTTAGCCAAATTTTGAGGTTTGCAAAGGATTCTGGGTAACATAACCTGGTCCGAGCCCCGCAAGTCACCCCTCCTTGGATTCCCCTAGGTCTCTAGTTTTCAGAAATGCACAGGTTTGGTAGGTTTCCCTAGGTGGCGGCTGAGCTAGAGGCCAAAATCTACAGGTAGTCACTTTGCTAAAAACAGCTCTGTTTTCTGTGATATGTCCACGTTGTGTTTTGGGGCATATCCTGTCGTGGGCGCTAGGCCTACCCACACAAGTGAGGTATCATTTTTATCGGGAGACTTGGGGGAACGCTGGGTAGAAGGAAATTTGTGGCTCCTCTCAGATTCCAGAACTTTCTGCCACAGAAATGTGAGTAACATGTGTATTTTTAGCCAAATTTTGAGGTTTGCAAAGGATTCTGGGTAACAGAACCAGGTCCGAGCCCCGCAAGTCACCCCTCCTTGGATTCCCCTAGGTCTCTAGTTTTCAGAAATGCACAGGTTTGGTAGGTTTCCCTAGGTGCCGGCTGAGCTAGAGGCCAAAATCTACAGGTAGGCACTTCGCAAAAAACACCTCTGTTTTTTTCCAAAATTTAGGATGTGTCCACGTTGCGCTTTGGGGTGTTTCCTGTCGCCGGCGCTAGGCCTACCCACGCAAGTGAGGTATCATTTTTATCGGGAGACTTGGGGGAACGCTGGGTGGAAGGAAATTTGTAGCTCCTCTCAGATTCCAGAACTTTCTGCCACAGAAATATGAGGGACATGTGTTTTTTTAGCCAAATTTTGAGGTTTGCAAAGGATTCTGGGTAACAGAACCTGGTCCGAGCCACACAAGTCACCCCTCCTTGGATTCCCCTAGGTCTCTAGTTTTCAGAAATGTACAGGTTTGGTAGGTTTCCCTAGGTGGCGGCTGAGCTAGAGGCCAAAATCTCCAGGTAGTCACTTTGCTAAAAACAGCTCTGTTTTCTGTGATGTGTCCACGTTGTGTTTTGGGGCATATCCTGTCGCGGGCGCTAGGCCTACCCTTACAAGTGAGGTATCATTTTTATCGGGAGACGTGGGGGAACGCTGGGTGGAAGGAAATTTGTGGCTCCTCTCAGATTCCAGAACTTTCTGCCACAGAAATGTGAGGAACATGTGTTTTTTTAGCCAAATTTTGAGGTTTGCAAAGGATTCTGGGTAACAGAACCTGGTCCGAGCCACACAAGTCACCCCTCCTTGGATTCCCCTAGGTCTCTAGTTTTCAGAAATGCACAGGTTTGGTAGGTTTCCCTAGGTGCCGGCTGAGCTAGAGGCCAAAATCTACAGGTAGTCACTTTGCTAAAAACAGCTCTGTTTTCTGTGATATGTCCACGTTGTGTTTTGGGGCATATCCTGTCGCGGGCGCTAGGCCTACCCACACAAGTGAGGTATCATTTTTATCGGGAGACATGGGGGAACGCTGGGTGGAAGGAAATTTGTGGCTCCTCTCAGATTCCAGAACTTTCTGCCACAGAAATGTGAGGAACATGTGTTTTTTTAGCCAAATTTTGAGATTTGCAAAGGATTCTGGGTAACAGAACCTGGTCCGAGCCCCGCAAGTCACCCCTCCTTGGATTCCCCTAGGTCTCTAGTTTTCAGAAATGCACAGGTTTGGTCGGTTTCCCTAGGTGGCGGCTGAGCTAGAGGCCAAAATCTACAGGTAGTTACTTTGCTAAAAACAGCTCTGTTTTCTGTGATATGTCCACGTTGTGTTTTGGGGCATATCCTGTCGCGGACGCTAGGCCTACCCACACAAGTGAGGTATCATTTTTATCGGGAGACGTGGGGGAACGCTGGGTGGAAGGAAATTTGTGGCTCCTCTCAGATTCCAGAACTTTCTGCCACAGAAATGTGAGGAACATGTGTTTTTTTAGCCAAATTTTGAGGTTTGCAAAGGATTCTGGGTAACAGAACCTGGTCCGAGCCCCGCAAGTCGCCCCTCCTTGGATTCCCCTAGGTCTCTAGTTTTCAGAAATGCACAGGTTTGGTAGGTTTCCCTAGGTGGCGGCTGAGCTAGAGGCCAAAATCTACAGGTAGTCACTTTGCTAAAAACAGCTCTGTTTTCTGTGATATGTCCACGTTGTGTTTTCGGGCATATCCTGTCGCGGGCGCTAGGCCTACCCACACAAGTGAGGTATCATTTTTATCGGGAGACGTGGGGGAACGCTGGGTGGAAGGAAATTTGTGGCTCCTCTCAGATTCCAGAACTTTCTGCCACAGAAATGTGAGGAACATGTGTTTTTTTAGCCAAATTTTGAGGTTTGTAAAGGATTCTGGGTAACAGAACCTGGTCCGAGCCCCGCAAGTCACCCCTCCTTGGATTCCCCTAGGTCTCTAGTTTTCAGAAATGCACAGGTTTGGTAGGTTTCCCTAGGTGGCGGCTGAGCTAGAGGCCAAAATCTACAGGTAGTCACTTTGCTAAAAACAGCTCTGTTTTCTGTGATATGTCCACGTTGTGTTTTGGGGCATATCCTGTCGCGGGCGCTAGGCCTACCCACACAAGTGAGGTATCATTTTTATCGGGAGACGTGGGGGAACGCTGGGTGGAAGGAAATTTGTGGCTCCTCTCAGATTCCAGAACTTTCTGCCACAGAAATGTGAGGAACATGTGTTTTTTTAGCCAAATTTTGAGGTTTGCAAAGGATTCTGGGTAACAGAACCTGGTCCGAGCCACACAAGTCACCCCTCCTTGGATTCCCCTAGGTCTCTAGTTTTCAGAAATGCACAGGTTTGGTAGGTTTCCCTAGGTGGCGGCTGAGCTAGAGGCCAAAATCTACAGGTAGTCACTTTGCTAAAAACAGCTCTGTTTTCTGTGATGTGTCCACGTTGTGTTTTGGGGCATATCCTGTCGCGGGCGCTAGGCCTACCCACACAAGTGAGGTATCATTTTTATCGGGAGACGTGGGGGAACGCTGGGTGGAAGGAAATTTGTGGCTCCTCTCAGATTCCAGAACTTTCTGCCACAGAAATGTGAGGAACATGTGTTTTTTTAGCCAAATTTTGAGGTTTGCAAAGGATTCTGGGTAACAGAACCTGGTCCGAGCCACACAAGTTACCCCTCCTTGGATTCCCCTAGGTCTCTAGTTTTCAGAAATGCACAGGTTTGGTCGGTTTCCCTAGGTGGCGGCTGAGCTAGAGGCCAAAATCTACAGGTAGTCACTTTGCTAAAAACAGCTCTGTTTTCTGTGATGTGTCCACGTTGTGTTTTGGGGCATATCCTGTCGCGGGTGCTAGGCCTACCCACACAAGTGAGGTACCATTTTTATCGGGAGACTTGGGGGAACATAGATTAGCAAAACAAGTACTATTGCCCGTTGTCTTTCTCTACATTTTTTCCTTCCAAATATAGGAGTGTGTGTAAAAAGACATCTATTTGAGAAATTCCCTGTAATTCACGTGCTACTATGGTCACCCCGGAATTCAGAGATGTGCAAATAACCACTGCTCCTCAACACCTTATCTTGTGCCCTTTTTGGAAATGCAAAGGTTTTCTTGATAGCAATTTTTTACTCCTTATATTTCAGCAAATGAATTGCTGTATACCCGGTATAGAATGAAAACGCACTGCAGGGTGCAGCTCATTTATTGGCTCTGGGTTCCTCGGGTTCTTGATGAACCTACAAACCCTATATATCCCCGCAACCAGAGGAGTCCAGCAGATGTAACGGTATATTGCTTTCGATAATCTGACATTGCAGGGAAAAGTTACAAAGTAAAACGTAGAGAAAAATTGATGGTTTTTTCACCTCAATTTCAATATTTTTCTTTTTCAGCTGTTATTTTCTGTAGGAAACCCTTGTAGGATCTACACAAATGACCCCTTGCTGAATTCAGAATTTTGTCTACTTTTCAGAAATGTTTAGGTTTCTGGGATCCAGCATTGGTTTCATGACCATTCCTGTCACTGACTGGAAGGAGGCTGAAAGCACAAAAAATTGCACAAATGGGGTATGCCCCAGTAAAATGCCAAAATTGTGTTGAAAAATTGGGTTTTCTGATTCAAGTCTGCCTGTTCCTGAAAGCTGGGAAGCTGCTGAGTTTAGCACCGCAAACCCTTTGTTGATGCCATTTTCAGGGGAAAAACCACAAGCCTTCTTCTGCAGCCACTTTTTCCAATTTTTTTAAAAAAACGAAATTTTCACTGTATTTTGGCCAATTTCTTGGCCTCCTTCAGGGGAACCCACAAAGTCTGGGTACCTCTAGAATCCCTAGGACGTTGGAAAAAAAGGACGCAAATTTGGCTTGGTTAGCTTATGTGGACAAAAAGTTATGAGGGCCTAAGCGCGAACTGCCCCAAATAGGCAAAAAAAGGCCTGGCACAGGAGGGGGAAAAGGCCTGGCAGCGAAGGGGTTAAGATTGTGTTACAACCAATGCTGCAGGCCCACTAGTAGCATTTAATATACAGGCCCTGTGTACATGCAGTACCACTTCACTAGGGGCTTGCAAATAAATTAAATATGCCAATTCGGTATTTGGCAATGTTACCATTTTAGCACAAGTACTTTAGCACTGGTTAGCAGTGGTAAGGTGCAGGATCCTAAGGCCAACAAAAATGAATTTAGCAAACAAATTAGAGGATGAGGGTAAAAAGTTTGGCAATGACCCACGAGAAATGTTCTGAGGTTTGAGTGGGGCTTCGAGAGAGAATGAAATGGACTTTTAGTCCATATCCTTCCCTTTTCTACACAGAGGTAAAATTGGAGATGTACAAAGTTAGAAGCAATCATTTCTTTCAGCCCTCCCCTTTCTTGCTGGTGTAAATGAGGTGGTGGCAACGAATGTGACCCATACAGGTACTTCTAAAACACCACTCTCTTTAACCTGACCTTCCTGCCCTTGGAAAAAGCAGAGGGCGGCTCCTCCATTAGCGTGGAGGAGCGTTGGCCCCCGCCAGCAGCGGCAGCTGCAAACCTTTTACCAAACAACGATAATAAACTGTGTTTATTATTGTTGTTTGGTAAAATGGCAGGGCCACGGGGATGATGAGCAGAGTGCATGTGTGTTTGGACAGCCGTCTTGGGCCAGCCAAACACGTGCACAGTAGACTCTCTCCAGCCAAGGAACACAGTTACCGGGCCGGAGAGAGCAGCGTCAGGCTTGGCCGCAAGGCAGGCTTGGAGCCTGTGCCTGAAGCGAGGAGACGGAGGTGCGGAGTGGCGCGCGATGTTAAGGTAAGTGTTTTTTAATTCGTTTTACTTTTATTTTAATTACACCACTTCCTCCAATGCATGCTGCCCCACCCCTTCTGCTGCTGCAAGCTGCTCCTGGCGCAAGACGGTTTAAGGGTGAGCTGGATGCATTGAGCTCTTCTCCCAGTCTACCCTCCTAATTCCAACCCCTCTAGTCCTTGTTAAGGAACCTAGGAGAAGAATGAGAATACCTTGTCAGATTATCTTGAATTGGTGGGGTGGCTGTGCTCGCTGCGAACTGGCAAGCGAGGGCACAATGAGGTATTCTGACAAGTGTATGCAAATTCGAAATGTGAAAGTGTGCAGAGTGAGAACATGCTGATGGGTGCACATGTGGGATGGTGGGATGGTACATGTGTGCGCAATAAGTGCAAACTTGTATCTGTGTGCCCTTTCAAAACTGGCAAGTGGGAGCATCCTGGCAAGTGACATGAATTTCACACAGGGCACTGGCAAATCTTTCGCACTGAGAACTATCAGGTGTGCAATCTGAAAACAGTTAGCTTTGTGCACACTGGGAACTCGCATGTGCAT
Organism: Pleurodeles waltl; assembly: GCF_031143425.1. Taxonomy (NCBI): domain Eukaryota; kingdom Metazoa; phylum Chordata; class Amphibia; order Caudata; family Salamandridae; genus Pleurodeles; species Pleurodeles waltl. The sequence goes on along the minus strand of NC_090450.1, from coordinate 71,850,358 downwards.
GAAAACATAGAACTTGCCAGAAGTGACAAGTGCACATACTCTGGGGACTGGCAAGCCTAATCACATTGCAAATGGGTTGACACTGGCAGTGTCGTGGCAGATACAACAGCACAAGCGCCGACACACTGCAAAATACCCACTGTTATTATCATATGCATGCAGCCCCACAATAAAGATACACAACGGCAGCAGCGGGCGCCAGGACTTCAACCAAGACTCCGTCAACCTCGCCTAGTATTTATTCACATCGCACCATGTGGCGACAGAGCTTTACCATTATAACCTGTGATGGATGGGGTCCCGCCTGAACACCCATGGGCTCACATGCCATTGTCTAAACTGATGCATCCCAGTTGTGTCACTGCGGTGACATTACAGGCATGAGCACACTGAAAACTGACAGCTGTGTATTGAATGAGTTCTGTGTTTTGTCAAATGTGTGCAAATTGAAAAATGAAATTTGTGTGCACACTAGCAACTATGGCCCTCATTACGACCCTGGCGGTGAGTGATATAGTGGCAGTATTATCATCAACAGCCTGGAGGTAATTACTACCAAATTATGACCATGGCGGAGATAACTCTCATTGACAGCAAATGTACCACACCAACCACCAGGGCGGAAACAACACTCATCACGGCAGTAGCCAACAACAGCCAGGTGGAAGACAAAGTACTGCCCACCATATTAAGACACTGCAAACCACCACCTTTTCCGGGGCATTACAAACGCCAACAAAAGCCTGGCGGAAACAGAGCTGAGAAGTGAAAAGACTCACCATTGGAGACACAGGGAAGAACTACGTTGCCATGGAACCCGAACTACAAGTCTTCCCGATGATTTACTACGTAATGCTCCCCCTGGAACACCAACGCCGACAAAGACGATGACGGTGAGTACAGCTGCCTAGCACACAAGGGAGGGAGGGAGGAAAGCGACAGTGACACGCACAACACACACACACACCATACACACAACCAGCTGCACATGTAACCCAATGCACACGACACATGGCATAATAAAACACGGACCAGATTACTGAAGTACTGACCATGTATTAGCATAACAGAACCCACCACACAAACCAAATATATACAGATGTTCATAACTGCCCAGTCCAAAGTCATAAGGGCACACAAGGCCATAGGGCACAGTCCAAGGCCCAACCTGTATACTGACACATCCGGAAAGAACACCTCAGGGGCATCATTTTGCAAGTGGGAAGGCACCTCAGGGGGATGGGGTGATGGGGCACCTCAGCCAAATACTGGAACTTCCCCACTGGTTCTGGAGGGGGCTCCATGCCCATTGCTCTATTCTGGGGAGTGCAAGGCCACAGTCTCTGGAGTGGGTGACTTTCCCACTGGTTCTGGAGGGGGCAACATGCCCATTGCTCTGTCCGGTGGAGTGCAAGGCCACAGTCTCTGGAGTGGGTGACTTTCCAACTGATTCTGGAAGGGGCAACTCGCACATCAGCCCCTGGAGTGTGGCCTACATGGCATCTGCTGGCGGTGGCGGCTGCAGTGTATTGGTGGATGGAGGAGCCTCCTGGGCAGCCTCTGCACTGTCTGATGGCGGCACTGTGGTGGTGGATGGAGAAGCCTCCTGGGCAGCCTCTGCACTGTCTGATGGCTGCACTGTGTTTGAGAATGGAGGAGCCTCCTGGGCAGCCTCTGCACTATCGGAAGGCTGCAGTAGTGTGGTGGTGGATGGAGGAGCCTCCTGGGCAGCCTCTAAACTTTCTGATGGCTGCACTTCCTCAGCTGGTGGTGGGGGCCCGAGAAAGCTGGTGGTGGTGGAGGTGTCAGCCTGACAGCCTCCGCTGGAGTAGAGTGCTTTGTCTCCTCCAGTACATGGGCCGTGGATCCCTAACCATTCCTGGCAGATGTGGATGGGCTCTTCCCCTCTCTGCCTGGTGGTGCAGGCTCCTTCCCCTTCTTTCCTGGTGCTGCTGGCTCCTTCCCTTTCTTTCCAGGTGGTGCAGGTTCCTTCCCCATCTTTCCAAGTGGTGCAGGCTCCTTCTCCTTCTTTCCTGGTGGTGCTGGCTCCTTCCCCTTCTTTCCTGGTGGTGCTGGCTCCTTCCCCTTCTTCGATGGAGGTGTGTGTATCCTTACCACCACAAGTAGGTGGTGCTACCACTGTCCCCGTGGACTGTTTGGCTGAGGTGCTGGGCTGTGTCCTTGGTACCCCGCCCATACGGGCAGGACGGGGGAGGGGTAGGGAAGAGGTCATATTGGGAAAGGAAAAGCTTTTTAGGGACGTGGGGCAGGAGGAGAGAGTAGTGAGGGGAGTGGAGGATGAGGGAGTGGTTGTTGGAGGTGTAGGTCTGCTGGACTTGGGTGCAGGTGCTTGGGCAGTGTGCTGATGTGAGGTGGATGGCTGTTGGGGGTGTGAGTGCTTATGTTTGTGTCCTTTGGGGGGATAGACAGGATGGGAGAGGACAGAGGGGACACATGCATGGCTGTTGTGGAGGTGTCTGCCAGTGAGGTGTGTGTCCTGCTTGGTGTGGTGATGCTGGTAGTGGATGTTGATGTAGTGCATGGAGGTGTGATTGTGAACGTGACTGGGAGGGAGGTGGTGGAGGAGGAGGGGTAGACAGTGGAGGCAGTGGATGATGTAGTGTCTGTAACTGTATGGTGTTTGCGTGAGTGCTTGAGGGATGAAGTGTGGTGCCTGTGTTTGCCTGTGCCACTCTTGGGTGTTGTCTTGTGTGCATGCTTATCTGTATGTGTGCCTGGGATGGGTTCCGGTTGAGGAGAATGGGACTGGAAAGTGGTAGTTGGAGGGGGGACGGTAGAAACAGGGACAATGGCTGCCATCAGAGAGCAGGCCAGGCAGGGCAGCAGGGCTCAGTGGGGCAGGGCCTGAGGTGCCTGGGGCGAAGGTGATAACCACTCTCCTGGGTGAGCGGGCACGGGGAACTCACTGAGGGGCTACTAGGAGGGCGGTGCTAGTACAGGGGTGGTGGCTGGGGTGGGGTGGTCACAGAGGTGTCCGCCACCACCAGGGAGCTCTCATTGGAGGAGGTATCAGAGTCTGTGTTGTCTCCTCCAGTATCCGCGGTGGTGCTCCCCTCGCCCTCCGTCCCCCTGGTTCCCTCGGCGTAGCTGGACTCCAGGACCTCCAGGGTCCTGTGGGATGCAGCTCCCTCTGACACCGGTGCCCCTGCTCCTCCGCCAGATGATGCTAATGCACACAATAGGACAGGATGACAAAACAAGAAGTGGGGGGGGGAGACAAAGGATACACTTGATCAACGACTGCACCAACACCACCATTGGCATGCACATCACCGTCACACACAGGGAACAGGCTTAAGCACTATGCATTACATTAAAAGTGATATGGCTAGCCTCTAAGGCAAGATGAGGACCACACACTGTCAAATGCAGCACACCTGGGGCCCACAATGCCCTGCCTGAAAGGGACTGCTAACAAGCTAGGTGTGGTGGACTGTCTACGAAGGACCCTCCCTTTACGCTTTTTCCAGTTAGCTCACTGACACCTATTTAGAAATGAAAGTAATGACTATATTATTTTAGGGTCTCTTCCTTTATTGTTCCTATTAATTGGGAATATTTTTCCTAATATTAGTAGTCAGAAAGAAACAGCTGAGCACAAAGCAAGAGCAAAGAGAGAAAAAAATAAATCTTAGGAATTCTTTTCGCGTCCTTGAATCTTTCCAATTTTTCTAGGTTTTTGTTCTCTGTTATGCCTCTTCCTGGGTTCTCTTAGTTCTTCATTCCGTGTTTTACTGTGTCCTTTCTTCTCCTGTCTTTTCCTTTTCCTTATCTTTTATTTGTTTCCTTTTTCAGGCATGTCTGGGACCTCTTGGATGTTACTCCGGCACGTGAAAGAAAACACAAGACATAGGAAAGAAGGTAAGTGGGGTTGAAAAATTCTCTATCTCTACTTCTTAACATAAAGCGGAAAAAAGTGAGAGGATAAGTGAAAAATAGTGCACTCTCTATTTTCTCCTTATTTATTTTCAATTTCTCAGTGGCTTAGTGTGACGGTGGAGAAGGGAAAAAAATAAATAAAAATAAACAAAAGAAGGAGAAGGAAACATAAATAGTTTTATCTTTTGTTTCTCCTTGTTCAATGCTTTTAGGCACTTGTGAGATAATTCATTAGAGATATTCTCCTTGTTTGTCAGCTAAGTATATTGTATGTCTTGTATCTCTTTGTTTCTTTTCTTTTTCAGTTTTTAGGTGCCCAGCTGCCTCGTTTACTTCTAGCCAGTAAGTGCTTATAGCCCGTACACGGGCACGTACCTGCTCCAGCCACGACCCTCCAGGGACGTGCAGGCTGTCTAGTTCTCCTCTTCCTGTCGTTTGGTGCCACCTTTCACCTTCTTTTCCGGCTGGTAGCCCCGTCTCCCGACGTACTGCTCTCCTCTCGTCCTGTTCCTCCATCGCTCTCTGGGACAGCGCTGCTCTGGCTGCTCGCGTCTCTTTTCCCATTGCTCTCCGGGGTAGCGCTCTTCTTCCTGACCACATCCTCTCCATCCGCATTCCTTTCCATGATGACGGCACTCCATGCGTTGTCTTCTGATGTCTTTTCTAGGCGCCGTAACAACGCGAGGCTTAGAGAAGTACCCCCGGGTCACTCCTCTGTGACCCCAGATCGCACAGAGGGCATGCAGAGTGTCGTCGCTCTGTCACACTAGGTTACCAGTATTTGCCATGCAACTATTACCCTTCAGTTGACCCACGCTGCAATGTTGGCCTGGCCTTAGGGGCACTCACTAACACACATCCACTTCCCAGATACCACCCCACCAGCCAAAATATGTAATGAAACCCACTGTACTCACGCCCTTGTGGCTGCTGTGATTCCCTCAAGTGCCCATCCAGCTCAGGGGAGGCCACCGCCAGTATGCGGGCCATCAGGGGTGTCAGAGTCTGACGGGCACCCCTTCCTCGTTGGGAGGCCATCCCCAGCTGGGCCTCCACGGTCTTCCGTGCCCAGCATCTCAGGTCCTCCCACCGTTTCTGACAGTGGATGTTACGCCTGCCATAGACCCCCAGGGTGCGCACGTCCTTGGCGATGGCACGCCATAATCTCTCTGACCTGTGGAGGTAATACAGACAGGAGAACTCCATTAAACAAACAGTCCAGCCTGTCACACACATGGCCCACCATACGTGATTCCATCACCATTGGCACACACATAGGCCAGCGCAAACATGTACACCGCCAACAGGCAATACCCCCACCCCCGCCCACCCTTACACAATGCCTTCACACATATCTCCATGCATCCATGCTACATGCATCGTGCCCAAAGTGTACTCACCCGTTGGTCTGGAGGCCCGTACAGCTGTCCGTACTGGGGTAGGACACCATCCACCAGTCACTCAAATTCCTCTGAAGTGAAGGCTGTGACCTTTTCACAGCAGCACATGCAGTGTAGGTCTTCTCCGGTTGAAGGTCAGGAAACAAGTGAGGAATCAGATATTAAATGGCGGTCACATCCACGGCGGTGTACACTGTCACAGCCGGCGTACATCCCCATTGACCACTGTACTCCATAGGGCCCAATATAATCCAATGAGAAATTGCACTGCGGTGCAAGACCGCCTACTGCCACGATGCCCAACGTCTGCAGAATTACCTCACTTCCACCTGTCCCTCCGTACAGGACAGGAGGTCACCATTTCGGAGTGAGAAGAGGCCTATCAACAATTACTGCGTCACAGGTTAAATAGGAACGTACTTCAACATTTACACTAATAAATAAGTGCACCATGTGGACTGCAGTTGTGGTTTTGTTGTTCCAATTGTGACAGCCTACTCACTCTTGTGTCCCTTAGATACCTGCCGCTGTGGATGAATAGGAGGTGGAGACATGACCCTGTGTGCAGACCTCTGGTGGACTTGGCTACACTGGAGGACAGGTACATAATACTGACCTATAGACTGGACAGGGCCACAATCACAGAGCTGTGTGCCCAATTGGAGCCTGACCTGATATCTGCTATCCGTCATCCAACTCGGATCCCCCCTCATGTGCAAGTGCTATCAGTAGTTCATTACCTGGCAACTGGTTCTTTCCAAGTGACAGTGGGCTTGGCAGCAGGAATGTCACAGCCAATGTTTTCAATCGTGCTGGCAAGAGTTTTTTCTGCCCTGGTGAAACACATATGCAGCTACATTTCTTTCCCATAGGTGGAAGATTTGGCCACAGTGAAGGCTGGATTCTATGCAATGGGACATATCCCCAATATTAATGGTGTGAGTGATGGTACATATATTGCTTTTGCCCCCCCCCACCAGAATGAACAGGTGTTCAGGAATCGTAAGAGTATGTATGTCAGTGTATGCCTCTGGTGTCAACCCCATAGGATTGTGTGTGGCTAAATGTTGTCCCTCAATACTTGCAGGTGACTCTGGCTACCCGAACCTATCTTGGCTGCTGACCCCTGTGAGGAATGCCAGGACAAGGGCTAAAGAATGTTATAATGAGGCACATGGGAGGACCGGACGGATCATCGGGAGAACCTTTAGCCTCCTGAAGGCCAGGTTCAGGTGCCTGCATCTGACAGGTGGATCCCTGTGCTACTCACCTGAGAAGGTCTGCCAGATAGTAGTGGCATGCTGCATGTTGCACAACCTGGCCCTCGGATGCCATATACCTTTTCTGCAGGAGGAGGAGACTGGAGATGCACCTATGGCAGCAGTGGACCATGAGGACAGTGAGGATGAAGATGCTGAGGATGAGGATGAGGACAACAGAACAGCAGTAATCTGTCAGTTCTTCCAATGACACACAGGTGAGACATTTAGATTAACATTCCTATGACTATTGGTGTATTCTGTGTGGCTGTGGCAATATGGTAATCACTTCCTTTTAACTCTACTTACTGTCATCTATTGTTTGTCATATTGCAGATGTTGGTGATATGATAACTGTGTACTGATGTGCTGACTACAGCCAGCTACAGGTCATTATTTCTATGCTCCCACAATGTACAGTACTTTTGCAATGGATGTAACTATTTCCATGAATAAACATTTTCAAAATATGACATACAAGGAGTCAAGTTGTGTCCAAGGGTGTTTATTAAAGTGCTAGAAAATTAGAGGAAATGTGCAATGGAATGGGGTGATGATGGAGGAAAGTCCAGGATATTGTTCCAGTCTGTTTGTAGCACAGTTACAGTGTCCAAGGGGCCATAGGAAGGGGAGCAAAGGCAGTTCAAAGTGGACAAGGTGACAGTGTAGGACACAAGGGGACAATCAGGAGAGTCTCATTTCCTGGCAGTGATATTCGCAAGTGTCTCTGGCTTCTGTCTGGGTCGCAGGGAATGTTTGCGGGGTGGTTCAACTTCTGCAGGGGGAGGGGTGCTGGTGGCCTGTGGATTGTGGCGGGGCCTCCTGCCCACCTGCGACAGCGGAAGTGGAGGGCTGGTCTATGGACTGGGTAATGGTAGGGTCCCGCTGCTGTGCTGTTGCTTCCCTCATGATGTTGGCCATGTCTGCCAGCACCCCTGCTATGGAGATCAGGGTGGTGTTAATGGCCTGAAAGTCCTCCCTGACCCCCTGATACTATCCCTCCTTCAGTCACCTATTCTCCTGCACGTTGTCTAGGATCTGGCCCGTGTCCTGGGAATGTTGGTAGGCTCCAAGGATCTCAGTGAGTGCCTGCTGGAGAGTCGGTTCCCTGCTCCTGTCCTCCCCTCGGTGCATAGCAGTCCTCCCAGTGTCCCTGTTGCCTGTGCCCCTGTCCTCTGAATGGTGTGCCCACTGCCACTGACCCCAAGTCCCCGATTGTCTTGGGTATGAGGTATGGCCTGGGATCTCTGTACAGGTGGGCACACTGCTGATTGACGTGTCCTGGGGACAAAGGTGTAGGTACGCTGGGTGAGTGCTGTGGTGTTCGATCCTTATGGGGGAGGCTCTGTGGTGGTCTGTGAGTGGGCTTAGGTGACCGGCTGTCCAGTGGTCCCTGATGGGCCAGGTAGGTCATCCAGATCCAGAAGTCCAGAGTTACTGTCATCACTGGGGGCATCTTCTGTTAGGGGACTGGATAGTCGTGGTACCTCCTCTCCGCTGACATTGGCTGGGGTACCTGTGGGGGTGTAAGTGATGTATTATGCTTCATGTGTATGACATATTGTTTATCCCTATCGTCCCCTCTATGGTTGGTGTTGCCCTGCCACCTTTTGCCTGTGTATGGTAATGTATTGTGGGATTGTTAGTTTCCCTATGCTGTGCATGCTTTGGTGATGGACGTCCATGCGGGGCTGGGAGGAGTGTCCATGCATTGGTATAGCATGCAGGGTTTGGCATTGGGGTTAGTCATATGTGTAGGTGCAGTGTGTGGGATGAGTGGAGTAATGGGAGTGAGGGTGAGGGTGTGAGATGGCATGCAGGTATGGTGGGGTGATAGGTAGTAAATGTAGACTTACCAGTGTCTATTTCTCCGGCTACTCCAGCGAGTCCCTCAGGATGCAGTAATGCCAGTACTTGCTCCTCCCATACTGTGAGCTGTGGGGGAGGAGGTGGGGGTCCACTGCCAATCCTCTGTATGGCGAGCAGGTGCCTTGATGCTATCAAACATATCTTCCCCCGTAGGTCGTTCCTCCTCTTCCTGATGTCGTCCCTTGTTCTTGGGTGCGTCCCACGGCGTTCACCGTGTCCACGATTCTCCACCATAGCTCCATCTTTCGGGCAATGGAAATCTGTTGCAACTGTGCTCCAAACAGCTGTGGTTCTACCCTCACAATTTCCTCCACCATGACCCTTAACTCCTTCTCAGTAAAACGGGCGTGCCTTTGTGGTAAAATGGGAGTTGTATGTTGTGTGTTTGTGAGACTGTGTTGGGTGATGTGGTGGGGTGTGTGATGCGCGAGGGATGTATGGGTGTCAGTGATGTGTTTGTAGTTGTCTCTGTGATGTTGGTGGCTTACTCGTGCAGTCTTTTGGTGTTGGCAAAGGGTTGTGGGTATTGTCGGTGAGTGTTTTATAGTGGTGTGGGTGTGGTGTGTGTATGGGTGTCAGGTGTCTTTTTTTGGTATTGGCCAATGTAGGGTTATTTTGTATGTGGGTGTCCATTCTGAGCGTGGTGGTATGTACTGCCAATAGTTTACCGCCGTTGAATGTCTGCCGTGGTGATTCGTGGGTAATAATGTGGTGGGCGTTGTTTTGTTGGCGTAACAGTATGGGTGTTGGGAACGCCACTTTAGCTCTGTCCTTTGGGCTGGTGGATTTGTGTTTGTGGCAGTATTCTGTTGGATTGGTGTGTTTGTGTCAAAATATGGTTAACGGATATCCACCACCGCTCAGTATGTTGGCGGCGGTCAGCGTGGTGGTAAGCAGGATTTACCGCTAGTGTCATAATGAGGGCATATGTGTACACTTGAATGTATACAGTGAGGTGTTCTTATTAAAAAACCTGGAATGGTTGATTATAAAACATCGAGCACTGGCATGTAATAACAAAAACGGCCAGAGCAGAACCCTTACTGAAATCCGTGCAAAGCTGCCACTATCAGATGAAACTAGGGGGCTAATTTCCAAGCCCCTTGCTCCGCCGGTGCGTCACTTTTCCCCATATTTTCCCTGTGGCGTAAGGGACTTGGAAATAAGCCACTAAGGATTGTAGTTTTGTGGACACTAAGAGGCTTATTTACAAGCCGCTTGCGCCGCAGATGCGTCAGTTTTTATATGGGCAAACGTGAGGCACGGGCGGCGCAAGTGTCTTGTAAACGAGCCATTGCTTAATTTGTCAATAAAAACGTGCCGGTGCCTAAAGCCCTACTCCTAAACATGCGGCTGCTGCAAATAAAGGTGTGAACACGGAATACTAAGGCAGCATAAGCCATCTCGGGCCTCTTCAATCCATGTACAGCCACTCCCTGTCACTTCAGCTCACTCTTGCAGCTTTCTGCTTTCTCCTTGTGTAACACTTTTTCGTTTTTCTCTTCCTCAGTCTTTTCCATATGTGTCTTTTGCTCGCAGTAAATGCTTGAGGCACAAAAATAAGCACCGGCCCTCAAAAGTAAGTGCCAGTGATCCGCACCGGAAACAACAAGCACAAATTAAGCACTGAAATGACTAAATAGGGTAGAGAGAGTCCTCTGAGGTCAGAAACTATTGCTGTGTATTGGAAACCGGTGTTAATATTTCTGAATATGAGATAACATTTAAAAAGGTAGTGTATCCCGAATGGCACTCTACAGTGATATCCAATTTTAAATATCCACTTGCCAACATATCAAAGGAAGTAGATGTGGACAGTGCTTAGTTGTAAAATAAAGAGTGCCGGTACCCAAGCATGGGGCTGGCGCCATTAAATGTCAGCATGGGAACACCAAGGCTTCTGTAGCCTTGAATCCACCTCAGATTTTTTTAACCCACTACCTGACACACTCTGCCCCTTTATCTCTCTTGCAGGTACCTGCTTTGTCCCTTTGTGACCATTTTTCCATCTCTCTCTCTCTTTTCCTTCTTCTTTCCCGTTTGTGTGTTTTTATCTCCTTGCTCTGGGGAAATGTCTGATGAGTTAAAATAAGCACCCTGCCCCAAAAATGAGTGCCCCCCACCCACAACCATGACTCAAATAAAAAACTGGATGTGAAGTTAAGAATAGTAAGGGTCCTATTACGAGTTTGCCAGGGGAAGTGCAGGAGCCCCCATGTGGCACCCTGCTCCTGTTCTCTGCCAGGCTTTTCATGGTGGTGGTACCACCATGAAAAGGCTGGCGGAGAACAAGGTTGTAATCAGCAGGACGGCACACCGTTCCGCGCCGCCCTGCCTGATTACAACCTGTACCCGTATTCAGCCCATCGGGATCGAAGATCCTGGCAAGGATGTCGGTAGGTTTGCGAGTCTGCCCGCCAACCTTGTAATGGTGCAGTCGAACAGCCGCAACCACAGCAGTCCGACCACCACTGCAACATTGGCAGTCTTCGGATCACCAATGTCGTAATCGGGCCCTTAGTCTGTAGTTCCTTATGTGTGTTTATCTTGACAATACATTGTTAGTCTATACTGCCGAGTTGATTTCTAGACCTCCATATTAGGGCATACAACACTATAATCATGGCAAAGCTGAATGTGCCCTTACCACGCAAAGGACATTATAAGGCTTGCCAATAACATGCATTATAGTTATATACACTTACAACGTGTTAGTGGGTAAGTATACAGGTAAGTATTTGGTATATTTTGAGTTACACATGGTTAATACTAATAATAAGAATATTAATCTTTAAAAATTAATTATAGTTATATTATTATTATCATTTTAATTATTCTGAGCTGATAAATGTTTAGGGGCGGGATGTAAGGGATATAGGGGTATTGAGTATTGAAACACAGGTATTAATTTTAATAGCTGAGTATTAATGTATAATTAATATATATTTAAAATTGATTATAATACTAATTGAAAATATTACACATACCCTTAGGTAAGGGATATAGGAGCATTTGGTGGCAACGTGTATTAATACTCAGGAATTAATTTTAATACCTGAGTATTAATGTATAATTAATATGCTATATCTTAACATTAATTATAATAATGAATTCATATATTTCTGAGAGTATAAAACACACTCTTAGGCATGGGATGTAAGGCATAATGAGGTACTGGAGAGGGAAGTGTATTAAACCTCAGGTATTTCTTTTAATACATGAGTATTTATTGATAATTAATATAATATATACTTAAAATGATTTAGGATAATTAATTAAAATATTTCTGGGATGTAACACACACCTTTGGGCACAGGGTGTAAGGGCTATAGGGGTACTGGGTGGGGACGTGTAGTACTACTCAGGCATTGATGTTAATACCCGAGTATTAATATATAATTAAAATAATGTATATTTAAATATATGAAATAGCATTTAAGTAACATTTAAGCATCAGTCAAAAAAAAATACAAGTATTTAAAAAATATTTTCAACTTTTTAATAACTTATTTGAATGAGTAATAAAATCATGTCTTAATTAAAATAAAATAAAAATAACAAAATGAATACTAAACTTTATTATACATTTTAAAAAATTTAGTAAAATTTTTGCATCTAATTTATCATATTTTTTAACAATTTTCAAACTTTTTTCCCACACATTTCCATTGACTTCAATGGGGAAGCTGTGGGAGGTATCCTTAGAATGGCAGGCAGAGCCCTTATAGCTTGCCGTTAGTGCTCACACATGACTTCTCCTCTTGTACACATTACACGCGGTTGTTGCTCGCTGCTCGAGACTCATTCCAATGGAGACAGCGGGTCTGTATTCTTGGCATTGGGAAAAGTTTTGCTCTGCACAGGCTTTTATGTGGCTCTTGTACTTTTGAGCTTCTATCAGCCGTGTTGTTGAGGCCGTGTTGCGACCCTGAGATCTGGAGACTGGGACGGGTACACTCTTGGACCTGAGGAAAGAGGAGAGCAGACAGCACGTTGACAGTGCTCGGAGAGCAGGAGGAAAAGCATTAGGTGTTCCAGAGAATCTACCCCCTATGTCCCCTAGGAGGTCGCGAGGGAAGCTATTGGCTTAGGGCAGTGTAGGGCGGCTCAGGAAGGGCCCCAAGGTAGGTAGCACCAGTCACGAAGAGTCGTGGGATGGAAGCTCATGCCAAGGGGTCCCAAGACCTGCAGTGTCATTGCTATACTATGCGGCAGCACCATTCCAGTCCATGTGCCTACCAACCCCATAGGGTTGAAGCCATAGAAAAGGTTGCTTCAAAGTCATCAGGTGGGCTGCAGAGAAAGAAGTGTTACTATAAGTGCGCCATTGCAAAACTTAACCCAGACGCAAGACAGCGAGTCTTTCCAGCCTCAGGAATTGCCATGGAAGTAAGCTCTTCTTTCCTTGTCCTCTAGCCCTGCTAAGCCCAATAGTTTTCAGCAAGAGGAGATTCATCAGACAGAGCTGGTAATGGCGGAAGCAATGGTGGAGGCAGGACTGAATCCCCGATGATGGCTATCAGACTCAAAGATTATCCCTCATTCCAGAAGTTGTCTTCAAAGATGCTGCAGGCTCAGAATGTAGGAGAGCAAGTCTTTGATGATTTATGGGCAATGGGCAGGCGGTGAATATACAAACTCTATCTGCGTGGAAAAACCATATCGTTGAGTTTATAGCCCATCCTTTGCATCTATAGACCGGTCAGAGCAAGCCCTCACTTAAGTTCAAGCTTAAACGCAAGCTCCCACTCATATGGGTCAGCAGGGTCAGGTCACAAACTGCAGTATTGAATCGGCGAGTTCATTCTCCATATCTCAGACTGGGTCAGAACTAATCCTTGTCCAAGCTCATGCTCAAGATTCAGCCGAGGCACAAGATGTTGAACGGATGACTCTAGACCAGGCAGACCACGTGGATAATAATCTTCACCCCACTCACTAGCTAGCTGTGCAGCAATCAGAGTCCTTAAAGCTATTGTTGAAAACTATACTGGCAGAGGTCAGAGACTTAAAGGTTCAATAAGTCTTATAAATTGAAATACTCCATCAGAAGCTAGCGAAAATAGAAGAAATCTTTACTCATTTACCTAAAAATTCTTCAGAATGCCGATCAGAGAATATCTGAGGTTGAAGAAAAGATTGGCCTATACCACAAGGACATTTCCTCTGAGCAAAAAAAGATTTGTCAATTAGAGAATAAGCTTGAGGAGCTGTAGAATTGTTCCAGATGCTTTAATCTTCGATTTATTGGCATTCCAGAGGGCGGTGAGACACAAGATGATTTTCAGAACGTTCCACAGTTAATGGACTTAAAGGGTATTTTACCGGGTGTGGCCTCAGATCTAACAAATATAAGGGCACATAGGGTCCCTGCCAACCAACCAGCTGAAGCAAGATACCCTCGTAAAATTTTGGTCAACCTTTCTGACTTTTGTATAAAGGAACAAATTTTGACTGTGCCAATTTGTCACAAATCTTTTACTATTGGTGACAGTGTTAATACGAGAGTGTTTTCCAATATGTCAAATGTAACAGCACCCTGCCACAGTGCTTTCCAAGGGTTGATTAGAGAATTTAAACTTCATGGGGGACACGCTTCTCTAGTACAGTAGTGCAAATTGAAAGTCCTTGTAGGTGGTCAATTTCATTTATTCAGCTCAGTGGAAGAGGCACCGGCCCTCTTGCCTACAATTAGTAAAGGATAAGGCAACAAAAGGGGTAGTCATGCTTGGGGGCACCTGGTGCTAAGTCATGGCACCTAATTTGGGGGGGTGGGAGGCTTGGTGGGTAATCCCCAGCCTCAAGGGTGGGCTAGCCTCAGGATTAGGAATAGGGGTGTAGGAGGGTTGCATATTGGCATGGGGGTATTGGGTGCAGTAAGAAATGAGCAGGGTGAGAGAGGGGAGTTTGTTCCCAGGAAGGTTATGTCTGAAGGCCAGAAGGTTTTGGTAATCACAGGCGGTTATGTTGAGTGCTCCCTGGGGCTTAAGGGGGACTCTAGTTGGCACAAAAATGTTTTGAGGGATTCAACAGTGGTGAAGCTTAATCCAGCAGGTCAATAATGGCACTGCGAATACAAATTAGCACCTGTAGTGGGAATGGTCTTCTGAACAAACAAAAATGTGGAGCTTTGTTAAAATGGATTTCTTCTTTTAACCCTGAGGAAATTGTTTTTACTTGAAACTCATTTCAAGAGCAACTTCCCTAAAGTATCTATCCCTGCAAAATATTCAGAGGCATTTTTCACTTTGGCAGGGATGGCAATGCGGGGGTGGCTGTATTACGCGAGACTGGGAGATAAAGGAGATCCTACGGGATAGCAAGGGAAGGTGGATATGGTTAAAAAGCCAGACTAGATGATAAGGCCTTATTTCCAAGCCAATAGCATCTCCTACCCACCAGCATCTCCTTGCTCCATCATAGCATCATTCTATTTTATGTTAAAATGGCGTCATGGAGGCATTTACCCTGCACCAGATTTACAAAGTGGCGTAATGCAAGCATTGCGCCACTTTATAGCCCCTTGTGCCACATTATGCCTGCATAATGTATACGGAGGGCATGCCCCCATTAGGTGGCCCAGAAAAAAATGACGCAGTTAAATTTACGAGATTTCCCTGCACAATTTTTCTTATAATTTTTAATGCTTGCCGAAGGTAGCCGTTAAAGTGACACTCCCATTGTTTCTAATGTGCCTGCCCACGCATTGTTGGACTAGTGCCATCATTTTTGGCACTAGTTGACCAATGCACCAAAATAGCATAAAAATGTTGATGCTATTGTTCTAACATGCACTATGGTGCGCTGTATTGTAAATACAGCTCTACCATGGTGACGTTAGGGGGCGCAAAAAAAGTGGCACATCATAGCTGATGCTCCACTTTCTTGTAAATCTGCCCTTACATTATTTGAATTATTGTGGTCCAATAATGGATGAAACTGAAGCTTTGGAATTAATCTATAATCTTGCAATTCAGGTGAAGGAACCATTAGTGTTGGAGGGTGACTTTAATTTTGTACAAGATGTGTCTTTAGATACCTCTAATAAAGATAAGGGGCAGCTCAAGCCTAAGGCAGCCAAACTCCTGAATATAATTAAGCGAGATCTGGCACTGGTTGATCCATGGTGCCTCGCTTACCCCGAATTCACACAATATACGTGCTATTCTGCTAGATTTCAGTCAGCTTCTAAAATAGATTTTTTTGTTTTGACAATGTTATTGAAAAGAGGGAGGCTAGAAACATTGGCAACCCCTTTTTCAGTCCATTCTATAGTTGTTTTAGAGGTAACAGGAAGCTGTAGAGATGAAGAGGCCAAAATGGCAATTCGATAAGTCTTTGCTCTCCGACTAAACCTGCTTGACCGAAATGTGACAGGTTATTCGTGAATTCTTTTAGATAAACTGCTCCCATCCTTATGGTATGGGAAGCATTTAAAGCAGCATTCAGGGGGCAGGTGATATCCTATAAAGCCAATCTAGCCAGGACCCAGACTCATAAAATTCAGAGCCTTCAAGCAGCAGTAGAGACTGAAATGAGGGAAGCCTCAAAGTCATTAGATCATGTTCATTCTCCAACAGCTAGTCAGGTATTACAAGATCAGCTTGTCAGAGCTAATCAAGAGCTTAGGGATTTCTTTCTGTTAGATGTTATTGCAGGGAGTACGTTTTTCCAGCAGAAGCTTTACCAGGATTGTCAGCATGTGGGAAAGTATACGGACAGCCTATGTGCTGTACACTTGAATAAAAAAATTTGTGTGACCAGACACTTGTAGGTATGTGTTTGTGGGTAGTGGCTGTAATCTGAGCAGGACACTGTGTACCTTTAACATAACCCTCGTTGCACAAATAAGTTATGTCTTCATCATATTGATCACATTGTCTTACATCTCTACATAGCAAGATTTCGAAATTTTGAAATTAAGCAAGCAGACAATGAGTGTGTGATGGGTGAATTTATTTCAGTCCTGATGCTAACATTTTGACAGAAAAGGAAAAAAAGAATAAGGTGAAGGTGTCAGTCGTAGTGAATGAAATCATTCGACTATATGCCACACCACTGGGAGTCCAAAGTCCAGAGGACTCCTCCCATTGGAACTGGTGAGGAGTTCAGGATGTCCACAGAGATCACTTCCTGGCAGTGGTGGGTGTCTTGCCATCTGCACCTCCTGGATTCTTTACCTGTCATTCCCGCTTGCATGGTGGGAGGATCTGCTGCTGCGGAGGCAGGGGTGTCTGGAGCTTGTTCCTCCAGCAGGGCCTCCTTTCCAGTGGCTGGCGCTGATTTAGAAGGGCCTGGTGTTGATGCCCCAAATGAAGGGATAGAGTGGTGTTATAGAGCATTGCTCAGGGTGGTGTTAATGTCCCTCATCAACCCTGTTAGGGAGGCCATGTTGGTATTGTGAGCCTACCACTGTCTACCCATTTCCCTCTGCAGGTACCTCTGTAGCTGCTTTATTTCCAGGAGTTAGATTACTACCTGGCCCATCACACCTTCGGACTCCTGATAGTCCACCACAACGTGGCTGATGGTGTCCTGACCGACAGCAGCCCCAGTGGCCTCACTCCATTAGCCAACAACATCCCTCTGATAGACCCTACCCCCACGGTTCTGTGCCCTCTCCCACTGGTTCCTGGACCATCATTGTTGGAAGTGTTGCGCTGCAACAGATCAAGGACTGGGAGGACGAGATGGTAGACACTTCTAGGAACACTGGTTGGTGGTGAATGGTTGCCTGTGTTATAGAGCAGCCATGCTGGGAGGTGTGGATGTGGGCACAGTGAAACTCACTGTTGGTCTCTGACCTGGTTGCCAACATGGGCCAGAACTGTCCCCCATGTCCAGATGTCCAGGAGTGTCTTTTTCACTGAGGGCTTCATCCAGAGGGGTAGTATCAGTCTCTTCTGTGGCCTCTGTGTGCCCAGTGTCAGTTCAACCTGTTGATGTGAAATATTCCATGTTACTGGTTGTATTGAGACATCTACCTCCAACTATGTAGTGTTACATAAAGCATAAACATTGTACAAAGTTATTTTGCAGTTAATTGTATTGTGATGAGTACTCATGGTATTGGTGTTATTGAACTGACATTTGTGAAGCATGCCAATTCCATCTGAGTCAAGCTGCTGCTAAAATGTGCAGAACATTAGCCCTTGGGAGGATGGCCTGAGAATGCCATCTTGCCAGCAGTGCAGGCAAAACATTGGCTAGGCAAGATATGGATATGGCCATTTTGAAGCCTAGTTGACCCAGGTGAGTAAACTTCAATTTTTAGTTCACAAACAAGGGTATTATCACCAGTGAACACTGTTCTGGTGTTTGGAGTTAGAGAAACAGTGCCTCCTGGGAGTTCATAGTCATGTCACTCTCCATAATGCACACCCTTCAGAAATATTATCCTCCCAGGTGAGTAAACTTCAATTGAGATTTCATAAATAGATAGATTTGGGCAAGTAAACATTGTTTATGTGGTTGGAGTTAGAGCCATAGATCCTATTGAGTTTAGTATTCCAGTCACTACCCCTACTTCCCACCACCATCCAAATGTTATCCTCCAAAAATAGTGAACTTAATTTGAGAGTTAAGACACAGGGTATTATGGGCATGAGAACACTGGGCTTGTGTTTGGATTTGAGGGGCGGGGCTTCCTGGCCTTAGCAGTCATGCCCCTCCCTCTACTTCATACACTTGATAAATGTCATCCCCACAGGTGAGCACACTTCATTTGTGAGTTTCAACAGAAGGGTATTTGAAGAACTGAAGACCGTGCTGGCATTTGGAGTCAGTGAACTAGTACCTTCTGGCCTTAGCAGTCATGTGACCCCCTGTACTGCACACACTATACAAATGTCATCCTACCAGGCAAGTACACTTCATTACAGAGTAAAGCCACAGAGGTCTTTCGAGAAGAGAACACTGTGCTCATGTTTGGAGTTACAGAATCAGGGCCTTTTGTGAGTTGCAGTCAGGTCACTCTCAGTACTTCCCAATACTTGACCAATAGTATCCCCCCAGGAGAATAAAATTCATTTTGGTTTAAGTTGCCATACAAGTGTCATTGGAGAAAAGGACACTGTGCTGGTGTCTGGAGTTGTCCCCTGGCCTTAGCAGTCTGGCCAGTCCCTGTACTACACACTATACAGATGTTATCCACCCAGGAGAGTACATCTCATGTTTGAGTTATCAAACAGTAGTCTTCTGCGGAGAGGAGCCTGGGCTGTTGGTTGGACTGACAGCAAGAGAACCTCCTGGGAGTTGCAGTCATGTAACTCCCTATACTACACACACTATACAATGGTACCCTCCCAGCTGAGTAAACTTATACTGAGGGTTGCCAAACAGGGGACGTTTGATGAATGAACACCATTCTGGCATTTGGAGTTGCTTAAACAGGGCCTCCTGTGGGTTGCAGTCAGGTTATTGTATCTAGCTCACATACTTGACCAATGTTCTCCACCCCCCAGGTGAATATACTTTATTTGTGAGTTGACAAACAGGGGTATGTGAGCCAATGACCACGTTGCTGGTTCTTTCAGTTGGGGAAACAGAACCTGCTGAGAGTTGAAGTTATATAAGTCCCTGTACCACACACATGATGCATATGATATCCTTCCAGGTGAGGACACTTCAATTGAGAGTTAAGACACAGGGGTCCTTGGAAAAGAGTACACTGGTCTAGTATTTGGGGTGCAGATACAGTGCCTTCTGGGAGTTGCAGTCATGGAACTCCCTGTACTACACACACTATATAAATTTTGTCCTCCCAGGTGAGTCCACTTCAATTGAGAGTTACCAAATAATGGTATTTGGACAAGGCAACACTGGGCTGGTGGTCAGTTTTACAGACTCAAGGACGTCCTGGCCCCAGTAGTCATGTCACTCCCTCTGCTACCAACATTTGACAAATGGTATCCTCTCAGCTGAGTAAACGTAAATTGAGAATTGCCAGACAGTGGTCTTTAGACAAGTGACCACTGTTCTGGTGTTTAGAGGTCTGAAACAGTGCCTCCTGCGAGTTCTATTAATGTCACTCTCTCTAGTACACACACTTGACTGATGTTCTCTCCACAGGTGAGTACACTGCAATTGAGAGTCACTAACAGATGTATTGAGCACTGTGCTAGTGTTTGTAGTTACAGGACTGGTGCCTGCCTGGAGTTGTAGTCAAGTCAGTGCCTGTACTACACACACATGACAAATGGTCTCTTCCTAGGTGTGTACCCTTAAATTGGTAAGAACCAAGCAGGGGTATTTGGAGAAAGGACTAGTGGTCTGGTGTTTGGAGTTGTAGATCAGTGCCTGCTGGGAGTTGTAGTCAATTAAATCCCTGTACTACACACACTATACAAATGTAATCTCCCCAAGTGAGTAGACTTCACATATGAGTTGTCAAATAGTGGTCTTTGCACTGGTGGACACTGCGCTGGTGAGTGGAGTTATTGTATAAACGGCAAAAGGTGAGCTGTGGGCATGTATTACATAGCATTTTGGTGACATTTTTAGTGTAGTGACTTACCAGACTCCACTCTCCCAGGTATTCCAGTCAAGCCCCCAGGATGCAGGATGGTCAAGACCTTCTGCTCACAGGGAAAGAGATGTAATGGGGCACTGGGAGGGCCACTCCCAGTCTTCTTGGCCTGCAATTGGTGCCTGGAGACCAGGGAATGGACCTTTCCCCTGAGGATGTTCTACCTCTTCTTAATGTCCTCCCTTGTGTGCAGGGTGGTGCCTACAGCATTAACTCTGCCAACTATCCTGTCCCACATTTCCATTTTCCTGCTGAGAGTAGAATGCTGGACTTGTGCTCCAAACAATTGTGGCTCTACTCTTATGATTTCATCCACCATGATCCTTAACTCATCATCTGAGAAACGTGAATTTTTAAAATGTGCCATTGTGGAAAACAAATGGGTGACAGTGACTTACTAAACAGTGGAAGTGCAAAAGAGTGTTTGCAGGGTGTTCAATGGGATGGTGAAAATAAAGGGATGCCTAATCTATGTATTCTACAAGAGAAGGTGCTCTGGCTTCTGTGTTTGGTGTTGTAAATGCAAAGGATTGTGGTGTGATAAGGGGTGTGTTTTATAGTGTCCTTTGCAGGTGTGTCCAGTTTGGCAATGTGTGCCAGCTGTGTTGTATTCAAATTCATCCAATGTGCTGTTGTGTATTACTTTGATGACCATGGACCACTGTGGTCTAAACCGCCATGGTGGTCCGCTTTGGCGACTGTATGTTGTAATACGGTCAGTGGTTGGTCATGGTTCTGTCGGTTCTGGAGATCGGACCGCTTATTTCCAGGCTTCCATGCAGCTGCCGGTCCCGCCCGGCCAGGAGGACACCGCCCGCTGTATTAAGTGCAATAATACGACGTGGTGGTGTCCTGATGGCGGAGTGCTGGAGGAGGAAGGTGGTTGTGGAAGCGCCCTGTTCATGTTCCCTGACGGATGACCTCCTCTCCTGACCAGGTAAGTAGATCGTCTGACAGGGGAGGGTGGGGGGTGTTGTGTGCGTGTGTAAGTGTGTGTTGACTGCGTCTGTGCATGAATGCGTGGTTGTATGCATGTCTGAATGTAGAAGTGAGTGCATGTATGCATATGAGTGTGTATGCGGGTGTGTATGCAAGTATGAGTGTTGTGGTGAATGTATGTTTGTCTGCATGTGAGTATGCGTGTTTGGATCGGTGTGAGTATGCGTGTTTGTCTGAGTGTGTGTATGCGTGTTAAGATGGGTGTGTGCATGCGTGGATGAATGCATGTATGAGTGCTGAGGGGAATGCAAGTATGGCTGCATGTGAGTGAATGCGTGTATGTGAGTGTAGGTGAAAATGTGTATGCGTGGTGCGTGGTGCGTGTGAGTGTGTGCGTGTGCATGTATGCGGCGAGGGGGTCTCTGTACCTGGAGGGGGTGCTGTGCCTGGAGGGACGTGGGGAGGTTTAGTGCTTGATGGGGTGGAGAGTCGCCTACCGGTGACAGGGAAGGAATTCCCTGTCACCGGTAGCCTTCTCACCAGGGTTTTCATGGCGTGCTACCACCGTGGAAACCCTGGTGGAAAGATGGCTCCTAATACCACCGGCGGTCTTCTGTGGACCCCCAAGTTGGAGATGCTCACCTCCGGCCCAGCGGCTCCGATCGCCATGGTGGTATGAGTGGATATGTGGCAGGTTGACAGAGGCCAACCCGCCACTCTCATAATGTGGCTGTCCTTACGGCCAGCCTGTAGGTGGTGAAACCGCCACCTTTACCCTGGTGGTCAGAAGACCGCCAGGGTCACAATCACCACCTAAGTGTTTTTGATAAGGACTGCTTTTTTTTATTATTTACCACAAATTGTTTGAATCCTTTTCTGACCGGTGTTGTGATGGTGAGGAGACATTTCCTTTGGACTTTTTTTACTGTTGGATTTCTTCTTTCAGGTGTTTTGTAGAGTGCTCTGTAAAAAAGATTGACAAAAGAGGTTTCAGATTGGTCAAATTTTGAACTATGGTGTATTTTATTGTTAGCAATGCACCTGCTAAAGAGAAACACATTTTTGCATGATTATTTTCAGACATTGTATTAATGGTGATAAACAATTTTTCTATTACTGTAAAAAATGAGAGATGTTTGTTTTTATTGTTTGTTCCCTGTTGAAAGACATTTGTTTGATTTGCTTAGTTTTATGTTTTTTGAATAACACGTATCTTTCAATGTCTTTCCTTTTTCCTTTGGTTGTTTAATTTTCTAATCAGTTTTTCAGACTTCCAAACTAATGGACCGAATATAATGTCTGTAGAATAAAATACAATGTAAGTATGTTGTGCTGTAATTTCAGTCCATTCTTTCCCCAACCACTGTCCAGCACCTTCCCTGAGGTGAGTACCTGGTGAAGTTAGAATAGTAATTTCTCTCCCCAGCCACAGTCCAGCACCTTTCCTGATGTAAGTACCCAGCTGATTTAGAACAGTAATGTTTCCCCCAGTCACTGTACAGGACCTGCCCTGAGGTAATCACTCAGCAGAGTTAGAATAGTAATTTTGTCCCCTCCAGACACTGCTGAGCTCCTTCCTTGAGGTAAACACCTGGATGAGTTAGAATAGTAATTTTGCCCCCAACAACTTTCCAGCACCTTCCCTGAGGTAAGTACCTGCTGGAGTTAGAATAGAAATGTTGCCTCTTAACCACTGTTCAGTACCTTCTATGAGTTAAGTACCAGGTGGTTTCAGATTATCTGTCAAATAATCAATCAATTGGGATTTGGAGAGTGCAGCTATTCACCCAAGAGGATATCCAGGCACTAACAAAATTTCATTGAAATAATAGCTTGAAAGCTAGTGCCTCTAAAATATAATAATTCTAACTTTTTCTAGTACCTATTCTACACATTTATTTCAACTTACACGAAAGGTATGTATCAAGTCCTGGATGTTTCGATGGGGTTGTGAAAGGGTATAGGTGATAGGTTTAGGTTTCAATAATTCTTATTAAATGTTTAAACATAAAAGGTGGCATTACAACCTTTAGTAATCACATGTAAACTTTATTGTCTCTTCTTCACGAACCCAACCATCTAAACAATTTACAACAACTGCTCCCCCTCCATTGCAGCTCCTAATGGTGCTGTATTTTTATCCATTTTATTTGTATCCATATCCACAACATCTGTGACATTCCCTACCACCACTCATTCACTAGTTCTAAAATGACCAAGTTAGCTATTACTGAACATCAATATATTAAGTTTTTATAAGTACAGTGGGCATCCCATGTCTTGAAATTCCATTCCTAGATATTTGATTAGTCAGTATTATCGTTTCTGGAATTATTTATCATATTGATGTACAGTATACGCTGAGTTTCCATTCCGATTAGTGTCCAGGTCCTGATATACTAACACTATGTTTCACAAATATGAATAATTATTTTTACCAAATCACAATGTCTGAATCACAAATCATTAGCACATAGAATACGATTTCTTATGATTCACAATACTATGTTACCAATATTTAAAGATAAAATCAATAACAATCATCTTGGACCTGACCCTTTTTGCCTGGTCTCACCCAAGAGTTTTGCCGTCTCCTGCTGTACCTGTGATTGTATGCTTTATGACTCTGTGTACGTTTTCCCTACTTATTAGTGGCAAAGTGCTTGTACTCTCTCCCTAAAACATGGCAAATTTGGTCTACATTTAATTTACTTGTAAATTCCTCGTAAATGGTACTACATGTACCCATGACCTGTACCACCCATTAAAGTAGCCTTTTAAACATGCCTCCGGACTGCCGCTGCAGCCTATAGTGCCGTTTTTAACTACCATTTTAACCTGGCAAAATAAACCTTTTGCCAGGCCTAAATCTTCCTTTTTAATATATTAATGGCACCCTAAGGTAGTCCCTAAAGACTTGTAGGTCAGGGTGCATTATATTTAAATTGTATTGCATGTGTACTTAAGATTTACATGTCTTGGCAGTGGAAACGCTCCTAAGGCCTATTTCGCCCTTTGACTAATGTTGACTAACTCTTGGTTACCATATTACAGGGAACAGGTACTTTGTATACTCAAGTAGATATGGATTTTAAGTCACAATTCTGAAAATGCCACTTTTAGGAAGTTGACATGTTCTTGTCCTAAACATGTGCCGTCTGCCAGTGTCATGGGTAATGTGACTGTGAATGGCTCTGCTGTTGTGGCTTGGGTATTGCTTCCAGACAGTAAGACAAACAGGGCTTAACTGTGGATAGGATGGGCCATCCTGGCAGGATGAATGGGAGAAGCTGCATCCAGCCCCACATACACTGCAAAGGTCTCTACCTCATACACACACACGCACACACACACACAAAGCAAAGCAATCTGTACCAGGCTTGCTTGCCTTTTGTGACCCCCCTATACAGTTTGGAGCCTTGATAGGGGAGGGGAAGAACTTTCCAGAACTAGATGTGGGGGTAGGACAGGGTGCCCCCCACACACAAAGGCTGGCACCAGGTATGCATATTGGCCCCGCAGAGCAATCTTCAAAACACTCCTGGAACTGTTGACATTAAAGAAGGATTGCCCTCCTGCTTGAAAACTGCCTTGCTGTCTGAGAAAGAAAACTGGACTTGTTTACCTTCATCCCAGGCTAAACTGACTCCAAAGGTCAGTTGGTTGATCTCCTGTTTGATCTACAAATACAGAACAAGCTCCAGAGGTGTACCTACAACTACCCATCTGACTTGCTGCAACTGGACCTGCACTTGGACCTGCTTCAACCCTGCTGGTCTCTGCTGGAGTGATGTCCTGATCCCCAAGAAATGCCTCCGGGTCCTGGTGGTGAAATCTTGAAGTTCCATGGCAAACGGGCCTCTTCACGCTGAGACACTGCTGCCCTGATGACTGCCAACACGAAGCTCGAATGAAGGCCTGCTCTTTGCGCTACAGAGACCAACGGTGACAACTGTCAATGTAACATCTGCACTTCATTCAACAGCCCTACACATATATTTTTTTGTCATGTAGTCCTAGGGAGGTGGTGGTCCCCGGTGGGGACCGTGCACGCCCCCCAAATATATATATTTAATGTTGCCCCCTTTAAGCTCCATATGACTTCGGCAGTGCATGGCTGCGGGTTTGGCACTTAAAGGGGGTTGACTATGATCGGACCCTGTAGCCAACTCCTGCCGTGCATGGCCACAGGCCGTGTGTGGCATGGAGTTTCTTTGGTTGTAGTGTATTGGCCGCAGGGCCTGGCAACAGGTTCCACCTTCGGGAGGTAGCTATTTGCTTTTCCTTGGCAGGAGCAAAAGCAAACACTCTGCTTTCAGGGAGCGGGAGCTTCAAAAATGTTTGCTGAAAGCAGTTTTCATCTTCTTCCCCACACGCATGTTAAATGAAAACAATGCTCCTGCAAGCAAGGAGCTGCTATTTAAAGTAGCTCGCTGTTTGCAGGAGCAATGACAGCTTCTGCAGGAGACGGGAGCCAGTGGGATTGCTGGGGCATTGAGGATCCTCATGCGGTCCCCATGAATCTATACTGAGTGGCCTGGGCACTGGGTACATGGGGCTGGGTCACAGGGGACGGGGCGCGTCGGGTCGAAATCAGCCCAGGGAAGGGGGCCACATGGCCCCACTCCCTTTTTACAAAAAATATATGATTTGGCCCAGAGGGGAGGTGGTGGTCCCCAGGGCCTGGATGGGTCATTTTGGCAACTATTAAAATTATATAAAAATTGACCTGGGAAGGTAGTGGCCCCTCCATGTGACCACCCCATGCAGTTTTAAAATGTAGCCTTGGGTGGGTGATGGTCCCCTGGGCCCAGGGCAGGGTCCGTGTGCCCCCCCCATATACTTTGTTGATGTTGTCTCAGAGAGGTGGTGGTCCATGGGCCTCAGGGGAATCTGTAAAAGATTTTTATATTATATAGCCTGAGGAAGGTGGTAGTCCCCAGGGCCCTGGGGGTCCGTGCGGCCCCCGATAGATTTTTTTAATGTTGTCCCAGGGAGGTGGTGGTCCCTGGGTTCCAGGGGGTCTGCATAGCCCTCCTAAAATTTTTCTATAATGTAGCCTTGTGGAGGTTATTGTCCCCAGGGCCTGGGGGGCCTGTGCATCCGCCTAAATATGTATATTGAGTGTTGCCCCTGGGCATGCACTGACCAAGGGGTTTGAAGCTTAAAGGGCTTGACGGCGGCAAGGCCCTGTTGACAACGGCCAGCATGTATGGGATTGGGGTGGTATAAGGATCTTGGCCTTAGGGCCTGGTGGAAGGCCAGGCCCTGCAGCTAACCTCTGTTGGTCACAGCTGCATGGCACGGGGTTGGGTGGTTATACGGGGTTGGCTGCAGGGCCTGGCAGCAGGCCATGACCTGTGGCTAGCCCCTGCCATGCATGATGGAAGGGTGTGCTTGGGACAGGGTTGGGTGATTATGGGGGTAGACCGCAGGATAGGACCTGCGGCCAACTCCTGTCGCACACGCTGAAAGGGCATGCGTGGAGCTGGGTTGAGTGGTTATAGGTGCGGCCAACCTCTGCCATGCACGGCTTTGGGATGTGAACAGAAGTGGTTGGATTAATGTATAGTAATTAAAATGACTTTTCATTAAAAAAAATATAGACATTCACTGAGAAAAACAATGGTCACAGGGACCTTATAGTTAAGATTTTTATTTTTATTTTAAATAGAAATTCACTTTAAAAAACAAAGGTTTGAGGGACATTATAGTTAGGCTTACATTTTAATTGTACAAAAAACATAGAACTTCACCTGTTATAGTTAGAGTAATTTCAAGTAACTATAACTCATACCCTAAGGTATCTATAACATTCGTCCTTGCCATACACTGCTAATTACACCAGATAAAACAGCACCCATGACATCTTTTATAACATCATTGATAACATCACTGTAAGATTTGTTGTAAAATTATTCATTAAAAAACTGTGTATGGTGGTGGTGTGCCGGGGCCTACTGTAGCCCCAGTACTGCCTTTCTGCCAGCATTTTCATGGTGGAGACCCCACCATGAAAACGCTGACGGAAAGGGTAATTGTGATCAGCACAGTGGTGCTGAACTCAGCTCCGCCCTGGCTGACCAAGACTTCGACTACCGCCAACCTATTGGGATCCATGAATCTGGTGGTGGTCTCCTTGAGGTCCAACCACCAGGGTCGTAATCTGGTGGTCGGACCACCAGGAGTGCGGTGGTCCAACCATGAGTTTGGCCGTCTAATGACCGCCAAACTTGTAATGAGGCCCTAAGAGTCAAGTGCAAGGCAGCAGATGAGAAAAACAGTGGAAGAAATTCTACTTAAAGTTAGATATATTTACTTTATAACTTTAATGTTAATATCTGAAAACAAATTGGACACATCTTTCACTTCACTGTTTCATTTTTTTCTTTCTGTTCTGTCATCTGTTATTAAAGAGAAAAAGGAAATAATGTAATACCTGACAAAAGATGTGTTTATTTTGTATTAAGAAATCACGTTCATACTTTAGCAGTGGTCATTTGTAATATCTGCCCTGCATTGTTTTCCTTCAGCAGCCCTTGCACCATCCTGTCCATGGGTTTTGGGGGAGGGAAGTCATCTCATCAACTGAGTGGTCGCCACCATGTACAATAGTAAGGTCTTTCTGTGTGGTCATTGTAGACACAAAAGATAATGATTTTGCTCACTTTTCAGGTACATAGTGCAAGGCACCATCACTCTTTTGTAGACCACTAAATGTACTCTTTGAAAGTCTACAACAGACCTTGTACTTCTATGTGTAATGTTGTGTTGTCTTTTATTTGATGTAAGAGCATTCAGATAGTAGCTAAGGTCGTAAAGAATATGAACTGCCACTTACAGGGAAACTAAGGGGGTCATTCCGACCCCGGCAGGAGGCGGGCGCTGCCCGCCGGGCGGAAACCGCCCAAACACCACACCGCGGTCAAATGACCGCGGCGGTGATTCTAACTTTCCCGCTGGGCCGGCGGGCGATCTCAAGAAGATCGCCCGCCGGCCCAGCGGGAAAGCCCCTGCAAAGAGGAAGCCGGCTCCGAATGGAGCCGGCGGATTTGCAGGGGTGCGACGGGTGCAGTTGCACCTGTCGCGATTTTCAGTGTCTGCAAGGCAGACAATGAAAATCATTATGGGGCCCTGTTAGGGGGCCCCTGCACTGCCCATGCCAGTGGCATGGGCAGTGCAGGGGCCCCCAGGGGCCCCACGACACCCGTTCCCGCCAGCCTCTTCCTGGCAGGGTAAACCGCCAGGAACAGGCTGGCGGGAAGGGGGTCGGAATCCCCATGCAACGCCGCCATGGAGGATCCCCTGGGCCAGGGGTAAACCGGCGGGAAACCGCCGGTTGCCCTTTTCTGACCGCGGCTTTACCGCCGCAGTCAGAATTGCCCATGAAGCACCGCCAGCCTGTTGGCGGTGCTTCCGCGGCCCTCTGCCCTGGGGGTTTCAACCGCCAGGGTCAGAATGAGGGCCTAAGTGTTTATTCTACCATACAATGTAACATGAAGTTTAAAATAATGTCACATGCAATGAAAAATACCTAATATGAGGCATCTCCAAAATCTAACAGTTGTAGAGACACCATCTAAGCATTGATGAATCGTGTACTTCTTGCGTAACATGCAATGTAGTTTCTAATAATGCTACCATCAACACAACCTGTAATAGTAGAGAAAAAGTGCATTAACAAGGATAGTGCCCTGCGCCCACATCCCTGAAACAACCTATTTACCCTCTAGGAATATAATATGAATAAAACATTAAAAAAACAAGCACTTTCACAAAATCTAATTTAAGATCATGTTAGCAAAATACACTTACATTTCTCAAAATAAATAATTGAACGAGTTTCGTCCTTCCCATATCGCGTGTCCGCGTTTCTTCTCGTCTTAAAATCACCACCGTAAAACGACTAACAAGATTCCTTTTATCTGTAGCATAACGTTTCCAAAGCCACCGAGACAGCCTCTTGGCTTCTGAAGAGTCACATGGGCTCTTTATCAAGTGCAAAACAGCAGGTTCGGTCTCCTAGACTGAGGTGTATTTATCTGCTGCTTTGCAGGTTATCTGTTGCTTTTGCCTTGAAAAAGCAGGTATTCAGCGAAACACGTGTGGACTGTGACAATTACATATTGGCTGGTTGTGAAGGCTATACACTTGCAAAACTGATGCATTAAACACTGAAAACTTTAATCTACTCTGACTATGTAAATCATTAAGAAAACGATCAGAAAATAAATTGTTTTATTTCAGATAAAATAGAGTGTCTGTCACCTCCAGTTTACTGTTGTTTTCCAACCTATGATATGTGGACACTGATGTCCTACAAAAAGCTTTATCGTTTGTTAATTTCCGAGCTGTATTTGTAAATTAAATGTTATTCTGGATCTTTGACAACATAGCGTCAAAAATCAATGGAAAACTTCGGAAAAGTATTTTGTGACACACCATCTGCTGCAGCTACTATTGCCTGATGAATAGCAGATACTAATTGCTTGAGGAAAATAGAAACTGTACATGTGTAGCAATGGAGTAAATTATGTGTGTATGCCTACCCAGTAGGAGATTCAAATCTGTTATGAGATCACATATAACTTGGCTGCCCAACCTATATTTTAAATGCTTCCTTCACTCTTTGGTCCAAAATAGCGATTCTGGGTCGAAAAATCTATCCTGTCTACTCCTCCTGTAGTCTGCTGTAAGGAATTCTCATCCACCTTCCCAGTGCATAAAGTGCAGCTGTGTTAAAGAAACAGATTTGCTTTGTGACCTAACTTTTATAGTTTGCACTTAGGTACCACCTGCTTCCACTTGATGGTAATTTGAGTGCAACACCCATTGTTTTGAACATGTGTTATTTATGAATGCTTCATACTTTCAATTAACATTTTGATAACAGGTAATTGCTATTTGGAAATTGTAATTTCTTGACTCAAAAATAAGAAATCGGTAAGTGGTTTATTATGCATAAGTAGTGAACAAGTTGATTTTAAGCCGTCATATATAATGCAATGTGGTGTTTTAGTATTCAGTAACTGTTCTGTGATTTGTAATTTGTTAGTACATCTAGCCTATAATCCTCTGCACCCACATGTTGGATGTGGAGGCTTGGACCCTGCCTCATAATGCCAGGTGTTCCTGCTTGCCCATCACAAGCATATCATACTATGAAAGGGGTAACACCACTTGAGGGCAACTTGCTACCTTTCCTCAGTTGATGAGAGTATTCTCTTCCAAACCCTGATGCTGTCAGTCAACGTAAAATACATGGGAAACAATCCCTCAACTCCATAGACTCTCAAAAGGGACTCAACACTGTTTAGCCAATGGCGAGAAGGCATTCAGGTACATGCATAGTGCCAATGACATTTGTAAATGAATCATTTCCTGATGCAAGGTCAAAAGGGGAGTTTAAATCACATACCACAAGGAAGCCAGGAAAAATAAACCAGAAATGAGTGGTTGCTCAATGAGGATAAGTGATGACGAGCTAGCCACTAAGCAGATAACACTTGCTTTTCTTTAAAGTCTTCCCCAAAGAACACCAAAAGTTGAATGCTCTGCGTTTGGGTTATGAATACCCAGGAAACTAAAGGTATAAGAACTTGTTTAAAGAGTACAAATGAGAGTGGCAATGTAGAACAGACTATGGGGCAGCCTTTGTTGCAGAATCCACAGAAGGCTTTCACCAGAGGAGACTTAATTGCAGAGGTAGCACTGCTATAGAGAATGAGAGAAGCTCTGATATATAAACTAAGGAAAAAGTTAAAAGCACTAGAAATCAGACACATATATACAGAGTCCTAAAAATAAGGAGGGAGGTCATTTTCCTAAGGCAGACCAGATGCTGGTTGAGGGCACCAGTTTGTTTCCTTTTTTGTGGGCAATGGCAGGAAGATAAGACTAACCAATGTCCAAACTACTTTTACATTTTCAACACTTTCCTTACTCAGAAAGATGATATTTTCTTAAGGTATCTTCTACCTACCAATCCATTTACATATCATAAGAATGGTCTGTCAGTCGTCTTTAAATGGTAAACAAATGAGTAACACATTTAGGCTAAATATGGCCCTCTCAAGCATGGCATCCATGTCATTAGCAAGCACAGCCCTGACAATCCAGTGCAAGAGGTCGAGTGTATGTGCTTTGACTGACAGGAACAGGGCATGCTCATACTTCCAGCTAATCACTTACATATCAAGCATCAAGGGGAAAGCCTTAGGGATGGTAAAGACAAGAAGCCCTAGTCTAAAAGAGGACAAAGAAAAGTTGAAGGGGAACCCCCATGTTGTGAAGACACTCACTGTATCTTCCATTGGATATCAGTCTTCCATACAACACCGTTCCCTCAGCACAAAGTCTCCAGTGAAACAACCCATGTAATATGCCAAACACACATTGAAAACACTACACTGTGACTGAAAGTAAGCATTCCATTTATGAAGGAAAGGATGTATGTTTCTCTCCTCTGCAGGTCTTCAGGTAAATAGGTCTGTGCCATGAACCTGATCAAGAGTTGTTATATATTGGAGCATTAACCCGATAAAAAGAAGTTAATGTGTAGTTGCAATGAACACATTATGGCCCTCATTCTAACTCTGGCGGGCGGCGGTTGCCGCCTGCCAGGCGGGAAGCGCCATTTGGCCGCCTCGTGGCCAAAATACTGCTTCCCGCATTCTGACATTCCCGCTGGGCCGGCGGGCGCTAACCAAGTTAGCGCCCGCCGGCCCAGCGGGAATGAGGGCCGCAACACAGGAGCCAGCTCCGAATGGAGCCAGCGGTGTTGCGGCGGTGCGACAGGTGCAGTTGCACCCGTCGCGCTTTTCACTGTCTGCTAAGCAGACAGTGAAAAGCCGCCCGGGGCCCTGTTAGGGGGCCCCTGCACTGCCCATGCCACTGGCATGGGCATTGCAGTCAAAGCCCCAGGGGCCCCAGGACACCCGTTCCCGCCAGCCTCTTCCTGGCGGTGAAAACCGCCAGAAACAGGCTGGCGGGAAGGGGGTCAGAATCCCCAAGGCAGCGCTGCTTGCAGCGCTGCCCTGGTGGATTTGCCCAGCCGGGGGTAAACCGGCGGGAAACCGCCAGCCCCGGTTTTCTGACCGCGGCTTAACCGCCGCAGTCAGAATGGGCTAGGAAGCACCGCCAGCCTGTTGGCAGTGCTTCCGTCATTCGCGGAATGACCCCCTATGTCAAGGGAAATGTGTTTATGATTCTTTAGTCAGTGTCGCCACAATACACTGTTCTGTTGAGAGTGAATGTTTGCAAGGCCTCACCTTTTGAGACCATGGTGTGATTCTCATGAGAACTTGACTTTGTATAACATAACAATATTGGTACTAACTATTGAGGGGCCTGAAGAGCACCAGGGATGGGGCCTGCATTATGTGAATTTGGGAGAATTTGTTAAATAAAGCTATTTCAGAAACAATCATTCTTCCTTCAACCCGATTGGTCCATTTTGTGTGATTCTAATGCAATTACATTCGTCTATACTTGTCATTGCATTTCGCATTATAAAATAAGCTTATTCTGGAGGGTATTGACTCCCTCACCCTTGACTTTTGGGAGGTGACTCCATGTCGGTTTGACCTCTGATTTATAACTTTGATATATTTCTGTAGAGCTGAACTGCATTTGGGTCTGTTATTCTGTTAATTGTATTTTACTCTGAGCATCATGCTTTTATATGACAATTGATTGACTTCTAACATTTTAATGATGCTTTCAGTAATGCCTCCTTTAATGAGTATTTGTGGTTTGATTACAGTGCTTGTCAGTGCTCACTGCAAAGCCTGATGTGCTTTCTATTAATATCTGAATAGTTATTGAATATTAAATCTAAGAGTTGGACTGGTCAATTTGAGCAGCACCAATATCCTCAGGGGATTAACAACACTCTTGGTCCGTTGAAAACTCTTAAAATTTAATTTACAAACAAAAAAACATTAACTTACTATATTTAGCAGCCACCAACATTCCTGCTTATCAACTGATTGGTAAAATGATGCAACGTTTACTTTTGACTAGTGACTGGAGTACATTTTTGGTATACATACAACCTTCACTCATGAAATGTCTACCCGAACCAAACGAATGCAAGGCAACGCTATGCGCTGTGTTCTTTTACTTTGGATTTACTAAACCATGTAAAGTTTCTTTGCCTAGCTTAGTAAGTGCAAAAAAGCATTTTGCATTGGGGCTGCGCCACGAATGTAATGCACCCCAACACAAAATCATAGTAAATCTGGGCCTTGGTTTCCTCCCTCTGGCTTTTTGCTGTTGGCTGAATCTGCTCCTGGGAGGTCAGGTCTGAACTGGCCATCACCCACTTTGCCTTTGCTCTTCAATGGATTGGCTGTCTTAGGCCTGACCTTCCCTCAGGTGACTGGCACAATCATTTGAGGTCTTGCTGGTTCTGATTTATTCCCTTTTGAGTGTTTGCTGTCTTTGGATGGTATTTGTCATATTTGAAATAACAGACTGAACTTGTATTCCTTGTGCAGCCTCTGTTTTGGTCTCAGCTCTCCAAGCAGCGACTTCCTCTTCCGGTTCTCAGGATCATTGCGTATCTTCCTGCAGCTTCTAGACTTGGTCAGCATTGAGTTTCTGTTGAGATACAAATCCAGGTATGCCCCTCACGCTTTCACAACCCCCCACCCAATTTACAATTACAATAGAGGATTCTTCAGATTATCTTCATAATTTAGCAGACACATTGATTACAAATATCACAAGCAGAAAAGCCCTCATGGCAACATGACAAAATCTTCATTATCTTATGGAAAGTTACACACAGATATAATACAAACCTTCAATGGCCCTGTAGCAGGGCTCCCAAAAAGATTCAGCTTATTAGGCCTGCTCTTAAGGCGTTTCTATGTCCCCTCCTCAATTCTAAAGCTGATATAATCTCAAAGAGAAACCAATCACCCAACCTATAGCAGGTGCATTACGTTTCAGGATTCACATATAACTTGGTGATGGAGGTAGAAGGGACTCTAGTGGAGTACTTCAAAATCTATTTGCAGACATTTATTTCCATATTTCAGGATGAAAGGGTATGTGGTGGCCAGAATCTAAAGCATTTGCTTTACAATGATTCATGAAGCCCAGATGATCCAAGTTAATATATCGAAATGTATAATTTTTGTTTCTTTCTATGTCGTCTACATTATTTTCCTCAAGGGGGTTACCTTAGGATGTCCCGTCTCCATTTTTCTATTTATTGTGCAGTGAATACTTCTTGTGCCCTTGCCTGTCTCACTCCTTTGGCTCCTTGCCCACTTCAGTACCGTATGCTTCATATGTGTTTCCTAAAATACATTTGTTTTAAAAATTAATTAAAAAATGGTGTTATTACCTAAGGTTCTACAGTTGTAGATCTTCTGGATTTGATTATATTTCTATCACAAGTCAGTACTGGTAGGCAGGATGTCCCCACCCCAAAATAATGTAGCTACAGTGAAGGCGTTCTTCTCCCAAAAGGTATTCTGAGCAGTTTCACCCCTTGAGCATTGTTCCACTCTTTTTCAGGAAAGAGAACAGGGACAAGGCAGCTACAACTAAAAGGCATAATGTTCTCCATTACTCGCAGCACTTTCATTGCCTCGTCACTTACATTTCTCTCATGTTTCAGGGTTTGTATGCTGCCATCATGTTCCATTTTCAGAAGAGCATTGCCTGAAACATGATTTGACTCTGGAAGGTGTGATGATGACAAGATAGATTTATAGTAAACATGGAGATTTCTTGGCCACTGGTTTATGTCACTCAGCACTGGGCCTCCATTTCTTACTCTATGTTAGGTGAGGCTGGCCTCAGTAAGTGGAATTTGTGGTTAACCATGGGAGAAACTGCATTCACCCATTTGGGAGGAGCAAGGAGGGACAAGACCTCCCAACCAGAGAAGGGTTCAGTTTCCCTTTACAATCAATTGTAGACAGGTAGACTTCTCTCTGGCATTCAATGCCCTGATGTGTCAACACCCTTTTGCTTTCAGCGAGCCTCCCCAATTTAGCAGACTGGTGCCAGATCTAAAGACATTCCTTGGTGCATTTTTCCATTAGGATTTTTTTGCTATGAAGTCCTTGCTGAAGCCACCACCGTCCACTCCACCGGAGAATTGGGCGGTCATGTTTATCCTGTTTCCAAGTGAGAGTCTTTTTATTCATGATAAATGGCATGTCTTCAAGTGCCTAAGTACAGTGATTTCTACTGACATCAGTAAATGTAGTTTTAAATTAATATATGGAAGGTGATTCTTGTTGCAACAGGTGGGTAGTTTAGGGCCTTGAAGGCAGGGTTGATGTGGTCCCATCGGTTCAGGATAGGAACTTGTTTGGTGGCAGCATTCTGGATCTATTGAAGTTTATTGATTAAACCTTTTATAAGCCCCATGTGAAGTATGTTTGCAGTACCTACTCCTGCTAGCACTAAGAGTCTTGAAAAATACCCATGGGGATAGCCCAGGCAGGAAAAGATCCTTGGAGAAGTTCTCATGGCGCTAAATATGCGTTTGGTCATACTGTTGAACTGACTTTGGACTGGTAGTTTGCAGTTCATAATCGCACCCAAATTATTTACTTCTATTGGTGAACTGTAGGTCCGCCAATATCCCTGGCCCAGGGTTAGGTTTGGTCATAGGTTTTCCATTTTCCACATGTTAACGATTTCACTTTCTGAGAAATTTAGTTTTAAATGATAGAACATGTACATGTAATTTAGTATGTCACGCATCTTCATTCCAACGCGATAAATAGGTCGAAAATGATTATGGACTCACTCTGATCAGTTATAAAATGCGTCCTCATCCATGCATCTGAGTCACACAAAAGAAATTTGATATTTTGTTTGCCTAAAATGTAAATATCTTTCATTGGTATACCGAGTTTCCAGTACTGGCCATAGTAAATAAAACATTGCAGGAGAAGAGAATTCTATTGAATAAAGATGCTTTAGACTTATCGGACCCTAGTGTGAAATAGAAGAAAATCTTGAAGAAAAATTGACCCCCTAAATAAAGTAGAGAGCTGGACCACGTGCTACTTTTTTGTATTACACTTTTCATCTGATAGTGGCCATTATTGCCAGGTAAAATAATAATTGGCCTTTGAAGCAAAGAAATTCGTTTTAAATAGGTAAAGAGAAATGTTTCCAAAGTGTAAGACCTGTATTCAAAATACCACTCGCATCATCATATTTCTTCCTTTGGTAGCTCTGAGTGAAGTTATTAGAAAAGAGTTTTTGAAGAATCCATACAAAATAGTAAATTCATAGATAGAAAACGAAACTATTAATCTCTTAAAAACTTCGATGGTTATCGCCATGAAAGGACTCACAACGTCAGCTTCAAAAACTGCTTTTGTATCCGAATTTCTTTTACACTGGACAGAAGGGGGCATTTCAAGGTCGCTTGAGCAGCATGTATTGGAATGTCGTGAGCTGAAGCATCCCAATTTACAAGACAATGTTCAAACACTCTTTAACACCCAGTGGTGATGAATGTCTTTATATGTTCCACTGTGTGGGCTATTGTTTGTATTTTTATAACTACTGTAATTTACAAAAGGAATAAGGACTTAGATGGCGTTAGAAAATGTACCGTTTTTCCTTTTCTAGATAATAATTGATCAGAAGATTTCTTGAAGGCTAGCTGAAACTTAGCAAGAATCTTAAACTTTAAGACATTACTTTCAGTGTGGAAATAATCATTCATTTAATGCTTGATGAGGTATCAATTGAGGGTCAGAAGTACTAAGATTTGATTCCCATAAATGGTCGCAAAATATTCACTGACTTTTTGCAAATCATATCAGATTTTGCGAACTGACCTATGTGCTAATGTGTTGGTTCACAAAATATTGAATAACAGGGGACGCAGAAGGAGCTGCCTAATGAATATTCAATTTGCGACACCCTGCAACTGGCTACAATCACAGGGGTTTTAGTCTGCAAGGGACAGCAGACCACCATCCTCTGAATTACATTCCAAATTGTTTTTTAAAGAAGCCTTACAGGAACCAGGGCAGCTTTAAAAATTGTATTCTGTTTTGGAAGACTTAAGTAACAGTAGGCTATGGCCTCCCAGGCAACCTACTACTTCTCCTGAAGCTGCCATTCCAACTCCCCAATTCCAAATGGGACCTCTTCCCTTTGTGAATCCATAACCATCCCCAACTTGGGAGTCGGTAACTGATTAATGGTTTGTGACCAGAACTGCAGTCGCAAGCCATTGATGCATACTATGATAACTTACAATTCAAAAGCAACACCACCTAGTTGCCTCTTCCAAGTTGCGAAGCGGTATGGTTCGGAACTCTCACTTTGAGATCTGTAAAATCTTCTCTGAATTGCCAAATGGAGTTAGTGCAACTGAAAAATGGATTTTGCTGTCACAAGCCCTGCTTTGTGAATCCAGTGCTCTACAATTGCAAAAACCTTTAGTATATCAGGCTCTTAGTTACCTTAATGTCTCTTTTGCCGAATATGTGCAAACCTGATATCACAGATTTTAGTCAGAAAGGTTGATCAACATTTTATATTTGGAAAACTTTGATAATACTGCTGAAGGCATTCATTGGCTAGAAATGTCTTTCTCTACTGCTTTGGTGTGAGGTATGAGAAAAACTAAAGTGAGATCCTGGAATGTGACATCACAAAAGTATAGAAATGAGTAGTTATGTTGTTGCCATCTATAGAAGACATGTACATTGATTTTAGTGTGTTTAGGACACGCAT
Organism: Pleurodeles waltl; assembly: GCF_031143425.1. NCBI lineage: Eukaryota > Metazoa > Chordata > Amphibia > Caudata > Salamandridae > Pleurodeles > Pleurodeles waltl. The sequence goes on along the minus strand of NC_090450.1, from coordinate 71,812,730 downwards.
CCTTTCCTACAGTGGCAGGGACTGTAAATCGGCTTGTGAGTATACAGATAACAGTTGAATGGGTAAAATGGACCTAAATAGGAGCAGTTGAGCAAGAAACCAAATACCTGTTGCTTTGACAACTATTGACCCTCTCAGCTTCAATACAGTGAGAGCAGGTATGGACGTAACTGCTAAGGAAAGGCATAGAGAGTAAATAGGATGTCATTTCTCTGCCCCATCATCAATTGATACTGTATGCAAACAGCATTGGTTGATGGTAGCACTTCACTGGTGATGAGTAAACATATAAAGAGACAACATTGCAGACCTAAACTTTCTAAATTGTTGATCATTTTCTTTTGCATTGATCCGGCGTTTCATGGTGAGTTTGCTGTCCAGGATGATGAAGACATTGCAGGTGTGATCTGTCGGGGAGGGTGTGGGTCTAAGTTCGGCAAGCCACCAGGTGTCATCCAATGGGGAGGTGTTCTTCTAAAAAATCAGCACTTGCATTTTGTTAGTGTTGAGCTTCAAGCTGTTGGTTTTCATCCAGTCTGCAACATTTGTCATGGCGTTGTGAAATCGGTGAGTGAGAGGATGAGCTGGGTGTCGTCAGTGTAGGATATGATGTTGAGGCCATGGGCTCATATAGGTGTTTAATAGGGTCGGGCTGAAGGATGAATCTTGTGGGACGCAGCAGATGATGTTCTTGGGCTCTGAGGAGAAGGGCGGTAGCCGGATTTTCTTGGTGCATCATATAAGGCAGGACATGATCCATTTGAGGGCGTCTCCCTGGATTTCAAAGCGGTGGAGCCTCTTGATGAGGGTTTTGTAGGATAAAGTGTCGAAAACCGTTGAGAGAACAAGAAAGATCAGGACTGCTGTTTCCCCCCAATCAAGGGGTTCTGATGTAATCGGTGGCAACGATCAAGGCGGTCTTGGTGATGTGGTTGGTGCGGAGGACACACTGGAAGGCGCTCAGCAGGTTGTTTCTTTCCAGGTGTTCGGTGAGCTAGTGATTGATGGCCTTCTCGCGGACCTTGGCGAGAAAATGGAGCAGTGAGATGGGGGGTAGTTCATGAGTACGGTGGGGTCAGCAGAGGCTTTCTTGAGGAAGGGCCTAACTTCTGCATGTTTCCATGCGTCGGGGAAGGCAGCCATGATGATGGATGTGTTGAGTATGGAGATGAGTGCCTCGCTGATTTTATTTGCTCCAGAGGTTGAAGAGGCAGTGTCAGAAGGGATCCGTGGGTGCTCCTGAGTGGATGGTGTTCATGGTGGCTGGGGCGTTCTGTGTGGCGAGCTGTTCCAATGTGGTGAGTGGGTGGGTCACAGCCAAAGGTATGATAAAGCAGTAGAGGTCAGTGGGTTGGGGTTTGAAGTTACTGTAGATGGTGGATATCTTGTTGTGGAAGTAGTTCACCAGTGTCACGGAGTCCCTGGAAGAGGGGGATGGAGTTCTCCGAGGAAGGCAGCCAGAAGAACTCTCTGACAATGCTGAAGAGTTCCTTGATGTGGTTGGCACTTGCTTGGTGTGTCTTTTCGTGTGACATTTGCATATTGTATAAGATGCAAAATGATTTTTCTCATGTCACTGTTGTCTCAGCTTTAGATTAACTCACTTCAATTTTATTTTTAAAAAAGCGGTGGGTGGAATGGTTTAAGCAGTCTTGTTCCTGCTCCAATAGGAATAGTCCAGCCTTAACTGATAGGACACATTCCTCTTAAATAGGGAAAAACAGCCATTCCAGAGTGTTTTCCTCCTAGTTAGGTCTCATCAGTGAGCAGTGAGGTATAGCCAGAGACTTGTGGAACCGTGGGCATGGAACTGCATAAAGGCATACCTGTGTGCAGTGAGGAAATTGTCAGGATGTAGGGGTTTTTAATTTTTTGGTCAATGGCTGTAATGCCCTCCCCCTCAGACACTAGGAAACTAGAAATGATGTAGATCACTTTAAGGGTCTCCTACATAAATAAACTGATTCACAAACAAACAGTGACTCGAGATCTCTGACGCAGACATTACTTATCTTTGGCCATTGCTTTTCCTCCACATCTGCAATTCAGTTGATCTACAAGTCTCCTCATTATCCTATGCTGGCTTAAGGCTGAATCAATATATTTTGGATTAAGACGAAGGAGACCCGTTTGATTAAAACATTAGTGACTGGCCATTTAATTTGCCTGACCTCCCATTGAAGAATTATGAATGGAGTCCCATCAATTCAGTGAAAAGATCGAGTATTTCCTTCCCACTGAGAATATTTATAAGTCATGGTATGATTATCCAAACCGATTCCTTCGAAAACACGTGCATGTGTCTGTTTTTGAAAGGACAGAACCATTAGCAAATATCCAAGTGGCCCTAATTTAAATTTTTATTTTTTAAATGCCATGGGAGTTTAGGCATATACTTCCCCCAAGCTGATCTAATTGGTTTATCAATATTTAAATTATGGCAGGCTGTCTGTCGAATGGGATGGAGCAGTGGAGATACCACATTTGTCTGCTCACCTGTGACCATCCTCTGACGGATTTATACTTTCCGCTGTTTCCAATAATTTCACCAAACTTCTCCTACAATCATGATTAGAGCCACTTCCACAAAGAAATTAGCCTGCCAGGTTGCTTTGCCAAGCAGCATGGTAGGCAGGTCAGCACTGCTTTTGTTTTTGTGTATCTAAGATAAACCACAAATGTGGGGGCTTGTTTTTAGAAAACAAAAAAGCAATCTCTATGACGTGCTGGAGAATCTTCTTCCACTATTTTTCTGTTTTTTTTTTACTACCTGGCACTCTCCTGGTGTGCATGTCAAAGCTCGACTCTACAAAGCCTGACATGGCACCAGAAAGCCAACCCTAAATTGGGCCCTTCTTCCAATGCACTTAAGTTAGTGGTTGTGTGGCACAGCAAGTGATTCTGACAGCCGGTGGTGGGTCTACGATTAAAAATACAGTATTATCCAGACCGCCAAATGAGGTGGGCTGCTGAAGGTTTGGCGGGCAGTGTAGCGATCAATTTTAGCAGATGCTTTGTACAGTTCCACCTCAGATGAACCCCGAAGTCTTGTTTTAAGATATATCAGTTGTGTTTAAAGTGTCCACCTTAATTCACTGATGTAGCTTTTCAGTAAATTGGAAACCAAGAGACGCTAGACTTTACCTTTTGCAATGTGATAAATTGATTTAAGAACAGATGTGCTTGTTTATAGCAGAGTTGCAATTGCACCACTCAAGTGATGGAAGATTAATGCAGTTTTCAGTGAACAATGAATTACAACTTTAGCAAACTGTGTGAGAAATTAAACAAATCTGTATAGCATCCCCACTTGTAGGACAGCATCACTGGGGCTGTACTTGCATTCATGGTTGGTAACTATCTTCCACTTTCAGGACTCTAAGGACAATGATTCTGTACTGCTGGGGGACCTGAAGGAATCAAAATTTTACTCCCAACCCATCAACATTTGCAACGAGCCAGTGGCAATGCTTAACTTATTATCTTCCTCATATATATATTTTCTTCTTCTATAATCACATATCCCTATATTCATTAATTTAGTCCTACTGTACAAGAGACACAATTTAAAAAAAAGTAAATTATAAAATGACTTGTTCCAATTCACTATTCTGTCTAAACCTATACCTCTATCAATTTATCCTCTATCTCCACTCTCTGACACATCCCAAACCTCATTCTACTAATATGATCTCCAGAATAACCCTTCCTAGACTCTTCCCTCCTCTATCCCTCCTGGCTCACCCCGAACCTCAGTTTATTACTATGATCTCCCAAACAACCCCACTAAATTCTCCCTCATGTATCTCTCCCTTGACTCATCCCAAACCTCATTTTACTACTATGATCTTCCTAATCCCTTTCTCTGGACTCTTCCCTCCTCCATCTCTCCTTTACTCATCCTAAACCTCATTTTACTGCTATAATCTGCCAGTTAACACTTTCTGGATTCTTCCCTCTTCTATCCCTCCATTATTCTGTTCAATCCAACTAACAGACTCACATGCCCCTCAAATGAACTTGTATTTCCCTATTCTAATACTAACACTATACTTATATTCCCCATACTAATCCCCCACTAATCCTTTTGGGTTGCGGAGGAACATGCTCCTTGCCGAAAAGTGTTTCAAGGTCTCATCAGGGGTAGTAAGCACGTTATAAATACAATTACAATTACAATTACAGCTGATTCTCCCTTTCTCCACCAACATGCCTTGAACTACACTGCCTATCGAACTCTCCTTTCATGTAAAAAGCATATTAGAGACTTCAATCTATGTCCAGCAGCCTGCTTGTCACCCTCAATGCATACTGAGCTGGGAATTACAGTCTCTCTCTGTGCTTTTGCATTACAGAGTGGAGGTGGATAGGGAGAGTACGTACTAGGTGCAGGCGTCTTGACTTACCGAATCCACAGAATTAGTACAACAACTGCTGAGGAGCAGATAAACTTCAGAAACTAAAGATACTAAGGGGGTCATTCTGACCCCGGCGGTAAAAACCGCCGGGGCCGGGGTCGGCGGTAGCACCGCCAACAGGCTGGCGGTGCTCCGCCGGGCATTCTGACCACGGCGGTACAGCCGCGGCCAGAAGCGGAAAGCCGGCGGTGTACCGCCGACTTTCCGCTGCCCATGGGAATCCGCCATGGCGGCGCAGCTTGCTGCGCCGCCATGGGTATTCCGACCCCCTCACCGCCATCCTGTTCCTGGCGGTTCCGCCCGCCAGGAACAGGATGGCGGTGAGGGGTGTCGTGGGGCCCCTGGGGGCCCCTGCAGTGCCCATGCCGATGGCATGGGCACTGCAGGGGCCCCCGTAAGAGGGCCCCACTTTGTATTTCAGTGTCTGCTTTGCAGACACTGAAATACGCGACGGGTGCCACTGCACCCGTCGCACATCCTCCACTCCGCCGGCTCCATTCGGAGCCGGCATCCTCATGGAGGGGTGTTTCCCACTGGGCTGGCGGGCGGCCTTTTGGCGGTCGCCCGCCAGCCCAGTGGGAAACCCAGAATACCCGCGGCGGTCTTTTGACCGCGCAGCGGTATTCTGGCGGTTCCCTCCAGGCGGGCGGCTCCCGCCGCCCGCCGGGGTCAGAATGACCCCCTAAGTGCTCTGTTTAAACCGACCTCTTGAATCTTTAATGAGAGGCAACCATACTGCACCTTGTTTGGTGAAAGCTTAATTCATGAAATATACATTCTGAACATATGCAAGCAACGCATTACCAAATGTCATGATTGGTGCATAGGTCTGTATTCTGCACTGATCAAGAGGCCAAACACTCCCGGCAAAGCACAGTATTGGAAGAGTAGCATGCTACACCATGGGGCAGTGACTGGTATTTGTACTGTGGATATACATGATTAAGCATCTAGAAGAGAGGGAGGAACTCCAACTCACTACAAAGGACTAAAAGGTGCCAGATGGACAGCACTCACAGGTACTCCCTACAGGAAGAGTGGGTCATATTCATATAAATGCCTTCAGTTTTCCCTCATAGGTGTAATTTCATATTTGTGCCCTTTGATAAGTCGAAAGGTATTGTGTGTTACTCATACTTTCAATTACGTCATCTGATTGGAGTTTAATGTAGACAATAAAATACCAAATAATGCTGTATTTTCCAAAGTTTGTCAATGGTGACAGCTCCCTTCCACCTCCACTATAAAGGCAACAGGTGAAATTCGCTTTCTGTTTGATCCTTCAATGAGCTTGCTTTGCAGATTTTTTCAGTCTCCCTTTGCATTTGTCCCATATGTTTGATAGGTGAAACAGATGTTGGTGCTTTCAGCTTCCAAGATTCAGATGTCAGGGCATCTGTCAAATTCCACCCTGGATTTCATAAAAAGACATAAAACAAGCTAACCAGTTTTGTCATTTCTTGCCTTCTTGGATGGCAAGCCAATGTAGCTCTGTTGGTACACTGTTGGGTTCCTCAGACTCTAGAGTAGACGTATCATCCATTAACTGTTTCTGTGTTCCAGTGATAGTTGTTTCTTCAAGTGGATCAAATGTAAATCAGCCCTATTTTGGCCCAGTGTGGTTGCTGCACCTTGTAAGTAATTCCATCTGTTAATGTGGCCCTTTGCATCAATCAGAGGCTTTCAACTCTTTTTCAGCAAACGTTTCTTATTTAAGGTAAATATGCATTATACATGAAGAAAGTACAAAGTGCTCACAAGTAGTTACATACAGCAAAAACGTTTGTGATAGTCTATAAACAAAATATATCACGAGGGATCTAAAAGGTAGAGTCTTTCAACTCTGACCAACATCTTATTCAACAAACTATTGTGGAGTACCAACACTTCGAGATACATTTAGAAGCCATCAGTAAATGGTCATCGGCTAGAAATCAGTGGATGCCATATCAGCCATCCTCCTGGTCCCCAGCCTCATTTAAAGGTTAGAGAACTGCTCAAGTTCCAATAGTGGAGCCTCAGCTGGCTCCATCTTGAGTAGCATCCCTCCAGTTGTCCATCAGCCACAGTGGTGCACCTAAACAGCATAAGAAGGCTTGGCCTATTTAGTCAAAACCTTCCCACACTGTTTTTCACAATTTTTGACTGTCATCACAGGCATAAAAGTCTTGTTGTAAGAAATAAATACCTCCACACGCTGGCGGAAAACTCCAAGCATCAAGGACATTTATTGTTTGTTTACCAGAAATAGCCCTCTGGCTTTGGAGGCTGATTCTGTTAAGTATGAAAATGTGGACATGGAATTCGTTGGCTGCCTAGCCAGCATTGCATTTTTACTGAAAGTGCTCTTGAGGTATTGGGGGAATGCTCTTCAGCAACAAAAAACACACTGACACAAAGAGGGACTCTAAATTAGGTCACCTGTCTGTCTCATTGCCATCAGAGACAGAGCCACTGCCAACTCAGCAGTTTTGTGGCTGGTCAGTCTACTTCTAAATTAGCTTCTTTGTTTCCTAGCATTAATAGTCTAAATTTGTTCCTTTGTTTTTGATGTAATTTCCCCTCTGCAGGCTGCTTTGTAGGTTGTTCAATAGCTCTTAAGTGTATCATTGTTCATTTTGGACTTGTGCGCACAGGCACAGTTATGCGTATTATGGGTTGTTGTTCCCATACTTCCTCTCTCATGTCCAGAACATTGTGGGAAATCTCTTGTCCTAATAGAATCTAGGTGAGCCTGATAATCAAAAGCAGGAACTGGAGGAAAATATCTTTCTTTTATCTTCTTTCTTCACCACAGGCAGGTGTAAGGTTTTGTTTAAACTCTTGACAAAGCTGTTCATTTGAGGATAATATAGAGTTACTTAGGGCCTGATTTATACTTTTTTAGCACCGTATTTGTGTAATTTTTTGATGCAAAAGCGGCGCAAACTTACAAAATGTTATTGAATTTTGGAAGTTTGTGCCGCTTTTGCATAAAAAAATGACGCAAATGCTGCGCTAAAAAAGTATAAATCAGGCCCTTAGTGCCTTAATACAGCCATAATATTTTTCAAATCTTCTCAAACTTTTTTCCTACATCTGTGTCCTATCTTGTTCAAATCTTGGTAGTATGTAACATACCATCTTTAAAACACAGGACCAACAGTTTCAGATATTTCCAGAACCTTCTGAAGTTTTGTTCTGATGGCTCTTTGTTGTTACCATAAAAAGAATGCATCTGTATTTTTTTCTTAGGTTACATGCTTTGAGCAAAGGCTCTGTAGAGAGTGGCCTTCCTTTTGTGTTTCTATGAAGGCGTGCATCAGAACCCCAATACATAGGCCAATGTTTCTAGACATACTAAATCTATCATATTGTTGTTTATTTTGACTTCTTTCCACAGGTTCCTAATTTTTCAGGTGAGACAATATTTCAATTTGAAACAGCCATCCTCAACATGTTTAGAAAAAGTGGAAAAGCCTGTTCCTACTAGTCTAAATGCTTGGTTGGGAATTACAAATATTTCAACGTGGAGTGTCACATTTTAGGTGAGCCAACACGGTGATTGGATACAGTTCACCCCTCCTCACATGTAGTGACAAAGTGAACAAAAAATGTAAGTTCGGAATACTGACTAAGCTTTATAACCAGACACTGATTTTAATTAAAGCATTTTCATCATCAATTTTAGTTCTTCTCAGTGAGTTATCCTATTTCAAATGAGTCTGCCTACTACTGAGGCCCAGCGCTTGTGGAATCGTGGAACTCAAGCTGCACCTTTTTTGCAAAGGCACAGTGAGGGAATAAAGTGAAGGAGTGACTTTAAAACTCTTGGACTTGTAGTACGCAAATTCATGCATAGCAGCTGCTCTGTTTTCCATAATCTCCTAACTCCTGTCTGAGAATTGTAGTTTTGAAAGCCAGCATTCATATTTTCTTTTATCGTATATTTCTGATAAACCGAGCTGTGATACCTGCCCATGGTTAGTAGTAGTCAAAGGTGGCAAGCTTCTTTTGGTCTCCAGATGGCACTTCTAAAATGGAGAGTACCTGAAGTGTATAATATTGACATATCATTCTACAACAAGTGCCTTCTTAAGATTCAGGAGCCATAATAGAATCCTGAGAGAGGTAAACTCAGTCTCAAGGTCCCCGGTACAAGCAATTTATATATCACCTGGTCATTGGCATTCATGTATATGCTTCAACAGCAAACTGACATTTTTTGTATGCCCTTTCTTAATAGTGTAATAATCAATTTCTCTATTGTAAAGAATTATAGGAACAGTGATACGTTAAATATAAATGATGTTGATGCCCACAAGAGTTATGAATATGAATATAAATCAAATGATGTATGTGATGTATTATGTTACACCTTACAAACACATATGGGTGTTCAAGGAAAAGGCATAACATTTCATCTATGAAGTATAATGAGAGAAAATAACTATCTTAGAAACAAAGTCAACCCATACAGAGTCAGGATTGAAAATTCATAATGTTCCTCTCTCATTCTGTGCATATTAATTGTAAGGGATTAAGAATAATATCCAAAAAGTGTGCCAGTAAGTGACGAGTTGTGTCTATGCCGTGATGAAGACCATGCTCAGGGCCACTGGAGTTATGTGATTGTGCAGTTGCAGCATTTTTCACATAAATATGGGTATGCCGCATTTGCCACATAATCAAGCCATCATCTGCTGCATAATTTCCAGATTTTTACAAAACATGTTTCTAGCTCAAACAGCTCGAGAGTTACTACAACTGCAGCAACACATGTTCAAACGTAGTGGAAGGCCATTTGCAAAGGTAGACTGGTCACCTTTCTCTTGCTTATTGCTATGTTTGGGTATTAAACTGGTACTAATGAGGTGTAGCCTTTGCCCAGACAGTGTTAACGAGTGTAAAATGACAAATTAATGAAGTAATACTGTCAAGAAAATGTGCGGTATTACGCCTCATAATTTTCCTTTTCTGATTGTCTAACTTAGTCAACACTGCCACATATTTTGGTAATCTTCTGACGCAATATTCGATTGGTTCTGTACATGATGGATATGCTGAATTTACCTGATTGTACTGTTAAAATGAGTAAAAGGATCTTTAGGTCAATGCTTGTCTCCATAATACAGCTCATTGTACCGCAGAAGCATTTCAAATGAAACTTAAGTACACATTATTGTAAAGCTTTAATAGTGAAATGCATAAACAGCTAAGATGATAGTATTAACGTATTAAATGTACTACCATCAATGGTTTCTAGTGTTAGGGGTTGCCCATTTTAGTAGTAGATTTCACAGAAGCATAACTCTTACAGTAGCTGCACCTTTCCCAAAGACGTTCTAGGACTCATTATAAACCATGATGAGTCATCTGATTCCCAGCTGAGTTAAAGTGTTGGAGACATTTTCAGAAACAGACCAAAACTTTGATTATTTTAATTTAGCAAAGGTCAGAAGGCTGATGTACAAATAACTAAAATAATTTTCCTGGAAAAGTAGCTCAATGATCTATAGAAAGTGTAACGTACGTATAGCATCTTGGTCAGATGCATTGGGTCTGAAAAATGCTCATGTATTGGGGATGTGTAAAAGGACAGTCTAGGCATGGAATTTTAGATTATATTTTTCTCGAAACTAGATCACAGTTGAACTTCATTAAACATTGCTTCTCTTTAAAAGTTTTAACACAACTATTTTCAAATCTATTTTACATAACTATTTGCAAAATATATCATACCATTTACAGAATGTAAGTAAATGCAAACATTTTCATAGCATTTAGAAATGAATGCCTCAGCTGACCATTGAGAGGACATATTCATAGGATATGTCGGAGAGACGCTTTGACAGTAGGTGAACAGAGATATATTCAATGAATCAGTCATTACATATTTATAAGCACAATTTCTCAACAGTGAGAGTATCCAGGCACTGAGGTCCTGCTGGGATCAGTCAAAGGTCCAGGTCTTGAGTCCCTTTCTAAACTCTGTGAGAGATGGAGATGTTCTAAGTTGGTGGGGAAGGTTGTTCCAAACTTTGGTGATGAGGTAGGAGAAGGAATGACCTCCACTGTGTCTTCTGAGGATGCGTGGTGTGTGTGTGTTCGGTGCAGGAGGCAGAGCTTAGGTGTCTTGAAGGTCGGTGGAAATTTAGGCAGTGGTTGATGTATGCTGGTCCTTGGTTGTGTTGGGACTTTAAGGTATCTATAATATCTTGAATTGACATCTCTTTTGGATGGGGAGGCAGTAGAGGTTCCTGAGTTGGGGGGCGATGTGGGTATGCTTGGGGAGGTTGAGGATGAGTGTATCCACTGAGTTCTATATCGTCTGGAGCCTCTTCATGAATTGGGTGGTGATTCCAGCATAGAAAGGGTTTCTGTAGTCCAGGCAGCTGGTGATGAGAGCTTGAGTGATGTTTTTTTTTTGGTGCTGATGGGGATCCATCTGAACATCTTTCGGAGCTTGCGGAGGGTGTGGAACCTGGTGGATGAGCCAAAACTGATCTGGCATCTCATGGTGAGTTTGCTGTCCAGGATGATGCAGACGTTGCAGGTGTGATCTGTCAGGGAGGATTGTGGGTCCGAGTTCGACAAGCCACCAGGTGTCATCCCATTGGGAAGTGTTGTTCTAAAAAATCAGCACTTCCATTTTGTTAGTGTTGAGCTTCAAGCTGTTGCCTTTCATCCAGTCTGCAACATTCTTCATGGCGTGGTGGAAGTTAATTCTCGTGGTGGAGGTGTGTTCGGTGAGCGAAAGGATGAGCTGGGTGTTGTCAGCGTAGGATATGATGTTCAGGCCATGAATTCATGTAGGTGTTGAACAGGGTCGGGCTCAGGGATGAATCTTGAGGGACGCCGCAGATGAGGTTCTTTGGCTCTGCGGAGAAGGGTGGTAGCCAGATTTTCTTGGTGCATCATGTAAGGTAGGACGTGATCCATTTGAGGGCGCCTCCCTGAATTTCGATGCAGTGGAGCCTCTTGATGAGGGTGTTGTAGGGTAAGGTGTTGAACGCAGCTGAGAAAACAAGGAAGTTCATGACTGCTGTTTCCCCCCTGATCAAGGGGTTCTGATGTCATTGGTGGCGGTGATCGAAGCGGTCTTGGTGCGGAGGCCAGACTAAAAGGCGGCCAGCAGATTGTTCCTTTCCAGGTGTTCGGTGAGCTGGTGGTTGATGGCCTTCTCACAGACTTTGGTGGGAAAATGGAGCAGTGAGATGGGGCGGTAGTTCCTGAGTTGGCTGGGGTCAGAAGAGGGTTTCTTGAGGAAGGTCACCACGTCTGCATGTTTCCATGCAATGGGGAAGGGGGCCATGATGATGAATGTGTTGAGTATGGAGATGAGTGCCACACTGATTTTATTTTGCTTCAGAGGTTGAAGAGGCAGTGGCAGCAGGGGTCCGTGGGTGCTCCCGAGTGGATGGTGTTCATGATGGCTGGGGCGTTCTGTGTGGAGAGCTGTTCCAATGTGGTGAGCGGGTGGGTCAAATCCAAAGGTATGATGAAGCTGTAGAGGTCAGTGGGTTGGGGTTTGAAGTTACAACTGTGGTCCGAGGACGGCAGCGGTGGAGGTGGTACTCTCACAGCCGTGGGCCGGGCAGTAAAGACCACCGCATAATGAGTATTGAGGTGTAACCGACTGGAAACAGCCACACCACCGCCAGTCCCGCCAGTGTGGGCGGACTGCCGTAGCCGGCGGGGGCCTTCTCCAGGCCGGCGGCATGCCTCACACCGCCGGCCATATTACAAGGTGCAAACTGCCAGGGTTTTTGCGGCAGTCAACCCTCCACGAAAACCCTGGTGGGAACGCACCCAACAACAGGAAAAAACATTCCTGTCACACCTACACGCACCCAACACCCATGCGGACGCACACACACCATACATTCACACACCATAAACATACACTTTTCGCAAACCCCCCCGCCTATTACAGTCGTCTAACTACCTGTCTAGACCACACAGCAGTCGAGGAGGCCATCTGGTAGGGGGCAGATGACGGCACCCCATTGGTTGATGTAGTGCAGTGCGAACCGCCAACGGTTCACTGCCATGCACTGAGGACCATGCAGCGATTTGCCACGTAATATGGTGGGTGGAGTCATGATGTTGTGATGGTGCTGGTGGTGTGATCGCATCTCTCCCGCCGTGGTGGTCTTGGAATCCGACCGTATTTGGGCGGTCTCCTGTGCTTGTCTTGTAATGCGGTGGTCAGGAAACCGCCATCACTGGCGGTATTTTGTCCCCCGCAAGCATAGCAGTCATGCCGAGATACTGCTGAACACATAATGAGAGCCTGAATCTTGGGCAGAGAGAGCAGGGGACCCAAGCCTAGATATGTACATGTGCAGCAGGCAATGACACGAGTCCATAATTGTGATCTGCATAGGGAGTAAAACAAATATAATGTCCTGCAGCAAAATGCTGATAAAATATTAAAATAGCAAAACGTTTCGACTACACGTGCTTTTGCCTTCATGGTAAAGAAGGGAATAATGTGGGTTCTTAAAAACATTTGCAAAAAACCTTTGCAATGTTACTTGACATAAAGTAAACTTCATATTCACGCATAACTTCAAGAAAAAAACGTTATTCCTACCTCTACGACCGGTCAGCGTCTTGTATACATCAGAAACACTCCCTTGCATATTTCCTGGTAAAGGTAATCCGAGGCACGATCCACCACAACGTGCATGCGTTATAGAACACTGTGCAATGCTGCAGCGTCTACCAGAACCTGCAGGTGCAGCAAGCACTGAAAGTTTTCAGTATCATCTTGTTAAATCCTTGATAAGTAGTTCACCATTAACTATACACAAAAACACTTGGCATATTTGGAAGAAAGTGGTGCATCAGCTATGATGCACCCCTTTTCTTGTGCCCCCCTGCGCTCCCTAACGCCCCCATGGTAGCACTGTATTTACGGAACAGGGCACCATGTCACACGCAGGCACAATAGGGTCAACATTTTTTATGCTACTGCGGTGCATAGGTTGACTAGGGCCAAAAATGATGGTGCTAGTCTAGCAATGCATGGGAGGCCCATTCAAAATAATGGGAGCATCACTTTAACCCCAGCTTTTGGCAGACGTTAAAAAAGACAGGAAAAATGGTGCAGTATATTCACTGCACCATTTTTCCTGGCCTCCTAAGGGGGGGAACATTATGCCTGGTGCAGGCATAACATGGCGCAAATGGGTTCAAAGTGGCACAATGCTTGCATTGCGCCACTTTGTAAATCCGGTGTGGAAAAAGGCCTCTGTGACGCTGCATTAGCGTAAAAAAATTATGCTAGGGCAGCGCACGGAGGCTCTAGTGGCTTGTAAATATGCCCCTTGGTATCTCAAAAACACACACCACGATTTTCCACACCCATGTGAAATATGTACCGGTGAAAATGGTTGTAAGACCTTCGGCAGAAGATGTGGCCTAATGGCCAGAGCTGCCAGCTTTCGAACAGAAGAACCTGCTTTGAGTCCGGGCGTCGGCTCAACAACCTGTGATTCTGGCCAACAGGGCTGGCTTTAGGGCGGTGCGAGCGGTGCGGCCACCCCGGGTGCTGGCCTGGATTGGGGGGTGCAGACCTCAGTGGGGCGCTGGGTTTTGCAATAACTTACAAAAATTGCAATTTAAAAGCACCTGCTGAAAAGTTCCTTGTGCTTCCAGCCTTCTGGAAGAAATTAAAATGTCAAGGTATCTCTTATAATTAATGTTCCTGCTAGGGAGAGAGATGGGAATTTTGTCTAGCTGCAGCTTTGACTCCCCATAAAGTAGCACAGAAGGTTAATATGCCTGCTGCAAAGAGCAGAACTATATTTTTTGTTGATAGCTGAGTGGGTTAGTAAGAGAGATGAGGGACACATTTGCCAGATGGTAGTGAGGAAATCCGAGTAAGTGGTCACGGGGTACCAAAAAGACTGTTGCACAGGGCGCCACCAACGCTAAAGCCGGCCCTGCTGGCCAAATCTCATAAGCCCTCATTACAACCTCGGTGGTCTTTTAAAAAGCCCGCCGAAGCTGCGGGCGCCAGTATACCACCAGGGCTGGTGGTATATCTGGCTCCCTATTATGACTTTTCCGCTGGGCCAGCGGACAGAAACAGAAATCCGTCCGCTGGCCCAGCGGAAAAGACACATCAACATTGCAGCCGGCTCGTTATAGAGCCAGCGGCAATGTTGATGTGCAGCAGCACCCACCGCGCATTTCACTGCCCGAAATTCGGGGAATGAAATGAGCGATGGGGCTATGCCTGGGGGCCCCTGCACTGCCCATGCCAAGTGCATGGGCAGTGCAGGGGCCCCCAGGGGCACCCCGAGTCCCCCTTACCGCCAGCCTCTCCATGGCGGTGTTTACCGCCGTGGATAGGCTGGCAGTTGGGGACTCATAATCCCCAGGGAAGTGGTGCTTGTACCGCTGCCCTGGGGATTATGACCGCTAGGCAGAAGGCTGGCGGTATGTTGGAGGGGCCAGCGATATGGCCGTGGCTAATGCACCACGGCCATAATAGCTGGCGGAACACCGCCAGCCTGTTGGCGGTGTTACCGCCAGCTTACCGCCGGCCTCCAGGGTCGTAATGAGGCCCATAATCTCCCCCTGCCTAAAAAAACACAAATCAATCTGACCTTGTACAGGTGCTCATGTAAAGCGCGTCAATGCCTTGGAGCCATGTTTGTGCTATATAAACCTGCCACTCAATTTAAAAAAAAAAAAAAATACTCAACGAAAACATGCAGCAATCCGGCACGCATCATTTGTTAGGCATCATTTCGAACTGCTGAGCTGGTAAGTGATTGGTAACATGCACTGCAGACTTTTCAAACTGTCAGCAAAGGCAACTTTTACTGTCACTGGCCATGGAGTGTTGGCTCTGCCAAATGGTTTCTTTCTAATAACTGCCCTTCACAGATCACACTAATTCAGTCCAGAAGTGCATTGTTGTTAGGGTAAGCAGCAATTTTTTAACATAAAAGGCCCCACAAAATAAACACAGCATGTAATTACTTTATTGGCTTTGCTCAATGACTTGTATTTATCTGTTAACAGACCAGAAACACAAATCATTCGGAATGATCTGTTAAATGGCAAGACTTCCTCTGGATCTGTTGTATCTGTGCTTTAACCGCATGTCCCCCACCCCGCTCTCTCGCAAGCTCTCCCTTCCTGTTTTCTACACCATGTATTGGCGTGGTTCCTTCCTCCCGCCCTTACTTCCATTTGCTCTACGTAACTTGCTTTTTTGTTTCCTTTCTTCATTCTCCCCTTTTCCTTCCGTTTTTCCTCCTCCCTCCTTTTTTCCAGCCCTACTGCTTTCTTTTTCATCCTTCTTTTTTTACATTTCCAACATTTCATACTTATGTCTCATCCTTTCAACCAGGATTATTTTAATTTATCAAAGGTCAGAAGACTCTGATTAACAAACAACGAAATTAATTTTCCTGGAAAAAGTATCTCAATGATCTATAGAAAGTGTACCTTATGTATTGTATGGGAAATACATGTTGGTCAGATGATTTAGGTCTGAGAAATCCTCATTTATTCAGTACATGAAGGACAGTCTAGACACGGAATTATAGAATATATTTTTCTCGAAACCAAATCGTAATTGAACTTTATTAAACATTGCCTCTCTTTGAAAGCTTTATCACAACTATTTACAAAATCTACAGTAGCATTTACAATATGTAAGAAAATGCAAAAATGTCATAGCATGCAGAAATGAATGCCTCAGCTGACCATTGAGCAGATATGCTAGAGAGATGCTTTGACAGGAGGCAAACAGAGAGAAATTGAATAAGGTGCAATTTATTTTTTCTCGTGCCACTGTTGTCTCACCTTTAGATTCACTCACTTGAATTTTATCTTAAAAAAATATTTTGTTTCCATTTTGGAAGTCTATTTTTAAATCGTCTATAGAAGCATCCACAGTTGGACATATTTGCATCCCTAAGTGCTGTTTTGGAATTTTCCCTAACCCTCCACCACAGGTTTTCTGTAATACCTCAGTGGGCTTCTATCACAGACAGTTTGCATACTTCAACACAGCAGTAAAACGTATACTGCGCTCCTTTACCTCATCGTCTTGTAAACTTTGTGAGTGAAATGTAGGGTCTGACTTCAAAAAGCTAATGCAGAAAGAGACTATGGGCCTGATTACAAATTTGGAGGAAGGTCTTAATCCGTCCCAAATGTGACGGATATACCACCAGCCGTATTACGAGTCCATTATATCCTATGGAACTCGTAATACGGCTGGTGGTATATCCGTCACATTTGGGACGGATTAACACCTCCTCCAAAGTTGTAATCAGGCCCTATATCTCTTCAACAACCCTGCACATCAAGTACTAGAAGCAGCTACAGCCCTGTATGCAGAGACATTATTTTTAAAACTTGGTCCCCCCTTAAGGCAAAGTGGCTCATGTACTTCTTCTGCTAGGGCTGAAAAGTGAATATCCAACCTCCATAAAATATCACTTGAATACCTGTGACAGACCCACAGTATTAGTGCTGCAAGGTCCAGCATAATCACAATATAGGAAACCCAGATTTTTAGACAAAAGCTTAAGAGTTACTGCAAATGCACTGAGATACCCATTTGGGAGAAAGCCCACAGTCTTAACTGCTACATATCGATTGGATGAAACACGTATCCCACTGGTTATCGCTCATTACGAGGCTCCCGTTAAGCAAGATCCTATTTCCGTAGTACTTCCTCGAGACCCCCCTCACCCCCATCCGAGAGGTTACGGCTGCTTGCAGAGGCCGAACTCTTTGGGTGTAGCATAAGAGGTCCACAGTGAGTCTGCAAGCCTTACACAGTGAGGACCTGTGTGGGAAAAAAATATATAAAAATGAACTCATTGATTACAGCCTGAGTGATGATGTGTCAAAATAAAGGTTATCTAACACAGAGCAAAGCAGAAAGCCAGCAGGGATAGAATGTGCCAAAAGTGTGTCATGGAGGACGTGTAAATGACACAATATTTCCTCTTACAATGATTGCAAACAGACTCTTACTTGCCACGTCCTCTGGGGATAAGGCAATCTTTGTCAATAGAACAGAAGAAGAAAACAAACTCAACCTAGATGGGTCCCCAAGAGCTTCAGGAAAGGATGCAAAATATGGCTGTGGAGTTCACAGAAAGACAGTGGATATTGAAATTGCTGCTAATGGAGGGAATGCACGTTTTTAAAAAAACACATATAGGCCCTCATTCTAACCCTGGCGGTGTAACACCGCCAGGGCAGAGGGCAGAGGAAGCACCGCCAACAGGCTGGCGGTGCTTCCAGGGCCATTCTGACCGCGGCGGTAACGCCGCGGTCAGAAAAGGGGAACCGGCGGTTTCCCGGCGGTTTTCCCCTGGCCCAGGGAATCCCCATGGCGATGGGGATTCCGACCCCCTTACCGCCAGCCTGTTCCTGGCGGTTTTCACCGCCAGGAATAGGCTGGCGGTAACGGGTGTTGTGGGGCCCCAGGCATGGGCAGTGCAGGGGCCCCCTAACAGGGCCCCACCATGATTTTCACTGTCTGCTGAGCAGACAGTGAAAATCGCGACGGGTGCCACTGCACCCGTCGCACCCCTGCAACTCCGCCGGCTCCATTCGGAGCCGGCATCCTCGTTGCAGGGGCATTTCCGCTGGGCCGGCGGGCGCTCTTTTGGAGAGCGCCCGCCGGCCCAGCGGAAATGTAAGAATGGCCGCGGTCATTTGTCGGTGGGACTTTGGCCGCCCGCCATAGTCAGAATCAGGCCCATAATGTGTTTAACTATTTGAGAATAGTTGTGTGACCCATCATACCAAAAAAGTAATGTGTTTATATTGTACATTTACAATCTAAACTTGTCCATAAAGAACTAAACTCCCCACTGCACTTATCACGCAGTCTCCAGGATCCAGCTGGCGCTTGCAGGATGCTTATGAGAAAGCTACAACAAATCTATTCATGAGCTATCTCCTCAGCTCCTCGGCCTAGTTGTCACATTACCTTTAGAGAGTGTAGAACATGACCTCTTTGCCTACTACTTACACCTCACAACTGATTGCAGGTGTGTGGAAGCTGGTGAACCTTGCATTACATCAATCGATCTACCTATGGAAACATTCCAGAACCACTCCATGTTCAGACCTCCATGTAGTAAACAGGTAGCCATCATTAAATTTGAAAGGATGACTCTGCTTTTGAGCCATAAACTCACCAAATTATGTCAGTTATTCTAGATAGGAAATTTGATATGTTCAGTATTTCTGTTTTAGGGTTTTCACATAAGTCTGCTACAACTTCATACTTACTTTTTGCTTCTTTATATAGTAGACATTTGGTTGTAGCACTCTACTGGACTGATGATGGACTACATCCATCCCAGTCATTATTCCCTAGTTTGGAACCAGCCACATGCATATCAGTCTTGACCTGGCTCCAGTGGTAGCCCAGCCCAACCTGCCATGCCAGGCCCCTCCTTCCACAAACCAGAAAACACACAAACCCAGGCTGTTTCTCTTTAGTAAGGCTTGGTTCCAGTAGCACAGTGTGCATAGGACCCATGTCTGGGCATTCCCAACCTACTTAGGGTGTCACCCTGAAGTACAAAAAAAATGATAAATGGAATGCTTGAATTATTCTCAACCATCGATAATTGCTTATGGCCTCATCCCGGTCCATCCCTATTGTGCACACCATGTCAACTCAGTTTCGACCCAGTCATATGCAAATCGGTCTTGACCCTGCTCCAATGGCAGCAGTCCAAGCCGGAACTGACAGGCCAGGCCCTCCTTGAACCAGAGCACATTCACGAGTTATTTTTTTCTTTTTTCTTCCACTTAAAGTAAACACGTTTAACGGCCTTTTGTGTTTCTCTCTTTGGCACATGTACCGGCAGCACAAGATTTGTGGACCGGGAGAGGTGATTGATTGGTAGTAAATGGAAGCAAATTAATGTAAGTGAATGGTAGCATAAACCTTCCACATAATAATTATTCAAAAATTGGCCAAAGCACAACCTCCCCTGTCAGAAAAATAAATACACACCACCAGAGTATTTTATGGCTCCGTGCTAAGCGAATTAGACAGATTTTATTTGAAACACTACTATATACATTTATTTATACTGTCATGAATCTGCAGGCACTTTTACTGAAAGTGACTCATCGCCACGTGCAGCGCTCTATGACTAAAAGGTCCTGCATGTTGACAGGAAGAGGTGCATGATTTATCCGTCGGTTCCGTTTACAGGAGGTGATGCGTAATATGAAATAAGTATTCATAAAATGTAATTTTAATAAGGTAATCTGGCCCCAGAGGCCTCTGCACACCTAATGGGATGGTTATCGCTGTAAGTGATTTAACCCGTGTTAAGGGTTCGTTGCAACAGGGATGTAAAAAATAATGCAAGCAACGGCGAAGCAGTGGTGTTTCTGTATTCTGTTCCACTACTGCCATCTAGAGCCTAAAATAGTAACACACAAAAATAACAGCTTGCAACGTATGATGAAGTGTTTGGTTGTTTCGACACCCAGTGGTTAGTTTGAAACAAAATTAGGCCCATATTCAGAACAAGCATTTGCAATGCAACGGGTCTCACATTTCTTCGAGTTAGAGCTAATAGCAGTTGTAAACTCCCATCCGGACTTTTCTTGCCTCATTAAATGGAGAAAAAAAACGAGAGCGATCGCGCTGCTAAACGAGCGAGATCGCGCTGCGAAAAAAGAGAAAAAGTAGACCACAAACCGGATGGAAAACAGCAGCGAGCCTCTTATGTTTTCAGTACTTGGTCACTGCTCTCCAGGAGGGCTAACCACCGGAAAAAGCATGAGGTATGCATGCCTTCCACTAATAAAAGCAAGCAGATATTAAAAGACAAGTCCACAAAGTGAAATACCAACAGAGTGGCAAAACAAAACTACATTCTCAGTCTTTTTAGCACATCTTTGACCCCCACCTCTCCACCCCTGTTGTAACAGTGCCCCCGTTGCCCTCCTGAGTTAAGGTGCAGCCTTGCTGTACTCACCTGGGGTAACAGTGAGCCAGCAGAGAGCATACTGGAAAGTATCCCAGATGGCCACATTTTACACATTCTCTATTACTATCAAAGCAAAACTTTAAGTCGGAGGCATGACTCACACTTCCACACCGCTTGCAACTCTTATTATCTTGTTTGGACGGTGCATAATACTTCTCCCCTCTATTGCCGGGCTTCACTATAGTAAGGGACTCAATACCAGATCTACCGACAGCTCCTATTTCAGAGATTTCACTTCCTTGATTCTTTTTCTCCAATAAATGTGACTGCTCCAGAACTTTGGCAATGCCTATGGCATCACTCAATTTAGGGTTCTTAGCCACCCACTCTCTTGAATATTTTTGTTCTTACATTGTATGATGATGTGGTCCCTAATAAATTAATCTGTCATAAACCCAAAATGACACTTGGTAGACAATTCACGTAACCTATCTACAAATTCATCTATGTCTCCTCCACCTTTGGATGTTGTGTATTGAACTTACTCCTTGTCATGACAAGGTTCTCCTCTTTTCCATAAAAAATGTCCAACCTGCATCTGGCTTCTTTAAACACATCTTGGATAGGCTGGCCATTTGCCTCACAGTTGATCATAAATGGCCATAGGCACAATGGTGTACATTGAACCTGTGTCCACCATAAGTTGTACCTCACGCCCATTTATTTTGAACATTGCTTTGGGTCTATGCCTCCTCTGGTTCTCATCGCCCCCTTCAGTTTCACTCTATACACTCAAGATCTTTTGTGGAATCTCAGCTGGTTCAGAGGATATATCAGAGACACAGGTTACCCTACCACGACCTACCCCTCTACACACTTTTAAGACTTTCCAAACACAGAGGGAGTGTGTGTGTGTGCATTTTTGTCTGTGTGTATGTCACAATTCCTGGTGAAATCCGACAGGCACATCACTGTACTCGAGTGAAGGCACCCTACTGGATGTTCAAAATGAGGTCTCTGGTTGGCAGTCAGTTTACACTCTGTCCAAGGAGGGACCCTCACTCTAGTCAGGGCAATGAAGGTACACACTCTAGATAACCCCTGCTCACCCCCTTGGTAGCTTGGCACAAGCAGTCAGGCTTATCTCAGAAGCAAAGTGTAAAGTATTTGTACCAACACAAACAGTAATACAGTGAAAACACTGCAAAATGGACTCCACACCAGTTTAGAAAAATAGACAATATTTATCTAAATCAAACAAAACCAAAATGACAAAAATCAAACGTACACAAGTCAAGATATGAATTTTCAAAAGAATAAGAGTCTTACTCCATAGCAAATAATGGAGACATTGTTTTTGCACAAAGTACCCGGTTTCCATAAAAAATAAAGCCGCAAGGAAGTGTGTGCGTCGGAAAAGTCAGCATTGCGTTGATTGCTTATACGCAAGTGAGGCCGTGGATCGTTTCTTCTCCAGTCGGGTCGGCAATGCAGTGTTTTTCCCCCCTGCAAGACAGAGTTGCATCGATTTCCGGACTGGGCACCTTGGATCTGCGTAGGTTCACAATGACTTTGACACCCAGGGATGGTGCGTGAGAAATCCAGTCGCACGGTGTTAGAAAACCATGCTACATGGGGTTTGCATCATCAGCAGCCGCCAGCGAGTGTTGTGTCATTTCTCCAGCCTCGATGCGTCAATCTCCCAGCCACAATGCAGATGGGGTGTCGGTTTCAGCCGTGAAGTGGGTGGTGCATCGTTTATCAGCCACATTGCAGATGGTGTGTCAAACATTTTACCACACGGAGTTCTGTGCATGGAATTCAGTACTTGTTCTGCCAACTTCACCTTTCAAGGTCCAGAGACTGGATAGGGCACCACTTGGTAGGGCAGGAGTCTCAGCAGAGAGTCCAGGTGCTGGCAGATGAAGTTTTTGATGGCCCTGAGTCTTCAAAACAGGAGGCCAGCTCAGTTCAAGCCTTGGAGATTCTTCTCAAACAGGAATGTACAACAAAGCCCAGTCTTTGTTCCCTTTCACAGGCAGAAGCAGCAACTGCAGGATAGCCCAACACAGCACAGTCACAGGCAGGTGCAGCACTTTTCCCCAGTTCTTCTCTTTGGCAGAGGTTCCTCTTGGTTCCAGAAGTGATCTAAAGTCTGGGGTTTTGGGCCCTATTCTGCCTTTGAAGTAGGCAAACTTCAAAGGAAATCCTCTGTTGTTCACAAGATCCTGACTTGCCCAGGTCAGCCCCAGACACACACCAGGGGTTTGGAGACTGGACTGTGTGAGGGCAGGCACAGCCCATTTAGGTGTAAGTGATCACTCCTCCCTCCGCTCCTGCCCAGATGGCTCACCAGGATATGCAGGCTACACCCCTTTGGGTTACTGTCTAGAGGAGATTCACAAACAGCCCAACTACCAGTCTGACCCAGACAAGGAATTCACAAACAGGCGGAGTCATAGAATGGTTTAATCAAGAAAATGTATACTTTCTAAAAGTGGTATTTTCAAACTAACTTCACTAAGAGATGTAATTTTAAATTGTGAGTTCAGAGACCTCAAACTCCACATTTCCATCTGCTCCCAAAGGGAAACTGCACTTTAAGGATATTTAAAAGCAGCCCCCATGTTAACCTATGAGAGAGATAGGCCTTACAACAGTGAAAAACAAATTTGTCAGTATTTCACTGTTAGGACATGTGAAACACATCAGTACATGTCCCACCTTTAACATACACTGCACCCTGCCCGTGGGGTTACCTAGGGCCTACCTTAGGGGTGCCTTACATGTATAACACGTTTTGACTGCTAGGTCAAAAACAAGCCCGATGTTACCTTAACTGTGCATGGAGATTTCTCAAGTCTATTTACCGCAGAAGTCTAGGTTACTTCCCCCTTGTTTTTGACCTTGCAATCAAAACGCGTTCATCACCCTGGTCATAAGGGTTAGAGGGTATTTGCCTCATTGTTTCACTTACATGTATAACAAACATATTCAATGCAATAGGTCTCGCATTTGTAAGAGTTTGAGCTATTGGTATTGTAAATGGTTAATTTGACTTTTTTGCATATTAATTGGTCTCCTTTGTGATTAATTTTGTCCTTTTTGCTATATAATTCCAGTGGCTTTACATATAATTTAAGCATTTTTTTTCCTATCTTCAGCAAAATATGATAACGTTGTTATTTAGCATTCTAATTTAAACTTTTATGCTACTGAAAATAGAATTCCACTTCTAAGAGAAAGAGACAGAGAAAGAGATTGAGAGAGTGATATAGATATATAGCTAAATGAAGAGAAATAAATAATCAAGGAGAGAAATAAAGAAAGAGAGAGATATAGAGAGAAACAAATAGAGAAAAGTGAGAAAGAGAAAGAGTGAGAGAGATTGTAGAGTAAAAGATAGAGAGGAGTAAAAAAGAGAGAGAATGGGGAGAGATAGAGAAATAGAGAGAGAAAGAGAGGGAGAGAGATATTAAGAAAAAGTGAGAGTGGGATAAATAGAGAGTGAAAGAAAGAGAGAGAAAGAAAAAAGAGATAGAGAGAGAAAGAGAGCAATATAGAGCGGGAGAGAAAGAAACTAGGAGGAGAGAAAGAGATATGGGGAGAGAGGAATAAATGAAGAGAGAGGAAAGACAAAGAGAAAGAGAGTTAGAGGAGGAAAGAGATAGATTGGGGAGAGGAAGAGAAAGAAAGTGATAGAGGAAGAGAGAGAAATAGAGAATGATTTAGAAAGAGAGAACAAATGAGAATGAGAGCAGCAGATATAGAGAAGGAGAGAGCTAGCAAAAGAGAAAGGGAGAGAGTGAGAGAGGTAGAAATAGAGAAATAAAGGGAGAGACAAACAGAAAGAGAAAGTGAGAAAGAGAAAATGAAAAAGTGAAAGAGAGAAGGTAAGAGAAAGAAAGAAAGAAAAAAAGAGTGAAAGAGAGCGATAGAGAAAGAGCAAGAGGAGGGAGAGACTATAAGACAGAGAAGAAGAGAAGAAATAGCGCATAGAGAAAGAGAAAGAGTTAGAAGAGGGAGAGAAATAGTGAGAGGGGAGGGAGAAAGAGAGAAAAAGAAAAATAGAGAAAGAGAAAAATAGAGAAATAAAGAGATAGAAAGAAGAGAAAGAGAGAGTGAGAAAAATGAGGAGAGAAAGAAAGAAAAAGAGCCGAAGGGAGAAAAGGATAGAGATAGAGAAAGAGATTAAGATAGTGATATAGATAAATAGGTAAAGAGAAAGAAAGAAAGAAAGAATGAAAGAGAGAAATAAAGAGAAACACAGTGACATAGAGAAAGAAGGTATAAAGAGAGAGTGAGAACAGTAGTGTGAAAGAGATAGAGAGGAGTAAAATTGAGAGAGAAGAGGGAGAAAGAAAGAGATAGACAAAAAGAGAAAGAGACGTTAAAAAGTGTACAAGAGAGATAAATAGAGAGGGTTTGAAAGATGGAGAAAGAAAGAGAAAGAGATAGGGAAAGAAACAGAAATATAGAGAGAAAGTGTATATAGAGAAAAAAGAATGATAGGAGGAAGAGAGATAAGGAGAAAGAGGAATAGAAGAAAAGAGAGAGATTGAGGAGGTGGAGAGCTAGATAGATGGGAGGGTGAAAGATAGAAAGAGAGACCAAGATAGAGGAAGAGCGTGAGAAAAGAGAGAGATAGAAAGAAAGAGATAATGAGAGAAGGAATGACAGCGAAAGAGTGATAGAAAAGTGGGAGATACACAGTGAGTGAAAAATAGAGAGAGAGATAAAGAGTGAGTGAGAGAGATAGAGAACAATAGATAAAGAGCGAGAAAGAGAGAGCGTTAGCGAGAGAGAGGGATATAGCGATAGAGTGGCAGAGATAGAGAGAGAAAGTAGGAGGAGAGAGAGAATTAGATGAGTTAGAGAAATATAAAGAGAGAGAGGCAGGAGAGATTGAAATACAGAGATAGAAAATATAGGAGTAAAAAAGAGAATTTTTTAAAGATTTAGAAAATGAGAGAAAGAAAGTGAAAGATCGAGATAGAGATAAAGAGAGAGACAGCGAGAGAGAGAAGGGAGAAATAGTGATAAATAGGGTGGAAGAAGAGAGTTAGAGAGAGAGAGAGAGCGAAGGAGAGAGAAAGAGAAAAAGCCTGAATGAGAAATATAAAGACATAGATAGACAGCTAAAGATAGAGAAGACTGATATAAAGAAAGAACAAGCGAGAAAAAAGAGGGATAGAGTAAGGGAATGAAATAGATAAATAGAAAGGGAGACAGAGAGAATAGAAAGAGAGAGAGAGAAAACAGAGAAATGGAGGAATTTAACAAAAATAGAGAAAGAAATTGGGGAAGAGACAAAGAGTAAAGAGAATACGAATGTTAATATTGTATTTTATGGAGACAATAACTTGATAAATGATGGTCTAGATTGGCTCTGAGAACATGTTCACAATTTACGTCCTATAGCAAACATCATTGATAAAGCCTCTTCAATGTAAAAAAAAACACGTTGGATTAACAGTATCAATTAAACACTTTCATTTTATAACGTTGTGACGGCCACCTCAATCCCTGAATATTGTATCCCTGCTGCATAAAACTGTTGTAATGCATGAATAGTACTAGAAGTCATACTGGTGTCGTATAAATAATAAAAAAGGAGTTTCCAATAACATGTCACCGTAAAATATATTAGCACCTTATAGTAGTGGAAATGCCCCCCCAAAAATTAGTGACTTAAATTGCAAAAATGAAAAATACGAAATATACTTCTAATTTATAGTGCACAATAGTACATATAGCGCGCGCAACACACTAAGGGTCAGATGTAGCAAAGGGTTTTACCCATTCTGTCTCTATGGGAAAATTCGTTGGTACATAAGGCCCTAAGCTATTTCAAAGCGCTACCGTAGGCGATACCTTCTTTTCTTACATTTTTGTATCATGTCGCTATTTTTCCATGACACTGTTTATTAGTTATTATACATTTCTGAAATCACGCATTTCAAAATAATAACACTACAAATACTGTTGGATTAACGGCATCCAATCAAACGTGTTCATTTTATGACATGCAAAAATATATATTTAATGCATAAAACACAGTAAGCTTCGGGAAACAGTGAAGAGGAGTACAGGTGGGTGAGTTAGGTGGTGGGAGTGATGGCCAAGGCACTAAGTGGAATGTAATTTAACAACAAAACAAGTTTGCAAATTTTAAAACTTTAATGCGGCATGTCCACCATGTCCACCATGGAGAGACAAAATAAGCAATATGACTACCTGGTAGTCATACAAAGCGCTTGAATACCACTGATGAAGTTTGCTCTGCATTAAAGATATAAGCGCCATGTCCTCCAAAAGCATCAGCGCGAATGAGAGAGATAAAATAAAGAAAGAAAGTAGTTTGTTCGCAGTCAACCATACAAGCAATAGTGTAATTATCCATGTAGCAGGGTCGGTCCCAAAAGCGATAAGCAAACCGCCCCAAGGCGGAACAAACATAAAGCATTTACCAACAACATTCAGGGATTT
Source organism: Pleurodeles waltl (assembly GCF_031143425.1). Lineage (NCBI taxonomy): Eukaryota > Metazoa > Chordata > Amphibia > Caudata > Salamandridae > Pleurodeles > Pleurodeles waltl. Next base: position 71,785,888 of record NC_090450.1, on the reverse strand, counting down.
TGCAAAGGCACGCCCACGAATAAATCAAAGTGATTGGAGTGAGGTGTGTGTTGTTAAACCCCACGGATACATAACAACCCCTCAGAAAGCAGGACTCGAGCGCTGCTACGCTCAACCTAAAAAGGAACAGTTTAAGCCTAGCAAGTGTGGACACTTGCCAAGTCGCATAGGCAGTTTACAACTGCACACACAGGCACTGCAGTGGCAGGTCTGAGCCATGTTTACAGGGCTACTCGTGTGGGTGGCACAACCAGTGCTGCAGGCCCACTAGTAGCATTTGATTCACAGGCCCTGGGTACCTCTAGTGCACTCTACTAGGGACTTACTAGTAGATCAAATATGCCAATCATGAAAAAGCCAATTACACATACACTTTACACAGGGGCACTTGCAATTTAGCACTGGTCAGCAATGGTAAAGTGCCCAGAGTACCAAAAACAGCAAAAACAGAGTCCAGCACACAGTCAAAACATGGGAAGCAGAGGCAAAAAAAGACAGGGAGACCACGCTAAGGATGCCTGATCCAACACTAGAAAATTGATTTAATAGGGGGATGTAACAATCCAACCACCGCCCTCTGAAGCTATGTCCCTGTGTCAGTATGGGTGGGCGGTGGGGGAATTAAAATTAAATTGAAAATAATTCTAAAAAACCCACTTACCTGAAGCCTCGTGCCGCTCCGCTCCGCTCCTCCATCTCCTCTGCATCAGCCGGCCGCAGGTATAGGCTCCCAGCCTGCCCTGCGGCCTATCCTGACGCTGCTTGAAGCTGTGTCAGGATTGGCGGGGAGCGCCCATAGCAGACTGGGAGCCTGTGCAGGCTCTCTCCAGCCCGGCAACTGTCTTGCTGGGCTGGAGAGAGCCTACTGTGCATGTGTCTTTGGCCGGCCCAAGACGGCCGGCCAAACACATATGCGCTCTGAAGGGGAGTGCTGAGCACTCCCCGTCACTGCTCGTCACCCCCGTAGCCCCACCTTTTTATAAAAAAATGATAATAAACACAGTTTATTCTCGCTTTTTGTTAAAAGGTTGGCAGCTGCTGCTGCTGGTGGGACACCCTAATGAAGGAGCCTCACATACAGAAGATATGTCCAGCACCACGATAAAATTGACCCCATTTGTGAATCAGATATCTAAAAAAAGTGGCCCACATGGAAATCATAAAAGTTTTGAACTTTTAAAAACAGGCTGTACTTGTGTTTTGAAAATATATGGGCGACTGCATGCATTTGTGCTTGTTACTGAAAATACATGTGCAAATAAATGAGGAAATAAAGGCCTGTCAGACCAGAAAAATGGCCCTCAAACAGTACCACTGTCGTACCCACCACACAGTGTGGCTGCTAACAGGGGAGTAGCTAGAAAAACATAAGAACCCCCCTCACTTTGAACAACATCCTTATGGGCAAGCGAGAAAGCCCTATTCTGTTTCTGGGAGTTAGGTGGCCTTCGAGAATTTTTGCTAATGTGGGGCCAATGGGTGCATTTCACAGCAAGTCGGGTAATACTCCAAAATGTAAAAGGTCTTATAATGAGGATTAGCTTCCCCAGAGGTTTTGGGTGTTGCCATCCTAGACAAAAATGGTGAGTAACAATGTTTCTACAATAAAATTTCCCTGAGAAATTTGCTAACATTACACAATGGATAGCAATTTGAAATAGACATATTTCCTCAGTGTTTAAATTATCTTCCCTCACTTTTACCTGGCACTTCCTTTCACTATCTATTGAAGTGCCATAATCATGCCCCTGCACTTCCATCAGAGGTAGATATTAAAGTCCTCTACTTTCATTATATTTTCTATTTTAAAGAGGCTATCCACTGCACAGTAAAAAACTAGTTTCCTTTACACAGTCGCGATTCTCTAACATGCACCAAAAAGCATAGGCTTTGAGATGTACAGTGACGTCATGCCCCTGATGGCCTTTTTAATTCAAGCTGAGCAACTCACTCCCTCTAGTGGCCTGGTACCAAAGCTAACAATTTCCATGGTACTGTGCGGAGAGTGGAGCTAAGGTATAAGTTAAATAGAATAACATGTCAACACTGTCTCCCTACCATTCCTCCTGTGACAACGCATGTGGTAAGGTTCCTTACTGCATGACTATAACTGTGAAGTCATATGACCACAGTGCTGTAGCCACCACTTGCACATGTGGGTTCCAGTTATGGGCAGCATGTGATTAGTGGTCTATTCTTCCTCCCTTAGAGGCCCAAGAAAAGAAACTCCCCTCTACTACTGACCATATGCAGTGCACCTCTGTTTGCACCACAGACTGCAGTTGCAGTCACTAGTGAATAGAGAAGGGGAGGGTGGACTACCTCCCTGCCAGCAAGGAAGCAGAACCAACCACCAAATGCACTTTATTGCTACATTTGACAGGAGAGGAGATTAAAAATTGTGTCTCCCACTGCTCAACGCGGAGCAGGACAAGGACTATAATGCGACATTGATTGCGCTCAGTGGAGTTTTCAGCATCCAGGCCAACACTGACTATTAGAGACTTATTCTCCCACAATCAACCAAGGCTCCAAATAGTCTATTGAAGACTTTTACACCCACCTCTGATGCCTTGCCTGCATCTGTGGTTTGCTAACTCAAATGAAGAGATCAGAGCACAGATTATCCAGGGATGCCACTCACCTCAGCTGTGAAGAGAAATACTAAAACAAGTCAAGTTGGCACTGACAGCAATGCTCACGCTCTGCAGATCTCACAAGCTGTCAGAGGCACACCATTAAGCAAGAGCGTCATCTCACCCTAACCTTAAATGATATCATAGCAGAAGCCAATTTGGCAAGGTGTTTTTCTAAAATACATTTAAAGTCAGGGTATCATCAGCATGTTACACAAAGCTTCTTGATGTATGACCACCTTCTTAGCCCACGTGGGGCTCAGACGGTATTAACACCCAAACACTGATGCTTAAACTTTGGATCTGCAGTGTTGCAAAAGTGTTTAAGCAATGTATTAAGAACATCATTGCATCCTGAATAGGAGTGACAACATCCGCCTCTATGTGACCACCACAGAGGAGCACAACTGTCACTTAAGAACCTCCTGAGTTGAGCCAAGAAAAGTGGTATGGCCCTACACAAGACCAAATGCCAATTTCTCAAGCAGGACATTGACTTTTTGGGTACTGTTTTACAGCAGACAAGTTAACCCCAGACAAAAAAAGTCCTGGATGTCAATGTGACTACTGCCCCTATGAATGTCATCAAATTCAAAGCTTTTAGGTATGGTCCCACCGTTCAATGAAACAACATCAAATTCACCATCCACACTGAGAAGTGGATAGTTCAGTTAAAGGAATACTTCTGGGCAAGGAAACCCCACTAATTACCTTTTACAACACTCAAAGGATGCCACTGAGGTGGAAACATGCCCGGCAGACGAAACTGAACAATTTGTCTGACATGTTATCAATGAGTCCAAGCCCTCCTCTGCCCCATATTAATCCAGAGGGATCACTGCATAAGTACTTGACTTAGGGCACTGTGGGCATCAAGGCATATTGAAAACAAAATTAAGAATTTGCCAAAAGGTCTGATTTCACAATATTGACTCCCAAGTAGAGAAGTTTGTGACAACCAAGCCATTGGACTTCCTGAACCACCAGTTCCCATCATGTTGGAAAGTCTACCTCCTGCCCTGTGGGTGCAGCTCGATGTGGAGGTTGCAAGCTCCACTGCATGATATATGCTACTAGTATTCAATGACTAGAGAAAATATTCTGAAGTAGATCAGTCCACAGCAACCAAGAAATGGAAAAGGTCATCACAACTCTTGGGATCCTGCAGGAAGTGAGTACTGGCAATCGGCCACAATTCTAAGGCCATGAATCTCCCACTATTTGAGGTGCGTAGGAATTAAGCACAAGAAGGTTGTACTCAAGTGGCCAGAGGCAAAGGGCAAAGTAGAAAGGCAAAGTGATGTGGGTAAGAGAACTCAAACACAACCACTTTGAGTGGTCCATCTCTAGTTTATTAGGAAGGATAGAAACATACTACATGTGCTCACCAAAACCTCACCAACCACATCATTGCTAGGTAGATGTCCAGCAGGCACCATTGCCTCCCAGCCAACTTGGACCCTGAAAACTGCAAAATGAGCAAGTGAAGAAGGACCAAAGTTAAGGACTTATTGTTCAAAGGTTTGTGTTGCTGCAAGACAAAACAATTGACTGTCAATTCAAACTATTGTTTCAGCCAAGAACGTGGGTGTTAACTGAAATAAATGGCACAGAGATTTCTTCACAGTGAAATGGATACATTGTGACTCTAAACGTCTCTTGTCTCAAGAGGTTTCAAGCAGCAGTGGGCAAATCTGTTGTATCAGAACCTGACTACAATAGGACTTTCCTGATGACCCTGTCGGTGCTAGTGATGTGTCCTACAGCCAAGACTACTGTCTGATACATGATAGCATGTCACCTGCAGTCGCTCTGGAACCAGAGGTTTAACCATCCCTGTGTCAAATTGTGACTTACCCAGGTTATATTTGCACATACCCTGGCATCAATATAGCAGTAGAATTGCCTGACAGAGCTATGTTTGGGAACAGAGCCTACTATAATCACTTAGGAATCTAAAAGATACACTGCTCCACTTACTCGCACCTGGCTAGTATAGCAGGAAAGAAATGCTAGGAATTTTCTTGCACCAGAGAGTAGTCCCAGAAATGTAATTTCCAGTTTTTGTTTTACCTACATCAATGCTGACTATGTATCAATCAGTCATGATAGAGTAGGTTTAAGCAATAGTACGTTGTGGGGACTGTGAACCTTAATGTGTGCTTCGTGTGCTGCATAATCAACAATCACTGTTACTTACCGGAACCATACAGTGGGCAGTCACAAAGGAACTATATGTGATATTTACCCTCATGAATATATGGTGAAAATGAGAAAAGCATTGCAAAAGTCTTGATTTTGATGTGGATGGCCACCCTCATCCAGCACGCATAAATCTAAAAAAAATTGCATCTTGCACAGGGAAAAACTAGGCAACGGACAAGACTGTAAAGTGATGCCTTTGTTCTTGTTCTCAGGTAACAGTCAATTCTGCACTTCTCTCTGCAACTTGCTTGCATTAGTATCTACAAATTATGACATTATCATTGCCAAATTGAATGGTTTCTATTCGTTAAGCCTGTAAGCCAGCATTTTCTTCAAATTATATCACATTGGATGAGATGCACGAAACTAAACACCAATTCTCTTGCGAAACAATGTGTAATGCCCCTCATTCACAAAAGGGATCTGCACACTTTGAGGGATTTGGTTCTGATGTGTATGTTGTGGCTCCAAAATCTAATGGATTTGCATCTCTTAGGTTATGTAATGTAAAGACTGAGGTCTGCATTTGACCTCAGGCCCATGTTTCCTGGTATGTTCTCTGAAGTTTTCACAAGCAAAGGATATTTGTTGATGCCATTTCAAAAAGGTAAATGTATATCTTATTGAAATGTGCTGCTGCTGGCTTAAGGGCTGTGTCTCAAAGGGGCTATTCTCGGCAAGGGAGTCAGATTTCACCCTTTGTCCTGTAGGCTTTCACCCGCACTATCCAGGAGGCATATTTGCACACATTGGGCCCGAATCACAAATGCTTTCCTATGAATAGGTGTGACTTACTCTTGTAGTGCTCTTAACCTTCTTCAGAATTCCTGGTCAACCAAGAGTAAGCCTGGAGCACCATATGTGTGAGTCACAACAAAATCTTTCTGGATCAAGCCAATTGTCAGTGAACTGAACATTTACTTTTCAATCTCCAAAGTGCAATCATTGAAACTATTTCCCTTTCCAATTTTCTGTCTGTTACTTGAAGAAAAAATTTAATTTGACAAGCCTTTAGTAAAAAATTGCAAATCAGAAATCAGAGCTGAACTCGTCTATAACACTGTTGAAATTTGTCATACACTGTTATGGCTTCCCCCTTAAGCCCATCATATTTTCCTTTTTTCCTTTCCCTGCCACCCTGACAAGAGCTCCGCAACCTCTTCTCAACAGAATGTGATACCACAGCACCTGAGGGGGGCGAAGGACCACAAGGACTGTGACAAGGAAGAGTAAAACTCAAAGTAATGAAGATTGCCTGGCAAATGCCCCCGTACGAATACCAGCAAATGTGATTTTGTAAAATGTATATTTTTGTTGTAGTTTGTGGATTTATGTTTTTTTAGACTTTAAAATGTGTTCTTGTCATTTTTCATTATTACATGTTTTAATTGTGTGTGTGTGCTGTTCTGGTTAGCTAATGCCCCAACTTTATCACTTTTATTTTTGTTGTGTTTTTTTGGATACGTAAAATATATTTTGTTAATGTATTATAGGCATTATTTTTAATGGAATCAGTATTAGACATTTGTTGGAGTTCTACTCAAAGGCCAACATTTTCCCAAATGTGGTTACGTTTTGAAGTGGGATTAATAAGTTTGACCCCTTCAAAGTTCAAGACTTTATACAATGTGCTAAATTTGGAGTGACAGTAGTCATTTTGAACATCCCCAAAGTCCAACACTTTCCCTGATGTGGATTTGGAGTGGAAATAATACACTTGACCCCAACCCCAAAGTCTAATACTTTCCTCAATAGGCTAAGTTTGGAGTGGCAGAGTATTTGTGGATGGCCCCCAAGTACAACTCTTTCCCCAATGTGGTTAGATTTGAAGTGGAAATAATACCCCAAAGTCCAACACTTTTACCATTGTGGTTTAGTTTGGTGTTGAAACAGTCCATCTGACCCACTGGAGCTGAAACAGTAAATCTGACCCACTCCCAAAGATCCACACTTTCTTCGATGTGATTAAGTATGGAGTTGGAATAGTAAATATGACACCCCCACCCCAAAGCCCAACACTTCCCCCACTGTGGTTAAGTTTGGGCAGGGAATAGTAACTCTGACTCCACCATCTCAAAGTCCTACAATTCCCCCACTATGGTTAGGTTTGGAGTGAAAATATTAATTTTAAACCCTCCAAAGTCAAACAATTTTTCCAAAGTGGTTAAGGTTGGGATGGTAATTGTATATATGACTCATCCACAAAGTTCAACACTGTCCCCAAAGTAGTTAGATCGGGAGTAGAAATAGTAAATCTGCCCCCCTCGAAATCCATCACTTTCCTCAATGTGGTTAGGAATGGAGTGTAAATATTAAATCCGACCCCTCCCAAAGTCCAATACTTTCCCCAATGTGGTTAAGTTTAGAATGAGAAATCGTAAATAAGTTACGCCCCTCTACTCGTAGTCCAACATTTTCCCTGTAAGAAATCAGTTATTGATTGGTGGATATGGTGAAAACCATATTCAAGCAACAACCACAATCCTTGTCTGGGTGAACCACAAAAGTCACTAAATTAATCTGTGCTTAACACATTGGGAGCTGGACACAAAAGCAGTCAGGCTTAACTCATAGGCACTTTACTAACTATTTATGCAGCACACAAACAGTAATAAAGTGAAAACACAACACAAGAAAAATCCCACACCAATTTAGAAAGGTAGAGAACATTTTAAAAATCAAAGGTCACAAAACCCAATTTAAGTTTTAAGTGAAATCTAGTGCCTAAAAGATCAAAGAGCCAATCACCGGTATCTGGTCAGGCGAGAGTTAGGGAAAGTCAAAATTTAAAGCTGACAATAATGGAATTAATTCCATAGCCCTGTCTTGGCTTATCTTCAGACTTAGAAGAAATTCTGAAGAAAAGTCCCGGAGAAGATGAAGTTCAGTTTGACAAAGCAGCTGGAGCCGAGAAGGAGTCGTCATCACCAGAGAGTACTGGACAAGGTCTTGGTGAAGCCGCCAACAATGGCGGGAAAAGGGTTGAGTGAAGAAGTCAAAGTTCCAGGTGGAGGAGACCACTGTCATCAATGGGGAGACTGATGCCTTTGAGTCTGTAAATATTTTTACTTTGAACTTAGACAACTTTTCTAAAGTCGAAAACCTAAAGCAAGACAAAGCTGCAAGTCATAGTCAAAGAGTGCTCCACGAGCCCCGATACCATTGCTTAGAGGTCCCGCTGAAGAAGATTTGTGCTTGAGAGAAGAATGTAACAGGAGCTACTGTAAAGTCAAACTGAACAGCAATACACCTTGGCCAAATTGACGGGCAGGTAGGCCCCAGCCTCCTGTCAGTTCTTCTGGCACTTTCTGTCGCGTCGCGGCCGCGAGCACGGGCCGCCGCGGCGCAAAACTCTGGGGCTGCGGCGGGCCGCAGTCGGGCCATGGGGGAAGCCGCGGCTCGGGTCAAGGGTCGCGGTACTCGCCGCGCTCCTTTTCTCCGGCCGCGGATTCCTGGTTGCACGCGGCAGGGCCAGAGGACCCAAACTGGGTCACGGTCCTTGCCGCTAGTACAGCGTTTGCCGCGCTTGGCGCATACATAAATTAAACATTGGAATTCTTGGTATCCACTCCTTCCACCACTTACCGGTCACAACAGGCAAAAGCCGGATGCCTGCACATGGTGGTGTTTTATGCATGCCTTTCCCTTTCCCAGCATGCTGCTCACTTCCTCTCTTCCCAGCATGCATAGTTTCTCTTTGTTTGGACGCATGTTCTTTATTCATTGTTATAATCTCTTCCCCGATCCAAGATGGTGGTGTTTCTACTTCCTGTTTTCTACTTCCTGTCTAGGGGTATATAAGGGGAATTCAGCTTCTTGCTCATTGCGTTGCAACACTCCTTTGGTGGTAGTCACGCTCCGGCTTTTTTCCTCTTGTGGATCCAGTTATTCCTGACCTGTCTTCGTCTCCAGTTTTCCTGTACTCTCGGATCTTCAGTTCTAACGTCCTTGTGTCCTCCTTCTGTTTCAGGGAGTTCCTGTTGGAGGTTTTTTACCCTTTTGTGGTTTTTCCTCTGGGACTCCTTCTGGAGGGCACGGACTGTAGTGGCTTGCTATTGTCAAACAGCACCGTGGCTACCGGAAGGGGTCGCCCCTACCTCGGCCAGAGCAGAACCTGCCGGAATTGGGGTCGTTCCCCAACTCTCATCAACTTCAACGGTAAGCCTAGTGAAAACCGTGACAGATTGCAACGCCCAAAAATCCAGTTGCAGTCCAGAACCATGGATAATCCAGTGGCGAATACAGAACCCACCAGCCAGACCCTGCTCATGACTATACAACAAAAGGCTCAAGAACTCCAACAGCTACGTACTGAAAACACCGTCTATCGACAAACCTTTGCATCCAGGACCACTGATGTCCCCTCAGTATCTGCCACTACACCTCGTTTCTCCGGGGATCCTAACAAATTGAGAGAATTCCTGGATGCCTTGACGGTTTATTTCGCTTTTCGCCCTTCACAATTTGTGCAAGACAAGACCAAGGTGGGGTATTTGATTAGCGCTTTATCGGGGCCAGCCTTTGCTTGGGCCACTCCTTTCGTGACCAGAAATGACCCGTGCCTGTCTAATTATTCCAACTTTGTCACTACCTTTAAACAGATGTTTGAGCGCCCTGGACTCGAGTCATCAGCAGAAGAAGCTCTCTGCGATATCCAACAAGGAAATCAAGATGTATTACAATACATCACCCGTTTCAGACAATTAGCAGCAGAAACATCCTGGGTGGAACCTACCTTGGTGACACTGTTCCACAGGGGTCTCAGAGAGGACATTAAGGATGAACTGGTGCACTATGCTAGAATAGAGAACCTTAAAGGATTGATGGATCAGACCCTGACGATAGAATATCGGTTGAATGAGCGAAGAATGGAGAAAAGGAAGAATCGTTTGCTATCACACTCAGTGACGTCTCGCACCTTCCCTCATCGTACCGAAGAAGTCCGTCCTGAACCTAAGGGGGCTACCGAGGAAGAGCCGATGCAAATTGATACGGCTCGAGGACCTTTATCAGCTAGTGAAAGAGAACACAGACGAAGGAAGGGACTTTGTCTGTATTGTGGTGCAGCTGGTCACCTAATTCGCACCTGCCCTGTTCGTCCAGCCAAGCCTTTGGGAAACGCTAACTCCTGTCCTCAGTGAGAAGGGTGAGGACGGGATATCGTGAAATACCTTCCATTTGTTCTTCCAAGGAGGAAGGAACTGCTCTTTTTCTTTTACCAGCTATCCTTCAATTAACTGATGGCCGGGAAGAAAGAACCCTGGCTTTATTGGACTGCGGAGCCAGTGGCATCTATTTAGATGAAGCATGGGCCAAAGAACGACAGATAGCACAAATACCTAAGGAAGTACCAGAACAAGCCCACACAGTGGATGGATCACTCTTGGCCTCAGGACCCGTACAGTATACCACCCCTACTTTCTGTCTCCAGTTTGGGAAACACCAAGAAAATCTTTCGTTTGATTTAATTTCTTCACCACACCACGTCATGATCCTGGGAATTCCATGGCGCACATGGCACAACCCTTACATCAACTGGGAAACAAGAACTATTTCTTTATCCTCTCACTTCTGCCAACAACACTGCTACCTAGCAGGAGATTATTGGTCCCCAAAAGGTCTCTCAGCAGCACCCCCTAAGGTGGGATGCTCCATTAACGTCCTACAGGGAGTACCCAGTCATTATCAAGAATATGCCAATGTATTCCAGAAGCCAGAAAGACCTGAACTGCCACCCCATAGAGAATACGATTGCGCCATTCCTTTAGAACCAGATACAGTGGTTCCTTTCGGGCGAATGTACTCTCTAACAGAACCTGAGAAGCAGATTCTTAAGGAATACCTTGATGAGAACATACAGAGCGGATTGATTGCTCCCTCCTCTTCGCCTGCAGGGGCTCCTCTCTTCTTTGTGCCTAAGAAGACGAAAGATTTGCGTCCCTGTATTGATTTCAGAGGATTAAACAAGATCACTATTAAGGATCGGTACCCGTTACCCCTCATTAAGGACATCCTAGAAGCAGTCAGAGGGGCAAAGAGATTCACCCAGCTGGATCTCAGAGGAGCATACCATCTTTTAAGGATCAAAGAAGGTGATGAGTGGAAGACCGCTTTTAGAACACCCTTCGGTCACTACGAATATCGAGTAATGCCATTCGGACTCACCAATGCCCTTTCCATTTTTCAAAGGTTCATGGATTCTATTTTTTCCGATCTTCTACAACAAACAGTGGTTGTTTATCTCGACGACATTTTAATATTTTCTGTCCACCCAGAGCAACACTAAGCATGTTCTCCAAGTTCTAGAGAGACTCAGACAACACCATTTATTTTGTAAACCCGACAAGTGCGAATTTGATCAGACAGAGGTAAAATACTTGGGATATTGCATTAACCAAACTGGGGTCGCCATGGATTCAGACAAGGTGCAAGCTATATTGGATTGGCCATCTCCCTCTTCCATCAAGGAGACTGAGGGGGTCATTCAGACCCCGGCGGGCGGCGGGAGCCGCCCACCTGGAGGGAACCGCCATATGGCCGCTCCGCGGTCGAAAGAACGCGGAGGCCATTCTGGCTTTCCCGCTGGGCTGGCGGGCGACCGCCAGAAGGCCGCCTGCCAGAAGGCCGCCTGCCAGCCCAGCGGGAAACCCCTTCCCACGAGGAAGCCGGCTCCGAATGGAGCCGGCGGAGTGGGAAGGTGCGACGGGTGCAGTTGCACCCGTCGCGAATTCCAGTGTCTGCTGAGCAGACACTGGAATTCAAAGTGGGGCCCTCTTAAAGGGGCCCCTGCAGTGCCCATGCCATTGGCCCCAGGGGCCCCACGACACCCCTCACCGCCATCCTGTTCCTGGCGGTCGGAACCGCCAGGAACAGGATGGCGGTGAGGGGGTCGGAATCCCCCATGGCGGCGCAGCAAGCTGCGCCGCCATGGGGGATTCCCAGGGCAGCGGAAAACCGGCGGGAGACCGCCGGTTTTCCTGGTCTGACCGCGGCCAAACCGCCGCGGTCAGAATGCCCTGCGGGGCACCGCCAGCCTGTTGGCGGTGCTCCCGCATCCCCGGCCCCGGCGGTCCATGACCGCCGGGGTCGGAATGACCCCCTGAGTGTTTTTTGGGATTAGCCAATTTCTATCGACAATTTATAGCAGATTTTGACCAAGAGAACCAGCTACATTACTCAAACCCTTAAAAAAGACCATCTAAAGAAGGGCTTTTGTTGGACACAAGACGCAGAGTTAGCCTTTCAAGACTTAAAGAAAGCCTTTATTCAAGCTCCTATTCTACGACACCCAGACACCAGCAAACAATTCATTGTTGTCGCAGACGCCTCAGAAAGAGCCATTGGGGCTGCCTTACTGCATAAACAAGCCGATGATGATTTAGAGCACCCTGTATTCCACCTGTCACACATTTTATCCGATTCAGAACGGAACTATTCTGTGCTACAACGTGAATTACTCGCCTTAAAGACCGCGTGCACAGAATGGAGACACTTTCTCATGGGCTCAAAAGAACCCTTTGAAGCCCGGACAGACAACAGAAATCTACAATGCTTGAGAAACTTTCAGTGTCAGAATAGCCGGCAGGCTCGATGGGCTTTCTTTTTCAGCCAATATGACTTTTATATCACATACATCCCTGGTTCTCAGAACATCCTGGCGGATGCCTTGTCCCGACGTTACCCTGAGTGTAGCGATTTTCCTGTACAGAACCTATTTGACAATAACAAGATCATTGGTTTAGTACAGACTTTTTTAGACCAAGTCAAGTCCGAATATTCCCGTCTAGAAGATACAGAGCTGAATAAGTTGCGTCCGCAACTTCATATAGATCAAGGGTATTATTATCATGATAAGGCCCTGTTCTTACCCACTAAGCTAGTACAGACTGAAGCCTTACGTATGTGCCATGATTCCCCCATCGCAGGTCATTGAGGAATGAAAGCTACCCAAGAACTTCTGCTTCGCTCCTTCTGGTGGCCAACTCTCAAGACAGATACTGAAGATTATGTATCATCCTGTCCTATATGTGCTCAAGCCAAGACACCCGTACTAAACCAGTAGGATTACTTCGCCCACTACCAGTTCCCCCAGGTCCATGGCACACTATCTCCACAGATTTCATGTGCTCTTTACCCTCTTCAATGGGAAATCAAGTAATTATGGTAACCGTGGACTCCTTCACTAAAATGGCTCACTTCACGGCCTTAAGAAAGTTACCAACGACAAAAGAATTAAGTCAAATCTTTACACAAGAAATCTTTCGACTTCATGGATTACCTCAGGTCATTATATCGGATAGGGGTCCTCAATATATCTCCCGATTCTGGAAACAATTCTGTAAGACCTTGGGAATCGAAGTGGCCTTATCATCAGGGTTCCATCCTCAAACTAACGGACAGACGGAAAGACTCAATCAAGGCCTCGAACAATATTTACGTAGCTTCTGCAATGCTTTGCAGAGTAATTAGTCTACCTATTTACCACTTGCAGAATTGTCCTACAACAACTCAATACACAGTGCCTCGAAAGTCTCCCCTTTCTATGGCTCTTACGGTTTCCATCCTAAGGCCTTCCCAACTCCCCTGAAAGATACTTCCAATCTTCCTGCCATCTCCTCCTATGTTTGACAGCTACGGGGTGTCCAACGTGTTATCCATTCCAACCTTGTGGCCACTAAGTCACGCATGAAAAAGATGGCTGATAAGAGACGTTGTGAGGCTCCTCACTATCAGGTCCATGATAAAGTTTGGCTTTCCTCTAGATTTCTACCTCTCCCACTTACTCAAAACAAATTTAAACCCCGTTATTATGGTCCATTCCTGATTCTTAAAAAGATTAACCCAGTGTCTGTGCGTCTTCGCCTGCCCCAGACTTGGAAGATACACCCTGTGTTTCATGTCTCTCAACTTAAACCTTGCCTTCCTGATCCTTTTCACAGACAATTCTCCTGTCCTCCCCCTCTGTTGATTGATAATGTGCCCGAGTACGAGGTCCAGGAAATCTGTGACTCTCGTTTTTTCCATGGACGCCTCCAATATCTTATTCATTGGAAAGGCTACCCTATGAGTGAGTGTTCCTGGGAAGATGCCCCTTCAGTTCATGCCCCTCTTTTGGTCCATCGCTTTTTCCAGCTTTTCCCTCACAAGCCTGGGGCCTCGCGGGGACCTACTGTCGCGTCGCGGCCGCGAGCACGGGCCGCCGCCGCGTAACACTCTGGGGCCTCAGCGGGCCGCAGTCGGGCCGTGGGGGAAGCCGCGGCTTGGGTCAAGGGTCACGGCACTCGTTGCGCTCCTTTTCTCCGGCCACGGATTCCTGGATGCACGCGGCAGGGCCAGAGGACCCAAACTGGGTCACGGTCCTTGCCACGAGTACAGCGTTTGCCGCGCTTGTTCGCACACATAAATTAAACATTGGAATTCTTGGTATCCACTCCTTTCACCACTTACCGGTCACAACAGGCAAAAGCCGGATGCCTGCACATGGTGGTGTTTTATGCATGCCTTTCCCTTTCCCAGCATGCTGCTCACTTCCTCTTTTCCCAGCATGCATTGTTTCTCTTTGTTTGGACACATGTTCTTTATTCATTGTTATAATCTCTTCCCCAATCCAAGATGGTGGTGTTTCTACTTCCTGTTTTCTACTTCCTGTCTAGGGGTATATAAGGGGAATTCAGCTTCTTGCTCATTGCGTTGCAACACTCCTTTGGTGGTAGTCACGCTCCGGCTGGTTTCCTCTTGTGGATCAAGTTATTCCTGACCTGTCTTTGTCTCCAGTTTTCCTGTACTCTCGGATCTTCAGTTCTAACGTCCTTGTGTCCTCCTTCTGTTTCAGGGAGTTCCTGTTGGAGGTTTTTTACCCTTTTGTGGTTTTTCCTCTGGGACTCCTTCTGGAGGGCACGGACTGTAGTGGCTTGCTATTGTCAAACAGCACCGTGGCTACCGGAAGGGGTCGCCCCTACCTCGGCCAGAGCAGAACCTGCCGGAATCGGGGTCGTTCCTCAACTCTCATCAACTTCGACGGTAAGCCCAGTGAAAACCGTGACACTTTCTGGTCAAAAGTCCCAATGTTTAAGGTTAGGCAGGAGCAGCACCTCTAAAACCATCTGCAAAGGTCCAGGACCTGAGGGGCACCACTTGGGGGATTAGGACTCACAATAGCTGAAGCCAGGTGCAGTGGTTCAAGAAGCTTGCCACGTCCCTGTAGATCAAACAGGAGGCCAGTCAACTAACCAGTATAGTCACACCAGTATATTTAAAATCGAACTTTATATTAAAGATATCCCTATCTGTTCCCAATCAAACGTTAGCATTAAATAAATGCAGTAAGGTAACCCGATATTACTAATAGGAGAGATAGGCCTTACAGTAGTTAAAAACAAATGCAGGAATGTTTTTCACTACCACAACATATCAAATTTAAAACTCATGTCCTACATTTTAACCATAATGCAGCCTGCTTGTGGGCAGTTGAGGCCCTAGTTTAAGGTTGACTTATTTGTTTTAAAATGGAAGGTTTAGACCTTGCAAAAGGTTTATTTTGCCGGGACTAATTGGCAGTTTGAAAACTGTACCACAGGTATCAATGACGTGCCCTAAACATGTTTTAAAGTTGTACTTAGGTGGGTGGCACAATAAGTGTTGCAGGCCCACAAGTAGCATTTAATTTACAGGCCCTGGATGCGTGCAGTGCCATAAACTAGGGGACTATAAATAAATTATATATGCCAATCAGGTGTGAGCCAATTAAAACATGTTTTAGGGAGCGAGCACAAACACTGATTAGCAGTGATAAAGTGCACAGAGGTCTAATGCCAACAAAATGAAATTCAGGAAACAGGAAGGGTGAAGGCAAAAAGTTGGTGAACGACCACACCAAGAATCACGTCTAACATTCCCCAGTGTGATTAAGATTGGAATGGAAATAATTGCTAAGTACAAAATTTATATTTATAATAAATACATTTTGTAAACACTTATTTTAATATGTAAAAATGTACTGTACATTATTGTACATTAGTTACACATTTTCTGTAATTGGTTTTTATTATAAATGAAAAATATTTATTAACTTAACATTACACATAATGCAGTTCTGGTGTACTTAAAGTTTTCATTGTTTAAATGAATTAAACATCATAATATATTTGGAATACTGGAAAACAAGTTGGTATTATTATTTTCATTACTTTTTAATGTATAAAGAACATGTTTGTACGCTTTTCAATATCAGGTTTAAAACATTTTAACAAAACATTTTAACATATTTTTAGTAACATATTATTTTATGAATACTAATAATGGAAATATATATATTTTTTATTATATTGATTCCTGAGGGATGCAAGACTTTGGCTTGAGTTGGGTTAGGAATTGTTCAATTATTACTTTCTACTAATGTTGTTATTTTTTAGGTATTTCTAGGAATCGGTACAGAGTAGGGTAGCTTCTTTCAAGTATTCTTTGTAATGAGTTGTGCCACACTTCCTCTGCATTATTTGTCTTTGCTTCTTGGGGCATGGTGTTGTTGTATACATTCCACCACGGAATGTGATACTTAGGTTGGTGACTTGTGGAATGATCAGTGCAGGTGACCAACCAAAGTATCATCAAAATGATCTATTGCTGGGGCTAGTTTTATTTCATGTATTTGTTATGGGGGATTCCATAAGCATGTCATCTTTAGTAACTTCTATTACAGGGACTTACGCTAACACCGTTAGTTTAAAAAAAAAATTGTGTGCAAGGTTAGTTGTATGTGTATACTCAGTGTGCATTTTTGAGGTACCTCTAAATGCTCTGGGTAAAATGATAGTGGCACTCCTGAATTGCAGGGTGTCTGTAGATTGTAAACAAAGTATAAATAACTGCATGTTCAAAATCTATGTTTTATAGGGGGTTATAGTTGTTGGTTTGTGTTTAATATGTTAGCACTTCATTGTTAAGTAGAACTGCATATACAAATTTGATGCTTGTATTCTGATTTTGACCACACATTTTGTATTTTTGATAGAATAGTAAAGGTCAAAAATTAGATGTGCCATGGATATGTTGAATGAATGTTGCACCATTTACAAGTAAGACACACAAACACATCTCTTATTGCCCTGGCATGGTTAATATTAGATTTGCTCTTGACAGTAGAGTGCTAGAAAATTTAGCAGAAACCTGTTTTATATGTGAGTCTCTAGGCTGAGTCAGCTGGAAAAGGACAGGATTTTAATGACTCAGAAGAGTTTGCCTTGAAAATATTTTAATGCCTGCGGGTGTCAGTGGGTATGCAGAAATAGTGACCTAAAAACCTTTACCTGTCAAACAGTAGGCCTGAGTATTTAGAAAACAATAACTATGTTCTATATGTGAAGGTGACATAAAAGACCTGTTTTCTTCTTTTTTATGATTTTCATAAAGCATCAAAATCAGTGTAGCAGAAGTGGGCAAAATTCCCTATCGGGTTGCACTTTTTGGGGATTAAATTGTACCTCATCCTGGTCCTATGAAGGCTGAAAAATATCTAAGACCATACTTTTCCAAAAGTTGAATATATTCTTTAAGGAATAGCTAAACGCTTCTATAGTTGCGGGAGCACTTCTGTGGGAAAGAAGTCACAGAACCAAGTGAAGATGAGCTTCTCTTCCACCTCTTCCTCAGTGCTGTAGCCACAATCCAGCCCCAGGGTTTTCTGATTCTTTTTCTAAGGTGTCATTTTGGCTTTGATTCTTAAATGCTTTGAAAACCTCTGCCAGATATTTAGGGTCAAGAGGAAGTATGATCAAAAGACTCAAATCTTCTTACAAAAATGCCACTCTTCTTAGCTTCTCCAGGTTTGAGGCAATTATCTGATCACCAGGACATGGGAGCCCGAAGATATGGTAGCAATTTAGCAATCTCTGGCAGAGGGCAATAAAAAGATACTCACAGAGTGACTACATTGTGCCCTTACCGGGTTTGTTACAACTGGCCTTACTTACCGCTAAATCTATGGCAAAAAACATTATTGTTTTAAGTGTTTTCCTGGACGAAGGCAGAAGGTAGTGATAAACCATGTTTTTCTTACGGTCATGCATTACAACAAGGTGAATAAATCTTTTCACA
Source organism: Pleurodeles waltl (assembly GCF_031143425.1). Taxonomy (NCBI): domain Eukaryota; kingdom Metazoa; phylum Chordata; class Amphibia; order Caudata; family Salamandridae; genus Pleurodeles; species Pleurodeles waltl. The sequence continues at coordinate 71,767,955 of NC_090450.1, read as the reverse complement.
CAGCATGAAGGGGTGGGAAAATAGCTCAATCAAACTCCAAAACATCACAATTTAAAATGATAGTATTTAACCCATGTGGCCACTCAAGGAAAACTCCAACCTGAAATAAAGTTAAGGTGTTTTATTACAAGCTGAGATGCAAAATCATGCAGACAAATCTCAAAACACAGTTATAAAGACACAGAGGGGGTCATTCTGACCCTGGCGGTCTTGGACCGCCAGGGCAAGAATGACGGACGCACCGCCAACAGGCTGGCGGTGCTTCATTCCCTATTCTGACCGCGGCGGTAAAGCTGCGGTCGCACCGCCGGGGCCGGCGGTTTCCCGCCGATTTTCCCCGGCGGAGATAATCCGCCAGGGCAGCGCTGCAAGCAGCGCTGCCCTGGGGATTATGACCCCCTTACCGCCAGCCTGTTTCTGGCGGTTTACACCGCCAGGAAGAGGCTGGCGGTAAGGGGTGTCCTGGGGCCCCTGCACTGCCCATGCCACTGGCATGGGCATTGCAGGGGCCCCCTAACAGGGCCCCGGCCTGCTTTTCACTGTCTGCATGTGTGAGAAAACAGGGCTGATTGCAGAGGCCCCCTAACTTTTTGCCCCCATTTTCCACTTTTTGCTGGTGTTTTCCTGACTCTGATGGTGCCCTGGGTACTGCTAACCAGTCCCAGGGCCTGTGCTCTGTGTAAAATCAATATGCAAATTAGGCTCATTATAATTGGCTAAGTTAACCTACCTATAATTCCCTAGTATATGGTAGGGCATGTAGGTTTAGGGACCACAGCATAGGTGGTGCACACATAGGTTCACTGCTGAGGTGCCCAGGGTCATTTTAAAGGCAGGCCTGCCTTGCTGGCTGCTTTTAAATTAAAGTTATATGCAAATTCGACTTTGGAATTAAAAGTAGTTCCAAAGTCTTAAACTACCTTATTTGTACATATAAGTCACCCCTAAGGTGTGCCCTATGTGCCCCTAGGACTGGGTGCCATGTAACTATAAGCAGGGACTTTATAAAAATAGATTTATAAGCCCTGGTGAGGTAAAAACAGCCAAATTCGTTTTTCCCTCATTGAAGTAAATGGCCTTCATAGGCTAGAATGGGGAGACTTTATTTTAAATTTTAAAGTCTCCTTAAATGTTGCATACCAAGAATTTGGTATCAAATTAATTGTTGTAATAAATCCCACAACTTCCAGTTGTTGGATTTAATATAACTTGTTCAGGTAAAGAGTTTTAGACTTTACCTAAAAAGTTGCCAATTTCAGCCCTGCATTGTTTTTGCTGCTGTGCTCTGATTGGCCAGCCTGTAGCAGCTTAGCCAAGCTGGCTTGATGAGGTGTGAAGTGGCCTGGCTTCACACAAAGGAATGTGCCTGTGGGAGGGAATCTCCCCTCAGCAGATGGTGAGGCAGGAAGGGGGAGGGCTGCCAAACTGGTCTTCAAAGGCAGAGAAGGACATTTGGAGCACCCAGCAACACCCCCACATCCTGCAACCCCAGACAACTAGGTGCCCCCTTGATTAGATTAGGAGAGGGCAGGAGAGGGGTGTGTTTATGATTTTTAGCCACACCAGTGGGTGGGCTCAGCCAGATGTAACCTCCAAAAATCAGATTCAGCCATGATGGATTTTTAGAGAATGTTGCCTTCTGGGATGGATTTTTGCCACACTTCCCAGGAAGTGGTCATCACAGGGGGACGACCCTGTACCTGATTGGAGAACCAGGACCCCCCTACTTTTCACCCAGGAGCAAGGATAAAACTGGCAGACCTGCACCCACACCTCAGATCCCCACCAGATTTCAACAAGAAAGAACTAAAGGAGAAGAAGGACTGTCCTGCTGGACCCCTGGCCTGCACCTGGAACCTGCACTCAGAAGGACTGCACCAGCTGCACACTTGGGCTTAACCACAAGAAGGACTTTGCCTGGCTTCAACTGGTTCAAGGAGGGACTCCCTGTTTGCTACAGGTGAAAAATTGCTAACCAGAGTCCCCTGCACCAACTCCTGAAGAAAGCGACCAGCTGACCACTGTCCAGTGGCCAAAAAGGAGTTTGTGCCAGGAGCATTCTGGGAGTTGTAGTCCGCACCCCCCAAGGACCATCACAGAACTTCTGGACCCTTGGGGTGAGCTGTGGACCCGAAAAAACCCTTAAAAGGACATCTGGGTGAAGCCCCAGAAGTTTGGAGATGATTTGAGAATTTTTGTAAAAAAGCTCCATAGAGGGACCGACCCGCCGCGGCAATTCTAGCCGGCTTGCCTCAACCGCGACCCGGCCTGATTTGGTGGTTCGTCCCGGTAAAGAAAAATCTCAGAAAAAGAGACTAAGGGCCTGATTCTAACTTTGGAGGACGGTGTTAAACCGTCCCAAAAGTGGCGGATATACCACCTACCGTATTACGAGTCCATTATATCCTATGGAACTCGTAATACGGTAGGTGGTATATCCGCCACTTTTGGGACGGTTTAACACCGTCCTCCAAAGTTAGAATCAGGCCCTAAGTCCGAAGGTAAAAAGTTGACCGGGACCTTCCAGCCATCGTATCCGAGAAGGGCTCCATGGACGTCGGATCAAGATCCAGGTTTACCCCGGTCGAAGGATTTTCACCTCGAAAAAACGACTAAGTCCGAAGGTAAAAATCTCCACCGAGGAATCCAGCATCGCGTATCCGGAGAAGGGCTCCAGGAGGTCGGATTGGACTGGCAGGTTCGTCCCGGTGAAGAAAATCTTCAAAATAAAGACTAAGTCAGAAGGTAACTTTTTAACCGAGGCCTCCCGCGACCTGTAGCCGAGCAGGGCTCCATCGCGGTCGGCCTGAAACTTTGACTTTGCCCCGGTCGAGGTGCAACCAGATGACCCGATTGGCGCTTTTTGTTTCTAAGCGCTAGAAAAATAATAATTCTTTAAAAATTCATATCTCCGGTTCCCCTTATCCGATTTTATTCGTTTTGGTGTCATTTTAAAGATAAAAATATAAACTATTTTTATAAATTGGTTTTATATATGGATTTTTAAACTGTTTCCTGTGTTTTATTTAATTACTGTTTTGTGATATTTGTATGCTTTACACTCTGTCTCCTAAATTAAGACTTGACGCTCGTTGCCAAGCTACCAAGGGTTGAGCTGGGGTTAATTTACTGAGACCTAACTGGACCTAGGTGGAGGTTAGTGGCTTGTTGCTAGGTGTAGGTACCTACCTGCCCTTACCAATAACCCATTTTCCAACAGCATGGCAGACAGTGAAAAGCGCAACGGGTGCAACTGCACCCATCGCACGGCCGCAACACCGCCGGCTCCATTAGGAGCCGGCTCCTGTGTTGCGGCCTCATTCCCGCTGGGCCGGCGGGCGCAAACTTGGTTAGCGCCCGCCGGCCCAGCGGGAATGTTGGAATGGGGGCTGCGTTAGTGCGGCCGCATGGCGGTTCCCGCCGCCCGCCAAGGTTGGAATCACCCTCAGAGTCTCCATTGGTTGACCAAGGTGACAGAAAAGATTCAAACGAACTAACATCAAAAGGACTAAGTATTCAACAATGAAAATACAAAGCAGCCACAAGATATGTAGAAAATAAGCGCTGTCCTGTTCTTTTCAGCATCAAGACAATTTAAAAGTCATCCAAACAGCTACCTAGGGCACGGAAAAACCCTACAGATTAGCAAGTCAAAGGTTGCTGCGCTAAAACACATGTGAACAAAAAGTAAAAAGAAAAGGACAAACAGAATTTGGAAAAATGACATCTGGGGCAAAAGGTGACTAACCAAAGTTATAAAACTAAGTAAAGAGGGAAGGCATCATTACTTCAAAAGCTCGGTCAAGAGTCTTCTTTTTGGGGTCAGGAGAAAAAGTTCCAAGTCTCAGCAAAGCTTGGTAAAGAAGGGGTAAGTGTAAAGAGGTCTGTACCTCTCAAAGTCCTAGAGGATCCAACAAGAAGTGTGGAATGAAGCAGACTGCCTGTAGCCCAGATGGGGAACAGAGGTGTAAGGACGAACCCCTTGAACCCCACACTTATCTGAGTTGAACACCGGGGTTTACTCTGCCATCTTGCCTCACCCCCAGAGTGCCTGTGGGGAGAAGAGGAGACGCAGGGTTAAGCAGGGCAGGACCTGTGGTGGGTCATAAACAGTAACAAGTGACCACAATGTCACAGGACAGGTGGGCGGGGCCCGAATAGCTGCAAACCAATCCGGACCGAAGGAAGGAGGAGACAAAAATGTAGAAACTGAGATAACCAGGCAGCAGAGAGACTACGCAAAACTCCAAGAGGGAGAGGAATCCCACCACAGGACAGCAGAAGAGGAGGAAGAAGGAACCACCTGCCTCGACAACTCACAGGAGATGTGGACTGAATAGGGGTGGATGCTACCAGAGGACGCTGGTTAGCCTGCTGCTCAGGAGAGTTGCAGCATTGCAGTTAAGTGACTCGAGGGAGGGAGCAGTACACTACGGGGTGGGGAGCCTTGTTTGGTATTTCTACCTCTAGCCTCATTCTCTTCTACAATGTCTAGACGGTCAGCTGCATTATTAGAAACAAATAAGACATTAGTCCAAAGAGTGTTATGAGCACCTCAATTTAGATTTAAAACACAACTGTTTGATTCATGTGGTGACACTGGAGGAAGGGGAACTTTATAGAAACTAGCTGGGTCAGGGTGCACTACCGCTTGCCTAGCATGTGACCTGGGTGGGGAACACTAAAACTGAGGGTGATAATCAATATTTTTTTTTTTTTTAGGAGAGACTACCCTTCTTTCACAGTGACTAGGAACTCACGGGAACCATAGAAAGAAGCACCCTGATGTTCTCAAAGAAAAGTTCAGAGAGGGGTTGTTTCAGGCCTAGTTTGGGTCATACATGGTTATCCCTGCCCTAAAGTGAAATCACGGTGAGGTGACGGTTTAGAGAGAACAAGAAAAATATGGACCACTCTTTCTTTCCTCGAGGATCCTGGTGGTGCCATCCTTTCAGGTACATCTAGAGAGAAGAAAAATAAGAAAGCCCAGCATCAGCCATATTGTTAAGAAGGAAAAGAATGTCAACCCAAGAACCCCACTGAAGATCAAAGAAATTTACCATCCTCACTCTATGAAATTAATCAAACCTCAAGATTGAGAAACCTATGCAGCCTGCGCATCCATATATCTGCCCAGCCCTCCTACAGGTATTTAAAGTTCAAAATGCAAGATGATTCACTTATCCATCACTCCACATGACTCAGAAGGTGTAATTGTCCGATGAAAGTTTGTCATGCGACGTGGAACTGCAACATCAGGAAAGATTTCCAAGTCAATCTTGAGGAAAGCATCCATGTTAGCTCATCTGTTCTGGTTGAAACAATTGAATAGAATTCATTTCCACAGTTCCTTTTATACTGGGCTAAGGGTTAGTTTCTCAGGCTTACTATGCGTAAAACAATAGGATGTTTATTACTAAGTTAGCATTTCATGGGAGGGAAGTCTGAAAGACAAGTTCACGTTAACAAGAATGACTAAACATTTTTCTACACAGTCAGGAAACAGGGCCTTTTTAGGCCTCACTAAGGCCCTCATTACAACCCTGGTGGTCGGTGATAAAGCGGCGGTAATACCGCCAACAGGCCAGCAGTAACACAAAAATGGAATTATGACCACGGCGGAAACCGCTCAGACAGACAGACACTTTAATACACCGACCACCACGGCGATATCAACAAGCACCACGGCGGTAATCGCCAACAGCCAGGCGGAAGACAATGTACCGCCCACATTATTACGACAGGCCTATCCACCACCTTTTCCGGGGTGGTACCAACGACATCAAAAGCACGGCAGAAACAGAACACAGAAGTCAAAGGACTCACCTCCGGAGACTCAGGGAACAACCACAACACCATGGAGCCCGAGCTGCACATATTTCTGATGCTCATCTACCTTTTCCTGCATTATGAACACCAACGCTGGCGAAGACGACCACGGTGAGTACTGCCACCTAGCACACAAGGGAGGGGGAGGGAAAAGGAGAGTGACACACACACAACACGCAACACCCCCAACACCATACACACAATCAGATGCACAAATATTACATATCCACCCCGTGCCCCACAGGAATAATGCAAGTACAAAATGATTGGAAGAAAGTGAGTGCAATACGATAAAACAACATGAATAAGTGCATCAAAATACAAACGTATATACATATTTACAAATGTAAGGACACTGCCCAGTCCTCAATGTCCGTGGGCCCAGGGCCACATCACGGAGGCCAAGGCCCCACCTCACTCCTGCAACAATACGGAGAGAACACTGCAGGGGCATCAGGTCGAAAATACACAGGCACCTCAGGGGGACGGGGAATGGGAGGGCACCTCAGCCGGAAGATGGTACACCCCAACTGGTCCTGGAGTGGGCTACATGCCCTGTGGAATGTCCTGGGGAGTGCAAAGCCACAGTCTCTCAAGTGGGTGGTTTGCCTGCTGCTTGGTCCTGGGGAGTGCAAGGCCACAGTCTCTCAAGTGGGTGGTTTGCCCACTGCATGGTCCTGGGAAGTGGATGGGTCCTTCCACTGGTTCTGGAGGGGGCATTGTGCCCTGTGATGCAGATCTTGGGGAGTGTAAGGTCACAGTCTCTCACCTGGGTGTCAGACCCACATGCTTTGCAGGGGCCAGGATGCACAACAGCCCATGGAGGCAGGACTACACACTGTCCGTCAGCGGTGACGGCTGCTCAGATGTGGCAGTGACGGTGCTGGAGTCGGTGTTGGCAGTGGTGGGGGGAGGCTCCAGCCATCTCCTGCAGCCTCGGACGGCTGCCCACTGGGGCTACTGCTGCTGACAGTGGTGCTGGTGGCGGTGCTGGTGGCAATGCTGGCAGTGGCGGGGGAGGCTCCAGCCCAACCCCTGCAGCCTCGGACGGCTGCCCACTGGGGCTGCTGCTGCTGGCAGTGGTGCTGGTGGCGGTGCTGGTGGCGATGTGGTGGCAGTGCTGGCAGTGGTGGAGGGAGGCTCTAGCCCTTCCCCTGCAGCCTCGGACTGCTTCCCACTGGGGCTGCTGTTGCTGGCAGTGATTCTGGTGGCGGTGCTGGTGGCGGTGCTGGTGGAGCTGCTGGAAGTGGTGGGGGGAGGCTCCAGCCCTTCTGCTGCAGCCTCGGATGGCTGCCCACTGGGGCTGCTGCTGCTGGCAGTGGTGCTGGTGGCGTGCTGGCTGTGGTGGGGGGAGGCTCCAGCCCATCCCCTGCAGCCTCAGATGGCTGCCCATGGGGGCTGCAGCTGCTGCCAGTGGTGCTGGTGGCGGTGCTGGTGGCAGTGCTGGCAGTGGTGGGGGAAGGCTTCAGCCCTTACCCTGCAGCCTCGGACAGCTGAACCACCATGGTTGGTGGTGGGGGCTCCGAATGAGTCCCAGCACCAGGCCTCCTGTCCTTCCTGCCTACTGGTGCAGGCCCCTTGCCCTTCCTGTCAGCAGCTGGGGATTGCCGCTTGCCCTTCCCTCCTGCAGCTGCTGGTGCCTCCTTGCCCTTTCTAGATGCTGCTGGTGGTGCCTCCTTGCCCTTCCCTTTTGCAGCTGGTGGTGCCTCCTTGCCCCTCCTTGATGCACCTGGTGAAGGCACCCTGTCAGTGTTGCTCCCTGGTGCCCGGGATCCTCTCCAAAATGCATTAGCTGTCGACACTACTGTGGCTGTGGACTGTGTGGCTGAGGTGCTCGCCTGGGTTCTGACCATCCTGGCCCGACGAGAAGGACGGGAGGGGGAGTGGTAGGGAAGAGGTAAACGGTGGAGAGGAAAAGCTTCTGAGGGAGATTGGGGCGGGAAGAGGGTGACGGTTTGGGTGTGGAGGAAGAGGAAGTGGTTGTAGGAGGTGTCTGCTGTGTTAGTGATAGGCTTGATGGTGGTAGTGGATGAGGATGTAGTGCATGCAGGTGTGAGTGTAGACGCTACTGGTTGGGAGGTGGAAGAGGAGGAGGAGGGGGACACAGTGGAGGCAGTGGATGTTGGTATGTCTGCATCTGGATGGTGTTTGTGTGAGTGCCTGTGGGATGATGTGTGGTGCTTATGTTTGCCTGAACCACTCCTGTGTGTTGTCCTGGGTGCAGGCTGGTCTGTATGTGTTCTTGGGATAGGTTGGGGTTGAGGGGAATGGGATTGGGCAGAGGAAGCTGGAGGGGGGACGCTAGAAACAGGTACAATGTCTGCCATCAGGGAGGAGGCCAGAGCTGGATTGATCTCTGTTGTCGCCATGCCAGAGTAAATGCCTTCCAGGAATGCCTTTGTTTGGTGCAAATAGGCTGCTAGCCCCTGGATGGCACTCACAATGGTTGACTGCCCAACAGAGATGGATCGCAGAAGGTCAATAGCCTCCTCACTCAGGGCAGCAGGGCTTACTGGGGCAGGCCCTGAGGTGCCTGGAGCGAAGGTGATGCCCACTCTCCTGGGTGAGCGGGCACGGGAAACTTGCTGAGGGGCTGCTGGGAGGGTGGTGCTGGTACGGGGTGGTGGCTGTACTTGTATTTGGGGTTGGCACAGAGGAGTCCGCCACCACCAGGGAGCTTCCATCGGAGGAGGTATCACTGTCAAATCTGTCCCCTCCAGTCTCTGCATTGTGCTCCCCTCGCTCTCCGTCCTACTGGTGCCCTCACCGTTGGTTGATTCTGCCTCCTGGGCCCTGTGGGATGCAGCTCTCCCCGTTGCCGGTTCCTCTGCTCCTCCGCCAGATGATGCTAATGCACATAAAGCCAATTGCAGCATAACTGAGACCCACAGACACCTGCCCAGTAGTGGGTGCCTACTAGCTTGGTTGGAGGAGGTGTGCATCAGACCCTGCCCAACATGGGTGCTACACTGCAATGTCCGGCCTGGCCTAGGGGCATCCACAGGCCCACATCCCCTACCTGGATGCCACCCCACCACGTGCAAGTAGTGTATTAGGGCACTGTACTCACCCCCTTGTGGCTGCTGTGATGCCCCCAAGCGCCCATCCAGCTCCGGAAAGGCCACCGCCAGTATGCGGGCCGTCAGGGGGGTCAGGGTTCGATGGGCACCCCTTCCTCGTTGGGAGGCCCTCCCCAGCTGGGCCTCCGCGGTCTTCTGTGCCAATCGTCTCAGGTCCTCCCACCGTTTGTGACAGTGGGTGCTCCGCCTGCCGTAGACCCCAAGGGGCCACACGTCCTTGCCGATGGCACGCCATATGCCCTTTTTTTGATAGGCGCTGACCTGCAGAGAAATACACATAGGAAAAGGTATCAGTCAGACTGTCCTGCCTGTTACACTTATGGCCCACCATAGCCCTCACATCTCCTTATGCACAGACATTGCCCACCATACATGCAGCACTCTGCCCAGGGCCCTTCCACCAACCCCCCCTACACGAGGCCCTCACACACAGCACTCCATGCATTCATGTCCCATACATCGTGCTCACAGTGTACTCACCTGTTGGCCTGGAGGCCCATACAGCATTCGGTACTGGGGTACGACCCCATCCACCAGTCTCTCCAACTCCGCAGCGGTGAAGGCAGGGGCCCTGTCCCCAGTGACACGAGCCATGGTCGGTTCCAGACACAGGTCACAGCAATACTTGCAGTATAGGTCCTCTCCTGTTGAAGGTCAGGTAGTATGTGAGTGAACAGATAGAAGATGGTGGTCAAGTCCGCGGCGGTGCATACCGTCACCGCCGGCATAAATCACCATTGGCCACTGTAACCCATAGGGCCCAATGGTATCCAATGAGGAGCTGCACGGTGGTTCTCGACCTCCTCCTGCAATGGCGCACTACGTCAGCGGACTTACCTCATTTCCCACTGTCCCTCCATACAGCACAGGCGGATGCCATTTCGGGGGGGGGCAGGCCATGGCACCTAACCTCATCACAGTACACATAGGCACCAGTTGGGCCTATCCAACAATATACTGTTACAGTTACAACATGCAATGCAGTGTAGTGTCACAACATGCAATGCAGTGTTATGTTTGTAAATATGGAATACTGACCAGCTGCTCACCGTTTGCCCCCTCGATTGCAACCACTGCAGATGAATAGGAGATGGAGACATCCCCCCGTGTACAGGCCCCTGGTGGACTTGGCAACAATGGAGGACAGGCACATTATCCTCACCTACAGACTGGACAGGACCACAATCACAGAGCTGTGTGCCCAATTGGAACCTGACCTGATATCTGCTATCCGTCAGCTCACTGTGATCCCCCCTCTTGTGCAAGTCTTATCAGTGCTCCATTTACTGGCAACTGGCTCCTTCCAAGTGACAGTGGGCTTGACATCAGGAATGCCTCAGCCAATGTTCTCAATGTTGCTGACCAGAGTGTTGTCTGCCCCGATTAAACAAATGCGCAGCAACATCGTTTTCCCCCAGGTGGAGCATTTTGCCACAGTGAAAGCAGATTTCTATGCAATGGGGTATATTCCCAACATTATTGGGGCAATAGATTGCATTTGTCCCCCCCCAGGAGAAAGAAACAGGTGTTCAGAAATCAAAAGAGCTTTCATCCATGAATGTGCAGATAGTGTGCCTGTCGAACCAGTACATCTCCCATGTCAATGCAAAGTATCCTGGGTCTGTGCATGACGCCTTTATCCTGAGGAATAGCAGCATCCCATATGTAATGACTCAACTCCAGAGGGACCAGGAGTGGCTAATAGGTGAGCCCTGGTTCCCACCTAGCAGGTGTTGGTATATGGGTATGGTGTGGGCCCTAAAGGTTAGTGTGTGACTAACAGTTGTCCCTCGATATTTTCAGGTGACTCTGGTTACCCCAACCGCTCATGGCTACTGACCCCTGTGAGGAATCCCAGGACAAGGGCAGAGGACATGAGACAATGAGGCACATGGGCAAACAAGAATAATAATAGAAAGGACATTCAGTCTCCTGAAGGCCATGTTTTGTTGCCTCCATCTAACAGGTGGATCCCTGTACTGCTCACCCAAGAAGATGTGCCAGATCATCGTGGCATGCTGTATGTTGTACAACCTTGCCTTACGTCGCCAGGTGCCTTTTCTGCAGGAGGATGAGGCTGGAGATGGGCGTGTGGCAGCAGTGGACCCTGTGGGAAGTGAAGATGAAGAGGCAGAGGATGGGGATGAGGACAACAGAAGTGCAATAATACGACAATACTTCCAATGACACACAGGTAAGACACTGTAATTTCACTTTACATTGACAGTTTTGTGTTTGACATTGTCACTGGCAGGCTGACTTTCCCACTTCTATGGCCACTTACTGTACCCTTTGGCATCTCTATTTTTAGACATTTGTGCCCCACTATCGCTCCTGGTGTGTTGACTGCAGCCAACTACAGGTCATTCCTAGGTATACATTACTGTACAGTTGTATTGAAGTGTTTAAAGCTTGTAAACAAATACATAGTTCAATCATTAGACAGACTCCATACTTGTATATATTCAAATGGTGTTTATTTAAGGGTTAATAAGTAGAGGGGGGTGTGCAATGGGCTGGGGTGATGGTGGAAGAATGTCCAGGATAGAGTCCAGTCTATTTGTATCACAGGTGCATTGTCCAAGGGGGCATAGGAAATCGAGCAATGGCAGTTCAAGGTGGACAGAGTGACAGGGTGGCACACAAGGGTGACAATCAGGAGAGTCTTATTTCCTGGAGGAGGTCTTGGCAATAGTCTCTGGCTTCTGCCTGGATTGCAGGGACCGTTTGCAGGGTGGTTCTTCTCCTGCAGGGGGTGGGGTGCTGGTGGCTTGTTGTTCCTGTGGTGAAGCCTCCTGTCTACTAGCGGCAGCAGAGGTGGAAGGCTGTTCATTGGTTTGGCTAGTGGCTAGTGTCAGGGGCCCACTGGTGTGCCACTGCCTCCCTCATGGTGTTGGCCATGTCTGCAAGCACCCCTGCAATGGTGTCCAGGGTGGTGTTGATGCCCTTCAAGTCCTCACTGATCTCCAGGTACTGTCCCTCCTGCAGCCGCTGGGTCTCCTGCAACTTGTCCAGTATCTGGCCCATGGTCTCCTGGGAATGGTGGTATGCTCCCAGGATGTTGCTGAGTGCCTCCTGGAGAGTCGGTTCCCTGAACCGTGTGCCCAATGCCACTGACCCCAGGTCCCTGATCGTCCGGTGTTTGTGGGGAGGCCTGGGGTCCCTGTAGTGGTGGACACACTGCTGATTGACGTGTCCTGGGGACAGAGGAATGGGTCCGCTGGGTGGGTACTGTGCTGGTGTTTCCTGAGGGGGGAGGATCTGTGGTGGTATGGGATTGTGCCTGGGTTACCGACTGTCCGGAGATCCCTGATGGGCCAGGTTGGTCATCCAGATCCAGGCGTCCAGAGCTGCTGTCATCACTGTGGGCCTCTTCTGGGGGGGGACTGGATGTTGCTTTAGTGATGGGTGTCCATGCAGGTCTGTGATGGGGGTCCGTGCATTGGTGTTACATGCAGGGCTTGGTATTGGGAGGGGTGGGTTGTGATGGTGGGGAGTGTGTGAGGTGGTGGAGTCATGGGAGTATGGGAGTGAGGGTAAGGGTGGGGGTTTGTGATGGCATGCAGGTGGGGGGGTGATAGTAATTGAGAGTTGACTTACCAGAGTCCAGTCCTCCTCCTACTCCTGCCAGGCCCTCAGGATGCATTATTGCCAAGACTTGCTCCTCCCATGTTGTTAGTTGTGGGGGAGGAGGTGGGGATCCACCGCCAGTCCTCTGTACAGCTATTTGGTGTCTTGCTGCTGTGGAACGCACCTTCCCCCGTAAGTCGTTCCACCTCTTCCTGATATCATCCCTAGTTCAGGGGTCCCCGGCATTGACCCTGTCCACGATTCTCCGCCATAGCTCCATCTTCCTAGCAATGGATGTCTGCTGCACCTGTAATACGAATAGCTGTTGCTCTACCCGGATGATTTCCTCCACCATGACCCTTAGCTCCTCCTCTGAGAACCTGGGGTGTCGTTGTGGTGCCATGGGTGTAGTGTGAGTGGTGTGGGTGAGGGTGTGTGGGGTGATGTGTTGGGGTGTGTGATGTAAGGTGCATGGATGGTGTATAGGTGATGGTGGAGTGTGGCTGTGGTCTTGTCTGTGGTCTTGCTATCTCTCTTGTGGCAATAGTTTGTATTCATAAAGGGTTGTGGGTAATGTGGGTGTGTGTTTTATAGTGGTGTGGGTGTGTGGGTGTGGTGTGTATATGTGTGTCAGGTTTGTGTTATTCAAATTGTCCAATGTGGTGTTGTTTTGTTAGGTTGTGTGTATTTTGAGCATGGCGGTATGTACCGCCAATGGTTTAGTGCCATTGAATGTCCGCCGCGGTGATTCGTGGGTCATAATGCTGTGGGCGTAGTTCTGTTGGCGTAACGGTGTGGGTTTTGCTACCGCCAGTTTATCACTGACCCTTGGGCTGGCGGACTTGTATGTGTGGCTGTATAGTGACAGATTGCTATGTGTGAGTCATAATATGGATTGCGATAATCTGCTGTGGCTGCGGTATGTTGGCGGCAGTTAGCATGGCGATAAGCGGTACTTACCGCCAATGTCATAATGAGGGCCTAAGTCTAAGTAAAGTGAATTAAAATGGCACATTCATTTACATCAAATAAAACACATGTAACATTCAAAATTATGAATTCAACCTTAATAAGCTTTTTTAGTGTTCATATAACAGTAACTTTGAAATTAAATAACTCTTTTGATACATTGCTTTAACTATAGTAGAGAACTGCAATCTTCACTAATTGCATGTAACATTTCAAACATTTATCTTCAGAAATCAATTATCATTTTAGTGCAACCTATTATTTATCATGATAAAAAAAATCACATGGAATTGAATTCACTAGTTATACTCGAAGTTTTAGGGATATACCACCACACATTAGATTAGTAACCTACAGTGAAAGCACATTTATTATCACTTTCAGTGCACCACTTTACAACAAATCTATTAGTACTTCAATTAACAAAATACAAAGATGGTCACATATAGATGATTACTGTGACGTCAAAGGTATCAATAACATTTCTGCTACATCAATCCCCCCTCAAGTGGCGAATCAAGCCATCACATCAGATTACAAACTCTAATTTTCAATGATACAGATTAAAATCTTTGAGGACGTTCCAGGAAAGAGCTTCTGGACTCCTCTAACTGCCTAATGTCACTGTAATGTATATTCTGTCTAGTCTCCAGCTCAATTTCTTCCTTTCTTTTGCCTCTCTTAGCTCTCATTTCTTTCAGCATCTTGTTTAGCTTGTAGAGACCAAGTGCAACCAAGGCGCACAAAGGTATTATCAATATAAGTCTCAGGGTAATACCAACAATTCCTCTCCCTAAACTTCTAAACTACTTTCCAACTACTGAAAAAACATTCCCTATTGCTTCTCAGTCACCTGTTGACTCTAACTCCTTCAGGTGCTTTGTCAGGCTTGTTATATTTGCAATATACCTTCTCAGCTCCTTACTATTGTCAGGAATATAAGTGCAGCACTCTTGAACCTGCAACATTTTGAAACTCTGCTCTCTTTCGCAAGAAGGATATCTAGCGCAAATCAATTTTGTATAGCCATTGATCTTACGGCAACCATTTCTGTGTCTACTAACAAGAAGGCACTTGCATCAACTGTAGATAGCTTATCTACAATTGTTGAAAATGTCCTTATCTTGTGATCATTCAAGATCACTCCCACAAATAGAATTATGGCACCAAATGTATCTCCTATAGTCTCTGAAGCACTGGCACCTCTTTTGACTCTGGTATTTAACTTCTAATCCCAAACAGGATAATTGAAATGCTCCACATGAAAAATCTTTAGAAAATCTACTCCTAGATAACATGTTCCATGCCATCCTTTAGGTCGCTCATGATAAGCATTTTTCCCACAGATGGAATAAACACCTGGTATGACAGGGTCTTATCCAGCTAACATGAATGCCCAAACACTCTTAAACAAAAACATATATCTACATTCACTAGTCCCTACAAAGTTTGTGTCAGTCTTTGATTTAGGACTATTGACACACAGCTTCCCTACATGTTGCCAGATAAGGCAAGGGATCCTTGACTTTCTGCTAATGAATGAGCCTCTTCTTCCCTACCCCAACTACGTAGCAATATTCCTTTCTTTACCTTAGCTCTCATTGCTCTTCCTCTGTCTTCAACTTGAGCTGTAAACTCCTTTTCTACTGGGGTGAAATACAGGTCAGATTGTTTCTATGGGCATAGACTGTACTAAACATCCTGGTAGGTTGAAAGAAACCTTACTCTGTGTCAATGTTTTTCACTTCGGCAATGCTGCTCAAATGTTTCATGATGGGTACAATTGAGAAAACCAAGTCATCGTTTGAATAGTAAGACTGGATATACTCTTACTGATTCAAAAGAGTCAGCAATAAACTACAGGAAATTCCATAAGTCAATTGGATACTATGATAAGTGATTCCCTTACTTACTGATGGAGGCAATTGGGTGGGGGCATAACACGCTTTAACTTCCATGGCATTTACATACTCATATAACAATTTGTAATATACATTTGTAGACAGATTACCTCTGGAACCATCTGCATATAAATCTTTCCCATTGAACAAGGACACTTGTAGATTTAGCCTTCTCTGAACTAGGTGTTGGTAAACTTAATCCAATAAGCAACAATATAATCATTACGACTCTCACAATCCTAAACCTAGGCATCTACGTTTACTACGCTTGTTTCTATTTGACTCCATGACTTCTCTAATTTAAGATCAAAAATTCAAAAATGAAATTCAAAATATATAAAGGCAAAAATGTAAATTGCGGCAGCAAAATATCAACTGTCTCTTTCAGACCTTTTTATTGGTGAGCAAAGCGAATAGCAAGGAAAAAAACTAAAACTAAAGCTTTTGTTCTTAATAATTCAAGTGTTAGATTTAAAAAAAAACGTTTCTAAATTGCTACAAAGTCCATCAAATGCTTCTAAAAAAAGTTCAAATGTCTCTAATAAATGTGCAGTTAAAAAAACACCAATAAATACATCCAGGGTATTTTGTTTCAGTCCATCAAGTGGCAACGAAATTTCAAAGTTCAGTTTTGCCACAAGAACAATTTCAAGAATGCTCAACTGGATATGTATTGATAAAGCAAAAAGTTGTAAATTCCTTATCCCAGTTATTTGCTGCAAAATATGTCCATTCAGGAGCTGCCTACTTTTGACAAGGAACTCTCTTTCTCTTTGATCTTCAAACTACTGGTTTATCGGTATCACTGTCTCTCTGACCAAATTCTTCAGTTTCTTCTGGTATCGTTGGGGACACTTGGACTACTGGCACAGCTTTCTCATTTGAAAACTTATCTCTGAGTACAACTTGTTTTGCTACAGCACTAGGGACCAGATGTAGCAAGCAGTTTTGCCCATTCTGTGTCTATGGGAAAATGTGTTCGTACATATAGCCCTAGGTCCTTCATCAGCATCTAAGCTTTGCAGAGCCAACTGTTTCTGACTCGACCCTTCTGTACGAACTATTGCTGTTGACTCACTCATACCCCCCTTACACCACAATTGTGCTCTATCAGTCACTTGCAGATCCCCAACAGCTTGACTAACCTGATCCCTTCGACTCACTGTAACCGACCCTTCAAGGATAGGTACTGTGTCACCAAGGGGACCTGGAACTTTGCTAGTGTGACTAGCGTATACCCAGCTAGGGAGACTGGCACACTTCACAGTCATTGTATTCACTAACACACCCTGGTATGGTCAACACTGTTCTAAGCAGGTCTTCCTCATGTGCTTCCTGATAATTACCCAGTCACCTGGGCACAGGTGATGGCAGAGCTCCTGCTGCGGCTGGACGGTAGCTTCTCCATTCTGATGAGACACAGAATGAATTACATCAGCTAGTCCTTTGCAATAACCCAGAACAAAGTCATCATGTTCACAAGCACATTTGCAGGTACAGTTGGCAATCTCCTTGCACACCCCATGATAATCTCATAAAGGGACAGGCCACTTTTTCTATCTTGAGTACTGCATAAACTCTTCAAAACAAGAGGGAATGCGTCAGGGCATTTCAGAGACATTGAGGCACATACTTATGCCAATCTGTATTTCAAAGTTCCATTAATTTGCTTCACCAATCCAGAAGCCTCAGGCCGGTAACTGCAATGTAGTCTTTGCTCAACTTGTAATGCTGCACATAATAACTTCAGGACTTCACTGTTGAAATGTGTCCCTCTGTTTTACTTTAGAGAAGTCAGGAAGCTGAATCTCCGAATAAACTCCCTAAGCAAAAGCTTTGTTACTGTAAGACTGTCATTTCTCCTGGTTGGGTATGGCTCAACCTAATGAGAGAAAACACATACAGTGCCCAATACATATCTCAGTCCATTGCACATGAAGACCTCAATGAAATCCAGATGCATCCTGTTTAAAGGTCCTCCTGATTTGCCTATGTCACTCATTGTTACTGTTGGACGTCTACCTACATTAATATGCTGACATGTAACACATCTGTGACAGAGGGCTTCTTCCATCAATTGGAATCTGGGGTTGAACCAAGTCTGTCTGACTATTCTAATCATAGCATCACAACCAACTTGAGCCTGACCAAGGTAATGCTATTAGGCATCACAACTCTTCCATCACTTAAAACCAAAACATAACTTTCATATTATGTTATGTTAAGGGGTTTTCTAAAGTGCAACAAATACCCTGAGGTGTCTTGGCACTAGACACTGAGATGTGAAAGAGTGCAGAAAATCTAGGCAGATCTAAAAAACCAAGTCTTTACCTGCTAGCGAAACCATAGTTAATTTGGAGCATTCTTGATGGCCAGAGGCAAAGCATTACAGGCCTTGGAGGCACCTCCTGTGAAACACCTGCCGACCCACGTGGCTCGCTTGAACCTGGGGACTACAACCAGTTCACATTGATTGACCTAGGAGTCGTGCCTGGAGAATACCAGGTAAGCTTGTTCCATAGAAAATCCGGACCAATGCCATCTAGGGCCGTGTAGGAGATACCAAGTGTTTTATGGTTCAAATTTCTTTATTGAGTTTCAACAGATGATATAAACAAAGGCAGAATCCTGCCATCCAACAGGTAAAGAAACAAAGGAGGAAAGCAGCCCATGGCCATTAACTCCCCCTAATGTAGCCAGCCCTACTGAGTGGGGACTTGTGGGGAGCCGTAGTGTGTTAAGATGTTCTTGAGTACAGCGCCAAGTGCAAGGCTAATCTGGCTTCCTTTTAGTGATTTGAGTGGAAATGTGAAGGGGTTTGGCAGGCCCAGAATGATGTAGGCCAGGAATCTTGGAAGTTGTGTGGTCATGTGACAGTCAATATCATCTAGGATACCCTCCCAGTATGTGACCAACTTTCTCAGAGGATGTGTGTCAGCGTACCTGGGTCCCCACAACCCCTCCAACTCAGAGGTGAATGTCTACCATCTCTTCTGGCTTGGGATTCTAGGCTACTGGGCTGCATTCTGTATCAAATCATACAGTTCCGAGATTATGTCTTTAGCTGTTTTCTTAGTCAATAACCATCTCTCAAACTTCAGGAGGGGTCAAGATGCTCCCTCACGCATCATGGGGTTCATCACCCGGTGCCGTATCTAGAGATATCTCATTCTCTTGGTTAGAGGTAGTGAATGTGCCTTCCTTAAGCTATCAAAGGACATTATGCCCTCTCCCTCAAACAGGTGTCCGACGGAGCGACATTTTGGAGTGGACCTGAACCGACTATGGGGGTCGGAGGGAACAGAAATGTTGTAAGCTCTTTAGTGCAGGCCACTTAGTCCCATGCCTTCATTGTTGTTCCGGTGACGGAGGAGGAGTATAGACCCCATGGTCTATGGCAACAGGGTAAGAAAGGAATCTTCCAAAGGGTGGTCCCTGCAACTGCTCTATGCATGAAGAGCCATCGCCTCTGGCCGGGACAACTCTAAGAAGTATCGGAGTTGGGCTGCCTGATAATATTGCTGAAGGTCAGGAATACACAGTCCGCCTCTCCGTGGGTGTTGACAGGATAGGTGTCTGGCCATTCTGGGCCTCCCACCAACCCAAATGAAGTGGCTGATATCACACTGAAGCCTATGGAGGGCTCCGGGCAGGAGTTCCTCCGGTAGCGTCTGAAAGAGGGATAGAGCCCTGGGCAAGGCCGACATTTTTATGGCAGCTATTCTGCCCAGCCATGAGATGGGATCTGTTCTCCACTGGGCCAGGTCTCGTCTGGAACTCTGGAGGAGGAGCTGATAATTCAAATGTGAGGACTCCACAACGGTCTTAGCTATCTGAATGCCTATGTATGGGATGGATTGCAGTTGCCATTGAAATGGATACCGCCTGGCCAACAGCTCCACCGTATCCTTCGGGAGCGTGAGGCTAAGAGCTTGTGATTTTGAGAGGTTTATCTTAAAACCAGAAACCTCCCCACAGGTCTTCACCTCCTTCAAGAAAGCCGGTAGAGCCCTCAGTGGGTCGTCCAAGGCCACCACCACATAATCTGCATAAAGTGCTATTACGTGTTCTTCCCGACCAAAAGTATCCCTGTGATCTCTGGGTCATCCCTTATGCGCTGCGCGGAGGGCTCCATATAGAGGGCGAACAGCAGGGGGGAAAGCAGGCACCCCTGCCTGGTCCCCTGGCCCACCGGGAATGAGGCAGACGTTGTCCTGTTGACTCTGACTGCGGCCTTTGGGTGACTATACCCACTAGTAATCCATGCACGGAACCTGGGCCCCAGTCCAAAGTGCTCCAAGGTTGCCTGTAGATGTGGCCAGTGGACCTGATCAAATGCCTTTTCAGCATCAATGCTGAGCAGCATCTGTTCTCTCCCCGATCGCTGAGCTGTGTCTATGATGTGCATGATCCGTTTGGTATTCTCCCTGCACTGTCTGAGTAGGATAAAGCCCACCTGGTCCGGGTCCACCAGGCTCAGCATCAGTGGATTTGGGCGGGAAGCCAGGATGCCCATGAGCAGTTTGATGTCTACATTAAGTAGTGCGATGGGTCTATAAGACCTGCAATGTGCGGGGTCTTTCCCAGGTTTTGGGATGACCTCGATGGATGCATCTAGCATTGGTTGGTGGAATTGTATCCGGACCAGAGATTGCGTTAAAAAGGCGTGTCAGTATCGGGGCAAGCTTGCAGCAAAAAGTTTTATAGAACAAGCCCAGGAAGCCGTCTGTTCTTGGGGACTTCAGGGCAACCAGCCTGGCTATTTCTGATATAACCTCCTCTATTTGGATAGGAACCTCAAGCGGGGTTGGGTCGTCGGCCGAGAGTCGTGTCATGTGGGCGCTGTTGAGATATTGCGGTGTGGCATCTATGTTGGACCTATGGGGAATGTACAGGTCCCAGTAGAAATCTCGGAATGCAGCAGCTATCTGCGTGTCACCTACTGCCTCTGTTCCGTCCCCTGACCTCACTGTCTCCACCAGTGCCGATTGCCTCTGGGTGTGGAGTCTGTTGGTCAAGAGGCACCCGCACTTGTTCCACCCACGTAGAAGGAATGGCGCAGCCGTAGTGCTGCGTATTCTGCCCTATCATTGTCTAGGCTTGTTAACTGTTCCCTGGCCACACTCAACTTCCTCCAGACCCTTGGGCCCCAGGTACATTTGTGAATCCTCTGGAGTTCAGTCACCTCCAACTGTAACTGGGACCTCTTCTCTCTTTGAGCCTTATTGCCTGCGGCTGAGATGGCGATGAACTTGCCCCTCACGACCACCTTCATTGTTTCCCACAGTAGGGAGATCGAGGTATCTGGTGTGTAATTAAAGTTAAAAAGTTGGAGATGGCCGTCCGTATCTGAGCCACCACTTTGGCCTCAACAAGAGAGTAATCCTGAGCCTCCAAGGACGATGGGCCCTGGGGTGGTCTGTAATAGTCATTGGAAGGGAGACAGCCCTGTGGTCCAACATGGCGCATGGCTCTGTCTATCTCCTTCAGACTCTGTTGGACATCTCTAGTACCCAAGAAAAGGTCAATGCGGGCGTAGGTTTTATGAGAATGGGTGTAGAAGGTGAAGTCACTGGTTGTGGGGTGTCTATTCCTCTATAGGTCACTCAAGCCTACCTCCTCAAGTGTCTGCAGTCCCCTTGGTGACAAGGCTCACGCCCCCTCGTATCTACAGGCTGACCTGTCCCAGTCGTTGTTGAGGAAAATATTAAAGTCACCCCCAATGAGTACCTGTCTGTC
Source organism: Pleurodeles waltl (assembly GCF_031143425.1). Lineage (NCBI taxonomy): Eukaryota > Metazoa > Chordata > Amphibia > Caudata > Salamandridae > Pleurodeles > Pleurodeles waltl. The sequence continues at coordinate 71,746,867 of NC_090450.1, read as the reverse complement.
CTACGCGTTCATGACCTCGCCCAGTGCTCGACGTATGAACCTTTCCTGCTTCCCATTAGGCACATGAATGGAGGCCATGATGACCTGAGAGTCACCTATGTGTACCCTGAAGGCTATTAGCCGGCCCGGTATTTCCACCACTTTGTCTGCCACCTTCTCCCGGAATGATAGTAACACTAAGAGTGCCACTCCCGCTACCTTGTTCTCTTGTGAGGAGACATGTTGTATTGGGAAGGTCCGTGATTGTAATCTATGGTGATCTGCAGGACGTAGATGGGTCTCCTGCAAGAGAAACAGGTACGCTCTGGTACTTTCCTGCTAGGAAAGGACAGCCCTGTACTTGGTTGGGTTATTCAGCCCTTTAACATTGAGTGTTATTACTTTGAATATGCTTGGGGTTGGGCCCACTCTGTGAACTCTGTCCATTTGTACCTCCTTATCTATTTCCTCCCCTACAATTTGGCGAAAGAGGGAGCCGACGTACTGGGCAATGTCATCCTCTTCTGCCCCTGTTGGGGCCCCCTGATGCGGATGTTATTCCACCTCGAGTAGTTCTACAGGTCCTCCATGTGTGCTTGGAGCATGATTTGTTGCTCCTGTATACAAATTACTTCTTGCTGGAGCTGTTTTATCTCCTCATCGTGGTTGTGTTTGTGCTCTTCCAGTGTGTTCACTCGCTCTCCAACTGCTTCTAGCTCATGCCTCACTTCCTTCAGGTCCCGAGACAGATCACGCTTTACCACCTGTAGGTCTATTTTTAGGGACAGCGTGATTGGGCCCTCACCTTCTTTGTCTCCTACTTTTCTGGTCGTAGTGGGGGTCGGGGGATCCCCCTCTGAGTTGCCCTTCATAGACTTAGCCAACATGACCTTGACTGATCTATCCTTTTTGGGGCGTGCCGTGGCCATTGCACCCCTTTCTGACAGTCAGGCGTTGGAGGCCCCCTTTTCTATTGATTCCTCCCGCACTCGCGTGAGACCCCCAACATTGTCTCACCTCTGGACTGGCGATGTGGTGCAGCTCCCTCTCTTCCGCCGTCTCACTCAGACTCCGATGGAGCCCGTCCGGCAACCCGGCCGTGCCCAAGTCTCTGTGTCTCTCTTGGGGGGTATTATGTGGGTCCCACCTGGCCCAGGGACCCAAGGGCCACTTCTCCCTTCCCTGGCGGACCTCCCTGCGAAATGTTGGTGTGTCTTCTTTGCGCCTCGGGCCCCCTTGTGCCACTCCGCTGCCAGTTCCGGCCTTCTTACCACCGGGGTTGGATCCTCCGTCACAGCTCAGGCCTCCCCCAAGCTCCTCAAGGACCTCCTCGGTCGGGCCAGCCCCCCACGTTCTCTGCATAGCCTTGACTGCTAAAGGGCCTCTGTGCGGCTGCCAAAGGCGACAGGCCAGGGGGCCAGCGATCCGGCAGCCTTCCTTTCCTACAGTCTCACCGCTCAGTCTCTTGGCCTGATGAGGCTCTTTGCGCCCGCTGGTCCATCTTTAGGGTCAGGGCCCCGATCGGCTTGTCCCCAACTGTCGTGCTGCTGTGTCCATGTGCCAACATGCGAAGGGGGATCTCCAGCGTCTCCCCAAGACATCACTGGGCCTCTCCGCATCGCTCTCTTAGTGCACCCCAGGCAGGCTCCACTTCTGTCTCGGCCGGGCCCCGGGCGTCACCTACCCAGCCGAGAGGGGCCCCCCTACGAATTTGCTGCCGTCTCACGGCCGAGTTCCCGTGGGCACTGTCATTTTGGGAGCCGCGCAGCCACAGGCCAGCAGGCCCACCTTATGTTGCACGCTGGCTCCCGTGGTGGCTCTTTGCACCTTTCTCCAGCTCCCGGTCCTTTCTGACACTTCGTGGTCGGGGCCGTGCTTCTACTGCATCTTAGGGGCATCTTAGGGGTATGTCTATACTGAGTGTTTTAAAAATAATTATTTGCCGAATCTGCAGCCAATGAAGATCTTTAGTAGAGCTGGACACTTGCTAGTATTTAGGAATCCTTAGAAGAAGCCCAGTGGCTGCGTTCTGGAGTGTTTGAAGTTTATTTAAGATGTATTGATGGGAGTTAAGTAGAGGCTATTACAGTAATCCAATTTAGCCAACACCAAAGCAGTGACCAATGTCTTCTGCAGGTGGCTGGGAATGTAGGGGAGAATCTTTTTCAGCAATTTCAGTGTTAAAAACGCTGAAGAACTTGTGCCATTAGCTTGTTCCTGATAGTTAAGTTATCATCAATGAGAAAATCTAGGTTCTGAACCTTCCTTACAGGAGTAGGAAGGGGTCCCATGTCATGGTGCAAGCAGGATGTAGATGAGAGGGATGACTGAAAACCAAACAGGATGACCTCGGTCTTATTGTAGTTTAGCTTCAGACAATTCCCACCCGACCACCTGTCAATGGCCTTCATAAAATCGCAAAGCCTAGGGCCAAGGCTGACATCATTGTTTGCTAAAGAAACCACAATTTGAGGGTCATCCACGTAGGAAGTTAGAGTAAAGCTGAAAGAATTAACCAGTTCTGCTAACAAAGAGACATAAACATTAAAAAGAGTTGGGCTCAGAGACGACCCCTGTGGGACCCCGCAAGGGGAAGAGAAAGGGTGGGATACCTGTTCACCAACTCTTACAACTTGTTCCCGCACCTCCAGAAATGATCCAAGCAGGCTCTTAGCTGAGCCTACAATTCCTATTGTGGTCAGGCGATTGAGCAGTTTGTGATGGCAGACAGTGTCAAAGGCCACTGAGAGATCTAATAATAGAAGCACCGCACTTTTTCCTTGGTCCAGTATCATTCGCAACTCCTTTGTGGCCATAAGTAGAGTTCTTTCAGTGCTATGACCGCTGCAGAAACCAAATTGAGTGGGATCTAAAAGATCATTCTCCTGCATTAATTTCATGAGCTGTGTATTCATAATTTTCTCCACTATTTTGGCAGGTAGTGGTAGGCAGGACATCGGGTGGTAATTTTTGGGAACTGCTGGATCTAAGGAGCTCTTTATTAGGAGGGGAATCACAGATGCTTTCTTCCAGCTAGAAGGGAAGCACCCCCACTGGAACATCTGCTTAAAAATGATGGTCAAAGGAGTAGTCACAATGTCAGGGACCAGCTTGGCAACTGTAGGTGGACATGGATCAAAAGGAGAGACCGACAAAGCCAAGCAGATGAGCCTGGAAACCTGTGGAGGGAGGCGTAAAATGAAGAAAGCCTTTCAATGACCATGGGGAAAGGGTCTCACTCAGTGCTTCATATGATGGAAAGGTGGAAGAAAAGCTGTTACCTTGTTTTCAAAAAAGGAAGCTAAAGTGTTACAGGAAGATTTGATCATAGGGCTAGCCATGGGGGCGGAGAGCTGAGAGCGTGGCAACAGTCTGGAAAAGTTCTCTAGTGTAGTTGTTTGCCTCTAAAATTCTTCTAATGAAGTAGGTGACCTTTTCCTTGACAAAAAGTGTCTTATACATAGCTAAGCATAATTTATATTTAGTTTTTTCTGCGGGATTGTAAACCAGCTTCCAGCGCCTCTCCTGCCGGTAACAGTTTTGTTTCAGTGTTCTAAGCTCAGTAGAGATCCAAGGGAAAGGACCTTCAATTGCATTTCTGACTGGCCTTTTTCACTGGAACAACCTGGTTGACAGCAGGAGTGAGCCATGAAGTGTATTGCACAGCTGCCTGCTCAGGGTTAGCATCAAGTGGGGGAATAGAGTCATTCAGGCCATTCCTACTCTTTGTCCTGTCAAAGGGGTATTTAAACCTTGTCCTGGTTGATTAAGTGTAAAATTCTGCACAGGTTGATGTGCAATTTGGCACAGACTGATTTGAATCAAAATTGTCTGCTGGCTGATTCATGTTAGAACTCTCAACTGACTGATTTGTGGTAAAGCTCTGAACTGGTTGATTAACATTAGAAGTCTGCCCTACTGAACTGACATTTGAAACTGGCACTGTCTGAGTTTAGGTCTGTTGAACTGATACAGAAGGTACATCAAAAGTCACGACTCTCTGTGTCTCACTTGTGGCTCCTATCTGCTCAGAATTATATGGAGACGGATGATTTAAAAATAACTGATTTGTATAATCACCATCCAAATCACTCTCCTAAGTTTTAGTTTTCTTTTCTGTGTTGTCTGCCTTTTATGTGCTTTCTTCATCACCAGTAATGGCTGGATAAATGCTACCTCCTCCAATTATATTTGCTCTCCATGTTTTTAGCTGACTACCCCATCTTGCTTATGCAAGGGTTCTTATTGCTTTCTTCATTCTACTCTTGTACTTATCTCGCTATTTCTGATGAGCCATATGTTCCCAACTATTAAGCACTTCAAATTGTATGAATCTCAGAGACTGCTTCATCTCATAAAGTACGCTAGTCTGAAATTAAGTTAAGTTGCTTTATTACAAGCTCAGGCTCAAAGTCAGGGTAAACAATTCTCAAAAGAAAGGATCTGATTGAGAACTTGGTGGAGGGGTTACTCCGTCACAAACATAAATATAGGCTACAATAGAATTGCAATACGGGGATGGGATATTCCCCATCGTCAAACTTCTAAATCAGGCCCAAAGTTATAAAGGTACAGAATCACCACTGGTTGAACAAGGCGACTGAAAAGTTTCAACAAACTAACATCGAAAGGACTAAGCATTCAACAATGAAAATTCAAAACAACAATATGATAATGTGATGTGTAGAAAATAAGCGCTGTTCGGTTCTTTTAAGAATTAAAGCAACTTGAAAGTCATCTAAGCTTAGCTAGCTAGGGAAAACTGTGTGTGGGTACTCCCTACACTACAGAGCTACTGGTCAACTTGTATCTCTCCATAAAGTAGTCTAAGAGATCTGTTAGTGATTCTTTAGGACGTATTAATACACCCAACCCTCACTACAAGAGTAAGAACTACTCTGCTATTACATATGAAAGTACTGAAGTCTTACACTGGAGTCATATGTGCCCAAATGCAGGGACCCTCCCAATTCAGGTACGCAGGCCCCTGAGGGATTGCTTGGATCTTAGCTACTCCACGCTTCCCAGAGTTTAGGGAGTACCCACACACAGTTGTCTGAAACCTACACTTCTAATTAGAGTAGTAGGCACACATTTACCTTTTGCAAGAAAGGCAGATAATTATCCTCTGTTTTTTCCCAATCTCTCTTTTTAATCTTGACAAAGGTGCTAGGTTGCATTAAAAATAGTTGTTTAAGGCACCTGTAGCCAATTTTGAAGTTTTTTTGTTCTAGCCCTCTCACTTCCACTCACCACTGGCATTTTATCTAGAAGATCTCCGGTAAAGAGCCCTCCTGTAGGGCGCGTCAGGGATTGCAGCGCCGGCCTGACGAGGAGCAAGACAGTGATGAAGCATATCACCTAATGGTGAGTGAGGGCTATTGTTCTCCTGTTAGGCTGAAACTTGCAGGGAGCTGTAAGACCCTGACTCAGCTAGGTTGCATTGAGTCTTTTGTTCTTTGGAACTGTCCACCTCCGTTTAAACCATAGGCATAAATACTTTGCACATTGCCTCCAAGTTAAGCCTGACTGCTGTTTTGCCAAGCACAGGTTTATTTGCTGACTTTTGTGGTTCACTATGATAGGGACTGTGTCTATTATTTGAGAGGAGCTCCTGTTAGAGTGTGAAAAATGATAATAAAATTGCATGATTAACCAAAAGAAAAACATGTGTTTTAAAAGTGCAAGGCTAAAATGAAAATGGGGGCTACTCTGATAATTGGCACAGATATTTCGAAAATGAAAATAAATCACTGTCTAACTAAATGTATTTTATGTTTATCTGACTGTAGGCAATGAAGAAATAATAATTACATGTTTAGAAAATGAATAGGTTAAGTTTATGAAATGTTATACAGCACTGCACATTTTACTGCATGTTTAAAAAGGCCTGTGTTAAACTAATTCAGAATGAAATAATGTAATGCTTAGAAATGCTGATAGCAGTGGAAAGTTTCTTGTTCTTTCTGAAACATCCTGTGTGATGATCTAATGTCGGAGAGAAATGTTCTTGTGCTGTAGCATTTATAACATTTTATTTAACTTCCAAATAGATAATGTGCAACAGAAGACAAAGGCTTTCAGTAGTTTTATGCAGCTTGCAACATTTTATCTGTGCAACAGAAACTGGCAATGATGGTAGAAGAAGCTAAACCAATCAGAGAGAGACAAATTAAAACAAGAATGCATGAAGAAAACGTGGCTAAAACACAATTGGTTCTTGCTCTAACCACCCCATAGTTTAACCAAAGGCAGAGTAGCTAATTATTTTCTGGGGCTTTAATATACCATTGTTTTAGGTGATGTCAATTCATAGATTTATGCTCCTTGCTCGAGGTGCAGACTTATTCTTTCTTGATCAAGCTTAGACTTTAGTTACAGTCATTGTCTGTGCTGTATTAAAATGTGCATTTATTTCTGCTAAATAATGTGCTATGTGCCACCTACAGTTCAGATGCATTAAGGCCAAACATCACTGAACTGTTTCCCATATGTCACTGCCCACTGAAGATGACCAGAAGATGCTCAACTGATGAAGATTTTGCTGCCTGCTGAGTCCATTAAGGAGAGGTATAACTTGATATATGCATTTGTGTTTCTTGCAGGTTTACATATTTTCATGTTTTCTCTTTTAGAAACCCAACCGCTATTTTTGCTAGCGCCATAGATGGATGTTTTCCAAATTAGTTTTTGTCTTCTTTTTCTCTTTTTGCATGAAGCCCAACATGCTTCATCTAATTAGGGTAATAGTTAGAATGTCACATTCTGAATTTGGCTGCGAACAATAACTGATTGTGAATATTTACATTTGTGTTAACTCAATGTGTACAATATCAACTGTGCATCTAATATTGTTGTTATTCTGTATGGTGTTTCTTGAGTGCCTAAAAATTCATATTATGTCAAAGGTGATATTCTTTAGAAGGTTTGGTCAACCTGTGTTATTCATGTGTCTTTATAATTTGGTTTTGCACTAAAGGTAAGTGACCTTAGCATTTTTAATCTAAAAGGCAATAAATGTTTGAACTTTACTAAACTGGTGTGGTGATTCATGGCCAAATAGGTCATGGTGTGTTTAAATTACTGACTCAAATGTTGATTAATGATGGTATTGTTTGGTTTTGTTTATTGTTGACTTTGTTTTTTTTAGAGCCAAACACTCCCACCTTTCTGAGTCCAAAGGTTAATTTGACCCCAGGAGGGTAGATGGCTGTCTACCCTTACGTGTCCCCTTACAAATGAAATATCACACACGCGCCAACACTCCCACCCCTCTACGCTAATAAGTCAGTTCCTTACACTGGAGTTCTGTTGTGGGAGGCACTAATAATTTGCTGAGCGAGCGCTATGTTTGATGCACCCACTCTGCCAAGTATTTTGTTCTGCAAGAACTAACTGTCATAGTATGGCTTTGTTCTTGCAGAACAAATCTCAATGATCAAGACATGCAGGGAGTTTCCTCCTGCACATGAGTGCCCTTCAGTGATTTCCCTATTTTGAGCTGTCATGTCTTCCATGGTGGTCTATGTCAGGGAAATCTAGAGATGGTCACCCCACTCTACAGATGGTGACGCATCCTTCACTACGTGATAGAATGGACCTGCAGTGACTGAACCACTGAGTCCAGTTTTTCTTCCGGTAGAGCCCACAGAGAGTCACTGGCAGAAATCTAGGAGTTCTCCAACCTCTAAATGAGGCAGGGGAATCGCATGTTTGGCAGAACACTCTTTTATGGCCGTTGCACCATTAGGACAAACTTTCAACCAACCCATGTGTCTTGCCTGCACCACCCAAGTGCCTGAATTACAACACCTAGTTCTTGGACTACCTGTCCCTGCGAAGACTTAGCCACAGCTACACAATAGACCAAGTTAGTATTGTATGGTATAGCTAGTTAGAGATTTATCTAAAGCCTCACATCAGAACAGACAACCCATAAAACCAGACATTGATTACAAAATGCTTGCCTGACAGGGACAAAGTGGTCCTTAAAGTCAAGGAAGCTGAGAGATCATTCTTTTGTGTGAATTTAGAAATGGAAGTTGGTGCTAAATGCCAGTTCATTTTTGTTTGTTTCTTTGCAGAATGGAAACGCTGTGTTTTTCTTGCAGCTGTGAAACAACTTGGAGCCCACCCTGTATTTTGCATTGGAGCAATCCATCTGAGCAGCATACTATTGTGGTTTAATTTAGATTCTTGATATCTAAACAGAATAACAATTTCAGTGACTGGTGACAGAACCGTGTAGTTATATTTTACAAACCATTATGTTCTTTTCACCCCGTGCAAGTGCCTTTGACTGCTGCTGGCAGAGTGCAAAGGACATTTGAGTAAGAAATTAGTAAGCAAACGACATCCTCACTGATCCCTATGTTTTCTTTTGTCTAGATTTCAGAAATGGATTTTCGACAGCTACTACTTTGTGATCCACAGTAAAAAAATAAACATAGGACTAATTTCAGAAATAAGTTTTGCTGCCCTAGGCTGATGCACTTAGATTTAATTTAGTTTAGAACTTCACATCAAAGGCAGACAATTCCCATAGTGCACTCCCTACCTCAGGTATTTGAGTGAATGGTTAAAATGGGTCCAATCCTTTTTTACATTAAAAAAGTCTGAACTTGTTTTTGTTAAGCCATTGAGGAGGGACTATCTATTTATTGTCATGATGTGTGAATATAGTAGCGTCGTCTGTAAAGTTCATATAATACTGGCAAAGAATATGTTTTAGCTTCTTGAGACGTGGCATTGGAGCCTGGCATACCTAGCCACCGATTGGCTAAGATCTTTGAAGTTAAGAATTAGATTGAACGGAAAACTAAGGATTTAGCCGAGGTGGGCAATTTTGGAATGGTATCCGCTAACTTTAAAGACTCAAGCGGACAGGACTGATGGATGGGTCAGATTTGGTGGTGAGAAATTCGATCTTCAAGATGTTACATTTGTGAGGCTTTTTCTCCATTCATTGGGAGTGCACTGATCTTCAAACGTTTTAATGCTGCGCCTAACTGTGTAAATAAATCATTGTGCTCGCCCAGAATTTTTACAATTATTCTATTAAATTAGCAATGTTGAAATATGTCTATTCATATTTAAAAATCGCTGTTAAGTTCTGTTACCTATTTTAAAAATGCAATAAGATACAGATGAGGGCCAAACATGCTATTCTGCTCACTCAGACCTTACTATAGCCTTAGAACCCGCCGTAGCGGGCTCTACCGGCTATTAAAGGCCTGCTCCCGCGTTAAATGCCCGAGCCGAAGGCGAGGGCATTTAACAAGGGAAAGGGCCTTTAATAGCCGGTAGAGCCCGCTACGGCGGGTTCTAAGGCTATTAGAACATTCTGCCACTCAGGGCAGAATGTTCTATTTAAAAAAACAAATTGCTCACAGAGCCCGAGGGGATTAAAATCCCCTCGGGCTCCGTGAGGCTTTGTTCACAGCTGCTGCTGTGAACAAAGCGAACATTGGAATGTTGGCTCTGCGGGCTTTTACCGGCCAGTAAAAGCCCGCAGCACTCCATTGTTTTCAATGGAGCTGCCAACTTCCAATGTTCTAATAAAGTGTAAAGTATCCAGAGTGTGATCACCGGAAATGGGGGAGAGGTTTTGATAATATGATGAAACCCTCCCCCTTTGACACCTGCTCGCAGGATGTAAATGACAAAAGATCTTTGTGATGACCCATTACAGATTGACATACTGCTGCTCATTTACGCTTAAAACAAAGCACTGTTATCAGCATGATGCTTCTCTTGTGATGAACTTGGTGCCCCCTAGGATCAATTAAGGCCACCCCAAGGAGCCTGCCCCCATTTTGAAGACTTCTGCCTAACAGATAGATTTGGAGTCCATCTTGAGATAAACCTGGGGGACATCTACTTATTGGTGGAATGAAATGCCAAGGTCTCTAAGATGTTCGCCAATAGGTTGCTTCAACATAGGTATCAAAAGAATGTGTGTTGTAATAGAAATCACTGGAACACTGCATGGAGGGGATCAGTGGAGTTTCAAATTTTAACCAGATGAACAAAATACATGGCCGAAAGTATGTGTCTACTGTCCAGTCAACTGCGCTGTTTTCATCTTCTCTTGGTTTATTTGTAGACTAGTTGGTCTATCTATCAGTAGCATCACTTTGTTGAAATCACACCCATAGAATGGATATTATATTATTATCATGAGACCTTATTGTGTTGTCCTATTGGTATGGTTCAATTTGTTCCAGTTTCAATGTTGTTATATTTTTTATACTTTAACCCTGTAACATTACATAAAATGAACCCTGCTTCAGTCAGATCGCTGTCCCTGGTGTTGGAAGCTTCAGGCAGGCTTCCTACACCTGACTTGGTCCTGTCCAGCTAGTGCTGTATTTTGCATACAGGTACTCAAAACAATACAAGAAATAACCCAGGTTAAGATGGATGCTGAAGCAATGACTGCCTTAATGAGATATGTTAAATTAATACCTAAGAATTCTAGGGAACTGCAAACACTTGCGGACAGTTAAATCGTGACTCTGTGATGCAGTGTTGTGCAATGAATCTGTGAGACCTATTTCACATGCCAGTCTCCTAGGTCTAGGACTAAGGATATCTGGAGAATTCTGACTAGGTACCTAGAAAATAAAGCCTCTACTTTTCTGGAGCTTTTATTTGTGGTTGTATTACTAAAACATTCCAGTTTGCTAGTTGTCCCTTCTCTAAGAGATTCGTATGATAGTATTGATAAATTGTCATCTACTACATCCTATGACCAGAATTGCACTCATTTTGGCATCTTATATTTTCTTCTGTGCCAGTTTTTCTTGTATGTTATAATGCTGCTATGGACAAATAATGTTTGTATTGCCACTTAACTGCACATGCTTAAAAAATGTAAATACAATTTCAAAATGAATGGTGGCCCAGCCATGTACTACACATGCTTCGTAATTTGATAACAAAATGCACAAAAGTACAAAGGTTTTGTTAGGTGCCTGTAGCCAGTGCTTCTGAACGTCCAATAAACAAATACCAAGCTGCCAAAGCTTGTTTCCACCTCTTTTTACCACCCTACACTTCCTGTCTCTTTATGTCACTGTTGCCTGTCTGCTTTCTCCTTTTACAATTGTTATCTTACCTTTTTTTCTTCCTTAGTTTTCCCTCAGTTGCCCCTTTTTTGTCATTCTCCCTCTTGATCTGGGTCAAACTTAAGGCTGAAAAATAAGTCCTGGCCCCCAAAATGAGTGCGCATGACCTGCACCCACAGCATACATTCAGTACTGCCTAAGAGCTTGATAATATGGCAACCACAGGTCTTCATTTATGGATGTTAAATTTGCCTTTAGCATTTATCACTTGCTCCAAGTATCTAATGAACACTGCTTGCCCCGGACCATCAATTATGTTAATTTGAAATGTTATCATTATGGCCCCAATCTGCTGGACAAATTGCAAAATATTGTTGATGGTCAACGATATACTGTCTTCTACTGTGTCTTCCAACTGGATCTGATTGTATTGATAAGAGGATGAACAGTGTTCACTGAATTAGCACTCTCTGGACAAATGGTCAACTACAAACACAGAAGACCTCGCTTGGAGCAGGTTTAGCATGTCTGCCTTAAACCAGCATGAATGTGATTCATTTGGTGTGAACGTATACCAAAATCACATCACCTTCTAAGGATATCCTGAGGCTTTCCCTACCGCCTCTGTTCACAGACACTTTGAAGACATCCGACTTCTCTAACTCTCCAACACTGCTCCGAGTGTGATGCACCTGAAGGGCTGAAACCCTTCTCTGTGGCATTTTGTTTTATAGGAGCCAATTCTGTATGTTTTTTTTCCAAAGTGTAGAGAAGCTAATCCCTCAATATCTGCAGTAACCAAGCACTAAATCTGCAAGTGGAAACAAGTTAGCAGAGCCCTATTGCATGAGTCTACAACAACTCTCTGCAAGCTGCCTTTCAGCATATTCCATACAGATGGCTGGAATTTCTCAGTCTGAATTACTACGGTGTCATTAAGATGTATTTACTGTTTTCTCTTTTCTGACTAGCACATTTTTAAAGATTTCCTAAGAATTTGTTCTTAACAAGGTCCGACACATGTACACTTGGTTTAGTACATCCATGTCAGCTTTGAGAACTGATGGCTCCATTCTTTTAATATAGAATGATTGTTAGACTTGGCATCATTGGCATGGCCTTCCCTAACTTTGTGCCTCTACTTCCCAGGTTGTTTCTGTGTGCTGGACTCTGTTTTTGCTGTTTTGTTTGCTCTGGACACTTTCCCACTGCTGACCAGTGCTAAAGTGTAAGTGTTCCCTGTATAAATTGTATGTGTACATTGGCGTATCCATGATTGGCATGTTTGATTTACTGGTAAGTCCCTAGCAATGTGCACTAGAAGTGCTCAGGGCCTGTAAATCAAATGCTACTGGTGAGCCTGCAGCACTGGTTGTGCCACCCACATAAGTAGCTCTGTAAAAATGGCTCAGACCTGCTACTGCAGTGTCTGTAAGTGCAGTTTTAAACTGCTGATTCGACTTGGCAAGTGTAACCACTTGCCAGGCCTAAATCTTCACTTTTTATACATATAAGGCACCGCTAAGGTAGGCCCGAGGTAGCCCAATGGGCAGGGTGCAGTGTATGTTAAAGGTGGGGCATGTACTTATGTTTTTTACATGTCCTGACAATGGAATATTGCCAAATTTGGTTTTCACTGTTGCAAGGCCTAGCTCTCTTATAGGTTAACATGGCCTTTACATATGATTAAAGCACAGATTCCCTTTGGGAGCAGATAGACATGTGAAGTTTGGGGTCTCTGAACTCACAAGTTAAAAATACATATTTTAATGAAGTTGGTTATTAGATTGTGTGTTTGAAAATGCCACTTTTGGAAAGTAGGCATTTTCTTGCTTAAACCATTCTGTGAGTCTGCTTGATTATGGATTCCCTGTCTAGGTCAGTTTGACAGTTGGGCTGTTTGCACCTCTCCTCTAGACATTGACAGAAAGGGAGCTGGGGTGTAGCCTGCATATCCTGATGGGCCATCTGGGCTGAGGGGATGGGAGGAGTGGTCACTTACACCTGAAAGGGCTGTGCCTGCCCTCACACAATGCAGTCTCCAACCCCATGGTGTGTGTCTGTGGACTGGCCTGGCCAAGGTAGAATCTTGAAAACAACAGAGACTTCTCTTTGAAGTAGGCCTACTTCAAAGGCAGAAAGGGGTATAAGAAGAGCACCCAAACCCCCTGAAAATCAATTACTTCTGGAACCAAGAGGAACATCTTCCAAGGAGAAGACATGGAGAAACTGGAGGACGAGTACTGCCCCTTTGCCTGCTACTGTGCTTTGCTGGATTGGCCTGCAGTAGCTGCTTCTGCCTGAGAGAGGACAAAGACTGACTTATGTGTGACTTCCCACTGGTGAAGAATCTCCAAGGGTTTGAACTGAGCATGCCTCCTGTTGTTGAAGTCTCAGGGTCCTCAAATACTTCTTTCTGATAGCACTTGGGCTTTCTGCTGAGTGTCCTGCCTGCCAAGTGGTGCCCTAACCTGTCTCTGGGCCCTTGAAAGGTGCTGCTGGCGGAAAAGGATGGAAATCCATGCAAAGACCGCCGTGCGGGGAACCTTTTGACACACCACCCACCTCGCAGCTGAAAAATGACGCACCGCTGGCCTCGCAGCTCACATTGACGCTCCACCTGCATCGTGGCTGGAAGATCTATGCTATGCTGCTGGAGAAATGACGAGCAACACCCGCAGCAGCTGCTGTTAACAAGCAAGCCCCCACCCAGCGCGATTTCTTGACACCTTGCGGCCAGATTTTGAAGCAACATCTCTGGGTGTGTAAAATCAACGCAAAGCCTGCCTGGACCTGAGGTGCCCATCTGGATCGACGCATTGCTCTCTTGCTGGAGAGAAGAAATGTTGCATTCCGACCCGACCGAAGGAGGAATGACGCACGCTTTCGCTTTTGAGTGCGAAATCAACGCATTGCTGGCCTTTTCCAAGACACACTCTCCTGTGTGGATTTTTCTTTATGCTACCCAGGTACGTTTGTACGCTAACAACGTTCTCACTGTTTTCTAAAGGATTTTAGACTCTTTTGCTTTTTAAATTAATAACTTTACTTGTGTATGTTGGATTTTTGTCGTTTTGGTCTTGTTTTGTTTAGATAAATATGACCTTTTTTAAAAACCTTTGTTGTGTCATTTTGTACTGTTTTTACTGAGTTAATGTGTGTGTTGGTACAGATACTTTACACATTGCTTCTGAAGTTGAGCCTTCCTGCTCGTGCCAAGCTACCAAGGGGTGAGCAGGGGTTAACTGAGGGTGATTCTCCTTTACCCTGCCTATAGTGAGGGTCCCTGCTTGGATAGGGGGTAACCTGACCGCCAACCAAAGACCTAATTTATAACAATGATCATGATTAAGACACATACATAAATGTGAAGAATCTAATACTATCTGTCACTCTTAAGTCTGTTTTTCACCACTAAGATTTCTCTTTCTTAAGGACTTTGTTGCAGTTTTTGTTTAGCTGTTGTACTGTCTAGCTCAGTGATTTCCGTCTCAGTATTGGAATTCCTTGTTACTTCTTTAACTTTTATGCCTACAGCTTCTGTTAAACGTAGAAGGTTTTCACTAAATTCTTAAAGGTGAAATCTCTTTGCAAACAGGTGTGCCGTGACTCCCAGGACTAAGATCAGCACTTACAGAACCACTTGGAATGTTGGTCCGAGAACAGCCCAGCTCCACTTTATGTACTTCATATCAAACTTTCATGCAGTTATGTACTAGCTCACTGAAAATTCGAATTCTTCTTCATTAGCCCTCTGTTTTTAAAATATCATACAATGTATAAATATAATACATGATGCTGCAGAGATGCACGTGCGTTCTAGCACAAAACAAACCCTCAGGAAATTTATCAGGCACTGACATCACGTGTACTCAGAGCGCGTGGAAAGTAACGAGAAATGAAAAAGACTATAAAAAACAACCTGGATCCAGTTTTTCTTAAGTGCTTTTTATTTTCCATAGAGAGCATACAAATTTGCTACTCCACATATTGTTAGAATTTTTTGCAGTTTTTTTGTGTGGCCTTAGTGAATGGAAGTTTAGTTTTGCTAAGTCTGAAAGACCTTTTCTGCGGCCGATCAGCATATACTACCTACATTGCACTTCTTTGGTCTTCTCACTTTTTAAAATCTATTTGGCTTATCATTTTATAAAATTTGACAGAGTTGTATCTAGAAAAAGTCAGTGTTTTCAACTTTAAGATTGAAATTGTGGTAGGCGGGAGAACAAATAATGCTTGTTACTCTTAAGGACCCCTAGAGAAAGTGTGCTATGTTGCTGCTGTACTATGAAATTTCCATACATGTAATATGCTTTTAGTTTTAGATTTACACTTGTACTTTCCTCATTTAATTGTTAGCAGAAAAGTCCATCACATGTATAGTCCTATTATCTGGAATGGGGCATAATAGATACAATTGCTTTTTGAAATTATGTATTCTAATATATTGAGATTTTTAGTAATTGTTATGGCATAACTGCTGAAAACTAAACACAGATATTAATAACCCCTTCGCTGCCAGGCCTTTTCCCCTCAGGTGGCAGGCCTTTTTTTTGGCTATTTGGGGCAGTTCGCGCTTAGGCCCTCATAACTTCTTGCCCACACAAGCTACCCCCACCAAATTTGCGTCCTTTTTTTCCAACATCCTAGGGATTCTAGAGGTAACCAAACTTTGTAGGTTCTCCAGAAGGAGATCAAGAAATTAGCCAAAATGCAATGAAAATTTAAATGTTTTTTTAAAAATGGGGAAAAAGGGCTGCAGAAGAACGCTTTTGGTTTTTTCCCCTGAAAATGGCATCAACAAAGGGTTTGCAGTGCTAAAATTACCATCTTCCCGGCTATCAGGAACAGGCAGACTTGAATCGGAAAACTAAATTTTTCAACACAATTTTTGCATTTTACTGGGGCATACCCCATTTTTACTTTTTTTTGTGCTTTCAGCCTCCCTCCAGTTAGTGACCAAAATGGGTGTGAAACCAATGCTGGATCACAGAAAGCTAAACATTTCTGTAAAGAAGACAACATTTTGAATTCATCAAGGGGCAATTTGTGTAGATCCTACAAGGTTTCCCTAAAGAAAATAACAGCTGAAATAAAAAAATATTGAAATTGAGGTGAAAAAACAGCCATTTCTCTCCACATTTTACTCTGGAACTTTTTCCTGCAATGTCAGATTTCTGAAAGCAATTTACCATTACGTCTGATGGACTCTTCTGGTTGCGGGGATATATAGGGCTTGTAGGTTCATCAAGAACTCTAGGTACCCAAAGCCAAAAAATGAGCTGCACCTTGCAATGGGTTTTCATTCTATACCGGGCATACAGCAATTCATTTGCTTAAATATAAAGAGTGAAAAATAGGTATCAAGAACACATTTGTATTTCCAAAATGGGCACAAGATAGGGTGTTGAGAAGCAGTTGTTATTTGCACATCTCTGAATTGCGGGGTGCCCATACTAGCATATAAATTACAGGGCACTTCTCAAATAGATGTCTTTTTTACACACTGTCTTAAATTTGGAAGGAAAAAATGTAGAGAAAGAGAAGGGGCAATAACACTTGTTTTGCTATTCTGTGTTCCTCTAAGTCTCCCGATAACAGTGGTACCTCACTTGTATGGGTAGGCCTAATGTGGGAGTCTAGGGAGGTGTGACTTGCGTGGATCTCCACATGTTTTCTTACCCCGAATCCTCAGCAAACCTCAAATTTTGCTAAAAAATCAAATTTTTCCCACATTTCTGTGCCTCCCAAAGTCCAAAAAGTGCAGCCCTCACCATTCCAAGTGGGATGATTTTGAGAGTTAGCCAAGCTCTCATGACCCAAATGTAAAACCAAAACCCAAAATAATCAATAATCTTGCTTGTTGTGGGATAAGATGTTTTAGTGTGCGGAGGGAGAGCTGAAAGACTGTTACCCCCTACAGTTGGGGTGGGGGAATAATCAGGCTCATACTGGTTGGTAGCCACCCCCCCTACTATTTCATATATTTTTTTAATTCCCTGGCATCTAGTATGCTTTCTGCCCCCCCGGGGAGTGGATCCGGGGTAATTGACCCATCCGCCCACCAGTGGGCAGAACAACTTTGGCCCCATTTATTTGGGGTGGTGGTATGGCCATACCCCCACCCTCTTATTTTGGAAAATAAATCTTCCCTTGTGTCTGGTGGGCTTTCGGCCTTCCAAAAATAGGCCGATCTGCCGCCAGGAGGGGGTAGGGGAGATATGGCCAACAGTAATGTGCCCCCCATGGGGAGTGACCCTTGCCCAAGGGGCTACCTCCAAACAAAACACACCTATACACACACAATAATCCCTGGTGCCTAAGTGGTTTCCCCCCCCCCCGGGGGCAGATCGGCCTAATAGAAATAGGCCGATCTGCCCCCAAGGGGAGAAGAAATGGCCTAAAATAAATTTGCCTACCCCAGGGGAGCGACCCTTGCCTAAGGGGCCGCTCCCCTTATGCCATAAAAGAAAATAAAAAATACCTGGTGTCTAGTGGCATTTCTGCTGCCTGATCGCATCACGATTGGGCAGCAGAAATGCTGAGGGAGACATGAAAGGAGAGGAAAAGCCTTTCCTCTCCTTTCATGCCTCTCTGCCCCCTCCACTTGATTGGAGGAGAAATGCTTCTGGGATCGCGTGGTGACGTCATCAGATGCCACGGGGGGCCAGGGAGGGGGCGGGAGTGGAAGGGGAAGTGATTCCCCTTCCACCCCAGCCCGGGTGGTGCCAGGCCCCCGGGGGAGCGCCAGCGCTTCCCCCGCAGGCCCCTCTCTGGACGTAACAGTTACGTCCTGGGCACCCGAGCGGTGCTGCCCAGGACGTAACCGTTACATCCACGGCACCCAAGGGGTTAAGAACACGGGGAAATTGGGATGGGAGTTATGGTCTAAGCGGGCAATGTACTGGGACCTCAAGGTAACACAGAGGCTAGTTCTGCTCCAAACCTTGTGACTAATGGCCAACTGGGACCTTGTAATGTACCCATGCTTAATAATACTTATTTGGATCGCTCTCCTGATTATACTACATATGTTGCTGTTTTGGTTGACATACCCCCGTTGAAGAGTTCTGGTAAAGAAAACGTTGACCAATTAAGAAACAAAATGTAACATTGGCCAAGGTTTGAGGGTTGGTTTGCAGCAAACATTCATGAGCAAATCAGTATGGCCCAGAGAATTGAGTGGGTGGGACAGGGCCCAATTACCTTTCAATGGGATTGTATTGTGGTTAATTTTGGGAATAGCCAGGTTGCAGGAAGAATTCTTGCTTCCTGTCAAAACAAGGTTCTCCAGAATGAGTGTATTGTTTTTTTTTTACCCATTCTTGGAGGGAGTGGGGTCAGCAGGGGGTTCCTCAGGGGTTTGTGTCTACCCCAGCCATGCCTCTCCTCCTTATCGAACAGATTTGTCCCTTTGTTTCCATGGAAGAAGTGGATTGCCTGTCCCCCACTGGATGTCTTGAAAACTCTGAGTTAAGGTTGTTGAAGGGGAGGTATTTTTTCCTCAGCGGTGTCGGTACCAAAGAGCAGCTCAGTTTTTTGTACTGGAATATAGCAGGGTTGGAGCAGAAAATAAAGTACCAAAATTGGCTAGTTTTTATTAAACAATTC
The DNA here is from genome assembly GCF_031143425.1 of Pleurodeles waltl. Classification (NCBI taxonomy): domain Eukaryota; kingdom Metazoa; phylum Chordata; class Amphibia; order Caudata; family Salamandridae; genus Pleurodeles; species Pleurodeles waltl. The sequence continues at coordinate 71,728,208 of NC_090450.1, read as the reverse complement.
CGGATCTTGGCCCTTCAGGAAAGTGGTCAGTAAGCCAACACCCTTCCTGGATGGTTTTGCTAATTTATTTTGCCCTGCCATCCCATCACCCGTGAGACGTTCAAAGGGAGGGGTATGTACCCTGATATCCCTATCGTTAAACTTCTCTATGGTTGCTCTTACCACTAACTCCCCTAACCTAGGTGCAGTCTTGCTTACTTTCCCCGATAGATTGGCCCTTTTGGTTCTTAATATTTATAACTCCAATGGCTAGTTACCCAGTTCTGGTACTATTACCTCTTTGGGCTTGGTTATAGATACCTGGATTTCTCGGTCTGTGGAACCCACATCAAGTCCCATTTTGTTTATTCCAACAGTTACTATGGGCGACTTTAATCTTCACCCTTGTAAACAGGTTTGCCCGGTTTTACAGGATGTTTCCTTGGGGGAGGACATTTCTTATGCCCACTTTGAATATTCACCTCAAGAAGAACAGGCTAAGGTTTTTTGTAAGGTTATTGAATTTGATCGCACCTGGTACTTTGGATTCTTCTAACTATGTGGGAAGGGGCCATGAGACAACATTGGATTACAATCTAATTTCCTCTTTTCTGATTTTTTCTGTAAATGAGTACAGGGTGATAGAGTCTGTTTGGCGTGACCATAACCTTTTAATTCTGTCTTTATGATGGGTATTTACGAAACAGCCGTCACTGGCCTCTGCTTCCTCCCATATGGTTTTGAGGGATCAAAGAAGGAGATTAAAATGGTCCAAAATACTCCCAGATGATTTTCTTAGTAATTTGTGTCATCAGAGTAGCCAAATGCTGGAATGTTGTTTGAGTCCGGATACTGAGCCCAAAAGAAGTTTTGAGGGCGTTTACTGCTCTTTGTGCAGAGGTCAGGACTACTTTTATAGTTCCGAGGGGAACACAGAAGGATAACGAAACAAGTGTCGATTTGATGGGGCTTGCTCCAGAGCTAACCGGGAACTAAAAAAAGCTGTGTGGTCATGTCATAGATCTGTGGTTCGCAACCGTTTGACTTCTGTGGACCCCCACGTTATCACTACTGAAACTCGGAGACCCTCACTGAATCATGTTTTGGAATCCAGGGACCCCTCCCACTGAGTCATTACTGAAAGCTGGGAACCTAATCTGTTAATATTATTTAATTTTCTAAGCAGTTGCGGACCCCTGAGGAGGCTTTGTGGACCCCCAGGGGTCCTCGGACTACAGGTTGGGAATCACTGTCGTAGATAGTGCAAGGTGGTCACCAAGTAAAGGAAAGAGGCCCTAAAAGATGAGGCTTGGGATAAATTAGTGAGTGCCTGTGATTCTCAGGATAGTGTCTACCTTTTGGCAGGTTGTTAACTCCCCTTTTTTATGGGCTGATGCTGGCCCTTTTTTTATCTCTGTGATTGGTGAAGATAAATGGTTTGACAATTTTCGCATATTTACTTTTGGGAGCCTGGGTCAGAACCTCTGCACCCACATTCAACAATAAAGCTAAATCTTTCTTTCTCTGTCATTTAGGTAACAGGAGCCATCTTGATATTGACTGGTAATAAGGCCCCAAGTACCAATGGTGTTCCTGCCAACCTCTTTAGGACTGACCCCATTATTTGAGCACCTTTGTTAACTAAGGTCCTAAATGCTGATGTAATACATGGCCCTCCGTTCGTGGACACAATCCATTATCTTCCCCGTGTTCAAAAAGGGTGTCTGAGTTGATCCAAAATGCTTTAGGAACATTTCTCTGATTAATACCACTGTGAAGGTATTGGCCCAGGTGATTTTGGCAAGGCTTTCCTTGAGGGACAAGTATAACAGTATTATCTCGGAGATGCAATATAGATTCAGGAGGGCCCTTAGTATCATAGATCAATCCCTTAACCTATGCATTTTAACTTAGAAATATACTATGTCTAGTAAAGGCACCCTGCTCCCTAATTTCATGGATCTAACCTCCGCTTTCGACTGTGTGAATCTTACTAAACTTTGGGCCTTGATGTTATCACTCGGAGTTGACCCAGCCCTGGTGTCTTTCCTGGGTGACCTGCTCAAGGACATGTCTGCCTCAGCCAGGTTTGGAAGTGAAGGCAGTTGTTCCAGACTATTCCCAATATTTTGGGGTGTCAGACAGGGCTGCATTCTGGTGCCTTTTCTGTTTACAATCTATATTAATCACCTGGAAAGAGTGCTAACTGAGCTGCATTGTAATGTGCCCTAGGTGGGCAAGCGGGTGGTCCCAATTCTGCTGCATGCAGATGATGCCGTCCTTATGTCTAGGACGGCAGTAGGGATGCAACTCCTGCTTGACACCTTTTCTGATTTAATGGCCAATTTGGATCTCTCTATAAATCAGTCTAAATTGTATGTTATGGTCATTGGCCGAAAGCCCTCTAAATCTAAAACCTTTTACTGTAACAAGAACAAAATTGTTCAGATACCCACTTTTAACTATCTGGGACTCCTGCTTAACAAGAATACCTGGGGCCCTCTCCTTAGGTCTAAAAGAATACTGTTAGCTCCAGTGTTGGGGTGACAATTGACTTTGATGGTAGGTTGGGCAGGAAATTAGTTAAGCCCCTTCTTCAAATTTATGGTGCTAAATGTGTGTCGGTCACAAACTTTGGCAGTGATATTTGAGATTACAAGGATTGCCATCTGATTCAGGCTGAGGAAAATAGGTTTACCTGATGCATTCTGGGTGTTCCGCAGAGTACTTCCACCTTTGCTGTTCATGGAGAATTGGGACTTAAATATTTATCAGATCTCATTGCATTAAGGCCCTTGTCACAGTGGATCTTTGTGTGGTACTGAAGTGAACCGACTGATCATCAGGGATTGTTTATCTTTATATGACATTAATGCAATTCCTTGCTTTGGATATGTCAAATCGAAAGTTACCGGCCTGGCTGTCCTGATTTATTCTCCTTCCCAGATAAACTTGTCAAAGCTGACTATGAATGTGTCAAACGCTCCTTCTATACCCACGCTTCAGCTTCTAGGGAAAATGATGAACTGATGAAACAAGCTGTCTGTGCCCATTGCATGATAAAAGCTGTACACTCTACGGAATGATATCTAACATGGGTAACCAAAATGTATCATCAGTAGCTGCTAACTAAATTCAGATTCAATCTTTTTTTTTGTTAATATTGGATTGATTGATGTCGATGCGTACAGCAGCAGATTGTTATTCACAAGCTACCCATTTTCATACACAAACGAAGTCGCATCACAATTGTTAGATTCCCCCTTCGAGAACTCTCCGTCAACACCAGCACATGGTCAGGCAGGCTCTGAGACCTAGGCCTGAGGTTAATCACAGACAGGTCACAGGTGGGGTACCACTTAGCCAGCAGCCAAACAGGAAAACTTAGATCAGGTTCCCAAAGACAGGCAGCAACACTGTAATGGTCCCCGGAGATTGGCCCCAATGAAACACACATGGCCAGAGAGATGTGTGTATTCCCCAAAACACCTTAAGGGTAGGTGTCACATATAGTTAGATACAAATAGCCAATCAGGATACAGCGTACACAGCACACGCAGTGACCACGCGCCCCTCAGTCCAGACATTTGGACTCGTACTCACTGGCCGACATTGTGTCCACGCCAGGTCAAAGCCCACCAGTGTCCACTGTCTGGAAGTGTATTTACGACTCCTAAACAACTGTTTGCATTTTTTACCAAGAAAATAATGTCTTTTGTGATATTATTGCACTCAGAGAAACGTGTAAAAACTTGTTTCAATCCTTTGTACAAGAAACAGTCCTCAGACCCTGGTTCTGTAAACTGCTCTCCCGATCGTATTGTTTTTTTTATTAAACAAACCATTCCTGTTTTGCCAGACTCTTCTTGTCTTGTGTTTTTGAAGGTAAATTCTCATTCGAGCAACATGTTCATCTTATTGGCTCTCCTAAGGGCTGGTCCACTTTGGGCACTTTGGGTCACTGTATATGCGACGACATGTCCGCACAAACACTGGAGCACTTTATATTGTTTTGTCACCATTTTTCTTTACTGAGAAAACAGTTTTCATTACCTCTTCATAAACATGAGATCTCACACAAGTAAGGCCTGTTATGCTTCACCTTATGATGGTTAGGGACATTCGTACTTATGCGAGTGCTGCTAAATTTATAAATTATGCAATCAAGTTGCGCAAGGCTTGGGGTTAAGTTGTAGTGTAAGCGTCCTCTTTTGGGGGACTGAATTAGATTTTTTTTATGTTGTGTGGGTTTTAATAAAATGACTGGTAATATGCTATATTAGGGATTTGTGTATTTGTTTTGTGCTCCTTTTAAACTCCTCCAGCCTGTGTTTCTGAAATTTCTTGGTAGTATGCTATGCTTCTTGTCAATGGGCCTGATTACAAGTCCGGCGGCCTCAAGACCGCCAGACTCGTGGTGGTGGCCGGACCGACGTGGCTGTGGTGGGCCGACTGCCACATTACAACCCTGACGGTTGGACCACCAGGGGACCGCCATCACCGCAAGGATCTCTGATCCCGACAGGCTGACAGTGGTCTTGGTTGTAATTTGCCAGGGCGGCACTGATGTCAGCACCACCCTGTGTGATGGCATTGGACTTGGCTCCACGTGGAGCTGAGTAAAATGCCTCTGCACATTTTCCATGGGACTGACTGGCAGAAACCTTGTTTTCTGACGGTCAGCCCAGTGGAAACCCCGTAATACGGCAGGCGCTGCGACCGCTAAGTCCACGGCTGTCTCTTCACCACAGGTCTGACGGTCGGGTTTTTGACATCCAATCTCGTAATCAGGTCCTATGTCTGGAGGCAAAGATTCTTGGATTTTTTTGTTGTTTTACTTATTGTTTTATGTGTTTATGTCATTATGATATGCTTTTAATGTTTTCGAGTTGTTTGTATATCTTTAATTGTTTTTTGTAACCAAATAAAGATTACCTACTGTTAATGTGGCCCACTTTTATTTTAGCCCCCAGGACTATTTTACCCAGTCCTACAGTGAGTTTGGCTACAATATAGGAATCTCAAGAATGTCAATGCCTAAATAAACAAGTGAAGGTGAAACATGATGTTAGGCATATAAAGGCTCATAGAGCCTTTTACCAGTTTGGTGGCCGGGAACAGCCAACCGCCAAACTGCCGACTGGGTGGTCGCTACCATGCTGGTCGACCTCCCTGTCAACTCATTGCACACAGGTGGGACCAGCACTCTCAAAATGTACACTGTCTGCACAGCAGACGGTGTGCATTTCGAGGGTGCTGGGCAGGGTGACCCCTGCCCCTTTGTGGTCCCCTGCACCTGTTCCCTGTAAGCCTTCACCACAATGAAAAGGCTGATGAAGAGCAAGGTTGTAATCAGCAGGGCGGCACTGCTTTCAGCTCCGCCCTGGCTGTATACAACCTGCACCCAACGTCAGCCCTTTGGGATCGAAGATCCTGGTGCGGACGGCCGTAGGTTGGTGGGTCTGCCACAACCATGGTGGTCCAACCTCCACCTTCGCATGGCCATAGCCTAGGGTCAGAGTAAACATTATGGCGATCTCATTCCCCTGTGGTTGCCAAAAGAGCAATTATTCAGTGGGAACCGGAGCTTAAGTGAGACACTGACCATAATAGATGGGTACCAGGATTACACAATGTACTGTACAGTATCTGTGATGAAATAAGGAAATTATTAAGTGTGTCTTATCAGGCAAACACTCTTCTGCTGCACTACAAATAGCAACAACTTATAGTCATCACTTTCAGTAAGTGCATACAAACAGGGAGCACATTCAGAAAGTATGGCTCCTCCTGTTACAAAACCACCATATTGTGCACAATTAAAATACCAAGTGAGGGGGGTGCAGCTATAAAACCCAGCATACTCGGAAACAAAAATTATTACTCTGCCATAGGAGGAAAAGAAAGAGACAGGCTTCACAGGGACATATCAAAAGTAGTGTCTGCACATTCGTGCGTGCCAGTGTTTGCATGCCTTGGCAGATTACAACTAGACCTATTGGCTTTGACAGTGCTTGTTGTCAAAGTGTTTCAAGTCTGTAGATTTGACAATTTCTGGTTCTGGTTTAGCATGGGGAGCGTGCATTAAGGTCAGGAATTTAAAATGAGTGAAGAATTGGTCTGACTCTTATTTGAGTGGAATAGAGATGTGTATGTTGTGTTACAGTGTGACATTCAGGGCCCAGGGAGAGGCTTTATTGTAAGTTGGTGGAGTTGTTCACCATCTGGAGGTTGGTTGACACAGGGAAGCCTTATCAAGGCAAACGCAGCTGGGATGTATGTAGTTTTGATCCTTGATAGTATTTCAATGTGTGTCAGTGTAGGAGTAACCTTGTTCCTGGTTATGGACCTGAATAACTTTAGTAATGCTGTCTAGTCTTATTCCTTAGGAGAGTATGGGAGACAAAGGGTGTATGTGGAGTGGTAGTGGGTGAGGTAGACATGTAGGGCCTGATTACGAGTATAGCGGTCCATTGGACTGCCGTATTCGCTGTGCCGGTCCGACTGCCGCATCTCAGGCGGTTCAACTGACAAATTACAATCCTGGCGGTCCGAGACCGCTGCCACTGCCAGGATCAGAGATCCCAACAGGTTGGTGGTGGTGAAAGTCGTGGTCAGCAACGTGGGTGCCGAGTTCGGCACCACCATGCTGATCATGACGTTCCTTTCTGCCAGCCTTTCCGTGGCTGGCTCCCAGCCATGAAAAATCTGGCGGAAAAACATAGTTGGGGCCACAGAAGGGCATGTCGTGGGCAGTGCAGGTGCCCCCTTGTCAGCACCATGGAATATGCACTGTCTTTTAAGGCAGACATTGCGTATTCCGAGAGTGCTGGGGTCACCGTCGACGGCATTGGCCTCAGCTCCTTGAGGGAGCCGAGACCAATGCCGCTGCACTATTTCCACTGGCCAATCTGGCGGAAACATCATAAAACGGCAGTGGTGAGGCGGCCTGCTTGACAGCAGCCTCTCCACCACTGTATTGGAGTTTGGGCGGTCTGACCACCCAACTTCTAATAAGACCTGTAGTATTCAGTAGGGAAAGCAAGCATGATATCAGAGTTAATATTCCTAGCCATAGTAGAAGCTCTTATGGTCTGCAAGGTACCAAAAATTGATGTAGGTATGAAGATTGATTAAGGGTTGGATCTTGATTTTCCAGTTGTTGTATGGGGTGATGTGTAGCTGGCATTTACAGTTATTGTAACTTGAGATAGTACATTTTTTCAAGCAAGGGATTTTTGTGTTATTTAAGAATAAAACGCATAGTATATCGGTCCAGAGGCCATGCCCTTAGAAAACAAATACCTTAGGTAAGATTTAGTGCAGCGCTATATTAGACTATGCTATTTGTCACTGATTACACTTTTCATGTTGGTCCACATGGCTTGGAAAGTCTTTTATTTTTAATAGGTTTGGATTGACTGGTGCCAAAATGATCTCTAACATGTTATTACATGCATCCAGAAGCCTGACCCAAACAAAAACTATGCACGATGTTGATCTTGAGAAGCAGATTCAAAATCGGGGGCAGCATTATTGGATAATACACAACAAGAGAGAGAATGTGGTAGCAAAATTTTACTTTGGTTATATTTATAATGTGTTCATCAGTATACTGTCACATTAAGGTCCAAAATCCCATGTTTTAGCAGAAATGCATTTAATTCAAAATCACTTTTTGCGTGCAAAAGCACTTTATGAAACAGAAAAAAGAGAAAATATATTTTATTATGCATGAATAACTATTAAAACTGGTATGTATATAATTAATTACAAGTAATACAATTACATTTTAAGATTTGTATTGCTACATAATTTTTTTAAATGTGAAAAAGTTGACAGTATTTTATAATTAAATAATAGTTTGTACTATTTTTATATTTTTACATTAAATTATATTTATTTATGTGTTTACTATTTTAAATACTCTTAGATTAACATTATTTTCTTTGTGGTTTACATTTAGGTCTCCGTCTCTATTATTTTCTATTTGAGGGTGTTGCAGTGCAAGAGGTTAACCATGTGTGGTGCTAGACGTACTCATTTTTTTACAATACTGGTAACTTACACCGGTAAAGTTATCTCCACCTCTTCCTATGGAGACGGGAAACATATAAGTCCACAATTTTGAGTAACTTTACATTTTGATTTTGTAAATAGCCAAAAGTGTAGAGTAAATTAAAAAAATAAACAATGCATTAAAAACCATTTAGTCCATAAACTACTACTAAAAGGCAAAAACAAAAGCCGACAACAATCCCAATTTAAAAAATATAGCTATTTCTCATTACCCAAATAAAATAAGTACTAACAATTAATCAACATAAATAAGATGCACAATAATAAACCTGCATAGCAGACAAAAATCAGCATTTAAAAAAACAAAACATCACAAGTATCCCCACATGCACATTCTCAAAAAACATTTAAAAATATGTTATTACATTTGTTTAGCTCAAAACCGTCCTAAGAAATCCTCTTCCACAGAGAAATACCACGAAAAAATGAAACACCCAGAAAGGAAAAAATCTGTAAGATTGCATCTAAGCACTACTATTTTCTTTAAAATTCACAAAAATCATTTACAGGGCAAAATAGTGACGGCAATGGCAGATTGATTGAAAGAAAAAAGTTCAAATATTTATTGACAAAAATAAATTACTATAAAAATTTATATTTTACAAAGATAAAGCAAATAATTGATGACCCTACAGATGGTTTCTCAAATGGGTTTTTGGAGCTGACCTCTGTTTATGGATAAAGTAATATTTACATTAAACATTACACTTTGTTTTTTACTGTGAAGTTCATTGGATCACCTGTTTTTCACTGTGAAGTTCATTGGATCCCCTCCTTTAGCCATGCCCTGTCCCCAGATCACGCCTGTTGACGAACCACTGCTCAGCACGGCCATCAGCCATTTGGGGTCTGGGTTACCCACAATACCTCGCCTGCGGCCAAGCCCAGAATTAAACTCACTGTAGGCAGGCAACTGTGTTGCCCAAGGCTTCTGCTGCGCACAACAAAGTTTCAACATGATCTCCATCAAAATTCAATGCCTATCCGACTTTTGGCAGTTACATTTTCTGGACTTTTTTGTTTGTTTTTGTTGAACATTTTATGTTTTTTAAACTAGTTTGTTCAACTTCTTACTGCAATGCACAGAAAAATGTGCAACCTTGGGTCTTCTTCCCCTCTGCTGCTTCTGGTGCTTACAGTAGAATGTATTTTCCTCTTTCTTCCAGTTGCTGCTTTTGTATTTCTACTCAAGAATATTTGTTCTGTGCATGGCTCATAGGTGTTTCATCATGTCACTCATTTCGAATGAGTACATTGTGGAATGTTGGTGCTATAGACCTGATGACATAAAGAGCATGCCACCTTTTAGATATTCAATTTCTTCTCCCCTCTGGGGTATGTTTAAAATTTAAATACTAGGAATTCTTCTCCAGAAAGATTACCACCTTTTTTTTTAGTTTTGGTGTTTCCAGTTTTGCAGATCTTCAGGAGCCTTCTCCATAGAATCATTGTTATGATGCCATGTATTATTTCCTGTTTTGCATCTCTGGAAATATCAAGGAAGTAGGATTTCCGTTCCTGAATACCATAAAGCCAAATATGAGTGCAGCAAACTTATTTTAAAAGTTGCTTTTGGTAAGAAAACTAATTGTTTTTCTTTGTTCGAGGGTACAGATGTCTTAAGTGCAACTTAAAACTCACACCTGTATTAGTACATCTCAAAAAGTCAATGTTCCAACCGTTTTTGGAGTAGTAGTACCAGGAATCAGAGTCCAGTACCAGGGCATACTGTATCCAAGCTTGCCTGTGTATGAGAACTATGGTGAAAGTGCAGATCCTTATGGACCATTAAAGAGGTTTCATTGGTTCCGGTGAACGTATATTATTCCATTTGATTAGTTTTTGTCTCTTTTACACATTTCATTACACCCTTTGCAATAGGTGAGCTCTGCAGCAAAGGGGGATGACTAGTTTTTGATGCACTTCACTTTTTTAGGGAACCAAAACCTTTTGTTTTTTTGCAGTGATGTCTAGATAGTAAGAAAAGGAGAGTGGAAATTCAGAAGAAAATGCTAAAGACACAAATTAACTGGATTATGTCCACTCCAAGGATTCAAGTTAGCCACCGGAATCCATTTTTTAGAAATTCTTTACTATTCAACCTTGTGAAAACAAATTGTCCTCAAATTCATGCTGTGCACTTTGTGTGACAAGATACTGTGCAATGTAGTGCAGCTTTTGGACAGCTCTGATGCACAAGCATCCTAATTCTTTGCATGAATACCAGTTGAATGCCATGAAAAAGAAGAGGGACACAGAAGAGGTAACTCATTCTGCTTCGCTTTTTGGGAGAAGTTACTCAAAGATATCCTGCAGTAAGAACATGATGAGATTCATCTGTGATACATAACTGTTGGCTTGCATTGTTTGGTGTGCAGCAAGTTATTACCTTATCAACTGCAATGTGTTCCTTATCAAGAGCAAAAATCAATTGCTTCTGCACCAGAAAATGTGCAAAATAATGTTTTCCACTTCTTATTTATTCTGTTCTAGTCAGAAATGAGTGAAAGAGATTGCACAAAGTAGTTTAGCCCCTGGACCTGGCCTGCCATAGGCAGATAACCCCACTGCTCATGACCTTTGGTCAAGCCGTGCACCCAAGAAACCGCAGGCAGCCAACCCCTTCTGTGCATGACCTTCATTCTGTACAAAGTGTGGATTGCCACAGGGCCTTGAGCACAGAGTGAGTTGGACACAGTGTCTACAGTCAACCCACCAACCCACGGTGGGCCAACGGCCTTTGTCTGTTCACAGTGAGAGTTGCCTGTAGGGCCTGGCCTCCTGCTAGCCACTGTGTCCAACCCACCATGGATAAATAACCCCCACTTATGCATAGCCTTCCAATGTGCATCAGAGAGGTTACCCACAAGGCTTCGCTCCGGCCAGCCACTACAGCCAGACTGCCACAAGTGACCATTCCACCCATTCACATGTGACTGTCCGCAGGTGGAATTGGCCCAAGGGCCTACCCTCCAGCCAGGTCCTGTGATCAACCTGCAATAAGTGACCAACTCCTACTGCTCACAGTCTTCGGCTTGACAGGGTACATAAGGCATGAATCACACAATATGGCTTTTAGCCTGGATTTTTTTATATAACATTTTGGATTTCTCTTACCTTACTTTGGGGTTCAGAGTATATCCATCCTGCCCAATATATGGCTTTTCCTATTTTTTTCTGTAGTATGAGGGGGATTTTGCAACACATCTTGAAAAAACCTTCACAGGAGAAACCATCAGATTGCTTGGATTGCAGTATTGAGTCTGGAACAAGAGATATATTTAGATATAGAGACGTATAAATCAATAGATATTTGTAAACCAATCTTTTTGTTTTATTACTTCTTAAACATAATTACTGACCCAAATATTTTTATTTTTAATATACTTTAAAATATTAATTACATAGTATTGACAAATGATGATAAATAAACCAATATCAAAATAAGGAACTCAATATTTGTTACAAACATGTTACACTATCCTATTTAAATACTGAATGGATTCATAAATACATAACAATAAATTGTAATTGTAATAATGAAAAAATAATTAATAAACCTGCAATTAACAATATTGTTGGAATAAATCTCCCTCATTAAAAGATTAACATCTTAAGCAATCAACAACCACAAAATGTATTTTAAATAAATTGCAGTCTAAATTTACAAACTGCAGTATTTTCCCAAAATTGTATTCAATACGGATACATATTGTGGCTTATTTACAAAATGTAAACTCACACAGGAGTACATGTCCACATGTAAGCTTTTCTCTTACAACTTTGAGTAACCTTACTGCCTTCAGCTAGTCACTATTTACATATTCTACATATGTAAATATTTACATATTTTATTAACCATTTTTTATGACAATAGAGTGTAACATTACTTTTTATTAAAATATAATTACATTAAATGTAATTAATTCTATACATTACTGTTAATTATTAATTCATATTATATATTCTTTTAGATGTGATTTTTGTCAGTAAATCTATAACAATTTAATTTTATATATTTAAATTAAAAACATATTGCATTCAAGTTTAATTTAATAGTGTTGTCGATTTTATTTATTTTTTGTTCTATGTCAAAATAAATGAAAAACATGATTTACATTAATATTTAACATACAAATATTGTTCTTATCTTTTAAGTTAATAAACTTCTTTAATTTTCCCTATACTTTGCCATAGGGGGACATTCTATATGTGTTATTTTTAGATAACATTTTTTAACATTACATTAAAATTACTTTTATTTTTAACTAGTTTAAATAATGTAGTTTATTTTTATGCTTTTTATTCTGTGGGTTTTGGCAGAGTGTTTCAGTGCCTATGAGTGGCTGCATGTGGTGCTGGACTTTTTCAAGTTCCGAGGTGGAGTACATTTACAACTGTTTTGTATCCTTTTTAGCTGTAGTAGATTTACAAGTATGGTTTCTGAATAGCAAGGGGCTTACTATTTTGTCCATATGTATCTGTCCATCCAAAAGACCCACCTTCACCCTACCTCTCCTTGCTCCTTCCTAAGCAAAACCTATTTTGTAGCACAAATTCTCAATTTTTCAACCACTCCCCTGGTTCACTCCACATTTAAGACGAAGAGCCTTATTTAGATTTTTGGCTGACGAGTTACTCTGTCACAATGGTGGAAGATATCCCATCTGCCAAAATATAAATCCCATAGGATATAATAGGATTTATATTTCAGCGGCCAGGATAACCGTCACTGTTGTGACAGATTTACCCATCCTCCAAACTCTAAATTAGGCCCTTAGTGCCAGATTATGAGTTGCATGTACTATTCCAAATCATGCATAAACTGCTGTTTACGTATGAGTCGGAATTACGAGTTTGAAGGTATTTAATGCATCCTCTAATTATCGGATGCATTAAATAACTCAACATTTATTAACTTTTGGCAGGTCAAACTGGCCAAAATATAACAGGAGAAAACATATGGTATTTTGGTGTGTTAAATGCCAAAATCTGCATGTTATTCATCTTGAATTTATAACAAGAGTTATTTATCGCACCTGCTATATAATGTACTGAGTGGTATAGTTATTAATCAGGAGCGATAAATAACACCATAACTCAGAATAAGGCCTAAGTAGTAAGCTTACATGTGTGTGGATCTCCCATAAAAAGATAGGAGAGGTGGTGGTGGAGGTTTACAGCCTTAGGTTATTGAATAGCATTTTACAGTACTTTTCTGACCCTCCAGTATTTGAAAAAAAATCACACATCTGCAGTTTTGTAAAGGCTGCACTTTTTACAAATTTGCCCACAAACTCCTGTGGCAGTAGTTAGTAACATGGAGTCTATGCTCCAGCATCGCTTCGAGAAGCGCCACTGGAAACACAGTTTAAAACACTTCTCTGTCTAAGAACATATGGAGGTGGTAGTGCAAGTGACCCAACCAAATCTGCCCACGAATAGATCCTTGTCCATCCCATCCCCAGGCCCTTGTGCGCAGCATCCTAGTGGCTCTTGTGCAACCACCACTGCCCCACGGCCTCTGGTCTCAACGCTCGCAGCGCTCTTCAGCCCTGCACAGTAGTAGTCGTCAGCACCCACAGCGCTCTTCAGGACCCACGGCACTCTTCAGCAACACTCACAGCAGTCTTCCTGAGATTGGACCTTCTGGCAACACGGCACACCTCCACAGACCGCTTCACTGCCTCCAGGTAGGAAGTGGGCCATCTAGGCCTCGGGCCCACCTTCCCAGCCCTACCACTGCCACCAGTAAACATGAGAAAGAGGCGGGCTGCACCGGGTGAGGTTGTAATGGCCGAGAGATTGCATTGTGGAGGGGGCAGTGAGGAAGAAAGCGCCGCATGGCCTCTGAAGCATTCACTGCTGCTGCTTGTCCTGCACATTTTTTATATTGGTTGCAGCTTCTGAATGTGCTGCACATTTTCTGTCTGAAGGCCCTTTCGTGGAAAGATGTGCAACACGTGCTGCACATGTTCAAGGCTGGGAGCATCACAGTGTTGTTGCAGGCACTGGACCTAAATCACACCCACCTCTGAGCCCAGGGATGGCTCAAGAAAGCAGAGTCCAGCACTTTTTTTTCTTTTTCCTCTTTCTGTAGACACTTGAGATGCTAGTCCTCTCGTTGTCCTGGTGAATAACGGCTTCATTAGAATAGTTGTTTTCCAAAGAGTGTTAATGGAATAAGTCTATGGCTGTGTTAGCATGCAAGAAAAAAAGATGTTCATTTTATTTTGCATTTCACAAGTTTGCCTCAACTTTATAAATGTTTTTGTAGCTGACAGCATGTCGCAGTGGATTGAATTAAAGTGTTATACGTATGGGTACACTTGTCAGCTATGTTTTAAAAATGTACAGTCATGTAGTCCATTTTAAAAACTACTTGTTCACACATTATAAAACAAAAATAAACACATATTCTGGAAGGATTCTCTCTTTCTTTCCATCATGCATTAAATCAAGCATTGGCGATGCAAATTCCTTTGCCTTTTGTGCAATGCAAGTTCTAAATTGAGCTTTATAAAACAAATTGACAGCAGTGTGAGCTCCCTTAACATAAAGTGAATGACAGGTGACACCAAAGGGATTATCGCACGATTCTGTAATAGGACCAGTGGCGTAGCGTAGGGGGTGCAGGGGGGGGGCGGTCGCACCGGGCGCAACATCTGGGGGGGGGGGGGCGCGCTCGCACTCGCGAGTGCTAAAATCCACGGGTTAGGGGGCGCAAATTACTTGCCTTCCCCGGGTGCTGACAACCCACGCTACGCTACTGAACAGGACAGATATGATGTAGGTAACACACGCAAGAGGGAGTGAGGGGAGTTAAAGTTCTTTTGCAAACTGACATAAATAAACAAATCTCAAAAGGCCACGCTTTTTACAAAACTGCCCGCGAAATCTGGAGAACAAGGTCATATTGTGGCCAGTAATGGAAAGTGATTTCACATTTTTAGTAATACCCAAGCACCACCATATTTATTATGCACGGGGGGCATTATTTTATGCAGAATAGCAAAATAAATCACCACAAAAATGCAGAAGAATTTTCAAATTCATGCTGCAAAATGTTCATATTTGTGCCGCAAAATTTGCAAATCCATATCGTGGGGGGTCTGACTTTAGTAGTACTATATTACTACTGCTAAAGTGCTACAAAATGCATTTTGTGATTATGCCCTATATTTCTAATATTAATACTATTAACAAAAATATTATTCACAACTTAAAAATATATATATATACGTGTCTGTCTCTCTGTATTTTGTTACTCAGGATAGATATTTTGTTCACAATATTTTAGTTAATTGAAGTCAATATTTTGGTACCACAATACGTTGCCTTATTATTAACTGCATTAATGTTTTAAAATCTGTAAACACAGGGGCCATGAAAAACGTGATGCATTTGTTATAATGTCTTCATGCAAAAACCTTGGGTCACAGTTGACAAAAAGAAATTGTCAAACTTCACAAAAAGAGGTTATCAAGACCTTTGTAAAAATGTTCATGTGAAAAAGAATAATGCAAAGTCCGAATTAGTTCAAGCATCCTAACCACCAACTTTGAGCGGCTTAAAGTAAGGCAAGGTTTGTAAAGCCACATAAGTCAGACACCTGCAAAGAGGCGTGGAATTACAGTAATTAGGCCACCTAATGGGTCTACACATCTTAGTCCATTGAGGTCTACTCATTCAAATTTTACTGTTGAAGAAACATCTGTAGAAACTTAGGAAATTGAAATAAATATTAGCACCATAGACACCAAAAAAACAGTCATATTCGGGTGGGCACAGGGAGGAGCTGTGCATGCACACATTGGATCTAGAATCATATGGCCTGGCTCCCAGCTTGTGCAGACTCTATAGCTCAATGTGGCACTTGGACACCAGAACCTTGGGCATGAAGTAGCCAGTGTATCACTGAGTCCATGAGGGCACCAAAGTTAAAGTTATAGAGTAGGGCAACTGTCATTCTGCTGCACTAGAGGTCACCTCACAGGCCATGTGACCTACCTTTTGGTCTCTGGTTTACCTCAAATACCAGTGGGACATGATGTGCCAACTAGGTCCCTGTCTCTTTTCACCTGACACTCTCAGTCTCCTCCTACCAGAAGGCCTGATCTTGAGTGACATCCGTATAAATCCATTGCCTAAAACTCTTTACTAATCCAATTCATCTAGAATACTAATCTTGGATGGACCTCAGGATAACCCACATAGGTGATGAGAGCCACTGCATGACAGGGGCTACACCTTTGTCACTAAGGGCTGACCCTGGTGGGTATCAAACAAAATCAGTAACTTTTGGCTCTGCCTCGTTCACTTTCAAGTTGTACTGAATCTGTCAAGTACATATCTTTGTGACTGGTTAACCAATGTATGTCCTTGGATAGCTCCTACCTCACTCCATGATGAAACCACAGAGTATAACTCAGAAGTCTGGCCTCAAGCCCATGTTCTACAGTGCTCCAGTGGGGCAACACAGGCCCCTGCAGCGTCTATGGCCCGAGACATTTTCAGGCAAGGGCAAAGTGGGCATTTGCCCAGGACCCCAACTTCTAAGGGGCCCCCTGTGAAAGTGTAGATATATTTGACTTCTGTGTGTCCTATTTCTCCATCTAAACCTCATTCCCTTTGTGTCTACTGCTAGCTCTGGGTCAGTTTTTCTACTCTGTGTCATTTAAGAATTTTTGGGGTCCTGAGCAAGACAAAGTTCTACTGTTTTTGTATGACCTTGTTAAAGTTTAACATACTTAAGTAATGTTTGGTGCAATGCTGGCTTAAATGAGCAGGAAATGGGTAATATAATTTAACTTTGTTCTGTACAGGGCCCCCCAAATATATCTTGCCTCCGGCCCCCAAATCATTAAAACAACACTGCCTGCAGCACTGACAGTGCTTAATTTGAACAGATGGTTGCCAGTGAGGGCCCCTGACGCTCCTTTTGAGGACTGGCAGGGGTGGCTCTTTTACAATGGCGAAGGAGCGCTGCCCCCCCCAGCTAAGAGTCAGTAGCTGAAAAATAAAACAATGTTTTGTGATTGTTTTATTTTTCAGCTGCTGACTCAGCCATCAGGTGCAGGGAGGGGCAGGGCTGGTCCATGGGAGGGGGGGAGTGGAGTCAGTGCACTAAGTGAGCATGTCATTTTGGCCAGCCTTCTCAGGACAGCCAAACTGAGATGTGTAATTAAGTTTCTCCAACCCTGCTGTGTTGCACAGCCCGGCTAGAGAAACTGCACAGACTCCCACACAGTGTCTGAGCGGCAGAACAAGCCGCTCAGATGAACCTTGGCGCTGCTCTCATGCTAGGTATAGCACAAGAGCAGCACCAGGATTGTGTGGGGGAGCCTGTTCTGGTTTTCTGAGGTTCTGCTTGGCCACCAACACCATTAGAAGAGGAGTGAGGCGGCCGGGGTGGAAGGAAAAGGTACGTTTAATTTTGTTAATTATTTTTATTTATTCCCCCGCCCTCCGCCCCTTCCCTTGAGATTTGCGACTGGCACTTATTTTTCCACATCAGATATTTATGGAGCACAAGAAAGGGAAAAACATAGATCGGAAAGACAAAGTAACAAAAATATGGCAAATACGTTACAAAGTGAGAAACCAAGAACCTGCAAGAGTGAATTAAAGCGACAAAAGGTGGATTGAATATTGCCATCCTTGCTATTTGGTGCCGACGTTTAATCAGACCGTCTGTGGGCTTCTGAACAGATCTTCGGGCGCCGACCCTCGTTCTTTGACAAATCAAGCACTGGACTCAGGGACCCCTTTCAGGCTAAGATCTTTGAATGTTTATGAAGTACAGGACTATCAGGGGCCCCTCACCATATTTTGCAGAGTGAACCACCTCATTTTTTATCACCCCACTGCAAGTTCCCAGGTGGGCCTTTCACACCACTACCACTCCAAGTGTACACTGTGGGTTTCTCCTCTGTTGCTCCCAGCTGAGTGCTATGGAAGACATAGGGCAGTGCAGGGTACCTGAGAGCAAGTCAGGTGTTAGCTGCTGATGCCCCTGATTGTTTTACACACTTCAGATGCGCAAGCATCACCCCCTGCATTGCCTAGGTGCTGTCTGTAATTAGGATAGTTAATTAGATAAAAAATAAATCAAAAATTTGTCCTGAAACATTAAACACTTTGACAGAAGCACCACAAGACACTGTTTTAGTGCTTCCTTCCAATGGCATTTCAAGTCTCCAAAATTATTTCCTAGCTTGCACGAAGGATCCCATCCATGAAGTGTTTCCTCGTTTTAGGCAGTGGGAGCTGGTGCTCTAGGTTAAGGTGCTGACACGAGCCATAAGCATGTTTCTACAAAAAAGCAGAAAAGAAAATTAGCTACGTGACAGCAGTAATTGCTTTGGAACACGATTAATTAAACATTGAGCGCTAATCCCGCGGATTTGTCATTGAAAAGGCAGACAAAATTCCAATGAATTAGGTCTTTTTTGAATGCTAATGTAATTCCATTTGACAAGTGGAAATCCAAAAATATGAGTTTTGAAATGGAGCTGGGAGAACAGCTGCATCTAGCTGGCAAGAGACATACATGTTGCTGTTCTTGGATGAATGTAGTTCAGCTCACTCATAAAGAAAAGAAAATAATTTTTGACTAATATGTTTCTTAATAATAGCTTTTTTTAAATTCAGGTTTCTTCCTTAGAACTGAAATGACGAGGAGGAGACTTCACAGCGCTTTGGCAAGGCAGACTGATGACAAACGTGGGTATTGGTAATCACTAGGCTTTGTTCGACAAAAAAGTTGTACAGCTTGCTGAACGTGATCTTATTTTTGGTTCATTTAATGCTTTCGGGTAATGGATGCCATGATCTGGCATCTTGCACCAAAAGAGAAGGTGCTACTTCCAGAGAAGACTCATAATTTAGCAGCTTGAGGAGGCAAAGTTGGCACTTATAGCATTCATTCACGATGGCACAGATTTTGATATACTTTAAGGTTTTGCAGCGACCAAACATTTGAGGGAAGCACCACCCCAGTAGCCTCAGCCAAGGCTGCGGTGATGACCATATTTGAATGAGGTTGTTCACATGATGCCATCCCTTTTCTTTTTCTGCCCCAACAAGCCCTGTGAAGGTGTGAATAAGTGCACTGGCAGGTCACCATCTTGAAATGAGTTACAATCCCATTTTGAGATGGAGTCCTGCCAATAGAAAAAAATAAAAATGAAGTGGAAGAATATCAGGGGATGGGCGAAAGCAGCCAGGGGTGGCAGAGCAACAGAGGAGCTGGGAAAAAACAACACAGGGGAGAGCCAACAAAGTGAAGTGGTGGGCAGCACGTAGAGAGAAGGAGAACAGGAAAACATATGCACTCCCACAGAGTGCTTTAAGAAAAAGAAAAGAGAAGTTCCCAGAATCCAAAGCAATGTCAGCCTGCTGTGGAAGTATACTAGTCAACTTATGTTGGAAATGGCTCTCTCTACAGGGTCACCCCCAAATCTTTTGCCTTTTACCCTTTATTTATTTTGCTGAATTTGTTTGTGTTGGCCATAGGACTTTACCATTGCTAACTAGTCCTAACATGCTTGTACTCACTCCCTAAAACATGTCTTGATTGGCATGTGCCCAAATGGCATATTTAATTTATCTGTTAGTCCCTTACAGAGTAGTGTAACATATAGCTGGGGTCTGTAATTTAAATGCTACCAGTAGACATGCAGCACTATTGTGTCACTCACTCAAGTAGCACTTCAAAACTTGTTCCAGGCCTGTCATTGCAGCCTGAATGCAGTGTCTCGTGCCCATGTCAACTGGGCATTTAAAACCCCTTGCCAAGTCTTAAACTCACATATAGGTCACCCGTAAGGTATGCCCTAGATAGCCCATAGACCAGGGTGCTGTGTAATTAAAATATAGGACATGTGTTTTTAAGTTTTACATGTCCTGGTCGGGAAAAACTCACAAATTTGTTTTTCACTACTGTGAGGCACACCCCTCCCATAAGATAACAGTGACGATTTCTTATTACATTTAATAGGCTGCCATTCCTAAATCAGAGGAGGTAGATATGTCATGTTTGGTACCTAAGGAATTGTAACGATAAACCCTAGTAAAGTCAGGTTTTTCATTAAAAATTGTTATATGGCACTTTTAGGAAGTCAGCATTTTCCTGTCCTCATCCCTTCATGAGCGAACCTGTCTTGTGTCACATGACCGGGTGTAGCTGACAGGTATACTTCATGAATTCCTCCCAGACAGTCACACAATAGTGGGATTCGGTGTGCCTCAATCATGCCATTATCTGGCAAGATTAGGGGGTGGAGCTAAGCACAGCCCCAATTGCACCTGATTATGCTCTGTCCCTTCTCCTCACAATTGGCCTAACAACCCTGTATTGTCAGTGCAGAAAGCTTGGAACCAGGGCACGGGATGTAGGAAACTCCCAGAACTTCAAAGAACCTTTTCAGAAACGCCTCCCACTTTCTAAGAAAACAGTATATAAAAATAAGGCTCTCAGATCCACTTCTACGTTCACTATTGGACCTGCAGAAGGGCTCTCAGAGGACTGCCTGCTGTGCACTCTGCCAGACTGCTTCTGTAGCTGGACAGACTGTCCTGCTGCCTGGTGCCTGCCTTGAACTCTCAGAGGCTAGCCCTGATGTTGAGAGCTGCATCTACACCTGTACCCAGGACTTCCAAAAGTGACTTCAGGGTTAGTTTGCTGGCCTTCTGTTTAGAGTCACATGGGCATAACACACTCCCACCATCTTGAACCTCCATCTGAACTCAGCCTGAGTGGTTTTGAACTCCCAAGAGGTCTCCATCCACTCCTGGACCACTGGTTGTGGGACTAAAGGTGCCCAGATGATCATTATGCAAAACTGAGGACTTAGAGAAAAGTTGGTTAAAAAGTGCTTTGAGAACCAGGAGGAGACCAACCTTCTAGCCTATCTGCCCGAGGTGCATCCCCAGTCAGATTGACTCTGCAGCTTCTACCGCTACATTCTTCACCTCAGCAGCAAATTCATACCAGTGGTCCCTTGCCAAAGAGGTATCCAATGTTGTGGAAATGTCTTCAGCTATGCTCTTCTACTTTGTCCCGCTGGAGATTTTTTACGTCCATTTCGGCTAAAGCTGTCTGTAGCTGAGACCTAGCAATAATACTTGTTGGAGACTGGCCCTCTATGTGGTGTGAAAACCAGGCACATTGGTTTACAGAGGTAGAAACTAGACCACCTAAAGCTCTAACATTTACAGTAGCTTGGTCGAGCAGTTAGGCTAATCTTGGAGAAGTGCAAAGCAATTGTTGTACTCACAGTATCAATAAAGCAAGACACACTCTCAAAAGAATAACTCAAGACCAATTTACAAAAAATGCTTTACATTTTTATAAAATGTTTAAGACCAAGATCATCAAAATTGGATAAGTACTTTTTAAGTATGAATTTTTGAAGGTTAGAAAATGTCTCAGTTCAATGCTTAGTTACGCACCATAGGAATCAATGGAAAGAAACTTAAAAAATGTATTTAAAATCAAACAATGTATTTACCAATGTCTCTTTTTTCAGGTGGGTCGAGGTCATCGGTGGGCCCTATGGACCAGCTGGAGCTGGTGCAAGGCCGCTGCGTGGGACCACTTGGAAAAACATTGCACAAGTGGACTTTAAGGTGAGTCCACTGGGTCCCCTTGGAGTGTCGAAGTTGCAAGGTGTGGGGATCCTTAGAACACAGCTGGATATTTGTGCAGGGCACAGGGTGGCCGGGTGCAGAGCGAATTGGTGAGCCAGTAGCTGTGCGCAAAGGTGCCCTTGGAAGCAGTAGGTAGGTCGCTTTGAGGGTCGCTTGCAGGACAGGAGGGGCACTCTGGTGGGAGGTCCTGGTGTTTTCTGAAGTCCTTCAACTGGGGCTATTGCACAGTTCAGCCACTGGAGGTTGCAGTGCCTCCAAATGTGGCACACTGGTAGGTTTTGTCCTTGCTGGCCGTCGGGTGAAATTTTGCCCAGCTGTGGTGTCTGGTGCCTTGGTCAGCAGCCGGTCAGTGAACTGGACTTCACTGGTCTTTTGGTTTTTGTTGCAGGAGAGTGATACCGTCACTCTGGAGGGACACCTTAGGCAATTTTTAGAAGAGTGGCGGTCCTCTGGGGGTTTTATAGAGTCCGTCCAATGTCCGAGCAACCCCTTAGCTGCGATTGTCGAGTCCTAAGTGCAGCAGGCAGAGTTTGGCACCTTCTTCTTGGTGTAGCTCTACTTCAGTTCTCGAACCTTGGGCCTTCTTTGTTGCTGGTCTTCTTTTGTCCTTAGAATCTGAATCTCTGGTCTAGGTGTGCCCACTAAATATTTTGTTTAGTGGGAGTTTAGGAGTGACCAGTAGGTCATCTACCTTAGGGTGGCTACACCCACTAAGTGACCACTTTCTGTGGGCCGAGGTCACTTCCCTACACCTGACTGTGCCATGTTGAGTTTGCATTTTAGGATTGCACCAGGACACTCAGCCTGCAATGGCAGTGCTAGGAGCATCTGGATGCATGGCCCTAGAGGGTGGCACAATCTGTGCTGCTGCCCCTAGGAGTAGAATGGGATTGAACCAATGTTTATTGATTGAGGATGCACCACATGATGGGACAGAAAGCAAATGAATACTTGTGTTGCTGCAAATTGTGAAAACGTGTTTAAGCTTGTGCTAAACATGGGATACCCTTTTCCAGTTAGGTAATACAGCCAAATAATTAAAACTTGAGATGGAGGAAAACTCCATCACTTGTCAGTAAGAATATCCTCCCAGTCCCAGAGCAGGTTGAATTCTCCCACTGCTTGCCAATTTCATTTAAATGTAAGTGCCCAATTTACCATATATGTCACTGTATCTGACGTTAAAACAATGAAAGGCATACCTAGCTATACCGATTCAAATGCAGCAATTTTTCAATTTGATGTTTGTATTGCATTTAATTGTGTCATTTGTATCATGCCTTATACGCCTGAAGATAAACAAAGCATATCAGGGTGCTTGAGTAATAGGCTACTCCATTTGTTTGCATGGTTGGTACCATGTGTGTTTAGAGAGAGGCCTATCCGAGAAGAGGTCAGGTATTGTGTGGACCCATACATATTGCATCACTTTTTTTGCTGTGCCTAAGTACTGAGCTAAGCAGAGAGATTTAAACACAGTAGATTCACATTCTGAGGATCTCTAGAAGGTAAGAATCTGCATCTAGTCCATCCCAGTAGTTTTAAAAGATCTGGTAGAGGAATTCACCCTTTGTTCGAAATGTGATTTAAGCATAAAAACATATCTGCAATGAACTACGGGAATACTACTTTTTATGCGAGATCCAGTCTCTACAGGGGCTAGGTTATGCCAAGAGACCCTATCTATTTTTTTTTATTGATGAGACTGTATGGGATATTTTGAAAATAAATGTGTTGTTGTTTAATTGATTTACTAATGTTTTTAGTTTCTGGGCTGGAATGTGCCCAATATATCAGAGCTGTCTAGCAACAATTTCCAATAAATCATCTATGCACAAAATTTACAATGCTGGGTCACAGTAAATTGGATACCATCATACAATGACTGTCTCCCAAGATAGCAAAGAAATTGCATACATCTGCAGATCAGTTATTAAACGATTACATGCAACAATTGCCCACATGACAAGTCAGCTGTTTGGCCACAAATTGGTCTAGCTTTGCTCTGGGGTGTTGTGCAACTTGAACAGATGCATCCTGTTGTGTTTTTATCTAAAAAATGTGAATATTATGTTCAGATAATGAGCTACAAGAAAGGATGCACTTTAGAAAAGGAGAGTTTATCCCTTGATGCTTAGAATAAATCACCATCTGCTCTGGTCACATAAACCACCAGTTCCTTAAATGTATCCAAAGCTTTATCTGCTTGACCACTTCTTTGGAGGGATTTTTCATGGAATACATCTTTTTAATGCAAGGCAATGTTTTGCATTTCTACTGTACACCAGAATGTCATGCCGTGTGGTTACATTATCACCTGGGTGACTGTCCTATACTGCCTATGAAAGAATACCATAAACATTTATAACTCTTAGGTATCTCTCAAATTAATAAATTGTAGGACCAAATCACATAAAGGTGTGAATGCTGTAGCTTAAACTGACGTGCTTCAAGTGCATGCTTTATGTCACATTTTGCTGTTAAAGATATAGAGGGCTAGATTTACTTACATTTCACCCAGCAGAGCAAGGGAACGCGATGCACTGCATTGCATGAAAGGGAGACAGCACAAATGTGCCACATTTAAAAACATATGTGGCATGCCTGTTCTCTATCTGTACTGGCATACTGTCTGCTCCCTTGCGCCACAGCGGGCACACCTGCACCATGATACAGAGACGTCTGGATTATGTGGAAATTTGTTTCTGTGCAGAAAAGGACACTTTGCTGCACAAAGGGAATACTTAGAGGCATATTACTCTTCCTATTAGTGCTGAAAAAAGAAAGAGGAAGAAACGTAAAGAAATAAAAATACTTATCATACACCTCACTGGGGAAAGTATAGCATTTTGACGCATTGCCAGGTTTGCTACCTTTAGTAAATTTGGGAATGCACCAAAATCCATGGGTGGGTACATGGGACTACCCAGGCTCCAACCATGGAATGCCTTCCTAACTCAGGTGGCAGAGCTTTGTGCTGCCTTGCTTTACTTTGTATTTATTAAAAGGGACTTTGCATGGCTTGATTTAGATCTTGGCGGGGCTCCCACCGTCCCTCTGCGGCGGAGTATACAAGTTGTCCCCCAATTAGAAGGAAGTCTAACCACTGCATTTAAATGTGTGGGGGCTGAATCTCTGTCCGCGCCAAAAGAGTGTTTTCTGTCCCATAAGCGACTCATCGTTGCTGATGCAGCAAACTCCTATGCTGGCTAACATTACCCCATCGCCGTCAGAGTCGGGGATTGCGCCCAGCATATTTAGATTTCACAGTTGTGCTAGCATTGTTCTATTGGAGGATTGCTAACTTTGGAATTCTATTGCAGGACGCATTCAACATTGTAGTATACCTATGGCTATTGCATGGATCATGCCGCACACACCTGATGTCTTTTGTCTAATTGATTAAACCTGCATGCCACACTATGACACACCATTTCAGACCATGATCCTTTGCCCTTCCACTTCCACTGCAGAATACCATTGGATGGACAAATTGCCATACAGAAGTCTGTTTTTTGCTCCCTCTGTTTAATGTTCATTGCTTAACTTGTGGATCCTCTGTTTTATTTAATGTTATTTACTCATAATGGCAAGAAAGAGAAATCCCCATTTAACAGAGGGAGAACTGTCAGTCATGGTGGGTGAAATCATTAGAGTTGAGGCACAATTGTTTGGAGCACAAGTACAAAATGCAACTATTGCACACAAAAGGCAAATG
The DNA here is from genome assembly GCF_031143425.1 of Pleurodeles waltl. Taxonomy (NCBI): domain Eukaryota; kingdom Metazoa; phylum Chordata; class Amphibia; order Caudata; family Salamandridae; genus Pleurodeles; species Pleurodeles waltl. Next base: position 71,702,779 of record NC_090450.1, on the reverse strand, counting down.
TGGACCAGAATAGTTGACAGAGTGAATGATGTAGCAAACAACCTATGCACACAGGAGGAAATTAGGAAGAGGTGGAATGACCTGCTAGGGAGAGTGCATTACCTGGGCTCCAAGTGTCACCTGAAGGCCCAGAGGACTGGTTGTTGTTCTCCTAACCCCCCTTACAACAATATCATTGGGAGGAGAAGGTCCCGCAGATTCTAGGTCCTGAAGTCTTCACAGGAATCCTAGTGGAGTGGAGACCGGTATGTTATACTTTTGAATGTCCCACTAAACACAACTGTAGTTCTTTCAGCTGTTGATAATATGTTTTCCACTTTTTTTCTAATATATAATTCAAAATGGAATTTATTAATTTGCCTTTCTTTGCAAAGTTGTAGCATTATTGTTGTTCCTCTCGTTTAACTAATACGTAAAATGTTATTGTCAATATATTAATTTTTTTCTTCATGTTTCACATTTCTATCTTGTTTGTTTCTCTGTATGAATGTATGAATGTATTCTGATAATGAGGACAGTCTGGTCCATCTGTTTTGCCTGGGCACCTCCCACCCCAGCTGTTACATCACAGGCATTGGATACCTCAACTTCCTGTGTCCAGTGGACCAGCACACTAATCTTATGCCCCCTGCCCCCAGTTCTGGCTGCTATTCAGCCAACACCATCGCCACCACCTCCAGTTCGGCCAGGGCTCAGTGAGATGGGTCACGCTGGGTCAAGGGCGCAGGGTAGTGGGGGTAGGGTCCGTGGGAGGGAATCTATGGTCCAGCATTGTGAGGCCACTGGCTTCACTGTCACCAATACCACCATTGACCAAGACTTGGGAGCTATAAATCCTAAGTCCTGATGGGCCAGGTTCTCACTGAGCTCCGGGCGATGAAGCAGATGGAGAGGAAGCACAATTATGAGATATAAAACCTGAAATCTAATTTGGCCTACCTGACTGGGGTGCTGCAGAATTGTTATAACCATATGTGAAGAGCATTTCCAGTACCATCTTCCCCTGTCTGTGGCCCTTCAACATCTGGCCAAAATACATATGCCTCAGCCACATACTATGGAGGCCCTGACACAATAGGAACTATTTGTGGACAAATTTGCCTTTTTTGATGCCAGTTGTATTTTGTACATTGGACTTCTAACAATGTTGGCTCTACTAAAAATATTTCATCCACCATTATTGATGTTATGATTTCTTTGTTTTCTTTGTTTTTTTTTCTTTGTTATTACATATTGTTTATTTTACTTTTTTTTTTAAATCACACATCCAGAGACTGGTGTTGTATTACTTGATTTAATTTGTTCCATTTGCATGTCTCAGCATACATTTTGAAACAGTGTCATCAAAAATATTGCTAATGCATCGTGAACTAACATGTAGATAATGCTTTACTCCTTAATGATAAATCACAAAGACAAAAATAACACATCAAAATGTATTGTTTAATTAAAATGTAATGATTTTTTCCAAATCATTCAAATACATTAGTATCCATGCATCACCACAAAACTCCAGGCTATATTTACGTGTACATTTTCATACCTTGACACCATGGAAGAACAGCATATGACCTAAACATTCATATGAAAATGCCAATTCCAATATTGTGTCAAGTCATCAGATGAAGGCAGATCTTCTGCCTCACAATAGGAATCCCACATCAATAACACCAATAGTTACAATAATGGCAGTACTCCATTTGGTGCCAACAGGATCATTTCCATACACTGTTGCACTATCTGGTGGGATGTCACAACCAACTTTAATTGGGGTGCTACAAGAAGTACTTTCTTCAATGATGAGACTCATCAACAGCTTCATACAGTTTCCTAAAAATAGAAAATATAGCCAATGTGAAGGGAAAATAAATGTGTTGGCTCATCTAAGACTTGTGGTCAGACCTATTTACGCAGCATATTTTGCCTGGGTGACACTAGTATACAGAAAATAAGTCTACTGCAATCATCAAAACTTAAATTGAGTCAGAGTGCAAATAGTCTTCATATAGATACGTGTGTCTCTTTCCCAGGATCAAACCATGTTCCCTTAATACTCCTTAACAGCAGCTTCCAGCTGCAGATGTCCCAACTTTGAAATGTCCAACCTTTTAGGTTGCGTCATTTGTTTCCTCAAAAACATTTGATGTACAATCCAGACTTCTAAAATAATTCTCATGCTCATTTAGTAATAGGACCAACACCAAGACCATGTGGGTAACTATTTGGGCCGACATCAGAAGATACCTAAACTCCAGAACAGCAACAAGCCCTCAATGAGGATTCTACTCCTGCAAGTCCAGATGATGAGGACAGTCTGGTCCATCTGGTTTGCCTGGGCACCTCCCACCTCAGCTGTTACATCACAGGCCTATGATACCTCAACTTCCTGTGTCCAAAGGACCAGCACACCAATATCATGCCCCCTGCCCCCAGTTCTGGCTGCTGTTGAGCCAACACAATCAATATCCCCTGCAGTCCATCTAGGGCTCAGTGGGATGGTCTTGCTGGGTCAAGGGCACAGGGTAGTGGGGGTAGGGTCCGTGGGAGGGAATCTATGGTCCAGCAAAGTGAGGCCACTGGCTTCACTGCTACCCATGCCACCATTGACCAAGACTTGGGAGCTATCAATCCTACGTCATGATGGGCCAGATTCTCACTGAGCCCCGGGACAAGAAGCAGATGGAGAGGAAACACAATTATGAGATATAAAACCTGAAATCTAATTTGGGCTACCTGACTGGGGTGCTGCAGGATTATTATAACCATAAGTGAAGAGCATTTCCAGTACCATCTTCCCCTGTCTGTGGCTAATCAACATCTGGCCAAACTACATCTGCCTCAGCCACATACAGGGAGGCCCTGACACAAGAGTAACTATTTGTGGACACATTTGCCTTTTTTGATGCCAGTTGTATTTTGTACATTGGACTTCTAACAATGTCGGCTCTACTAAAATGATCTCATACCCCATAACTGATGTTATGATTTCTTTGTTTTCTTTGTTCTTTATTTCTTTGTTATTAAACATTGTTTATTTTAATTTTTTAAAAATCACACATGCAAAGACTGGTGTTGTATTACTTGATTTAATTTGCTTCAGTTGCATGTCTCAGCATACATTTTGAAACAGTGTCATCAAAAATATTGCTAATGTATTGTGAACTAACATGTAGATAATGCTTTATTCCTTAATGGTAAATCACAAACAAAGACAAAAATCACCCATCAAAATAAATTGTTTCATTAAAATGTAATGACTTTACATTAGTATCCATGCATCACCACAATACTCCAGGCTATATTTACATTTACAGTTTCATACCTTGACACCATGGAAGAACAGCAATTGATCCAAACATTCATATGAAACTGTCAATTCCAATATTGTGTCAAGTCATCGATGGAGCCAGATATTCTTCCTCGCAATAGGAATCTCACATCAATAACACCAATAGTTACAATAATGGTGGTATTCCATTTGGTGCACACAGGATCATTACAATACATTGTTGCACTATCTGGTGGAATGTCACAAACAACTTTAAATCGGGTGCTACAAAAGGTACTTTCTTCAATGATGAGACACATCAACAGCTTGACACAGTTTCCTACAAATAGAAAATGTAGCCAATGTGAAGGGAGATTAAGGCCCTCATCATGACTTTGGCATTCTTTTCCAAAGACCGCCGAAGCTGCTGGCGACAAAATACCACCAGTGCTGGTGGTTTTAAGACCGCCTTAATACGACTGATCTTTTAATTCCACCTGAAATCAGGTAGAATTCCGAGACCAGTCTTGCTGGTGGTTGGCAGTGCAGAGGCAGTACCGCCACCGGAACCACAATGCCAAAAAGAGACCACACACTGTATTACAGCCCTTATTACGTATGGCGGTGTCCAGATGGTGAGGCGCTGCAGGCGGTGGAAGCATGAGGACCCGTCTTTTTCCAGACGACCTCCTCGATGGACGAGGTAAGTGGATCGTCTGACAGGGGAGGGTGTGTGTGTGAGTGCCTGTGTAAATGTCATGAATGCAGGGCGAGGTGGGAGTATTTGTGTGTGTGTGTCTCCGTGTGTGAATGTCATGAATGCGGGGGGTGTTTGTGTGTGATCCACTGTCTGCGTATGTGAGTGCGGGTGTAAATTTCATGAATGCGGAGGGTGTTTGTGTGATCGTGTCTGAGTGTGTGAGTGCATGTGTGAATGTTGTGAATGTGGCGGGGGTTTGTGTCTGCGTGTGTGAGTGCATGTGTAAATGTCGTGAATGCGGGGGAAGGGGGAGTGCTTGTGCGTGCATGTCTGTGTGTGTGATTCTTTGTGGATGGGGTGGGGATTAAATGAGTGTTTGTAGACGGGGATGAGTGTGTGAGTGTGTGTATGAGGGTATGAGTGTTTGAGTGCATGCGTGGGATTGAGCCTATTGAAGGGGTGAGTGCATGTATGTGTGTGCATGTGTATGTAAGTGGACGGGGAGGTGGGTGAGTGTTTGTGTGAATGGACTAGGGAGGGTGGTGCGTGTTAGTGAACGGGGAGAGCAGGTTAGTGCATGTATGGGGTGCGGGGGGAGGGGGTGTGAATGTATGTATGCCCATGGGGGGAGGGGTGTGTGAATGTATGTATGTGCATGGGGGATGGGTAGTGTGAGAGAATGTATTTATGGGCATGGGGAAGGGGTGGTGAATGTGGGTCTGTGCATGGGGAGGGGGAGTGAATGCGTGAGTGAGTGTATGTTAATGTGAATGGGGGTGTTTGTATGTGGGAATATGTGAGTGCATGTGAGCGGGTATGTGGCCGTGTGTGCGAGTGTATCCTGACAACAGTAATGCTTATTCCTGTCGCCAGAGTGCAAGACCGCCAGCTTTTTCTGGCGGTGAGACCGGCCTAAAAATGCTGGTGGTCTCCACCTCATGATACCACTGCGGTATCACGCCTTCCGCCATGCTGGAGGTGCTCACCTCCAGCCCGCCGAAACGCAGTATTGTGGTGGGACGGGTGGAGGCTCAGCGGTTTGGCTTTGGCCAAACTGCCAAACTCCTAATTTGGTGGTATTCACTGCCGGCCCATCAGCGGTGACACCGCCGCTGCGGCCCTGGCGGTCTTATGACCGGCAAGGTTGTAATGAGGCCCTAAATGTGTTGACTCATCTAAGACATGTGGTAAGACCTATTTAAGCAGCACATATTGCCTGGGTGACAGAATATACAGAAAACAAGTCTGCTGCAATCATCAACACTTAAACTCAGTCACAGTGCAAGTAGTCTTCTTATTGATATGTGTGTCTCTTTCCCAGGATCAAACCATGTTCCCTAAGTACTTCTTAACAGCAGCATCCAGCTGCAAAAGATGACATGGTGAAGGAACCTTAAAATACACAAAAATAGGGATTTTACATTTTGATTACATTTCAAAATAAAACCATTGCAAATGTGAAATGTTGAGGACACATGTTTGAAATACAATCAGAGATGGAAAATATAATTATACACAGTAGTCAATGTGTGTAAAATTACACAAACAAACATCTTTTCACTGGATGTTCCTTGACTTGCCCTTTCTACAAAATGTCTAGCTCAGACTTTTTGACTCATCATATAAAAAGATGCTCTTAATTTTGGAATAATAATATGTAAATATATACTTACACAGATATGAAGACGTTGTCATTTAGATCTTGACATGTCTAATCCTTTCTCATTACCACTATCATCTTCATTTGGCATTTGACCATCCTCACCCAGAGGCTCATCATGGTCTCCATCCCCTGCAATGTATGAGACGTTCTGTCGCAGGGCGATGTTTTGTAACATGCAGCATGCCATGGTGATTTTGCACACCTTATTAGATAAGTAGTGGAGGGCTCCACTAGTGCCATCTAGACATCTAAATCTGGGTTTTAGGAACTCCAAATCCCGCACCACTGCCTCCATGTTCTTCCTTGGGCCTCATTAAAGCGGATTTCCCCTGTTGTTGGATTCCTCTGTGGTGCTAACAACCATGGTTGGTTAGGATAAGCTGAGTCTCCTATATGAAGAAAATAATCATGAGCCATAGAATGTAATACTACTGTAGATCATTAAAATTATAAATAACCTAAAAATGTATTGACAGATTATATTTACCAACAAGCCAGGCCCTCTCAGGTACAAGTTTGGACAGTTGCAGGATTTTGCTGCTGTTCCGCAGTACAAAGGAATCATGTATTGATCCAGGAAAACTTGCACATATGCTTGTGATATAAAATCATGTACGCAGACAACTTGTACATTGATTGAATGGAAGTTCTTCTGATTGCTGTAGACCTGTTCTCTGTTGTGTGGTGGATCTAAGGCAATAGTTGTGCCATCAATCACTCCAACCATATGTAGTAGGTGAACCAAAACATAAAAATCTCCTTTCACATTGCCAAACTCCTCATATCGTGGAAACTATATGAACTATTGATTTGCCTCATCAATGAAGAAACTACTTTTTGTAGCACCCCACTGAAAGCTGGTTGTGACAAGCCACCAGATACTACCACAGTGTACTGGAATGATCCTGTGGCAACAAAATGGAGTACAGTCATGATTTTCACTATTGGTGTTATTGAGGTGGGATTCCTATGGTGAGGCAGAAGACCTTGCTCCATCTGATGACATAAATCAATATTAGTTTGCTTATTCAATCTGAATTTTCTGATAATATCCCACTCTTCTAGAAATGGTCAAAAACCTTGAGGCTGTCGTCTTCTGCCTAGCCCTGGGTTCCTATGTCTGCATTAGAAAAATATAAAAATATTTTACAACATTTGCAATTCTTTCTTTGTTATTTAATACATGTCATGCATTTCTAAAAATCTATTTGTTTTTTTAACCTGTATGTACACAACATTTATTTGTGATTGTGGGGATTTAAAATAACATTTTTGACATGTCTATTCATTTTTTTAAAAAATTTGTAAATATACATTTTAAATGTATTGGGTGCACATTTTGTTTTCCATTTTTCCACAAAGATTCTGTCAACTAAAGTATAAATGAAACCACACAACTATTGCATTTAGCAACAATGACTCAGTTCAAAACATTGTTTTTGTTTAAAAAACAGGTAACAGTCGCACTTTGTATATGTAAACAAACTAGCTACCATTTTGAGTGGTGATGACGCACTTTGCATTCAGAAACACACTATTTCACGTCCTAAAATGGCAGGCACCTGACCACGCCACCAGGGCGTTTCCAATCAGATGGCCACCAGCAGAAGTTGACTGGTTAGTAGGTATAAAGCTCCAAAATAGACACAGCCATAGGTTAACGTGTGTTACAGCAAGGTACTGGGCACGTCATGTAGATGTACATGGTGTATGAGAAAACCTCACTTGCCTCCTAAAACTGCAGCCAACAACACCCCCTCCACTTTTGCTGCTGCTTCTGACCTCTAGGAGCCACGATGCCCAAGAAAGCAGCTGACACGGCCACTAACTTCTCAGCAGAGGAGCTTGATTTTCTGGCAACGGAGGTCCTTTCCCAGTACAGCTCATCAGAGGAACAGGTACATGTTGAAAATGAAAATGTATTTCTCACTAACTTGTCTTTTTATTGAAACACAGGCTAGAATTGCCCTTTTAATTCCTGAGTGAAGTCTAGTGATTGAAGTGAACTCGTGGCCCCAACCATGCACAGTTTTCTCATCAATAACTTTAATGCAAATGTTGCAGTCATAATATCAATGAAGCCATAGACGTTGTCATTAATGATGTAATATGTGAAGTGATTAGCCATGCATCGCGCAGGCAAAAGTTATAGTTACTGTTGGAAATGCCCTTTCTGCAGGTGTCATCCCCAGACTTTTTGCCTTCCTCTTTTTCTGACCTCATTTGTGCTGGCTTTAGGACTCTGGGCACTTTCCCACTGCTAATCAGTGCTAAAGTCCATATGCTCTCTCCTTAAAACATGGTAACATTGGATCATACCCAATTGGACTGTTTAATTTACTTATAAGTCCCTGGTAGAGTGCACTATACGTGCCTAGGGCCTGTAGATTAAATGCTACTAGTGGGCGTGCAGCATTGGTTTTGCCACCCACCTAAGTAGCTCCTTAACCTTGTCTCAGCCCTGTTATTGCAAGCCCTGTGTGTGTAGTTTCACTGCCAATTTGACTTGGCATTTAAAAGTACTTGCCAAGCCTAAAACTCACTTTTTTCTACATATAAAACACCCCTTAGCTATGCCCTAGGTAACCCGTGAGGCAGGGTGCTGTGTTGGAAAAGGCCAGGACATGTACCTGTGTAGTTTACATGTCCTGGTAGTGTAAAACTCCTAAATTAATTTTTACACTGCTGTGAGGTCTGCTCTCTTAATAGGCTAACATTGGGGCTGCCCTCGCACATTGTTTGAGTGGTAGCTGCTGATCTGAAAGGAGCAGGAAGGTCATATTTAGTATGGCCAGAATGGTGGTACAAAATCCTGCTGACTGGTGAAGTTGGATTTGATATTACTATTTTAAAAATGCCACTTTTAGGAAGTGAGCATTTCTCTGCTCTTAAATCTTTCTGTGCCTTTACAATACACGTCTGGCTGGGTTTAGTTGACAACTCCTTGTGCATTCACTCAGACACACCCCAAACACAGGATACTCAGCCTCACTTGCATACATCTGCATTTTGAATGGGTCTTCCTGGGCTGGGAGGGTGGAAGGCCTGTCTTCACACAAAGGACTGCCACACCCCCTACTGGGACCCTGGCAGACAGGATTGAACTGAAAGGGGACCTGGTGCACTTCTAAGCCACTCTTTGAAGTCTCCCCCACTTCAAAGGCACATTTGGGTTTATAAATAGGGCCTCTGCCCCTACCAACCCAGACTCTTCCTGGAGAAGAAACTTGAACCAGAACCTGCATCCTGCCAAGAAGAACTGCCTGGCTGCCCAAAGGACTCACCTGTCTGTTTTCTGTGAAGGACTGCTGCCTTGCTGTTGCCCTGCTGCCTTGCTGCTCTCTGGCTGAGGTGAAGAAGTGTTCTCCAAGGGCTTGGATAGAGCTTGCCTCCTGTTCCCTGAAGTCTCAGGACCAAAAAGACTTCGGCCCATATTTATACTTTTTTAGCACTGCATTTGCACCACTTTTTGACGCAAAAACGGCGCAAGCTTAGAAAATACAATTGTATTTTGCACCGCTTTTGCGTCAAAAAATGACGCAAATGTGGCGCTAAAAAAGTATAAATATGGGCCTTCATCTCTACAAGAAGGACTCCTTGTGAGATGAAATTTCACCGCACAACGAACGGGAATGACGCAGCCCGACTTTGCAACAAGAAGATCAACGCAGCGCCAACGTTGCGACCGGAAATTCAACGCACAGCCCACTGGATCGACGCACAGCCTAGCCGGAACAACGCAGTCCGACTTCCAGAGAGGAATTGATGCAGCGCCTGCCGTGTGGTAGAAAGTTTGACGCAACGCCCACCGGATCGACGCAACTCCTGTGACTTCGTCCTGCCAGCGCAGGAAATCCATGCATCGTCCCCGGGGCATCTGAAAACCCTGGAACCTGAACAGGATCCACGACCGAGCGTCGGACATCAACGCACAGCCGTCCCTGCGTGAAAACTAAATGACACATCGCTGTGTGCGGCCTGAGAAATCGACACACACCCCTTTGTTTCCACGCTTCTCCTCCTCTCCGGTTCTTTGCGGTGATTTTTCACACGAACCAAGTACTTTGTGCTTGAAAGGGACTTTGTTTACTTTTTAAAGACTTAAAACACTTCATATCATTTTTCAGTGATATCTCAAAATATACTTATTGCATTTTGATCATTTTGACCTGCATTTATCCATATACATATTATATATTTTTCTAAACACTGTGTGGTGTATTTTTGTGGTGCTATATGGTGTTATTGTATGATTTATTGCACAAATACTTTACACATTGCCTTCTAAGTTAAGCCTGACTGCTCAGTGCCAAGCTACCAGAGGGTGGGCACAGGACAATTTGGATTGTGTGTGACTTACCCTGACAAGAGTGAGGGGCCTTGCATGGACAGGGGGTAACCTGACTGCCAACCAAAGACCCCATTTCTAACAGTTAACTTAGGGCGCAAGTTACAGCCACTTGAGTTAACAATAACTATAAGTGATGAATTTCTGTGGTTTTGTGCGGGGAAATTCAGAACATAACTATAACATCCCTGTAACCTTTGTTTTTTTCAGTGAAATTCTGTTTTATTTTTAACACGCACAGATGGAATTATAAGCAGTGCCACGCATGGCCGCAGGGCCCTGCCTATTGCCAGCCCCTTCTGCCAACTGCCCAGTGTGCACCCTAAGCCAAGCTGCAGACGGGCTTCGGCCATTTACAGCATTAGGTTGGATGCAGTGTGTGTTTTTTTCAATTTTTCTCTGGAACCACGATTTCACCAGTGGAACTAAGAGTCTGGATCCGCTGTTCCAGGGATCGGACAGAAAACAAATTATTGGGCAATTTCTTGCCCATGAAAGTACCCCTCTATCTGTCGTAGGGGATCATGATATCTGTATCCTGACCCCTCATCTGTTTTTGTATTCTCCTTTTATCACCCCGAGCCGATGCGACAAACAAAATGGCGGCCGCAACTTTTCTGTCAGGTTGCAACCAGCCAATCAGAGCCTTGGTTTTCCGCTGGTTTCGCGAATCCGTTCCTGGATCCGCGGGTCCGGATCCACAGAGGATCCGCGCACCTATGAAGCTATATTTTTTAAACTCTAACATCTCAGAAAGTACTGAACGAATTTGCACCAAACCACAAAAAGCATAATCTGCGCAACAGGTTCTACTTTCCTGTCGAATTTGGTGTAATTCCGTTCAGGGGTTTGGGCTGTAGGCGTGTCTAAAGGTCCTATGGAAAAATGAATGGAGAAATTGTGTTTTGAGACCCCCCCCTTTTTCTCGGCTCCCACTTAACAGATCACTCTAAAACCTTCAAGACAGCAGCTGAACTGACCAAAGTATACGTTTTGAAAATGTTGTGAAGATTCGTCAAGCGGTGCCAACGTTATAGGCAAAACAAAAAATGCTCCGTCTATGGAAACTAGGTCCTAACTATAACTACCTAGTGTCAACTGCTACAAACCATATTTTCTGGCTCTCTTCACATTAGGATTAAAGTCAATAAAGCTGGACGTAGGAGTGTCTGGTAACAATGCGTAAGTTGTTTAGCCTTAATTAGCTCACAATGAGTTTTCACTGATCAGAAGTAGCTCTCACTACAGAAAATGTTGTAGGCCCCTGGCCTAGATGATGTAACTGGCCCAGATGAGTATAATAAGGACATGAGAAGGGATAAGGGTACTCAATAGGTCACTATAAAATATAAGTTTTATGTACAAAAAATAAGAAACAAATATGCTGTTCCAACATTTTCTAAATGCTTATGATTGTTTTCTCAAAGTTGATACATTAATACAAACAAACAAACAAAAGCTCACTAAAATTGAGTTTTTCCTTTCATATTTTATATCCATACAGGCTAACACTCATCAGAAGAAAACTATCTGGAAGGTCATCGCGAAGAAGGTGCAGACCCTGGCGCCGCATCCATTGCCAGAAGAGATGGGAGGAGCTACGAAACTGGACCAAAAAGTCAGCTAAAGTCCAGCTCGGTCAGTCCTCCCAACATGGAAAGCATGTGCGCTGTGCCCTGATCTCCCCAACAGCAGCATCAAGGGGGTTAATTCCTTTTTGAGCTCTTCTTGTTGAATAATTATTTTTTAATACAGCAACAAATTATGGCATCAACATAAAGGTTAAGGCTATATTATTTGATACCACTATATTTTTGATCACTACCAAAGAACTGTTTTGAGAAGACACATGCCAGCCTAATGAAAAAAGGTACATGACTTTGTTTGATGTAATAAGAGACAGTTGTACCAAACAGGCGATAATTTATGATTGTATCAAGTGTGATGCTCAGTCACAATTGTGAAGGAGGTTATGTTGGCTCAATTATGTGACATACCACAAAATGCACTTATGATGCAGTGGAAGTTCCAAACGTCACATTGGTGAGTTGGTATCATAGACAAACAATAGTGAGCATGTGAGCCATAATGACTAGAAGCCTGAGAAAAAATGGCAACTTTTTTAGTAAAAACATATTACAAATATGTTTTTACTAAACAATTCAACTCAATTTATATTGAAAGTGACAGATTGGTGTGATTTCTTACTCCTTTACAAATGTGCATGTAAGCCAGTCTGTTTTATGAAAAATGAATTTGATAGGCATACATTTTTTTAAATTGTTACAGACAGGAATGTGTACATATTGGTGACAGAGTATTACATATCCAAAAATAACATTTGTATGCCCTTTGTTATGTCTCAATGATAAATCAATAATGAACAAAAGGAGATTAGTTAAGGGGACTTTTGGGTCACTGTACAATGTACAAAGGATTTTTTTGACTTGATATAAGTTCACTATTCAAGACAACCAATCAGAACCATTCGGTGGTGTTGAACAATTCCTGAAGAAAATTGTAAATGGTTAAGAGAAATGATCAAAACGTATATGGGAGTAATGGGAAATTACAAAACTGTGATCAAATGGGTTCTGAAAATGTTCTCTACATGCACGAGATAATGGTAAAGAAGACCTAAGTTTGAAAGCCTTGAAGCAGGTGAAATATAAAAAATAGGCAAATGTTTTGTGAAGAAACGTTATGATCAGTTTTATTTCACATATACAATAAAACTATTCAATGTCTTCTCAGCATCTTCAGTAGCAGGCGAAGGGGACATTGGCCACGAAGATGGGGAAGCAGCTGGCCACTGTTTATCAGGTGGTGGGACCTCAGACACAGATGGACACAGTGGCATGGAGGCTGAGGGGACTGAACCGGAGGACACCAGCTCTTCATCTTCTTTGGAGACCTCCACAAGGGACCAGTTCCTAATGGTGGTGGCCCTAGAGGAACTGTACCATACGCATCCTTATCCACCTACCGCAGATCCATCTCCACCCTCCCTCTTGCTCTCCCATTTGCCGAAACCAACCACTAAAAAGACTGGGGTCTCCTTCGTCACAGGTACCTAACCCCCTGCTTGTCCCCCTGGCTGCACTCAGTGAGGAGGCCAGACTGCAGCTTTGTAGGCCAGACTGCAATTGTGAATGGCATCCAGGGCCTTAGTTGCCAAATGCAACAAATGGTTGAATTTCTGGATGCCTTTCATAGTTCAGTGTCCGCCATGAAGAGATCGCTTGCTAAAATAACACCCAGACTGACAGCAGCCCCCAAACCAGCCCAATCTTGTGTCCCAGCTCAAGTCCCTTACTCATCCCAAATCACTAGTCCCGCCCCTGTCCCAAGCACACTCACGTCTTTACAGGCACCCACTCCTACTGACATAAGCAGCACACTTACACATACATACATAAATGCAAACACACAGAGAAATACAAAAAACACCCAAACAACATCAACACACGACTGACACTTTACCCATAGGCACCACAACCACCACAACCACCGCACCTACCACCACACCCACAACTACCACAACCATCAACACACTCACAACTACCAGCATACTCACAGGTACCACAACCACAAACACACCCACAAGCACCACTAAGACCAGCACACCCACAACTACCACCAAACCCACAACCACCACAACCACCTCAAAATCACAGTCATCCAAACAAACACACTTACCCAAAAGCACACCTGCATGTAAAACAACATCCCCAAACCCAAACGTATACACTCACCCGAACACCAAACACCTGTTAAACCACACACATCCAAACATACACCAGACACACATGCAGCGGCAAAACATACAGACGACCGCACCACAACCACACCAACCGCCTCAACCGCAAACTCATCCAAACACGCTTACACAAAACCACACACATAACAACATCACCCGAACCCAAACGCACACACTCACCCAAACACCGAACACATGCCAAAAAACACACGCCGAAACATACACAACATACACCATATCCACATGCAACTGAAAAGCAGACGGACACACACATCAACCACTACAGCTCCCACTACCTACCAACTCAATGCTCTCCCATACTCCTCCACCCAAATTGATGTCTTACCTGTCCCCAACCCCTGTGAAACCAAAACCCACCCCTCCCAAGAAGGATCCTTGAGGTGCATGTTTTAAGCCCACTAGATGCCCCTTCCTGAAGAGCAAACCCCTTGGCAGTGTATTTAGGCATCAAGTTCTGGACAATAAACCTACAGGCTGATACTGTGCATCATGGTTGTCTTCCATTTATGTATTTGCTTTTATAAAAAATTGAGGGAAGTATCTCATTTGTTAAGAAAATTATTTAATTTTTACAAAGTTTCTCCTCACATTATTTATTTACAAGTCATTGATTAGCAACAATATTAATGCTGAATTAATGCTTTATTAAAGATACATAACCTTATTTACATTTATGACAGTAAACACAAGAGTTTTTTTAAATACCATATTTGTGCAATGCAAACGTTAGTGAACAAAACTTGTAATGTTTGTGCAAGCATTAATCATGGTAATAGACACTTACACCAAAATTAAACATTTTTACTTTTTATTAAATTTTAATACAGTTGTGTACATTTTAAATTGACAAGTGATAAAAAGAAACACATACGCATTACACATTTAAAACATGTAGAGTAAATTAAAATGTATTAATATACATAAAATCCACTAGACAAGGGGCTGTGTGACATTAATAAATATGTAAAATGTTTTTACTTTTTCACTAGCATTGATTTTCAATTTATTGGAAACAAACCTTTTGCCTTGTCTGGAGCAATTTCTACATTTTATTACATTTATATTATTCCAATAATGTGTAATGCATATGTATCAATTTGATAGTTTACGTAAAAAGATTAAACACACCTGTACGGACACATTTTGAATTTGGGATAAATTACACTTTTTGTGTAGGTATCCATTAGCATGAAGGCAGCTTGCACCAAATGTGTAAATTAAATTAAATTAAATTATAGAGGTGTATTTCTTTAAATTTCTTAAACAACCACATTATACACATACGCCTTGCACAAATATTGTTTGTAAGTGTGAATTAAAAATACACAAGTCCAGAGTCCAGAGCTAATATAAACAGACAGACAGGTAAAAAATACACTCACCTTCGATTCCAACAGTGACGGGGTTGATTTGCTTCATGGTCTGGCAGCAGCAAAGGAAGAACTTGGACAATCAGGTTCATGATGGAAAGGGAAGTGGAAAAAAAAGAGAAAAAGGTGAGGTTTGACCATATATATCCCTTCCAATAAACCAACTCAGGTGTGGAGGTTTCTCCTCCACAGTAACATAAACGGAAAGGTACATCGTGATTGGCCTGTTGGACAAACTGGCTGTGGTCCCACTGACAGATACTTTTGCCAATGGCACCGTTGACGTGGGTGTATAATTCTGTCGGTGACAATGGGGCGCGGACAGACTGTCAACTATGGGCCTGCCAGCATCTAAATAGAGCGAGCTGACCGCCTGGTAGGCGGAAGGATTATCCAGTTAAAATCTACTGGTGGGTGCAGTGCCTGTTGTTGCCATTTGAACTGTGCATTACTGGAACAGCATCAGCAAGATATGTAAGTAAAACACATGTGCTTACATTACTCAGTCAATCAGAGTGGCATGCAGAGACCCTGGGGGTGAGGAGAAGCACCACTTCTTTAGGATTCAGACACTCTAAGCAGAGGTGTAGAGCGAAGTATGGTACAGGAGAGGGGAAAGGCCAATGAGGCATACCTCTTGCAAATATTTATTTGGTGTTTCTAGTGTTGTTCTTAGTGTATTCAGTACTTAAACAAGTGTGAAGACATGCTAAGAAGAAAGAGCACCAAATGCAAGCTACTCTGAAACAGAGTAGCTGCAATGATGATCAGGACATGTAAAAAGTCAATAAAACATCAAGGACAAAAATAGACTAAGACAGTAAATATCTGGACAAATCTCTGAATGGTAGATACGATTCAAAGTGCCCAATTCACAAAGTTACATTTACATCTGTGTAATATGAGTGAAACCACACATATGCATGTATTCTTAAACTATGTCATAATTTCTCTACAAAGTGTAGACTTCTATGTTTCCACTCCCTCGGTTTAGCGGGTGGTATCTGCATAAACGTACTTTAGGGCCATCAAGTTACTATTAGCAAATTTACATCCTTATTTTATATTCCACACTCTTGGTGAAGACCTCCACACAAGACGCGTAGATGTCTGCATGTAATAGGAGGACCTCTGCAAGAAAGAGAATAAGAGAAGTGTATGCACCTGAACCAAGTTGTACACACCTGACGCCCGTCTCCTCCAACAACATAAATACTACTGCCCACACCATAGACTTTGCTTTTTCCTCTTTGTCATTACCATCCTGCAGACACCAGAATCTACCTGAAAGATGTAGGCCCACTTTTGAAGTGAAAATATTTTTTAGTAAGGAAGAGGCAGCCCTTGGCATTACATTTCTGGGAAAAACTACAAACTACATGATTTATCTCCATTCACCCTCAGTAAAACACAGAAGGCAGCCTTTTGGCAGGAGGTGATAGGCTCTGTCAATGTATGGGGACAAAATGACATGATGAGAGGTGGCGGGGAAGGAGATGTTTTCAAGAATTCAACTAGTACAAGCTCTTGCTGGAGGGCCACCTGGATCCCATCCCCATCTCACCACCCAGGAAACTGTCCTCTCCACAATGCACCCCCAGCTGCTAAATGAGCTGCCTCTTTCAGACTACAGTATAGGGTGCAACGTAAGATTGTAAACCCTCTCTCTTGGTAAAAACAAACTTACAGTAACTCACCCTTATTGGTCCATCATCCATACCTACATTTTAGGAACACAGCCCCCTCAAAAACACCCTCTAACACATACCCATGTCATACCTAGAGGTCTAGCATTATAGTGCTGAACTGCCACCAATCTTTCCTCACTGTCTGTGCAGTAAGCTGGCTGATGGCTAGGTCCACAAAGATCTTTTAGGTCGGGAGCATGAAAAAAATAGTTACAGACATGGTGCTGGCTCACCTTCAATGTAGTAGATCATCAATTACGAATTGCCCTAAAAGATGCTTTCAGTGTTCCATCTGCAATATGAGTATTTTCTACACCTCTCACAGCTATACACAATGAAGAAGTACGCCACTCTGCCCTTATTTCTTGAAATTCTGACTATTTCACACTTCATCACATGTTCTTATGATCTCAGTATCTGTGCAAGATCTAGAAGGGCACAGAGAGCCCAACCACAGAGAACTTAGTAACAAATACCCAAGAAGGGGATGTGGATTTTTATATAGTGCAAGCCACATGCAGAAGACGCCAAGGTGAGATAACATGCAAGAGAACCAGTTAAACAATATACATCCATATTAAAAAAAGGCATGCAAGGATCTAATATTAGCAGAGAAAACAATGGTGGTCATTCTGACCTCGGCGGTAAAAGGCGCCTACCGCCGGTCAGAAATCCTCCATAATCCCGCCGCGGTCGCGGAAACCCGCCACGGTCATTCTGACCCGCAGAAGGCAAACCTCCGAAAATCCGACCGCCACAACAGACCGCCAGACCAGCGGTCGGCGGAAAGGTGGAGGTGACCAAACCTCCACCGCCACGCCAACAGAAATACGCCCATGCCATTACGACCCACGAATCCACGCGGCGGTCATTCAAACGCGGTATTCCATTGGCGGGACACACCGGCGCGGTCAGAATACACACAAACGAACAAAACTCACCCACATTGGACGATTTGAATCCCACACACCTGATACACATACACACACCACTCCCACACACACAATACAATATAAAACACCCACCCACATCACCCACAAACCCCTACGCTTAAAAATTCGTAAAGAAGGCAAGAGCGAGACACCAGCATCCAAAACATAACAGCCACAGCCACTCAACACCATCACCCACACACTATCCACACACAAAACAACACACACCACCACACTCAACTCACTTAAATACACATACTCCACCCCACACATCATACACACCACCCCATGGCACCCCAAAGACAACCCCGCTTCACAGACGAAGAACTCAGGGTTATGGTGGAGGAAATCGTTCGTGTAGAGCCCCAGCTGTTCGGCACACAGATACAATACACCAGCATTGCCCGGAGGACGGAGCTATGGCAGAGGATTGTCGACAGGGTGAACGCAGTGGGACAGCACCCCAGAAATCGGGAAGACATCAGGAAGCGATGGAACGACCTACGGGGGAAGGTGCGTTCCATGGTATCCAGGCACAACATCGCCGTGCAGAAGACTGGCGGAGGACCCCCACCTCAACCCCCACAATTCACATCATGGGAGGAGGAAGTCTTGAACATCCTGCATCCTGACGGCCTCGCAGGAGTCGGCGGAGGAATGGATACTGGTAAGTTGAAGCTTCAATACTGCTTCCCCCCCACCTGCATGCCAAATCAGACCCCAACCCTCACCCCCATCCTCGAACCCCACCCTCACCCCCACCCCCACCCCCACCACCATCCTCACCCCCACCACCATCCTCACCCCCACCCCCAGCACACCTATTCCCCGCCAATGTCTCACCATCACAACCCACACATCCCAAAACCTAGGCCTGCATGCGTCCACTAAGCATGGACACCCATCACCAAAGCATGCCCAATGCATATACACATCCCCCCCACAAGCCACCCTCACCAAAGCCCCCACACACGAATGCCAGCACTTGGGGACACGGGAACCCACAGATACACCCATATGCCACACATTGAAACTATAACCATACCTCTATACCCCTGCAGGACCCGACCGTCAACACACCGCGGCGGAGGGGCCAGAATTATCCACACCCCCCACCCAAGAGGCCGTCAGCGATGACAGCAGCTCTGTCGATCTGGACACCGATGACCAGCCCGGACCATCGGGGACCTCTGGACAGTCGGTTCCCCTCACACAGGCACAGGCCACTATAGACCCTAACCCCTCTGGGAACACCAGCACAGCTCCCACCCAGCGGGCCCATGCCTCTGTCTCCAGGGCGCGTCATTCTGCGGTGTGTCTACCACTACAGGGCACCCAGGATAACCCACCACCCCAACAACAACAGGGACCTGGGGGCAGTGGTAGTGGGCACACCGGCCAGGGGGCAGAGGCCCAGGGAAACAGGGCAACTCGGCGGGCAGCTGTGCGACAGGGGGGGGAGGAGAGGCCCAGGGAACCCACTCTCCACGAGGTCCTCACCACCATCATGGGAGCATACAACCGCTCCCAGGAGACGATGGCGACGGTACTGGCCCGGTTCCAGGAGATCCAGGTGCTGCAGGAGGAACACTATCGGGGGTACAGGGAGGACATCCGAGCCATCAACACCACCCTGGTTACCATGGTAGGGCTGCTGCAGGACCTCGTAAACAGCAGGGCGGACACTGAACAACACCCAAGGGCCC
This sequence comes from Pleurodeles waltl, assembly GCF_031143425.1. NCBI lineage: Eukaryota > Metazoa > Chordata > Amphibia > Caudata > Salamandridae > Pleurodeles > Pleurodeles waltl. The sequence goes on along the minus strand of NC_090450.1, from coordinate 71,683,323 downwards.
CTGCCACTAGCCGGGACCAAGAACAGCCATCCACCTCCGCCGGCGCTAGTGGACAGGAGGCCCCCGCACAGCAGCAGCCCACCAGACCCCCACCTCCTGCAGGAGAAGAACCACCCCGCAAGAGGGCCCTGAGATCTCGCAAGACAGAGTAGGATGTCAAGACCCCCGCCAGCAATGGATACCACCTGATGTCATCCCACTGTCCCACATTGTCACCCTGTCCATCCTCGAACTGCCCATGCTCCATCTCTCCACAGGCCTCTGGACAATGCACCTGTGTGACTGTTACTCTGGACTCTGCCATGGACATTCCTTCACCATAGCCCCCACCCACTTGAAACCACCCATCCCATTTTGAGCACTTCAATAAACACCTATTTTGCACCAAAATATCAGGAGTCTGGCTGTGATTTCAATAGATTGTAATTGACATGACAGTGCAAATATGTCCTTGTACATGGTGAAGTCAACAAACAGCTGCCACAAAGCTGTAGTCCATGGGGAAACGAAGCACAGGACTCGTAGTGGGGACCCCAGATCTGAAATAGGGAGGGAAAAGCCAAAACTCAGTCATCATACACTGGGGCAAATAGACAGGCAGCAGAGATGCTGCAGAGTAGTTAACATTTACTAAATTATCTTTGAAATGTTACCTGTGTCCTATTGGAAGTACTGTTCAATGATTCTGTCCCTGTTGTCTGTTTCAGCCCCGTCGTCTTCCTCCTCGTCACTCTCCTCAGGTTCCACCGCTGCCACAACACCACCGTCTCGACCATCCTCCTGCAGGAAAGGCACCTGGCGGCGCAAAGCCAGGTTGTGAAGCATGCAGCAGGCCACGATGATGTGACACACCTTCTTAGGTGAGTACATTAGGGATCCACCGGTCATATGCAGGCAGCGAAACCTGGCCTTTAGGAGGCCAAAGGTGCGTTCGATCACCCTCCTAGTACGCCCATGGGCCTCATTGTACCGTTCCTCTGCCCTGGTCCGGGGATTCCTTACTGGGGTCAGTAGCCACAACAGGTTGGGGTACCCAGAGTCCCCCACTAGCCATACACGGTGTCTCTGTAGCTGTTCCATCACGTAAGGGATGCTGCTATTCCTCAGGATGTAGGCGTCATGCACTGACCCTGGGAATTTGGCATTTACATGCGAGATGTACTGGTCAGCCAAACACACCACCTGGATGTTCATTGAATGGTAACTTTTTCTGTTCCTGTACACCTGCTCCCTGTCTCTTGGGGGAACCAAAGCCACATGGGTCCCATCAATGGCACCAATTACGTTGGGAATATGTCCAAGGGCGTAGAAATCACCCTTCACTGTAGCCAGTTCGCCCACCTCAGGGAAAATGATGTAGTTCCTCACGGATTTCATCAGGGCAGACAACACTCTGGATAACACCTTTGAAAACATGGGCTGAGACATCCCGGAAGCAATTCCCACGGTTGTCTGAAATGACCCACTTGCCAAGAAATGGAGTACTGACATGACCTGCACCAGAGGGGGAATCCCTGTGGGTTGGCGGATGGGGGACATCAGGTCGGGCTCCAGCCGGGCACACAGTTCATGGATAGTGGCACGGTTAAGACGGTAGGTCAGGATAATGTGGCGTTCTTCCATTGTCGACAGGTCCACCAGCGGTCGGTACACGGGAGGATTCATCCGTCTCCTCGCCCAACCCAGCGGACGGTGCCTAGGAAGGACAACATGGAGCACACAGTCAGGCAACCCACAGGTACGTACTCACAGCTAGCACAGTATACGATTCTCTATGCAGTGAATGGCGTGTCTGAGTGGCTATGCAAGGCCTAGGCCTGTGTGACGCAGTTGAAATTGAGCCATGTGGGCCCTGGAAATGGCGGCTGCCTGACCTGTGAAGTGTGACAATGGGATGTGAGGTCAATGCGCTGGCGTGGCACACCGCGGCGGGCGGCGGGCGAAGACCGCGGCGCGAAGCCGCATTGGTTAACATTGAAGCCTATGGGTTTCAGGAGCCAATGGCGAAGGGCGCCGGCGGTGGCGAGACGCACCGCCGCGGTACGCACCGCCGCGGACGTGACCGCCATTTTCTATCTACTTATCCACTTGCGACTTGAACTTTCACAGGAGAGGACCTATACTGCAAGTGTTGCTGTGACCTCGGTCTGGAAGGGACAATGGCTGCTGCGACTGGGGAAAGGGCCACTGCCTTCACTGGAGAGGAGTTGGAGAAACTTGTGGATGGGGTCCTCCCCCAGTATGTGCTACTCTACGGTCCTCCAGACCAACAAGTGAGTTTAATTCTATCTGGATTTGGGGCCACTGGCTGGCTTGGGGGCCTGGCGGGGATGGGGGGCATGTTGGGCCTGGTGGGGGGCCTGGCGGGGATGGGGGGCATGTTGGGCATGGCGGGGGGCCTGGCGGGGGGCCTGGCGGGGATGGGGGGCATGTTGGGCCTGGCGGGGGGCCTGGCGGGGATGGGGGGCATGTTGGGCATGGCGGGGGGCCTGGCGGGGGGCCTGGCGGGGATGGGGGGCATGTTGGGCCTGGCGGGGGGCCTGGCGGTGATGGGGGGCATGTTGGGCCTGGCGGGGGGCCTGGCGGGGATGGGGGGCATGTTGGGCATGGCGGGGGGCCTGGCGGGGGGCCTGGCGGGGATGGGGGGCATGTTGGGGCTGGCGGGGGGCATGGCGGGGGGCCTGGCGGGGGGCCTGGTGGGGATGGGGGGCATGTTGGGTCTGGCGGGGGGCCTGGCGGGGATGGGGGGCATGTTGGGCATGGCGGGGGGCCTGGCGGGGGGCCTGGCGGGGATGGGGGGCATGTTGGGCCTGGCGGGGGGCCTGGCGGGGATGGGGGGCATGTTGGGCATGGCGGGGGGCCTGGCGGGGGGCCTGGCGGGGGGCCTGGCGGGGATGGGGGGCATGTTGTGCCTGGCGGGGGGCCTGGCGGGGATGGGGGGCATGTTGGGCCTGGCGGGGGGCCTGGCGGGGATGGGGGGCATGTTGGGCATGGCGGGGGGCCTGGCGGGGGGCCTGGCGGGGATGGGGGGCATGTTGGGGCTGGCGGGGGGCCTGGCGGGGGGCCTGGCGGGGATGGGGGGCATGTTGGGCCTGGCGGGGGGCCTGGCGGGGATGGGGGGCGTTGGGCCACTGGAAAGGAAAATGCTGAGTAACTTGAACGTGGTATTTCTCCCTCCCTGTACGTGTCACATAGGTCCGCGCCCATGAGAAGATCGGGATTTGGCGTGCCATCGCCAAGGAAGTCCGGGCCCTGGGGGTCCACCATCGACGGGGCACCCACTGCCGCAAGAGGTGGGAGGACATCCGCCGCGGGACCAAGAAGACCGCCGAGTCTCTGCTGGGGATGGCCTCCCAACGTAGGCGGGGTGCCTGCCGTCAACTGAGCCCCCTGATGTTCCGGATCCTGGCGGTGGCCTACCCTGATTTGGATGGGCGCGTGAGGGCAGCACAGCAGACACAAGGGGGTGAGTCCAAGCATTATCTACTCTGTTGTTGCGCAGTGGAGGTGTCTGGGTGGGGGAGGAGGGCTGTGGGTCCCCCTAGGCCAGGGCAATATCTGTAGGCTGGGCACCCCCGTAAGCCCCTGTGTCCCCAGCCACCACCCTCAGTAGTGTGTCAGTACAGCCATCACTGGGCCGTGTCATCCATGGGTGCAGTGTCAACTCTAGGCGTGTAGGGCATGTTCCACGGAATGCGTAGCGGACCCCAAGTGCGCAACTTAGTGCAGGGGGCATCTGTGTCTGTCATGTCCGCTAACTGTACCGGAGATCCATGTAATCAATATCCCTTTATTTCTCTCTCCCCCCCCCTTTTTGTTTGTCTTTCTGTGCTTGTGTGCATCAGCATCATCAGGCGGAGGAGAAGTGGCATCGGGGCAGGAGGGAGCTGCATCTCACATGGCCCAGGAGGGCCATGCCACAGAGTTAGACTGGACCAGTGAGACGGAGGGCGAGGGGAGCTCCACGACGGGGACGACTGGACCCTGCAGCGACACGGACACGTCCTCGGAAGGGGGCTCCCTTGCGTTGGTGGCACCATCCGTGCCCCCCGCCATTACAGGTACAGCCGCCACCCAGCGCACCATCTCCGCCCTCCCAGCAGCCCCTCCGCGTTCGCCCCGTGCCCGCTCTGCCAGGAAGCCGGGCATCTCCTTCGCCCCAGGCACCTCAGGCCCTGCCCCTGTTACCCCCGCTGCCCTCAGTGAGGAGGTCATTGACCTCCTCCGAACGCTCATTGTTGGGCAGACTACCCTTTTGAATGCCATCCAGGGGGTGGAGAGGGAGGTTCATCGCAGCAATGCGTACCTGGAGGGCATTCATTCGGGTCAGGCTGCCCATCAGCGATCGTTCCAGGCTCTGGCCTCAGCACTGACGGCAGCCATTGTCCCTGTCTCCTGCCTGCCTCTACTAACTCCCTCCTCCCAGTCTCCTGTTCCTCTGCCTGTCCCACCCACACCATCAGACCAGCCTGCACACACCTCAACACCCAAGAGAAGCTCATCCAAACATAAGCACCACAGATCACGCAGACATTCACACACGCAACATTCCGATGCAGACATGCCAACAGTCACTACCACCTCTGTGACCCCCACCTCCTCGTCTCCCTCCTCCCTCCCTGTGACGTCTACACTCACACCTCCATTCACCTCACCATCAGCCAGTGTTTCCATCACCAGCACACCCTCCACTCCAGTCCGCACACGTGCAGTCACCACCCCCACTGCCATTTACACGTCCCCTGTGTCCTCTCCCACTGTGTCTGTCACCCCCTCTTCCACACCACACAAACGCAGCCACCCACCCACCCAACAGCCATCCACCTCACGACAGCCTATCCCTCCTGCACCTGCACCCAAAGACAGCAAACGTGACTCACCTACAACCACATCCTCTCCCTCCACTCCCATTCCCACTGTACCTACCACTCTCCATTGTCCCAAGAAGCTCTTCCTCGCCACTACTAACTTCTTTCCTGACCCTGAGCCCCCCCCTCCTTCTCGTCGGGGTAAGAAGAGCACCTCAGCCACCACCAGCCCTGCAGCCCCCTTGACAAGGGTGCAGGGGTATTGGAGCCCGCCAGCCCGCATGTCTGGATCTTCGCCCAGCAGCAAGGGGACAGCCAGCCCACCCCCTGGGAAGAGGAGCAGAAGGCGGAAGGGGCGCCGCAGGAGCCCGCCTTCTACATCCCCCCCGGACACCACCCAGAGACAGTCACCAGCCACAGCTCCAAAGGGAGGAAAGGGCCACAGGCCGACGACTAAGGAGGGCAAGGGCAGCAAGTTGGAGAGGTCAGGCAGCAGGCCTGCTGCCCAGGAGGAGCCCACAACCCCCATAGCCGCTGCCCCGGGAGGAACCGGCACAGCTGCCCCGGGAGAGCCCACCAGCCCCATAGCCGCTGCCCAGGGAGGACCCAGCCCAGCTGGCCAGGAGGGCCCCACCACCCACAGCCCAGGTGGGCAGTGAAGGAGCACCATCCCCGCTGCCCAGGAGGGCACCACCAGGCATTTAGCAGTTGGCCATAGACCGTCCGCCGTCTCAAGAACCGCTGAACTGGGCCCTTCAAGGCAAGAACCGCTGAACTGGGCCCCGCCGTCTCAAGAACCGCTGAACTGGGCCCCGCCGTCTCAAGAACCGCTGAACTGGGCCCTTCAAGGCAAGAACCGCTGAACTGGGCCCTTCAAGGCAAGAACCGCTGAACTGGGCCCCGCCGTCTCAAGAACCGCTGAACTGGGCCCTTCAAGGCAAGAACCGCTGAACTGGGCCCCGCCGTCTCAAGAACCGCTGAACTGGGCCCTTCAAGGCAAGAACCGCTGAACTGGGCCCCGCCGTCTCAAGAACCGCTGAACTGGGCCCCGCCGTCTCAAGAACCGCTGAACTGGTCCCTTCAAGGCAAGAACCGCTGAACTGGGCCCTTCAAGGCAAGAACCGCTGAACTGGGCCCCGCCGTCTCAAGAACCGCTGAACTGGGCCCTTCAAGGCAAGAACCGCTGAACTGGGCCCCGCCGTCTCAAGAACCGCTGAACTGGGCCCCGCCGTCTCAAGAACCGCTGAACTGGGCCCTTCAAGGCAAGAACCGCTGAACTGGGCCCTTCAAGGCAAGAACCGCTGAACTGGGCCCCGCCGTCTCAAGAACCGCTGAACTGGGCCCTTCAAGGCAAGAACCGCTGAACTGGGCCCCGCCGTCTCAAGAACCGCTGAACTGGGCCCCGCCGTCTCAAGAACCGCTGAACTGGGCCCTGCCGTCTCAAGAACCGCTGAACTGGGCCCTTCAAGGCAAGAACCGCTGAACTGGGCCCTTCAAGGCAAGAACCGCTGAACTGGGCCCCGCCGTCTCAAGAACCGCTGAACTGGGCCCTTCAAGGCAAGAACCGCTGAACTGGGCCCCGCCGTCTCAAGAACCGCTGAACTGGGCCCCGCCGTCTCAAGAACCGCTGAACTGGGCCCTTCAAGGCAAGAACCGCTGAACTGGGCCCTTCAAGGCAAGAACCGCTGAACTGGGCCCCGCCGTCTCAAGAACCGCTGAACTGGGCCCTTCAAGGCAAGAACCGCTGAACTGGGCCCCGCCGTCTCAAGAACCGCTGAACTGGGCCCCGCCGTCTCAAGAACCGCTGAACTGGGCCCTTCAAGGCAAGAACCGCTGAACTGGGCCCTTCAAGGCAAGAACCGCTGAACTGGGCCCCGCCGTCTCAAGAACCGCTGAACTGGGCCCTTCAAGGCAAGAACCGCTGAACTGGGCCCGCCGTCTCAAGAACCGCTGAACTGGGCCCCGCCGTCTCAAGAACCGCTGAACTGGGCCCCGCCGTCTCAAGAACCGCTGAACTGGGCCCTTCAAGGCAAGAACCGCTGAACTGGGCCCTTCAAGGCAAGAACCGCTGAACTGGGCCCCGCCGTCTCAAGAACCGCTGAACTGGGCCCTTCAAGGCAAGAACCGCTGAACTGGGCCCCGCCGTCTCAAGAACCGCTGAACTGGGCCCTTCAAGGCAAGAACCGCTGAACTGGGCCCCGCCGTCTCAAGAACCGCTGAACTGGGCCCCGCCGTCTCAAGAACCGCTGAACTGGGCCCTTCAGGGCAAGAACCGCTGGCCCTTTGGCAGACGTGGCAGGGCAGGATCTATCTCGGGCAGGGCTGCAGGATGTCCTCTGGCCAACTTGCCTCCTCCAGTGGCAGTGGGGTCTGTTATGGACTGTATGGACTGTGGCTTTGCTCTCCCCAGGATGGCCCAGTGGGCAGGCCACCCACTGTATGGACTGTTTGGACTGTGGCTTTGCTCTCCCCAGGATGGCCCAGTGGGCAGGCCACCCACTGTATGGACTGTATGGACTGTGGCTTTGCTCTCCCCAGGATGGCCCAGTGGGCAGGCCACCCACTGTATGGACTGTATGGACTGTGGCTTTGCTCTCCCCAGGATGGCCCAGTGGGCAGGCCACCCACTGTATGGACTGTATGGACTGTGGCTTTGCTCTCCCCAGGATGGCCCAGTGGGCAGGCCACCCACTGTATGGACTGTATGGACTGTGGCTTTGCTCTCCCCAGGATGGCCCAGTGGGCAGGCCACCCACTGTATGGACTGTATGGACTGTGGCTTTGCTCTCCCCAGGATGGCCCAGTGGGCAGGCCACCCACTGTATGGACTGTATGGACTGTGGCTTTGCTCTCCCCAGGATGGCCCAGTGGGCAGGCCACCCACTGTATGGACTGTTTGGACTGTGGCTTTGCTCTCCCCAGGATGGCCCAGTGGGCAGGCCACCCACTGTATGGACTGTATGGACTGTGGCTTTGCTCTCCCCAGGATGGCCCAGTGGGCAGGCCACCCACTGTATGGACTGTATGGACTGTGGCTTTGCTCTCCCCAGGATGGCCCAGTGGGCAGGCCACCCACTGTATGGACTGTTTGGACTGTGGCTTTGCTCTCCCCAGGATGGCCCAGTGGGCAGGCCACCCACTGTATGGACTGTATGGACTGTGGCTTTGCTCTCCCCAGGATGGCCCAGTGGGCAGGCCACCCACTGTATGGACTGTATGGACTGTGGCTTTGCTCTCCCCAGGATGGCCCAGTGGTCATGGAGTCCCCTCGTGGATCTGGCGTTGTGTACTCAAGTGGCTGAGGTGCCCCCCCTTCCCTTCCCCCTGAGGTGCCTGTCCTATTTTCTTTCTGATGCCCCTGCAGTGTTCTCTCCGTGGAGTTCTTGTCGTGGGACTGGGCCTTGCCCCTTTGCACAGGACCCCTGTGATCCACGGACAGTGGTTGGACTACATTTAGTAGCTGTATATATTTTGTACATAGTTTATTTATTTTTTGGGATTAATGGCGTACATATTTCAATATATCTGCCCGTTTATGATCTCTTCTTTTGGTCTTTGCATTATTTCGGAGGGGGGTGGTTTGTGGGTTGTGACAGTGATCTGTGGAAATGCATTGATGTGTGTGTTGTAGTGGGTGTGGGTGGGTGGGTGTGTGCCGGTAATCTTTTCCCTCCCCTGTGTCGTAGGTGCAGTACTCACCGATGTCTTCCGCGCCGCCGGGCGTGCTCCTGGTATATGAGGAGGAATAGGAGTGCGGGGATGACCTGTAACTCTGGCTCCATACTGCCGGAATCTCGCGTGGAGTGCGTAGAGGTGAGCGTTTTCCCGTTCGTAGTCTGTTTCCGCCGTGTTCTTATCGGCGGTGCTCCCGCCCCGGAAAAGGTGGCAGATTGGTGGGTCGTAATAGGGTGGGCGGTACTTTGTCTGCCGCCGGGCTGTTGGCGGGAACCGCCGCGCTGTTTGTTTGTACCGCTGTGGCGGTCGGAGTGTTAAGTTGGTGGGCTGTGTTGGCGGTTCCCGCCAGGGTCAGAATTGCATATTTTAGACCGCCGGCCTGTTGGCGGCTTGGCCGCCGCTTTATCACCGACCGCCAGGGTCAGAATGAGGGCCAATGTGTGTCAAATCAATGTAGCTGCACATTTAGTAAAGAACTGTTGGAAACTGCATTCTTTGATTATGGACCTCAACAAAAACGTCAGATTATCAGGTATGGTACAAAAGTGTAAATGCAGTTTAGAGAGATGTTTTATTTTTTAAATTGAAATTCAGAGTTGCTTCTTAAAACAGATATATAAAGCAACGTATGCCATTATATTACAGATAGGTGTACATCGGGAGTCAGTACATCGTGGACACCCACATCGGGAGACACAACCTCTAGCACATCTTTAAACCGCAACCTCTATCTGTCAGGATTCTGCCATTCTGCCACTTGGCAGCGCTCTCAATGGCCAACTGGAGTCCACTGTTATTACTAACTATGATGTTATACACCTCCACACCTTGCCTTGCCAGTTACACTTTGTATTCCAGTCCAGGCTTCCACTTCACTAACTTGAGAATCATGGTCATTCTGTCGTTAGACCCTTCCTAGATCCCTCTGTCTTTAGACCCTTCCTAGATCATGCCCTGGTGGTGTTTTCTTGTTCACTAGATTTGCTCCTGGATCCCACAGTTATTTTAACCCCTTTATGTTGGTATTCTGGACCCTCCTGTATGTTTGGTCCGATCCACACTCCATTCTAGGTTGTCCTATCCCCTGTCTTGTCTCCTGGTTTCCTAGGTCTTTCTTCCCACAAGCCACATTCCAGCCTTCCCTTCATTGATGGTTCCCTGATTCCCTGCATTTGGTTAATTTATTGCACTGGCTTTCTCCCTGCACATGTACTCCTTCCCTGAGCCTCCAACTATTTCAGTACTATAAGTTCAGAGTGCAGTGGCTTGCAACTGACTTCTGTTGAGTCTCCTTGTGTTTTGTGTTCCTGTTGCTGTTAATGCAGGTTTGTCTCTTGGGTCTGTTTCCTTTTATCTGTGAATCAATTTTTCTGTTTTTGGCTATTTGTAATATCTGCTACTGCCCCTTGCTTTCCTGCATCTCTGTTCCTGTGTTAGCCATAGATCATAGTCTCCGGTCTGCACTCTTCTCGACCTGTCCTGTTATATGAAGACTCCTAGCCTTGTGTTCTACGTTCCTGTTTGCATATTTCTGTCTTGCCTTGTTCAAGTGTAGGTCTCAATTGATCATAGTCTCCTGTCTGCATTCTTCTTGATCTGCCCTGTTATATGCAGACTCCTTAACTTGTGTTCTGTGTTCCTGTTGTCTGTGTATTTCCATTGAACCTCGTTTGAGTGCAGATCTTTCCTAGCCTTGCTCTCAGAATTTCAGTACCGTGCCTGTCCCTGATTCCAGACTTGGTTTTGCCTGAGCCCAGTTTCTTATTTTGGTGCTCCTTGTTCTGTTCCCTGTTGTTCTGTCCTGTATGGTTATCCTGATTTTCATTACTTCTGAGGGTGCCAGTTAGATTCCAAGGCTTGTGACTTGGGCACAGAGAACCATTCAGCGCACCTTCTCCATTGGAGGTGCTGGGTGTCTCCCAGAACTCTGTGAGATTATTCTGCTTCTTGCTTTCCTAGAAGATCATTTCTCCTCAGCAAGATCATTTCTGAATAGCATGTATAATAGTTTGTACATCGTTTCCCTGATTACAGTCTTGTTGTATGTACTTGTGTTTTCCCTGAAGACTTCCAGTGTTCTACTCAAAGCCTGTTCACACCTGCTTCCCTTTTAGTCTTAAGTTACCCTCTTGTTTCTTGTTTCTATTATCTTCAGAGACCCCACACATCCTCAGTTATCAAGTCTTGTCCCAGTCTCACCCAGCTCCCAGACTCACCCAGCTAGTCCTCTGAGAGACCACCCTGCTACTCCCTACTGGATCCCTGGTTTGTTCTTTCTATCTATCTATCTATCTATCTATCTATCTATCTATCTATCTATCTATCTATCTATCTCTACCTATCTCTGTATCTATCTCTCTCTAGTTGTCAATAAAGAGCTTGTAGAGTAACGGTAAGTTTAATTAGGCCTACAGAGGTGTGGACGTTATACTCTGGTGGCTTCTGTATATGCTGTAGTTTGAATAGGTTTAAACTTAGGGTTACTTGGTATGGTAATTAGTGTCATTTGGGGGATGTGGAGACTTAAGGAGATGCTCGCCTGGACCACCTTCAATGGGGCCATAGTTATGGCAGGATGAGACACAAATTTTGATAACCTTGCTTACTTGGGGTACAAAACAAATGTCAGTGTCCAGGTTCATACCAAGCTTTCTCACTTTACTTGTGGTGGTCAGTGTGCTTGTCCAGGTTCTGGGGCCACTGGGCAATGCAGTAGATCATGTATCACTTTACGCAGATGAGGATTTCTGTTTTTAGAAGGACTGAGCTTTAGACAACTATGTAACATTCATCGGTCCACTGACTGGAAGGCTAGTTATGAAGACGTTTTCATTTTTAGGATTTTTTACGTTTTGTCAGTGTAGCTCTAGAAGGGAAAATTTAAGAATTTGAATATGTCCAGGACAGGACAGGACAGACTAAGTCCTTGAATGTATTTTTGTAGACATTCCCAAAGTTTTTCCCTGAGCACCCCACCTGTATGGCCTGTGGTAAACAAAGGGCCTGATTTAGATATTGACGGACGGGTTGCTCTGTCACACGGAAATCCAGCCCGGCGAAATCTAAATCCCATAGGACATCATGGGATTTAGATTTCGGTGGACGGAGTAACCGTTGTTAAGGATTAACCCTTCCGCCAATATCTAAATCAGACCCAAAGTACGTATGCATGATGGGATTGTGGAACAAACACCACAAAATTGGCCGGAGGATTTGGGGAGTGGGTTTCTCCACAGGTAAAAACAAAGAAACAAACAACGTTAAGCAGTGTGCAAGCACTTATATGTCATTCTTACGCACGATGAAATGCATACCTGGTATATTTACATATGTTTAAATACTTGTGCACGTGAGTACCCTTTGTAAGGTGGGGTATTTGTAGTATTGTTGGAATACTCAATTATTTACTAATTCAAAAAAAGTCACAAATTTACTCCTAACATAAGCGAAGGCCTATGGGTTTAAATCTCAGATTTTTTTTGTGAATCGAGCCCACAGCACACAATCGAGCTTCACACTTAGTACAAGACAGGGAATAACTGCATATGGTATTACATGTTGCCACCACTCAACGATACAGGTTGAAGTATGGAGCACAATGGGAAGAACAGGTACGAACAAAAAAGATGGTTACCGTGGGTTTATGGTTACAGCCTAACCAGGGTGGAAATTACTGCTCAGACCTTGTGTGGAGATCTCTTAAAACAACACGCTTTATGCTGAGGTGACAAATCAACTGTGCAGACCTCTTGTCTTCCTTCCAAGGCCGATGTGTTTGTATCTCCTCTGAGTTTTATGGTTTAGAATCAGAAAAAAACATATAATTGAAGAAGAGTGGGTCTAGTACATAAGAGCTGCTAGTCAAGTATGTTCATGACATTGTTGGGGAGAAACAGCTCACTAAAGGCTCTCCTATAAAAAGATGATGTACAAAGCAGCCCACTTCATCACTTTGTATGACGATAGTAAAGTTGAAAACACTTCATTTTTTAAAGTTTATGCATTCCGTGGGTGGGAAATATATCTATATTTTACCACTGAAAAAATGTGTTGTTTTATTTTTTTCAATTAAAGAATGTAATGCTTACTGCATTCATGGAATGCTCACAATAAGTGTCTTATTGAAGATTTCTCATTTTGCTCGCATTTAGAGGAAACATTTCCAACACAGAATTCATATATATTTTTCAATTAGTAAGCACTATGTCCTGTAGAATTCTAGAAACTTTTATTGGATGCTCACACTTGAAATATATGTAAGAAACATATACTTTTTATTTTAACACTCCATTTTTGAACCTATGTCATGATCACCATAAAACAACACAAACATTCTGATACAAGACAATCAATGTAGATTTAACCAGACTAAGGGTAAGTGAGGGCTTTTTCTGGCCTCTACATTTCAAGTGCTATGTTGCAAATTATGCCCGTCATGACAAGATTTCAGGATATTGCAATTATAAGCAGCAGTTCACCGCAGTAATGTTGGAGATGGTAACACCCATGCTGGGGATCGTCCTACCCACACGGCGCAAAGGGAGGGCGTTGCCCCCATCTGGGTATGGGTGATGGTTTGCCAAATTGGCAGTGTTAGAGGTAGTGCTGTGATGCACTGTTTAGCCGACATGGAAGATGTGATCTCTCGCCACTAGTATCCCATTAAATAGCTTCCTTTTTCCAACCCAGGAAACTGAAAAAGGGAGAGGAGTCAAAACTATGGAAAGTTATAAGGGTTCTTACACCCTCTTGGATTCCTTTTTTAAGTCTTGCCTAAAATAGAGGGTCTTCTTCTGCAGGAAGAGTTGAACATGTTCCACTACAGCCATACAAGCCTCCTGGGGTTGAGATGTGATGCTCCTTAAAAGTCAACGCATCAGCATACCCAGAGGCAGCACGCACAGAAAGCAATTGATGGCACACATGCAGCAAGGTCAACTGTGTGCGCTTACTGGAAGGCCATGAACGTGTGAGCTCCAGACTTCCTTGTGCACCTGGGAGAATGCTGCTGAAGATCCTCATCTTGTACTGTGCTCGTGTTTGGAGGCCCTAAGGCAAAGGAGGCAGCACATCTACTGGCTAAACAATGGTTTGATGCTGAAGATTACGACCCGCAGCAAGTTAAAATACACTGGAAGCAGTTTTTATGGTCCTATGCGCCCATTCGTAAAGCCACCTCCAGCAGTACCTTATTTTGCAGTTGCGTAACATTCTGGGGGGGCTATAGGGACTTGTGGGTTCCCACCACGAGTACAGTGCTGAAAACCAATCAATCAGACACTTCAGTGCCAGTAATAAAATGAGACTTCAAAACAGTTTTTATCCATCTTTAGTTACTATGTAATTCTATAATTGTGGCTGCTTTGCCTTGTCAGGAGAAATTGCTAAGCCCGGAATTCTCCAGTCTCTCAAACCTGGAATGTAGTAGTGACCTTCTATAGTAATATAATTAACATAAAAGAAGGACTGCAGTCCTAATCTGACTAAACACAATATAATTCTCCCTTTGTGAGCAGAATTTCTCCTAGAATCCCCGGTCTGAGAATTGTCTAGATCCAGGTTCAGCCTGAGTGAAGCTTGTTGAGCATTGGACAGAGAAGTGAGGCATGGCACCTCATTGGCTTTTCATGTAAAGTGACTGAGCTGATATCACCAGAAGGCTACAAAACTCCTCATACATGGACGGGGTGCTCTGTAGCATCATGTCATTTGACCATGATCTGAGTACCTCACCTTTCTTGGGAAAGATTAACTCTGTTGACTGAGTTCCTGATGGTAGGTCAGTTGAAGACAGGGGCTTGTTCGAGTCTTTTGTCATTTGTCCAGTGGAGAAGATGAATTCATAGCATTAGAGTTGATTGTTCCTGCTGTCATTCTACTTGGCAAGTTCAGTACCTAGCCACTTCCCTCTCAGTGTGTGCACAGTTGTGCCAGCTTCCCTGCATACCTGTATCCAGAGGCACTTTATCCAGAAACTGGAAGAATTTTACAAGTCCTTTCTCTTGCTCCTGGGAGGGCTGGCACCAAGAAGGAAACCTTTTGTATTGTTGCATACAGGGGACAGGGCCAGAATTCCCTGAGGAGCCTCCAGTCCTCAGAGAATGTTGAACTGTTGCAATTGTTTTCTTCACTGACTTCTGCCGCCATTTCTTCATTACTCATGCCGTAGTGAGCCATCCCACTGCCCTATGTTTCCATGCTGCTGTTGCCAGCCTACCTATCGTTCCATCCCTGCCCCTAGCTCTATCAGTAGACTGAACCATTGCCAGCAGCAACTTTACAGTCACTTCTCTGCCTCTTCTGCTATTGCAATACCCTGAAACCACACTTCAGTCTTCCAACTTACAGTCTCATTCACCAAGTGCAACAACAACCCACATCTGGGTGCACCTCGCCATTACTTGGGCCTCACTGTCACTTGGAAAATAGTAATTGTTGTCTTTGCTACGGTTTCCTTTTCTAGTTTCTTCATTTACTCTTTTTTTTTACTTCCTTTTTTAATGTTGGGGATAGTCAGCCTGGTGAGTGGCAGACAATCCCTACAACTTTACTGATTGTCCCTTCAATGTAGTATTTTCCCCTCTTCCCATTTTTTTCTCATTAAACAGTACGTGGAGTTATGGTCAAGACTAATATTTCTAATATAATTGGCTGGCTAGTCTAGTTTTGCAATGCTACTGAAATACATTGGCTCAAATCTGGTCACATGATTCAGCCGCAACACTGTTTATGGAAGATGGCATAGGCCACTGGGCATTATGCACAGGATGTAATGATGTATGTATGAAGACAAATAAAAATTACCATGAAATAAAGACAGAGGTATCTGATTGCCACCCATCTAATCTCTGCAGCTGGTGTAAGAAGGATTAGAAATTTACATTAAGAAACTCAAATATCTGCTTAAATTAATTGCCATGACCAGGACATATGTTGCACTAGGGTACAATCACGTTTATACTGTTTATCAAATGTACTGTATGTTATGTACGACCACCAATACTTGGGCTGTGATGCCAACCATATTATTTTATTTTCTAAGGCTTTCAATTGGCAAAAACCTGAGTAAGATTGCTGAGAAAACTTTATCTGGGAACATGGAGAGATCAATTTTTGGTACTCATAGATCTTTGGTACATAAATCACCATGATACCAGGGTCTGGTGTTCAATTGATGTGAATATAGCAGCTTTGGTGATTGACAGAAACTACAACCAACATAGCAGACATGGTTAGTGGCGCTCCGTCCATAGACCATGCCATCCTGCAGGATGAGCAACTAGCTGGCCAAAATCAGCTGCAGCCCACATGACTCGGTGAGGATGCCACCAGTGTAACTGGTGCCATCCAAAGGTCCAGAGAGAGAGGCGATAATTAAATGGTGCCCGATAACCCAGCTAAAGAAGGTCAGAAACTGTAGCTGGCCAAACC
Organism: Pleurodeles waltl; assembly: GCF_031143425.1. Classification (NCBI taxonomy): domain Eukaryota; kingdom Metazoa; phylum Chordata; class Amphibia; order Caudata; family Salamandridae; genus Pleurodeles; species Pleurodeles waltl. Next base: position 71,667,409 of record NC_090450.1, on the reverse strand, counting down.
AAGAACAGCGACCAGGGCCCAACAACACCCCCCTGTAATGCAGTGAGTTGGGGCACAGAGCTTGGCACCCAAACGTGGACTGACGATGAGGAAGCACGGTGGCCCAGACCCCATTGCAGATTTGAGGTACTCCCAGCTGCAATTTTCCACAGTGTAGTGTTGCCAAGAGCAGAAAGAGGAAGGGCAAGATGAAATGATGAGCTGGGAGCCTTGGGTGATTGCTAGAGGAGAATGCTCCTCTGGTCTGTGGGAATGGAAGACTCCTTTGTGGGGGCGTCCACAATGGTCTCCAGTCTCATGTATCACATAGTTAATGATATCCTGGTTTGCCCCGCTGGAGATTCTGTCATGTGGTCTGTGCATACCCATACTGCCTGCATGTGGAGATATGGGAATTGTGGTGCAACAGGCAGGAGGCCATGTAGAAGCTCTACTCAGGAGCTACTGAACTGCAGCCCCTCCTGTGATGCTAGATTTGGGGTTTACCCCGCCTGTGTCATTGCAACTGGGAACAATGAGGTATCTGTATTATATTAACTACTTAAGACACCAGAAAAATACCACCTTTTGCTTTCCCCTCTCCCTTCTAGCAGCCTGCGGATACAGTATGAATGGGCATGATTGTGGAATTGATCCACCTTCAAGTCACTGTATCAGACCTTCCTTCCGATGCACTGGCCCTGTGTGGGGTACGAGAGACAGGGTGCACTCAGCCTGTCACCATGGTGAAAGATGAGGCAGAGGGCACAAACAAAGATGGGCCAGTACACACAAGCAGCGCTGGACACAATACAAACCTCTGCAGAGGTGTGGACAGCACAGCAATTTCCAGGATTTACTTCAACCAAAACCATCCCATAGGCCACAAAAGCCTTTTGAATGACTCTGGAGACCAAAATAAGTGAGGTGGTAGAAGCCGTCATGCTGCTCCAACAAGACCTACTCAAAGTGGTTGACATGGTGGCAGAAGCTGAAGGCTGTGTGCCTAAATTGGAAGATACTGTTAGAGAACTAAAGACAAAGATGACTGGCCGATCTTTGGCCTCCAGAATCCTGAAAGACTGTGCAGAGTATGTGAAACGAAGGTCAAGAAAAAACAACCCACGCTTTGTTGAGTTTCCCGGTGTGTGGAGCCCCCAGCCTGGAAAAATTCCTTGAACAGTGGATACCCTCATTGATGCCCGAGGCACACTCCCCTCAATCTTAATCCTGGAGTGTGCACATAAAGCATAGGTGTGGACGCCTCTGCCAGGTGCTAACCAATGCCCCTCATTGGCAGAATTCTAAACTACAGGGAATGAGATGTGCTGCTCAGTAAGACCAACATCAAAACACATTGACATACCAATCCTCAAAGTCTATTATATTCCCAGAGTTCACTCGTCATGTCCAAAAACAAAGGAAAACCTTTGATGAAGATAAAGTCAAGACGAGGCAATGAACAATGAATATTTGCTTCTGTCCCCCGCCAGGTTCAATGATTCCCATATATTTGTTTTTGACATACCTGAGGAGGCCTGTGACTAGGTAGCAGATAAGAAGCACTGCATGGAGTAGTCCCTCTGGAGGAATGGGCAGCACACCGGCAGAAAGCACTCCAGACGAAGAAATAAATCTGGGCAGGGCTGGAGGAAGCGAAGAGACTTCCTGGAGTTCTCAGTCGTCCATGTAAATAAACTGTGACAAGAGGTGCCACAGGGACTGGGCCAGAAGGTAGGGCCAGTTGGAAAGGAGGTGGGCCACAGGAGTGACACTGAAGAAAGGGAATAAATGGGTCCAACGACAAACACACACTTAGTCGCATGTATGGGGCACCAACAAACTGTCACAATATCTAGAGTGTTGATATCTAGCATGGGCCACCTAATAGTAGCCCAACAATCAAACTGGGTTTTGTATGATGTTGCTTAGCGTAATAGATGCTTCTGGGGGGGGGGGAGTATGTGGTGAAGGAGCGAGGGGGATTTAGTTATGGGGTGTGTTTTGTTTTGTGCATTTGTTTAGAATATGTTTGGAATATTCAAGGGTTATGTCTGTGTCTTCCACCCATAGCTTCAGGGACACAGTGCATACAACTTACATTGGATGGTACCAGCTCTGCCTCACTGTACCCTTGACATTACCCTGACTTGGGCCATGTCTGCCAAACTACCCCTTGAACCTAAATTATGGTTCTGCTAAGATCTGGCCATGGAAAGTCAACAGGGTAAACAACCATATAAAGAGAGAGGCAGTGCTGCAATTCACCAGGATACATCCCCCCGCTGTATTGTTGTTTCAAGAAACTCACCTGTTGGGGTCTAAGTGTGCAGGGAAGGTTAATACATGACCGGGTGTTTGACACTCAGTATACTAGGGGATCAAGGGGCACATCCATTTGAATTCCTAGATCACACAAATGATAACAGATAACCTGATAGGCTATCTAGCAATCACAGGCAGGTTACAGGACAGACATTACAACCTAATTAGTGCCTGTACAACACCTTTATTGGACAAGATAACATCAGATTTCAGTAGAGCAATTGTGTACGGGACTCCCTCAGGGACTGACAATAATCGGGGGAGGCTTGCAACAAAACAATCCGCAGCAAGCAAAACAGGCATGGATGGCATCCAATGGATGAATCTATGAAATAGGAGACATAGCAGGGAAGCTATCATACTGATTGGCAACAAATATGCAAGTCCTTTCGTGATGCCAATCATTTGCTTCCATGGGGCAGAAAAGGCTGACTCAGCAGTCGCTGTGACTGCAGAGTTTGCCTCCTCCTAACAACCGCTTTACACTGCATGGGCAGAATTGGATTCAACTTGATTGTCGCATTACACGACTACCAGTATTTCAGTGTTTTTTTTATAATCTTTCCCTTACCTGGAAAGGAGACTCTGCTAGCTTGGAAGTGTGGATTCAGCCTGTCTGGACCCAAGGAGATTCTGAATAGAGCAGCAGTTGCCTCCTCCCTTCCCACAGGGGCTGGGCATAGCTGATTGGCTCTTTGAGTCCCAGGCAACCTGAGCCCTCCTCCCACACGTGCTCTGGCCCCTTATGTTTGTGGAGGGAACCCTAAGACAGTCACCTCCATTTTGTGAGCCCAGCATTTTCCCTGTGCCCTAATACAGCCCAGTGATCAAGGATTCCTAAAAGACCTAGGTAAGGAGCCCCAGGTTTTCTGGGAAACTTTATTATTTGCTTAAAAGTGTTTTTTACTGCTATCCATGCCTGTTCACTGTAGACTCTCTGTGTTTCAGGCACTTGACCTTTTAAAGTGGTGTTTTTTTAGCCGTGACTGTGTGAAATTTCCCTCCTAGTTTGTGGCACAAGACTGCATAAAAAGCACCCCCCCTCTTTTCTAAGTAAAAAGGCTACATACATCTTGCAGAGTGTGTTTAGGAGACTGCTTAATCTGTTTCTCTGATTTAAATTGTGTTTAGAAACTGTCTGCATCCCCTGTTTTTTGCCTTCAAAAAGCCACATTTCACAGTGCGCGACAAGCAGTATTTCAGTGTTTTTTTCCAATCCCTCCCTTGCCTGGAAGGTAGACGGTGCTAGCTTGGAAATGTGGATTCAGCCTGTCTGTATCCATGGAGATTCTGAATAGAGCAGCAGCTGCCTCCTCCCTTCCCACAGGGACTGGGCTTCAGTTAACTTGGCCCTTATATAAGTCTCTATTGGTTGTTGCATATGGGGTTGTTGGGGGCTGATCTTTCTATTGGCTTAGGGATTAAAGTTGGACATGTGATTGGCAGTAGGGCTGACATTCTGATTGGTTCCTGGTTTTTAGGGCTGGGCTTGTGATTGGTAGTAGGACTGAGATTCTGATTGGTTCCTGGTTTTTAGGGCTGGGCTTGCGATTGGCAGTAGGGCTGAGATTCAGATTGGTTCCTGGTTTTTAGGGCTGGGTTTGTGACTGGTAGTAGGGCTAAGATTCTGATTGGTTCCTGGTTTTTAGGGCTGGGCTTGTGATTGGCAGTAGGGCTGAGAGTCTGATAGGTTCCTGGTTTTTAGGGCTGGGCTTGTGATTGGTAGTAGGGCTGAGATTCTGATTGGTTCCTGGTTCTAGGGCTGGGCTTGTGATTGGTTGTCAGGATTAGGGGTATGATTGGTGATTAGGGATGGGTCTCCCATTGGTTGTTTGAATTGGTTGTTTGAATTAGGGTTACAAATCTGATTGGTTAGAGTTAGGACTAGGTCTCTACTGGCCAGTGGGGCTATTTAAGCCTAGGGCTCAGGGCATCTCTGCCTGGGCGTCTCAGCCAAGGGCGGAGAGGACAAAGGCAGTTGCCTGTTTGGGCCTGTTCGGGACTGGTGGGCCTTGGGCCAGAAATGCTGCCCAATTTACCATTTACCAAAAAGGACTTTACAACTTCCACATACATCAACATACAAACACATTCTCTGCAAAGACATCCACATCCTTCATCACAAACTGACCGAATACAGATTGCCATGTCCCATCATCCAACACGATACCCCACTTACAACACCAAACACATATTCACCACAACTACAACAGTAAAACACCTTCATTCTCACAGCAAACGCTACTCTGCCCACTCCCACTAACACAACCTGCCATCACCCACACAACACAAAACCAAACTATACATTACTTTCAGCCTTCCAGATACACACTCCCTGTTCAAACAAACCAACAACTCAATCCTCTATTTGCTCCACACAGACCACCTTTCATCATGACAATTCCTAAACCCACCCTCCCAACACATCATCTACAAACGCCCTTCCCCTCTCTTCACCAATTACGCTCAACCATACTCACACTCCACTACACCACACATATTACCTCTTCCAGTCATCACAACTAACACAAACTCACCTGACACACATCCATCCCCTCTTACACTCCTCATACATTCCTCTCCAAAACACATCAACATCCCAAAAATATTGACAGATAATACCTCATTTATTTCTTTTAATAATATTCAAATAAAATATTTTGGCACCAGCACTCACATACAAATCCCTCACCAAAAGCAACACTATCAATATCCTCTCTCACTATTCCACAAAAACAATACAGACCACACACATCAGCACATCAAATCAACACAAACTTTCATTATACTTATTGTCACACCCACTCCCACCCTCATGACTACACAAAGAATACAAATCCCGTCCAATCTTTACCCCTACATTCTCACTCTTCACAAACATCTACCACAAGCACCCCAACCAGCAACATTAATTCACCCACCTCTCCTCCATTGCACAATTTAGAACCTTACATCATGATCCACATGCTCCTCCACCACCCCTAACCCATACTCCATCCACACTAAACAGACGCAAGCAAAATAAACAACCTGCCACTCTTAACAACTTCACATCCCCTTGTCTATTACATAATAAGGCAACCCTACAAAAAACAGTACACTCTTCATGTCTCTCTCAGCCACCAAGTCCACCACCCACACACAAAGACCCAACAAAATGCCTCCTAAACCTGCTGGAAGAGGAACACTACATTGAAAAACAAGACTATTGTGACCCTCACACAGTTATCACAACTAACAAGACACCTGCTACAAGCTCAAAATATAACTGCTTACCCCTCTCCTAAGCAAAACAACGCCGCCACTAACACACTTTTTCTAAACTGCTAGCTCATAAAAGCTCGGTCACTCTCAAAAAACAAGCACCACATCTACGACCTGCTCACAGACACACAGCCTGACTTACTATTCATAACAGAATCATGGTTGGGAGATGACATGGCACCAGTGTTACATGAAGCCATTCCTCCAGGCTATTAAACCATCACATAAAACCGTATAGGCAAGAGAGGAGGTGGACTAGCTATTATATTCAAACAGGCAATAAATCTCGGTAAAACAGACTACATTTCCATACAAGGTTGTAAAGCCCTCCTCACCAGATGCCACCCTATTTGAACTTCCTCCTGTAACTTTCTCCTCCTTTACAGACGTCCACCTAACAATTCAACATTCCCAGATGCTGTTCTAGATACAGTCTCAAACCTTATTACATTATACTCCAAACTATGCATTCTTGGGGACCTAACATTTGGTTTGACAAACCCTATATGCCCCATCCAAAAGCTATCACTACTGGCCTAGTCACATTGAACCTACATCAGATTGTACACAATCCCACACACAGTGCTGGACACACCCTAGATGTCATTTTTGCTAGGGCTGAACTAGTTACCGTTCATAGCATCACGCCAATCACATGGTCAGACCACCATTTGATAACTTTGCGACATAAAACTCCACAAATCACCACACACCATAACTACTTACATACATGCACCGATCGACCTTGGAGCAAACTCAATTATGATGACTTAGAAACACAACTAACAGCCAACACAGATCTAGATACATTTAATTATGTTCCAAACCTTTATGAGTGGCTACAGGAAGCTTTTGATATACTAATACCACTCAGAAAAACTAAACACGACAAAAGAAAACCAACACCTTGGAGAAACACATAACTTAAAAAGATAAAGCAAGAAATCAGAAAGTTGCAGCGGACCTGGCTCAAAACAAACATCAGTCAAGACAAACTGCAGCTATACAAACTTAACAGATTATACAAATCATCAATCAAAAAAGCTAAAAAAAGGTGCTATTCAGACTGAATTCAAAATGCTAAATCTGCAACCAAAGCATTTTATAGACATTCTCAATGAATTTTGAAAACCTACATGCATGGAAGGAAGTCATCCCACTGCTCAAGATTTCACAAACAAACTGGCAACTCATTACACAACCAAGGCAGACACATTGGACTCCTATTTAAAACAGAACAAAAACCATCAGCACCAACCCCTTCCCTAAAATACCCTTTAAGAATAAACCAACCCAGCCTCTACAGTCCCTCAAACAAATATCAAAAGGTGAATTTATGGATTGGGTCAATGCAAGCAGACCTTCTGGTTGCTCTTCTGACCCTTGCCCACCACACATCTTCAAGAACATTCTTTTATCTACTACTGCTGCCACACCCGTAAGAAGAATCATCAACAACTCTTTAACTACAGGAACTTTTCCAGTAGACCTGAAAAAGGCATATATATGACTGTAATTAAAGAAAACAAACCTAGACCCGCAAGACCCCAACAACTACAGACCAATCACAAATGGACCTTTCCTGGGCAAACTGATAGAAAGAGCAGCATTCACCCAGATGTCACAATTCATTGAAGACAATTCTATACTTTTTAGTTTCCAACCTGGATTCCGTGAATCGGCACTCATAGCAATCTGGTATGATCTTAAAAACACAGTCGTCCGCAATGGAGTTGCTGCACTACTTCTCTTGAACCTCTCAGCTGCCTTTGATATGGTTGACCATGACACCCTAATTCAAAGACACCACGAAGCCAGCATAGAAGGGACGGCTCTCAACTGGATTATATCCTACCTTCAAAAAAGAACTAACATCATCTATTCACCCCCTTCTCATCCAAACCCTATCTCACAAAAGCAGGGGTCCCCCAAGGATCAATCATCTCACCTTTGCTTTTCAACATCTACATGATATCATTACCCGAACTGATCAATGATTTTAATCTCACATGCTACAACTATGCAGATGACACACAAATACTACTTAAATTAGAATGCCCCAAAAACATTGAAAACTCGCTAATCTTCAGTTGCCACAGAGCCGTTGATCAGTGGTTGACTTGGAGCCATCTTAAACTAAATGCCTCCAAAACAGAAATACTCATATATGGTGACTGGAAAAATTATGACCCACTATGCGCGTGGCCAGACGATCTCGGACCATCTCCTCAATTATCCAAGGAAGTTAAAAACCTTGGAATCACCATGGACTCCAAGTTAACAATAAATGCCCAAGTGGACAAATTAGCACAAACAAGCTTCATCACCTTGAAGACTCTACGACACATCTTTCCCCACCTTGGATTTCCACACAAGGTGCAAGCTACTATCTCGTTTGTACTATCCAAACTGGATTATGCCAATGACCTCTACCATGGATCATCTCTATCTACTATGAAAAAACTATAACGTATTCAGAACTCCTCAGCCAGGCTACTATTACATGTAAAGCCACAAGCCCACAACTCCCCTGCCTTGAGAGCACCACACTGGCTACCCGTTGCCAGAAGATACACCTTCAAGCTGCTTTGTATCACCCACAAAGCTATACATGGAACAGGACAGCTTTTTACCAGAAACAAAATAACCAAATACATTCAACAAAGAAACCTCTGCTCAAGATTGGCACCCTGCCTTAGAAAACCACCATACAAGAAAAAGACTATAGGTAGTACATCCTTCTCCGTTCAGGCAGCCAAACTATGGAATTCATTACCCCCAACTATAAGAGCCACAGAAAACTATCTTGTCTTCAGAAAACTACTCAAGAGTTGGCGCTTTCCTTCATAACCACCATATTCAACCAGCTATGGACTGCATATGCCTATGTTAATAAATATTTGTATCTGATTATGTGTATATTTTAGTTATATATAGTTCTTTAGAAAATGTGTATTGCTACTATGTCATAACAATAAACTACACAAATACTCTTTAAACCTGTTTAACTAATGTATATTTACTCATGGTTTAAATATGTATATGTATGTACATATATATATCTGCATATGTGTGTGTATTCATGTGTGTATGTATGTGTGTGTGTGTGATATATATATATATATATATATATATATATATATATATATATATATATATATATATATATATATATATGTTATTCTATGCTTAACATGTTCATAGGTCATTGCATAACTCTTAGATAAGTTGTTATATTAGATACTTATGAATCCCTGCTCTCATTTTATATCACACTTTGTCTACCCATCACCATATGTCATGTTTCTATCAATCTATCCTCCATTTCCACTCTAACTCATCCCAAATCCATACTACTACTTTCATCCCCTAAATAACCCTGCCTAAGCTCTTCCCTCCTCTTCCACATCTAACTCACCCAAACCTCACTTTACTACCATGATCTCCCAAACAACCCTACTACATTCTCCCTCATTTATCTCAACCTGCTACTATGATCTCCCTAACCCTTTCCACAGACTCTTCCCTCCTCCATCCCCCTTTACTCATCCCAAGCCTAAATCATATTACCATAAACTCACAATTAACACTTCTGGATTCTTCCCTCCTCCACCCCTCCATTACCCCAGTCAATCCAACTAACACTCACATATCTGCGTCTCAAATTAACTCATAATAATACTAAAACTGTACTCATATTTCCCTATACTAATTCATCACTAATTCCTTTTGGGTTCCGGAGTAGTGTGCTACTCACCGAAAATCGCTTCAATGCCTCGTCAGGGGTAGTAAGTGCTATATAAATACTATTACGTTACAATAGCCCCACAGATCAACCCCATATAACGCTGCCCCACAGGCTTGGGCCTTATGGATCTCTAGCACTGGAGAGATTGGATGTGAAGCTGCCCTCTGACATAATATATATATGTTTATTGTTAATCTTCTAAATCTCATCCACTGGAGGCTTGAGAGACTTTGGTGGTCATTATAAACACGGCATGTCGGGCCAACCCGCTGCATAATGATCACGGTGAGGACTGCCATCGGCAGCCCTCACTCACCGCCAGGCTTCCGCCGTCAGGCAGCCTGGCGGTGAGTGGAAACACCATCAGACAGGGTATCTGCGCTACCCCTCGGTTAATGTTTCCTGATCCACCAGCCTTTCCGTGGCAGGATATCGCGCCAGGGAAAGGCTAGCGGAGGGGGGTGCCCCTGCACTGCCCATGCACTTTGCATGGGCGGTGCAGGGGCCCAGGTGCAGAGCCTCGTCAGGCAGGTCACTGCCCGATTTCCGCATAGAGGCATTGGCAGACGCCGTCAATGTCCCAGACAGGCCTTTCTGTTGGCCACAGAAAGGTTTATTATTTGGCCGGCGGGGATCCGGGGACGCTGGTGGTCAGTGTTTTGACCACCAGCATGAACACGGTGGTTGTTACCGCCGTGTTCATAATGAGCACCTTTGTAACTAATAGACACAGAAAGAATGTCAATTAGCTGTTTTGGAGACTAAATGATACCATTCAATTTCTAAACATGAGTACTTCTATGAATAAATATTTAGAGTACTCGATTTAATTGTAAACAAACTTTGGCAAAGCCAATTGGTCTCACTTTTAACAGATGAGAGCTGATCTATTGTCATTGCCAGTAGAAGCAGACGTTTATTGTTTAGTTGCTTATAACCATAACAATATATACAATAAAAAGACAAATAGCAATCAAATTCATTAATACGTCAACACTTGCTAGCTTAATATAAAAATATACGAAAAAGAACATCCTTTGAATTACGTCCTTGTGAGTTTAAAGAAACACACAAGTTCTGTGTATATATATATATATATATATATGTATATATGTATATACATATATATATATATATATATATCTACACACATATATATATATATATATATATATATACATTTCTCATATGACATCGAAGACTTAATTTCGTTTTACATCTTTCATAGATAAAAAAATATGTTGAAAACAAGCTAAACATACACAATGATCGAAAAATACCACACATATATATTAATTTTGTTTTATTGTTTATCTATTTTTCTTATTTTTATTAAAATCAGCCTGGTTTTATCGAATGTGACCAGGCTACGCCCTTAAAGTGGAAGGTAATAGATATTATCTGTTTGTTAGGTGCGATGTTAACCTTACATTCCTTGTTATCAAACCAGCCTCATGACATAACACTTATCGCTCCCACTATATTGTGGCAAACAAAGTAGATGTTACTAAAGTGCGTGAATAAGAAGAAAAAAAATAGAGATAGTGCACAGTGCCGCACCAGCACAGAAGATTAAATAGTTAACATAGCAGAGAGCACTTATTCATTGTTTCTTTGTTGCTTTCGTGCAGTGTAGGCTTAACACTCCTCATTTGTTAAGCAGACCTCAATGCGTAACAGTGGTCGCACCCACTTTAATTCGGTAGCCAGCCTAAGATTTATAAAGTGCATGTGCAAGGTGCAAGTTAGGCTCTAAAAGTAGGGTTGTTTAGGATGACTAAAAGAGCCTATTCAAGACTATGTAGAGATCCTTCATAAATTTCAGAAATCTTACAGTTAACTGAGGGTGCTGCCCACTTAGACATGTCATGATTGCATTCTGACATTTCCTGATTCCTAACAAACGAAAGACAGGAATCAGCCAATAGCTTCTCAGCTCCCTCAGCTCTTTGCAGATGCACACTATGTGCAACAGAGATTCTGATTTATGCTTGCACAGCCTGCAATGCAGGGCTTCAGAGCATGCAAACAGCTGTATGTATATGCTTTTATTGGAATGATTCCACACCAGAACCTAGAGGTCTCTTTTACAACTCAACTTCAGGGGTCAGGATAGATAGGGGGCCCTCCCACCAGATTGAGAAATGGCAAGGCATAGCTCAGCTGGGCCTTTGTTGCCAGATCATGGCAGTCTTCCTCTCCAGATTTCAACCTTGCATCCTTCATAAGCAGATTGTAACATTGCCTTAGTGGAAGGCTCAGACCAATAATATCCTCTACTCTGTCAGCCTGGCTAACTTTATTAACATAACTCTTCCGTGACAGATTGCCGTTCTGCATGCACATCCAAATCAGACCACTGAGCGACCCAGAAGGAGCCGCTTTAAGCTTCATGTAATAATCTAAAAACCTGGCTTCCTCCATGCTGACTTGAATTGTTTAAGTTAAATTCTAAACAAATTTGTGAGGACGGAGATGCGTCTGGAAGCTGCATTAACCTTCTGTGACAAGGGCACTGAGCCCACTCAAGCCAAGGACCCAGGCTGCCTTTAAAAATCAGCGAGCCATAGGTCAGTGTAGGAATGAACTTAGAATCAATAACACAGCAAATTGCTGTCAGATCAGGCCCTGACATTTGTTTTAACAATTTCTAGAAATTGGTGATCATTGCTACTGCCATACCTTTGGTAGCCTCAAGGTGAGCGTGGTGTGTGCCACATATGTTATGATGAACACCTAGATATTTGAAACTGCGGACCTGCTCAATGGGGACTTGATTTAGCACAAAGTTACTTTTTCCAACTTTCCTTCTCCCAAAAACCATCATGTTTGTCTTTAGAGCATTATACTCCAGCACACTTAGGGGAAAAGGCGTTCACTCCTGACAAAGCATTGTTAAGGTCAGCCAAATAAAGGTTAAAAATAGTGGTGCCAAAATACACCCCTATTGAAGCCCTTGATTATTCAAAATTTTTAGCGCTACTCTATTCCCAGAGACCTTAACTCTGACCCACGTAGTCACATACAAGCTCATGATGGAACGCAACAAAGTTGGTGAAATACCCCATTTGTAAAGCTTTTGCCAAAGCTTAGCTCTGTCCAATTCGGTGGTATAATCTATGAAGGCGGCATACAACGGTTGCGCTTTCATTTTATTCGCTGCCTCAACCAGAGAGTAAAGAATCACCAAGTTATCCTCCGTGCTGCTACTCTTTCTGAACCCAGTCTGTGTTATTGGGGTTAGTGCATTGGTGGATACCCATTCTTCAAGCGCAGAATTAAGGGCTTTCTCATAACATTTCCCATCTACATCAAGGATGGCTATTAATCAAAAATTCGCTAGCTGATCAGGAGAACCCTTTTTATGTACAAGTGATAATATTGATCCCCTCCAGCTATCTGGGACATCATTCGTATTGAGACCTTACTTAAAAAGATGTAGCCATGCGGCTTGCGCCACTTTAAATAACCTAGGGGGCAAACCATTCAGGCCTGGGGCACCTGCAGGACGTTTGCCGGCTAACGCTAATCGCATGGTGTTTTCTTTTATGTACTCATTCTCCCTGTTGCTCCACTTGTCAGCGTGCGACCCCGTACCCTGAAGCCAAGACTCTTGCTCCTGGCTAACCATGTGTGAGACATAAAGGTTTGAGACATAATGCGCCCAACTCTCAGCAGATACAGAAGGCTTCGCACGGGCCCCACTTGACCTCTTCTGGACTAATCCCCAGAATTTAATAGAGTTTTTTTGCTTTAGCGCTTCATACAACTCCACCCATTCTTTTCCTTCTTTCTGCTCAGTCAAGGCCCCTGCTTTTGCTCTATCTGCTTTTCTTATTTGCCATATCTCATTAGTAAGAATGCTTGAGTTATGAGTAGTTCGGCTATTTCTCATACGGTTATTCAGTTGCCGCTTAAGTGTTCTAAGTTCAGTGCATGAGTGCCTATGCATGGGAGCCTTATGCGGGCCCCCTGTTCTAGGCTGTGAGGAAAACTGATAGAACAGTGCTATAGTCAAAGTATGCCTCTGCGAAGGAGATGCCACCAGCTCCACCTGAACCGCTGTGAGGAACTTCATCAATGTTTCTATATTTTCAGCTTGCATTTTGGAGCTCCACTTAACTCTACGCAGTGCACACACCCCATTTTGGGCTCCAATTGCTCTCACCATTGGCCATCTAGGCATACCCAACGCCATGGAACGTGCTACCATAACATGGTCACTTGACAGATTCGGGATCACATCAAAACCACTTATTCAGTGAAAATACTGGGTTGATGCCCAAAGGTAGTCCATTAGGGAAGAGTTGTTTTGCTAAATAAATGTGCAGGCCGGAAGAATGTCCAAAACACTTCTACCAGTTAATGCCCTCAAGCCCAGTTCATTAATGAGCATGGCAAATCTCTTGCCTACTGCATCCTTCTTAATTGTGCATGATGTTATTTTGATTCTTCCTCTTGAACCCAAATCAATGGCTGGGCAGTGTTGAGGAGGAACATGTGAAAGTCCACAGCTAGAAGCCACAAGGGCTCCAGACATGACCCTCTTAAAGATCTTATGAGTTTGACACTTCAGGCATACCATCTTTTTCTTCAGTTGCTTTAGATCAATATAAATGGACCCGCTAATAGTTGAGGACAGACCCCTGGAGTTTTAATTAAAAGAGGATACTATGTTTATGATGATGTACGCTCCCATGCCACTGGCCAAAACTACAGCACTTGATGCCACTGATTTATTAAATAAAATTGAGACCCCACCAGAAGGGTGGCTGACCCATAGAAGATGGCACTGCAGGAGTAAAAAATGTAAGATGGCCCGGCCACGTTGTTGGACCTAACTGCCAGATTTCCTGTAAACAAATTATTTCCTTCTTATTAATAATCTAAAGTGCCTCCTCATTGGCAAAAAATTTCTTAAACCCCTTAATGTTCCTTGAACAAAACTGGAGTGCTGGTAAATGTGTGGTCAACTGAGTTAGTAAAACCCCAGCTCGTTGAGGGACACAGGGTATTCATTGCAGATTACTTATCAACCGACATTCTCTCTTGTTTCTAGAGAGGTCCTTTAAGACCCTTAGTTGCACATCCCCCCAACCTTCTGTCTACTGCTCTTCTTGACTATGAAGGACAGACTTTTTGTGATGAAAGGTAGAACTATTGTTGGCCAGAATCCAATGATATTAAGGGGGACAACTTACTGAGGGAAATGCCCCAATGTGCAAATGCATTTGCGTGCGCCTCGGTTTTCCTTAGAGTTTCTAGATGACAAAACTGTACTTTAGTGGCCTCTCTTGGATTACCATTGGTTCCAGGGGTTAAAGCTTTAAAGTCAATTTATTTAGAGTCAATTCTATCCATTCCAGGAATGGTTGCAGAATAATTTTAAAATGTTTCCACGATTAAGAATGTCATCTCCTCCACAGTAGACATATTCTGGCTGGAGTATTAGTGTAGTAGCCTCCGGCTCTTTGTTCCCTGGGGGGGCTGATATCACTCAGGACAATGAGGTGAGTACACTCCCACAGTGATTTCAAAGGCCCGTTTGGCACACTGGAGTGTGTACTACTGCCTTCAGGTAAGGTTACTAATGTCTTTTTTCCTGGTCCTCCCGTTTCTCCCATTCTCCTTGGCGCACCATCCATCAGCCATTCAGCTGCACACGGGAGAGATTGTATTCTTAAATTGTGAAGGCTTGTATCAGTCAAATTTAGATTCTCAGAAGCCTGAGTAGACGTAAGCCCCATGGTTGGGGCCTCCTTTGTTTGGCATTCTTTGGAGGCTCTTGGAGGCACAGTAGATGTGGCTGTTGGTGACTTTGGGCTTCTTGTTCTAACCAAATCCAACCTGCCAGGGCATACTGGAGTCCTACGACCATAAGGTAAAGTTTCTTCCCTGCTTGTCTGTAACTATATTTGGCACTGTATAGTGGAAGCTTTACTCCCTGTCGTACGTAACCTGCTTGACATTCTTTAGTGGGTCTCAATAGCTTTGGTGGCATGGACTCATTGTTAAGGGACCCCTGATCCTCTCTAAAGACCACCACCTCCGTTAATGGAGGTTTCATAATTACTGCTGCAGTAGGCCTACCAGGCCCAGAACTTATGTGCCCCATAAGATCTTCCGAGTCCTTATTCCATGCCTGGTAGAGGCTAATGTCTTTCTTGTCCTGTGAGATTTGAGTGCCATCAGTTCCCAGAGGGTCGTTGGATTTTAATTTAGGGTCAGTGAAGATTGGATAGAATTTCCGGGCCACTCTTGTGTGCCCTTTTAAATTTTTATTGAGCTTCCTTAATCTCTTTTTATTTTTCATTGACAGGGCAAGAAGATCCCCTTCCATTCCCCCAGAACAACTGGAAACAGGGGGGTCTATGCCGTGAGGGCTAACATCATTTTTACTTGAGAGTGAGACTTGAGCTGGAGGAATGTTCACCACAGTATACTCCTATGGATTTTGATAAGGTGAACGAGAATTAATGGTGCTGTTGGGGAGTGTAATGGTATCTGTATTTAACCACTACTTCATCTTGACCACTGACTCCATTTTGTGCTTAGCTTAGCTTCACACACCGTCAGATTGGCAGCCATAAGCTCCATTTTGATTACAGACTCCAGTTTGTGCTTAACTTAGCTTTAGCCACCGTCACGTTAGAGGTGCAGGTATTTTTTCACGCACAAGTTATGAAATTAGTTTTTCGCACTTTGTGATCTTTCTCACCAATGGTTAGAACATAGCATGGAGGGGTAGGTGTTAGCTAAAGATGTACCAGGTTGATGTTTATGGTACAGCAAGAAACGCTTTGGTCTTGAAGAGCACCTTGGGATGTGGGTAATTTACAAAGTGCCCTACTCAAAACCAATCTGTTTTGGCCAGCGTTGAAACAACAGCTCACTGGATGAGAGGAGGATTTCTAGAATTCTCCTCTCCGGCTTGTTTAAAGTATTTAAGAGGAGAAAACTTGATGGCTGTGGAAACAATCAACTCAGGAGGGAAAGGGATGCCTTTGCCCCCGCCACTCTCCCTTAAGGGTAGTTCTCTCTCTTCACGGTCGACTGGGTTCACGGCCTGTTGCTGGCAAGGAGATGAAGCAAGCGAGCGCCATGGTGATTAATTCTTTTTTATTATTATTTTTAGCTTAGCATTGTGCATGAATATATAATCACTGTAAATGCAGATATATAATCCATGATTAAAGTAGAGTATTTTCATTGTTTGTTTTTATGAGACTGCTATGATTATTTTTGGAAGTGTTTTCGTTTTGCTGCATTTGACCTACATGCCTCCTCTAGTCGACCTGAAACAATGCTTAACTACATTTATCACTCAGACTAAGAGCTCTGCATTGGCAGAATTCCTTTTATTTGTGTTTCCTCTCAGTTTAAAGTAAAGTAGTAAACTTTTATTTCACTGCAGTGACTTTCTTCAAATGTGCACTCGTGTTGTACATCGTTGACTAATTATTCAAACCTTGCACAGTGCCTTGATAAATGTGTTTCTCGGACTGAGAGGGTTGCATACCAGAAATTATTTTCAGTATTTGTGTATTTCTTCTTAGTCTGCAGTAAAGCAAAACAGGGAGGAACTGAGCTTGGCTAATACTTCACATTTGTGGACCAATTCAGACATAATAGCTGGAAGAGCAGCAATTTTATCTAGTAGATGAGAACAATAACAGGGAACCGTGGGTTCCTCCATGGTAAGTTGAGCCCTAATGTTGAAATCATTAAGCTTGTTGAGCCTTTTATTAATATTTTGACCTGCTCTTCAAGCAACTGGTGAATGTTTATTTGTAAGTCCAGCTCATCTGTGTGCATAATTGATGCCTAGCCAAGTGACACTAGGGTCCTAACCATCGCTTCCCGAAACCAGGACCTGCTACATGATCTGTGGGGAATGCTTTAGTGTTAGCGATATACTTAAATTCTGCAGGGCTAATTGCATAATGCAGATTAACAGCTGGACTTTTCTGAATTTCATGTTTGCCCTGTAAGTTAGTCGGCGAAGATGCCAGGGTAAAATTTGGCTTCTGCCCATTATCAAAATCCACAACACTTAGGATCTCCTCATCATCAATATAGTGGTCGTACAGGGCTCCCAGGTCCCTGTCAGAGACAGGGTGGAGTGTCACTTTGCGAGGAGACACTGCCTGCCCATTTTCTAGAGGACCCAATGGCGAGGGCAGTTTACTATCTACATCTGCAGTCTCTTCAATTCTACAGCCTATGGGTAATTGAGAAGGGATCTCCTCTTCTGTAACAATAGCTTCCCCACTTAAGGCTGGCCTGAGACATCTTCCCTTTGGGGTTTGACATGAGGAGGGGTTAGTGAAGTTCCCAGCTGTCACCACTAAAATTTTAGGAGATAACAGCTATAGCAACTTATCCACTTGTTGCACCTGCCTTACCTCCTCCCAGCTTGGGACCCTGGACACCAGGCCATCCTCCTCAGTCACTGGTGAGCCCACCTTTACCAGTGTGGGCTCCAATGTGGAGGCTGGACTTCGGCCTACACATTCAGTGGTTTTAACCTGGTTGTTTTTGACGTAAAACTCTTGGACTTTATCCTCTACTGGTTCCCCCTTGTCACCCTCCCAGAGATCTACTTCCTGCGTACTGGCATCCAATTGGCCGGGGTTAGGCAATGAGTGGGCTGATTCAGTTGGTTAGGTTGAACAGCGGTGTTCCCCTCACAAGAATGTCCCTTTTTCAGATTGTAATACTTCATTATCCTCTCATTACTGGCAATATTCTTCATGGATGGTCGTATCAGCGTAGATCGATTTCCCAGCATATCATGCTTACATGGGTACAACTTTCTCTTAGATTTCTTCATGGCCCTAGAAGCACTCACTTGTAGGAGCAGAGAGATTCTTGTGCGCATACTGATATTACTGGCTGGTTGAATGACTAGAAGGCTGTTTATGCTTACTTATTTCCCATGTCTTTGCCCCACTTAGTCTGCTTCACTGGCTTAGTGCTTTTGGCTTATGATTTGGCTTATAGGTTTGGTCGTCTTAGCCCAACTCTGATGAACAGCCCGGGCGCAATTTTACCCTGGCAGGCAGCCAAATCATGCACTAGTGGTCAGAAATTGCTCTGCCTGGCCCGTCGGGGCGGGCCTCTGCCCGGCAGGGGTGGCCCTCTAGCAAGCAACGATGAACAGCGATGAGCAGCGATGAGTTCTTCAATAGCCTGAAGCCTAAGGCTTGTGGCCAGGGGCCCAACAGCCCCAAGCAGCTCATAAACAACTATTATGAGGACTTCAGGGGTCTTCAGGTGCTCACCGGGAGAGCCACAAGCCGCACCCAGTACTAGCTGTGGTGCTTCCGTGAAGACCCAAGGCATGCTCTCGCCCCACACGCCTCGCACGCTTTGCCTCATGTAGCGGGACCATGGACTCCACACCAACACCGCACCGAGAACACCGGTGTGGTGTCTGCACATCCACCGCATTGCCACACTAGTGGGTGGCCCCAAGGCACTCGAGGCTCCGAGCCCCTCTGCTCTGCTCCGTGCTCTCCTTCGGTCAAGACACTGAGCTGCTGCCGAGACACTGCTCACATCCCGAGATTCCACTTTCCGTCTTTGCCAGTGTTTTTCATTCTTATTTATTTTTTTAAGCAGGCAAGCCAGCTGCAAAGTGCTACTAGCCCACTTGTTTTCCTTTTTAAGCTCAAGCACACTTTGTTTTTTATTTTAATTTTAATGTTATGACAAGACCTTGTTGAAATAGCAAAGTAATAAACAAGCAAAATGATCACTGCTGCCTAAGGATGTATGCGTTGCAACATGTGTGCACTCAGTGGGTCGTCATCTGGGAACAGTAAGAAAAAAATCCAAGATGGATGCCAAGTACGTGCATGAATGCTCTGCAGCTGTACAGAAAATGGTGAAATAAAAAAAAGTGTAACACACCATAGAACTTTGCTGCTGCTGGGCCCTCAAAAAAAGAAATTACATTTTTTAGAAAACGGGGAGCGAGATGGGAATGGATGGGGAGCACCAGGGAGTAACAGATGAACATGGGTGGGAAATAATAATGAAAGCTGAGTCAGAAACTCTTTAAGTTAAAAACAAAAAAAATGATTAAAAAAGGAAGAAATGCCAATGTGTGTTCACATTCACAAAATGCTGTGGGGTGATATTGGCACTGATGGACATCCCTGTGTTAGCGCGTCTGACCTTAATAAGTAAACTTACAAGGGGACGCGAATAGGTCGATTAACCTTTTGACTCGTTTAAGATGTTCTCACCATAGCTCCAGTAGATGAACAAATAATCAATTCACAATAACCAATAATCATTAGTAATCAATAAAATCAATAAACAATGGAGTCAGTAAATGTCACGCACCATGACTTTCCAGCCATGAATTACCACATCTTTAGTAAAAGTTTAGTAAGTTTATTTCCCTTATATAACAGTGCTAAAGTCATGGAGATTAATCTCAAAATCAAATGGAACACATATCAGAATAATACTGGTTGGCCAAAACAGCGGAAGAAACGCAGTCTGATCAAAGCTTGAATCACGACACATTCTAAAATTACGGTGCAGATCAAGAACAGAATAAGCAGCAACGAAGTAATCATCTACATAGAATTCAGTAGATAACTCGTCAACCATTAGTCCGTGTAATTCGTCAGTAAAGTCTGAGTGCCCTCAACTAACATCAGATTAGCATCAGCATGTTGGGCTTCATGTAAAACAATTTAGAACATAAATTTGGAAAAACATCTAGCTAAGGAACTATCAAAAACAGCGCAGTTGGTACCTAGAAAGAAAATGCATAAAATGCATAACAGTCACATTGTCATATCTACCTATCCACAGTATGGGTCAGCAAGCAGAATCAGTCTTTGTCCTCTGGTCATCAATTGATCAGCAAAGCATCAGGCTCTCAGTCAGAGAGTATGAGCCCAATGACAGAATCTTGAATCTCCTCTAGAATTTCTTCTTCTCTAAATATCTCATCACAATCAGGGTAAAGTCTGCCTAAGTCTGAATAATTCTCCTATGTCGCGTTGTTATATCAAAGTCATCTAAACTATCCCCTAATTCCCTATTGGTCAGTCAATCGTAGGTTTACACACTACCCAATAATATTTCTATACCAAATCTATGATTTCTAATATTTTGCTCTTCATACGAGGTTGATTGGTCCACTTTATGATGTCCTCATCATCCGGCTCGTCAGGTAACAACTTTGTTGCGTCTTCATCTCCAGTCAGTGTCTTCAATATTCACGTCCTGGGAAAGTACATCTCACACACATTACACACGATTTGTTACATTGCTAAAAACATCATCCCCTATCCATTGGTTCTCACAGAAAGCTCCGGTTAAGCACTTTTAACAAGACAATGGACATTTCACAGTTTAGTTCACTCTGTAAGCATTTTTATTAACCGCTAAGCATGAGGCCTAGCAAAACTAGGCCAAGACACACGCTAAGTTAAGGCCTACAATTAATAAACTAAAACATACTTCATAACCTTTAATTTGACATATTACTACATTAATCTAACACATTTTCAACATTTCATAAGTATGAATCTGGTTGAGAGTGGTGAAAGCACCACTCAGGCAACAACCACAATCCTTGTCAGGATGAACCACAAAAGATCACTAAACTAATCTTTGCCTAACCCTCTGGTAACTTGGCACAAAGCAGTCTGGCTTAAATTAGAGGCAATGTGAAAACTGTTTAGGCAGCATACAAATGGTAATTAAGTGAAACATAACATAACAAAAATCTTAAACCAATCAGAGAAAATAGAGTAAATTCTAGTACATAAAATGGCATCAAAAGAAGAAAAATCCAATCACTAGAACTGGAGATTTTGTTTTTTTCAAGTTTTTGGTAAAAACAGCACCACGTAGCAGAAAGTGCCACTCGCAGTTATCTGGTCATTCTAGACCGGGTGAAAGTTTCAAACTCAGGATGGCTACGATGGAGCCTTGGTCGGATACTGGGACCAGGTTAGTCCCACTAAAGAGTTGCCTTCTCAAGTCTGACGTGAAGAGTTCCGTTCACGTTGGAGAAGGCTGGGAGGGCGAGGCTTTTACTGCAGTTTGAGCATTGCATACAGTCATAGCTGTAGCAAGAAGAGCCAATCGCCGTAGGACCTTCGCTTTGGCAGTTGGCATGGGTTGTCATTGCTCTAGCGCGAAGTGCAGGTCTCACATTGCCTGTCTTCGTGGTTATTGCTGTCGCTGCTAAAAGCGGGTCTCACTGAAGCTTTGTTTTAGCAACTGAAATTTAGCGTGAATGTGCTTAGTGGCTGTAACAAAGGGCCCAAACATCAGGATTTTCACTTTTTTCTTGCGGAGGAGCTCTCAGTGATGCCAAAATATGGTTCAGGGCCTGGGGGGCACCTCTTCGGGTTTAGGACTCACTCCAGCAGAGGGCAGCAGCAATGCTCAGGTAGGTCCAGTTGATGCTGGTCAGTTGGGCAGGTGTAGGCTGGCCTCTGTAAGTTTCTTGTGTCACTGTCGATCACACAGGAGGTCAGCCAACTGACTTTTGGAGTCACTCTTGGTACCCTGGAATCAAGGCAACCAGGTCCAATCTTCCTTCTTCAGACAGCAAGGCAGTCCTTCAAGCACCAGGTCAGTCCTCCTGGCAGTAGAACTGTGCTTCTTCTTAATCTTCCACAGGTCCAAGAATGTTCTGAGGAGTGGTTCTGAGGGCCCTCTTTTTATACCTAGTGTCAGCCTTTGTGTAGGAAATTTCCTGGCCTACCCCCAGAACCAATTCTGGTCAATTATTTCCGTTCCCTGGCTCCAGACTGTCAAGGGTGACAAAAACAAGGATAGACATGGTGTCAGGTTCTTTTGTGTTTGTTGTGGGCCTTTAAAATGTAATCTTGGCAGGCTACACCTCATCCCCAGTCATTCTGTTAGGAAAACTAACACCCAGCAACACCCAGACTCCAATGTTCATTTTCAGGGCCTGATACACATTCTTGATGGGGAAACCATTCACAGGCCCAAGCAGAAGGAAACCTCTAGAAAGTCCCCAGACACATTAGGCTAGATACCAGTGGAAGTTTCAAAATTGTAAATTAAAATATGACTTTACCATTGAAGCGGATTTTAAATTACAACTCCTAGTGTAATAGCATGTCTCTATCTGCTCTCACCCTGAAGTTAGCTCTTATTGAGTGTATTGAGGCAACATAGTGTTATTCTGTGGGAGAGATGGGCCTTACAACAGGGAAAAACAACTTAAGACGTTTTTCACTGTCAGCACATAAAATGTAAGCACAATGTTGTACTTTTTCAATTACATGCACTCTGCTCAATGAGCCTTTAGGCCTATATTTGGGTGACTTATTAAAACAAGCATTTTCAATGCAACGGGTCTCGTATTTACCCGAGTTAGAGCTCTTAGCGTTGTAAAGAAAATAAAATGCAGCGTGATCGCACTATGTAAAATGTAGTGCGATTGCGCTGCATGGAAAATAAACAGATAAAGTAGTCCGGACACCATGCTGAAAACATCGAGCCTCGTATGTTTTTAGTAGTTTACCGGTGCTGTGTATGTGGGCTAAACACCGGAAAAGACATGACGTATGCATGCCTTTCACAAATGAAAGCAAGGGAATTTAAAAATGTAAGCCCACAAACCAATGAAAGTGACTGATGTGACATGGGCGTGGTTGGAAGCCCAAAGAGAGATTACAGAAGGGGACAGAGCGCTTTGCGGTCACCCATAAAAAAGAAGGGTAAGGCCTTTAAAAGTTTTATTTTTCCAGATTGAAATGGCAGGGTAAAACTGCACTAAAGGCTGCAGTGGCAGGCCCAAAAATGTTTTAAAAGGTACTATAGTGCGTTGCACAATTAGTGCTTTAGTCCACTAGTAGGATTTAATATACATGCCCGGGTACATATAATACCATGTATTAGGGACTTACAAGTAAAATAAATGTGTGAATTAGGTGTAGTCCAGTGTTACCATTTTTTCTAACCACACAAACACTTTAGCAAAGATTAGCAAGGACATAGTGCAGAGAGTCCTAATGCCAACAAAAATTAGTTTAGCACAGTACGGGAGGGGAGGCAAAAAGTTTGGGGGAATACTGCTCCAAGGATGTCAGGCCTAACAATATTATTTTAGACACTATGAGGTTTCGGGATTTTTCAGAAATTCCCACCAAGTAACTTGGATATTTATAAAATCTAGTATTTGATTTTAATTCAGAGACAAAAAATCCATCTGTACTCCAGCAATTTTGTCAGATCATGTACTAATTATATTTGAAATCATCCTGCCTCTACCTAAAAAAATCACTTCTAACATCTGGAAAAGGATAACAGAAACTATAGTTACAACTAGGCATTTAGGCCAATCCTGCCATTATGCTACATCAACTACATCAAAAATGTAGAAAAATGTTGAATGTTTTAGCTCCAGAGAAGAGTAAGAGGTTCGAACACCAGGCCTTCTGATTTATGGTTTTCTATATAAAAATGTTGACAGTAAGAAAGAAAGTATCTTGAAACAAAATCTGAAATTGGAAAAGGTGCCTGAAAAATCCACCTTTGTGCGTGCACAAAAAGGTATTCTTGTTTCTAAAAGTGATTGTTATCCAAATCGCATTAGTTCAGCCCGTTTTTCACCTCATTTAAAAACAAAATCAATGTAGAACTCACTGGCCTACTTTGCGTTGCATCACTCTCTAGTCCTGCTGGTGTGTCTTCACTATTTTGCTTGTTACTTGCTGACTCCTTATTCCTGTTGCCTCCATCCATCGGTGGTTCTGATCTCTGTGTCCTGTCCTGATTCTTCCTTTCTTCTTAAAAAAAAAGATATCTTAAAAGAGGCTTAAAGCCCAGCCATTACTTACCTCTATTTAACATTGGCTGATCCCACGTCCTTCTACTTACTATTGGTTGGCTCCCACGTCGGTTTCGTTTGTTTTCTTCCTGTTGGTCAGCACCTCTTTACTTACCATTGGCTGACTACCACGTTGGTGATGTTCCCTTGCTTCCTATTGGTCAGCAGCTGCTCCTGGCCTTAGCTTCCTCCAGGTCTTCGGATTTGTCTTCCATTCTGTGGAGCTTGAACCAAGTATCAATCAATCAATCATCAATCAATCATTTGTAAAGCACACCTGTGAGGGTCTCAAGGCGCTGAGGAGGGGAGGGGGGGTCCTGCTACTGCTCGAACAGCCAGGTCTTGAGAAGTTTCCTGAAGGTAAGTAGGTCTTTGGTCTGGCGCAGGTGGGTGGGAAGAGTGTTCCACGTTTTGGCGGCGAGGTGCGAGAATGATCTACCACCAGTTGCAGTTCTGCAGACGTGTGGGATGGTTGTGAGAGTACTGCTTCCGGTGGCCAGTATCCTTTCACTGACCAGCAGGTACTCTTTTTTTATTTACTATTGATCAAGCACATGTGTCTGCTGTCTCTTGCTTGCACTAGAATCATGGCCACACATGCAGTCGCCACACTATACGGGTATGCGCACGTTCCTCATAGCATGCACCCACCCACATGCTTCTAAATTATTTTATCCGGCGCATTCTGTGTCTGGGTGCCTCGGGCTGCATTTGTTTTACTTTAACCCATGTGTAGCGTTTTAGAGGCACGTCCCTTTTGCTGCCTGGGCTTTTTTTTAACCTCTGCCAGCTATCTAGCCGGCCACAATTAAAAGCCACAGAGAAACATTTGTTTAAAACTTCAGAGTCTGTAATTGGCTCTTCATGCGCTCGTTCCAGAAATAGCCCCACAGCCGCACCTCGGACCGGGCCAGGAGAGAAGAAATATTGTGCTGTGGTGTTGCTGAGGCAGGTGCTGAGAATCGGGTAAGGGGCTTGACTCTCCGAACATTTGCATGAAATAAAATACCTTGTAGTGCGGGGGGGGGGAGGTCCGAGGGGCCCCACGTACATTCCTTAACTTCCAGGTTACGAATGGCGACAGAATATTTCTGGTTATTTAAGTGAGAAATCATTTAGCCTTAAACTATGAAGTTTCCAGTGAGGTTGACAGAATGAGCATTGGGTAATCCAAAGCAAGCAACGGTTGCAGAAAATGTGCTATGTTTCACTGATTGGGTTGCCTTCGCACTGTCGTAAATAGAATGGTCGCCCACAAAACTAGTCTGCTAGCCGAAGATGCTCTTCTCTCCCTGCGTCCCTGCCACTTCATTGAGTGTTGGCATTAGTGAAAGTACAGAACTAGGATTTGAAACTGCTGCTTTCAAATAATTGAATGTAAACATAATTTCATTGGACAGGCGTTAAAGAGGATCATGTCTAAGGTGATTAATCAACCCAGTTTACTGATGTTAAAGCATTGTGAACGCAATTCCACTCAACTTATGTTTGCATAGGCGAAACATATGTGTTCATAAACACTGATTTCAAATGGAATTTATTTATGCTGGAATGGTGGGAACTCGTGAATTATATCTAAATCAACATTCAGCGTGCTGGTCGTCAGATTAATTTTAAGCCCCTGTGAGAAAGGGGCCTATTGGGTACAGACTAAAATCAGTATGTCTGCCCTGTAGTACACTAGCCACAACACCTAGCACTGGTGTGTGTTTGCATTTCACATCCACTCAGAGCTATTCAAACTAGACTGTCTAGGTCAAAGTGACCTAGTCATGGACACACTGATTCACCAGCATGTGTGAGAGCGGTAAGCTATCTGCGAATATAGCCCAGCACCTGCTGCATAAATTGTTATGAAACCTACAGTTTAAGGTTTTGTATCTATGTAGGCTGGATCTGCTTTTCATCGTTCTGAGGTTGATAAAATACGACCCGTTGGGCTGGGTAATAACAATGCGTGATTCAAATAATAAAAAACCAAAAGACTATGGCAGAAATACTTTCAGACTAAACACAGACACCTTCCAACCACCCTCAACCACACATCTGTATGGATAAGCACTTCAGTGCTCCCCGTAGGGATAGTAGGCGTTATACAAATGCTGGCACATAACTGGATAATTAAGCAGTGCTGCCACGAGGTTGCACAAGTCATTCAATACTTGTATGTTTTGCTTCCCAATATTTGAGTTACAGAGGACACTTCTGGGCCTAGAGATAACATATAGTGCCCAGGATGTGACAAGGAATGGTACGGCATGTTATCTTCACCAGTGCAACACTGCACTCCGGGCCACTGATATACAAAGCTATCTCTAGGCATAGGTCAGAAATAAACCTGAGCACATCAAACATGCACATACTTACTGGGAGGACTGTGCCCAAAGTGTAATGACTGTTCCACATCTATCCCGGTATGCGTTAGGGGGTGCACAAAGTGTTTGAAGATAGAGGATTCTTTGCAGTTTTAAGAGGATAAGTTAAGAAAGGTGGGCACATGCATACATGCATAAAAATACATTTGCACCACAAAATTGTAACCTTTATTAATACAAAAAAATAAAATGTCCATAAATTTTGACTTGTGTAGTAGTGTTTGCATAGTGTGCAGTAGGCTCAGCGATGTACGTACTTGTTATCCAGACATACACATACATCACAACATACATATTTTAAGCAAGCATGAGCCACAGAAAAGACATGTGTCAACATTACTTATGCAATGTCTACTTCACACATATAAGTATTTTCTCTTGCTCATTGGCACCTGGATGTTTCTAAGGTGCTGAGGCTTGTGAGATGAAGTCCCTCCCTCCTGTAACTTTCTTCATGCCTAGCTCGGCATGGAAGCAAGTGCTTCACTCACCCCCACAAATATGCATCAGGCCAATGTCATCACCCTGTGTAACACCGTCAGCACTAACATACCTTGTCTGCTCTGTTTCAGGGGGAGCAGATAGCCCAAGAAGGTTTCAATGAAGCTGGTTTTTTGACATCTTCTATTCCATTCATGTGGAGACCACGGGAAGCCATGAAAAGCGCCCTAAAAAGCACCAGGCAGTGAGTGTGCCCTTCAATATCATATCATGTATCATGCAGAACAATCATTCACTGGGAGAGGGTCCTGCATTATCCATGGAAGCATTGGTAAAGCCAATAGGTTTTGCCCCTGTGAATTCAATTAACTTTGTCAATGTTTTTTTTTACATATTGCAGAGCAGTCGAGCTGCTGAGCAATATGGCTTAAATAAAAAAAAACCTATGACACGGACAATGCTAGCTGCCTCATAGCGCGTTTTAACACTATGTTGTACAACAGCTCAACAGCTGCGAGACATGAAACTAAAACATTGACAAACAAAGCAAATAGATTTTGCATAAGAGAAACGTATTGGCTTTACGAATGCTTGTTAAAATATGCTAACTAGATTATCTCTTCCTGCATGGGTTTGATTATTCAAGTATTTACACATGGGTTGCAACATTGCAACTGGCAAGACATATTTCCACTCTGAATTTATATACTGGTCTAATGGACAAGAGTCATCAACAATTAATGCAACATCTTGCATTTCTAAAGGAGTTTCTTTTATCTGGGCTTCGTTTTTATGCATAGTTTGATAGCTTCTATATAGTTGGGCTCCAATTCATTATCAGTTTCAGTTTCCCTGTCTTCACAACTCTGGTCGGATGCCGGAAGCAGTGCTGCTGAATTGCATTTGCAGATAGAAATATTCTCCGCTGCGAGAATGGTTTGCTCATAATGCATCAATCTACAGTTTGTTATGTGCTGTGGTTGTGACCTTTTTAACAGGATCTAAACCGAATGAGGGGCATAGACAATTAAATTATGCCCAAATACAATTCCTTCACTTTGTTCAATTGTTTAAAAAACAGCAGCAACCAATTTTAAACAACCTGGAATACCACTGAATCCCATACACATGGAAGGTACGGCATGAGGCACATTAGTTTTCCACGTTTATGAGTGAGGATTGAAAGTACACATCCTTCTTTTTCATAACAAAATAGAAACAACATCATATTATAATCAGGCATCACGAGTGCAGGTGCATGATACAAACTCTCTTTTAGTTTCTTAAATGTGACAACACACTCATCATCAAATGGTAGGGCATCGTGCACATCAATGCACAGTAACCTTACTAAAGGTTTTGCAATTAAGGAAAGGTTTGGAACACACTGACGACAGTACCCAAAAAATCCAAGGAAAATCGGAACCTCCTTCTCAGTGGTCAGTGGACTTGATTTTGAATTGCAGAAACACGTTTGCAATATGGAGTCCAAGATAAATTACTTCTTTTTTTACAATACTGCATTTTAGTTCTGGAGACTTTATGCTCATTTTGACTAAATAGTTCAACAAAGCAAGTGTGTCCAGTTTACAGTCCTCTTTTGGCTTAGATGCAGTTAGCAAATCGACAATAGACCAAAGTAGGACTGAATCACATGGGAGCTTTAAACTCAGTATTCAGTATTTGTAACAAAATTGAAGGACTTTCAATATACTTTTGTGAGATTCTACACCACACGAGAACTTTATGCAAAAGTTGACGTGCAGACAGGAACTATGAGTCCTCATGTCATGGAAGTGAAAAGAATAGTTTGCATAAGTCAATGACAGTATACTATTCTGCTGCTGCTAGCATTGGAAGCAATATTACTTTTGGATCCGGAACCATGGGACAATAAGGAACAAGAATTTTGTTTATCTTTTGGGGATCTGGTACAATTCTTCATTTGGCATTCGACTTTTAAATTTCTATCACTGGAGAATTACAAGGACTACTAAGCACGTCTCTAAGCATTCCCTGCTTAACCATTTTCTTAGTCACTGGTTTAATTCCCTCTTCTGCCTCTTTTGTAAGTTTGTACTGCCTAGTCCTGGGGAATATTCCATCTCGTTTGATCATTATTTTTACTGGTTCTTCCAATCTCTTTACCAGTATAATCCCAAACCTCTTATTTGACAGTATGTCTTTTGTCAAAACTGGGTACAACGCAACTCTTGAATCATCTGAACTGATTTTAAAAACTGAATCCTCATCTTGTATTTCAATTGCAACACCATCCGGTGTACATTAGATCACACAATTCATTTTACAAAGTTACATTCCAAGCAAATTTACAGAACTTAAATCATATAAGACAAACAATGTTTATTCTTCACGTCACTCATTTTAACTGGACCATCTGCTGTAACCTGATTCACACTTTGTTTATTGCTTATCCCTACATCTAGACCTCTCAACCCGAACTTCCACAGAATGAACTGTAGAACGGGTAGCCTCCGTATCGATCATAAATGGAATGGGTTGACCACTGACTTCTCCGTCAATGTATGGGCCACTCTGGTCCACCTCCAGGATTGGCCTAAGTAAGCAATCTTCCACCCCCATAAGGGACAATCATTGTGAATTACTTCCTGCCATCTCATCTTTCAAAATCATATTATTTTGCCAGTACCCAGGATTATATGGCACTGTATTTCTCATATCCTGCTGAGTTACTAAATTAATATGATAACTAATCTTGGATCTCAATCCATACTGAGGCTGCTGACATAGACATTTGAAATAATTTCTAATTCACCTGGATCCTGTCAGGATTTTGTCCACATTCCCTCTTTCAGTGTCCAATCCTCCCATAACTATGGCAGCTATATTCCTTTTCAACATTTCATCATTCACATTCATTAAAATCATCCCATCTCCTTTACCACCCGGCATTACCTGATTCATTTCATTCATTCCATTCTGTACCATATTCATACCTGAGCCTCTCTCAAACTGTTTTGTCAGAGCGATCTTTATATTCTCCCTTAGCTTCTTCTACTTTGTCTCAAAACAGTCACTACTATTTTTCAACTTCAACAGCAGGATCTCATCAATGCCCTTTGTCTGCCAAACCAAGGCACTCTAATGAATATGATTACTAATCTCAGACTTCAATCCATTCAGGAAAGTAGAAACAAAACCTGTAATTCCATCTGGCTCTGCATTTTTGACTCCACTATGTTTCTTGTAAACATGCATCAACCTCTCATATTTGGAATGCACTAATTCCTTGGGTTCCCTTGTTGGTCTCAAAATATTTTCCCAATTTATAACACTTTCTGAAATTTGCTTTTTCACATATTCAATCACCGTCTTGTATTTGCCTGCTGTCACCATAGCTGATGAATTATTAGGACCAAGTCTGGCTGGTTCTTGTGTCGGCCATCCAGTAACAACCTTACATTCTAACCACAGGTCTCCAAGAATTTTAAACAATGTATTTAAGTCAGTCCATCACATTGGGGAAATGTGTGGCAAACTATGTTCCTTAAACCTCTTCACTGGGTCCTCTCGCAATTTTGGAAAATTATGTGTAAAAGCATACAATCAGCTCTTGTACACTGAACATGTACCAAATTCCCTCAATGTCATTCTCTCAAAAGGAACTTTGTCACTGATTTTGGCCCTACATCTGAGTTAACTGCAATTTGTCTTGCATTTCTCTCAATTCATATCATTCCTCTTTTATTTGCTGTCACTTTCTTACATTTCTATAGATTTTTTTCAAAATCTATCTCTCATTTTTTCAATTAAATCTTTAATAGGAACTCTTCAAGTAATCAGACCCATCTCTTTGACTTCATCATGTGTTAAGTCCATCTTATAATTTTGCTTTACATTTTTCATTTTGCCAATGTTAACTTCTAGCTCATAAGGTAATTTTTACAATTCATCATGAGATTTATTAGCACACCTAGCTGCTTTTTTTTATCACATGCTTCATTTCATCAGCAATTCTATAACCTCTTTAAGTCCATATTCCCTTGTAGCATTTCCCCAAATTCTATTAAAAAAAATCCAATACAAATTTCTTTAGAAGGTGGCTGTGGTCTCACAGCAGTAAACTCTGCCTGATGTTCTAGTACCCCACTTCCACTTGTGCTAGAGATTGCCATTGTAGCCATAACTTCTGTTGAGGCACTTGGTACAAGGCCACTAGTAGCTTGTATTGTACCTGTATCACCCACAGCATCCTTATTAACCCCCAAAGCAGTCTGGGTTACCTCTGTTGACCTATCGCTATACCGAGGAAGACCAGCATTCAACAGTTCACTTATGATTTGATCATCTTCATCATCTGACTCTTTATTATTCTTTCTATCTTTCCCTGTAGCCTGCTCTTTTCCAGTAACTATAAAAAGAAAGGTTTTCACACTTTTGATCATGTCTTATCTGCAACCCTTCACTTGGTGATCTAATGTATTCTCTAACCAACTCCTGAATGACTTCTTTAGAGCCCTGCTTTTCTTTTCCCTCTCATTTACAGACGCCATGCGATTCCATTTGCTTACCGCCACAAACGATGTAGTTCTGGGGACAGGCCTCATTTCATGCATGGTTTGTTTTAGAAAATCTAGCTTTTTAATAATAAAGGTACATTCTAGTGGAAACTGCAAAGCCTCGTTGTGTATTTTAAATTTATTCCAGTCAGAGATCCAGGTGCTGGTGTAATATCTGACCACTGTAATACCATCATTTCATATGCTGGTGCTCCTTCATTTTGCAATTTCTGACCCTCTCTAGTTATATCATTCTATGCTTTGGGCTTTATGAATACACTACCCATGAATTACACTTAAATAAACACCAAACAAACTCAATATCACAATAACACTAGAAACGTACTCAGCGAACAACAGCCAATAACAGCTCGGCGAAGTAGAGCACATCTTGGATGTGATGTCTCACGAATCCCAGTGCAGCTCCATTGCAGAGCAAACAATCACAGACTGACTTCTTAGTGAATGTGAAAGCAATCACAGAATCTCATTAAACTACTTACCCCGCTGTCTGTTCACCCTAAAAAGGAAATCAGTATGTAAAGTTAACAGCTCAACACATAAATCACAGAAACTCAAATATGATAAAAAATGGGAAAATCAAAATCAGAAACAAGAATGAATGACAGAGTAGATCATGGTGAGAGGAGGTGTTTGTTACGCTACTGCCATATAGAGAGCCAGGTTCTCCATTGGTGATATAGAGGTGGGGTCTGCAACTTTGCATTTCCTGATACACATTGGTCAATAAGTGACTAGATGAGTAAATTAAAAAAATTGCCTTTAGTTAAGTTGCATTTTTTGAATTTGGGTATTTTTCCAAATTCTTAAAAGTACTGTTAGGGCCCTGGTTAGGTCCCTGTAGCTTAACAGTAAAAGTTTCAAAAACTTAATTTAGATAGGACTGCAAAAGAAGTGTTAGGATTTTTTCTCTAGCTCAAAAAGGTCCCACGTTTAGTAAAATAAAGAGTACCTCAGAGGATAGCGTTGTGGAGCTCGACCTCACCCCTTACCTTAAGGTTTCTCACAAGCAGTTAAGGGCCCTCTGTGAAGGGTACAAAATAAAAACAGGCTCAAACCATACCAGTGCAAAGCTCCAGGAGCTACTGGCAGAGTATGAGCAGGCCCATCCCACGGATGAAACTACTGAACATGTAGATCAGGGTACTGTGAATGAGGAGGAACTGGGCCCTCCATTACTTGAAAGAGTGGAACCTGCACCCCAAGTGTCAAGGACATCTCCCTCTAGTAAGGATGGCTCAGGTTCCTCAGGGTCCAGAGAAAGGCTTTCTGAAGAAGAGTTCTTTCTAGAGACCAGCTAGGATAATTACCCTGGAAGACAGGAT
This sequence comes from Pleurodeles waltl, assembly GCF_031143425.1. Taxonomy (NCBI): domain Eukaryota; kingdom Metazoa; phylum Chordata; class Amphibia; order Caudata; family Salamandridae; genus Pleurodeles; species Pleurodeles waltl. The sequence goes on along the minus strand of NC_090450.1, from coordinate 71,634,548 downwards.
CCTGGCATAGAGAAGGAAAGAAAATAAATGGATTTAGCACCCATGAATAGTAGCAGCAATTTTATAACTAGGGACAGAGTAGAGTGCTTTGACAATAAAATCCCCAAAGGGATTGCCCCCAAATATGAGGAAGGTGAAGATATCACCAAATGGTTCACAGCCTATGAGTGGGCCTCTGTTACGAGAAAACTTGACAAACATCCCTGGGGCTTTCCTCTGTGGGAACAGTTCTCAGGAAAGTACAAGGATAGACTCCTGACACTGAATGAGGCAGATGCAAAGTCCTATGCTCTCATGAAGGATAACCTGATTGAGGGTATTTGGGCTCACTCCTGAGGAGTGCAGAATTAAATTCAGAGAGACTCAAAAAACCCAGATTCAGTCCTGTGTAGATTTTGTGGACCTGTCAGTGAAGACACTAGGGGGCATATTTATACTCCGTTTGCGCCGGAATTGCGTCATTTTTTTTACGCAATTCCGACGCAAAAGTAACTCCATATTTATACTTTGGCGTTAGATGCGTCTAGCGCCAAAGTCCATGGAGTTTGCGTCCTTTTTTAGCGTGGACACCTACTTTGCGTTAATTATATGCAAGGTAGGCGTTCCCGTCTAAAAAAGTGACTCTGAGGCATGTGCGCCGTATTTACACTCCCGGGCAAAATTCACGCCCGGGAGTGGGCGGGTCAAAAAAAATGACGTACGGCCGCTTTTGCGCCGTTTTTTAGCGCCTGGAAAAGGCAGGCGTTAAGGGACCTGTGGGCTCGGAAGGAGCCCACAGGTGCCCTCCCATGCCCCCAGGGACACCCCCTGTCACCCTTGCCCACCCCAGGAGGACACCCAAGGCTGGAGGGACCCATCCCAGGGACAATAAGGTAAGTTCTGGTAAGTATTTTTTTTTTTTTTTTTTTGTGGCATAGGGGGGCCTGATTCGTGCCCCCCTACATGCCACTATGCCCAATGACCATGCCCAGGGGACCTAAGTCCCCTGGGCATGGCCATTGGGCAAGGGGGCATGACTCCTGTCTTTGCTAAGACAGGAGTCATTTCTATGGGGGTTGGGAGTGGAAAAAAATGGCGCAAATCGGGTTGAGGCGAAAAATTTGCCTCAGCCTGACTTGCCCCATTTTTTCACGCCCAAGCTCCATATCCCCCTACGCCGGCGCTGCCTGATGTATGTCGTTTTTTTCCACGCACACCAGGCAGCGCCGGCGGCTAACGCCGGCTAACCTCATTGCTTAAATACGGCGCCCGCATGGCGCTTCAGAATGGCATTAGCCGGCGCAAATTTTTTTGACGCAAAACTGCGTTAGCGCAGTTTTGCGTAAAAAAGTATAAATATGGGCCCAAGTGGCTGGTTAAATGGTAAAAATATGCACAATTATGAAGGGCTTTACAATTTAGTAATGAAAGAACATCTGTTAAGTAGTTGTGTGCAGGAAAAGCTACATCAGTACCTGGTAGATCTAGGTCCACTTTCTACTCAAGAGTTAGGGAAGAACACAGATCACTGGGTCAAAACAAGAATGACCAAAACTTCCACTGGTGGGGGAGACCACAAAAACGAGGCCATAAAGTCCCCCAGATCCCCCCAGGAAATAGGGTAACCAAAAGAAAGATAAAAACAAGGAGTCTTCTAATGGCCCCCAAAAACCTGCACAGGAAGATGGGCCCCAAGACTCTTCTCAACTCAAGGGTGGGTAGAAGGGCAAAAATTGGGATACCAGAAAGGCTTGGTGCCATACTTGCAAGACCAGTGGACACCAAACTGGAGATCTTACATGTCCCAACAAAAATATTGCCTCTAGTCAACCTGCAGTAAATGCAGTGGTAAGTCTCCAGACGGGATTCCAAGTAGGCCCTGACAATGCCAGTGAGCCTACTGAGGCAACTTTAGTCTCAGAGGGTGGGTTGGATGTAGCTGCCCTGGCTGTCTGGTCAGTAAACTGGAAAAATACTGGCAGCAACCTCATATGAATGGGATTCAAGTTGACTGCGCAATTGGTGTCCTCCGAACAGTATCTGACGGGTGAGACATACATAGTCCTCAATGCTGATAATCAAGCTAAGATAAATCCCATGCTGATGGTATCTTAGAACGAGGAGGGATTACTGGCCAGAAGAAGATGGCGATATCTCCTACAATACCTGTGCAGTGTCTGCTAGGAAATAATCTGGAGTCCTCAGCATGGGCTGAGGTTGAAAGAAAGACCTATGCAGCTATGCTGGTTATGCCACAAAGCAAGGCCCAGGGTAAAAAAGTAGACTTGGAGTATGAAATAATGGTCCAACCTTACAAGAGGAAAGACAAAACATCTAGAAAGACAGGTTTCAAACAAATACCAGACCAAGTCCCCTCTCCTCAGAGAGAAGACCTGACGGTCCCAGAGGGAAATGAGCATTACGCGGCAGAGCTCTTAGGATCAGGGGGACCTTCCAGGGAGGATCTGTGCCAGGGACAGAAGACCTGTCCCACTCTTGAAGGCCTGAGCAGCAAGCTACTGATCAGGAAAAGGGAGATTTCAGTGGCTCCCACAGGACCTATTAGGAGGAATGATGCCTATTCACTAAGACCAGACACCCCAAACCTGGCGCCACTAGGAGAGTGGTAGTGCCTCAGCAGTTTATAGAGTTTCTCCTCACGTTGGCCCATGATATCCCTCTAGCTGGACATCTTGACCAGGCAGATGGCATAGGTTGGTAAACCATTTCTACTGGCCAGGCATTTCCCAGAAGGTGGAGGAGTTTTGTAACTCCTGTGTCACTTGTCAATCCGTGGCAAGACAGGTGGCCACCCAAAGGCCCTGCTAATTCTACTTCCAGTCATTGGGGTTCCCTTTGAAAGGGTAGGGATTGACATTGTCGGTCCCCTTGACCCTCCAACAGCATCAGGGAACAGTTTTATACTGGTTGTACTGGATCATGCAACCAGGTACCCTGAAGCAATTCCTGTGAGGGCTAGTACTGCCCCTAGCTAGGGCCTTTGTCAATGTATTCACCAGAGTGAGCTTTCCAAAGGAGGTGGTGTCAGACAGAGGCATCAGCTTCATATCTGGCTACCTAAAACACATGTAGGCTGAGTATGGTGTGACCTATAAGTTCTCTCCCTCATATCACCCACAAACCAATGGCCTTGTTGAGAGATTTAACAAGGCGTTGAAAGGTATGATTGGTGGGCTCCCTGAAAAACTCAGAAGGAGATGGGATGTCTTACTTCCAGGCCTGCATTTTGTTTACAGAGAAGTGCCACAGAAGGGAGTAGGTTTTTTCCCCTTTGGGTTTTTGTTTGGGTATCCTGTAAGGGGACCACTTTGTCTTGTGAAGGAGGGATGGGAGAGACCTCTCAGAGAGCCTCAGCAAGACATTGTGGACTATGTGCTTAGCCTTTGTTCCAGGATGGCTGAGTACATGGAAAAAGCTTTAAAAAATCTTGAGGCCAGCCAAGAGCTCCAGAACGTCTGGTATGACCAGAAGGCTGCACCGGTGGAGGTCCAACCAGGGCAGAGGGTGTGGGCGTTGAAGCCTGTGGCTTCTATGACCCTCCAGGATAAATGTAGTGGACCCTACCACATCCTAGAAAGAAAAGGGTAAGTCAACGATCTGGTGGAATTTGGCTCTTGCAGGAGCCCCAAAAGGGTTATCCATGTAAAGCACCTGAAACCCTTTCACGACAGAGCTGCGATGACCATGCTCATGGTCACTGATGAGCGACAGGAAGCAGAGAGTGAACCTCTCCCAGATCTTCTCTCCAGCAAGCCAAAATATGGCTCAGTTGAAGGAGTGGTCTTTTCAGACACCCTCACTGGCCAACAGCAGGCCGACTGTAAGCAAGTCATGCAGCAGTATGCTGAGCTCTTCTCCTTGACCGCTCGTCATACTACCTGGAGCACACATGATGTGGACACCAGGGACAACTCATCTGTCAAACAGAAAAATGTACATACAGTCTGACCATGTCAAAGAGAGCATCAAGGCTGAGGTCAGCAAGATGCTGGAGTTGGGAGTCATTGAGCACTCTGAAAGTCCTGGGGCCAGCCCAGTGGTTTTAGTCCTCAAGCCTTATTCCCAGGGTGGAAATAAAGAAATTAGCTTTTGTGTGGACTGTAGGGGTCTTAATGTTGTGGCAAAAACCAATGCTCTCCCCATTCCTAGGGCTAGTGACTTAATTGACAGGTTGGGGGCAGTCAAATATCTCAATACTTTTGATCTCACATCAGGGTACTGGTAGATGGATCGGACCCCTGGAGCAAAAGAAAAATCTCCATTCTCCACTCCTGATGGACATTATCAGTTCACTGTTATGCCATTTAGTCTAAAGAATGCCCCTGCCACCTTCCAAGGTTGGTGAACAAAGTCCTGGCTGTGTTAGAAGACTTTAGTGCAGCATATCTAGAGAATGTTGCTATCTTTAGCTCTACCTGGCAGGATCACCTGAGCCACCTGGGGGAGGTCCTTGGGGGTCTGAAAAGGGAAGGCATCACTATCGAGGCAAGAAAGTGCCAGATAGGGCGGGGCCAGGTTGCATACTTGGGCTACCTTGTAGGTGAAGGCCATGGTCAACCACTGCAAGCCAAGATCCAGACAATTCTGGACTGGGTAGCTCCACCAACCCAATCTCAAGTCAGGGTATTCCTTGGCTTGACTGGGTACTGCAGGAGGTTTAAGAAAGGTATGGCTCCATTGTGGTCCCTCTCACAGAACTGACCTCCAGGAAATGCCAAAGAAAGTAATTTGGACAGTGATCTGTAAAAAAAGGCCTTTGACACCCTGAAAGAAGCAATGTGCTCAGCACCTGTTGTCAAAGCTTCAGATTACACTAAGCAGTTCATAGTGAAGATAGATTCCTCTGAACATTGGCTAGGAGCAGTCCTGTCCCAAATCAGTGATGATGGCCATGACCAACCAGTTGCTTTCATTATCAGGATGTTACTCTCCAGAGAGCAGAGTTGGAGTGCCCTTGAGAGGGAAGACTGCGCCGTGGTTTGTCCCTGAAGGAGTTGAGGCCATACTTGCTTAGCTCTTACTTCCTTGTTCAAACTGACCACAGGCCTCTCAGATGGCTAATGCAGATGAAAGGTGAAAATCCTAAACTGTTAAGGTGGTCCATCTCCCTACAGGGAATAGACTTCACAATGGAACGTAGACATGGGACTGACTACCCCAATACAGGTGGCCTTTCCTTGTTCTTTTACTTAGACGATGAAGACTCCCTAGGGGAAGGTTAGTTTCATCCTCTTTTGTTTAGGAGGAAAGCACCCTTTTTGATATGGTTAGCCCCCACTTTTTCTTAGTTTTTGATACGGCTTTGACTGTTAGTGCACTGTTGTCCCTGCTAACCAGGTCCCCAGTGCCAGATCTCTTTCCCCCAAACAGCACAGTTGTTTTGAACAGCTGACAAAATCTTTAGCTACCACTGTAAGTCCCTAGAAAATGGTACCCCTGATACCTAGGGTTGGGGTACTAAGGAAGGTCTCTGAGGGCTGCAGCACCAATTGTGCCACCCCCAGTGACCCCTCACCAAACCTACACAGTGCTGCCATTGCAGACTGCATGTGTTGGTGCAGGCTAAATTGAAAACACGACCGGTCACAAACCCTGTGTGCCAGGTCCCCTATCACTGCATGTGCCAGATGTAAGTCACTCCTAAAGCAGGATGAATCAAGGCACATATGAGGGCATATATGCATGAGAAGATATGCCCATGCTATGTCTCTGTTGTCTCTTAGACATAGTAAGTGAACAGGGAAGCCATTTGAAATGCATGTGCTGGACACTAGTCATTACGAGATCCCCAGCTACATGATGGCTTCTCTAAATCCCGGGATGTTTGGTATCAAACATCTCAGAATACTAAACCCTCACTGACCCCAGTGATGGATTTATTAAAAAATGCACACAGAGGGCAAATTAGCGGTGCCCCCTGAAAACCTACCAACTATAATTGTGTTGACTAACTGGTCCTGACCAGTTCTGTCACCACAGATGCGTTTCTGGCACCCCATGGTGAAAGCCAGCACTCTCGGGGGCCTGAGACAAAAGCCTGCTCTGACTGGAGGTGTTACCACCTCACCCAGGCAGGATGTACATTCCAGGGCGGGGAGCTTCAAAGGCCTTGCTGCCTTTGTAATGCAACAGTGGTCTCTTCAATTGGCGGAGGTGACCAACGCCCATGTCCTGACCCCACTTTGGCAGCAGCAACGGCAGGAACATCAGGCAGATTAGGAGGAGTGCCCACTCCATGCCAGTCCCACCCTTAAGATGGACAAGTTAAAGTGGACACTGCTTTTTAAATTCCCCCATCTTGTTTGGAAGGAATTGGGCCACTAAGGTTAGGGTTATGTCCACTTCCCAGCTGAAGTAGTCATAAGAAGGGTGTAGCCACCCTAAAGGTGGTCAGCCCATTGGCAACCGCCTGGCACTCCCTGTAACACCCCTGTATCCTAGAACTCAGATCCTGATGACCAACAAAGACGAGGACAAAGAAGAGTTGTGGAAGAGTTAAATAAGCAGCCAACCATGCCAACTGCCAGCTGACCTCAAAAGACTCAAGAAGCCAACTCGCTTGGCATTCAATAAAAACTCAAGTCTCATGTGAGCAGCGGACCTGCTCTGCAACAAGAAAACCCAAGTAAAAGACTCTGCAGCTGCTTGAGCCCCAAAGACCCAACACCTGAAGTGACCACTGCACCCATCATCCATGACCCGAAGTAAAGCCAACCACCGGTGCCAATGCAGGTCCCCAGCTCCCCAGAGACCGAGTCCAGCATGGCCTTACCCTTCTTGGACTCATCCAAGACGCCTGCAGCCCCTGCAAGCAGGTCTCCTCTCCGGCAGCATTGCGTGGGATGAAGGAAACCCGGCACCTCCAGCAACCACTGCACCCATCGCCCCTGACCCCATCTGATATAGGACACTGGTGCCAATGACGTCCCCAGCCCCTAAGAGCTCAAGTCCACCCTGGTTCTACTCGAGCCAGACTCCCTGATAACACCTGCAGCCTCAACACGCCAGACTCCTTGACCGCAAATCTCCCGGACGAGATAAACAGACACCTAAAGACACCCCTGCATCCGTCACCCCTGGGCACAGGCGAAGACGACCAAAGCTGCACCTATGTCATTGAGCACCCCAAGTCTACTACCTACCTGCTTGTTGTCCCTGACTGGCTTCCTAGCCAGAGCCTGCCGTCTATTTGTCACAAGGTCCAAATCCTATAGAGAGCCATTGGGTCCCCGATGCCTTACTTCACCTCTGCACCCGGCCGCCCCAGTGCCGCCTGTGTGACCTACTGGTGTGGTTCTGATCAGTGCCCGGTACTTAACTTTGCTTCCTGAGCTTGACTTTGTAAGTTGTTGAAACCCTGTTGTTGCTGAACATTCTTTTTCCTCGAAAGGATAACACTGAGAGAACTCACAAATTACTCTGCGTTGATTTCTGAAACTGCAAAGTATTTATGCTTAAACTTATACTTACCTGATTACTAAGTTCTTGGGTTTGAAACATATATAAAAAGAATTCTTATTTTTCGAAAATGATCTCAGATTTATTCTTTGAGTTTGTGTCTCATTTCTTGATAAGCCTAACTGCTCATCCACACTACCACAACATAGAGCATTAGTCCTATCTACATTTGCCTCTGCAAAACCAATTGGGGGTCCACTGGACTGTCTGCAGAGTGTACTTCATTTTAGTGCACTATATAGAGAGCCAGCTTCCTACATCAACTCAGTTCATTCCAATAACAACATTCTTCAAATGGAATTACAAATATGAATAATACATCAACACAACAGTAATCAATCCGCCAATATAACACAAAATCATCATCACCTATGTTCCCTGTAGGCTGCGTGCGTGCATGCAGCCTTGCTACTTCCAGCACTCAGACTCTCTCAGGGAGCATGCGCGTCATTCCCAGGACTAATAGACATAAGAGTAAGGTGTGAAAACTTCCCTTTTCACTTTTCATGGCAGGTGGCGCACCAGGAGCCCTAGAAAACCCACCAATGATAAAAGGGGCTGTTTCTTTGATTTGAGTGCAAAATGTTTTAGGAGGCCGGCAGCAGGCAGTGTGACATAAGCATGTGTGATTGTGTTTCACATGGCAATGAGAGGGTGAGTATGTGGAATTACTGCCAGAGCTGCTGACTTTCGAACTAGAAAACAGGTTCTAGCCTCTATGCTCAGGTAAGGCCACTCCAGTACTTTCTGGTCCTGTTTGCTACATGAAACTGCACAAAATTAAACTTTCAGGAAGTGTCTCAGTTCAGTTTAAAAACTCACTTTTAATAAATGCTTTGCACATAATGTGATGTACTATGGTCAGTGCCACTGGAATTATAATGCAAGGGCGCACCAAATTATGTGGCAGGGTAGACTAAACAGTGCGGCAAAAGAATGCAAATTATGCAGCATAATGTGCCCATCTTTTGATAGAATTTCTTCATTGTTTTTGCATTTTTACACATAATAAAACTATCTCTGCAAATATTTCAACTCATTAGTACCTGGTTAACATCCAAATGCAGAAATAAGCATATGAAAGATGACCAGTTGATATTTGCAAAGCGCCTTCTATTGCATGCAAACATATGTAGCCACATTTTACCTAATGTTTGATCTGTTTGAGTTAAAAAAAAAAAAATTGTCAAAATCAGCAGATTATTCAGCTGATGATGGTTTATGTGTTAAGTACGGCAAATCCATAATTATGAGAAAAAAGCCACAGCCGCGGGATCCAATAATTCCAGACTAAGATGAAACGATTGCACAGTTTAGTTTTTGAATCTTGCAAACACCTTACCATATACTTACATGATCTGTGCTGTATGACTGACATGCCGCAAATTTTCAATGCTAGGCTTGTGCATGGGCTCTTAAGAGCTAGAGTCGACCCTTGGGAATGTGGTCCCTGTTAATTTGTTGGCCCGCTGTCCTGCACCTTGCATCATGGTCAAAGCTACTGCAACTATGTGGCAGGAGAAGATCAAATTATGCGTCAGGGTTGAATGACATGGCAAGAAAAGGCAAATTATGTGGCATGATGCAACGTATTTTGTGATAGAATTATTTTCTTATTTTAGTATTTCCACACATGTGAATACTATCTGGGCAAATGTTGCACCTCATTGGTATCAATTTAACTCCCAAAAACAAAACTTTGCAACAGAAAGGTGACCAGTTAACCTCTGCAGAAGGGTCTTCCACTTCACAGCAATGCAAGTAGTCACAGTTTTAGTAACTTTTGATCCATTCGAGCTAGAAACTATTTCTTAGGGTTAAAATATGCAGATTATACAGCAGATAATGGATTATGTGTCACATGTGGCAAATACATAGTTATTCAGAAAAGGCCATGGCTTTGCATAATTCCAGTAGCTCTGAACTTAGAACAAAGGTGTGAGGATTCTGTCAAGTATAGGTTTAGGTTTTGTACTGGAAGAGAATCGTTCTTGTACAAAAAATAACACTTAAGACGTGTCCAACTGTATATGTGCAGTATAGTGCAGTGCAACACGCATACAAAGTTTGGAAAATATGGAGACTTTTGAAAGTTGTTCCACTGTTATGCCTGCCTCAATGAGACATATATTTGGTTCAAATCCCTGTGTGTAAATGTTAGTACACAGAGATTTACCTCAAAACCCATGCATGGTTGCTTTGGAACACCCATGTATCACCTATGTTACGCTCCCCTAATGCAAAGAGGCGTAAGGTAAGGCATTCTGCTACTTTGCGTTAATATGGGTGACTTTCCCACACAAATCCTGATTTTCATTGGAAAGAAAATCCCACCACAACACAGTGTGCTGGGTTTGCATCACTTTTGTGATGCAAACTCAGTGCAAAGTGTTAGTAAATCTGGACCAGTGTCTCTAAACAGGTACTTTTCAATATTTTTAGGACGATTCGTGTTCTTACTGCGGTCTATTGTAGATGACCATTGAAGAGCAAATTTGATGTGCTGCGTAAAATCAGAAAAAAATGAAGAAGCCAAAGACAAGGGGCCCCTGAAGCATGAGAGAAAAATGGTTTGCGCCTGGCATTGAGCATGCCAAATTTCTGTAGACATGTTGTGGATTGTAAAGAATGCCTAAACTTGCTCGAACAGCTATGATTTAGTTATGGTTAGCGAAGAGTGCTAAATCAGAAAATGTACTAAAAATGTAGCTGTGCCAATTCGTCTTACTGCACATTCATGTTTTAATCAAAATAGTAGGTCAGTTTCACTCTATTTTGGCACCTCATACTTATCTGCAGCAATCTTCACAGCACCATGTTTGAATCATGTCTTTGAACTTTATGAGCCTCAGCCAACACCTCCCATACAGTATGCACTACATCCAACATCCTTGTCAACCAAAGGGGTTCTTAGGATCACAATGCAAATTAGAATACATCACAGCATTGACCAGAGTGTTACGCCTTCTGTAAATACAAGAGGACCAAGCAACCACATCACTAAGTGTACTCTATAGCCATCAGAAGTGGTGAGGTGTGGATACTGGGGTCTTAGTGGTGGCAAGGGTAGGGACACCTGGCCTGACCCAGGCTGCCTGCCCCATTCCCTTGTGTGGGTTCTAGAGGAGGTTAGACAAGTGGGGCAGAGGCAATAGCGAGTGCCATTCTATACTGTGGTGCTAACATATGATTTTAGTCAGGGATGTGGCTATTTTTGCTGCAGTCAGTACAAAGGCACCATGGCCCAGATATAAGAGATGCCCAGTCTTCTCTGCACTGGTTGATGTTTATTTAATATTAAACACACAAAAGGTGATGGGAGGAATGCTTTCAATAAGTCTAACAACTGCCAATTACTCCAGGTAGCATTCCAACCCATTCTCCTTTTGCCAACCTTGCCACCTCTATTTGGACCCAGATATATGCAAATCAGTCTTGACCCTGCTCCAACCGGAACAGACCAGTCTGGGCTGCTAGACAAGGGGCTCCCTGAACTGCAACACAAGCAACCCATGACTGGTTTTGCCTTGATTGAGGCTCTTATTTTGGGTATAGCTTTGTTCCTGTGGCCCAGTGAGCAAGGAGCCCATGTCTTTGCATACCCTATGCATCTTAGTGCATTACAGCAAACGCACAAAAGGTTATGGGAGGAATGCTTGCACTAGGTTTAACCACTGCCAATCACTCCCGGTTGCATTCCAAACCATTGTTCTTTTGACCACCATGCCAACTCAGTTTGGATCCAGCCATATGCAAAATAGCCTTGACTCTGCCCTAATAGGAACAGTTCAGCCAAACTGCCAGGTCAGTTCTTCCTGAAGCAGTTCACAAGACACCATAGACAGGTTTGGCCCTAATTTGCTAAAAAAAATTGAAGTGTCTCTCTGGGTTTAGCTCTGTGTGGTCTCTTCAACAGGGAGGGGTTGGGAAAGAGTCACTAAAACACAGAGTGAAACCGGTCCCAGACAGGCACTGGTAAAACTCAGAACAGAGAATACAGTTGGAGCAGAGGCCAAACATTAATTCAATGGGTCATACAGGAGCTTGTCATAAGGTAGAAAAGAGAACAAGGAGACAGGGTGTAAGCTGATGGATGAGGCAAACGGGCAGCAGAAATGAAGAAAACCAGATGGATGAGATTCAATAGAGGTAGACAGAATGATGTTGGGATGAGGAGGTCAACTGCGGAGGCAAGATATTAAGGAGGGAAAAATGGAGGGGTGAGATTGTCATGTGCAGTGTAAGGAACCTTATCAAAACCAGACGATCTTGAAAACTAGAAACCCAGGGGTCTTTGGTGGTGTGGAATGCAATTTGCCTTACATTGTTTAGCCAAAATCACCAGCAAACATTCCTCTATGGCTAAACTGTCCCTGCCACACATTTATGAGCAAACCCTCTGGAACTATTATACCAAAATCTCAACCATTCTGTTTTCCCACACCATCTCTGTGAGAAATTTAGTTGTTGGTTGAAGGGAGTGGAGGCCTTCTCAAGCAACAGCCATAATCCTTGTCAGGGTGAACCACAAAAGTCACTAAATTAATCTCTGCTTAACCCTCTGTTAGTTTGGTGCAAAAGCAGAGGCAATGTGTAAAGTATTTATAAAGCACACAAATGGTAATAAAGTGAAAAGACAACACAGGGAGAATCCCACACTGATTTAGATTTTTTTTTTAAAGTTTAATAAATTTACACTAAAGTGAAAACAATCCAATCATTTGGTCTAAAGATTTAAATAGATTTAGGCCCTCATTATGACATTGTCGGTAAGTGATAAAGTGGCTGAAATATCGCCACCAGGATTTCCGGGGCGGTGCCAACGCCATCAAAAGCCTGGCGGAAACAGAACACAGAAAATGAAAGACTCACCAACAAGTACACAGAGGACTCCACCGCTGCCATGGAACCGGAACTTCAAGTCTTCCCGATGCTCTTCTACGTCATGCTCCACCTGGAACACCAACGCCAACGAAGACGACGGCGGTGAGTACAGCCCACTAGCACACAAGGGAGGGAGGGAGGAAAACGAGAGTGACACACACACGCACAACACACACCATACACACAACCAGCTGCAGACGTAAACCAATCACACACAACACACAGCACAATAAAACAAGGACCAGATTTCAGAAGTACTAAAATGTATTAGCAAGGGAAAAGCCAACACATGAACCAGATATGTACAATTGTCCACAAAGAGCCACTGCCCAGTCCAAAGTACAAAGTGCCCACATGGTCACAGGGCACAGTCCAAGGCCCAAAGTGTTTCCTGACAGCAGCTGTACTGAACTCTGCAGGTGCATAATTTTGCAAGTGGGCAGGCACCTCAGGGGGATGAGGGGTTGGGGGCACCTCAGCCGAATTTGGGAACTTCCCCACTGCTTCTGGAGGGGGCTCCATGCCCATTTCTCTGTGCTGGGGAGTGCAAGGCCACAGCCTCTCAGGTGGGTGACTTTCCCACTGCTTCTGGAGGGGGCACCATGCCCAATTCTCTGTGCTGGGGACTACAAGCCCACAGTCTCCCAGGTGGGTGACTTTCCCACTGCTTCTGGAGGGGGCTCCATGCCCTTTTATCTGTGCAGTGCACAGCCACAGTCTCTGAGGTGCGTGACTTTACCACTGCTCCTGGAGGGGGCTCCATGCCCATTTCTATGTGCTGTGGAGTACAAGGCCACACTCTCTCAGGTGGGTGACTTTCCCACTGCTTCTGGAGTGGGCTCCATGCCCAGTTCTCTGTGCTGGGGAGTGCAAGACCACAGTCTCTCAGGTGAGTGACTATCCCACTACTTCTGGATGGGGATCCCTGTACAGCAGTCCCAGGGGGGGTAGCCTACATGCCCTCTGCTGGAGGTGAGGGCTGTACTGTCTCAGCAGGTGAAGGTGCAGCCTCTGCAGGAGGAGTGGGCTGCACAGCCTCTGCTGGAGGTGAGGACTGCACTGTGTCAGTAGGTGAAGGTGCCTCCTGGGCAGCGTCTGCTGGAGGTGAGGTCTGCACTGTCTCAGCAGGTAAAGGGTCAGACTCTGCAGGAGTAGTGGGCTGCACTGCCTCAGCAGGAGGTGAGGGCTCCGTGACCAATGGTGGTGGTGGTGGTTTCATCCTGCCAGCCTCTGCTGGAGTTGAGGGCTTCTTCCCCTTCATGACAGATGTCGAGGGCTTCTTCACCTTCATGGCAGGAGGTGCGGACTCCTTCCCCTTCACGGCAGGAGTCGAGGTCTTCTACCCCTTCATGGCAGGAGGTGCGGCCTCCTTCCCCTTCATGGCAGGAGTCGAGGGCTTCTTCACCTTCATGCAGAGGCTGTGGGATCCTTACCCTTCCTGGCTGGTGGAGTGGGAACCATCACTGTCTTGCCTCCACGACTAGGAGGTACCTCCACTGTCCGCGTGGACTGTTTGGCTGAGGTGCTGGGCTGGGTCATTGGGACCCTGCTCTTACGGGCAGGATGGGGGGTGGGGGAGGGAAGAGGTCTAGTTGGGTGAGGAAAAGCTTCTTAGGGATGGTGGGGCGGGAAGCGGGAGGAGGGATAGGAGTGGAGGTTGAGGGAGTGGTTGTTGGAGGAGTACGTCAGCTGGACTTGGGTGCAGGTGCATGGGGAGTGTGCTGATGTGAGCTGGATGACTGTTGGATGTCTGAGTGCTTGCGTTTCTGACCTTTAGGAAGTGGGGAGACAGACAGGGTCAGAGAGGACACAGGGGACACGTGCATGGATGTTGTGGAGGTGTCTGCTAGTGAGGTGTGTTTGATGCTTGGTGTGGTGATGCTAGTGGTGGATGTTGAAGCCGTGCATGCAGTTGTGAGTGTGGATGTGACTGTGTGGAAGGTGGAGGAGGAGGAGGAGGAGGGGGAGACAGTGGAGGCAGTGGATGTGGTTGTGTCTGCAACTGTCTGTTGTTTGTGTGAGTGCTTGTGTGTTGAAGTGTGGTGCCTGTATTTGACTGTGCCACTCTTGTGTGTTGACTTGCGTGCATGCTCGTCTGTATGCGTGCATGGGATGGATTGGGGTTGAGGAGACTGTGAAGTGGTGGTTGGAGGGGGGATGGTAGGAACAGGGACAATGGCTGCCATCAGAGAGGAGGCCGGAGCCTCAAACGGGCCGCCAATCCACTGTGGATGCCCTCCAGGAATGCAATGCATTGCTGCATCTGGGATGCCAGCCCCTGGATGGCATTCACAATGGTTGACTGCCCTACAGAGATGTTTCTCAGGAGGTCAATAACCTCCTCATTCAGGGCAGCAGGGTGCACTGGGGCAGGGCCTGAGGTCCTGGGACGAAGGAGATGCCTCCCGCCTGGGTGAGCGGGCAAGGGCAACTCGCTGAGGGGCTATTGGGAGGGTGGTGCTTGTACAGAGGGTGGCAGCTGTACCTGCAATTGGGGTGGCCACAGAGGTGTCCGCCACCACCAGGGAGCTTCCATTGGAGGAGGTATCTGAGTCTGTGTTGTCACCTCCTGTCTCTGCCGTGATGTGTCCCTCGCCCTCGTCCCACTGGTTCCCTCTGCATCGGTGAACTCTGCCTCCTGGGTCCTGTGGGATGCAGCTCCCTCTGTCACCGGTGCCCCTGCTCCTCTGCCAGATGATGCTAATGCACACATGGACAGTATGACAGAGGATAATTGGGGGGGGGGAAGAGAACACTAGGTCAATTACTGCAACAAGACCACAGTTGGCATACACAGCACTGTCACACACAGGGATCTGGATTGAGCACAATGTATTGCACTTCCATTGATTTGGGTAGATGCCACAGCACGATGAGGCCAAACACTGCCAACTGCACACCTCCTGGGACTCACTAAGCACTGTCTGACATGGAATGCAAGCTCACTAGGTTACCTTGTTTTCCCTTTCAAACATTACTCTGGAGCTGGATCATGCTGCAATATCTGGACTGGCATGGAGGGGCACCCACTAACTGACACCCACCACCCGGATCCCATCCCACCTACTAAATATTGTTGTAACGGCCACTGTACCCACCCCCTTGTGGCTGCTGTGATGCCATCAAGCGCCCATCCTGCTCTAGGTAGGCCACCGCCAGTATGCAGGCCATCAGTGGGGTCCCCTTCCTCGTTGGGAGGCCATCCCCAGCTGGGCCTCCATGGTCTTCTGTGCCCAGTGTCTCAGGTCCTCCCACCGTTTCCGACAGTGGGTGCTCCACCAGCCATAGACCCCCAGGGTCCGCACGCCATTGGCAATAGCACGCCATAGTACCTTCTTTTGATGGGCGCTGACCCGCAGAGGCGATACAGACAGGAGGACCACGTTACACATACAACCCAGCCTGTCACACATATGGCCCACCAATCCCATTTCCTTCACCATTAGCACACACATCGGCCGGCACACACCATGTACACCACCACATGACATCACCCCCGATGACACGATAATTGCACACACATCTCCATGCATCCTTCACACATGCATCGTGCCGAAGGTGTACTCACATGTTAGTCTGGAGGCCCACACAGATGTCCATACTGGGATTGGACCCCCATCCACCAGTCGCTCCAACTTCTCCAAAGTGAAGGCGGGGGCCCTTAACCTGGTCACACGTGCCATGGTAGGTTCCAGACACAGGTCACAGCAGCACACGCAGTGCAGGTGTTCTTCTGTTGACGGTCAGGAAACAAGTGAGGAATCAGATAGAAAATGGCAGTCACGTCCGCGGCTGTATACACCATCACCGCCGGCGCAGATCCCCATTGGCCACTGTACTCCATAGAGCCCCATATTATCCAATGAGGAATTGCACGGCGGTGCATGACCGCCTTCCGCCACGACGCACAACATCGGCGGAGTTACCTCACTTCCACCTGTTCCTAAGTACAGGACAGGCGGTCGCCATGTCATGGTGCTGGACAACCATCAGATTAACCTTTACTGCATCACTGCCTAGATTTGCACATACCCTGTCATTCCCACTGTCCCATCACATACATGCAAACTGTACACTGAGGTTGTGGTTCCATTGTTCAAATTGTGACAGCCTACTCACTCTTGTGTCCCTTAGATATCTACCACTGCGAATAAATGGGATGAGAAGACGAACCCCCGTGTACAGACCCCTTGTGGACTTGACTACACTGGAGGACAGGCACATTATACTCACTTATAGACTGGACAGGGCCACAATCACAGAGCTGTGTGCCCAAACGGAGCTTGACCTGATATCAGCTATCCGTCATCCCACTGAGATTCCCCCTCTTGTGCAAGTGCTATCAATGCTCCATTTCTGGCATCTGGTTCTTTCCTAGTGACAGAGGGCTTGGCAGTTGGAATGTCACAGCCAATGTTTTCTATTGTGCTGGCAAGGGTCTTGACTGCCCTGGTGAAACATATGTGCAGCTACATTGCTTTACCCCAGTGGAAGATTTGGGCACTGTGAAGGCAGGATTCTATGCAATGGGCCATATGCCTACTATAATTGGAGTGATTGACGGTACACATATTGCGTTAGTCCCCCCGCCGTCAGAACGAACAGGTGTTCAGGAATCGTAAGAGTAGCCACTCACTGAATGTGCAAATGGTGTGCCTGGCGGACCAGTATATCTCCCACATCACTGCCAAGTATCCTGGGTCGGTGCATGACGCCTTTGTCCTGAGGAATAGCAGCATCCCAAATGTGATGGCCAACAAGAGAATCACGCTGAAAACTCCTCACCGACACTCACAAGGCACTGCACAACACCAGACCAGAATACCTCAACAGACGGCTCTCCTTCTACACCCCGACCCGACGGTTTAGCTCCCCGACCTTGCCCTCGCCACTGTCCCACGTATCCACAGAACGACCGCCAGTGGCAGATCGTTCTACCACCTCACC
The DNA here is from genome assembly GCF_031143425.1 of Pleurodeles waltl. Classification (NCBI taxonomy): domain Eukaryota; kingdom Metazoa; phylum Chordata; class Amphibia; order Caudata; family Salamandridae; genus Pleurodeles; species Pleurodeles waltl. Next base: position 71,617,259 of record NC_090450.1, on the reverse strand, counting down.
GCCAAGACGTGGAACACTCTTCCCACCCACCTGCGACAGACACAGGACCTACTTACCTTCAGGAGACATCTCAAGACATGGCTGTTCGAGCAGTAGCAGCCCCCCTCCCCTCAGCGTCTTGATACCCTCACAAGTGAGTAGTGTGCTTTGCAAATACTCTGATTGATTGATTGATAGCCCAACTACGGAAGTACAGGGGGTGGCTAATAGGTGATAGTACACAACGGGAGAGTATAAGGGAGCGGGAAAAGACACCCATCGTACTCGACTCCCCAAACACAATACTAAATCACAAAAGAGAGTACGGGGTTTTGGAATTATAAATGGATTGATAGTGTGCTAGTTGCGACACTAAACCAATCTTAGACCTCGATTAAAGGTAAATTGTGGATGGAACGTGGGGTGGTATGTGGTCTGTAGAGGGGGATTTCCTTTACGGACTAGGTGGTCTCACACACTATATAGTGTCATGCTTCATCATATGACCACCTAGCCCCACCCAGGTAGGACAATACCACCTGGGCGGACTCAACCTCACTAATAGGTGAGACAGATCTCCCACTCACTGTATGTCAGTGTATGCCTTCAGGTGTTCTCCCCATAGGATTGGGTAAGGCTAAATGTTGTCCCTAAATACTTGCAGGTGACTCTGGCAACCCAAACCTATTATGGCTGCTGACCCCTGTGAGGAATGCCAGGACAGGGCCTGAGGACCGTTATAATGAGGCAAATGGGTGAACCAGAAGAATAATCGAGCTGACCTTTGGCCTCCTGAAAGCAAGGTTGAGGTGCCTCCATCTGACAGGTGGATCCCTGTGCTACTCACCCGTAAAGATCTGCCAGATATTAGTGGCATGCTGCATGTTGCACAACCTGGCCCTCAGACGACATGTGCCTTTTCTTCAGGAGGAGGGGACTGGAGATGACCCTGTGGCAGCAGTGGATCCTGAGGACAGTGAGGATGAGGAGGCAAAGAATGAGGATGAGGACAACAGAACATCAGTTATAATATAATACTCCCAATGACAAACAGGTGAGACAGTGGAACTGACCATTACTCTGACTATTGATTTATCTGTGTGCCTGTGGCATGATAGCATTCATTTCCTCTGCATCACAACTTACTGTCACCTATGGCTTCTCATTTTCCAGATGTTGGTGATATGACAACATTGTCCTGAGGTGATCACTACTGACAGTTCCAAGTCATTCTTTGTTAGCTATCACAGTGTTCAGATCATTTGCACTCGATGTGACAGTTCTCACAAATGCACATTTAAGACACATAAGACAGTGTTACTCAAATTGTTTTCTATGGTATTTATTGTAGTGCTATAAAATTGAGGGTAAAGTGCAATGGAATGGGGTAATAGTGGAGGAATGTCCAGGGTATTGTTTCAGTCTGTTTGTAGCACATGTCCAGTGTCCAAGGGGCCATAGGAAGGGGAGCAATGGCTGTTGAAAGTGGACAAGGTGACAGGGTGGAACACAAGGGGAACAATCAGGAGAGTCTCATTTCCTGGCTGTGGTCTTGGTCTTGGTAAGTGTCTCTGGCTTTAGTCTGGTTCGGAAGGAACTTTTGCGGGGTGGTTCACCTTCTGCCGGGGGAGGGGTGCTGGTGGCCTGTAGGTCCTGTGCTGGGGCCTTCTGTCCACTAGCTGCAGCGGATGTTGTGGGCTGGTCAATAGACTGGCTAGTGGTAGGGGCCCGCTGCTGTGCAGTCCATTTCCTCATGATGTTGGCCATGTCTGTCAGCACCCCTGCTATGGAGATCATGGTGGTGTTGAGGGCCTGCAAGTCCTCCCTGATCTCTTGATGGTGTTCCTCCTGCAGCCGCTTGTTCTCCTGGATGTTGTTCAGGATCTGGCCCATCGTTTCCTGGGATTATTGGTAGGCCCCTAGGGCATTGGTGAATGCCTCCCGGAGAGTAGGTTCCCGGGGCCTGTCTATCCCCTGGCGCACGGCGGTCCTCTCAGTGTCTCTGTTGCCCTCTGCCGCTGTCCCATGAATGGTGTACCCAGTGCCACTGACCCCAGGTCCACGATTGTCTTGGGTATGAGGTGTGGACTCAGCACACTGCTGATTGACGTGTCCTGGGGACAGAGGTGTGGGGATGCTGGGTGGGTTCTGTAGTGTTGGTAACTGATGGGGAGGTTCTGTTGTGGACTGTGAGTGGGCTGGGGTGACCGACTGACCAGTGGTCCCTGATGGGCCAGGTTGTTGATCCAGATCCTGAAGTCCGGAGTTACTGTCATCACTGGGGGCATCTTCTGTTGTGGGACTGGATAGTTGTAGCACCTCCTCTCCACTGAGATTGGCTGGGGCACCTATGGGGATGTAAGTCAGGTGTTGGGCTTCATGCCTGTGACATGTTCTAGATCCCTCTCTTCCCCTCTATCGTTGCTGTTACCCTGCCACCTTTGTTTGTGTATGGTGGTGTATTGTGTGCTTGTTAGTTCTCCATGCTGTGCATGATTTGCTGATGGGTGTCCATGCAGGACTGTGAGGGCTTTCCATGCATTGGTATGGCATGCAGGGCCTGGGATTGGGGTTAGTGAGATGTGTAGGTGCAGTGTGTGGGATGTAGTGGAGTGATGGGAGTGAGGGTGAGGGGGTGTGATGGCATGCAGGTATGGGGGGTGATAAGTGTTAAATGTTAACTTACCAGTATCCAGTCCTCCAGCTACTCCAGCGAGTCTCTCAGGATGCAGTAATGTCAATACTTGCTCCTCCCATGCTGTGAGCTGTGGCGGAGGAGGTGGGGGTCCACCGCCAGTCCTCTGTATAGAGAGCTGGTGCCTTGTTGCCAAGGAACATACCTTCCCCCAAAGGTCGTTCCACCTCTTTCTGATGTAGTCCCTTGTTCTCGGATGCTGTCCCATAGGGTTCACCTTGTCCACGATTCTCTGCCATAGCTCCATCTTCCTTGCAATGGATATCTGCTGTACCTGTGCTCCAAACAGCTGTGGCTCTACCCTGACTATTTCCTCCACCATGACCCGCAACACCTCATCTGTGAAACGGGGGTGCGTTTGTGGGGTCATTAGTGTTGTGTGGTGTGTGTGTAAGTGTGTGGTTGTTGGGTGGTGTGATTGGGTGTGCATAGTGGAGTGTGTGAGGGATGTATGGGTGTGTGTGTGTATTTGTCGCAGTGGTCTTGATGTCTGTCTAGTGGCAATGATTTGTATTCATAAAGGGTTGTGAGTAATGTGGAGGGGTGTTTTATAGTGGTGTGAGTGGGTGTGGTGTGTGTATCGGTGTCAGGTGTGTGTTTTTTTAATTGCCCAATGTTGTGTAGTATAGTATTTGGGTGTCCATTCTGAGTGTAGTGGTGTGTACTGCCAATGGTTTACCACCGTTGAATGTCCGCCGTGGTGATTCGTGGGTCATGATGTGGTGGGCGTTGTTCGTTTGGCGTAACGGTATGTGTGTTGGTACTGACAGTTTACCACTGACCTTTGGGCTGGCGGATTTGTGTATGTGGCTGTATTCTGTCGGTTTGGTGTGTGTGTGTGTCATAATATGCCGAACGGATATTCACCACCACAGTGGTATGTTGGCAGCCGTCAGCGTAGCGGTAAGTGGTTTTTACCGCCAATGTCATGATGAGGGCCATAGTGTCAAAAAACACCACTCACAATCATGTGGTCATGTTAGACTGGGAGAAAGTCACAAGTTCAGGCCGATCGCAATAGAGCGGGGGCCGGAAACAGGGAGCAGGTTAGTCCAGCTGAAAAAGTTACTTTCTCAAAGTCCGAATGGAAGAGTCCAGTCTGTGGTGCAGGTGGCTGCAAGGAGCAGGGAGAGCACTGCGGATGTTTGTTGCAGTAGCATGAACAGCAGCCTGGGTGCCGTCGGTGTAGCACTGAGATCCTTTGAGGCGTTGCGGATGGCCGTTGCTGGACTTGTTGCTGGTCACCATGGGCTGTCAAAGCTATAATAGTGCAAAGTGCAGTTCTCATGTTACTGGTAATAACCGCCGGTCACTGAAGCGTGAAGTGCCGGTTTCACCAGAGCTTTGTGTTGGTGGTCAGCACAGGCAGCAAGATCTCAGCGTGAACTGGCCCGTTTGTGGTCACAAGGAGCCCAAAACTTCAGGATTTCTCCTTGTATTGAACTATCATATCTTATAGCAGTGGAAAAATGTACTCGCACAAGCCCCACACCCACTTTGCCCTGGGAGGTTGGTCAATAAATGAAAAGTAATGATTCAGTCAGAATGAGAGAAGGTGCTACAACGGACAACACTTCTGCTGTAAAGGAGTGTGAACATGGAAATTGCTAAAAGCAAATACCAAATATAACACCTTATACTTATCAGGAGCACATCATGTTAATTTAATCACACATGAGGTTACAAATAATATTCCAATTTATCGTAATATATCTTGCAAAGATGAATGATTAGTTATACATACAAAACACAATTTTAATACAAATTTCTTTCTTAAGTACAGTACAGAAAGGGCACTGGACAACATGCTCATCTATAAAATACAGCCCAATATAACAGCAATGCACAAAACATATAAAATTGTTCAATGTAAATGCAATTAGCTCAAAGATCAGCCATTAGATGATGAGCAAAAATGTTGGTTAATGTCCAGTCTGAATAAACAGCCAATGTGTGATTCGTCTACTAGACTTCTTCAGGGCTGTAAAATACAAAAAATGTCAGCAAACAAATATCAGTAATACAATTTTAAATGCAATTCATATGGAAAAGAGATCAAAAGGGGGATTGCACATCATTACTAATGCCACCCTTAGTGATACATATCATGATAAACTAAGAAAACTGCATTGTGCATAAAATGAGAAAGCACAGATATCCAAAGTCAGGTATAACCAAAACCAGAAACACCAATAAAACCCCATAGTATTGGGCATATTTAAAATTATTATGTGGATAAGCCTGTACACCAAAAGAAATGTATAAGTTGAAAGCAACCTATTCTGTGTGCAGAAAGGAAAAAAGCCTTTGATTTGTAAGGAATTAAATGACTGTGCAACTGACAGCAGATGCCCTTTGGAAATGCAGAGTATCAAAAGCATCCAAAGGCTGGAAGGGGAGCATCTGAAAACGATGTAAAAACTAATCTGTGAAAAAGATTTTGTATGTACACCTGAATAGTTAAGCAGTGTCAGGGCATAGCAGCCAAACACAGCTCCAACTAAAAATAATGAACAAATACCGATTTACACCTTATGTTGTTGTTCCTTATTCCCTAAAATAACGTTATACAAGGAAGGACCGTTTTCAATTGTAAATTCCAAACGGCCAACTAAAGATGCTATTTCAAACAAAAGCTCAAAGTTAGGTAGTGATGTCTGCTCAAGAAACGGGGCTATTGGGAGCAGCTGAGAATAGGCCCCTACGTTCCCACTCGGGCAGTCTATCAGGAGAGGGAGGAAACTGCTGCCAGGAGTAGAGCTGCAGGGCTTCGGAGCCATGCAAGATGCAGGTCAGGAGAGAAGGGCTGCATGGAGCACGGGAGGGCTTCGGTGCTGTTAACTGCGGAGCCCCCCAGTGAAAGTAAGAGGACAAAGGAGAGGAGGCAGCCGCTGTGAAAGTGCTGATGCCTCAACAGGAGGCCGAATTGAAGGCCTGGGTATGTCCGTATTGCGTGTATTGGGGCCGGATGGAAAACTTACCCAGCGACAGGAAGAGCAAGGCAGCGCTTCTATCCATGCAGCCAAGCTCCATGCATCGTGAGGAGTGTGAGAGGATGATGGAGGGAAACAAGTGTTTACACCAGGAGGTGGATTGAGATAGTACCCCCTCAGATAAAGTGACAGTGGAGGATGCATATAGGTGGGGGGATGGAAAGAAGTCTCAAGGGATGATTGAGTGGGCCCCTGTTAACTGGAGGACCAGGCACAGAAGGGGAAGGACAGGGAGGGGCATTATGGATGGGATGCTAGGACTGGATCACTCTAGACCCCCAGGGCCTACTGTAAAGATGGTCGGATGGGTGCCCTGGAAATCAGGTTTGCAGAGAGGGGGGTTGAGTAGGCCAGCATAGGGTGGACTTGCAGGGGCAGGACAGGGGGGAAGGATTAGTGACAAGAAAAGGTAGGACATCTGCCATTGTAGCGGCCATGTTGGAATGGAGTAGAGAAGATGATGAGGATCAAAGGGTGCGAGCATCAGTGGGTTCTGGTGCTACCAGCAGAGATGAGGGTGGGAAAATGTCTGTAAAGGGAGAGCATTATTAAGAGCAGGAGTATAAGTAAAAGGGGATATGGGGGATCAGGCATGCACAATTCTGGGTCGCCAGCACACTGGACCGATTTATATTTTGCAGGGGGAGGACAGTCACCAGTTTCCAGACTCAGCAGAGCTGGGTGCAGCTCATATGTGCAGAGGAGAAGAGAAGGTTGGGCCCAGAACGGTTCACCAGATGCCTGCGTGGGAGCTTGGTGCAGCCAGCAGAAGTAGGTCCAGAACGACTTCATTGGCTCCGGCAGCAGGTAGGTCTGGGGCTACCTCTAGCATGTTTCATACAGAGGAAGGATGTGTGGGAACGGCAGATCGGTATGGTGGGGTCTGTACAGCCCCCCCTGGGCACCGGGTGTTGGTCCATACATTGGGAGGAATATGAGTTTGCCAAAAGGTCAGAGATCCTGCTGTCTAGCAACAACTGGCCAGTGGCGTTTCTAATATACGCCAGCGTCTATTGTGAGAAATTCACAGAATTCAGCACAGTGCTATTCAGAAACATAGACGTAATACACAAGGCACAGTTTACTTGGGGGGATATGCCTGGGCTTAATACGACAAAGACTGCAGGGCAAGATTGGCTTGGGATCCCCAGATTAGGGGGGGGGGAAAGCTGGATACTGACTTATGGCAGCACACCATGGGCCCGGCAAAATTCAGGAAGACGGTTTTCATAGACAGTGTTTTGCAGATAGTATACAAGCCCTTTCAGGGGTACCCCACCCAGGAGGGGTTAAAAGGAGTATGCTGGGACTACAATAAAGGCTTGTGTACTCGAGAATACTGTAAATTCCAGCACACATGCTCTAAGTGTGCAAGCATGCATGCACTCATTTACTTCTTTGGGAATACAGGGGGTTTCCAGGGACAGCACGCAGGCCAGTGGCAACCATACGTGAGTAGACAGGGATCACTCCAGACCCAGCAATTCTCAAATGGAGGGGGTAGAGGGGCACAAGGACCTGCAGGCAGGAGTTCATACTCCGGTTAAATTGCATAGATTGGATTGTTGGCTGGACTTTTATGACTGTGCAGTAGAGGTAGGGAGTTTGAGGGATGGTTTCAAATGGAGTTTTTAATTGGACAATGAGGGCCCCAGAGTTCGCTGGAGGGTGGATAATCTGTGCTTTGCACAACAGCACAAAGGGGCAGTACAGGGCAAACTTGACAAGGAAATTGCATAAGGGAGAATGACACGTTCTTTTGAGATTAGCCAATGAAGAACCTGATTGTGTCTCTGATTGAAGTGATGACAGAAAGAAAAGGGACAGTTCTGTCTTATTTAGCATTTGTTGTGGCCAGAGGGTGGGTCAGTGAATGACTTTATTCATGAGGTTTTTTCAGTATCATATTCCTCAGTGGAGGTGGCCATGGCCTTAGTGGCAGAGGCAAGTCAAAGAGCCTTGATAGCAAAAAGTGATGCCACGTCAACCTTTCAGCTTCTTCCGGTGCACCCAGATGATTTTCAGCTGTTGGGTATGTACTTTGAGGGGACGGGGTACATGGATTAGGCTTTACTAATAGGGTGCTCCACGTCCTGTGCCCTCTTCAAATGCTTCATTTCATTTTTTGCAGTGGCTTTTCAGTTGGTACACAGGTCACCGGCTAGTGATGCACTACCTAGATGACTTCTACTTTGTGGGGACGTCTGGCTCTGCAGACTGCCAACTTGTGTTGGCAAGGTTCAAAGAGCTCATGAATGACTTGGGGGTCCCACTCACACCAGAAATGATGGAAGGCTTAAGTACAGTTTTCTTCCTATGGATAGAACTGGACACACAGCACCTGGAGGTGAGGCTCCCGCGGGATAAAAAGATGGTGACGCTAGAACTAGTGACAAACTTGCTGGCAGAAGAGAAAGTGAAAGTGAAAGAAGTCCAAGTACTGCTGGGTCATCTCAATTTTGCTTGTAGAGCCATCAGGGCAGGTGGGACTTTCTGTAGGGGACTGGGCTTGTCTGTCGCAGGGGGAGCCACACCAACACATGAGTTTGTTAGCATGTGGTCTTCTTTTTTGATGTCTTTCAATGGCATTCCAATAGCGGGAGGAGGTGATGGAGTGGGATGTTTAAATATTTTCTGACTTCTGACAAATATTTTGCCAAAATCGGTGGTGTGCAGAGGTGTGGCCTGTTTCTAGAAGACAGAAGGTAGAAGCACTGCTTTCCTGGAGGTTTTTCCTGCTAGTGGTGGCAATCAAGCTGTGAGGGGCAGAATTGGCACACTGCAGGGTGTTGTTCCAATTGAACAATATGGCTGTGGTACATGACATTGCAGATGCTTTTTCTTGCTTTCTGTGGGAGATATTCCGTGGGTTGGCCAAGGAAACAGACAGATACAAGACAACCATTCAAGTGGAGCTGTGGTCAGTAGGCAAAAAAGAGTGGTACAATTGATGGTAGGAGCCCTTGCGGAGTCCACTAAAAGAGCAGACAGGTCCGCTTGGGCAGAGTTCTTAGAGTCTGGGGCACAACACAGGAGGGAGGCGCTTGGAGCAGAGCCGAGTCGAGGATGTGGTTCAATATATTTTAGATCTGATGGACAAGGAGATGTCTCCGGTGACCATTGCGTGGAAGTTCGTGGGTATCTCCTTTATGGGAAAATCTTAGGGTATGGTCCATCAGGTTGGGAGCTGAGTCAAAGAATGCTGGAGGGTTGGACACAAGAACAGGGACGGTCAGGAAGACTTTGGAGACCTATTTCATTTGATATGTGTGGATGTATGCTGAAGCTGTTACCTCAGAAATGCAAAGGTGAAGAAGAGGCATGCATATTTTCCGTGGTCATGACCTGGATGTTTTATGAGGCTTTTAGAGTGTCTGTGTTGTTTGGCACCAAATACAGGAGCAGGATTCTGTGGGGGATGTATCCTTGAACTTGGGCAGTGTGTAGTGAGACTGGGCAGTTCAGAAACTGATCAAAGGGCTGAGGGGAACAATGTGGTGCTGCAGGGTTTCTCAGTCAGAGATTTGTCCAGTAGCCTGGGGTACAAAATGGGCATGCTGTACGGCGAGCGGGTAGGGATGGTGTTGCAGTAGCAGGGAATAGGGTGACCGCATTATAGCTGCTTTCCATCTTGCACAAGGCCATTGCACTTTTGGGTGTCCCCCCTTCTTGTTTTGGAACACATTCATTCAGAATTGGCGCAGTAACTGAAGCAGGCAACTGTGGATAGGGACGGGAGGATATTATGAGGTTGTGCTTATGGTCTTCAGATTGTTATTGAATAAATGAGCGCACTGGAGAAGGGAGCAGCAGCGTTCCTTCCTTTTCTGCATGATATTTACCTCCTTTTCTGTTGTAGGCTCTGTTTGGAGGCCAGAGGTGGAGGACATATCCATTTGGGTGGTAGGACACTCCTTAGTCAAGTGGGCAGAACAGCAGGCGGCACAGAGAGCAGTTGGGCCCAATTTGGGTTGACATCTTCATGGATTTCAGTGACTTGGAAGAGAAAGGGAGGCATGAGATTGAGTGAGCCTCAAGTTGTATGAACGGCATGTTGGTGAGGGCAAATTCCTGGATGTGTTGATCTTGCATTTAGGTGAAAGTGATTTGGTGCAGGAGAAGACTGTGGGGCTGATGAGCGCCATGAAACATGACTTGAGACAACTGAAGGTGCAGTGGTTAGGTTGCTTCATTCTTACCACCCAGACAGTCGAGGTGGCAGTGAAGCTTGGAGCTGTGGACAGAGCTTGCAGAAAGGTTGACAAGGAAATGAGTCATTTTTGTAGGCACTTAGGTTTTGGCTGGCTTTGCCACTCAGAATTTCACTATGATAATGTTGAATTTGTTCGCAGCGATGGTGTACATCTCTCTAGGATGGGAATGGAATTGCACATAAGAGAGTTGAAGGAAGTAGTGGATAGAACATTAAATGTCTGGATCAGAGGGGGGAGACAGCATGAGATCAGAAAAGAGACAGTGGAGAAACAAAAGGGGAGGCAGAAAAGTCAGGGGCTGCCTTATTCCAGGTGGAGGTGGCATGGAAAGCTGTTTTCAGAAGGTTACACTATGTGATGTTGAGTTTACAGTAGTAAAACACAGCGAATGGGGGGTAGGCAAGAAGTTTAAGGTCAACAGATAATTGATTAGAGAATAGTTGTTTAGAGTTAAGACTTCGTGGGCAAATAGTTGGGGTGAGGGTGTAGGTTTTGGTCAATAGGTTAACCCCTTCTGTGCCGCGGACGTAGTGGTTACGTCCCACGGCACAGTGCTGCTGTGCCGAGGACGTAACCACTACGTCCTCGGCACACAGCCCAGAGGGAGCGCTCTCGCTCCCTCTGTGCGCTTCCCTCCCACCCCCCAAAGTCGGGGATGGAAGGGGAAGCCCTTCCCCTTCCACCCCCGACCCCCCCCACCCCCCCATAATGACGTCAGCACGCGATCGCGCGCTGACTTCAATATGGGATCCTCGCCGCACAGGAAGCCATTTGCTTCCTGTGCGGCGACGATAGAAGAGGTGAGTTCCTCTTCCCGGTGGGTGGGGGGTTGGGGCTAAAGAGGCACCGGGGAAAAGGAAAGGCTTTTCCTTTTCCCCGGTGTCTCTTTGAGCATTCCTGCTGCCCGATCGCATTGCGATCGGGCAGCAGGAATGCCCACTAGACACCAGGGATTTGTTTTCTTTATTGTTTTTTACTGTTTTTGGCACGCGGGGAGCGGCCCCTTGGGCAAGGGTCGCTCCCCTTTAGGGGGGCAATTACTACGGCCATTTCTGCCCCCCTTGGGGGCAGATTGGCTACTTTTCAGCCAGATCTGCCCCCAAGGGGGGCAGAAAACACTAGATCACCAGGGATTATTTTTTTTTTTTGCATTTATGTGTTGGGGGTGCCCCCTTGGGCAAGGGGCGCCCCCCCCAAGGGGGCAGAGAACTGTTGGCCTTTTCTGCCCCCCTTGGGGGCAGATCGGCCTATTTTTTTTAGGTCCATCTGCCCCCAAGGGGGGCAGAAGCCACTTAGGCACCAGGGATTGTGTGTGTAGTGGATGGGGGGGCGCCCCCTTGGGCAAGGGTCGCTCCCCTTTGGGGGGCATGTCTTTTCGGGTCATTTCTGCCCCCCTTGAGGGCAGATTGGCTACTTTTTAGCCAGATCTGCCCCCAAGGGGGGCAGAAAACACTAGATCACCATGGTTTTTAATTTTTATGTGTATTTATGTGGGGGGGTGCCCCCTTGGGCAAGGGGCGCCCCCCCCAAGGGGGCAGAGAACTGTTGGCCTTTCCTGCCCCCCTTGGGGGCAAATCGGCCTATTTTTTTTAGGTCCATCTGCCCCCAAGGGGGGCAGAAGCCACTTAGGCACCAGGGATTGTGTGTGTAGTGGATGGGGGGGCACCCCCTTGGGCAAGGGTCGCTCCCCTTTGGGAGGCATGTCTTTTAGGGCCATTTCTGCCCCCCTTGAGGGCAGATCAGCCTATTATTTTTAGGCTGGTCTGCCCCCAAGGGGGGCAGAAACTACTAGAACGCCAGGGATTTTTTTTTATTTGTTTATTTTTGTGGGGGGGGCGTCCCCTTGGTCACGGGGCGCCCCCCCAAGGGGGGCATTGACCTGTTCCCCATTTCTACACCCCCTGGGGGCAGATGGGCCTATTTTCTTAGGCCCACCTGCCCCCAAGGGGGGCAGAAGCCACTTAGACACCAGGGATAGTGTGTGTGTGTGTGTGTGTGTGTGTGTGTGTGTGTTAGTGGATGGGTGGGGCCTTGGGCAAGGGTCGCCCCCCACTTTGGGGGCACATGTACCCAGGCCATTTCTGCACCCCTTGGAGACAGATCAGCCTATTATTTTTAGGCTGGTCTGCCCCCAAGGGGGGCAGAAACTACTAGAACGCCAGGGATTTTTTTTTATTTGTTTATTTTTGTGGGGGGCGTCCCCTTGGTCACGGGGCGCCCCCCCAAGGGGGGCATTGACCTGTTGCCCATTTCTACACCCCCTGGGGGCAGATGGGCCTATTTTCTTAGGCCCACCTGCCCCCAAGGAGGGCAGAAGCCACTTAGACACCAGGGATAGTGTGTGTGTGTGTTAGTGGATGGGTGGGGCCTTGGGCAAGGGTCGCCCCCCACTTTGGGGGCACATGTACCCAGGCCATTTCTGCACCCCTTGGAGACAGATCAGCCTATTATTTTTAGGCTGGTCTGCCCCCAAGGGGGGCAGAAACTACTAGAACGCCAGGGTTTTTTTTTTATTTGTTTATTTTTGTGGGGGGGGCGTCCCCTTGGTCACGTAGCGCCCCCCCCAAGGGGGGCATTGACCTGTTGCCCATTTCTACACCCCCTGGGGGCAGATGGGCCTATTTTCTTAGGCCCACCTGCCCCCAAGGGGGGCAGAAGCCACTTAGACACCAGGGATAGTGTGTGTGTGTGTGTGTGTGTGTGTGTGTGTGTGTGTGTGTGTGTGTGTTAGTGGATGGGTGGGGCCTTGGGCAAGGGTCGCCCCCCACTTTGGGGGCACATGTACGCAGGCCATTTCTGCACCCCTTGGAGACAGATCAGCCTATTATTTTTAGGCTGGTCTGCCCCCAAGGGGGGCAGAAACTACTAGAACGCCAGGGATTTTTTTTTATTTGTTTATTTTTGTGGGGGGGCGTCCCCTTGGTCACGGGGCGCCCCCCCAAGGGGGGCATTGACCTGTTGCCCATTTCTACACCCCCTGGGGGCAGATAGGCCTATTTTCTTAGGCCCACCTGCCCCCAAGGGGGGCAGAAGCCACTTAGGCACCAGGGATAGTGTTGTGTGTGTTTTATTTTTTTTTTTTTGCTTTTTTTTTTTAGGGCTGTCCCCTTTGGCAAGGGTCGCTCTCCATGGGGACACACTACTAAAGGTATTTTCTGGCTTCCTTGGGGTAGACAGGTCTATTTTATTAGTAGGCCCATCTGCCCCATGGCAGAATCCACTTAGGCACCAATTTCTAAATGTTTGATGGTGGGGTGTTTGTCAACTGAAGAAGTCTTTGCATTTGTGATAAAAAATGTTTTCCTCCTTTTTGTTCTAGTTCAAAGCTTTTGCTTTATTTGCTGTGGCTCCTTGCGGTTTTGGCGGTGGTTGACCTGCAGTTTGCACAGTTGCATGTTTTAGGTAAGTAAAAACAATTTACTCCAAAGGAGTATTGTTGCCATGCATGAATGACATGTTTGTAGGGGGTGTACTAAATGCAGGATTGTGTGTGAAATTGTCCTTAGGTTTGTGCACAATGATATTTGTTTTGTCTTATTTCTAATTTGCCTTTCTTTCTTTATTTTTAGTGGGATATCATTGGTGATTGCTGTGTAGTTGCTGGTGAATCAAGCTTTTTCAGGCAAGTGAGCGGTATAGTTTTTGAGTTTATAACTCTTACTAACAAAGCTACACTTTGTCACTTGTCTTACACAGTGCTGGTTGTTGGTGGTGAATTTGTCCAGTTAATTTTAGCAGGAGATATCATGGCTAGCCGCAGGATGACCGCTCAGCAGGTGGTTGGTATGCTTTTTGAGTCACAGTCTGATCATGACTATGAGACAGACTCTGCATCTGAGGCAGAGGAGGAAGTCAGAGATTCTGGCAGTGATGTTTCTCTTGGAGGGGAATCTTCTGATGATGAAGCCACACTCAGTGCAGATGAAGGGCCTGTTGTAGAGGAGGACATTGATGTGCCAATAGTGCAGCAACCTGGGGCTGAAAGGTTTCCCGTTATAAGACCTGATGTCTGGGTTGCCCCAAACATGCAGCAGCCAGAGTTGCCTGCCTTTACTGGTCTCCCGGGGTGTAACGCCAATACAGAGAACTTTATGCCTATCAATTTCTTTGAGTTATTCATGGATGATGTGTTTTTGGAAGAGATTGTTGAGCAGACTAATTTGTATGCGGAGCAGCATTTAAGGGACAACGCTGCTAGACTTAGGCCACACTCTAGAGCTGCCCAGTGGATTCCCACTAATTTGGAGGAGTTAAAAAAGTTTTTGGGTTTGACTTTTTTGATGGGGTTGATAAGGAAGCCGTCACTGGCTTCTTATTGGTCTACTAGTCCCTTGATGGCAACAGCTATATTTCCAGCGACCATGAGTCGTAATCGGTATTTGCTTCTTCTTAGGATGCTGCATTTTGTTGACAATGCATTAGCCTTGCCACGAGATCACCCAGATTCTGACGTCTTTTTAAGATTAGGCCTGTCCTTGATCATTTTGTAGATCGGTTTTCGGAGGTCTATGTTCCAGGCAAAGAGTTAAGTGTGGACGAGTCTTTGGTCCTCTTCAAGGGTCGTTTGGTTTTTAGGCAGTACATTCCTAGCAAAAGGGCACGATATGGAATTAAATTGTATATGCTGTCTGAAAGTAGGACAGGATATGTGTATAGTTTCCGTGTGTACACTGGTAGGGATTCCAATATTGACCCCCCTGGTTGTCCTCCCACTTTTGGAGTTACTGAGAAAATTGTGTGGGATCTTGGTAGACGACTGTTCAACAAAGGTCACCATTTGTATGTAGATAACTTCTACACTGGTGTGCAATTGTTCAAGGAATTGTTTAGAGTGGACACAGTTGCTTGTGGCACAATCCGTTCTAACCGGAAAGGCTATCCAAGGGAGCTTGTCTGTAAAAAACTTGAGAGAGGACAGTGCTGTGCCTTGCGGAACGAGGAGCTGCTAGCTTTGAAATTTTCAGATAAGAGGGATGTCTACATGCTAAGTACCATCCATGATGAGAGTACTTCCCCTGTGACTGTTTGGGGCCAGGTTGCTGAAGTGCGCAAACCTGTGTGCATTTTAGATTATAATAAGCACATGGGAGGTGTAGATAGAGTTGACCAGAGGTTGGAACCTTATACTGCTATTCGTAAGTCTTACGTTTGGTATAAGAAGTTAGCACTTCACCTCTTCCACTTAGCAACCTTCAATGCTTTTATTGTGTTTAGGGATAGGTCTCCAGAGTCAAAGATGACATTTGTGAAATTTCAGGAGTCAGTGATAGAGAGCCTTATTGTGGTGGAACAGGCCAGAGTTCCTAGAGAAGCAGTGGTGGAGGATGTGGCTAGATTGAAAGATCGCCACTTTGCTGAGCACATTCCTCCCACACCCAAAAAAGACTTTCCAGCTAAGAAATGTAGAGTGTGTTTTCGAAGAGGTATCCGGAGGGAGTCTCGAATGTACTGCCCGGATTGTCCTTCAAAGCCTGGGCTGTGTGTCGGTGCTTGTTTTAAGAATTACCACACCCAGAAGAATTTCTGGGAACAACCATGAGTGTAAACTCATGTCTGTTTTGTATTTTCATGTGTTTAGTTTCATGGTTAGCATTTCTGTCATGTTCTTAGTTAGAGCTTTTGTGTTTGTAGTTTTGTAATTCTTTCTACTTAGTTAGGGGTTCCTCTGTTAAAAAAAAAAAAAAAAAAATGATGCCATTGTGGGTGGAGTGGGGCTTGGCTGAGAGTGTACATATTGACTTGCTATTGGCTACTGCAACACACTGCCAGCCAAACACCAGTCCACACACTCCCATCAGCTGGTGTGATTGTTGTATCAGGCACGTGGGCGTATGTAAGTGTTGGGCCCTTGAGTGGCGCTGTCTGTCGATGTGAGTGTTGTAATGTGCTGGGCCCGTGGCTGGCGGTGTGAATGGCCTTGTGTGTGTCATGTATGAAAGTTGTGTGAATGGACTGTAAAGCGGTTGGTGCCTTGTCGCGGCTTTACAGCTCACGAGCTGTGAGTCATTGGTTCAGTTTTTTGCCTTTCAGTTACTAACAGTGCATTTCATTTTTGTGAAAGCTCTTGTTAGTAAAATTTGATCCACTGAACCATCACTCACCCTCGTGCCAAATCCAACCAGTATGTGTGGTAAAAATGACAAAACCTGCTCCGCTGTAATCAGGCATCGCAGCACACCTGTGACACGCTAGGTGCCTCAGGTGGGACCCCGATGATGAAGCATGCCACCAACTTGGTTGGTGGGTGAGGGGTCTTTTTCACATAACCTAACTGTGTTTCTTTTCAAAATTTTAGTGTTTGGCACATCACGGACGTATGTGGGCACATCAAAACGATATATTACAAAACTACCTGTGTTTGGGGGGGAGAGGGCACCTATGTTTTTGGTCCTGTGTGCGGCCTTCATCTAGGGAAACCTACCAAACCCAGACATTTTATAAAACTAGACACCCCAAGGAGTCCAGGGAGGTGTGGCTTGCGTGGATCCCCCAACATTTTCTTACCCAGACTCCTCTGTAAACCTCAATGTGCTTAAAAAAAGCATATTTTCCTGACTTTTCTTCGTAGGATCACCACTCCAGCACAAAATTCCTACTCCCCAGTGTTCCCCTCAGCCTCCCAAGTAAAATGACACCTCACTTATGTGGGTCCCCAAAGCAGAGTCAGTCTAAAGATGTATAAAAGAATATGTCCTTATAAACTTGCTGTGCTATCCCCTCTATCTCTACAAGTTTTGGGCCTTATTCGGTTGCAGGCACCTGGCCCACCCACACAAGTGAGGTATCATTTTTATCGGGAGACTTGGGGGAACGCTGGGTGGAAGGAAATTTGTGGCTCCACTCAGATTCCAGAACTTTGAGGTTTGCAAACGATTCTGGGTAACATAACCTGGTCCGAGCCACACAACTCACCCCATCTTGGATTCCCCTAGGTCTCTAGTTTTCAGAAATGCACAGGTTTGGTAGGTTACCCTAGGTGCCGGCTGAGCTAGAGGCCAAAATCTACAGGTAGGCACTGTTTTCAATGTTTGCAAAAAACACCTCTGTTTTCCTTCACCAATTTGGCTGTGTCCACGTTGCGCTTTGGGGCGTTTCCTGTCGCGGGCGCTAGGCCTACCCACACAAGTGAGGTATCATTTTTATCGGGAGACGTGGGGGAACGCTGGGTGGAAGGAAATTCGTGGCTCCTGTCAGATTCCAGAACTTTCTGCCACAGAAATGTGAGGAACATGTGTTTTTTTAGCCAAATTTTGAGGTTTGCAAAGGATTCTGGGTAACAGAACCTGGTCCGAGCCACACAAGTCACCCCATCTTGGATTCCCCTAGGTCTCTAGTTTTCAGAAATGCACAGGTTTGGTAGGTTTCCCCAGGTGGCGGCTGAGCTACAGGCCAAAATCTACAGGTAGGCACTTTGCAAAAAACACCTCTGTTTTCCTTCACCAATTTGGCTGTGTCCACGTTGCGCTTTGGGGCGTTTCCTGTCGCGGGCGCTAGGCCTACCCACACAAGTGAGGTATCATTTTTATCGGGAGACGTGGGGGAACGCTGGGTGGAAGGAAATTCGTGGCTCCTCTCAGATTCCAGAACTTTCTGCCACAGAAATGTGAGGAACATGTGTTTTTTTAGCCAAATTTTGAGGTTTGCAAAGGATTCTGGGTAACAGAACCTGGTCCGAGCCACACAAGTCACCCCATCTTGGATTCCCCTAGGTCTCTAGTTTTCAGAAATGCACAGGTTTGGTAGGTTTCCCTGGGTGGCGGCTGAGCTACAGGCCAAAATCTACAGGTAGGCACTTTGCAAAAAACACCTCTGTTTTCCTTCACCAATTTGGCTGTGTCCACGTTGCGCTTTGGGGCGTTTCCTGTCGCGGGCGCTAGGCCTACCCACACAAGTGAGGTATCATTTTTATCGGGAGACGTGGGGGAACGCTGGGTGGAAGGAAATTCGTGGCTCCTCTCAGATTCCAGAACTTTCTGCCACAGAAATGTGAGGAACATGTGTTTTTTTAGCCACATTTTGAGGTTTGCAAAGGATTCTGGGTAACAGAACCTGGTCCGAGCCACACAAGTCACCCCATCTTGGATTCCCCTAGGTCTCTAGTTTTCAGAAATGCACAGGTTTGGTAGGTTTCCCTAGGTGGCGGCTGAGCTACAGGCCAAAATCTACAGGTAGGCACTTTGCAAAAAACACCTCTGTTTTCCTTCACCAATTTGGCTGTGTCCACGTTGCGCTTTGGGGCGTTTCCTGTCGCGGGCGCTAGGCCTACCCACACAAGTGAGGTATCATTTTTATCGGGAGACGTGGGGGAACGCTGGGTGGAAGGAAATTCGTGGCTCCTCTCAGATTCCAGAACTTTCTGCCACAGAAATGTGAGGAACATGTGTTTTTTTAGCCACATTTTGAGGTTTGCAAAGGATTCTGGGTAACAGAACCTGGTCCGAGCCACACAAGTCACCCCATCTTGGATTCCCCTAGGTCTCTAGTTTTCAGAAATGCACAGGTTTGGTAGGTTTCCCTAGGTGGCGGCTGAGCTACAGGCCAAAACCTACAGGTAGGCACTTTGCAAAAAACACCTCTGTTTTCCTTCACCAATTTGGCTGTGTCCACGTTGCGCTTTGGGGCGTTTCCTGTTGCGGGCGCTAGGCCTACCCACACAAGTGAGGTATCATTTTTATCGGGAGACGTGGGGGAACGCTGGGTGAAAGGAAATTCGTGGCTCCTCTCAGATTCCAGAACTTTCTGCCACAGAAATGTGAGGAACATGTGTTTTTTTAGCCAAATTTTGAGGTTTGCAAAGGATTCTGTGTAACAGAACCTGGTCCGAGCCACACAAGTCACCCCATCTTGGATTCCCCTAGGTCTCTAGTTTTCAGAAATGCACAGGTTTGGTAGGTTTCCCTAGGTGGCGGCTAAGCTACAGGCCAAAATCTACAGGTAGGCACTTTGCAAAAAACACCTCTGTTTTCCTTCACCAATTTGGCTGTGTCCACGTTGCGCTTTGGGGCGTTTCCTGTCGCGGGCGCTAGGCCTACCCACACAAGTGAGGTATCATTTTTATCGGGAGACGTAGGGGAACGCTGGGGGGAAGGAAATTCGTCGCTCCTCTCAGATTCCAGAACTTTCTGCCACAGAAATGTGAGGAACATGTGTTTTTTTAGCCACATTTGGAGGTTTGCAAAGGATTCTGGGTAACAGAACCTGGTCCGAACCACACAAGTCACCCCATCTTGGATTCCCCTAGGTCTCTAGTTTTCAGAAATGCAAAGGTTTGGTAGGTTTCCCTAGGTGGCCGCTGAGCTACAGGCCAAAATCTACAGGTAGGCACTTTGCAAAAAACACCTCTGTTTTCTGTGATGTGTCCACGTTGTGTTTTGGGGCATATCCTGTCGCGGGCGCTAGGCCTACCCACACAAGTGAGGTATCATTTTTATCGGGAGACTTGGGGGAACATAGAATAGCAAAACAAGTGTTATTGCCCCTTGTCTTTCTCTACATTTTTTCCTTCCAAATGTAAGACAGTGTGTAAAAAAGACGTCTATTTGAGAAATGCCCTGTAATTCACATGCTAGTATGGGCACCCCGGAATTCAGAGATGTGCAAATAACCACTGCTTCTCAACACCTTATCTTGTGCCCATTTTGGAAATACAAAGGTTTTCTTGATAGCTATTTTTTACTCTTTATATTTCAGCAAATGAATTGCTGTATACCCGGCATAGATTGAAAACCCACTGCAGGGTGCAGGTCATTTATTGGCTCTGGGTAGCTAGAGTTCTTGATGAACCTATAAGCCCTATATATCCCCGCAACCAGAAGAGTCCAGCAGACGTAACGGTATATTGCTTTCGAAAATCTGACATTGCTGGAAAAAGTTACAGAGTAAAACGTAGAGAAAAATTGATGTTTTTTTCACCTCAATTTCAATATTTTTCTTTTTCAGTTGTTATTTTCTGTAGGAAACCCTTGTAGGATCTACACAAATGACTCCTTGCTGAATTCAGATTTTTGTCTACTTTTCAAAAATGTTGCGGTTTCTGGGATCCAGTGTTGGTTTCATGCCCATTTCTGTCACTGACTGGAAGGAGGCTGAAAGCACAAAAAATCGTAAAAATGGGGTATGTCCCAGTAAAATGCCAAAATTGTGTTGAAAAATTGGGTTTTCTGATTCAAGGCTGCCTGTTCCTGAAAGCTGGGAAGCTGGTGATTTTATCACCGCAAACCCTTTGTTGATGCCTGTAACCGGGCGCCTCCGGACGCCGGTTCTTTGTCGGAGCGAACGACCGCCGGGGGATACCCTGGGGGCACCCGAGGGATTTCTGACGTGATGACGTCCAACGTCATCCGTCAGACAAAAACAGGAAGGACGGCCGACGGAGGAGAAGCGCCGCGTGACCCAGAGAGAGACGCCGACGTCAGGGAGAGCCGGAGAGACGAACGCCACGGACCGCCAAGAGAGAAAGGAAACCCCGCCGTGGACGAGGAACAACGGAAGGAGAGCGGAAACCCTTGGGCGCCTCCCGCCCCTGCCGAGACGAAGTCGGGAGATCCCCTACAAGCCGGCCGCGTCCCTGGAGGGGCGTGGCCAAGTCAGGTACGAGCGTACCGGGGCTGGGACTGGGGTTCTGGGTGGTTGGCTGGGTTTAAGGGGGCTAAGAAGGGAGGGCTGAGGTCGTGTAGGGTAGGGGAGCCAATTTGAACAGGACCACAGTTAACTGAAGAATAATCACACCAGGACCGTACCCAGACCAGTGAATAATACTGTAAGGGGGTCACAGAAAGGGCACAACGAAAGGAAGTCACAAGAGAAAAGTAACCCCGCATTCCTCCACCTCCACAGAATCCCCCCCCCCTTTCACTCCTTACTAACCCCAATTAACCGTATATAAATAGTTTTCCCCACTTACCTGTTCCTTTCTCCTTCTTTGTTTTGGGAAATCCTGGGACCATGAGAGCCGGGTGAACAAGACCTCTCCCTCCGAACCGGACCAGGCCGTCCCGGGAACACCAAGGAACCCTGAAAAGAAAAGGGATTTATATTAGTTTTGGACTTGGAATATAACAGTTTTGCGGAAAAGCTAGTGCTACAATCCCAACGAACAAGAAAATAAACGTACTACACCCTTAAGTGCCGCGTCTGTCACCTTCTTCCAATATCCCCTCGACTCGGGATAAAAGACCCCGTCACAATGCCCTTTTCAGGGAAAAAACCACAAGCCTTCTTCTGCAGCCCATTTCCCCAATTTTTTTGAAAAAAACGAAATTTTCACTGTTTTTTGGCTAATTTCTTGGCCTCCTTCTGGGGAACCCACAAAGTCTGGGTACCTCTAGAATCCCTAGGATTTTGGAAAAAAAGGACGCAAATTTGGCGTGGGTAGCTTATGTGAACAAAAAGTTATGAGGGCCTAAGCGCGAACTGCTCCAAATAGCCAAAAAAAGGCTTGGCACAGGAGGGGGAAAAGGCCTGGCAGCGAAGGGGTTAAAAGTTAGCAAGGGGGTAGTTTTAGAAGCCTTTGGCCAAGGTTGGTGATTGTTAATGTGAAGCTGTTTCAATAAAAGCAGCTTTTTCCACACTTATAAGAGGGTCATTTTTTTGTCCGCAACCTATTTCCCAATGGGAGCTTGGGGGGCAGCCGAGCGAAGCAAGGTCTGTCCCCGGAGGATTTTGGGAAAGGGGTGCAGTCTGTATTCACTGTCCCTTTAAGACTACGTTTGGGTAACTTGGGCTTCCATGGACCCCAATATAGCCCAATTTACATATAAAAGGGCTCTTTTGCCCCCCCGCCACCATTTTAGATTTGGTGCCCTGGTGGTTAGGTTTAGGCCCCTTTAGGCAGATTTTCCCCCACCATCCCTCCCATTAGTTATCATTGGTCTGGGGCTCAAATTGATGGTTAAGTTATCCTGAGGTATGTTTTGGCCGGGTCAGGTGCACATATGGGGATTTTTTGTGCTGTAGTTTGTCACTTGAGACAGGTGTATAGCTGTGGCATTGAAAGCTTTTTCAGAAGGTTACAAAATGTGACGTTGAGTTTAAAATGGTAAAACACAGGGAATGGTGGGGTAGGCAGGAAGTTTAAGGTTAAAAGTCAGTTGATTAGAGAATAGTTGTTTAGCGTTAAGAATTACAGCTTTCGAATGGCGGATTATATTTAAAGTTGGTCATGGTGATGTATTATGGATGTGCATATCGGGGAGGGGTCTCGTGGGGGGAATAGTTGGTGTGGGGATGTAGGTTTTAGTCAGTAATTACATTTTTAGTGTGGAGGGGGGTTAGTAAGGCCCTTGTCCTAGGTTGGTGATTGTTAATGTGCACCCGTTTCAATAAAAGTGGTGTTGGGAGCAGGGTTCTGGTTGCAGTACCCACCCACTTGGTGCATATCTTTTAGATGTAAATTTGAGTGAAGTGCACTGGGTTCCTGCTAACCAGGTCCCCAATGACAGTATCCCGTCCCCAAAACAATACATCTGGTCACTTGATCCCCAAGAGACAGGCTCTTCAGCCCTCTGTAATTCTCTAGTAAGTGGTACCTCTGTTACCTAAGGTATGGTTACTGAAGAGGGGCCCTCAGAACTGCAGCACAGCTCTCTGAGGGACCCAGCAGCAACCTTATGCAGACTGTCATTACAGGCTTCGTGACAAAGTGCTCCAAAAATTGAAAGCACAACAAGGCACACACTTGTGTGCCATGTCCCCTAAGACCCTGCTTGTAATATCTGTAAGTCACCACTACAGCAGGCCTTCAGACCTAATGCAGAGTTCATTATATGACAAGTGAGGGCATATATGCATGAACAAATATGCCCCTACTATGTTTTTGTCAATTCTTAGACATAGTAAGTGTACAGGAAAGCCATTTTAAATACATATGCTAGACACTGGTCACTACAAGTTCCCCAGCTACATGATGGCTTCTCTGAACCTAGGGATGTTTGGTATCAAACATCTCAAATTAATAAACCTTCACTGATTCCAGTGATGGATTTAATAATACATGCAGAAAGACGGCACCTTATAGGTGCCCCCTGAATAAACCTACCAACTGCTAGTGAGCACTGTCTCACTGGCCTTCCTCAGAAGAAGATGCCAACCACCCAGCCTCAGGATCCATCTGGCACCCGGACAGGTGGGAAGATTTGCTATGCAGGAGGCTTGTCACACTTCCAGACTAGGAACACCCCTGGGGTGGCCAGCCTGAAGTGGACACAACTTAGGAAATTCCACCATCTTGCATGTGGTGGAATTCAGGAACTTTAAACAGGGTGATGCCCACTTCCCAAAGGAAATGGTCCTCTAGGGGGTGTAGTGACCCCAACGGTGGGTAGCCTATTATCTACTAAGTTTCACTGCCCTTAACACACCCTAAATTGAGTATTTAGGGGACCCTTTGATAACAGATCATCAGATCTTTGCTGGACACAAAAAGAGAATTGGACAAGATGCCTGCTGAACCCGAGAACCAAGCAGCACGACTGACTTGGCTCCAACTCTGCCAGCCTGCCTGCTGCTTCCGACCTTTGAGCAACAACTGACCTTTCCTGCTGCTGAAGCCTTCAAGAAATGGGGAGAGCTGCCAGTGGCCGCAAATCACCAAGACAAACTCCTTCAGAGTGGAGGAGCTCATCCCCGGCACCTGCAGGCACCCAAGAAAGAACTGAGAGGGCCAGGACTGCCACAAATCTGACTCCTGCATCAGCACTGCACCTGTGCCATCTAGCCCATGTTGAAGTGGGCAAATGGTGTTAGCGTAGTCCCCAGACCCTCCACAAGAGAAGCCCACTCTGTGCATGCCCACTGTGAACTTCACGATGGCGTCTGCAGATGGTTTCTGCAGACCCCCCCGCAACTACCAGTGAACAGGAGTCAAAACCCAATTCCTTAGGACACCTCTGCACCTGTCTGCCCCGGACCTAGAAGAGGAGAACCAAGGGTGCCCCCATGTCTCCACACCTTGTGAGACCTGAGCCCACTTGTTGTCTGGGTCAGACTGAACCCACAGTCCAAACCTGCAGAGTGCTTCTGTGGGCCCCCTGCAACTGCTAGGAACTCCAGTGCTGGACCTGATGCCAGAAGATACTCCTGCATCCTCACGCTACAGTACGAGTAGGAGTGGACTGATGGTGTTCCCATGTGACCAAGGACCTCAAGGGTTGAGCCTCTCTGTTGATTCCTCTGGACTGTCCCTCCAGTCCTTCACTGCAGCAACTTTGTAATTGGACAGGTCCCCATAGACTTGAATGGGACACCCAACGCTGTAACACACCTCTGTACCTGGACACAACAGAGCTCCCCGAGGTGACCTGTTGGTGTGGCCTTGGACCTTGCCCCAAAACCCCCTTAAGTCCACGAGACTGGTCCCATAAGTTGTTGTACTTTACGTGGACTGACGTCTTTGTTTTCCTCCATAGGGTTCCATTGCAGCTGTCTGAAAAATGCAGTGTCTACTTTTAAAAACTCAAAAAAATCCTAACTTGAAAAGTAGTTACCTGACTCCTGTGATCTTGGTATCAAAGTTTATATAAAAGTATGTGTTATTTTTATATATTGGTGTTTAATTTCTTTAATAAGTGTATCTCACTCATTTGTGCCTCTGTGATACCTCTGGGGATTGTGTGGACTTTTTGCAGTGTGCCTCATTTTGGTCCACTATTTAAAGAGTCAGCTTCCTACAATCGGCCAAGTTTTTTGACTGCACCCTACTTCCCAATCTAAAAAATAAGCAACATAGGAAAATTCAGTTGCTTAGTAAAGCAACAAAAGCTCGACACTTCCTATGAGTCAGCACGCAGCAGTACTTCATTGTAGATAAGCCAGGAGCACTGAATAATATTAGACAAGAATAAACTCCAAAAATGAGGCGACACCACTCAGCATTATATAAAGAACCAAAAAAACAAAAAGCATGCAATTAACCACTGCTGTCTAGAGCCAGTTCAAAACCAGTGATCTAAATGACAAAGAGACTGTAATTTAACATGCGCCAAGTCCACGTTTTAGTGTTGAATAAGTATTAATTAGCACAATGCCAGATGTATTCACAAAGTCATACGATGCTAACTAGACAAAGGTAAATCACTCACCCCAAATGTCCGAATCCACATCCGAATGTTCCATGTCTCAAGTCTGAAAGTGCAACTCAACGTGCTTTGATTTTTTCACCTATATCAACTTTTAGAATCAAAGAAAGACAGGGCAGAATTCAACAACCGGAAAACCACGCGAGGAAATACAAAGGTGGACTTGTAATATTTAAACATCAGACTGACCTCAAGTAATGGATCAAAAAGGAGAAAGTTATTGTGTCCCAACTGATATCTTAATTAGACAGTGAAGAGTACCATTACAAACCTGATACATACCAACTAAAAACCAAAAGTGAAAAGATCTAATAGTGAGCATGCACTCTAGGCATATTTGTAAGAATCATAAAATGAAATCGACCAAAAGGGAAGTGCATGGTAACGAGCAAGTGAAACTCATCAAATACTGCAAGTTAAACTGTTACTTGAAGGGCCAAAATCAGAAAAATAACAAACATAAGTGTATGTAGGCACATCAAAGAGAGCATTTCACAGGGAGGTAGTCTCAGGTATAACCAACAAGAAGAAGGAGAAGAACTAAGAGAAGAGGGACCAGGAGGACAATTTTCACATTTCGTAGTGGACCCCATGCAAGTGATGTTCTTGGAAGCAGGCACATCCAGAGAAAAACTATACTTTAGAAGCTTGGCCAATGGAAGGGTACGTGCTGGAGATCAAAGAACCAGATCTATGTGTATGGGGACAAGGCTGGAATGATTATTGAACTGTTGGACAGATGGATGGATTGAGACTGTGTACAGAGTAATAGGAGGGACCTGGAAGGAAGGGACTCTTTGCGTGGGACAAGCCCAGAAGGGCTGTATCAAAGGTTTATGAGGCACTTCTTTAATTTCTTTCTGATTCACATGAGATGTAGGAGATGTTGTATTTTTGAGGATGCTATTGTATATGTTTGCTGCATGGATTCCGAATGGTTGTCTCATGGACATTATTTTTTGATCTGGTGATATCATGCCTTTTTCTGTTCTGTTGACCTTCAAAGATGTTTTTATTCCAGGTGGGCTGGTCTGTTGAAAATTTTGCACGCAACAGCAAATTTTTAGGAGGGCGCGAATTGAGAGGGGCATTGAGATGGGATTATAATTCTTTTCTTTAACCCCTTTATATTTGGGTTGTGACTTAAAGGACAGATTTAAAGGGACCAGCTTGGAGTCAGGAACACTACTGAGCAAGATGAGGCAGATGGGACAAGAGCCACAGCTTGGACCGAGGTTTGCAAATCGTTAATGGCTGAATGTGTAGAAGGAAGCTGATCAAAAATGTATTAAGTAACATATGCATTATAAGGCGAATACAAAATTGTGAGATGCTGAAACAAACATGGGGCACTAGAGAGGCCAACATGTAGTTCATAAGCCAGACTGTCTAGGACTGAATTACTGTTATAGGAAACTAATTTAGAGACATTGTTTTTAAGTGGTACCGTAAGTGTTCACAAACATTCAGATTCACAGTATCCAAGAAGTTGTTTTGGCGAATTTTGAAACGCCTATCCAGACATAATTGCATAAATATTGAGTAATAAAGATTGAGTATTAGATTCTTTTCCAATACTGTCTCAAAAAACACGACGAATTGGCCTTTTTTTCTTGAAAGGGGATTGTTCGCCTTCACACCGCCGTCTGGTGTGGCGGTAACTTCTGCGCTCTTCTAATGAAGGGCCACTAGACAGAACAGTCACTTGTGGCAGGTAGCAAAGAAATTTCAATAAAGTAAACTCGCGGCATTATCAAAATTATACATTTGGAGCTGTTAGCGTGGCCTAGAAAAAGACGAGGACTGGCTCGTCTCATTAAAAGGCAAGAAATAGT
Organism: Pleurodeles waltl; assembly: GCF_031143425.1. Classification (NCBI taxonomy): domain Eukaryota; kingdom Metazoa; phylum Chordata; class Amphibia; order Caudata; family Salamandridae; genus Pleurodeles; species Pleurodeles waltl. The sequence continues at coordinate 71,590,469 of NC_090450.1, read as the reverse complement.
AGAATTAGCTTGAACCTAATTACAAGCCACACTATCTAATGTAAAAACATGACTGTTTTTTTCACTCCCATTCATTTTGACTAGTAATTAGTTTTGGCCCCTAAAATGCCACCCTTTAATCATCCAAACACAGATGTGATTTGCTGTGCAATTTAATCTTGCTTTAATGACGAACTAATGGACGCATCGCAAATTACTTTCCCTGTTGGAGAAAAATTCTATTTCCTGCTTTTTCAGAAGATCAAGAGTATCTTGCGATAATAGCCCGGCCAGCCCTGGCAGGCTCGGCGCACAGAGCAAACAACCTCTTTTACTCAACTCCCAATTCAATGGAGGAAAAAGAGGGTGCAATTAGCCACAAAGCAGGGGGAAGCGCGGCATTATAGCCGAATCATTTTCTGCGGCTCAACCCCCAGCAACCAGTGCCTTGTTAGAGCCGGGGCCAAAGTGTCAGGGCTGAACAATGCGCCGTGATAAATTACTCTCTTCAAACAGCTGCACTGCTAATTTTCAATTATACTCACAAATGGTCCTGAGATTGGAAGAAAATGGAGTGCACGGGGAGAACAGTCGTAGATTTTCATGTTTGTTTGGTTGAGAGGGCGGAGGCGGGAGGCCGACATCTTGAAAAAAAAGAAAGCTCTCTGGTGTGTTGAGTCAGTGACTCGAAGGATGATGAGATTTTTCAAACTTGTGAAATGCAACTGATTTCCCGTTTCAAGGCTGAAAATCATTTTTTAAAACATCTGTGTGCTAATGAATCGAATTCTTTTCGAGAATTAAAGATTGTTTGCTGTCTTGATCTGTTTTCGAGAATTTGTTTCACTTAATTATTTAGTGGTCTCTTCAGTTAGAGTTAAAGACTCAGACACCCGCTAATAATGAAAAACAGCTACCGCCTTTTCCGGTGGTTTACAGGAAAGTGGCGGATTAGCTATGATGCGCCACTTTCTTGCACCTCCCTAGCGACACCATGCGTGCGCTGTATTTACAATACGGTGAACGTTAGGACAATAGCATCAACATTTATGGCACTATTGTGGTACTTTGCAGGATTAGCACCATAAATCGTGGCGCTAATCCTGTAAAGTAAAGGGAGGCCCATTGAAAGTAATGGGCGCATTATTTATACACCTGCTCTGAGCAGGTGTTAAAAATGGCGCAGTGAAATTTCACTGCTCTATTTTTACAGGCCTCCCTGTGGGAGAACGTCCGCCTGGCGGGTCATGATGTGGCAGGAAGGGTTACAAAGTGGCGCAATGCAAGCATTGCGCCACTTTGTAAATATACGAAGGAGAATGGCTTCCTTAACGCCACATTAGCGTAAAAAAAAAATACACTAGTGTGTTGCTAAGTGACACCAGGGTCTTGTAAATCTGTCCCTAAGGGGAGAAGCCAAGCAGCCTTCTCACAGCAGCTCTAGCACTAAAGCACACTTCTTTTAAGACAACTGTGCGTGTGACTAGGCTAAAAGGTACTCACCAGCCCTGCCAAGTTTTCCAGATCCTTACATGATGTGCTGCTCAGTCCAGGTTTTTTCTTTGAATTCTGAGACTTGTAGTCTTGTTTTTTCCATTATAAAATGGGACTTCAAGTCTCAGAATTCAAAGGAAAAAAACTTGGCCAGGAGCAGCACATCATGCATGGCCCTAGGGAACTCAGCGGCTATGACTCATTGTGCAGCCAACAAACAAAATGGGCTGACCCACTACCCCATGCTCCATGCCTTTTTCAGTAGGAGAATAGGGAATGACAGTTGAACAGACAAAAGGATGCAGGGAGCTGATCAAAAATCACTCTGTGAATGTATTTTTATTGGAAATATTTTGGTAAACATGAGGCTAGCAAGAGAAGCTAAAACTGTTTATGCCAGACGTAAAGAGATACCTCAAGCAAAAAGTGACTAGAAAACTAATATTGGCTGGAAATATAAGTGCCATGGTTTTCCCAAATTCAGTGCTTAAAGTCTTTGCCAGCATTCAGACTTTTAAGTTGGATATATTGATGCCTTTCACTTGCAGTACTGACTGCACATATCAGAATGTTCCCAGACTTTGAATTCTTTGTGACAATTTAAACCTCTGAGCAGTGTATTCACTTTGCTTTTTGGGGACCTGATAATGCCTGTCCTAGCCGCCTTCTTCGGATGAAGCGAAGGAAGGAGGAAATAAGTTGCAGGAGTCGTCCCTTCTCTATTACAATCAAGTCTGGAAATCTTTTACTAATCCAAAAAGCTGCAATACTTTGCCTAGAATGGGAAACGTATATGTCCTTCATGGCTTGACATATATGGACTGAATGCTTATCAGTTCTCTTCATCATGCTGATTTCAAGATTTACCCATGGTGAAAAATCTTTCCTTCTCAGCCTATATCAGTCATCCTATAGTACAAAATAGTAATCCATCAAAGCGCATTTGAAGCACCAAGGCGAGGTCAGATAGGAACAAGCAAGAGTTCAACAAAACATGAGATTAGTGACAAGAAAATTTACAATTACTTTCTAGTCCCTTTCACATCACAATTCCTATTGAATGAAGATTTCCCAAGGCAGAGAAAGACAAGCCTGACACTTTGAAACAGTAGGTCACATGGTTTATTGAACATTAACGTGACCCTGGTCAAAAATAACACACTACTATGTCAGCAGGTCTGATGCTAAACCTCCTAACACTTCAGGACAATGTTGAAGAAAAATACATTGAGTAGCCCAGGTTGCACCATTGCTGATGTCCCTCCAGAGTTCCTGTCTAAGTTCAGACCAGAATGCTGCAATATGCCTCTCGTGACCTTGGACAGAATATATTAACGCAACCTCAGATTATGCATATGGTTTGAACTTTGCAGGTACATCTACTGACACAGATTGGGCATCTATGGATCACAACTCTGTGCCTTTCAACCCTAGTGAGCGCAAAAGTGAGGGGTGAGGCTATATACCTCTCAGAAGATAAGGAAATAGGCCATAATTTGCGATCAGTGACAGAAAGTTAAATTCTTCTATGGATGCTGGGTGTGTAGAATAATACCCTGCTAGAAATGGAAAGACAAGAAACCTTTGTCGCAAGAGGGGAACTTGGATACAGTACCACCTTATTCAGATAAATCTTAAAGGGGCAAATGAGTGAATGATCTCACAGTACCTCTCAAAAATCCAGACGACATCTTGAAACAAGGAAGCATTCGAGGTCAAGTGTGTTGGTTGCCCCTGTTGGCCAGTGGTCCGTCCTAATATGGATCTGTAAAACGTGGTCACGTAAAACCCCTTCAGCTGTCAATGGTAACAGTGGAGAACAGTCACAGGCTTCTCAGAGAGATAATTTGGGAGAGGTGCAAGCTCAAAACTCAGCAATCACCCATCAGTGTAAAACTGATGTCCAACCCAGTGCTTTACTTTGGTAAAGAAAAGTACTCTAATGCCCATGTTAACCTTCACAGTACAGACTACAGGTACATTTACTTTTCTAGTGCTTGGCACTGTGCCTTGGGTTCTGCTCACCCTCCTTTGTGTAACTAAGCAAGTCCCCACACCTGTGTTCGAGCTCTGTAGGGCAAGGGTCAAGGGTCACATTCATATTACCCCTCTCAATAGTTTGTGCACTGTTATAATAACATTGCCCGTGTTACAGCTGTAACTACAGTGGAATTGTTCCAGACTTCCTTGGGTGTTCAGCAGGACATTTCTCACTCCCTCCTCTGGGAAGAGATGCTCTGGCAAGAAGTTCTTCCCTTGTAAGGGCAGAGGCTGCAGAACGCAAGAGTGGAGGTCGCCGACCGGCTTCCTTGTAGATGTGTGCCGTTCCATTCATTCCTCTGGCTTTTGATTAACCTGTTTCAGGACTCGGCTCAGTTCCTGGGATTTGGTCACAAGTGGTTAAAGATTACAGTGGCAGGGTCCCCTGTCATAGCTGCCAAGTTTTATTGCTTATGTGTGACATTTCCATGGTTTTCATGCACATATGAGTGGCATTTAGCTGCCATTTGTGTGCCACTTAGACTGGCACTTTCTCATGAGTAAAATCAAGCAATGAAGTGCATTCAAAGAGAGAACTAACACAAATTGCACCCTTTTGAAAATGAGAAGCTCTAAAAATATCTTGAAACTACTGCAAAACCCCTAAAATGGAAGATTAACACTTGCTTTATAATTAACACTAAATCACTGGGGCCCGTATTTATACTTTTTTTGCGCCGCATTTGCGTCGTTTTTTGATGCAAAAACGGCGCAAACTTGCAAAATACCATTGTATTTTGTAGGTTTGCGCCGTTTTGCGTCAAAAAGCGGCGCAAATGCGGTGCTAAAAAAAGTATAAATACGGGCCTGGGTGTTTTACTACCTCCTATCTTAGAGTGTATGTAATACATTTTTAAAACAATCAGTATATTCACAATTCTTTCAACACAGGCAGGGACCTTGTAGCACTCTACTGTATGAGTCTCTATCCCCCACTTGCACTCTGGTTACGCACAAAACATCTTCAGCAATTGCATTAATCAACTGGGGTTTCATAACGTTAACCTAAAAAAATGCATTTCTCATCAATTTCTTCAACTTGCATGATTTACCATCTTTCATTAAGGAGTGTGGTTATTCTGTATGTAGTTACTTAAAATGAAAGATGAACAAAATCATTCTAGAATATTTTTCCCCAGATTTATTGTAAAACCTACCAGCCACACCTCCTCCTTTACAGCAGAGGAATGTTACCCTGCTGCTAAAATATTATGTAAAGCTCAAAAATAAAATGGCAATAAAATTATTTAATTAACATTTTATTTTTCACTGCTCACGAGCTGAGCATCAGGGCAGGGCAGGGCAGGGCCACCAGTGCTGCTAATTGGCAGCAGGGGATTAGTGGTGCACAATCCAGTTTAATGTGAGCATGCTCTTTTGTGACGGCCAGTTTGACATGCGCTCTTTAAACGTCTCCAGCCCAAGCTGACTTGGATAGCTGGGCGAGAGCAGTCACAGGCCCCAGGTGCCTAAGGGAGCATTGAGCCAGCCCGCTCCAACCAATCCTGGAAGCATGCGAGAAGAGTCTGGTGTGGTTAAGATTGTTGGCTCTGAAAGCATGTGCTCCCTCACTGGAGGACACCAAGGATGACCGGAGGAGGGGAGTCAGTGGGTAAGTACATGTTTTACTTTGAATTTAGAGGCCCACTGATGGGCACTGTGAGAAACTCTACCTGCCTTCAGCCTCAACCCCAGAGCTCACCATTGTGCATGGAGCTGGAAATTGCCACACAACACTATGGCAATTAATCCATAACTATCAAGCATTCTTCTCTGTGTGAAACACAAAACAATCCTACCCCGTGGCATTTCTGTTCACCCAGCTTGTAATATAACTAAAGATAAACATGCCTCCGAACAGTGTAAACTAACAGGAATTGCAGCCTAGTACAGTCATTAGGCTGAGTGCATGAATCACCTGACTGCTGCTATTCCACAAGTGCCTGGGAAGCATCTTCGAAACTGAGCACTTCACCCACTAGCATTGCCTTCAGCTGAGACACGCCTTGGGGCTGAAGTTCTTCAGGCAGAATGGGAGAGGGCTTCAGCTGTAGACGGCAGTATAAGTTTGTGTCCATGCCAACAGAGAGTCACAGGCATCAGCTGTCCACTCGTCTCCTCACTTTGGTGAATTTCACAAGTATGTGAATAATAAAATAATAAATTATGCGGCCAATGAAATCCGCGTTCAATGCAGGCCTGCAGGGACTGCAGAGAGCAACCACATGGCCGTCCCTGGTGCTCCCAAACAGCATCCTGTCCCCTCAGGCACTGCCCTTTCTGACCAACTGCCACCACTATTTGTAGAGGCCGCCCCCAAAGGGGGAATTGAGGGCCGACACCATAACGGCCGCCTTGGACCCACAAGGACCACTTTGACCATCAAAGGTAGCACCCCACCTCCGTTGAATTGGCCTGAAGGTGGGGGAGCGTGCCAGGTGAGGTGCAAAGGACAGGGCCAATGGGGGCCGGAAATTGTTCATACCTCCCAACGGGGAACTTAGGCTAACCATGAGTGGGAGCAAAACATGACAGTACAAATCGCGCTGTCCCTCTAAAGGGCATTTCAGCAAACGGAGACTGCAGGTGCTTTTTGAACCCGTACTCCAGGACATCAGCATTTGTCACAATGCTAAGATTTAAGGGGGCTAAATGGATAGATAAAGGAGTTTAGCCTTTTTTGAGGCAGGCACACCTTAAATTAAGGAAGTGTGCTAAAGAAAGCCCATTCACCTGGGAATGCCTTAGGACAAGGTGAAAAGGGCTGTCAGAGGGAGTAAGCGGAGCATGGTACTCGCAGCCCAGACCCGCCGGACGGATGGCAGGATATAAAAAAACACACAAGGTAGCAAGTTGGGCCTAAATGAGTACAAAAGGCTACCCCCTCAGAAAAAATGGGAAACCAACAGTATTTAGTGAAACCCCTTCCAAAGCGGCATGCAGGATTGCCTAGCGAAGAAATTGACCGAAAACAGGACAAGCAGAGGCCAGGACTGGAAAGAACTGTAACAACAGGTTATGATGGCTAAAGGTGGATCAATTACAATTGATTTATGACTTTGTGACATTGATTTATGATACCCATCATTGATTTATGCCCGAGTGACATGTTTATGATGCCTCCGTGACTTATGATGGTTGAACTAGCAATCTTGCCTGTTTTTAAATAAATAACTGCGGCCTTTTATATTGTACAAAATGATTGCAGTACGTTTGATTATTTACTTTATAATTGGCTAAGGTGAAAATGTCATGGGTATATTGGAATGAGACTGGAATGATCCAGGTGTAGGAGTTATAAGTGGAGTATTCATTGGTCACACGAGGACCAATCATGCCAGTCAACCTCCTCCTGGTCACACATGGACAAAAAGACAACACTCAGATGGCATGTGACACGGTCAAGGAAAAGCAAAGCTGTCACGCCTCAGTGTCGGTCTCTCGGGCCAATAACCCTGCATGGTCAGTGCAGTGGGGCAGGCGCCTTGTCAGAATATAACAACAGGCAAGGCACAGTCCCTGAATCCACGTGCAGCACTGTCACCTGCAGATGGCAATTGGTTTGCCTGCTTGGCACCAGAATCTGTTGGATCAAAAAGCAAAGCGGCACCCCATATCTACTTGTGACATCAGATGGTCTGTCTTTCATTGTTTATGTCCACCATGCGTGCCCCACTGACAGCACCTAGTTGGTACCTGGGCTTACCTGACATGGGTGATTTAATGATTTCCCCGAAGCACTCATAGTTAATTTATTATGTATTATTGTTAGTTTGAGCACATGCTGTCCTAATAGCAACTCTGCCTGCCGCACACTTGCTGCAGCTCCCCATAGCGTGTCATGGGGCACTATAATGTGTGATTAATGCATTTTAGTGTGGTGATACGGACACCAGCACTAACAGCAGCACTAAAATGTATTAGTCTAATCCTTGATGCATGGTACTTGTCATGGCTGCACCTTGGGTGCAGACTTTGTTGCGGAACACTCCACTTCAGATAGAGTTTTCTCGATTCATTGGGATAGCAGGTTTGGGCACAGTTCCTAAATGCAGCTGCACAATCTGCTTGAGTAAAATTTTTCAATGGAGCAGCATTGTCCACTCAAGCACAATTCTTCAATGTATGGGCACTGTCGGCTTGGGCATGCATAACATGCACTTGAGATGTTAGCTGTAGTTCCTGGGTTAGCACATAGAAGCAGAAAATTATATCAGTTCCAGTGGCAGAGATAAAGGTATTGTCACAACTGTGAATTCGCAAAACATACTACATAGCCACCACCGCCATACCTGATAAACCAACAACAGGGTTGGGCGTTCACTCTCAGTAAATGAAGGCACGCTTGGTGAACCCCTCCAGGTCACAGAACAGGTCCAGGACCTCTCTTGCCAAGGGACAGGAATAGGCCTCACTAGATTAGTGTTAGGCTAATGATACTGTTATAGTGTTCCTCTATGGCTACTGCTGCCTTTAATACTGGTACTAATGACAGAAAGCCTCTGAGTCATATGCCTTGTCACATTCTCTGATCCATCTTTCTACTTAACCCCTTCTGGTAAAGGGTTATGGGCTAGTCAGACATTGTGTGCCACTGGCAAGAATTCAATTCACCTAAAACTTACAAGGAAGCTGACAGCAAACTTGAGATGTGTTGCAGCACTTGTAAGTCCATTACTAAAGTAAAGATTTTTGGACAGTGGTTGCAAAGAGAGGAGTCCCAGTTGATAGGTAGAGGTGGGTTAAATTCCGAAGTGAATTTATAAACCATCAAAAGTTGCAGTTTTTTTATGTAAGTTGGAAGTAAGGTTGCTCCTTGGACAAAGAAATAAACTAAGCCCAATACAGTTGCTTTTAGTAGCACTGTGAGGTGTCAGGAAGTGATAATAATAACTGAGTTAAGGTTAATACCTCGTTCTGACCCCCTGAGGGGCTTGTGAAGGTGCCTGTTCCAGAGGGGACACCTGTGTGCACTGCCAACCTGCAGAGTCCTCCTGACACTCTACCAGACAGGCTGCACACACATAACCCCTATTGGGGAACGTGTTTTATTGCACAGTCAGGGACAAGGGATTGTAATTAACTTAATGAAAGTGATAATCAAGGCAATTACATTGCTTGGCCCCTGACAGTTGCTGTAGCATTGCCATTCTTTGCAGGAATCAATGCTCTTCAGGGTGGATGAATCTTTGGACCCAGTAAGTAGTGTGGTAGAACCATCAATAGAGTTTCATTACAACCCCAAACAATTTAAACACCATGACCAATGTGGCCACGGATGAAAAATTCCAATCCGAATAAAATTAAAGGATTTATTACAACCAAAAGCTCAAAGTCATGTAGACACATTATTATAAAGATACATAACCACAAAAGGTATTGGTGAACTAACATTAATAAAACTAAACATTCACTATGAATAATGCATATCATCAAAAAATATCTGAGATACTTAAATAATATGTTGCTCAGAGTTAACAATCATTGGTCAATTCAAATTCAGCAGGGTCAATAATCTTTGGCTGGTGTCAGGAATAAGACCATGCTCGGTCCAGGTCCGGCCCAAAACTCTGCTGTGTGGCTCTGCGGCGCATTCTGCGCACCACTTGTCATCCCCTCTTGCTCCAAAGGTGGCCATCAGCGTCATCTGCCCTGTGGCAAAGCTCATAGAGCTGCAGGTTCAGGACATTGGTGGACAAGATGCACTTATCAGTGCTATTATTCCCATGTTTTTAGAGGCAGCAACCATCTTGGGATGTGGCAGGCCTATAAAGCCCAGCCACACCCAAGCACATTGCTCACTATTTTGAAAACTTTGATGCAGTCAGACCTCGTGGGGGATTCTCTGAAGAAGAGCAGAGTTCCTGCATGGCAGAGTGGCATCCGATCGAAGTATCTTTGTTTCCATGGTGAATTAAAAAACGAGTAGGTTGTACTCGTAGCGGTAAGGCCTTGATGACTTAGATTTTGGAGGAAGTCATTACTTCCAGAAGTAAAGCGCCCCTTAGCACAACGAGCAAAGCATATTCAGGTTCAAGGTTACAGCGGCCTAGGCACGATGATCAAAGGCGTTTCAGTCGGCAGATGTAAAGCGCTCCAGGCACTGCAAATCAAGCGCTTCAGTCCACAGGTGTAAAGTGCTCTTGGCACGACAATTCAGGCACTTCAGTCCACAGATGTAAAGCGCTCTTGGCATGGCAGTTCAGGCGCTTCAGTCCACAGGTGTAAGGCACTCTTGGCCCAGCAATTTAAGCGCTCCAGTCCACAGATGTAAAGCGCTCTTGGCACGGCAATTGCATCGCTTCAGTCCATAGGTGTAAAGCGCTCTTGGCACAGCAATTCAAGCGCTTCAGTTCACAGATGAAAAGCGCTCTTGGCACGGCAATCAAAGCGCTTCAATCCATAGGAGTAAAATGTTCTTAGTACAACAATCAAAGTGATTCAGGCCACATAAGTAAAGCGCTTCAAGTTCAATGAGTAAAATCTTTTCGGCCTTTATAGTTGTGAATATGAAAGTATTTCTGGAGATAAGCAAATCATAGTTTTCATTGTTTTTTGGAAAGCATAATATGTGAAAAGCATATTTAATTCTTTGAGGATTTTCTAGGTCATGATCAAAGGTTTATGTTATGAATGCATAGATGTTACAGGATTGATATTCTGAGTATAATCATAGTCCAAGGCTCTTGCCATCTCTTGGTTCTGAGATCGTAGTTTATTATTGTTCCATGATGATCATAGTCTAAAGCTCTTGCCATCTCTTGGTTCGGAGGTCATAGTTTATTCTTGTCCCATGATTCAAAGAAGGGGCTTTGCCCTCATTTCAAAAGGGGTCTCCATCAGATATCGGAGACGCATTTGAGTCAAGAGTCTATTCATGAGTTATATTTCTATGAATGAGTAAATGCATATTTGTTCTAACCTTTTCTTTTCAGATCTCACTCCCTGTTGTTCCCTACCCTAATTCCCTTCCCCCGACTGGCTTCATCAGAACTCTGTGCTATAATAGCTTTCTGAGTTGGTGACTCCGGAAGGTGGGCCTTTTGTTCAGCAACGTGCAGATCCCAAGGAAAGGACACTGTGGCAGCTGGGCACAGGTCACCATGACAACTAACCAAATCAAGGAAATACATGTGTGGAGAGGAACATGAGACAAAAGACAAAAATTGGAAGAAGATAATCCTGGACTACAGAGCACTACCTAAGTTAAACAAAAGATAAGAAAAAAGGGAAAGCGTCAGCATATCACAAGGTCAGTCAAAGGTCTTCTGAAGAGGAAATAAAAAGGATGGCTAAACCTAAAAGGGTATTTCAAAAGGGGCAATGGTTGAGAGGGAAATACCTCTACAAGGAATACAGCACTCAAGAAATGCTCATCGGCAAAGCATCAGGATCAGCAAGCATCACAGCAGCATCTGGGGACTGCAAAGATGTCGGGACTGCTCAGGGCTGCTGCAATGCTCAAACGTCCATCTATAATTTAGAATTTCCACAGCAATCTTATTTGTTAAAGGTATCAGTTCATGTTACATTGAATAGGCATCATCCAATATAAATTGATCACCAGACTCCAAGATGAAAAAGTCCAATTCTTTCCCAGGTCTGTCATGGGAACATCTTCCATCTGTGTGACTCAACACACGTTTGAAGCAATTGTATACATACCAGTCCATGTTTCACAATGTTCTTCAATAAAGGATACTATGCTACATTCTCTCTATACTGAAACGCAACAATAGAGTCTATTACCAACTAGCTAAGCTTCTCATGAGAACATAACGTAATAGAAAGTTCAGGTTAGAAATTGAATCAGCATTTCTAGCATTAATATGAATAATGCATTTCATTTCAAATGCAAAAGCATTGTTACTGCACTTTCTATGTTTAGCCATTAAAACAGCAATTAACATAAGAAAGAAATTGTCACATTCTGATGATCTTTGTGACATGAATTATTCTAGACTACATCACGGTGCTAGATACTTCACAAAATTCTTCATTCCAAGTACTTCCCACTCGGCAGTGTGGGGAATAATAGTGTTGCAGAGAATTCCATCTGTGATCCGTCTTTACTTATTCCATGACAGGTGGTTGTGAAACCGGAAGAAAGAGGCACAAATGCTCGTGGTTTTGCATCTGCTTAGGAGAGGTTAAAGAGAATTGCCCATCTTTAAATCTCTATTGGTAGGTGTTAGAAATGGGGTTTGTGGTTGGCAGTCAGGTTACCCTCTGTCCAAGCAAGAACCCTCACTCTAGTCAGGGTAAGTCACACACAATCCAAAATCAGCCTGTGCCCACCCTCTGGTAGCTTGGCACGAGCAGTCAGGCTTAACTTAGAAGGCAATACCATAATATAGCACCACAAAAATACACCACACAGTGTTTAGAAAAATATATAATATTTAAATGGGTATTTGCAGGTCAAAACGATCAAAGATGCAATATGAATTTGTAAAGATATCACTAAAAAGTGATATAAAGTGTCTTAAGTCTTTAAAAAGCAAACAAAGTCTCTTTCAAGCACAAAGTACCTGGTTTGGAGTGGAAAATCTCTGCAAAAGGCTGCAGAAGAAGAGATACGTGGAAAAATGGTGTGTGCCTCGATTTCTCCCCAGCGCACACGGACTTGCGTCGTTATTTTTCACGCGGGGAAGTCATGCGTTGTTTTCCGGTGCGCGGACAGTCTCTTTCTGTGGGTCGCTGGATTACCAGATGTCCCGGGGTCTGTGCGTGGATTCTCCTGCTTGTTTTCCGGCTGCGCGTCGTTCCGCGGGGCTGTGCGTCGAAGTTTCGCTCTCACGGCAGGCGTCGCGTCGATTTCCCCTCTGGAAGTTGGGCGGCGTTGTCCTTGCGAGGCCATGCGTCGAAGTTCCGGTCGCCCCGAAGGTGTCGCGTCGATCAGCGTCGGTGTGCGGTGTTTTTCTCGCCACTGAACAAGCTGTGCTTCGAAATTTTCGGCGCACGAAGAGTCCAAATGAAAAAGAGAAGTCTTTTTGGTCCTCAGACTTCAGGGAACAGGATGCAAGCTCTATCCAAGCCCTTGGAGAGCACTTTTTACAGCCAGACAAGAGTTCAGCAAGGCAGCAGGCCAACAGCAAGGCAGCAGGCCAACAGCAAGGCAGCAGTCCTTTGGAGAAAGCAGACAGGTGAGTCCTTTGAGCAGCCAGGCAGTTCTTCTTGGCAGGATGTAGTTTCTGGTTCAGGTTTCTTCTCCAGCAAGTGTCTGACGAGGTATGGCAGAGGCCCTGTTTTATACTAAATTGTGCCTTTGAAGTGGGGGTGACTTCAAAGAGTGGCTAAGAAATGCACCAGGTCCCCTTTCAGTTCAATCCTGTCTGCCAGGGTCCCAGTGGGGGGTGGCAGTCCTTTGTGTGAGGGCAGGCCCTCCACCCTCCCAACCCAGGAAGACCCATTCAAAATGCAGATGTATGCAAGTGAGACTGAGTACCCTGTGTTTGGGGGGTGTCTGAGTGAATGGACAAGGAGCTGTCAACTAAACCTAGCCAGACGTGGATTGAAAGGCACAGAAAGATTTAAGTGCAAAGAAATTGTCACTTTCTATAAGTGGCATTTCTAGAATAGTAATATTAAATCCGACTTCACCAGTCAGCAGGATTTTGTATTACCATTCTGGCCATACTAAATCTGACCTTCTGCGCCTTTCAGATCAGAAGCTGCCACTTCAACAATGTATGAGGGCAGCCCCAATGTTAGCCTATGAAGGGAGCAGGCCTCACAGTAGTGTAAAAACGAATTTAGGAGTTTTACACTACCAGGACATATAAACTACACAGGTGCATGGCCTGCCTTTTACCCACACAGCACCCTGCTCTAGGGGTTACCTAGGGCACACATTAGGGGTGACTTATATGTAGAAAAAGGGGAGTTTTAGGCTTGGCAAGTACTTTTAAGTCGAAGTGTCAGTGAAACTGCACACACAGGCCTTGCAATGGCAGGCCTGAGACAAGGTTAAGGGGCTACTGAAGTGGGTGGCACAACCAGTGCTGCAGGCCCACTAGTAGCATTTAATCTACAGGCCCTAGGCACATATAGTGCATTCTACTAGGGTCTTACAAGTAAATCAAATAGTCAATCATGGATAAACCAATCAATAGTACCAATTACACAGAGAGCATATGCACTTTAGCACTGGTTAGCAGTGGCAAAGTGCCAAGAGGTCAAAAGCCAACAACAACAGGTCAGAAAAAATAGGAGGAAGGAGGCAAAAAGTTTGGAGATGACCCTGTCAAAAAGCCAGGTCCAACAGTAGGAATGCAGGTTACACCATAATCAAATGTATTCTCAAATTAAAGGGTATTCTGTCTAAAATGCAGAAGAGGCTGAAGTCAAATTATTAGAATATAATTTCAGCCTATAAAACCATTGAGGCCTTAACACCTTGTCCTGTTTTTATAAAATCCTTTTTCAAAATCAAAGTAAAGTTTGAGGTACTCACCAAGGTGTTGGGCAACAAGGCAATGACGTCAGGAAAGAAATAGTGGAGTAAAGTCTCCAAGAAAACGAAGAGGGAGCAGTACTAAATCTTCCAAATGAGAAGACAATTTGGTCTTGCCCTCTTATTCTTCAAAACAATTGAGAACATCAGAAGTCCACAATTCCAGACATTAGAAAACAATTTGAGACTTCTGAGAATCACGTTGGAGGGAAGAAGGGCACATTTCTCAACAAGGGAAAGAACACAATCAATGGTACAATAATCCTTATCAATGGGAGCGTTGTAAGGGATTCTATGATTGTATTAGAGATGATTAACTCTCTTACGTAGAGCTCTATCACATTTCCAGAAGCCGCCTCACTGGAAACCTAATTTCTATGTCAAGCCCAGACTTTTCCTCTACATTCCTTCAACCAACAGTGGCCTAAACTAATTCCTTTAATGGATCTAGACATGTTATAAATAATACAGAATTGAAAAACAGTCCAAAATCTTTTTTTGAAGATATAAAACCCTAAGGTTTGAAATTCTAGGATAGAAATTAGATTGAAGAAATTACTATAGATACAAAAAAGTGGTTTAGGGACTTTTCCATTTCCAAAAAGATTATTGGGCCACCAATTTAAGTAAAATTAACACATTTATAAACTAGGTAATCGTGTTCATAGCTATCCAGCGTGAGCAATGAAAATGAATATTTTTTGAAAAGTTTCTATTCCTGCCCATTTTAAACAGGTGAATTAAACATTACAAAAGATAATGTAGATCTTTTTTTCAGAACATGAAGGTCCTCGGCATCCTCCAAGCAGGATTATCTAGGTTGTTCCTGGGTTCAGTGGAAATACAGTACTAGATAGAAGGGTCTTCACTATGAAGACGAAAATTAGTAGAAATTGATGTTGCTTTCTCGATTGAATGGCAAGCAGGGAGACCAGGTCTCCGGAGAGCACATTATACATAATTCTGCCAGGGCTGGGACAAGGAAGTAACAAGGAGTGGTAATGGTGCTTTGCAGATTAAGGCCCGTATTTATACTTTTTTAGCGCACAAGTTGCGCCGCTTTTTGATGCAAAAGCGGCGCAAACTTTTATACAATTGTATTTTGTAGGTTTGCGCTTCTTTTGCGTGAAAAAAAACACAAATGCGGCACTAAAAAAATATAAATATGGGCCTAAATGCTTAAACACATTGCCAAAATGCATGCATTTTCGTAAGCTAACCCAAGGTGCAAATAGTCTTTTTATGTGTTTCAAATTAAATAATTTCACTTAAAATGTGGAATACGGCCATAGTTCCTGCCTCATAATATCTCTGCCCTTGATGAATATTTGCTGTAATTGTCCAGGGGGTACTTGTAATCAGTAAGAATGAAATAGATCCCTTTAAGGCAGAAATGGCTGCCCTGCAGGTTTTGGGACCCATTCCTTGATTGACCTGTGAAGCTCTGATTCATTCATCATTTGGAGCTTCCAGCTTTGGTGTGCGAGATGTTCAAATGCCTACTCACATCATTTGAAGCAAAATTCACGTTGTCTTGCCATTTGCTAAATTAGGGCTGCAACATCAATAACATCATTGGCCAACCAGTCCCGATGAAGACTTTTAAAAAAAATTCCTTCCCACCTAGAGGTTGAAACATAGATTTATTCTCTAATAAACTGCATTAATTTAAATCTGATACATAGGAGATTCCTACTCTTCATTACCATAACGCCACCTACCAATTAATATTATCACAATTTTGTTCCGTCTTACCCATTAGTTCCTTGTTCTTCATTTTATTCTTGCTTTTATACATCACATATGTGACATAAGACAATGTACTGCCACATCACTTAGTTTTGCAGCACCTTGAAATTTGCATGCATCCAATGTAGTTCTGTTGTTTGCACCAAACTGGTTTTCATTGTATATTGCTTGGCCATTTTTTCATTTTTGCATGGTTTTTATATTATAACTGTATAGACTGTAATTCTACAAATATATATATATATATATATATATATATTGTGTGGTGTGGGTGTGTGTGTGTATGTGTGTGTATATATATATATCTTGAATCCTACAACAATATAATTTTCTAGCATCCAAATGGGTCCCATTCATGCTTATTGTAATACTAACAGATAAGATTTCAGTAGAAGTTTAAAACTTTGCGCGTTGTTGGTGCCAAGGAGGGCAGGAGCCCTTTAAACTGCTAAACGCGCTCCCGCCCTGCGGGAAGCGCGTGTTGTTGGTGACACCAGGAGGAGGGCATGAGCCCTTTAAATTGGTGATCGCGCTCCCGCCCTGAAGGAAGCGCGCGTTGTTGGTGCCGAGGAGGGCAGGAGCCCTTTAAACTGCTGAACGCGCTCCCGCCCTGCGGGAAGCGCGCGTTGTTGGTGACGCCAGGAGGAGGGCAGGAGCCCTTTAAACTGCTGAACGCGCTCCCGCCCTGCGGGAAGCGCACGTTGTTGGTGACGCCAGGAGGAGGGCAGGAGCCCTTTAAATTGCTGAACGCACTCCCGCCCTGCGGAAGGCGCGTGTTGTTGGTGACGCCAGGAGGAGGGCAGGAGGCCTTTAAATTGCTGAACGCGCTCTGGCCCCGGGGGACGCGAGCGGGCGGCACCCGGGCAAAGCCCGGGCCAAGGGCAGGCCCATCCTTCGCCCGTCATCGCCAGGAAGAGACTGGGCTAGGCCCTCTCCCTTTCATTTCTTCTACTGGAGGGTTTGGATTTATGGAGTGCTGCTGAATCAAGGAAGGCAGAGAGGATTCCTCGCCATCTGCATCTTGGGTATTTAAACTTACTTTAATTTAACTCGCCCCTTGTACCCAGCTGATCTACACCCGTTAAGGGCGACAGCAAGACCCACTGTGTTACAATCTGAGGGGGGGTTTGGTGGGGCAGGAGGGTGTGGTTGGACAATTTCTCCTAAGACAGAGGGTAGGACCTGAGTATAACTCGGCCTTTCTTCTCCCTAGTCTGGGGCACTGAGTCAAACACATCCATTAAAGAATTATACGACGCCTCTCTCTTGGATGAAGGACTAGCCTGCCTAAATGGGGAAACGTAAAGGAGACAGTGGGGGAAGGGATTTCATTCAGGAGGCCCCCCCACCCAGGTTGATAACAAGCTCCTTAACTTCAGTAATGGGTGCCATTGAGACGGAGATAGGGAGAGTAGAGGCCACTCTAGAGTCGTCTCTTGAGAAAGCAGGAAGGGCGCGGGGTGAGGGAAGGACTATGCCTGTAATATCTTCATTATGCAAGACAAAGACAGGAAACCCTTGTATAACAACGGAAATTGATTTAATTACTCCCACAACCCCGGAGAGTCCACCCCCCAAAAAAAGTAGGCAAGTAATTCCCCCCCATACTGCAGTAATTCCCATAGGTCAAGCTGGATCTCCTACAGACTGTCATGAGTTTGGAAAGCCTCTAACAGGAACAGAGAAGAAAAAGAGGAAATGTCTATCTAATCCTCTAAAAAAAACTATAGGGAAACAGCTAAAAGATTGTAAAAATCCAGATCAAATTATAACTTGTTTTTCTCAGATTGAAGACCAACTTAGAGATATAAAAAAGCTGTGTTCATCGGTTCTGGAGAGAGTGGCCTTCCTTGAGCAGAAGGTTGAGCTTATAACAAATATAAACCCCATACCATTGAGAGTAGAACCTCAGAATAATTATTCCGTCCCTGAATGCTTACCAGCCCCGCCCATTCACCAGCACCAAAACTATAGATTGATTCCTGCCCAGAACCCAACCCTAAAACCTCTGAATTCAGAAGTACCCCAGGATTCAATAAATTTACAGTCTCAGTGGTGTACAACCAAACGGGAAGGCTTAGCGGGTCAGGAGATTAAAAGAACTCAAATAGCCTGCCCGAGGATCCAACTGGTATGTGCTCCTTATATTTTAATCCTGGAAAATGTCCCTATATTAGAAAATACTCACCATGAGTCACATGCGTCACTGCTAAATAAAGTGACACATTGGGTAGGAAAGCATTCGGGAGGGCGGGTAGATTTCTATAGGGACATTTAACTGTAAGAAGGGTCCCTTGGGTTGGCTCTTCCCCTAAAGTATCACCTGGGGATTGTATTATAATAAACTTTAGGAGTCCCTGGATTATCAATGCTTTGTATCACCATCTTTTGACTATATGACCATCTGTAGGGCATACAAGAGTACAACGTCTGACAAAGTTTATTCTCCTGACATTAAATCCATGTCATTCTGATTCAACTCGTCCTGGGAATCCGATTTTCAGCAATCCTGGTCCCTCTAACTCCCCTGATACTGTCTTGGCATTGTCTAATAGATATGAGCCTCTTGTCTCACTGGAGCAATTAGATTGACCATTAGTAACTGGGCCTTTATTGCAAGGCCCCTTGGAGTCAAATATACTGTCACAGTCCCTCTCGCAATCCAAGGGAGCCTCCAATTTACATGACACACAGGGTATGACAGCCCTAGGGATTATCTCCTGGAACGTTGCGGGTTTAAAATCAAAAATGGGAAACCCTGACTGGATAAATTTAGTGACTGAAAATCTTTTTATTTGCTGCCAGGAGACCTGGCTCACAGAATCCCCGCATATTAATGGTTACACCACATATAGTGTTCCTGCAATTAAGGCGTCCGCAGGCAGAGCTAAGGGCGGTTTGGCCACCTTCCTATCTGTAGAGGCCGGAGGGATGGAAGCACGTGTTGTGGGCTCATCTCCTTTCTTTTTGGCTCTATTTTTGAAATTAGTAGAGCCCTTTGATATACTACTGATCAACTATTATAATAATACCTTTGACAATTCTGACACAAGTGTGGTGGGTAGCCTGGAGATGTTAATACATAAGGTAACAACTATTAGTAAAAAGGACTTAAGAATAGTCTGGGCTGGTGATTTTAATGCCCACCTGTGCGAGCCAGAGTTCTTGGATTGTTGTGGACTCTTGGATGAAAATGATAACCCAATTCAACATTTCAAACACTCTCCATATGGGAATGCTCTTAACTCTCTGATAACAGCAAATTCTCTATTTTTCCCCATGCCAATTACTAGAGGGATACCAACATTTGTAAGGGGGGATACTCATACTACCATTGACTATATTATTTACTCTAGAGAATTATCCTCTATTGCAGGGCAATTCAGGGTGATCCCGACCTGTATTAGTGAACATAACCCCTTATCTATTGTGATTAACTTGGACTTGACGGGCGATTCAAGAAGTGAGAAGCGTCACCCTGCTATGAAGCTCTCAACCCAAAAAGGAATCACAATTAAATGGGGAAAGATAACCAGCAATACTTTCTTTAAAGACCTATTGCTGAATAAATGGTCAGACGTTATGATATCTTTGGATGAAGATAGGACCCCCCATGAAATTGTCCGTGCATTCTCCTCTCTGACAAAGTACATGGCGGAGAAACTACAGCCCTCTGGCACTAACAAAGTCAATGGCTCAGGATGGTTTAACCATGCATGCACCACATCCTTAAGCAAGCTAAAGAAAATAATTAATACATTTCCCCAAGATCGACAAGCAATTAAAATTGCTAGGAAAAAGTATAAGGAAGTACTTGCCAAAAGGAAAGCTGAACTAAGTGAGTCTGCGTGGGAGGAATTGATGGAAGCAAGTAAAATTAAAGATACAACTGTATTCTGGCGTGTGGTTAACTCTTCACTGCTGAATGACAAACACGAGATGTCGATGGATACTGTCATTCCAGCCAAGACTTGAGTGGACTATTTCAAAAAAACTTTTGCTACAGAGACAAATGTTCATTTAGAAATGTTAATCTGTTCGAAACTTATAGGAAATGATTAGTTAAGTCTGGCCTTTAGTAATATTATAAGCGTGGACGATGTTAAACAAGCCATCCAAGACTGCCCCTCTGAGAAAGCCCCCGGGCCAGACAGAATTCCTGCCGATTTATATAAAGCGCTTCCTGATTTCTGGGGGCCACTGCTTACCAATGTCTTGAGATCAGCTGTGGCAGGCCCTTTAGTAGATTCTTGGAAAGAGGCGATCATCGTCCCGATCTTTAAGAAGGGAGACAGGGCAGACCCTTTGTGCTATCGCCCAATTTCTTTACTGGATAGTTCAGTCAAAATTTTAGGTCGAGTGATCTTAAATAAGCTAGAAAAATGGGTGACTGAATCTCACTCCCTTTCAGAAATACAATTTGGCTTTCGGCCAGGTGTGGGCACAGTAGAACAAACTCTTAACTTGACCCTCATAGTCCAGAAATATACCAAAGTCAAAAGGGGGTGTATACACCTAGCATTCATGGATCTGTCCTGTGCCTTTGATACAGTTAACAGGGAGAAACTGTGGATGGTAATGCTGGACATGGGCGTGGATAAAGATATAGTCATTTTACTTAGTAAACTTCACGCCTGTACAGAGGCTCGGGTCCGCTATTCCCGGGAGGGAGGTTTGACAGAGAAATTTCCCTCACTAAAGGGGGTTAGACAGGGTTGTGTCCTTGCCCCTTTTCTTTTTTTTCTGTATATAAATGGGTTAGAGAAATTTCTTTGTGAATTAGGGAAGGATTCCCCAGTCATCAATAACTTCCCAATTCCTGTACTCCTGTATGTGGACGATGCCGTCCTCATCTCAAGGACAGCAAATGGCCTCCAGATTTTATTAAATGCTTTTAATACTTTTATGGGGAACCTCGGTCTTAAAATTAATAGAACTAAATCATTTGTGATGAACGCCGGACCTAAATTAGCGAAAACAAAACAAATTGTTTTAGATGGGCATGAGATACTCAAGGTCCCACATTTTACGTATCTAGGGGTCCCCATTGATGTGGATTTTAATTGGAAATTTTAGTTAATATACGTTCAATACAATTCCAAAAAGCCATAGAAGCAGTTTTTAGGTTTGCGAAAAGACTCCCACATAAACCTGTTAAAGAAATGATGACTGTCTTCTCCTCTAAGTGTCTTTCTATTGTGACATTTGGAGCCGGGGTTTGGGGGTATGCAGAATGTACAGGACTTCAGACTGTAGAAAATAAATTTTTAAGAAGGTTATTAGCAGTCCCCCAATCTACACCAGTAATGTTTTGTCATAAAGAAGTAGGCTTGAGACATATATCTAGCCATATAAAGCTTCAACCTGTATTACTGTGGGTAAAAATCTGGACTAAGCCAGAAGCGTCTTTATGTAGAAAGGTGATACAGGATTGTCTCCTATTATCACGATCTCTGGATATACCCTGGCTTAGATATGTCTATTCCTCCCTCCTATCATTAGGATTAGGAGAATTTTTCCTTAAACCGGATACTTTAACAAGACAGGACATTAAGAAGGTTAAAGACATATTCTGGCAGAAAAATCAGGACATGGAGCCAGACTCGGGAGTAATTAGATCATGGATGAGGCATGAGACACAACAACTTCAACCAAAGCTATATTTGACTATTATCAATCACGAGCGACAAAGGTTTTTACTCACGAGGTTACGTTTAAATACCTTACACTACCTGGTAGCATTTCCAGTATGCGGAACCTGGTTCAAGAACCTTCCTCCTTTTCGCTGTGATGGAAAGACATCTCAGAGTACATTGCACTTTATGCTTTTTTGCACTTTATATGTTGTTCCGAGAAAAAGGTTTTTACGTCCGTTATTCTTGCCTAAAAGCATTAGAACTAGCCAGCTTGCTTATTCTCACTTACATAACTTGGGAAACATGGACATAATTCAGGCTGTGTTAAATTTTATATATGCTGCTCAGGGTATTTGGAAAATGTATTAATAACGTTTTTTAGCAATTTTATGAATGAGAAATTTGTATGTTTTATTTATTTGATGTCTTTTATGGTCTTTTTGTACCGAATAAAGTAATGAATGAATGAACAGTACATCAGATGTCCACTGTGTAACTCTGCCATCACCATATTTTCCATTGTCTGTGTAAGTTCCCCTGTCCTTCTCTTTTTGGTAAAGTAATATTGGGACCCTGATTTTGAGGGATGCTTAAAGTGCAAACTGGTGTTCCTCAGTGACACTCTATAGTGTGGCCTACGATGGTGGGACCTTACTTTGGTCACTTTTTAGTCGTGAGGGGGATCTTTGGGTTGAGTACGAAAGTAAATGTCTGAGAGATTTATAAGGTGCAATGAATATCCAAGGGAATCTTGCCAATAACAACCAAGAAACATGTCTTCTGGTTTCAACATGTAAATTAAGTCCAGTGACCTAAGGCAGACAGGACCCGCTTCACATGTATTTCTTTGTGTGTTTGAGATTTATGTGGGCACTTATTTGCAGCATAACATACACATTCGTAAAATACTTCCTGATCCCTGCATCACTGAAATATGATATTAAAATTACTCCTAGTTAATTGAAGACATTGATTGCAAATGTATTACCTGGAAAGCCTGGTGACTGTCTGCCAGAAAAGTGTCCTAGAGGATAAACCTGGTTAGCAGCACATACACATTAGCAATTACTTTGTAGTCTGGGAAAAGGGTTGGCTGCTATATTGTGTTCAGCAAAATGTGGTGCCCTCCCCAGAAACCCACCTAAGGGGTGTAACTCTACATCTACCTAGTTGGTTGGAATTTTAACCTTTTGTGGAGTGCACAGACTCTTTCGCCAATCTGTCAAGCTTAAAAAAACCAAGGCGAGCTTTCCTCAAGCTTACTGAACATCATTGTTATGGTTTCAAGTTTCAGTTAAAGCCAATTATGACTGATAAAGCACCATCAAGGGAAATCCCTGCTTTTTCATTAGAAACTGGGACTCAGACTTTGCTGCCATTTTATTGCTTTTGTGCCATCTGGTGTCAAAGCAGTACAAGTGCACCCCTAGCTCTAAGCCCTTTTCTGTGATGGTTGCTGCTAATTTGGCCAACATAGTCCATTGTGAGTAAGTTAACATATCATGTGATGACCCAGAGGTTCCCTGGGGCCCCAGGATCTAGTTCCACTCCAGCTTTGAGAAAAGGGCTCATCTCATATTTTGTACATGTTGCTATCTAGTGGCAACCGGTAAGCAGCTGAATCCTGAGCAGCGGTCTCATCCTAGGGTGTGTTGTCCCCTATGGCCACTTGTAGCATGTCTAACAGATTTACGCATGGTAATGTGTAAGGAAAAATTAAAAAAAGTTAGTTTAATGTAAAAATACTAAATACAAAAAACAAGGTTACAGCACTGCTACCTTAATTTTAAAATAAATCTTTTGAAATATTTCAAAGTAAATTACAATTATTTTTATGAAGTTTACATTAAAAAATAAGTTCCAACCTAAAGAAAAAATGGTTTTTATTATGTATTAATACTTAAAAGCGATGTAAAGAATTACTTAGAAATATTAATTTATATTTTAATAAATATATGTTTACCTTAAATATTAAATTCAAACTAGGATAATAAAATAGTTTATAACTGAATAATAAGTATGAGTTGTTATATTTTGTATCATTAAATTATATGTATTTATATTTTAACTCTTTTAAATAACTCAATTTAATTTAATATTATTTCCTATGGGGTTTTATTGTACCTCTATTATTTTCTGTAGGATGAGGTTACAATAACAGTGGTTGGCCATTTGTGGTGCTCGACTTACTATTGTTTTTTGTTAGTAACTTACACTCTGATTTGGTGAATGAACTAAAAGTAGCAAACTTACTAAAAATGTAAGTTGCCTTCGTGAATCAGGCCTTACATCTCCTAGTGTTGCTAAAATGTCTCCCTTCCCTGAACTGTCTTTTTATTGCTTGGCTGTTCATTGACCAGTGGCATAGCAAGGGTTATATAGGCTGTAATAAAGAAAGGGAAAAAGGCCCCCTGCTACCCGGTTTGGTAACAAACGACAGCCATAAATGGGGTGCAGTGAGCCCCTCACCCCCTAGACTTGATTATTGCTGCACCTGCTGAATAATGGTAGCTACCTGTCTCAAAGTTCTGCATTCTACCCATCATTCCCCCTCGCCTCACTATCTCCATCCCCTGCTCATCTCGGTTCTCCTTTCAACCTCTTTCCTCCCTATCTTTGTATCTTCTTCTCCTGTTCTCTTGTCTTCATCTACTTCCTCCTTTCCACTTTTTCTATAATCGCTTCCGTAAGAAACCCCTCCTTTTTTCCCTTCTTTTCTTCCCCTGCTATTGTTCCACATCCTTTCTCTTCTATCTGCTACCTGTCCTTCAAACCCTTCACACTCTTCTTACTCTAACTGTTCTCTCTACCTCCTCCCTCCTGTTCTTTTCCTGCTTTCCTTATATCAATCCCATTCTCTCCTCTCACTCTTATCAACTTTTCTGTCACCTTTTTCCCTTCTTGCTGTATTTCCCCCTTTCCTTCCCTTTCATGTCTTTGTCTCTTCATCCTCAATCCTTTCCTCTATAACCCTCCCACCACCACCCCATCCCCTCTCCGATGGAAAACATATTGCTAGAGTCCAGGCAAACTCTGGGTTTAAATATTTCAGAAAGGGTGATCTATTATCTAAGTGCAGCCATAGCAGGGCAGCCCGGGCCCCTCACAGCTCTGGGGCCTGGGGCCACTGCACTGACTTCAATACTGATACCCTCTCCCCAGTAAAAAACCCGCTGGCTTTGGCAGTGATTTAGCACCCAGGCTTATGATCCGCCTGATCAGAGACAATACTTGCGTGGTGTCTTGCGAGGTTGCCCCCACCCCCTAGTTTAGGAGTCATGGACACACAGCCACTGAGTCCCTCAGGTATTCCTGCATTCAGTGACCGGATCCTGTAACTCACTTCCTCAAACTGATTACTTTGTTCCCAATGTTTGCAATCAGAGGGCTCAGAACCCCAAAACATAGACAAATATTGGCTCAGAACCTTGATTCTAAGAAAGTTCACCTCATTTTATGGATCCCATATCCCACCTCCCACACTGTGGTTAGTTTCTTTGAAATGGTGGTTTCCCATGCCTTAATTGATTTTTTTTTTTTTTTACCATGGGTGAATGGAACATATGACCCCATCGTCCTCAGCTTTTCAAAAAAATGATTCAATGTGTTCCTCCTCCGTACTCTTGCTTCTCTTCTCCACGGATTGGTTTGTTTTCCTCATCAGCACCTGTACTCTGTGTAATTTGTTTCATCAATGTTTTACTGTGCATCTGGTCTTCCCTTTTGCAATGAAATAATGTTTATATTTTGAGGTACCATTAAAGTGTTGTCACAACTCTTCCCATACATTCATAACGTTTTCGTGTCTGTGATGGTTCTGTTGTGCTGTGTTACAGTTGATCCCCACACCACCTCCACTGGGCTAGAGCTTAACTGCTCATTACCTGCTCGTCTGTCATCTTCATACAGTCATTAAACTATGGGGTATCTTCCGACCTCACAGAATACAAAACTGTGATGAGGAAGACCCGGACCCAGAGTAATGAAGTTTAACCCTGTAGGAAGTTGGCTCTGTATGTGCTATTTCAAAGTAAGGAATAGCATGCACAGAGTCCAAGGGTTCCCCTTAGAGGTAAAATAGTGGTAAAAATAGATAATACCAATGCTCTATTTTGTGGTAGTGTGGTCGAGCAGTAGGCTTATCCAAGGAGTAGTGTTAAGCATTTGTTGTACATACACATAGACAATAAATGAGGTACACACACTCAGAGACAAATCCAGCCAATAGGTTTTTATATAGAAAAATATCTTTTCTTAGTTTATTTTAAGAACCACAGGTTCAAATTCTACATGTAATATCTCATTCGAAAGGTATTGCAGGTAAGTACTTTAGGAACTTCAAATCATCAAAATTGCATGTATACTTTTCAAGTTATTCACAAATAGCTGTTTTAAAAGTGGACACAGTGCAATTTTCACAGTTCCTAGGGGAGGTAAGTATTTGTTAGGTTAACCAGGTAAGTAAGACACTTACAGGGCTTAGTTCTTGGTCCAAGGTAGCCCACCGTTGGGGGTTCAGAGCAACCCCAAAGTCACCACACCAGCAGCTCAGGGCCGGTCAGGTGCAGAGTTCAAAGTGGTGCCCAAAACACATAGGCTAGAATGGAGAGAAGGGGGTGCCCCGGTTCCGGTCTGCTTGCAGGTAAGTACCCGCGTCTTCGGAGGGCAGACCAGGGGGGTTTTGTAGGGCACCGGGGGGGACACAGGTCCACACAGAAATTTCACCCTCAGCAGCGCGGGGGCGGCCGGGTGCAGTGTAAAAACAAGCGTCGGGTTTTCAATGTTAGTCTATGAGAGATCTCGGGATCTCTTCAGCGCTGCAGGCAGGCAAGGGGGGGATTCCTCGGGGAAACCTCCACTTGGTCAAGGGAGAGGGACTCCTGGGGGTCACTCCTCCAGTGAAAGTCCGGTCCTTCAGGTCCTGGGGGCTGCGGGTGCAGGGTCTCTCCCAGGTGTCGGGACTTAGGATTCAAAGAGTCGCGGTCAGGGGAAGCCTCGGGATTCCCTCTGCAGGCGGCGCTGTGGGGGCTCAGGGGGGACAGGTTTTTGTACTCACAGTCTTAGAGTAGTCCTGGGGTCCCTCCTGAGGTGTTGGATCGCCACCAGCCGAGTCGGGGTCGCCGGGTGCAGTGTTGCAAGTCTCACGCTTCTTGCGGGGAGCTTGCAGGGTTCTTTACAGCTGCTGGAAACAAAGTTGCAGCTTTTCTTGGAGCAGGTCCGCTGTCCTCGGGAGTTTCTTGTCTTTTCGAAGCAGGGGCAGTCCTCAGAGGATGTCGAGGTCGCTGGTCCCTTTGGAAGGCGTCGCTGGAGCAGGATCTTTGGAAGGCAGGAGACAGGCCGGTGAGTTTCTGGAGCCAAGGCAGTTGTCGTCTTCTGGTCTTCCTCTGCAGGGGTTTTCAGCTAGGCAGTCCTTCTTCTTGTAGTTGCAGGAATCTAATTTTCTAGGGTTCAGGGTAGCCCTTAAATACTAAATTTAAGGGCGTGTTTAGGTCTGGGGGGTTAGTAGCCAATGGCTACTAGCCCTGAGGGTGGGTACACCCTCTTTGTGCCTCCTCCCAAGGGGAGGGGGTCACAATCCTAACCCTATTGGGGGAATCCTCCATCTGCAAGATGGAGGATTTCTAAAAGTTAGAGTCACTTCAGCTCAGGACACCTTAGGGGCTGTCCTGACTGGCCAGTGACTCCTCCTTGTTGCTTTCTTTGTTCCCTCCAGCCTTGCCGCCAAAAGTGGGGGCCGTGGCCGGAGGGGGCGGGCAACTCCACTAAGCTGGAGTGCCCTGCTGGGCTGTGACAAAGGGGTGAGCCTTTGAGGCTCACCGCCAGGTGTCACAGCTCCTGCCTGGGGGAGGTGTTAGCATCTCCACCCAGTGCAGGCTTTGTTACTGGCCTCAGAGTGACAAAGGCACTCTCCCCATGGGGCCAGCAACATGTCTCTGGTGTGGCAGGCTGCTGGAACTAGTCAGCCTACACAGACAGTCGGTTAAGTTTCAGGGGGCACCTCTAAGGTGCCCTCTGTGGTGTATTTTACAATAAAATGTACACTGGCATCAGTGTGCATTTATTGTGCTGAGAAGTTTGACACCAAACTTCCCAGTTTTCAGTGTAGCCATTATGGTGCTGTGGAGTTCGAGTTTGACAGACTCCCAGACCATATACTCTTATGGCTACCCTGCACTTACAATGTCTAAGGTTTTGTTTAGACACTGTAGGGGTACCATGCTCATGCACTGGTACCCTCACCTATGGTATAGTGCACCCTGCCTTAGGGCTGTAAGGCCTGCTAGAGGGGTGTCTTACCTATACTGCATAGGCAGTGAGAGGCTGGCATGGCACCCTGAGGGGAGTGCCATGTCGACTTACTCGTTTTGTCCTCACTAGCACACACAAGCTGGCAAGCAGTGTGTCTGTGCTGAGTGAGAGGTCTCCAGG
This sequence comes from Pleurodeles waltl, assembly GCF_031143425.1. Classification (NCBI taxonomy): domain Eukaryota; kingdom Metazoa; phylum Chordata; class Amphibia; order Caudata; family Salamandridae; genus Pleurodeles; species Pleurodeles waltl. The sequence continues at coordinate 71,562,686 of NC_090450.1, read as the reverse complement.
GTGGCATAAGACATGCTGCAGCCCTTAGAGACCTTCCTTGGCATCAGGGCCCTTGGTACTAGAAGTACCAGTTACCAGGGACTTATCTGGATGCCAGGGTCTGCCAATTGTGGATACAAAAGTACAGGTTAGGGAAAGAACACTGGTGCTGGGGCCTGGTTAGCAGGCCTCAGCACACTTTCAATTGTAAACATAGCATCAGCAAAAGCAAAAAGTCAGGGGGCAACCATGCCAAGGAGGCATTTCCTTACACAACCCCCCCCCCAAACGAAAGAGGATGAGACTAACCTTTCCCAAGAGAGTCTTCATTTTCTAAGTGGAAGAACCTGGAAAGGCCATCTGCATTGGCATGGGCAGTCCCAGGTCTGTGTTCCACTATAAAGTCCATTCCCTGTAGGGAGATGGACCACCTCAACAGTTTAGGATTTTCACCTTTCATTTGCATCAGCCATTTGAGAGGTCTGTGGTCAGTTTGAACTAGGAAGTGAGTCCCAAAGAGGTATGGTCTCAGCTTCTTCAGGGACCAAACCACAGCAAAGGCCTCCCTCTCAATGGCACTCCAACGCTGCTCCCTGGGGAGTAACCTCCTGCTAATGAAAGCAACAGGCTGGTCAAGGCCATCATCATTTGTTTGGGACAAAACTGCCCCTATCCCATGTTCAGAGGCATCTGTCTGCACAATGAACTGCTTAGAATAATCTGGAGCTTTTAGAACTGGTGCTGAGCACATTGCCTGTTTCAGGGTGTCAAAGGCCTGTTGGCATTCCACAGTCCAGTTCACTTTCTTGGGCATTTTCTTGGAGGTGAGTTCAGTGAGGGCTGTCACAATGGATCCATATCCCTTCACAAACCTCCTGTAATACCCAGTCAAGCCAAGGAATGCCCTGACTTGAGTCTGGGTTTTTGGAGCTACCCAGTCCAGAATATTCTGGATCTTTGGTTGGAGTGGCTGAACTTGGCCTCCACCTACCAGGTGGCCCAAGTAAACCACAGTTCCCTGCCCTATCTGGCATTTGGATGCCTTGATAGAGAGGCCTGCAGATTGCAGAGCCTTCAAAACCTTCTTCAGGTGGACCAGGTGATCCTGCCAGGTGGAGCTAAAGACAGCAATATCATCAAGATAAGCTGTGCTAAAGGACTCCAAGCCAGCAAGGACTTGATTCACCAACCTTTGGAAGGTGGCAGGGGCATTCTTTAAACCAAAGGGCATAACAGTAAACTGATAATGCCCATCAGGTGTGGAGAATGCTGTTTTCTCTTTTGCTCCAGGTGCCATTTTTATTTGCCAGTACCCTGCTGTCAAGTCAAAGGTACTTAAGAATTTGGCAGCACCTAATTTATCTATGAGCTCATCAGCTCTTGGAATTGGATGAGCATCTGTCTTGGTGACAGAATTGAGCCCTCTGTAGTCCACACAAAACCTCATCTCTTTCTTTCCATCTTTGGTGTGAGGTTTGGGGACTAAGACCACTGGGCTAGCCCAGGGGCTGTCAGAGCGCTCAATCACTCCCAATTCCAGCATCTTGTGGACTTCCACCTTGATGCTTTCCTTAACATGGTCAGATTGTCTAAAGATTTTGTTCTTGACAGGCATGCTGTCTCCTGTGTCCACATCATGGGTACACAGGTGTGTCTGACCAGGGGTTAAGGAGAAGAGTTCAGGAAACTGTTGTAGGACTCTCCTACAATCAGCTTGCTGTTGGCCAGAGAGGGTGTCTGAGTAGATCACTCCATCTACTGTGCCATCTTTTGGGTCTGATGACAGAAGATCAGGGAGAGGTTCACTCTCTGCCTCCTGATCCTCATCTGTTACCATCAACAGATTGACATCAGCCCTGTCGTGGAAGAGCTTAAGGCGGTTTACATGGATCACCCTCTTGGGGCTTCTGCTTGTGCCCAGGTCCACCAGGTAGGTGACCTGACTCTTCCTTTCTAGTACTGGGTAAGGGCCACTCCATTTGTCCTGGAGTGCCCTGGGAGCCACAGGCTCCAGAACCCAGACTTTCTGCCCTGGTTGGAACTCAACCAGTGCAGCCTTTTGGTCATACCAAAACTTCTGGAGCTGTTGGCTGGCCTCAAGGTTTTTGGTTGCCTTTTCCATGTACTCTGCCATTCTAGAGCGAAGGCCAAGTACATAGTCCACTATGTCCTGTTTAGGCTCATGGAGAGGTCTCTCCCAGCCTTCTTTAACAAGGGCAAGTGGTCCCCTTACAGGATGACCAAACAGAAGTTCAAAGGGTGAGAACCCTACTCCCTTCTGTGGCACCTCTCTGTAAGCGAAAAGCAGACATGGCAAGAGGACATCCCATCTCCTTTTGAGTTTTTCTGGGAGCCCCATGATCATGCCCTTTAATGTCTTGTTGAATCTCTCAACTAAGCCATTAGTTTGTGGATGGTATGGTGTAGTGAATTTATAAGTCACCCCACACTCATTCCACATGTGCTTTAGGTATGCTGACATGAAGTTGGTACCTCTGTCAGACACCACCTCCTTAGGGAAACCCACTCTGGTAAAGATACCAATGAGGGCCTTGGCTACTGCAGGGGCAGTAGTCGACCTAAGGGGAATAGCTTCAGGATACCTGGTAGCATGATCCACTACTACCAGGATATACATATTTCCTGAGGCTGTGGGAGGTTCTAGTGGACCAACTATGTCCACACCCACTCTTTCAAAGGGAACCCCCACCACTGGAAGTGGAATGAGGGGGGCCTTTGGATGCCCGCCTGTCTTACCACTGGCTTGACAGGTGGGGCAGGAGAGGCAAAACTCCTTAACCATGTTGGACATATTGGGCCAGTAGAAGTGGTTGACTAACCTCTCCCACGTCTTGGTTTGTCCCAAATGTCCAGCAAGGGGAATGTCATGGGCCAATGTTAGGATGAACTTCCTGAACAGCTGAGGCACTACCACTCTCCTAGTGGCACCAGGTTTGGGGTCTCTGGGCTCAGTGTACAGGAGTCCATCTTCCCAATAGACCCTATGTGTTCCATTTTTCTTGCCTTTGGACTCTTCAGCAGCTTGCTGCCTAAGGCCTTCAAGAGAGGGACAGGTTTCTTGTCCCTTACACAGCTCCTCCCTTGAGGGTCCCCCTGGGCCTAAGAGCTCAACCTGATAAGGTTCAAGCTCCAAAGGCTCAGTTCCCTCAGAGGGCAGAACTTCTTCCTGAGAAGAGAGGTTCCCTTTCTTCTGCTGTGTTGCAGTTGGTTTCCCAACTGACTTTCCTGTTCTCTTGGTAGGCTGGGCCATTCTTCCAGACTCCAGCTCTACTTGTTCACCCTGTGCCTTGCATTGTGCTCTTGTTTTCACACACACCAGTTCAGGGATACCCAGCATTGCTGCATGGGTTTTTAGTTCTACCTCAGCCCATGCTGAGGACTCCAGGTCATTTCCAAGCAGACAGTCCACTGGGATATTTGAGGAGACCACCACCTGTTTCAGGCCATTGACCCCTCCCCATTCTAAAGTAACCATTGCCATGGGATGTACTTTTCTCTGATTGTCAGCGTTGGTGACTGTGTAAGTTTTTCCAGTCAGGTATTGGCCAGGGGAAACCAGTTTCTCTGTCACCATGGTGACACTGGCACCTGTATCCCTCAGGCCCTCTATTCTAGCCCCATTAATTAAGAGTTGCTGTCTGTATTTTTGCATGTTAGGTGGCCAGACAGCTAGTGTGGCTAAATCCACCCCACCCTCAGAAACTAGAGTAGCTTCAGTGTGGACCCTGATTTGCTCTGGGCACACTGTTGATCCCACTTGGAGACTAGCCATACCAGTGTTACCTGGATGGGAGTTTGGAGTGGAACCTTTCTTGGGACAGGCCTTGTCTCCAGTTTGGTGTCCATGCTGTTTACAGCTATGACACCAGGCCTTTTTGGGATCAAAGTTTTTACCCTTGTACCCATTGTTTTGTGAAGAGGCTCTGGGCCCACCCTCCTGTGCAGGTTTTTGGGGGCCTGTAGAAGACTCTTTACTATTTTTAGTTTTGGTTGTCTCATCACCCTTCCCCTGGGGAGTCTTTGTGACCCCTTTCTTTTGGTCACCCCCTGTGGAAGTCTTGGACACCCTTGTCTTGACCCAATGGTCCGCCTTCTTTCCCAATTCTTGGGGAGAAATTGGTCCTAGGTCTACCAGATGCTGATGCAGTTTATCATTGAAACAATTACTTAACAGGTGTTCTTTCACAAATAAATTGTACAGCCCATCATAATTACTTACACCACTGCCTTGAATCCAACCATCTAGTGTTTTCACTGAGTAGTCAACAAAGTCAACCCAGGTCTGGCTCGAGGATTTTTGAGCCCCCCTGAACCTAATCCTGTACTCCTCAGTGGAGAATCCAAAGCCCTCAATCAGGGTACCCTTCATGAGGTCATAAGATTCTGCATCTTGTCCAGAGAGTGTGAGGAGTCTATCCCTACACTTTCCTGTGAACATTTCCCAAAGGAGAGCACCCCAGTGAGATCTGTTCACTTTTCTGGTTACACAAGCCCTCTCAAAAGCTGTGAACCATTTGGTGATGTCATCACCATCTTCATATTTAGTTACAATCCCTTTGGGGATTTTCAACATGTCAGGAGAATCTCTGACCCTATTTATGTTGCTGCCACCATTGATGGGTCCTAGGCCCATCTCTTGTCTTTCCCTCTCTATGGCTAGGATCTGTCTTTCCAAAGCCAATCTTTTGGCCATCCTGGCTAACTGGATGTCCTCTTCACTGGGGCTATCCTCAGTGATTTCAGAGGTGTTGGTCTCTCCTGTGAGGGAACCAGCATCTCTGACTATTATTTTAGGAGTCAGGGTTTGAGGGACCCTGTTCTCCCTAGATAGGACTGGTAGGGGGGAATTTTCCTCCAAGTCACTATCCTCTTCCTCTGAGTTGCCACCCTCAGAGGGGTTGGCCTTTTCAAACTCTGCCAAAAGCTCCTGGAGCTGTATTTTGGTAGGTTTGGGGCCCATTGTTATTTTCTTTATTTTACAGAGTGACCTTAGCTCCCTCATCTTAAGATGGAGGTAAGGTGTGGTGTCGAGTTCCACCACAGTCACATCTGTGCTAGACATTTTGCTTCTAAAAGTTGGAATACTTTTTAAGAATCTACAACTGGTTCTAGAATCTAATTCAAACTTTTACAAACTTTTAAACTCTAAAAGAAATGCTAAACAGGATCTAACACAAGGCCCTAGCAGGTCTTTTAAGAATTTAGAAAACTTTTCAAATTGCAAAAATCAATTTCTAATGACAATTTTGGAATTTGTCGTGTGATCAGGTATTGGCTGAGTAGTCCAGCAAATGCAAAGTCTTGTACCCCACCGCTGATCCACCAATGTAGGAAGTTGGCTCTGTATGTGCTATTTCAAAGTAAGGAATAGCATGCACAGAGTCCAAGGGTTCCCCTTAGAGGTAAAATAGTGGTAAAAATAGATAATACCAATGCTCTATTTTGTGGTAGTGTGGTCGAGCAGTAGGCTTATCCAAGGAGTAGTGTTAAGCATTTGTTGTACATACACATAGACAATAAATGAGGTACACACACTCAGAGACAAATCCAGCCAATAGGTTTTTATATAGAAAAATATATTTTCTTAGTTTATTTTAAGAACCACAGGTTCAAATTCTACATGTAATATCTCATTCGAAAGGTATTGCAGGTAAGTACTTTAGGAACTTCAAATCATCAAAATTGCATGTATACTTTTCAAGTTATTCACAAATAGCTGTTTTAAAAGTGGACACAGTGCAATTTTCACAGTTCCTAGGGGAGGTAAGTATTTGTTAGGTTAACCAGGTAAGTAAGACACTTACAGGGCTTAGTTCTTGGTCCAAGGTAGCCCACCGTTGGGGGTTCAGAGCAACCCCAAAGTCACCACACCAGCAGCTCAGGGCCGGTCAGGTGCAGAGTTCAAAGTGGTGCCCAAAACACATAGGCTAGAATGGAGAGAAGGGGGTGCCCCGGTTCCGGTCTGCTTGCAGGTAAGTACCCGCGTCTTCGGAGGGCAGACCAGGGGGGTTTTGTAGGGCACCGGGGGGGACACAGGTCCACACAGAAATGTCACCCTCAGCAGCGCGGGGGCGGCCGGGTGCAGTGTAAAAACAAGCGTCGGGTTTTCAATGTTAGTCTATGAGAGATCTCGGGATCTCTTCAGCGCTGCAGGCAGGCAAGGGGGGGATTCCTCGGGGAAACCTCCACTTGGTCAAGGGAGAGGGACTCCTGGGGGTCACTCCTCCAGTGAAAGTCCGGTCCTTCAGGTCCTGGGGGCTGCGGGTGCAGGGTCTCTCCCAGGTGTCGGGACTTAGGATTCAAAGAGTCGCGGTCAGGGGAAGCCTCGGGATTCCCTCTGCAGGCGGCGCTGTGGGGGCTCAGGGGGGACAGGTTTTTGTACTCACAGTCTTAGAGTAGTCCTGGGGTCCCTCCTGAGGTGTTGGATCGCTACCAGCCGAGTCGGGGTCGCCGGGTGCAGTGTTGCAAGTCTCACGCTTCTTGCGGGGAGCTTGCAGGGTTCTTTACAGCTGCTGGAAACAAAGTTGCAGCTTTTCTTGGAGCAGGTCCGCTGTCCTCGGGAGTTTCTTGTCTTTTCGAAGCAGGGGCAGTCCTCAGAGGATGTCGAGGTCGCTGGTCCCTTTGGAAGGCGTCGCTGGAGCAGGATCTTTGGAAGGCAGGAGACAGGCCGGTGAGTTTCTGGAGCCAAGGCAGTTGTCGTCTTCTGGTCTTCCTCTGCAGGGGTTTTCAGCTAGGCAGTCCTTCTTCTTGTAGTTGCAGGAATCTAATTTTCTAGGGTTCAGGGTAGCCCTTAAATACTAAATTTAAGGGCGTGTTTAGGTCTGGGGGGTTAGTAGCCAATGGCTACTAGCCCTGAGGGTGGGTACACCCTCTTTGTGCCTCCTCCCAAGGGGAGGGGGTCACAATCCTAACCCTATTGGGGGAATCCTCCATCTGCAAGATGGAGGATTTCTAAAAGTTAGAGTCACTTCAGCTCAGGACACCTTAGGGGCTGTCCTGACTGGCCAGTGACTCCTCCTTGTTGCTTTCTTTGTTCCCTCCAGCCTTGCCGCCAAAAGTGGGGGCCGTGGCCGGAGGGGGCGGGCAACTCCACTAAGCTGGAGTGCCCTGCTGGGCTGTGACAAAGGGGTGAGCCTTTGAGGCTCACCGCCAGGTGTCACAGCTCCTGCCTGGGGGAGGTGTTAGCATCTCCACCCAGTGCAGGCTTTGTTACTGGCCTCAGAGTGACAAAGGCACTCTCCCCATGGGGCCAGCAACATGTCTCTGGTGTGGCAGGCTGCTGGAACTAGTCAGCCTACACAGACAGTCGGTTAAGTTTCAGGGGGCACCTCTAAGGTGCCCTCTGTGGTGTATTTTACAATAAAATGTACACTGGCATCAGTGTGCATTTATTGTGCTGAGAAGTTTGACACCAAACTTCCCAGTTTTCAGTGTAGCCATTATGGTGCTGTGGAGTTCGAGTTTGACAGACTCCCAGACCATATACTCTTATGGCTACCCTGCACTTACAATGTCTAAGGTTTTGTTTAGACACTGTAGGGGTACCATGCTCATGCACTGGTACCCTCACCTATGGTATAGTGCACCCTGCCTTAGGGCTGTAAGGCCTGCTAGAGGGGTGTCTTACCTATACTGCATAGGCAGTGAGAGGCTGGCATGGCACCCTGAGGGGAGTGCCATGTCGACTTACTCGTTTTGTCCTCACTAGCACACACAAGCTGGCAAGCAGTGTGTCTGTGCTGAGTGAGAGGTCTCCAGGGTGGCATAAGACATGCTGCAGCCCTTAGAGACCTTCCTTGGCATCAGGGCCCTTGGTACTAGAAGTACCAGTTACCAGGGACTTATCTGGATGCCAGGGTCTGCCAATTGTGGATACAAAAGTACAGGTTAGGGAAAGAACACTGGTGCTGGGGCCTGGTTAGCAGGCCTCAGCACACTTTCAATTGTAAACATAGCATCAGCAAAAGCAAAAAGTCAGGGGGCAACCATGCCAAGGAGGCATTTCCTTACAAACCCGAACATCTATTTCTACCTAGAGAGTCAAAGACAATTAAGAGGCCAACTGTCCACCACTGACCATATACTTAGAATCCCACTTAGTGGGTAACACTATTACTTTCATTAATAGTGCTCGGCTGGCCCTGTGACTGCGAAGGCTGGAGAAAGAGCATACCATTCGAGCCATTTAAATACCCCAGGCTCAGATATCAAACAAAAAAGGTGCTCATGCTTCCTTCTTGTTACAGATTATCCAGATTTTATCAAAAAAAATATTGGCTGTTGCAGCACTGCAAGGAAGGACTGGTGGAACTGGATAAGTAATATGAATTTGGAAAGTTGTCTATATGCTCTGAGGGACCCTGCCTGTACCCTGAGGCTGAAAAAAAATATGTCAATCCTCATTTAGAAGTCAAGTACAGATTGACACTGAGACAGTCATTAGGAACATGAATGTGTGATTATTACCTTCCTGGACCATTTTGCATTCTAGAGAGATGCATCCAGCATCAACATGCTGTCCCTGCCCTGGTTTGGCCAAGGAGTGCACCCTTTTTTAATCTGCCTGCAAAGTGAATTTTAGAATTTTTTAAACAAAGATATTACCTTCAGGTGATATAAACAGGGCAGAGTCTACATTTATTTTTTACAAAATTCATCTTCAACTGCACCATGTGGTAGCTAATTTTGGGAAGGGTATTGTCTGTTCCAGTCTAAAGAACTACAAGGGCCTATATGCACACTAGAGAATAGACAACCACTGCAAATATATATCATACTTGGGTAAACACAGTTCCTATCATTAGAATGTTGTGGAGCTTGGGCACAAAAGCATAAAGAGCATGATGAGACTATACGATAAAGGGATCCTTAATGATGTATACCATATATTGTTCATGCAATCACATCTATAATAATTATAATGTACCAACAAGAGAAAATACAATTTGCCTGCTTATGAAAGGACATTCACAGAAATGTTGTTTGGAGTATGAAGGTACATAAGAGAGGAAGAACATAAAAGATGTAAGAAAACAAAATAGCACCTGCATGGAAATCTTTCTGCTATAGCTTGTCTTTTTTAATTTGGAACTTTAGATGCACCTCTGTTGTTCACTGGGGACTCCTAACAAAGCGTCAATCCCAGGTACTCCACTAAAATGATGGTGCTTCTGTCTTCCTGATACAGCCATATTACTTTTGTGGTCCTCACCTCAATACATGCCAGGGCCTAGGTTGTCCCTGGGTACTTCAATAATACTAACTTGCAACTCATAGGATGAAAGTTATAATGCTGGTCAGCGTATCCTATAATACAAGGCAATCTGTCCTCTTGCTTAGTGGTTTGTTATGGGAACTTTGGATCAGGATAATTTCCACGTTTCAAAAATACATGGCAGTCAACGTAGAGGCGGTACTGACCTCTAGTAATTGTGCAGTAAAAAGGGTTTTCATTCAGCTTAATACAACATTACAACTAATTGGGAGGTTGTGCTTTAAAAATCCAAACAACTACAAAAGTGAATTGTTTTTTATAATTTGGCCGAAAAATATTAAATCTGCAATCAGATTTCAGTCACCAATTTTAGGTGTTATGAGCTGTGTTTCAGTATTTGACCGAGCCAGCTTCAGTGAGCTAATGTGGTCAACTTTTTTTGAGAACTTCACATATTGTCACATCTTTTAACAACTCTGACCAATCCTCCTTTGTGGTTGACGCCCCAAAGAGAACACACACAATAACCAAGATGGAGAGTAAGAGATGACCTTGGCTGATTGTCTGACCGCTTGCCAATTTCTCAAAGAATAGCCTTGCCATACCTTGTTTTTTTCGAGAGAACATCCTCTGTATGTCCTATTTCTGTGTTCTGTGGGACACTCTGGAATAATGCAAGTAGACATTTTGGACTGCCTATGAAGTAAACTGATCTGAACTAGTTAGTGGTGGTTGGAGTTGCATGTTAAGAGATATCGCCTTCACCACAAATCTGTCTTCAACTTTATATTTTAGCCTGCAAAGGTTCTAAAATTCTGTTAACAGCCAATCCGAATGGACTAACACATGCTTCTGTTCTGATTGTTTGAAAGGGTGGCCAATCAGATTGGTGAAACAGCAGCAATCTGATTGATCATCATTTCAACCAATCTGACTATCCTCATGCAACAGGCTAGTTGTTATTCTTCTGCCTGCTAATCTAAAAAGCTATTTCATGAACTACTTTAGACTCCACGCAAACAGAACACTGCAAAAAAAAAACATGGTTCACTCTGTTCTTTTCGGGCCACAGTGAGCTGAAGTGGTTCATTTAGTTGAACCTGTGATTCTATTCTGCTAGTGGAGAGGTAAAAAAAAAACTTTGCCCAACCCTAGTCAAAAGGTTTATTTGACCTGTATGTTCTGGGAAGCCTGCCAGCATGAAATCTGAAGTTCAGTATTGTTGTACCTGCTGAATGTTGCTTGGCCCATCTTTGAAACTAGCACATGAAAACTCAGCCTCAAGAGACACTCTTTCCAGCTGAGGCTCCCATATGTAATTTCTAGCCATCATCATCATCATTTGAGCTTTATTTCAGCAGCAGCTACCATAAAAGCAGTACAAATACACACATAAGACCATATTTCTCAATACAACATATACAAATAAAATAGTAAAATGCTTGAGATAAAAATAATTTTGCATTGCCAAAACCCAGGGCATGCAAATCAGACACCAAATTACTCTATAAAGGGATGCATGTGTCTTAGTTTGTCTTAATATTCGTGAGCCTATGGCATAAAATATTTAACCACGCTTATATTCTAGATCAAACAAATAACACAATAAACTTGAGCGAATAAATTACACTCCTAAAACCTTAACATTTTTCCCCATACTAGGAAGAAGTCTGGTATAATACAATTATATAGTCAAAATCTAAAAAGAACAATATTAAATCAATTAAAAACACAGTTTCTAGTCATTTACACCTGAATTTGACACCACTCCTGGCTAAAGCCAGTAAGCCACTGAAATGGTTTTCTACTGAAAAGCATACACAGTCTTGAGGTAAATCCTCCATCGAGTCTATCCCACATTTAAAGTAAGTGACTCACTTGCTGGTGCGGATCGACAATGGGAAGGGAAAGTCTTATTACTGCACTTTCTTAGTGGACTTTAAGTTGAGTATGCTTTACCTAGGACAGCGTGCATACAGGACAAGATCCCTTCAGCCTCGGATGACAGTAATTAACAAACGATGCACAAATCAGATCATGAAATGTGAATCCTGGTGCACAGCATTCTACACACATTAATGTGTCAATTACTTCGGGGCATATTTATACTCCGTTTGCGCCGGAATTGCGTCGTTTTTTTTAACGCAATTCCGACGCAAAACTAACTCCATATTTATACTTTGGCGTTAGACACGTCTAGCGCCAAAGTCCATGGAGTTAGCGTCATTTTTTAGCGTAGACACCTACTTTGCGTTAATTATATGCAAGGTAGGCGTTCCCGTCTAAAAAATCGACTCCGAGGCATGTGCGTCGGATTTATACTCCCGGGCAAAATTCACGCCCGGGAGTGGGCGGGTCAAAAAAAATGACGTTCGGCCGCTTTTGCGACGTTTTTTAGCGCCTGCAAAAGGCAGGCGTTAAGGGACCTGTGGGCTCTGAAGGAGCCCAGAGGTGCCCTCCCATGCCCCCAGGGACCCCCCTGTCACCCTTGCCCACCCCAGGAGGACACCCAAGGCTGGAGGGACCCATCCCAGGGACATTAAGGTAAGTTCAGGTAAGTTTTTATTTTTATTTTTTTTGTGGCATAGGGGGGCCTGATTTGTGCCCCCCCTACATGCCACTATGCCGAATGACCATGCCCAGGGGACAGAAGTCCCCTGGGCATGGCCATTGGGCAAGGGGGCATGACTCCTGTCTTTGCTAAGACAGGAGTCATTACTATGGGGGTTGGGAGTGAAAAAAAATGGCGCAAATCGGGTTGAGGCGAAAAAATTGCCTCAACCTGACTTGCCCCATTTCTTGACGCCCAAGCCCCATATCCCCCTACGCCGGCGCTGCCTGGTGTACGTCGTTTTTTTAAACGCACACCAAACGGCGCCGGCGGCTAACGCCGGCTAACGTCATTCAATAAATACGGCGCCCGCATGGCGCTTCAGAATGGCGTTAGCCTGCACTAATTTTTTTGACGCAAAACTGCGTTAGCGCAGTGTGGCGTCAAAAAGTATAAATATGGGCCTTCATCTTTTGTTTCTCCAATAGTTTAACCAATAACAGTAGACTTTACTGCTCTGGTTATCAATCCAAACATTTATATTTATTCCTTATTCAAAATTGCTAGTTTATTGTAGTATAATGATTAAAAGCTGGCCAATAGCCCCAGTACATTTTGGGGGATACCTTTCTTCAAGGGACTGACTGACCTGGGAAAAATCATGAGCATTGCATTCAAACTCAGCATTTTTCGCTTCCATTCCTGCCTGCAGACACTGTGCAATTGTAAATCCACTCCCTCATTTTATTACTAATCAATTCCGATTACTGTAAAGGGGTCTGAGACAGATAGGTAACAGTGGTTCTGGGTCTCACTGACCCTTGGACACAGAACTTCCAGTGTGTGAGAAGCAGCAGCTTGTAGTTGACAAGCTATGTTGGCCTGCATAGCCTGCCATTTCATTTGACCTTTTTTACATTTCAATTTCTCATTCTACCTTAGCCGTCTGCCATTTTCGAATGGTAAATTATAAATGTCCATCGTACGTCACAACACATGTGCAAGCATGCTTCACAATGCTCCCCTGTGCATGGATCATAAAGCATATATGAGCACTGGCAGCCATCTTGAAATGGTTCTCACCATCACATGGCAGGCAATGGAATGCCCGTCGCGCATGTGTGTGCATGAGCTTTGGAGGAGTCAAGAAAAGGGTGTGGTAAACGGTGACTAGACATGCCTGAGCTCTGTAGAAAGAGGTATAGGTGGCTCTTGGAAATTGGAGGTGGATAAGAGGTACAACATGAACTACTTTGCATTGAATTTAAAGGGATATTGGAGGAAATCCCATTGGAGAATCCTGCAGTTGTGCAGTTTATTGAGGACATTCATTGAAGTCTGGGCATGGTAAGTTGGGATAGCAGATGATACCCCAAGCTTGCCCTTTCACCCTGTGGCCCTTAAATGCTCCAGTCTGAAGTTATAAAGGCAGCAGCAGAAGCCAAAGGTAGCCATGGCTGGCTGCCGCCTGTTTACTATCTGTATTTTTCATTCCTTGCTCTGACAATAACCACTCAGCAGCAAACAGGAGGCTGTCGATGGGCAAGGAGTGGGGCACGGATTTAACACTCCAGCAGGATCATGGGTCAGATGGGACACCAGGCCCACAATGTCACTTTGGATTGCTCATTCAACGCCCATGTCAGATGAATGAATTTGCACATTTGAGCAGGTGACATGAAGAGCTTTAAAAACCTGTTTAGGACAGAATGTGATACACCAGTGACAGATAGAATAGAGGCATTCACCTGACTATATGATATCTCACAATCCAATATAGATAGGACCACTGGAATTGTGCAGTAATTTAGGACCAAACGCAGCAGGGTTAACTAAATTATGTCTCAGAAAAACGCAAATTAGTATGTAGTAGAACGCGACGCATTGTGTGACAGTATCATTCTGTTATTTTTATTTTTCAACAAATAGCAACACTTTCTGGGCAAACGTTGCACTTCATTAGTAACATCTGAATACAGTAATCCGCAACTGAATGGTAACAAGTTACCCTTTGCAAAGGCCTTTCCTTTGGAATATCGTATGGCACTTATTGTGGTAAATGTTTGGTAAATGTTGATAGGTGTGAGCAAGAAGCAGATTTTTATTTGGGGAAATCTGCAAATCACGCAGCGGAGTGTGGATTATGTGGTAAATGCGGTAAATCCCAAAACATGCGGAAAACTTTACTGCAACATATTCGCATAATTCGAGTGGCTCTGACTATACATTATGATGCCGCATGATTCCATGTTATTACGAGAAATGTCATGAGTTACCCTGTTGCTTTTTAAGTGGGTGGTCATGTAAAATTTATCACACTTCAAAAGAGTCATGATATTTTAAATGTTACTTAATTTTTAGATATTTTTTTCTTTAATTCCCTTTACAGTATTTTTACATGTATTTTCTTTTTTATTTACGATGGCTGCAAGCAATTTGCAGATATTTTAAATGTTACTTGACTTTTAAATAATTTTTTTCATGATCTTTGCAGTATTTTACATGAATTTTCTTTTATTTTCGATGCTGGCAAGCAAGCACCATTGTGTATCTTTTTTCTCGGTAGCAGGACTGTTTTCATATTCGCCTCTAATATTGAGTTGTAATGTGACGAAATTCGATTTCTTTCCTATTTTGCTGAAGTAGGATTTTACTTTCTCCAGTTTAACATCGTTACAGAAATTTAAACCTCAAACCATTTCAGTCCTGGCTTATGCTAAGCTTGTTAGTGGTTTCTGATGGTGCACGTGATAGCGCCGCAGCATTACCATAAATCAGCAGAATTAACTATGATCTTCAGTAGCATGCCTGAAAGTGGGTGACAGAAAGTCTGCAATTTGGGGCTCTGAATATTATGATAACATTATATATTAACTGTCTGTAATCTACTTAGAGCTGAGCTTCCAGTATGCTTAATATATTTATGATTGCCACAAACTTAGAAATTACAGGCTAACATTGCTGACGAAGTGAGTGGTAACAATATTGGAAAATTAAAAATTAAGGACAATTTTAAATGCTATTAGACTAAGTGGGTGTTTAAGAGAAACTGTAATTCATCACCTGGACATTTTCAATGATATAGGCAATATTCACCCTTCTTCCCCTTTTAATTTAAAAAATATCATTTTAAAAACACATTGTTAATTATTTTATTTATGAACCGATTGTTTAGGGCTCATCTCCTTCGTTTCCCTTTTTTATCTGTAAATTAATGCTCCTTGCCTCTTACCCCCAAGTGATTCTTTGCATACATTTATGTATGTGTCCCAGTGCTTATCTTTGTCTTGTTTTTCAAACTTCTGCTATACCAGAATGCCTTTATTTCGAGCTACTAACAATAAAATCAGGGGCGGACTCGGACGAAAAATTGGCAAGGGCACCAAAATAAAAGTGTCCCTCACTAGTGAACCAGCAAGCTAAAATAATGGCCCACATTTGAAAATCAGGCCAGTTTTAAGCTTGTAAAGACACACTGTATGGATATTTTGCAAGGAATGGCGGACTACATTCATTTGTGGTTGCTGCAAGCAAAGTTCATGATAATATCAGGGAAATTAACAGTAATAAATAGTCCACCCGGTTATATAACAGGCTCTAAACTGCTAAAAAGACTGGTCCACACACTGATATGTGAAACCAGCCATTCAGGCACAGCCCTAGTGCCCTACAGGCCTGCCGTCCCTGCATAAAATACAATAAAATGAGGGATAAGTAACAAGGACTACCTTAAAATTGCCACTATCGTTTCCTCATACAATCCACAGCATGAATGGAATCAGAAGCGAGCAAAAAAAAGCATTGTAAAGCTATAGCAATTCTTTGATGTGTTGAGGCCTTATTGCTGAGCAGCCAGGAACTAGCATGAGGTCTGCAAACGTCCAAATTATCTGATTGTGCATATTCCCAATAGCAGCTCTGACTCCCTTGCACCTCCTCTGTTGGCAATTGGCTGAGCCCCTTAGTCCTTGAATTGACGGATCTAGGACCTGACTACGTTCCTCAACCTGCACAATGCATTCATGGCACTATATTTTTCACAAAGGAATTTGTGAATAAGATTGTCCAAGGGTACTATGCTAAGTATAAAGTTAATCTAGCAAATTTATGCTAACGCAGGCTCCACCTCATCCAAACAGGCCTCCAACCTTTCTCTTCCTCAAAGGGAATACGTGGGTGAATGAACCTTCGTGGGCTATCATACTCAGTCTCACCTGTAGCCATTGCCAATGTATTTTTACATTAGCTACCATGACAAAATAAGTTAAGTTGGACTTGACCATAACTGGAACTTTCCTACTGATCTGCAAGGCTGCGAGTATGTCTAAGCCACCTGCCACAAGAAAGGCTCATCATACCTTCTCTCAGGCATTCTCTTTAGTGGCTTAATTTCAGAGTCCTCAAGACCCAAACCCAATACAAAGACAGTCTGAGCTTTACCAAACAGGAAATGCAAACAATGTAAGTGAGTGGTGGATGCACTGGGAGGGAGACTGCATGTGTTTCAAAAAAGCCATTCTCACATGTAGACAAAGGAGTGACATTGTCGTAACCCTAGATTTCTGCTCTATATAGTAAAGCATTTTGGAACTGCGCTTTGAAAGAATGGTTGGCTGATGGTAACATCCTTCCACCATGGTGTCTGGCATGGTATAAATTTACACCTGTGTACTGAGCCACAAGACTTATTTATATCATAATTTCCCTTTTTTGTTTCAGGATATGTTAAATTTTGTGCCCATGTGTCAGCTTTCATGACGCCAATGAGTAGCTTAAGAAGCAACCTGTGGAAATGGGAATTAGGGAGAAAACTGTGAAAAACTATGTTCTGTAGTACTGGTACTGTCATAGGTGTCTTTCTCACACACTGCAGAACTCCATTTCAATTGGATGCAGGTTTTCACACTAAATGAGGTACAACAGATCACGAAAGTGCCAATATTGTAGGTGGAACATTGCTCAAGCATTTGTAATGGAGCTTACTAGTCTTCAAAAGTCGTGGGTCGAAAATCCCAGGAGCCCTTCCAGCATCCCCAGAAATGTAGTACTCTGGTGGCAACTCCAAGAGATGGAAAACAGTGCAAAAGGAGCCAAGACTCCGAACAACAACAAAAGGGTGCAAGGTAATGTATGAGAATGCCGAGGATGGGTACAAAGGGAACGAGAGAGAGAGAGAGAGAACAAAATAAAGGTGCATAGTATGGTGACATGGTGTGAACTATACAGAATCATCACTGCAACTACTGAAAACATTTCCAGACAAGGGAAGTATGGTGAGATAACCTTTTGCACTGCAGCTACTCAAAGTACCCCAGATGTGTACCATCCATCACATTAGCAGTCTAAATTCTGATGTGTTTGATAAACTTCCATTAACTTCCATTTCCCAGTCTCTCAAACCCTACAGTCTCACTACTTAAAGGGGTAGTAATACCAGTTTTTGATGCTACAAGAGATGGCCTTTGTTTGTGTGAGATTCATTACTCAGTTTTTGACCCAGTTTCTCATAGTATCCCCTTCCACCAAACAAAGGTGGTCATTACAACCTCGGCGGTCTTTTTACAAGACCGCTGAGGGACCGCCGTGCGGAAGACCGCCAGTGGTGGCGGTTTGCCGCTCGGCCTATTATGACAGTTGGCAGCTCTCCGTCCTTTTACAGACAGAGAGCCGCCAACAGCCATACTGGCGGGCGGCAGGGAAGCTCCACCTCCACTGCCACACCAACAGAACACCGCCCAGCGTATCACGTCCAGTGATTCGGCGCAGCGGTGTTCTGTAGGCGGTGTGTTGTCAGCGGAGCTGCCTCCATGGCTCCCGTCCCCTCCCGGAGGATCAACAGAACAGGTAAGTTGATCGTCCGTTAGGGGAGGGGGGTGGGGGGGTGTTGTGTGCTGTATGGGTGCATGGGGGTGTGCGTCTGTGTATGTAGAGGAGGTGTGTGAGTGTGTGTATGCTTGCGGGGGTGTTGCGTGTTGTGGGAATGAGTGCGTGTATGTCTGTATGTATGTCTGTATGGATGTGTGCGTGTATGTTTGTATATGGGTGTGCATGTCTGACTGAGTGTGTGGATGTAGGCATGTATGTCGGTGTGTGTGCGTGTGTGTGTTGGTGGTGCCTGCGTGCGTGTCGTGTGTGCGTGAGTTATGTGATGTTGGGGGTCGGGGTGGGGAGGGGGGCCCTGCCTCCTTTGGGCGGTGGCAGGGGTGGTTGGGGGTGTAGGGGAGGGAGTCGGGGTAGGGGTGGGGGGTGGTGGAGACCCCTATGAGTGCCAGGGAAGGAATTCCCTTGCACTGATAGTGCTTACCGCCATAGATTTCATGGCGGTTCCTACTGCAGGAAATCCACAGCGGTAAGCTGGGTCAAAATACCGGCGACGGTATTGTGACGGCCGCCGGGCTGGAGACCCAGGTCTCCAGCCCGGCGGGCGGAACGGAGAAGCGGCGGATGACCATGGCGGTAACCGCCATGGTCATAATACAGAAAAAAAGACCGCCAGCCTGTTGGCGGTCTTACCGCCGCTTCTCCGCCTCCCGCCAGGGTCATAATGACCCCCAAATTCTCTTGGGATTTGTCAAGGGAACGTTTGCAAAATTTGGCCTCAATGTAGCGATTGTGGACAAAGATGATCGTTCATTTGATCTGTCTGACAAGTCATACCCCTCTCAAGCTATTCAGTACTGAAGCTGACTGTTATAGATTCTGAAATCAAAAATCCCTTCTATCTCATACTCGGGGTAAATACCAATCATTGTGTGTGGTAATGGGACCTGTGTCTCCTTAGATTCTGCAGATTCCACTCAACAAATGTGGACCACTGTGTGGATGTGCCATTGTTTAAGTAGGCAAATAGTTGAATTTCTTACACACTGTATTTTCTTAAATAATTTAATCAGTCAGTCTGACCATCTGTTAGAAATGGGGTCTTTGGTTGGCAGTCAGGTTACCCCCGGTCCAAGCAAGTACCCTCACTCTAGTCAGTGTAAAAGACAATCACCCTCGGCTAACCCCTGCTTACCCCCTTGGTAGCTTGGCACGAGCAGTAGGCTTAACTTCAGAGTGCTAGATGTAAAGTATTTGTTCCAGCGCACACAGTAACTTAATGAAAACACTACAGAATGGCACAACACAGGTTTAGAAAAATAGGAAAGATATATCTGAACAAAACAAGACCAAAATGACAAAAATCCACAATACCAAGTCAAGTTATCAATTAAAAAGCAAAAAGAGTCTTCATGTAGTTTTAAACACACACTAACACTGTAAGCGTCAAAATGTACCTTGGGTTGTCAAAAATAACCCCGCACGGGCGAGTGTGTGTCAAAAAGGGCTTGCAATGCGTCGATTTCACTCACTCACGAGACCTTGCATTGTTTCTCCTTTCATCGGGTCGGGGCGCGTTGTTTCTTCTCTCCGCAGGAGAGCGATGCATTGATCCAGCCAGCACTTTTGGGTCCGGGTAGGCCTTGCATTGTTTTTACACACCCAGCGGTACTTGCGTCGGAAATCCAGCTGCACGATGATCCGAAAACCAAGCAGCGCAGGTTGCGATCTCCCAGGCTTCGTCAGCGATGCTGCGCGTCGTTTCTCCAGCTCTCTCAGTTAGAGAGAGTGAAGAGTCGGTTACTTGCCCCTTCATTCACCCTCTGTCTTTTACTGTAAGAAAGTTGAGAAGAAGAATATGAATACTTGTAATTAGGAAGTAACATCAGGACTGGATTGAAAAAGTTGTTGGCTCAACTGCAATTAACTTACAAACATACATGTATTGATTTACAAAGGCAAATTCACGTTTTGCAATCATAGCACATTAAATTACACCTGCAAATCAATTTACCGACAATTAATTTACATCATAAAGGTGTAAAGGTGTCATCCCATCTGTTCATGGAAGCTGGAATGGGTGTTCTAGGAAGAGGGTGCCTTGCCAAGCAGGTGAATACCCACAAACCCTTGAAGGTGTAGGCATTCACAATCGTTTGTGAATCACATTTTCACCCTGGCAATTAACAAAGTTTTTTGTTTGTCATCCCTGTCTTTACTAAGTTGCTGGTTGTGTTAGGACGGGTATTTTCCCTGTGGAGAAGAAATATAGTTTTTTAAAGTGAAACTGCTCCATTCTGAAATAATTAAGCATGCAAAAACGTAGCAGGTTTGTCAACTTGTTACAGTTTTGCATGTAAAAAAGCATTTGCATGAAATGACCCTGAAATTCACAAGTACACCTGACAAATTGTTGCTGCTTTTCAGGAGTTCTCATGGAATCTAAATGTACTCTAAATGTACTGCTAAAGCTACAAGAGTTCACTTCTACAGCATCCATTTTAGGTCATCCTTATTCATCACACTTCATCCCTACTTCTCATCCCTGCTTCTCATCCCTACTTCTCATCCATCATCCCTACTTCTCATACATCATCCCAACTTCTCATCCATCATCTCTACTTCTCTTTCATCATCCCTACTTCTCATCCATCATCTCTACTTCTCTTCCATCATCCCTACTTCTCATCCATCATACATCATCCCTACTTCTCATCCCTACTTCTCTTCCACCATCCCTACTTCTCATCCCTGCATCTCCTCCCTGCTTCTCATCCATCATCCATACTTTTCATCCATCATACATCATTCCTACCGCTCATCCACCATCACTGCGTGTCTTCCATCATCCCTACTTCTCATCCATCATCCCTACTTCTCTTCCATCATCCCTACTTCTAATTTCTGCATCTCATCCCTGCTTCTCATCCACCATCCCTACTTCTCATCCATCAGATATCATCCCTACTTCTCCTCCATCATCACTGCTTCTCATCCATCATACATCATCCTTACCTCTCATCCATCATCCCTGCGTGTCTTCCATCATCCCTACTTCTCATCCATTTTACATCATCCCTGCTTCTCTTCCATCATCTCTACTTCTCATCCACCATCCCTGCTCTACATCCATCATCCCTGCTTCTCTTCCATCATCCCTACTTCTCACCCCTCATCCATCCTACATTATCCCTTCTTCTCATCCATCATCCCTGCTTCTCTTCCATTATCCCTACTTGTCATCCCTTGTTCCTGCTTCTCATCCCTATTTCTCTTCCATCATCCCTATTTCTATTCCATCATTCTTACTTCTCATCCCTCATCCCTGCTTCTCATCCATCTTCTCACACCTCAGCCATCATCCCTACTCCTCATCCATCATCCCTACTCCTCATTCCTCATCCCTCAGTCATACCAACACATTTTCAGTTTTGTGAAAAACACCTTCACACTGATTGGATGGCAACAGCCAATCAGAGTTATGAGATAGGCCTGTATTCTATTTCACTGAAAAGAACGCCTTCTCATTGCATGTGCTGGGTGAAGACAGGGGAGAGGAAATGCAACTGTCTTTGTTTCCAGTGAATTCAGGGCTGTACAACATTTCATTATATTTAAATAAGTGTTTTTCAGTTTACACAGGCCTCTGCAGAAAGCTCTGCTGGGTTGGGAAATAAAAAGGAGCCCACAGCTTGGGCTATAAATCAGCTATTGGAGAAAGGGTTATACAGTTCATCTATAGTTCATTGAAAATCTTTCTGGTTTCAGAAAAAAACACAGCTCTCAGAGGTAAAAGCAGCCTCAGATGTAAACATGTTATTAGTTACAAATAAAAAGCAGGCTCAGATTTAAACATTTTATTTATTACAAATAAAAAGGAAACCAGAAAAGGTTTGGATGAATTGGATTGCACTGTCACCAGAGCTGATTTTAAACATTTTCTTTCTACATATGAAACTGAAACCATAAAGGTTTTTGGTTGAACTGAGGATGACCTGTATAACCCTTTTTCCAAAAGCTGTTTATGGCCCAAGCTGTATGCTCCTTGTATTTCCCAAAGCAGCAGAGCTTTCTGCAGAGGCCTGTGTAAACAGAAAAACACTTAGTTAAATAAAATGAAATATCGTGCAACCTTGAATTCATTGGCAACAAACACAAAGTTGCTTTTCCTTTCTTCCCTCTTCCGCCACCATGTGCAATGAGACGGCTGTTTTTCGGTGAAATAGAATGCTCCCAACCAATCAGTGTGAAGGTGTGTTTCCCAAAACTGAAAATATGTTGGTATGACTGACAAATTAGGGGTACGGATGATGGGTGAGGAGTAGGGATGATGGCTGATGCATGAGAAGTAGGAATGATAGAAGATGGATGAGAAGTAGGGATGAGAAGCAAGGGTGAGACGTGGGGATGATGGAAGAGAAATAAGGATGAGAAGCAGGGATGAGGAGTAGGGATGATGGAAGAGAAGCAGGGTTGATGGATGAGAAGCAGGGATGATGGATGAGAAGTAGGGATTATGTATGATGGATGAGAAGCAGGATGATGGAGGAAAAGTAGGGATGATGTCAAATGGATCAGAAGTAGGGATGATGGATGAGAAGCAGGGATGAGACACAGGGATGAGAAGTAGGGGTGATGGAAGAAAAGTATGGATGATAGATGAGAAGAAGGGATGATGGATGATGAATGAGAAGTAGGGATGATGGATGAGAAGTAGGGATGATGGATAAGAAGTAGGGATGATGGAAGAGAAGCAGGGATGATGGATGAGAAGTAGGGATGATGTATGATGGATGAGAAGTAGGGATAATTGATGAGAAGTAAGAATGAGGAGTGAGAAATGAGGATGTCCTAAAATGGATGCTGTACGCTTCTGTTTTTTAAATAATTGGACCTCTAGGTATTAGCAGCAGCCATTAAACCTATGCAAATCTGAAAGAAGCCCTGAGTGTCTGTTAGACATGGTCTGTGCTAGCACCAGAACTGTGCAAATACACACTGCCATGCGCACATATAGCCTGCCTTGCAAGGGAAAGGCTGTGCATGCAAGGGACCCTCGTTCATGCAGGATAAGCTCTTTCTGGAGAGTATTACCCAATCCCAGGATTTTCTCTGGCACTTTAAAATGATTTGATGCCTTTATGAGTTAATGCAGATATAAAACAGCATCCCCCCCAGACATGAAAGAATTAACAATTATATTTCAATTCCTGTCAGTATTTATATTTTGGTGTCAATCATCACAGCCCATATCATTCAATATTCACCATATTCCACCATATGTTTTGTTTTTCTGGTACACCTCTTCTTTACCCTAGTGTCTTTAGTTGTTTCTTTATGTATTCCACTTCTCTCTCTGACCCCTACCTGAATACCAAGATTCCAGGTTTTGAACCTCATTAGAGGGTCCATTATTTGGGGATGTAATACTGCAACTTGTACATACTGATGCAATGAGGTGCCCCTGGATTCCTGAAACAAGCTCACTCATTGCTAGGGTTCCACTGAGACAATTCCATCAGGCATTTCCCGGTGGGAGGGGTCCTTGGAGTCCTGTTTTGAAAGCCCAGAGCTGCACCTGTTGCCTCTGTCGCCCCCCAGCTCCCTAAGGTTAATTGCAGCAGGCACACAGAGGCTTCAAGAGAGAGAGTAAGATAGGGAGGTGTAGCGAGGTAGAAAGAAAGTGACCAGAGATGGAGAGTAGAAAATTGAGGATAAGAGAGAGAGAATGAATGGATGAATGAAAATTGAGAGATTGCGCAAGAAGATGAAGGGAGCATCTTTATCAGGCCTGCTTTTGGTCCCCCAATCCAGCGCTGGAGACTGCAGACCATGAGCGCTATTTTCTGTACTCATTTCTGCAGTGACAAAGTGCCTGTCATCACCCTACATGCGACATCGAACAGCTGTGCTGGGTGGCACATAACATCATCAACTTTGAACTGATTAATCAATTATTTAAGAAAGAGCAGAACTTTTAACATACCTCAGAGCTCTTCCTTTCTTAGAATTCCACTCAGTTTGTGAAAAAGATGGGGTTGATTACTAATGCTCTTACTGTGTCCTTTAAGCACTGAGCATCTATCCACGGCTGCGGGCAAGCATACTCTTCAGACTAGTCTGGTCAGCAGTTGAAGGGTTTACCTTGGTGGTGGAATTGGGTTTTAGCTCTGGATTGAAGCACATATCCAAGGCAGAAACAGTGACAGAACCGGGCATGTTTTGGAACAGTTTGCTTCTTCTCCCATGTAGTGAAGTAGGAAGACATGGAATCTGTCCTCCTGAAGCCTGCCTCATACGAAATCCTTGAACTAAGCTAAGCCACTGGTGTGGCCACTTCTTGTATGAGAAAACTTTGCTGCTGGGGACATTCCTCCTTTCCCCACTATATATCATATGTCACGCAGCGTTCCAGCATCAGCAGCCTATTGGATGACAATTCTTTATCCGGAATGCAAACATTCATTGCTTAAATTACCCATATAATTGTCTCAAATTCACACACACTTTACACCTATGTCTTTCAGCAGGTGCAGCTGCATCAGTCAGGCATTTGTCAGGTTGCTGCCTTAACTTGTCGATAGCAGGTCTTTGTGAGCACTCGGTCCCCATCAGCAAGCATCCAGTCCCCTAATAGCAAATTTTGGTGAGCCATCCGTCCTGCTTCAGCTCCAATTATCATTTACACAAAAACACAAATGTATTTGGAGTCAATATTTCCAGAGAAAAATATCACTATTGACACAATACCTAAAGATCCCTATTGCAGAAGTTCAAAAGGTCTCTGTATTATGGTAAAGAGGATTACCAACTATGTGATGCTCATGTGTATTCTCCAAGAAAAATATAAAAGAAGAAGCAGCACTAGTAGAAAAGGAGCCACTGAGTGTATTTCTCAGGTTACCAATATCTTCTTTGTATATGGTACCAAAGAAGATTCTTCAAAGACATTTACCTTTGACATTCTTTGGCTGTTGTTTTATCCTTTTATGCTCTATAAATGCTTGAAATCGAACATGCGCTAACATAACTGAAAAATGTACTGTATTCCATTTTGAAATGATGCCACACTACATCATGTGATCGTTGCTGTTATTTACCAGCTCTAACAAAATAATTGCAAGCTTCTCACTAAGAGATGATGAGCGTTCCCAGAGGCATCTCACCATGCAGTATTTAACTGAGGATATCCCAACTGTCCCAGACTATTGTTTATATAATGCGTCCATTATAGTGCTTGAAGAATCTATGAGAGCAATTGAATTAAATGCAATAGTATTATGAGAGAATCCTCTTATGTATTGTATAGTAACATGTTTTTCGTGCTTGTTCCTCATTGGTGTGTATCCTGAGAACCATGTACCTGCTTAGTACTGTATGAATTTCTTTGTCTGAAGTCCTATGCAAGTACACACTTTACTCTGTAAGCAGAAAACCTCTACCCTTACTTTGAAAGGCTTATCTTACTGGACTCTCAATTGAACACTTCTGAGTTATTTGTACTTTTGATCTGCATTAAGATCTGTACTTATTACTGCCGACCATACTGATGATACACCATGTATTTTTCTTAAAATGTCTTTATAAAAACTTCATAAAATTATTGACCAAAGTCTGTCATTCTTATGGAGAATGTCATAGTTCATACTATTGATCTGAGATCATAAGAAATAGAGACTGGTCCACTCGGAGAGCACCAAAGTCTGTAGGGGGACTACACCACTCCCGGCCTCAGTTATTGTCATGTTCTTGGTAAGGCTATGATAAACTGGTTTGTGTGCTGATAGATCTACCTGTATTTTTACACTACGAAGGTGATTTGGTGAAGCCCCAGAAATGGTGGTCTCTGGCACCTCAGGGAGTGGCATGGATCAAGAGTAGGTGGCATACCATATTATTGTTTTAGTCAAAGAGCTGCATGCCAAATTTGTGAGAATACTTCTTTATGTTCTAGCTCTACCAAATTAAGCCAATGTGAATAGTGGGGGTGAATCCCCACTTCCTAGGACAAAACTACACTTTACGTTTGAAAATAATTTCAATGTTATATGCTCTTTTCTTCCAATAAATTTGTCGCCAGTAAATTTTCTTTTAAAGTAATATTCTCTTTCATTAGTGAATTAATTGGGCATGTAAACCATCGACAAATGTCTCATCAATGAATTTCAAAGTAAACAATCAATTCATCAGACGGTATAATAGAAAAAATATCCAGTACCCACACTGTAAGCACAAAATGAATCTTGGTCCAATTAGCAACCAAAAATGTGCAATCTGCAGTACACAGTATACACATATAGGGGGTGATTATAACCTTGGCGGACGGCGGAGGCCGTCCGCCAAGGTACCGCCGTGAAATGACCGCACCGCGGTCAAAAGACCGCGGCGGCCATTTAAACATTTCCGCTGGGCCGGCGGGCGCTCTCCGAAAGAGCGCCGCCGGCCCAGCAGAAATGCCCCTGCAACGAGGACGCCGGCACAGAATTGAGCCGGCGTAGTTGCAGGGGTGCGACGGGTGCGTATTTCAGTGTCTGCAAAGCAGACACTGAAATACTTTGCGGGGCCCCCAGGGGCCCCGCGGCACCCCCTACCGCCATCCTGTTCATGGCGGGTTTCCTGCCATGAACAGGATGGCGGTAGGGGGTGTCTGAATCCCCATGCCGCCGCCATGGAGGATTCAATGGGGCAGCGGTAAACCGGCGGGAGACCGCCGGTTTACCCTTTCTGACCGCGGCTGAACCGCCGCGGTCAGAATGCCCTCGTGAGCACCGCCAGCCTGTTGGCGGTGCTCCCGTGGTCGGTGACCCTGGCGGTCACCGGCCGCCAGGGTCAGAATGACCCCCATAGTTGTAATTAGCTGATTAAATAAACTTGCTCAATCCAAATTAATTTTCTCTTGCAAGCCAAATGGACCTGCTTTGGGAACTGTAAGGAAGGGCGGGCACATAACTTTCACAATGGGTCTACATCACATCCCTTATGCTTCCATTCAGATCTTTTTTAGATAATAATTTATCAAGGAAACATTTTTCATGTAAAGAACAAGGTATACATTTAAATAAAAAATGGCCAAATGAACAGTCTCCTTAAGCCCCTTTGGCTCAGTGCTTCCACTCTTTCAATTCAGTAAACCTCTTGTTTTAACAATCTTTCTTTAGTATCTTGACATCTCGCAATCAACGCTCTCATTCCTAAAACAGGAAATCAGAGCTGTGAAATATTGTGACAGGCAGGTAAAGGTAATTCCATACTTTGTGATCTGACATTAGATAAACGTACATTTCCGTAGTGGTTGACCCTGGGTTAAGTCACATCTATATAATATAAACCACAAGGACACTGACACCATGTCTGCATTGTATAGCTTCAGCCTTTACACAGTGTTTCAATTTGCCATTTTGACCTTTTCCCAGTTTATGGGGCATGAACCATGTTTCCTTAAAGTACATATGAACAATTTGCAGAGTTCTGACATAAATAGGTAAGCATCTTTTTTGTTTTAGCAGTTGTTGTTTATGCGCGCCTTCACGTTACTTGTGCCCCTTGATAGTGAGTGTTCAAGTTATGGCTAGATTTTCCCTGAAAAAGAGCACATTTACTTGGGCTGCCTTTCAGTCCTATGTCTTTTGCCCATTATTCAACTTTAGGCAGATACCAGCCAAACGCAAATCACACTTAGCTTTGCACTCCAATACGAACAGTCCAACTGAGGTCATAGGTAGGAAACAGTATGCCTGACTCACCCACAAACCTCACCAAAAGACCTCTGGGTATCATTTGGTTTTCCTGGTCTTTCCCATCCTTTTCCCAGAAAAGACTTCCCTTCATTGCTAGATTCCTAGTTCGTGGGTAATAACTCACACCTGGTTTTCTTTCTGCACTTGTGCTCTTCTCCTGAGATTTCACTTATTTCTACCCTATGATCCCAGGGTGCAGAGCCTCAATATTGTTCTTACTGCTGGAAACTCTTTGTGATATATCAATGTTCTGCTGCTTTGGTTCCAGGCTTCCTCTTTGATTCTGCTTTTTTTTCTCTTGCTTTCTGTTCCTATTTTCCTGTTTGATGCTAGACTTATCTGTATCTGTTACCTGTTATTTCAGCCCCTCTGTCTCTGTGGTTTCCATTCTTTCTATTTCAGTCTTTACCCTTCCTGGCCCATCCTTGTTGAATGCAGACTCTTTGTCTTCCATACCGGTGTTTCTAGTTTGTCTGAATAGTTCTGCCTGGCCCTTGTTAGAGTACATATTTTCCAGTCTTTATTTCAATATTCAGTTCAGTCCAATAAAGTCTGGTTCCTGTTCTTTGATTCCAGGCCTGCATTGTGTTAACATTCTTGAAATGGTGTTGTAATAGGTGGAGCGAAACAGAAACTGTTTGCACACTGTATATAGATCGTCTATTATGTCCTGGTAAAACACAGAGAGACCAGTGTACTACAATGATACAGCTCTGAAGGTAATAACAAACAAGCTGGGTATTTCATTTACTGAAGAAAAATTTGATAATGAAGCATCCTTCCTTTTTTTGCAATAGCCTGCAAGTCAATGAAATAATGCTCAAGATTATCCATTGGTTAACTGTAGACTTAAAATGTTTATATTGGAAAAGAAGTTAACGCTGAAGCAGCTACAAACCTTCATTGGTCACCTTAAATTTGCTGCTAGGGTGCGCTCCTTAGGTAGGTCTTTTTCATGAAGAGTGGCCAGGGCCTGAGTGGGTCTAATACCTTGAAACAACTTCACAAGTTTGTCAAAGATCATGAAGGTTGTCCTATGGCTCTGGGACAAATTCTTTAGGGATTCAATGGTGTGGATGAAAAGGTATTGAGCTGTGCACTGACATAGCAGAAAACAATGGATTTGGTTCGGTGTTGGGCAACAAATTTTGGGCCATCAAAGGGCCACATTGGTAGTCATATAGTGAATTTGGTGTGCACATTTGCTTTTTAGAATCAGTTTTATTGCAGTGTCGATCTAGGGTGATAAACGTACCAACAGGAACTTTTTTTTTGGGACAAGCAGCTGGCCCTTATTGCAAGTTTAATAAAGCTTAACAAATAATGAGCAGCCTCAACGTGCTAAAACTGATTAGGGCACTTTTCCCTAAATGTTTAAAACTGAACTGTAAGAATGAAGAGGAAGCTGATCAATAGTTTTAAGATGGACGCTTCCAGGTGATGGGCCCCAAAGCACAGAAGCTGAGACACCCATTCCAGCAATCCCTGCAGAGTTTGGGGGTCACAAACTGAACCCTATGGCTCTGAATTCACTAATGATACATATCTTCCATTGGAAAGTGGAAGGATGAGCATCCACAGCTCTGATTTATCTGAGCAAGCCACAGTGACTATGCTTCAGTCGCTTATAGTTAGATCAGGTATACATGTATGGTTGCATGTTAGATTATTGGATGCAGAAATCATCTGACTTAAATATTGTGTCCTCAATATTGTTTACAATACAACCACTCACTGGGTTCAGATTTTCCATTATTAACTTCAATGGTGCAATATATTTGTGAGCAATATTTCTGACACAATATTTAAGTTAGACAATATTCTGACAATGATCTTCTGGTATTACAGCATGTACAGCGCTTGTACACCATGCTCGGTTTCTCACCTATTCAAAACAGGCAAGTTATAGATATTATTGCTAGTAGAAGAAAGTTCAGGAAATAATCCGTTTATCAGCAGTTTCCAGTCTATAAACTGGATAGAGTTAGGACACATTTGAGGGAAAGGCTTTTCCAGAAGGATAGCACAGAGAAGGCTTACTCTCGAATAACAAGGATGATCAATAGGTCATCGCCTGTATTCAAACAGCACACAAAGTGACATTATATAAGAGATTATTTAAAGAAACTGAGGAGCAATATCAAAAGAGGCCTGATGAATATTTTTAAGTCACACATCGAAAAAGCAAACATGCCCTTGTTGTGTGCTCTCATCTTGGAAGCAAATCACCCTTGCTGCTGAGTATTTCCTGTATTCTGGGTGCGATGTCTATCCCAGACACAATGATTAAGGCTCGAGGGGCATTTGTCTAAAAAGAACGGGATGGCCTCACACACCCCGTTGGTGTCACGCTTCATCCTCGGTCATCCTGCTCTCACCAAAGATTACTCTAATGGCGGACGGGCCCTTGTCAAAGACTGAGGGACTGTTCAGGGAACATCCAGGGAGTTTGTGGATCCAACTAAAAACCATATCACCTACCTAACAAGCAAAACTGTACTTTTAGTAAGAAGGTGATTAAGGGATGGTTAAAACAATCAACAGGACACATGAGACTTTACCATGCCACTTGTGTCCAGATAGATCGACATGTTTCAGCTCCGAAAAGGTCCCATAAAGGGTCCTGGGCTTTCCGCAGGACCAGAACCCTGCTTATACCAATTTATATCCCTGTTGTTATACTCATACACTCAATCAGTGCACATGCATACATAAAATACCAGATACTACTTTCTGGTTACACCAAGAAAGGTGCTTTTCCCTTTTTGTGTAGGGGTCCCTAACTGAAGGCCATTCACACCACATGGAGGAGTGGGCTGACGGGAGCCTTGTAGTCACACATTCTTCAAAGGTCTCCCCGTCTCCCCATGCGAATGCAACGACCCTGTGGAGACCCAGTATCAGGTGTATCCAGTGTGGAGACCTCTGACGCATGTGTGACTGAAGTTATTTGTTCCTCTTTCTTTGCACATACTTGATGTCCTTCTTCCAAACAGCTGTTGTAATTGCCAATGTATACTTCCTGTTGTGAAAAACAATATCTTTTCACAGTGATTTATGGTAACCCAGCTTGCTTGCAGAAGGATATTAATATTTTACACTTTCTTGTGAAAATCCTGTTTGGTCTTTGTGGAGTGAGTCATGTTAGCCTACCCACTCATGCAACGATATGCCATTTTTACCTTACTCAAATGGAAAGCTCCATCACAGTTCAGCTGTTTTCAGGATTTAACATAAACTTTCTATCTGCACAAAGAAGTGTTCTTGAATAAAAGGCCACCCCAGAGGATGTCCATGTAGAGCATGCATTTCATGCAACTCTGCTGTGAACTTAATGTGACTGAAAGTACATAGAAAGGACAAAAGGAGTCATGCCAATAAATACCATTCCTCTCAGGCCTACTGCACCTCAATCCATGAAGATAATATTGCTGTAGGTGTCAAATACTTCGGTGAGACCTAAGCATATTAGGGAGCTTACACCAACAACATAAGAATTGAATCAGGCTGATCCATAATAGTCTCATAAATTTACCTCATTGTCCTGGTTGGGTTTTAAGGTCCAATGGACTGAGGCAGTTGTTGATTTCCAGGATATTGAGGAGCTTCACCGCCACATTAGCCTCAATGACCTGAGATTTGATTAGAAAAAAGACAATTGGGTGTGCTGATCAGTAGGATCCATGAAAGGATTTTTTCACAGAGGGCTCACTGTTGTTGATTTAAGCTCTAGAGGATGCACCCCTGCTTTGAACTGTTGGGCCGGGAAGGCATCATGAAGGGAGGGGTGCTAGAGGAATGGAGAGACAGATTTTAGCTTGGTCTAAGGGGAAAATATTTGAGATTCCTTAGATGTCTGAATAAACCTACTACCCAGATCTGAGGCTTGCAGGCTTAATTACATTGCCAAGGCTTGATTGTCAGGTCAGTCATTCACAAAGTGTGATCCCGTGAGCATGAATACAAGTGTTTGTGTGTTTCTGTGCACTTGCCTGTTTGAAGCTGTAAGAGTTTGCTTGTGATAGCGGTTTCCAGGAGACATTGAGGCCCAGATAAGAGGATGGTTGCTAGCTGGAGGAGCTACAAATACGATTTTAGATTTCACTTTCAAAACAGACAAGGCAGGAAAAGGTGAATGAGTCAAAGCCTGGGATCAATACAAGGGTCTACTGTCCAAAGAGGAAGCTATAACGTTTCTCTAATGTGAGTGCGAAGATCACATAAGGTACATGAGGGTGGTATAACATAACAGTTCGGCTGCAGCATATAAGCTATATTGGAAAGTGTGAATGGAGTCATTGGTAACAAGGGACGCGCAGTTTCGGAACTGGAATGCCTTTACAGGCTAGTGTGTTCAAGGAGGTTACAATAAATGGAGAGGAAACGGGAGTCATCATGTTATGAACCATATTTAGATTTTCTAAGCACATCGCTGTGGAGATTCACAGAAGTTGCCTCTGAAATCCAGTGGTGTTACTCTGGGCCCAAGTGATTGCTGTTAAATACTCATTATCTACAGTCTAGCTCGGTCTAGACATTCCTGCATCCATGATGCCTGTTCAGGGGCTCTGTGATTGTTTGACAAATTAAATAATAACATTAACAGGTTAATGAGACATATATATACACCTGAAAGATTTGGAATTTTGAGGCTAAACATTAAAAGTTGGTATCCTTATTTTGATTTGTGGGAATAGAGCTAGTACAGTATGCAAAATCTACTATTTGCGATTGATGGCCTCAATTGCATTACTGATACACCCACTCAAGACGAAAACATAAAGTAGGAACAAAAAAGACAATGGCAGAATGATATGCTAGAGTCTAACATACTGCCTCAACTTTTAGAAAAAGGACACCTTTTGAAAAGCTCCAACCCTCGCATTAAATTTTGATTTCTCTACATTGTGTGTATTCTTTGTTTATGAACTAACTATAATAGTTCATACTTTCTGTATTTGTTTGAAACCTGCTTGTTTTTGGGTTTTGTTTGTATTATTTTGAGATTCAAATTATAGAAATTCTTTAGGATAGGGTCTCCTCCTTCCAGTAGGGATACAGTTATTTATTTACCCCTCCCAGAACAAACTGCACCACAAGATGTGAAGTAAACGGATGCTTCTGCAGTCTGTCAGGTTCCACAGGAACGTGATTGCGCTTGCTTGCACTGACACAAGTTAGCTGAGGGTAAGACATTGTGCTGAAGTTCATGCCTTACAATTTAACCATTTTACCATTTGACCTTCAAGATCATGTCGGCCCAAGTGCTTTCATAGAATTGGGCCTTACTGGATTGTTCTATTCTGTGTGTGCTCTGTAAAACAAGGCCTCATTTGAATGCCATTATGCTTAAATGTCAATTCTAATACTGATATCTTCTGCATCAAATGAATATTTCATATCCCAATTTGCTTAAACTGGTCCAGAGAACATATGTGGCTTGTGAATGTTGAAATGGCAATACATTGTAAAAGGGTAGGGTAATAAATTACTCTTTCGAGCTGCTTTATCCTACTGCAAATTAAGGCAACAAAGAATAAATGTCTTCATTAAGAGAGAACCCTAATTCATAATGGAGCCAAAAACCCAGTCACCTGGAGGAATCAGGGATTGCGAGGCATGCAGAGTTACTGTGGACCACTCATATATCCCATCTAGTTTTCAGCTGCTGCAACTGCATGTGTGTATTTGTAAAGCATACTATCACCCGCGGGGATATCGTGTCACTGAGCTGGTTATGTACGTAGTTCGGCCTATGGTAGGTTAGTTAATTAAAAAAACAGGTCTTCAGGTTTTTTGTGGAATTAAAAAAGATGGGGGGCTCTGATGTGGAGTGGGAGGCCGTTCAGTACTTTGGACATGATGTAAGAAAATGCCCGTCCACCTGATCTGGTTATGTGTATGTGTGAGAAGTGTGCGAGTAGGAGTCTTGTGGAGCCGAGGTGTCTGTTTTTTTTTGGTGGAAGGAGATGCTACTATTCAGGTAGGTGGGGCCTAAGTTGTGCAGTGCCTTGAATGCCTGTATGAGGAGGTGAAATGGTGCATTTGTGTATCGGGAGACAGTAGAGCTCCCTGAGGTATGGTGTGATGTGAGTTCTTTGTGGGAGGTTGAGCATGAGTCTGGCTGCGTCTTCTGAGTTGCTTGGTGATCTCAGCATAGAGGGTGTTCTCATAGTCCAACCTGCTGGTGACTGGAGTGTGAGTGACACTCTTTCTAGTGTTGCTTGAAAGACAATTAAGAATCTTCCTCAATATCTTCAAGGTTTGGAAACATGATCCAGTGATGGCATTTACTTGTGCGGTCATATCTAGTTTGCTGTTTACAAATATTCTGAGAATCTAGGCGTGGTTGCTTGGTGTGGGTGTGGGTAGAAGTTCAGCCAGTCACCAGTTTAAGTCAACTGATAAGGTGTTGTCACCGGAGATCACTATTTCTGTCTTGTCAGTGTTGAGCTTTAGACACTTAGCTTTAATCCAGTTAGCAACTTTGGAAATGAAGGCACTGAAGTTGTTTCTTGTGTTACGGGTCTTGTCTGAGAGGGAGAGTATTAACTGCATACCAGTATCAGTAATTACCCTGAAGAACTCCGGTAATTCCTCATTTTAAAGCCGACACCCCTGGAGTTAACAGGAATGCTAGCCCCTGGAGACCTTTTAATGAAGCCCTTAGTGATGTAATATCATATTTTTTGGCACAAACTCTCCATGTGGATGTGGTAAGTGCTGGTGGGGTGCTATCTCTGCGTCCATGTGGTCTGTACTAGGACTCCACCAGAACCACACTGTTGTGAGATAATGACTCGGTAATTGTAAATAACAGGCAGGTGCCGAATTTCTGTACTGATTTCCGCATGTTGCTGTATTTTACCACACCACTTACCAGCCATGCATTACACCTGCTTTTGGCAGGTAAATCTGCCTTTTTTTATCGCACCCTGTAATTCAACTGTGTTGAGGCTTGAGAACTGCGCTGGTGGTATACTACCTTGCCCTACCTGTGATTGGGTTCATAAAATAATTTGCATCTTAAATATTTTTAGACACAAATTAAGACTCATTTTTAGATCCTTAGTTTGTTGACTTAAGGAACTCACAACAAATGTAATGTTTTATATTTGTCTTCATTTCATTACTCATCAAATTAGTAGTATAAACATGTAGGTGGAACATGAACAAAAACATATTTGTAAATTAAGGACGCACCATTTTTAAGGAAAGGGTCGCATGTGAGTAAAACTTAAATATGAAAACTAATAAACTATACATGAAAATAGGAATAAAACCATTCAGTCGGCTACCGCGAATGAAAACAAATATGGGGCATTTATCTGGAGCGCTGCACACTTCTGAAGTAGGACAGCGAAGTATGGCACCTCTCCTCTCCTCGGTTAGTAAAATCCTAAAGTCGCTTAAGTCCGTCTCTAAAGCACGCAAACGAGTTTCCCCAGTAATAGGATGCTTCACAGAATTAGCTTTAGTATCACAGAAAATGCCCATTGCGGCTGCTACTTTTATCTAAAAATTTCACCCCTGCATAAGCAAAAAAAAAAAGCCTCATATAATATTTAGTTACATTCCATCAGCATGAGAAATAACAGTTCTGGAGAATTCTATGCATGCTAATGATATATAGAAATTCAACCTACTTTCAGATAAAATGAGTTTAATTTGCTGTTGCCTACTGCCTGCTTGGCCTTTTCATAAATTACTTATGCACAGCTATTATTAAAATGGAGGGCAAGCAAATGAGAAAGTGCTCGTATCTCTCTGCTGGATTTAGCCAAGGCAGGCTGTGACAGCCGGAGTCAGCGTTTTTTAAAAATATGCCTGCTCTCTCGAAACATTTTGCATCTCTATACAATTCTATACAACTGTTGTAAATGTTCTGACCTGCCTTTTTTTACCAAATTAACCTAAACCCTTTTCTATTTTTTAGCATTAATACGATGCTCCGGGGACCTGCTGGGGAAATATATTAAAATATATCTGTTGGTTAATTTGAATTCCGGTATTTTCTGCCTTATTTCTAGTGTGTATGTTATTTCTGAGGAGCTTGGAGCAGCAGCGTTAAGACTTATAAATTAAGATGCATTTCCACTTACGCTTATCAGATGAACATAACTTTTCACTGCAAGATGTGGTTGCGCATTTAACTTTCAGATGAAGCGGGAAACGTCGAAGATATTTTGAGGGCTGCTGCGAGCTTGAAATATTTAATTGGATTTGACATTACATTTGAAAGATTTGGCGCAGCACTTGGTTGAAATAAGCACTTGACCTTGCGATTTTTCGAAGAGCGGATTAATTTTTTTTATTTCTTGCGAGCTCTTGAAGTCTTACAGTTCATGGTGCCTGTAAATGTAACTTCTGTGAATGGCAGACTCGAGGTCAGTTTGGAAGGAAGTTTCTTGTGATGCTCCAGCTTTCTATGAAATCCCATTAGCACTGAGAATAAAGATTGGTTTAAAAGTTCTAGCTTGTTCGTCTAATTAATTATGTGTTCCTTTTTATGCTTTTCCTTATTTAGCCAATCAGCGTTAAGAATACTTGAGTGTATGGGCTCATAGATGGGTCAGAGTTACCTGGAGTCAATACCATGTAATGGCGACTCACAGTATACCGCAGATGAAATGCCATTGGCACTTCTATAGTGCTTAGCCGAGGGGCTTCTTAGCACTTGTACCTTGACTGAACAAGTTGCAGTCTGCAGCTTCTGAAGATGCTTGTGTTGAATGTGTCGTATATGGGAAGCATTCGCTGTGGCGAGGGATGGTCAGAGTCGTCCTCTGAGAAAGCCCGGTGACCTGGGCTATATGGTATGAGTTTGTCCAGGGTAAATGGGATGGCTGCTCAAAGGCTGAGAGTCACTGTTATGTGTGGAGAAGTGCCTGGATGTTCTTGTCCTTCATAGCAAGTGTCTTACTTGTGGATCAGAGATGTTGCATCAAGCTTTTTGCTGCAGTCACAGACGTTCGGAGTCATTGCCTAGTGGTAATCGAACTTGCGGAAAAAGTTGGAGGCACACACACACTAAATGAAGTTGGGAGATTGGCCAGATTTTAGTTACCCTCCAGTAGAGGACCTTGTCGAATTAATGCAAGCACTGAGTTTAGTACATTGGATGATTGACTTGAGAGCACGGAGTTCTGAGTTCTGTACAGTGGAAGATTGGCTTGACAGCCCTGAATTGTGTACTGCTGCGGTGGCATTTTCATCCTTTGCAGGAATCAAGGCTCATCGAGATCGGTGAACCTTTTGACCCAGCAATGGAGTGTGGTAAAACCAGTAAACAAATTCCAATTACAATGCAATAAATCTTAAACAGTATGACCCATTTGGCCACACAAGGAAAACTCCAGTCAGGAATAATGTTAAGGAGATTTATTACAAACTCAGAATTAAAGTAAAGTAAAATATTTTCAATACAAAATTATAAGCATACAGTATCACCAGGCGTTGTCCAAGGCCATGAAAGAAAGTAGTCAAACTAACATTAATAAAACTAAACATTCAATTACCAAAATACAAAACACTAGCAGAATTAACTGTGTTATAGACAACAGGTTTTGCTCAGGCTGGGCAAACATGAATCACATTCAATAGGCATTAACAATCTTCAAATGAACAAAGGGAACCCTAACATAGCTGAATTAGGGACTAACGTGTGGGACCAAACACATGTGGGCAAAAAGACAAAATGGATAAAAAGAAATTGGAATAAGAAAATCTCAAACATCCAAGATCTAACTAAAGTGGGCAAAAAATAGGTAAAAAGGGAAAGCGTCAGCATGTCAGGGACTCAAGAGTCACCTGAAAAGGCTAGGAAGAAAATTCAAAATCTTAGCAAGACATCTCCAAGGGGCCAGGCAGAGAGGAATATACCTCTCCAAAGGGCTCAGCATACAGGGGTTCTTCATCAGCAAAAGTTCAGCTCGAAATGCATCTCGAGACCTGTCGGCATCAACTTTTTTCTGTAAGAGATGGTCTCCACTCTCTGATGTCTGCAGTGACAATCCCCATCAAAGTCTAAAAGAACACTATAATATCAAGGATTCGAAAAGGATTTGATTCACCAGGGGAATCAGTCCATGTTACGTTAAAGGGGCATCTGCCAATACTAATTGATCACACTATTCCAAACTGCATCATACACATCCATTCCCAGAACCATCATGGGAACATCTTCCATCCGTGTGACTCCATGCTGGTTTGAAACAATTGTTATAAAATGTCAGTCCATGTTCCACAATGTACTGCTCTCAAGGATGATAAGATATAATCACTCTATGTTTAAACAATGGGATCTATTACCAAAAGCTAGTCTTCTCATGGGAATAAAGTTTGAAAGAAGGCTCACATAGTGAAAAAACATAAATCAGCATTCCTGCACGGTTACAGGACACAACTTGCGGGCCTCACTTGAGCTAACGCAAGGAATTATGACATTACATTCAACTGATACATTTTAATAAAACACATGTAATATGCAAATATATGAATTCAGTATTAAAAACACTTCATTAATATGAACAATACATTTCATTTTAAACGAAAAAGCTTAGCTAATGCCTTTCATTAAGTATAACAGAGAAGTGCATTTCTCTCGTATTTGCACGCATTTTAAAATTATTAATCATTAGAAATTCAACATTGTTTCACTGTGTACTGTTAGTCTAGAATATAAATTACATTTTGATACCATTTTAGCCTGATATCATAGAATTTAATTCAAATACCACCTAAGTCGAACTGGCCATTATAAAGAAAAGCACATTCATAAATCTGTCAATGCAATTTTCTAAGTTTTAAACTGTTGGTGCATTAAACATCATTAGGCATAACTGTCACATTCTGATGACTTTTGTGATATGAGGGACACCACTAGATTTCAGGCTCTATCACAATGGAAGAATGACCTAATAAACACAATTATCCCAGGTGAGCCCTGAAATAATGGCACTCTGCAGCCAGCTTTTCAAATTGATCTCTGACAGACGCAGCAAAGGTTTTGTTGAAACAATTTTGTTCCTAGTTAACAAGGTGATACACAGGTGTCATAGACTGCTCTCAAGTATCCCGAGTGGCTCCCAGAGGCAAGAAAATAAATCTGAAAATTCAACACACCACAAATGTGCAGATGGTGTGCTATACAAATCTTTGGTTTAGGCACTGCTACGCACAGTATCCTGGTTCAACGCATGACTCAATGTTACTCTACATACCACATACAATGGAAACACATCATCCTCAGAGAACATTGTTACTTGGTAAGTATGAATAATTATTCCTAATTGTTAAAGATCTTTCAATTATATGCTTGTAAAATATTTGAAAAAATGCATTGCTGCTATTTTAGTGTTTATAGCTACTTATTATACAGTTGATGCTGGTTACCCCTTAAAGTTGAATGCTCGCGACCCTACTGTGCAACCAGGCACACACAGGAACATTAAGTGTAATAGAGCTCATATCCACACTCGAAATGCCGTGTGAAGACATTTGGACTTTTAAGTCCAAATTCCGATGTCAGCATGGCAGGGGTAGAGCCTCGGAATGCCAGCCTGTGTACCATTTGGTACAACATTGTAGTTGGACACCGCCTGCTAATGCCTGAGGATGTGGCGAATGCTGAAGATATTAATGATGAGTATGATCCACCAGCACAAAACCAGAGGCTACAACAAGGTGTGAATGGTACTGCCATAAGAAACAATATCTTTACAAATTATTTTGAAACATTAAAATATGTCACAAATACGCAGTATTGTAAGAAAAAAGTCTACAAAATGTTGTGCTTAATATTTATTCAAATCAAGATTAAAGGCAGGAACCAAATTGTCAACAATAATTTTTGGTGAAGTAATAAATGATTTATTCCAAAACTATTTCTTCTTACTTTCTTCGAATTCTGAATACATTTTAGCATCTCTACCAAATCTTCTATTTACTCTTTTACAGGAAGCCTATGCATTTGATGATGGCTATGATGTTAAGGGAAATGAAGAGGATGTTGTACTATCGCCTGATGCAAATTGAGCTATCTGTAACATGGTCATTTCCTGACACCCCAACTATTTTCCAAGGGTATTCAGGGCTTTACCAAATACCCTTTGGCCTTCTGTTTTCTGTTGGCTGACAGTTAGAATGAAGGCAGTCAGCCTATCAAGTGCACATGACAGGCACTTTTTTTCTTGTTGTAGTAATTGATTGTCAGGTGCTTCTTTCTTCATTAAGTTAAGTTGTTGTTGCATAATGTCCTTAATGGCAGGAGTGACTGATATTGCCAGTTCATTCTCAAAGTATTTTGCTAGTAGGGCCTGCTGGTGGGATTGTACATTACCAGCTGAGGGAACATGTCCATCATCACATATGTTAGATGTTAGGGGTTCCAGTGTTTCTCTTCTCCTTCAGTGTCAGGGCAATACATATTGGCAAGTTCCAGAAGTTGTAAATCGAGCATAATTAATTCTTGTGGCTCTATATGGGAAGGTAGTTGTTCACACACATCCACTACTACCATGGATGTTGATTGAGTTCCTTCGCCGTTGTTGAAAGAGGCATGTCTTTAGAAGAGTTTAAGACACTGTCATCAGCAACACAGGGCTGAACTGCAGAAATTGTGTTCTTCTCTAGAACAGCTATTGCAGTAGCCAAAAATGTGTCCGAAGCGTAGGCAGAATGTTGGTCATCCTCATATTGCATTGTAATAGTTGAAGGGGCTGATTGCCTTAGAAGATGCCTGTGGTACTCTCTCCGTCGTGTTTGTTGCAGAAGATCCTTCCGATATCCGGCATAAAGATTCCCTTGCAGCTCTACCTAGAAGATATTTATTAGGCAACTTTAATGAATGGTTAGCTGGGAAAGTTGCAGGTACTTCACCAGTCATGCTTCTCAATGTTTTAGCTACCATGCATTCACTTGGTGTTTTTCTGGCTACAGATGTTGGTGGCACTAACATTTTCTTGTCTAACCTTGGCTTCCCCACCACAGTCCTTGGACGTTTACCTATTTGTGGCCTGACGCTAGCAGCATTTTCTTCAGTAAATGTGATTGATGGACCTGAAGGCTCTGAGGCATGGCAATAGACAAAGCAGATGTACTTGGAGCATCCTCAG
The DNA here is from genome assembly GCF_031143425.1 of Pleurodeles waltl. NCBI lineage: Eukaryota > Metazoa > Chordata > Amphibia > Caudata > Salamandridae > Pleurodeles > Pleurodeles waltl. The sequence continues at coordinate 71,522,249 of NC_090450.1, read as the reverse complement.
TATCTCTGGAGCATCCAGAGCTTGTCTGGTGGGGTAAGTTCTGAAGTAAACGGGGGGCGTGGCTTGGCTGTCCAGCGAATGGCCACCACTGTGGAGGCTCAGCTGTGCAGGAGCGATTCTCTGGCATTTCTCCTGCCAGGACCGCCTGCCTGTGTCAGGAGTAGCTGCCCCCTGACTCTTGGGGGGTGGCGGGCTGCGGTGGAGGCCGGGGGATTCCACTGCCGGTGAAGTGTCCACTGCGTGACTCGCGAGGGTGGCGCTGGGGCTGGCGTCGTCCTTCCTGGATTGGCGCGGGAGTGGCCTGGAGTGGAGGCACTCCCGTGGTTGGAGGTGAGGTGCGGCTGCCCCGTCCCTGTGTTCCCCTGCCTGTCGTCGGCCCCGCGGCTTCTGGGCAGCGCCGCGGGGACCATTGTTGGTGAGTCCAAGGGGCCGCATCAGCAGGTTCATCGGCCCGCAGGCCCCTCGAGAGTGACGGCCTGGGCTGGCTTGGGCGTGGGTTGGCCTGGGCTGGTGTGCGGGGCTACACTGGTGCTCTGCTCTGCCACGCGGCCTAGAGGAGAGGCTCTGCGCTTCCCTTGAAGGAGAGGGCGTTCGCTTGCGTCCCGGGCCGTGACAGGCTGTGGGCGGGTGCGCGTGTGGTAGATGACCCCCCCCCACCTATTTTTTGCTGACAAATTTTGGGGGCCCCCGCCTGATGCCCCTTAGGTGGACCACCTGCTGTGGCCCACATAGGCGATGCCTTTGGTCGGCGGCGCGCGGGGGGCGACTGTGGTGCCAACGACTAGGCCCGTGAGAATGACACCCACATTGGAGGGCCTGGCGTTGCATGCCGGGGCCCATCCAGCCTTATTTCGTCTGAGGCCTGCTGCATGGGGGGAGCGGTTGGCCTGTGACCCCCCCTATGTTTGGTGGCTTATGCTGGACCTCCCCTTGCGTCCTGTTGGAGCGACACCTGCGGCTGGCGACACGTGGCTGTGGCGGCCGCGGCTAGAACAGAGAGGAAGCACCTACATTGGAGGGCCTTGGCGCTGCAGACCGGAGGCCATCCTGCCTCATTTCAACAGCAAAGTGCTGTGTTTTTTGTGGAGTCTACAGGCGGTGCCTTGGGTGACTGCTGGTGCCCCCTGCCCTCCTTCTCGTCTGGTTGGCTGCCCGTGCTGGCGCGCTTTGAGGTGCTCGCCTCAGTTGCGCTGAAAGTGCTGTTCACCATGGATAAGGCGAATCAAAAGCAGCCCAAACTTACCTTTGAGGACAAGAAGATGATCAACCAAGCTGGTCAGACGTCTGACGACCCACCTCAAGAGGAGGACTTTCCATCGCCCTCTGTGAAAGCTATGTTTATGGACCTCAAACATAGCCTGGCTAGCATTGATGGGAAGCTGGATCACCTGACTGAACAGATGGACCGTTTGAAGGAGAGGGTGGACGGCCACGCCGCCCGGTTTGAGGACGTGGAGCCTCACACATCGGATTCAGAGGATGGCCGTCGTGAAGATGGTGAGAAGCTGCTGTGGATGGAGCAGGTGTTAGAACTTATCCGCAGTAAAAACAAGGACCTTGAGGCCCGGTCCCACTGCAATAATGTGCGTATTTTAGGTCTGCCGGAGTCGACGGCTATAGGTTGTATGGAGGATTACATAGAGACTATGGGGGTCATTACAACCCTGGCGGACGGTGTTAAAGGTGCGGTAATACCGCAAACAGACCGGCGGACAAAAAATGGGAATTATGACCGTGGCAGAAACCGCCAACAAAGACAGCCACTTTAACACTCCACCCGCTACGGCGGTACAGACAACCAGCGCGGCGGTCACCACCAACAGACAGGCGGAAGACAATGTACCGCCCATAGTATCACAACCCGCCAATCCGCCACCTTTTTCGGGGCAGATTCACCGTGGATAAAAACACGGCGGAAACAGTTTCTGCAATGGGAAAACGCTCACCTTAACACATCCCACGAGGAAGGAGGACACCATGGAGCCGGAATTACAAATCCTACCTGCCCTTCTCTTCCTACTCATCTACGAAGACCAGCACCGGTGGCGGAGAAGACAACGGTGAGTACTGCACCTACGACATAGGGGAGGGGGGAGGCAAAAGTCAGGGGGACACACACGCAACACCCCCACCCCCACCCTCGCATATTACAACACACACACCAATGCATTTACAAACATCACAGTAACAACCCACAACCCCCCCCCGGAAGAATGCAAAGACAAAACTAAATCAGTTCAAACATTGTAATGTATCAATATACATGTGTCAATTATATACAGATATATATAAACTCATACAAAGGTATATACAGTATGAGAAGTAGTGCAGATATGCACATCTCAATGTCCGTGCATCACTAGGCCAAAAATGCATGGGCGAGGCCCACACAAGATACCTGTCCACAAACGGAGAGAACACTGCCGGGGCATCAGAGAGAAAAACAACAGGCACCTCAGGGGGAAGGTAAGAGGGGGGCACCTCAGCCGGATTACAGCACCACGCCACATCCACGACGGGGCTCCATGCCCATTGATGTATCCTGGGGAGTGCAAAGCCACAGTCTCACAAGTCTCTACAGTGGGTGGTTTACCCACTGTTCCATCCTGGGTAGTGCAAAGCCACAGTCTCAAGTCTCTACAGTGGGTGGTTTACCCACTGTTCCATCCTGGGGAGTGCAAAGCCACAGTCTCACAAGTCTCTACAGTGGGTGGTTTGCCCACTGTTCCATCCTGGGGAGTGCAAAGCCACAGTCTCACAAGTCTCTACAGTGGGTGGTTTGCCCACTGTTCCATCCTGGGGAGTGCAAAGCCACAGTCCCACAAGTCTTTTACAGTGGGTGGTTTGCCCACTGTTCCATCCTGGGAAGTGCAAAGCCACAGTCTCACAAGTACATAACAGCCTCCACTGGTTCTGGAGGGGGACTGGTGCCCAGAGTGCTTCATCCTGTGAAGGACTGAGGTAGTGGATGCATGTCTCCACTGGTTCTGGAGGGGGACTGGTGCCCAGAGTGTTTCATCCTGTGAAGGACAGAGGTAGTGGATGGATCTCTCCACTGTTTCTGGAGGGGGAATGGTGCCCAGACTGGATTAGTCTCCCCGTGACAGTTCCTGTCCCGTCACAGTCCCAGCTGCACATGGGATAACGATGCTTGATGTGGCGGTCTTTTCCTTCTTCTGCGGTGCATGCCCTGTTCAGCGGTGCTTGCCCTGTTCAGCGGTGCATGCCCTGTTCAGCGGTGCTTTGCCATGGCGGTCTCTGGACTGTTCAGCGGTGCTTGCCCTGTTCAGCGGTGCATGCCCTGTTCAGCGGTGCTTTGCCATGGCAGTCTCTGGACTGTTCAGCGGTGCTTGCCCCGTTCAGCGGTGCTTTGCCATGGCGGTCTCTGGACTGTTCAGCGGTGCTTGCCCTGTTCAGCGGTGCATGCCCTGTTCAGCGGTGCTTTGCCATGGCGGTCTCTGGACTGTTCAGCGGATGCTTTGCCATGGCGCGCTCTGGACTGGGCAATGGTGTGTGGCATGACGGTCCCTCATTGCCCAGCGGGGCTGTGGCTGCCGGGGCCCTCCTGGGCAATGCCTATGGCGGTGGTCTCCTGACCAGTGACGATACTTGTGCCCTCCTGGGCAATGCTTATGGCGGTGGTCTCCTGACCAGTGACGATACTTGGGCCCTCCTGGGCAATGACTCTGGCGGTGGTCTCCTGACCAGTGACGATACTTGTGCCCTCCTGGGCAATGTCTATGGCGGTGGTCTCCTGATCAGTGACGATACTTGGGCCCTCCTGGGCAATGACTCTGGCGGTGGTCTCCTGACCAGTGACGATACTTGTGCCCTCCTGGGCAATGCCTATGGCGGTGGTCTCCTGACCAGTGACGATACTTGGGCCCTCCTGGGCAATGACTCTGGCGGTGGTCTCATGACCAGTGGCGATACTTGTGCCCTCCTGGGCAATGCCTATGGCGGTGGTCTCCTGACCAGTGACGATACTTGGGCCCTCCTGAGAAATGCCTATGGCGGTGGTCTCCTGACCAGTGACGACGGTGCTGGCGGTGGCGTCCCGGCCGCCGGGAAGGATGCCGCCCTTCTCCGCCGTGATGCTCACACCAGGCTGTGCAGACTTCTTCTGGCCTTTCCCCACCTTTGGAGGAGTCACAGCTGACTCTGCAATCCCCCTGGGACCCCTGTGAGTTGTTTTGCCTCCAGGAGTCTTCATCCGGTCCCGTCGGCCACTTTCCAACTTCAGAGCCTTTACAGGGGGTGGACTGGCAGTGCCTTGGCTCCGTGTCACACTGCCTGCCCTGGTAGCCGGTGCACTCCACACACCTTGAACACGCACCACTGGTACTGGAGGCTTTTTGGCTGAGGCGCTACGACGGGACTGATGAATTGGAGGGGTGGGGGCAAAAAGGTCAACTTTGCAGAGGGACAGTTTCTGACGAACACTGGGATGTGTAGCTGGAGGGGGTCTGGGAGTGGAGGAAGAGGAGGTGGTTGTAGGAGGTGTCACTTTAGGTGTTTTGGGTGCAGGTGCAGGTACTGGAGGCTGGCGTGAGGTGGATGGATGTTGGGTGTGTGGGTGCCCGCGTTTGTGTACTTTGGGAGGGGGCGTCACAGACACACCGGGAGAGGACACAGGGGATGTGTAAATGGTAGTGGGGGTGGTGATTGCAGGTGAGCGGGGTGTGGTGCTGGGTGTTATGGTGCGAGTCCTAGTGCCTGTAGATGTAGTGCATGCAGGTGAGAGTGTAGACGACACTGGGAGGGAGCAGGTGGTGTACTTGGGATGGGCTGGGGTACAGGGGATTGGGTCTGGGTGGAGGAAGTTGGAGGGGGGAGGCTAGACACAGGGACAATGGTTTCCCTCAGTGCTGAGGCCAGAGATTGCAAGGTTGGGCAGCCTGACCAGAATTAATGCCCTCCAGGAATGCATTACCGTGTTGCAACTCCCTTTCTACACCCTGGATGGCATTCACAATGGTAGACTGCCCAACAGTGAGTGACCTGAGGAGGTCAATGGCCTCCTCACTGAGGGCAGCAGGGGTGACTGGGGCAGGGCCTGAGGTGCCTGGGGCGAAGGTGATGCCCACCCTCCTGGGTGAGCGGGCACGGGGCGAACGCAGAGGGGCGGGTGGGAGGGCGGTGCTGGTAGGGGAGGTGGCGGCTGTACCTGTAGAAGTGGGGGGCACAGATGGTGCCTCCACCACAAGGGAGCTCCCATCGGCGGACGAGTCCGTGTCGCTGGTTGATGATCCAGTGGCCGACGTGAAGCTCCCCTCGCCCTCCGTCCCACTGGTGCATTCTGAGTCCGTAGTGTGGCCCTCCATGGCCATGTGGGATGCAGCTCCCTCAAGCTCCGGTGCCACTGTACCTCCACCTGATGATGCTGATGCACAAAAGAACAGGGAGAGCACAAAAAGGGGGGGGGGGGACGACGACAGAAGAAAGACCGGTTGAGTGCATGGCATACCGCTACCGTTGGCGGACAATACAGACACAGCAGCCCCTTGCACTACGCTGTGCTCCTGGCCTCTACAGATGCAATTCCTGGGATCTGGCCTACATGGCTATGGTGGACATCTGCACACATGGATGCCACAGGGGCATGTATACCTGTACTTGGCACTCTACTGCGGTGGGGTGGAGTGCCACATGTCCTGCATTACGGAGGGGCCTAGCCTATGGAAGTCGCCATGGCCTAGGGAAACCCACAGCCCTCCTCCCACACCTAGACCCCTCAACTCCGCGCAAAGTCCCCAGAATGATAGTGTACTCACCCCCTTGTGTCTGCTGTGATGCCCTCAAGCGCCCATCCAACTCAGGGTAGGCCACCGCCAGGATCCGGAACATCAGGGGGGTCATGGTGCGACGGGCACCCCTCCCACGTTGGGAGGCCATCCCCAGCTGAGCCTCCGCCGTCTTCTTGCTGCAGCGGCGAATGTCCTCCCATCTTTTCCGGCAGTGGGTGCCCCGTCTCTGGTGGCCCCCAGGGTCCGGACTTCCTTGGCGATGGCACACCAAATGTCCTTCTTTTGGTGGGCGCTGACCTACATGACATGCACAAGGGAAGAAGAGAAGTCATTACCAACTGCACCGTCGATGTAAGTGTCCCCCCTCCCTACCCTTGCCATGTGGCACATGCATTCACATGCATTCATGTTCCCTGAACTCTGCCCCCTTCCCTCTTACAACCAGCCCTCTCCACCCAGGCCTAGCCCACACAACGTGCTCCCTGTGTACTTACCTGTTGGTCTGGAGGACCGTAGAGTAGCGTGTACTGGGGGAGGACCCCGTCTACTAGTTTCTCCAACTCCTGAGCAGTGAAGGCAGGGGCCCTTTCCCCAGACGCAGCAGCCATCGTCGCTTCCAGACCGAGGTCACAGCAGCACTTGCAGTGTAGGTCCTCTCATGTCGAAGGTCAGGTATTGAGTGATTGAATAGATAGAAAATGGCGGTGACGTCCGTGGCGGTGATGTCCGCGGCGGTGCGTATCATCAACGCCGGCGCACTTGTTCATTGGCTCCTGGGACCCATAGGGTCCAATGTTAACCAATGCTGCATTGCGCCGCGGTCTACCACCGCCTACCGCGACGGTGTGCAACGCCAGCGCAGTTACCTCACAATACCATTGTCCCAGTTTAGAGGTCAGGCAGCCGCCATTTCAGGGGCCCACATGACTTCATTTACTTCTGCGTCACACATAGCTAGGCCTACACTCAACACACATACAGGAATGGTTTTGTGTTTGGTGTCGTGTTCTGTGTATCTGTGGGTACATACCTGGAAATTTGTTGACTCTGTGGTCGCTGTTGTCCTTCCTAGGCACCGTCAGCTGGGACAGTTGAGAAGATGGCGGAATCCTCCGGTGTACCGACCGCTGGTGGACCTGTTGACAATGGAGGAGCGACATTTAATCATCACCTACAGGTTTGACAGTGCCACAATCCAGGAACTATGTACCCAGTTGGAGCCAGACCTGATGTCACCAATCCGCCATCCCACTGGAATCCCCCCTGACGTTCAGGTGCTGTCAGTGCTCCATTTCCTTGCAAGTGGGTCTTTTCAGACAACAGTGGCCATGGCATCAGGGATGTCCCAGCCCATGTTTTCCAATGTGTTGTCCAGAGTGTTGGCTGCCCTGCTGAAACACGTAAGGAGATACGGGGTTTTTATTGAAGTGCTCAAAAATGGAGGGGGGGTGTACGATGGTGATGGGGGACAGTGGAGGAATGCCCATGGCAGAGTCCAGTCCATTGGTCACACAGGTGCACTGGCCATATGGGCAAAGGAAGTGGAGCTGGGGCAGTTAAAGTATGGACAGGGTAACAAAGTGGGACAGTGGAGGACAATCAGGGTGGTCTCATTTCCTGGCGGGGGTCTTGCCATTTTACTCTGTCCTGTTCCTGGATCTCAGGGACTGGTTGCGTGGTGGTTGTCCGTCTGCAGGGGGTGGGGTGCTGGTGTGGTGGTCCTGTGGCGGGGCGTCCTGTCCACTAGCACTGGCGGAGGTGGTGGGCAGTTCATCGTCCTGGCTAGTGTCAGGGGCCCCTTGGTGTGCCACGGTGTCCCTCAAGGTCTGCTGTATGTCCTTCAGCTCCCCTACGATGGTGCCCAGGGCGGAGCTGATGGTCCTGAGCTCCTCCCTGAACCCCAAATACTGTTCCTCCTGCAGGCGCTGGGTGTCCTGAAACTTGGCCAGGACCGTCGCCATCGTCTCCTGGGAGTGGTGGTATTCTCCCATGATGGAGGATAGGGCCTCGTGGAGAGTGGGTTCCCTTGGCCTGTCCACCCCCTGTCACACAGCAGCCCTCCCAGTTCCCCTGTGTTCCTGTGCCTCCGTCCCCTGGACCTTGTGCCAACTACCACTGCCCCCAGGTCCCTGTTGTTGTTGTTGGGGTGGTGGGTTATCCTGGGTTCCCTGTAGTGGTGGACACACTGCTGATTGACGTGTCCTGGGTAGGGAGGTATGGGCCCGCTGGGTGGGTGCTGTGCTGGTGTTACCAGAGGGTGGAAGGTCAGTGTTGGTCTGTGCCTGTGCAAGGGGAACCGACTGGCCCGAGGCCCACAATGGTCCGGGCTGGTCATCAGGATCCAGTAGGGCAGAGCTGCTATTGTCACTGTGGGCCTCTTCTGTGGGTGGAGTGGAGTTGTCTGGACCCTCCTGTGTGGTGACGGTCCTTCGTGATCCTGCAGGGGCATAAGTGCATGATTATTGCATGTGTGTGTGTCATGGTGTGCAATGGGTGGCTCACCGTGTACACCAGTGCAAGCATTCCTGTGGGGGGGCTTGTGTGATGATGGTTGGGGGGGTGTTCTGGGTATGTGCAGTGAGCATGCTTTGGTGAGGGGTGACCATGCTTAGTTGTGTCATTGAGGGCTTGGTGTTGGGATGTGTGGTTTGTGTTATTAGTACATTAGTGAGGAGTTGGAGTGATAGGGGAGGGTGTGAGGGTGGGGGTGTGTGATAGCATGCAGGTAGGGTGGGGGATATGATAGTTAAGATTTGACTTACCAGTGTCCATTCCTCCACCGACTCCTCCGAGGCCCTCTGGATGCATGATGGTCAAGACTTGCTCCTCCCATGTTGTTAGTTGTGGGGGAGGAGGTGGGGGTCCGCCACCAGTCCGCTGAACCGCGATGTGGTGCCTAGAGACCGCTGAACGCACCTTCCCCCGTAGGTCGTTCCACCTCTTCCTGATGTTCTCCCGATTTCTTGGATGCTGTCCCACAGCGTTGACCCTGTCCACGATTCTGCGCCATAGCTCCATCTTCCTGGCTATGGATGTGTGCTGCACCTGTGAGCCAAATAGCTGTGGCTCTACCTGTAGGATTTCCTCCACCATGACCCTGAGCTCCTCCTCGGAAAACCAGTGGTGTCTTTGGCGTGACATGGGGTGGTGTAGGTGATGTGTGGGGTGGTGTATGTGTTGATGAGTGTGGTGATGTGTAGTGGTGTGTGGTGTTTTGTGCGTGGATGCTGTGTGGGTGATGGTGTTGTGTGCTTCTGTGTGGTGAGGTTGTCTATTCTGTGCTCTCTCTCTGGCCTTCGTCTCTATTTTTTGGTCGTACGGGTTTGTGGGTGATGTGGGTGTGTATTTAATATTGTGTTGGGTGTGTGGGAGTGTTGTTTGTATGTGTATTAGGTGTGTGTATTTCGAATTGTCCAATGTGGCGGTGTTTTGGAGATGTGTGTGTATTTTGAGCGCGGCGGTGTGTACCGCCAATGGAATACCGCGGTTGAAAGACCGCCGCGTGGATTCGTGGGTCGTAATAGCATGGGCGTGTTTCTGTTGACGTGGAGGTGGAGGTTTTGTTTTCGCCAGTTTAACACTGACCTTTGTTGTGGCGGACTTGTGTGGGTGTCTGAATTTCGGCGGATTCCGAGATGTGGGTCATAATGGCTGTGGCGGGATTCCGCGGTCGTGGCGGTGTATTGGCCATCTTCTGCACGGCGGTAAGTGGCTTTTACCGCCAATATTGTAATGACCCCTAGGGCATCGCTATTCCCTGGTGAGCTATCTCAGGTGCTGGTGGTGGAGCGGGCACACCGGTCGTTTGGCCCCCGGCCTATGCCGGGGCGCCGGTGTGTCCTATCATTATGCTCCTTTTGAACTACTGAGATAGAGACCAGTGAACGGTGCCCAGTGATATACAATAACATGGAGCTCAACTTTTTTCAAGACTACACCTTGGGGGTGCAGGCCGCTTGTAAGGTGTTTCTTTTAGTTAAGCGCACTTTGAGTCAGACAGATGGCAAGTTTTCTCTCATTTATCCTGCTAAGCCGCGAGTATTGCATGAGGGCAAATTGCACTTTTTTACGGACTCAAAACTGGCTGCCAAGTATGTCAAGACTATCCCTAAAAAAGCGCCCCCGGCCAGTGTGCAGGCAGGGAGGGTGGAGGCGGAGTCCCCTGCTGGTAGTGACACTGATTGACCTTGGTTCTGCTGCTGCGGTCTGGGACGCCCCTTCTGCCGGGGTGATAGATCTGACCTAGATTGCTCTGACTGGCCTTGTAGTGTTGGTCACGGACTATATACGTTTTTTTGATGCTCTAGCCCATCCACCCCACTTGAGGAGGTTTCCGGATGGCCTCGCTGATGCCTCCTTATATGAGTCCTCTTAAACTGAGTATTGTGTTGTCTTGGCTTTTATGTTCGGGTGAGAGTGGGTTAGTCGGACTCGCCCGATTGGGGGCCAGCGTGGGTGGGGTGGTGAACTATAGATTGAAGGGGTTGTTGATGTTCTACCTTTTTCCCTCTTTTTTTTCTTCCTCTTTCCTTGGCAGCTGCTGCGTTGTGCGGAATGGTTGTGGAGGGCATGCGTCTGGATGGCTGTTGGGGTGGTGACTACCTGTGCCACAGCTGTTAGGTGCCTCACTTGGAATGTCAGGGGGCTCAATGATGGTCACAAGATGCTCTTGATGTCGGCTTATGTGCAGCACCACACAATTGATTTGCATGCTGCAGGAGACCCACTTGCATGAGGGCACGAGAGCGAGAGTGAGAGCTGGCTGGATAGGTGCGAATCATTTGGCGATGTACTCGGGCTATGCGAGAGGAGTGGCGATTTCGATTCTGAAGGGCCTGCTGTAGCGCACTGGTGGGTTGGTGATTGACCCGGGAGGGAGATATGTCATGCTCAAGGGCATCGTGTATGATAAACTGTTCTGTTTGATTTCTCTTTATGGGCCACATGTTGATGGCCCTGAGATTTTTGGGGAAGTTTGATGCTTGATTGGTTTGCAGGGCCCGGGCTCAATTTTGTGGGGCCGTGATTTCAATTTGGTTTTGGACTCGGTGGTGGATTGCGAGAGCCGGGCCAGACCTCAACATACGGAGGCTGCGAGGGCGTTGACCCACATCATGGTTGAGGGCGCTTTGGCGGATTTCTGGAGGGCCCGACATGGTGGAAACAAGCAAAGGTACGTGTGTTAATTACGCGCATGGCAGCCGGTCTTAATTAGATAGGTGGCTGGGTACCAGAGATGTGGAATTATGGATGATGTCCATTTGACATATGCCCCGTAGTCTTTTGGATCACTCACCGGTTTTGTTGGAGTTGCAATTGCCTTGGGGGCCCAGCCGCGTGTTTATGTGGCAGCTGCCTAGTGGAGCACTGAGAGACCATGTTTTTCGGGAAGAGATTCATACCGCGATTATTTCCGGATTAATCAGGGGTCTGTGTCGTCCATGGGCACTCTCTGGGAAGCCTTCAAGGTTGTGATTCGCAGAGTCTGTCTGGGTAAGCAACATGGCGTGCTGAAGACCATTCAACGTGAATTGTCGACGTTGGAAATGCACCTTGCCAAGTTAGAGAGGCAGCTGGCTTCTGACTGGTCGGCATACCATTTGGCTGAGATATGAGAGGCGTTGTCCTGCTATGAGGAGGCAGCGCCACGCAAGGTGTGCTTTCTAGGTAAGGAGGCGAGGGCGCGTCGATATGGTGAGGGTGAATGGGCCAGGCGGATGGTGGCATCTATGCACCGCAGACCGTGGGCTGGGAATTACATTGTAGAGCTGACTGACTTTACTGGGACACTTCGGACGGGTGCTGCGGAGGTTCGGTGTGTCATGTCTGACTTCTATTCGGATTTATACGCTGAGCGGCCAGGTGTGAGTGATTTGGAGACTGATGCTTACTTTGTCGATATTAGCCTGCTCTGGCTTGAGAACTCTCATAGGCAATATCCGGACGTCCCCTTTTCGGTTGAAGATGTGATCCAGGCAATATGTAGCTTGCCGGGCGATAAGACTCCGGGGCTGGATGGTTTGACGCCGGCATTTTATAAGGAATATGCAGATGTCTTGGCACCACACCTTCTTGAGGTTTATGCTGAGGCCCTCAAGAGGGGTGTTCTTACGGCTTTGCTGAGGGAGGCGCTAATAGTGATGATTCTGAAACCTGGGAAGGATCCTCACAGCTGTGACTCGTATGGGCCTCTCTCGTTGATAAACATTGACAATAAGATCTTGGCAAAGCTTATTGCAGCACGCCTGCAACCCTTGCTTGCATCCTTGGTTTTGCCGGACCAGTCCGGTTTTGTGCCTGGGTGTCCGACACTGTTTAACTTGCGTACCTTTTTGCGGTTTCTAATATGATCAGGCCTGACAATCACACAACGGCAGTCTTTCTGGATGCTGTGAAGGCGTTTGATTCGCTGGACTGGTCATACATGTTTGCTCTACTGGCCAGAGTGGGTCTAAACATTAGATTTATCCAACTGATTCGCCTTCTGTATTCCCAGCCGTCTGCTTGGTTGAGAATTAACGGGCTGCTGTCAGCTCCTATTTCGATTGCTAGAGGTACACGTCTGGCTGCCCTCTCTTGCCGCTCCTTTTTGCGGTGGCCATGGAGACCCTGGCGGCGTGACTGTGACAACACCATAATCATAGGGGGCTGGCGTTTCGACAGCGGCATGTTCTCATTTTTCTATATGCGGATGTGGCGCTGTACATCCCTGATCCACAGGCACATCTGGATCTATTGCTTGATGAGGTTGTTCAGTTTGACCGGCTCTCCAGAATAAAGATAAATTGGTCCAAGTCAGTGGTATTACCAATGTCTGATGCCACTGTGCAGTGCCGATCTACATATCCCCTATGTTGGGCAGACAGGCAGGTGCGTTATCTCGGTATTTGTTTGAGCCAGAAGGTGGATGAGCTGTGGTCGGCTGACTGTACAGGGGTTGTGTGGCTGGAGGACAAGGTGATGGTTTGGCGTTTTCTGGCGTTGTCACTGACTGGATGCATCGCAATAGCCAAGATGGTGGTATCACCCAAGTTCTTATATTTGTTTGTTAACCTGCCTTTGTCGCTTACGTCGGGTTTCTTGAGACGGCTACGGTCCTTGGTGGTGGCTCTTGTGTCGGTGGGGGGACCGGCAAGTATAGCATGAAAGACTCTGATTCGGCCGTTTGAGCAGGGAGGGCTTGTGGCCCCGGATTTGGAACTGTATTATTACTGCGTGCAGGCCCAATTTATCCATTTTGGTTGCATCCTATACACTACTTGCTGCATTCGGTCACAGAACATGACTCAGTTTGGCCGAATAGGCTGGACGGGGTAATAGGTAGCCCTGCTGGGCCCTGTCTACGAGATGTGGACACTCTGAGGTGCTCTGTGCAGCTTGGGCGTGTCTACTGAGGCGGATAGGAGTGCGCAAGGTCTTTGCGCCTTCGATGCCGGTGCGTGTTGTTGTGGGCTTCCCCGTGCTGTAGGATGGCCAGATATCTAATCGTCTCCGGGAGTTAGATATAGTTACGTTTGGGTCCTGGTTCTCAGCAGGGATGTTTATATCCTTGGAAGAGGCGCTGGGTGTGCGTGGCGATGCTGCCCTATATCGCTTGCTCTTTTTTAGGATCCGGGATCTGCTGTGGGCGCGGTATACCTGCTTTCCTGTGGAGCCCTTTCTCTGCTGTGCACTGGAATTATTGTACAAGGTGACTGCTCGTCGCCTCATTACGAGCATGTATGCTTGCTTGCAGGCTACGGAGTCCCGGGCTGATTCCAAGGCCAGAGTCTGCTGGGAGGCAGACCTGGGTGCACCTATTTCAGAGAAGCAATGGCGTAATTGCTGTGCTCAAATGCGGTCGCTTTCCTGTAACCATAGATTGTGCCTAATCCATTTTAATTTTCTGCATCGACTGTACTACACGTCTAATCACCTGAAAAAAATGGGCCTTAGGGCGTATGCTAATTGAGCATGCTGCTCGGCCTCAGAGGCAGACTTCATACATTTGGCGTGGGACTGCGGTGCGCTGCGTAATTACTGGTCGGAGGTACGCATGCAATAGATGAGATGACTGGACTTGCGTTGCCGCGTGCTCTTGTGCTGGTGCTTCTGGGCTATGTGGAGGAGATCCCCTCTGTGTCCAGATGATTGGTGGGCCTGCTGCTGCTACTGGCTAAGCGTCGGGTGGCAATGTGCCCGGGACGGAAGCTGGTGCCTCGCTGTGATGATTGGCTGAGAGATGCTGCTTACTGTCAGGAGCAGCTGGCGGGGCACTGGGAGTTGATGCTGGAGGGTTCCTGACCGAGGGATATCTGGGCCCCCATGGTGACATTTCTTGCAGCTTGTGCGCATTGAGATGGCAAGCTTTCTGAGCCACTTCTTGTTGGTTCATTCGGCGACGGTTATACCTGCTGCGCTAATAACGTGTGCCCCCTCTCTATGCAGGTGATATGTTGGCAGAGCTGCTCTCCTTTTTTTCCTCTTCTTGCTCTGTTCTCTCTTACCTTTCCCTCTCTGTTGTTTTCTGTTGCTCAAGTTCACCTGCGATACAGAATAGAGGTGCTCCTGTATGAGACAAGTCTCTCCTGCGGTTTTCATTGCAACTTGAACACGTTCGCGTTTCTGTGAGCCCTCCCAGCAGAATCAGTGTTACGTATAATGTCTGTGAACGCTGGTTTGTGTTTTTTGATGACATTTGCTTTTTTAAAATGCAAAAATAAATAAATTTTAAAAACAAATCACTGTGGTATTGATGGAAACAATTCCTAAACATCCTGCACCCATCATGGCTGCATTTAACTCCCCTGTGCCCCACTCCTAAGGTGTACCTCACCCTTGCCATCTTGAGTGACTAACCTGAATACTTTGGACATTACAACCCCCAAACCTCTTCACAGTTTGGTGACCAACGGCTTTCAGTCTTTCTCTTCCTTTTCCCCTTGTGTGTTTTTTCTCTCTCTTGCTTTCGGTCAGGCCTGATGTTGAAAAATAAGTGCTGATTCCCAAAAATAAGTGTGGGTGGCTGCCAACTGTGACCACTAACTCAAATTAAGTACTGTCTATATCATTCTATGAGCTGCTCTTACTTAGTCCCAGACTAAAGTCTATGACATGCCAACTATTTTTCAGATGCGCATACCAGAAAATCTGCCATCATTGTTCAGGAAAAAGAAACTGCAGAGCTTATTTTAACCTTATGAACTTCGGATACAAAACGATTTTTATATTAGGAGCAGTAGTCTGAAAATAAAGGAAATGTTGCTAAAATGTTAAACAAAGAGTAATTATTAGTATCCTTTAAAACAAATCATACAAACAGCTAGGCAACTGTGGTATTACTATTGTTCATCACCACATGTAAGGTATAGTCCTCCTTGATCATGTATTGGTGCTACACAATATTAGACATCTGTTGCCACAATGTCAATAAACAGGGTACCACAACATCTATGGCATTCCTCCTCAATCCAAGTGAACATAATCATATCGAAGCACTCATGCACTTGTTGAAACATATGGCCAATGAACACTTTTTGCCAACAGTCAACATGCAATAGTCCTTATTTTCTCCTCCTCAATCAAGTAATCCAAAACATAAAAGGAGCAGTGGCCGTAATTTCTTTTGCTGTTTTCACATTTATCATATAAAATATGTGTTTCGTCTGAGACGTGTTTCGCCAAACACTGGACTTTCTCAAGGCTAAACAAGATAATGTAATTAATTAGTAGGAACAAGGAATACAGGAATATGTCCAATTCCGACACCAGGCTCAGATTATTTACAAATCTGCCATACTCAAAACCTGATTTCTTACTGTGAAGAGCTCCAAAATATAGTATTGCCTTCTCGTCAGTCCTCACTCAATTGCATTGCATACACTCTCGTTCGTAGGGAATCCACAATCAATAAATGTCAAACCCTTACATAAACTACAAGTAAAAGGCCTGAGCTTTGGACTTTAATATGTCTGTTATGTATCTTGGACCTTGATAAGTCTTGTGCGTGCTGAATGGGCATCAGGATATCCCTGTGTGTCCTACCCCAGGATCTATGAACAAATTGACAGGGACTGACTTGGTGTGTTTGGCACAAGCAACTAGGCAAAGTATCTGGGTTCACGATGCTTGAGGCTTTAACAAATAGAGATCACCTATAATATGACAACTCATATTTACGTAATAACACTGTGTAAACATGCATGGCTTTAACATTTCATATTATACCAACATAGTTAAAAGGTTGCTCAAAAACAAACATAGTAAAGCTATAGCGTGTATGTGTCAAATAGATGATGAATACTAAGGACCGCATCTTAACTAATTGATAATGTAAATGTGTGTTGGTGGATGCTCACAAGCGTCTCTTTAAAAAACAATTACGTGAATGCTCTTAGGAAGGAGAGGTTCCCAAATCACTGAAAGGTGGCTTAAACATCAACAGCACTGATTCAAGCACACTTCTGTGTATCTTGTTAATGTGGACCAATTTCTGAAGCACTTAGGAAAAGACATGTGCTCTTCTTTAAAATTATTGGTATTGCTTGAACTTAACACACACTTCCCTGGGGATTGCCAGATGCTTGTGCCATAGTTACCAGGAGCTGAGCAGAGCTCATCTCACAGCTTATGACCTTACCAGATTATGTTTCTATAAATTGTAGGCGTCACCCCATCTCATGTTCATAAACTAATTTTTAACAGGACTGCATGACTGGAGTATCTAAAGATAAGGATGATCTTGCCCATTCCCAGAGGTAACCTAAGTGGAGGAGAGCTACTGATGCATGTACAGAGAGTATTTTAGACAGTTTCTGAGGCGTTCCGAATCCATGGACTAACACTCCTTGTATTAGAGTCCTGGTAATCAGATACATTGGCACTTAGGAGCTTTTGTTTACCTTAAAAATCAGGTTGCTGATCATCGCGGGTAAAAAAGTTAACATCACCCCACATGATTATGAATTAGACTACAGACATCTATGCCTAGTGCAAATAAGAAAAGAGATAGTACTTTGCAACAAAAGAGCCAACATGACTGGTTACACCTTTTCTGTTGATGGCATCATGTGCAATGCTGAGAGGCATGGAAAGCTAATCTGCCGGCCAATGAAACCAATAAAGATTTTAAGTTGGAAAATGTTGGACCTTTTGAAGTATGTGCAGGGGTCCAAAAGATTATTTCTGCAACTTTATGTGCGAACGTTTGGCTGCAGGTTATTTCTTTCCTGTTGAAATAAATGCTACATACCAGAGAACTACGTATTTGGTAAATATTAGACAAAAGGTTGTTCATGCTAATTTATGTATTGGTTTGTTCAAGGGAGGTAAATTGGGATGTTCTGGTAGACACAGGTACCCTTGTTTGAAAATTGGTTTAATCTTCTGGGAAGTTGGAGTAGAATCTAGATCTGCGATATTAACATGGATAATATGTAAGATATTACTCAGGACATGAGTGGTCACTTAAAAGGGTTTTTGTGTAACTATTGAATGGAGAAATCAAGTCTTATAGATCTTTGGGACATAGGATGCCCCTAAAGAGCCATAGCCATTGTAAAGCTTAAAAGATTAGGCCAACACCTGAAAGAGATTGACATATCGTTCAGCCTGAGAAAGACAGGAATTAGATGCACATAAGAGACCAACCCAGAACAATCAAAAGGACTTATAAGTTATGTTATTCTACCCACAACGACAGACACCTAGTAGAATAAGCAAACATTTCAAGGCCGCTGTTGGCTTTCAAGAGTCGATTTATTCAATAACTGTGCAAAGATATCCTTGACTAAATTCCAAAATAGCCAAGATTTCCACAAAGCCACAACCACCGACAAACCACTTGTTTCAACACCCTGTCTTTCACACATTCTCGTTTACCGTCCACCCATATTATCTCAATTATGTTCTGTAAAACACAGGTAAGAACAAGGCATCCAATCTTCCAGTAGATTGGTGCTTACAATCATGTCTTAAAGAATTAGAGAACTTTACCCCAGACTTTCTATAGGTATAGATGTATTCATGTCTTGGGTTTTGTGCTTCAACCTCTTGAATAAGTCACAATCACCTCAAAGGAGCTATGCAATTACAGGCTGGTCCAGAACCTACTTTTATAAGTCACATCCTGGAAGCTGAAGATGCAAAGCAACCAACTTCAAAATCATGTGGAAATGCACAATCTGATTAGCCAAGATAATGAAGGGTTCAGGCCTGCAAGAAAGACAAAGGTCAAACTAACTGTCAGCAAAGAAGGCGTCCCACCTTTTCTTGCCAAATGAACCCTTGCAATCTTAATCATTGTAGGCTTTTCTTCAGTATTCAGCTTGATATTAGTAGGCCCTCTGTTCTTGGGGAAAATGATGCAGCACAGTAGATCTATTCATTTCTCTATAATCACTCACAGAAAATACTATAAGCTTCTTCTCTCCTTCTCAAAGAAGGTTATCACTATGTTCTTGCTAGGTCTGGCAATATCACTGTTTCTATTTAACTTGCACTTAAATGCACTCAGCAAGGTGAATAAACAAAACCAACCACCATTCCAAATGCCCACGGTCATCACCCAGAGCTTGCTCTGGCTTGGAGGCTTATGTTTGTTGCAATTGAAACTAAGGGGCATATATATGGTCATGATGCTCCTCTTTTCTAGCGGCCCATTGTGTCCCCATAGCGACACCATGTGTGCGCCGTATTTACAATGCGGTGCACCATGGCGGTTGTGTCCACATTAGCATCATAACTTATGGCACCAATGTGGTGCTTTGCTGGATTAGCATCATAAATTACGGCACTAATGCAGCAAAGCACAGGGTCTCTTTGTTTTCAATGGGAGCATCATCGTAACGCCTGCCTTAGGCAAGCGTTAATAATGACTCTAAAATGGAGCAATGAAATCTAGTAAATTTCACTGCACCATTTTTCTGGGCCTCCCTACGTGGGAACGCCCCCCTTGAACACATTATGCCTGGCGCAAGCATAATGTGGTGCAAGGGTTTTACAAAGTGGCGTATTGCTTGCATTGCGCTACTTTGTAAATATGGCGCATGGGAAATGCCACCTTAACACCACAATTACGTAAAAAATGATGCAGATGTTGCACAAGGTGTTGCTAGGGGCATCATAAATATGCCCCTTAGTACCATAAAATAATGCTTTAAACACATTTCGAATGGAAATCAGTTTTCTAATCTGAAAGTTACAAAATAGAGGTGTTTATCCTATGCTGGACTGTTAGTGACTGGCTCATGTCTGATTTCTACACACTTTGAATATCTACAACTAGTAGAAGAATGGCAGATACAATAATGCGAAACAATTAAAACCTTCATATAAATCATTGAGCTAATAGCAGGACGATGTGGATAGCAAAGCGGAATAACTAAGATCTATTTATTTACATTGTCTAAGGGTTGTGCAACATGATTTGCCTCTTCTAGAAAGTTTGTCTATGGTGAGGGCAAGAAGGACACTGTAGGTGATATTGCAGAGCCTGCTGACCCTCCTACAATTTGAAACCACACAAATGACTGCATTTTATAACGTATTAGAATTAATTATATGATACTCTTGTAACAATCATGTGAACAAAACCCAAAAGAAGTTGGACACTGCATATATGTTGAAAACCAACACATGCCTCAAAGATAGAAAGAGAACCTTGACCAAGTGCAGATGGCCACACATCGCCGGTGAGACTCTGGAGCCATCAGGCACTCTACTGGGTGTCTCATTTCTTAGATATTTCTAAAGCCTTTCATAATTATCTTATGTAGAAGATTTTCAAAGGACCACACCCATGTGACTTCCTTAGAATCTATGATTAGGAGTGAAACCTGACCTTAATTCCACAATTATTGTTGTGGCCAAGGAATCGCCTGTTTCAGTTGTAACATAGATGGAACATAATAGATATCTGCAGTCTACTGCAGCTCATCCAAGCCGAGGGAGGACGTGTCATACATGGTGGTCCTCCACTACCACACTACATCCTCAACATTTGTTTTCACCAGAGGAGTCAATAAAAGCTCGAATTGAGAGCCTGAAGGCACGATTAAGGAGGCTGGACCACAACTACAAAAAGAAAAGGTGGAGGGCATGCTATCTAAACTTAGGGGGCAATTTAAAGATTGACGGACAGAGTACTCCATCGCAAATATGATGTCCTCTAAATTGATGGTCCACTGCCTTAATTAGGTTCTGGAGGACCATCAGCTTTCTGTTGCTAGAGCCCCCAGTTGGCTCCTTCAACTGGATACTCAACATCCGATGGCCAGATGGTGTGGAGGCCATTAAAGGAAAAGCATTTTACTGCCCACCCTATTTAGGGCAGAAGATGGGGTTTTCTTTTTTCTATCTGTCACCACCAGGCAGTGAGGAGCAAATAAAAACAACCAATCACCCCCACACCTAAGTAAAATCTTGTTTTTCAGTAACAAATTTCTACATTGGGAGTTTGTTTAAAACAAATAAAACAAATGTAAACGTTTTATGGGCGGCCATGAAAACCGACGGTAACCATCTACTAAAAGTTTTTGTACCTTGAGAGGGTCTGGTTTTGCAGTTCAGGCTGGACTGTTCCCGCTGGAGCAGGATCAAGTCTGAAGCAGTGGTTGCTTCTAACCCAAGATGGTAATGTGGGCAAAAGAATGATGGGTTTGAGTGCGACGCGAGCAGTTGCTAGTGGTGACTCTTTTTGCAAGCATCCTCCCATCACCTTTTTTGTTTTTGAAAGTGTTCAGAATGTTCAAGAAATTTTCAATTGCGACTTGACACAATGTGTACATTTCTTCTCCTATTTTTGTACAACACATAGCACAGGACTCAAGTTCCATCATTGAAGTCTTGAGTTCAGTTTGAATTCTTCGTTTACACTTTCCTTCACCTGTTACTGGCAGTTTTTCTGCCTTTCTTCCAGTGATTACCAGTAACTTTACTAGGGAGGGGACATGGGCACACACTCACACATACACACTAACACACACCTATCCACGACACTCACTCACAAAATCACACACATTCTTAAATGCACACATGCATAAAACATAAAAAACACCTCAAATGTACCTTCATCTACAGAGGGAAGCCTTGGATGTCCAAGGAGGGCTGGGGATGCTGCCTTCCCTCATTGGCAGCAGTCTCTGTGAGTCCCCACTCTGTGATGAGGTGTCACTGATTGACACTCGACCCTGGGCACATCAGGGCTTAAAACTGAACCACCAAGGTCCAAGGCAATCAGTGACGCTCTTGCGCATCATGAGGGCGAGGGCCTCAAGGCACTTTTACCAGGCTGAGGAGGTATAGCCCCCAGTGTTGTAATTTAGCAGTG
The DNA here is from genome assembly GCF_031143425.1 of Pleurodeles waltl. Taxonomy (NCBI): domain Eukaryota; kingdom Metazoa; phylum Chordata; class Amphibia; order Caudata; family Salamandridae; genus Pleurodeles; species Pleurodeles waltl. Next base: position 71,501,195 of record NC_090450.1, on the reverse strand, counting down.
ATTAGATTAAGCATTAGCAGAAGACATCTTGTATTTAGTAACTATTGTGAACATTTTGCGGAATCCATTTTGTATTCATGGCAGCCATTTTCTCTGCTACATGCTGCCATGTGCTCACCATGTGCTCTGTCCTACCTTTCTGTTAACTGCTCTTGAAATCTGCCTAGTGACAAGTTATATTTAGCATCTCTTACTTTCGCACATGCTCAGTAAGGTCTGCAGCTGTTAGTCCTTGGAAACTGTTAGCTCCTCCTACCTGTCGACTGTGCATTTTCCACATGACCTTACATGTATACAAGTCTTGTTTCCATAATTGTACCATCTCCTTTTAGCCCCTGTGTGGGTATAAAAGGACCATGCTCTCTCAGTTCAGTGTGCTACTTCAGACATTACCCAAGGGTGCTGTTTGAACTGTAGTACCACCTCATGGGGTTAATAAACTTTTGTCTTTTATTCCAGTTTCTGTGCCAACTTCTTCCTACATGGTCTGAGGACTTTGTGCAGAGAAAGGTGAACCCCTTGCACTAGTAGGCCTTGCTGAGTCTTACTTCAACACCAGGGCTGTGAAATCCTCAGCCTGGCAAAGTTCAGTTCAGGCAACCAGGAACATGCACATTTAGCGCATGTCTAGCTGCTGGCTGACTGACCTGAACAAGAAGAGCATCTGTCAGGCCGACCTTTGTTCAGCCTGACAAGCACTCTTCTTACCAGGGAAAAAGGCAAGGGGGCATGGCACTTCAGCCCATATAGACGGGCCACACCTACTTTCTTCTTTTACTTCCTGTTTGAAACAAAAAGGTACTAGGGGCTGCTGTCTGAAGTTAGACTGAGAACTGGTTTATTCTACAAGGTCACAGTGCATTTTCCTTAGTTCAAGCACATCTTTACCATGATTACAATTTTACCCTTTTCAAGATAAGCTCAGATCTAATTTTATTTTCACTTGTAAATTCTATATGTTTGGGGCAGTGATCTATACTAATAGGGACATTAGGCTGCAATATACATTTGTTAACCCTGCTGGTAGCACATCTGAGTAGATTGTGTCAGCAGGCAGTATTTTCTCCTTTGGAATTATTCAGTGTTTACAGATGCCAATACAGTAACTGCTAAATTATAACTTAAAGTATTCCTACTGCCCTTGGCATCATGAGGTCTTCCGTGTTTGTAGAAGTGTCCTTTTCCTGACTTCATTTAACACTTGAGCACTTTTTAAAAATAATTTAATGCTTACAAGTAGTTACTCTACATGGATGGACTGAAACAAAGAGACGCATGTGAAGAGAAAGGGTGAGAGAAGCTGGTGTATTAAGAAATTACAAGAAATAGTTTGTCTGAAAGGAAGCACAGTGCAGAACCCTTTATGTTCTAAGATTACAAAGAAATCACTTTATACTTATCGCTGAAGATTGAGTTCCTGAAAATACCTCACTGGGTTAATGGGTTTTAGTCTGTTGTCAAAGGCATCAACTCTTTTCAATGAAAACACTTGTTGCAAGACAGCATCCTTCAAAGGCCAAAGGCTGCCCAGAAGTACTTAGAGGATAAAACAGCATTTACAGACATGGTACCTAATATAGTGGCTAGCATGTGTACTGTAATATATGAGTAAAACTGCTCCAATGGAGAACAGAACATGATAGTGAAATTCACTTACTCTTATGGATCATTGACATTAACATGTATTGTCATTCCCACGATAGGTAATGATACATGATGCAAAAGAGTCTTTGACCGCTGAGTCACAATCTGCTTGTGTTTTAGGACTGTTATGTCTTGTCTTTGAATAACCATTCATATGTCATAGTTTAAATCCAAATCAATTTTCTCATACTTCTTTCAACTACTGTTGGTGGTTTAGGAGTGACTAGGTCAGTAACAAACTTGACAAATTCACAAAGGCATCCACTTTGACAACATCTAAAAGTGGCAGCTGAAGGTCAACAATGGTTGAGCAATTATAACAAATGATTCCATAAATTAGAACTATTAGCCTGAAAATGTTAGCCATGCACTGTGGAGCGTTTTACAATGGGCCTCTGGGTGCTTTGCAGGATTAGAGTAAAAGAATGTACACTAATCCTGCAAAGTGCAGAGCCAGCGTCCAAAATTCTGATTCTAGTCCCCCAACTACCCTCATGGTGCGTTATATTTTAAATACAGCACACACATGGTGGGGGTTCTAAAGGGCGCAAGAGAAGTGCAGCGCCACTTTTCTTAAATATGCCCTTTAGTGTATGTAGCTCCCACTTTTTTATTGATCTTAAACCAGTACCAACTTGTGTATCTTTAACAGCAACTGTAAACAATTGCAATTACAGACTCCCAAGGATTTAGATAACAAAAAGCCCTCCATGATATTCCGTTAGGTGAGATTCTATACAACCACAAGAGTACGACCAAAGTCATAGGTGAATCAAAGTTCCCTCATAGGTAATAAATAATGGATTGACGAGACACTGTTCAGAAAAGAGATTTATATCTAAAAGAGCATCATAAATAATTCATTCTCTTTTGATAAATGCAGTGAAATTCAGAGCCCATTGAGATTCTTTGCAACTGTAATACCAGCATGATTTCAACAAGACTTTACCCTTTCCCAAAGTATGTCATTTAAGTTGCAACCAGATTATTACTGTCACAGTTTAGAGCATACTGGTTTATGTTGAATAATTGATGATTGTCTTACTAACTGATTCACAGCATTTGAAAATGCACCTTTGGCAAATTCCAGACTGGCAATGATGGCTAATCTTATGGAACAAAGGTTGGATTAATGTATGGAAAGTTGTGGGTTACTTAAATATAAACATAGCACATTTGTGGCAACAATACACCTGTGATCGAGGACATTTCTTTATTCTTCACTGGCTGGTGAGTGTACCATTATTGCTAATCATGTCTTCACAATGTATCTATTTTGAGCACAATAATTAGCATTAGCTGAGATCTTCACTCTCTTTCTTTGTAGTGTTTCCCAATTACCCCATACTCCAGCAGGTAAAAGGCAGATTTGAAGTCAATAAACTAACAGTCATTGCTACCCACTACCTGCACATTTAGTCCTAACCCATTTTATCAAGGGCTTCACCAAACTACCAGCTCCATATAAGAAGGAACTGTTTAGATGGAGTGAAGACCTCTCTAGTCCTACAGCTTCGAGAACACCAATCTTACCTCTCAAAAAGTATGTGACTAGCTGTCTTTTTTCTACAGAAACTGAGAGATTCTTAAATACGCCTACCATAGTTCAACAAGTAGTAGTCCTAAAATATACAAATGTGTAATTATTAAATTCAAATGATTATGTGAGCGGGCAGTCAAATGCCATCCTTCAGACGCTCAGTCTCTCTTTACGAGTTTCAAAAGCAAACAAACTCAAATGATGGACGGAATGTGGAATCAATCAAACATTCACCCCCATTCACAGATTGCAAATCAGTCTCGACCCGGTTCCGCATGGGAACAGTCCAGCCCGAACTGCCAGGCCAGGTCCTCCCTGGACTGGAAACAAGCATCCTAGGACAGGTTTCAGGGTATCACCCTTCATCAGCCAGGCTAGCTTGATTCCAGTGGCAAAGTGAGCCCAGGACCCATGTCTTGGCAGACCCAGCGCACTTATGGCATCAAAAGTAAACAACCACAAATGATGGACGGAATGCGGAACCAATCAAACATTCACCCCCAGTCACTAATCTGGGTTTAATCCATCAATTCTTTTGCTCCCCATGACACCCGAGTTTGGACCCAGCCATATGCAAATCAGTCTTGACCGTAACCCGTAGTTCCCATGCTTGCTATGCTACCAGATTCAAGCTAACCTGGCTGATGAAGGGTGATACCCTGAAACCGGTCCCAGGAATCTTGTCGTCCCAAGTGGGAAGGGTATGCCCAGACGTGGTTCCTGGGGTGGGCCGACCCGAGGGGTTTGGGAGGGTGGTCCCCAGGTTTGCATTTAGCAGATGTTGGAAATTCCCTTTCTGCAGGGTCATCCCCAGACTTTTTGCCTTCCTCCTTCTCTTGTTCTGACCTCATTTTTGCTGGCTTTAGGACCCTGCACACTTTTCCACTGCTGATCAGTGCTAAAGTTCATATGCTCTCTCCTTAAAGCATGGTAACATTGGATCATACCCAACTGGACTATTTAATTTACTTATAAGTCCCTAGTAGAGTGCACTATATGTGCCCAGGGCATGTAGATTAAATGCTACTAGTGAGCCTACAGCACTGATTGTGCCACCCACTTAAGTAATCCCTTAACCTTGTCTCAGGCCTGCCATTGCAAGGCCTGTGTGTGCAGTTTCACTGCCAATTCAACTTGGCATTTAAAAGTACTTGCCAAGCCTAAAACTCCCCTTTTTCTACATATAAGTGACCCCTAAGGTGTGCCCTAGGTAACCCCTGGGGCAGAGTGCTGTGTAGGTAAAAGGCAGGACATGTACCTGTGTAGTTTACATGCCCTGGTAGTGTAAAACTCCTAAATTCGTTTTTACACTACTGTGACGCCTGCTCCCTTCATAGGCTAGCATTGGGGCTGCCCTCGTACATTGTTTGAGTGGCAGCTGCTGATCTGAAAGGAGTAGGAAGGTCATATATAGTATGTCCAGAATGGTGATATAAAATCCTGCTGACTGGTGAAGTTGGATTTAGTGTTACTATTTTAGAAATGCCACTTTTAGAAAGTGAGCATTTCTCTGCACTTAAATCATTCTGTGCCTTACAATCCACGTCTGGCTGAGCTTAGTTGACAGCTCCATGTGCATTCACTCGGACACACCCCAAACAGAGGATACTCAGCCTCACTTGCATACATCTGGATTTTGAATAGGTCTTCCTGGGCTGGGAGGGTAGAGGGCCTGCCTTCACACAAAGGACTGCCACACCCCCTACTGGGACCCTGGCAGACAGGATTGAACTGAAAGTGGACCTGGTAAACTTCTAAGCCACTCTTTGAAGTCTCCCCCACTTCAAAGGCACATTTGGGTATATAAATAGGGCCTCTGCCCCTACCAACTCAGACACTTCCTAGAGAAAAAACTTGTAACGAGAACCTGCATCCTGCCAAGAAGAACTGCGTGGCTGCCCAAAGGACTCACCTGACTGCTTTCTGTGAAGGACTGCTGCCTTGATGTTGCCCTGCTGCCTTGCTGCTCTCTGGCTGTGGTGAAGAAGTGCTCTCCAAAGGCTTGGATAGAGCTTGCCTCCTGTTCCCTGAAGTCTCAGCACCAAAAAGACTTCGGCCCATTTTTATACTTTTTTTAGCGCTGCATGTGTGTCGTTTTTGATGCAAAATCGGTGCAAACGTACAAAATGCAATTGTGTTTTGTAAGTTTGCGCCGATTTTGCGTCAAAAAGCACCACAAATGCGGCGCAAAAAAAGTATAAATATGGGCCTTCATCTCTTTAAGAAGGACTCCTTGTGTGGCAAAATTTGACACACAGCCTGCCAGAAACAACGCGCAGCCTGCACTGCGGTGAAAATTTCACAGCATGCCGAACCGGATTGACGCAGCCTCAGTCCACAAAGGAGAAGATTGACGCAGTGCCTGCGTTGTGACCGGAACTTCGATGCACAGCCCACCGGATCGACGCACAGCCGACCTGGGACGACGCAGCCCGACTTCCAGAGAGGAATCGATGCAGGGCCTGCCATGCTGGAGAAAATTTGACGCAACGCCCACCGGATCAATGCAGCTACTGTGACTTTGTCCTGCCAGTGCAGGAAATCCACGCACCGTCCCCGCGGCGTCTGAAAACCCCGCAACCCGAAGAGGATCCACGACCGAACGCCGGAAATCGACTCACAGCGGTCCCTGCATGAAAATTAAATGACGCATTGCCGTGTGCTGCCCAAGAAATCGACGCACACCCCTTTGTTTCTACGCTTCTCCTCCTCTGCGGCTCCTTGCGGAGATTTTTTCACACGAACCACGTACTTTGTGCTTGAAAGAGACTTTGTTTGCTTTTAAAAGACTTAAGGAACTTTATATCACTTTTCAGTGATATCTCAACATTTACTTATTGCATCTTTGATCGTTTTGACCTGCATGTATCCAGATAAATATTATATATTTTTCTAAACACTGTGTGGTGTATTTTTGTGGTGCTATATTGTTATTGTATGACTGATTGCACAAATACTTTACGCATTGCCTTCTAAGTTAAGCCTGACTGCTCAGTGCCAAGCTACCAGAGGGTGGGCACAGGATAATTGGGATTGTGTGTGGCTTACCCTGACTAGTGTGAGGGTCCTGCTTGGACAGGTGGTAACCTGACTGCCAACCAACGACCCCATTTCTAATAGCGAGAGGGTTCTTTGATTTTTGGTTGGGGGGTTTAGGTTTGGACTTTGCTTTTGGAGGAGGGGGCTTGCTTTTGGGTGGAGTAACCTTGGGCTTTGTGGGGGTAGACGTCCTAGGTGAGGAAGGGCATGGCTTGTACCAGGGGAACCATGGGAGGACTGGGAGGTGGAAGGCAGGGGATAGGGAGGGTACCGGGGCACTTGAGGGGAACAGGGAATGGGACAGTGGGAGGAAACAGGCAAAATTCCTGCAGGGAAAATATTTAGGAACACAAGGGTGGTCAAGGGAATAAAGTTTGGGAGTAGAGGGAGGGGAAGTGGTTGAGAGGTGTGGTCGTGGAGGTGCCTTGGGTGCAGGTGCGATCGTGAATGTCATGTGTGTGTTGTGTGACAGTTGGGTGGGTGAGTGTGGGCGTTTAGATGTAGAGGGAGGAGGGGAGAGGATATGCAGTAAGATGGCAGGGTGGGTGTGTGAATGTATGTTGTGGTGGTGCCTGCAGGTAGGGTGGGTGTGCTGCATGTGGGGGTGTTGACAGTTGTGCTGAGTGCGCATGTGGTGTATGGGGTGCATGTATGAGGGTCTGCTATTGTGGTGACGGTGGGAATGAGGGCACTTGTGGCAGGATCTGGGAGTGAAGATGTGGTGACTGCAGGTTTGAGTGGTGTAGCGTCTGTGAGTGGGGAGGTGGTGGGGGAATCTGTGTAAGGAGTGGATTTTGTGTCTGCATGTGTCTGTTGTGTGTGTGCATGGCGGTGGTGGCTTTTGTGGTGCTTGTTTGTCCTTGCGAACCATGTGTGTCGATGTGGATGCCAGTTTGATATGAAAGTGTGCCTTGGATGGGTGTGGGGAGAGGGCTGTGGGATTGGGAACAGGTAGCTGAAGGAGGACGGAAGAAGAAGGGACACTGGCTACTGTCAATGAGGAGGCCAGAGCCTGAAAGGATCTCTGCAGGGCATCTAGGGCACTGTGAATGCCTTCCAGGTAGGCACTGGACTGCTGCATCTGTGATGACAGTCCCTGGATGGCATTGACAATGCTTGACTGCCCCACAGAGATGGACCTCAGGAGGTGAATAGCCTCCGGATTGAGGGGAGCAGGGCTGACTGGGGCAGAGGTGCCTGCGGCGAAAGAGATACCCACCCTCCTGGGTGAATAGGCAGGCGCAACTGGGTAGAGAGCTACAGGGAGGGCGGTGCTGGTAAGGGAGGTTGCAGCAAGGATGGTGCTACATCTTCGCACTGGTAGGTAACCGAAAACCATACAAGCATTACATCATCGAGGTCTGAGTGTGTACTTACCCCCTTGTGGCTGTTGTGCTGCCTTCAAGTGCCCATCCACCTCAGGGTAGGCCACTGCCAAAATGCAGGCCATTAAGGGTGTCAGGGTCCGACAGGCACCCCTCCTTTGTTGGGAGGACGTCTCCAGCTGGGCCTTTGCAGTCTTATATGCCCAGCTTCTCATGTCCTCCCACCGCTTTCTGCAGTGGGTGCTCCGCTGGCTATATATCCCAAGGGTCTGCACTTGCTTGGTGATGGCACGCTAATCCCCTTCTTCTGATGGGTGACACAGACAGAAGGACAAAGTAATGTAGAGTGGCATCCTAGGGACAGCAGTGGACTTCACACATCAGACACATCTCATGGCAACACTAACGTGTCTTCACCCCACTAACGCTCCGACTCCTCACCCATCACCATGCATCTACTCCGTCTCTCTCACCCCAATGCTTTTCAACCTCACACACATCACTATCAGACAGGACAGTGACAGAAGACTCACCTGCTACCCTGGTGCCCCATACAACTGTCCATACAGGGGTAGGACCCCGTCCACAATTTTCTCCAGCTCCACCTGGTTGAAGGCTGTGGCCCTATCCTCTCCAGCACATGGCATTCTGGATCCCAGAGAGAGTACACAGCAGCACACACAGTGGAGGCCTTGCTTGAACGAGTGTCAGGAGTCAAGTGAGCTATGCTGCAGAAAATGGTGGTCACAGCATCGCTTACATGACGGTCACCGATGGCTTTGATCATCATTGGCCCCAGTCTCCCATAGGCAACAGTGTTATCCAATGAGGAGTTGCACGGCGGCTGAGACCGCCTACTACCATGACGACTAACGCTGGCGGAATAAGGTCACTTCCACCTGTCCTATGCATGCAGGACAGCTGGCTGCCATATGACATGTATAGAGTTAATTGTAGGTGACTTTTAGGTGTGTCATGGAAGAAATATAGTGACTACTGCATAGATTGACTATGTCCACACATTCAAGGCATCAGCTTGTGACTTATCCTCTCTCCTATTCCCAGATACTGTGCAATAGTGAGAATGAGACATGGCCCTGTGTACCGGCTCTATGTCGACCATGGAAAAGAGACACGTCATACAGATGAATCGTCTGAACCATTTTCCCATCAGGGAGCTGGGTATCCAGTTGGAGTAGGACCTATGCCTGCCATACGTCATCCCTATACCATCCCTCACACAGTACAGGTGTTGTTAGTACTCCACTTCCTTGCCTCTGGGTCGTTCCAGATGACAGTGGGCTGGCAGCAGGGATGTCACAGCCGATGTTCAGTTTTGTGTTGAAGGATGTACTGTGTGCTTTACTCAAACACCTGCCCAGCTCCATCAGGTTCCCACAACGTGCAGATTTGGCCATTGTCAAAGCTGACTTTTATGATATGGCGCATATCCCTCATGTGATAGGGGCCACACATGGCACCCACATTGCCTTGGTTCCTCCCAGGAGAAATGAACAAGTGTACAGGAACCGGAAAAACACTTACTCCATTAATGTCCAGGTGGTGTGTCCCGCTGACCAGTTTATCTCCCTAGTTACAGCCAAGTACTCTGGTTCTGTGCATGACTCCATCATTCTACGGAATAGCAACATCCCACTAATGATGGCACAACAACAGAGGGACACAGCCTGGCTCATCAGTATGTATCCAATAGTATGTGTGACCTGTAATCTCATCTCTCTTCACAGTCTGCCCTGCGTCTCTACCAGTATTGAGATGGGTCCAACCTTTGTGCACACAGGTGACTCTGGCTATCCTATCATTGCCTGATGCAAGGAGTAGCTTGACATGCTTCCCAGACATGGCAATGACAGATTCAGCACTGCAGACATTGTTTTCAGGTGACGGATTGTGACACTGTTTCCATGTTCCATTGAGGGTTGAGGATACTGGATAGCTTTGTTGTCATTGCCATGTAGTAGAACGCAGTCAAAGCATCCAGTTAGTGTTGCATGTGCTATGATTTTCCGTGCAGGTGTTCCACTGTGAAGCAGGACTGTAATTTTTTTTTATGTGTAGGGAGTGATGCATTGTGGGAGTTGTGGTTCTTGCCATTGTTATTGGTATCCATGCACTAGGGAGGCACTGTTTGGGGATAGTGGGAGTTGGTTCTTGTGGCATGCAGGGGAGAGGCGTGTGGTGATTGGGGGGGAAGAAATGTGAGATGGGGTATATTGGGGAGTGTTAGGGTAGTGAAGACGCATGCTGTCCAGAAGTGGTTAGTGGCTGGGGACTGTTGTTGAGTTACCAGAGTCGAGTAGTCCAATGATTCCAATCAGGCCCTCAAGATGCAGTATGTCCAAGACATTCTCCTCCCACGTTGTGAACTCAGGGATAGGAGGTGGGGTCCCACAGCCAGTCTTGTTAATAGCATTCTGATGACATGATGCCATGGAACGCACCTTCCCCCTAAGGTCTTCCACCGCCTCCTTATGTCCTCACTTGTGCGTGGATGGATGCCCACTGAGTTGACCCTATCAACGAACCTCCACAATAACTCCATTTTCCCGGCAATGGATGTTTGCTGGACCTGTGCTCCAAATAGTTTTGGCTCTACCCTGACAATTTCATCAACCATGACCCTCAACTCTTTACTGGTAAAGCGTGGGTGCTTTTGTGGGAACATGGTGGTGGTGTAGTGGTTTGGGGGGGGTGATGTGCACAAGGGTGTGGTGTTTGGGGTTTGATTGTGTGTGTAGGGTGCTTATTTATGTGTGCAGGTGTGTTGTGGTGTTTGTGTGCAGTTGTGATGTGTATGTTGTGTACTGCGTGAGAAGTGTATGTGTGCCTATAGTGTGTAAGTACTAAATATGTGTATTTGCGAGCGGTCAGTATCTCTGTGGTTGTAGTTGGTGATTGAGGTGGATGTAGTGGGGGTATGTGTGTCAGGTGTTAGGTATTCATACTGTCCAATATAATGTTGGGTTCTGGTGGTGGTGATCTTCTGACCACGGTGATTCACCCTGCCAATGGTTTTTCGCTGTGCAATGACCACTGTGCTGATGTGTATGTAGTAATTTGGAGGGCGGGATGTGTTTGGCGTGGCGGGGCTGGTATTGGGACTATCACTCTCCCTCCCTCGGTTGACCTGGTGTTTCGGATTTGTGGATGTATTTAGGCGGCCCTCAGTTTGTGACTCGTAATACTGGCCGTCTTTTAGCCGTCTTGCCAAAAGACCGCCAAACTCGTAATGAGGGTCTCAGTCTTTGATTAGTTAAAACTTAAAAATACATGATCTTCCAACATGTATACTATAAGTAGTAACAATAATACACATAATTACATCATTTAGATCGGTTTGTTCCACGTTTTAAATCTATTCTGCAAAATGTTGAAATGTTTTCCAAATTGAGCCAGAACCTGTATGTCAGCTGAATTAAGGGAGAGTTCTAACGCCTCCTTGCAAGGGTGCATACCATTCTGTAAGGACATGAGTTTCAACAATGTGTGAAGAGTGGGTCCAAATTCAGGGCAACTGCAAAGAAAATGTGTGAAGGATTCCTTTTTTCAGAATTGCAAAATCTGCATTTTAGAACAGCGTTGGTCCTAATTCTTCTGTTTAATTAGAAGTTGTTGAAAGGTAAAATCAGCAATCTTGTGAGCATTACGTTTCCCCTGTATGACAGACTCAGTGATTCTTTCAAGTAGTATTGTAAGTGTGGTGTTTCTTAGGATGGCAAGGTGGATCTAAACAGTTGAGGATTTGGAAAGATTCTGATTCAGATTCTCTTGATAGTGCCAATAGAACCTGTTTTTTTCATAATATGCTTCTGGGCAGATTAAGAAAGACTATTTGACCTTACAATATCCAAGTTGAGTCAATGCTCCTCTTATTGAGGTATTTGTTATCCGGTCCATTAAAGATATCTTGCAATACTCTTTTTGGTGATCTTTCTTTGGCAGAGACTATCTGATGATATTGTCTGAGAAATTGTGACTGGCATACTAGATCTTTCTTTAATAGGCCCAAATCCAATCGAATCTGGGCCAGTGTGATGTACTATGGGTAGTACTTTGCAGCTTATTGAAGGAGGAATCCACTTTGGAAGGAAGGGTTGTTGACCATACAAGATTGGCAGAACCAGTTTAGCCTTTATTACCCTTAAGATGGCTTCTGCTAATGGGCTACATAACTTTGCTTTTGTTGGCAAAGTACAAATATTAAGTTACATTTTTTTCCATTGATGTTAAATGAGCTAGCAATTTACTTGTGGCTGATAGCCAAACACATAAAAAGTTGTATTTTTTAGAATATTCAATCCTAGCTGAACCTAATTTCAGGACCCTCTTTGCTTTCCCCTTAAATTTCCAGAAAACCATTACTTACGTATTGATTGCATTTGACACCAATTTGTTGTCCATATTGCATTTATGGAGCTCACCCAATGGCCATTCTAGCCCTATTTTTGTTTGATCCATCATGACTAAATGATGCTCTAATATTTTGTGTTAAATGTAGGAATACCTTCAGATATTGAGGCTCACATAAAGTACATGCCATATGTTATGTATGCCTTTACCTAGGTTGAGCATATGAGTACAATATCTGGCATACAATGTCTGCCCTTATAGTATCTGTAAGATGTAAAGATGTAACAAAGCAGTAACTGAGTTGTGAAATTATCTACTTGGGGTATATGGTTGAATCATACGATTGTGTAGTTTGTGGTCAAGAGGTAAACTGGGATCAAGAGTACCCTCAGAATAGTTTGGCGATTTACCTTTAAACACTTCATTTTAGAGCTATCATTGGTATACATACATTAAAAAATATATTCAAACAGTTGCATTATAGTGTTAGCATTATATGTTTATCTGCACATGTATATTTTTTTTAAATGTGCATTCACTTACTGATTTGAAGAATGGGGGAGGTACTAAAATTGTGTTACTGAGGGTTTTATATGGGAATGTAGTGTGAGGTATGTGGCCAGACAGAGAGAGGTGGTTAATTGATGTTAGATTTTGTTTGATGTACATAAAGTTAAGTTTAGTGGCAGTGGTAGTTAACATAGTCGATTCAAAATAGTTTAACGAGTTGTACTTATCTTCTGTTTTGTTGGGCATTGTGTTGTGGTTCATCCACCAGGGATTGGAATAGCAGGGACATTTTGACTGAGTATTTTATGTTAGTTTTGTGCTAAGGATTTGGCTATTTATGCTCTTTTTCCTTTTACACAGTGTTTTCATTGATGGAAATTATACTCTAAATACAGAAGATGGAGTATTGACTTTCTGTTGCTCCCACTGTTGTGTTTAGGGTATACCGCTGTTGGAGCAAGTGACAGACAGATGACGGACGTTCACCCGCCAGACCACCAAACTCTACGTAGGACAGAAGGACGTCCATGGCGGCAGATGGGTAAGCAGACTCCAAACTCTAAATCAAGCCCTAAGTTTTATACAGTACCTCAGCACTATTGAAAATGCCTTGTGTATGGTGATAGTGTCTGCAGCAGATAAGTGAGAAGAATAGCAATGTACGGCTGTGATGAGTATCATACACATTGAAAAGCCAGTGCAAAGTAAATGGTATCACAAAAATCACACAGAATTCTCTTTAACAACAGAATATGGTTGTTGTTTTTCACCTTTTCTGGATGGATCAATGGAGCAGCCACAAGATAGCTCAAGCTACACAATGTGAAGCAAAGGTTTTTTTTTGGAGAGGTGGGTTCAGTTTGGTCATTAAGGAGTATATGAGCACCAATGTTTGCAAAATTAGACTACTAGCCCGGCTGCACAGACCCGATTCAGTTTAGTGCATTCATTGAAAAATGTCCAATTTATGTAGTCTAGTTACTGGAGGCACAGCAGGGCTAGTGGACATGACTGCTGCAAATTCCATATGCAGTCAGCAGAATTGCATCTGAGCACAAACATAGATCACCCTACCTTGCACCCAAAAATTACATAGTACTGATGACTCCTAATTACCTTAATTGATGATATCATAGGATATGTTGTCACCGAGCCTTTGCTATATGACATCACAAGCCTAACAACATGGTAAGTGACATCAGAGGCCATGAATGTTATAAATAAATGAATTGTTAAAATAACTTAAACTGGAAAAAACAAGCATTCCCATGAATTTATAATTCCCCAAATGAAATGTTATTTGAAGGAATCTTAATATTATGTAGACATGTTATGTATATCTGGACTCTGCAGAAAGAAAATGAATACATTAGTTGGCACAGACCTGGCTAACACCACACTTTTATCTCCATCTGCATTTTTTCATGCATTGGTGGCAGATCATTGAAGCTGGTGCTCTTCCTCCACATTTAAAGCATCACAAATATCCGACTTAATGTCCTTTACATGTCTATGTTGGCAGTTTACTTTGATATGTTGACTCACATTTCCATTCAGCGCATTTAAGCTGTAATGGTGCATCTTCAAACATTGTTGATACGTGTACTTTCATGCCATTCTCTCAAGAAATGGTATGAATGAGTTGATTGAGAACTAACGTATCTGGTGCTGCATTAAACAAGGTGTTCTTGCCAGTATAAGTTTGCCTTTCCACACTCAATACATAGAAAAGCAATACAAACATTTTTGGTATTATTATACCAATAAACTACACCACTGAACACCCGCAGTGCTGTATAACCTCACAAATCCAGAAACCTAAAGTGGATCACTGACAGAACATTGGAAAAAAAACATTTTGTGTGGACAGAATATCATGTCAAAAATAACGAGGACTGAAATATTGAGAAGGTACGTGCATATAAATAACCCACTGCTACGTACCTTAAAGCTATATATATTGTCAAGCTACATATAAGTGGAGTGATATATAGTAAAATGTTGCTCCTCTGTAGAAACTTACTTGGGAAATATTCCTGTCCTCAATATTCTTGACACAATATGTTGTTGCACAATGTTACTGTTTTTGATATTCTGGCTAAACTCCACCAACAGACCCAGACTATTTTAAGGCGCTGCAATGCCAGGTTAATGGCACATTGAAAACTATACAAGTGCTAATTAAAATAGGAATAACAAAACAGCCAATACAATGCAAGATACAGTGGTGCACCATGTGTTGGCTTGCAAAGCATGTCATATATGAAAACAAGCTTTTTGGTGTACTATAATGGATGACAAGATCTGAATTTCTAAACTACTGATCACCATACAAAGACCCTCTCAGCAGGGTTGTTGGGTCTTCCTCATCACACTACAACCCATCCAAATGTGACAGAATATGTGTAAGTAATCTTGTATAATACAGGAACAAACAAGTATTCAAATTTATTTGTTTCACATGCATTCTTCAGTGTGACGCACTGATACAATTGTGAAGATACTGATATTGTTCTGTATAAAAGGGACATAAGAGTTTTGCTTCTCCAGCTAAGGTTTTCCAAAAAGCACTAAGAGTATTTCTCCATGATCACCAAAAGAGACCTGTAATGGAAGTAACGTAATTGGTCCTGGAGGCATCAGCAAATATCAACAGTCTCCATTACCACAGGTACCACTTACCTCTCTCAGGAATGTTATTTTTAATCACTCAATCACCCTCATTAAAAATCCTACATGCTACAAACTCCAACAGAATGGGAACATCAATTGTCTGTCGAACTTCAATTCATAATTGCAACAAAAACAAATGACTATCTGAGCTACACATAATAAATCCAACACATGGAAACCAACGTACTTCCACCCTTGTCCTTTTCACAAGGGTCGGTGTATTGTCTCAATACTTTGGAAGATGTAAAGAATGTATACGACAAGCAAGAATTAAATGTGTTGAATCACAACAATAAAGGCACAGACCTGTTTTTTGTCATCATAGGTCCTCTTGAAAAGCAGAATCACTGTTGTTTACTACCTTTTGAAAATGATAAACTCTTGGAAATCTTGAAGACCCTACTTAGGAACTAATTCTTTCAATATGTCTCTCTTGAAGTCTATTTTCTATTAACAAAACTATGTCAACAAATCAGAAAATTAAGTAGGATGATGAGTGCGAATTAGTTCATCCTTGATATCTTCTTTTAATCCATGTCCAATGTCGTTTGGGGTCTTTCTCACCACAGGGTCTCAGCAGTCAACTGGCAGGAGGGAGACACAGACGTCAGTACAAACATATTTCCCTGCTGACTATCGCAAAGTGCTGCAAAAAAAGGAACACTCAAAATAAGGCTGTTCAAACACCTTCTAGAAGGCAAGTAGAAATGTAGCTCAGGCTAAAGAAGGTTCATTAAGGCTTACCTATCCTACTTTGGTTTAATAGTGATAAATCTGTGCAGGGTGAAAAACAAAATGTGCCTTAGGGAATGTAAAAAATCTCAATTTTTTATGGAATCCCCAGAAATACAAGGGGCATGAGAAGGGACTTATGGCATAGCTCTACTCCTTTACTATTCCTAAGGTCAGTTTTAAAGCATTATTCTCAAGGCAGTGGCCTGATTTAGAGTTTGGCGAACAGGTGCTCCAAGACAAATGTGATAGATATCCTGCCCATCTTAGTAGAAGTACATTATATCCTAATCCCTAGAGTACATTTCTGCAAACTCTAATTCAGACCTAGAATTATTGTTGTTGTATTTAGATGAAATATGTTGTAGAAGGTTGAGGGGGTTACTGGGCAACAAGGTTTAGAATGTGGAATGGAATGGCACTCCACAACACCGGACCAACATACCTGAACAACAGACTCAGCTTCTACACCCGCACCCGGCATCTCCGCTCCGCTAACCTCGCCCTCGCCCCCATCCCCCGCATCCGATGCAAATCTTCCGGCGGCAGATCATTCTCGTACCTCGCCACCAAGACCTGGAACACCCTGCCACCGGATCTACGACAGACCCAGGACATTCTTTCCTTCAGAAAACTCCTCAAGACTTGGCTCTTCGAGCAGTAGCAGCACCCTCCCCCCCAGCATCTTAAACCCTCACGGGTATGTAGCACGCTTTACAAATTGATTGATTGATTGATTAAGGCAGAGAGCACTTGCTGCTGTGATCTGCCAGGGCTAGATGTCTACATCTCATATGGAATAAAGAAGACTGGAAAAAAGAAAATAAAGGAGAACTGCGCATCTTTTTATTGCCGACAAGGATGGGATGTTTCTAGTGGATGCCCTGGTGGAGTGCTAAGGTTGGCCACGACCTTTTGAAGCAATTTAAGGAAGTGCGCAGCAGCAATTTGAAGCAATTTAAGGAAGAGAGAAGCGGTAAGAATAAATGCATTGACGGTGAAGACAGCATGTGAGTATAGAGGATTGCGACGTGAAAAGAAGACTGGATAATTGGCAAGAACCGTACCGCTGGGTCGGAGTATAGCGTTCTGACATCATAGATGCCGCAACGGATGAAGTACAT
This sequence comes from Pleurodeles waltl, assembly GCF_031143425.1. Taxonomy (NCBI): domain Eukaryota; kingdom Metazoa; phylum Chordata; class Amphibia; order Caudata; family Salamandridae; genus Pleurodeles; species Pleurodeles waltl. The sequence continues at coordinate 71,484,237 of NC_090450.1, read as the reverse complement.
GTAATTAGTGGAGGAGCATTGAGGAGGAATATTTTTTTGTTGTGGGTGCTTCGTTTTCGGAGATACGGATTTACAGATATTGACACTGAACGTATTTGTGACCTACGATGTACAACTGCTGCTGTAGTTTGTTGATCTTTGAATTCAGCGAATGTTCTGGCGGTGAATCGGCTCAAGAGTGAACTCGAGCGTTTCAACTAGCACGAGCAAACTTCATCGGCGCACACGGTACGCGTTATGAGTCTGCTGTAAATTGAGGAAGTGACATTCACGCACGTAATTTTGTGCACATCGTTTCCATAGCCACGCATTGGCACCGTGGAAAGCGTCAAAGTCGGCATGGATAGAGATTTGTCGGTGGCGTGTGAACAGTGAAGGAGGTCGTTTTCACATCAGTGTTGGGTAGTTGACTTGAAAGGTGGAGAACAAAGGGAAAGGAAGGAAGTTTTTTTATATATATATATTGTTCTTCTGTTTTCTATTACTTGGAAAGAACTGTGGTGGGTAAAACTAACCTAAAATAAAAAAATAAAAATTAAAAAATTGTTTCTCTTCCTTTTCGGATATTTTTTTTATTTTTGGATATATGTTCCTTTTCAACGTGAACTGTATCGACAGCGGTGACTACTTTTATTGTGTTAATTTATTATTTTGGTAGAGTGTAGAGAAGTTGGAAGGTCAAGTGTACCATATTAAGAACCATGTAAGCTAGAACACCTCCACCCACATTTTTGCCAATTCCAGGTGAACCGTGTATGCCGTGGGAGGATTGGCAATAAGCCTTTGAAACTTATTTTGAGGCTTTGGGTGCAGCTATTTTTACGGCAAAAAGGAAGTTAGCATTATTGCAACATAATTTAGGGGTTGAAGGGAGGAAAGTTTTGAAAACGCTACCTTATGAAAGTATGGTAATGAATGTGAATGCAGGATCTGATGAAGAGGGTGATGAGGATTTATATACAAATGCAATGTTGGCTTTTGGACGTAAGTTAAGTATTGTGGTAGAGCGCCATAAGTTTTTCTCTAGAGCACAAGCATCGCATGAATCGATTGATCAGTTTGTCAGTGCACTACGTATGCTAGCAATTACATGCAAGTTTGGAGATTTGCATGAGGAGATAATTAGAGACCAGTTGATCAATCGCACTAAAAGTTTACGTATCCAGGAGAAACTGTTGAGTTTAGAGGAACCGTTTTTAGAGGAAGTTATTGCAATAGCTAAGCAGGTGGAAGATACTTCAAGATATGTTAAAGAGTTGAGTAATAGCAAAACAGAGGATGGGTTAGAGCAATCGATTAATAATGTGAAACACAAGACCAGCAACAAAATGGAGGGATTTTTTTTTTTTTCAGATGTGGAAGTATGAAACACCTGGCTTTTTCTATCAGTTGTCCTGCGAAAGAAGCCAAATGTTTTGTGCGCAATAAAGTAGGCCATTTTTCTAAGGTATGCAATCAAAAGAATGCTTCATACAAAAGGAAGAGTGTGAATTGTGTGTCCGAAAAAAATTCAAGAACAGAATATCTCCGAGGAGCGTGAAGATGTGGGGGATCATGTAGCGATACTTATGATAAATGACAATTCTGCATGCAGGCAGGAGCTACGAAGTGAAATTTGTGATCTGGAAAAGGAACAATACATCCCTCCAAAATGTGAAGTAAGTGTGAATGGAATTGTTGTGAATATGTGGGCAGATTCATGTTCCCCGTATACACTAATTGATAAAACAACATGGATAGAGTTGGGAAAATGTGATTTTTCCAAATCTAAAGTTGATTTGGTGGGATATGGAGGGAGCAGTATATCCATCACGGGTTTTTTGTGGGGAAAGGTAGTTTTTTAAACAAAGAGAAACCGAGTGTTTGGTATATGTTGTAGAAAAGGGTCGTTGTTTAGTGGGTTTGAAAGAACAAAAAGCGCTAAGGATAATATTGGATCCCACCCTCGTCGCCAATAAAAAGATGCACAGTTCTCCTTCACTTTTTTTTTTCTAGTCTTCTTTATTCCACATGAGATGTAGACATCCAGCCTTGGCAGATCACAGCAGCAACTGCTTTCTGCCTCACAAACTCCCATTCCACATTCTAAACCTTGTTGCCCAGTAATCCCTCCAACCTTCTACAACATATTTAATCTAAATACAACACATCTTTCCCCTCACAAATTAAGAAATTACAATTTACAAATGTATACAGATAATAACTTCCTTACAAGTATTCTGACAAAGGAAGTGACTTATATCATATGAACAAGTGACCTATATCATATGAACAAAAATACTTGTACAGTGCTGCTTGGCAAGATTTTTAAGATACACAGCCCTATCCTGGCCAACTGATATATTCATAATTTATGATGTATTCAGATTAATGCAAAGCCCCAGCATCCACTCAAATTCCCACAACTCTGAAATAGGGCTGGTAACAGTATTTCCAGGGAAGCTATGGTCAAAGAGGATCATGTGAGCTTCACCTCCAAATGTCAGACCATGTATGTCTGAGTTTGGCATAACTTTGGCAGACAGCTATTCCGTTGGGAAGGCATACACTCTTGGGGACAGCATACAGCTTTTCATCACACCTCCCTCTAAATATCTTGATTGTTTTTTTTCCGTTGACACTAACAACTACCTGGAGAATTTGATGTTTGGCCGATAGCAAGTTCTACATCCTAGTGCCAAGGCCCACCTTTGACAGGGTGCAACACAGGAAACTCCATCTCACTGTTTTGAAGGTATTAATGTCATCATAAGAACATGTATCTTCTTGTGAACCTTAATATAGTGGGCCACCCACTTATTTAAATAGTGCTCATTTAATCAAAGTCAATGATTGATTGATCATTATCTAAACAATGAGATGTATTCTTTATAGGTACTATAATTTTCATTTGAATTGATGATAAAAGCGGAACCATTATCTTGTAATACTCAGGCTCCTCTTGACATTAGGTTTTTGTTTACCTATCCACACTTGGAGCCCATCTGGAAAGCAAATGCCAGCAACCATCACCAAGGGCCAGGTTCACAAAGGAACTAACATGTAGTAAAGTTACAAGTGTGGACCATCTGTATTCATGGTGGAGACTTCAAGCTCGTGGAAGAATCTCCGCACAGCTCACTGCAGAGAGGAGATTCAGCCCAGAGTGCAAAGATTCTGCAACTCTCACCTAGCCACCGTCTTACCCAGGGACCTCTCTAGTATAGATGATGACTGAGAATACAAAGCAATACAGGAATCCATGCTGAACAATGTTCATTCCACTCCTTTCCCACAGAGTAGATCCAAAACACAGGGACCATCATTGTCCCAAGTGCCAGCATCCTTGCCTAATCTAGGTAAACACATGGAAGAGCCTTGAACTACAAAATTCAATACTTCACCCTGTGTGAGAGGGCACTCAGATAAACACCCACAGGGCCGTGCACGCAGCTTCTAGATTCTATATGTGAAATAAAAGGCATAAATGTAGCATTCAAATGCACCTGTTTAATAACCATGGGCTTTACACAGGGCTTAATTTGAGCTGGTGGAAGCAGGTGGGGTCACTAGCATTCATATTATTTCAGTCAGCACTCATTTTAAGGGACCTCAACAAACGTGTTTGTCCTCAACAAACTTTGATGTCGAACAAGAGCCAGACAACACAAAATGGGAGGAAAGAAGGAAGAAGAGGAAACCGGAAAAAGTAACAAAGTGAGAAAGCAAGGGTAAAAAAGAAACTTCTAGAGTGATATAAAGTGGCAGTGAGTCTGCTGTGCTGTGTTATAGACGCATGAAGTGGAATTAAGCCTATGCAGGCTTGGTTTTAGGCCCCCACACATGTTATCTTACAAATTAAACACTGAACTTACTCTAAGGGCCTCATTCTCTGATCTGTCAAAGACTGGTTGGTAATTGTGCAACCAGTAAATACTGATAACGCGGTCGTCCACACCATTCCAAGTTTTTGATTCCAGAATGGGGCATAACATATTAATTGCATATTTTTCCCCATTCAGAAGTGTCAAATCTTGGGATATTTGCTGATTTGCTCACATAATTACACAGTTTTAGCAGATCATGCATAATGCACAATGTGCACTCAAGTTGGAATCTCCATTCGAGTGCAAATCCAAGTCAGGATGTGTTTGTGCATGAGAACGAGGCCACAGGTTTTCAGTATATTTTTTCGAAATGCATTTTCTATTTTTTGTTGTACGGTTTAAACACATCATATAAGGGTAACATTGAACGCACAGTGAACACTGGCACAGCTTACTTTGACTTTCATTGCACCTTGTAACACTTCAGGGAAACTGTCAGCATTTTTCATTGAACTGTCGTCTTATTAACCTGCGCTGACGCTGCCCTGACACGAGCCTTGACAGCGTTGTAGAGGCTGGTAATCTCCACACAATGAACAGACCCTGAACAATGTTCGCCATGTGTGGCACGCGGCTGACCCTTCCTAACATCTGCAGAGGCTGCTTTCGCGTTACATCCGCCTTCTGCACATAGCGCTGCATCTTTCTCGTGGCCACACAATTGGAGGAATGTAGGATGTAATCTGCTTTTAGCTAGTGCCTTTTTTTGCTTTCAGACCTACAGTTTAATAGATTTATGATTGCATTCCAGTCCTACTGCTGACCTTTTGCTTTGACCATGTAATTTGAAAGCATATTTTCTTACCTTGCCAAACAATGAAATCTCTTCTGTCTCAGGTACACACTTTAACTCGTCATTCCTTTCATTATTTACAGAGGTTCAAAGTTTAACTTCCTTCATTGGATGGGTCCTTCACAGAAAACCTTAACAGCATTATCTTGCAGTTCCCTTTCATCCTTCCAAGTCAACCTGATCCACGTATCCCCAAGTCACTTTGATCCCAAAGCTATAACTTGCCCTCCAGTTACACAGTTGTCATTTCAGTTTACATAAGAAAGCATAGGGGCATAGGCCATTCTTATAAATATTTATATTTCCAGCAAAGTTTCAGCAACCTTTTCCAATCTTCATTTGATGCTGAGTTAAAATATCCATTTGGACCTTTATCCGCCAACCCCACATTAGAGTTTATTCAGTATGAGGTGAAAAAATGACCCGCAATGTCCACTTGGCAAGACAAAAACGAATCCAGAGGCTGCCCTCCTTTCTTCCTCTAGCTTAATAAAAGTCAGAAGCGAAAATCAATTAATCCCTGTGTTCCTCAACATCGATAGGATTGAGTGGGTAACCTTGGAGATACTTCTGATTTGCAGAAATGGCACTCAAAGAATACCCTGAGTTACTTTTTTTATCACATTTAAATTTACTCTACTGCACTCACAGTTTAAGTTTGATCCACAGTTTTTAATTACATCGGTTCGCTGCTTGAAAGGAGCTAGTGTTGTGCCCTTGGCTCAGCATCCTCTTGCCAGTTTGAATTGCTGATGGAAGTGGCAAGGGGCGGTGCTAAGTGTCAATCAGCCTATAGTAGAAGGAGGTGAATTTCTCAAGATTGGCCAGGTCCACCTCTTAAGGTCGGAATGATCCAAAATTTCCTTTAGGGCTGGGAAAGAATATCAAAAGTTAGTCACAAAGTGCTCTGTGCATATAATTACACTGGTTGTCCTCTCAGCAGGGCGTAACATATAGTTACGGGATCCACGTATGCACGCTGGTATAATTTGCTGGTGGATTTGGCTGGGGTATGGCTACATTCTAGATAGCCTGTAGAAGAAGGAATGTTGGTGTTTAAAGATACCCAGGTCTGCCTTAGAAGGTAAAGCTCCTCAATTGAAAATTGCTTTTAGTTGATGAGACAGGGAATCAACAGTCAGTTACAAAGACCACTGTGTGATTGATTATATGCGTTCATCTGTCGGCGGGAGGTAATAGAGTCTTACAAGTTAACATTTGAAAAACAACACTAGAAAAGTAAGATGCATACATAATTTCTCATGGTTTGGGTATCACAATTAAATGTAGCTTCACTTAAGGGTGGAATTCCAGGCATCAAATCTGGTAAGCCAACGTGTGAGCAAAGATGTGTACCTCTACTCTTAATATTGATGTAAGTGATCATTGTCCCTTGCTGCTAACTCTTCCATGAACTAATCAGAGATCACGTCCTATATGTCATAAACCGATTCAAGTTCATTTTAATTCATCAACTACTAAGGATATAGCTGAATTGTTTGAACCAGATGATCATAATTTAATAAGTATTGCATTCTTCAGTTTTAGTTGGTTTGGAGCTTTCATGTAAAATTACTAGACTTTATTACTCAGTATCAGCCTGTCTCAAATAGTCAAAAGTTAAACCCTCATTAGTATCTTGTATGGGATGCAAACTCATCCTGAGGTGTATGGAAGTGCAGAAATGAATGTTATAATGAAGGGGCAAAACACTGGCATTCTGTACCGGGGTACCTTAAAAACAGCAGTCACCATCAATTCCGGGCATTTGTTGCCCGTTCTTCAGGGACGCCACTAGTTGAAAAAATATCTATCCCATTGGAGGTAAGATAATTAGAAGACCCATTTTAACCTACTCTACACCACATTTAATAGTATTAGCCTAATGATAGCCAGATAAATACTCATTCTGTATACTTTACGACTTTACCAGCTACAGTACGTGTGCTTGAGGTCCTCTTTAGACATGCTAAGTAATCTGGAGCCCAAGGCCAGAGAGAGATTCCAGTCTTAAGATATAAGAACAATCCTGAGCTCTGGCCTAAATTTACGAGAGCAAAGGAAAGGTGGGGGAAGTGCACACAACGGAGACAGCAACACAGAGTGCCAAAGAGATTGGTGATGGAGTAGCACACAAGAGAGAGAGATACAGCACTGCATGAGGGAGAGAGCAATACAGAGCAGGGCCAGGATTTGGTGGGGGAGAAGCACTAGGGAGAGAAATGTTTATCATGAAGTGCTTAATAAAACAGTAAAACTGTAGTTTCCAGAAAGTGACTGGTGGAAGGATGCAAGTCAACCAATCAAAAAAATGATAAATAAGCTATGCTCGAGGGTGGGACACACACAAGAAGAGGAAAGCAAGCCACTGAATAAGAGGCAAGCAAATGAAAGTGACAGCAAGACCAACCAATAGTATCCACTAAACGGCTGTAAGCCTACAGTGAGTGGTTGATACGCAGAAAAAAGGTCTTTGACAACCATACATCTTGTCTGGTAGGTGAGACCTAAAAAGCACCTAATGACTGTACTCTCTAATTGTCACTCAATTGTGCTTTTGGTGACCGCGCATGACATTTTTTTCAAAAGTTATCTTAAATGTCTTGACTACCAAAGTACAAGAAGCTGATCTGAAAAATGTCAATCCAGGTGGTTTAGACCCCGTTGTAGCATAGTTGACAGATAGTGTTTTAGGACTCAGGAAACATAGTGGTTCTTCCGCCTGGCAGGCCCAAACAGAAAACAATTATGCCGGAATATCTGCAATAAACAGAGCAAACAATCTGAGGGACATTGACCGATGGCTAAATGTTAATCATGAAGTCGGGCCATCGGTAAAAAGATTCTCTGGTGAAAACATGGTGGTAATGGAAAACTATTATGTAGGATTGATGATTTTGCTGTATGAAGCTAATATCCAAATGACACCACCATATGATTTCAAATGTCAAACGCATAATGCCTTAAACACCATTGCTAAGATGGAAGGCTAATTATGGAAGGCTAACTATGGAAGCTTTGCATCATGGTGTTTCGACTGAAGGTATGCACAAATTATGTAATACTGGTTTGTTTCTGTTCAGTGGTCTACTATTTGTTGGCTGCCTTACTCCTTATCATTTGATGGCCCCCCACTGCTAAAGGCATCCCTAGGCTCCCTCATGCTGCAGTGTAAGCTGTGAATGGAGACTTCTTCATGCCAGCAGATAGGTGAGCAGCATGATGAAATTAGGGGGATTGTTTTTTTTTACACATCTTATTATGGGCTTAGGCCCCTTGTACCTGTGTCCCCATGGGGAACATTGTCAAAAAGCTGGTGGTGCCACTTACTTTAAATCTGGTCTTAGTGCGAGGAAGCAGGTCCTTGAAACCACCGGCCGCTGCCCACGCTGAGTGTCTTTCAGAGAAGAAAAGGCTAGTGTCACTAAAGATTGGTAGTGCTGACTGGATTGAGGATGCTCATGCTTCAGGACAGAAGACCGGCAGCGAACTACATTTTCCAGGTCGCCATGAAATAGCACGTGTCTAGAGAGATGCCTATTATTATCTTATATCTTCAGGTATATTTTTCCTCATGGTGCAGTGTCTTTGCAAGAGAATCGAGCTGCAGTGATGCTGTAACCCAGGCCTTCCTGGATGAATGTTGGATTTCAAATGTCAAGACCTCTTGCTTCCTACAGAATTGTACTATGGACATTTGGGGTTATAGAGAAGTATGCTGAAATTATACCTGACCGAAAATAATCTTTAAACTAATTCTTGCACATGTAGTTCGAAATCTAGAGGTTATAACACTTTGATCTCTTTATGTCGAGGATTGTATGTTCTGCTAAGAGTTCTTGTGAAAGAACAAGAAGAAGGACATAGCGCATTTATATGTATGAATTAATGCACATTGTTTATAAGGTATTAGATTGCCAGCCTTTGTACATATTGATAAGAGGGAACTACAGGATGTTAATGGTATTCTTTTTTAGTTTTTAGTACTAGATAAATCAAGTAGAAACTATGCTCACCTTCAAAAAGAGCATATGGCGGTTCAGCTAGAGATAATCATTCCTCACATAGGAAGAGGTGTGCTTGTACATGTATTTTGCAAGGTATTTATGTGTTCTTTGTCTTTAGCTTTCACAGATACCTATCAAAGCCTATTGAGAGATAGTTATACAAAGATATTGCTATGGAATACATATTCCCAAATTACAGGTATATCTAGAATTGCAATGACAAATTCCTTAAAGTCGTTCTTCATTTTCCAGAGATTGAATACAACCAGAGGCCTCCTTTACCCTAGAAGTGTTGCAGAGTGTAGGGTCCTGCGTCTCTGTTCTCTATTTTAGCCCATTTCATTTGCCCTGCTTCTATCACTGACACTCATATCTTTTCACACGTGGCAAATGGTGGGGAAGGTGAGATGGAAAAGAACACTTCTTCCATTGAATCTTGTTGTCAGCTTTTACTATGAGTGAGTTGGGTATATGAAGTATATCCAATGACGACAGCAGTATTACATTTATGGATGTTTTTATTCCACATATGAATATATTCCAACAAGTATTCAAGCCCTCTTTACTCCTTCGTTATCTTCCTAGTTCAGGGACCAAGAGTCCTCACCACCAGTATACTCTGGTAAAAGCAAAAGGTAAGTCACCTATTTATTCTGTTTCTCTTCTTGGTTTATCGTATTTGCTATATCGTGAAGATATTTCCTCATGTTCCCGATGATTGGTGCACATGAGAGGATAGAGGAAATAAATTGGGCAATTGTGCTTGAGTCAGCTATGCTTCCTTGAAATATGCCAAGAGTAAGTGAGTAGTGCATCCGGTTCTTTTTATAATACACCGCTTACCCACCACAAAGTGCCTGATATTTGGGTTGTATAACCAGTTAATCAGGATTCCTGCATCTCTGACTTATTAAACATGTTCCCAAGCCTTTCTCCAGCCACCCCATCCCTGAAACCAATCCCGTAGCTGCCTAAGTCATGCTCCTCCTGGAATGTGGCTGGGAGTTTCCCCAGACCGGCGGTGGCTCTGACCGTGACGCTGTCAGCTCCCACTCCTCGGCTGTGCTGCAGGGTGTCTTTGGCTTCCTCACATGGCAGGGTCCCTCCACCTCCTGAGCGCTAAAGGGCGTCTCGGAGTTGTACAGGGTATCTTTCGCCTTCAGTCCCTGTAAGTTGCATGGCCCATCAGCGTCTCAGGCGTCCTCAACTGGGGGCAATCTAGTACCCTCTGCAAACCCCACCGGAGGTGTGATGATTTTTTGCTCTGCGTCTTCCGGGGAGTTTCTTTCCATGTGTGTCTTCTCCATGAAGTAAGCCCGTCTCCTTTCAAATGAGAAGATCAAGGTTGAAAGGGCCAGGCAATCAAGTCGGTCTGTAGAAAATAGAAAGGATCAACTGTTGTTTCCATGTTAGTAGGATAGGAATCAGGTGCATGCTCGTCCATGTTCCATGTCACAGATTCACTCTTTAGGATTTTTCCGATTTTGAAAAAGAGGATAATGAGATAAAAAGTCAGCATTTCCCTGGTACCTGCCCTAACTATGCTGTACCTCAAAGATAAAGGGTTGCAGGAACAAAAAACACCTGAGAACTCTATCATGATTCCTCTTATTGCGATATAACCATGTAAGGGGTGAATGGTCAATTTAAGGACAACATACTCCTTTTCAATCATAGGGTATCTACATTCATGGGGACATAATTTCCTACTTATGTATCCTATAGGTCTTTCACTCCCTTCTTTATCTGTCTGGGACAAAAGCAGAGGAGGGTATGGACGGAAAGCCCTATTAGTGATGTTTGTCCTTTAGAAGCTCAGTGAAGGGGGCAGGCAATTCTGAGTACTGAGGTATAATTCTTCAGTAATACCCTGTTAGCCCTGGGAAAGCCCTCAAATATCTCTTTGATGCCAGAAAAGGGGTCTCCTTGATAGTTTTAAACTTCTCAATCTGGGGTTTAATAAATCCTTCTCCCAGTAGATAGATCAAATATTTGAAATTGTTGTGTGGAAATTCAGATTTTTTTACATTGATGTGAACATTAGCCCTTTGTAACTCAAGTAGGATCAAGTGAAGATGATGTGGATGTTCCTGCCATGTGTTACTATAGACCACTATGCCTTCCAGGTAAGCAGACAAATAGGCCTGGTGAAGTTCAAAAGGGTGTTCATGAGTTGTTAGAAAGTGACTTGGGCCCAATTGAGGACAAAGGGTAAAACAGTAAACTGGTGCGGACCATCAAGGGTAGCAAAGGCTGTTTTCTTGTGGTCACTGGACTCAAGGGGACCTTCCAGTATTCTTTTGTTAAATCTATAATTGTGATGTAATCTGCTTCCCCTAACTTTTCAATTAGTTCATCAACCCCTGGTAGCTGACACCCGTCCAACTTGGAGATGTTATTGACAGCTCTATAATCTAGCAATACAATCTATACAGAAGCTTATGCTTCCATCAGGTTTCGGTACGAGGAGTATTGGGGAGCAAGTATTGGGGAGCACCAATTACTAGTTGAAAGCACTATCACTCCCATTTTCAGCATGTGGTTAAATTAATCTTGTTAGGCGTGTTGTCTAGCTGCCGGAACTCGATAGGGCTGTTGTTTTACCACAACATCCTCCAGACTGGGGATAGAATGGACAGCAAGATTTGTCTTTCTTGGGAAGACTGAAAAGTATGTGAAAAGTGTTCTAATGCATGCAACAGGTCCTTTTACTCTATGGATGTAAGGGTTTCGCTAATCACAATGTTATGACGCGCTGTTCTTGTACTGTTTGCAATCCTCTCAGTTTAGTTGATTCCATAAACTTCCCTCATGTGTACACTGTCAGTTGAGCTCAGCATATAGGCCCTCATTATGACATTGGCGGTAAATCCCGCTTACTGCAATGGTGACGGCTGCCAACATACCGCCGCAGTGGCGAATATCTGTTCCCCATATTATGGCACACACACCAATCTGACAGAATACAGCCACATACACAAATCCGCCAGTCAAAAGATCAGTGCTAAAGTGGTGGTACCAACACCCATACCGTTATGCCAACAAACAACTCCCACCACATCATGACCCACGAATCACCACGGCGGACATTCAATGGCAGTTAACCATTGGTGGTACAGACCGCTGCGCTCAGAATGGACACCCACATACATAAAAACACTACATTGGCCAATACTAAAAACACACACCTGGCACTCACACACACACCACACCCACCCACAGCCTCCCCTTCAGTATCCAACACCACAGCACCCACCCAGCGTACCCACACCTCTGTCCCCATGATACGTCAATCAGCAGTGTGCCCACCTGTTAAGGGACCCCAGTCCACACCTCACCCCCAAGACAATCAGGGACCTGGGGTCAGTGGAACAGGGCAACAGGGACACTGGGAGGACCGCCGTGCGTCAGAGGGAGGACAGGCCCAGGGAACCAACTCTTCCTGAGGCAATCACTGAGATCCTGGGAGCCTACCAACATTCCCAGGACACAATGGGCCAGATCCTTGAGAACAGGCGGCTGCAGGAGGAACAGTATAAGGGGAACATGGAGGACTTGCAAGCCATCAACACCACCTTGATCTCCATAGCAGGGGTGTTGGCAGACATGGCCAACATCATGAGGGAAGCAACAGCACAGCAACAGGCACCTACCACTAAGCAGTCCATTGACCAGCCCTCCACTTCTGCTGCAGCTAGTGGGCAGAAGGCCCCGCCACAGGATCCACAGGCCACCAGCACCTCTACCCCTGCAGAAGGTGAGCCAAGACACAAACGTTCCCTGCGAACCAGACAGAAGCCAGAGATACTTGCCAAGACCACCGCCAGGAAATGAGACTCTCCTGATTGTCCCTCTTGTGTCCCACCCTGTAACCTTGTCCACTTTGAACTGCCTTTGCACTCCTTCCTGTGGCCCCTTGGACACTGGAGCTGTGCTACAAACAGACTAGAACAATACCATGGCCTTCCTCCATCATCATCCCATTCCATTGCACTTTTCCCTCAATTTCATAGCACTACAATAAACACCCTTGAACACAACTTGACTACTAGTATTTTCTGTGTTGAAAATTTGTTTGCATTTATGGAAACAAGCACATCTAGTACAAATGATCTGAACACAGTGATAGCATGGAAATAATTACCTGTATCTGTCTGTAGTCATCACATCAGTACACAGTTGTTATCTCACCAACATCTGTAAAATGACATGCCATATGTGACAGTAAGTTGAGATGCAAAGTGAGTTAATGCCATCGTGCTACTGCCACGCAGAAAACATCAATAGTCAAAGGAATGGTCAATTGCACTGTCTCACCTGTGTGTCATTGGAATTATTGACATATAACTGATGTTCTGTTGTCCTCATCCTCATCCTCATCCTCATCCTCTGCCTCCTCATCCTCACTGTTCTCAAGGTCCACTGCTGCCACAGGGACATCTACAGTCTCCCCCTCCTGCAGAAAAGGTACATTCCGTCTGAGGGCCAGGTTGTGCAACATGCAGCATGCCCTACTATCTGGCAGACCTTCCCGGGTGGGTAGCACAGGGATCCATCTGTCAGATGGAGGCACCTGAACTTGGCCTTCAGGAGCCCGAAGATCCTCTTGATGATCCTTCTGGTTCACCCATGTGCCTCATTATAACGATCCTAAGCCTCTGTCCTGGCATTCCTCACAGGGGTCTGCAGCCACGATAGGTTTGGGTAGCCAGAGTCACCTGCAAGTATTGAGGGGCAACATTTAGCCTCACAATTCTATGGGGATGGCACCTGAAGACATACCCTAACATACAATAGGTGGGGACCATGGCTCACCTATTAGCCACACCCTGTGCCCCTGTAGTTGGGCCATCACATTTGGGATGATGCTATTCCTCAGGACAAAGACGTCATGCACCGACCCAGGATACATGCAGTGAAGAGGGAGATATACTGGTCCGCCAGGCACGACATTTGCACATTCAGTGAGTGGAAACTTACGATTCCTGAACACCTGTTCATTCTGGCGTGGGGGGACTAATGCAATATGTGTCCCGTCAGTCACCCCAACAATATTGGGGATATGTCCTATTGCATAGAATCCGACCTTCAAAGTGGCCAGATCTTCCACCTGGGGGAAAGCTATGTAGCTGCACATCTGTTTCACCAGGGCAGACAAAAATCATGCTAGCACGATTGAAAACATTGGCTGTGACATTCCTGCTGCCAAGCCCACCGTCACTTGAAAAGAACCAGTTGCCAGGAAATGGAGCACTGATAGCACTTGTGCAAGAGGGGAGATCCCAGTCGGATGGCGGAAAGCAGATATCAGGTCAGGCTCCAATTGGGCACGCAGCTCTGTGATTGTGGCCCTGTCTATTCTATAGGTGAGCATAATGTGCCTGTCCTCCAGTGTAGCCAAGTCCACAAGGGGTCTGTACACAAGGGTTTGTCTCCTCCTCCTATTCATTCACAGCTATGGGTATCTAAGGGACACAAGAGTGAGTAGGCTGTCACAATTTGAACAATGGAACTACCACCTCTGTGTAGATAGTGGATTTATGTGAATAAGGTTGATATGATTGTTGTCCACCACCATGAAATGGCGACAGCCTGTCCTGTATGTAGGGGCAGGTGGAAGTGAGGTGCCTCCGCCGATGCTGGATGTCGTGGCGGAAGGCGGTTTTGCACCGCCGTGCAATTCCTCATTGGATAATATGGGGCTCCATGGAGTACAGAAGCCAATGGGGATCAACGCCGACGGTGACGGTGTACACCGCCATGGACGTGACCGCCATTTTCCATCAGATTCCTCACTTGTTTCCTGACCTTCAACAGGAGACCATCTACACTGTGTGTGCTGATGTGGCCTGTGTCTGTAACCTACCATGGCCCGTGTGACCAGGGAAAGGTCCCCTGCTTTCACTGCGGAGGAGTTGGAGCGATTGGTGGATAGGGTATTACCCCGGTACAGGCTGCTGTATGGGCCTCCAGACCAACGGGGAGCACACCTTGGACATAATGCATGTGTGAAGGATACATGGAAATGTGTGTGCAAGCAATGTGTCATCTGGGGGGGATGTCTTGTGGCGGTGTACATGGTGTGCGGCAGGCAATATGTGTGCCAATGGTGATGGAAACGGGACTAGAGGGACATATGTGTGACAGGCAGGATTGTATGTGTAATGGTGTCCTCCTATCTGTGTTACCTCTGCAGGCTGCGCCCATCAAAAGAAGGGATTATGGGGTGCCATCATCAAGGACGTGTGGACCCTCAGGGTCTATGGCAGGTGGAGCACCCACTGTTGGAAACAGTGGGAGGACCTGAGACGCTGGGCACGGAAGTCCACGGAGGCCCAGCTGGGGATGAACTCCCAACAAGGAAGGGGTGCCCGTTGGAACCTGACCCCTCATGTCAGTCAGGGCTTTGTGGGTCATAGGAGGGGTGCAGTTGACGGTGGGTGACCCTTACCTTGACATGGCATCTAGCCAAATCACTGGCAGTGCAATGCATAGTGCTCAATCCTGATCCCTGTATTTGACGGTGCTGTGTATGCCAACTGGGGTGTTGGTGCAGTAATTGACCCAGTGTTTCTTTTCTCTCTCGCCCCCCTTTTTTCTTCTGTCATCCTGTCCATGTGTGCATTAGCATCATCTGGCGAAGGAGCAGGGGCACCGGCTACAGAGCGAGCTGCATCCCACAGGACCCTAGAGGCAGAGTCCACCGACGCCCAGGGAACCAGTGGGACGGAGACCGAGGGGAGAACCACGGCGGAGACATGAGGGGACAACACAGACTCAGATACCTCCTCCAGCGGAAGCTCCCTGGTGGTGGCGGACACCTCTGTGACCACCCCAGCTGCAGGTACAGCCGCCACCCTCCATACCAGCACTGCCCTCCCAGTAGCCCCTCAGTGACTTGTCCTTGCCGCTTTGCCTCAGGCACCTCAGGCCCTGCCCCAGTGAGCCCTGCTGCCCTGAGTGAGGAGGCTATCCATCTCTGTAGGTCAGTCAACCATTGTGAATGCCATCCAGGGACTGGCATCCCAGATGCAGCAATGCAATGCATTCCTGGAGGGCATCCACTGTGGATTGGCAGCCCAACAGAGATCGATTCAGGCTCTGGCCTCCTGTCTGATGGCAGCCATTGTCCCTGTTCCTACTGTCCCCTCTCCAACTACCACTTCCCAGGCCCAGTCTCCTTAACCCCAACTCATCCCATGTACACATACAGATGAGCATGCACACAAGACAACACACAAGAGTGGCACAGTCAAACACAGGTGCCACACTTCAATCCACGAGCACTCACGCAAACACCAGACAGTTGCAGACTCAACCACATACACTTCCTCCATAGACTCCTCCACCTCCCTCACAGTCACATCCACAGTCACATCACATGCACTGCATCAACATCCACCACTAGCATAACCACACCAAGCAGCCCACACACCTCACTGGCAGACACCTCCACTACATCCATCCACGCGTCTCCTGTGTCCTCTCCCACCCTGTCTATCCCCCCCTTCTGAAGGACACAAACGCAAGCACTCAAACACCCAAGAGCCATCCACCACATGTCAGCACACTGCCCATGCACCTGCACCCAAGTCCAGCAAACATACACCTCTAATAACCACTCCCTCAACCTCCACTACCATTCTTTCTCCCTCATCCTGCCCCACCGTCCCTAAGAAGCTTTTCCTTGCCCAACTTTACTTCTATCCCTGCCCGACCCCCGTCCTGCCCGTAAGAGCAGGGTCACAATGACCCAGCCCAGCACCCCAGCCAAACAGTCAATGCAGACAGTGGAGGCACCTCCTAGTCGTGGTGGCAAGACAGTGAAGGATCCCACTCCACCAGCCAGGAAGCTTGAGGATCCCACACCTCCTCCCATGAAGGGGAAGAAGCCCTCAACTCCTGCCATGAAGGGGAAGGAGCCCGCACTTCCTGCCATGAAGGGGAAGAAGCCCTCAACTCCTGCCAGGAAGGCTAAGGAGCCCGCACCTCTTGCCATGAAGGGGAAGAAGCCCTCAACTCCAGCAGAGGCTGTCAGGGTGACACCACCACCACCAGTCGTCATGGAGCCCTCACCGCTAGTTGAGGAAGTGCAGCCTACTCCTCCTGCAGAGGCTGCCCAGGAGGCACCTTCACCTGCTGAGACAGTGAAGTCCTCACCTCCAGCAGAGGCTTCCCAGGAGGCACCTTCTCCTGCTGACACAGGCAAGCCCTCACCTCCAGCAGAGGCTGTTAGGGTGACACCACCACCACCACCACCACTGGTCACAGAGCCCTCACTGCCAGCTGAGAAAATGCAGCCTACTCCTCCTGCAGAGGCTACCCAGGAGGCATCTTCACCTACTGGGACAATGCAGCCCTTACTTCCAGCAGAGGCTGCCCAGGAGGCACCTTCACCTCCTGACACAGTGCAGCCCTCACCTCCATATGACACAGCGGGGGGCATGTAGGCCACTCTCCAAGGACGCTGTACAAGGGGCCCCCTCCAGAACCAGTGGGCATGTTCCCCACCTGAGAGACTGTGACCATGCCCTCCCCAGCAAAGAGAAATGGTCATGGAGCCCCCTCCAGAAGCAGTGGCCATGTTTCCCATCTGAGAGACCGTGACCTTGCACTCTCCAGCAGAGAGAAATGGGCATAGAGCCTCCTCCAGAAGCAGTGGGCTTGTTCCCATATTCGGCTGAGGTGCCCCCCATTCCCCTGAGGTACCTGCCCACTTGCAAACTGATGCCCCTGCAGAGTTCTATCTGAATGAAGTCAGGATTTGAGTTGGGCCCTGGACTATGCCCTGTGGCCATGTGGGCCCTTAGTACTTAGGACTGGGCATTGGGCCTTTGAGTACATTTGTACATATCTGGTTTCCGTACAATTGGTTCTTTTGGTATCTGTTCACAATCAATACATTCTCATTAATGCCTTCTTGTTGTCCTTGCATTATTATGCCGTGTGTCGTGTGCAATTGTTTTTCGTCTGCAGCTGGTTGTGTGTATAGTGTGTGTGTGTCGTGTGTGTGTCACTCTCATTTCCTCCCTCCCTCCCTCGTGTGCTAGGCGGCTGTATTCACCATCGTCATCAGCGTTGGTGTTCCTGGCGGAGCATGGCATAGATGAGCATGGGGAAGACTTGCAGCTCTGGTTCCATGGTGGCTTTGTCCTTCTCTGTGTCTCCGATGGTGAGTCTTTGGTCTTCTGTGATGTGTTTCTGCCAGGCTTTTGATGGTGATGGTACCGCCCCGGAAAAATCGTGGCGGTTTCCTGGGTCATGATATGGTGGGCGGTACTTTGTCTTCTGCCTGGCTGTTGACGGCTACCGCTGTGGTCAGTGGTGTGGTACATTGCCTGTCTATGGAAATTATCACCGTCATGGTCATAATTTGGAGGTCATTACTGCCAGCCTGTTGGCGGTATTACCGCCACTTTATCACCCACCGCCAATGTCGTAATGAGGGCCATAGGTTTGAACCACTAGGTCTCGCTCCCTTTTCCCACTCGGTTGGAAGCTAAAGTACTGAACAATGTTTATCGGATTACTGAATGAAGTTTATCAGTCTGGAGATGGCACACAGAGGTAGTATTTGCAAGGGCACTTTATAATGTGACATGACCAACAATGGAATTTGTTTGAGCACTGTGTAATTGGTCTGAAATCTTTCTTCAACTTGAAGTAAGTGGTGTACCTAAGCAATGTGCATTTAACATAACAAGACTGAAAAAGGTGTTTTTTGTTGCACGCCTCCAACATACAAATGTGACTCATGCATCCCTTCTGCAGGCTGCCTGAAATACCTCCTGACAGCTGTGGAGGCCTCTGACTCACACCCCATCCCCATGTCAAGATACATGGGAGCTAGTCTATTTAAACTGCGCCTGCGGTTGCTCTCATTACTTGGCTTTGAGAATCTTACTTGTTCCAGTTGTCCCGGCTCCTGCTCCCCTACTCCTCCTCCTCCTTCTGGCTCCCGGATACTTCCTGTTCCGGATCAAAGGCTTGCATCTCCAGGTCTTCAGCTCCAGAGCAGAAACCAGCATTTCCTGTTGCAAAGAGATAAAGAAAACACTGTATAGTAAGACCGTTATCATGCCCCCACATTCAGGGAAGAAATTGTTAGTGGTAAACAAACCGTAACGAAGGCAGCTAGAACTTTGTTTAGGGAATTTCTGATTGTGTTGGCAGTTTGAATATGACCTTTTGTGAATTCCTACAAACATGACAGTTTGGAACATTGTTTTTCTGTTAAAAGGTGCCATTCATTAAAGAAACTATCCAAAACATCTATGTAGGTATAGATGCTCAGCATAATCTTACTCCAAAAACTTGCCCACTTTGTTGAGTAAGGTTTCTAATGACATTGACCATTTCTTTTGGAGGGGAAAGTGTGGTAGCTACTAATAACTGAAACAATTGTTGGAAAGCTACTTATCCGGTGATGTTTAACAGTTCAATGTTTTCCTTATTGTTGAGTGAGAAAAGATAATACCTTGGTGAGTGAACGTATTACTTGCTTATAGAAACTCTAGTCAATGTTTGAAGGTTCATAGAGCAGACTAGTACCTTAAATATATTTGTTCTCCCTTCCCTATTCCCTACCCCTCTACCCTTGGGACTACTCGCTCATATTCTGTGTCCCTCAGGTGTGAAGAATTAGTTCACTGGGGTGTGGGCTTCATTCTTCGCACCCGCAGAAGCCTGGATTTCAGGTAAGTGGCACTGGCCTTGTCACACAATGGTGGTCATTCTGACCTCGGCGGTAAAAGGCGCCTACCGCCGGTCAGAAATCCTCCATAATCCCGCCGCGGTCGCGGAAACCCGCCACGGTCATTCTGACCCGCAGAAGGCAAACCTCCGAAAATCCGACCGCCACAACAGACCGCCAGACCAGCGGTGGGCGGAAAGGTGGAGGTGACAAAACCTCCACCGCCACGCCAACAGAAATACGCCCATCCCATTACGACCCACGAATCCACGCGGCGGTCATTCAAACGCGGTATTCCATTGGCGGGACACACCGGCGCGGTCAGAATACACACAAACGAACAAAACTCACCCACATTGGACGATTTGAATCCCACACACCTGATACACATACACACACCACTCCCACACACACAATACAATATAAAACACCCACCCACATCACCCACAAACCCCTACGCTTAAAAATTCGTAAAGAAGGCAAGAGCGAGACACCAGCATCCAAAACATAACAGCCACAGCCACTCAACACCATCACCCACACACTATCCACACACAAAACAACACACACCACCACACTCAACTCACTTAAATACACATACTCCACCCCACACATCATACACACCACCCCATGGCACCCCAAAGACAACCCCGCTTCACAGACAAAGAACTCAGGGTTATGGTGGAGGAAATCGTTCGTGTAGAGCCCCAGCTGTTCGGCACACAGATACAATACACCAGCATTGCCCGGAGGACGGAGCTATGGCAGAGGATTGTCGACAGGGTGAACGCAGTGGGACAGCACCCCAGAAATCGGGAAGACATCAGGAAGCGATGGAACGACCTACGGGGGAAGGTGCGTTCCATGGTATCCAGGCACAACATCGCCGTGCAGAAGACTGGCGGAGGACCCCCACCTCAACCCCCACAATTCACATCATGGGAGGAGGAAGTCTTGAACATCCTGCATCCTGACGGCCTCGCAGGAGTCGGCGGAGGAATGGATACTGGTAAGTTGAAGCTTCAATACTGCTTCCCCCCCACCTGCATGCCAAATCAGACCCCAACCCTCACCCCCATCCTCGAACCCCACCCTCACCCCCACCCCCACCCTCACCCCCACCCTCACCCCCACCACCATCCTCACCCCCACCACCATCCTCACCCCCACCCCCAGCACACCTATTCCCCGCCAATGTCTCACCATCACAACCCACACATCCCAAAACCTAGGCCTGCATGCGTCCACTAAGCATGGACACCCATCACCAAAGCATGCCCAATGCATATACACATCCCCCCCACAAGCCACCCTCACCAAAGCCCCCACACACGAATGCCAGCACTTGGGGACACGGGAACCCACAGATACACCCATATGCCACACATTGAAACTATAACCATACCTCTATACCCCTGCAGGACCCGACCGTCAACACACCGCGGCGGAGGGGCCAGAATTATCCACACCCCCCACCCAAGAGGCCGTCAGCGATGACAGCAGCTCTGTCGATCTGGACACCGATGACCAGCCCGGACCATCGGGGACCTCTGGACAGTCGGTTCCCCTCACACAGGCACAGGCCACTATAGACCCTAACCCCTCTGGGAACACCAGCACAGCTCCCACCCAGCGGGCCCATGCCTCTGTCTCCAGGGCGCGTCAATCTGCGGTGTGTCTACCACTACAGGGCACCCAGGATAACCCACCACCCCAACAACAACAGGGACCTGGGGGCAGTGGTAGTGGGCACACCGGCCAGGGGGCAGAGGCCCAGGGAAACAGGGCAACTCGGCGGGCAGCTGTGCGACAGGGGGGGGAGGAGAGGCCCAGGGAACCCACTCTCCACGAGGTCCTCACCACCATCATGGGAGCATACAACCACTCCCAGGAGACGATGGCGACGGTACTGGCCCGGTTCCAGGAGATCCAGGTGCTGCAGGAGGAACACTATCGGGGGTACAGGGAGGACATCCGAGCCATCAACACCACCCTGGTTACCATGGTAGGGCTGCTGCAGGACCTCGTAAACAGCAGGGCGGACACTGAACAACACCCAAGGGCCCCTGCCACTAGCCGGGACCAAGAACAGCCATCCACCTCCGCCGGCGCTAGTGGACAGGAGGCCCCCGCACAGCAGCAGCCCACCAGACCCCCACCTCCTGCAGGAGAAGAACCACCCCGCAAGAGGGCCCTGAGATCTCGCAAGAAGACAGAGTAGGATGTCAAGACCCCCGCCAGCAAAGGATACCACCTGATGTCATCCCACTGTCCCACATTGTCACCCTGTCCATCCTCGAACTGCCCATGCTCCATCTCTCCACAGGCCTCTGGACAATGCACCTGTGTGACTGTTACTCTGGACTCTGCCATGGACATTCCTTCACCATAGCCCCCACCCACTTGAAACCACCCATCCCATTTTGAGCACTTCAATAAACACCTATTTTGCACCAAAATATCAGGAGTCTGGCTGTGATTTCAATAGATTGTAATTGACATGACAGTGCAAATATGTCCTTGTACATGGTGAAGTCAACAAACAGCTGCCACAAAGCTGTAGTCCATGGGGAAACGAAGCACAGGACTCGTAGTGGGGACCCCAGATCTGAAATAGGGAGGGAAAAGCCAAAACTCAGTCATCATACACTGGGGCAAATAGACAGGCAGCAGAGATGCTGCAGAGTAGTTAACATTTACTAAATTATCTTTGAAATGTTACCTGTGTCCTATTGGAAGTACTGTTCAATGATTCTGTCCCTGTTGTCTGTTTCAGCCCCGTCGTCTTCCTCCTCGTCACTCTCCTCAGGTTCCACCGCTGCCACAACACCACCGTCTCGACCATCCTCCTGCAGGAAAGGCACCTGGCGGCGCAAAGCCAGGTTGTGAAGCATGCAGCAGGCCACGATGATGTGACACACCTTCTTAGGTGAGTACATTAGGGATCCACCGGTCATATGCAGGCAGCGAAACCTGGCCTTTAGGAGGCCAAAGGTGCGTTCGATCACCCTCCTAGTACGCCCATGGGCCTCATTGTACCGTTCCTCTGCCCTGGTCCGGGGATTCCTTACTGGGGTCAGTAGCCACGACAGGTTGGGGTACCCAGAGTCCCCCACTAGCCATACACGGTGTCTCTGTAGCTGTTCCATCACGTAAGGGATGCTGCTATTCCTGAGGATGTAGGCGTCATGCACTGACCCTGGGAATTTGGCATTTACATGCGAGATGTACTGGTCAGCCAAACACACCACCTGGATGTTCATTGAATGGTAACATTTTCTGTTCCTGTACACCTGCTCCCTGTCTCTTGGGGGAACCAAAGCCACATGGGTCCCATCAATGGCACCAATTACGTTGGGAATATGTCCAAGGGCGTAGAAATCACCCTTCACTGTAGCCAGTTCGCCCACCTCAGGGAAAATGATGTAGTTCCTCACGGATTTCATCAGGGCAGACAACACTCTGGATAACACCTTTGAAAACATGGGCTGAGACATCCCGGAAGCAATTCCCACGGTTGTCTGAAATGACCCACTTGCCAAGAAATGGAGTACTGACATGACCTGCACCAGAGGGGGAATCCCTGTGGGTTGGCGGATGGGGGACATCAGGTCGGGCTCCAGCCGGGCACACAGTTCATGGATAGTGGCACGGTTAAGACGGTAGGTCAGGATAATGTGGCGTTCTTCCATTGTCGACAGGTCCACCAGCGGTCGGTACACGGGAGGATTCATCCGTCTCCTCGCACAACCCAGCGGACGGTGCCTAGGAAGGACAACATGGAGCACACAGTCAGGCAACCCACAGGTACGTACTCACAGCTAGCACAGTATACGATTCTCTATGCAGTGAATGGCGTGTCTGAGTGGCTATGCAAGGCCAAGGCCTGTGTGACGCAGTTGAAATTGAGCCATGTGGGCCCTGGAAATGGCGGCTGCCTGACCTGTGAAGTGTGACAATGGGATGTGAGGTCAATGCGCTGGCGTGGCACACCGCGGCGGGCGGCGGGCGAAGACCGCGGCGCGAAGCCGCATTGGTTAACATTGAAGCCTATGGGTTTCAGGAGCCAATGGCGAAGGGCGCCGGCGGTGGCGGGACGCACCGCCGCGGTACGCACCGCCTCGGACGTGACCGCCATTTTCTATCTACTTATCCACTTGCGACTTGAACTTTCACAGGAGAGGACCTATACTGCAAGTGTTGCTGTGACCTCGGTCTGGAAGGGACAATGGCTGCTGCGACTGGGGAAAGGGCCCCTGCCTTCACTGGAAAGGAGTTGGAGAAACTTGTGGATGGGGTCCTCCCCCAGTATGCGCTACTCTACGGTCCTCCAGACCAACAAGTGAGTTTAATTCTATCTGGATTTGGGGCCACTGGCTGGCTTGGGGGCCTGGCGGGGATGGGGGGCATGTTGGGCCTGGCGGGGGGCCTGGCGGGGATGGGGGGCATGTTGGGCATGGCGGGGGGCCTGGCGGGGGGCCTGGCGGGGATGGGGGGCATGTTGGGCCTGGCGGGGGGCCTGGCGGGGATGGGGGGCATGTTGGGCCTGGCGGGGGGCCTGGCGGGGATGGGGGGCATGTTGGGCATGGCGGGGGGCCTGGCGGGGGGCCTGGCGGGGATGGGGGGCATGTTGGGGCTGGCGGGGGGCCTGGCGGGGGGCCTGGCGGGGATGGGGGGCATGTTGGGCCTGGCGGGGGGCCTGGCGGGGATGGGGGGCATGTTGGGCATGGCGGGGGGCCTGGCGGGGATGGGGGGCATGTTGGGGCTGGCGGGGGGCCTGGCGGGGGGCCTGGCGGGGATGGGGGGCATGTTGGGCCTGGCGGGGGGCCTGGCGGGGATGGGGGGCGTTGGGCCACTGGAAAGGAAAATGCTGAGTAACTTGAACGTGGTATTTCTCCCTCCCTGTACGTGTCACATAGGTCCGCGCCCATGAGAAGATCGGGATTTGACGTGCCATCGCCAAGGAAGTCCGGGCCCTGGGGGTCCACCATCGACGGGGCACCCACTGCCGCAAGAGGTGGGAGGACATCCGCCGCGGGACCAAGAAGACCGCCGAGTCTCTGCTGGGGATGGCCTCCCAACGTAGGCGGGGTGCCTGCCGTCAACTGAGCCCCCTGATGTTCCGGATCCTGGCGGTGGCCTACCCTGATTTGGATGGGCGCGTGAGGGCAGCACAGCAGACACAAGGGGGTGAGTCCAAGCATTATCTACTCTGTTGTTGCGCAGTGGAGGTGTCTGGGTGGGGGAGGAGGGCTGTGGGTCCCCCTAGGCCAGGGCGATATCTGTAGGCTGGGCACCCCCGTAAGCCCCTGTGTCCCCAGCCACCACCCTCAGTAGTGTGTCAGTACAGCCATCCCTGGGCCGTGTCATCCATGGGTGCAGTTGTCAACTCTAGGCGTGTAGGGCATGTTCCACGGAATGCGTAGCGGACCCCAAGTGCGCAACTTAGTGCAGGGGGCATCTGTGTCTGTCATGTCCGCTAACTGTACCGGAGATCCATGTAATCAATATCCCTTTATTTCTCTCTCCCCCCCCCTTTTTGTTTGTCTTTCTGTGCTTGTGTGCATCAGCATCATCAGGCGGAGGAGAAGTGGCATCGGGGCAGGAGGGAGCTGCATCTCACATGGCCCAGGAGGGCCATGCCACAGAGTCAGACTGGACCAGTGAGACGGAGGGCGAGGGGAGCTCCACGACGGGGACGACTGGACCCTGCAGCGACACGGACACGTCCTCGGAAGGGGGCTCCCTTGCGGGGGTGGCACCATCCGTGCCCCCCGCCATTACAGGTACAGCCGCCACCCAGCGCACCATCTCCGCCCTCCCAGCAGCCCCTCCGCGTTCGCCCCGTGCCCGCTCTGCCAGGAAGCCGGGCATCTCCTTCGCCCCAGGCACCTCAGGCCCTGCCCCTGTTACCCCCGCTGCCCTCAGTGAGGAGGTCATTGACCTCCTCCGAACGCTCATTGTTGGGCAGACTACCCTTTTGAATGCCATCCAGGGGGTGGAGAGGGAGGTTCATCGCAGCAATGCGTACCTGGAGGGCATTCATTCGGGTCAGGCTGCCCATCAGCGATCGTTCCAGGCTCTGGCCTCAGCACTGACGGCAGCCATTGTCCCTGTCTCCTGCCTGCCTCTACTAACTCCCTCCTCCCAGTCTCCTGTTCCTCTGCCTGTCCCACCCACACCATCAGACCAGCCTGCACACACCTCAACACCCAAGAGAAGCTCATCCAAACATAAGCACCACAGATCACGCAGACATTCACACACGCAACATTCCGATGCAGACATGCCAACAGTCACTACCACCTCTGTGACCCCCACCTCCTCGTCTCCCTCCTCCCTCCCTGTGACGTCTACACTCACACCTCCATTCACCTCACCATCAGCCAGTGTTTCC
This sequence comes from Pleurodeles waltl, assembly GCF_031143425.1. Classification (NCBI taxonomy): domain Eukaryota; kingdom Metazoa; phylum Chordata; class Amphibia; order Caudata; family Salamandridae; genus Pleurodeles; species Pleurodeles waltl. Next base: position 71,458,481 of record NC_090450.1, on the reverse strand, counting down.
ATCACCAGCACACCCTCCACTCCAGTCCGCACACGTGCAGTCACCACCCCCACTGCCATTTACACGTCCCCTGTGTCCTCTCCCACTGTGTCTGTCACCCCCTCTTCCACACCACACAAACGCAGCCACCCACCCACCCAACAGCCATCCACCTCACGACAGCCTATCCCTCCTGCACCTGCACCCAAAGACAGCAAACGTGACTCACCTACAACCACATCCTCTCCCTCCACTCCCATTCCCACTGTACCTACCACTCTCCATTGTCCCAAGAAGCTCTTCCTCGCCACTACTAACTTCTTTCCTGACCCTGAGCCCCCCCCTCCTTCTCGTCGGGGTAAGAAGAGCACCTCAGCCACCACCAGCCCTGCAGCCCCCTTGACAAGGGTGCAGGGGTATTGGAGCCCGCCAGCCCGCATGTCTGGATCTTCGCCCAGCAGCAAGGGGACAGCCAGCCCACCCCCTGGGAAGAGGAGCAGAAGGCGGAAGGGGCGCCGCAGGAGCCCGCCTTCTACATCCCCCCCGGACACCACCCAGAGACAGTCACCAGCCACAGCTCCAAAGGGAGGAAAGGGCCACAGGCCGACGACTAAGGAGGGCAAGGGCAGCAAGTTGGAGAGGTCAGGCAGCAGGCCTGCTGCCCAGGAGGAGCCCACAACCCCCATAGCCGCTGCCCCGGGAGGAACCGGCACAGCTGCCCCGGGAGAGCCCACCAGCCCCATAGCCGCTGCCCAGGGAGGACCCAGCCCAGCTGGCCAGGAGGGCCCCACCACCCACAGCCCAGGTGGGCAGTGAAGGAGCACCATCCCCGCTGCCCAGGAGGGCACCACCAGGCATTTAGCAGTTGGCCATAGACCGTCCGCCGTCTCAAGAACCGCTGAACTGGGCCCTTCAAGGCAAGAACCGCTGAACTGGGCCCCGCCGTCTCAAGAACCGCTGAACTGGGCCCTTCAAGGCAAGAACCGCTGAACTGGGCCCCGCCGTCTCAAGAACCGCTGAACTGGGCCCTTCAAGGCAAGAACCGCTGAACTGGGCCCTTCAAGGCAAGAACCGCTGAACTGGGCCCTTCAAGGCAAGAACCGCTGAACTGGGCCCCGCCGTCTCAAGAACCACTGAACTGGGCCCTTCAAGGCAAGAACCGCTGAACTGGGCCCTTCAAGGCAAGAACCGCTGAACTGGGCCCCGCCGTCTCAAGAACCGCTGAACTGGGCCCTTCAAGGCAAGAACCGCTGAACTGGGCCCCGCCGTCTCAAGAACCGCTGAACTGGGCCCTTCAAGGCAAGAACCGCTGAACTGGGCCCCGCCGTCTCAAGAACCGCTGAACTGGGCCCTTCAAGGCAAGAACCGCTGAACTGGGCCCTTCAAGGCAAGAACCGCTGAACTGGGCCCCGCCGTCTCAAGAACCGCTGAACTGGGCCCTTCAAGGCAAGAACCGCTGAACTGGGCCCCGCCGTCTCAAGAACCGCTGAACTGGGCCCTTCAAGGCAAGAACCGCTGAACTGGGCCCTTCAAGGCAAGAACCGCTGAACTGGGCCCCGCCGTCTCAAGAACCGCTGAACTGGGCCCTTCAAGGCAAGAACCGCTGAACTGGGCCCCGCCGTCTCAAGAACCGCTGAACTGGGCCCCGCCGTCTCAAGAACCGCTGAACTGGGCCCTTCAAGGCAAGAACCGCTGAACTGGGCCCTTCAAGGCAAGAACCGCTGAACTGGGCCCCGCCGTCTCAAGAACCGCTGAACTGGGCCCCGCCGTCTCAAGAACCGCTGAACTGGGCCCTTCAAGGCAAGAACCGCTGAACTGGGCCCTTCAAGGCAAGAACCGCTGAACTGGGCCCCGCCGTCTCAAGAACCGCTGAACTGGGCCCCGCCGTCTCAAGAACCGCTGAACTGGGCCCCGCCGTCTCAAGAACTGCTGAACTGGGCCCTTCAGGGCAAGAACCGCTGGCCCTTTGGCAGACGTGGCAGGGCAGGATCTATCTCGGGCAGGGCTGCAGGATGTCCTCTGGCCAACTTGCCTCCTCCAGTGGCAGTGGGGTCTGTTATGGACTGTATGGACTGTGGCTTTGCTCTCCCCAGGATGGCCCAGTGGGCAGGCCACCCACTGTATGGACTGTTTGGACTGTGGCTTTGCTCTCCCCAGGATGGCCCAGTGGGCAGGCCACCCACTGTATGGACTGTATGGACTGTGGCTTTGCTCTCCCCAGGATGGCCCAGTGGGCAGGCCACCCACTGTATGGACTGTTTGGACTGTGGCTTTGCTCTCCCCAGGATGGCCCAGTGGGCAGGCCACCCACTGTATGGACTGTATGGACTGTGGCTTTGCTCTCCCCAGGATGGCCCAGTGGGCAGGCCACCCACTGTATGGACTGTATGGACTGTGGCTTTGCTCTCCCCAGGATGGCCCAGTGGGCAGGCCACCCACTGTATGGACTGTTTGGACTGTGGCTTTGCTCTCCCCAGGATGGCCCAGTGGGCAGGCCACCCACTGTATGGACTGTATGGACTGTGGCTTTGCTCTCCCCAGGATGGCCCAGTGGTCATGGAGTCCCCTCGTGGATCTGGCGTCGTGTACTCAAGTGGCTGAGGTGCCCCCCCTTCCCTTCCCCCTGAGGTGCCTGTCCTATTTTCTTTCTGATGCCCCTGCAGTGTTCTCTCCGTGGAGTTCTTGTCGTGGGACTGGGCCTTGCCCCTTTGCACAGGACCCCTGTGATCCACGGACAGTGGTTGGACTACATTTAGTAGCTGTATATATTTTGTACATAGTTTATTTATTTTTTGGGATTAATGGCGTACATATTTCAATATATCTGCCCGTTTATGATCTCTTCTTTTGGTCTTTGCATTATTTCGGAGGGGGGTGGTTTGTGGGTTGTGACAGTGATCTGTGGGAATGCATTGATGTGTGTGTTGTAGTGGGTGTGGGTGGGTGGGTGTGTGCCGGTAATCTTTTCCCTCCCCTGTGTCGTAGGTGCAGTACTCACCGATGTCTTCCGCGCCGCCGGGCGTGCTCCTGGTATATGAGGAGGAATAGGAGTGCGGGGATGACCTGTAACTCTGGCTCCATACTGCCGGAATCTCGCGTGGAGTGCGTAGAGGTGAGCGTTTTCCCGTTCGTAGTCTGTTTCCGCCGTGTTCTTATCGGCGGTGCTCCCGCCCCGGAAAAGGTGGCAGATTGGTGGGTCGTAATAGGGTGGGCGGTACTTTGTCTGCCGCCGGGCTGTTGGCGGGAACCGCCGCGCTGTTTGTTTGTACCGCTGTGGCGGTCGGAGTGTTAAGTTGGCGGGCTGTGTTGGCGGTTCCCGCCAGGGTCAGAATGCCATTTTTAATACCGCCGGTCTGTTCGCGGTCCGACCGCCGCCTCTCCGCCGACCGCCAAGGTCAGAATGAGGGCCAATATCCCTTAAAGTGTGCCTTGGGTGTTTTATTGGGTCTGCTAGCCATACTGCCATAGGAAGAGGACCTAACCATTTTTTCAAGAGATTGATGTGGTATTTTGGGGTTCTACTTTTGGACAGTTGTAACTAGTAGGTAACACGTCATATCCTTTTAGTAATCTTATAACCTTGCCATTCGCTTCACATTTTGGTGTCTGATGTAGACAACAGAACCAGGACCCGATCTCCTACGCATACTCCCTCCATGTCTTAAACTTATCATAAAAATATTTTTGCTTCCTCTGGTTTTTCTCCAAACTTGTCTGGGCTAGGACCTTCAACTTGTCTATACAGGACTTGAGTTCATTAGTGTAGTCTAACAAACTACATACTTCCTCTCTGGGATCTTTCTCCCATGATTCTTTAGTAATATCCAGTAAGGCTGTGGGGTTGTCACCCATAAAGCAGCTCCAATGGGGTGACCACTATACTACTCTGTACATGTCATCAAAGGACAAAGAGAGTCAATGGTATCAACTGATCACAGTTTTTCCCATCCCTCGATAACAATTTTTTAACTGTCAATTTGAGAGTTCCATTGTAACGCTCTACAAGTTTATCGGTCTGGGGATGGTACACACAGGTTTTCAGATGTTTGATATCAAGCTGTTTAAGCACCTGTTTCATCATACCGGAAACAAAGGGGGTGCCCTGATCAGTGAGAATTTCTCTAGGGAACCCATTTGTGAGAATTCTTCTCTTAGGTGTTGGGCAATGCTTTTAGGGGAATTGGCCCTTAAGGGTATAGACTCAGGGTAACAAGTAGCATAGTCAACCAGGACCAGCACATATATATATCCTCTTGCAGAGCATGGTAAAGGGCCAATGAGAGCCATGCCTATTCTCTTGAATGACTTTCCAATAATAGGCTTGGTTGTAAAGGAACACAAGGAGGCTGATATGGGTTGTTTCTTTGATATATCTCACATTCTTGGCAGTACCTTTTGACTTGTGCATACATGCAAGACCAGTAGAAATGTCTTAAGATTGCCTGGCTGGTTTTCTCTAAACCACAATGGTCTGCCAGCAGGTGTGTATGGGCCTAAGGCAAGACTTCATCTCTAAAAATCAAAGGGAACCAATGGTTGAGGATCCTTATTCGCTTTTACTACACAGTAAAGGAGACCATCTTGGACACAAAAATGAAGAAACACAGAACCAGGATTGTTTTTCTTTACCTCAGCACTCTGCCAAGCATTCTGTAGGGATGCATCATTTAACTGGACCGCCGTGAAACGTTTGTCTAGGATCCACGGTTCTGAGGAATGGAGTGCATCCTTACGATAGGGTTCGTCCCTCTGTCATCTTTTCGACTGGTTTGGGTATTTTTGTCATCTTTAGGATCATGCTGTTTCAGATTATGTTGTAATAGATCAAGAAAATAGGGGTTGTCTGCGCCAAGAATTATTTTGTCAGGAAGAGAGGAAAGTACCCTGACCTCAACTGTACTTTCCTGTCCTGTTGTGTTTGTTAAAGTCAGTCAAGCAACAGGGTAGGTTTTAGTGTACCCACATACACATTATATCCCAACGTACTTATTGGGAATAATCTGTGACAGAAGGCCCAGTTTGTGTTTAACTGCTGGCTGTCTAGTGCCTGAGTCCAGAAGAGCAGTTACCCAGTTGTCATTGATAAGCAGACTCACATAATATATTGGTCCCATCTCTTGAGAATACAGGGCTGTTCGAGGGGCGTAGCTGTTCATAGGGTCCTCTTCCCCTTTTTCCTTCTTTTTTCTACAGAACCTTGCAATGTAGCCCCACTCCCTGCATTCATAACATTGAGGTCCTGTATTGACATATGGTTTGTTTTTTCCTGTTTTTATTTGAGATGGTTCTGGTATTCCTTTGTAGGCTTTTTCTTGACCTTAGGACCTGCTGACTGTGATGGTTTCCCTATTTTCTTAATGTCCAATAGAGGTCCCCGTGTCTGTGCTCTAGCAAGGATAATGGCCAAATCTACAGCCTGTTCAAGGGTTAATCCAGAGTGTTGTCTCAGACACTTTTTGGTATTGTAGGGTAGGGGGCCTAGATACTGCTCAAAGTAGCTTCAACCACCTATGAGCTGCATCTTTCGTTTTGAAAAACTGGGATTTGGGAGTATCTTCTGGTGCTCCTCACTCTTTTCTAAACTTTATTCTGTGGGTTTCGTTGTCTACCCCAAATCGATGTAAGATTATCTTCTTGACATCATCATAGGGAGTTGTTCAATAGATGTTGACAAACTGATATGCCGCCTGTGCATCCCCTGTTAGCAAAGGAGCAAGATAAAAAGCCAATGGACAGGGGGTCATGAGTTGGCTCTTGCAATGCATTCAAAATTTAAAAAAACGCTATGGGGTCTTCTCTGCTTACATACTTTTGTCATGGTACTATGCAACCTGACATGGTGAGACCCATGCTCTGGGACAATCCTGTAACAAGTTGTACCTGTCCCTCTGACATTTTTGTCAGGTTCTGGCCTTAGGAACGTATGGCATTAGTAAACATTGTCCATTCTGTTTTGGCCTCTGTTACATGTTTTTCCAGGGCCCATTCCAGTTTTCGTTGGCCCTCCATGAGTTGATGTATAATATTCTCCATTGTGTATCTAATGTCCTTATGACTGCATTCTCCACCACTTGTCAGCTTTTACGATGAGCGGGTTTGGCATATGAAGTATATCCAGTAACAACGGTAGCATCAAAGATATGATTGTTTTTATTTCATATCTGAAAATATTCCAGACATTTATTTGGGCGTTCTACCTCCTTCATTATCTTTGCAGTTCAGGGTCCCGGAGTCTTCACCGCTGGTATTCTCAGGGAAAAGGAAAAGGAGGCAGGTAAGTCATCTATTTATTCTGATTCACTTCCTGATTTCTTGTATTTGCTATATTGTGAAGACATTTCTTCATGCTCCCAATAATTGGTGCACACAAGAGGATAGTGGAAATAAATTGGGGAATTCTGCTCAAGTTAGCTATGCTTCCTTGAAGTATACCAAAAGTAAGTGAGAAAGGTGTCAGGTTCTTTTTAAAATCCACCTTACCCATCACCAAGTGCCTGATATTTGTGACGTATAACCAGTTAGTCAGGATTCATGCATTGCTGACTTATTAAATATGTCCTGCAGATTTTCTCCCATCACTCCAAACATGAAACGGCTCCCGCACCTTCCTAAGCCATGCTCCTCGATGAATGTGGCTGGGAGTTCCTGCAGACTGGCAGTTGGCTCCAACTGTGATCTGTCAGATCCCGCTCCTCTGCTGTGCTGCAGGGTGTCTACGGCTCCAATGGATGGTAGGGTACCTCCATCTCCTAGGCGCTGAAGGGCGTCTTGGAGCATAACGTGCTCAGCGTCTTTAGCATCTCTGGAATCTCCACCTGGGTGCAATTCAGCATCCACTGCTAATCTCTCCACAGGCATGATGATTTTTTGATCTGCGTCTTCCAGGGAGTTTCTTTCCATGTATGTCTCCTCCCATTAATTAAGCCCCTCTCCCTTTAACTCCAAAGAGCAAGGTTTAAAGGGCCAGGCAATCGAGTCGGGCTAAAGAAAAGGGAGAGGGTTGACTGTTGGTTCCACGTCAATAGGATAGAAATCAGGTGTATGTATGTCCATGTCACACTTATGCAGAAAGTGTGAAAGTTAATGAAAACATTACACATGTAGAGGTGTGGAGTGTGTTCAGTGAATGCAGCCCAGCTTGAACGACAGCCTCTTGCTAGGGTACAAATGGTTTGTTGTGTAAAGATGGCCGGTGATTGCATTGCTGTTTTGGCTCTGGGGCAAGTGGGATGAGGTGATTATTAAGCGGTGAGCAGAGTTATCTGATGTCTGATCTTTGCTAGAGGTAGTCACAGTTTTGGGCTTGTATTCTGAGTTATAGTATATGGCCTTGTCCAGGGCTGAGGTCATTACGCCCACCACACTGAGGGATTACCTTCCGCCATAGTTAGAGATCTCTGCCTGTCGGGCAAAGGTCTCTGTGCCTTCAGAGAAGCTTCCAAAATGGGAGCTCCTCTGATGACATTGTAAGTTTGCTATGCTGCTGCCCTGCTTCATGCAGATGCTTACTAAATGTTTTTGTTTTTCCAAAACAAACTCCCAAAGCTGGAGTTTATCCTAAAAACAAAGAAAACTAATATCCCTGACAATCTACAAATTTTCTCTCACAAAATGGGTCAATCTTTTCTGTTCAGAACCACTAGGCTTCCACTAATAGCTCTGAACAGGATAAAAAGTACACCAAATCATCCCCCTAATTAGAACAGAAGCTCAGAGAGACTTAGATCGATGACCCAAAGTCCGTAAGGGTATTGGTCTAAGGTTTTCACCAGCATAATCAACTCCACTGGTGGAAACATGATTGTTTGTCTGATTCTTATAGAGTAAGAGTACCATCAGTGGGCATACAGGGTATTCTGACACATATGTGGCAGAGTCCCTATCTGCCATACTCTAAATAACCCCTTTGATCCTCTATCCTGCATTCCCAACATTTTAATTTGCGTAAACTCCCTCTCGTGGGATCTCTGACCATCATAGTGGGAAAGTCTTCTGAAGCAAGACTGTTGATTTTATCAACTTATTCCAAGGTGCTCTCGTGTAGAGTGCAGTTGGACACATCTCTCAGCAGACCTCTGTTCAGATCATTATCAACTTTGCACTTTTTGCAGTGTTGGGAACCTAAGAAGAACACTGGTGCATGCAAACAAAAGATAAATCGCTAAAATTGAACTTAAATTTGATTCGAAAATTCCCTTCCCTGGTGATCTGCATAACATTTAGACAGTCAGTGAAATATTTTGGAGAGTCTGGTGGAACTGGGGGAGGGTGGTGCCTATTCAGGAATTGTCAGGTGTTAGGATGGAAGCCTGGCCAGGTTTGATTGCTGCCCCTCCTGCGTTTTGATAGACTCTACCCAGCCCTTAAGCCGGATGTGTGACAAAAGACCCTGAGTCCCCTTGATAAGAAGAAAGTTAGATTTTGAATAATCTCAATAAGAAACATTTGCATAATAAATATCAACTAGTATATTAGGAATTTAAATTATAGTACTAGGCTTCCAAAAGCCACCTTTTGGCCTCTGATGACCTGATTACGAAGCATTTGTCTTCGTTCTCTCTATCCCTCTCACTCTCTCGTTCTCTTGCTCACTCTCTCTCTCTCTCTCTCTGTCAATCTTTTAGGTGCAGCCCCTTTCTCCAGTGCCTGGGTGCCCTTATTGTGTGCCAGAGCGCTTGCTAAGCACATTAGAAAGCTCATGGGATCTTGTCTGTGGATTTGTCCAATAAAATGCTCTCTAGAAACTCCACCACAGTGCTCTACCAGCACTGTACCCCACCCTGCACACAATGGACTGCCTAGCGCCAATGCAGGCACCTTTGCATCATGATGCAAGGGTGTCTGCTGCATGCAGGATTGTTTCTTGGCAGGGAGGGACCCTTGCCTACACAAAAACAATCCAGGGAGGCATTTTCCTCGAAATCTGAAGAGGCATCATAATCCATGGATGTTGAGTGGGAACACCCTCCGCAACACACATGGAACACCTACCTAACATAGAGTAAGGCAAGGCAGCAATTTGCGCTGCCTTGCCTTACTCCATATCTCTGAGGCCATATCAAGCCACGCAAAGTGGCTTTGCCTGGCCGCATAGATATGATTTAGAGGTTTGTGCCACCATTATGTCACAAAAAGTGACGCACTGGCAGTAAAAGCTCATAAATATGCCCCTAATTGTTTAACAATTTTAGAAAGTCCAGAAAGCAAGGCTATAAATACAGCTTCAGGTGACCTGGAACAGTCCAAAACATCACACTTATTTGAGTGTGATCATTAGTTGATAATACTGGTGCTGACATTCGACAATAGCAACAGGAGCAGTTTGTGGTACCAACTGCAGTGGGTTCCTGTGAAATACCTGAGGACCTTCCACTTATGTTTTTTGATAAATTAAGCACTGACCTCATCAATTGCCATTTGTGGTGCTCTGCATCACCAAGATTTAGTGCCCCAGCAGGAGCACCTGTGACCTAGAAAGGAGCATGTTATCCCACATCCGGGTATCCATAAGGCGTAAAACAATTATGTGATGAAGGGTAGGGAGAGTTGGGCACTCCTGCCTGTCAGACTGGTCCCTCATTTTGGGTTTTTATTACATTGAATACATAATGGTCAAAGGGAGTAAAACAATGCCTAATAAAAGTGCTTTATTTGTAAAAAGATATGTATATATATATGCCTGGGCCCATTGTATACCTCAGAAGGGCACTGCAGCTTCTACCATCCACTGTCCCTGACTGCCTTAGCAAATGCCAGTATTGACGCTACCTGCTAACCACCACACTCTGACAAATGTGACAATTTAGAATACACCAAAGCTGTAAGAATAGCCTGGGCACACTGGCATTATTATCTTTTCAAATATGTATTGAATTGTAAAATTTGCTAAAAATGTTCCCTGTTTAAAACTAGATCGACAGCACCCACTTGTAGTGGATTGTCCTAAAAATGGCCCCCAGTGTTAAGAAACAAGTGCCAGTGCCGAGCCCTGGTAAACACTGGCACAAGCTAAGCACTGCCTGATATTAACTTGTTCAGTATTTTTAAGTGGGGTGAGCCTATCCACGTTACTGCTTTGGGCTTCTTCTTCTGTGACTGTGAAAGTAGCATTGCTTCCTCTTGTGCATTTCACTTCCTGGACATCCTGACCTGCATATTGAGATTTTACAATCTTTTGATCACCTGCTATCCCATCAGGTAACTTCCGTTTGAGAGAGCATCCTTTTTCATAGACAAATGGGCAGTAATGATAAAGCAATGCTCCACCTTGTGCATGTAACCAGCATAAATGGTGCTGTTTGTGAGTTGCAAATTCATGCTAAAAGCATAAGTCCTAATTAGTTGGAAGGCTTCAGGGTGAAAATTGAAATACTGTGCGTTTGCTGAAAAGAAAAAAACGAGCATTCCCTCTATATTTGCTCTTCTCCGTTGTAGTCATTATTCTGTAAAGCTGTCTCAAAGCATTTGTAGTTTTCCCATACAAATACCACAATAGATAGTCTGCTGGGCAGAAAGCACCAGCTCATGTCAGAACACAGCCTGGATGTCACTCGGCAGAAAAGCACAGCCACAAGCTTCAGCGGGCAGCAGCATGCAGCACATGAAACAGCATCCTGTCTGAGGCCTTCAAGGCAAATGTACAGCTAATTCCTCTGCATACAATGGGGCCCTTGCAGTAGAATGGAACATAGGCCCAGTAAGACCTCTCATCTTTCAGCTAACAGAGGTTATCATACCACGAGCTGAATAAACTTGAATTTGCTTTGTACTGTAACAGCAAAGCATATTAAAGGCCCCTCACCACTTGGTCCTCTAGGGCATAGTGGCAGGAAATGGTATTTATCACGCCACGTAAAATCTATGCTTTGTGTATTTGGTTAACACGCACACATTTGTTTTTAAAAATCTATATATTAAATACATCAAAACAGCTTTTAACATGAAAAACATTCATTGTTTTGAAAAAAAATTAATCCCTTGCATAATATTTTCAAACACTTTTGGGGCAAATAAAGGGGTTGTGAGGCGTTTCAAACAAACTATCTGGAGGGAATAGCTGTTGTTTCTGTCATCCAAAGGTAAACACCCACTGATAAAGCTAATAGGTCTGGCTTCAATGTGCTAACCAATGAAAACACATGTCCCTCTCGGTGGCACCCATTTTTTTTACTCTCCAAGCTTGTGGTGCTGCATGGTATTGGCACCACAATCTGAGGGAATAAAAAATACATATGCGTTGCCAGTTTAGAGACCAAAAACATGACAAAAACCATAGGAGGCGATGTAAGAGACAGTTGCACAGAAACATTGCACAAATAGCGTGAGGGCATTTGAGCATACCCGTGCTTGCATGTGTTCGCAAAATATATATCTATTGCCTTTGCTTGGGCATGAGATCTCCAAATTTTAACATTTCCCTCTCCAGTTTAGCTTTGAGAGGGCGCGATTTCGCCAAGATTCTTGAAAGGCGTGAAGAAGTGATGTCACCTCCCTAATTTGCGACAGGAATAAGAATGTGGGCCAAGACAGAGACACTTTTTATGAGTAAGTAAGGTGGAATGTAGTAGCATGTTGTTGTCCAATAAGAAATATTTTAGGAAGGATGTGCGTGTGTGACGTTGCTTTTGTTGAAGTGGGCGACAAAATCTATGAGGAGAATCTTAATACAAGAGGAGATGTGTTTATCAAGGCATTAGAGGCTATCAATAGTGAAACAAGTGCAGTGGCACAGGAGCCCACAGGCAGAAGGATGCCCAACCAGAACTGAACCAGCTGGAGTTAGGTAAGGGGATGCTGACTTAGCTTTGATTGTACAAGTGTCTGTCTGCAGTTTGGTCCCATAACTGAGGGGGTGAGCCCTGCAATCATCACTGTTAGTGTTGCCAGTGGTCGATCTATGAATATCTCACATCAAGACTTTCCAGAAATAGCAGCCATCCTGTGGCCTGTAGTACTAAGTAATACAGTGCCAGAAACAGCTTGATGTCATATTTCAAATGTCAATACAAAGAATTTGGAAAAAACAGAATATAGGGCCAGATGTATCAAACTATTTTGCATTTGTAAACGTAGCAACTCTCAAACTTCCACCGTTTGCGAATGCAAAATAGCCTTTTGCGATGTATAAAATGCGTCGCAGTCCCATTTTAGGGAATCACAATTCTTAGAAATTCCCTACAATTGTGAATCTGAATAGGGGATCGCAATGTGTGATTCCCTAAATAGGGAATACCTATTTGCGATTACCTATGCACATGTATCATGCATTTCCTAAATGCGAACTGAGCGTTTTAAGAAATGCAATAACCACCAGCTCCACATTGGTGGTAACCATGTGCAATTTTTAAAAATGCATTTTTTAAAGTGCCATGTAGTGCACACATGCCACTAGGGCATGTGTCCACTTTACATGTGCTCACTATTTTCTGGGGGGTGAGTAATAGGGGGCCTTAGGCCCTAAGCACCCTTGGTTTTGCATTTCCTAATTTGCAAATTCCTAAATGGGATTCGCAATTTAGGAAATGCAAAGCAATTCGCACCTATTGGTCTTCAGGCCCATAGGAACGAATGGAGTCTCAGTCCCAATATCTATTCCCTAATAGTGATTGCGAATTATAAGAAATCGAAATTAGGGAATCTCTATTTTGTTACATTCCATTTTGCATTACCTAAATAGCGATTACCTAAAATTCTCTATTTAGATAAAGCAAAATGGAACTTTGATACATCTTGCCCATAGTATCAGAAAGTGATTGTAAATTGTGTAGCAACGTTTTGGAAATTACATCTAATTTTGTGAATTGATCTATGCCCTTTTAGTTCTGTTTGCAAAACCACCGTTCACTGAGGGTCGCAGGACAGCCTTTCGAATTGATATTCATACGGAAGGTCATAATTTGAGATAAATTATGATTGACTGCAAACAAAGGGATGGTGGACTCTACAGAACAGAATATTACCATCCCCATATTTGCATTCACAAACAGGAAAGGCTTTCCCTTAAAGAAACTAACACCACTTCAAAATAAAAATAAATTCCTGTTTGGGGACACTTCAGAAGGAGTAAAAGGAGCAGGAAGAGGCTACTCCTCATCATTCCTGATACGGGAAAGTGTCCAAGAGGCCCACTTTCTCTTTGCAAATCCATTCCCACCTCCTTTGTCAAATCAGTAACCTGTCAATGGTTTGTGACCTTAACAACTGATACATAGGTTGCCAAATATTAGTTGTTAAGGGCCTTCCCTTTCATGCCCATTCCAAATTGTGATTCGGTATGTGTTGCAAAATCCAATTTCTCACTGAGACAAACGTTTTGTAAAAAGGGTTTTGTATGTAGTTGTGAATCATAGGGTTTGTGATCACAAAATCCTTTAGTAAATCATGCCCCAAGTCCTGAAAATATAACTACACACTTCCTGTGCACATATATCCTGGGCTGGCCTACGGCAACACTCTCTACAAGGGAATCTCCAAATAACTCCTACACAGACTCCAGACCATCCAGAATGCAGCCACAAGTCTCATCCTCAACCTCCAATGCCACATCCACATCACACTGCATCTCAGGAAGCTTCACTTGCTCCCCATTCAGAAATGCAGCCAATTCAAACTCCTCACTCATGCATGCAAAGCCCACACAACATAGGACCAGAATGCCTGAAGAGCAGCATACACTTTCACCAACCAACCACCTACGCTCTGCCTTACTCTCACTCACACACATTCCTCGCATCCACAAAAGCAAAACTGGAGGTCGCTTATTCTCCTACATCGCACCCAAGACATGGGACGACCTCCCTCAACACATCAGAGCCTCCTCCTCATTTATTGAGTTCCACAAGAAGATGAAGACCTGGCTGTTCATGTAAGCACCTTGGGACCACACACATTGCTCACACGCCTGGATACCATCTCTGGTGATTAGAGCACTATACAAATCAACATAACATAACATAGTGAGTGACCATGCTACTTGTATTTCATCATCTCACCCATCTCACCTATGCTTTCTAAGGCCCAAAACATGACTTTTCTACTGTGGAGTGAGCCAACAATCTGTAGTATGCTGTATTTCAGTGGTTCCAAACCTATGTTTTGCGGATGAGCTAATCAGGAATGTGTCATCCTTCCCAGCCAGGTACCCACCAATGAATATACCACACATGGAATTATCTATTACACGTCTTTATTCGTCAGCGTACATTCTAAACCTGCATCAACTTCATCACATTCCAACACTTACATTAGAATTCTATGGAGTCTTTCAGGAGCCAAAAGGGTTCATAATCACACAACACTACATCTCTCCCTCTGTTAAATAAAAAAAAAAAGATTGTTTACAAATTTATTCACAATCATAGCTCCTCAATTAGCCACCAAGTGGCAGATGGGTTCCTCCATCACAACAGTGACAGATGTCCCACCCACCAAAATCTAAATCCATTCTCATATGGACCGAAGAAGTCAACAGCAATTCTTTACAATGCATGCTTTGGCAACTCTGACATACTTAAGGGGTGTTGAGTGGTTTTTGATGACAGGCAGTTGCATAGAGGACAGGTCTTCAACTCTCTTTCAACTCTTTCATGGAGTTGAGGAAGCCAGACTCAGTCTTGGAGAGCTTGTTGTGTGGCAATGATTCCACAATGTCCTTTATGTGCCACTTCAATTATCTGTTGTTGCAGACTCTCCAGAATAATAATTCTCAAACTTCTTGGGATAATGCCTTCTTATTTCATGGACAGTTCATCTTTGATGTTTTTGAATGTCTGCTACTCACTGTCAATGGTAAGAGGTCAATTATGTTGGTTCCATGACTAATGAGTAATAGTGTTTTTCAATTTAAACATGTCACTATCTTGATTCATGGCAGTGATGATTTGTTCCAACGAAACAAAAGCTGCTGTGTTTAATTTTACAATGAAGTTTATGTAGGCCTCAGCTGTCTTAGAAGGGGTACCTTTACACTGTATAGGCACTCTGGAGAAGTAGTCTGCAGGGTTTTGGTCTTTCCCTGAACAATGCACAACTGTGTAGTTGTACTCTTGTAATCGTAGACTCCAACATTCAATGCATTTAGGCATCTTGACCTTTGATTTACCAAAGATGGTCAGCAATGCTTGATGATCTGTCAGGAGCATAAAAGGTTTTTGAAGGAGGCTGGCTCAATTTATGGTGTACACCTATGGTGTGGCACCCTACACTGAGTCCAGGCAATTCTTAGTAATAGTGAATAGTTGTCCAGATAGCAGAAGCTTTCTAGTAGTAGCTGAGGTGAGCAGCTAGAGCTTACCCAGGAGGAATGTAAAGCACTTGCAATACCACAGTAGTCAGGCAGTAACTTAGTCACAAGAAAGAACCACACAAGCGTTGCAAAAATAAAGGATACTTTATTACTGTACTACTACTAAACTGACATTGGTATATCTCTCTTTGGATACATTACGTACAAATATATTAGAATCTAAATATATAGGGACCAAGGGGAGGGCAAAACCATACACTAAAAAACTGAAATGTGAAAGTGGGACTCCAGCCAAGGTTAGTGTGGTAGTTAGCTATGGGCTGGGGGCAATTAGGAACACCAGAGGTAGGTACAGTAAGTGACCAGAGCAACCAGAAGTAAGTCAGTTACCCACCTAGTTGTCCCAGAGACTAACACAGAGAGTAGTGGTTGGAGTTTGTGGAATTCAGGACTCTTCCCTGTGGACCCTGAGGAAACCAGCAGTCAGGAGGATGGATGGAGAGTGCCCCTACCCAAGGATACCCAGAAGACAGGAGTACCTACACCGGAAACCCAGTTGCAGAGGGGAGAAGGGACTCTCTCTGAAGACTGTGGATACCTCGGATCGTCCAGCTGCTGTAGCGACCCGTGGACCAGGCCAGTGAAATTCAGGGATGGATTCCAGACGTGGATTACCTGTGAAGGAAGGGGACAGAGTCTAGCACCCAAGAAGGTGCGCAGGTGGTGCAGGTGGCAATGCCCACCCTCCTGAAGATGAAGTTCCTGCAAGTTGGTGGAAGAAGTCTAGCTGCGGGCTCAAGTAACTGTTGAAGATTCGAGGAGGCACCTATGACTCCAACTTCCACCTGGAGAACAACAGCGACAACAACACCACCACCCTGCTGGACAACCTCGACAACCTCGGACTCAAGCAACTGGTGAACACCCCCACCCACTACGCCGGACACACGCTTGACCCAGTCTTCTCCGCCAGCAAGTACATCTCCTTCAGCCACTCCACCGGACTCCACTGGACAGACCACAGCTGCGTCCACTTCAGCCTCAGAAGAACCACGACTCACCACCACCCACACCAGGCTCCCCGCAGGAGCTGGAACAAGATCACCACCGACCAGCTCTCCACATCACTGAACCAGAACCCTCCCGCCAGCTCAGCGGACCCCAACCAAGCAGCCAACAACCTCACACAATGGATCACCAACTGCGCCGACAACCTTGCACCGCTGAAAACCCATCCCACCAAGCCCAACAGCAAGAAAGCCTCCTGGTTCAACGTCGACCTCAAGAACTCCAAGAAGAACTGCCGCACCCTCGAGAAAGCCTGGCGAAAAAACCCACTACAGACAACATGACCGCCCTCAAGCACGCCTCCCGCAAACACCACCAGCTGATCCACACCACCAAGAAGACAGCATTTAAAGAACGACTAGACAACAACGCACACAACAGCAAGGAACTCTTCAACATCCTTAAAGAGCTCTCCAACCCCAGCGCCGGAAACAACGACATCACTCCCTCACAAGACCTCTGCGACTCACTCGCCTCGTTCTTTCACCGCAAGATAGCCGACATACACAACAGCTTCGGCGCAAAGACCACGCACCCAACCCCCAAACCGACGCCCCCCAACACCACCCTCCGCGCCTGGACCCCGGTCAGCACCGAAGACACTATCCACACGATGAACACCATCCACTCCGGATCACCAACCGACCCATGCCCCCACCACGTCTTCAACAAAGCTGACTCCGTCATCGCACCCCACCTCCGGGACATCAACAACTGCTCCTTCAACACCGCCACCTTCCTGGAGAGCTGGAAGCGCCCTCCTGAAGAAACCCTCAGCATACCCCACCGACCTCAAGACCTACCGCCCCATCTCGTTCCTCCCGTTTCCTGCCCAGGTCATCGAGAAGACCGTCAACAGACAGCTTGCTACCTTCCTTGAGACCAACGGATCCCTCGACCACTCGCAGTCCGGCTTCCGAGCCAACCACAGCACCGAGACCGCCCTCATCGCAGCCACTGACGACATCCGAGCCCTGCTCGACAACGGGGAAACAACGGCACTCATCCTCCTGGACCTCTCCGCAGCGTTCGATACTGTCTGCCGCAACACCCTAGTGCAGCGCCTCAGCAACATCGTAATCCAAGAGAAGGCACTAGAGTGGATCACCTCGTTCCTCGCCGGAAGAACCCAGAGAGTCCGCCTCCCCCCGTTCAGATCCGAGGCCACCGAAGTCATCTGCGGCGTACCACAAGGATCGTCACTCAGCCCCACCCTCTTCAACGTCTACATGAGCCCCCTCGCAGCCATCGCACGCAAACACAACCTCAACATCATCTCCTACGCCGATGACACCCAGCTGATCCTCTCCCTCACCAACGACCCAGCCACCGCCAGAACCAACCTGAAAGAAGGGATGAAAGACGTAGCCGAGTGGATGTTGAACAGCCACCTCAAACTGAACTCAGACAAGACGGAAGTCCTCATCCTTGGATCATCACCCTCCGCCTGGGACGACTCCTGGTGGCCCCCCGCCCTGGGATGCGCACCCAAACCAACGGACCACGCACGCAACCTGGGCTTCATCCTGGACTCCTCCCTCTCGATGACCAGACAAGTCAACGCCGTCTCATCATCATGCTTCAACATCCTACGCATGCTCCGAAAGATCTTCCGATGGATCCCCACCGAAACCAGGAAAACGGTCACCCAGGCACTCGTCACCAGCCGACTGGACTACGGAAACACCCTCTACACCGGAACCACGACCAAACTACAGAAAAGACTCCAACGCATCCAGAACGCCTCCGCACGCCTCATCCTCGACATCCCCCGACACAGCCACATCTCCGGACACCTGAGAGACCTGCACTGGCTCCCCGTCAGCAAGAGAATCACGTTCCGCCTCCTCACCCACACACACAAGGCCCTCCACGACCTGGGCCCCAGGTACCTCAACAACCGCCTGACCTTCTACACTCCCACCCGCCAGCTACGATCGACCAGCCACGCCCTCACCGCCGTTCCACGCATTAGAAAAGCCACCATGGGAGGAAGATCCTTCTCCTACCTGGCAGCCAAGACTTGGAACTCCCTCCCCATCCACCTCCGTCTGACCCAAGACCACCTCTCCTTCAGGAAGCAACTCAAGACCTGGCTGTTCGAGCAGTAGCGGTCCCCCCCCCCAGCGCCTTGAGACCCTCCGGGTGAGTAGCGCGCTTTACAAATTCTTGATTGATTGATTGATTGATTGATGAGCTGGCCCCTGACAGTCGCCGGATTGCAGGAGGGCCAGTGACCAGCCAAGTCACCACCAAGCACTGGTAAGGGCAAATAGGAGTTGAAAAAGGATTTGCAAGGTCCGGAGGACTCTACTCAGGAGGGGGAGTCAGAGTTAGCCCAAAGCACACAGGAAGACCAGCAGAAGTCATTGGAGCCCCCAAGAGTGACCTACAGGTGCCAGACACAGGGAGTCACAAGGAGGCCTCACCAGCACGACAAAACAGAAAGTCCCACGTGACAGGAGCTGCAGGAAAAGGCCTGAACTTCATGGTGCAGAATGGTGGAGGCTGGGACTTCTTGGAGCCTGATGATCCCCTGGGGGGAGAGTCGACAATCCTTGGCAAGTGCAACAGTCGTGGTGCACAGGGGTGCCAGTTCAGTGGCAGGAGCAAGGGCCACAGTCTCCCAATTTGGATAGAAGATAAGCAGGACCCAGAGGAGGTCACAGACTCACCACCTGTGAAGCAGGATCTTCCGATGTCCAGGGACAGCAGACTCCACCAACCGGTCGAAGTTGGCTTGAGGTGCCTGCGATTACAGGGGAGTGGCTCCTTCACTCCAAGGGAGATTCCTTTGTGCTTCCTGGAGCAAATAGAGTCCTTGTGACCCTGGAGGATGTACAGTCTTCGATGTTGCAGCATTCTTGCAGGATCTGGAGAAACAATGTTGCAATGGGAACCTTCCCATCAGAAGCAGACTTGTTTGGTTCCAGGCGCAGAGCAGCAGCAGTTCCAGAGACCAGGGGCAGAAGATGTCTTGCAGATAGTTACTTGTAGAGTCTTGCTTAATGAATCTGAGGACCCACCCGTGAGGGAGCCCTTAAATAACTGTAAAATGGGATTGGTCACTCTGCAGTGATCCACCTGTGAGAGGGGGTTAGGGTTGTCTCCGACCTGGCCTAGCCAACCAGATGCTCCCAGGGGCTTCTGCATATCTTATTTTCAAGATGGCAGAATCAAGTGGCCACCTGGTTGAGCTCTGAACACCTCCCTAGGGGGGGAGCTGGGCATGGGTGTGGTCACTCGCGTCTTTTGTGTAGTTTTGAGTCTGGGCGGGAACCTGGGGTTCCTGAACTGGTGCAAACCGAATTATGCAAGGAGGGCACCAAATGTGCCCTCCAAAGCAGTCTGGAGGAGCTCATATGCCACCCGACCTAAGCCCTTAGACACCTAATACACAGGGAGAGGTGTTTACACCTCTCCCTTGCTGGAAATCCTTTGTTCTGCTCCTCAGGCCTGAGCCTGGCTCATCAACAGGCGGGCAGAACAGTGTCTGGGTTCAGGAGCAGTGAGCGCTGGCAGCTGGACCCCATAAGGCTGCAGAGGCAGAACTGGGGGATGCCCTAGGGAACCTCCATAGTATATGGTATCATGCAACTAACAATGGAATCATTGTAGTTTCATGATTCCAACATGTTTGATACCAAACATGCCTAGGATCAGAATAGCCATTATGTTGTTGGACCACTCGTGTTGACCAGTGTCCAATACATACTTTAAGATGGTTGCCCCACACTTACAGAGTCCATGAATTGGCAGGGGCTCCGTAGGGGTACCCTGCTCAGGCAGGGGTACCTCCACACTTAAAGACATGCACCCTGCCGTGGGTTGAATGGCCTACCAGAGGGGTGACTTATAATGTCTTAGTGCAGTGGTTAGGTTTGACAGTGAAAAGGTGCACTTTACGCCATTCCTTTAAGCATGTGGATGGGTGCTTACCCTTTTGTTTTCCTGTATTCCATAGTCATTATGAATGAACCTTTACTCTTCAAGGGTTTTGATGCAGCCCATGTGCACACCTTAGTTTTCAATGGAGTCAGTTGTGGCAATCAAGATAGTTCATTATATTTCTCCTTAGGCATAATATTTATGAACACACCACTGTCAATGATGCAAGGTATGGAACAACCATTTATTTTCAGTGTAATCTTCAGACAATGTTTGAATGACTTTGGTGCTTTTTCATGTCGACTTCTCGTTGACTGGCATTTTTCCTCATATGCAGCCAGTCCAACACATGCACATTTTTCTGATGTAAACATTGACATTGCACAATCATCTTCTTCACTTTCACTTGATACTGACCCTGATTAACTTTTCAACAATGATTTAGATGATGATCGACTGTTTGGTGTCGATTTGTCTCAACTGATGTTGTCGCTAGGCCTTATGGGCATGCGTCGAACGACACTTCTAGAATTTTCAGTCTGCCATTCTTGATGTTTCGCCTTGTATACCATTACAAAATGGTTCTTCTTCCCACAGCCTTTGCATATCAGTCCAATGGCGGGACATTTACAGTAGTGTGGAAACGACAATCCACATCTGAAACACAACTTCGTTTTCCTTCGAGACATCACCTAGTGTCCTTCAGCTTTGAACTTCTGCTTGCTTTTCATGTTCATGACTGACTCACTTTGGACACTTCCTGCCTCCATGTCAGCAACTTGTCAATCATCGTGCTCTTCAGCTCTGGCAGGCATGAGAACTCGGTCCAGACTAAGAGTTTCTCAGCATACATCATCTGAATGAATCTGAGAGGCATCAGTCAATAACTGAAACGTATTGCTTCTTCATCATTAAATTCATTGAGTCTATAGTGTTTGATGAGTGTATCCAGTCTCTCAGCAACTATCTATGGTTTCACCAACTCTTTGTCATTCTTCACTGAAAATGTACCTCTCACAATCTACATTTGGCATTGGATTGAACTTGAGATTCAAGGCTTCTTTAATTTGACAGTATGTAGCTTCATAAGCATGCTGCATTTTCTTTATTACTTTTTGTTTTACACACCCCTGCAATAGCAAGATTCTTGAGGTATTTGATAATCTTTTTGTTATCTGTTTGTTCTAGTGCATCAATGAACTCATCCAATGTCTCTATCCAAGCAGTCATTCTATCTCCAATATTTAGTTTTTTGGAAGTCTCAAAGTGTGATGGTGGTTTCCGAAAGGCAGCAGCATTATAATTGTTGACAGGATTGCCTGACGCTGACACTGGAGTTCTCACCGACTCCATTTGGTATCTTGGTGAATTTGCCCATGTGCACCATCTCTGAGGTCTTGTGACGTGCTGGCCTCCGGATCATCTTGAGCAGTCTATGGAACTGTGACCTCTTTCTTGAACTCCATGGAGCCCTTCAATTTCTGGAGACTTCTGGAGTTGTGCTGAGCTGCCACCTGACAGTTTTGGTGGTGTGCCACTTTAGGTATCTTTTTCACCGGTGGAAGATCACGAGAGAGCACAACTACAGACAGAAAGAACACAACTTCGTTTTCCTTGGAGACATCACCTAGTGTCCTTCAGCATTGAGCTTCTGCTTGCTTTTCATGTTCATGACTGTCTCACTTTGGACACTTCCTGCCTTCATGTCAGCAGCTTGTCGATCATCGTGCTCTTCAGCTCTGGCAGCCCTGAGAACTCGATCCAGACTAAGGGGGTTATTCTAACTTTGGAGGAGTGTTAATCCGTCCCAAAAGTGACGGTAAAGTGACGGATATACCACCAGCCGTATTACGAGTTCCATAGGATATAATGGACTCGTAATACGGCTGGTGGTAAATCCGTCACTTTTCCGTCACTTTTGGGACGGATTAACACCTCCTCCAAAGTTAGAATAACCCCCTAAGAGTTTCTCAGCATACATCATTTAAATGAATCTGAGAGGCATCAGTCAATAACTGAAATGTATTGCTTCTTCATCATTAAATTCATTGTGTCTACAGTGTTTGATGAGTGTATCCAGTCTCTCAGCAACTATCTATGGTTTCACCAACTCTTTGTCATTCTTAACTGAAAATGTACCTCTCACAATCTACATTTGGCATTGGATTGAACTTGAGATTCAAGGCTTCTTTAATTTGACAGTATGTAGCTTCATAAGCTTGCTGCTTTTTTTTATTACTTTTTTTTTTTACACACACCATCAATAGCAAAATTCTTGAGGTATTTGATAATCTTTTTGTTTTCTGTTTCTTTTAGCACATCAATTAACTCATCAAATGTCTCTATCCAAGCAGTCATTCTATCTCCAATATTTTGGTTTTTGGAAGTCTCAAAGTGTGGTGGTGGTTTCAGAAAGGCAGCAGCATTATAATTGTTTACGGGATTTAATTTACTTATAAGTCCCTAGTAAAGTGCACTATGGGTGCCCGGGGCCTGTAGATTAAATGCTATTAGTGGGCCTGTAGCACTGATTGTGACACTCACTTTAGTAGCTCCTTAAACCATGTCTCAGGCCTGCCATTGCAAGGCCCTGTGTGTGCAGTTTCACTGCCAATTCGACTTGGCATTTAAAAGTACTTTCCAAGCCTAAAACTTCCCTTTCTCTACATATAAGTCACCCCTAGGGTAGGCTCTAGGTAACCCATAGGGCAGGGTGCTGTGTACACAAAAGCAGGTCATGTACCTGTGTAGTTTACATGTCTTGGTAGTGTAAAACTCCTAAATTCGTTTTTACACTGCTGTGAGGCCTGCTCCTTTGATAGGCTAACATTAGGGCTACCCTTATATACTGTTTGAGTGCTAGCTGATGATCTAAAAGGAGTAGGAAGGTCATATTTAGTATGGCCAGAATGGTAATACAAAATCCTGATGACTGGTGAAGTTGATTTAATGTTACTTTTTAGAAATGCCACTTTTAGAAAGTGAGCCTTTCTCTGCACTCAAATCATTCTGTGCCTTACAATCCACTTCTGGCTGGGTTCAGTTGACAGGTCCCTTGTGCATTCACTCAGACAAACCCCAAACACAGGATGCTCAGCCTCACTTGCATAAATCTGCATTTTGAATGGGACTTCCTGGGCTGGGAGGATGGAGGGCCTGCCACTTACATGTCAATGGACAGTAGCCTGCCCCACACAAAGGACTACCACACCCCCTACTGGGACCCTGACAGACAGGACTGAACTGAAAGGGGACCTTGTGCACTTCTAAGCCACTCTTTGAAGTCTCCCCCACTTCAAAGGTACATTTGGGTATTTAAACAGGGACTCTGCCCCTCCAACTCAGACACTTCCTGGAGAAGAGAACCTGAACCAGAACCTGCAACCTGCCAAGAAGAACCGCCTGGCTGCTCAAAGTACTCACCTGACTGCTTTCTGAGAAGGACTGCTGCCTTGCTGTTGCACTGCTGCCTTGCTGCTCTCTGGCTGTGCTTAGAAGTGCTCTCCAAGGGCTAGGATAGAGCTTGCGTCCTGTTCCCTGAAGTTTCAAGACCAAAAAGACTTCATTCCTGCAAGAAGAACTCCCTGTGCGGTGGAAATCGACGCACAGCCGGCAGAAAACGACGCACAGCCTGCATCACTGTGAAAAATTCACTGCACGCCAAACCGGAACGAGGCAGCCCAACTTTGCAAGGAGAACATCGACACAGAGCCAGCGCAGAGACTGGAAATTCGATGCACGACACACTGGATCAACGCACAGCTGAGCTGGAATGACATAGCCCGACTTCCTGAGAGGAATCGATGTAGCGCATGCCATGCAGTAGAATTTTCCATGCAATGCCGACCGGTTCAACGCAGCCTCTGTGACTTGGTCCTGCCAGCGCTGGATTTCAACGCATCATCCCCGGGGCATCTGAAAACCCTGCAACCCAAAGAGGATCCAAGACCGAGTGCCAGAAATCGACACAAAGCCTTCCCTGCGTGAAAAATAAACAACGTATTGCTGTATGCGGCCCGTGAAATCGACGCACACCTGCCTGTTTTCCATGCATCTCCTCCTCTGGGGTTCTGTGGGGAGATTTTGAATGCAAGCCAGGTACGTTGTGCTTGCAAGAAACATTTGTTACTTTTACGAGACTAAAGACACTTTATATCATTTTTACAGTGATATTACAAAGTATACTTATTGCATCTTAATCGTTTTCTGTCAACATCAGGGCAGTGCGCGCTCTACGGGCGACTAGAATGCAAAAACCCAACAATTTCAAGCTAACATAATTGATGCATTGTGCTGATATGATGTTGTTTAGCCTTTTGCATTGTAGAGTTTAATCTTAAAGACTTATGTTCAACATGCATATAAATACTGTTCACGTGCTATGTATTGCTGCAGGTTTTCAGACTGTGTCAGGGTGTGGTCCCCTTCCAGGGCCTTCTAGAAGCTTTCCCTGCAGCATGCCTGGGTGTGGTTTGTGGGCTGGGCCAAGACTCTATATAAGGGAGCCAGCCCAGCTCCACGTGCTCACTATTCAGAGGTCCCAGTGCAGAGCAGCAGCAACTTCCTGAGCTCCTGTTCCGGTGGCCTACTTTGATCCTCCAGGCCTTGCCCTTTTCACTTTAATTAGTAATCCTAGATCAGGGCGGTAAGACGGAGGTCGGGCTGGGCCCCCGACCCCATTATCGAAGACTCTCGGGTTCTTGGGCCTAATCTTTGCATGATAAACAATTCTACTCTTGTGCGTGTGAATGTGCGCTTGGTTGTTTTGTGGCATTTGCATGCAGATACTCAAATCGGCAAGACGCGCGATTCTTTCACCGTGCTAAATTCATGTTATTCATTGTGCGCTACCGTTCCTTGGCAGTTACATGGTGGCATTTGAATCGGCAAGACGCGTGATTCATTTTCTTGTGTTTTAACCCTTGATATTCATTGTGCGCTACCATTCCTTGGCAGTTACATGGTGGCATTCGAATCGGCAAGACGCGCAATTCGTTTTCTTGTGCTTTAACCCTTGATATTCATTGTGCGCTACCATTCCTTGACAGTTACATGGTGGCATTCGTATTGGCAAGACGTGCAATTCTTTTCTTGTGCTTAATTCATGATATTCATTGTGCGCTACCATTCCTTGGCAGTTACATGGTGGCATTCGAATCGGCAAGACGCGCAATTCTTTTCTCGTGCTTAATTCATGTTATTCATTGTGCGCTACCATTCCTTGGCAGGTACATGGTGGTACTCGAATCGGCAAGGCGCGCTATTCACTTTCTGTGTTTGAAAACACGGTGTTTATTATCCGGTACCATTCTAAGGCATTGACTTGGTGGTTTTCGAGTTGACAAGTCGCGTGATTTATTTCTCAAGTCTAATTTTGTGTTATTCATGGTGCACAATCATTCTATGGTATTTTACTACCTATGTGAAAATCTGCAATGTGCGCAATTCATGTTCCGGCAATTTGAGAGAACAAAGAAAGCCAGAGTTCTAGATGTAATGTTGAGTGTTCCTAATATGTTTTCTCAAACACGATTCATATGATGGTTTTTAGAAATCATTCAGATTGTTTCCCGATCCTCATGCAAAGGATAGTATTTGAATTTGAAAATTGCATTTAACCTTTCTTGATTCCCTCACAGGTATCCAGTCATCCTAAAGCCTAGTTATTTTAAGTCTATGCTTAGATTGTCCATGTTCTTTCAGAATGACAATGCTTAGAGTCATAGCCTAGTATTGATTCATATGATGTAATTTTTATATTGTGTGTTTTAATCTTTTTGCTTCCTACAGGTATCCTTCCCAGCTGTTCCCTTCCTAATCCCCTTATCCCCACTTGGACTCTCTTAGACTCTGTAACAATTCTAATCAGAGTATTGGAGCTGTCTTGTGGTGAAAGTGTTGGGAACGTGCACAGACCCCGAGGATCTGGTGGCTCTGACATTTTCATCTGCATTTATCCAGATAAATATTATATATTTTTCTAAACACTGTGTGGTGTATTTTTGTGGTGTTCTACTGTGTTATTGCATGATTTATTGCACAAATACTTTACACATTACCTTCTAAGTTAAGCCTGACTGCTCAGTGCCAAGCTACCAGAGGGTGGGCACAGGATAATTTGGATTGTGTGTGACTTACCCTGACTAGAGGGTGGGTTCCAGCTTGGACAGGGGGTAACCTGACTGCCAACCAATGACCCCATTTCTAACAAGACATAAACAATCAGCAATTATGTCCTGATTTGAGAGAGTTTCATGTTTAGACCAAATACAATTAGTAGGCTATTATGGACAGACAGAGAAGCCTCCTCAAAAACATATTTTCATTAACCTGTAAACAGGAGGTATCACAATATCACCAAACACCAGCTCCACGTTTTGTAGTGGAGCAGCAGCATGCATTGTAGATGTTAATCATAGCCACCAGTGGTTTAGAGCCTTAGAGTCCAGCTTCCTAGAAAATCTGAAGAAAGAGTCTATGATTTGATCAAACCAAGATTTTCTGATCTTTAATAAATGCGACCAGGTACTTTTGCGGTCAAAAAGTATTCCCAAATAAGTAAAGGGTGGGACACAGGGACATTTTTCACCATTAATGAAGTGTGGTATTCGGTTGTTGTGTGTGTGCCCTACAACCATGTGTGTGATTTGGGAGTATTTATCACTAAACCCAGATTGCTAATAAAATAAGATAATTCTATTCAGCAGCTTCTGTATTCCCACACCAGTTCTTGACATTAAAACACAGTCATCCGCGAAAAGCAGAGCAAGGTGTTTTCTCAAACCCACCCAGGGGCGTCTGCCTCCTCTATGTTTAAAAAGGTGTACAAATTGTTAATATATAGGCAAAAAAGAAATTATGCCAGCATACACTCTTGTTTCACACCACGTTTAATTTTGATGGAGGTAGAACTTTCCCCATTGGCCCCACACCTTATACATCCAGTCACATCTTCGTGCATCTTGACAAAAAAATGAAACAGCGCCTTGTTCACATCCATATTCAACAATTTGTTGCAGTTTCCCTCTGTTCACTCGATGAAAGCTGTGGTAAGATACATAAATGCTGAATGGAAACAGCCCTTCTTTGCCAACAGGCACTTTCTATTTTTACTCTAACTTATAATTGCCCATCAGCTGATGAAGTGCATGTAAACAGGTAGTTCATGTGAATCACAAAGAGGTAATTGCTACATATGTCGGTAGCAGTACAATGCACTCAATTGATCACCTGTACCTTGCAGCATCGTCCTGTACAGGACTGTAAAACTAAAACATACGTGAAAGACTTCACATAGAAAAAAGACCTTCAAAGGTACAGATCTAGTCTTTTTGACACACCTGCTGTTCTGCAGGCTGAAAGTGACCCCATGGAACATTTTCATTTAAAATAACTTCATATTATCCGCAGCTCGAGGGCAAATGATATTCAAAAGCTAAAGCTGTTGCAAATCTCATTTGTCTGAAGAAAAGTGATTTAACGTGCATTTCCTGGCAAATGCATATGATTGGTAGATCAGAGAGTGCTGCCAACGGGGAGGAGTGGTGGACATACCTACTTCATTTTCTAAAAATAAATCAATGGGTTTACACGCAAAAAGACCCAGGAGCAGGGTGTTCTGCTTAGCAGCAGGCACTGCGATGTGACGTAACAGGTTAAATAATAAGTGACATAAAGTACATTGGAATAGAGTTATTCTAGGACAATTCACTGTGGGAAGTTCACTGATGCACTCACGACGCATGTGAACCTTTAGCTGTGCGTTCACCACCAATGCACCTCCCATTTGTCTCCTCTCCCTCGCAGTCCCATAACTATAGCTTTTGAGTACTTTTTCTGCCCCCGTTGCCACTGCTTTTATTGCAGGTCACTGATGAATGGCAGGCTCCATATGAGAAAGTAGAGGCTTGCTGCCCAGCCATGAGCCAACCAGTGCTGCCAGGTTTCCCACAACCTTGTGTGATGTGCTGTTCCGGTCCAGGTTTTTTAATCTGAATTTTGGGACTTGCAACCCTGTTTATAATAACTTTCTAGATCCTTGTGTGATGTACTGCTCCAATTCTGGTTTTTATATTTTACATTTTGGGACTTGCAGTCCTGTTTTATAATGGAGTAAACAAGACTACAGACCCAAAGTCAATGAGAAAACCTGGACTAGAGGAGCACATCACGCTTGGATCTGCAAAACTTGACAGGGCTTGGTCACTAGATACTCCCTGCAGTCTGATTTCAAGGTTCTGCTGAATAGGTATTCTCCCGCCAAGTTCAAAGAATTTGAATCAACTTCCAGAGACCCTAACATTGAATCCTTATCTGCTACTATTTATAAATGTTCCTAAAAGGCACCTTTTAAAATTATATCCACAATCTGTGCTGTCCTGCCTGTAATTGTGTTTATTGTGCTTGATATCTGTCAATGGTTTATGTTACTGTACTTTGCTATCTGTCACTTGTGACGTGCTCTGTTGCCCTTGTTCTAACAGATAGTAAGTGAAAGTCGGGGCGCCAGTGCAGGGAGATTGACAGAAGAGGAGGAGGGCATCATGACCTAGGAGAGTACATATGTGCTCTCAGATCTTATGAAAGGGGCCAGGTAGATAACTGAAGGAGAAGGTTTTATTGTGTGGGCAGTCTGAGCCTAATTTGATTTTACTGGCAGGATTTAACAACTGGTAAAATCAGGCCTGGTGTTCCCAGAACCAGGAAACCTAGGCCTCTATTTATGAGGCCCTTGCACCATCCTTTGTGTTACTTTTTGTGACGCAACAGTGGAGCAAACTACAAAATCATATTTATGAAGCCACGCAAAGCCACTTTGCCTGGCTTTGAATGGCCTCATAAATATGGGTAAGGCAAGGCAGCACAAATCGCTGTATTGCCTTACTCTGTGCTGGGGAAGCGTTCCATGGGCATTGCAGTGGGTGTTACCACGCAACACCCATGGACTTTGACACATCCCCAGATTTACAAGACCTTGTAAACCTGGGGATGCACCAAAACCTTAAGCCTCTCCAAGAGAGGCACAACGAGGAGAAATTATTTTATTTCACCTAATTTTATTCTCCTTTTTATGTGTGCGGCATTCTACAGCACATATAGAAAAGAGAAAAACACCTCTATGGATTGTTTTTGTGCAGGAAGGTGCTCCTGCACAAAAACAATCCTGCTTACAACACAGACACCCTTTCACCATGGTGCAAGGGTGCCTGCGTTGGCACAAGGTTTCCAAAATGGTGCGAGTTCAATGGGAAAGGACAGAAATGTGCTGTATTGATTAAATACAGTGCATTCCTGCCTTTTCCATTTAACGCAGTGCAGCACTTAATTGTCGTCAGCATAGTTGCTCACAGTGATATTATGCTTTTTTATTAGTGTAGTCAATGGCTTCAGATGCGCATTAAACAAAATCTGGCTAAGAGTAGTTCGTCTGGAGTGCACACTAAGGCTGTATCAGTGCCATGGCCAGGCCTAAAGCCAAATTGTTCTTCTAACAAAGCATGCTCTTCAAGATATTGAGCCAGGATCTTGCTAATGTGTCATTCCATGATCTTTATCAGATAGGGGAGGAGTGAGATAGGCCTAAAATTGCTTAACTCCACTAGGTCAACTGATGTTTTTTTCAAAAGAAGTAACAACAGCCTTTTTTCAGTCTTGAGGTACCATCTCTGAGTTCAGAGAATGATTGCAAAGAGACCTCAGAGGTGGCACCTTTTCCAGTACCTAGCTGGAAGTGGGTCTAACAGAGATCCAGACATAGTAGTCATGGCTGTCTTAATGACTTTCTCCTCTGAGAATATTCTAGTGGCATACTTTCACATATTTCATGGTAGGGTGGGAAATAAACACCA
The DNA here is from genome assembly GCF_031143425.1 of Pleurodeles waltl. Lineage (NCBI taxonomy): Eukaryota > Metazoa > Chordata > Amphibia > Caudata > Salamandridae > Pleurodeles > Pleurodeles waltl. The sequence goes on along the minus strand of NC_090450.1, from coordinate 71,428,454 downwards.
TTAGTCTCAGAGTTTTAGCTTATGCAGACCAGTATAAAAATTAGGGAGTTGGGCAGAGGGGAACATATTCATGCTAAGAGCCATTCTGAAGGAAACTGGCCTGATGTGAGTCTGCAGCCTACAGACTCATGGCTGCTTCAAAGGCGAGAGGTGACTAAAGCCTAGGAAAGGTACATAGGCCTGTGTGTGCTGATGGAACATGTACCTGTTATGCTCTGAACAAGGTCGACAACCTTTGAGTCCTGCTAAGGGATTAACTAGAACTAGGGAAAAAACATTTCCTCAATGTTCAACTTTGTAACCAATGAAGAATTTAGAAAAGTATGATTAGTGACAAAAGGAAAACAACCAATTAAGGCTAAAATTGAGAAAAAGTGAAGGTGTCAACATATTAAAAGCTCAGCCACAAGGCTTCTCGTGGGTGAAACAAAAGTTAATGTTCCCTCAGCATGGCATTTGGAAAAGTGCATGGCAAGGGTAAAGAGGTCTGTACCTCTCAAGGTCCAAAGGAATCTGCCTCTACGTTGGTCAGGGGCTGATCTACATGATCAGTGAGTAAAATTCCTAGTTTAAACAACAGTTTGATGAGGTAATACCTTCTCAAAACAGAAAAGTTCCAGTTTTCTTCTCACATCTCACAGGATAACTTGCAACAAGTTCATTCTTTCTCAAGACCGTCCTGGGAAAGTAACAGACCTTGGTCTTCTGTATGACTTTGCAACAAAGATGAATTGAGGTAGTCACATTTTCTTTCAGTTTCTTGGTGTACCTTTCCAAGGTTCTCAGGCTTTCTCTAAATAGGACTATAGCATGTCTATTTCTAAATTAAACATAAGTTCAATGAACATTTATAGCATATGGTCACATTTAGATCAACACTCTGATGTCAGGGATGATAGCAATTTATGATATTCCAATCCCCCCAATGGAGAATCAAGCCATCACACAAACCTGTAATGTGATGGTATCAATGAGACGATCAAAATCTCTGAGGTCAGACCAGGAAAGATCGTTTGGACTCCTCTAACTGCAGAATGTCACTATAATAGATGATTCATCTATTTTCAAGTTCTATCTCCTCCTTTCTTCTCCCTTTTTCTTCTCTCTTCATCTGAAATCTCTTGTATCCCTTGTAAAGTCCAAAGAGGATCAAAACACGTAGAACAATTATCAGCAATTATCAGCAACGGTCTCAAGATGCTACCAACTGTTCCACTTTCCAAATTTCCAAACCATTTTGCGATGGCTGAAAATCCATCACCTATTACTTCCCAAGCACTAGTTGCTTCTGGCTCCTCAGTAATGTTCTTAATATACTTATTCAGATCCTAACTGTTGTCTGGGATGTAAGTGCAACATTGTTGAACTCTTAACATTCAACAGGAGAAGGATGTCTAACACAAGTCTGTTCTGCAAAACCATTGTACTCATAGCAACCAGCTCAGTATCTACACATAGGAATCCTCCAGCTGTACTAACTGATAGCTTATCCACCACTGTTGACAATTCCCTTATCATATGATCATTCACAATCACTCCCATGGTTGGCATAAATGCACCAAAATGCCTCCTACAATCAATTTCTGAAGCACTAGCAGCTCTTCTAATTCTGGTGTGTGTCTTCGTTTCCCGTATTGGATCACCTAAATGTTCTACATGATATATATTTAGAAAACCTAACCCTAAATAACATAACCATACCATCCTTTGGGCAATCTAAAATATGCATGATTCCACAAATGAAATACACTCCTGGTATAGCGGGGTCCTGTCTTGCTAACATAAAGGTCCAACTTCTCTTGAACTCAAACACATGTCTACAATCAGTCATCCCTACAAATTTGGTGTCTGTCATTGATTTGGGTCCATGTACACATTAATCTCCCTACATGTTTGTCAATCCAGGGTCAAAGCAGCCTGATCTCCTGCAGCCAATTTATCAACCTCCTCATGTTCCCAACCTCGTACTCATACACCCTTCTGCACTTGTGTCATCATTCCTCTAATTCTGTCTTCAACGTGACTAAAACACTACTTTTCTACTCTGGTCACAATACAAGTTAAATTGTTTCTATGACCATAAACTGTACCAAATGTCAGGGCAGGTTCAAAAAATCCTCCTACTCTGTCTATGTGCTTTGTCGTGGCAAAAGTTCTCAAATGCATCATGATGGGGACAGCTCAAAACACTAGGTCATAATTAGAGTAATAATACTCGCAATATTCTTGTCTTAAGAAAAGGGTCAGCGGCAAACTATATGAAATACCATATGTTAGGGGCAGACTATGATAGGTAATTCCCTCACTAGCTCAAGCAGGCAATTTCAATAATACACATTTGAAGAAAGATCTCCTCTAGAAGTAGCTGCATGTAACTCCTTCTCATCTGTTGACTGTTTTCTATCACTAGCAGATGATGTAATTTGTGGTGCACCAGTTGAGCTAATGTTTCCAATTTTAGGATGTAAAGCTCAAACCTCTAAGCAATAAATTTATAACTATAAATGATATTACTAACACTCCTACACACATGTATTTGCAGCTACTACATTTGTTTCTAAGCTCCACTTCTTGTCTTGATTCAGACCACCATAATGAACATGCAACAGTAGCAACAGCAATTGTCTATTTCAGTCATTTTGCTTAAAGCAAAATCAAATATTGTCTTTACAGTAAAAGTACAGTTGTCAATGGCAAAGTCTTCTTCACCTTACTCCATGTTCTTCTAAACCTCCAAAACTACAACATGTCTTTAATAAATGTGCAGTTCAAAATCTCTAATAATCACTTCCAAAATATAGGGGGTCGTGGACCGCCAGGGCAAGAATGACGGAAGCACCGCCAACAGGCTGGTGGTGCTTCCATTCCCATTCTGACCGCGGCAGTAAAGCCGCGGTCGCCCCGCCGGGGGCCGGCGGTTTTCCGCTGTTTTTGCCCCGGCTGGGAGAATCCGCCAGGGCAGCGCTGACCCCCTTACCGCCAGCCTGTTTCTGGCGGTTTTCACCAACAGGAAGAGGCTGGCGGTAAGGGGTGTCCTGGGGCCCCTGGGGGCCCCTGCACTGCCCATGCCACCGGCATGGGCAGTGCAGGGGCCCCCTAACAGGGCCCCAGCCAGCTTTTCACTGTCTGCCTAGCAGACAGTGAAAAGCGTGACGGGTGCAACTGCACCCGTCGCACGGCCGCAACACCGCCGGCTCCATTCGGAGCCGGCTCCTGTGTTGCGGCCCTCATTCCTGCTGGGCCGGCGGGCGCTAACTTGGTTAGCGCCCGCCGGCCCAGCGGGAATGTCAGAATGGGGGCCGCGGAATTTTGTCCGCATGGCGGCCAAATGGCAGTTTCCGCCTGTCGGGCGGCGGTAGCCGCCCGCCAAGGTTGGAATGACCCCCATAATGTCTTATCCTATCAAGTGGCAATGCAAGTTCAAAGTTAATTTCTGACAGGAGAATCACAAGAATCAGTTAAAACAATGTTCAGCGGGACTTGAATTGTTAAGGCAAAAGAGTTAAAATTCTCTCTCCCAGTCATTTGGTGCAAAGTATCTCAGTTCGGGTGCAGTGTATCTCTGACAAGGTACCCTACTCCTTTTTGTTCTCCAGACTAGTAGCTCTTCACCATCACCATCACTTTGGCCAAATTCATCAGTCTCTTCTGGAATAGTTTATGGAATTCGCACTTCGGGCTCAGTCTGTTCCTTTTACCACCTGTCTCCAGGCACAACTCATTTTACTACAGCACTAGGTCCTTTGTCAGCATCTGAGTTATGTGTAGTCAATCTTTCCTGTCTCAACCCTTCTGACCAGCATCAGCTTTTGACTCATTCATACCCCACCTCAGAACATACATGTGCTATTTCTGTCACTTGCTCATCCTCGACAGCTTGCCAACCCACTCCCTATGAATCACTATAACTGACTCTTCAGAGACAGGTGCTGTTTCATCAAGGAGACCTGCAACTTGACAAGTGGAACCCCATGGGTCCAGTTTGGGACGCCTCAAAATTTCACAGCTGCTGTGGGTCAATATGACAATCTGATAGGGCCCTTTCCACTGAGGCTCCAAGCATGACCTCTGAATGCGCTTCTAAACCATCCCAGTCAAGAGGGCACAAGTCGTGTCACATGTCGTGCTGCTGCTGTAATGTGACTTCTCCAACCTGATGAGACACAGAACAAAACACATCAGCCATTCCTTTGTAGTAATCAAGTACCATGTTATCTGTAATGTTCAAAATCGCATTTGCAGGCACAGCTGGAAATCTCATGGCACGCCCCTTGAAAATTTCATGTGTGAAGAGTCTTGTCTTTCTGTCAGGAGTACTGCGAAGACTCATCAACACAAGAGGCAAAGCATCAGGTCATTTCATCGAAGTTGAAGCACATACTTTAGCAAATCAGGATTTCAAAGTGCCATTAACTTGCTCAATGATGCCAGAAGCCTCTGGTCTGTAACTACAAGGACGTCTCTGCTCAACTTGCAATGTTGACTCATTAACTTCAGGCCCTCACTGTTAAAGTGTGTCCCTCGGTCTGACTCAAGAGAAGGCGGGACCCTTAACAGAGTATCAACTCCTTCAACAACACTTTTGCTACTATGAGACTGTCATTTCTCCTTGTCTGATAAGCTTCAACCCAGCAGGAGAAAATGCATGCAATGACCAAAAGTACCTCAGTCCATTGCACCCTGGAAGTTCTATAAAATATAGCTGTATCCTATTGAAAGGACCTCCTGATCTCCCTGTGTGGCTCAGTATTACTGCAGTTCATTTGCTGACATGTAACACACCTATGACAAAGAGCTTCTGCCAATAACCAGAACCTGGGATTAAACCAAGCCTGACAAAAAAATCACATCATGGCATCACGTCCCATGTGAGCAGCACCATGGTAATGTCTTGCCATGGGGGTAACAAACATTTTGGCATCACAACTCTTCGAGCACTTGAAACCACAACATCAAAATCTTCTTTGACACAACCTGATCTGATCCAACCTTGCTGTTCATCTGCTGACATTTCTTCCTGCAACCTCTTCACTTCCTCCCGTGTATCAGCAGCAGTCAGCAAGAGATTGTAATTTGTGACATTAGCACCCTCATTTGAATACTCATCACTAAACATACAAGGATTTGAGGTACATAATTTGGCCACCTCATTGGAATAAGTATTTCTAACTGTAATATAGTCATTACCTCTACGGTGGGCAGGAGATTTTACGACAGCAACTTGTGCTGGCAACTGTAATGCATTCACTAAATCATAGACTTTGTCTCCATTTCTAATCAGAGATCCATTAGAGGTCATACACTCTCTCTGGGAGCAAAGCAGTCCAAAATCATGAACAACATCAAAGCCTTACAGACTATCGGTGAAAATAGTCACCTTCAGCTCAACTGAAACACAGCAAGGGCACAGTAAGGACAATTGGTTCAGCAATTTGTGCAGAAAAGACTCCATGAAGCCAGGAGGCTTCACCACACCTGAGGCAGTGCAGACTGCATAGACAACTCTCAGGGTACCATCATTGCCTCTTAAACATGAACCATTAACAAACTTTACATGACCTGGTTCAGCATGTTGTGTATCTTGTATAACAGGTCTCAGCCTGGTGCACAGTTCAGTGACATCCAGACAGTCATGCTCAATTTCATAATCACTAATCCTTTTCACATTTAAATTTCCAGATGAGGGCAACAGATTAGTAGGGTTCAAAATGGTACACATATGAAGGTTTACATTAAGAGCAGCCAAAATGGTCTGCTCATACTTTGTCAGCCTGCTATTATTTGGGTGCGGGGTCTTGGTGCTGGCCAACAACATCTCTACAGAGTGGGGGACAAAAACATTCAACGGATGGCCCATAACAATGCTTTGTCACCAGTCTATACTGACACCCACAGCGGCCACCTATTCAGACAGCCTGGCAATGCTGCACCCACTAGACCAAGTGTGGCTGAAAAGTAAGCAACAGGTCTGTGTGTGTGTTTCTGGGTAACTGAGCCAGCACGGAGAGAGCGCATCCCTCCCTCTCACTGCAATGCAAAGTAAAATATTTGTTGTAATCAAGCATTCCCAGAGCGCTGGCATGATAGAGACTTTCTTTCAGCTCTGTGAAGGCACGAATGCAGTTGTCATCAATGGTACCAGGTCAGACACATCCTTGTGTGTCTTCCTCTGTAAAGGCTTGGCCAAAAGGGAAACGTTTGGAATCCACTGACGATAGTAGCCAACCATTCCAAGAAACATCCTGACTTCTTTCTGAGTTGTTGTGGAATTCATTTTCAGAATTGCTGAGATTCCCTCTTGTGATACCTTCCTTGCGCCTTTCTCAATGTGATGTCAAAGTTATGTGACTTCTCTCTTACAGTGCTGTAATTTGGTTGGGGATATTTTATGTCCATTCTCAGCTAAGTGGTGGATCAGGACAATTGTATCGTACTTTCATGCTTTTGAGTATTTTATGCCACTGTCAATGTTCTGAACATTGACAGTGGGGACTCCAGAGTCTTCTTTAGAATCTTATTGAAGATGGAAGGGCGCTCTCTATACCCTTGTGAGACTCAGCACCATACCAAAACACGACTGCCGAACTGAAATCAAAGAGAAACTATCTTACCTCAAGCAACGGTATGGAGAAAAAATACTTGCCACATGTCAGTCACAGTGAACCACTCGGCTTCACATGGAATCTGAAACAAAATCACTACTGGATTTGGAACCACGGGACAAAAAGGACTGCTATCTCATTTACCTTTCTAAAGGCCTGGACAATGCAGTTCTTACTGTTAGGTTTCTGGAGTCCCATAATGGGAGAGTTACATGGACTCCCCATTATCTACTTCAGAATTCCATGCTCAATGATGAAATCAATTACTGGGGTAATTCCTACAATTGTGTCAGGAGTCAAATTGATTGGGGGTTATTGGATACACAGCATTAGGTTTTGCTGATATCCATACAGGCTCGACACCTTTGATGCGACCTATATCTTTTCCAGAAAAGTTCCATATATCAGTCAGCACTGTCTCTTTCAAATCTTCGGGTAAATCTACATAAGTTAACATAGGATAAAATGTGACATTCATCATGGTAAAAATTAAATCTTCATCATGAGTCTGTATCTCTATGCCTCTTACAGTGCAACTGATTGAACAATTGAGCTTACAAAGTAAGTCACATCCAAGCAGACTCACAGGACTCGACCTGCACACCACAAACTGATTATTATCCTCAAAGGACCCTATTTTTACAGGTACATCTTCTCTTATGGGGCTTGTTAACTGTTTGCTTGCAACGCCTACAACTTGGATTCGTTTCCAGGGAGGGGCATGTTTGGAACCTCTGCTGTTCTCAAACTAGAGCAGGTAGCACCAGAGTCAAACATGAATGACACATGAAATCAATTAGCGTTACCATCAGCGTGGACAACTCTGGTCTATCTCTAGGATGCACCTAGTATGCATTCCTTCTTGCCCCGTCCCCGGGTACCATCATCATTGTGATAGATCAGAGAAGAATTCCTCATCCATTGGGATCATGGGGTACTGATTCACAAAAGGATTGGTATTCACATTTGGAACTTGATTACATTTGGGTGTGGGGACATTAGTTATTTGAAGTGGAATTGGTGCTGTGTAACCTGCATTGTCTGTTTCTTCTGTACATTAGAGTTTTGCATTCTTGGTCTTTAAATCTTCTGGGCCTAAATCTGATTATTTCACTGTGTTTGCACAAAACCACCATTCTGCATCTGTTTATTATTTGGATTAACAGGACACTCCTCCTTCCAGTGGCCCAATTTGCTGCACACACAATATGGGTTAGTTCTCTTCGAAGTCATTACATCCACACCTGTACTCGAATCAGTTGGAATGCCACATCCTCTGCCTCATTGCTGAAAACCATTACTTTGAAAACCATTACCTACTTGCATCATCGGAACTCCCAGCTGATAAACTTCCTGCATTCCACCAACATTCCCCCCAAACTGTGGATTCTGACTTCTTTGTGCATCCTTCATTTGTATTACCCTGAGTTTCCCCTTCAACTTTTTCCACTTGATTTCCAGTTTATCACTGCAGTATTTTGCATACCGCATGATTTCATCAATCGGTTTCTTCTGCCAACAAATCAAATGCTGCTGGATCATGTTACTTATCTCTGGTTTTAATCCCTGTACAAATCTAAACAAAAAATGTCCAATACCCTTCACTTGAATGGTTTCTGTACCACTGAAATGTTTGAAAGTCTGCAACAATCTCTAATAATAAGAGTTTCTTTTGATTCTTGAGTTGTCCTGTCAATTTTCAGCCAATCAATATCTTTAGGGCATACCTTTCCCTTAAAAAATGCAATAACCTCATAGGTTCTTTGCCCGGCCAATAAACAGCTAATTTGCACTCAGCCCACAAATCACTTGAAACAACGTCAAACAATGTAGTCAAATCTTCCCACATCACTTTTGAAAGTTTCACAAATCTATCAATCTGTCTATACCATTCTGCAGGTTTTGCTCTCAATTTAAAAAAGAATGTCACCTCTACTCCAGGGTACATGAACAAATCCTCCAACCGGCAATTTCTCTCACAGGAAGCATGAGTACATCTTCCTCGCTCTCCTCTGCTGTGGCTGGAAGGGATTTTTATTCTCACTTTCTTTTGTTCCTTTTTCTTTGCCCATCGAACTTCCCATGTCCTGCAGGTTTTGTAATATGTTTGCATATGAACTCTATATTGTCCTCTCCATGAGTATCTAATTGAGCTACATCAGTTGTTCCTAATCACGTAATTCTAATTTTAGTCTGGACACATCCTGGGACTTAAAATGCTCTTCCACTGAATACTGAACTTTCCACTTCATGTTGTGACACTAGAACTCTAAGCCAATCATCTAAATTTTGAGAACTAAAACCTCATATCTCTCCTCTGGAAAAGTTTGAATTTGCATGGTCTGGGGTATTTGCAATTGACATTTCTGATCCTGGCAAATCTATGGGTAACTTTCTGATAGGGGTACTACAGCCAGCATTTGGGGTAGTATGATCTTGGGGTAAGACAAATGTAGGCAATCCCTCCAGAAGCCTAGCAATTGGGAAAAATCCAATGTGACTGGTAGTGCAGTTAGCATTCTAAGTGTATGTAGGGGTTATCTGTCTCTGGACTGAAGGAAGTTGTCTTGTTGCTAAGTCATTAGGATAGTTTTGAATAACTGGGGTACTGATTCCTAGGGGTACGGCCAATGAATGTGCATTATTTCCGGTCGCTCCTGGACTTATGGTCACAGGAACTGTCAGTGTGTCTGGAGTGGGAAAAACATTTTAATACTGAAGTATAGTTATCCCTATATTCTTCCCTATCAGAGTAACTTTTGGTTCTACTGGTGCGGTAAGTATGTAAAAAGTCTCATTTTCTCTTGTCTCATTTTATTCAGTTGTTTGTACAGTGTTATATGATGGGTAGGCCTGGACGGAGTTCACAGAGTTCCACTCTGCGGAATTCTGTGGAGTTGATTTAAAATTCAGTGGAATTGCACGGAGGCGGAGCTCCCTGAGCCACAGCGTGGCCCCTTCTCCTGGATGCATCTGATCTCGGAAGCTCTAAGCAGGGTCTGGTTAGCCAGGCCCGGCCCGATTAGCGCTTCTGAGATCGGGCGCATTCAGGAGAGGGCCGTAGGCAGTGAAAGCTGTAGGTTTAGGCCTCTTGTGAACCAGCCTGTCCCCTGTGCACTGCACTTGGGGCAGGCATGTGCACAAGAGACCTGAAACAGCAGCTTTCTTTCACTGCTTATGGCCCTGGCTGCAAAAGCTGCCTTTTCAGGCCTCTTCTGCATGGTTCTGCTCTGTGTGCACTGCACACTGGGCAGGCCTGTGCACAAGAGGCCTGAAATTCATGCCAGGGCTTTTGCAGGCCTGTTTTCCACAAGTGTGCAAAAAAGAAAAAAATGTAAAATGAGGATCTGGGTCCTCGTTGCCAGGGGCCTGGCACTCTTCCTTCCCCTGCCCCCTGGTCCTGGGCCCGGCCCAGGCTGCTGGTGGAGGGAGAGCTGGCGCTGGCAGCAGCACCATGCTGCTGCACCAATGTCAGGCGAGAGTGCGCACTTCAGCCCAGTTATGGGCTATACAGCGCAAACGCAGACTGTCTGTGCTTGCACTAGGGGGCCCATAACTGGGCTGCAGTGCGCAAGTTGTGAGCTCCGCTTCACTGGCTGGGCTAGTGGAGTTTTTCGGCAAACTCCGTGCTCCAATCTGGGTGCTAAAAACTCCGTTAGCTCCACCAGCGAAGCAGAGCTTGTTGCCCACCCCTAATAATGGGGGACGATTCAGTAGCAGCTGATTTATGAATTCATCATCTGAATCAGTTTCACAATTTTTGCCATTATTCTCATCTCCCAATTCTTTTTTCTTCTTTCTCTTTGGTCTGGGATTTACCTTGTGTTCTTTGGTCACAACAGAGTTTAATCCAGTTCCTTCCATCATGTCACATCTCCAAGCTTTCTATTGATTTTCCCATCTAGCCTTAGCTGGAGTCCTCACTGCTTCCTATATTCTTTCCTTGTACTTTTCTATCTCTGATTTTCTATGTGTTCCCAAGTATTGAGAGCCTCAAATTGTGCAGTTCTAGGAGGTGGTTCATCTCATATAAATATGTCTTTTTCTCAGTAATTTTGTGCAACTGTTCAAGCCACAAACATGCATGAAGACCTATGCTTGACAGTACTTTATGACCTAAGGTATCTTCGGGTGGAGTCTCCAGTCCCTCTCTAGCCAGAATAAATGTGTCACTTTTCATTAAAGCTTTCAGTGCCTTAAAGCAGTGGTTCCCAACCTGTGGTCCGGGGACCCTGGGGGGTTGTGAATCCTCCTCAGGGTGTCCATGACTGCTTAGAAAATTAACTAATATTAAAAGAGTAATGGCTAAATGTACAGTTGAGAATTTTAAAATGTTCTGTAAATGTCAAGGAATTTGAAATTGAAGGCTAAATATTAAATTAGTTAACTCAGGTTGATTTGTGGGAGCAGTGCAGGTGCATCAAACAGAAAAGAGTATGGGTGATGTGTGCCTTCAATTGAATTTAGAAAAGCTCCAGCCTTTCTATTAACATTTAAATGTTTATTTTTTTATTTTATTTCTTTGAAAAATAAATAAAGCGTGTTTTCATTTGCGTATGTGTTTGATGGAATGCTTGTTTCTGTATTTTATGTGCATTGTTTTGCATTTAAAATCATCAACAATGTATAGGTCAGGATCCCCGTCTTCCAGTAATGACTCAGTAGGGGGTCCCAGGATTCCAATAATGTTTCAGTGGTGGTCCCTGAGTTCCAGAAATGTTAAAGTGGGGGGCCACAGAAGTCAAAAGGTTGGGATGCACTACTTTAAAGAATTTCGTTTTGCAGTTGAATTTACCACAATCACATTTTTCGTTTACTAATCAGGAAGTAATTATTTTCCCACAAACCTCTGTTTGATGTTCACAACCAATACCAGCACAACTCTCTGTGACCTAGTCTACCAATACTTCTTAGCAATAAGTGCCACATTCCCACAACTTTGAAACCTACGCAAAACACTTCACAAACATCACACTTCACCACAATCTTAAGCCAAAGCAATGCAAACCACAACCCAATTAATACTCAAACATCTGCTGCAAAGGAACAATGCTAGAGCTCCATTAATCCTCCAAACGAATCATAAGCATAGAATTTGGACTGGGACTAGGCAAAATCTTCATGGGACAACATAACTTCCCATTCTCTATTTCCATGAGGACTAAATCGTCCCTCTGCTACCAGCTTTTATGTAGCATTTACCTATTATGCTCTGCATCAATATTCAACAATGTAACTAAAGTGGCCACACATCGAAAACTCAAGTCAAAATACAGTTAAAGGGTTTTATTAGTACTGGAGGCGGAGCAACTTCACAATTACAAAAACTCAGACACAGCTATACAAAACATAAACAGAATTATCTGGTCCTCCAAAAACAAACATGGTGCAATCTATTACATATTAGTGCAATCTATAATCATCTAGCTATATAACTGTGAATAATAGGGAATCTCCTAAAAAAACCTAAAGAACTCATCTCTCCCAATCTAAAGGATACAAGGACAAAGAGCAAAAAGCCAGACTATGACAAGAACAATTTGGAAAAATGTAATGAGAGGCAAAGGGATAATAACTAATGAAGGCAAAAATGGAGAAAAAAGTTACAGCATATCAGAAGCTCGATCAACAGTCTTTTTATGGGTCGAAAAAAAGTCTCTCTTCACTCAGCATGCCAATTGGAAAAGTGTGGGACAAGGGTTAAGAGGACTGTACCTCCCAAAGCCCAAAAGAATCTGCCTCTACATTGGTCAGGATCTGATGTGTAAAAGTCCTAGTTAAACCAATAGTTTACTAGGTAACGCCTTCTCCAAACAGGAAAGTTCCACTTCCATCTTCTCACGTATCACAGGATAATTTGCAGCACGTTCATTCTTTTCCCAGACCATCCTGGGAAGGTAACCATCCTTGGCCTTCTGTATGACTTTGCAACATAGATTTATTGAGGCAGACACATTTTCTCTCAGTCTTTCGGTGTACCGTTCCAAGGTTAGCTTCTCAGGCTCTCTCGGAATAAGGCAATAGCATATCTCTTTCCAAACTAACATTGCTCTACACAAAATACCCAGAATGAAATGCCATGTTAACAGAAAATTTAAAACAGTTTCACAGGTTGAAGAAAAAAACAGGCCTAGTCATGCTAAGTTTAGAAATAATTCACATGGACCTTTAAGTCTTTAAACTATCCAATACATTGCATCATAGAATGTCAATCATACTTTTGTCATTAATGTGGATGGTACAACTAAATGTGAAACAAAATAAATGGTTAGCACATTCAATGAAAATAATGGAGAACTGCGTTTCTTCAGTGTTCATCAAGGACATTTAATATAAAGCTATAAAAACCCATTACCATTTCAGGGTAAATAACTTTCAAACAACAAGATTATGGTTTCAGAACCACCATAAAGATACCTTAGGTTTGGTATCAAATTAATTTTTATGATAAATCCCACAACCTACAATTGTTGGATTTAATACAACTTGTTCAGGTAAAGAATTTTAAACTTTACCTAAAAAGTTGGCAACTTCAGCCCTGTAGGTCTTTGCTCTGATTGGCCAGCCCCTGGCAGCCTGGCCAAGCTGCCTTGATGAGGTGTGAAGCAGCCTGGGCTAAACACCACAAAGCAATGTGCCTGTGGGAGGAGATCTTCCCTCAGCAGATGGAGAAGCAGAAAGGGAGGGCTGCCAAACTGGTCTTCAAAGGCAGGGATGGACATTTGGAGCACCCCAGCACCTCCCTCACATCCTGCAAACCCAGACAATTAGGTGCCCCTCTGATTAGATTAGGAGAGGGCAGGAGAAGGGAGTTTTTAAGATTTGTAGCGATACCAGTGGGTGGGCTGAGCCAGATGTAACCTCCAAAAATCAGTTTCGACCATGATAGATTTTTGAGGACTGTTGCTCCCTGGGATTCATTTTTGCCACATTTCCCAGGAAGTGGTCATCACAGGGGGAAGGACCATGCACCTGATTGGAGAAGCAGGACCCCCTGTTTTTCACCCAGGAGCAAGGATAAAACTGGCAGACCTGCACCCACACCTGAGATCCCTACAAGATTCCAACAAGGAAGAACTATAGAAGAAGAAGGACTGCCCTGCTGGACCCCTGACCTGCACCTGGACACTGCACTCGGGAGGGCTGCACCAGCTGCACACTTGGGCTTAACCACAAGAAGGACTTTGCCTGGCTTCAACTGGTTCAAGGATGGACTCCCTGTTTGCTACAGGTGGAAATTTGCTAACCAGAGTCCCCTGCACCAACTCCTGAAGAAACTGACCAGCTGACCACTGTCAAGAGGCCAATTTAGAGTTTGGGTCAGGTGCCTTCTGGGAGTTGTAGTCCGCACCCTCAAGGAGCATCTCAGAGCTTCTGGAACCTTGGGGTGAGCTGTGGACCTCAAAAGAACCTGAAAATAACACCTGGAAGAAGATCCCGAAGTTTGGAGAGTTTGGAGAACTTTTGGAAAAAAGCTCCATAAAGGGACCGATCCGCCACCTCAACTCTGGCCGGCTTGCCTCAACCGTGACCCGTCCTGACCTGCAGGTTCGTCCCAGTGGAGAAGATCTCTGAAGAAGTGACTAAGTCCGAACGTAGAAAGTTGACAGGGACCTCCTAGGCAGTGTATCCGAAGAAGGCTCCAGGGACATCGGCCCAAAATTCAGGTTTGCCCTGGTTGAAGGATTTTCACCTCCAAAAATGAGTAAGTTCGAAGCTAAAAATCTCTACTGAGGGCTCCCGCAACGCATATCTGAGGAAGAGTTCCGGGAGGTCAGATTGGACTGGCGACTTGGTCCCGCTAAAGAAAATCTTCAAGAAAACAACTAAGTCCAAAGGTAAACTTTTGCCCGAGGCCTCCCACGGGCTGTAGCCAAGCAGGGCTCCATCGTCTTCGGCCTTAAACTTTGGCTTTGCCCATGTCGAGGTGCGACCAGATGACCAGATTGCGTTCGTTTCTAAGCTCTGAAAATCATGAATTCCTTAAAAATTCATATCTCCGTTTCCCCTTATTCGATTTTAATAATTTTAGTGTCATTTTAAAAGATAAAAATATAATCTATTTTTATAAACTGGTGTTGGAGTTTTATTGTATTTTGTGTTTTACTTATTTACTGGTTTGTGATTTTTAAATGCTTTACACAATTGTCTCCTAAATTAAGCCTTGTCGCTCGTTGCCAAGCTAAGCTGGGTTTAATTTATTGAGATCTAACTGTACCTAACTGGAGGTTAGTGGCCTATTGCTAATTGTAGGTACTTGCCTGTCCTTACCAATAACCCATTTGGGGGAGTACTCCCCTCCCCCAAGTTCTGAATCAGGCCCTAACTCCTTGAAAATGAATGCAGCAATTTGAGTGAGAAGCACTATAAATAAACATAACCATTGGCACAATACATTCATTTTAATGGAGTGTATCTTCCCAGAAGTCAACAAAAGGAGTCAAAGGGGGCATCGTTGCTTTGTCCCTCTCCTAAAAAGGAGCCCAAGATGAGTGTATTCCAATTGCACCAACAATGCCACTGACACTCTGGACAAGGCCTTAATCTAAGTTATAAAATTATGTCTAACACTGGCAATAGGTGGATAGAAGGAAAAGCAGCCCCACCCCATTAAAAGCTTTTTGAGCTTCATTGACAACAGGGATGCTACTTCCTGTCTGTGCTATGTGATGTAGAACATGTCCATGGTGCGGCTGACACGGTCTGTGTCCTTATTTCCACTTAGAAAGCCAGTCTGATCCATTTAAACTACAGCGGTGTCATGTTATTTTTTTACCTATTCTCAACAAACATTTTCCCATGTACATTTAATAATGAGATTAGCATATAGGACAACCATGAGACAGTTGTTAGCTATCGGTAAAAACGTCTGACCCAGTACCCAGGAAGTCCATAAAACCGTGAAACCCGTATTCTCGAAAAAAAATATCAGATAAACATAACCACGAATTTCGAGGAGGGGACAATGGGCCAGACATGACCTGGACATATTTGGGCCATTGTGGTGAAAGAGGGATTCGATGAGTAGCCGAGAATTAAAAGGAGCAATGGTTAGAAACCTAATGGAAAATAAATTGAGGTAATGGTACCTATGTATTGGGTTGCCTTGTTTTCATATGCATCTGTTATCCTTTCTATATTCACCCGAGAAAACAGCTTTTAAAATCAATGTCTACAACTTTACCACCAGCATGTTACTATTACATATGGGTCACTATGACATTTGCAGATAGTAACCATGGTTAGGGTGCAGTGGGGGAAATTAGTGAAGGATGCTGCTCTCTGTGGGCTCTGGGCTGTCAGCTCAGGCAGCGCTGAGAATTTATTTTCCTGAGTGCATCCTTTCTATGGAGCCCATCTTTCCAAGATGTGCTTTCGTTTGACAAATAAGTGTATTCCGTGAACTATATTTTATAATGCTTTCAACGAGACCAACTGGGCTAACCATGATTTCTACAAGGAAATGACTGGCAATGTGGTGTCTTGCCAACACAACGCATTCGGGCAGTCTTAAGGGTGAGAATTTCTTCTAATTTGAAATACTTCAAGCAACACAGCTCTACTGGGCAGTGTTGGAGGCAATCATTATGGACTTCAATTCAGCAAAATGCCAAAGATAGAGGACGTGGTGAAGTCATATGACCTTTGACCTTCACATTTAAAAACCTCATAATAAGTGCACCATCAATGTATAAAGTCAGCAGTTAACACAAACAAAAATGTGTTTTATATGTCACCTATATTTTTTTTAAGACACTGACCTCATTGGCCAGGGAAACGCATTTCCTTTCGTTTGAAGTGGAGGATATATTGTCACTAAGTATAGAATTACACGAGGACCGAAATTATTTGTACCACAAATGGTCATGATGTAATGGCTCTCTTTTATTGGATGAGAGCAGTGGTTCCCAACCTGCAGTCTGGGGACCCCTGGGGGTCCCCACAGCCCCCTCAAAGGGTCCGCGACTGCTTAGAAAATTAAATATTAACAGATTAGTTCCATGCTTTCAGTAATGATTCATTGAGGGGTTCCCGGATTCCAATAAGGATTCAGTGCGGGTAACGGGTTCCAGTAATGAAAAAGTGGGGGTCCACAGAAGTCACAAAGTTGGGAACCACTGGATTACGGGATTCCTTGTTGTTAGAACGTTTTAATGATCACGTGAAAAGCATTGTCAGTCTTGCAAAGGTGAATGTCTTCTTCAGTTACTTTTTCATGTAATCACAATAATGAAAAATTTGGAATTTCCAGACAATGTGTTTTTTTATTTCACTTTATATCAAAAGAGTGCACATTGCTCTACTGAGTTTTCTTATTCAAGGGAACTGGGTCTGAGTCTGAACAACCAAAAAGTAAACAGTGCCTATTAGGTCACTGTTTGCTGTCTGCTCTTGGGACTGCTTGTGCCACCCCTAAAGCCAGAGGTCAAAGGCAGTGCCTTCGATCCCAGAGGATAAGTCACAGGTTGCAGGTGCGACCCCTGGAGACCTATAAATGACATCTTTGCACAACATTAATTGTTACATTAATTAGTAACTGCAACAAAGTTAATAAAACATTTTAGAATTGAAAACAAATATGTTCCATTTTTATATTTGTTTCACAAGACATTACATTTATTGATATGTTTAACTACTTCAAATAGTTTAATCTAAATTAACATTATTTGCCATTATTTTCAATGGGAAATTGTTGCTTTATCAGCAGTTGACCATGTGTAGTGCTGGACATACTTTGGCAATAGCAGGAGTAATTTACTATCTGTTTTGGGTCCATAGTTTGGCGTGAGTAACTTTTGAAGAGCAGTTTGCGAAAATCAGTTCGCTTTTTGTTTTCTGAATGGGTACACATCCCTTTCTAAAACCCTTTCAAACCCTACCAAATTTCTACCTTAGTCCTATTCCCTCCTCTTTAGAGTAAATATTCGACATTTTCAAGCCACCTCCCCGTCCCTCTTGTATTTACTACTATAACATATACTTATGCATGCGGAAACTCCGCGGTGCAGGAGGAGTTCTCTGCACAGAAAAGGATGGGCACGGTGGAAGTGCAATCGTCACATGCAGGTTTCTGAATAACATTTTGCAGTACATTTGTATTACTATTGTAACACTATAAAACATACTTCAAAATGTAATTTGTAAATAGATCCCTGTGTGCCTACATTCATGATATTCACACGATTGGTGACTTACAACGATTTTCGCATGCCTAAGACTGTGGTACGTACACCAAGCCTACATTCCACATGATGTAGAGTAGATAGAGTAAATTATAAAAGTATTTTCACTTTTTTCCATTATTTTACCTACTATGCAGTATCTTCTGGTAAACATCTTGAAAATGCTGCCTGTAGATGTGTTCATAGTTATGCTCTCCCCGCTTTTCCTGGTGACATAACAAAATCCCTCATGGTACTTGTGTCCCTTCTCCTCCCCTCTGGCTCATGTTTAAGGAACCATTTTCTGACCAATGGAAGGGTTCCCCAATAGAAGAAATAGGGAAGTGGGACAGGGAAAAACTAACCAAAACAAAAAACAACCCACCTTCCTAAATGGTTCCAGAACCATTTAGGAAGGTAGGTTGTTTTTTGTTTTGGTATGGAACCATGTTCTCCCATACCCGCAGCCCAAGACTTTGCCTTCAATTCCATTTGTTTATATACAAGGTGTAACCCTTCTTATATATGCCACTGGACCCTCACAGACCATACCAACAGTGGCCGGCACTTGTCTGCCTTGTATCATGCCCTAGACCCCACTCCCCGCCACAATCCTGCAGTTATTTCATGTTCACCTGTGGTTTTCTACTTTTGGCTATGCCGTATATTCCTCCACTAGGTGTTATTACATATACTCAATTTATATTCATCATGACTTTCTCAATAAAGAAAATATGATTAAAAAAGAAAATGCTGCCAGAATTGGTGCACCTGTATGTTATATGCATGTATTATGTGCAAAGTCCACTCAGTTTCTTGGCACTATAGAAGCAATACAACCAAGAGGTTAACATTCAATAGGCTAAACGCTCCATCACCAAATCTGAGATCCTAATTATTGAGAAAATATTAATATCCTGTAAATAAAGAAGTTGTTGAAGGAATGGAGCCTCCTCAAGAAGCAGATTCTGTTGTTTTGCTAAAAGAGTCAGGTGGAACACAAACTAAAACTGGAATATTTCACTTGCACACAGCAGCCCTGAAATCTGAATTGTCTGTATAGACTACATTATGTAGAATAGTCAAAGGTTAAAAGTGATATTGTGCCCAATGGGCAGCCACTGGAAGGATCGGGGAGCCAGAGTGATATGTCCTCATCTTGACAGCATTCTGGACTAAGTGGAGGTGAAATAAATGTTTACTGAGGATGTAAATGAAATGGAATATTGATCCATAATGAATGTCATTGTGAGGCTATAGGAAGTAGTGTATTCCTCAAGCTTTTAATTTGTAGCAAACAAATATTGGCAACTTTGAAGTCCTGGGATAGATTCCCAGAATGCAAATGGATAGTGCATGGTTGGGCTCATGATATGAAGCACGGCTGAACTCTCTGTAAAATGCACTCCAAGTTTATGTGAGTGTGAGCTGGGTGCTAAACTAAGTACAGGAGTTGCACCTGCAAACCTTACTGAATTACCAAAAGTTATTTTAGTGGTTGTACATCAAGTTTATATTGAATGCTCTTGTCCACAAGTCTAATACTCATATAGGTAGGACTACTCGTACACTTATACATGCCCAAAGTACCCTAGCCTTGCTTACACTAGGTACACATAGAGTACATATGGGATACAGTTAGAGGTACTTCTGCGAATCACATACAATTTACACAGGACCGCCTTATCATTTGTTTGTCAATTGACTCATTTGCCTTCTTTAACCAGGGGCATATAGAGAGCTCAGGTTTAAAAGATCCCGACATGGTCCCCAGCAACATATTACTCAATCTCATTTTCATGGGAGAAGCCTAAGATTGGTACAATAAGACCTTGAAGGCCACATTGCACCGGCAGCATCAGCCACAGCTTCTAACTGGCCTTGATAGAGGCTGCCTTTTTGGTCAACACTAACTGCAGAAGCCTGTGTTAGACCCTATGTCAACCACTCTATAAGTGCTTATTTAAATACCTTGACCTTTGCCCCATTTGCCCCAACATCTCCTTTGAGGGTGAAACCAGACCTGAATTTATCTATGCACTATTGAGCTCTCTTGTTGGTAACTCTTGTCACTTCCCCCAAATAATTCCACCCACTAAGATCCCTTGTATCCTAAGGGGTACAATGAACCTAAAGGGTCTTCCCTCACTGTCTTTGACGATGTTGCAGATTGTAGCCTCTTCAAAACATGGGGGCTCATTATGAACCCTGGCGGTTCAGACCGCCATGCCTGCGGCGGCGGTAAAGACCACCACTGCCACGGCGGTCTGAACCGCCATATAATGATCACAGGGAGGGCCGCCTGTGGCGGCTCTCCTCCAACGCCAGGCTACCACCGACAGGCAGCCTGACGATGGAGGAAATCAATGATTCCTTTTCCTCCAGCCTTTCCCTGGTGGGTTCCCCCACCAGGGAAAGGCTGGCTTTAGGGGTGATCCGGGACCCCCCTGGGGGCCCCTGCACTGCTGATGCACTTGGCATGAGCAGTGCAGGGGCCCCCGTGCTGTGCCCCGTTACGCATGTCACTGCCCGATTTATGGGCAGTGATGTGTACGTCGGGTGCTGCTGCACCCGCCGCATACCAACATTGGCGGCGGCTCCATTTGGAGCTGCTGTCAATGTTACAGCCCTTTTCCCTGCTGGGCTGGCAGCCGGAAACAGCCTGCCCAGCAGGGAAAACATTATACGGCCTGCGGGAGGTAGTCACGCTAGTGGTCTTCTGTTGACCACCAGCGCTGATCTCGGCGGTTTTTACCGCCAAGATCATAATGAGGGCCATAATCAGGCACTTGTTCTATCAGCACATGTATTTTTCATTTTAAATGGTTGCTTCCACCTGATCGTCTAGTTTTGAAGATGTAACATAACGTTACAGACTGTAAGAAATGGGGTCTCTAGTTGGCAGTGGTTTGCACCCCGTCCAAGTTGGGACCCTCCCTCTAGTCAGGGTAAGGGAGTCACACAGCTAAGACAACCGCTACTCAACCCCTTGGTAGCTTGGCACGAGCAGTCCGGCTTATCTCAGAAGCAATGTTTAAAGTATTTGTACACGCACACACAGTAACACAGTGAAAACACTACAAAAGCACTCCACACCAGATTAGAAAAATTGCTAATATTTATCTGTATAAACCGAGACCAAAATGACAAATATTCAACTTACACAAGTCAAGATATCACTTTTTGAAACTTTGAACAAATCTTAATCCATAGGAATCAATGGATGTATCTCTTTAGCACAAAGTACCTTGAATGCGTCAAAAACAAAGATGATGTGGGCCACAGGGGAGGTGAGGCACTGGAAAAGCATAGTGATGTGTCAGTTTCTTACTGAGCAGGGGAGGTGATGCGTTGATCTTTACTCACAAGTGAGACAATGCATCAGTTCCTTACTGGCAGGGGAGACGATGCATTGATTCTTTCTTACCAGGAAAGGAGATGCGTTGATTCCTGGACATGCGGCCTTGGTTCCTTAGTGTGGAGCAGGGTGGATGAAAAATTGGCACCCCGTGGGCGATGTGTGGAAAGTCCAGACATGCTGTGTTGATGGGACCACAGTAAAACAGGCGATGCATCGATTCTACAGCTGTGAGACAGGAGCTGCGTCAATTCCGGCACGTTGATACGTGGATTTTCTCCTTCGAATCACCAGCTTGCACTTCCAAGGGCCCAGGGACTGGAGTTGGCACTACTTAGCAAGTCAGGACTCCCAGCAGAAGAGCCCAGGCACTGGCAGATGAAGACTTTGATGTCCCTGAGACTTCTTAACAGGAGGAAACTCAGTCCAAGCTCCTGGAGAACCTTTGGAAGCAGGATGTAGAAAGCCAAGACCAGTCCTTTCACTCCCAGGACAGAAGCAGCAGCACAACAAAGCAAGGGGCAGAGTGGCAGTTCCTTCTACAGCATTCAGCTCTTCTTCCTGGCATTATTTCCGCAGTCTAGAAGGATTCTAACTATGTGGTGTCAGAGGTCCAGTATTTATACCCATTCCTGTCTTTGAAGTAGGTGAACTTCAACAAGAAGTCTTTGTAGTGCACAAGATCCTGCCTTTCCCTGTCCTGGCCCTGACTACTTTGTTTGAGGACAGGCCCAGCCCAATGCAGGTGCAAGTGTCAGCTCCTCCCACCACTCTAGCTTAGGAAGACCCATCAGCCTGGTGATGGACCATCATAATATGCAGGCCACACCTCAGCTCCCTTTGTATTACTGTCTAAAGTGAATGCACAAACAGCCCAACTGTCATCAGGACCCAGACATATATTCAGCAGACAGGCAGAGGACCCGACAGGTTAAGGAAGAAAATGCTCACTTTCTAAAAGTGGTATTTTCAAAATCATCATTCGAAAACCAACTTGACCAAAAGATGCATTTTTAAATTGTGAGTTCAGAGACCCCAAAATGCAGATCTCTATCTGCTCCCCATGGGAAATTACACTTAAAAGATATTTCAAGGCAATCCCGATATTATCCTATGGGAGAGATAGGACTTGTGATAGTGAAAAACAAATGTAGCAGTATTTCAATAACACGACATGTAAAACACATCAAGTACATGTCCTACATTTGTAATACACAGCATCCTGGCCATGGGGCTGACTGGGGCCTACTTTAAGGGTGACTTACATGTAGTAAAAGGGAAGGTTTGGGCTTGACAAGTGGGTGCACTTGCCAGGTCCAAATGGCAGTTTAAAACAGCACATACAGGCACTGCATGGCAGGCCCGAGACATATTTGCAGGGCTACTCATATGGGTGGGACAATCAGTGCTGCAGGCCCACTAGTAGCATTTGACTTACAAGCCCTGGAGACACCTGGTGCACTACACTAGGGACTTACTAGTAAATCAAATTATCCAACCACAGAGAAACCAATCACCAATATATTTTAGACAGAGAGCATATGCACTTTAGCACTGGTTAGCAGTGGCAAAGTGCCCAGAGACCTAAAGCCAACAAGGAAGAAGGCAAAACATTTGGGGATAGCGCTGCAAAAAGTGCCAGGTCCAACACAGACATATTTGTAAAGTGAATCTACCCCAATATTTCAAAGAGAACTTAGCAATCAGCCTTTCATCCTTCAGATGAGGGTGGAGCGGGGGAGGCAGAGAGAATGTATCTATCTACAAGAAGGAGATTTATTCCTAACAGCGTAGTTATGCGTTTAGGTAAACATTTTGCATCCCCTAAGAGGCTGTGATGTTGCTCCCTCAGTCATTTCCCTACAGAACTCTACTGATGCACTGCTGAATTCCAGACAGACATTCTCCAAAAAAGACATCACACGTTCTACAGGAGACTGACATCATGACCACAAATGATCACACTAGATGAAGGGTACAATGGGGAGGCTTGGAGCTACTGACCGATAATAGATCTGTACAAACTCATTTTAGCAACATGTGAAGGATTAAAGGCTCAATGTACTGTTCAAGACTTTAACCTGTGACTATAGGGATAAACCAATGTCCCTGCAGTAGAGGCATTAGTTCACTGAGCAATCAACTCTGAAATAGCACATAATAGTTCATGTTAAAATCGCATTGAAACATTAAAATATGTGGAGAATAAAAGAGACCTAATGTCGACCATGACAAGCACAGCAGGCCAAAGTAAAGTCTTCTAATTTTGTGTGAGAAGGAAGAAAAAAAAAACAATCACTAATTTGTGGAACAATAGTCATGTTCTTGAAGAGTAGCTCCGAAGCCATCAACTAAAAAGTCATCAAAAAATGAGGCCAAATCGTCAGATGTAAGATCGATCACATGTGCGGAGGGATTCACGGAGCAAAAGTGTGCAATAGTCTCTTGTGCAGGTCCACCTGCATTAGTGCCATTCTCCATAGAATGAAAAGCCAACTCAGTCAACACGGAGTGTTCATAAGTGGCCTCGCGGATCAGCCGTAGTCTCATGGGGCATGATCGTATATGAACCCTTATCGGGGACATCAGCAGTTCTTGGTCCCCAGGAGGCACTGGCATGACGGCAAGACACACTGTTGGCAAATGTTTGAAGAAGCACCACACGCAGTGAAGGACAGGCTGCACACACCAGAGGAGTGGTCGAAAGGACAATGACCAATTCCACTCTAGTTCCTCCAGCAAGGAAGCATTGAAGATCTGCACCATGTGTTCCTGGCACAGTTGTGCTGGTGGCAGCTGCTCCATTGCTCTGTGTAGCTGTAAAGAAACAACCACTGCGAATCAGAAAAAATAGCAGCAGTATTCTGCTGATTAATGCCAAAATTACAGGAAAGCCACCAAACACACTTGAAAAAAGTGAATGGATGGCCGACGGGATGATCCGAAGATAGTCTGGAAGACTGACACAATTCCAGACCCAACAGCCTTAAAGAAATGTACAATCCCAGTAGTGTTCGAGGCATTGAAAATTCTGGATACCAGCTCACCAGAGTGCTTGGGGAAGTTGGTATTTATTAGGGATTGTATCTCGGCTGATGATCTCGCAATCTGGAGAACATACATCTCTTTAGCAGATGTCAACGCAACCTGTTGTTGAAAAAGTAGTGCCTTTAGTCTGCTCAGCTTGTCATAATTTACATTAATAGTATCAATGTGAGGCCACATTTCTGATACCTTTTCCTCGCATGTGGTGGGGAATAAAACATGTCCACAACACGTAACGACCTTAGAGACCGAAATTGTGTAGGCAATTCCTGGTCACATATAGCAACAGCTTTGATCGCTCAGCACCACATAAATTCCATTGGAAAGTACATGAAATACTGGTCGAATCAAAGAGACAGGAGTACCCTTCAGGAAACAGGCCAAGTTCGCTACCCCCACATTGCAATGGCCGTGAAGGGACACCGGCTTGCAGATCATTCAATGACTAACGGTAGTCTCACATTTGCTTCCGCTAAGAAAGACCTCTGTTTTGCCGGTCAGACATTTAGAATCAAAGGGCAACTCCCACTCTTCCTTAATATAGCTATCGCCCAAACGCTCATACCTGCCCACGGCAAGATGGTTAAGGCATTTCTAAAAATGAAAGGTGGATATGGGCAGGTAAATAATGCCATGTGGGAGCCAGACAGTCGAAGGACTCTCTGCCATCGTAAAAAGCAACTTTTCTAACCCCTCTATATGAAGCATGGTGAAACTCACTGCCCTTTTAGCCATTGTCTGTTGTTTCCCGGATAAATTAAAAGCAGCGGACAATTCACTACCGTTAATGTATCGCCATGGAATACTGGCATTTTTCAATGTTTGTAACGTCAACCAAGCTGCATAATCGAAAACAGCTACCTGTCCATGGTATAAACGGGACACGTCTGTCTGAATGTTATCTATCGTAGACGACACTATGTTTGTTAGTGAATAAATTCTGTTGGACAGGGTGTTCATTTCATTTTGGACAACCGCCAAAGTCTTCTCTAAGTTTTCTTTATCTATTTGCCTTAAACGTGCACCAGCTTCTAGCTGCGAAAGTTTCCATATCTCATTATACATAACATAGATAAATCTTTTAGAGCGCTGTTTCCTAGGACCTAACAAGAAGTCCTGCAAGTCTATATTTTCAGCAAGTGTGTTAAGGTGTTCTTTAACTGCGGCTAACGTCTTTGACTGTATCCATTGCTGACACAGTTTACCCACACTGTATGTAGTAACTATCCCCGTGTGTTGACCTGAGATAAAGCGAGGATCTGGCCGGCTAATCTTGAAACCCCCTGAGGAATTTAAAAAACGCGGCTGACATCCATTGGTGTCTATTGGCCAAACTAACCACCCACCGGGACTCGAAAGTGAAGAATTATAGGTACCAGCAAAAACGTTTGCATCTAGTTCTTCTTCGGTGTTATTCAGGAAGAATTGCCAATCATGAAACTTAGCCAGGGTGGGGATACTGGGCATGTTCATTTCATTTATGTTTGCTAATCCTAGGCAGGACGTTTGTTGAACAGTGTCATTTAAAAAAATCATTTGTACAGGAATCAGGTATGCTCTAAACAAGGCTTCCCTACCCTGTATTTAACAATCTTGTGTTCCCCATACACTCTTCAAATCAATAGTGTTCTTCCAGTGATCATAACCTTCAATGGCAAGATGGGAAACAAAGGAATCTGAATATATCAGTTTTGTGTCTGTTAGCAAAATGTTCCTAATTTTGGAAGGAGGCAGTTTGAAAAAATATGACTTGGAATTTCTTGTGTCATGCCCAGAAAAACAAGTGAATTTCTCTAAAGAACTTTTCGAGCTCCCCACTGGTGGTGTCGAACAATGTTCCCACTGTGTGTAATTAAGTACCTGTCTATGGGGGTCATTACAACATTGGCGGTAAAAGGCGCTTACCACCGGGCAGAAGACCGCCAATACACCGCCGCGGCCACGGAATTCCGCCACAGCTATTATGACACACAACTCGGAATCCGCCAAAATTCAGACACCCACACAACTCCGCCACACCAAAGGTCAGTGATAAACTGGTGAAAACAAAACCTCCACCTCCACGCCAACAGAAACACACCTATGCTATTACGACCCACGAATCCATGCGGCGGTCTTTCAAACGCGGTATTCCATTGGCGGTACACACCGCCGTGCTCAGAATACACACACATCTACAAAACACCGCCACATTGGACAATTCAAAATATACACACCTGATACACATACACACACCACTCCCACACACCCAACACAATATAAAACACACACCCACATCACCCACAAACCCCTACGACCAAAAATCAGTCACGAAGGCCAGAGAGACAGCACATCAAAGACAACCCCACCTTACAGAGGCACACATCACCCACACAACATCCACACACAAAACACCACACACCACTGCACATCACCACACTCATCAACACTCACACTGCCCCACACATCACACACACCACCCCATGGCACGCCAAAGACACCCCCGCTTTTCCGAGGAGGAGCTCAGGGTCATGGTGGAGGAAATTGTCCGGGTAGAGCCACAGCTATTTGGCTCACAGGTGCAGCACACATCCATAGCAAGGAAGATGGAACTATGGCGCAGAATAGTCGACAGGATCAACGCTGTGGGACAGCACCCAAGAAATCGGAAGGACATCAGGAAGAAGTGGAACGACCTACGGGGGAAGGAGCGTTCAACGGTCTCCAGGCACAACATCGCGGTTCAGCGGACTGGCGGCGGACCCCCACATCTTCCCCAACAACTAACAACATGGGAGGAGCAAGTCGTGACCATCATGCATCCAGAGGGCCTCGGAGGAGTCGGTGGAGGATGGGACACTGGTAAGTCAAATCTTAACTATCATATCCCCCACCCTACCTGCATGCTATCACACACCCCCACCCTCACCTCCTCCCCTATCACTCCAACTCCTCACTAATGTACTAATAACACAAACCACCCATCCCAACACCAAGCCCTGCATGACACAACTAAGCATGGGCACCCATCACCTAAGCATGCCCACTGCACATACCCAGAACAACCCCCTAACCATCATCACACAAGCCCCCACACAGGAATGCTTGCACTGGGGTACACAAACACCCACCCATTGCACACCATGACACACACACATGCAATAATCATGCTCTTATGCCCCTGCAGGATCACGAAGGACCGTCACCACACCAGAGGGTCCCGACAACACCACTCCACCCACAGAAGAGGCCCACAGTGACAATAGCAGCTCTTCCCTACTGGAGCCTGATGACCAGCCCGGACCATCGTGGGCCTCGGGACAGTCGGTTCCCCTTGCACAGGCACAGCCCAACACTGACCTTCCACCCTCTGGTAACACCAGCACAGCACCCACCCAGCGGGCCCATACCTCCGTACCCAGGACAGGTCAATCAGCGGTGTGTCCACCACTACAGGGAACACAGGCTAACCCACCACCCCAACAACAACAGGGACCTGAGGGCAGTGGTAGTGGGCACACGGTCCAGGGGACGGAGGCACAGGAACACAGGGGAACTGGGAGGGCTGCTGTGCGACAGGGGGCGGACAAGCCAAGGGAACCCACTCTCCACGAGGCCCTATCCTCCATCATGGGAGCATACCACCACTCTCAGGAGACGATGGCGACGGTCCTGGTCAAGTTTCAGGAGACCCAGCGCCTGCAGGAGGACCAGTATTTGGGGTTCAGGGAGGAGCTCAGGACCATCATGTCCCCCAGTACACGCTACTCTACGGCCCTCCAGACCAACAGGTTAGTACAAAGGGAGCACGTTGTATGGGCTAAGCCGTGGTGGAGAGGGCTGGTTGTAAGAGGGAAGGGGGCAGAGTTCAGGGAACATTAATGCATGTGAATGAATGGGCCACATGGCTAGAGTAGGGAGGGGGGCCACTCACATCGACGGTGCAGTTGGTAATGACTTTTCGTTTTCCATTGTGTATGTCATGTAGGCCAGTGCCCACCAGAAGAGGGACATTTGGCTTGCCATCGCCAAGGACGTCCGGACCCTGGGGGCCCACCAGAGACGCGGCACCCACTGCCGGAAAAGATGAGAGGACATTCGCCGCTGCAGCAAGAAGACGGCAGAGCCTCAGCTGGGGATGGCCTCCCAACGTGGGAGGGGTGCCCGTCGCACCATGCCCCCCCTGATGTTTCGGATCCTGGCGGTGGCCTACCCGGAGTTGGATGGGCGCTTGAGGGCATCACAGCAGACACAAGGGGTGAGTACACTCTCATTCAGCGGACTTTGCGCGCAGTGGAGGGGTCTGGGTGGGGGAGGAGGCCTGTGGGTGTACCTAGGCCAGGCAGAAATACGTAGACTAGGCCCTCTGTAATGCAGCCCATGTGGCACTCTACACCACCGCAGTAGAGTGCCAAGTACAGGTATATATGCCCCTGTGGCATCCATGTGTGCAGATGTCCACCATAGCCATGTAGGCCAGATCCCAGGAATTGCATCTGCAGAGGCCAGGAGAACGGCGTAGTGCAGGGGGCTGCTGTGTCTATCTTGTCCGCCAACGGTAGCGGTATGCCATGCACTCAACCTGTTCTTCTTCTGTTCCCCCCCCCCCCCTTTTTGTGCTTTCGCTGTTCTTTTGTCCATCAGCATCATCAGGAGGAGGTACAGTGGCACCGGAGCACGAGGGAGCCGCATCCCACATGGCCATGGAGGGCCACACCACGGACTCAGGAGGCACCAGTGGGACGGAGGGCGAGAGGAGCTTCATGTCGGCCACCAGATCACCAAGCAGCGACACAGACTCGTCCGCCGATGGGAGCTCCCTTGTGGTGGCGGCACCATCTGTGCGCCCCACTTCTACAGGTACAGCCGCCACCTCCCCTACCAGCACCGCCCTCCCAGCAGCCCCTCAGCATTCCCCCCGTGCCCGCTCACCCAGGAGGGTGGGCATCACCTTCGCCCCAGGCACCTCAGGCCCTGCCCCAGTCACCCCTGCTGCCCTCAGTGAGGAGGCCATTGACCTCCTCAGGTCACTCACTGTTGGGCAGTCTACCATTGTGAATGCCATCCAGGGTGTAGAAAGAGAGTTGCAACACGGTAATGCATTCCTGGAGGGCATTCATTCTGGTCAGGCTGCCCTTCAGCGAACCCTGCAAACTCTGGCCTCAGCACTGATGGCAGCCATTGTCCCTGTGTCTAGCCTCCCCCTCCAACTTTCTCCACCCAGACCCAATCCCCTGTACCCCAGCCCATCCCAAGCACACCTACAGACCAGCATGCACACAAGTCAACACACAAGGGAAGCTCAAGCAAACATAGGCACCACACAACCCACAGGCACTCACGCAAGCATCACCCACATACAGACACAGCAACATCCACTGCCTCCACTGTGTCCCGCTCCTCCTCTCCTCCCTCCTCCCTCCCAGTGTCGTCTACACTCTCACCTGCATGCACTACATCTACAGGCACCAGGACTCGCACCAGAACACCCAGCACCACACCCCGCTCACCTGCACTCACCACCTCCACTCCCATTTACACGTCCCCTGTGTCCTCTCCCAGTGTGTCTGTGACGCCCGGTCCAAATGTACACAAACGCAAGCACCCACACACCCAACATCCATCCACCTCACGACAGCCTCCAGTACCTGCACCTGCACTCAAAACACCTAAAGTGACACCTTCTACAACCACCTCCTCTTCCTCCACTCCCAGGCCCCCTCCAACTACCCATCCCAGTGTTCCACAGAAACTGTCCCTCAGTAAAGTTGACCTTTTTGCCCCCCCCTCCAATTCATCAGTCCCGTCGTAGCGCCTCAGCCAAAAAGCCTCCAATACCAGTGGTGCCTGTTCAAGGTGTGTGGAGTGCACCAGCCACCAGGGCAGGCAGTATGACCTGGAGCCAAGGCACTGGCAGCCCACCCCCTGTAAAGGCTCTGAAATTGGAAAGTGGCCGACGGGACCCTGTGAAGACTCCTGGAGGTAAAACAACTCACAGGAGTCCCAAGGGGATTGTAGAGTCAGCTGTGACTCATCCAAAGGTGGGGAAGGGCCAGAGGAAGTCTGCACAGCCTGTTGTGAGTTTCATGGCTGAGAAGGGCGGCATCCTTCCCGGCAGTCGAGACGCCACCGCCAGCACCGTCGTCACTGGTCAGGAGACCACCGCCAGAGTCATTGCCAAGGAGGGCCCAAGTATCGTCACTGGTCATGAGACCACCGCCAGAGTCATTGCCCAGGAGGGCCCAAGTATCGTCACTGGTCAGGAGACCACCGCCGGAGTCAGTGCCCAGGAGGGCCCAAGTATCGTCACTGGTCAGGAGACCACCGCCAGAGTCAGTGCCCAGGAGGG
This sequence comes from Pleurodeles waltl, assembly GCF_031143425.1. Classification (NCBI taxonomy): domain Eukaryota; kingdom Metazoa; phylum Chordata; class Amphibia; order Caudata; family Salamandridae; genus Pleurodeles; species Pleurodeles waltl. The sequence continues at coordinate 71,397,959 of NC_090450.1, read as the reverse complement.
CCCAAGTATCGTCACTGGTCAAGAGACACCGCCACCGCGGAGTCAGTGCCCAGGAGGGCCCAAGTATTGTCACTGGTCATGAGACCACCGCCACCGCCAGAGTCAGTGCCCAGGAGGGCCCAAGTATCGTCACTGGTCAGGAGACCACCGCCACCGCCGGAGTCAGTGCCCAGGAGGGCCCAAGTATTGTCACTGGTCATGAGACCACCGCCACCACCAGAGTCAGTGCCCAGGAGGGCCCAAGTATCGTCACTGGTCAGGAGACCACTGCCGGAGTCAGTGCCCAGGAGGGCCCAAGTATTGTCACTGGTCAGGAGACCACCGCCACCGCCGGAGTCAGTGCCCAGGAGGGCCCAAGTATCGTCACTGGTCAGAAGACCACCGCCGGAGTCAGTGCCCAGGAGGGCCCAAGTATCGTCACTGGTCAGGAGACCACTGTCAGAGTCAGTGCCCAGGAGGGCCCAAGTATCGTCACTGGTCAGGAGACCACCGCCGGAGTCAGTGCCCAGGAGGGCCCCGGCTGCCACAGGGCTATGAGGGAACGTCATGCCACACACCAATGCCCAGTCCAGGGAACGTCATGCCACACACCAATGCCCAGTCCAGGGAACGTCATGCCACACACCAATACCCGTTCCAGAGACCGCCATGTCAAAGCACCGCTGAACAGTCCAGAGACCGCCATGTCAAAGCACCGCTGTACAGTCCAGAGACCGCCATGGCAAAGCACCGCTGAACAGTCCAGAACCGCCATGGCAAAGCACCGCTGAACAGTCCAGAGACCGCCATGGCAAAGCACCGCTGAACAGTCTAGAACCGCCATGGCAAAGCACCGCTGAACAGTCCAGAGACTGCCATGGCAAAGCACCACTGAACAGTCCAGAGACCGCCATGGCACAGCACCGCTGAACAGTCCAGAACCGCCATGGCAAAGCACCGCTGAACAGTCCAGAGACCGCCATGGCAAAGCACCGCTGAACAGTCCAGAGACCGCCATGGCACAGCACCGCTGAACAGTCCAGAACCGCCATGGCAAAGCACCGCTGAACAGTCCAGAACCGCCATGGCAAAGCACCGCTGAACAGTCCAGAGACCGCCATGGCAAAACACCGCTGAACAGTCCAGAGACCACCATGGCAAAGCACTGCTGAACAGTCCAGAGACCACCATGGCAAAGCACAGCTGAACAGTCCAGAACCGCCATGGCAAAGCACCGCTGAACAGTCCAGAGACCGCCATGGCAAAGCACCACTGAACAGTCCAGAGACCGCCATGGCACAGCACCGCTGAAAAGGGCATGCACCGGGGAAGAATGAAAAGACCGCCACATCAAGCATCGTTATCCCATGTGCAGCTGGGACAGTGACGGGACAGGAACTTTCACGGGGAGACTAATCCAGTCTGGGCACCAGTCCCCCTCCAGAGCCAGTGGCGGCTGTCATCTACTCGCGAAATTGTGGCTTTGCACTCCCCAGGATGGTACAGTGGGCAAACCACCCACTGTAGAGACTTGAGAGACTGTGGCTTTGCACTCCCCAGGATGGTACAGTGGGCAACCCACCCACTGTAGAGACTTGAGAGACTGTGGCTTTGCACTCCCCAGGATGGTACAGTGGGCAACCCACCCACCGTAGAGACTTGAGAGACTGTGGCTTTGCACTCCCCAGGATGGTACAGTGGGCAAACCACCCACCGTAGAAACTTGAGAGACTGTGGCTTTGCACTCCCCAGGATGGTACAGTGGGCAAACCACCCACTGTAGAGACTTGAGAGACTGTGGCTTTGCACTCCCCGGGATACATCAATGGGCATGGAGCCCTGTCGTGGATCTGGAATGCAATCATCCAGCTGAGGTGCCCCCCTTCCCTTCCCCCTGAGGTGCCTGTAGTATTTCTATCTGATGCCCAGGCTGTTTTCTCTCTGATTGTGGACAGGTATCTACTGTGGGCCTCGCCCATGCATTTTTGGACTAGTGGTGCACGGACATTGATATGTGCATATCTGCACTACTTCTCGTAATGTATATATTTCTGACTGATTTTACAATATATCTGTATATTTTTGACACATGTGTATTGATACATTACAATGTTTGAACTGATTTCGTTTTGTCTTTGCATTCTTCCGGGAGGATTGTGGGTTGTTACTGTGGTTTTTGGACATGCATTGGTGTGTGTGTTGTAATATGCGAGGTTGGGGGTGGGGGTGTTTCGTGTGTGTCCCCCTAACTTTTGCCTCCCCCCTCCCCTATGTCATAGGTGCAGTACTCACCGTTGTCTTCGCCGACGCCAGCGTTGCTCTTCGTAGATGAGTAGGAATACAAGGGCCGGTAGAATGTGTAATTCGGGCTCCATGGAGTCCTCGTTCCTCGTGGGATGTGTTCAGGTGAGCGTTTTCCCATTGCAGTAACTGTTTCCGCCGTGTTTTTATCCACAGTGAATCCGCCCCGGAAAAGGTGGCGGATTGGTAGGTTGTAATAGTGTGGGCGGTACATTGTCTTCCGCCTGTCTGTTGGCGGTGTCCGCCGTGCTGCTTGTCTGTACCGCCGTGGCAGGCGGTGTGTTAAAATGGCTGTCTTTGTTGGCGGTTTCCGCCATGGTCATAATTTCCTATTTTTGTCCGCTGTCCTGTTTGCGGTATTGCCGCACCTTTAACACCGTCCGCCAGGGTTGTAATGAGGGCCTATGTCTAGTTACACGGTGCAGGTAGTAATGTCCCCAATTATTATAGCGGAACATTTCCCTGTAATTCATTGTATTTACATATAAATCATCACTTTCAAATACTGAATAGTCCTTTATTTCAGTTAACATAGAATCAACTGTCTGGGCATCCCAATCATCAGATACAACACTGGGTGTAATAACATCTGTCATAGACATTTCAAATACATATGGAATTTGGATGACCTCAGTAGGCCCGTATATTTCAAATGGAGCTTTGTCCCATGCAATCCCATCAGAAATGGGTACAGCTGAAATGTTCACTAGGGACAAGTCTCTGCGGACCTTATGTGAGGAATGATATGGTGTTAAGACTGGGTGTTGAAAGATCTGAAATAAAGAAGAACCAGAAAGTGACCAACGCAGCGGTTTCACCTGGATCAAAATAAATTTCTATACCCCATTCTTAAAAAGAGTTGGAAATCTGCACCATTTCTAACCTCACACATGTGCAAATTCTCAACTTTCTGAAATGCTACCTACACCAGTCCCAGGTATGCAGGCACAATCTTAAAAATATGTTCTGTGAATATCTTTTTTGTGTGCAAAGGTATATTTATGCATATTTCTACATATGAAAATTAGTAGTGACCCCAAATTTTCAAATCTTCCCCACCCCGTAAACATACTACCTACCCAAAGGAGGTCTGCTTGCAGAAAAGAGTATGGGGCATACTTAAGAGCACCTAGCGCCACCTTATCGCCGCCATAGCATAATTTTTTTACGCTAAGGCAGCACTAAAGTGGCTTTTCTGCCACAACATATTTACAAAGTGGCGCAATGCATGCATTGCACCACTTTGCAACCCCTTGCGCCACATTATGCCTGCGCCAGGCATTATGTGTGCAAGGGGGACGTTCCGGCGCTAGATGGCCCGCAGAAATGGCTCAGTGAAATTTAACAGATTTCACTGTGCCATTCTTGGTGTCATTTTTAACATCTGCTCAGAGCAGGTGTTAAAAAAGACGCACCCATAGAAACCTATAGGCCTCACTGCACTCTGTTACACTAGCATCCAATTTCTTGACGCTGGTGTAGCAAAACGCCAAAATAGCATAAAAAATGGTGACGCGAATTTACACATTCGGCCTAACCGTGGTGTTGTTAGGGGCCAGTAAGGGGGGGGGCGCAGAAAAAGTGGCGCATCATAGCTGATGCGCCATTTTTTCTAAAAAAAATTAAATAACCGAATATCAAATGTCAAATGGCTTCTTCTGACCAGATGCTGATTACCTTCTTACAGTTTTACTTTACCGTTGTTTGGCACATTAAAAGAAGGCACTTTTAAAGTATTTGAAAAAATATCTGCAAAATTGAATCACAGTGGGGCTAGTGAGACCCACTGTAAATGAAGAGCTAACACTGCACCCAGTAAATTCAGGTGTGGTGTTTACCAGATGTGATATTAGCTGTCATTTTCCAGTTGTACACCTCAAAATGAAGGATAATATGGAAATAAAGTGTTTTCATTGCTCTGAACTGCAGAGCTCAGAATATTACTGGATTTCATCATGCTAATTCTTTATCTGATGACGTTTGTGCAGAAAAAAGTGTGGTACTTTCTCACAAATTGAAATCCTGATCCAAGAGCAAATATCAGCACAGTAAACTAAGCTCAACATTTTATACGTATATTTTTAACATATACAATGTTGGAACTCACACTACACCATACCTTGCACTAAAAGATGCTCTCTCGTTAAGTACTGTCTCTTTAAGAAGCGTTTGGATTTTTTCACAGTTCTATGTCTTTAGTGAGTAGATGTTGCAGGTCAGCAATCCATTCTCAAAACTCGTTCAGCTCAGTTATGTTGTACCACTGCAAAACTGAATTCTGCAAATTACAACAGTTGTTTGCGCTCCAAAATAAGACTATGAGCCATATTTACAAGCAGCCTGCACCACTGGTACATCAGTTTTTGTGGTGCACCAGCTGGGCAGGCTGCTGACACATGTCTACAAAGTGACGCAAAGCTACTTTGCGAGACTTTACATAGCCTTGTCAATATGGTATAAGGCAACACAGTGCAAGTTGTTGCATTGCCTTGCATTGTTTCAGGGAGGCACTTCCATGGGTGTTTCCTGGGTGTGCCACGCAACATCCATGGATTTTGACGCATTCCTAGATTTACAAGGCTTTGTAAACTTGGGAATACGTCAACAGCCTATGCCACCCCAGAGGTGGTGTATGAACGATACAACGGGGAGAAATATCTTTATTTCTCCCCATTTTTTCCTCTTTATATGTGTGCTACATTCTGCAGCCCACATAGGAGGAGGACATTGCCTCCACAATCAGCCCCACAATGCAGGCACCCCTGCAACGTTGGTGCATGTCAGCAATTTGTGTGCCAGCGCAGGAGGAGAGGACAGAATTGCGCTGTATCTTCTGCCCTTTCACCGACGGTGCAGTTGCGCCACCTTGCACCATGGACCTTGTAAATATGACCCTGTATGTGTGGGTAAATCAGACTCACACGCAGATACAGCTTTGTGAATTAAGCTCTTGGTGAATTGCCCTTCTTGTCTTCCTGATCCCATTTTAATTGCCACTCCCACTTTGCAACATCATCAAGTCAAACTCTGTGAAAAGAGAGTCTCATTGAAGTCGCAGCAGTGACCTATTGGTAAGGCCCTGTATTTCACCAAAGGCAGTCCCTTTACACTGCATATTTGCCCTACATATTTCACAAACAGTAGTTTTTGTGTGACTTATTTTGTGCGAGTGACACTGCAACACTTTTCCGAATGGTGGGATGCTGGTGGTGGCAATCAAATTCAGTGCCTCATTTGTACTTTCCATTCTGCTGATATAAATTTGAGATATTTGTACTTTTCTTTATAGAGTAAGGACGTTATTTTATTTATATGTGTTAAATTACCTTAGGAATACTGTGACGCTCTCTTTTCTCCATCTCAGCAAGAGTGTCACTTGTTAAAAATTCAAAATAACATTGCAGCAAATTCTCCAAGACCAGTGCTCAAGTTGAGCCTTTGGTTGCTGGTTGGAGCCACCAGCACTTTTCTTGGGGGACCGGCACTTATTTTCCTACACCAAACAAGTGCAAGAGAGGGACAAGCACACAGATCGGAAGGATGGAGGAAGCGAAAGACAGCAGAACCATCACAAAAGGAGAAAACAGGAATCTGAGAAAGTGAGATAAAAAGCAGGCAGCATGAAGTAGGAGAAAACAGGAATCTGAGCGAGTGAGATACAAAAGCAGGGAGCACCAAGTAGTGGAGTAAAGACTACCAGCATTGGTATTCAGCACACCTATTTTTAATTGCACCAGCTGCCAGCTTCTGAGCTGACCTTCGGGCACCAGCACTTTTTTTTCCACAAATTAAGCACTGTCCAAAACTAATAATTATTAATGTATATTGTTATTTCTCCAGCACCCTCATGCACCCCTACTTTAAGCACCAGACACCTTCCTCATGACCAATTCTTTTATCACACCAGCTTTGGAAAGGGCATTTTTGGCAGGGTTACCTCAAACTTTTTGGCTTCCTCCTCCTCTTTTTCTGACCTTGTTTTTGTTGGCTTTAGGACTCTGAGCAGTGTTAGCGTGAATGTGCTTTCTTCTCTAAACATGGTAACATTGGATTACACCAGTTTGGCATATTTAATTTACTTGTAAGTCCCTCGTAAAGTGGTATACCATATACTCAGGGCCTGTAAATTAAATGCTATTAATGGGTCTGCAGCACTGATTCTGCCTCCCACATAAATAGGCTTTCAAACTTGTATCAGGCCTGCCATTGCAGAGCCTGTGTGTGCAGTTTACTGCCACCTTGACTTGGCATTTAATACCCTTTGTCAAGCCTTAAATCTCTTTTTATTACACATTTGTCACCCCTAAGTTAGGCCCTAGGTAGCTCATAGGGTAGGTTGCTGTGTAAGTTAAAGGTAGGACATGTACTTTTAGGTTTTACTTGCCCTAAAAGTGAAAAGCTCCCCAAAGTTGTTATCACTACTGTGTGGTCTACTCCTCTCATAGGCTAACATTGGGAATTCCTTAATACATATAAATCATGATCAGAAATGACTATGCTTCATATCTTTGGAATGGTAATGATAAATCCTCTTTACTGGTAAAGTTGGATTTAACATTACTATTTTTTTAAATGGCACTTTTAGTAAGAGGGCATTTTCTGCTCCTACTGCTCTGTGTGCCTTGCAACCGGTCTCCAAAACACATCTGGGGTAGGTGACAGCCACATACACAGAAAGGGTTGTTGTGACAGAGAGCTCATATGCATTCTGATAGTTCTTCCTCGGCAGGAAGAGGGAGTAGTAGATGACATTTACACTTCAATAGGCAGTGTCCTCTATCCCACACAAAGGGCTGATTACGCCATAAAGATAGTATGGAGCCAGGCCTGGGATGAAAGGGGGACTTGTGCATTTCAAGAAGCTGATTTGAAGTCAATCCCACTACAAAGGCACATTTGGGTATAAGTACTGGGTCTCTGACCCTATCAAGGCAGTACACTACTAAGGACTCCTGTTCTACAAGAACTGCCACTCTATTTGACTGACTGTTCTGAAGAAATTGCTTCACTGCTTTTCTGAGTTGCCCCTACTGCCTGCTGATCTCTTCCCTACTAAGGACACGGACAGGACCCTCTCACTAGAACCAGGAGTGACTCAGGGGCTTGCCTCTTGTTTCTGAACTCTCAGGGCCATCAAATACTTCCTACAAATCTGCTGCTGCTGGACTCTGCCATCCCTTGCCTGCAATGTCAACCCAGTCACGGGCCTTAGAAGTGGGTTTCTGTAGCTTTTTCTTCATCAACATTGATGCATCAATGAATTTGTGCTGATCGGAGTCAACGCATCGCCCTTTGGCGCCGATGCAGTGGCTGCTCAACGACTGCGGCTCCACAGCCAGCACAGCTCAATGACCCATCACTTGCATCGAGAGGGGCTCAACTTCGATGTGGAGCTTGACGCTGATGCATCTACCCTACTGCTTGGATCAGAACAAATGCATCTAGTTTTCGACACAGACGATTGCTCTATCCAAGGTACTCTTTCAGCATGCTCTGCATGAGTCCTGTAGCCAGTCTTCCCTCCATCACAGTCAGCCTGAACTTTGGATTTACCCCTGGTCTTGTTTTACAAATATTCTCTATTTTTCTAAACCTGGTAGAGTCTTTTTTTTTGGTGTTTTCATTGTGTTACTGTGTGTGTGTTGCACAATGCTTTAGATATTGCTTCTTTACTTAAGCCTGACTGCTCTGTGCCAAGCTGCCAGAGGGCGAGCACAGGTTATCTCTAAGTGTTCGTCTAGGTTTCCTTTATTAGAGGGGTGGTTCCTGCTTGTACAGGGTGCATACTCTGACAACCAGAAACCACATTTCTAACAACCTGCATCTCCAGTTTGCAACTGCACCCTATCTGCTTTTGGCTCTTTTATTCATTTTCACCTTCCTAATTTCATTCTAACTATTCTCTTTCACCCTTGACTGTTCTGTTTACCTTTACACCTGTAGTGGTTTTGATTCTTTCTGTGTAGTTCCAGCTTCCTGTGGTGACCCCATGATGGCCCATCATCCTGTTGAAGGTGGTGCACAAAACACAGAGGCATGCATTCATAAAAAATATGCAGAGTGCCTTCAGAGCTAACAACAACATATTGGAGAGCTTTCCATCTGTCTGTTATTGTTCAGCACCTCTTCACAGTCCGCGAAAACAATGCACCTCGTACAGCTTTGCATTGGCATCACTTGAAACTTACATCAACAGCATTGAACAAAGGCATCCATCTCCAGGGAACAATATCAAGAACTAGGAAGATTTGTATTTGCTTTTATTTTCATTGCCATTTAGTAGGAGGTCCACAAGAGGCTCAGCTGACAACCTTGAGACCACTGTCTCAGACAAAGGCGACATGCTGAAGAGTGTTCAAGATTGGCGAGGTCAGCCTGCCGCATGCAAATCTCTCCCCCTATTATGTGCAGAGACTAGAGTGGTTCTCGTATGGTCCATTCAGATTCACAGAGAAAGCATTTGCTGCGCATAGGCATGGACATATTTATTTAGACCCTTCAGAATAAGTATAAGCACTATTATATGGATGCGTCCAGTGGGGTCTGTAGAAGGGAATTTGATATATGATGTGTGCATCTCGTATATCAATGCTCAAGTGGATGAGTAGTAGTATTTTGTTTATGTCTATAAATTGACATTAAGAAGTCTATGGATTGGTATTAAGAAATGCTGTAGGTAACTCTTAGCATAATAAGTATAGGATGGTGCAAAATCGCCTGAGAAATAAAGTGCAAATTTAAATAATTATGGCTGGTGTACTAATGTGCACAATAGGTCATAACCACAGATTAGATACATATCAGCTCTATATACACGTTGCTATGTATAAATCAATTATTCTTATTAAACACATCATATAGAGCATAATGCATGTAGGGAATTCATTTCACAGCATTAAATTAGAGCTTACCAATATCATGTTCTATATCTGAATAGTTAATAGTGCACAGACACAATGAATGTTTAATAATGGTTCTGATTTAATTTTCCACCTTTATATACTTGTATTCAATCGCTCAATTGGATGAGTGGCAGCATTTTGTTTATGTCTATGGAGTGACAAAGCACATGGTGTACTCAATATGTGAGGGGCCCAATTGGGTTACAAAGAGAGTTGCCTACAGCATTTCCTAATACCGAAAGGTTACGTGATAGTTTCCATATACAACTGATATATACAATGGTTTTGATTTTATGCTAAGAAATGTGGTGAATGTATTCGCTTTGGTCATATCTAGTGGTATATATTTGAAAATGCAATATTTTTACATCATTTTAGCTTCTCGTTTTGAAAGATTAGTAAACAAACATCAGTGATTTCAACTTGTATTTCATCCTTATGCTTTTTTGCACGATTATATATCTGTATATCACTGCTGAAGTGGAAGAGGAATAGTATTTTGTTAATTTCAAAGAATGGCAAAACATGAGCACTTTTAATACACACATACACATTGGCTTGAAATGTTTTAATCCGACTGTCTTTATGAATGCATAATAAACTATCTGTATGTATTTTTAGATACAGCTACGTATACACACACACAGAATCAACTATAAACCTTTCAAATGAAAGGTGGCTTGATTCACTAGTGTTTTCTGCAATGTGCAGCTTCTGTTTTTTCTGTGTTGCCTCTTGGTACATTAGGAAGCTGTGGTAGTGAGACAGGGGGCGTAAAAATAAAGTGGAGACATGTGGTCCATCTGCTACCACATCCGCCCCGCACAGAGATGCCACTCAGTGCTTCGCAAACTAAGGCCCATATTTATACTTTTTTAGCGCCGCATTTGCATCATTTTTTGATGCAAAAGCGGCACAAACTTACAAAATACAGGGTCATATTTAAATTCTGTCAGCGCCGAATGTGCGTCAAAATTTTTGACGCACATTCGGTTCAAACCTTGCACCATATTTATACTATGACGCCCGACCCCATGAATGCCAAAATTCCACTGTGTGTGTCATTTTCTGGATGCGGGAAACCGCCTTGCGTTAATGACATGCAAGGTAGGCGTTCCCGTCCAAAAAATGACTTAAACACCTGTGCGACATATTTATGCTACTGTGCAAAAATCCCGCACGGCCGGGAGGCTGAGTCGGAAAATGGCGCACAGCCCAATTTGCATCAAAAAATAATGCCTGGGTCAGGGCAGGCATTAAAATGGGGCAAACACACCACTACTTAAGGATAACTCGCAGAAGCAGCAGCAGAGCTCCAAAAGGAAGACATGGAGGTGCTATTCATCCAGCATGTGCGAAGACGCAGAGCACAGGACCAACAGCAGCAGCTTCCACAACACCGCAGGGACCCCAAAGGCAACGCAGAAGGCAGAAGAGGATATTCAGGACTAGGACAACCCTTCTGGGACTCCGGCAACAAGACATCATCCAGAGGTACAGACTCAACTGGCAAGCCATTCAGCAGCTGCTGCGCAACATTGAACCACAGTTGGCACCCAGCTTGCAGACACCCCACATCATTCCACCAGAGACCAAGGTGCTAGCTGTCCTCCACATGTTGGCAAGTGGCTCGTTTCAAACTACTGGTGCCCTGGTTGCCGGGATCTCACAGCCCTCATTCTCTGCCTCCCTCCCCAAGGTATTGGATGCCATCATCTCCTTCACACCCCGCCACATCAGCTTCTGGGAATGTCCATGATTCATTCATCTTCCGCCACTGCACCATCAATCAACACTTCCAGGATGGACAATATGGCAATGGCCTACTTGTTGGTAAGTACAGAAACCCAGTTATATACACACTGCACAGCAACCATGTAGGACACACAACACATACATCACTACATTGATACGTGGCCAGGAAGACAATGAGGTTGTGACACTGCTAGGCATGTTTGATATCCTCACCCAATTGGATACACACCTATGGACAAATGACAGGTCCAAATAACAACAGATGCCACTCCACAGACACAAGGGACCAATTTAAAACAACACAATGACAATGACATGGCATTAACTGGCAGTACAACTTGGAAGATTAATCTTTCAATATCACATCAATAACACTAAACCAAACACCCTTCCAAGCAATAAGTACTGTGTAAGGGGTGTGCAATGTGTTTCGCTGCAGGTCAAACACCATGAGACGCATAGCATGATGATGATGACTCTAATGAAGGTGACATGGAATCATTGAGGCAGTACCAATATCTCACATCACTCCTGCTCTGACATTGCCCACTACCAATAAGCAAGTGGACTGTGCTAAGAACACATACTGATGTGACAATATTGAAAGTGCACATTGCTACACATACGATTTGAGACAATTACACATATACACAACAGATGTACAGGCATATGGACCTTCTGACACTCAAAACATCAACCTCACAACCAAGTTAGCCAGCTTACCTGGACCAGGTTCAATAGTATAGGTACACGTGTGAAAATAAGTAAACTCGGCAAGGGCAGAGAAATAGGTCTGCAGAGAACCTGTCACACATGGGATATTTGTGCATTGTCCATTGTCAACTCGTCAGTGCAGACAACTTATGGAGATGTGTTGTACATTGTCACCTAGCCAAATCAAAGGGCCTCACTGATGTTTAACTAATTCTATTACATATGTTAAATTGGATGGGATGTCCAGGCCATATAGATGCAATTGTGTTACCACCACTGTGGAATTGATTCTGTGTATGGAAGTATCATGTCACCCCCAGTTAAGGTACATGGACACCTCTTTCACATGACAAAATGCAAGGGAGTACACAATGTACTGCATCTCTACAAAAATACCGCTGACATCCGGTCAATCAGCCAAACACCAGTTCTGATAATGAAACAAACCAATGCTGATGGTACATCCTAGAAGCCTAGTATTCCACACAATAACACAGACACAGATGAGTCACAGACAACACAAGTGAGCAACTGCCATGCAAAGTGACAATCATGGTGCAAGCAACATCAAAATGTTCTCACTCATTTTCTCTTTTAGCTGATCAGGGGTATGGGATCCAGCCATGACCATGACCCCATTTGCAAACCCAAGCACAGCCTGTAATGAGGCACATCGGAGGACACCCACCATAGTCGAGAGGACTTTTGGCATCCCGAAGTCAAGATTCAGGTGACTCGACATCACCGGAGGCAGCCTCCTATACTCACTAGAAATGGTCTGCAAGATCATTTTGACCTGTGCCATCCCGCACAACATTTGTTTAAGGAGGAACATTCCCCTCTAAGAACCAGACCCACAAATAACTGAAGAGGAGGAAGAGGAGGACATTGTCCATCAACATGAGGGGGACCATCCAAACACAGCTGCAGGATTGCATCGGACACAACACATTGTCCAAAACATCTTTTATCTATAGTCACCATCAACACTGTCTTACCATATGTCATTGAACACCTATTCTAATCATTATATCATGGTCTGGGTAATCATATTTGCATCACATTATCCCTATGATTCATAATCAGAGTGTAGCCTCCTGGAGCATTGCAGAAATACATATTAGGATACTGAAAAATCCACATCACATTTAATGGGTATGAATGTACAGCCAACTTCACACACACACTGTAAATGACATATATCCTGTCCATTTCACTTTTGAAGGGCCATATCAGACGACCACAGCTATTTCACACATACATGTTGGCAATATGGTTCATTGCAGCATATGGCACACAACAAAGACACCATCATTCAATAAAGAAAGAAAATGCCTCATACATGAGGCAGTGGATGTGCTATTGCATTGGTAACAGGAATGTATGACCAGACCACTGACAGCAGTAAGTGTGACATCAGCTATCTTTGCAAGGAGTATGTGTGACAAGAAATCCATGTAAGCAGCAAATGGATAGCACAAGTGCCCCAGGTATGACTAGCATTGCTCACAAGACATCCCCTGCACATGCCATCCTAGGTCATAAGTCCTGTCACTGCCATGTTTTCTGTCTCTCCCCACCATTCTCTAGGGGGCCATGGAAATGGACTATTTGTACCCAGATAATTCCTCATCTACACACACCCATTCTGACTCCAGTGTGCTTCCCTCTTTAGTATGGTATGCCATAGTCATTGTTCTCTGTCTGCATGGACTTCTGGTCGGATAATGCACTGCCTGGTAGTCTGTAGGACCTGTAATCACCTGTCCATTGCTTCCCATGTGAAAGGTACTGTTGGCCTTTTGAACTTGATTCTCACCTACAGGACTTGTGAGGGACTGAAGCTGCACACACCTGTGAGCACCTCCATGCAGACCAGCCATTTGAACATGCACTGCCCTTGCAGCTGCCTGGAACGGCATAGAAACTGCCATTATATATATGGTACTGTTATGCACTGGCGTATAAATCACTTGTGTAACACAGGCCTTGTGTTATTTTGTAACGTTGCAGCACACAGGACAAATACAGTTTACATTTTCCACAGTGTTGTTCCCGCTTTGACCAGTCTCAGTCTGCCAATGTGTATTTGCCTTGTTCATTTTTGTTCCTGATTGACCCTGCATCCTGTTAGCCTAACTGGTTCCTGTCTTTGTGTTACCATAAAGGTTCCCTGTGGCTACATTTGTCTCATAGTTGCTTTCCATGCCCTCACTTTCCTCCTGGGGTACTGTGTCAGGTAGGTATACAATGAATACTCAAATACATTGTACAGCGTAATCAGTTTACTTATCGTATCATGGGGTGGGACATGTCTTCCAATAGCCTAATCACGGCCCATCCCTTGTCTGGGTTTCATGTATGCATGAGTGACAAATAGTGACAGTGTACCATGGCTGTATGCGTGGATTGTGTATGGTGCCTCCAGCACAACAAACAACGTTAGATAATGTGCATGAAAAGTCAACACATGTTTGTACCCTGACGGTCCACACACTGATTCACATGGGCCCCAACATATTGATGGGGCTTGCGTGGTGAATAGCTGTGAGAATAATCAGCACAGAGGAACTGATGTTCCCGGCTGCAGTGGGAATTTTTGATGCCACCCTGTGTACAAATGTTGTGATGAAACCTGCTGGTTTAAAAGTCCTGATCCATTACCGTTGTGAGCACACCAAGGTTGCCCTGTTGTCAGTCTCATACATCTTCTGCAGTGCCATAGCTGGACTATCCCCATGTGTGTTCTCAATTCCTTTTCGGCTTTCTTTCAATTCGGCTGTAAAGGATACTTTGTTAATGCAAGGAATGGCTCCACAGACTCATGACTAGACCTGTATGTAACTGTGACAACATGGACCCCAATAGTGACACAGGCTACACAAGGGCCCACATCCTTGAACTGGACACCTTTGTGCAATAAACCACTGGAAATATGTGAACATGTGCTGCTTGGTCTGCTGGTCCTCTACTGCCACAGGAGAAACATAGATCATTTATATGACTCAAACTGCAGAGTGACCTTACATTTGTGGATTGGTTTTGGGACTCGGTGTCACAAACACCGTACCCACATAGCATTTTCAAATGCCTGACTCATGGGTATTATCGAAACAAGTGACCAGGAAGTGGTATCCAACATTCCAGGACATGTGATGGCTTAGTTTTGGAACATTGCCATGATCAACCGCCCTCTATCTATCCTGTGTATGGTTTGTCATGGGAGATGCTTTTGTCCCTAAAATCTGGGAAGTTCACACAGCATTTGTTGCTACGTGTATGACAAACAAATTTCCTTACTCATTTCCACACTGAATAGCATCTGATGGTTGCCCACATTGACAACACATGCATACAAGCACATTTATGAAAACACATCTTGTGATGTTTACACAATGGGACAAATAAAATTGTAAGAGCCAATTCACACACATTGACACACAGGCAATGAGTTACTGTATTGAGTTGCGTAGCCTTGCTATCCTCTACTGACACACAACCTGCTCAAACTGGGTAATAACAATTTGTATTCCAAAAGTTTGGGGATCTATTGCGTCAGTGAAGAGTGCAAATCCGGTACAACAACTAGAGGATCATGGTCCATAGTAGTGTGATCTGCCACATGTGCCCATACACTGGAACGCACAATGTAGGTCAAACAGCCTATCTCTGTATAGTTACAGCTGTCATGTACTAATAAAATGTGAGAAATGACCCAGACCCAGTAAAAGACATTCATTTTCACATGCATCAAAAAACGCTGCATATGCGTAGAAAAATAACGCTCACTGCCATGATACATCCATTGGCCCTGAGCGGTAATTCCCACACTGTACCCCATGAAATTGGTTAACAATGAAGAACATTAGAAAATATGGATGCGGGGTCATTTCTAAGCATGTACGTAAAAAACAAATGACGCACAGACTGTAAGTGTTATAATAATTTGACGCATCATAATAAAAACACATTGCGTTTGAGGCAGGAAGTGATGTAATAGGATATCCTGTTTACAGAATTAGTACAGTGGGTGTACTTTCACTTTGCAGTCTGTGATTTTTCTTGACTGTGTGGCTGTGTTTGGACTTGTCTCTCTGTGAATTTGTGAATTTGTCTCCTGTGTGCTCTTTATATTGTCTTTTGGTGTTTTCTAAGTGTCTGTGGTATCCTGTGTAAGTGTATTTTTGTCATTTCTGGTGTCTAAATTTGTCTTTGTATTGTTGGGAGTCTGTTGTGGGTAGCGTTAGTTTTGGGATAGTTGGACTGTTTAAGGATTATTTACTTTTCATTTCCCTCTCATCCTTTCCCTTCATTATCCTCTGTACCCCTTATTTCCTTTATTATTTCAAGCATGTTGGTTAGGCCACGTCTTGGTAGAATGGGTGTGGAGGAGCTGGGGGGGCTTCATTTGGCTGCTGTGCCACTTCCTCCCATTGATGATAGAAGCAGGCGGCAGGGTGATACAGGGGTATCACACAGAGGCAAGGAGGCTCCGGTGGTCAAAGGTCCTGGACCATCTGCAACGCATATACAACACACCGCGCAACGACCACCAGCTAAAGCACCGTTGGGCTGACCTTGTTGACGGGGAGGAAGACCTGCTGGACCACCTGAGGATTGTGATTGGTGGCCCTGTTGGTGAGTACAATTCAGAGTAATGTGCACATTTAAATGCTCTGTAGTGACTGTAGCAGATTTGTTCATATGCTGCAGGCAATGTTTTTGGACATGTGGAATGCAAGTTAAACATACAGTGGCCGTGAGTTATACAATACCGTCATTTTTTTACGCAATAGCTGCAATGAGTTTCATAACACAACTGGAGCCTGTAAGTTAGTGGTGCCTTCACGTCAATAGATGATGCAAATGTGGCTCTAACATAAGTTTAGGCTTGGTCTGTGAGTGTACCAGGAAAGACAAGTTTTCTTCCAGATAATTTCTAGATTTAATGTGTCCCCCAATTATTTCTGATACATGTCTGAACTGGATTCTGACACATACGTACCAAGTTATTTCTAACCTCAGGTAACATCTTAGGCTGATAGTTTGACTTGGTTGTGCCGCAATTAAATTAGGGATGGATGCCAAAAGTAATGCACACAGGTTTATATCTAAATGTTTGGTGCTACTTTCCATAGCTGTGGCACATAAAATGAAGCAAATGATACAAATTGAGGGATTACAACTATCCATGGCCCTCTGTTCATTGTACCTGTGTGTTTTACATTGGTCTTGGGCACAATAGCTGGAACAGAGCTAATGCATTTGCCATCTGTGTTACTCTATAGCCATGAACTTCTCATAAGTTATGGGATCATCATGGGATACCTGACGTTGGGGAATGCATGATCACAATGTATTACGTGTATGATGTTGTGCAAGGGACCCCAGACCAATTCCATCATATATTAAAGGTTCCCTAATACTTTGCTAGTTTAGTTTTGCACACCCCTGCTGATCTAGTGCAGCATATGCTTAGTTACTAACTTCCCAGT
The DNA here is from genome assembly GCF_031143425.1 of Pleurodeles waltl. NCBI lineage: Eukaryota > Metazoa > Chordata > Amphibia > Caudata > Salamandridae > Pleurodeles > Pleurodeles waltl. Next base: position 71,380,813 of record NC_090450.1, on the reverse strand, counting down.
ATGGAGGCTATCACAGACATGGGCGTATGCTAAGATAAGAAGACCAGCATTCCTGGTACTGCTGCCATTCCGAAGGTACATACAAATTGAAACCTACATCATCTTGATTGACACAGTGGTACATTTGCTAAACCATGTGTTAATAATATGACAGTGTCAGTTTGCTGTATAGCCGCTGATCAACCAACTTGGCAAATGTAAGATGATGAATGTGGCTCACTGTGATTTCCAAAACCCTTAATGAGTACACAGGGCAATGAGTGACACATTTCAGGTGCAATGACTACACCTGGGCCCATGTAGTCTGTCATGGATGACTACAATATACACTGTCAACATATCTCCTTGTTGTATCCAAATATTAAAACTGGTCAGTCCATGGCTAGCCTCAAACTGTCACCAATTAATGCACATGATCTCTGCCATTATGGTGTCAGAGGGGGCATATGTGGCTCAGGGTACACTGTTAATGTAGCATATATAACCTACACACAACACAGGCCCTACATGTAAGGGACCATAGAAAGCATGAAAAATCATGACTTTAAATCAACCCACAGGTGCGACACACAGTAAATGATTGTCCCTTGATGCACAAGCCACAATACCTGAGTGACTGGTATTGCAGTGCTCCATGAAAGTGGCTTTACATGTCTCTCATTACTACAAATGATGAGAGGTGTACACTCCATAAATGAGTCTGCAGCAAATTGAGGGAGCATGTTTGTCACCACATGATAGTTAGGGCCACTGCATGTGTGCAGATATGTGTGTATCACTCACTGGAGTGACCAGGTCTGTACATGTTTGCAGTGGAATGTCTGTTGCAGTATCATCATGCCTGAGAGGCTGGACTTTCAGATTTAATGCTACACACAGTAATTTACTCTGGAAGTGTTGTACAGTGCACAGACATTGAGCACATTTCTCCCTTCCATGCTTTACAGGTGGACCTGCCCACTACACAATCGGAGAGGTGGCTCAATTTATGGACCCAGACACATCCAGTAAGTGTTGCTATTTCAGTTCTGTGTTGTGTTTGCAGCTGTTGTGTGATTGACTACTGTGTGTTGGACAGATAGCAAGGTATGATGTGCTGGTAAATGATCGGATATGTTACTTGAGTGGAGTATCACTTTTTTTCCATCTTTGATTTGGACAATCAGTAGCATATAGTCATATTTTGGGATTGTATTGCAGCCCTGTAGCCATGGCCATGAGAAGAGGGTGACATTGGTATTTGGCATTTTAATAATGAAACATTTGCAGAGGCCCATATTCATGATTCAGTCGGCGAGTCAGACCCTGAATCTCACAGAATACTGATGCCAAAGTCTTACCCACAGACTTGAGCCTCCTTGTTCACTAATGAACATGTTCAACTGTATGTTTGACTTCTTAGCAGCATGTAGCTCCACTTGTTGTGCTACGTGTATGTGGCACTTGAGTACAATGTCATTGGTGTGCATGCAGCTCATGGCCAGATGTGTGCTTGCATCTATCTGCTTGTTGTAAGACAGGTATTATTGGTATTAAATTATGTTGACAATTGTCTGCATTTACAAATATAAATGTGGATGGGATTGTCCAAGGTTTGGGTGTATCCTAGTTGGACATCCTCCTTAACTGTGGTGGACTGCCCAAACCCATGTACAGCTGTCCAAAGCTTCCTGGGTGTCCTAGATGTTTGAAAGTATTTGTTGCTTCTCCATCCCTTCCCTGAGGCACAGGCTTAGGGTTATGAAATGTGTACCTAGGTGTGATGATCCGAGTTTACTACACAGACATGTAAATCTGTAAATCACTTGTCCAAACCTAGGATACCCACTTATGATTAGCAACTGCATTCCATTCTAGCAATTCCATTTATAAATCACAGATCGTGTGGCCCTTTATTGTCATCCAGAAGATAGTCATTAGTTGGCCGGTCACATGTGGAGGACTTGCAGTATTTTTTACGGAATAAATGGATGAACAATGATGCATAGGTCATTTAAGTTGTTACACATCTTTTAGAGCATTACTGTGCTGTTAGATAGGACATGTGTAGGCTGCGTTGGCATGTACTTCCTTATGGAGAATCTGTGATCTGTATGGTGATATGGCCTGTTTCAGCTACATTAGATGTATTGTCTGATGTTCATCAGTAGCTATATCACACAATGAAGTACCTAATGTTTGGCTTTATCTTTTTTAACAGCAGCCAATATGAATGCCATCCAGATTCGTGAGTTTCAGCGGCAGGCGATGCATTACCGCCACATTCTGGATGTGGAGTCTGGGTTCCGCCACATGGCACGGCGTTATCCCCATGAAAGAGCCTCAGGAGTGTAAAGGGCATTTGCCCCAGGGGGGCCCTTCGGTGTCCACAACTGCAACCAGCACCATCACTACCACCCAGGTGGCACCAAGCATATCAGGCACCACTGCAGGACCATCGACCTCCACTGCTCCCGGACCAATCACAGCACCACCTGCAACTCCCCCTACAAGCATGGCACCATCAACCAGACAAACATCTACAACTGGCACTCAGACCACCCCTGCTGCAGTCATTGACCCTGCAGATTTCCGAAGGATGCACTGTGACATGCAACGTATGTTGCAGAGAATGAATAGGCTGCAGCAGGAGGTGTCACAAATTAATAAGAGGGTGCGCTCCATCAAGGAGACCCTCCGGAGGGCGAACTTGTAACAATTATACCCTCAGCCGTGAATCTCTCCCCTCCCTCCTCTTTACTTGTTCTTTTAGTTAGTGGGTTTAGGGGGCTTAGTGTTAGGTTAGAATAGGCTGTTAGTTTAGTTAGTAGTAGTGGGTTGGGGAGTGGGGTATGACAATTTGAAATGTTTTTTTATTATGTTGGGGTATGATGTTGGGGTTTTTGTGTTTAAAAAAAAATTCTATATATATGTATATATATATATATATATATATATATATATATATATATATATATATATATATTGGTTTAGTATAAGATAGTATGTGTTTAGGTTAGTATATGTTGTCCTCCATGTGTCTCGTCTTATAAGGGGGGCGGGGGTTGATGTTTAGAGTGTTTAGTTAAGTGTGATAAGTAAGTTTAGCTTAGGTTAGTTAGGGCCTGTTGTGGGTAATGTGTAGTTAGGATAGGTTAGGCTAGTTACGGTGTTTCCCCAGCTTTTATCTTCCTTTTTACTGTTAAATAAATATTTAGGTACTCCATTACAGTATGTGTCCAATGCTTGGGGATCAGGGCCTTGCCATGGCTGAACAGTGTCTCTTTAGTATTTGCATTTGTGTCCCATCCTGCAACCAATTCCCAATTGAGCTTTTACATTGGCAGCTACACCAGAGCTACTTTGCTACGATTCTGCCATCCATTGCACCCACCACTCAAGGTTACTATGGATCCCCATGTGTTGTTAATTTTTAATGTATGTTTTCGATCTCACATACGTTGGGACCAGATTTGGTATTGAGGACACTGTGTTACGTCTGCCTGCAGCCTGATGTTCAAGTGAAGCCTTATAAGGTTAGTGGTGGTATGATCTCATGTTGTATGGTATACATAACTCACACTATAATTTGTTACATTGTTCAGCCAGGTTACTTATTTGTACGTACACTCATACACATCCATTCCTGTTGTATGACGTGTGTGAGGAACATTTTGGGTCAAATGCCACATACGTAAAGATTGTTTGGAAGAAAATTTTGAAGACGATAATTTTTGCCTTAGACATCCCTTGAGAAAGACTTATTCTGTCCAACACAGCATTATACTGTCTAGTTTCTATTTACCTCAGAATTAACCCTCAGGAAGCGCATATGATGATACAATCCAGACCACAGTGCATAGTTATTAGCCCACATTCTTTCAGGGCAGTTGTATTGACATTCTATAATCATTTATGCAGGAAAGGCCTACGATTTGTCCTGGTCACCCCCAAACTTTTTGGACAGGTACTGGTGGTTACTGACTCTTGGCTGTGCCCTGGGTACTGCTTACCAGTCAATACAAGGAAGGGACAGGGAGATTACTGGTCCAGTGTACGGTCTCCCAAAGTAACCTGTTATATAGAAAGGTACACTGTTCCAAAAAAGAACACTTAATAGAAGCAGGGACAGAAAGTGTCAGGGATATCTATGATATCAGGAGAGCCCTCAAGCACCCAACGGGTGACAAGTATCATCACTGGGCTATCTCCTCATCAGACCGGTGCTCCAATGTCTGGCGTTTTCTCTATTTTACCACTATATGAGGATATTGTTCGTGGATGAGTGTATTCTTAATATCATTTGGTTTCCTGTTTGGCCTTTGTTTTCAAGTTGTTGGATTTAATATAACTTGTTTAGGTAAAGAGTTTTAAACTTTACCTGAAAAGTTGCCAACTTCAGCCCTGCAGTGCTTTTGCTGCTGTGCTCTGATTGGCCAGCCTCTGGCAGCCTAGCCAGGCTGCCTTGATGAGGTGTGAAGTGGCCTGGCTCCACACAAAGAGATGTGCCTGGGGGAGGAGATCTCCCCTCAGCAGATGGTGAGGCAGGAAGGGGGAGGGCTGCCAAACTGGTCTTCAAAGGCAGAGAAAGACATTTAGAGCAACCCAGCAACACCCTCACATCCCGCAAACCCAGACAATTAGGTGCCCCCTTGATTAGATTAGGAGAGGGCAGGAGAGGGATGTGTTTAGGATTTTTAGCCATACTAGTGGGTGGGCTCAGCCAGATGTAACTTCCAAAAATCACTTTCAGCCATTATGGATTTTTGAGGAATGTTGCTCCCTGGAATTGATTTTTGCCACACTTCCCTGGAAGTGGTCATCACAGGGGGAAGGACCCTGCACCTGATTGGAGAACCAGGACCCCCCTGATTTTCACCCAGGATCAGGGATAAAACTGGCAGACCTGCACCCACGCCTCAGAACCCTATCAAAATCCAACAAGGAAGAACTACAGGAGAAGAAGGACTGCCCTGCTGGACCCCTGACCTGCACCTGGACAATGCACTCTGGAGGACTGCACCAGCTGCACACTTGGGCTTCACCACTAAAAGGACTTTACCTGTCTTCTACTGCTTCAAGAAGGGACTCCCTGTTTGCTACAGGTACAAAGGAGCTGCCCCGAGTCCCCTGCATCAAGTCCTGCAAGCAGAGACCAGCTGACCAGCGTTGAGGGGCCATTTGAGGAGTCTGACCAGGTGCATTCTGGGAATTGTACTCCCAAGGAGAAAATCAGAGCTTCTGGAACCTTAGATCAAGTTGTGGACACTTCAAGGACACAAAAATGACCTCTGGAAGAAGATCCAGAAGTTTGGAGATATTTGGAGCAACTCCATAAGTTGAAGAGGTGCACTGTGGGAGTTGTAGTCCCAGACCCCAAGAGGCACACTAGAGCCTCTGACCCCTTGGCTGGTGCTGTGGACCACTTTCCTGATCAAACACTGCTGAAAATAAATGTGACAGTGTTACCTCATGGGTGGCCTGAACACTGGACTTTGGGCCAGATGTACGAATTTCCGATATTGCGAGTCGGTGCGACTCGCAATTTCCGAGTCGCAATATCGGATGCAGAACGGTGTCTCAGACACCGTCTGCGACTCGCTATGGGGTCGCAAAGACCCACCTCATAAATATTAATGAGGTGGGTCGCATTTTGCGACCCCATAGCGAGTCCCTGCACTCACAGGGATGGTGGCCTGCTGAAGTCAGCAGACCTCCATGTCTGTGACTGCTTTTTTAAATAAAGCAGTTTTTTTTTATTTTGCAGCCCATTTTCCTTGAAGGAAAACGAGTTGCAAAATAAAAAAAATAATGAAACTAATTGGTTTCGTTTTTTCAGAATAGGCAGTGGTCCATTGGACCACTGCCTGCTCTGAAAAAACATTCTGGGCAACATTCACAAAGCGGAAGGGGTCCCATGGGGACCCCTTCCCTTTTGCGAATGGGTTACCACCAGTGTGACACTGGTGGTAACTGCGAATTGCTTTGCGACCGCATTCGCGGTCGCAAAGCAATTCTGCATTGCGATGCGAGTCGCAAATAGGAAGGGAACACCCCTTCTTATTTGCGAGTCGCATTCACAATTTGCGAGTCGGTACCGACTCGCAAATTGTGAATGTGCATCGCAGTAGGCTGTACTACATCTGGCCCTTTGTTCCTTTTTAGTGTAACCTTTTTTAACCGTTTGAGCGCTAGTTGCTTCTATGCGCTAGAAAGCATTAATTCTTTAAAAATTCATTTCTCCGGTTCCCCTTATCCGATTTCATTTGTTTTGGTGTCATTTTAAAGAAAAAATATAATCTATTTTTATAAATTGATTCTGGATTTTTAAACTGTTTCCTGTGTTTTATTTCATTACTGTTTTGTGATATTTGAATGGTTTACACTTTGTCTCCTAAGTTAAGCCTTGTCGCTCGTTGCCAAACTACCATGGGTTGAGCTAGGTTGGAGGTTAATGGCCTATTGCTAAGTGTAGGTATTTACCTGCCCTTACCAACAACCCATTTTCCAACATTTTACATGAGGCAAACATCACTGAACTCCCTCACTGTTGGTGTGTCAAATTACACAGAAATAAAGTGGCTGTGTAAGTGCTATTTATTATAAAGTGCTGTAGTGCTATATTTACATTGGCCATGATTGTGAGTCCATTAGTGTGCCACCTTCCATTGTGATCCTACACAAATGCAAAGGACATGTCATTGGACATGCAGGGGTGAAGTGTCAGTGCTTGAGAGCAGCTGTTGCAAGACTGGCATGTTACAAAGCACAGGACCTTGACAACACCTCCAACAACAAACTTTTCAACGCGTGCACAAATGCAACATTGACCCCCTCAGTGCCAACCTGGCTGCCTGCCACAGTGATGTGGCTGCTATTCTTAAGAACCAGCAGCTCCAACTTGCTACAGTACTGCCCTTTATAGCCCCACAGTTGCCAGCTACCGGGATGTCTGACTGTTTCATGGTGTCATTGGAGCTAATGTGACCCAGGCACAGGGTGGACCCTGACATATGCAGCATGGGTATGACATTAGTGCTGTGTACCTCATAATGTTTATGACAATGGCTGATGTTTGTAGCAACTATGGACATTCACATTTGACAGGTTTAGAACATTTCTATTGATTAAAGGGGATTGATAACGTTGTCATCCTGAACCCTCTAATTTGGGTGTGTTTGATCCATAGGGGCGTTACTGCCATTAGCTACTTGACCTGCACACACAGCAGAGGTGGTAGTGGCAACTGTTGTCAATGTTAAATTCCACTTGCGGATATGGCATGAGACTGTTAATTGAGCCCTAGTTCATGTAGGGAGAATACCAGCTGTCATGTGAGAACAGGCCTGTTTTACGTTGTACCCTACCCTCTTGGACTGGCTTTACCTTTCCAACATCCTAGGCATGGCACCATACCCCCATGCAAAGGTTGTTGGTGTAGTGTAGTACTGTGCCCCAGGTTTCCTCTGAACATCCCATGCCCCCGTGTCGTGCCCCTATACCCATGCCACTCCCTGAATATCATGACTTACAAGCATTGCGTAGTAGGTATGTCCCTCCCCGCTTGCAGTTAACATTTGTGCATTTTAATTCCCCATGCGACTTACCCTGCATCTGTTTTGTCTCCGGGTAGTCTGTGCTGTCCTGTCCCTGAATCCCTGTGACGATCTCCTCAGGGATGACGGCTGCCACCATCTCCTCCATGTGGTCCAGGGCCTCCTGCGGTGCTGGACTCCCACCTCCAGTCTGCAGTGCTGCCTTCCTGTTCCTGGCCATCTTTTCCTTGGTCCTGCGCTTGCAGTCATGCCAGCAGTGTTTCTTTCACTCGTTGATTGTTCTCCATACTTCTGCCACACTGTTTATCTTGTCAACAATTTGTTGCCATATTGCCTCTCTCCTACTAATTGGCAACTTTGAGGTGACAAAAAGTTGGTGCTGATGTTCCGTCACCTCTTTCACCAGAATTTCCTGCTCCTCTGCACTGAAGCGACACTTTCTTTTCTTCTTCTCCCTCTCCTGGGTCTTGTGTGGGTCCTCCTGCGGGTTCCTGGTCTGTGTCATCTTCCTGTGGTCTGTCTAATCATCTGGGATACATTTTGGCTCTCCTTAGCACATTTTACTGTGTTTGCTCTGCTTTTTGACGCTATTCCGTCAAAAGAAGGCGAGTATCCGGTTTGCGATGTCATAAACCGGCTCACAGTCATTTTCGCCAGGTTAACGTTGTTTTTCTCTACGACGTGACGCATTGGTTTGAGTAAAAAAAAATGACTCACACCTGTGGTTTGCGCCGCCGTGCGTCAAAGTATAAATTTGACGCCTGAGTTGCGCAAATAAATGGCGTTAGCCAGCAGTAAATTTTTTGACGCAAAACTGCGTCGCCGCAGTTTTGCGTCAAAAAGTATAAATATGGCCCGCAATTGTATTTTTTAACTTTGTGCCGTTTTTGCGTCAAAAAGCAGCACAAATGAGGCGCTAAAAAGTATAAATACGGGCCTAAGTAACTAACAGCGCAAATCAAATATTATTCAGTCTGCAGTGCAAAGACTGTTTCCCACTTATCTGTATCAAAACAGCAGATTATGTTTACTTATGCCACACTTTTTGCTTATAACCTTAGAAACTAGTACCTCAGAACGTAAAAAAACACTATGGGCCTCATTCCGACCCTGGCGGTCATAGACCGCCAGGGTGGCGAATGACGGAAGCACCGCCAACAGGCTGGCGGTGCTTCAATCGTCATTCCGACCGCGGCGGTACAGCCGCGGTCGCCCAGCCGGGTCCGGCGGTTTCCCGCCGGATTAACCCCTGCTAGGAGAATCCTCCATGGCGGCGCTGCAAGCAGCGCCGCCATGGGGATTCTGACCCCCTTACCGCCAGCCTGTTTCTGGCAGTTTTCACCGCAAGGCACAGGATGGCGGGAACAGGTGTCCTGGGGCCCCTGCGAGCCCCTGCACTGCCCATGCGACTGGCATGGGCAGTGCAGGGGCCCCCTAACAGGGCCCCATGAAACTTTTCACTGTCTGCTTAGCAGACAGTGAAAAGCGCGACGGGTGCAACTGCACCCGTCGCACACCTGCTACACCGCCGGCTCCATTCGGAGCAAGCTTGAATCTCTGTAGTATCACATCCCGAATGTTCCTGAAAGGAAAATGATAGCTGAGTTTCATGCGCAGAGCAGACCACCTTCACACCCTAGGATTCAATCAAGCTCGGAGCGAGGTGCAGGTTAAACAGCAGTGGGCTCCAAACCGATCCCTCAGGCACCCCAAAAAGAAGTTATTTAGGGGGAGGATAAAAACCGGTGGAGATGTATTCATTGGGTTCTGCCTTCCAAGAAAGATTAAAACCAGGAGAGAACCTTGCCACTATAACAATACTGTCTTAGGCGGTCATTATGTTCCTGGCAGTCTTCTGACCACAAGGGTTGATGTGGCAGTATCATCGCCAACAGGCTGACAGTGAAGACCACCACATTATGAGTGTGGCGGGTTCGCAGCTTCCAACATGCCACATCTCCACTCATACTGCCATGGCAGTATAAACTGCCGGGCCGGAGATGTTCATCTCCGACCGGACGGTCCACAGAGGACCGCCAGTGTTATTAGGAGCCGGCCTACTGCCATGGTTTCTGCGGCGGTAGCACGCCACGAAAACCATGGCTTTAGGGCTACCGGTGACAGGGAATTCCTTTCCTGTCACCGGTAGACAGCTCCCCCACCCACCCCGAGTGCAAGCACATACCCCCTTACTGCCCCTACAGTCACAGCGCATCCCCATATTCACATAGCATCCCTACTCACAAAGCGCCTCACCCCCCGCATACATGAACACAGACACCAACATACACCAAGAGAAAACCCATGCACCTACACTTCCAAACATCCATCCATTCACACTCATCCATACACGCATTTACTCACACACATCCATACACATATTCCCTCACACTCATCCATACACGCATTCACTCACACATACTTACACACATTCAGGCATGCATACACACAAACATCCAAACACATACTCACATGCATACGCACTGACATGCAGGGACGCACTCACTTCAACATTCACACACACACATTCATGCACACACGCAGACACCACACACCCACACACAACACCCTCCGCCCCCCCTCCCCTGTCAGACGTCTGACTTACCCTGTCAGGTTAGGAGTTCGTCCGGCAGGGAAGGGGTGCTGCCACTACTGGCAGTGCCCCCGCCAACAGGACACAGCCGGGCGTATTGATGGCTTTAATATGGCTTGCGGCGTCCTACTGGTGGGGCGGTGCAGGTGGTAGCAAGCAACCGCCCTCCAGCATGACTACTGCCAGATATCCGCCCACAGTGTGGTGGAAATCCAGCAGTACCCATTATATGACGAGCGGAAGACCGCCAGCACTGGCGTCCTTCTGGCGCCCGTGGCTTTGGCGGTCTCGCTCAGAGACCACCAAAGTCATAATGAGGGCCTCAATCTGTTCAGAAGAGTGGAGTGAGATACCATGTTGAATTCCGCCGAGAAATCCAACAGTACCACCAAGGCTTAATTACCTCTGTTAACACTTTTCATAACAAACTCAAAACTGAAAAGAAAAAAAAAACAGTTTGGTTCATAGCTCCCATCAGCTTGACGAAGCCATGTGGCAAACTACAATCTGCGAAAAGCATTGTCAGGAACCGCCATGCCAGCGGTTCTGCCCCTTGCGCAGCGGTCATTTCATAATTTGGTGAGAGAGTGCAGTCAAGGCGATAGAGTAATTTACTTTGTCACCATGACAGCCAAACCGCAGTCATCCAAATTACAATGACTCCTAAATTTTAAGGAGTGGAAGTGTACAAACTGTTTTGAGACCATTAAAAGATAAATTGGTAAAATGTGTGGAGTGCACATGGATTAATTTTAGACAAGTCAATGTCAACCATGAAAATTAAGGACTATTGATTGTGTAACGTTTATCTGGCCATCTATAGCTAGATTACACTGTGATGAATTTCTCTTTTTTTTTTGTTCTCATTCATGACAAGGTAGGACGAGGTAATGGATGCTACACAAAATTGACATAGCCTGACTTTTGAATGGCCTAAGCCTCTATCACTGACTGCCTCCTTCAGCGATTAAGGGGATGCAGTAGTCAAAAACAGCCTTTCCTCGTCTAAGCGCTTTTCTATTGCTGAACCTTGTTTACAATCATTGGCCATTAAAAAAAAAAAATATATAGATGCACGCCCAGAACGGCTTCGAAATCTTCAACCAATTTTCTGTCCTGTTTACGCAGTCTAGTCTGGCTATGGTCATTCCTGTGTTCACCCATTCCCTTACAAGGGTAGAAAGCCATTTTAAACATATATCTCTATGCAATTAATTTCAAGAAAAAAGGTAGTTGAGCCTGCCACCTGTTTGGTCCCAGCATCACCCCTTTTAGTGTACCATAAATAATCAGCACAAAACTAATTTCCACTTCTATTTTAAATACCTTCCTCAGTACCTTAACCACATCTTCCCAGAAGGGCTGGTTACCGGACACTGCCACAACATATGAATGTCATCTGCGCATTGCAACTCACACCTCAGACAATATCTCTTCCGCGACCCCTGGCCTCCCATTTTCGCAAGTTTTGTTTGGCAATCAATAAGCACTGTGGGTTGTAAAAAGATGATTTCTCCTGAGTGTTGCAAATTTCACAGTAGACCAAAGTATACTTGCCACATGAGGGAGACATCAAGCGAAGGCAGGTCCATCCTCCACAGCTTTTATGCAAGCTCTAAATGCCCATCCTCGGACTGAACCAAGGCCCAGTACCATTCAGATACCCCCTTCTTTATCCAATTCACCACCAAAAGGTCCTCGTCCCATTCTGTACTGGCACCCACTCCAGGTTCACTCTGAAACCAGCTGGCTATTTAAAGATATCTAAATCTTGAAAGGGAACTACTTGTAAGCCTAGCCAGTGAGGTCAAAGCAGCTCCTTCCGCAGCTGACCCCACCTGGATATGTCTGCTTTAAGTACTGGGGCAGACAACGAATCTTGAAAACACACCAGAGTTCCAGGAGAGTGCCATTTGGGGGCCGAGGCTCCATAGAATGTAATACCAAGAGTTTTCTTTATACTGCACCATATCTCACAGGCAGCCTCTAGGACACTGAAACATATCTTTTTAAAGTAATTTGAGTGACCAAATTCAAATAAAAAATGACTTTTCCTTTAGATCTACAATTAGCACGAACTTCTATTGTTTTGCTAGTTTTGTATATATTGTTTTTAATTTTATACTCTTAAGGATGACTGAAGTATGCTTGGGAAAACCCCAGTCAGACAGGTTTAACTCTTTTCTAGTTTCTGTGTTCAAGGTCCTGTTAAGATAGGTTTAATTTAGTTTGGAAGTCTATTTTAATACTGTTGAATGTTAACGATAGCGTTTAAAATTGAAAATAGAGTTTTTAGACGATAATGGCATCTGATAATAATGCATGCCAATGTGCAGTATTATCAGATATCGCAGACTGATATCAATGAAACTCCCTTTAGATGTGTCTTTGACGTGTTGCTTTCAGTTATCCAGTTTCAATGTGACACCTGAATTCCGTTTCACTCAGATTCCCAATGGCTTCCTTAACTTCAGGCATTTCCTGAGTGGTAGACACATCTGGATAGGGGAGACCTGGAAACTATGGATAGTTCACTAGCATGTGTATTGCATCACTTTTAGGACATACTCATCCATCATATATAACTCCTTGTCCACCTTCCCTCATCTATTATACCTTAGCCATCATTCCTCATCCTTGGTCCCTCATTCCATTATTCATCCTCTCTGGTCCTTCATGCTTCATCCTAGATCTCACATTCCTCATTTATCATCCATCATCTCTCATCCTTCACCCCATCATGATTCTTCATCCATCATCACTCATCCATCACCTATCCTCATCCCTCTTCCACTGCATCTCATAAATAATCCATCATTAAGCATCCATCATTCCTTATTTATGACCCCTCACCCATCATCCCATATCCATCTTTCCTCATCCATTGGCCCTTAGTCATCATTCTTAGTGTTTCTAACGCTGCTAAATCAAATATTGTCAGGTCCCATTTCATTGCAAAGCAATGTTTTCCAGTCCTCTCCATCTGTTCCTCAGGAAGAGAGGCCTTAATCATGTTCAGGCATAGCTTTCTTAACCTCAGCACATACAAACTGCATGACCATGGCTAGCTCGAGGATATGCAGGCATGTATTGCATACCGTTGTGCCAGTGCAGCTAGCGGAGCTCAAAAGCCAAAGAGGCGGGTGGCCAGGAGGTCATTGTTGGTCCAGAAGAATGCAATGGTGGATTCTAAGGGGCATATTTATACTTTTTGCTTCAAAACTGCGCAAGCGCCGGCTTGCGCCATTCCAGGACACCAGCCAGGTACCATATTAATGGAATGGTGCAGTCTGGCGAAAAGGGTGGGCGAGTGTAAAAAAATGACATTAGCCGGGTGGGGTTGGCGGTATGGGAGAAGGGGTTTGTGCACCAAAAAATGATGTTAGGCTGGGTAGAGTAAACTAAAATGACACTAACCCGCCAAGAGTCATTTCATGATCCAAAATCATCCATTCCACATGACTCCTGTCTTATAAAACACAGGAGTCATGCCCACCACCACAATGGCCAGCACAGGGGACAAGGTTCCCCTGGGTATGGCCACTGTACCCAGTGCCATGTAGAGGGACCCATTTCAGGGCCCCTAATGGCACTTTGAAAATATTTATAAATATACTTACCTCTACTTACCCTTCTTACCTGGGATTTGGTCCCCCATCCTGTGGTGTACCTCTGGTGTGGGTGGGGTGTTCCTATGGCTTGGGGAAGGCACCTGTGGGCTCTTTCCATGGTGTTTGACCATGGAAATGGGTCCACAGATCCCCTAACGCCTGCCCTGACCCAGGGATTAAATAATGGCTCTAAGCAGGCTTAGCGCCATTATTTAGGCCCACCTCCCTCCCGTGTACCATTTTTGCACGGGAGGATAAATAAGGCACTAGGGTCTTAGAGTCATTTTTGGGATGGGAAAGCCCACCCTGCATCTCATTGACACAAGGTGGGTTTACGCATACAAAAAATGACTTTGACTCCAATATTTTGACTAGTCTAGCATCAAAATATAAATATGGAGTTAAGTTTGCGCTGAATTAGCATTAAAAAAAAATGAAGCTAATTCAGTGCAAACAGAGTATAAATCTGAGCCTAAGTGTGCAGCTGAATGGCAAGAGACAGGGCGAGCGAACTGGGAACCTGGTGCGCAAGGAATTGCCAGAGTTAGTAAGTGTAACCTATCTCCCCCTCCTTCTTTCTTTTCAGACTATTTAGCTCTCTTCTCTCCACGAACCCCAGATGATTACAATTAGAATCGGAGGGATTGGCTGACCTTGAAAGAATATTTTGTGATAATGTGCCAGCTTAAAGCTTTCTAAACTGCATGTACTTTCCCCAAAAGGGTATCAATGACATGAGGGGTATGGTATAATCTTCAGCTGGGCTAAACATAATGGCATGGCAATCAATCAAAGGGGGGTGGGGTTGCAGAGTAGCTGCCAAGACTGTTCAAGGTTTCCCCAGTGCTGCTGGTAAATTTGTCACAAGCAGTCTTTACTTTCTGTAGACAGGTAAATAAAGGCTGTTTGTGACTACAAATACCTGCAATTCGAGACACACAGTGTGCCATTTGACCACTTTGATGATGAGGGATGAGCAATGATATTTGAAGATGAGGAATAATGGATGACAGAAGAGGGATAATAAATGATGAATGGGGGATGATGAATAAGGAATGATGAATGATGGTGGATGGATGAGTAATAATGGATGAGGGATAATGGATGAAGGATGAGGAATGATGGGTTAGAGGATTTTAAAAGAGATGGGATAAGGTAAGGGGCTATCTTACAAGTGAGGCTACAACTAGATTCAGCCAGAAACAAAAATGGTGCATCCGCTGTTGAGTTAATGCGAACAAAGGGCAAGTAAAGTTAGCGCCGCCTTTACTTTATTTTTTAACGCAAAACAGGCGCAAAATATAGTTATAACTTTTCGTAAATCAGGCCCGAAATGTTAACACTTTCTGAACCAATAAAATAGAGCACTCAACACAACAGCCACGCAACCCAGCCAAAAACACCACTATTTGTCACTAAAATGATTCTACTGGGTCAAATAATGCTATATCTTCAAAGGTCAATAGCACCAGCTGTAATCCGTTTTTGGGAATGTATGTTGCAACTAGAATTTACTTAAGGAATCTGTTAGATGTCCAAAAGCATATGTCAACAGCATTCACATGAAGTCAGCATCTGAAATAACATTCATCAGGTGACAGTGTAGGGCCTATTAGATATATGATGGTGTTGCTTTTACCCTGGCAAAGGCGGACCAGTCACCACCCATGTTTTGAATAGGGGTGGGTGTAACTCACATAATTCCATGTAGCGTAATCACACAGAATTACCTAGGAACTACCCAAGATTATGTAGAATTACTCAAGAAGAGTAATTCTACATTTAGTGCTATTTCTTAGTGCAATAACTCCCCCTCTCGTCCGACATGTTGCATTTTGCGCAAAGAAATAGTGCTAAATGCAACCGAACACGGCTATCGAGTGCAAGCAGCCGTTTATGCAAGTTAAATGTGCTCCTGGGGGTAGGATTTTTTCCCAACTTACTCCTGGCATTTAGAGCTATTTTCTTACAACAGAATGTATCCTCACCAACAAAACAGAGGTGGGGATGCATTTTCACACTAAGAAATAGTGCTAAGTGCAACACAACATGCATAGGGAGCACAAGCGGCCACTGATGCTGCTAAATGTGCTCTTGTGGGAGGATTTTTTCCACAAATTACACGAGCAGGAGTAATCACGTATGGGTAATTCTGCATCAAAGAGTAACATGGAATTATCAAAATTACTCTGACTACTCTGGAATAATTGAAATTTCTCCCAGGCCTAGAATTTAACCACCTTGAAACGATGGTTTACGTGGTAAATTTCTGGTCACGTAAACTAATGATTCCACAAATTGGTAATAGTAGGAATCACGAAAAAAAGGTCAATGTTATAATCACTTGCGCTGAAAAACATTGAACTGTCTGCGATTGAGAGCTATTAAGTGAGCTAGGCAGTGCTATAGAACAAGATGTTCTGCAAAATGAAATTGAAATACTGCATTTTGTAACAACAAAGCCATGAAAGGAAAATGTTCTTGTCTAAAATACTAAAAGGAGAGAAGTGCTCTTGAAGTTTCGTCATCAAGAAAAGTCAAGGTTGCCTGACATTTTGTTCTTTCACAATAAAACACAGTTCGTGAGCAGCATTCCACATAATCCCCTCTTCAACAAGCTTTTCTTAAATGCATACTTAAAAAAGGTGCAACTCTTTATCCACCATGGCCATATGACCCCAGGGTAAGGTTGTAAATGGAATTATATTCACTGAGATCAATGGCATGTTCTCTCTATTTTCACATATAGAACACGTAAAAACACTCAACACTAAACGTAGGAGAAAGGAGTCATCTGTTATTTCGGAGTAATACTTTCTCTCTGGTTGCAAGGATGACAAATGAGGCAAGACATAGATGTGATGGCAGAAAGCAAGTCCCGCCATCTACGTCCAAGGGTAGCACATGGCATGATTATTAAGTAAGAGGCAGATACCTAAATAGCCAAGTTTATAAAGATTTGCAGAACTGCTGAACTCCAAAGATTGGCTATGGGAGGGCAAATGAGAAGGAGGCCCATTCCAGACCCTGGCTGTGATACCCGAAATTGATATGTCTCCACAGCGGGTATGCCTTCACTGGTAATAAGCAAGAAGTTGGCATCGAAAGATCGTAAAGGACCTGTAGGAAAATAGAGATTTGGCCTGAACGTAAGAAGGCCCCATGAGGTGAATGGCTCTATAGATCAGGCATAGGGACTTGAACTAGAAACATCTTTCTTTGCTTCTGCTTTAGAAAATTATTTCTACTTGTGTTTACTGTTCCTGTGATGACCAGTTAGGACTCCCGGGCAATGCTCCCTCCAGAAGGGAATAGTCAGTGAGGAATAGCTTGGATCCTGCGGCACAGCAAGTAAGGGACTCACATCTGGGCATACCCCTGGCCACTTAGGACACTACATCAAGCACATAAAAGGTGATGGGAAAATGCTTGCAAAAAGTATACCACTGGCAATGCTTGGGGTGGCGAGCCAAATCATCATTTTTCAGCCACTGTGCAAGTCAGGATACCCCCTCCATTTATTCCAATAAATACAGAAATTGAATCTCAAGATAACAGTCCACTCCAAATTGCCAGGTGTCATACTAGACCTGATTTCTATTTATAGATTGTGTTTTTCATTTTTTGTATGTATTGTATTTTTGTGCTTTTATCCAAAGTGCTGTACAGGACAAAGAAATAAGGTACACGAGGTTGTTGAAGAAAATAAAATAAAAAACAACTTTCTTTCAAATGATGAAGTGATTAGATAATTTTAATACACACCTGATGATAAATGGAAGCTATTTCAACAGTTTTAGAAGAGCTAAAAAGAGAAAATCAATAGAAGCGAATGGAAGCCATGGGACAAAAATAAAATTAAACAAAGCAGCAAAACATAAAGTTCTGGAGAGACTGTATAAGAAATCCAAGGAATACATATGGTAGGAGTAGGGTAAGTGGGTACACAGTTTTGAAAACAAGAAAGAGGAAGATAAATGAAAAAGGGAAGACGGAAAGGTAGCCAATGAGGCCGAACAAAGAAAGGGGAAGTTATGTTCATTGTATTTTTTGAGGTTTTATATAGGATGAACTTGGACAAAGGGCATTAGAGCACTTTACATGAGATCCACCTTATTTTTTTAGGCGCAGGAAGATTAAGGGCCTAATTTAGATGTCGGCGGACAGTTTCTCCATCATAGCGGTGACAGATGTCCTGTCCGCTGAGATATAAATCGTCAACATCTAAATCAGGCCCTAAGTGATTTGCCCTCAATCTCTCAATGTTGAGCTGAGATCTGGACTTTATCCTTGTTTCCCAGTTCCAAGGTTGCCAACTCTGTCTTTGGAACTGGGGAACCAGGTTTAAGTCCTGGCTTCAGAACAACATCTTGTCTCTTCATGCCATCTCTTCCATAGGATGAAAGAGAAATATGGAAGAGTTTTGCATAATAATCTGAAGTATATTTAGGGAGATAAAGAAAAGAACAATAATTAAGAACAATTATTAAGATACCGAAGAATTAAATATTTTAGTAGTAGTTTCAGAGAGATGAACTGAACAAGTGATTTGATTTACTAAATGTTACAGCAGTAAAAATGCAAATTTTAGAGAGAGAAAAATATCTCTGATAAGGAAAGTTAAACCAATAACCGAACAAAAGGCCAAGACAGCTGATGCAGAAAAGGGTAGTAACTGACAGAAGGAAAAGTGCAGGAAGAGTGGGGAAAAGTGGATTTTGTTTTTTAGGGTTGACTGTATGAACGTTAGAGGGCATCCATGCCTACACAACATTGTTGCAGGCAGAGAATCAGCCTTGAAGAGAGTAAGAGAAAGATGAGGAGGTAAGGAACAATTGGGAAAGTGGAAACCCAAAAGAAGATATGACAGAAAGTAATAGCGTAGTATAGCAAGAACATGTCAAGGGCAAAGAACAGAACCAGTTGTAATTGTAACAGGCTTTGTTTTGGTACTTGAAAGGCATCTGAGTGCCATTTAATCTGCCTGTTTGTGTTTACAATTTATTCTACTGATTAATCTATCAGGGTCCTGGTCTTCTCTTATCCCACCCATTTATTTCCCACAAAACAGCAAACAAGTAACTTAGATTTCCAGGAAATAATCCAGGAACTCACACAAATAAAGTAGTGAGTAAAACAGAAGAAAGTTTTTAAAAAAAAGGGAAAAAGAGCTGAATGTATGAATTTATCACGGGGTGGGATTGGAACCAACAACAAATAGGACTTTTCTTCAGATTTAGTTTCTTTTCCTGGGGTAAACAAAGCATTTCAAAACAGTGTCAGATTGCTATTCAGTCTGAGTGAACATACATGTATTAACATTGGGGCTTTAGGAAAACTGCTTTTAAATTAGGATGATATGCAGTGTTCAAGATGTCAAGAGCGGATCCCACTGAGCACTTCTCTAAGCACGCCAAGATCGGGGGTCATCTTTCTTCACAGAGACATAAAAAATAATCTAAGTGCAACATGTCTTAGATCAAGTCTAAATTCAAACTAAGCGCTCTTGAAGATTTTAACTGAAGTAGTTCAACAGTTCATTTTATGAAAAGATCAAGAAAAGGCTACAGCAAGTGGTGGAGCAGGTCTCTTAAGTCATGACATAACTGAACACCATATATATGTTGTCTTCTGATGATAATGATAGAACTAGGGATAAAAGCAACCTTAAGAGATAGAAGTGAGGCTGCTGTTGGTCTGCTGCTACTAAACAATGGGGAAAGGGTATATCTTGTCTGAATTCTGACAAATTACTATTCATAACTTTAAAACCAAAGGTTACAGTGATGTTATAGTTAGGTGGAAATGTCAGACAAAAAAATAGCATTCTAAACAAACAAAAACACTGACTATAGGATACTGACCTAACTAAAACGTGCGTCCTGCCATGCACTGCTTATAGCCTCACATATTACATCAATCATGACATGCTCAACTATATCACTGATGACATCATTGATGACATCCCTGATGACATCATCCAATGAGTGTGCAAGTTTGCTAAACACTTCTTTCATTGAATAGTATTTAGTGAGATAAATTGTTATAAATGGTGTCTAAGTTGGCAGATGTTTGCACCTTGTCCAAGTAGGGACCACCACTCTAATCAGAATAAGTCGTAAACACACCCTAAATTGACCTGTGCTTGCCCTCTGGTAGCCTGGTTCAGAACAGTCAGGCTTAACTTAAGAGGCAATGTGAAAAGTATTTGTGCCACACCTAGATTACAGTAATCCAATGAAGACACCACAAAAAGACTCCACACAGGTTTTATAAAAATAGGAAATATTGATCTTTAGCAGATAAGACCAAAACGACACACATTCAATCAATAGATCAAGAGATATAAGTTTTACATGAATAACTGTCAAAGTAGTGATCCGCCAGGGTTCCAGTTGGAGCTGGTTGCAGAGAGAGCGGAGTGTGCAAGGGTGAGTATGCGGTAGCTGCTGTGGCTGCAGAGTCATGAGGAGGGGCTGCTTCAAGTTATAGCCACAAGCCACAGAACAAAAACTAAGGTCATGAGGCAGCCCCTGGAGAGCAGGTTAAAGCCAGTCACCAAGGTGTCTTAGAGGTGTTTTTTTGGCTAGGAGGAAGTGGCAGCAGGGGCAACCTCAGAAGCAGCTTGTTCGCTCATGCCCACTTAAGCTTATCACTTAACTGGAAAAATTGGCTTGACTCCTTGAGGAGGTAATTTTGCTCGGACATACCCACTTGCCACAGGTTGCTGGGGTGGTGAGAGGTCAGAGCTTGAGGGATAGGGGCCATGCTGGAAGGGGGCAAGCTCAAGGAGAGAGTCAGGATTGTTGCCTGAGTTTTGAGTGGCTCTGGTGTGGCTTGCGGCCTGAGAGAAGTCGCAGTGAAGGCTCCAGTCATTTCTATTTCCAATATTAATAGAGGCACTAGGAATCCAAGGAGAACAGGTGGTGGACTGTGTTGAACAGTGCTATAGGGTGTCGGCTCTCTCTAAGTCTGCTTTTTCTGGCTTATTTAACAGAACTATTTTATTGTAGTATTTTTTGTAATCATTGAGTAATTACATTTTTGAATTATTCAAAAACAATTCATTGTAAACTGGACCTTTTTAAAATAACAAGTCCTGCAAGATCACAAGTGAGACCAAAGGCTTCTAGGAGGAATGTTGACAGGACAAAAGGGAAAGGAAAAACAAATATTCTTAAAGAACTTAGTAATGAAATGTATGATCTTATTGTCTCTAGTCCAGGTGTATCTTCATGCTCCAGCCATTGTTGGTTTGTTTAGACCATGATGATGAAATTCACCTTTCAAACCTTTCTACTGCCTGAACATTACAGGGTGTTGGATTTGGCTAAGGATGACCTTCCCATGCAAGAACCAACCGAGTCAAAGATCACTAATATCACTCTATATATGGCCACTTTAAATGTGGCACCTCAGTCTACTATACAGAAGGCTAATCAGGTGGCTCACAAGTCTATTGTTATACATCATCTTTGATAATATTCAGATGTTGTCAGGGCCCTTCCACTTCAGTTATCATCTCCTCCTATTCTGAACCGACACTAAATCAACGGTTGCATCAAAATCGGGGGCAGGACCACCCTATGTCCCCTGACCTAGAAGTTAGTATGCATGATCTTTCTTTGACTCAAAGGCCCATATATATACTTTTTTAGCACCGCATTTGCGTAATTTTTTGACACAAAAGCGGCGCAAACTTACAAAATACAATTGTATTTTGTAAGTTTGCACCACTTTTGCGTCAAAAAGCGGCGCAAATGCGGCGCTAAAAAAGTATAAATATGGGCCATAATCTTACTATTTCTACAAGTAATACTATTGTGTCTGACCTTACATCAAATGGGTCACTTTGTTAGTGGGGAATTTCAGACCTTATCAGTTTTATTCATAATACATACCTTAACAAATCAGGGTAAAAAAGTTATTCGTCTTGAACTAACTATCTTCAATGCAGTCAACTTTTGAAAGAATGCTTAGCGCCTTGGTCCTATTAAATGCGCAACACGCTAAGCAAATTGATTTACTGTAAACAATAAGACTGCAAGTGCTCTTGCCTTTAACAGCAGCTGAGCCTACTGTTAATTATGATTAGGGCTCCCAGTCTACCGACTTTAATGATTTTCACACATAACTACATACAGAAACTATGGCGGTCATTCGGTCACCGCCATATGGCCGCTCCGCGGTCAATAGACCGCGGAGGCCATTCTGGCTTTCCCGCTGGGCCGGCAGGCGCCCGCCAAAGGAGCGCCCGCCGGCCCAGTGGGAAAGGCCCTGCAACATAGAAGCCGGCTCCGAATGGAGGCGGCGGTGTTGCAGGGGTGCGACGGGTGCAGTTGCTAAGCAGACAGTGAAAATCATGCTGGGGCCCTGTTAGGAGGCCCCTGCACTGCCCATGCCAGTGGCATGGGCAGTGCAGGGTCCCCACGACACCCGTTCCCGCCATCCTGTTCCTGGCGGTAAAAACCGCCAGAAACAGGGTGGCGGGAAGGGGGTCGGAATCTCCATGGCGGCGCTGCTTGCAGCGCTGCCATGGAGATTCAGCCCAGACAGGGGAAATCCGGCGGGAAACCGCCGGATCCCCTTTTCTGAACGCGGCTTTACCGCCGCGGTCAGAATGGGCAGGGAAGCACCGCCAGCCTGTTGGCGGTGCTTCCGTGGTCCTCCACCCTGGCGGTCGATGACCGCCAGGGTTGGAATGACCCCCTATATGTCTTGTGTCTGCAATTATTTTGAAAAGGAGAAAAATACAGAAAATTGAACTCGTTTTAAGTGACTCTCTGTGCTGTGTTTCATGAATCAAGGGCGATAGATAAGCAGATAAAAAGGCTCGGGAGTTAAACGATTACATTTCCTTAAACACTTAATATGTCAACATACATTTGTGTGTAATGCTAATATTTGGCTGCTACCATTGCTAAAACACGACTGTCTTCAAAGTATGAGTACACATTTATCAGTTAAATAAAGGTAGAAATATGCAATGTAACAAAGTCATTTATTCACAATACACAAAATAAGTATGAATAAATATAGTTAAGAAAGCCACAAAATAAATATGGATAAATACAGCCTGAAATGTTAAAAAAACATAAAACCTAATTATGATACAATAGATATCGATCCTACAGCATCTGCGACATGTGTGGTGAATACATAAGCTTAATGTCGTCCCAAGTTATTGATGAATGTGATGAGCTATTTTGGAGAAATCTTAAACTGTTTAACCTGTGTGGTAAGAACTGGCCCCAGAAAACATCTAAGAAAAAGTAAGTGAGTCACTAGAGGTATAACCCATAGGTCTGACCAGAAAGCAAAAGCAAAAGCAAAATCCTCTTAAGCCAAGGCAAAGGGCCTGATTTAGGTCTTGGCAGAGGGAATACTCCATCACAAACATGATTTCAACTAAAAGCCCCTTTCTCTGTACAGGCAAATGCAGCCACTCCTCAGAAAACCAGGAAGAGGGAGGGGAAGAGTTGGGGGTCTCTATCTCTTACCAAAAGGCAATTGCTTGACCTGTTCAGGTATATCTGGATGGGAACTGTTCTGTGGTGGGGGCAGTGGAGTCGCTCACCCAATCAGGTACTCTTTACTGTAAACCTTGATCAAAACAGGAGGGTAAACTGCATCCTCTTTATAATGCAGAAGTTACAAAATATGTTTTTATTTCATTAAAAGTGGTGTCATTGGTAAGAGGGAAAGAAAAATAACTTCACAATATGGAAAGATTGCTTTATGAGTGTCCCGAATATATATTTACTAAACTTGCAGCCCCAATCAATTAATCCTTCGGCGGACTGTGGAGGTCTGTTCCTACCCAGGCTGAACCTTTTCTTGCTTCCTTGAGAAAAAAAACAGAATAGATTTACGACTCTGAACAGCAATTCAAGGTTAAAGAATAATGTGATATTTTTTTCAGGTACCAAATGATATGTTTGACAATGTTGCCCTCCCAGCCTTATCCATTCCCCAAACTGTTGGCTAGAAGTAAATTCTGGTATTTACGACAGCTGGGATATCGACAGGGACTAGGTAAAGGAACAGTAATTAATCCCTTGCCTCGTGGTCTAGAATGTCCATGCATTTAATTCAATCAACAAGATGGATTTTTTGGTGGACAATCTGAATTGTTTTGAGCTTT
This sequence comes from Pleurodeles waltl, assembly GCF_031143425.1. Classification (NCBI taxonomy): domain Eukaryota; kingdom Metazoa; phylum Chordata; class Amphibia; order Caudata; family Salamandridae; genus Pleurodeles; species Pleurodeles waltl. Next base: position 71,356,930 of record NC_090450.1, on the reverse strand, counting down.
TATTACTCCAACAGTCCTGACTTACTGTGAATCCCCTTACTGAAGGGTATACTGGCTTCTCCTAGAATTGTGTACCCAAAGGCCAAGGCCTACCATCCAGAGGCCTGTGGGCCTGGTTGATGTTACTACTATCAAAAGATTGATGATAATTGTTACAGACTGTTCCTGAATACTAGCAGCTTATTTGGAATTTGATTGAGAATTTTTCAAGATCAAGACAATGATATGTATCAATAGTATATATTCCTCCAGTAGCTAATAACTTCAAGGTGGAAATCAAATAATTAGATCATGACTTGAATAAATTAAGATCTATGTATTTTCCCTTGAATTTTATCCTTGCAGAAGACCTGAACTTAAAATTGGCTCTGAGAAAGTTAGATGATGTTCTCTCTGAGATGCTTGCAAGTAAGGAGATCCCTGAATCTATTATTTTAACTAACTGCTGTGTAGATAAGGTAGATATTTGTTGTATCTATCGCAATGGTTGTTTAACTGACGATAATCCTGCTAGGCCTAATTTCCAACTTGGCAACTACCACTTCCTACTAATAATGTAGTTATCCTGATAGAACATTTAAAAAAATTTTTTTTTAAAGGTGTAGATTTGCATAATAATGAGCACATGGCCCCAGAAACTGGGTTTAAAGAAACTCATGTTAATGTTTCATAGGCTACAATAGTCTGTCTTCAAGAAGTTTTTAAAAAAAGGGATAAGTTGCAAACAGAGAAAACTAGCCCTTTTGTGGAAGTGAGGGAATCTGAGAAGGAGGTCATGGGTGAGGAACCAAAAAAGATTGTTGTACTGGGCACCACCAGCGCTAAAACTGGCCCTGATTATGGAGTGCAACATCAGGAGGCTCGAGAAAAGTGTGTTTCAAAAACTGAACCATGTTGTGGCTGGTCGATGCTGACCACCGTGAAGCTAGAAAGAGCCTAAATATGATAACGAGGAGACTACAAAATGCCTCTCTTCTCCAGTCGTTGAAATGTTCCAGAAACAAGTAGATGAATCTCCTCCTTCACAAGAAATATGATTTCTACAAAGCTTGAAGGTTAGAGATGCAGTCGGTGCTTGAAGCTGGGAACTCCAGGAAATTTTGGGCACTTGTAAATAGAGAATCTATTGTCTCACCAGTTATTTGCAACAGCGTAATTCCAGAGGAAATGTAAAACAAAAATACATTCTGGAATTATACAAATTAAATCTGGGAATAATTCTATTCATGGCATCATCTTACCAGTCTAACTCATTGCTTTTGAATTTTACAGTTGATGATCTAAAAGCATCCCTTGAAAGCGACCTTCATCACTGTTCTGCAGCTGACTCTGTATAGTGGGCCTTCATTTTAAGACCTGTTTCTTGAATGAGTCACTGCTAAAAGAGATGGTTCATTACCTTCTATTTATAGATTGTTCTCCCTGCTCAATGGTATACCTGAAATCTATGCAAACATATTTCTAAAATGTTAAACAAAGGGCTTAGTTTCTGTCTAAGTGTGAAATGTGATTTTGTGGGTTTGCATGTTGATTTATTCAAATATGTGAGAAATCTTAAATTGAAAACGTTTTTTGCGGAACACCCTAAGAAAACTGAATGTAAAATCGATGTATCTAGCACATCCACTTTGAGTATTGCATATTTAAGAGATATATACATGATTGTTACAATTGACAATTCGGATGAGGTAGGTGATTTAACTCACATGGCAAGTGACTTAGACATTCAAGAGCACTTAAGAACACAAAGTCACTTAAAAATACCATCGAAATTCATGCCACCTAGCACACAAGATAGTTTAATAGACGAATTTCATCGTAAAATGACTACAGATCTATATAAAATTGAGGATTTACATTATACGAATAGGAAGTGTTCAGATAGGTTTAATTTAACTATTAAGGAAAAGGGCATTCTAACAAATTTAAAAAATGACCATAATTTGGTCATGCGTGAAGCATATAAAGGTGGTAATATCGTACTGATGAATAAGTTAGATTACCTGAAAGAAATTGAAAGACAATTGTCGGATAAGAATTGTTATGAAAGATTAGATAGCAATCCAACTGGAGAGATACAACAAAAGGTTAATGCTCAACTTATGGATTGGCATGAATCATGTTTACTCACGGATGATGAGTTTAAATATCTAAGGGTGTGTTATCCAAAATATCCATGTATATACATTTTACCCAAAATACATAAACAAGGTAATTTTCCACCTGGAAGACCCATCATGTAAAGCATTGGATCCCCCACTGAACATATGTTGGAATATGTAGACGGTTTTCTACAGCCTTTCGCAAAAAATCCACCTTCCTACTTGAGAGATAGTGAGGATCTACTAAATAAATTAGAAGACTTTGTCTGGGATAACACAGATCTCATTTTTGTAACCATGGATGTGGAGAGTTTATACACTTACATACAAACTCAGTGTGGTTTGGAAGCACTTAAGTTTTTTCTTTTCAAACGAAATGCCAGTTTTTTAGAACATACACTTATGTTATTAGACATGGCTAAGATAATTCTAACTAAGAATGCGTTTCTCCATAATGGAACATGGGGCCAGATGTAGCAAGCAGTTTTGCCCATTCTGTGTCTATGGGAAAATGTGGTCGTACATACGGCCCATGGTTCCTACAGAAACAAGGGGCTGCAATAGGCTCCAGATTTGCTCCATCCTATACACACCTATTTATGGGTTTGTTTGAGGAGGAGCATGCCTGGGGCCGACGGGCACATCAATGGATAAATAATATCATTTTTATGGACGTTACATAGATGACATCTTTATTATATGGAATGGGAACCTAACTGATCTTGTGGATTATCATGCTTTCTTAAATAGAAATAGATTCAATGTGAAATTGACCCATAAATATGATAAGCATAGAATTGATTTTTTAGATCTGCAATTGTATGTATATAATAATGACATCCACAGTGACATTTTAAAAAAACCTATTTCTTGCAATAGTGTACTTCATGCCACCAGTGCTCACCAAAGAAAAACAGCAGAATCAATACCGTATGGTGAAATGGTGAGAGCTAGACGCAATTACAGCCAACTAAAGGACATTGAGAAAAGGGTATCGACAATAGAGTGCGATTTTCCGAAGAGAGGATATAATGAGGATGTCCTGAGAAAGGCAAAAATGAAAATTGAAAAAGTGGATAGGAAACATACATTGAAAGAAAATCAAAGGGAGAAAAAAGTGAATAAGAATGAGGGGAGCAATAAGAAACGAGAGATTAGTTTTGTTACTAAATATGACTTATACAGTAGTCATGTTTATAATGCATTGAGAAAAAACTGGCATATTTTAAATTCAGCTTCATTACCAGAAGGCACTATATCTAAGAGACCTAAAATGGTTTACCGAAAATATATTATGTCCTAGTTATGTTAAAGACAATAACAACAAATCTGAGGCTGGAACATGGTTGGACGCGAAACCGGAAGGTTTCTGTGTGGGGGTTGCTCCATATGTAAGACAGGAACTAACAAAATAAAAAAGTTTAGATATAACACCCAGAAGGAATATATGATCAATTCTTTCATTAATTGTAATACAACGTTTGTGAGCTATGTCTTAGGCTGCTCATGTGGCAAATTATATATTGGCAGTAGCATACAGAGTTTAAAGATAAGAGTGATGGAACACGTAAGGCTATGGCTATGGAATATTTATTTTCAATTTGGATGAATAAAGAACAGTGATTTTACAAGACCTAATTCTCTAACAATGTGATTTGTGAAGATATGGGATAATAATTGTCCGGATTGTAATAGATACTTGGATGTGCCGGGTCCTCTTTTCAATGTTATGAACCAGTATCTGGTTATCTGAGGTCTAGGGGGTTGGTCCTCAAGACCCGTGCACCAATAGTGTCATAAATGATATATATAACTCAAGATGAAGGTGCGGTATTGATCACCTTGACCCCCTTTCGATATCGAAAGAACCTTTCTAAAATGCCTAACATGCTGGGTGAGTAAAGAAAATGTAACACCTATGGAGCGGGTGGTTTAGTCTGAACCACTTTATGACTGACTATTGTTTGGTCCTGTGGTTATTTGCGAAAACAGTGATGAAGTCCTTGGGGAAACTCTGTAGTGGTTGTGGGTTTTCATTTTTGTTTTGACATGGTATTAGCCTGCACATTTCAATAGCCAATTGAGATCCTAAATTCTGCTCAGAATACACTTGGACAAACGAAGAATGAGGTATGGCCTTTACTTTGTCAGAAGAAGAAATTGTCGTCATTTGTCTGTTGAAGTAAATGCAAAGAGAAAAACCCTGAATCCTCAATCTAAGTTTTGGTGACCAAATATTTATTTTACTGTAGTGAACAATGATGGGCTCTTGGAGCTGAAAGAACATGGAAAATGCTGCAGCCCAGTGGAAGAAAGTCCAAGTAATTGGTGGTAATTTGAACTTTTATGTTTTTTTATTTATTTACCTGTATTTGTTGGCTCTCTTACACTCAAACACATTTTTCACATTTCTGTGAAGGCTTCCTCCTTGATGATCGTCATACTATTAAAAGCGAGCACGAATTCTATTCAAGAAAGGGATACCCAGCCTTGTGGACGCCTTAATTTCAGAAGGTTGGTCATACCTCACAGCAAGACTATGGCACGGAAACTATGACCATACAAAATTTTCCAAAAAAGTACATCCATGTTGGGATTCTAAAGGTGTTTTTTGTGCAGACCCATCCAACGTGGGCCTAATAATAGCAGGGGTCCAAAAAGTGTTATTTCCCAATTTAATACCATAATGATTCCTTGCTCAGTGATACAGAAACATAGATAAATGGAAGTACGCCCAATTTGGCCTGTAATCAGACTCTTACTGAAGGAAGTGCCTTTGGTTGGTTTTCTGTGAGTCTCTTCAGTAGTTTTTGATAAATTGTTGTTTAGAAAGGTATATTTTTGATTTGTTTATAACTTTAGCACTGTTTGATCAATATGCGTGAAATTTGGCATATACTTATAATGTGTGGGTTACTCTTTATATATGCAAATTTGTGAGATTTGGCAAGGAGGCACATAATTGATGGCGAGTCAAAAAAGTGTTAATTTCCTACTAACTGTGGATCATTTGCTGAATCAAAATTACTTTGGCAGACATTTCGCATGGTTAGTCTTCTGTGGGTCTGGCATGTTCTTTGCTGGTCCATCAAAAGGGGTACAGTTAAATGAAGGATACAAATGATTTAATATGCTAATAACTTTTGTGCTCTTTAATGAATGTGCATAGAATTTGTCAGACTGTGAGCAAATTAAACTCAGTGCAGGATTATCAGATTCCATACCGATCTGATGGAGACAAAATAATCAATTATTTGCTAATGACTTTGGAACTGTTTTGCAGATCTGCACAACAGTAGGCACACATATAATGCTATCTGTATTTAACCACCGACTCCATCTTGACCACTGACTACATTTTGTGCTTAGCTTAGCTTCAGATGCCGTCACGTTGGTGCTGCAGGTATGTTTCCACAAAGCTTGTTTTCTACACTGAATGTGTTTTCGCTTCATCTCACTAGTACCAGGTTGTACCGTGCAGGAACATAACATGGGGGATGTGGACAGTAGACATGATAACAAAGTATCAGCCTGGGAATGCTCTCAATGTTTTCATCATGGAAAAGTACTGCCCCTCTGCCTCTGAGATGCGCATCGGGGAAGGGCCCGTTCCTACTTGTGTTTTTGACGCAGACCGAGTACAGCCAGTGCTTGAATTTCATAACTTACGCAAAGGCATGGAGAGGTTGCCAGAACCTTCTTCTTGGGTTTGTTTAAGGTATATAAGGTGGGGAGCTTGGCACTGAGGCAGAAGGAACTCATTTTGGGGGCAGTCGCACTGCCCAGATCAAAATCCCATCGGGGAAGGTTTCTCCTGTCTCAGCTGTCCAGGGTCCACAGCTTCACGTTGGCACCAGGATGAAGTTGTTGGATTCGATCCCCATGGTGATGCATTTTTATTCTAAATTATCTATCTTAGCTGTGCATATATATATATATAGTGTTGTTGGAGTACACTTTTTTGGATTAAGTAATAAACTCTCATGGAGTGCAACAAATCAATTGCTTTGCAATTGTTTGTTTTTGAATATATATATATATATATATATATATATATATATATATATATATATATATATATATATATTCACTGCAAACATATTTATTGTTGAAGCATTGTACTTTATATGCCTGACATTGTTTACCTGCTGTTGGTAACTTAGCATTTACAGGTGTTTTACTGCATTCAAGTTAAATGCTCATCTTCATATTTTCATGTACTTTATTTTGATATCTGGGAAGTGCCTTAATAAATTCATTATTCAAACTAGGAGTGCTGCATTCCTTAGCATAGTTTTCCTCTTAGTTTGAAGAAAAGCAGAACGCACACTATCTATTTTTATCTCACTCTTTGTATTTTGAGCTTCATGAAAATCCTATCAAGGAGTTAACGCATAAGGGAGTGTTAAAAAACACAGCATTTACCATTTTAACTGCCAAAGGAAATTCTTCTGTCTGCTGCAGAAGGAAACCTTGAATAGATACGCATGAAACCTAAGATTCTTGCAGTTAAAGTTGTTGACAGCCTGTCAAGCATCATGCTGACTCATTAATCAGTGCAAAAGGTCCAAGCATGACATTTTAGGTGTCATCATTAATGACATCACTGATGATATCATCCAATTTACTATTCTCAAAGGCTCTGTAATATAATGATATCACCAATTTCTATAAAAACTGGAGATGTATTACGTGTAGATAATTAAGTTCAGAGGAAATGCTGAGACATTATACATTGTTGTATCATGTATTGGAGACTTACAGATGGTTACGGTTGCAGTATGACTGTAATCATTGTTAAAATGGTGTATATCATTCTTATTTCAGGAATATGTGTAGGGTACTTTTACAAACTTTAGAGAGTTGTCCATAGAGCCTGATTGTGCATGCCTTATTATAGGTTAATGAATAGATGGGAAGTCTTTCACTTAAAATTCTATGATGAGGTATTTAACAGTGACATCTCATTATGGTAAATAATGAGCAAACACTCATTGAACAATATTCAAGGTTTAATATGTGCCTGATCTCACAAGGTTATGCAGAGCCATGACCTTTTTTATGCATCTCAATACCAGTAAAAAAGAGCATAACATTTACTTAAATTGGATGACTACACCAATATGCTTCAAATTCTGCTTGCTCTCCTTGTTGCCAGCAGTTACACCCATCAGTGCCACAGAGGTTAGGGAAAATTGGGTGTATGTGTAACCTTACTGAATACCTTCTTGTATTAAAAGCTTAAAGCAAACTATCATATCTGCTTGATGATGTAACCAGTGATGTAATCAATTATGTTGTTTTGAGATGTCAACAGTGATGCCTTTTAACAAGTCATGAGTGATGTAGTATGTAAGGTGAAAAGCAGTGAATGATGGTAGTGGAAGTTATAATTGGCTCAGAAACTATCACTGTTGAATTCCAGATTGTTTTGCTTTTAAATATGTTTATGTATTCATTCAACTCCTAAGTATAAATTACTTTCAAGTTTGTATTTTTCTCTGAATTTCAAAGTTTTGTTTTAACTTAAGGTAAGAACTTATTATCTGTAAGGTCACTTTAACCTTTTTTTATCTGGGAATGTCTGTTTTTTTAACGCAAGTTGAAATTCTTCCTGCCTATGGATTGTTTTTGCCAGCATTGTTTCATTTGCCAAATAACTCCCAAATAGGTTAGTGGATAGGGAGTGCCACCTTTGACTGAGTGAAATACTACCGGACAAATGCTGCACATAAAGGGATCCATTGGTGTAAGAAGTAAGAAGACACAAAGTATACAAATTCAACATTATGTTTGAAGTCAAATACATTATAGTAGTACTCGTACCTAGCACCTACTCAGATCATAGGCACACAGCATCTCCATATCATATGATATTCAAAATAAGGCCCAAGTGAGCTTAAATACTAAGGGGTAATATGCAATGTAAGCTGTAGCTGAAACTTTGAAAGATATGGTGGTGATTTAAAAATATAAGTCCATCCTTGCGTCTGTAAAAAGACAATTCTCCATGTGTCTGGGAGAAAGGGGACCAAATATGATGCACCCTTCTATATCCCATGGGTGTATAGTCCCTGTCCCTACATATTCCATCTCGGTGGCCTAGGTGTACACTAGGACATATGGCTGAGGAATCCACAAGTTCTCTCTTTTTGTCATATGTAAAGATAATATACAATACATCATCTTCAAAAGAAAATCAAGGTAGTGGTAAAGTCGATATGCCATTGGTTCTGGTGGTGGTGATATTGGAAGTGATGGTATTGGTGGTGGTGGTATTGAAGGTGGGAGCAGTGAAGCTGTGAATGGTCATTCTATTGGTAATGGTTATGTAGTATTGCTGGTTGCATTTATGGTTTTGAACTTGGTGGTATTGGTAGTGGTGGAGCTGGTACAGTACTGGGGGTGATGTTAGTAGAGGTAGTGCAATTCATTGTAGTTTTGGAGGTGGTAATGCTGGTGGTGGTATTGATGATACTGGTGTGGTATTAATGGTGGCATTATTTCAGTACTGGTGGTCTGGCTTTGATATCGCTGAATGGGTTTGAGGCTAATGATAGAGATGGTAGTGTTATTTTGGTATTGGTGGTGATATTTCTGATAGGGTTTGGTTGGTGTCATTAGTGATGGTGCTACTGGTGGTGGTAGTCTGGGCAGTACTGGTATTGGTGGTGCTACGTGGTTGTGATATTGTGTGGGTGTTGGTGGGGTGGTGGCATTGCCACACTTTGTGTATTTTCCGCAGAAGGTTATTGCAGTGCATGAGGAAAACAGGTGAGCCGGTTTGATGTGAGAGGATTAATGGAGGGTGCCGCCCTGAAATCTCTCTGGTACATGGAGATAGTAGCCAATTTAGGACACAAGAAGTGGACTAGCCCCCGATATCCCAAGGTAAGTGACCCTCCGCCAGGAGGAGTCGTGGCGGAGGGTTCAGTCCAAGGGATTTGGTGGGGTTGGTAATATTAGGATGGCAAAGCACCACGTAGAATTGCCAGCTGCTGGCCAGAACACATCTCCAGGGCAGAAAGGGAAGCGCTGGGCGGGGCATGGACATCTGGCCACGACAGACCACAGGAGCATGGGACAAAGAGGCAGTGAGGACGTGACCGAGAGACTCTTACCTCTTAGTTGAGAGACTCATTTCCCTCAATTAGAACAACCAGACGACTTTATAGGGAATGTCACTCAAACTTCTTTGTCTGCCATCGCGACCACCTCCCAAACAGTGCAGCCAATGTATGATAATGGAGGAGGGAGTAAGCAGGCATTTGCCATAGCACTACAATCGGGGTCTGCAGCTGGGGAAATTGACACTGTTCCCACCTCTGGGACAGGTTTGGTAGCAAAGGCTAAGAAGTACCCACTTTTTCAGATGGCTGCTAATACCTAAATGGAAAAGGAGAAAAAGCAAAAGCCACAATCAAGTAAAGAGACTTTAAGTTTGGGCTCAGGTGTTGATCCTGGGAGAGACAGCACAGAAATAATAGAGGTTGATCCTCAAGTAGCAACCCAATGGGGGTAAAGGTACCTCTGGCCTTGACTGATAGTTTGGATGAGACCTCCGTAGTCGCCGAGGGCCATGAGCATCCGCAGGACGAGGTGAATTGGGTGATAGCAATAATAGAAGCTCCAACTGGTCCTCCATTTTGCAAGCATAGTCTGTGAAAGCTTTGTTTGCGACAATCCTTGCAGAGATCTGTAAATTAAGACAGTAGCATGCACAGAAGATAGAGAAGCTACAAGAAAGACTGACCAAGACTGAACAGCAGACAGGTCAATTCCCAAGAAGGCTGCAAGAAGCAGAACAGTGAATCTCTGATCTGGAAGATATAATAGGTTCGTTCGATAAGGAGATTCTGGCTGAGCAAAACAAGATTTGATACTTAGAGAGCAAGGATGAAGAAATGGAAAACCACACAAATGGTTAAACCTTTTATTTACCAGGATTCCGGAAGGGAGTGAGTCTCAATACTCTAGTCAGAATGTAATACAGCTGATAGACTCTCTCATCAGGAAGCATATTCTAGTGGATCCACCTAGTGGATCTACCTGACATTCATGGGAGTGCACAGAGTTTCGGCACAACAGCCAGTAAATGTGAGATACCCAAGAGCAGATTTGGTCAATTTCTCTGATCACTGGATTAAAGAGGAGATTCCGAGGACAGCAATCAACAAAAATTAATTCATGCTATCAGACAACAACTATATGATGGTGTTCTCTGATTTATCAATAACAGTGGCCGGATGACAAACAACTGATTGAGGAGTTTTATCTTGTGGGGGATGCAACCCTCAATATTTAAGCAGTCTAAGCTGAAAATATTGGCCAATCTTCATTCCATGTGTTCTTGAGTGTTGAAGAAGAACAGGTTTTTCTGTCTAAAATCCCTAAGTTTTGAATGCTATAAAAAAATGTAGCTTTTGATTTGGCACAGTCCCCATGACACTCAGAGTCATGACTGGGCAGAGCCTTTCCAGATGTACTCGGGGATGGGGGGGGGGCACAACAAACACAAGGGGCAGTGTTAGCGCACCAATCATGGGCAGAGATCTTGATGGGGGAAGGCGGGGAATCCCCGGACCTGTGGATGGGGTGGGAATAGGATGTGGTGGCGGTTGGGGTGGTGAAGAGCAGTTGAAAGGAGAAGGGTAAAAGGGTGTCTGGAATGGTTAAACTTCAAGGTGAACATGAATGCGAATATGAACTCAAAAACTAAATAGTTGGGCAGGTGCATAAACTTGGATTATGTGACCACAGGAGATGTGGAGGTTAAAAACTGAGCAATGCAATATGTTAAGATTAATATGTGTAATGTCAACGATTTAGGGAATCGGTGTAAATGTGGTGCCTTGATGAAATGTCTCTTTTCATTTAGCGCTGATGTCATCTATTTACAGAAAACTCATATTAAGAGTGATACTCCGAATCTGCGTTTACCAGGAAGATTTACCCAAGCTAATTTTGCCTCAGCTGGGGAACCAATGAGGGGTGTAACAATTGTGTTTACAGGTTCAGTGGAAAGGAAAATAAAAAAGGTAAAAAGGGACAAAAATGTGGAGCTGGGTCAAGGTTTTTGTTCAGGATAGAATGGTCAACTTAGGTAACTATTATCGACCTGTGATGGATGATCCCCAGCCACTACAACAAATCTATGACTTAGCCATGAAAGCAGAGGGGGTAATACCTATGTGGGGGGATTTTAACTTTATTCAAGATATAATAAAAGGCGTCTTAAATACAGCAAAAAAACTGCAGAAATCAAAAACAGCCAAGCTGTTGAGAATTATTAAACAAGATTTTAGATTAGAAACAAACAGTCTTTCTGCCCCACTAGAAGATCGACCCTTGGCGGATAAATCACCCAGAATTTTCACAAAACACACGATACTCTAATAGATTTAGATCTGCCTCTTGTATAGATTTTTTTCTCGTAAAGAATACAGTGGAATGGGGGCAGTCGAAATTGTAGCAAATTCATTTTCTGATCATTCAATAGTTCTTTTTCAATTAAAGTTCAGTCCACTCCCAAAAACACGGCTAAGGTGGCATTTCGACAGATCTCCCTTTCGGACCAGGGTTGGGTGAAGGGATGAGGGATTTAGGACTCTGTTGGCATGAGCTTGCAAATGAAAAAGAGGTTATTTAACAATTATATTTTCTTTTGTTCAGATGCACTTTAGGGACAGAAAAACATAAAGAACAATGTGCTCTGAAGTGACTTATTATCGCATTGACAGATTAACGATACAGAGTTCTAGAAGCCACAATTATGAAATGATACTAACAAAAATGCACAGTATTTAGTCTAAAATGAGTAAAATAAAATCTGTGTTGTCGATTAGGCACAAAAAAAGAGACAAGGTTCTACCTTTGCCACGGTTGAGAAAATAGAATATGCTCTCACTGGTGGCTTACAAAATTCTTGCAATGCACTAGGACAGTGTGCCCCAACATGTTGACTTCTGAGGACCCCCACTGAATCATTGCTGGAAGCTGGGGACCCCCCAAACAGTTTGTACGATTTAAATTTCAAACATTGAAACAGTAATTCGCAAAAAATACACAAACAAGTACACACCAAACAAATACTCTAATTACTTGAAAAAATATGCAAAAACAAAAAAGAAATAATGGGAAGGTTGGCGCTGCATCTTGGTGATTAACTTTTCAATGTTTAGTTCTGTTTAGGAAAGAAGAATCCTCAGGTTCGATTCAACATTTCCCAAGTCCTTTCTGTTTTTATATATTAGGTACATAAGATCTGAGAAAGCTTTTTCACATAATATGTGGTGGGGAAAGGAGGTAAAACCATAAGGGCCTCTCATCTCTCCAACGCCTCTCTGTCACAGGTAATTCATTTGTGTTATAGCAACTCTCATACCAATGTAAAGTGCAGAATAACTTTACAGGGACCTACAAGGTGTAGGATTCACATGTCATCCACACTGGCAGGCATTTTCTAAGAGTGCTTGGTCTGGAGAAGCACAAACTCAGGATTCAGGCTCCGACACAGTGGTTAACTTTGACTTTAATAATAAGAATGTATTTCTACCCAAGTAACCTTATTTTAGCAGCATAAGGAAAATGAAAGACTGGGTAAAAACAACTTTCTAGTTTGCGCCATGTAGTTTGCATGCAGCTCATTAATGGCAGTTCATGGCTCATTGTGCTGGATTACTATTGTAACTTATGGACTGCACAGTAACAAAAGAATCTCTGTAACAAAAGCAGTAACCCACTATGCTATGCACATAAATGATTGTTCTTTCCATGATACACGATCTTTGCAGCAGACATAATAAACATCTGCGCTACATTTGAGTCAAAACTACCACTAGACAAAACACAGCACTCTCTCCAGCAGGTACATTAATCACTAGAATTATCAAGACGCTAAAGCTTCTGGATGTGAAGGAAACTTTTCAGTGCTTTTAAAACTGCTGCACAGAGGAAGCAATAAATTTTTTTTTAATGCATGTGTTTATCAGAGGCCCAGCTGCAGAAGTGCCTTCCTCCCTGCCCAGGCCTGCTGGCCACCGGGGAACGTGCCACAGACCCCTGGGGGTCCACGGACCACAGGTTGGGAACTACTGCACTAGGATTTTGAAAATGTTTAAAACATAGATGCTTAACATTATCCTTGGCCAACACGCTAATTAAATCAGTACTGGTAAACAGTTCCGTTGCACCCTGACCAAAAAGCGTATTTGATGTGAAGAACTAACGATATGCATGCCACATTGTCCAAACACCAATACTTACATATTATTGACCTCATGAGACTGGCCTTAGATTTTGCCCATAGTGATACTTTTAGCACCAAAGGACATATTTTAATTAAGTCCTCTATATGGGAACACCACCAATGCAGCATGACAGACATAAGTAGAACAACTTTGCGGTGCTGCCAAAAGTCTTTTCATAAAACAATTTCCAACCTTCTGTAGACTACTTATGTTCTTATAACCCCACAGGTCAGTATCATATGTTTCCAGAGATAGATGTTTGCCCCTGTAAATTGTAATCATTTCCGTAACTGGTGTCTGTCCGAGCCTGGCTGCAAGTCTGTGCACAACCTCAGTTGCCATTGCGAATTGAAGCTGCTTACCTGTGTGTAGATGCCCCCCACTGAGTGCTGAATCCAGAGATACCCCTATATAAATAGAAGTCTGCACGTATTCCACCACTGGTCCACGGTCTTGTAAATATCAGAAGATATCCGCTGCAGAAATCAGCAGAACCTCCTTTTCAGTGTTTAGCCTAAAGCTCTCTATGGTTCCCTATATATGATTCCAGACATTACTTTAAACTTCCAACCTGTTGTAATGTAATTGTAATGCATATTGTATGAACCTTCGAATGAAAAGAGAATTGCCGTGTTCTTAATGTTGTCATGGGAGTAGGGTGACCACCTGGCATTGAGGCAAATTCTGGACAGGACTGTAAAAAATTCAGGAAAAAGGGTCAAAATTCAGGACAAAAATTCAGGACAAAGGGTCAAAATTCAGGACAAAAATTCAAGAACAAACGTCAGTTCTACAGACACACGGAAGAGAGGCCATGCCTCACTATGTTGTCAGTGCATTTTTGTTTTAAACACATCACTATTTATTCACTGTGGTCTTTTTGTGATTGCCTCCTGGTATGCTACATTCAGGGGTCACATTATGTCCTTGTTCAGTAGTAAATGAATGCCCTCCAGTACTGCGGCAAGGTCATCATCACCCCTACCCATATCTACCCAATCTTTCTTGACGAGAAAGTAACAGCAACATTTTCATTATGTTTCTGAACATTTTAAAACCCTTGGCAAACAGTTTGGGACACATTAAAGTAATTAACCCTATGTTAGTCTAAACAAATAGAACAAAAACATCTGGCTTACCCCAATTGACCATGGATTTTCACCCTAAACAAAAATTAAAGAGGCAGGGCAGATGGTGTGGGCGGCAGCCTCACACCTAATGTCAGGATGTGAGGTACCCACAACTTGTCTGTAGTCTCACAGCACTAGAGTGTATGTCTGGGACTCTACATTTATTTCAGAAATGGGAGCCCGGACCACCAATCAAAGATAATAAAAGAGGGGGATGAAATCGAGATCAAATGAGAGACCAACGGCAACTGATTCAAAGGGTTGTTGCTAAGAACTGGATACATAAAGAAGAGAAGAACAAGGTGGGACAATTTCTAAAATCAGACAAGATGGGTCGACCAAGACTAACGGAACGTATTGTTTCCTGGGGAGTTGTCTCTGCACACAGGAGAGAAACAGAAGAGGATCTGTCAAGTGGTTAAAGAAGCAACACCCATCCACCTTGGCAAACTCTTCTGGTGCAATGGTCCGCTGTTCGGGCTTGTGAAGGGTGAGCAGGAGCCAGACCCCTTGCAAGGTTGTGCAAGGCAATTGTCCGCTTTGTCCATGTCTTTAAATGGTTTTGAAATTGACCAAAAGCCAAACTAGTGATCTGGGTTATCCCTAACTGTCAAGTA
The DNA here is from genome assembly GCF_031143425.1 of Pleurodeles waltl. Lineage (NCBI taxonomy): Eukaryota > Metazoa > Chordata > Amphibia > Caudata > Salamandridae > Pleurodeles > Pleurodeles waltl. Next base: position 71,341,832 of record NC_090450.1, on the reverse strand, counting down.
CACATACAATCTTCAAAATATTTGGGATGTAAATTGCACATACAAAATGTAAGAATTTTAAAATGTAATTAGTGTTTCTTTAACATATGGCACGGTTTTCCCCATTATATAAAATTAGATAGCAGATTGAACTGGGAGCCAGTTACCTTTTGATACCTAGTGATTAATATCTACCATTCTCCCACTGATTTGCAGGATGGAAATCTCAACAGAGCGTCATAGTCCCTCCAAGCCCAGTTTGCTTTTTGGTATTCTCTCCTGCTTTCTGTAGTGGGCCACGTGCCACTAGTGAAGATGGTGTGTTACCCCAGTGATAGTATTATTTTGCAAACCTTCCCCTGCTCATCTTTCATTCCTTCTTCAGACATGCCACACATCTGATTTGGTCGCCGCTGAATAGCTCTTCTTCCACTATAAAACTACCCATGACTGCGGGTGGATTAGGCCTTCTGGACTTATAACGCTATTATTCAGCTGCACAGGTCCAATGGGTGGCTCGCTGGCTTTCTGCCCACCTCACTGCATGAGATGGGGTTTACTAGTAATGACTTTTAAGGAAGGCTTAAAGCACTGCTCTTTGTTTCCTACTGACCATTCTATGGATCACCATCTGGGGTTATCATGCACAACTTTCTCTTACTTTGCTAGAACCTGTAAACCTCACTGACACGAAGAAACTCTATGCTCCTCCTCTACCTTTGCTAAGCCTTCCCACTCGCACAGGACGGCTGTGCTCAGAGCAACTCCATCAGTGGCATGCTGCAGGTATCTTAAAATTGGAGGATTTGTTTCTAGAGGGCGAGCTACTAAATTTCCAAACCCTTGTGGCAGTCTACCAACTTCACCCCAGTCAACTCCTTACTTACAACCACCTTAAATAATCATGAAATGCCCTATTTCATGTCTACCACTTAGCACTAACCCTACATGAGGTGTGCCAGAAGCTCTACACCATAACAACTGGTGGCAAACTGAAAGAATGGGTGTACATACCTTTCCTGCAACATGGAAACCACTCACGGTCTTCTCGTCATACTACGTGGGTGATTGATACGGCCAAACCTCTGCAAGATATGGACTGGACTAAAATACTGGACTTTCCCCACAAAGTATCCCACGACTGTCACTTTAAGTACATTCGTAGTGCTTCCTTGTGAATGCATTCAACCCATTGCTTGCCATTGGCCTTGTGGTTTGTAACTCACATTTTGTTGCTTTCAATTTGCTGGCTTTATTTGTTTTAGGCTATGCAGCTTGAGGTTGTCCCTTCCCTTGTCAAAACCTTATTTACAGTATACTTCATAGTGCTCCCTTTCTGTGAAAAGGCCTGTAAATCTTGTTCTTATCTCATCACATTTGCTGCGCATTAAAATAACAAAGTCAAATGTCAAGGCTCTGTCCTTGGTGGGATCTTAGTGTTTACTTTTCTTTCTCTGACTTCAAAAGTGAGAGGATTAATGCGACAATCTTGCTGGATACTGGGGTTAGGAAAGAGTTTTTTCTATCACATGACAACATTTAAATAAACTTCAGAATATATCAGAATTAGGAGTACAAACGAAGCATATTTTTGTTAATTCTGAACTGTGCTGGAAACAAATACCTTTCTATGATTAAAACAAATCATTGCATTAGGTGATGCAATTTCCACACATCATCGTCTGTGCACAGTATAGTTTGATTTGAAAAACTGTATTATCTCTGCAAATGTAATGGTCATTTCAATCAAAAATGTATTGTGTGTAATGGCAGTGTGTTACCACACCATGCATACTCCACTCTGCTCTGCACCACTCCACAACAGTACACCCTGCTCTTTATCACTCCACTTTATGCCACTCCATGCCACTGCACTGCACTCTTCTCCATTCTGAACCACTCCACATTATGCCACTGCACTCTATGCTACTTCACTCTATGCCTCTCTACTCTACTCTGTACCACTCTACGCCAATGCACTTTACACCTCTCTACACCTCTGCGCTCTGCTCCTCTGCATGCTAGACCACTCCAGTCTAGGCAACACCAATCTAGTCCGCACAACTCCACTCTATGCCACTCTGCAACACTGCATTGCACGCCACTGCACTCTAAGCTAATACACCCTATTCTAGTGCACCTTACTCTGTTGCACTCAACTCTATGCCCCTGCACTCTACATCAATACACTGTACATCACTCTAATCTACTCTGCACCTCTGCACTTTATGCCACGGCACTCTACACCACTTTACTCTATGCCATCACACTCTATGCAACTCCACTCTACCCTGCACCTCTCCACTCTGAGCCACTTCACTCTTCTATGAAACAATCTACTTTATACCACTGCACTCTGTGCCACTGCATTCTATGCCACTGCACTCTACCCTGCACTTCTCCACTCTATGCAACTGCACTCTACTCTGAAACAATCTATTCTACACCACTGCACTCTATGCCACTCTGACCACTGCACTCTTCTGCAATGCACTCTACACCACTGCATGCTGACACTCTACTCTGCAACACTGCACTGGCTGCCACTATACTCTACACCACTCTACTCTGTACTACTACATTCTGCACTAGTACACTCGATTCCACTGCACTCCATGCCACTCTACTCAGCCCCATGCCACTCTATGCCACTGCACTCTAAACAACTGCACTGATTGCCACTGCCCTTTACTCTGCACCACTGTACTCTATGCCACTTTTCTCTGTACCACTCCACACCACTGCACTGACACTCTACTCTGCAACACTGCACTCTTCACCACTCTACTCTGTACTACTGCATTCTATGCCACTGCACTGCACTGTGCATCACTGCACTCTATGCCACTGCACTCTAGGCACTATACTCTACTCTGCACTGCACCACTCTACAATCCTCCACTCTGCACCACTCTACGCCACTGCACTATATGCCACATAAGTCTACTCTGCACTCTATGATACTGCACCACTCTGCATTACTGCTGTCCCTGCCACTCCATCGTATGCCACTCTATTCCACTGCATTCTATGCTACTCTACCCCATGCCACTCTATGTCACTGCACTCTGCGCCAATGCACTCTAAACATCTGCACTGGAAGCCACTGCCCTCTACTCTGCACCACTGTACTCTATGCCACTGCTCTCTGTGCTGCTCTACTCCACTCTACATTACTGCACTGACTCTCTACTCTGCAAAATTGCACTCTCTGCCGCTATACTGTGCACCAATCTACTCTGTACTACTGTATTCTGCACCACTGCACTCTATGCTACTCTACTCTGCATCACTCCACTCTACGTGACTGTACTCTACAGCATTATACTCTACTCTGCACTGCACCACTCTACACTATGCCTCTGCACTTTCTGCCACGTGAGTCTACTCTGCACTCTATGGCCACTGCACCACTCTAAACTACTGCACTCTCTTCCACTCTATTGTATGCCACTCTACTCCACTACACTCTATGCCACTCTACTCTGCATCACTCCACTCTACAGCATTATACTCTACTCTGCACTGCACCACTCTACACTATGTCACTGCACTTTCTGCCACATGAGTCTACTCTGCACTCTATGGCCACTGCACCACTATAAACTACTGCACTCTCTTCCACTCTATTGTATGCCACTCTACTCTACTGCACTCTATGCCACTCTACTCTGTAGGAACTCTATTCTGTCCACCCCACTCCATGCCAGTGCACTCTAAACCAATGCACTCTACGCCAATTCACTCTAAACAACTGCAATGTACTGTGCACCACTGGGCTCTACGCCACTGCTCCTATGCCACTCTACTCCACTATGCCACACCACTATGCCACTAACGTTTAGCCATGTTGAACAGCAGCCACTCTGGTGTATAACATGGGTAAAACACATTGGCAAAGCCAATAACTCTTGCGTAGCTGAGACCTATTGACTTTACCAATCTTTGTTAGTACTATAGGGTACTGAGGTCCCTAAAAGAACTGTGAATATACAAGTCCTTATTTTAAACATGCATTCGACGCCTCGTCAGGTTAGTAAGCGCTATATAAATACAATTACATCATAATATAGGCTGTTACAACATGCGCAAATACATTTTGGTTAAATAAAAAAAGTGCTTTTCAAATACAGAGTGAATAAAATACAGTTTGTACCTAGTACTAACAATTTTATTAACGCCCCATTAAAACACGCACACTCCACAGCTCACCTTGGAACACCATTACAGACCTCTCTAAAAGAAATTATCTTTTCCATCAGAAAGCTTCAAGTGGCTCCTTTGGTTATATATAATGCAGGTTTTCAAGCCCCTTTGCATTTGCATATTTACTAGTTGCCAACATTTGCATTTATTTAGGGAAGGAAACAACCTGGCAAGAAGGTCTGTTTCTTATCTGTCTGCCACCCCCCTCCCTACCTCCTTCAGAGCACAGGAGACTCCCTGCCTTTCAACCCAGCTGGCGAAACTGATCTGCCCATAATTTCGCCCTGTCGTCCGTTGTCCTTTTGGTGAAAGGCTAAAATTACGGTGCCGTCCGTTAAGGCTTTCATCACGGACAACGGACGGCAGGTCGAAATTACGGACAGTCCGTGAAATTTAGATGGGTGGTCACCCTCCATTGGAGAGGTGCCATTCGACTTCAGGCAGTTGCAAGGAGCTGGCTGAGGGAGGTCAGGCCCGACCTTTTTGCTAATTAAACCTTTTTATCAACACATTGATATGCGACAGTCTTCTTTACTATGTACATTTGGCGATGAGTTGTGAGCGCGCTCTGACTGCAGGTTGTGGCGTGATTTTCATCCCAGATCAAACCATATTGGCTGAGAAAAAGGGCAGCTGTGCCAGCAACACACCTACTTGACGTGTGAAGATATACACAGTTCAAAGGTCAACTGAAACCACCTCGGTTATAAGAATAAATAAATTCTGTGGACAGGAGCTGTGGCCAGTCGAGAAGGTACTGAGAAAAATTGAGAAAATACTGAAAAGGTATGCGCTTGTGAATAAACCGCGCGGCCAGCTTCGGCTGCACAGCCCTTTTCTTGAATTTATTAAAACTTTTCCCTGACTGTATTTCATGGGTGTTTGAAACATTCGTCTTCAGGCAGTTGCAAGGAGCTGGCTGCCCGCTTGTGTGCAGTTCACCTGTCTGGCCTATGCATGACTCTCAAGCACATTATAACTGTCCAAGCCACGCCCACAGATCACCAGTGCGCCAGCGCACGAGCACTTTAAGGCCCATATTTATACTTTTTTAGCGCTGCATTTGCGTCGTTTTTTGATGCAAAATCGGCGCAAACTTACAAAATACAGTTGTATTTTGTAAGTTTGCGCTTCTTTTACGTCAAAAAATTACGCAAATGCGGCGTTAAAAAAGGATGGCCCATATTTATACTCTTTTAGCGCCGCATTTGCGCCATTTTTTGACGCAAAAACGGCGCAAACTTACAAAATACAATTGTATTTATGCAAGTTTGCGCCATTTTTGCGTCAAAAAATGGCACAAATGCGGCGCTAAAAAAGTATAAATATGGGCCTAAATATGGGCCTAGGAGCGGCATATAACTTAAGGTGTTTGCGCTCCTGCTGCTCACCTACTCGGGACTCTGAAACAGTGTTGCGCAGCGCTTGAGAGAATATACCAGCCAAGCATGGAGATCGTTATTGCGGCAGCGCAAGAGCACTATTAGAGCAATCTTTAACTCTTAGGGGCATATTTATACTCTGTTTGCGCCGAATGTGCGTCAAATTTTTTACGCACAATCGGCGCAAACCCTGCCCCATATTTATACTTTGACGTCCGACCCCGCGGGCGTCAAAATTCCACCATGTGCGTCATTTTTTGGAAATGGGGGAACCAGCCTTGCGTTAATTATATGCAAGGTAGGCGTTCCCTTCCAAAAAATGACTTTAAGGCCTGTGCCCCTTATTTATACTCTGGCGTCATTTTGACGCACAGGAGAGGGTGGGCCTTAAAAAACGGCGCACAGCCTGATGTGCGCCGTTTTTTAATGCCTGGGTCAGGGCAGGCGTTAAGGGACCTGTGGGCTCGGAAGGAGCCCAGAGGTGCCCTCCCCTGCCCCCAGGGACACCCCCTGCCACCCTTACCCACCCCAGGAGGACACCCAAGGATGGAGGGACCCATCCCAGGGAAGTAAAGGTAAGTTCCGGTAAGTATTTTTTTCCGATTTTTTTTGTGGCATAGGGGGGCCTGATTTGGGCCCCCCTACATGCCACTATGCCCAATGACCATGCCCAGGGGACATAAGTCCCATGGGCATGGCCATTGGGCAAGGGGGCATGACTCCTGTCTTTGCTAAGACAGGAGTCATGTCAATGGAGGTTGGGCGTCAAAAAAAATGGCGCAAATCCGGTTTGAGGCCTGAATTTTGCCTCAGACCTGACGTGCACCATTTTTTGACGCACAACCCCCATTTTCCCATACGCCGGCGCTGCCTGGTGTGAGTCATTTTTTTAGACGCACACCAGTCCGCAGCGCCGGCTAACGTCATTCCATTAATAAGGCGCCCGCATGGCGCGTTGGAATGGCGATAGTCGGCGGTAAAAAAAATTACGCACAACTGCGTTGGCGCAGTTGTGCGTCAAAAAGTATAAATATGGGCCTAAGTGTTTACCTTCTTGCAGTGTACTGGTTTTAGCAGTTTGGAACAGTGTGGAGCGGCGGACACTATTTCATCGCTACGGAGGACAAGCACAGTGTGATGATTCATTAGGCTGATATTTGATCGGAGTGTTAATCACTTACTGTCACCAGTAATCGGAACAACGTGCTCTGGATTGATTCAGGAAGGCAGATCCAGACCACTTTCTGTTGGAAAAGAAAAAAGGCCCTCGAGGGACACATGATGGGAATGGCTGAAGTAACATTTCTAGTCTAGGAGAGCTTAAAGAAAACTCTCTACACTGAGAAGAATTCTGTATATATCAGTGACTTTATTAAGACTCTCAGTTAAGACACTACTCATTATTGAACATACTGTCAAACCCACAGCATTGTTTACTTAGTTAAAAGTAATTAGGTATAGTTAAGTTCTGTAAGTGTGTGTGTGTGAGTGTTATGAACACTAATTGTAAAATGGATGGACACTCTATTACACTGCCACCTCCACTTTTAACTCAACCCGGGGAGACACCTATTGAGTGGGAAGAAAGGTTTGATGTGTTTGATAATTATCTTGAGGCATTAGATGGTCAAGATTTTCGCCCCAGCCGCAAAAAAGCAATTTAGCTAAATGCATTAGGAAAGTAGGGGCAACATATATTTAAGTACTTACGTGCATTGCCTATCCAGGAAGGTCAACCTGACATGGATGTGTTTTCTGAGATGCATAGGAAGTTGGAGCTGAGGTTTGCAAAAGGTAGTAATGAGGTGACACAAATGTTATACACAACGTCCAGGAGAATCCATACATGATTTTGTTTCCAGGTTGAGAGAATTATCGATAAAATGTCAATTTGGTCCAATGACAGATGAAATGATACATGACCAACTCATTGTACAGTGTAGGAGTCGCAAGATGCAAGAGAGATTATGGGCTGCGAAAAACCCTACATTGAAAGATGTCATAGAAATAGCAAACGTAGTAGAAGAATCTGACTATTGTATGAGAGAGAGAGAGAGAGAGAGAGAGAAGAGGGAGACAAAAGGAGAAGTAGTGGCAGTTGACCAACAAACAAGTGACGCAGCGGCAGAGAACAGAACTGGAGGTATTATAAGTAAAACAGGCAAAGGAGGTCAAGTGATGAAATAATTTAATAAGATGTGTGGGAAATGTGGTAGTTATAGTCATGCTACAGAAGCAAGTAGGAAAGGAGTGTAGGAAGTGTGGACGGAAGGGGCATTTTGCCCCAATGTGTCGCACTTCTACAAAAATGAAAGTAGCGGTGTTGTCAGATGAACTCAGTGAAACCACAAATATGAGTACAGATAGGATTTTATTTGTTGAAGATGGAGAGGGCAGAAAACAAAGGCCTGGAGCAGAGTTTCAGGTACGAGGAAGATCGATTGAGTTAATGTTCGATTCAGGCTCGTTATATAGTATTGTCCCAAAAAAAGGTTTACATTAGAATGGCCAAAAGTAAGGTTACTTCCTAAAGTTATTAACCCTGGTGGCTATCAAGGAGAAGAAATAAATATTATAGGATATATGATTGATTATATTGCCTTTGAAGGGTGAAAGACAAGAGGAAAAGTATATGTTGCAGAGTCAGGTCCACCTATTTTAGTGTAGGTTCATCAATATGATTTACACATAGTGATAAATCCTCGTGCTGCCAATCTCATGATGGTGGTGCAGGAAAAGACCATAGAGGATATCATCAGAGATACAGATAAAGTTTTCTGTGATGTTATGGGAGAGTTGAAGGGTTACGCACACAAAATCAGTTAAAACAGGGAGTAGGTCCAGTACAACACAAAGTAAGGATAGTACCAATGATGGTGAGAGAAGAAGTCAAGAAATTGTTGCTTGAAATGTTGGATAGTGGTGTAATAGAACCTTTTGAGACTTCCAATTTGATATTACGCGCCAGACTGATGGCAAGTTGAAATTTTGTGTCGACTTGAGGAGCTTAAATCAAAACATGGTGGCGGATAGGTTTCCTCTCCCTAATATAAATGAACTCTTATACATGTAAAAAGGGGAAAATTCTTTACTAAACTAGATTTAAGACACGCTTACCATCAAGTCAAACTACATGTAGTCTTCAAACCCATGACGGAGTTCATAACCATGGAAGGCACCTTTCAATTTACGAGGATGCCTTTTGGGTTATGTTCAGCCACCAGTGTCTTCCAGAGAGTAATGACGGATGTGTTTAGAGGCTTGAGTAATATGATTTACTTTCAGGATGACATTTTGGTATTTGGAGAATCTGTGGAGAGCCACAATTTCACAGTGAAACAGGTTCCAGACGGAATTTCAGAAGCAGGCTTGACCTTGAGAAAAGAAAAATATGTACTTATGGTCAAAGAAATTGAGTACCTTGGTCATACGTTGTCAGCAGAGGGCATCAAAGAAAAAATAAATTTGCTAGATGCTATTAAATTAGCCCCATCATCTCAAGATAACGATCAGATAAGGTCTTTTTTTGACCTGATAGAATATTATTCTAAATTTGTGAAAGACTTTGCTTCTAAGACTGAAAATCTCAAGATGTTGTTAAGAAAAGGGGTTCATTTCTCAAGAGAGTATTGTATCACCAGTTGAGTGGTCTTAGGAAAAAACTATTTTGTATAGCCCATGGAGTTCATCTTGGACAGACTATGGGGGTTATTCTAACTTTGGAGGAGTGTTAATCCGTCCCAAAAGTGACGGTAAAGTGACGGATATACCACCAGCCGTATTACGAGTTCCATAGGATATAATGGACTCGTAATACGTCTGGTGGTAAATCCGTCACTTTTTCGTCACTTTTGGGACGGATTAACACCTCCTCCAAAGTTAGAATAACCCCCTATGTCTAAAAAACGTCTCAGAGCGGAATCTTGGTGGCCGGGGATGGACGAAAATCTGGTGAATTGGGTAGAAAGATATGCCAAATGTGATGAGAGTGAGAAGAGGTTGAAAGTAGAGAGACAGATAGAATGTGGAAATATACAAGATCCGGGCAAAGTGTGGCCCACAGTGTGCAGAGACTTAATTGGTTCAATTTGTGGTGTTAAGTATGATCAAAGATTTGCTTTTGTCTTGATTGATATACATTCAAAATGGTTGGTTGTGAGATTTTTAAAGAAGACGGATTTCCAGAATGCCTCATAACAGATGATGGTACACAACTAACCTCCCATCAGACGAAGGAGTTTTTTGAGGCATTTGAAACAAAGAATTCACACACTGCTCTTTATAACCCCAAGGCTAATGGGATTGTGGAAAGGGTCAACAGAATGGTTAAAGGAGCCATTCAATTAGCATTAGTTAATAAGTTGAATGTGGAAAGAGTGATGAACGATTTAGTCTGGGCGTACAGCGCAACAGAAAATGCCACTGTGAATACTTCGCCTTTTTGGTTGATGCAAGGTAGGAAGCCTAACACCAAATTGACGCTGTCTTAGTTAAAATCTTTCTTAAAGAGTAATGAAGGGGTCCTAGAAGGTGATACAAAGGTGGCGACAGATGTTAGTAAACACAAAAATAAGATTTTGTCGGGTAATTGGGTAAAAGTCAAATCTGGACAACACAACCCTTCGGATGATCAACTGTTCTTGTGGAAACAGATGTTTTAGAAGAAGGCTAGCAGAGGCCACACCATTCCCCTGTTTCTATGTCTATCAAAAGTACCTACTTTAGCACTGTCTCAATGGCAAATAGAGTTTCTTATGACAGTTCTCCATCCTCAAATTGCCTATTTCAAAAAGCACCCTCTATATTCATAAAACCTGACATGTAAAATTGACTTTTACTTTAAACAGACCAATTGTTGCAATTTTTTTCTTTCAAATAGCCATGTCTTTTTCTCTATCCTCTGCATGACTCAGCTCTAGAAATACTGTATGCTGCATACATAGCTGATTTAGGGCATGATTACGATCTTGGTAGACGGGGTTTCTCCATCACAAACATGACAGATATCCTGTCCACCTTATTATAATTCCATTGTATCCTATGGAGATCGTAATACGGCGGAGGGGATATCCATCACGTTTGTGGCGGAGTTTTCAATCCGCCAAGATCGTAATCAGGCACTTAAACTCTTATACTGTATTTCTCCAAAATACCCAACTTATTTATTAGATCACAACCTCTTCATCTTGAAAACCATTCTCTGCAATCTACAAATACCTAATCTCCTCTTGTCTATCTGTTAATCCAACAAACCATTTGTATTAACTCATGTAGCCACCACTAATTATCACATCTAACCCCTATTTGTTTTATCTACCACAAAGAAACTGGAGCAAATACAAAGAGTTGTTTCCTTGAAAGCACAAAGCTAATTCCAATAACCCACAACAACCAATAATCACTGGATTAAACACTGACCTTGGAATCTGGAGCAGCATGCTGCTCAAAGTAAAGCGCTTTGATGACTCATCAGTGGTAGTAAGTGCTATAAAAATGCAATTACAGCTGTGCTTGATTTGTAAATGAAAATGTGCCAGTGCCAAAGCCCTCTTCTTAAACATGCGGCTGCTGCAATTAAATGTGGGAACACGGAATACAGAAGAAGCGTGATCCTGAAGCCAACTCCCTCTTCAATCCATTTAAAATAGGTGACCAGAAGTCCCGGATTTCCCCTGACAGTCCCGGTTTTTAGAGGACTTTCCGGTGTCCCTACGCTTCTCCTAATTTAAAATAAATGTCCCTGTTTTTGGGACAAAGGTCATATTATTACATAAATGTCCCGGTTTTTAGGATAAAGGTCAGATCATCTAAGGAAGCATAAGTTAAATAGGCCTACAAGGTATGAAATAATTAAAGTAATTTATCTGTTAGTGTCAGGCAACACAGCCTCCTGTCTGCTCCCAGCAGCGAGACGGAGTGAGGAGCAGAGAGAAGTGGGTGGGGGTGGGTTGGAGGGCAGGGTGGGAGGTCAAGCCATAGCTAATTTTATATGTGTAGTCTTGTAGTCTTGTACTTGTGTGTGTATGTGTTTGTGTGTGTGCATATATACACTCACACACGTATAGGCGCAGATTCACAAAGCTACGCAAAAAAACGGGACAGGCCAGATTTAAAAGTGAGAGTAAAGTCTTTAGTCCTTCTTTTATGTCTGACTTGTCCCGGTTTTTGCTCCTCAAAATCTGGTCACCCTACATTTAAAGCCACTCCCTTCCCCTTCAGTTCACTCTTGCAGCTTTCTACTTTCTCACTTTGTGACGCTTTTTTGTTTATCCCTTCTTCCGTCTTTCCCATATGTGTCTTTTGCTTGCAGCAAATGGCTTGAGCATAAGAATAAACGCAGGCCCTCAAAAATAAGTGCCGGTGGTCAGCACAGGAAACAACAAGCATAAATCAAGCACTGAATTACAGTAATGCCTTAGTGCAATTTGCACAAACATTTGAATCCCACAACTGTGCAAAGATTTATTTTTGAGCTGGTGCAATCTGTATATTCAGACCCAACGTTTTCTAGCGTGCTCCACTTTCCACTCGTATGCCGCTTCCACAATCACTTTCATGTGGCAAAAGGCAGAAGCATCACTCATTTTTAAAAGACATCACCTGCTAGACTGGCATTGCCCAAATGCAGGGGCGTCTTCAAACCGCCCTCCCCCCCTACCCCCCCACACACTCACACTTTAGCAGCTACAGCAGGGGTGGAGTGCTTGATGGGCCTCCTTTGTCTGCAACTCAGCTGACAAAATGCATAAATAACGTGAAAAAGTTGAGCGAGTGAAAGGATTTATATGAGGATGGATGAGTGAAAGAATGAATGAGTGAACGATGAGGAAGGGTGAATGGATAGATGGATTAGTGAGAGCGTGGATGGATGAGTGAGTAGATGGATGGATGAGTGAAAGAGTAAATAGACGGATGGATAAGTGGAAGAGTGCAAGGATGAGTAAAAGGGGGAAAATGAGTGAAAGGGAAGATGGATGGATAGAGTGAAAGGATGGATGGATAGCTAAAGTGAAAGGGTGGATAGATGAATGAATGACTGAAAGGACTAAAGGATGAGTGAAATGCTAGATGGAATTGTGAGATGGTAGATAGACAGAAAGATAGATAGATAGATAGATAGATAGATAGATAGATAGATAGATAGATAGATAGATAGACAGACAGACAGACAGACAGACAGACAGACAGACAGACAGACAGACAGACAGAATAGTGAAAGACTGAATGTAGCTGAAAGAATGAATGGATGACAAAATGTAAAGGTGAAATCGAGGATATCAGCAGGTGGATTGAATGATGAATGGATGACATGATAGATGGTTGAATAGAAGAGATCAGGGAGCTCTTCTAGGGAAGGTCGCGATAGCTTGCTTCATTTGCTTGGTGCCAGAAGAGCTTTGGTCAGAAGTGCGGCGGAGGGAGTGTATTAATTTTCCTGCTACTCACATGCCCTACTGCATGCACCAATACATGTAATACAGGTGCGCAGACCCCGGCCTCATCTCCCTATATGCACACACATTATAATCCACTGACTAGGACCTTATTAATGTAAAGGATGATTAGATCTGAATGTTTACAATGGACGACACGGAACATCACACTTAGAGTCCTACGGTTCACGCGTTGTGAGCGAAGACCGAGTGAAAAAGAAAAGATACTGAATACACGGTAATTATCTAATTTAGATCACAATTATTGCTGTGTTCAGAAAAAAAAGGTTATTAAATTGCAATGACACTTTAGGCTTTCATGACAGCTTCTGAAAAATGTAATTATTGGTCTTCATGTTGTAATGTACCAAAAGCCGAACTTTAAAATGACGGAGAGCTATCACAAAACAAAGTACATATGCGAAACTGCAAAGCATAGAGCACCATCTACTGGTTCGTATTATTTTTAACATTTATCACACATGGTAGCCTAAATCATTTACAAGTAAACAATTGCTCAAAGTGCCAAATTTAACAGACGAATTACCTAAACTAAGCGGCTCACTTGGTACGTTGTGAGTGGTCTTTGGAACATGCCTTTCTCTGCGCCAGAGGTCAATGCAAATTGGTGCAATTAATTGAATCTAACGCATGAAACACCGAAAAAGCTCGAACGGCAGAAGGACGCAGCGGGCATACGTAAGAAAAAGCAGGCGCGTATCTCAGTAAGAAGCGGTCCTTAGTTTCACTTTGATATATAGAGAAAGAGAGGCTTCACATTGGCATTTTGCATACATGCCAACAGACTCGATTCAGGCGGGAGACTCCCGATTTTAAAGTCAGTTATGGCTTTACTTTAGCCATCTCCCGCCTAAGTCTGCCTATTCTTCCACAGAAGTCAGTGGGAGAAAATATATCCCTCCGATTTATTTTGCAGAATATCCCACGTTCTAAAATGTTGCACGCATAATCATTAAGAGTGACCCTGCAATCCTCGTAACTTCCGCCCCCGTGTTTTGTCTCACTGATGGATGTAGACACTCAGTAAGTCACCATACAGCACTCTGTTACTCATGCATCCATTCAACCATTCAATGACATATTCTTGCATTTACCCCCGGACACAAGAGCTAGAGCACACCGCTAGGAATAAAGCGAGCACAAGATGTTAAAATCGCCCCAAAGTAGCCCAAGTTATGGTCCTTGAAAGAATTTAACTTTAGACCCCCCCCTATAAAAACAGCTGATCGTGTGGTGCTCCCCCACAGTCATCAAGATTAACCCCTAGGTGGGCCAACCCCCCAGGGGTCAGAGCAACTTTGTTTAATTATCTCCTTGGGGATTCGGCCGGGTGTGGAGACCCATCCCTCGAGAAACTTTAGCTGACATCTTGTTGTCACTTCAGCCTGGAATGAAGGGTCCAGGTCCAGTCTTCCTTCTCAGCACGCAGGGCAGCATACAGCAGGGCAGCAGTTTGGCAGTCCTCCAGGCAGCACAGCAGCCCTTCTTCTGTAGTATACACAGGTCGTGGAGTGTGCTGAAGAGTTGGGTCTGAGGGTCACTATTTATACCTGGTGTACCCACTTTGAAGGAGGAGAAATTTCTAGAGAATCCCCTTTGAAGCCCTTGATGTTTCATGTCTCCCCTGTCCTGGACCCAAGCTGAATGCATCAACAATGTAGTGGGGACAAGTCCTTTGTGTGAAGGCAGGGCACAGCTTATTCAGTTGCAAGTGGGGCTGTGCCTATCTCAGCCCCCTGCCATCCTGCCAATTGATAGCTTGTGGTCAAATGTGAATTTACCATGAAAAAACAAAAGACAAGAGGTGTTTGGCAAAACAGGAACATTTGGTTTAATTAAACACTACAGTCGGGAGAACAGTTACAAAAACAGGGTCTGAGGACTGTCTCAAAGTACAATTGATCTGAGTGATGTTTTAAACATTTCTCTGGGTACTATAAAACAAAGTTGGCATTCCTTTTAGGTTAAGAATGTGGGCCATTGTCTTGGAGTAGTAAATAAGATTGCTGATAAAAAAAATGCATGGACACAATGAGGGCCAGTGGGTAATGGTTCCTGATGTCCGGCATGCAGTGTGCATGACTGCGGCATGTTACCGTGTGTGCTGTGTTCTGATTGGCTGAGTGTTCCAAACTACACGTGGCATCTGACTTTATGGTGTTTTGGGAATCTGCACATCCCCCGGCCATATGTGCTTTATTGGGGCCAATCTCCTCGGACCACTGTGGTGTCGCTACTCCTATCTGTGGGATTGATCTGAGTTTCCTGTTTGCGTGTTTGTCTGCCGGCTACATGCTGCCCCACATGTAACCTGTCAATCAGTAACCTGAGGCTGGGTTTTAGAGCCTGCCTGAACATGTATTTCTGAGTCAGGGGTGATGGAAAGTTCATGACGGGTGAATTTAATAATAGCGCTACAGTTTCGTTATTATATGTGAATATGTCATGGCGCACATCGATATTGACTACTTCAATATTAACACTCCCCCTCTAGGTGAATTTTCAACTACACTATCTAAGCCAAACTTCATGTCAGTCACATTATTGGGAGCTAGATGTTCTTCGGTGTTGACTATTACTACTTCCCTAGTTACTTGAATTCTACCCAATTTGAAGACTGCGTTTTTACAGCAGGAAACTTCCACTTGTGGAAACCACATAAAAACAATTATAATATGAAAAGGGGCAACAAAGACGTGTACATACCGGTCATCCGGGGGGAGCCAGGAGAACCAGTTCATGAACCACTCCTCCTCAGGGGCACCTCTCTCGTCACTCATGTCTCTGTGTAAACAGTGAAATGATTGGATGGCAAGAGTTGGAGTCCTGTTGTCCATGTCATTGCCTGGTATAAATGGGCAGCAGGTTGCACCAATCTTGGTACACCCCTCCCTCCATCGCAGTCATTAAGTCCAACACATATTGATGTTGAATCACCATGAGGGGGATGACTCTCAGTTCTTCCTTGATCTAATTAAGGCCTAGCTCAGTGCTATTCATCATATTGAGCAGTTGCCACCGAGCTATTTGTAACCAGCAGGCAGTCGCTTTCATCTGCACGTTGAAGAACAGTATGGACCCTCCCGCTGATATCTGTGCATCAGAGAACAGTCTAACTTCTTCTGGAATTTCCTTGTACAGAGCCCAGCCAAAATAATTAGCAATTCTTTTTTCATGAGCCTGATGTAACGGAGTAGTCTTCTTCTTTAGAAGGCGTTGGTACAACTCTGACTGATCTTCTCTGGGAGTGACCAGGGTCAGGGTGTGTATGATGACAAGGGAGCAGAGGCCACGCCATCCGGGGATGAGGTGAGTGTGTAGGCAAACTCGCTGCATTGCTAGTAGGTATCCATCATCGTGGAGGTGCTGAATTGCATGTCCTGAATGTGCAAGATTGTGCCACAGCTTTCATTTATTTCCAGCGGAATTGATCCTTTACCTCTGAAACACAAGGAATGCAGTGTGAGTTGGCCTACAATTAGGGGTTATCTTTCCACATATATCCATACACTTTAGTATCCCGGACTTCCTGACAAGGGGTATCTATGCTGTTATTCAAAATCTCCCCTATAAGACTCATTTCCCTTTGTATCATCGAGGTGGATGGCCCTATACTGGAACCCTATGTCTGGGTTCCATTTGTTATTAAAGAAGACAGCCCCAGATATTCTAAGAGCCACCCTGGGACCACAGATGGAAGCGGGAGTGGACATGTCTGTGCATTGGTTTGGTGGTTTTGCTACCTCTAAGAATCTCTTTTCTGGAAAGTCTCAGGGCCAAACAGTATCCTTTCCTATGGTGCCCCTCCTGCGCATCCCATCTAGCTCTGTTTGAAAATTGCTAGGTTCAATGAAAAGGTACAGTGTTGTGGGATAGGTCTCGTATCAGGTCAGATTCACTAATGCTCTATTGAGTTCTACTCTGTTGGGTTGTATTTTGGCCCTAATCCTACATAGGTATAGGTGGAGAAGGCATTTGCAAAATCTCTCCGTGCCTTCTACATGTGGTATCAGCAAACAGATGTAACATGACCTGGCTGATGTCTAGGAACCCATGGCAGTCATGTGCTGATACCATTTGCTGTGTAAGAGGGTGCTGTGTAGCATTTGTGGAATGATAGTGTTGGGTGCGGTATAATTATAGGTGACATGGGAGAGGTCTGCACAAACGCTGTGAAAATTTCTAGATGGACTCCATTTGACTAGGCAGTTCTTTGGCAAAGAATGGGTGCTGCAGCACCTATATTAAAGGTATACAAATGTGCAACAATACATACCTTATAGAGCATTGCAGGCCTTGAGATGAATCCAGGGGAGATGTCTGAAGTCCTCTGGTGATGGGGGTTTCTTGGTTTTGACAGTTCAAAAAAAGTTCACTGTGCAGTTTGCAAAGTTCAAGGTGCAGTTTGCAGTTCTTGATCCTGTTGGAAGTATTGATGTGGCCTCTGAAATAGTGATGATCTGCTATAAAAGTGGTGCACTTGGAGGCTCAAAATTCAGACCTGTTGGATAAGAGCTAGGTTTGGTTTGTTATTTCAGAAACTATTGCATCCATGTATGTGTCATCAGCAGTTATTTTGAGGGGTTCTTTTCTGTTTGTTCCACACTTTATTCGTGCAATTTTTTAAGTGAGGCACCAGAGGGTGGCCTTACTCGAGGTATCTATTTTGAAAAAGTGAGTTACTGTTCATGAACACATTCATTTTTATGGGTTGTTGGACCTGACTAGGTATACGACGGTAAAGCATTTTTTACAGGGTGATCTTGTGAGCATGTGGGTGCTTTCAGTTATTAACTAGTACTCTGTGGGCGTCGCCAGCCCTCCAGTATCCTATCCCTCCTAGTGTGTGCATCGGGGTGTCATCGGTGTAGGGGGTGTCCTTCGACCTACACGTGCATGGAATGATGTATAATGGGGAGGTATGTTGCAACTGAAAATTGGCAATCACAACATGCCCTGAGGTCACGTATATATCCCTCTAGTTCCGGCATGTAGCATGCAAAGGGACCCTCCTTAGTGACACCAGGTGTCTTGACTATGCCTTTTTTCTAGAGACTTCTCTTGGGCTAGTTTTGGGCTTCTTTTTATCGGTGTTTGGGCCCTTCCCTAGATCTCTTCATGATCTGTTACCTTCAACTGTCATGAACCGTGGGAGGCGGGGGGAGAGTTGTTTGTGGCCCTCATGTGCCTCTGATATTGCGGTGTCCAAGATAGGGATTATTGCTTCATCCAGAAGGTGTGTGTAAGGTACTGTGTGTTGGATGATTGCTAGACCTGATGTGGGGGTGGGCATATTTTTGCGTTCTATTCTCGTTCTGAGCTGTGATGGATCTTTTTGGACCCTCTTTCCCCAGCATCCCCCCTCTCCTCCGGACCACATCTTTTCCAGGACATCTGGACTTGTAGCTTCTGGCTGTGGCAAGCTTAAATCTTTGAGGAAAAGGAGGAGGCAAAATATCGCTGCCTGGAGAGTCCGGTGCAAGATCAAGAACTCATCGACTTTTGCCTAAATGATGGCAATGGACTGGGATGGCTGGTTGTTCTGGTGAACCCCTTCTACTGACTCGTCATCATGCAGTGCTTTTGAATCTGTCGGATGTCGTGCATGTGCTGTGAAGGTTATGGGGTCCTCACTATCCCAAGCGTATGGGAAACCTGGCTCCCAAAACTGGAGGACAGCTTCATTTTATAACTAAAAAGGGAGCCTCAATTTGGCTGGAGGCCATTTAGGTTTCTGGGGGTTTTGTTGGGACCCCAGGCCATAAAGGAATTTTGGTCCAGGGAGGGTTCCCAAGAATGGCATTTTCAGAATTGGTGGTCGGAACTCCCCCCCCACCTTTGACTTGTGGTTGCGGGGACCTGGGTGCCTACTTTTAAGCACTGGTCAGGGAGCCTCCCTGCCCCCCTCATCAGACTGTCCTCCCCTGGGGTGTTGCCAGCCAACCCGCCCTGGGGGATCAGGCTAGGTCCCTGCAAGCACCCCGAGTGAGAATACCCAATCGACAAAACACATACAGCAGCCAGAGAGCTTCATGAACGCAAGTAAAGGCTTGAGTCTCTAATGTTGTCTCGTTGGTCCTTCTTTTAAGTTTTAGTACAGTGGATTTTGAGGTGTGCATGAAATGGATGCTTCGTATTGGGGTTTTAACTTTCTGCACATTTGGGTTCTGCGTTTGTGTGAAGCCATTACTTCCCCAAACAGCCTCTCAATGCCAAGGTTGTGGTCCCGGTCCTTGTTGGGCTGGGTTCTCTGTCTGTGGTTGCTAGTGCCACGTGTTTGTCCAACTACCTGACCCCTGTTGCATTGGTGCGGCAGTGGACTCACTTCCCTGCGGTTGGGTGTAATGTGCATTCGGGTTTACCTGGGTTTGGTTTTGTGGATGGAGATTTTGTGCGGACTGGCCCAGACTCATCATCCTCTGTTCGTGAAATACCTTTGGCCGGCATCTGTCAGTCATGTGTCCCATTATGTGGCAATAGTGACATTTTCTAAGGTCTGGCTGCTACAAACCTTCCTAGTTTCTGCCGCTGTAGCTAGGTTGAAAACCTCTGGGATTTTGCGGTGGAGTGCTCTTCAGAGCTGTACCATTTGCACGTTCACGGCCAGCGCGGCACCCTCGAGGGCGGTCCTTTTCGATTTGTGATGGACCAACTTAACGGTGTCTCTCTGGGCTTGCTCCTGTCTTTCCCTGTCTTTTTTTTGTTTCTTTTTGTGAAACTGTAATATGTGAGCTTGTATCGCCCGCCAGGGTTTGGTGTCTAGACCCACTACACTGTCCAATTTGTATTTCGGTGGGTAGCCCCTTTTTGAGGACATTGTAAAAGAATATGACCTGGGGGCCCATTTCAGTCCATGGCTGGCCTGTCTCTTGTCCCCATCGTTCCTTCATCCTTTCCAGAAAATCGCATATGGTCTCCCCAGGTTTCATAGTTTCTGCCATCAATCCTCCTACATCTGGGCAGTCAGGGAACATTTCCCTCAGGGCCATCCATATTTGGTGCTTGTACAAATTGACTGTGGCCCGTCATGCTAGGTGTTTGTCAGCATGATTGTGGGGATGGAAGCTCGGGTGAACACTGTTAGTCTGCCCTCAGATAAGACTACTTAACAGACTTTTGACATCGCTTATTGCTAGGTTTATTTCAGCTGTGTTCTTCTCATAACATGAACTCCATTTCCCCGCCCAATTTAACAATGGTGGCAATTTGGTCCTTAGCCCTTCCTTATCCATGTGAGTCCATAGCACATGATGGTCCCTGACATGCCCTTCTGCAGCAAAGGGTGCATTTTGGCTTTGGGTAGCTTCACTGGTTTCTCCCTAACATACCGTTCCCATCTACTTAGACAATCCTGAATGTAGGGGAAGTTCCACTTGGGATATCGTCTCAGTGCCAGATGCAGTCTTCCGCAACAGCTATACCCTCTGGTTCGAAGGATCCCTCCTTAGGCCATGGTCTATCATACTGGTCTGTTCCCTTGGTCCAGTGGGACAGTATGTGTCAAAACGGCTGTGCAAAGATCTTGCCTTCCTCTCTGACCACTAGCTCTCTTAGACAGTTTGTCTGTCCTGCTAGTTCAGGAGGAGCAGCTGACATCTTCATTGCTGCGCCCCTCGTGCATGCATAAAGGTGCCATCTTGGTTCTCCTACGTCTAAGATGTGTTTGCACCAGGCTACCTTGGCCTCTTATTTCTAGGTCAGCCCCTCTCCTTGGTTGATGATCTGGTGAGGCTCTGCCCCTAACCAAAAGCCTCTCCTGTGGTTCTGCCTTCTAGTTCTCCTCGAAAGGTTCTCTGTACCTACCCTACTATCCTCAGGTGGAGTGCGCACTGCTCTACTTGTTGTGCTTCCAGGTTGCGTGCTTTCTCTCTCTCCCTCCTTTGTTCACGCTTTTCCTCTATATCCCACCTAGGTTGCCTTCTTCATTCTGAGCTATGCGCTGTTCTTTTTGGTCAGGACTTGCCCTCAAACTCGCTTTCTGTTGTTTCTTCAGCTACCTGAGCAAACCCTGTGGCTCCCCCCTCATCATCGGATCCTGGGAAACTGGGACCCCTTTCCTCACACCCACTAGTTGTGTAACTGTCCAGAACTGCTATGAATCTCCCTGTCACTTGAGTGTGTTCACCGGAATCAGTGGGAGTGCATGTTCTCTGTGCCACTGGACTGGGTGGTGATGGAATTGCTTGAGCCTGCTGGCCTGTTAGACGGTCACGCCTGGACCTAGCAGTTTGTTGTTTGGGAGGGGACCCTCTGTTTCACTTAACTGGCAGATTGGTATAACCTAATGTAGGGCTAGCAGGCATCAAGGAAAGCAACTCTATGCCTGCATACAGCGAGGGAGGTGCGGAAGCCTTGCTTCCTGACTGTGGGATACGATTATCAGTCTGAGCCTCCTCGAAGACGGCCCATAGTTCTAATAGTGCTTCTCTCCTGTCCTTCTTTTGCCTTACGTACTTGGTCCGTATGTGTCCTCATGTGTTCAGCTATATTAGGGTCAAAGGTTCCCTCCTTTGGCCAAGGAAACGTGTGTGCCTTAGAGTGTGTGTGCCATTCATGGCAAAACCTGTTAATTTTTTTAGCCTCTGTGGGGAACCAGGTTTGCATGTCTTCTAGTGGCGACTCCATGATAAGTTGGGCAGTTTTTAGGGAACAGATACCTCTAGCTTTTCTGGACTTAGGGAACTTTAAGTTCTACTCTGGTAATGGGGAAATATATACACAGGGATTGCTAGTTCTAACTACTTTACTACGAGCTCAGCGTTATTTACAGATGCATCAACATGAACATTTCACAAACACAAATAGCAAAGCATATAAATGGTCACAACCTAGAAGAAAATGCAATTGTTAAATTAAATATCATGAAATTTGGCATCAAACAGCAAACTTTACTTTGGTAATAAATAGAGAATTGTGAGAAATAGCAGCGCCTTCATATAGCGCATTGAGTCATCCACAAAACACAATACTCATGACAAAATACACTTGCATTAATTTACAAGCATCACAACATCAAAGGCACATTAATTTTGAACTAGAATAAAGAAAAACTGACAGAGGAGGAAAACAAATGATGACTTTGTCAAAAATACCTTAGTCTGCTCCTAGCGCATGCTATCCTGTGACCAGGAGAAGCTCTGCGTGGTACACGGGACCGTCAATATCGGCTCTGCGACAAAGATAATAATTTATGCAGAGAAAAGGAATAACTCGGAAACCATAGGCTCTTTCTGACCAAACACAATCTACACAATCTGTCAGATAAAAAGAATTTCCCAACTGTCCAAATCACACCCTATATCAAACCCAGGGGTCGTTCGTACCATCTGTATCATGCCCAGAGGTCCAAGCGAACAACACCTCTCACTTCTTCCAGATACCAACAGTGTTAAGAAACCGGTAGCACTGAGAAAACCCTTCCAGACTACAAAAACAAGATTGAGATGTCGGTTCTGTATCACACCCAGGGCCATGTGTACCATCTGTGTCATACCCAGTGGTCGAAGCGTTAAGGCCTCAACGCTGTATCACACCCAGGGGACAAGCGTACCATCTGTGTCACGCCTAGAGGTCCAAGCAAGCAACACATCTCACTTATTGAGGTGCTGGTCCTATATCACACCGAGGACCCAAGCGTGCCAACTGTGTCACATCCAGCGGTCCAAGACACAAACAACATTCACCTTTCCTAGTGTGCTGACTAATGGAAAAGGTGACCTTCGCAGGAACGCCTCTGAAGCTGCCCTGTGACTACTCAGTTCGCACAAATAAAATAAGTAAAATGCCAGATTTCTGGTAGAGGCAGGGTGCTCAGGTTACATTTTTACACTTCTACCTACTTTGCCATATGCCAAATGCTGGGACTAAGACTCTGATGTAGTTTCTTAATCTCTGTTGGCAGCTTCCAGAAGGACATCCGCCCCACGGATTAAGCAGAACTTCTAATCAATGGCGGCATCTGCTCACCTACCTTCTTGCACAAATAAGAATCTGTCTGGGCGGGGTCCCCTTCCATTAGCTGCACTCTAGTCTGAGGTACCAATCAGCTCCTATTTTGCTCACCAAATGTTGCTCGAATGTGAATGTACCTTGAAAAAACAAAAGACTAAAGGCTTTTGGCAAAACAAGAACAGATGGTTTAATTAAACACTACGGCCAGGAGAACAGTTACAGAAAAAGGATCTAAGGACTGTCTCCAAGTACAATGGATCTGAGCAGTGTTTCATACATTTCTCTGGGTACCATGAAACAATTTTGGCATTTCTTTTTAGGTAAAGAATGTGGGACATTGTCTTGGAGTCATAAATAAGGATCCTGATAACAAATGCAGGTGTTCCCCGACCTTGCGTGGTCACAATGAAAGCCAGTGGGTAACGTGTCTAGATGTCCAGCATGAGGGGTGCGTAAGTGTGGTTTTTACTGTGTGTTCTGTGTTCTGATTGCCTGAGTGCTCCAACCTACATGTAGCATCTGACTTTATGGTGTTTTGGGAATTCATGCACCCTTCCGGTCGAATGTGCTTTATTGGGGCGAATCTCCCGGGACCACTGTGGTGTCGCTGCACCTATCTGTGGGATTGATCTGAGTGTCCTGTTTGCGCATTTTTCTGCTGGCAACTTGCTGCCCCACCCGTGACCTATTAATCAGTAACCTCAGGCCTAAGTCTCAGAGCCTGCCTGACCATGTATTTCTGAGTCTGGGTTGATGAAGAGCTCACGACGGGTGAATTCAATAATAGTGATGCAATTTCGTTTTTTAGTATGTGAACCTATCATGGTGCACATTGACTTTTCCAGTATCAACAAGCTCATCCAGACACACCTAATCCCTCTATTGTGCAGCTGTCGTAGTGGAATAAACATAGTCCAACTGCCAACTACACCCATTCATATGTTCCAGGATCAGGCTGCAGGCACCAAGTGGTTAGGACAAAAAATGCAAACTTTCTAAAAGTAGCATTTGCAGAACTGTGACTTAAAATTCGACTTTACAATTGAATAGGGTTTTAAGTTACAATTCCATAGACACTAAACTTTGCATTTTATCTGCTCCAATTTAAAGTTACTACTTTTTAAATGTGATATGGCAACCCCCCAGTTATCACATGGGAGAAGTTGGCCTCATAGTAGTGAAAAACCTAATTCAGGAGTTTTTCTGTACCAAGGCGTAAACCATAAACATACATGGCCAACTTTTAAATACACAGCACGCTGCCCTTTGGGCTGTGTAAGGCCTTTTCTAATAGTGACTTATATGTATAAAAAAGGGAGGTTTAAGCCAGTCAAAAGGTATATTTTGCAAGGTCGAAATTACATTTTTAAACAGCACACACAGGCTGAATGGCAGGTGTGAGACCTGTTTAAAGGGCTACTTAAGTGTGTGGCACAATAAGTGCTGCAGGCCCTCTAGTAGTATTTCATTTACAGGCCCTGGGTACGTGCCATACTACTTTACTAGGGACTTTAAAGTAAATTAAGTGGGACAATTGGGTATAAGCAAATGTTATCATATTTAAAGGAGAGAGCACACGCATTTTAGCACTGGTTAGCAGTGGTTAAATACACAGAATCCTAAAAGCCAACAAAACAGGTTCAGAAGATATAAGGGGGAAGCCAAAAGGTCTATGGATGACCCTGAAGACAAGGCCAAGTCCAACAGGAAGCATTACATTTAAGGTTTGCATGCATGACAAACCACCCTGGACTCCCCTGGGTGTCTAGTTTTCAGCAAAGTTTGGGATTAGAAGTTTTCCCCTGGGTGGCGGAAGAGCTAGGGCCCTAAATCCAGTTAGCCAAATCACAAAAAAATGGTTATTTCTGTACAGTGAAATATGCTTCCTGGATTTGTCAGAGTGGGTTTCGAAACCAAAATCCTTACCTACTATGGTAATCTGTAAGATTCCATGCAACTAAATATTTTTCTACCATACCATAAGGTGGCAACAATCTAATGCTAGATGCCTATTGGATTTACAATATGCTTCTCACAATAAATAAGCCAGGTGCCTTTGTAATAGTTTTTCATAATCCACTGATCCGGCTTATGGCATCTGGCATAACATTTCTCGGCACACCAATTAAGCCTATTTCTGTTATGAATGGCTTGTTACCATAACCAACTCAGGCAACTGTACTGGCCATAAGCTTTCCCAAAGGGCAATCATCAGGCATACCATCATAAAATTCGGAATAATACCAATCCACCGTTAAATGCCTATTGACATTTACATATGGTTTTCATAATCAACATGCCCAGCCTACTGCCTTTATCATACTTTTTCAGGCCTACAACCTTTATTATAGGCATGTCACCATAAAGAACTGAAGCCTACTACACTGAGCATAAATTTGCTACAAGGCAACCATCCAAAATCCAGTCAGAAAAGTACAAATGTGTACAAAATTACAGTTGCCAAAGCTAAGTACAATCTCTTCAAATACAGGCTAAAAGGATTAGTGTGTGCATATCTTCTATTTGTGTTAATCACCAACACCTAAACCCTTGTCTAGAATGGTAATCTGTGAAATTCCATGTAATATAATACCTGCCAACAGGCTTTAGCACAGCAGTAAAATAACACCCCACCCTTAAAAGCCTGCTGTTTTTAACACACACTTTTCACAATAAGTAGGTCAGTACACCTGTCTTTGTTAAAATGTTTTATAATAAACGGATCAGACCTATGACATCTGACATGACTTTTCCAAATGAACCAAGCCTTTACCCTTTACCTTTGGCTTTACAAATTACCCAATGTTGGTTTATGCAAATGCAATAAAACTGGCAACCATCATTCATACCAATATGTATAAAATTACAAATATGTAAAAAATAAGGCTGGCAAAACAATATAGAACCCCTTTAAACAGGGCCTAACAAGAATCATGAAATCGGAACCCGCCACCCACTCCCCATGAGGGCTAGTGAGAGTGCTTGGCCAATGCCAAAAACCCATGCCTTCCTGATTGTGTTCCGGTTCAGGGAGGGCCTGGTTTGGCTGTTTAGGCTGGACTGTCCCCACTGGAGCAGGGTTCAACACTAATTTGAATATGGCTGAGTCCGAATTGAGGTGGCATAGTGTGCAAAATGGACTGGAATGCAATGCCAAGTAATTACCAGTAGCTGAAATTCTTTTAAGCATTCCATCCATCACTTTTTTGTTTACTTTAGTGTCTTTATCATGACATTGCATAAACAGTTCAGGCCTATAGCTGGGATCATTGGCTTGCCACCATAACCAGCTCAGTCCTGCAGCGGGTATACACTCTACCACTTGCCAAAAAGTGCAATACAAGCAGTCATTCAGCCTAGGCTTTTCTTACAGTAGTTCGCAGAAAGTCCTTTTTTGTTTATAACATAAGTTTAGGTGAATGTTGTACTGTCACGCTAGATTTAAACATCCTTGTAGATTTGTGTAGCCCTGGGTAGTCATACTGTTCTCAAACACAAGTCTGCCTCTGAAGTCTAAAGTTAATAAAGAAAAGGGAGAGTGATGGGATTGGAGTACATTCCTCGTGGCTGTCTTCCTTCCATCTGTGCTGCTTCCAGAGAAACAGAAACAGCATAAATTATCTAGTTATCTAAAACACTTTTACAGCATTACAATGTTATGTGCATACATGCCAACAAACCTGATTCAGGTGGGACACTAACGATTTTTTAAGCCTAAAATATATATTTTTTTAATGTTTCCAGTCTAAAATCACCTCTGCTTCTATGCAAGTCAAAGGGGAAAATCAATTCCCCCAATTTCCTTTTCAAAATCTCCCACTTACCATATTCAAAATGCTGTTATGTGTGCAAATATGGGCCTGTGAAAGTTCAATCTCAGGCAGCTGGACAAATAAATAAAATTATCACAGCTGCATGGAGGGCAAGCACATAATGTAGATTTTCCTAGTAATTTATGAAGGAAAGTCTTAATTTTATTAAAGACACAGAGGCAAGTATTAAGCTTGACTTTTCTTGCTTTAATTTAACAGCAGCAGTCAACTATAAAACTGCAAATCCCATATGGCAAAAGAAATAAGCCAATGGGAAGAGAAACGTAGTCCATCAGATACAACCATTCAGCAACGTTTGCAACATATTATGACCTCACTTGACTGCAAAAAGCTCCTTTTTCTTGCTCGAGAAGTTAATAAGAACGAAATAAAGGTAAAATAGATAACACAATCCAAAGAGCCATACTAAATGAAAGCAGTTCATGACAAAAGTTTATCAATCTTGGAAATGGAAAAATGGGATGACGGACGGACCCAAGAGGATTCCCAATGTTGCTTGAAGCGGAAGGAGCTCCATAAGAAGAACCCAGCAGAGAGCCATTCGTATTATGAGGTCTGTTGCGATGGAGTCGAATTCACTGTGAGGGTGGGAAAAGTCAAAAGTTAGAACATTGTGGAGGGATAATACTCGTCTCTGTGTCTTTAATAATATTAAGACTTTCCTTCATAAATTACTTGGAAAATCTACATTTTATGTCAAGACCGGAGGCTCCTATTATGCTTTTTTAAAGCACATTAATAACAGAAGAACAAGGATTGTCAATAGGTTTACAATAAAAAACTCTAAACACATTATCATCGGACCAATCAGCCGATCTAACAATGTCCTCTAGACGGGAGTCAGCCCAGAAGGCCTTGGAACCCATGGCTCGCCTGGTGGAATGGGCCCTAAAAGCGGAAGTATCAATACCAGCGAGGGACATGATCCATTTGATCCACGAGTCAGAATAGGAGAAGACACTGGTTTGTAAGGTTTTCTAAAGGATAAGAGAAGTTGAGAAACAGAGGACGTTCTTAGATCTGCAGTTTTCTGCTCATAAACTTTCAGACTATGTCCAACACTCAATTTTGATTGATCGGGAAAATAGGGATGTGAGATTTGTTTTGGTACGTCGAGATACAGTGAATAACACACCTAATGGAGTAAATTGACAAAAAGAAATGTCTAAGGCTCTAATGTCAGACAATCTTTTGATCGAAATAAGACAAAGTAACATTGTTAATTTTGCGGAAAGCATTTTTAGAGAAAGTAGAGCATTATCAGGCCATGACAAAATCAGATGCAAAACAGCATTGACATCCCATAACTTACTGTATTTGGGGAGAAGTGGATTAGAGAAATTTACTCCCTTCAAAAGTCGACAAACAAGAGGATGTTCTCCTACTGGTTTTCTGATGATATACAAATGATTAGAAGAAATTGCTGACCTGTAAAGATTTATAGTACGAAAAGATTTTCCTTTGCTAGCTTCTGATGCGAGAAAATTGATAACAAAGATTACATCCGCTGAAATGGGATTGATATATTTTCCCAAACACCAGCCGTGCCATAAAGATCAAGCTGACTTATAGGCCTTTGTAGTTCCTGGAACCCAGGACTGAGTGATATATTTAGAAGCTTCTGACGAAATGCAAGGGAGAGATTGGGAATTCTGGAAATGTTCCACGCTGAAAGGGTGAGAAGATTGTCTAGAACTAGTTTGTGAGGACAATTCAGGGGGTCCAAAAGGAGATGGGGGAAGGAAGGAAGGAAGGAAGGAAGGAAGGAAGGAAGGAAGGAAGGAAGGAAGGAAGGAAGGAAGGAAGGAAGGAAGGAGAAAGGGAAAATCTATGGATAACTCTAGAAGAGTTGGGAACCAAATCTGTGATTGCCAGAAGGGAGCTATGAGCACTAGAGTTGCCTTTTGATGCCTTACCTGTGCAAGTAACCTGCTGACTCTGAGAAAGGGGGGAAAGGCGTAATTTAGGGAAATAGACCAGTCCTGTGAGAAGGCATCTGAACTAGCGCTAATGGATCCGGGTGCCAACTGTAAAATTGAGGAAGCTGGGAGTTGAGACGGGAAGCGAAAAGATCTATTGACAATGGACCCCATTTGTTCTGGATAGAATGAAAGATCGGGGATTGAGTTTCCAGTCGCTTGAATCCCGGAAATGTCGAGAGTGCCAATCTGCTAAAGAATTGAGGTCACCCGGGAGATACTCTGCACAAACCGAAACTTGGTTTGAAAGGCAATATTCCCAGAAGGCTTTGGCTAGTTCCACAAGAGGTTTGGATTTCGTACCCCCTAAGTGGTTTATATATCGTACTGCAGATATGTTGTCCATTCTGAGAAGGATAGCGCAGCGAACTCTGTTCTTTGCAAGGCTTCTGATTGCTAAGGAGCCTGCAAGAATCTCTAACAATTTATATGCAATCTGGACTCCTTTAAAGACCATGTACCTCCAGTCGATATGGGACCACAACGGGCTCCCCAACCCAAGAGGCTTGCATCTGATTCTAACACAAGATCTGGGGCTGCTGCAAATATTGTTCTGCCATTCCAGGCATCTAAATGGAGGCGCCACCACTGAAGTCCACCACGAGAATCCAGATCTAACGAAACGGAGTCCGAGTATGAGAGGCCTTTTCTTAAATGCTGAATTTTTAACCTCTGGAGAACCCAATAATGGAGAGGCCCTGGGAAGATGGCTTGGATAGAAGAAGAGAGAAGACTTACTATGTGAGCGAGGGCCTGAGGGAAAGGAAAGAATTGCGCAGAACCTGAAGGATTTCTGATTTTATAGATATTACCTTTGCAGAAGGGAGTTGTAGAGTGGCAGAACTCGAATTTATTACGAAACCGAGGAATTCTATGTGCTGGGTTGGAGAGAGGAAAGATTTTTCTTTGTTGAGAATGAATCCTAGATCCTTTAAAAGGGAGCAGGTAAGGGAGATGTGGGATTGAAGAGATGGAATATTCTGGTTCATTAAGAGTATATTGTCCTGGTAAATAATGAGTCTGATGCCCTGAGCTCTCAGTAGAGCTACCACAGGCTTCACTAACTTAGTAAAACCAACGAGCTGAAGAGAGACCAAATGGAAGGGATGTGAAATGGAAGAATTGATCTACCCATTGAAACTGAAGAAATTCTTTGCAATGTGGATGAATAGTGAAGGTGAGATAGGAATCTTGCAAATCCAAACGAACCATCCAGTCATTTTGAAGAAGGGTGTCCCTGAGGTGAAGAATCATTTCCATTTTGAAATGGCAGTAAACTACAAATTGATTGAATAACCTGAGATTGATTACTGGTCGCATCTTTTTGTTTTTCTTTTGAACTAAAAAGATGGAGCTGGTAAAACCTGACGAGTCGGGATGACAACGAGCAATAGCTTGTTTTTGGAGAAGGGACTACACTTCTGAAGAAATCAGATTGAACATTTATTTTGAGAACTTTGGTGAAAGAGGAGGGGAGGACTGAAAAGGTTCTGAGTAGAGTTCGATAACATAACCTTGAACTGGGTTTAAAACCCAAGGGTCTGCTGTGATTGACAACCATTTTGGAAGAATAAACTGAAGACGACCCCCTAGGAATAAGAAGGCCAGAATGAAAACTCCCCTGATTGCTTAGAGTACTTGGAACCTCTGGAGCCTCTGCCATGGGTACCCCTGCCTCTTTGTGGGAAGAAGTGAAGCTTATATTCCTGGTAGGAGCTATTGTAAGGGTCTCTGGAACCTTGGTTGTTGTAACCATGGCCGGCAAAGCGGTTACTTCCTCTGCCAGCCCTGGCAAAAACCCATTGGGAAAACGTTTTCTTCAGGGATTGCTGTGCCTTGTCTAGTGACGCAAAAGTAGAGACATATTTACTCAGTTCTTTGACAAACGAATCTTCAAAAAGCAAACCTTCTGCCTTGATACCGGGATCCACAGTAGCAAAGTTAACCAATTTGGGATCCAGTTTGAGGAGGAGCCCCTTCCTGCGTTCATGCTTTAGGGCAGAATTAGCACTGCCCAGCAGACAGAAAGCACGTTGGACCCAAAGCGACAGTTCTTCAGGGTCTATGATAAAGTTATCCAACCTAGCCGATTCTGCCAGATCAAAATTACGAGTCAGTGGGCCAACCACATCCAAAAGTTTGTCCTGACAAGAGGACCAAGCTTTATCTACACCCTTGCCACGGTCCTTACCATATTTAGTAAAAAATGCAACAAATGCTGGGTCGATGGAAGGAGTGACCGCAATTTTTTGAGGGAGAGAAGGATGCAGGCATTCGGATCTTTGTTTGTTTGTCCAAGGGACAGTTTGTTTCTAATTTGTTTGTCCAAGGGAAAACGCAATCTGGAGGATACATATTCACCAACATGATCCGCAGGGACCCACTCTATAGAATTGGGATGATGAATATGTGTGGGATCGAACATAGGGACCCCATCCGAGTCCATTACCACATTAGGTTTGAGATCATCTTGATGTGCAATTTTTTTATTTCTTTGCTGGAGGAGGTGATAGTAGTCCCCCATTATCATTATCAGACAAATCATCATCTGAGTCCACGTTAGCCAAATCATCATCTGTATCTGGGATGGAGGAGACCAAAATGGGGGAAGAAATATGTTTGGATTTTGTTGTGCATTTTGGCTGAAATCTTCTGTTTTTCATGAGTATTACCCTCCTTAGAAGGAGGCCTGTGAGGAGCCAAGTCCTCTGCATTGCATGAGGAAACCTCACCAACCAATAGCGCCAAGTTATGTTTTTTAGATTGTAAATTAACTGAAGGGTGCCTTCTGCCTTCCCCCGCAGAATGGGCCAAAATTGTTTTAGACATGATGTTAACAATAGAAGATTCTAATTTTTTTGTAATTTTATTAATTGAGGCAGACACTGCCTGTTGTGCAGAGGCTTGAATAAAACTATTCAACTCCTCTTTAATGTTGGTTTCCTCCTCCGCAGCCTCCTGAATTAAAGGAGAGCTATCAATTTCCATTTTGAAACAAATGTGGTTTGCAATAACCAACAATTTAGTCAATAAAGGGTTAAAAAAACCAAGGGAGTGCACCTGAATGAAAAAGCCCCGCCTATGGGCATGTATTAAGGAAAGGGGGAGGAAACCAGGGCGTGATAAACGAGCTCTCACTGCCGGAAGTAAGCAGGAGACTCGGCGAGGAAAAGCGAAGGAAAATGGAGGAAAAACGAAGGAAAAACCTGGCCCAATGACGTTCCACGAAGAAATGCTGTATGGTAATGTGAAACATTACAAGTACATAGCATGTATATGGCTATGTATTTGGGTGTAAGCAATGCACTGTAGAATAATATTGGTGTAGGATAAAAGCTCAGGTGACCCAGAACTAAAAATCCATGTAGGTTTATGACTGCCCTCCTCCCATCAATTCTGCTGCCAGGGAAAAACACCATCAATTATCTAGTTATCTAAGACACTTTAATAGTATTAAAAAGCCATGCATGTTCCACTTAAAATTCAAGCTCAGGCAATTGGATAAATAAACAAAATTATCACAGCTGCACAGAGGACAAGTACTTTTTTGGAGAAGCACACAATCTCTGCACAATCAAAATGTGTACTCCTTACTCCCAACAGGTGGGCGGAGCCAAAGCCCCCCTCTAGTGATGCTCACATAATTGTCTGTCATACTTGCCAATCCTTCTCATATTCGGGTGGGAGGCTCGTGATTTTTAAAACCCAAAATGTACATTTTGTCTGTCTCGTGCCTGAAACTGCCTCTGCTTCAATAGAAATCAATGAGGAAAATACATTCTCCCAATTATTATTTTTTAAATCTTTAAATCTCCACCTTTCCTCTTCTAAAAGGTTTAGTGACAGGTGTACCGTCAAGCTAGACCATAACAAGCATTACCAAAGCCAGCTGGCATGGTGATTTAAAATAAAATCAAAGTGCTTTTTCTGTGTGTGTGTGTGTGTGTGTGAGAGAGAGAGAGAAAGAGAGAGAGAGACAGAGAGAGAAAGAGAGAGAGAGTGAGAGAGAGACATGAGTCCATGGCTGGAGGGATGAGTGAGTGGATGGGTGAGATGAATTAATGGTATAGAGTACATATGAATTTTTAATTTTTATTAACAAGTGCAAAGAAAGCTGGGTGAGAGTGAGTAAGTGCATGGATGGGCTCAAAGAAGTTATAGCAATCTTACAAGCTGAAACTTCAGACAAAAACGGTGATAATGCTATAACAAGCACTTCAAGCATTGCACCAGGGCTGTGTACAACAAAGCATGGGTTTCTTTAAGTTGAATCATTTACTATAATCCTTTTGGATATTAGATGATGGCCTTCAATGATATATATGGAGGTGATCCCTCATCAGGACCGCAGGACAGTGGCCACAATGCTTTGAATCTTATCCTGAAAGCACAGGGTCCTATTAAATCTAGTCCTAGCATCGCACCTTTTGATAGAAGGTTCATGCCCTCAAACTATTGTAGAAGGCTAAAATTGAGCATATCCGGAGGCAGGTGTATGAGGTAGTCGCTTCTGGGCTGGAAGCTGTACAGGATTTGGGGGGTGACACCTGAGATTCGGTCTCCACAGCAAGTCTTAATGTTATTCATAACTGAATGTTCAGTTCTCTTAAGAAACTGTTCTTAATCGAATCCAGGTCCCTTCCAAAAAGGGTTAAAAAAAAAGGTGTCCTGGTTTACGAAAGCATGGAGAAACGCATGACGTGCCTTAACTGAAGGTAGAAATAGGATTTTAATTCAGGAATCCCGTTTCCTATGTAAAGCTTCAATTTCAAGAGCCAAGAGAGACTGGGAACTGGCTAAATTGGATCCTCTTTTATCAGCGGTCAAGGGGAAAGGCCATTGCTCCTTTTAACGAATGTTGGCCAATAGGGGCACAGAGACTGCCACTCCAATAGCATGCAATATTTCTGCAGCATCTTGGATTGACCACTTTTCTAAATTATACACGTACGATGTGGATGTGCATCCTGATGAGAGTAGACGAGCATGGTCATGGCTTTTAGGAATGGATAGCAGGGTAAATGATGGTCACCTAGGTGGTGTTGGTATAGTTCACACTGAACGTTTGCTAGTAGAGGCATTCTTTGCTGAAGGGAGCGGCTGTAGAGTTGGTACGCCTGTGTGTGCTTGTATAACCATTTCGGTGTGAGAAGGATTAGGCCTATATCGGAGTAAGGCTAGAGATTGGATTACTACTAATAAAGCGCGTGGTTTTGACAAGGTTCTGGTTGATCTTTTTAAGATAGATAAATACATATGATCCCCCTATTTCATCTTGCATTTTAATGCTATACTGGCTGGTTGCCCCATACCCACTTCTTGGGTGGGGCCCAGCTATTTCCAGTTTTTAAAAAGGGCTTAAGTACTCTCCTCACCAGCTATCGGCCAATCAGCCTGATCAGTAGCACACAGAAACTTTCAGTCAGATTATTTTGGAGATGCTGCATGGGTGGATGAAAGAGATGGACCTATTGACCCCCTGCAAGCTGGTTTTAGGAATTGGATTAGCACCATTGATCAGGTTTTTCGCCTCCTATTAATTTTCTGGAAGCATGTCACTCTAGGTGACGGGTGCCTCTATGTAGTTTTTGTAGACCTTTGATTTTGTACTGAGGAATTTCCTATGGAAGGTCCTACTGAATCTCGGTACTTCCAAATACTTAGTTGATGTCATCATTAATCTCCATTCCAACAACTATGCGAAAGTTAGATGTGGTTTCCATGGCAAATTTACTGACCCCATCCCAGTTACCCGAGGTGTGAGGCAAGGGTGTGTGCTTGCCCCCAACCCTTTTCTTATAATATTTCAATGATCTGGTGGCTCATCTCGAACTGTGTGATTACTGTGCCCTGAGTCTTGCAAATGGGAGGGTACCAGCGTTCCTGTTTGTAGGCGATACTCTTCTAGTTTCGAAATCACCTATGGGGATCCAAAAGCTCCTAAACCAAATTGAATCTTTTTGTAAACAGAGAGGTCTGTAAATCAACCTTACCAAAACAAAGTATGTGACTTTTAATCCCTGGCTGTTGGCCCGTTCACATCCTGTTCTTAATGGTGTCCCCTTGGAAAGAGTTTGCACCTTTGATTATTTAGGGATCACTCTGAGCATTTGACTGGATCCCACATATTCAGAAGAGCAGACTAAGTTGGATCAAAACACAGGGGGTATTGTGAGGGCATCACGAGGCTCTACATTTGGCCCTGTTTCCCCAGCACGGCAAATTTATAATCTGCAAGCCCTTGAAACCTCATTGTAAGGTGCAGAGCTTTATGGCCACAAGAGCCTGCTAAGAGCAGGCATTAAAAAGAGGCTCTCATTGGTCACAATAGGCCTCTTGGTGCTTTGCAGGATTAGTGTCATATTTTTTTACGCTAATCCTGCAAAGCACTGGACTAGCATAACAAATTAAGACGCAAGTTCCCCTGATAACCGCCAGAATGTGTCATGTATTAAATATGGCACACACATGGTGGCGTTAGGGGGGCTCTCATGGACGCAAGAAAAGTGGAGCTGCACTAGAAGCAGCACCCCTTTTCATAAATCTACCCCTAAGGGTGCTATTCAGTGTGTGTGTGCTGCCTTAATGCACGTTAATGAAATCTGGCTGCGCACCACAGGAGTTGATTGGAAATCATTAATATTAACCTCACAATGTCACATTAATGAAGCTGAGCGCCCGGTGCTATTAAGAACCAGAGTAGCATTGTGCCACACATAGTCATAAAAATTGTTACAGACAGCCCCTCCACTGGGTTTCAGGGTGCTTGCATCGTCTGTGATTTTTCTAGCGAGAATGAACTCAGACATGGGGCTGGCGCTGACGCAGGCCAAAGAATACATAAGTCATTATAGGTAGCTGAATCTGAGCTAGTGTCTTGTCGATTCGCATGGCTCCTCCTCAACTGTTGATAATTAGAATTGCCGGGACCTGCACATAGTGCCGCGTCCATATAGATCCATGGGGCAGCACCTCACCTGATAATATTTTCCAGCAAGTGTTGCCAGCCCTGTGACCACAATATAGGGTTATTTTTATTCCCCCAATGCAGACACTCCAGCACTTCAAGTTTTGTTTTCCTTCTTGGTGCTCGACAGAGTGGCACCTTTTTCCTCAAGTGTCTATTCACATGACACCACTAGCGCTGCAGCAGGGAGCAGCATTCTTCCCTGAATTGCTCTGGCCCGGTCTAGTCAAGAAAGGAACTGGTCTGCTGCAGCCAGTCACCAGAGATCACAGAGGGAGCACAAATTGACAACTTTAATGACTTCATGTCTGCAGCCAGCAGACTCTCATGCCGGTGGACTTGCAGGGGCACCATGAGCCAACCCCTCTGAGAGTTCCTACAGCACCATGCCAACAGACCAGCACAGCAAGCACCACTGAAACCGTCACCAGTGACGGATTCTGCCTTGTAGACACACTCCCCCAGTCACTTGTGAACTGGCATCCTAGGTGAGTCATGTACTAAGGCCCATACTTATACTTTTTTAGCGCAAAATACAATTGTATATTGTAAGTTTGCGCTGCTTTTGCGTCAACAAATGACACAAATGCAGTGCTAAAAAAGTATAAATATGGGCCTAAGTCTCTCTGACTCTGCACTGAAGTTCACTCTGACCTCTGCAGCTGTATGATTTAATAATAGTAGGCTGTAATTTGAATTAGTTTACATCAGAGTGAAGCAGAGACATATTTTTAGGTCGCCAAATGGCGCTTCTGTCTGGTTTGTGAAAGACATCTTGGGGAGTTTCAGAAAGTTGACCTGGTAATGCATTCTGCCAGTTGGTTACCATTGACTTTGTGGTTTGTAACCCACATTTTCTGGGTTTCCATTTGCTGGCAGTATTTGCTTAAGTCTCCCCAGCTCAAGTTTGTACCTGCTTAAAGGCAATTTTTATGAAAACCTTTGTGTTTATGTTTAGCTACACAATAAATATGTATTCCATCTGCAACTGTGCCTATATTTTACTAATAAACAAGCATTCACAAGAGCAGTTACCTTGCAGGCACTAGGGCCAAGCTTTAAATGGTGCAGCAGATGCAGTAGCACAGGGGTCAAAAGCTCTAGAAAACCCACTGAACACTGATTATTGCTATCTTTTATTCCTATTAAACAAGCAGTCACAAGTGCAGTTACCTTACAGGCACAAGGGCCATGATTTGAATGGTGCAGCAGGAGGCCAGAAGCTCTAGGAAACCAACTGAACACTGATTATTGCTATATTTTATCAGTAAGTAAGTAGTCACAAGTGCAGTTACCTTGCAGGCACTAGAGCCATGATTTGAATGGTGCAGCAGGTGCAGTGGCACAGGAGCCAATAGCTTTAGGGAACCCACTGAGCACCGATTGTTGCTATATTTCACTAGGGAACAAGCAGTCACAATTGCAGTTACCTTCCAGGCACGAAGGCCATGATTTGAATGGCGCAGCAGGTGTAGTGGCACAGGGGCCAAAAGCTCTAGAAAACCCACTGTAAACAGATTATTGCTATATTTTACTTGAAAACAAGCAATCACAAGTGCAGTTACCTTGCAGCCACTAGGGCCATGGTTTGAATGGTGCAGCAGGTTGAGTAGCGCGCTGCGGCCAAAAGCTCTGGTAAAGTCACTGAACGCCTATTATTGCTATCTTTTACTAGTAAACAGGCAGTCACAAGTACAGTTCCCTTGCAGGAACTAGGGCCGTCATTTGAATGGTGCAGCAGGTGCAATAGCACAGGGGCAAAAAGCTCTTGGTAACCCACTAAACACTATTTACTGCTATCTTTTACTTCTAAACAAGCGGTCACAAGTGTAGTTACCTTGCAGGCACTAGAGCCATGATTTGAATGGTGCAGCAGGTGCATTGGCACAGGGGCCAATAGCTCTAGGGAACCCACTGATCACTGATTGTTGCTATATTTTACTAGGAAAGAAGCAGTCACAATTGCAGTTACCTTCCAGGCACTAAGGCCATGATTTGAATGGTGCAGCAGGTGTAGTGGCACAGGGGCCAAAAGCTCTAGGAAACCCACTGTAAACAGATTATTGCTATATTTTACTTGTAAACAAGCAGTTTCAAGTACAGTTACCTTGCAGGCACTAGAGCCATAATTTGAATGCTGCAGCAGGTGCAGTGGCACATGGTCTAGGAAACCCACTGAACACTGATTATTTCTATATCCAACTGCTACCCCCAAATCAGAACCAGCTATGGCCGATATCTCACTGCTCCCCAGCGGCTGTCTGCCGCCCAAGTGCTGTCTGTGACACACTGCGAGTGCTGCCTCCTTCATCCCCCGCTTCATTACCCTTCCTCTCCCCCCTCATGTGCTTCCTCCCTCACAGACTTCCTCTTCTCCAAACCTAGGACATAGGCACACCTCAAAAATGCAGAGATCACCTTTTTCACAGTCGAACAGCTTTTAAGAAAAACACGTAAAAGTTCTATAAAGTATTTCAGAGCTTTATAACAGCATCAGTTTATTGCACGAAGACACTTTTTTATGGCACTGGGTAGATTACATGATTTGGTCAGGATCACAGGATTTTGAGCTGACGCCATGACTCAAACCCCGTTCCCCAATTTGACAGCTCTTTCTGTTACTTCACATCTTTATTATAGTCCTTTGCGATCTGCACAAAAAACATTGACAAAGACAATAGATTTTGCATTGGTGAAACCCATAGGCTTTGTCAATGCTTGTACTTTATCATTACATATCATACAATCTTGAAATACAGACTTTTAGGAGGTGGACAGTACAAAAACTTATCCAGCATTCGTTTTTACTAAAATGTTGTCGATGTAGAATAGCAACCCAGGCCATCCAAAGGGTGCTGCACATAACTGACTTGCTTCTTAGTTCACTATTGGCATTGTCAGGATGGGTGGAAGCATGAACGTGTCAAAATTAATTTTGAAAACTATTCCTTAAAAAAATACTTGCACTGATTTAGGGCCTGATTTAGAGTTTTGCGAATGGATTGCTCTATCAGAATCATGACGGATATCCCATCTGCCCTATTACGATCTCCATAGGGTATAATGGAAACATAATACAACAGACGGTATACCTGACAGAGTAACTTGATCCACCAAACTCTAAATCAGGCCCTTAGTCTGATGTGCTACTACTAAGATGAAACAGTTCTGCATGTGAAAAAAAATACTTTTGGGGATTTTTTGAAGAGACATTTTCATATTTTACACATTTATTGCAGCATGTCTTTAAAAATGAAGGGGGCCCAAAAGTTAACTGTGCAGGATACCCCAGTTGCTTGCGTTCCTCACATTGATTCACTGGTAAATAAAGGCATGTCTGTTTTGAATAAGGGCTGCATATAAAGGTCAGGAGTGCGCCTGTGGCCCCCAGGCTATAGATCTACAGGGACATTATAGTATACATTATACAGCAGCGCTGACTTCAGTGTAGCGTAGCTGCAAGTAGAGGAAAAAAAAACTATTTTGCAGCCCACACTGGCTGTGTCATAAAGCATTTAGGGCCAGATGTACAAAACGTTTTGCATGGCGCAATCAGCTAAATTCGCTGTTTGCGCCATGCAAAAGGCGCATCCCGATGCTCATTCCCATTTTGCGCGTCGGTAACTTGGTTACCGACGCGCAAAATGGGAATGCGACTCACAAATAGGAAGGCCTTAATCTTTTCTTTCAGCCATATGTAAAATGGTTAAAAAACATTGGCAAAGACAAAAAGTCTTGCATAGGCAAGACCTTTTGGCTTTGCCAAAGCTTGTTCAAATTTTGATTTCAGACAGTGAAAAGCATAAATATGTCATGGTTTTAAGATAACTTGTTAACTTCTTCCAATCACAAAGAGAAAATTAATTGTGTAAAATAATAATTTGCAATGTTGGTATGTCAATTTCTAACTCCTTTCAGTTGCAAAACTCAAGCAGTCCCATGACATATGGTGCTTATGATGTCCTGCACTGAAGCCAGTCTTCAAATAAATATCTGGTGCAATTTGTGGACGTTATAAGACAATAAATGGTCTTCAACTCGGCCAAGCACTTTTTTACATTACAAAAATTGTTTAATGCAATCACGGCAGATGTATTGTGTGTAATCAGAGATAACCATAATTGAGTACTGGTACAGGGGGAATAGTGACTTCTGTATTACAGTGCCATGATGTCCAATCTCTAACTGAAAGCACTGTAAATATGCATGACATTGCTTTACAGGGTTCATTGTACGATCATTCTAAAGGGTGTTGCAACCCTCCAATAGGCGGTAAGCAACACACTAGATATGTACACTAGTAATCAGTAGTAGGCATAAAAAGTGATAGAACACAGTGCAGATGCAATAAGACAATAGTGACCCTAGGGGGAGCCCAAACCATTTACTACAGAAGTGGAATGCAAACACAGGACCCCCACCTAGGTAAGTAGAATCTGTAGAGGGGAGCTGGGGGTACTAGGAAACCCCAAAGGTAAGTACTACAGTGCCCCCTAGCAACCAGGAGGGAAGGAGGAAATTACTAGATTTTCCCAAAATCAACCAAAAAGAAGAAAATTAAGAAAATGCAACACCAGGTCAAGACTGCAAGAAACTGGCAGTGGATTCCTGAAGAGGAAAACCTCTGGAAGAAGACAACCAAGTCTAGAAGTCACAGAAGGGTCCAGGAGGAGTAGGAGCTACTACCCACTCAGCTGTGGATGCATGAGTTGGTCGACGGTGGGACGAAGACGGTCAGGAATGCAGCCCTGGAGCAGGTGAAGAGTGCCTGGAGGATGCAGTTGCCGTCCCATGCCAGATGAATGATTACAGTTGGTCAGTGGCGTGGAAAAGCCACCAATAATCCTTGGCAAAGACAGAAGAAAAAGTGATGCTGCCGGGGACCAGCAAGGTCCCAGAGGACTCAACCCATGGGGGGAGGCCTAGGGGGCCCCCAGCAAGGCAGAGAGTCCAAAGAAGAAGAGGCAGCCCCCACATGAGACCCACTGGACGAGGAACCAGGACTCACAGGGGAGCCCACTCAGCTCAACTGGAGAAGGGTCCCACACCGCGGGAGAAGCCTGCAGAGGGCTGTGCATCATAGAAAGGAGGGCTGGGGCTACATGGAGCCTGAAGTTCTCTTGGAGGAGATGCAAACAAGCCTTGGTAGCTGCAAGAGATGCAGTGCATGGGGTACTATCCTGCGTGGGAAGGCAAGGGCTTACCTCCACCAAAGTTGGACAGCTGGCAGAGAGGACCAAAAGGACTACTCCATACTATGACCTGGGATAAGAATTCATGCAGCTCGGGATCAGAGGAGATCTACTAGGTGGCTGTCGTTGCAGCTGGTGCCTGAGGATGCAGGGGAGTGAATCCTTCACTCCAAGGGAGATTCCTTCTTCCTTCTCGTGCAGACTGAAGACTTGCCACCCTCAGAGGATGCACAGCCGGGGAAATGTTGCAGAAGCTGGAAGGAGCCGTGGAAACAATGCTGCAAGCAGAGTCCTCGTCATGGATGCAGATTGTTGGTTCCTGGAGGGTCCAGTCGCGGCTCCAGTGGCTAGACATCGAAGTAGAGGTTGCAGAGGAGTCCTGCTGGAATCTTGCAAGCCGAATCTGAGGACCCACACAAGAGAGAGACCCTAAATAGCCATGAAAGGGGATTGGTGTTGGATTGGTCACCTAAGACAGGTGACCTCCTATCAGGAGGGGCTCTGACGTCACCTGCCTGACCTGGCCACTCAGATGCTCCCAGAGGTCTCTGCCAACCTTGGGTTCAAGATGGCAGAACCAGGGGCCTTCTGGAGGAGCTCTGGGAACACCCCTGGGGTGGTGATCCACAGGGGAGTGGTCACTCCCCCTTCCATTGTCCAGTTTCGTGCCAGAGCAGGGACTGGAGGTCCCTGAACCGGTGTAGACTGGTTTATGCACTGAGGGCACCAAACGTGCCCTTCAAAATATACCAGTCGCTTGGGGACGCTACCCCTCCCAAACCATGTAATACCTATTTCCAAAGGGGGTGTAACCCCCCCCCCCAAAGAGAATCCTTTGTTCTGCCTTCCTGGGCTTGAGCTGTTCAAGCAGCAGGAGGGCAGAAACCTGTCTGAGGGGTGGCAGTAGCTTGGGCTGCCCAGAAAACCCCAGAAGGCTGGTAGGAGTATTGCTGGGGGTCCTCTAAGAAGCCCCCGGAGTGCATGGAAGCATACTTCCATTACTGGCAACAGTATTGGGGTATGATTCCAACATGTTTGATACCAAACATGCCTAGGTTCGTAGTTACTATTAAGTAGCTGGACATAAGGTAGTAACCTATGTCCAGTACACGCATAAAATGGCATCCCGCACTCACGAAGTCCAGGAAAATGGGACTGTAGTTCGTGAGGTCACATCTGCTCACACACCATCCCCTTTGGACTAGGAGCACCTGCCATAGGTGTGACTTACAGTGACCTGGTGCAGTGACATGTAGAACAAAGGGTACATGCACCCTTGTCACACAGGCTGCAATGGGCTCCCCATGTGTGGCATAATACATGCTGCAGCCCATAGGGATCACCTGATACCCCAATGCCCTGGGTACCATATACTGGGGACTTACATGGGGGCACCAGTATACCAGATGTGGGGTGTAAGTAACTAAGTCACCAAGTTAGAAGTGATAGAGCATAATCACTGGGGTCCTGGTTAGGTGGATCCCAGTGAACACAGTCAAACACACTGACAACAGTCAGAAAATGGGGGTAACCTTGCCAAGAAAGAGGGTCATTTCCTACACAACCCCCTTTCCCCCCAAATGAAGGACAATAAGGCTAACCTTCCCCAGATGAGTCTTCATAGCCTAAGTGGAAATATCTGGAGAGTTCATCTACATTGGAGTTCTTACTCTCAGGTCTGTATTCCACTGTATAATCCATTCCCTGTACGGATATGAACCACCTCAACAGTTTGGGATTTTCACAAATCATCTTTTTGAGCCAAAGAAGGGGGTTGTGGTCTGTCTGAACTAGGAAGTGAGTGCCAAACAACTATGGCTTCAGCTTTTTCAAGGCCCCAGCAAAGTCCTCCCTTACTATGGCTGACCAACGCTTTTTCCCGGGGGTCCACCTCCTGCTTATAAAAGATACAGGTTGGTCCTGGCCCTCAGTGCTAAGTAGAGATAACATTGCCCCAACCCCTACCTCAGAGGCAACTGTTTGAATTATGAACTGATTGGAGTAGTCTTAAAATAGGTGCAGAACACATGGCCTGTTTGAGATCCTCAAAGGCTTTTTGACAACTAGCTGTCTATAAGACATTCTTGGGCATTCTCTTTGAGGTGAGGTCATTAAGAGAGGCTACAATGGAGCCATAGTTCTTAATGAACCTCCTATAATACCCAGTGAGGCCTAAAAAAGCTCTCACCTGAGTTTGAGTAGTTGGGGGAGTCCAAATCAAAATGGTCTGGATTTTCCCCTGTAATGGTTATATCTGGCCTCCACCTACCAGGTGGCCCAGATATACAACCTTCCCCTGCCCTATTTGGCAATTAGAGGCCTTGATAGTGAGGCCTGCTTTTTGAAGGGCCTCCAAAACATTCTACAGGTGGACCAGGTGATCCTCCCAGGTGGAGCTAAAGACAGCTATATTATCCAGATAAGCCTCACTATAGGCTTCCAGCCCCTGGAGGTCTGTATTCACCAGCCTCTAAAATGTGGTAGGTGCATTTTTCAAACCAAAGGGCATCACTGTAAAGCTATAATGCCCTCCAATGGTTGAAAATCATGTCTTTGGTTTAGCATCATCTGATAATTTGACCTGCCAATAGCCTGCAGTCATATCAAATGTGCTTAGATAGTTGGCAGAAGCCATTGTATCTATTAGCTCATCTGCCCTAGGGATAGTATGAGCATCTGTCTTTGTGACAGTGTTGAGCCCTCTCTAGTCAACACAGAACCTAATTTCTCTTTTCTGATTTTGAGGGTGAGGTTTTGGGACCAGCACAACTGGGCTAGCCCCTGGGCTATCAGAGTGCCCAATGACTCCTAGGTCCAGCATCTTTTGCACCTCTGCTTTGATGCAGTCTCTAACGTGGTCAGGTTGCCTATAGATTTTGCTTTTTTATGGGCAAACTGTCCCCTTTATCAATGGTGTGTTCACACCATGTTGGTTGACCACATGTTAGAGAGAACAGTTCTGAGACCTGCCCTAGCAGATTCCTGCAGTCTTCTTTCTGAGACTCAGAAAGGCAGACTGCCAGGACAACTCCATCAACTGATGGAAAGGAGGTCAGGGAGAGGGTCACTCCCTTCTTCGTGTCTCTCATTTGTGGCCATGAGCAGAGTCATGTCAGCTCTTTCATAGTAGGGCTTCAGGCTGTTCACATGAAGCACCCTGAGGGGGCTTCTGGGAGTGCCCAGGTGCACCAAGAAGGTGACCTCACCCTTCTTTTCCACTATCTTGTCGGGGCCACTCCACTTGTCTTGGAGTGCCTTGGGAGCCACAGTCTCCAGGACTCATACCTTCTGGCCTGGCTGGTAAACAGTCAGAACAGCCTTCTGGTCATGCCACTGCTTCTGCAGTACTTGGCTGACCTGAAGGATTTTAGTGGCCTTTTTCATGTACTCAGCCATCCTGGATCCGAGGCCAAGTACATAGTCCACTATGGGGGTTATTACAACTTTGGAGGAGGTGTTAATCCGTCCCAAAAGTGACGGTAAAGTGACGGATATACCACCAGCCGTATTACGAGTCCATTATATCCTATGGAACTCGTAATACGGCTGGTGGTATATCCGTCACATTTGGGACGGATTAA
Organism: Pleurodeles waltl; assembly: GCF_031143425.1. NCBI lineage: Eukaryota > Metazoa > Chordata > Amphibia > Caudata > Salamandridae > Pleurodeles > Pleurodeles waltl. The sequence continues at coordinate 71,297,308 of NC_090450.1, read as the reverse complement.
CACCTCCTCCAAAAATGTAATAACCCCCTATGTCTTGTTTAGGGGGCTAGAGAGGTAGCTTCCAACTCTCTCTTACAAGAGCAAGAGGACCCCTAACAGGGTGCAAAAAGAGAAGTCCAAATGGGCTGTGGCCCACTCCCTTCTAAGAAACCGCCCTGTAGGCAGAAAGGAGGCATGGTCATCCTATGTCCTTCTGAGTTTTTCAGAGAGTCCCATGACCATGCCCCTGAGAGTTTTGTTAAATCTCTCTACCAAACAATTGGTTTGCAGCTGGTAAGGGGTGGTGAACCTGTAAGTAACACCCATTTCTTCCACAATGCCTTGAGGTATGCAGACATAAAGTTGGTACCTTCGTCTGATACCACCTATTTAGGGAAGCCCACTCTTGAGAAAATTCCCAGGAAGGCTTTTGCCACTGCTGGAGTGTAGTGGTCCTTAGAAGAATAGCTTCTGGGTACCTGGTGTCATGGTCCACCACCACCATAATAAATCTGTTCCCAGAGGCTGTAGGTGGGTCTAGTAGGCCAACAATATCCACCCAACCCTCTCAAAAGGGAACCCTAACAACTGGAAGTGGAATTAAGGGGCCTTTGGGGTGCCATCTGTCTTGCCACTGGCTTGACAGGTGACACAGGAGTGGCAAAACTCCTTAGTAACTTCAGACATGTAGGGACAGTGAAAGTGATGGACAAGCCTGTCCCAAGTCTTGCTTTGCCCAAAGTGACGTGCCAGGTGAATGTCATAGGCCAGAGTCAACAAAAGTCTCTATATTGCAAAGGTACTACTAATCTCCTGGTGGCACCAGGTTTGGGTTCCCTTGACTCTGAATATAAGAGGTTGTCTTCCCAGTATACATTGTGGGGGGCACTGACATCCACTGCTTCTTGAAGGACAGTTTGCTGCCTCAAGCCCTCCAGTGTGAGACAGGTTTTCTGTGCCATACTGAATTCCTCCCTGGCAGGCCCCCTGCACCTAAGAGCTCAGCTGTATCATCTTTCAGCTCCTCAGGTGTAGGTTCTGCCAAGGAAGTAGATTCATCCTACTCAAAGGTGGAATCTTCACTGAAGGATGTGGTAGGGGGCAACTTTTTACCCTTTTTACCCTTGGGTTTTGGGAGTTCTTGGGCCATTGTTCTAGGCTCCAAATTTCCCTGATCTTTTTGCTTCTTTATCAAGGGCTGCTGCCTGTACTTATCCTGTTAGAAATGGAGTTTCTGGTTTGCTAGGGTATGCACCTAAGCCAGGCAGAACCCACCCACTCTAGTCAGGGCAAGGGAGTTACACGTCCAAGATAACCCCTGCTCACCCCCTTGGTAGCTTCGCACGAACAATCAGGCCTATCCCAGAGGCTATGTGTAAAGCGTTTGCACAAAACACACAACAAATGTGACACACTATCCCCACCACAAAGGAAACACAACACCAAGTTATATGAAAATACACTGTATTGTACACAACACAATTATTAGACCAAACACAAGATGTCAGTAATATCCTGCTACCTTAGCAGTTGTCAGAATGTTACACATTAGTTACTCTGTAGAACTAGCAGTAGTCACATATAACACACAGGTTACTTAGTATTCTGCAACATAAGCAGTAGCCAGGAATCACATTATTACACACATGCACTTGTCATAGAAATATCACGAACGTCCATATTAGGAACATTATAAAACTTATGGCAAGTTAGGAAAACATATTGGCATGTTATGCCCATAAAGGGAACATTAGCAAACATATATGTAGTACATCATGAGTAAAGCAGGTCAACATAAGAATCATTAATGTCCATATAAGGAACCTACAACATATATATGTCTGTTAAAAGTACCTGTATTAAGATGTGAGGGCACTCCTAGTGCCAGGAAGAATTAAATGGGTCCCCCGGCGCTCCACTGTGCAAAAACAGGTAATTGGGGGAGGAGAGGGGCGACACGCACCTCCTCTGGGTATATAACGTGCCCCTCCTGGAGCCTGCAATCTCTGGGCCCCCCCCTCCGGGACTCCACTGGTCCTCCAACAAAAGGGCAGGGCCCAAAAGCCAACCAATAACCAGGGCCACCGTGGGGGCCGCAAAAGAGGGCCTGCAGTGCGGGGGGCTTCAGTCAAGGCTTCAGCCCCGCCCGCGGTCTCCATGAGCAAGATCAGGGATTCGTTGGGGCAGGGGGAGACTCCTATGAGGCTTCCTTTCTCCGCCCCACCTGTCTACAACACTACAGGGGCTCCGGTGGGGCAGAGGGCCCGGATGAGGCTTCCTTCCACGCCCGATCCTCCCCAGCTGAAAAAGGGCTCGCCCGAGCCGTGGCGGAGATCGGCCTTAAGTGAGGGCCTTCTGGTGCTCCCTGGGCGCTCCTCTGAGTGAACCTCGCCCCGGGTCCATCGATAGGAGTACACTTGCTTCGGTTTCCTCTCCTTCTGGTTCTCTTCGTGCCCCGGGGCACAGAAGCAGCGCGTCACTCGCGCTTTGAAGAAACCACCCGCCCGGATCGCGGTGGTGAATCCTGGAGGCATAAAAGCGCTTTCAAGCACTGGGGGCAGTTCCATTGCCACCAGACTGAACAGGAGTCCAGGGCCATGGCACCCAGCCCCTGGGGGACAACAGTAAAAGAGAAAGGAGCACAGGTGGTAGGGCCCAGCAGCAGGCCAGCACAAGGTGGATGCAGGCAAGTGGCAGTTCCTTCAGGTTACCAAGCAGGTCACAGGTCAGCACAGCAGCTGCAGTCCATGGCGGTTCCTGGTGAGTACCTCCAGCATTATGTGTCCAGTTCGAAAATGTCACCAAGAGTTCCCAAATTGTGGGGAAAATGACCCTGTACTTATACTCAATTTTATAGTGTGTTACAAAGAAGGGGGATTGGAGGTTCCAACCAGTTACAACTGGTTCTGGGAGAGCCCCCTCTCTCCTCCAGCACAGGCTTCAAACATCAGTTGGGGGTAAACGACCCTATTGTGTGAGGCCAGGGCACAGCCTTTACAAATGCAGGTGTGCCCCGCCTCTCCTTTCTCTCAGCCCAGGAAGAATATTCAGTATGCAGATGCACCTCTGTGACACCTCCACCCTCCCTGTGTACAGGCTGTCTGAAAGTATGCACAAAGCCCAGCTGTCACTCTGCCCAGACGTGGATTGGAGTCAAGCTGAAAAATACCAGTGTCATGAGCACAGAGAAATGCTCACTTTCTAGAAGTGGCATTTCTGTAATAGTAATAAAAAATCCACTTACACCAGTAATCAGCATTTCTTACCACCATTACAACCATACCAAACATGCATACACTACCTCTCATAAATCAGACAATACCCCCTACATATAAGGCAGGGCATTTTTAATGCAATCCTATGAAGAGGCAGCACTTACAGCAGTGAGACACCAAGTTAGGCTGTTTGTCACTACCAGGACAGGCCACGCAACCTGGCACATGTCCTGCCTTCTACATACATAGCATCCTGCCCATAGGGCTAGCTAGGGACTACTGTAGGGGTGACTTACATGTAGTAAAAGGGGAGTTATGGGCCTGGCAAGTACATTTAGATGCCAGGTCCCTGTGGCAGAAAACTGCGCACACAGGCCCTGGGCTAGCAGGCCTGAGACAGGTTTGAAAGGCAACTTCAGTGGGTGGCGCAAGCAGCGCTGCTGGCCCACTAGTAGCATTACATTTACAGGCCCTGGGTATAGAGATGCCACTGTACAAGGGACCTATAGGTAAATTAAATATGCCAATTAGGTATAAGCAATCATACCAACTTTAGATGGGAGAGCACCTACACTTTAGCACTGATCAGCAGTGATAAAGTGCTCAGAGTCCGAGAGCCAACAGCGAGAGGTCAGAAAAAAATAGGAGGAAGGAGGCAAAAGGTCAGGGGATGAACCTGCCACAAGGGCCAGGTCCAACATATCACTATGAAGGGGACAGGCAGCAAGGGTGGCAAGATCAATGCCCCCATCAGAGTCTAAAAGAGCCTCTGTTGTCAGTCTGACTAACCCAGCCCCCACTAAACTTCCTAAAGTAAGCCCAGCTACACCCTTGGATTGGTTATTGCTACCAGACCTACCACTACTGCTGTTACTAGGGGCACTAGTGGTAGAGGTGGGGGTCGTAGTGATGGATGGCTTGGTGACTTACTTAGGGCAGGAGCTGCCTCCTGGACTATGGCCTTTGTTTTTACACATATAGCACCAAGGCTTTTTAACGTGGGAGGAAGAGGAAGAGGTTTTAGACCCACCCCGAAGAGTTTTGTGGGCCTGATGAAGACTCCTTGTTTTTATCTTTGTCCCCACCCTTGTCCTGAGACTTAACTGCTTCTTTTTTCTTGTTGTCACCCCTTGCTTGAGCTTTTCCACTCCCCCTAGTTCCGACCCATTTGTCTGCCTTCTTTCCCAATTCTTGGGGCGTGGTCAGATCCATGTCTACCAAGTATTGGTGCAACAAATCAGACACACAGTTGTTCAAAATATGCTCTCTCAAGATAAGATTGTATAAGCCCTGATAGTCACTGACTTTGCTGCCTTGTAACCAGCCTTCCAAAGCTTTAACAGAGCAGGCCACAAAAACAACCCAATCCTGGGAGAACTATTTCATGGTCTCCCTGAACTTAATCCTGTATTGTTCAGTGGTTAGACTAAACCCACCTAAGAGTACAGATTTCAGAACAGCATAATTGTCAGCATCTTCCTCTCTGACAGTGAGAAGTCTATCTCTCCGTTTGTCAGAGAAGGGGAGCCAGGTGACAGCTGCCCTCTGTCTCTGAGGGACCCTTTGTACCTTACTGACCCTCTCTAGAGCAGTGAACCACTTGTATATATCACCCCCTACCTTGTAGGGGGGACAACCTTGTTTAGATTTCTAGAGTCAAAAGATTCCTCCCTGACCCTAGGCTCCCTGAAACTAAAGCTGCTGCCAACGTGGGGTGCTAACCCCAAACCCTGTCTCTCTCTCTCTCTCTACACTGCCAAGTCCTCACTGTCTAGGGCTAGCTGTTGCTGCTGTAGCCCCAGCTTGGCCTCCTCCAGTCTCAGCTGTCTGAGTTCATTATCTAGGGAATTGTAACCGGGCGCCTCCGGACGCCGGTTCTTTGTCGGAGCGAACGACCGCCGGGGGATACCCCGGGGGCACCCGAGGGATTTCTGACGTGATGACGTCCAACGTCATCCGTCAGACAAAAACAGGAAGGACGACCGACGGAGGAGAAGCACCGCGCGACCCAGAGAGAGACGCCGACGTCAGGGAGAGCCGGAGAGACGAACGCCACGGAACGTCAAGAGAGAAGGGAAACCCCGCCGTGGACGAGGAACAACGGACGGAGAGCGGAAACCCTTGGGCGCCTCCCGCCCCTGCCGAGACGAAGTGGGGAGATCCCCTACAAGCCGGCCGCGTCCCTGGAGGGGCGTGGCCAAGTCAGGTACGAGCGTACCGGGGCTGGGACTGGGGTTCTGGGTGGTTGGCTGGGTTTAAGGGGGCTAAGAAGGGAGGGCTGAGGTCGTGTAGGGAAGGGGAGCCAATTTGAACAGGACCACAGTTAACTGAAGAATAATCACACCAGGACCGTACCCAGACCAGTGAATAAAACTGTAAGGGGGTCACAGAAAGGGCACAACGAAAGGAAGTCACAAGAGAAAAGTAACCCCACATTCCTCCACCTCCACAGAATCCCCCCCCCCTTTTCACTCCTTACTAACCCCAATTAACCGTATATAAATAGTTTTCCCCACTTACCTGTTCCTTTCTCCTTCTTTGTTTTGGGAAATCCTGGGACCATGAGAGCCGGGTGAACAAGACCTCTCCCTCCGAACCGGACCAGGCCGTCCCGGGAACACCAAGGAACCCTGAAAAGAAAAGGGATTTATATTAGTTTTGGACTTGGAATATAACAGTTTGGCGGAAAAGCTAGTGCTACAATCCCAACGAACAAGAAAATAAACGTACTACACCCTTAAGTGCCGCGTCTGTCACCTTCTTCCAATATCCCCTCGACTCGGGATAAAAGACCCCGTCACAGTGGTGTCAGAAGTGGGATGTTGGAATAGGCGACAGAGACTTCCCCACTATGGAGGAGAAGTGTACCATATCCGATATGATGCAACAGTTGGCCTCCGGACAAAGACACCTACAATTAGTGTGGGAAGAGCAACAAAAAGAGGCCAAATTGGAAAGAGAGGCACTACAAAATGCCCTTAAGAGTCAGGCCACCATAATGGCCAACAACCAGTTGGTTCATGAAACCGCCATTAAGAATCTCACAGATACCATCGCTGCTACCCGCGTACACCCGAATGTGCCCAGTTCGGTCTTACAACGATATCAAGAAGGTGAAGACCCTGATGCCTTTTTCACCAATTTTGAACGAGTTGCTACTTCCGCTACTTGGCCTCAGGAGCGATGGGGCCAATATATCGCCCCCTTATTGACGGGGACTCTCCAAGCCGCCTATCAAGCGGTAAACCCCGGTGGAATAACCCCCTATAAGGATATTAAAAAGAGCATCTTAGAACGGGTGGGTTTTGATTCGGAACATTATCGCGTCCGGTTTAGAAAAGCTAAATGGGGACCCAACGAAAATCCCCGGGCCCTATATTTTAGGATCAAAGATCTGGGTCTCAAATGGTTGGGTCCCATAGGGACAAATCGGGAAGACATTATTGAGATCGTGCTCTTAGAGCAATACCTAGACGCTCTGCCTCCGTCTACACGCAACTGGATCAAACAACATCCAAACCCGGATACCAATACTACCATCGAGTTGGCCTGCGCCTTTCATCGCTCCCTTGAGTTCAAAGTAACCCCCCCCCCGATCAACACCTAGTCCCCTGCGTCTGGGTTCGGGAATATCCTCGACAGTGGGACGAAGAATCAATGAGGACATAGGGAAAACCCGGGGACTGGATAGGCCCTATATACAACAACCTCAGTGTTTCAGTTGCGGGGAATGGGGCCACATAGCTCGAGGTTGCCCCCTGAAAACAGAAAAACCGGAACCCATGGAAATAGGGGTCACTAGGGGAAGAGTCTTTTATACAGGGAGAAGAGACACCCCTTATAAAAAGAGACTGATTATCAATGGGAAAAGCACAGTGGCCCTCATCGATTCAGGGTGCAGCCAATCTGTGGTCAGGGCCGGGTTGTTCGAGGCACATTACTACACTTCGGGACTCACGGTATCAATCTGTTGTATCCATGGAGAAACCAGAGAATATCCCCTAATCTGGACAACCCTCACCTGGGGAGGAAAAGAAATACCCATAAGAGTGGGTTTAGTAGAGCAACTGGTTGAAGAAGCTATTATAGGAACTGACTTTTCGGAATTCCCGCAACTCCTAGACAGCCTTAGACAGCTCGAAGAAACTAACAACTGGTGGAAGGATGCTCCTTTCTCCAATATGCCTCTATCACCTCCGAGGGTACGACCTAAACTCTCCCGGAAGGAGAAAAGAATAATTAAGAAAGCCTATACTCAAGACCACTCCAGCAGGCCCCGGGTAATTACAAAGGTCCTCGCCCTCACTGCTCTTCCCAGCTTCCGGACTTCTCAAAGAGAAGACCCCAGTTTAATTCATGCATGGAAAAGTGCACGGCCACGGAACCCCCAGGATAAGGGTCCCTCGTTCACCATAGTTAAGGACCTATTATACCGAGTCACTTACAAAGACCAAGACGAAAAGAAACAGTTGATAGTTCCAGAACCTTATAGACAACAAGTTCTACACTTAGCACACAGCCAGCCAGGGGGTGGACACTATGGGAGGGAGAAAACAGAGGAGTATTTGTTGAGGAAATTTTACTGGCCGGGGGTATTTTCCCAGATTAGGAAGTTCTGTCAACAATGTGCAAAATGCCAATTGATTGACCCAGGCTCACGGAGAAAGGCCCCTTTACAACCCCTCCCCATCATTGATGTCCCCTTCTCCAGAATAGGGATGGACCTCGTTGGCCCTCTTCTGCCCTCGTCGAGAGGCTATCGTTATATATTGGTATTAGTGGATTACGCCACGAGATACCCTGAGGCTATTCCCCTCTCTAGTATTAACACCAAGAGTGTTGCACACGCCATGATAGGGTTCTTTTCCCGAATTGGGTTTCCTCGAGAAATCCTAACGGACCAAGGTACCCAATTTATGTCCAACCTGATGACACAAATATGTCAGCTATTGGGGATTAAACAGTTAAGGACGTCGGTCTATCATCCACAAACCGATGGTTTGGTGGAGAGATACAACCGTACCCTCAAAACACTACTAAAGAAAGCTATCTCGGAGACAGGTAAGGACTGGGATAGGAAACTCCCCTTAGTATTATACGCAATCAGGACACACGAACAAGCCTCTACGGGCCATAGTCCGTTTGAGCTGTTGTTTGGGCGACAACCACGGACCCTACTAGATATGGCCGCTGAGATGTGGGAAGAAGAAGACGGGGAAAAAACCATTCTAAAATACGCCCGTGAGTTAAAAACCCACCTGCATACAGTATGGGAAAGCGTAAGGGAACACATGGAGAGAGCCCAAGACAAGCAGAAAAGGAATTATGATCGGAATACCCAATTGAGGTCCTTTTCCCTAGGAGATAAAGTGCTAGTTCTCCTTCCCAGTTCAGACAACAAATTGTTGGCCAAGTGGCAGGGACCCTACACCGTAACAGGACTAGTAACCCCCGTGACTTATAAAATTCAGCTTAACGATACTCCCCCGAGGTCACAGATCTTCCATGTTAACTTATTAAAAAGATGGGAAGAACCTCCGAACGACCCAAGGCATGGCTGCCTAGTTAATACCGTTAAGGAACTAGAGATAGGGTGGTGCCCCACTGATCCCCCTGGCGAGAGGGAGGTTCCTATCATTAATACAGAGATCTCGATTCAGCAAAATAGACAATTGAAGAATCTCTTCGATAAACACGTTCGGGTGTTCTCCTCGATACCCGGTAGGACACGAGTGGTACATCATCAAATCCTCACACCACCTGGGAAGACCGTACGACTAAAACCTTATCGTATCCCTGAAGCTAGGAAAACCCTCGTAGAAAACGAAATCGAAAAGATGTTAGATCTAGACATCATAGAACCTTCCCACAGCCCCTGGTGTTCGCCCGTGGTATTGGTGCCCAAACCTGATGGATCTATACGTTTTTGTATTGACTTTAGACAGGTCAATTCCATATCACAGTTTGACACATATCCCCTTCCAAGGATAGACGAGCTCTTAGAAAGATTGGAGAAAGCAAAATACATGTCTACCCTTGACTTGACCAAGGGATATTGGCAGATCCCGTTGGGTCCCGAAGACAAGGAAAAGACGGCTTTCGCTACTCCCTCCGGATTGTATCACTTTAAGGTTCTCCCTTTCGGGTTACATGGCGCCCCCGCCACCTTCCAACTTCTCATTGACACCATATTACGACCTCATACCAGATACGCGGCGGCCTATCTGGATGACATCGTTATATTCAGTGAGACCTGGGAAGACCATGTGGTCCACATAGACCACATTTTCTCGGCTTTAGGGAAGGCTGGACTGACAGCCAACCCCGCCAAGAGCCGACTGGCTTTTAGTGAGATCTCCTACCTCGGTTATCACATTGGCAACGGTATACTTCGACCCCAAAAGAATAAAATCGAAGCCATCCTACACACCAATGCTCCCACCACGAAGAAGGGAGTTTGTTCCTTTTTAGGTCTAGTGGGGTACTATCGAAGGTTCATTCCCCACTATTCCAGTTTGGCTGCCCCCCTAACCAATCTTTTAAGAAGAGGACAGCCCAACAACATCCCACAACTAGACCCGACTCAACTTCATAGTTATCATACCTTGCAAAGGTGTCTCACCACTCAACCGATATTGAAATGTCCTGAGTTTGACAAACCCTTTCATCTCCAAACGGATGCCTCCGATGTGGGGGTAGTGGCCGTTCTTTTTTCAAAAGGATGAAGATGGAGTGAGCCATCCCGTCGTCTTTATTAGCCGTAAACTATTTCCCAGGGAGCAAAGATACCCCATTATAGAGCGGGAATGTCTTGCCATTAAGTGGGCTATGGAAAGCCTCCAATACTATCTTTTGGGCAGACCTTTCCTACTGTATACGGACCATGCACCCCTTACGTGGCTCTCAAGATACAAGAATACCAACAATCGTATATTGAGATGGTTCATAGAACTCCAACCTTTCTCCTTCCAGGTTTGCCACCTCCCTGGTGACCTTATGGGTCAGGCTGACTATTTGTCCCGGTTTCCGGATCTGGTGGGGCTCGATCAGCCCCATTCATGTGAGGGGATGTGTAACCGGGCGCCTCCGGACGCCGGTTCTTTGTCGGAGCGAACGACCGCCGGAGGATACCCCGGGGGCACCCGAGGGATTTCTGACGTGATGACGTCCAACGTCATCCGTCAGACAAAAACAGGAAGGACGACCGACGGAGGAGAAGCACCGCGCGACCCAGAGAGAGACGCCGACGTCAGGGAGAGCCGGAGAGACGAACGCCACGGACCATCAAGAGAGAAGGGAAACCCCGCCGTGGACGAGGAACAACGGACGGAGAGCGGAAACCCTTGGGCGCCTCCCGCCCCTGCCGAGACGAAGTCGGGAGATCCCCTACAAGCCGGCCGCGTCCCTGGAGGGGCGTGGCCAAGTCAGGTACGAGCGTACCGGGGCTGGGACTGGGGTTCTGGGTGGTTGGCTGGGTTTAAGGGGGCTAAGAAGGGAGGGCTGAGGTCGTGTAGGGAAGGGAAGGGGAGCCAATTTGAACAGGACCACAGTTAACTGAAGAATAATCACACCAGGACCGTACCCAGACCAGTGAATAAAACTGTAAGGGGGTCACAGAAAGGGCACAACGAAAGGAAGTCACAAGAGAAAAGTAACCCCACATTCCTCCACCTCCACAGGATCCCCCCCCCCTTTTCACTCCTTACTAACCCCAATTAACCGTATATAAATAGTTTTCCCCACTTACCTGTTCCTTTCTCCTTCTTTGTTTTGGGAAATCCTGGGACCATGAGAGCCGGGTGAACAAGACCTCTCCCTCCGAACCGGACCAGGCCGTCCCGGGAACACCAAGGAACCCTGAAAAGAAAAGGGATTTATATTAGTTTTGGACTTGGAATATAACAGTTTGGCGGAAAAGCTAGTGCTACAATCCCAACGAACAAGAAAATAAACGTACTACACCCTTAAGTGCCGCGTCTGTCACCTTCTTCCAATATCCCCTCGACTCGGGATAAAAGACCCCGTCACAGGAATCTTCCCCTGGAGATGAGCAGTGTGTCACCTCAGAGAATGAGGTGACATGAAAGTGAGCAGAGGAGGATCCATCCCTTTTTCTAGTGACCCTTTCAACTAACCCTCTGGGCACAAAGAGGGACCTACTATTATGGCTTCCCTTCTCACTACCGGAAGTGCTCCCAGCTAGGCTAGAGGGTTTACTAGGGACTCTGTGATCCTCTGAGGGACCCTGCTGACTCTCCTCTGTGTCTAGATACTGTCTTTCTAACACTGGGGGGCTAGAGCCTGCATCCTCCTCCCCCCCTCCTCCTAGCTATCAGTATGGTGCTGGTCAACCTGGAGAAGCAGGCCTAAAAGCAGACTGTTTGGGATCCTACCTCTCTTTAGGGTCCTATCTCAGCACATCCCCTCTCCTCTTGGTAAGTGAGGCCCACATAATATGAGTCCATGGCCTGGGATGTGGTCTGCTCTGATGACATGGTGTTGAGTTGTTAGAGTGTGTAGGTGTACCTAAACTACCCTAACCCCTAGTCTCTCAGACGTTTAGAGCAAGGGCTATGCCTAGACCCCTAGCTTACCTAAACTTAAGAGACTAGTTCCCTGACACTAAGTACAGTGTGTAACTCTAGTCAGTAAGTGGTCATTCTTGTGAAAAGTACCAAGTGACAGAGTGGTAGGGCATTTGGAAGTGCTTATCCCACTGCTGCCACCAATGTAGGAAACCGGCCTAGTTTGTGGTCGGTACCTATGGCACTTACACCTTATACCAGGTTCAGGGTTCCCCTATCAGTGAAATGTAGGCAGTGTCTGCAAGCCAGGCTCTCTAGAGGTAGCTGTGGATAAACAGCCAAGGCTTGTCTAGGAGACATGCAAAGCTCGTGCAATATCACTGTAGCCATACAGTTCTTAAACACATAAAAGAAAACACTCAGTGTTGCAAAAATAAAAGTACTTTATTTTAATGACACAACTACCAAAACGTACTAGCGAGGGAAGCCTCCAATAAGAGGTAATTAACACACTAGATATGTACACTAGTAATTAGTAATAGGCATAAAATGTTAAAGAAAACAGTGCAAATGCAATAAGACAATAGTGACCCTTGGGAGAGCCCAAACCATATACTAATGAAATGGAATGCGAACACAGGACCCCCACCTGGTTAAGTGGAATGTGTAGAGGGGAGATGGGGGTACTAGGAAACCCCAAAGCTAAGTACCACAGTGCCCCCTAACGACCAGCAGGAAAGGAGTAAATTACTTGATTTTTCCCCAAACCACCCAAAGGAAAGAAAGTGAAGAAAATGCCACACCCAGACAAGATTTCAAGAAACCAGCAGTGGATTCCTGAAGAGGAAAACCTGTTGAAGAAGGGGACCAAGTCCAGAAGTCAATGAAGAGTCCAGGAGGACTAGGAGCTACTACCAAACCAGCTATGGATGCAGGAGTTGGTCGACGGTAGGACGAAGACGGTCAGGAATGCAGCCCTGGAGCAGGTGGAGAGTTCCTGGAGGATGCAGTCGACATCCCACGTCAAATGGATACTTGCAGTGGGTCAGTGGCGTGGAAAAGCCACCAACAAGCCTTGGCGAAGGCAGAAGTCGCAGTGAAGCAAAAGTAGAGCTGTCGGGGACCAACAAGGTCCAGGAGGACTCAACCCATGGGGGAATCCTAGGGGGATCCTCAGCAAGGCAGAAAGCCCACAGAAGAAGAAGCAGCCCCCACAGGAGACCCACTAGATGAGAAACCAGGAGTCACAAGGGAGCCAGCTCAGCACAACTGGAGAAGGGTCCCACACCTCAGGAGAAGCACGCAGAGGGCTGTGCATCACAGGAAGAGGTGCTGGGGGGTGTGGCTACACAGAGCCTGAAGTTCCCTTGGAGGGAATGCAAACAAGCATTGGTAGCTGCAAGAGAGATGGAGCACGGGGGTACTGTCCTGCATGGGAACGCAAGGGCTTATCTCCACCAAAGTTGGACAGCTGGGAGAGAGGACCAAGAGGACTACTCCATACCACCATCCATGATGCAGGATCCACGCTGCTCAGGAAGAGAGGAGATCCATGCAGCCGGTCGTCATTGCAGCTGGTGCCTGCGGATGCAGGGGAGTGACTCCTTCACTCCAAGAGAGATTCCTTCTTCCTTCTCGTGCAGACTGAAGACTTGAAACCCTCTGAGGATGCACGGCTGGGGAAATGTTGCAGAAGCTGGAAGGAGCCATGGAAACAATATTGCAAGCAGAGTCTTTGTCGTAGATGCAGATTGTCGGTTCCTGGAAGGTCCAGTTGCGGTTCCAATGTCTTCAAAGGATTTTTGAAGAGCAAGCCCGTGAACGAGCGGTAGTGATGGGCGTGAGGTGGGCGCGGTCAAAAGCCCAAATACATACCAACACGTCGGAAAAGTAGCGCTTGCGCGCTGCTATGCTCAACCTAAAAAGGGCATTGTACCGGGGGAAGGAGTGAAGATGGGTTTTCGTTTCTCATACAAAATTAAGAACAATGGAAGCAAACTTTTATTTGCTGTTTTCCTACGTTCCTCAAAGAACACCCAGGATGAAGTGAGAACAGGTTTTACTTAATTGAAAACTACATTGCATATTTGAGATTACAAATAAAGTCATGGAAAAACATTACATTAAATATGTATTTTATGTGTAAGGTCGCGCCGCGTTTTTAATATCCATGTAGAAAAACAATACTCTTCCAAGATGGCCTCTGAGTTTCAAAGCAGTTCGCTGTCTAGGACACTGCCTGACCTTCCAAGAAGCTTCGGAGAGAACGGAAGTGTTGTTCCTCCGACACTTCCGGTTTTCTCCGGTAACCAAGAGCGGTTGCTATGGCCGCCCCGGCACCAACAATTGACCGAATTGAATCCTTCTGCCCGCAGCCTTGGTGCCGGAGAGAGGGGTGTGCACGGAACTCTCTTCTAAAGTCACCCCCTGGGCGCCCACCGCCACCATGAGCCGCGCAGTGCTTGCAGAGATTGCCTGGGATGACTGCTTCGCCATCCCTGTGGCCAACGTAGAAAATAAAGCACTGGAGGATGAAGTGAGTGACAGCAGCTGAGCGCCGGGTTGCTTAGAGATGCGGATCAATACAGGGAAAACATTAAAACCTAATCGTAAACATGGTACCACAAGAAGAAGCAGAAGAAAGCGCCCGTTTATTAAAATGCTCTAACTAAAAATGAAGTCTGCTTAACGTAAAAATTGATTTATTTAGCTTATACCCTGAAAATATCCAATAATTTTTGGGTTTGATTCTTCGTTTCGATGTGACAGCAATGTGTTACTTGCGGTTTATATTTGTATTTATATAAAACATGCGCTGTTTTCGAAGAAGTTCGGGTTTTGCCAGTAAAGGGTAGCAAACACCCATAATTCCCTAATGTATAGGTTCACATATTCTCAAAGAAAAGAGTCTATTATTAACTAAGTGCATCATTTGAAATATCAGTTTACTTTGTGCCCATAGTATATATTTGTAATGCAAATAAAAAGTCAACAAAAACAAATAACGATGTTGATACTAAAGTGAAATTGGTAATTTTGGGATCCTGATGTGACTAGGCAGGATTGTCACATTAGCATATAGTGACTTTTCCATTGTTCCATATATATTCGTGCTAATGAATAACTCAATGTGATATACCATTATAACGACTTTCATAAGGCTATTGGGGGTTAGAACGGCGTGCGTGTGTATTTTGTTAGCTGAATAGAACATTGTTAGAAGCGGACGTGGTGCAAGGAATTTTCCAACCTGGTGAAGATATATAGTGCTGCCTCCTAACTGTAGAGAATAAGCGGAGCTTTAAATAGACATTTTGATCCTCAACTTAATTCTGATTTTGAACGTTTTAAACTAAGACAGGCGCAACAGACAGAAGTTGAATCAATGGATATGTTTTATGCCAGGTTGAGAAAGCTGGCGAGCTCGTGCACAGGACTCAACCAGCAAGAGGAAATTCGAGCGCAAATCATACAAGGTTGCCGATCCAAGGCCTTAAGGAAGCTTATTCTTCGACAGCAGGGTATGTCACTCGATGATATTTTAATTCTTGCGCGGTCGCATGAACTATCTGCGGTACGAGCAGATGCCATGGCAGCCGTAAGAGGCCAGTCGTTAGCAGCAGTGTCTTCAACTCGTCCTGTCCAGGTTAAGGAAGAACAGGTGGATGCTGTCCAGACACGCCGGATAGCGCCACGTAATCCAAACCTGGCCAAGTCCAATGACAGGGTTTGTGGAAGCTGTGGATATGAGCACCGAGCGAAAATGGGGTGCCCGGCGAAAGGACAATCGTGCAACCGCTGTGGTAAAGCAAACCATTTTGCTAAAGTGTGTAGATCCCGAAGAAATGTGACAACAGACCCGAAAGGAAAAGATGCTAGTGTTAGAGCTGTATCCAAAAGCACGGAAGAAGTAAGGGACCATGTCATGGTGAGTGGACCAGCATGCGATGAAGACGAAGAGGAAGACATCTTTGTAATTTCTTTCACGGGAGGGAGGCCGCTAAAGAAGAGATCGCCTCCCATGAGCGATGTTCAAGTAAATGGCATGCCTGTATCTGTGCTCATCGATACAGGGGTGTCTGTCAATGTCATGGATGAAACTCTCTTCAAGAAGCTAGTGCCGGCCCCAATACTCACTCCAACGTCGACGAAAATATATAACTATGGAGGACGAGACACCCTTCCTCTCAAAGGAACAGTAGAGGTGTCAGTGCATAGCGGGGGTAAGTCAACGGATGCAAGATTCTATGTGGTGTCTGGGGATCGTGGCACTCTACTAGGATGTTACACGGCGGAAGAGCTAGAATTGGTGTTCTTCGCACGTCAAGTTCATGAAGCTCAAGTGGAACAACTACTCAATGAGTTCTCGCAGCTCTTCGAAGGGTTAGGACGGCTGAAAGGAAAGCGCATCAAACTGCACATAGACCGAAGTGTGGTTCCGGTGGCGCTTAGACATCGTCGAGTACCATTCCATTTGCGTCCTGCTGTCGAGAAAGAATTGCAACTTCTGGAGGACCAAGGAGTAATAGAAAAGGTAGATGGACCTACACCTTGGGTGTCACCGTTGGTGATCGCGCCAAAGCCTAAACAACCGGGAGCAATTTGTCTCTGTGTTGATATGAGGCTGCCAAACAAAGCCATCAAAAGAGAGAGACATATAACACCCACAATGGATGATATTGCAGATCTAAATGGGGCCCAGTGGTTCTCGAAACTGGATCTTAATGCGGGGTATCATCAGTTGGAACTAGACCCTGGAAGTAGGAATATCACCACGTTCTCAACCCATGTGGGGCTAAGAAGATATAAGAGACTAAGCTTTGGAGTATCTTCGGCTGCTGAGGTTTTTCAGAATGCAATCAGAGAGACCTTGTCTGGATTACCGGGAGTGATCAATTTAATTGACGATATCTTGATATATTCCCGGATGAGAGAAGAGCATCATCGCCATCTGAGATCGACTTTGCAGAGGTTAGCTAACGCGGGACTGACGTTACACAAAAAGAAGTGTGCGTTTTATCAAACGTCTGTAGATTTCTTTGGTTACATCTTCTCGAAAGATGGCCTGCAGGTGGATCCACGGAAGGCGGAGGCGATCCGACAGGCTCCCGTTCCACAAAGTCCCACGGAAGTTCGTAGTTTTCTAGGAATGGCCACCTATTGTGGAAGGTTTATACCACAACTTGCTACTATGGCTGAACCTCTTCGACAGCTCACCAAAGGGCAACATCGTTGGGACTGGACTCAGGAGGCTCACAAGGCATTTGCGGACATTAAGACTGCACTGCTTGATAGGTCAACAATGGCCTATTTCAACCCCCGCAGGAGAACAGAAGTGGTGGTAGATGCAAGCCCCGTTGGGCTAGGAGCGGTGTTATTGCAAGAACAAAGGCATCAAGAGTGGATCCCTGTCGCATATGCTAGTAGGGCTCTGTCGGCAGTAGAGACCAGATATGCGCAAATTGAACGCGAAGCGCTGGCTATTCGTTGGGCATGCCGCCATTTTCATCTCTATTTGTATGGGCATGAATTTCAGGTGGTCACTGATCACGAGCCGTTGGTATCGTTGTTTGCGGGCAGTCCACGCCTTGCTCCCCCAAGAATTGAACGATGGACCGTTCTACTTCAGCCCTATCGCTTCACGGTCGTGTATCGCCCTGGGGCAAGTAATCCTGCAGACTATCTATCTCGTCATCCTGCTCCACAGGTGTTTGATGCACACCAAGAACAAGATGAGGAAAACACCGAAGTCTTTGTCAGCATGGTTGTACAGTCGGCATGTCCCAATGCTCTGCTTATCGCTGACATCGTCGCTGCTACCCGGGATGATGTGGTGCTGGGTCATGTCAAGGAGGCGTTGACCCATAAGAAGTGAAAGTACTTTCTAGAGAAAACCAGTATGTCGGGCTCAAGTCAGAAGTTGGCTATGCACGGTATCTGGAAGGTGCGTGATGAGTTGTCTACAGACAATGATGGTTTGGTCTTAAGAGGAAGAAGAATCGTACTTCCACAGTGTCTATGGTCTAGAGTGGTCGAGTTGGCTCATCAAGGACATCAAGGTGCTGGGAAAACTAAAGCGAGGCTACGTGCCAAAGTGTGGTTCCCTGGCATGGATAAGCAAGTGGATGACGTGGTGGGGAAGTGTCGCTCCTGTATTATCACATCAATGGAACCCCCAAGTTGCCCTGTGGCAACGGAACCAGCCACTTTGAAACCATGGGCAAAGGTGAGCATGGATTTCGGAAGTTTTCCGGATGGAAGATTGACGGCTGTCCTAATTGATTTGTATACCAAATTCCCGGTGGTCGAGTTGGTATCGTCTACGGCGTTTGAAAATGTAAAACCCGTTCTGCAAAAGACGTTTGCATTGTTTGGTCTGCCCGACGAAATCAGAACAGACAATGGGCCTCCGTTTCAAGGGCAAGAGTTTCGCGCGTATCTTGATGGGTTAGCAATTCATCATCGTAAGATAATGCCCTATTGGCCTCAGGCAAATGGGGATGTTGAAAGGTTTATGTGAACTTTGAATAGGGCCCTCCGAATTGGAGTTGAACAGAAAGAAGACAGTGAACAGTGTATGCATCAATTCTTGAGTGCTTATCGTCAAACGCCTCACAGTACTACTGGGTGTGCTCCATCTGCTCTGATGTTCAAGGTGTCCCCACGTGACTGCATTCCTGCTGGTGCCAAATGGAAACCTCCTGCGTTGGATGTCAAGGCAACTCAACAACGACGAGTAATCACTAATCAGAAGGCCAGTTTGAAACGAAGATCCAAATATCGAGGGTTTCAAGAAGGCGATCGAGTAGTAATAAGATGTAGGAGAGGTGGAGGAAAGTTTAGGACACCGTATGAGCCTGAAGTATGGGAGATCATTGGAGTAAAAGGGTCCATGATAACTGCGTCCAGAGGTAGACAGAGAGTGACCCGAAATGTGTCACACTTTCGGAGGGCTGGCCGGAGAGAATTGGAAGGAGAAGAAGAAGAATGCGAGATGGAGGATGCCAATGATGGTCCATCAATGATACCTGGAGAAATGGAAAGTACATCTGGATCAGCTGTGACCGAACAAACCCAGCCTAATTGTGTTTCGGGGCATGGGAATGTGCCCACTAGAAGTGCGAGGTATGACCTACGCCCCAATCCCGCACCAAGCAGCAAGTTAAAAGACTTTGTCTGTCAAGTTGAATAGTCATAAGCTACATATCATCATCTTCTTTTGATGACGGAACACTGTTGGAGACTGATGAGGACAGTGTGAGAATGTCTCCAGGCGTCTGAAGAGGACAGTGTGAAAAGATGGTGTACCAGTTGTTACCGAACTGCACTTGTTGAGTTTGTTGTTTAGTTTGTTTCTTTTAGTTTTTTTTTGTTAATCAGTTAATTCATCTCCATGTGAAGTAAAACATGGGGGGGAAGTAGAGAATAAGCGGAGAGCCATGCGGGCTCTCCTTGTGTGCAAAACGTGCTCTGCGTGTCCGGGAGGGGGCACGGAGCACGACTATATAATAAAGAGAGAGCTGCGGTGACGCACTCTCGGGTGTGGCGACAAACACAATAAGCCTCCGTGTGTATTTGTTAACCGTCGAGGTTGCAAGGCTATACTAACAAGCTCAGTTTACGTGATCTTAGAACCCAGCGACCACTGCGGAAACGTTCCTCTTTTAAGAATTTGTTAATTGTAACTAAGTAATAAAGATGCATTATCAACTCAGCAAATCACATTTTCAACAGTAAGTGAAAATTGCTGAATAATAAAGCGGAACAAAAAGCTACAAAAGGAGGCACATTACTGGGTAATTAAACATTCTCACATTGGTGGTGGGATTTTGATCCTTGTCTTCCAAGGTTAACTGCAAGTCCTACAATTCAGAGGGTGTGTGCCAGAAGTCCAATATTCCTAAAAGAGTTCTTCCTTTATGAGGTGAGGGATAGTTGTCAGTGTAAGGAACCCTTTATCCTTTGCTGAACTATTGTAATACTGCGTAAGGTGGGTAAGCATGAGCTGGTTGGCCTTACCAGTGGGAAGTGGAGAAGTATTCTTCTGATGTCAAGGGATCCAGCTCAAAGCTCAACAATCACACAATAGTGCTAGAAATGAATGTCCAACTCAGTGGCTGACTTTCAAAAAAGAAAAATACTGCACACTAGAATGAATAGAACATTTATATAGTCTAAATACAAGCTAGTGTCCATGGCACTGTTGGGCAAGGCAGCTCCTGTATCCACTACGCCCCAATCCTGGACTCCATTATCTGATGTGGACGCTTCCGCCCCTTTCAGAATATTATACTAGCGTGACTATGGTTCAGTTGCAAAACTTCCCTCCAGTGTGCTTGCATTCAGTTTCTCACGGCTCCAGTATTACAGTTTCTTACTACCTGTGGTGTATCAGTCCCTCAGGGAGCCGCCCCAGCTTGCACGACCTTTCCCGGCTTCTGGAAGATGGCGGTGCTGCTGGCAACTCTGTAGATCTCTGCACTGGCTGATAGTCCTCGATTGCGAGATGCGCACCCAGGGGCCCTGCAGAACGGGGCCCGGTGAGCTTCTTCTCTTGTTGAGCGGATTGGAGCGATGGTCCTTGGCCAGCGCTTGATTACGATGGAGACAGCAGAGTCCCGCACTTGCTGATTTTTTCAGGTTTGGTGCAACCACGCCCGAGATGATTCTCTGGGCGCGCTGATCTTGTGCTTGTGGCCCGGACACGGCCAGACCGATCTCCTTTTGGTAATATGCCCGTACACATGTTGATGACAACGTCACACGTAGGCCGGATTTCAGCTCAGGATGACCGCCCTGAGGACGGTAAGAGTCCTCACGGTTCCTGCACATAATTACAATGGAGTGACTGCTCCCCTGAGACTTCTTCCGCAAGATGTCCCATAGACAGCTGTGATACCTGCACCTCGCTCCTTCAGGCTGACACTCCTTCTACAGGGTTTCCTGGATCCTTTCACTTCTCAGCAAGCAGGCTTCTAGGTGCTCAGGTCATATATGCAAATAATGTAAACAGAGCAACGGTTCCCTGTAGACTCATTTCAAGGTTACATCTTATAGTGTTCGGATCATAATCCACCCAGGACTGGAAATCAGTCATAAACAAGTAT
Source organism: Pleurodeles waltl (assembly GCF_031143425.1). Lineage (NCBI taxonomy): Eukaryota > Metazoa > Chordata > Amphibia > Caudata > Salamandridae > Pleurodeles > Pleurodeles waltl. The sequence goes on along the minus strand of NC_090450.1, from coordinate 71,276,482 downwards.
AAATGTGTTAGAAACAACCCACGGATCATTATAGTTGTGAAATACATTTATTTACAATTCCAATATCGTCAGCCAAAATGAGGGTGCTCTGAATAAGTGATCACAGAGTGCCATAAATGTGAAAAAGTGACGTGAGTGTTTACGTAAATAGACAAATGACTCCTGACTGCAGATCATTATTTTGCATTGTGGGTTGCTTAAAGTCAACGGCGTTCCACGCTGTATAGTAAGTTAAAGGTCATCACCAGGACTAGGGAATAGGGAAGAACACTATGGTCTAAAAAAACAATAAAGGATTACTTACTAGAGTTGGTGGGTCGATAATATTTTATGGATAACAGAAAAAAGCCACTTACTAGGGCCAATGGGTGCATGACGACTAAGATACTCACCCCAAGACAGATGAATAGGTCAATCTTGTAAAAGGAGGAGGAGGTTCTGCGTACTAAATATACAGGAAAAGCGAGGGTCATAGAGATAGAGTGCGGAGAGAGAACATTTCTAATAAGGCATGCTATTCTCACTATTAAGCGAATAGCGTAATGGATCTGTATGGGAATATGAAAGAAAAGTTAGTAATTTGGCCCACCAGATAATTAAGACTGAACCATGGTTTTACCTTCCAGTTGTAAGTATTTAAGAGTAGAGGTACCAATTTGATGATAATAAAGATTGTAGTGGCAAAAACAGTTTTTGCAAGGTCAGAGAGCTGAGCGTGAGTTGCCCTCTGCAGTGGTCCAAGACCAAGGAGTGCTGCTTAGTAAAGAAACCACGCCTCCAAGAGTTGTAGGCCTTTACATGCAAGGAAATTAATCCATTGACCAAAAACAGGAGTTAATTACCAACCTCTGTGAGGTGGATAAACACAGAAATTATGAGAGCGGCCAAAAAAGCAGACCCAGTGGGTTTAGGCAGTAGGGGAATGACACGATTGCGTAATGATATATAGGAACTCATGTGGATGTGGCAATCCACCTGGAAAATGAGGGAGCACCTCCTTTTGATAACAGCAGTATCTATATCACAGAAGGGGACACACAAACAAATGTCTATGACCCCTTCTGTAATACTACAGTGCCACAGGGGTGCAGAAAATGGGTGCACACGCCTGTTGCACCCCTGTGGCACTAAATGTAATACGGCCCCGGATTTTTTTACTATTTAAGTTTCTAGTATTTCTTGAAAGTAAATGTGATCTGGCACGTCATATGTGACTGTGTCAGACATCTATTATCCTGGGATCTTTAAGTATGTACAATATTGTATGTACTGCTTAAAATACATCTACCAGCGATAGACTGTATATTGCTGTTTGCTAAAAATTCAGCCTTCTCCATTTTTACCCAACAACATCATGTGACTCAGACATGACATGGTGCATTTTGCAGCCGAGAATGCATTTTGTAGAAGTATTATCATATATTTACATATTAAAACATGACAGCCTGTCACTGTTGAGTTTGACTTTTAAATGTACATTTTTTTAATAGTACAATGAATAGTCTTGGAGCACTAAAAAATCCAATCGGCATCAAGGCCACATATTATAATAATACAAACATATTATTTTACTTACACAATGTAATACCACATCAGAGAGCATGACAAAACATTATCTCATATTTGTGTGACTGTGTTGTGATCGTGTTGTTGTGGGAGTAGGTAGCCTTTCTTAGTTTTACTCCTGAATACCTCATATTGCCCGGCTGGACATGTATGGGTGTGATAATAGATGTTCCAGCTGATTAATCACTTCCTCTCCAAATGCAGGCACTTAATTTCACTCATAAAACTCTTACAAAGGCGGATTGTCCATTAAGTAAAAAGTACGAAAAGTTCTGGATATTTCCTTAAGCAGCACACAAGTTTGGTGGGCCTGTAGACAAATTGTTGAGCCATTCAAGGCACCACCAGTTCAGCTGTGGCTGTTCTGTGTACCTGGATTTTCACCAGAACAGTGCATGTCGATGTAGTGGGAAGCCCTTCTGAAAAGAAAAAGTAAGGGGAAGTGTTAGAAATGGGGTCTTTGGTTGGCAGTCAGGTTACCCCCTGTCCAAGCAAGGACCCTCACTCTAGTCAGGGTAAGTCACACACAATCCAAATTATCTTGTGCCCACCCTCTGGTAGCTTGGCACTGTGCAGTGAGGCTTAACTTAGAAGGCAACGTGTAAAGTATTTGTGCAATAAATCATACAATACCCCAATATTACACCACACAGTGTTCAGAAAAATATATAATATTTATCTGGATAAATGCAGGTCAAAACGATTAAAGATGAAATAAGCCATTATAGGGATACCACTGAAAGTGATATCAAATGTTTTTAAAGTTAAAATATTACTGTAAAAGCAATGAAAAGTGTCTTAAGTTCTCCTAGAAACAACAAGTGTCTCTTGCAGGGCAAAGTACCTGGTTTGCATTGAAAAATCCTCGCAAAGTACCGTAGAGGAGGAGATGCGTAGAAAACAGTGAGTGTGCGTCGGTTTTGCCCCTTCGCACACGGACTTGCATCGTTATTTTCCAAGCGGGCAAGACACGTTGATTTCCAGTGCGCGGACTTGGATCCTCTTCGGGTTGCGGGATTTTAAGGCACCCCGGGGACAATGCGTGGAATCCTAGGCTTGCGAAGCATGGTCATAGGGGCTGTGTCGATTCTGGTAGGCGATGCGTGGAATTTTCTTCCGAAGGGCAGGCACTGCAGCGATTCCTCTCAGGAAGTCAGGCGTCATCGTTCTGAGTCGGCTTGCGTCGATCCAGTAGGGCCGTGCTTTGAAGTTCCTGTTGCGTCGCTGGCGCTGCGTTGATCTTCTGTTGCGAAGTCGGGCTGCGTCGTTCCAGACTCGGCGTGCGGTGAATTTTTCACTGCAAGCAGGTTGTGCGTCGTTCTTGGCAGGCGGTGCGTTGATGTTCTGCCGCACGGGGATTTCAGCTGCAGGAGATAAGTCTTTTTGGTCCTGAGACTTCAGGGAACAGGAGGCAAGCTCTATCCAAGCCCTGGGAGAGCACTTCTGCAGCAAGGCAGTAGGGCAACAGCAAGGCAGCAGTCCTTTTCAGAAAGCAGTCCGGTTAGCCCTTTAGGCAAACAGGCAGTTTTTCTTGTCAGGGTGCAGGTTCTGGTTCAGGTGTCTTCTCCAGGAAGTGTCTGAGGTGGTTGGGCAGATGCCCTGTTTTTATACCCAAATGTGTCTTTGAAGTGGGGGGAGATGTCAAAGAGTGGCTTAGAAGTGCACCAGGTCCTATTTCAGTTCAATCCTGTCTGCCAGGGTCCCAGTAGGGGGTGTGGCAGTCCTTTTTGTGAGAGCAGGCCCTCCACCCTCCCAGCCCAGAAAGACCCATTCAAAATGTAGATGTATGCAAGTGAGGCTGAGTAATCCTGTGTTTGGGGTGTGTCTGAGTGAATGCACAAGGAGCTGTCAACTAAACCCAGCCAGATGTGGATTGTAAGGCACAGAAAGATTTAAGTGCAGAGAAATGCTCACTTTCTAAAAGTGGTATTTCTAAAATAGTAGTATTAAATCCAACTTCACCGGTCAGCAGGATTTTGTATTACCATTCTGGCCATACTACTCCTTTCAGATCAGCAGCTACCACTCAAAGAATGTCTGAGGGCAGCCCCAATGTTAGCCTGTGAAGGGAGCAGGCCTCACAGTAGTGTAAAAACGAATTTAGGAGTTTTACACTACCAGGACATGTAAACTACACAGGTACATGTCCTGCCTTTTACCTACACAGCACCCTGCCCAGGGGTTACCTAGGGTACACCTTAGGGGTGACTTATATGTAGAAAAAGGGGAGTTTTAGGCTTGGCAAGTATTTTTAAATGCCAAGTCGAATTGGCAGTGAAACTGCACACACAGGCCATGCAATGGCAGGCCTGAGACAAGGTTAAGGGGATACTTAAGTGGGTGGCACAATCAGTGCCGCAGGCCCACTAGTAGCTTTTAATGTACAATTCCTGGGCACATATAGTGCACTCTAATAGGGACTTATGAGTAAATTAAATAGCCCATTTGGTTGTGATCCAATGTTACCATGTTTAAGGGAAGAGAAAATATGCACTTTAGCACTGGTTAGCAGTGGTAAAGTGCGCATAGTCTAAAAACCAGCAAAAACAGTATCTCAAAAGTAGAGGGAGGCAGGCAGAAAGTTAGGGGTGACCACCCTAAGGCTGCCAGGTCTAACAAGAAGGCTCAGAAACGACCATACGGTGAGTTTTTTCATTGTAAAACAAAAAAAATCATAGTCATGACACGTGTTGGAAGTTTTCTCCCAGCACATGGAATACTTTCTTTGTTTTCCCAGCCAGTAACGATAACGCTCTACTGGTCTGAGCCAGACTGGAAAATACAGGAAGAATCACTTTTAAGGATGGCCATGTTCACCGGCAGATGTCAGACACTGAGAGCTCCCCTCAACTTCAAATGATGTGGATTTTGTGTCCTCAAAGGCCCAGAGAAGATGAACATAGACACAAGTGGTTCAATGAAATACAAAAGACATGATGCTTTGTACTTTATTTTCTATAGACACGAACGGGTACTTTTTTGTCTACTCCTTTTACAACTTGACTCACACTGTCTTGTTTCCTACGAATACCTTTTTCCAACTGCCCTTTTTTTCCCGTCACCCCCACCAACTTGCTGTTTTACCCTGTTGAGCCAATGCTGGCCTTCCTGATGGCTCAGATGAGTTTACTACCCAGCATCCTCCCCGTTCCTAAATAAAAAGTAACTCCTCCCAATACCCACTTTTCCTTCTACTGACCAGGTTTTCTGTTATTTCTCTTTACGTAGCCATTTAGGCCAATGCATGGTTCTGGGTTACCTACAGAATGTATGGGTTTTAGTTGGAATTTCCTTTCTGCGTCCTTCCTGTGTCACTGGTGATGGTTCTGAGTCCCCGCTGTTGGGTGTGCCTCTTTTCTTTCTCCATTTTGCATTAATTGAGACATATTTCTAACACGTGTTTTTGTTCTGGTCCTCTTGTAGTTATCACTCTGCCTTTGACAACTGTCACCTGGTGGAGTATCAAGCTGAGTGTCTTTCTTCCTCCTTTACGTCTGGTGCACCAGCACCCAGTCTTGTATCATATTGTCCCGTTCCTTGGTTGTTTGGCTCTTGTCTGTGTGTGCCTTCATCTTTTCCTTCTTAGTCTTGCCCCAGAGACAAAACTGCAGTCCTCGGGGCAAGGAACCCACATGAGTATTTGAGACTGAATCTTCCAGACAAATATCAGTTCAACTAGCCCCTTGCCTGTCCTGCGGTTGGGGTGGTGCGTTATAATGTCAGTCAGTATTTGGCATAGCGAGGAGTTGATTACAGATCCTTGTTCTTCTGCCTTCTGGAAAGCTCTCCATAAGGTGCCCACTGCTATCTGATTGACTTGTGGCCTCAGTGGTGTTATTTTCTAATGATGGCCATTTAGGTGCTCTTCAGGATTTTTTAAGTCCTGGCTGTTGACTATGGGCTTGTTGTCCACCTTCATAGTGGCGAATATGCCCCATATTGAGAAGACATCCTTTCGTATTGGGATTACTTTGTAAGCACTTGCTGACCTGACCTTTCACCCAAAGGCAAATTGTGAGCTTTTGTCCTTGGCTACTAAGAGATATTTCCATGATGTCAGGATTTCAAATGAATCAATTGCTATTAGTTCCTAGACTCCCTCTGGAATTGAAACATTTGCACTGAGCCAAGGTTTGTTCTTACCTGGAATCTTGACACAGAAGACATTCTTTACCTGTTTGCTCAACTAACATTGCCAGGCACCAGAACCACACTTCTTCACACCGTGCCTTATTTGTTGCTATGGCACCGCTATCAACCAGTCGCTGCCTCAGGGTCTTTGAGATGACTAGCTTCATGCTTCTCAGTATGACACCTTTGGGATGGGAGATATGGTGAGCTGATCCTGCATGTTAGGAAGTGTATTGAATTTGTCATTATTCACGCTGTCTAGTCTGCAGAGATCTTCATTATTTCTCAATTTTCGGGTGCAGATTTGGTGTTTGACATTTCTCCAATTTGTGTCTTTGTTGGTTTCATATTTTATCTGATTGAGGGAGAGAGATGAAGGTTTAATTAATTTTAAAGATTCGTATTAGGTAATCCTCTGCTGTTGACTGTTAATGCTGTGCACATTTCAGAGGGTTTGCAACAAGTGGTATGCTGGATTATGGTGCTTTCCTGGTTTGTGGACAAACAGTAGTGCAATGGTATTTAGGTCAAATGCCCCAATGATCAGTCAAAGATGGCATTTTAGCTATGAAATTCCCAAAGATTGTCAGAAGTGCCTAAGGTCTGTGACAGCTGTGAAGTGATTTCTGTATAACAGATGGTTGTGCTTACATGCCCACAAGGCTATCAAGTTGGTTCTGAATAAGCATGTTCAACATGGCACAGTTCTAGCTGGCATATGAGATGAAGTGCCTGGGTGTCTCTGTATCTTTCTTGTGGTGCGCCATTAGTTCACCCAGACCTGCTGAACTGGCATCTACTGTAAACTCAATATCCCACAATGGGTTAAGGTACTTCAGATGGTCTGCATTGTAAACTTCTCTCTTGATGATGTTGAATATAGCCATATGTATTCACACCCTTATTTTGTCTTGTCCAGTATACATGTGCTCACTGTGGCATCGTTTTTTCTGTATCTGGATCAGTAATTTGCCATCTTTGAGAAAGATCGGAGTGTGCTTATGTTCGTTGTTTGAAGAGCTTGCATAAATAGTAGCTACCTTTGCACTTACTGGTTGCTTGTTTTTCTCAAATAATTTGTCCCTAGATAGTAAACTTTATTTTGAAACTCTCACGTTCCTGCTTTGAATTATGTTTGCTCTTTGGAGCATAATACAAACTTTGTGGAGTGCTTCCTTGTGTTCTCTTTTTCTGGTGACTCCAAGCACTAGGATGTGGTCCCTATACTTGGATGCATTACCAATCTGCCATATTTCCCACTGGATTGTGGTCTATGGGTAGGGCGTCCTCTCCTAGCTGTCCACTCAGCGCTAATGAAAATATCACCTTTTTACATGTTATATGGTGGTTGTCCAATACTTGCAGACTTTTGGCCGCAGATCCTAAGAGAGATAATGACAGTGGTGCATCATCAAGTAGTACTAGATCCAAAAATTGTATTCCCAGGGGTGATGAACGCCTGGGATAGCACAACTAGTCCCAAGATCTTGACAGGAATTGGTTTAGTGTTGACTAAACATGAAATTGAGGAATCAGTACCCCTTCCCTTTGGCAACTTGGAGAAGGGATATTCACATCTGTGTGTCATTGGGGAAAACATTTTACAAGGTACGTGGGTGACTTCACAAGTATCAAATACTTTGGGGGCGATGGATCAGGATGCAAGACTTTAATGGGTAAAACTGACAAATACACACCACTACCTACGTATGCATTGACCAGTGTGTGTGTGACTAGGTGGGTGGGAGATTTTTTGTAGAATTGGAATCTATGTCCAGTATGTAGACAAAGTTTCAAGGTTTTTTTCTCATCTTTCCTGATGTATGTCATGCTTGTACTGTTTTCTAGAAAAACAATAAAAATAAGTGACAAAAAAAATCAATCTGTCATATTACTCTGAATCACCTGGTGGAAAATCTCATATGCCGACGATATGACAAAGCCAAGCCTTTTGTACCTAAACCATTTTGTGGGTTGAGCATGTCATTACGTATCTAGAGCCTTATTCTAGCTTCAATTGGTGGTATCCTTTGTGGAGGGAAGGTTTGGAGAATATCCTCATCCTTTGAGTTGTACATGCTTGTCATTGATATCAATCTCTGGGTCCCTTTCTCATTCAAGTGCCTTTATGGCTCCTCTTAATAAATATTTAAACTTTTTCAGTGTATTTCTTTGGGTCCACAACTATTAGTGACTCCTAGGCGTTGGACTGTTCGTTTCCTCAATGACATTAAAGTCTACTAGTGTTTGCGTTTTTTCTTCCTCAGTGTTTTGAGGCTGATTCGCAGTTCTCCAGTATGGTAGAACAACTGGAGGTTCTGACTTGTTTATGTGTAGTTGCAGCTGGAACTCTTAGAGCTACCCTTGTCCTTTGCATCAAGTGACATTCCTAAATGGGTCATAGACTGTGCCTCTATTGTGGTGTTCCTAGTTTCTTCACTTGAACAGCTCCCTCATGGCAGTACTTCACGTCTTTGCACTTAGAGTAAAAACCGTCTCTCAAAATGTGTTGACAACAGCCCCTTCCTCTGGAAGACTGAATGAGGCCCTCCCAGGTGCATGGAGGGATGTCACTCAAAATAGCATGCTTCCATGGGACGTTGACTGGCTGCCTCCCTAGGATGCTGAATGATATTGTGCTTTGTTATAGGAGAGTTCTTTCATGGAGTACGTACAACCCCCGTGGCATTTTGAAACGCATTCATTCTGAGTCCTCTTCCAAGATGCTTTGACAATAACCCCTTCCCTTGGCAGACTGAATTACACCCTCCCAAGGGCACGGAGGGATTTCACTTCAAATAGCATGCTTCTTTGGCACATTGAGTGGCTGATTCCATAGGATGCTGAATTATAGCATTCTATGTTGTACTACAGTTCTTTGGTGGAGCACAGACAAATACCACGCCCTCCCTCAATGCCATATTGAATAGCAGCCATTCTGAATCATCGCCCCCGCCCCCCAACACAACTTAAACATCCAGATTGTCAGGTGCTCCACTGCCTTTTGGCTAGGTGTGTACTATAGAAATACCATATACATACCTAGTGCATTGAATAGCCACCTATCACCTCATATTCAGTGCTGACTACGCCCTTATGGACAGACAGACTCTATATTGTGTTTAAAGATACGTACAACAATCCATTTACAGATAGATGGCTGTCTACCTCTGTGAAAGTTGAATGATAACACCCACACCCCCACTGTCCCCCATCAATGATTGAGTGAAAGGTTCCTTAGTTGTCTGCATGCATGGATCATAGCCTGGCTTGAAATGTTGAATGACAGTTGGTGCCACATTGAGGCCATTGTAGATAGTTGCCTTATGGCACCACCACAGTTGAACACCGTAGGGTCACAGAGTGCAACAACTAGCCTCAAAATTGGACTTGTTGCTAGGGGAATGTGAGTACCGGGTCAACAATAATTATTTTAGCTGAGGCCTCTGCAAATCCTTGCATTAGAGATGTTAACATCCTCCTTAATTACATTGAACAATAATTTTTTTTTGAAATGTAGAGAACTCTGTCATAATGATGTATCTCTCATGAATCTTAACTGTTTTTTAAAACAGCAAGTAATTTGTTGAACAGTGTTTATTTGTTAAAGTAATAAAAAACGCTCACTAATTAAAAAACAGAAGATTATGAAATGTTTTTTAATTTCTTCCAAATTCAATTTAGTGTGCACGACAATGTGCTGTAAAAAGAACTATGGTCTTTTGAGTGTAAGCAGTTAGGGCAAAAAGGTGGTCCCGAATGTGTGGTCGACTGATGCCAAGGAGAGTAAGGAACCAATATACAATATATACATAATATATGTTAACTAGAAGACTGTTGATTCTATAGTTATTAAAGGCGGGCAGGCTGACAAAACTGTGGAGCTGAAAGAGATGGTTCTAGTGCCAGCGTTTCCCTTTGCATTACAATAATGTACCCAAAAAGGTAATTTATTAGAATTTCACAATCTTCTTATCCCGAAAACGTGTGAGGGTTCAAAAACAGAGATTTATCATCTTCAAATTATCATTTGTAAATGGTGACACGCTGTGTTTTGTTGGCGAATATTGACAGTATATTAGTGCTATTTTCAGCTTACATTTCTTTGGCTAGGCGTGTTTTTCACAGTTTTGAAGATTGTACTAGTTATCTTTTGAAAATCTCTACTTGCAGCTTCAGAGAAAGCAGAAAGAAAAATCCAGTGTGGAAAATCAGCTGAAAGACTTCGAAGAAAGAATTAATGCTATGTCTTCGCACCTGAAAAATGTCCGTCAGGAGCTTACATACACCCAGGTAACAATGCCAAATGTGAGAACAGCTACCAGGGTTTTCTGCATGGTCTTCATTTCTTCAAGAGCAGTTGAAGTACCCAAGTACAACATTACATTTATTTGATTAAAAAAGCCTGTTTTTTGGTGGCCCGTTGTTTTACTTTCTAAAAATCTCTGCTTTTCAGTCGGAAGGTTGTTCGTGCACCAGTTTTACCTGCTAACCTTTTCCACCAGCTGTTTGTTTCCCTTTACTGTATCAAGTTTAGTGTACACTTTCTCTCGAAATGTTTGCTAGTGAGTTACATTTAGGTCTGGCTACAGACAACTTTTAGTTGTTTCCTAGAGATATGGTCATTATGTTTCTACAATTTGCGGAGAGGGAGCTTATGAGGTGTGTTTTACTCTAATCACAGCGTTCTGCTGGTACTTGTACTATTTAATTTCTCCAGTGAATACTTTCATTACAATGCAAGAGGTGCATTGTTTTCAGCGTGTGGCAGGGACCAGTTGGTGAACTTCGAAAGCATCTAGAAAGGAAAGCCTTTTCCATTAAAAGCAACACCTCGTGTATGCTAACCAAATACTTACTTGTCGTGTGAACCTGGTAAGTATGTAAACACACCATAGGGGCTGGCGTTATTTTTCTGGAACCTCTCTGTTACTGCTACATGGCTCCTCCTTTTTTGATGCAGAGGCCTGCTAACCTCTCTGCAGTCATGACAAGCCTCAGTGTTGTGATTGGCTTGCATTTGTGGTGCACATTTTGCCAATCTCAAAGCTCTCCTTTACTCATCCCTTCCATTCTTCATGTTGCTTCTCTTCCTGCTGGCTAGGTTTTGCCATATATTTGGTAGTTACCATTTACATTTGCTTGCCCATTGCATTTTTTGTCAAGAGCTCAAATGTTAGTTTTCCGTTTGAGAGAAAAGTATTTGCTGATGTTTGTCTACAGACTGAATCTGTTTGACAAGATTTGTTTACCATTTGCCAGATTGAATCTAAACTCTTGTCATTTTGGGCCAGATGGAGGTAGAAATGGTTTTGCGACTCGCAATTTGCGAGTCGCAAATCCATATGCAGAATGGTGTCCCTGACACCATCTGCGAATCGCAAGGGGGTCGCAAAGACCCACCTCATTAATATTAATGAGGTGGGACGCAATGTGCGAACCCCTTTCGATTCCCTGCACTCACAGGGATGGTGGCCTGCTGGAGACAGCAGACCACCCTGTCTGTGACTGCTTTTTTAATAAAACAGTTTTATTTTTTTTGTATTGCAACCCGCTTTCCTTACAGGAAAACGAGTTGCAATACATTCGGGAAAATTAAACCATTTGGTTTCATTTTTTCAGAGCAGGCAGTGGTCCATGGGACTACTGCCTGCTCTGAAAAAATATTTTGAGAGGCATTCACAAAGGGGAAGGGGTCCCATGGGGTAGGACTTCAGTTGTGTTTTATGAAATCACATTTTACTGTATTCAGAGTCAAATTAGCTTTCTACAGTACCCTTGCTCTAGGGCTTGGTCATTCTTCTAGCGTGGCCCCAAACACTAGGATATCGTCAGTGTAGTTTAGTACATTGACCACCAATTAAAGGCACTTCGGATAGCTTCTTGGAATATTTTGCCAGCTGATAACACCCCGGAACTGAGTTGTTCATAGCCAAACCGAAACGGATGCGGGATTACGTTTGGGATGCGCCTGCATTATCAGAGGTAGTAAAAGTTGAGTGTGTGAAATGGCGATGGTACATGTTTTGTTCATATGTACAAAACCAATACAATTTGATCGTCAAAAAAGTGTTGTGGTGCACCATGAGTTTCTTTGAAGTTCCAGCAGATGATAGTCCTTTGTAAGATTAGATGAATATTTGCACACCATCGATGAGCATATTCATATCAACCAGGTGAGGGTTGGGTATTCTCTCCCATTGAATAGCCTTGATTGGTAGTCTTATGTCATCATAGAGGTGCATTTTGCCGTCCATACTGCATTAGATATCTTCAGTGGAAGGAATACCAAGGGAGCTGGGCCTTGAGATTCTTCAAGGACGTCTGCTGTTAGAGTCCTTTTAGCCGTTCTTCATCTGCCTGGTGAAAAAGCATTCTTTAGCGGTGCTTGGCTTTCGATTTGACATGTTTGTTGATGTGCATTTACTCTAAAGTCTTTCATTTTTCCAAGTCCTGTGAACAGCTTTGGGTGATTGCAAATTGTGGGTGTAATGTATTCTACCATGAAGAGAATCGCAATCCATTTCAACTGTTCAGCTGTGGGCAAACTGAGGAAGCACTCAGCCGGACTTTGACCATCAATTACACATATTTCAGTTTCTAGAGGGCGATCTTTGTATATAAACATTGCTGTGAACTTGTCATAATGTGCTGTCATCATGGACAACCAAGAACAGGTACTTTTCACTTTCTTGGAAGTATGACCATGTTTAGCTGCTAGTCAAGCTTCTGGATACTGATATCCTTGAACTGAGTGAGTTTGTGTGGGGCCAGGATTAGCTGCTAATTTTGTCCCCCACTGCGCTTGGTTGATGTCATGTTGGAAGTTCTTTTGACTTCTGTGCATTCCTAACACCTTCAGTTACACATTTTCTCAAACTGATTATCCTATCTGCACTTGTAGTATGCATGTCCCATGGTGGGGCATGCGACCCTGTGCAGATATGGCTAGCCACTGCAATTGTTGTCCCTTTTTCTGTCAGAACTGTGATATTTGTCTTTGTGTCTATGCCAATTTTCAGCCTGGTAGTCGAGAGTGGCTCTTTCATGGTTTCTTGTGTGCATGGACCTGTAGCCAGAGTGTTTTTTCTTGTTTTTCCTCTTTCTGGCTTCATTCCTATGTTTGCTTGGGCTTCCGCTTGATAACTTAATGCCTTGATGAAGTCATCCAGCCATTCCAGAAATGTTGGTCCTATGTAGCTGCCTGAAGTCAAAAGCAGCTGGTCAGGATGTCAGAGAAATGAGTCTGATCTTTTCCCTGTTTCTACATGCCTCCTGACTCCAAGATGACAATTCTCATACAATTCAGTGGGGCGCCTTATATCGAAATGTGCTGCCTTACATTGCAATGGCTTCTCTATCAGTGTACAATGGGAGCAACTGACCTTAATATGGCGGTCTCTGTCTCTCTCACCCTCGCCGAGTATAATGTGTGTTGCTTCTGTTGACGTGTTCTGGCAGTCTGCTGATGTTTTCATTCATTGTATGTCCTGCATGTGCCTGTAGTAAGTGAGTGGCGGTCTGACTATGCACAGGCCGTGATTTGTACTCATAGTGGTAGTCTCCGGATTTTCTGTTCTTTGTCCTCGTCCCTATTTGTAATATCAGGAGCCGGTTGGAGGCGTAGAGATACTCAAGAGCCCCAGGGAAGTTTACAAGAATCATTTCCTTAATTATGCACAGATTTGGGCCAACTTGTGAGAGAGCTATTCTCCTGCACGTGTTTGTTTTCAATTCCCTTCCACTCTGCCTTCCGGTCCCCTCCCACTTCCTGGCCACCAGGTTTCGCTTCCTGAGAAAGCCAGTAACTGCCTAGAATGCCATTCTTGCTATTTACATGGTGGCAACATATCAGTGACATGTCAATTCCAGACTTGTGTTCTTGGCATAGTTTATAAAATGGTAACGCAACATAGATCTCTGTTAAAAATAACAAACCATAACATTTTGAGTCACATTAACAGCCACATGAGAACAGCAATTTGAGAGTTTTGTTGCATGCTTTCTTTGTGTGTTGCTAAATCTGTACAGAAATCTGTGTTCAAATTGCTGGCAACATGTCCAAAACCTGGTAGGCTTGTTGAGCCCCTTAATCTGTCTGAAATCCTTCTGGCGTTGATAAGAGTATCTTTTGCTTTATTGCATATCTCTGACATCCTCAAATGTGTGCTGGTGTATAACTCTTAAGGGTCGCTCAGCTCGGGGCCTTACTGTTGCAGGTTGGAGTATTGTACACGTGTTTAGTTGTGTTGAAACACAGCTGTCTAACATTGTGAGGCTTTGGTGCTGTATTGAATGCAGTCTGGTGGGGTATTTGTAATTAGAGTGTGATATGCTATGCTGACTGGGTAGTGCAACACAAAGCCACAGTCTTGCTATTGGCTTATCTGTTGCGGAGTGGTGCGTTCCTGTAGGATCTTTTGTAATAGATTGTACAAGAAGTATTGAAGAATGACCCCTTACCAGTTGGTATATTCTTTGGTGCTGTGTTAATCGCCATGTGGTATGGTGGCAGAGTGCTTACTGTAGTATGTTATAGTAAATATATTGTGTGGTGGCATTTCCCATTTGTACATCCTTTGGCTCTCATGTCAATTGTTAAAATGCTGTTTGGGACGGTGTAATGAAAGGTCAACATTGGTATCTGTGTGCTTGTGGTGTGGTGTCTTTAATGGTATTGTAGGGTGGTAAAGAGCCTTGTTTTGAAATTTGGGGGGTCATTCTGACCCCGGCGGTCAAAGACCGCCGGGGCCAGGGTCGGCGGGAGCACCGCCGACAGACCGGCGGTGCCCCGCAGGGCATTCTGACCGCGGCGGTTCGGCCGCGGTCAGACAAGGAAAACCGGCGGTCTCCCGCCAGTTTTCCGCTGCCCTACAGAATCCTCCATGGCGGCGGAGCGCGCTCCGCCGCCATGGGGATTCTGACACCCCCTACCGCCATCCTGTTGTAGGGGGTGCCGCGGGGCCCCTGCAGTGCCCATGCCAATGGCATGGGCACTGCAGGGGCCCCCATAAGAGGGCCCCACTTTGTATTTAGTGTCTGCTTTGCAGACACTGAAATACGCGACGGGTGCAACTGCACCCGTCGCACCTTCCCACTACGCCGGCTCAATTCTGAGCCGGCGTCCTCGTGGGAAGGTTGATTTGCCCTGGGCTGGCGGGCGGCCTTTTGGCGGTCGCCCGCCAGCCCAGGGCAAATCCCAAAATACCCTCAGCGGTCTTTCGACCGCGGAGCGGTATTTTGGTGGGGGAAGTCTGGCGGGCGGCCTCCGCCACCCGCCGGACTCAGAATCACCCCCTTGGTGCTTTATTCGTTTCACCAAAATGGGTGAAATATCCGATTTGTTTGTGAAGCCATAACTATGAACTTGTGTAGTTGTATTTTGTGGGTGGGTTGGAATTATGTGACTCGAGGAATTGGTTGCGTTTGGTCAATGGTGTGAGTCATAGCTGTAGTGCCTATCTATGTTATATGTGTCATTTGCATGTGTATTTCTCTAAAATGTCCGCTGAGAGGTCACATTTATTGCGATTTGTAGAGTTTATCTCTAGTCACAAGGCCTGTGTCGGACATTTGGCTCAAGTTTGCATTTTGAACAAAAGCGTATTAAATGAAATGATGCTTAACTATTTATTTTATAGTCTCTCTGCAGAGCTAGAGAAAAAGAAACGGAAACCGAAGAACACTTTAAAATACTGGCCGACAGGGAAGTGGGGCGTCTTCAACAGGAGATACAAAGACTGGAAAATGAGCTAGTGACCTTGAGAGAAAAGAAAAACACACAAGAAGTAAGTCTTAGTGTTTTATTACTTGCATAACAGTGAAAGAAGCTAGTTATAAGTATGTCTGTTTAGCATGTTTGTTGTTACCATTTTAGACACAGAAAATGCAGTGGCGGCTGCCACTGAACAGGTCGCGACGGGACGGGGGGTTTAAAAAATTTATAATAATAAAAAATATAAAACCAATTACCTTCGAGGGGAGATACGTTCGTCTCCCCCTCTGTCCTCGTCCTCTTGCTGTTCCAGGGTGCACAGATGCTCTCAGCCAATCACGACGCTACTGGCACCAGCATGACAGCAGCGTTGTTATTGGTTTTAACAGCTTGCTTCGCCGCTCAGACTGGCAGTGGGAGCATGTGCATGTTCTCCACTCGACTGTGCAATACAGCCGGGTAAAGAACATGCAAAGTGTGCACGTCTCTTTGGCTGGTCCAATACGGCTGGCCAAACAGACATGCGCACATGTGGTGCATAGCCCTCCTTTGGCCCCCTCCTTCAGCCCAGCCCCACTCCTTAATCCCAGGAAAAATACAATTATACTAAGGTATTGTACTTTATTATCATTTTATTTTTCCTTTTTCAAAAACCTCCTCCTTTAGCGGAGATGCCACCCCTGAGAAAATGTTTTTGGTACATATAGTTAAACATTGTACTCCTCTGTGGCACAAAAGCAGAGGAAAACGTAATTATTTTTGGCTCTATTATCTTAATTTGTAAAAGAAGTACAGAACAGCAAGGTTCCTGAAAATCCAACTAAATCTGCATATACCGATTGTAAAAATAATTAGACAGAAAAAGTGCTCTCATATTCAGCAAGCATCTTGAAGTATGTTCAAGGATGTAATTCCTTTAGTCAAAATATGGAACAAATGCAAACAAAAATCTTATAATATATAACGAGGGGTACTAATTTACCTTCGTTAATCACTTGGGTCCTAAACCGTAACTATCACTACCTGTATTTCAATCATTTCTTGGGTTGGGACTGTAAACATATCTCACCTTCATAATTTGCACTTATTGCTCCGTATCTTTCCTCACATCACCCTTACCTTTAGGATGGATCAGATCAATGAAGCCCACCATTCGTCAAAGTCAGGCAAGTTATTGTCTTTCCAGTCTGACTTAATCGCATATCTTGAACCACTGTGCTAACAAGTCCAAACGTTTCATATGGCTTACTAGTATTGAGTAGTTTTAGAATTTTAAGAAGGGAAGAGTGGTTTCCACATCCTCAAATGTCAGTTAGAAGTTGTCTTCTCTCTGTAGCCATGTCATGTTGGACAAACAACTACTATGTGGCCTAGTGGGAATTTTTCTAGAAAGCGATTTCAGAACTGCTGTTTAAGCCCTTGTATTCTTCCATCTAGATGGTGGTAATGCTTATTCTATCACCTCCCAGACTCCACACTGACAACCCTTAGGGGCATCATTCACACCTCAACACATCACAACCAGGGTCTGAAGAGATATGATCACATCACCCCATCCTAAAGGAATTCCATTGGTTTCCCATGCAACCCCACACCATTTACAAAGCCCTCACAACAGGTACCCACACTTACCTTGCAGGCAAGTACACCATCTCTGGGGTAGCTCAGCACATCCACAGCCAGGACACCACCAGACTGCAAACTAAGATCTGTGAAAAGATTAAAACAAGACCACAGGCCTTTTCCATTTATGCACCAAGGATGTAGAGCAACCTCTCTGTATCCATCAGGACTGCTCCAGTGATGCTCCAACTTAGAAAAGAGTTGAAGACTCACGTCCTTAAAGACCACTACATCACAATGCATTAACTGATGACAGGTCAGCTTCTTTTCCTATTACTCTTTATGTCTGCCTTTGATTATGTACAGCACTACACCGTCTTTCGGCTAGTTTCTCTCTATATATATGGCATACACATACATTCAGACATACATACATACATACAAGGTACATGAATATTGAAATATCTTGGCGACGGGTACTGGCAAATAGCACAACCTGTAACACTTAAAATATTGGACTTTAATGAAATATGCAGACGTTAATTGTTTGCAGGGTTTTAACTGCTTTATAATAGGGTGTGTCCAAAAATTCAGAGATGTCTGTGGCACTTCATCTTGCATCGTATATTTGTATATTTGATTGATACAGCAATGACAAAAGCCTATCAAAATATATTATAAATATATTATATACATCAATAGCATACATGCTGATGTTTTCAGTGTAATAAACCGAAAAAAAATTAAATGTGCAGGGGTGGGGCTTGACTCTTGAGAGGTAAAGTCTTGGGTGAGTTATGATGCCCCTCTCAATGATGGTAATAAGTAGAATATTGTACTATGTGCATCTCTATATATGGTTTAAGCTTTGGCATTTTTTCATGTGTACTTGTTTTAACAAAAGGTATTAACTTAAACGAGGATGCAAAGGGTTACATCTCTACATTGTGGTAAAATGTAATTGAAGTTATCTCATGTTTATTAGAAGAGTTATTTTCCTAAGTAAAGTAATTATTAACTGCAATCTGTAAGGCAGTAAAATGTGTTTCTCTCATGTGATTTTGCTGTATTGTGTTAATAAATTTGATTCTGACCTTTACACTGTAGTGATAAATGTCTGAATTTGGGCGCATCAGCCTGCGGTGAGATGCATCTCGCCATCGCTCTCGCAGGGCAATGCCTTTATCAGCCTCATCCATGCACTTCCTTTAATCAAGAAGAGCAAATCCAGGAACGGGTAAAAGTGCGCTCTCGGTACCCCTCTAGCCTCACCACTCGCACCTTGGTTACAGCCAGGAGCAATTTCTGCATGTACTTCACTAATAAGGCAGAACTCTCCCTATTCCATTTTAGAAAACAATCTTAAGTCTCAGGGGACCGTGTGGGCACCCAGCTTGCTAGGGCTGTGAGAGACAAGAGGGAAAAAGAGTATTTAAGGAGAACTTGGCTACTCTGGGGGGCCAGCGTGGAAAAGGCTGAGGAGTTCTGATGCTTCTATACAAAGTTCTGACTTGGAGACCCGCTCTCCTCCATGCGTCAGGAGGCTCTTGTGTAAAGAATGCAACTCCCAGGGCTCATGGACTTTCAGAGAGCATCACTGGAGGACCCAGGTCTACCAGAAGAGGTCAAACAAGCCATCAAATCCCAGAAACTTAATATAACTCTTGCCCAGATGGCCTCATGGCCAAATTCTACAAAACATACTCCGCCAATTTAGCCCTAAAACTTACGTCCCTGTTCAATCACTGCAATGACATTATGTTCTGTCACTTATTTCCCCAATTTCATTACCTTACTCACATAAGAGCTCTCACCCAACAATAATAGCATTTCCACGACCTGTTCTTCCAAATCCAATATAAGAAATCATGAAGTCATGAAGTGGTGTTGTGGTAGGTTGTGACTTGAGTGACTGTTTGAAAAACTGAAGGTGCTTTTATAGTACATCTGACCAGATAAAATATTCTTAGGCCTCCTCTTTTTGGAATGCACTCCCTTTCCAGTAATTGCAGTGTGGAGAAGCATTTCTTATTTTGTATTTTGAAAACTTGGCTATGCTCTCAAAATTAGTTCTGATTTGGTATTCTAGTGCTTGGAAGCCTTAGTATTAAAAAGCACTATATAAACATGTATACTTCTAAGCTGTATGTGAACTCATGTTTTATTTACTGTGATTATTCCAGAATAATATTTTCAAAGCTACTCAAAAACTGGAGGAATTAAAATGCAAGCTGAACTGGGATCAACAAGCTTTGGAGGCTTGGTTGGAGGAATCTGCTCGCAAAGATGAAGACTCTGCTGTTATCCAGAAGTATGCTTTGAAAGATGATGGAAAAATCAAGGTAGGTAATAATCTTGTAAACTGCATCAAAGTTGTATATAGTAGTTATGGGGACTATTTATAAATTGTGCACAGGATATTTTTTCTAACGGATGAAAAAGGGAAAAGATCATAAGGGAAAAGATCAAGCTTTGTTCAAAAACGTAATGTGTGCATGGAGAATAAAAGTTGCTCTTCATGCACTTCGGATTATACTCCCATAAAGATGATCTTACTGTTTATATATTTAACCCCTTCGCTGCCAGGCCTTTTCCCCCTCCTGTGCCAGGCCTTTTTTTGCCTATTTGGGGCAGTTCGCGCTTAGGCCCTCATATCTTTTTGTCCACATAAGCTAACCAAGCCAAATTTGCGTCCTTTTTTTCCAACATCCTAGGGATTCTAGAGGTACCCAGACTTTGTGGGTTCCCTTGAAGGAGGCCAAGAAATTGGCCAAAATACAGTGAAAATTTTGTTTTTTTTTAAAAAAATTGGAAAAAGTGGCTGCAGAAGAAGGCTTGTGGATTTCCCCCTGAAAATGGCATCAACAAAGGGTTTGCAGTGCTAAACTCAGCAGCTTCCTAGCTTTCAGGAACAGGCAGACTTGAATCAGAAAACCCAATTTTTCAACACAATTTTGGCATTTTACTGGGGCATACCCCATTTTTGCAATTTGTTGTGCTTTCAGCCTCCTTCCAGTCAGTGACAGAAATGGGCATGAAACCAATGCTGGATCCCAGAAACCTAAACATTTCTGAAAAGTAGACAAAATTCTGAATTCAGCAAGGGGTCATTTGTGTAGATCCCACAAGGGTTTCCTACAGAAAATAACAACTGAAAAAGAAAAATATTGAAATTGAGGTGAAAAAAGCATCAATTTTTCTCTACGTTTTACTCTGTAACTTTTCCCTGCAATGTCAGATTATCGAAAGCAATATACCGTTACGTCTGCTGGACTCCTCTGGTTGCGGGGATATATAGGGCTTGTAGGTTCATCAAGAACCCGAGGAACCCAGAGCCAATAAATGAGCTGCACCCTGCAGTACGTTTTCATTCTATACCGGGTATACAGCAATTCATTTGCTGAAATATGAAGAGTAAAAAATTGCTATCAAGAAAACCTTTGTATTTCCAAAAAGGGCACAAGATAAGGTGTTGAGGAGCAGTGGTTATTTGCACATCTCTGAATTCCGGGCTGACCATACTAGCATGTGAATTACAGGGCATTTCTCAAATAGATGTCTTTTTTACACACTCTCCTATATTTGGAAGGAAAAAATGTACAGAAAGACAAGGGGCAATAACACTTGTTTTGCTAATCTATGTTCCCCTAAGTCTCCCGATAAAAATGATACCTCACTTGTGTGGGTAGGCCTAGCGCCCGTGACAGGAAACGCCCCAAAGCGCAACGTGGACACATCCAAATTTTTGGAAGAAAACAGAGGTGTTTTTTGCGAAGTGCCTACCTGTAGATTTTGGCCTCTAGCTCAGCCGGCACCTAGGGAAACCTACCAAACCTGTGCATTTCTGAAAACTAGAGACTTAGGGGAATCCAAGGAAGGGTGACTTGCGGGGCTCGGACCAGGTTCTGTTACCCAGAATCCTTTGCAAACCTCAAAATTTGGCTAAAAAAACACATGTTCCTCACATTTCTGTGGCAGAAAGTTCGGGAACCTGAGAGGAGCCACAGATTTCCTTCCACCCAGCGTTCCCCCAAGTCTCCCGATAAAAATGATACCTCACTTGTGTGGGTAGGCCTAGCGCCCGCGACAGGAAACGCCCCAAAGCGCAACGTGGACACATCCAAATTTTTGGAAGAAAACAGAGGTGTTTTTTGCGAAGTACCTACCTGTAGATTTTGGCCTCTAGCTCAGCCGGCACCTAGGGAAACCTACCAAACCTGTGCATTTCTGAAAACTAGAGACCTAGGGGAATCCAAGGAGGGGTGACTTGCGGGGCTCGGACCAGGTTCTTTTACCCAGAATCCTTTGCAAACCTCAAAATTTGGCTAAAAAAACACATGTTCCTCACATTTCTGTGGCAGAAAGTTCGGGAATCTGAGAGGAGCCACAAATTTCCTTCCACCCAGCGTTCCCCCAAGTCTCCCGATAAAAATGATACCTCACTTGTGTGGGTAGACCTAGCGCCCGCGACAGGAAACGCCCCAAAGCGCAACGTGGACACATCCAAATTTTTGGAAGAAAACAGAGGTGTTTTTTGCGAAGTGCCTACCTGTAGATTTTGGCCTCTAGCTCAGCCGGAACCTAGGGAAACCTACCAAACCTGTGCATTTCTGAAAACTAGAGACCTAGGGGAATCCAAGGAGGGGTGACTTGCGGGGCTCGGACCAGGTTCTGTTACCCAGAATCCTTTGCAAACCTCAAAATTTGGCTAAAAAAACACATGTTCCTCACATTTCTGTGGCAGAAAGTTCGGGAATCTGAGAGGAGCCACAAATTTCCTTCCACCCAGCGTTCCCCCAAGTCTCCCGATAAAAATGATACCTCACTTGTGTGGGTAGGCCTAGCGCCCGCGACAGGAAACGCCCCAAAGCGCAACGTGGACACATCCAAATTTTTGGAAGAAAACAGTGCCTACCTGTAGATTTTGGCCTGTAGCTCAGCCGGCACCTAGGGAAACCTACCAAACCTGTGCATTTCTGAAAACTAGAGACCTAGGGGAATCCAAGGAGGGGTGACTTGCGGGGCTCGGACCAGGTTCTGTTACCCAGAATCCTTTGCAAACCTCAAAATTTGGCTAAAAAAACACATGTTCCTCACATTTCCGTGGCAGAAAGTTCGGGAATCTGAGAGGAGCCACAAATTTCCTTCCACCCCGCATTCCCCTAAGTCTCTCGATAAAAATGGTACCTCACTTCTGTGGGTTGGCCTAGCGCCCACGAAAGGAAATGGCCCAAAACACAAGGTGGACAGAACATATTTTTTCACAGAAAACAGAGGTGTTTTTTGCAAAGTGCCTACCTGTGGAGTTTGGCCTCTAGCTCAGCTGGCCCCGGGGGGGGGGGGGGGGGCGTGGAAGGGGCAGAAATGGCCTAAAATAAATTTGCCCCCCCACCGGGAGCGACCCTTGCCTACGGGGTCGCTCCCCCTGCGTGACATTGGCGCCAAAAAACAAATCCCAGGTGCCTAGTGGTTTCTGCCCCCTTGGGGGCACATTGACCTAAAATCGGCCAATCTGCCAAGGGGGGCAGAAATGGCCTAAATACAATTTGCCACCCAGGGGAGCGACTCTTGCCTGATGGGTCGCTCCCCATCTCGAAAAAAACAAACAAACAAAAAAAAAAAAACCACAAAAAAATTTGCCCTGGTGCCCTGAGGGTTCTGCCCCCCCCCTGGGGGCGGAAATGGCCTAAAATAAATTATTTGCCCACTCCAAACCCCACCCCCCCCCCCCCCGGGAGCGACCCTTGCCTATGGGGTCGCTCCCCCTGCGTGAAATTGGCGCCAAAAAAAAAAACCCAGGTGCTTAGTGGTTTCTGCCTCCTTGGGGGCAGATTGTCTTAAAATCGGCCAATCTGCCCCCAAGGGGGGCAGAAATGGTCTAAATACAATTTTCCCCCCAGGGGAGCGACCCTTGCCTGATGGGTCGCTCCCCATCTCTAAAAAAAGAAACAACAAAAAAAAAAAAAACACAACAAAAAAATTTGCCCTGGTGCCCTGAGGGTTCTGCCCTCCCCTGGGGGCAGTTCGGCCTAATAATAGGCCGATCTGCCCCCAGGGGGGGCAGAAATGGCCTAAAATAAATTTGCCCCCTCCATCCCCCACCCCCACCCCCCGGAGCGACCCTTGCCTACGGGGTCGCTCCCCCTGCGTGAAATTGGCGCCAAAAAACAAATCCCAGGTGCTTAGTGGTTTCTGCCTCCTTGGGGGCAGATTGACCTAAAATCGGCCAATCTGCCCCCAGGGGGGCAGAAATGGTCTAAGTACAATTTGCCCCCCAGGGGAGCGACCCTTGCCTGATGGGTCGCTCCCCATCTCTAAAAAAAGAAACAACCAAAAAAAAAAAACACAACAAAAAAATTTGCCTTGGTGCCCTGAGGTTTCTGCCCCCCCTGGGGGCAGTTCGGCCTAATAATAGGCCGATCTGCCCCCCGGGGGGGCAGAAATAGCCTAAAATAAATTTGCCCCCCACTCACCCCTGGGAGCGACCCTTGCCTACGGGGTCGCTCCCCCTGCGTGACATTGGCGCCAAAAAACAAATCCCCGGTGCCTAGTGGTTTCTGCCCCCTTGGGGGCAGATTGACCTAAAATCGGCCAATCTGCCCTCAGGGGGGCAGAAATGGTCTAAATACAATTTGCCCCCCAGGGGAGCGACCCTTGCCTGATGGGTCGCTCCCCATCTCTAAAAAAAGAAACAACCAAAAAAAAAAACAACAAAAAAATTTGCCTTGGTGCCCTGAGGTTTCTGCCCCTCCTGGGGGCAGTTCGGCCTAATAATAGGCCGATCTGCCCCCCGGGGGGGCAGAAATAGCCTAAAATAAATTTGCCCCCCCCCCCCCAGCCCCCACCCCCCCTGGGAGCGACCCTTGCCTACGGGGTCGCTCCCCCTGCGTGACATTGGGGCAAAAAAAGAAATCCCCGGTGCCTGGTGGTTTCTGCCCCCTTGGGGGCACATTGACCTAAAATCGCCCAATCTGCCAAGGGGGGCAGAAATGGCCTAAATACAATTTGCCCCCCAGGGGAGCGACTCTTGCCTGATGGGTCGCTCCCCATCTCGAAAAAAACAAACAAACAAAAAAAAAAAAACACAAAAAAATTTGCCCTGGTGCCCTGAGGGTTCTGCCCCCCCCCCTGGGGGCAGTTCGGCCTAATAATAGGCCGATCTGCCCCCAGGGGGGGCAGAAATGGCCTAAAATAAATTTGCCCACTGCAGCCCCCCCCCCCCCCTGGGAGCGACACCAGCCTATGGGGTCGCTCCCCCTGCGTGAAATTGGCGCCAAAAAACAAATCCCAGGTGCTTAGTGGTTTCTGCCTCCTTGGGGGCAGATTGTCTTAAAATCAGCCAATCTGCCCCCAAGGGGGGCAGAAATGGTCTAAATACAATTTTCCCCCCAGGGGAGCGACCCTTGCCTGATGGGTCGCTCCCCATCTCTAAAAAAAGAAACAACCAAAAAAAAAAAACACAACAAAAAAATTTGCCTTGGTGCCCTGAGGTTTCTGCCCCCCCTGGGGGCAGTTCGGCCTAATAATAGGCCGATCTGCCCCCCGGGGGGCAGAAATAGCCTAAAATAAATTTGCCCCCCCCCCCCAGCCCCCACCCTCCCTGGGAGCGACCCTTGCCTACGGGGTCGCTCCCCCTGCGTGACATTGGGGCAAAAAAAGAAATCCCCGGTGCCTGGTGGTTTCTGCCCCCTTGGGGGCAGATTGACCTAAAATCGGCCAATCTGCCCCCAGGGGGGCAGAAATGGTCTAAATACAATTTGCCCCCCAGGGGAGCGACCCTTGCCTGATGGGTCGCTCCCCATCTCTAAAAAAAGAAACAAAAAAAAAAAATTGCCCTGGCGCCTACAGGTTTCTGCCCCCCCCAGGGGGGGCAGAAATGGCCTAAAATAAATTGCCCTCCCCCCAGGGAGCGACCCTTGCCTAAGGGGTCGCTCCCTTTGCGTGAAATTCACGCAAAGAAAAAAACTCCCTGGGGTCTAGTGGTTTCTACCCCCCTTGGGGGCAGATTGGCCTCATCAAAATAGGCCAATCTGCCCCCAAGGGGGGCAGAAATGGCCAAAATATAATTTTCCCCCAAGGGGAGCGACCCTTGCCTAAGGGGTCGCTCCCCACCAAAAAAAAAAAATGAAACATAAAAAAATAAAAAAAATAAAAAAATGGTCCCTGGTGCCTAGAGGTTTCTGCCCCCCCTGGGGGCAGATCGGCCTAATAAGGCCGATCTGGGGGCAGAAAAGGCCTTCCCGAAAATATGCCCCCCCTGGGAGCGACCCTTGCCCAAGGGGTCGCTCCCTTTTGTCAATAACAGACAAAAAAAAAAAAATCCCTGGTGTCTAGTGGGGTTTCAAAAGCCGGATTGCAAGCAATCCGGCTTTTGAAACCCTCGGAGGGACTTCAAAGGGAAGGAAATACTTTTCCTTCCCTTTGAAGCCCCTCCGGGCCTCCCAGTGATTGAAAGAGAAATGCAAAGCAGAGCTTCCAGCGCGACTAGGGAGGCCCCTGTGACAAATCAGCACGCGCGCGCTGACGTCACAGGGGGGGTGGGGGGGTCGGGGGTGGAAGGGGAAGTTCTTCCCCTTCCATCCCCAACTTGGGGGGGGGGAGGGGGGTGCACGGGGGCGCGCTAGCGCGCCCCCAAGTTCCCCTGTGCCATGGACGAGATGATCTCGTCCAAGGCACAGGGGAACTCTAGCCTTGGACGAGATCATCTCGTCCAAGGCACAGAAGCGGTTAAAGAGAATAGTACATCCCAAAGTTGAAAAATAATAGAGATGTTGCTATCTATCAGTATGTCAGATGAGCACTGCTAGAAATGTACAAGTTAAATTATTCACCTAATGAAAGGATCAGTTATAAAATTGCTTAAAGTAATTTATCACTAGATCAAGCTCTTTTGTGTCTTTATTAAAACCTGTGGCATGTATTTCCCCTTTACACTTTACTCCTAAGATCTTCTCATGCATTCTGAAAAAAATGTTGTCTCAAACCTTTATAAGAAATTATGCGAGCAGAGACTGAGCTTGAAGCTGCCCAAGATGACCACTCACTGATAGTGCTCCGTGCCATCCCCATGCCCCGTCCTGGCACCTTAGGCCTTACAGATGTAGTGGTTGCCCAGGAGGATTGTGCCACCATTCCAGCGGCCGTGAAGGACCGATTTGGACACCGACAGTGGTGCTGTGATGGCTGCACAGGATTATTGCCTCTCTACTGACTCGGCCCGACCGCGTCCTCCTCTTGGCTGCGACCCATTCCGCTGTTCCCACCCTGGGGCCTCTCCTTTAACAGGGCTGCTGTATGACAGTTTGACCCCATCATACATGATGCAGTGACACCATAGAGCCGATTAGGGGACTGAAGCTGGTCTTTCTTCTGCCAGTCACGTGTGGCACATGTTGGTTCAACGCAGCCCCTATCAGGAGCCCCAGTGGTGCTGCCAGACTCGCTCCCCATCCTGCACTTCTCTCACTACCCTTGGGAATCAAGCGGGCAGAGCCGAACATACTGCCCACTGACTATTCTGACCCTAGCACCCCCTGGGATTCCTGTGATGTGGAGGCATCAACCGGCAGGCTCAGCAGCTCTGTATGTCACTCCAGAAGCTGCCTGTCTCTTTTTCTCTCAGGCCGTATGACATTCGTAATGTGCCACACACTCCACCCCCATGATTCCCCCTGGCAACCACATGGACACTCTCCTCAAAGAAATCTTGGCCATTGGTTCCATACTCTCTACGATGGATGACAGATCTCATGTCGGAGGTGAAATGTATGCGGCAAGAGATGGCTTCCATACATTACTGTTTGGACAAGGTAGATCATAGATTGGACGAGGTCGATCATAGACTGTATGAGGTTGAATCCCGAGTCACTGTAGTAGTGGACTGTGAGTGAGACATCAAATCCCTACGCCATAAAGTGACAGACCTGGAAGACAGCATGCTTAGAGACAACTTTTGGATTTACAGAGTTCTGGAGGGAGTTGAACAGAGTGGCATGCTGGGCTATCTCACTATAGTAATCCTGGAGCTCCTTCATCTCCACCTGCTGGACCCTCTAGAAATTCAGAGGGCCCAACAAACCTGGTCCCACCGCGCCTCACTATCCAACACCCTAAAACCTGTAATAGCCTGTGGTCTTCAACACAAACATAGTAGGGCCATCCTCATGGGAGTCAGGAAGATGCCTGAACCTTTTTGTATCGATGTAGGCTGGGTCTGCTTTTTGGATAACGTTTTGGCAGCCACCAATGCCAGGCGCGAGAGGTTTTTGGCACTCCACATGGACATCAACTATGGCCTACTGGAATCTGCAAGCGTGGAAGTAACCGTGGATGGGAAAGCACAGGAGTTCACAGACCCAGGGGATCTGGAGTTTTTCCTGAACTCTCTCGGGGACTCCACAATGTATGCGGCAACAAGCGACACGCCCATGACTTCACATCAAGAGGACTCCCTCCCCTTCAGGAAGCCACCGTGATATCAACCCAGGAACAAGCACATGGGGGAAATGTTGAGAGAGAATTAAATTGCGCTGGTGTGCTTCAGTTGGTGGAGGAGCTCCACGAAGTTAGAGACCGGAACAAATCTTGGTCCCCTTTGAAGCAGGAGGCAAATGCTGTCAACAGTGGTGGGAGGGACGTGACTATATCCTTCACCTGTGACTTTCCTGTTGTCCATTGTTTATTGCAAAGTGACTGTTGTCTTTTGCATGTTGTTCTCACTTTATTGTACCTTCTGTTAATGCCGGACTGTTTTCCTGTTTTGCGCACCCTTGGTGGAGTCTTGGGACAGGGACTCCTTGGTAAGCCCTGCTGGGCCAGTTTTCCTGTTCTTGCGAGGGCTCCAATGTCTGGCAAATGTCTCAGCTTCCTCCGTGCTGCAAGATCATTCTGATCCCCATCTTTTGGAAAGTAATGTGTGTACCCTCACAGCACAAAACACAGTCTTAATCCAAGACGTTTGATCTTGTACTCTTCCAAAGCAGCTAAGTAGGCCCTGGTTAAGTTCAAATAACAAAAGTACGACCATAGGGAAAAGGTGGGTTGCCTTCTGGCCACACAGCCAAATCAGAGTGAATGCTTCTTGGCCATCTTGTCAATCCTTGATTCAATGGGGATCCTGTTGGTACATCCCAACGGTACTGTGAATTGATTCTCTTCCTACCTTTACGTGGCAGACCTAGGCTAAGCCCCCACAGGTGAACGCTTCCCTCGCCCCTTTGCACCTCCCAGTGTTGCTGGATGCGGGCTTAGCCCTACTATGCCTTTTTACAGAGGAGGAAGTGGCTGAAGGCATCTCAGCCCTCCTAGTGTGCAAGTCCTCAAATGAGGTTGGGTCCGGGATGCATTTCCCGCGATCATCTCCAAACCCTGGCTCACCTTCTATGGCAATCAAAGGTTAATCGGTCCAAGCTCCTGGTGCTCTCGCTAAACACTGAAAAGGCTCGTAACTGGGTGGACTGTTGCTATCTCCTTCAAGTCATGTCTCACATGGGTCTGGGGAAGGACTTCAAAATTTGCCTCCTATACAACCCTTCTGTGGCTGAGGTCTCTTGTGAGGGCTTTCTGTTGGACCCTTTTCTGATCTAGCTTTGCACGCGGCAGGGCTGCCATTTGTCCGTGATTCTTTTCCTCCTGAGCTTGGAACCCCTGGCAGCGGTGCTCCACCACTGCAGGATGTGGGTGGTATCCTCACTGTCGAAGACAAGATTAAGGCCCTCCCCCCCTTTATGTGGACGCTATTTTGCTCCTTTTACCCCACCCCACTTGTCCACAGCTCCAGCAATGTCTATCATTGGTGCTTTCTGTCAGTTGTTAGGCTACAAAATCAACTGGTCAGAGTGCAAGGTGCTCCTTTTATCCCAATCTATCACAGCTAGATACATCCGCCGATATGATATGAGGTGGGGCTCTATTGGGCTTCACTTCCAGGATGTCAGTATAGACACAGGTCTGTCTTGCATGGTAAAGGACAACCTGTTCCCGTTGATCAAGTGTACAAAGTGGTCACTCCTTGACCTCTCGCTCCGGGGTAAGGTGAAGACTATTAAAATGACAGTAGCCCCTAACTTCATTACTGTCAAACATTCCTCCCTCTTCTGGTCCCTAACAAACTACTGGCAGGAATGGAGGTGGACATCAGATCTTACATTTGGAGCACACACAAACCAAGACTCAAAGCGTCCCACCTCTGGGTCGACACAACAGTTGAGGGGTCGACACAACAGTTGAGTTATTGTGATCACCCGATATGAGACTGTACGGATTGGCCTTTCACTTTTTTTGGATGGCTGCGTACCTGGGCCTACCATTGGAGGCCTCCCTATGAGTGTGCCTCAAACAATGTTTTGTTCGGCGTTGCACACCTCCTAGTACCAGTGTACCTGATCTCCTCCAACCTTGTGGTGGCCTCCAGTGTCGTCCTTGCAACAACTGTGGCATCCTAGGAAGAGGCTTATAAAGTCATGGGCATCCCACCGTTACTGTATCAAAAAGCACCAGTTAGCACAACACAGCATTCTGCATTGGTTGGAAACTATCCTACTGGGCATCGTGGCATGGGAAAGTCCTGCACTGGGTGGAGCAAATGTATGATGGTGGACTGCTTAAGTAATTCCCTGCTTCGTTGATGGAATTGGGACTCTGACCCACTTACCAATGGCGATATCACCAAATGACCGAGTGCTGGCGCACTGTATTTGGAGCCCAGCCTCTGGAGCTTCCTGTCTCATCTATTCTTCAATAGCTTCATGCGCTGGGACTGTACCACAGCATGGTCTTCGTGCTGCATTGCATACTCATTACGTCTGCATTCTGGCCCTTCATGCAATACAGCCAGATTGGTGTGGCAGTTACTGCTGGGTAAGACTTGTGGAAGAGTGGTTAACTCTCCTAGCAGATCTAGAAAGGGTTCTCAGGGAACCCAGATTGAAGTTCCTATGTTTCAAAATACATAATAACTGGTATTAGTCACTGTGGAAACTCAAATTTGCAAAGCTGTTACCCCACAACGGTTGTTGGATATGTTCTGCAGAGCACTGTAACCTATATCATATTCTGTGTTTATGACAGGCACTCATTGAATACTGGGCAGCTGTGTGGCCCCTCCTGTGCCATTATAGTCCCTTGTCCCCCACCAACCAGGTGGTCCTCCTACATGACATTTCTGACTAGCTGGTTTTGACGACACAGGAGCACTGATCAATCAAGGGGGTCTTGTAAAGCGTGACTTGTCATCCCAGGGGCATCTCCAGGTGCTGGTGGGCTTCTGCGAGCCTTGGTTGGAAGGCAATGGTGGTCGAAGAGCCATGCGGAGCGCTTGTTCCCGAAGATAAGGACCTCTGTTTTGTCTGAGTTTGAGGTAATTGAGCTTTAGCCAGCTGCGATGTCAGTCATGGTGTTTTGGAAGCTGGTTCTTGTGGTGACGGCGTCGTTTGTGACGGTCGTCGTCTGGATGTCCCCAGCATAGGAGACAGTGTTGAGTCTGTGGGTGTGAGTGATGTCTGCCAGTGGTGTCATGTAGGTGTTGAATAGGGTGATGATGGTTAGCTACCTCTCTTGCCATAGCCAAACTATGCATTCTCCGGTACTGGAGACAACCCACCACACCCATGTGCGACAAGTGGTGGTTAAAACTTCACAGAGTGGCTGGCCATGACTTCATCATGTACAAATTAAATGACATATATACAGCCTGCCCACTCTTTTCGGAACTCAACACCTGCCTTCTGCTACTCTACCCTATGTACTGCTTTCATGGGTCTTCCACGGCTGAAAGGCCCGATCCTATCTTGTTTGTCACAAATCCATCCATATGGACCCTCTACTTTTGCTTTGCCCCCTCCCCCCAGCCATTCACCACCTGCCACCCACAAACACCCTCCCCTCGACCACCCATCCTAGTGATTCGTAGCGCCTCCAGTCCTAGGTGCCCCAGGAGCACCTTTGTCTCATCTGCTGGTGCAACCTTTATCAGCGGTTGCATTGTCTTTGCTACATTTTCCGTTTTATACCTGCAGCAAGTGTTTGTTCAGGCCTTGGTGCACACCGATGCCTACCCATTCTTTTCTGTTGTTACCAGCACCTACATGTATGCGTGTATGTGACATATCTAAAACTAAAAAAAAAAAGATTTAAAAAACAAATGAAATGAAGAGAGCGTTGTTAGCTAATTGGATGGGTTTGGTGACAGCTTAATAACTAATCTAATGTTGGGATTTATTTACTTTCTAATTTTCAAATTGAAAAGGAAGGTCTGGAAACCCACCTGTATGGATTAAACATGTTTAAGAAATACAGGCTAGACTGTTCTCCTAGTTCACCATCCTTCAATATGATATTTTTGTTTTGTGAGGTAAGTTTACTATAAATAAAAAAAAAAACAGCATTCTAAAACAGAATTTGTCTTTGTGAAAATAAAATTTGAAATGCATTCCAAATAAAGACTGCTCGGGTTCACAGTCATCCTAACCAACCAAAAGAAAAAAGGCTCCTGGTGAAGGAGGAGGCACTAATTATGGTACAAAGTAGTAAATTCAGCATCTAAAATACTGAAGGTTTTCAGCATAAAATGTGTTACCCATGTCTGTGATACCTGAATGGACTTTTTCAGAGGTGTATATGTTTTATGCCCTTTCAGTGTCCTTCTTTCAAGACCTTATTCTTCAATGTGTCCTTCTTCAGCACCAAGCTGACATTTGGTATTGAATGTTTGTTCATCCTCTAATGCTCACTTGATAAGGCCCTCAACGTAAAGTACTTCTTAAAAGTTAATTTGGTCCATTTTCTGGGGATGCTCCTCAATTATGCTTTGGCAAATGGGAACTTCAACAGTAACTAGCCTCTTTTATCTAGCCGTTAGGCAGCAAGCATCTACTTCTTAGAGATTGTTCTCTACCCACAGATGTGTCTTCCTCCAGCCGCTCTACAGCACTTTTCAGGTCAAGAGATTTTGAGTCTTATTGGCTTTATTTCAATGTTTTTCTTCCTTAAAATGAAAGTTTGAGGCCTTTTAAAACACTTTATATCTGTGTAACTGTTTTCTTTTGGGAGTTAATTTTAAAGGCAACTGACACGTTGTGCATCATTTTAAGATCTCAATAACTTTCTTCATATATCTATGATTTTGTATTTCACTCTAATTTCAACAGTATTTCCTAAACCCATTGATACTCCAGGAAAGAAGATCTTAGGTGATCCAATGTCAGTAAAAAAATATTTTTGAGGATTATTGTCCACAACAATAATTTGTCTCCAGGTAGAAATGCTTCTGAAATTCCGTTGTGTGTTAGGACACTGGTTGCATGGATTTCCTTTTATCATTATGTATCCCTTTTTAAAAGGGATTTGGATGCGTCCTCCAGAGATACAGAATGTCCCTGGCACCTAAAACAATATCTAAATTAGTGGACATCGACTTCATCAATACCTTTCACTTTACCTCTTACTAATACTATTGTGGAAGAAAACTTTGTCTCACTTTTCAGTCAAATCTGAAAGTGTTTACTGGCAAACATTAAAAATATGTGACTCAGTGAGATCTGTAACAAGAGGATTCCCCCCCATACATCAGCAGTGGAGAGTGGCTCCTCATAAAAAGGCTGAGCCACAGTACATATCCTATGCACACATAGTTTTAAGTGTCAGTGACATGACAACATTTCCAGCAAGAGAACAAGTAGGTGCCTAGATGAGCTCTTGAGAATTAATGGTAGGTCTTCAAGAGTTAAAAAAAAAAAAAAATGTAAACAGCTTGACTGAGTAAACTATTTTTCAGATATTCTCACCCCGTACAGCAGGATGCAACGCAACAGAGGCTTGGAGACAGACACATCCAATGATGCCAAATTTGGATGAAAAGCAGAAGCAGTTTATGGTTTCTCTAAAGAAGACAATGAGCCCCATTAAGAGTTTGGTGGATTGAAAACTCTGTCCGCCAAACTCCCAACAGGGTGGCCTCCACCTACGCAGCAACCTTCCCGCAGGAGCTATTATGAGTTTCCACCCGCTAAGCTAAGTTTCCACCCGCTAGTCTAGCAGGAAATAGGTTACAGCATTGTCTCCGGCTCGTAATCAAGCTGGCAGCAATGCTGTTGCCTGCAGGGTGCACCAGCACCCTTGCAATGTTCACTGTCTGCAAAAGCAAGGCAAAGAAGAAAGTGAACATTGCAACTGTGCTGGCCAGGAGGGCCCCTGCACTGCACATGCCAAGTCCATGGGCAGTGCAGGGGCCCCCCTGTGGTCCCCTGCACCTGTTCTTCGCCATCCTTTTCATGGCGGTGTTACCGCCATGAAACTGCTGGTGGAGAACAAGAGCATAATCCCTAGAGCAGCGAAGCTCAGCCACCTCCTGACCACTGGGATCCAAAATCCTGGCGGAGCTAGTGGTTCCATGGTGGACCGCCTGCGACTGTTTCTTTGTTTGTTTGATTATGTCTTCGTGCCAGTAATACTGTAAATGAACTACTTCGGACAACGTTAGGAGCAAAGCTTATTTGACGGTAGGAATTAGGATAGACGATCACTAACACTGACACACTGTAGAGAATATGGTTCCAGGGTGATGAATATTATTCCCCAAAACAAACAAAAGAGAAAAAAATATTGCAAAATGTTAGTGCACCTAAGTAGCACATCTGGCATGCAGAAATGTGCACTGTAAAATGTCTATTTGTGGAAAGAATATGGAAATGGGTATTTCTGTGCCTCTGCAACTGTCACAAATTCCCTGCAGTTCTTTGAGAAATAATAAGAAAGTTGAAAGATTATGCCAACCACAGGCTTTTGAAAATAAATATTTCTATTGATTAAAGAAGCTATTGGATTAAAGGCAGATACAGGCTATATAGCAGTGCAAGAATGGCCAATAAATCTACCTTTACACTACTAAGAATCTATGTTGAAATTGTGATTCATTTGAAGGTATGCAGTCTGAAGCCCTTATTGGTATAAATCATGATAAAAATGCCAACAATGTCATTATCTTCCTCATCAGGTTATACTCATGGCTGTGTGATGCAGGCGATAGACAACAGAATAATGCAGGTAGCAAACAGAAGAATAAAGACACTTTCAGGAATCAAAACACTAACCCAGTACACCTCTTGAGCTTGAGACCATTCTTGGACTTTGTTATAAACACCAGAAAGCTAACCAGTCTCTATTGTATGGCTTTCTGAGTGTGTCACAATTCTCTAACAATCTCCTAAAGACGTCTGAAATAACTAACCACACAGTGGATTGCTACTGATTGTCTGGTTTTAGTGAGAACCACCTGTCTATGGGGGCATGTCTTATAACTTTCTTTAGGCTCCAGGAGGAAACCTGCTTACTTTCCAGTCAAGTCCTGAAATTCCAGTGTGTCAGCCACTAATCTTTGCATTGCACAATTTATGCTGCCAACCATAGAGACGTTTGCCTGCCTCCATTCTAAGGAAACTCTCTGTTGTTAATAAGCCCAAACTATACTATTCCCCTTGCTCTAGGCCCACACTTTCCCCCAGGGTAAAGCAATTCTGATCTGCCTTCCAAAGCAGGCATATTATCTGTCTATTGACTCATAGACAACCAAATCAAGTCGAACCGGCCCGCGCCATCAGTTTGATACATGACTATCAATATATATTGCAAAGTCCCATGGAAAGGAGGCAGTCCCAATATAAGTAACTGAATTGTATGAGTGTGTATTGTGCATTGTGTGAGATCATTTCAGGGTAGCCAAACTGTTTCCCATTATTCATCTGTGAGGTTCTTCTTCAAGTCCTTTGGCCACCTAGCACAGAGAATGTCTGTCTTGGGACATTCATTGTCAACAATGGCCAATAGAGAAGAATGATTGCCATTGCAGCACCTCCTGTGTGAAGCGGAGTCTGAGGCTGCACCAAGTATGACATTCTTCAGTGCCTCACTGCCCCATCAGTCTGGGTGATTGGTTGCACCTGTCACCCACCCATAGGCAAGAAACTGACTGTCTAATGACAATGCCAGAGTTCTGTCTGCACTTGCTGTTGGGACTGTAGTGCACATGAGTTACATACTTGTGTGACACTTGCACACATCCATCTGCAAAAGCCAGACCCAAATGTGATATTGGCACGTGAGGCAATTACCACAGGACTGTCACATGCATGTAGGCTGGTTTCTGTTTATAGGCCCTCTTCCAGAAATTGTGAATAACAGTAGCCAATATAGAGTTTTGGAGTGGCTGACTCAGCTCTCAGATAAGTGGTGACAACATTGTTGCAAAGCAGACATTATTTACCAGTAGATCCTATTAAGGTAACATGCCATCAGATGGCAAATTAAAGCTGTTGAGCAAAGTTATATACCTCTAGCTCAGGCACACCCAACCCTCCCTCCGTATGCAGTAAACGATGTTTGTCAAGGACAACTCTCCTGTTGTAATTCCAGATCAGAGAGAATGGAGTTCTTATACTGAGGAGGCCAAGGATAATGACCAGATCCTGGCATTAGCCGAGGATGCAAGGAAGAGCCACCAGCTTGGTGATAAACACTCTGCCAAGCCTAGACAAGGGGTCTTCTGAGATTAAATTATATTTCTTCCAGACACCATTTCCCTTGTAGCATTTTCATAAACAAGTTGTTCATCAATGTAGTATTTACATTATCCAAGGTATATAAAGTATGATGGGGCTTAGAGCAAAGTCGGAGACGGCAAATCACCCAGCTCTGTCTTGATGGCCTGTCATGTGAATTGGGATGCTTTTATCCAGTTGATACGTGGACTAGAGAGCAATTGAAGCCCTCCAAAGTGTTCCCTATTCCCAGACGGCCCACCACAAGATTCCTGACATATAAAAATACTGCAGCAGTGCACAGCAATAAGAGATATTATCCGAGCTAAGTTCCAGCCCTTCGCAACTATCAGATGCCATATGAGACTGGTCAAGTGGTTCCATGCCCAAGGCAAATGGCAGAGACAGCAATGGCAACCCTGCCTCATGCTCAGTTCAATTTGCTATTGGTCCAAAATAACATTCCTAGTGATCGCTTCCCTATCTTGGTATGTCAGGTAGAAATTCAATAAGCAAAGCATTGGGTGTACATATTTTTATATGACGTGGGGTGACCGTCCATGTGCTTGGCAACTACAACATATCTTTCCCCTCTGCGTGCATGGCAGAATTCTAGAAGGGGACCACAGGTCTAATCAAGATCAGCAACTCTCTGGCATAAGAGGAATAGAAAGTAAAAAATTATTGGCCTTCTCACCTCTTTCCTGTAGAGAAGCAAAGTGAAAGTTACGATGAGTTTATCTATTTTTATTTAAGAGACTGCTCTTAATCAGTTACTCTTCCCCTTTCCACTAGTCCATTCAAAATGTGAACCATGTTGTGCTCCAATGATATTCCCTTTCTACCACACTGTTTTGCATAAGACCTTATGTATCACTCACTAGTTCCTGTGGATGTACAGTTGTCTACTGTGCCAATAACTCATAGCTGAACATACGGTGGGACCATCAAGCCAAGAGCTCATAGGCAAATCTTCCATTGTGTCTATAAGCGGTGCATTGTTGGATGTTTTTCAATTTCTTCAACTAATCACTGATAAGATTGAGGTTCTCTTAATAGGCTAGCACACTGCCAGGTTTCAGGATTTCATTAGGCCTAGTTTATTAGACTCCGCCCTCTCACTCTCTTCTAGGGGGTGAAGTCTCCGGAGGTCTATTTTGAACCCCAGTTGTCCACGGAACATCGGTTTAAGGCTGTTTTGTCATCGTGTGTTTTTTCCGCTAAAAGTATTAATGAAAACTCTGAATTTCCTACCAAAACAGTTTTACATGTAGGTGGTCTCGGCATGTGTCCTTTTGGATAGATTATTGTAACATATTTAGGACCCCCTAATACCTGTGCTTTATTTGTGAAAGAAAGAGTGCTGGTGCCAAAAACTCCGCTCAGAAGCCAATGGCCGAGTCGGCGCGCCGAATAGAAAGGCTCTCCCCGCCCCTTTTTCTAGCTCTTGCAGGTTCCTGCTTTCCGAACTGTGCCTTTCGCCCGCTCTAGAACTCTGTAAAATATCTGCTGCAGGAAAATAGGTGCTGGCACCCAAAAATGAGTGCCGGTACCCACACATCAAATTAAGCACTCTTAGAAAAACCTGCTGAGATCAGTGTGAAGTGAAGAAAACTGATTGTGCGTCTACAGCGCAAATCATGTTATACTGACTTCAGGTAAAGCAACACATAATTTTTAAAACTGTTTTATCTATAAGATTTTGTATGGCACCGAAACATCTCCATCTACTCAGGCTTTCAGCAGTAACACCTGGTCAGACGCCTTTGTTCTAGTTA
Source organism: Pleurodeles waltl (assembly GCF_031143425.1). Classification (NCBI taxonomy): domain Eukaryota; kingdom Metazoa; phylum Chordata; class Amphibia; order Caudata; family Salamandridae; genus Pleurodeles; species Pleurodeles waltl. Next base: position 71,239,199 of record NC_090450.1, on the reverse strand, counting down.
GCCTTCACTATTTACAGTGCCACTTGTAAAGAGGACCAAGGTTGAGGATTGTGCCCTATCCTTTTTAAGAACACTCTGAAATAATCTTCCTCTTTGTATTAAATTGGGCAGAGGTGGTTTTCGGGGTGCATGCAGTTCTTCATAAATATATTTCCATTCTGTTCCACTAAGGCGATTCCCATGTAGAGGTCAGGTCCCACATCCCCTATATTTACACTTTATATAATCCTACCAGGTTACTTCTGCAGATGTTTACATCTTTAAGCCGCTTTCAATATAGCCACGAAGACATTTAGGGGGTCATTCTGAACCGCCAAATGACCGCACCGCGGTCAAAAGACCGCGGCGGCCATTTTGGCTTTCCCGCTGGGCCGGCGGGCGACCGCCAGAAGGCCGCCCCCCGGCCCAGCGGGAAACCCCCTTCAACAATGAAGCCGGCTCCGAATGGAGCCGGCGGAGTTGAAGGGGTGCGACAGGTGCAGTGGCACCCGTCGCGATTTTCAGTGTCTGCTTTGCAGACACTGAAAATCTTTATGGGGCCCCCAGGGGCCCCACGACACCCGTTCCCGCTATCCTGTTCCTGGCGGTATTTGGACGGCGGGAAGGGGGTCGGAATCCCCATGGCGGTGCTGCAAGCAGCGCCGCCATGGAGGATTCCCTGGGCCAGGGGTAAACCGGCGGTTGCCCTTTTCTGACCGCGGCTTTACCGCCGCGGTCAGAATGGCCCAGGAAGCACCGCCAGCCTGTTGGCGGTGCTTCCGCGGTCCCCGGCCCTGGCGGTCATGGACCGCCAGGGTCGGAATGACCCCCTATGTCAGTACCCTTATATCGCTTAAGTGCCACTTGGAAAGCATTTTAAGCCATGTTGCCTTTACCTTGCAAATACACCAACAGCATTTATTGGTATGTTTTGTGAATGTCACTGAGAAATATTGTATAGATACTAAAGCAAAGAAGAATACCTATTTAACACTTAACTTCTAAATCGCATAAACAAAATAAAGTTATATTCAATTTGAAATCTCAAATGAATTGTCGAAATTGAAAATGTAGTTGGTTTGACAGTCATGCAACTTTGAAAAAAGTTCTTGAGTATAACAGTCTGCTTACCAAATTTTTGGACCTTGTTTTATGACTGTTGAAATTGAATGCATTTCGTTATGCGTTAATCATTTGTAGGTCTGGCTTGACAGCGCAGCTGCTTGAGGGTGTATTTTTTTATTTTTTTGCTTTTTTATCCATGGAGTAGGCTTAAATTACACCCAGGGCAATATATTCCTCTGACATCAAACTGTTGGCTGTTTAGTGAATCAATACATCTTCTAAGGAGTGCTTCAACAGGAACGAATAAGGGACTATTTTAGATTTTTAGATTTGAAAAGTACATTCTATCGTTTTGCTGTTTGTCACATGTTTTAGCTTCAGGAAAAAGGTAATCCTTTTGTGCTTGTTTTTTCTGAGTATTGGTCTGGCTTAAATATGTCAGCAATATATATGCATGCCTGTTTTTATATGTGTTGGCACATTAAAGCCACACCTAAGGGCTTTGTCAATGCTTATGAAGGTGTTTTAGTGATTGTAGATCCTTTAACACATTTATGTATCCCGGCTCATTTCGCCACCTTTAATACTGTTTTATGCATGCCCAATAATTGAATCATAAATGTGCTTATGTATTGGTCCAATGTGCATCAAATATACCATTTCTCATTTTTTTTAAAATTTATTTATAACTCATAAACTTATATTTTTTCAGACGATATCCCTCCAAATAGAAAAGATGACGACAGAAGCTAACCAAAAACGAAAACTTCTGGACAACGAACTTACTGAAACCATTTCAGCCCAGGTGAGAACACAGACATGGAGTTTTTTGTAAAACATTGTCTTTTACCAGGTTCAGAAGTATGACATGGTGATATTGTTCCTCTACAGGTAGAACTGGATATAGCTGCAGAGACCTTTCGCCGGGCCCACCTTGAGAGACAGCAGCTGATCAGGCAGTGGGAAGGCACGATCCAGCAGATGCAGAAGAGGGATCAGGAGATTGATCACCATGCCTTGGTTAGCAGTTTGTCCTTTTAAAGAACTGGCGGAGACTGCTAGTAGAGCACCCTGGTCAGACCAAGTGAGACTGTGCTTGAGAGAGTGGGCAGTGTTGGGTTTTGCTGTACTCTGATGTAACAATGTACCACATTGCAAATGGAGCTACAAATGCCAAATTGTTTGTGATCCATAAACTGTTCTTAGAAGCAGCAAGTCCGCCTGCAGATGTTATTTTAATCCATTTCACAGGAGTATTCTGTAATAAAAACCAAATTGGTGTTTACTCTTTTTTTACTTCTCTGAAATATGGACAGCGATTATGGTTTATCAAAGTTTGAATTTTAAGTATATCATTTTGGCTGAATCCTACCCTTCGTAATTGTTCAAAAGTAAGATGATATCTCCATATGAAACCTTGTGCATGTGAAGAATGCTTTGCAAGTACAAGTAAAATTGTTTATTCATGTTGCTATGGACGTGGACATTGATAGCAGGCCTGTCAATTATGATTTGTTACCTTGTGCCTCAGTATATAAAGCTGTTTTTCCAATATATGTGTATGTTTGTATGTGTCGACATTTTTATACTGTGAGCTTAGCTGGGAGGTAACTGATCCCCTTGCATTGTGGGGAGGATGTTGGTATACAATCCAAGATCGTGTATATCATGTGAGGATTTACATCTTTTGAAACACAGCCTGAGACCTATTACCTTCTTTGGTTGGAAGATTTAAAGTTGTTTCCCCCTTACCGTGGTGCACTCTGAGCAACACACTCAAACTCCTCTTCCTAGCTTTAAAAAATGTCCAGGCGCTAGCTGTACTAGAGAACTCAATAGTATAGAAAAAAATAGGAAAGATGATGAGGCGGAGCTATGGATGGCAACATTGAACATAAAAAGGCGAGACACAACCAGGTTGCAGGCAGGCTACCTTGCAGACAAGCTCACCATCACTGGTGGTTCCCGCCACACTCGTGGCAAGGTCGTGATCAGGCTGCAGACTAAGAAGTGTGAAAACTGAAATAACAAGGCAGCAGGCCTCTTCCAACTATGCACCCAGGATCTGGAACAGCATCCCTGTAACCAGGAGGACTTCCCCACACTCTTCCAATTTAAGAAAGTCTTGAAGGCTCACTTCTTTAAAGAACGATACATTACAATGCATTAACCATCCACAACCCAGGCACCTCTCCTAACAGTCATTGACTTTATACAATGTAAAATAAGAATGAGCAGCTAAGGCACTTATGCATCACACTCCAATAGTTTTCTTTGATTGAATCAAGCACTTTAGTGCTTTTCCATACGAAAATTAGCCTCAATCCTCTTTACAACTCTTGGGGTGTCTAAGACCTCTCTGTGGGCAGAGATACAAAACAAATGCTTCATGATTGAAAATGCACTCACGAGCAAAAACAAGTCTAAAATGAAGTGTTCTTTAACAAAAGTGCGGTCCATCAGATTAGCAATCTTTGTTTTCCCAGTTCTTCATTTATGTCTTATTACACTAATGTGTCAACACTCCAAAAGAGTGACAGCTAGTTCTTTTTGTTTTTAAACTACTGCCAGCCAACCATTAAAGAACATCTTCAAAGCTGTTTAACATAAAACAAAATATTTCATAAGGTAAAATCAAATATAACCATCCATTTAATTTGAAAGCGTAATCGCCTATCATTGTAACTACAAGGGCTCCATGCAGGGGCGTCATGAACCCAACCCACTTGGGGTTCTTTATGGGCCTTTTCTGTCTAACAATCAGAAAAAAGTTGACAAGTGTTATTAAAAGATGGATTGATGAATAAGGAAAGAGGGAATAAAAGTTAAAAGGAAGAATGGGTGCAAGGGTGGATAGGTATAAAGATAGATTAAGGGATGCATGGGTGGGTGAAAAATGGATGAAAGGGTGGATAGGTGACAGGATGCGTGGGTGGGTGAAAGAATGAGTGAAAGGGTTGAATGGGTGAATAAAAAGGTGGGTGGGTGTTGGGTGTGAGATGGGTGAACGGATGCATGGGAGAGAAAGGTGGATGATGAAGGGATGTGTGGGTGGGTGGGTGGGTGAAAAGGTGGATGGATGAAAAAACGTGTGGGTGAGTGAAAGGATGCATGAACGGGTCAATGGGTGGATACGGGATGGGTGAAAGGGTTGATGAGTGGAAGAATGTGTGAGTGGGTGAAAGGCTGGGTGGAAGAATATATGGCTTAAAGGATTGAGTGTGTGGAAGGATGGATGAAGGGATGCATGGGGGTGACAGGATAGGTGGAAAGGTGGATGCGTGAAATGATGTGTGGGTGGGTGAAAGGATGGGGAAAGCGTGGATGGGTGAAGGGAAGGGTGACTGCTTAGATGGGTGAAATGATGCAGGGGTGGGTGAAATAATGGGTGAATGGATAGATGAACGAATGTATGGATGGGTGAAAGGATGGGTGAAACGACGTGTTAGTAGGTGAAAGGGTAGATGGGTGAATGAGTGAAAGGATGCCTGGGTGAGTGGATGGGATGAAAGGATGGATGGATAGATTGATAGATTGTTGCGAAAGGATAAATAACGGATGAAAGGATGAACCGATGACAGTGTGTAATGTGAAATGGTGGATATCTAACTCTATGGAACGGTTAAAGGATGAATTGATAGATGCGTGGCTGGAAGAAACGTACCCTTCTGGGGAAGGTCAGGCTCACTTCCTTAGCTTGCTTTTTGACATCAGAGGTTGGTTCAAAGTTGGGGGTATTTTAATTTTCTTGTTACTCCCTTGGCTTCATGCCATATATGACAACATGATGGTCCCTACCAGTATTTTATTTATGTATTCGTCTATATTTGTTAATAATAATTATTTTCCAAAAATGCTCTTTGTATGAACAGTATATTGTCCATTCCATCAGATTAGCATTATTTGTTTTCCCAGTTTTTCATTTTTCTCTCATAATATTGATGTGTCAAGCCTCTAAATAGGTGACGGCTACTTCTTTTACTTTAACACTACTGCCAGTCAACGCATTTTGTTCCATTAAGAAATGTCTCCAAAGCTGTTTACATTTTACTAAATGTTTAATAAGTTGAAAACAGATACAACCTTTCTATTAATTTTAAACATTAAGGCCCTATTATTGTATTTACTAGGGCTTCATGCCATATTTGACAGCAGCGATGGTCACTACGTACATGTTCGTTGTACCCCAAACATGCTTGTTTGCTTATAATAAAATGTACACTTATTTGTAGAACAATTATATTCCAATAAACACTTAGTATAGAGTGATAGCAATGGCATACCTGCTTTGTGAGTCTTGAAAAAATATTTCAAGAACTCGAAAAAGTCATTTCTTTTGAACTCATCATGTTAAAACTTGTATGAACATTTGAAATCAGGGACAGCGCTGTTGTAGATTGGCAATCCAGTAGAGTTGCCCGCTCTACCCCTCGTCTAGGAATGCCAGGGATCATTACCCATTGCATTCACTATCGACTTGTAATCATTTGATGTCCCGTAACCTACAATGCTTTGTACATTTTCACATAATGTCTAAATTGGTACTAATATTTCACATTCTGTTTACAAAGGAAAAGGAGATGCAACATTACATAGATGTAGGTGTCTACTATTGTGCTATTGCGCTATTTGTTAATCCTAACTATTATGAGTTTGTAATATCATAGTCTTCCCTCTTTTTTTGTCCGATATATCAGTGCTATATAATGCTGTCATGTTAATGCGTATACCCTTACAGCACTTGTAACTCCATAGCAACATATCCTAAATTGAAAGAGTTTTAGAAAAAGACCACGATCTTAGACCAAAGCCAAATGTCTGGCTTTCACAGTCATGACCAAATGCATGTATACATGATGCCTTAAGTGCATACCATTATGGGAACACAAGTTTCTGTATTTGTCCATGTCACACACAAATCTATATTTACACTATGTAAAGCTGGGGCAAGACAATTCTTTCAGAACTCTAATAATAATCATCGCTTCTTAATTCACAGGGAGATCATATTTTATGTGTTAGCGCATCTCCCATTTTCTATATAACATCAAGTGTTAAAGTACATTGTATAGACACCTATCAATTAGTGCTCCATGTGGCATGTATTTGAGGCATGCATACGAGCAGGTGGTGACCAATGGAGATTGGATGGCATTGGAGATTTGGTTTTGGCAAAATAGATTACTTTGTGCAACACTAAATGGGCTGAAATATGGCTTGATCGATATCCACAAGAAATATAACAAAGTACTTGTCTCATGGGATGTTATAGTGAAGTGATGTTATGTAGAAAATTTGATATGTGACAACATAGAATATGGGTGCCTGATGCATTTCGACAATTTTACAATTGTTTGTAATCTGTCATTTAGGACCAATGTCAATAATCCAAAATGACTTAGGCATTCTACACTTAATTTATATTGGTCTTGCTTTGGTTGCTTTATTAATTTGATATTTTCTTGCTGAATCTGGTACCTTGTAGATTACTGGCAATCCGTTTTCTCCTGGTTGGCTTACTTTTCGTTGACAAGTAAAGCACATGCCAACATGATCAGTACCTATTTATATGTTAGATTTTATATAGAGCATGGCAAACTTCTCAGTTGTATAGCATAGTTTGATTCTGGAATGGTAGACTTTTAAAGGAAGTTTATGTGGCTATACATTTGAAATATTATCTTTCCAGTTAACAATAGATGGTTGGTAGGCCCATTTTTGGACAGTTCACCATGGTCTTTGTTTCTGTTTTTGCATTGTTTGAGGAAGGCATTGACCATGATGAAAATTGAGTGCCTTTTCTCTAGGTGAATTCAGGGTGGTTAACATGGTGGATTAAATTTTCAAAGGTGGGTTCCTGTAACTGTTTTCTGTATTAGATCCGTAATGCAACCTATCTGAAAGTGTGTTCCTTAACATGTGGTGCTTGTTTGTGTAAGTGTTGGGGTGTTGGCTTGCTAAGTGCATTCTAATCTCAATGACCATTTCAAAGAATAATTTTTTGATGACATTGTCATTGGGATTTTGGTGGATCTGACAGCGATGTGACACAAAGTTTGATTGGTTTTAACAAGGCAATAATTACTTTAAAGGCATCTACAACGGTACATGTAAGTGAAAATGTTGGATTCAGTGATTGTAGCTGGCATAAAAGCATAGTGCTGAGACAATTAATTTACTGTGACTCTGTTTTATAAAGTTTCAAAATAATGTAGCAAGCATTGTAAAGTTTCAGTCATTCAAAAGCCAAGGAATCCCCATAGTTTCTGAATACATAACTTCAAAGCAATGTATGCGCATGATTTTCATGAAGTATGTTGGTGTGGCTTTGCAGCATCGAGTGTAGACATGTGCCTTCTAAATATGTATGGCATAGACAATGATTTTTGAAATTGGTTTTATTTATTTTTTAATAGATAGCAAAAATAAAAAATAATCTTATTCAAATGATATGCCTTCAAGTTTACAATACCATGCATCATCAGAGAGAAGCAGGTGAAAAAATCAGAACTACATTACATTGCCTCATTTTGTAGGACAGAATGCCTTGTGGGTTTGTTTAAAAAGCTTAGGTGTTGAAATAAGAAGACACAGACTTACTGTAGTATAAAAAGTTTTACACACGCATCCAGCTTCAGTACCTTGAAAACACTGAATAGCTTCAATCTGTTGAGAAGCTATATATTTACAGTTTGGGTGAGTCTCCGTCTTTGGAACCAGACTGTGGGTACTCCTTTTACAATTGTGCATTATCTGAACTTTTTAATTTTCCTAGCAAATTAATACATGTAAAAGTCATTAAAAAAAAAAAATGTAAGCCTTCCTATATTGGACATTGCTTGTTTGACTTAAAATGTGCCAATGCTAATCGTATGCCTTGTTTTAATCTTGTTAGCTCCTAGCCCAGGTAAAACAGGAGATCCGAGAAAAAGAGATGCTGGTTAATGAGCGAATCCAGTTTCTGAAGAGTGAGGTTGACAATAATGTGGAATATGAAAAGAAAATCACTGTCAAAGAACGTCAGGCAGCCAAACTTCGGCAAGATTATCAAGACCAAGAAGCCAACCGAAGTCGTCTACAAGCTGAGGTAAGAAAGAAAATCATACTGAAAACTAAAGCAATATTAGATTTTACTTCTCTTCCACTGCCAGTAGACTTGCATTAGCCATGGCTTCATTTGGACGTGCCAATTCTCAGCATGTTTTTATGGGTCTGCAGCATTCGCTAGCAATCTCTTAGTCTTTCCTACTTAAACTCCTAAAGTACAATGCATATAAGTGCTCTCAACTCTCCCAGAAACCAATCTAGCATGCTTTCTCTGAAATGCATTTTCATATTTCATAAAGTGGAGTGGCATTACAATTTTGGCTTGAAAGCAATGATTTGCTGCACTTAAATGTCAGAAAAAGACACATAAACTAAGTTATAGGTTTGAGGGAGGAGATCTGCCCAGGAGAAAGCTGAGCCACGACTAGGTTCATCATTGTCACTGTTTCTTTTCAGTTCAGTTTCACTTTAGCTTTAGGATTTGTAGTACTTGAGAAGCGTTGTGGATGCTTGCTTGATTGGTTGGATTTTGCTGCAACTGGCACAAGAGAAAACACCAGGAAAACAGCTGTTTGTTTTCTGATGTGTTGTCTGGCACATCCAAGATTGTTGTAACCAAGCACTTGTACATTGACACTCTAATTCAGCCACTTCTCTGTCTGTTCTGCTTCATGTTTTTTAAGACTTTCTCCTCGACTATTTGCTAAAGGGGTGTGAACGCAAAGCAAGAGATCGTCACTGTGGTCATTGTATTCTTAGTCCATAGTCTCTGAGCACTGAGTTTAGACTATAAGTGTCTGGGAATCACTAAGGATTTTTTCAAATCTCAATTAGGAGTTTTAAAATTAAACATTCAGCCTTTCATCACATCATCTCCATCAAGGCCCTAAAGTATTTCAACAGATTTTATGAGATCTTATGAGCATTTTACAAATTACAGTTTTGAGGATCTTGGTTAACAAGTGAACGTTTGAGGAGAGATTAATCTCCCTACCTAGCACTCTACCGAAACCCATGATTTGAATTTTGCCAATAATTACAATTTTTTATCTTGAAGAAGCCTAAGAATCAAGATTAATGTTTGGATTAGCAGAACTCAGACTGAATACAATGACTCAGTAAATCTTAGATTTGACTACATTGTGCACAATCCGTCCAGAGAACTACACCTACTATCAGCAACACCAATTTTGAGCAGGTAAAATGCTTCTCTATGTAAATGTGAAACTTGAAAGGCTTCATTATAGCCTTCACTTCTGCCACCATGAACAAAGTATCATCCTTAAGGATGTTACTGGTCGCACATTCAAAAGTTGTCATGTTTGTAAGCTTTCTGGTAGTAAGGGCTACTTTTACAGTTGAGATACTGTTCCCCATATTTTCTCATGAGGGTTCTGGTGAAGGAATGAACATTTCTATAAACCATTTAAATCTGGGAAATTGAGCTTAGTTTTGAGTACCAGAGGCCAGATGGATCAAGCTTTTTTGCATTCGTAAATTGCCCGACTCACAGAATTGGGCTGTTTACAACCACAAAAAGCATTTTGATGTGTAAGAACCATAAAGTGTGATTTGTTAACAAGTTACTGAATTGCAATCTGGGTTTCCGACTGTCTACCGATTCAGAATTTGGAAGGGGCATGTTTAGGGAATCGCTTCCGCATTCCAAATTGCATTGGAATGTAATAATGTTTTACAACCGCAATCCCATTGCAAGACATCAATACTTTACTGGCCACTGAAAGGTAGGTATAAGGCATTCACACAAGGGAATGGCTCTGCCAGAGAATGCATCCCCTTTGTGAATGCTGAGAAACCCCTTTTTTAAGAGTAGGCAGTAGTCTCATGGACCACTGCTTGGTCTTAAAAATATTAGTTAAACATTTCATTTTTAAAAACAATATTTTAAATGCATCCTCTTTTACTTCTAAGTGAACGGGGATCCATAAAAAAAAAATGCTTTATTTAAAAACAAACACAGACATGGTTGTCTGCTGAGCCAAAAGGCTGTCATCCCTGTGATGACAACGATTCATAGTGGGTCATGATATGTAACCTGCCCAGTTTTTACTATGAGATAGGTCAGATCGACCTACTGGTACATAAGTGTGTTTGCAGGACAGAATGGATTCAGTAAAAGTTGGTACGCAGCTTGCCAAAACTTTTACAGACTCCATTCTTTGTACGTCTGGTCCCACGTCTTCGTAATGCTGATGAGGGTACATTCAGTATCTTATTTTGGGAGTGAGATGTGATTTTAGTGGCTGTTTGACCATAAACAATGGTCACTCTACCTTGGAGGGCTAAGTCCATTACAGTGCGCAATCCTATGAATTAAATGTTTCACTTGATGCTGTTAATGTTTTTTTATATTATATTTTCTGTGGATGGCATGCTTAAAGCAGAGATATACTGAAATGATAAAGCAAAATATATAATTGCTATTAAATTAAGAAAATGGCAGCCAGGAAAGCTACAGCAATTTTTTCGGGATATAATATGTGCCAAATTAGCACTCCTGAATAAAGTAAAATCTCATGGATTTTCATTTGCAAGTAACGCATTTATGCAACCCATGACCAGAAAGTCATTTAACACTTATCTGATTGCCTCTGCTTATCGTGTGAAAAAAATAACAAATCAGGATTTCACTTGCCCGCCCATGGCAATCTGAATGGTGGGACCCTGGAAGGATGAAGTCATGGCTTGCGCCAGCAATCTGTGTTCTCAGTATACCTGAAGTCTCTGCTTGGAAATCAGCCCTTATTCCCTGCTTACCACTGACATTGCTGGCCCCTACAGTTGTGTTTGGATGCTGTTGAGTAGCGTTATTGCACTTAGGCTGCCTCTGAAGGTTTTGGTGGCTAGGGCGTGAAGGTTAGAGTTTTTGAGACATTGTTTTCTATAGATTTTTTTTTATGGAGGAAAGTAAGTGGATTTGAAATTGGGCAAGAAGAAAATAATAAGATAAAAGAGACAATAATGCATAACTATTTATTTTGTTTTACTGCTGATTAGCTGGATACATTAAAAGCTACAGTTGATCGAACTGCCAGAGACTTGGAATCCATGAGACTACAAGTAGCAAACCTGAAGAAAGAAACCCAGGACAAGACAAAACGGTACGTCAGGGTTATATATGAAAACCCGCAAAGCACCTAATTGCGGAATTCAGTATCACTATCGTCTGATTGTTGCATTCATTAACCATAAAGAGGAAGAGCAGGTCATGTTCATTAAGAAGCATATCTCTGGCATGTATTGATATAGCTCAAAGCTAGTCAAATGGCACTAGAGCACTGTGAATGGTTTAAGAGATACAATGTGAGAGTGCATCTAGGTGGGGCATTGTGGGCTCTGAGATGGATTATTGACTGTTCTCTGTATTGCACTTTAGTGTACCTTAAATAGGTGTGACTTCAGTTCTTTCCTAATTTGAAGAATGGTATGGGTGGTTGTTATCAGGTTTCAAAATCGTATGTAAAGGTAGGAGGATTTTGATATTGTTTTCTGTCTTCTGCACAAAGTTCTGTCATTGAATGGTTAGATTTAAATATGAGTGTGTTCCCAGAGTCAGTTCTTACCTAAAGCTGCATGTGGGTGCCAATGCCAATAAACATTTCTCTTTACTCAGACTTATTTTGGTCCGTCGTTACACTGTCACGTGATAACCATAGTGGATAAGAGGTGATTGTTCCAGATCTTGGGTGCACAGATGGAGAACGCCTTTTGCCTTCTCGCCTCCACTATAATGATGTTCTGGTTGCGGGTGTGTCAAGAGCCTACTGAGGTAGTGAGCTTGTCACACAGACGGGCGGGATGCAGATCATGATGGTTATATATATATAACACCTCAACACTCTGAAACTGCTCACCTCAAATGTCTGTTTTTCTGGGTAGGGTTTTAAGCCCAGGATTAGCACAGTGCCATTCACACCAAATTAGAAAGTGACAGAGCCTTTTGCCATTTTTACAACAAACTCTGTAAGCACAGGATTAGCTAGTGACATCCATGCCGAGCTGAAAAATGACCAAAGACATTCACCACTCCAGGAACAGTATTACTGCTTTGTATTGGTAAAACACCAGCAAAGCCAACCTGGAATGAAAACAAACAACCCCTGACACTGGTTTCACTCTTTTAACAGTTCTTCAGAGACACAAGGGAACACCCAGTATGTCAAGACAATACGCTTTCAGGCATAGAGTCCTGCATAAATTACGCAACGAAGGAAGCCGGGAACTACGGGTAATTCCCAAGTTTTGGTGGAGAGCAGTTACTATATATATATATATATATATATCTCAACACAACATTAAAACTTCTCTCCTCAAATGTCTGTTTTTCGAGCATAGTCTTTAAGCATAGGATTACCACAGTTACATCCATACAAAGCTAGAAAGTGTCAAAGCCTTTTGCATTTTCACAGCAAAGGCTTTAAACATAGGATTAGCTAGTGCCGTCCATGCCAACCTAAAAAATAACAAACCCTTTAACAACTCCAGGCACAGTATTACAGCATTGTATTGATAAAATCCTAGCAAAGCCAACCTGGAATGAATTAAAGCAACCCCTGACACGTATACAGTATATTGCTGTCAGGGATGTTAAGATGTCAGTTTTTTTTACATTTCCTTTTTAGTGAATTGACTCTTGACAAATATATTTTAATAACATTAATCATGTTTTATATGACAAAGCCCAAATACAATGATGGGAGACTCATACATTTATTAAATTATTTTAGGTTTCATTTAAATTACTTCCCACACCTAACATTCTCTAAAAAGTATTTAGAGCCTCTAAAGGTCACTTAGGTAGATAATAAAGTACAAACTTCAGACAAAGTTAGATTTGTTTGTTGTGTTAAAACACAAAGTAAGAAGGTTGGAGATTGAACTGTTTTGATTATGCTTATTGACCTCAGCATTACCATGTAAGAGCGTTGAAAGCTCTTTAAACTGCTATCTCCTGTTTGTAAAATTAATAAAACTATTGACCCTAAAACACAAAGTAAAACACATTTTAAGTGTTTTTGGTTCAGCCTACATCTTGTGGTATTTAAATAATTTCATCTTATGGATAATCATGCAAGAAAAGTAAATGCTTTCAAATTTTTGTTTGTGATAACAGCATTCTTAATTTTCCACTTTAGGTGCATTTGACTGCAGTTGTGGCCTGCAAAATCATGTGATGGAACTAGCCCTGAAAGGTCTAGAAATAACAGAATACATGATTTGTGGAAGGTCATAAAAAAATCCCAGCTTTGATGTCAGGAGATAATCGTTTCTACTCTTGAGTGATAAACTGTAACATTTGGATTAATAAAGAAGTGTAGTATTCCTCTTTTTATCGAATAACGTTGCACAGGTGCTTTTTGAATCTGCTTTACTGGTTCTCCTGCATCCAAGCACTCTCATAAACTATTAAAAAAACTGTAGACATGATGCCATTAAATCTATTCTCTTTGTTTCCTGCCTGTTAGACTGGCCTGGCAGTTCAGGCTGGACTGTTCCCATGGGGAATAGGGTCCAGACTGATTTGCATATAGCTGGGTCCAAACTGGGGTGGCATGGTGAGCAAACGAACAATGGATTAAACCAAGATCTGTGGCTGGGGGTGAGTGGTTGAAACGTTTCAGCACTCCGGTATCACCCTTTTGTTTTTCTAAAGTTACTCTAAGTGGGAAGGGTATGCCCAGACGTGGGTCCCTTGCTCACTGTGCTACTGGATTCAAGCTAGCCTGGCTGATACAGGGTGATACTCTGAACTGGTCCCAGGATGCTTGTTTCCGTTCCAGGGAGGACCTGGCCTGGCAGTTCGGGCTAGACTGTTCCTATGGGGAACAGAGTCAAGACTGATTTGCATATGGCTGGGTCCAAACTGGGGTGGCATGGTGAGCTAAAGAGCAATGGATTAAACCCAGATCTGTGACTGAGGGTGAGTGGTTGAAAGGTTTCAGCACTCCATCCATCATCCTTTTGTATTGCTAGAGAGGGCAGGCTCTTTGGCTTGTCTGTTAAGATAAGGATAACACTGAGTAATCATTGTTGTATCATTTCAGGTTTCAAATTTTAGGTTGTAAAGCCCCTGGCTTGTAGGTCTAGATCAGTGTATCAATTATTTTGTATTTGCAGGCTAGAAAGAATAGGTTGTAAAGGGTTCTGCCTTGTAAGACTTTGCCAGTGTAGCACAATATACTGGTCCTCGCTTGTAGATCCTGTGTCTTAGCAATGATTGGTCTGGATGCAGCATGACATCTTGTTATATGGATGCTGCTGAAACCTCAGTTTCTGCCTGCCAGCCTAGCTGTAAACACTTAATGGGCCCAGCGGGGAGATAGTCTGTGTGGCTGCAACCTTTCCGTCAGAAGTTCGTCGGATGGTCATAAACGTCCGCCAAACTCTTATTGACCCCCCATGTGTCTAATTAAGGGTTGGATGATAATGAAACATCATTCACCTTATGGGGGAAATTCTAAATCTATGGGAAAAATTACTGGTGGGGAGCATTGAAATAGAGGAGTTTCACCAAATCTAAATAGACAAAGTCTGTGAACATTAATAGCAAATAGTAAGTTTGTCCTTTCTGAGAATTCTACTTTGTGATTTGACCATCTTACTTTGTTTCACTTTGAAAATGTTCTCACAGATATGGCTCATCTTAACCTTTACCAGAAGGGTCGGCACACATCCACTCTGCCGAAACCTTGAATGCACTTAAGCAAGACCATGGCCATTATTTGCAATTTTTCATCGCTAAGTGATCACTTCTTCAGACTTTGAAGGAACTTGTAGAGCTAATATTATGAAATGTCTTATTTCTGACTTGTTGAGCCCCCGTGATTTACGTGAAAAAGTTCTAATCTACCAGGCTTGGTGTAATGTTACATAGTAGAGACAATTTTTCTCTTTACGCCTCCCACCCAGCTCAAGGACTCAGAATGAACACAGTACAAAGGTACACATTGTACTATTCACATATGTTGGATCTTAAAAAATATTAAGGGCCTGATTCAGAGTTTGATGGATGAATAACTCCGTCACAGATGCGACGGATATACTCTAAGCCGTATTACGATATAGACTATGGAGGTCGTAATATGGCGGACGGCATATCCATCATGGTTGTAAAGGAATTACACATCTGCCAAACTGTAAATCAGGCCCTAAAATTCTTTATTGCTATCTCAGTGTTGATGTGAAATTTCCTTACATCCTAATATCCAGGAGTTCCACAGAACAGTTTGGTTTATCATACACAAGCATGTCAGGACATTTTGATGGCAGCTTTGTTCTGAATTTTTTTTATTTTTGGGGCGATCAGATATATGCTATACCCTCTCCAGTTTTTTTTAAATGGTGGGCATATTAGCGAAAGAAATTAGTTGTAAAACAGTGATTCGGACAGCCATTTTCTAAAATAAACACACATTAATGGCCAAAAATGGCTTTACTAATGGCTCTCAGAAATTCACAGGAGGATTCATTACAGACATAAATAGTTTCAGCTACTACTGAGTGCCATGTAAACTGTGGTAATAAGTCCTTTGCAAAGAGTAGGGAAGGGGCAAACCCAGGTGTAGTTTATCTTGAAAGATAATGAACACCAAAAACTTTGTACATTTGTTGGCATTCATAATTTTATTATGATCCTTTCCTAACCTAATCATGCTTCAGGATTCCTAAAAGTAGCAGATCTGACCCAATTTCTTAGGAATATTACTATGGGTTGTTTTTTAACCTGCTCCTAAGTATAGGGTCAGGTGTATGTTTGTTTTACCTATAAGATAATGGAATGGCTTAGATAGACATTTATATTTTATCTGGTGTCTCTGGAAAGATGTTGAAGTGAAATTCTCACTTACCCTATCAGTAACTAACAATTTTGCTCAAATATGTTTTTTCTTTAGATTGGAAGTTGCAAAGGAGCAAAATGATGCACTGTCACAAAAACTGAAATGTACAAATATGTCTACGCTAAGTGTGGAAGAAAAAGCTAAGCAGATAGAGGAAATGCTAAAAGAGGAGGAACAGTATGTGATGGTACAGAAACATTTTCATGAAACCAAACCAGAGTTTATTTTTATGATGTTTTCGTTTTTATATATATATAATTTGATTTTGTTCTGTAAAAAATTTGATTGACCATGCTGACCAACATACACAGTGTGTTTTTAAAAATCACATGCAGCACAAAACACACAATCATAGACTGCAGAGTGCAAAGGGAGGGGGGGGGGGGCTGGAATAATTACAGCATGTTACAGACTCTCCTTAAGAAACTCCTTTTTATTTGGTCAACAGCAATGCTAGAAAAGATGACCAAAAACATTAAAACTTAGAAAGGCATTCTCTATATTTGAGAGATGATATCCATGTTACATCATGAGTGTTATGGTCCTATAGCCTTGTGTCAATAATATTCATTGCTGCTCCTTTCCATCTCTATTTTGTAGACATCATTAACACATCGATCAAATCAGTAATAGCACAGAACATTCAATGTGCAATTTCTTACAGGTGCCTGTAAATTCAAGTGTTTCCATTTTGGATATATAAATAGAAGGAAGTGTCATATTTGACAGATGTAAATAATGACATCCAGTTAGTGCTTAATTTGTTGAAAAATAAGTGCAAAGTGTAGGAGCTTGCTGTTGAATGCCAGGATTGCTAAATACCAAGGCTGCCTAGTTTTGATTTCATCTGGTGCTTCTTTATTACATCACTTTACCATGTTACTTTATCTCATTCTTGCAAGTTCTTTTTAATCCCTGCTTTCTCCATTTATCATAATTTTCTTGTCTTACTCTTACTTCTCCCTTTTTTCCCCTGTCTGTGCCTCACTCTGTGACAAAATCAAATGCAGAAAAATAAGTCATGTCCCCAAAACCGAATGCTGGTTCCCACCACCTGCAACCACTGGCACAAATTAAGCCAATGCTTCACTCAAGGGACAAGTATATTTTGAGGCCTGATGAGGATGGTATTCGCCCTGCACCTCGCTAATTTTGTCCAGGGCACCTTATACAACTTGATTATGATTATATTACAGGTATATCGCTGCTAGGGGTCATAATGTAAGTAAGTAATTCAGAATCCTTATAACTATCGATAACATCTGATCAGTTACCTCTCACTCTGGATATGCTGTAGTTGTGTGTTTTTTGGAAGTTTATAGTTATATGTCTCAAGTTCATATTACAATTTATTTATTTTTCATTTCAGGAAATTGAAGTTCAGTTGAAACAACTGAGGGAGCAGCATTTCAAAAAAAGTCAAGAACTGCATAACCAGAACACAAGAGAGAAGAATCTTATTTCAGAAATTAGTGGAAGCCATGCAACTTTGAGAAATCGAAGCTCTTTCTTGCATAAACTAGATGAGAATGCTCTAAAGCAACAAAAAATCCTTTATAGCCAGGTACAAATAATTGCATCTTTCACTATATTGGGAAATACTATTATAAGAAGTAAACCATTGTGTAGAATTCTGTTTATGTGAGTTGCAGGTTCCCTTCCTTCATGCATTAACTTTGATATGACATGTTATTAATTTGAAATATGCATATATAGGCTAACAGATATAGATAAGGATATGTATTCAGTAACCAACATTATTGGTATTACGATACATCTAAGCAACGTAAGAGTGCCAAACAGTAGTAATAAAATCATTGATAAACGTGTAATAAAAATAAGTTTACCATTACTTCCCTATATTTCTAATCTACATACCTATCAATCCTGTGAGAGGAATATTAATGTCTTCTTGCTAATTTGCTTATCATTCAGTACATGTGATGAACCTCCCAGCGTTAAGAGAAGAATAAAAATAATTACTTTTAAAAAAAACAACAATTTCACCCAATCATTTGTGAAAAGGGAGTATAAAAGGAGTAAAAGGAATAGTAGGATGAAGAAGGCATAGAGAAATAACGTTCCTGTGCTTACATATGTAATGAAATGTGATGAATAGTGCACACACATATATAATACCTATTTAATTCTTATCTTACTCAGCCAAGATTCAGTCTTGAGGAACATTAGAATGAATCAGTAATATTTCTTTTTAAAAGATTAAAATTAAATTATGAAGGATTTCTTTTAGAAAAGTTTATCCAACCAGTATTCCCATGTACATATTAGAAGTGAGCACCATATTTCCTTGTACACTGCCTTGATCTCCAAAATGTGCCATCACATAATTTATTTTATCCAGTCTAGTATACAACTAGCTCTCCTTGTTTTAAGAATACAAAGTTTTATAACAAAAAGATTGCAATTCATCTTTCAATGTATCCTTATGCTGTGTGTGCTCTAAGTGAAGTCATGAATAATACCAAGGTTTCCATCTCTTACAAATGCATGTACCTAGTTCTGATTCTTCATTTGAAATAATATTCTGCAATTCTGTTATAGGATCATTGGCCCACAAAACATGGACAATACCACAGTCCATTTGATGGTCAGAAACTGATTGAAGCCACACCATGAATGAATGCTTAGGAGAAAAATGCCAATTATAAAGATTTTTACAATAAATGTTCTTTAAAGGGGACATCCGGTGAATGATAATCTCAATACCCAATCTGACATCATCAAACAAACAAACATTCTAGATATGCTGGCAATTGTTTGAAAGACATTGCTTGGCAAAGAGAACTGTTTCCTCTCCCACACCGTTGGGTCCTGTTAATGAACTTCTTGAATAGTTATCATCCTGCCTTGTACATAATGTTTCAGTTTAAAATTTCTGATGGATACAACTACCTGTGGATTCCTCACCTGATGAATACTCCCATGGCGCCAGCATTTGACGGAAATCTTCTTACTAGTCTCTGCACGTCGACGAGGACGTCACTCTAGCCCACGCGACGCCGTCTGACGTCATACAGGCATTAAGAAGTCCTCGCCGACGTGCCGATGACAGTTCCCTTTTTTCCGTGCATTCGAAACGGTTATCTTCGAGGGAGTTACTGTTACCTTCGTGGTTACAGTGTATTGTCTGCTGCGTAGTCTTCTCTGCGGTAACAATGTCTCAGAGGAAGTCGGGTTTCAAGCCCTGTCGAGAGTGTGGGGGCAAGATGTCAGTTACAGATCCTCACTCCGACTGTCTATGGTGTTTGAGCTCCGACCACGACGTCTCGACTTGCGATTCATGTCAACACATGAATCCGAAGGCCCTCAAAGAGCGCGAGGCCAAGTTATTCATGGCAAAGTCAAAGAAGAAGGAGAAACATCATAAGAAGTCTTCTTCGCCAAGGTCTCACCGGCGTCATCGAGACTCCCGGCGCCGTAGAGACTCACGACGTCACTCCAGCAAGGAGTCTCATTCGAGGTCACCTTCGGCTCGGCGTCGGAGGACTTGGGAGGTCAGCCCCACGGTCACGCCGCATCCATCGACGCCGTTGCCCTCTCCGGCGTCACCGACTTCACCTGGTCAGGCGTCAGTGATTGAGGTGGTGCAGCCTCTTGTGTTTTCTCCGGCGTCGCAGACGTCGAGGCCGGCGTCGGGGTCGCCCTCGATCCAGGCACCCCAGTATCCGGCTTTTCCCACTCCTGGAGCCGATAGTACCGCGTTTCTTAATGCGATGTATACCATCTTTCAGCAGATGGCTCCAGGAGCTGCTCCGGCTGGTCCTTCGGGGCCCTTGGCCTTTTCGTTGGGTGATCCTGCGCCTCTTCGGCCGGCACCCTTTATGCCCTTTCTCCCTTTTGGGAATGTGGGCTCGGCGCCGGTGCCGGCGTCGGTTGCCCCTCCGTCGAAGTCAGGATTTTGCCCTGTGACTCCGGTTGGTCCATCGGCTCCAAGACCTCGTCCTCCGGCTCCTGCCTCGGCGCCGAAGCTGCCTGTGGCGCCGGACGCGGCGTCAGATGCTTCTGGAGATCGGCGCCGTTCTTCGACGTCGGCGGAGGCCATGTCGACTCCGCGTATCGAGGAGAGACTTCATTCGAGGAGGCGTGCTCTCCGTCTTTTAGAAGAGCAAGAGTACCAGCGAGTCCTAGAGGAGGGAGAGATTGAGGACTCTGGAGACGGACTGCATGGTCTGGATACAGCCAGTGGGCTGGACACTTCCCCTGAGTGGGACCTTTCATCTCCAGGGGAATATACGGAGGAGGCTGCTTCCTTTCATGCTGTGGTGAGGAAGGCAGCGAGCTTTTTGGACCTGCCTTTGCCGGTGGCAGAGGCAAAGCAGAATTTGCTGACAGAGGTATTGCATCCGGCCTCTGCTGCAGCTGAGCCTCTCTTGCCATTTAATGAGGCTTTGCTGGATCCGGTGTTGGAGGTGTGGAAGAAGCCGGTGTCTTCCTCGGCCGTTCATAGGGCTGTGGCCAGGAGGTATCGAGCTGCACCATCTGACCCTGGCTTTCTCTCTAGACACCCTACGCCGGAGAGCTTGGTGGTGCAAGCCTCCTGTTCCTCAAAGTCAGCGCCTGGTTCCTTCCCGACGGTGCCTGGAGACAGAGACTCCAAGAAACTGGATGCGCAGTCCAAGAAAATATTTTCGTCATGCAGTTTGGCGTTGAAGGCCACCAACGCCACGTGCATTCTGGGGAGGTACATCCATGCGCTGATGGATGATATTTCGTCTTCATTCACGGAGCTTCCCCAGGGTCTTTTGGATGTGGTCTCGGACGCCCAGGCTGCCGCGACCCAGATTATCCAGTCTGGGCTGGACACGACCGACTCGGTGGCCAGGGCGATGGGCACGGCTGTGGTGGCAAGAAGACAGGCCTGGCTCCGAAACTCAGGGTTCTCTGCGGATGTGCAGTCGACCCTGCTGGACCTCCCGTTTGATGGGGACAGACTGTTTGGAGCCAAGGCAGATTCAGCCTTGGAACGATTTAAGGAGAGCAGAGCCACAGCCAAATCGTTAGGACTGCAAGCTCCTTCTTCCTCTGCCTCTTCTAGAATTTTCAGGAGGTTTCGGGGATTTGGGCGTGGCTCTTATTCCTCTTCCTTTCGGGGGAGGTTCCAGCAACCCGCCTCTTCCCTCCCCTATAGGTCATTTAGAGGGAGGGGGAGGGGTGGGGTCCGTACCAGAGGAGCCTCTCAACAGCACTCTGCCTCTTCCTCGTCCTCTGGAGGGGTGCAGCAGGGGAAGCAGCCTTAGGCTTCCACCGCTTCCCACTCACTCCTCTCCTGTAGGGGGAAGATTACAGCGTTTTCTCCACAAGTGGAAGTCTATCACAACGGACACTTGGGTTCTCGGCATTGTGGGAAAAGGCTACGCCCTTCCCTTTCGGGAGTTCCCGCCCCTCATCCCGCCCCGCCCATCTTATTGTTCAGAAGAACACCTCCTGTTGCTAGAACAGGAGGTTCAAGTCCTCCTTTCAAAGGGCGCGGTAGAGTTGGTCCCAGAGCAGGAAAAGGGTCGAGGTTGTTACTCAAGATACTTCCTGATTCCCAAAAAGGATGGTCAGTTGAGACCAATCCTGGATCTGAGGATCTTGAATTGGTTCCTCAAACAGGAAAAGTTCAAGATGCTGACCCTAGCACAGGTGCTTTTGGCGTTGAACAAGGAAGATTGGATGGTGTCTGTCGACTTGCAGGATGCTTACTTTCATATCCCGATACTCAAGTCGCACAGGAAGTATCTCCGGTTTGTGGTAGGGTCGCAGCACTATCAGTTTGCGGTCCTCCCGTTTGGTCTTACTTCAGCACCTCGAGTCTTCACAAAGGTGATGTCAGTGGTTGCGGCGGAGCTCAGAAGGAAGGGGATAGCAGTATTCCCTTACTTGGACGACTGGTTGATCAAAGCCAAGTCCCCGGAGCTTGTGTCGCATCATCTGCAGTCAACAACCCAGTTGTTGTTCGACCTGGGCTTTTCGGTGAACGTGCCCAAATCTCACCTGGAGCCCTCTCAGCGCCTCCTGTTCATAGGGGCAGTACTGGATACAACATTGAGTCGAGCCTTTCCTCCGCCTCAGCGGATTCAAGATATTCAGGAATTGGTTCCAATGTTTCGAAATGGAGCGGTAGTTCCAGTCCTCAAGGTCCTTCGTCTGCTCGGTCTGTTCGCCTCCTGCATTCTGTTGGTCACGCATGCTCGCTGGCACATGAGGGCTCTTCAGTGGTGCCTCCGAAGGCAGTGGTCTCAACACAAGGGAGATTTAGAAGGTACTGTCAAGATCTCCAGAGATGCTGCTGTGGAATTGAAGTGGTGGATTGCGGGCAACAATCTTTCACAGGGGAAGCCGTTCGCGCAGTCGCCACCAGTGGCCACGGTAATAACGGATGCCTCCACCCTAGGATGGGGAGCTCATCTGGGGGATCTGGAGATCAAAGGGCTTTGGTCTCCAGAGGAACAGGTGTTTCATATCAATCTGTTGGAGTTACGGGCTGTACGTTTGGCTCTCAAGGCCTTCCTCCCATCCCTTCGTGGTCAGTCGGTACAGGTCCTGACGGACAATACTACCACGATGTGGTACATAAACAAACAGGGAGGAGTAGGGTCGTACCTTCTCTGCAGAGAAGCTCTTCGGCTATGGTCCTGGGCAAAGGACCATCAGATTTGCTTGGTGGCAAATCATCTGGCCGGGGTCTTGAATGTACGTGCGGACAGTCTCAGTCGCCAATTCTCGGCAGACCACGAGTGGCGTCTCCATCCAGATCAAGTCTGTTTAATCTTCCAGATGTGGGGGTTTCCTCGGATAGATCTGTTTGCCACTCGGGAGAACGCGCATTGCCCGTTATTCTGCAGCCTCCAGTATCCGATGCAGGGAGCGTTGGGGGACGCGTTTCAGATAACCTGGTGCGACCAGTTGCTTTACGCGTTTCCCCCCATACCCTTGATTCCTCGAGTGTTGAGGAAAATTCGCCAAGACCGGGCCCAAGTCATCTTAATAGCTCCGGATTGGCCAAGGAGGGTATGGTACTCCGACCTTCTCCAACTCTCACTGTGCCCTCCGCTCCGTCTCCCTCTCAGGGCAGACCTCCTCTCGCAGTCGCAGGGGCAGGTTTTACACCCCAACCTCCAGAGTCTGCACCTACATGCTTGGAGATTGAACGGGGCAACCTGAGTTCCTTCTCTCTCCCGCCTGATGTAGTGGATGTTATCTTAGCGGCCAGGCGACACTCCACTAAATCTATCTACGCTAATAGGTGGTCTAAATTTGTTATGTGGTGTGGAGAGAGACAGATTGATCCCTTACATGCTCATCTGTCACATGTTTTGTCTTTTGCACTGTCTCTAGCGCAGAAAGGTTGTGCAGTAGCTACCATTAAGGGTTATTTGTCGGCCTTGTCAGCCTTCATTTGTCTTCCAGACCAACCATCGTTATTTAAATCCCCTATTGTTCTCAGATTCTTGAAAGGTCTTCTGAATCAATATCCTCCAAAACCATTCGTTATGCCTCAATGGGATTTGTCCTTGGTCCTGACTTTCCTTATGGGGTCCCCTTTTGAGCCTATGCATTCTTGCCCCTTAAGGTATTTGGTTATTAAAACAGTATTCCTGGTAGCTATAACATCTGCAAGGAGAGTGAGTGAGTTGCAGGCCTTATCGGTTAAACCCCCTTATATAATGTTTTATGGGGATAAGGTGGTGTTGAGGACCAAGGCTGCTTTCCTTCCGAAGGTTGTTTCACCCTTCCATTTGGCTCAGACAATCACTTTGTCCACGTTTTATCCTCCGCCTCATCCTTCAAAGGAGGAAGAAAGACTACATCGCCTGGACCCAAAAAGGGCGTTGAGCTTCTATATCGACAGAATGAAGGATATCAGGCTGGAGGATCAGCTGTTTGTCGGATACGTGGGCAAGAGGAGAGGAAAGGCAGTCCACAAGAGAACACTCTCCAGGTGGGTTGTTCTTTGCATTAAAATCTGTTACTCTTTGGCAAAGAAGGATCCGCCTGAGGGCATTAGAGCTCACTCCACCAGAGCTAAGTCGGCCTCTTCGGCCTTGGCCAGGGGTGTTCCTGTGGTTGACATCTGCAAGGCCGCAACTTGGTCGTCCCTTCACACTTTTGTGAAACATTACTGTTTGGACTCTGAGGTCAGAAGGGACGGTCATTTTGCACGGTCAGTGCTGCAGGATTTCTTGGTTTGACCATTTAGGCACCCACCGCCGGGCGTGGTACTGCTTTGGGACTCTATTCATCAGGTGAGGAATCCACAGGTAGTTGTATCCATCAGAAGAACGAGTTACTTACCTTCGGTAACGACTTTTCTGGTGGATACATTAGCTACCTGTGGATTCCTCACGGTCCCACCCGCCTCCCCGTTGCCTTTTTGGTCTCTCCAAGCAATCCTTGAGTGTGCTCCTTTTGGTCTTCAAAGTTGCAATACATTTTGCATGAATGATATTTGTATATATGTGTATATTTATATATAAATCTATATATATATTGGGTATATACATGATTCGTATGTATAAATATATTTATTTGTTTAAAAAAAAAAAAAAAAAAAAGGTTATATTAAATCTACAGCTATTTTATTGCAATGTTGTGTGATTTACAATATTAAGAGATGTTGCTTTGCTCTTTCATTGCATTGGGTTATTATTATTATTCTCATGCACGTAAAAAATGTTGGTACTGTCATCGGCACGTCGGCGAGGACTTCTTAATGCCTGTATGACGTCAGACGGCGTCGCGTGGGCTAGAGTGACGTCCTCGTCGACGTGCAGAGACTAGTAAGAAGATTTCCGTCAAATGCTGGCGCCATGGGAGTATTCATCAGGTGAGGAATCCACAGGTAGCTAATGTATCCACCAGAAAAGTCGTTACCGAAGGTAAGTAACTCGTTCATCTCCCTCTTTGAGAGAAATGAATTTATCTTTTTTAAATCCATAAAAGGCAGTATCTTACCATTTCATATGATTACTAAGTCACATTGATTCCAGTAGGGTCACAAGATAGGCATACCCAATCACGATTTTTGTTATCTTCTAAAATATGATTTTTGTTTAGCAATGTCAGCATGGTATTAGTTCCAGATGAATGGTAAACTGTGTATTTAGTGTAGTATGTAGTCAGAAAGTTATATCAGTAGGTAGGATTTTATCTGTATTGTAGATTATGCTAGATCACTTTGATGATCATGTATTTTTTTTTCCAGAAAGTTGTCCTTTACAATACATTCCAAAGCTTGGTCCTCTAAGCCTATGTGAAATATTAATGCCATATATTTATTGAAAGTTTTGCTCTTGGGTTGGTGTTATTCCAAATACATGATGATGCTAATCCTGGGGGTTATTACCATTTTAAATGATTTTCCTTACCCTACAGTGGCATTTTTAACTGAGGCCTTTTTAGTAAATGCCCATTTGTTTTTTCTAATACACCTGTAATAGCATCTGCAATCCTAAGGTACAAACATCTATTGGCTTCATTTATGGTTGGTTACAATTGCGAAGAACACTTGAAGCTCTGATGCCATGCAGTGTTCCTCGAAGTGCGAACCTAGCACTTAAGAATGCAACCCCGTTACCTTAATCATCTGAGTATACAAAATAAAGGGTCAATTTGTCTGCATTCATCAAAATCCATATGATACACAACTTTACTTGAAAATATCTTCAGTCAGATTCCTATATATCCTTAGCTCCCGTTTGACAAAGCAGAAAACTTGGATGTCATACAAGCGCCTTGTGGCTAAATCCACATTACAGATGAGCTCTTCCTCATTTTGCCCAGACACAAAAACAAATGTGATCCCTAGCTCAGTGGTGAGCTAAAGGCAGATGAACACTTCCTCCATCTCTTCTCAGTAACAAATGTTTAGGTTATACTCTTGGTGCCACTCTCTCACTATGTCTACTCATCAACAACAAAGCAAATATGTATATATACCTTCAGACAGTGTATAAGGAGGCATCCTTCCAGGTTGTTCCTGAAATAACATGGCTGACCAAACCAACAGTGCCCTCCAAACTTACCTCTATGCTGAAACTCCAACACTTTTGTTACTTCATTGTAGTCTGATACTCTACTCTGTTACTGTAAGGAAATAAATAAATTAATAGCTATCACCATGCCTTGCAGGAAGTTGTTGTTTAGCACCAACACATTGTCTTCTATACTATTTCTGCAGAGCTTTTCTGGTTTTGAGATTAATGAGATGTGCATCCACCATATTGATGCTCCTTACTACAGGCCTGTGCCAGAGTACTTATACTTTGCTTGCCAAGGCTCTAGTTGACCTATTTTTTTAAATAATGCACTGTGGTTGTGTTGGCCTTTTGAAATAGAATGGGTTATGCAGACCTTGGTTGAAGGAATGATTTTAGAGCTAGGTGACGTGGCTGAGCTCCAGCATATTAAAAGGTACAACCTTTTGACCAGAGACCATGTCCCATGAGCAAAGTGGCACCTCATGTTTTCTTCTGATTCTTCATTGATCCATGCATTACAGTTTTTGAATCGACCAAGGTTTCCAGAATGGAACTCCTTAAGCATGTTCTAATACTTGCACTACCTTGAGGGTAGTTTGGACAGCACTGCTGGCCGGCTTAATCTTCTCGTCCCAGTGTCCAGTCTTCCAGGACCACACCACTAGGCTTCTAGACACTCATGAATAGGATGCATATGTAGCCTGGCAGTGGGTTCCAGGAAGATGTAGGATACCATGCTCCCAAAGTGAGAGGAAACTTGTGCGACCAATAGATTTAGAATTCTATAGAGAAAGAATCTTCAACATAGAAATGTCATTCTTTCCTGCGAAAGAGACAGATGTGCCAGATATGCATCATTCGTGTGCTGCTAGACTCCGTATACTCTGAACTGGTGAGAAGATTGATGTGAAAGAGAACTACAGGCTAAACCTTGAACACGATGCAACACTGACTGTTGTTCCTGTTGAAGTTGGTACACTGACCACCCAAATACAGATATACTAAGATGCTTTTTCATATTATAGATTTGCTGTTGTGGTCATACACCTTCTTAACACCTTCAGAGTTGACTTGAGGCCAAACAGAAGAACTTGGATTTGTTAGTGAGAGCCCCCTTTCAGAACTAGGAGAATTTCCTGTGATCATTGAATATTGGCATGTGGAAGTTGCTTCTTGTATATCTATAAAAGCTATCCAGTCTCCTTGATGGAGACCCGGGACCATATGATGGAGGGCTTGCATCCTGAATGTGTCCCTCTTCACTTATTTGTAGGTGAATTTCAGGATTAGAATTGCATTGCTTTTTGAGGTGCCCTCTTTTTTCTGTACCTCGAAGGTTTGAAGTTTGTGAACCCCCTGTACTGCATTCCTATGAAAAAAGACTTAGAATTTTGATAGTTCAAAAGCAGAGGTTTAAGCACTCTGTGAGGTATGGATAGCAGAGGAGATCATATTCGTATTTCCTATCAATTCTTAAAATGATTTCAAAGCCAATTGTCTTTTGCTTTGCTGTACCACAAGAGGACGTAGTTAGAAATGGTTTCTGCCTTGTAAATACTGCTTGTGAGAATGTTGTTGCTTTTCTAGATGTTGCAATTGCTGATGAGTACAAGTAGTGGAGGCTCACTGTTGGCTTCCATATTCGTTGGAGTGGATCTTAGGCTACTCGTAGCGGTTATCAAACTTTCAGAATGCAACATTTTAGCTTTTATTTTTTATGCAGTAAATGTCTTCATCCGCATGGATGTCAAAGAACCTGAAATTCTAGTATAGTTTTTTTCCTGTGGGCTTTAGGGGATAGTATCCTGAAGTGGAGCCTTGATGAACACCGCAGAGAGCGACTATGACACGTCTCATATGACGTGGTTTTGTTCAATGTTATCATGCCTTTAGAAAGTTCTTGTTGTCCACCCAGTTCTCTCTGGCTAAAAGCTCAATCAAGCAGTTCAATGAATTCCTCAGTTCTCTCCTGTACTTTTCTAATATCACTACAGAACTAGCAGCTTTTATTACCATGGCTGAAGACTGACATACCTTCTTGTTGACCAAATCCACCCTCTTGTTTTCTCTTCCAGAGGAGCTGAAGAATATGAGCAGAGAGTACTGTTGCGCTTCCTAGCTGCTGAGACCTCTCTCCAGGGAATCAGGAGTGGGAGTTTCCCAAAGGAGGAAGCGTTCCATTGTAGTTTTTATGGAGGTGGGGTCAGTCTCAAATAGGCCAGAACTCAGGCGACCAACAGCCTGGCTTTCAGTTGTTGAAGCAATTAGAGAGGCTTCAAATTCAGGAAAGGTTGTTTTATCTCCAGGGCTGGCATCAGGTGGACCATAGCGAAATGCTCACACAAGAGCCCACCTGCAGTTAACTATAAATCATTCAGATCTTCCACCTTCAAATACAAAACTATCAAATTGTCACCTTCATTTCAAATGAAAACATTTTCCCTGTGAAGTGGCCCAGTACCATTTACCCTTGATTTCTACATCAGCTACACTTACCCTGCTGGGGCTGGCATGCCTTTAGAAAGGCAAGACTGAAAAGTGCTATTGACCACTATGCCAAGACTAGATTTTGGTGTCCGTATCTCAACCAGTTTCGAGCGAGGCTGAGCAAGGCGGCAGACTAAGGAAAAATGGCATTCATGGTGCCTCTTAGTCCTTGCTGTCCCTCCTTCAACACCCTCGCAGCCATTCTGTATAAACAGAAGTGCCATTCTGCAACAATGCATGTCAGATGTATTATGGGGGAACTTGGTGTGACGTTAGTGAATGTATAATAAGGGGTAAAGCTCAACTCTTTGAGGGCAACTCACACATGAAAGCACTAAACTATTTTAACGTCATCACGTTCCTTTGTGTGAAACGTTTCTAGTTGTGCCTATCTGCAAAGTCAATTCTCAACCGGTGGCCTGCATTATCGAAAGTGCTATGGGGGTACAACATCTTTGTTCACCCTCTCTTGGGGGCACAACATCTTTGTTCACTCTCTCTTTACTCCCCCACCCCAAAGCACTTTGGTATTATAGAAGGGGCAGCAGATGCTTTCATAGTCGCTTCTGTTATATCGATCACACCACGTGCTTGTTAGTGCCAAGACAATCACATTGCATGGGGATGGGGCATCTTGTAAATGAGGAAACACTCTGGCTGTGTGCGTACATTGTGTAATATACCTAGATTCATGGACAAAGAGACCATCAGGAGACTGACTGAATGACCTTAATGAAGTTGCATACAGTCAGTGCACCAAATCCCCCCCTGCCCCCCCACCACCACTCTCTCAACAAAGAAAGCCCTTTGGAAGCAGGGAAATTGGGTCCTATGAACCCCTAGAAATCTTGCAGGTGGGGCATTCAACCTCAAACTTTACAAAGTAACTTGGGCAATTTGTTTGCTATGATTTTAAGCTCTATTGATATTTATTCTCCTCACAAGTTGCCAATGTGTACATTTTCTATTTTGCCACACAGGATTTTCAAATTCAGCAACTAGAGCGAAGGCTGTCTCGTTTAAAAGGAGAAGGGAATAAAGACGAAAAACATGCCTTGGAAGTCAAGGTAGCAGAACTTACAAGAACATGTGGAGAAAAAAAGAGTGCATTAAATCTTTTAAACATCCAGCACAAGAAACTTCAGGTTTGGTGTTTTTGGTGTATTTTTTTACTGATTAAAACATTGAATAGAAATTATTTCTCATACATTGCGCTGCCATAATCCATCAAATATGAATATAGCATTAATGCTGCATCTGGACCATAATTTAGGAATAAATAGTTTAGGCAGAACCCACTCAATGCATGTTCATTGATTGAAAGCTTTTTTTCGTGGAACATTGATTTACAAGAATAAGGGTTCACATTAAAAACCTCATGAATTTCCTTTTCTCCTTTTTAATTATATGCTGTGGTCTCTGCTACAGAGACACATCCAAGGAATCAATTTGGCTTATTAACATTAAAAAGAAAATGAATGCAACTTACTGAACACTTGAATATATATTTATGGTTGTAAGTGTTAACTTATATAGCGCACAATTGGCCATTAGTATGCAATTTCGGTAATACAGTGATCCGCTGAGTGAATGCGTCAGAAACTGTATGTTATTTTATCTCCACTGTAATAATGCTAATTTATATCACCAATTGTCTTAAGACCACTCCATGTTGTTTTTAATGGAACAAATGGAAACATTGGATTTTAACTGTATTAATATTTAATATTAATAACGTATCAACTTAGACAAAAATGGCAACTGGGGCTCTCCACAAAAAAATAAAGTGGTGCAAAATGCAAAAGACAGAAAAGTACAGTTTATCGATAATATTGCAAATTCTTAAAGTAATATCCATACGATGGCGAGAAGGTGACATAAAATAGTCTCATCAGTAAAACCTTAATCAAAACAGCGTACAGGCTTCCCAAAATATCCCTGGACTAGTAGGTCTTGAGAGTGGGGGAGAGGCCTGAAAATTGGAGAAAAGGAATTCCACAACCTGGAAGCTGCAGTGAAGAATGCTCCTTTAATCACATCAGAACTTACTAAATGGCGGAAGAATAAAGAGTAGAAACAATATGAAAACAAGATATGTATTTGTGAATGGGCCGTTGCAGAGCATAATATTTACATAATGTCTTAGCCCCTTTACATTAAAATAAGCAACGTGAGTTTACAGAACTTCACACATACATGTTTCTGTTTCTCTAGGCTTTACTGAACATTTAGTTTACCTGCATAGACCTTCCTTAGTGGATTGTCATTTATATTTTGGCTAGCTTTAAATTATTCTACATAATGTTTATTTAGAGATTTGCAAATAGTATCAATGTAGAAATCGGAACAAGGAGAGGAGAATGTCAGTCCAAGACCTGACACATTTTTTTAATTTTCACATACTTCTGTGAAGCCTCTACAGTGTATTAAAACATGTCTATTCCAGGCATCCTTTTCATAGCTTGGGAGTAGCTGGATGAGAAACTGTGTAGAAGCTAAAATGCCAGCTGGACTATTCTTATTTTACAATGACAATTTGTTTTACAATTTTATTTAAAATTCATTAATTTGGGTATCTAATGAAATCTGTCTGTACATTTAAACAGGGCGATGTTGCACATGGCAGAAGAGAGCTAGAGAAAATAGTACATGAAAAGAGTGGCCTCGTCAACAAAATAGAAGAACTTACTCTGTACAACGCTATGTCGGACAAAGCACTTAAAAGTTTCAGAGTCGCTAAGCAGGTATGGATATTTGTGTAGTTGAATGTCATTAACCAATGCAACAATGATTGTGCTTGATACTATTAATAAGTACATTATTTTCTACTTAAATTTGTGTGATCCAACAAGAAGTACTTTGGCTTCCGAATAAAGGGGGAAGAGGTTCCAGAGTATGGCTACTTCTCTTAAATTACATCACATGATTTCTTGGTGTAGTATTGCATTTCTTTTTTATATATTTTATATGTTTACAATTTGTACATTTCTGCTTATTGGAGCATATATCTTGCCTGAAGCACAAGGTCGTGGCTGTAATACTCTGGCCCATGCCTCACTAGCACTGAGCCATTCAGGCATGTATACAGAGTCAATATTCACAATGTCATGCTAAGATCCTAATTTGAAAACCAACTTATACCCATTAAATGTCTTGGCCTATTTTCTTTCTTGGAAACTGATGACCGTCGAGTGTATGTATGCTCTTTTTGTAAAGCACCAGTTTAGCTGAAATGCCCCAGAGCCCTATGCAAGGTCAAAGGTAAAGATACAGTCAAGAAGTGATTGGATGGGTAGCTGGGATTTTGCCTGTCCTTTAATATCAGATGCTTGAAGAAGTACTCCAAAACTGGGTAGGCATCAATGAAAATGTCTTGAAATGGCCCAGACCTTCCCTAAAGAACTACACACTATCTAACTGAGGCTTATCCATCCATGAGCACTTGGTGAACCTAACTCTTTTTTCCCTAATACTAGAGATCATCTACATACTTCCTCAGATTTTACCATCTACCACTACAAGTATAAGCAGATAATGCTCAGATCCACCTCAGACCGGGTGTTGGATATACAAATCTGATTGTCCTCTGGAGGCAATGAATCCACTTTGACATGTGCACCTGTGCCACGAACAAATAGCTCAGTGGATGAGAAAGAGCTGTGTACTTGTGGAGTGTCTAAACCCAAAATTCTTCCACTGAGCTGCAGAAATATTTAAATCCTGTCATTCCATGCCTTCAGACACCAAACAAAATCCCTGGCCAGTGACGCTGGCAAGAATTCTGAGCTGTCTGCTTGATTCTGTATTGTCTTCATCCAAGGTCAATATGATTCTATGTTATACTAAGAATTGTGAGTATTACCAACTGATCTCTTAAAAATACCACTCTCTATACTAAATTCCTACATTTGATCACAGTTGAATAGAATTTTGAACTCCTTGAAGCTATTTGGACTGCATTGCTATAAAACAGAGGTTCCCAACCTGTGTTCCAGGGACCCCTGGGGGTCCGTGAAGCCTCCTCAGGGGGACCGCGACTGCTTAGAAAATGAAATAATATTAACAGATTAGGTCCCCAGCTTTCAGTCATGACTCAGTGGGGTTCCTGGATTCGAATTATGATTCAGTGGGGGTCCCTGGGATCCAATAATGATAAAGAGGGTCCCAGAAGTCAAAAGGTTGGGAACCACTGCTATAATATATATATCAGATTCCCAAGCTACCAAATATAGATACTTCATAGACTACAAAATAAGGCAACTGGAACATGCCTCCATTTCAGATGGCACAAATACCTAGCCCTGACTGTTGGCACACCGCTGGTTTTCAGTGGAGCAAAGACTGCATTAATACTTTGTGGAACAGATTCTGAATTACCTGAAAAATACAGCAGCCCCATGTGATCCTGCTGGGAGTCTACTTTCAGGCCATGTTAATTTTATCATACAAAGTAGCTTCAAGAGGAGGAAACAGGGAGGATAAGCGCTATGTGTAAGAGGCTGTATGCTCTTGAACAAACTAGACAGGTCTACAAAGAGAGTTTAGATAGTTATACCTTTTCAAACATATTCTTCTGTTAACGGTATTCCAGTGGTACTTTTTCAAACTTAACTAATTGATCTAGCCCTCCCTTGACAATACTCACATCCACAATGATAAAGCTTTAGTGCAACAAGAGAAATGTGTAGGACTCTGTGACAATCCTTCATTTTTCCTGAATAACATCAGTCTTGACTTTACCCTAAAAAGGCAACGAAGCACATTAGCAGATGGGTAGTTTGCCATACCATGGGGTTGTACTTGGTTGGAAGAGTGTTTTATTACAGTGTGACCAAGCTGCACCCAACTGAAGAAGCCTAACTCTTGGGTTGCTTTTCTTCTATTTCTAGGCAGACCTGGCTTAGCAGTTTGAGCTGGACTATTTCAAATGGATTAGGCGAAGGCAGTTTTGCATATGGCTCAGTCTAATCTAAAGTGCCATAGTGGGCAGAAAAAGATGGATTGGAATGCTAACCTGAGCTATTGCTGATTAATTAGACTAGTTGAAAGCGTTCCTTCCATCACCTTTTTGTGTGTTTGATTTAAAACCCTAAATGGCCAGAGTGGGTCCCATGCTCAAAGAGCCACTGGAACCAAGCTGCACCTTCTGAAGAATCCCAAAGAGATCAAAACCAGTCTTGTTTGCTTGTGTTCTATTTCAGAGAATACCTGGTTTGGCAGTTCTGGCTGGACAGTTCCTGTTAATGCTGTATAAAAAACTGATTCACATATGGCTGGATCTAATCTGGGGTGGCTAGAGGCCAAAAAAACAATAGGTTAGAATTATATGCTGAGACATTGTTAGTAGTTAGGACTATTTGCAAGCATTCCTCCCATCACCTTTTGTGTGTTTGAATTACAGTGTGGCCCATGTACGAAGAATTTCAGGGTTGTGCTAATTGACCAGAGTGGTGTATTAACTTATTGTTGTGTCTTGTTGAAAGGTTGGGGTTTATATGTGTGGCCTGGGTGGGAAGTGTTTTACTGTCATGTATGATGAGCTGTGGCATGCTCTTCTAGTTTTGTTCCGCTGGTGTAGCTGCACTTATGCCTGGAGTGTGATCGACTGAGCGATAGCTGCAAATGTGAACTTGTCTACTGTCCTACAGAGGGCAACTGTTCTTGTTCTTAGTTGGGTTTGAGTTTCAGAAAAGCAACCCACATCAATGTGCTAATTAAAAGAAGCCAGGATAAATACTTTACAGAGTACAGCTAGAAGTGGTGGACTGCCAGCCATTGCGTAAGCGCCTTGTTGTTGCGTGCCTTTCTCTTATGATGTTCAGTCTCGTATCATGGAGTTCTTTTTAATGTACAGTCTTTGTAGATATCATTTGGGCTCTCCAAGAATTCTGAGTATCTTACTCTAAATCAGGCAGTCATCACAGGTGGGTATTGCTATCCCAATTCCACCTGTTTACAATTAAATATGTGAATTTCATCAGTGAGCCCTGGTGAAGCAACTTATATATTGTCTGGTTCATTGTGATGGCTGGCTTGTTACCCTAGAACAATGTTTTGTCCTTGGTGACACATTACATTACCAGCTCCATTTGAAAGGTATTGCCTCTTCTAATTTGGATTTCTTGAGAGGTACAAAGGTCTTATTAGCCATCAACTTGGAACTAAAGAAAAAGAACTATACAAATTGGAATTTATTTAACTTTGCGTTTGTGAACATTTGTGCTGGACTTTTCTATATTTCCAATTTGCAGATTATATTGTTGATGTATAATTGACAATTAGGATTGCTTATAACCTTTTGATAGATTTGTAATGAAAATTGGATTTTAAAAATGTGTAACAGTGTTACTACTTCTGGTATCTCAATGTATAAACTAGCATTTTATTGATGAATCAAACCTTGGTGATTTATTGAATCACTATATATTTTGGTAATTTGCACTATCAAGAATGAGGGTACTGTTAGGTGTTAAGCAAAATATTCAGGACCACTTTTGGGCTCTCTTTCCAACAGATTCATACTTTAATCCCTATAAAAATATTGTGTTGCTTACCTGAGTTATGGTTACGAATCTGAGAAATAGCCCAGCTATATGAAGAGACGGTTCTACCAACACATAACATATGACTGTTTTGACAATTGTTCACTCCTGCATTCATTTTGAGTAGCTTAATCAGGTGAGTAAACCTGATGTGCAGTCAGCAAGAAGAACGCATCAACTTGTCAGGCATCAGAGAGAGAATTCAGATTATATAGTCAAAGAAGGTGATGCTGCATTAGATGCCACTCTGCTGGAACTCCCAACTTACTTTCCTTTAACAGCTAGCGCTCCACACAACAAAAAGTAGGCCTTACTTCAGAACATAGAGACTGGGATTGTCGAAATGTTTTGACAGCAACAGAACTCTTTGCCTTTCTACACAGTGCTTAGTAACCTGGGATTCTGAAGTTCTCTTCATGATCGGTAAGCAACATCAGCAGTGCCTGAGTGCTGAGTCCGCCTCCCTCTACCTAAGTCAGAACTACACCAGCAGCGATCAGCTCCTTTGTGTGCAGACTACTGCACTGGCCTCCCAAGCCACATCACGAAGTGCAAGGAGATCACATCGAAATTAGGAATAAGGTGCACAGCAAACGTGTCTGCAGCTTCAATGGCAGAACGTAGCTGATACCAGGCTAGGTCTGGGGCAGGGATTGCACAAACTATCCAGCTACACCACCCATCTGTCTTGCTTATCCTCCCACTTGACGAACATGCTCATATGTAATCGGTGTCTTTTGCTTTCTTGCTTTAGATGTGACGCAAAGACTTCTCCACATGCAGGCTGGTTTCAGCGCCATCACTCAGTTTGAGCAAGTGTTTTTCATCTCCTCTTTACTTAAACATTGGCATAAAATGATATGGTCATAGCCAGGTTTCTTTAACAATGGTTTACTTGAAGCTCCAATATGGCTATAATGTCATGGCGTAGTGTTCTTTACGTCTTGATCACTTGAAGCTTGGCATAAGACCACACTGTCCTGGCCAAGTTTTCTTCACATCCTATTTACTTGAAGCGTGGCATAGACTATAATGTCATGTCCGCAGATCCTTCACATCCGGGTTATTTAAAGCTTGGTATAAGACTATACCGTCTTGGAAAAGTGTTCTTTACCCCCTGTTCACTTAAAGCTTGTTATGAGACTAAACTGTCATGTCCACGTGTTCTTCACACCTTGTTCACATGAAGCTTGACATAAGTCTATACTGTCATGTCCACGTTTTCTTCACAACTTGATTAGTTAAAGCTTGACATAAGACTATACTGTCACCTTATTCCTGTATCCTTAATGAGATGGACCAAAGAGTCAGGAATATGAATGCCCCAGCCAATAGAGGAAGAAAAGTTTGGTAACTGTAGCAGTTTCATAACTCTCGGCCCCATATGTTCCATTACATCACACGTTTCTTAAGTTGCCCAGGCACAATGGAGAAATCAACAAAAAGACCACGATCCATCCTGAGAGATCTGTATGCTTGGTCCACCAGCCTTGTAACAATGTACAGCTATTTTAAGTTAAGGTACTTTAAATCGATTGTGAAGCAGAGCCCTTGGCACAGTAGAACAGGGTTTCTGTGGTAAGAGGCTGTTCTATTTCCTGAATGTGGATTGCAGAGCGAGCAATCCTGCACCTGGTATGGCTCTTCTGTGGAGGTGCGCTGTGAGTGCTTTACATTTAGATTAATTGGCAATTGCTCGTATTCTCTGTGTTTGAACTTAAAACCGCATTTGAAATGATTTTTAAAAGCTCAGTCTGTAAAGTTTCTGCAGTATTAGAATTACTAAATTGCACAGCTAACTAGAAAGACAGTCAAAGATGTGGTATTTTTTCATTGCATTTGTTGCTAGGAATTAATGGTCGACGAAAATATTCTAAAACTGGAAATTAAACGACTTCGTGACATGCTGCATAGTAAGGCAGACAATGTATATTCGTTGGCAAAAAGAAAGATGCAGTTGGAGAATGCGATGAAAGAACGAACTGAAGAAATTGGGGTACACAAGGAGATGTTAAAGGCACAGCTGAGACTTGTGGATCAGGAACGGCAAGGCATAAGGTACTTTCCTAAGGCGGTATGAATACCTATTTGATTCTAGGGGACTTTTAATTTGTCACATTGATGGGTATGGTGACGTAGATAAAATGTCAATATTTTATAATTAATGTGATTAATAGTAGTGAGAGAGTTTATCTTCCTAAAGATTTTCAGACAAATGCAGGGATAGAATGTTGTTCATTTAGGAATAACAGTTCTTTATCTAGCATGAGTCCATCCTTCCTGGTCCCATATAAATTCACAATACTTGTTTGTAGTATAGTACTTTATGGGAGCACTAGGTATTGTGCATAACACGAGCACTGGGTGTTGTAATCATGGGAGCAGAGCTGTAATATGTGAGTTCATAAGGAGTGCATGATGGTGAGCAAATAGAGTTGACTCAATTACTTTTCAGTGTTCTTTTGATTTTTAAACGTTAGTTTTTACCTGATTTTGCCAGCTAAGTATAACATCACATTAACCTTTGTTTTTACAGTGAAAATATATAGCATAGGGTTTGTATAGTGCAATTTACGCCAAGCTAAAAATTGGCAAATACTTTTTCCACTTTTGAAGCAAAATCTTTAGGCGTAGGATTAGCTAGTGCCATTGACCCTGCGTAGAAAAATGACACAAGCCTTTTACCACTCAAGGCACAGCACTTTACATAAAAAAAACCTAGAAATGCACTGAAAAAACAAACGTTAAAGTAACGTTATTGTTAGTTGTGATGAAAAGATCTGTTTTTGTTTTCAAAAACACTTAGAAATTGCCTGCGGGAAAAAAAGGTTGAAGTAACGCTATGGTTAGGTGTGATTAAAAAGATCTGTTTTTGTTTAAAACAAAAAAACTTTGAATTCACTGAAAAAAATCAAAGTTTAAGTGACGTTATAGTTAGGTGAGTATGTCAGTGACAACATTAACGTAAAAAAATGCAGAGCTAACTATAACTTGCGCCATGCACTGCTTATGACCTCATATATTATATCACACATGACAGGTTGTACAACATCATTCATGTCATCACTGATGTTCAAAACGTTAATGAATGTTGTCACTGACATATTCACCTGACTATAACGTCACTTTAACCTTTGTCTCTTTCAGTAAATGTATTACCAAGTGGCGGTCGCCACTAGGTAGTTCTAGTTAGGACCATGTTTCCATAGAAAAAGCATTTTTTTACTTGCCTGTATCTTTGGCACCGTTTGATGAATCTTCACAAAATTTTCCCAAAAAGTGGCCCAGTAATTCTTGTTGTGCATGGAAAGTTGCAGGGTCATCCGTCAAGCAGGGTCTGAAAAAAAGAGGGGTCAAAAAATGTTGCGTTTCCCATGTTAATTACCGAAGGACTTTTAGACACGACTACAGCCCAAACTGCTGGACAGAATTACATCAACTTTGGCACAAAGCTAGCTTCCCGTACACTAATCACGCTTTCAGTTATTTGGTGAAAATCTGTTCAGTAGTTTTGGAGATATCAAAGAGAAAATAAATTTGTATATCGAGGGCCATGGATCCTTTCCAAATATATTGCGAAAATTAGTGAATTTTGCAAATGCACACACAAATAGAAGTGCTGTAATGGGCTGGCCACACACTGACTAGAAAGTTGCGGCCGCCATTTTATGTAATCAGACAGGGTCCCCAGGGGCTGAAAATAGAAATGATAAGTGGTATAAGGGGTCAGGGTGGAGGTACTCTGACCCGAAGGGTGTGATAAAGGGATGTTTTAGGGTCAAATTCTGGGTTTTAAATGATTTTTCTACACCATGTGCGATATTCACAAATATCCTAGAATATTCTAGGGTATTCTATGATATCCAAGGATATTCGAGGATATGCAAAGAATTAAACAAAAAAAAACATTCACAGACTCATTCATACACTGATTCATTCACTCAAACATGCACTGTGAGACTCATGCGCCCACCCATTCAGACATTCATTATCCACTCAAGCCCACTCATAGATTCACAACCCCACTTTGAGACCCACTTAGACACTCATGCACCCACTGACAGATCCACTGACAGATACAGGGTCTGTGATCACCCTTCACTGCAGATGGCAAAAGGCTGTGCATGGCGCAGGGTTGGGTGGTTATAAGGACCTGGCTGCAGGGCCTGGCCAAAGGCCATGCACAGCAGAGGTTGGAATAACATATAGTAAGTAAAATTACTTTACATGAAAAAAAACATAGAAATTCACTGAAAAAACAAAGGTTACAGGGACGTTATAGTTAGGTTCTGAATTTACTCATACAAAACAATAGAAATTCAGCAGTTATAGTTAGAGTTATTTCAAGTAACCTTAACTCACACCCTAAGGTAACTATAACTAGCATCTTCGCCATGAACAGCTAATTACTCAACATATTAAATCATTGATGACATCTTCTGTGGCATCTTTGATACTATCCCTGCAACATTTGCAATTCAATTATTGATAAGAAAACTGTGCATGGGGAGGGCACAAGTTGTAGTTACCTTAGGCTGCGAGTTATAGTTACTTGAAATAACTCTAACTATAACTGCTGAATTTCTTTGGATTTGAACTAGTAAATTTAGAACCTAACCATAACGTCCCTATATATATATATCCTCATAGTTCTGATCACAGCTGTGTAGTTATAGTTTAGCTGCACTTTTCATTGCAAAAGCGTCTTATGATTTGTCTATAACTTTAGATCCATTGGACTGATCTGCTTCAGAGTTACCAATCGCTTGCTAGAGTTAGCTAACGTCTGGCTTATACCCTGATTCACAAGAAGTCACCTAAATATTTGTCTCTGAAACTAAACATCTAATAGAGAAAGGAGCCTCTTCACTGGGACTAATCCAGATCCAGAATGCAAAAACCCATCAGTGCTTCTCAGGCTGCATCCTGTGTATTGGATCTCCCTCTTCCACCATGCAGACTCCACTGATTTATTAAAGGTTTGAGCCCTTTAGTCACCGCTGGTCAAAGACTTCCTCACCTGAATATAGCATAGTAGTGAGTAGAAGGCTTAAGGATTTTCCCTTTTTCCTTCCACTGCATTTCCTCCTCTCTATCTGTGCTACAATAATGAATAAACCCATCTACTATGCATTGAAAGTACTAATCTACTGATCTTGCAAAGATACTGTATTCTCGTGCCACTATGGAATTTTAAATTACTTTTGCTTTCTCTTGCAGCAACTGTCAGGTCATGTTGCTTCTATATTCTTAGGTTTTCACTGTATCAACTTGTAATTTGTCCTAATGATCTTACTGCTCCAATTGAATCAATTAATCCGTTTAATAATGCTTCTGGAGTACACCTTAGGAGTGACAAAAAATAATGGAAAAACAACATAAGAAATTAAGTTGTAAGATTTAAACGTATTTAAGTCACTGCAATATAGAATGTAAAATATTCAGTTGTACCCACAATTCTTTGTTCTCAAATTCTGACACATTTCTTCTCTAGCCTACATTATACTAAACCCCGTATAAAAACCATAAATAAATACCTGACCTGCTGTACATTACCTGCACTTCAGCAAAAACAATGTTAGACAATTGTTTTCACCTATATGATGGTCTTACACGAGCAAACAATTGAACACACAGGAAGTACTGAAAACGGCAAGGCAATTGGGAGCAGAAAGGAAATGAGTGTATAATTTGGTTATGTTGGTGATGCGTTTTTGTATAGTTTGCTGCTGCAATATTTGTATTTGTTTTTGCACCTTTGTGCTCATTACAAATACATTATTATTTCCATTGAGACTACCTTAAAACTGTGGTGTATATCGACAGCGAATTCCGAAAATGTGTTACATTTTCTTTTAACTGAAGACCATTATTTCAAACAAGTCATTACCAATTCTTTTTACAGTTTGGAACTTCATGATAGACTCGCAAAAATTGACAAAATGAGGAAGCGATATGAAATTGTCACGATTTCCATGATGCCACCAGAAGGAGAAGAGGAGAAAACTCAGGCCTATTACATCATCAAGGTATTAAAATGCTTGAACACTTGTGAGGTTTCCCCTGCGATTGCTGCAGGGACAACCTGCTGGAAATCGCAGGAGTAAATTGTTCAAAATGTTATTTTGTGCCCTTAGGAAGGGGTTGAGTCATTCGTGAATTGCACCCAGGTCCCCATTTATGGGTGTGAGAACTGTAATAGGGTGCCAAATACGCACCACTTGTTTGCGCATTCTGTGCTGATCCTGATGCACATGAATGGATGTGATGTTGGCACCTGCATTTTGTGGGGCCATTATATCAGGATGGACTAACAATGAAGGAAAGGAATAGGAAAACCATTTATGTATTGTGTTAAGGTATAGCCTCCCTTAGTAATATGTATCACTGCAATACTTGTAGAAACCAGGACTCCTCTCAAAACTCCCTCTCGGACATCATTTCTGAAAGACACTCTTTTAAAAACCTTACCAGGGGAGCCTGCCATGTTTAACCTGCATTAACCATGGTCCATCGTTTTTTTTTTTTTTTTGGAACACCCTTAAAATTGGGTCCTTCTGTTTTGCTATCATAACCCTATTGAGAGTTGTACTTCTACCCCGGATCTTGTGACCAGTATTGCGGCGAAACCCTTTGTAATCTGTGCCATATTCTCATTAATTGCTAATGGAACCTTTAAAATGAGAAAACACAGCCAGCTGCCATGGAATGTTTTTTGTCAAACTATCACCAATATCATTGAAAGATGGCTTCCAGTGCATGCGCGAAAGCCCTCATGGTCTGCAGATATCTTAGAATTATCGTTTGGTATATTTTGACAATAAATATTTGAAATGGTATTACAGATTTCTGCCTGGACGAACAGCCATTTTGGAATTCTTTTAGCTGTGCAGTAGATCAAAGCAAACAAGCATTTAAAAATAGACTAGGTCTACATCTTCATTTTAAAGGTTTGACCTAGTGGCTAAGCTAATGCTTGTTGAAAGTTAAATTTTTCCTAACTGTATGTAAAAGAGTCAGTATAGCAAAATGGATTGCCAAGGTTAATGAATATGTTGCACAGAATCTGTGTATCTCGCAGGTCAAACGTTCCTAAAAAGTGAAAATGGCTGAGTGTCTTATGCACAACTGCAACAGCTGCATGTGACCTGCCAGGCACAAAATTGAATCCTTGCAGGCTTCAACTCATTTTTATATGTATGTAAGGTTGTTAAAATGGGTTTCGTTGAGTGGTAATTATTATTAAGAGAAACAATGAAATTCAATTTGCATTGTGCACTCTGTGTGTAGAATATTGTTAAGTGAAATTACACACACACTCACACCCCTGACATTCCCATAGAACACTTATACATCTACTTATCATTCATAGAAAAGTTTGTATTTTGTCATCTTATGAAGTGACACACTAATGATGTCTTTTGTTTGCCCTCATGCGGTGGTTAGTTTGATGGCTCTATTTTAACCTCCAACAATTGCTCCCAATCAGAATACAATTAAAACAAAGGAAACAATTAGTGATTATTCGTGACGAAAGCCAGAGATCTATCTAGGTATGGTTTGGTCCAAGCATGTATGACGTTTTTTGTGGGCCTACATCTAAAACTTAATGGGGGCATGCATAGCACAAGCGCATGTTTTTTGAAAAATATATATAAAAAGGAAAGAGAAACCGTGGTAGAACCAGCATTTATGCTGTTTGGTAGCATTTTATGTTTTAGCTTCCTCGGCATCTCTAAAAG
Organism: Pleurodeles waltl; assembly: GCF_031143425.1. Classification (NCBI taxonomy): domain Eukaryota; kingdom Metazoa; phylum Chordata; class Amphibia; order Caudata; family Salamandridae; genus Pleurodeles; species Pleurodeles waltl. Next base: position 71,196,495 of record NC_090450.1, on the reverse strand, counting down.
AGGGCAGGCGTTCTTCGAAATCTATGAATACATTTTGGAGCAGATGTGAAGCCCTAAAAAGGAAGCAGCCCTTGGGTGGTACGAATGATAGTTTGTTTCATCTATTCACTCAAATTCCCTCTACGTTCTGTATTACTAACCATTCATAAATATGGTGTCACTGTTTTGTTGTAGTAATCTAGTATGCAGTTTTTACTTTATGCTTGTACACAGCAAAAATAGTTACTATGTCTGCAATTCCATTGTGCTACACTGCTATATTCAGCTTTCCTTGGCAAACCAACAATTACACCGTAATACAATTTCCATTCAAGGGTGGTAGGATTTAAAACATGTGTACTACACCAGTTAATATAAGCCATTTCCTACAAAACCTGTAGCAATACTATAGTTTTCCAGGACCTTTAACTCACAATAGGGACCGTTTTACACTGCGGCTAAGAGTATACTGATATTTAGCTGGCCACCTGCATCTTGAATTGCCACCTCACTCCCTCTAATAGTCCTAAATTCAGTTGTAGCCCTTTTTTAACTTATTTTAATTGATTTGTTTTTGTGTGGCTCAAGATAGCTGAACAGTGTTAGCCAATGTTAAAACATTTTGAGTTTCAGTCGATACATTGACTTCCATAAAGTCTTATGACTATTGTATTTTTTGTGTAGAGATATATACATATTATATATATATATATATATACACACATGCTTATTACACTCTTTTCAAAATTATATAAGTGTGTGTATATTTTATTATATATAAAACATTCCTATTACAGTCTTTACAGAATTATATTTATATTCTTGTATAGGCTGCTCAGGAAAAAGAAGAACTTCAATGTGAAGGAGATGAGCTAGATGCTAAGATACGCAAAGCTGAAAAAGAAATCCGAGCTTTAGAAAATACTTTGCAAGTAATAAACAGCTGTAATGACACTTACAAGAAGTCATTTAAGAAAGTCACTGAAACAAGTAAGCAAGACTTATTTTCTGCCTGTTTTGAAAAATACTACCCCACTTGAATGTATTTGTTCTTATTGATTTGAAGAAAAGGAGTATTACTGCTCCAGTATTGGATCTTTCATGAGTGTACATACATGAGGCGTTGTCGTTTTCTGGCTGCAAATCTCCAGTAACTTTAAATATCAGTAAACAGTGTTAGAATGGGCGTGGACACACCACTAGTGTTTGTTTGTAGGCATATCTAACTAATTTGAGACAACCCAATTTTCAGACAATGAGGTGGAAGGCCTGAGTTCTCTACTCTCCCTAGAGGTCACCATAGTTCAGATATCTACTGTGCATCATGTATGAAAAATACCTCAAAAAGATCTCTTCTCTTACTTATCTTTCACCATACATTTGCTACATCTTGACTTCTGCTTAGTCATTCTTGGACATCAGCCTGTTCTACTTCAGCTTCCCAAAACTGTCAGTGGTATTTAGGAGTTGTTCAGTCTTTTTATCTTCTGGCCCAAGAGGGCACTCCCAACTGTCACTACGGCAGAAAAAGAACAAAGATCTCTCTGTAACGTTTACTGTTCAGTCTGTGCAGAAGAGAAGATTTATACAGATTATCCCCACAGTCAGTGTATTTATTGTTTTTGTTCTTCTCACAAGGCTTCACCTTGTGACATCAGTAAGACATTTTCCTCCATAACACTAAAGGACTGGAAAATGGATTTGGCTCCTTATCTTCTGGAGAAATACCTCCTTCCAAAAAGGATGGTGCCTGGCTAGGAAGTTAGGCACTTCCAAACCTGTGGTACAAAAAAGGAGACATGTGGAGCTTTCTCAGCTGTAATTTACTTCAGAAGTACCGGCATCCATCTTGACCAAGGGTGAAATCCAGCCTTTGTCATAGTAGACATTGGAAAAAGATTAGGAACAACCTGCATTCAAAGTGACATGACATTCCAGCTCCTGTGATAAACCTTTTAATAGCCCTAACTAAATCGTCATCTGGGAAAAATAGGGTTGCCACCTAGCCAGTCTTTTAGCAGCAAGACCAGTAATTTTAAATTCCTGACACCACAAAAATTATGAAAATCACCTTAAGCTGGTGTTTTTTTCCCTTATCAGTACATGCTTTAAACAGTAAACATAAGAAGACAGCACTTTAAAATGTGTTCTGCAGCTGCCTTAATGATCCCTGACTAATATTTAAAGTACACAAAAACATCAAAGCCATGTAAAAAGTGAATACTGACAACTTTATATGAAGTTCTATTTAAGAATAATGTCAGGGCCTTTGCAGAACCTTAAAATGTGAACAAATAGCTGGTATTGTTTTCTGGGAAAGCTAGCAACTCTAATGAAGACCCTTTTGTTGATGATCCAAAAGTAACTATTATCAGTGACCACCCAGTCAATGGCTCTCTTGCTAGAAAGTCTACAGGCAGTGCACCATCACCCTAGTCCTAGATCATACCATCAATGATGACCATGTTGAAGGAAGGTCCATGGCACCATGTCTGATGACTACAATGTTGACAATGATCACTTTGATCATGACCATATCAATGATGACAGCTGTACTATTGATGGTCCGTTAATGAATAAATCCTCGATGAATCAGTTACCTTCCTGCCTGCTCTTTTCGACGTCCAACACCATGTTGTAATCACCTCCCCAACCCGTTAGCATGTAAACTTTAAACAGATGTGTATGGAGTGAGTCCAAGAACTGTTACCAAGGACACCTCCTACCCTTCTGTTAACCCAACCAGAATATGGCGTACCTATCCTCTCCATCTACATGAATCTCTCATGTAACATATGGTACCCTTAGTGCAATCCATATCGGAGACCCCAGAGAAAGCGGAGTATGCTGTACCTTTTATCTGACCCTGCCATTTCCTGAGCAGGTTCTCAATATCTCCCCCGGTAAGTCCTTTTCCTGAAGGCACGTTACATGTATATTTCCTCATTTCAGGAATGAGAACACCTTATGCCACCTTGATGGGGCTCCATCCCATGCACATTCCATGATAATAAATTGTAAGTAGTAAATTGAAGCATGTAGGTTGTAATGGAAACAGTAACCCACTTCCCCATCTTTATGAAAGGGACTTCTAGTGTGAATGAATCCCAACCATATTGAATGATTTACTCTGTCATTGACTGTGTATTTTGTGCTCTGTGTCTGTGTGCTCTAATGTGTCTCACTTAGTCTGAGCTGGCCCAGAATGTGTATTGCAGTGCTCTCTAATTTCTGCATTTCCCATCTCTCAGGCAGAGGCTTGATGACTGAAGACAAACCACCTCCCCAGTTTCCTGACACTGCCCACACTGAATTTAATTGTCTATACCAACTAGATATGACTGCCAGGATGGGCTGAGCAAGAAGAGGGCATCTTCGAATTGAGGCCATGCTGGAGTATTATCAGGATGCAGACTGATGGCCTGCTCTTGGCCTTGGATGGACGTGTTCAGACGTATGGCTTTAACATTGGCAAAAATATCTTGTGGCCGCTACCCAGCTGATGAGCACGGCCAACTGCAGGATACAAAGAACGCAAAGCAGAGAGTTGCTTGCCACCACCTTCTCTGAGCGTAGAGCACAAGTAGGCCAAAAACACGACGGACTACTCTAAACATTAAATGTCAGGACACACACCGGAAAACAATTTAATATTGCTTTCATTGACTGACTGCAGCGTCGGATCCACGTGGCTCAGAGAGGCCGAACCAATTTGTTTATTCACTGATAGTCACCAGTACAGTGAAACCTGAAGAGCGCTGACTGCTAAAATTGAATGCAGCTCCTCTGTGCGCATATGTTGGCACCAGGATCTCCAGTATGCATGATTGATGTATTTTAGTGCGGAGATGCGTACACCAACACTAAAAGGTGTTAGTCTAACCCCTGATGCGTGGTACTTGGCAGCGGTGTGCAGGTCTGCTCACCTCGCTGGGGTCTACAATCTAGCCCCAGGCCATCAAAATGCAGCTACGTAACCTCAGTTTGCTACGCACCTGTCCCACCATTCTGGCCGCTTCCAGCACAATCGGAACCCTTCTGCTATCATTCAGTCGGAGGCTGCATCTGCCATCTACGCTCACCCCTCATTCCTTTCTAGGGCTTATGTCCCCCCGTAGCTGTTATCTATTGAAGATTGTGTAGGAGTATTGTATGTGGGTTGGCTGGGCAAGAGCAGCCGGTCACCCGGCATTCACTTCTACTTATTGCCCATAATCTTCAGAATATTTTCAGTTTCTGCTGGGCAATTTCATTTGATGTAAGTTCATGGTTAGCTCTACTGCAAAGTTCCAGAAATGAACATGGCAGTAGCAAGGACCAAGTTGCTCCATTGTGCGACATTATGACATGGGCCTGGATGCACTGCTATAATCTGTTTTCTGTAGCCAGGCCCAGTGTTGTAATTGCAAGGGCGAGCATTGTAGAGTTCCCGTCTGAATTGTGTTTTTCCTTTTCATACTTTTTGTCCCGATTTTAAAAAAATATAGGATTTTTAGGTTTAAGTTGCAGCAGAAGTGCAATTTCACTGTTGGAAATATTGTTTAATTTAATCACTTTATTACAGAAAACTATTTTACATCACTTTATTACAGAAAACTATTTTTTTATTTTGTCTTAGTGTTGGAAAAACAATTTTCTGTAGTACAGTGAAAGCAAAACCATTTGGGTTTTCTGACTTTTTTCAAAATATGAAAGCTGGAATTTCTCAGTGGATCACAATGAAAAGGCGCCAGCCGAACAAGTGACTATTCAAGCAGATCATCGCTGATGGGGCTGTGCTTTTCATTTTGTCTCTGAAATCAGTCAAGAAGCATTAGGGGCTTCACCACAATTCTTTCTGAATCATTATAGTTTGAATTCTGAGTCCACGAATGAGATCCTGTAACCTAATGATTGAATATCTCTGACTTCCACACCACACCCAACCCATCCTGAAACTTATTCTTGGTGTTATGATCCTGATTACATCACTTGAACTGCAAAGCAGTATACCTGTCAAAAACTCGTATTTTGCATTCTTGAAGTTTGTGCAAGGCCTTCCACAACTGGTTAGCTGTTGTTTTCCTGTCGATTTTCGGCACAAGTGAGGTTAAAATGGATTTAGACCATTTTATTTACCACAGTTGATACAGCGATGGGTCCTCCATTAGGGTGGTGGAGCGTCGCCCCCCCTCCTCCCCTGCAGCAGCAGCTACAAAACCTTTTCAAGAAATCGATAATAAACTGTGTTTATTATCCTCTTCTTGAAACGGGGCCGGACATTGGGGGGGGTGACAAGCACTTGAGGGGAGTGCACAGAGCACTCCCCTCAGAGCGCATGTGTGTTTGACTGTCCGTCTCTGGCCGGCTAAACATACATGCGCAGTAGGCTCTCTCCAGCCTGCCACTGTGTTGCCGGGCTGGGGAGAGCCTGCACAGGCTCCCAGTCTGCCTGGGACTGCCCTGGCTGGGCACTCCCAGCCAATCCTGATGCTGTTTTGAGCAGCATCAGGTTTGGCCGCAGGGCAGGCTGGAAGCCTTTGCCTCCAGCCTGGAGCGACGAGGGACAGAGGAGCAGTGGCAACGGAGGAGGTACGTTTTTATTTTTTTATTATTAAATGTTGACTTATTGACCCCCACCCCGTGCACGACGCACTCGCCCGCTTCTTTAGATGTCAGTGAGCCACGACTGAGTTGAAATGAGGGTTATTATTACTGGCCTGGACTCACGTGTCCCTACAAGTCAATAGTAGTTTATTAACCTGTAGTGCGATTGGACTAAGTTATTACCCATGCTAGTGTTTCAACTCATTTCAATAAAAGGAAGGGGCAGGGGCAGCCCTGCCCAGTGTCTCTCTGGAGATCCAAATTAGGGGATAATCTGCAGTGTGAATTGTGTGAATTGGCACCATGTATAGCACCTGAAACCATTTAAACAAATCTCCTTCCAACTCCATGTTTCTCACATCCATAAAAAGCAAGCACCATTTTAGCAATTCAAATGCTTTTTTATTGTCTCACGTTGGAATAGCTTTATAACCGATGGTATGCTTCCATAGGTCAATATTTAAGATTATACGCGCTGTCCTATCTGAAAAACAACGAGTTTGGTCCAGGTGAATGCGTATACATCAGTGTACATTTCTCAAGTGTTTTTGTTCTGAGCCAGGGAATATTCAAACTTAACAGCTGTGACCTTGCATTGTAGGCGAGGAGTATGAAGAAAAAATTAAATTAGAGGAACAGAAAAGAGCTGCTGAAGAGAAGTTCAGATACAAGCGAAGACAAATCAAGGAGCTTCAGGAAGACATCCAGGTAACAAAAGTGGAATTTGCCCTGTGCTATTATTAGAGTCATTTAAATGCTTCTGTACAAACCTTTCAGAATACTACAGTCAATAGCTCCTTATTTATTGGTTTGGCCAGAATGTAGATGTTGAAATATAACTTCCATGTACTAGGATGAACGTTGAGTGAAACTGAAGGCTGCCGCTGATGGATAGGGCAAGGATGAGCACGTGCCAACTTTCCTGAGCATCCGTGAATGGGTTCAATTACATTTTTATTGATGCTTTCTTACATTTGTAGATGCTATTTAACCTTTGTTAAATGTTTAGTTATATTTAACTGTGATTGCCAATAGCCTTCACTAATTAAAATCCATAACCAATAGAGCTGCAGTTGTGTGAGATGCAGCATCATGCTTCAGGGAAGGAGTTTTGCTTGTTCACTCTATTATTATAGCTAAAGATTTTGCTTTGTTTATTGGTTTGGTGCCGGTAGAGCTAAAATCTAGGGTTCACCGAAAGCTTTATAGTCAGGCAGTGAATTGTCTTCTGGCAAGCAATATCTGATAGAGACTTCTAGCTGCAGCTTCCTTACCTTACAATTCCCTGGTGTCAGCTTTGAATCTGGAATTTTTCTGCTGAGCAGTACCCTGTGCGCGCCGTCAGGCAGCGTCGTTCGGATCCAAGTGCCTCGACCAGCTCCGCGTGCGTCGTCAGAGCCGTCTATGACGTCACGGTTGTCCATATAGATGCTGTCTCGGCGCGCGTACGTCAGTTCTTTTCCCACAACTTTCCACGCCAGAAGCGCAGTCTTGGAAGAACCAACAGTTATGGATTTTATCTCTTAATTTGACTATTTGAAGTAAAAATTCTTACATGCCTTTAAGAAAGGCAAAAATGCCAAAATCATATATACACATAAATATTTATATATATATATATATATATATATATATATATATATATGCAAAAAAATAATAATAATTTATGCGTCACGCTAACCCTGAAAGGGATTTGTTTTGATTTATACTGGGTGCTCCCTTGTGTCTAGACAAAGCTAAACCTCTCTGATGAGCTCTAATGAGAGCGAAAAACGTGTCAGGGGTTGCATTTACTCATTCCAGGTTGGCTTGGATGGTATTTTACCAGTCCAAAGCTCTAATACTGTGCCTGGAGTGGTAAATGGCTTTTGTCATTTTACAGCTCGGCAAGGTTGACACTGTGTCAAACCTATGCTTAAAGACTTTGCTGTATAAATGGCAAAAGACTTTGGCCCATATTTATACTTTTTTAGCGTCGCATTTGCGCCGCTTTTTGACGTAAAAACAGCGTAAACTTAAAAAATACAATTGTATTTTGTAAGTTTGCGCCGTTTTTGCGTCAAAAAACGGTGCAAATGTGGCGCAAAAAAAGTATAAATAAGGGCCTTTGTCACGATCAAGATTGGCGTGGATAGCACTGTGCTGATCCAATGCTTAAAAACTTTGCTAAATAAACAGACATTTGGGGTGAGCAAATTTAGAGTGTCACTGGTGTATCAGAGTGCTCCTTACTAGAGCTGCTCTACCCAGAGTTCTCTATTTTTTTTTTGCATAATTTATGTGTCACTCTAACCCTGAAAGGGAATTGTTTTGATAAATATGGAAACTGTCACTTACCCAGTGTACATCTGTTCGTGGCATGAGACGCTGCAGATTCACATGCTGTGCACATCCCGCCATCTAGTGTTGGGCTCGGAGTGTTACAAGTTGTTTTTCTTCGAAGAAGTCTTTTTTGAGTCACAAGATCGAGGGACTCCTCCCCTTTCGGCTCCATTGCACATGGGTGTCGACTCCATCTTAGATTGTTTTCCCCGCAGAGGGTGAGGTAGGAGTTGTGTATATAATAATAGTACCCACGCAATGGAGTAAATATGTATGTACATAATGTGTTTAAAAGTGATATATTTACAAATGTACAAGTCTAATTTTTTCTCAACTTAAAACGGCTACAGGCTCCCGGGGAGGTGGGAGGGCGCATGTGAATCTGCAGCATCTCATGCCACGAACAGATGTACACTGGGTAAATGACATTTTCCGTTCAATGGCTTGTGTAGCTGCAGATACACATGCTGTGCATAGACTAGTAAGCAGTTATCTCCCCAAAAGCGGTGGTTCAGCCTGTAGGAGTTGAAGTTGTTTGAAATAAAGTCTGTAATACTGCTTGTCCTACTGTGGCTTGCTGTGTTGTTAACACATCCACGCAGTAATGCTTGGTAAATGTATGAGGCGTAGACCATGTGGCTGCCTTACATATTTCAGTCATTGGTATGTTTCCTAGAAAGGCCATGGTAGCACCTTTCTTTCTAGTTGAGTGTGCCTTGGCAGTTCTCTTTTTGCTTTTATATAACAGGTTTGAATACATTTAACTATCCATCTGGCAATGCCCTGTTGGGATATTGGATTCCCTGTATGAGGTTTTTGGAATGCAACAAACAATTGTTTTGTTTTGCGAATTTGTTTAGTTTTATCTATGTAGTACATTAGTGCCCTTTTAATGTCTAATGTATGTAATGCTCTCTCAGCTACCGAATCTGGTTCTGGAAAGAATACTGGGAGTGCCACTGTTTGATTTAAGTGGAACAGTGATATGACCTTAGGTAAGAATTGACATAGGCGCGCCGAGACGGCGTCTATATAGATTTGTTCGTAGAACTACTTTAGGTTTATGTATCTGAATAAAGGGTTCTTGTATAGTAAATGCTTGTATTTCACTTACTCTTCTGAGAGAAGTGATAGCTATCAGAAAAGCTACTTTCCATGTTAAGTATTGTATCTCACATGAGTGCATGGGTTCAAAAGGTGGACCCATAAGTCGTGTTAAGACAATGTTGAGATTCCACGAAGGAACTGGTGGTGTTCTTGGTGGGATAATTCTTTTCAGACCCTCCATAAATGCTTTTATGACTGGGACCCTGAATAATGAAGTTGAGTGCGTAATTTGCAGATAAGCTGAAATTGCGGTGAGATGTATTTTAATGGATGAAACAGCTAACTTTGACTTTTGTAAGTGCAGTAGGTAGCTGACGATGTCTTTAGCAGATGCGTGTAATGGTTGAATCTTGTGGTTGGTTTCCTAGCTAGTTTTATGACTTCCATACATTCCTGTGTAAGTTCTAAGTGGCCGAATTCTAAGACTTCAGGAGCCAAATTGCTAGATTCAGCGATGCTGGATTTGGGTGTCTGATCTGTTGTTTGTGTTGAGTTAACAGATCTGGTCTGTTTGGTAGCTTTATATGGGGCACTACTGAGAGGTCTAGTAGTGTTGTGTACCAAGATTGTCTTGCCCAAGTTGGTGCTATTAGTATGAGTTTGAGTTTGTTTCGACTCAATTTGTTTACTAGATATGGAAGGAGTGGGAGTGGGGGAAAAGCGTATGCAAATATCCCTGACCAACTCATCCATAACGCATTGCCCTGAGAGTGAGCCTGTGGGTACCTGGATGCAAAGTTTTGGCATTTCGCGTTTTCTTTTGTTGCAAATAGGTCTATTTGCGGTGTTCCCCATCTTTGGAAGTACGTTTTTTGTATTTGGGGATGAATTTCCCATTCGTGGATCTGTTGGTGATCCCGAGAGAGATTGTCTGCTAACTGGTTTTGAATTCCAGGTATGAACTGCACTATTAGGCGAATGTGGTTGTGAATCTCCCAATGCCATATTTTCTGTGCCAGGAGACACAACTGTGTCGAGTGTGTTCCTCCCTGTTTGTTCAGATAATACATCGTTGTCATGTTGTCTGTTTTGACATGAATGTGTTTGTGGGTTATTATAGGTTGAAATGCTTTCAGCTCTAGAAATACTGCTAGTAGTTCTAAGTGATTTATGTGAAACTGTCTCTGCTGAGTGACCCATTGTCCTTGGATGCTGTGTTGGTTGAGGTGTGCTCCCCACCCTATCATGGAGGCATCCGTTGTTATTACGTATTGAGGCACTGGGTCTTGAAAAGGCCGCCCTTTGTTTAAATTGATAGTGTTCCACCATTGAAGCGAGGTGTATGTTTGGGGGTCTATCAACACTAGATCTTGAAGTTGACCCTGTGCCTGTGACGATTGAGATGCTAGGCACTGTTGTAAGGGCCGCATGTGCAATCTTGCGTTTGGGACAATGGCTATGCATGAGGACATCCTGCCTAGTAGTTTCATCACTAATTTTACCTGTAACTTTTGGTTTGGGTGCATGGCTATTATTAAGGTTTGAAATGCCTGTACCCTTTGTGGACTTGGAGTGGCAATCCCGTCTGTTGTGTTGATTGTTGCTCCTAAGTATTGTTGTATTTGACACGGCTGTAGGTGTGATTTGTTGTAGTTGAGTGAGAAACCTAGCTTGTGAAGGGTTTCTATGACATACTTTGTGTGTTGTAAACACCGTTCTTGCGTATTGGTCTTGATTAACCAATCGTCTAGGTACGGGAACACATGTATTTGCTGCTACTACTGCCAGGCGTTTTGTAAAAACTCTTGGCGCTGTTGTTATCCCGAATGGCAACACTTTGAACTGGTAATGTACCCCTTGGATTACAAACCTTAAGTACTTTCTGTGGGAAGGATGTATGGGTATATGGAAATACGCATCCTTGAGGTCTAGTGTTGTCATGTAGTCTTGTTGTTTGAGCAATGGGATCACGTCTTGCAGTGTCACCATGTGAAAGTGATCTGATTTGATGTATATGTTTAATGTTCTGAGATCTAGACTAGGTCTTAGAGTTTTGTCTTTTTGGGGTATGAGAAAGTACAGGGAGTTAACTCCTGTGCCTTTCTGAGGCATTAGTACTAGCTCTATTGCATCTTTTTGCAACAACGCTTGGACCTCTAGTTGTAAGAGATCCATGTGTTGTTTGGACATGTTGTGTGTTTTCGGTCGGACATTTGGAGGGAATTGAAGAAACTCTATGCAATAACCATGCTGGATAATGGCTAGGACCCACGTGTCTGTTATTTGTTCCCAGTTGTTGTAGAAATTGGTTAGTCTCCCCCCCACTGGTGTCATGTGTTTGGGATTTGTGACGTTGAAGTCACTGTTTATTTTGTGGAGTTTTGGGGCTCTGGAACTTCCCTCTACTCTTCGGGAACTGTCCTCCTCTGTATTGTCCCCGAAAACTTCCCCGCTGATATTGGCTTTGATAAGTGGGTCTTGTTTGTGAGGGTGAGGGCTCTGTGCTCTGTCCCCGAAACCCCCCTCTAAACTGTGATTTTCGAAATGTGCCTCTGCTCTGTGGAGAGTAGAGTGCGCCCATGGCTTTGGCCGTATCTGTGTCTTTTTAAAGTTTTTCTATGGCAGTGTCCACCTCCGACCCAAACAACTGCTGTCCGTTAAATGGCATATTCAGGACCGCTTGTTGTATTTCAGGCTTGAATCCTGAGGTTCTTAGCCATGCGTGCCTCCGTATGGTCACTGCTGTATTTACAGTCCTAGCAGCTGTGTCGGCTGCATCCATTGCTGAGCGTATCTGATTGTTCGAGATACTCTGGCCTTCCTCCACCACTTGTTGTGCTCTTTTTTGGAACTCTTTGGGCAGATGTTCAATGAAATGTTGCATTTCGTCCCAATGAGCCCTATCATATCTCGCCAGCAATGCCCGTGAGTTGGCAATGCACCATTGGTTTGCTGCCTGTGCTGCAACCCTTTTCCCTGCTGCGTCGAACTTGCAACTTTCTTTGTCTAGAGGTGGGGCGTCTCCTGAGGTGTGTGAGTTCGCCCTTTTACGAGCTACCCCTACTACCACTGAGTCTGGTGTTAATTGCTGCGTGATGTACACAGGGTCTGTTGGTGGCGCTTTGTATTTCTTCTCCACTCTTGGAGTTATGGCCCTGCCCTTCACAGGCTCCTGAAACACTTGTTTGGAGTGTTTGACCATTCCTGGTAATATAGGGAGACTCTGGTACTGGCTATGTGTGGCCGACAGTGTATTAAAGAGAAAGTCATCCTCTATAGGTTCTGCATGCAGGGTGATATTATGAAACGCTGCTGCTCTTGCCACCACCTGTGTGTAGGCAGTGCTGTCCTCAGGTGGTGACTGTCTCGCTGGATAACAGTCGGGACTGTTATCTGATACAGGCGCATCATAAAGATCCCAAGCGTCGGGATCATCTTGACTCATCCCTGTGTGAGTTGGGGACTGCATGATTGGTGGAGTGGCCACTGGTGATAGTTGTGGTGAGCGTTGTGGAGATGGTGGCGGAGTCACTTGTCTTGCCACCTTTGCCTGAGGCTGCTTGTCTTTCTCTTGGAAGGCAAGTTTTCTTTTCATTCTTATTGGAGGCAGAGTACTGATCTTCCCTGTGTCCTTTTGAATGTGGAGCCTTCTTTGAGTGTAATCTGGCTCCCCTGCCTCCAGTTCTTGTCCGAATTTGTGTCCTTGCATCTGTGAGGACAGGCCCTGTTCCTCGGTGTAGGAGCTCGATTTCGGTTCTGAGGCCGGATGTTTCGGTATGGAAACTTTTTCGGCAGTCTTTTTCGGCTCCGAAGACACTTTTTAAATTTTCGGCATTCTGATCTCTCGATGCCAACGCATTTCGGTGCCACCCTCTCGGTGTCGAGATTGCTCCGACCCGATGTCTCTGGGTCGAGTCTGCTCTGTGCCGGTATCTCGACCGGAGTCTGATGACTTCGACACATGCATGCCCTTTTTCGGTGCCGATGCTCGGTCACCTATTTTTCGGGTTAAGCCATGGCCTGCTGGCAGTGGCGTCCCCTGGGCTTTAGCGGGTTTTCCGTGAGTTTTGTGTTGTGACGTCTTACTCACGGTTTTCGGCATCTGTTCGGGATCGACCTCGTCTGAGTCCGAATCCACGATGGAGAAGGTTTCTTCCTCTTCCTCCAAGTGTTGTTGTCCTGTCGGCGCCAACGCCATTTGTAGTCTTCTTGCTCTTCAGTCTCTTAAAGTCTTTCTCGACCGAAACGCTCGACAGGCCTCACAGGTATCCTCTTTGTGTTCTGGAGACAAACACAAATTACAGACCAGATGCTGATCTGTATAAGGATACTTGTTGTGACATTCGGGGCAGAAGCGGAATGGGGTCCGTTCCATTAGCCTTGAAGACGCATGTGGTCGGGCCGACCAGGCCCCGCCGGGGAATCGAAAACCCCGAAGGGCCACCGGAGCTCTTCAAAATTCGGTGTCGATCTGTTGTAACTAACCCGATACCGAACGCAAACAATACCGTCAAAGTTTCCAAGATTTTCACTAACTTTCTGAACCGAAACGCGGAGCGAAAAGGAACACGTCCGAACCCGATGGCGGAAAGAAAACAATCTAAGATGGAGTCGACGCCCATGCGCAATGGAGCCGAAAGGGGAGGAGTCCCTCAATCTCTTGACTCGAAAAAGACTTCTTCGAAGAAAAAAACAACTTGTAACACTCCGAGCCCAACACTAGATGGCGGGATGTGCACAGCATGTGTATCTGCAGCTACACATGCCATCGAACATATATATATATTTGTATAAAAATATCCGCAGAGCGGGGAGGCTTGGGTGGGTGTAAGGAATCTGCAGCTAGATAGAGTCTTTACCAGATACATTGTTAGCGAAGGTAAGTAACTTGTTCATCTGATAGAGACTTCTAGCTGCAGCTTCCTTACCTCAGAATAGATACCCAAGCTATAACCCATGGCGTTGGGTCTGAAGGAGATTTTTATACCAGGAAGTCCGGCAAGACAGAATGGGCAAAATGCCCCTCTCTTCACACCTGGCTATCCAGGCAGTAGTGTTTTGCAAAAGTGTGTGCAAGGAAGTCCATGTTGCCGCCTCACAGATGTCCACCACAGGTACACCACGTGCTAATGCAGTGGTAGCAGCTTTCCCCCTAGTAGAGTGAGCTCTCAAGCCCTCAGGAGGCTGCTTCTTTGCCAAAGCGTAGCAGATCTTTATACAGAGAATGACCCAGCGCAAAATGGATCATTTCTGTACTGCCGACCCTTCTTTGCACCAACGTACCCCACAAAGAGTGGGTTGTCCACCCGGAACTCTTTAGTGCGATCAAGATAGAACGATAATGCTCTTTTTGGGTCCAGCGATGGAGACGCTCCTCTTCCTTAGAGGGATGCGGTGGTGCAAAGAAGGTAGGCAGGGTGATATTTTGACCCAGATGGAAAGGGGTCACCACCTTGGGGAGGAAAGAGCCACGAGTTCTGAGAACCACTTTTTCAGGAAAGATCGTGAGATACGGCGGTTTGATGACAAAGCCTGTAGCTCACTCACTCTTCTGGCAGATGTAATTGCCACCAAAAAGGCTGTCTTAATAGTGAGCAGCCGAAGAGGACAGTTATGTAAGGGCTCAAAGGGAGCACACATAAGGAAGGTAAGAACCAGATTAAGGTCCCACTGGGGCATAACAAAAGGCACAGGCGGGAACAAATGCACAAGCCCTTTAAAAAATCTCTGTACTATAGGTGATTTAAACAAAGATGGTTGATCGGGCAACTAAAGAAAGGCCGATAAGGCTGCAAGATAGCCCTTGAGAGTCCCTAAGGAAGAACCCTGTTGGGCGATAGATAATGTAAACAAAAGGATATTAGACAGAGAAGAAGAAAGAGGATCAATAGACCTCTCTGTACAATATGAAACAAAACGTTTCCAACTGCAGGTGTAGATCGACTTAGTAGAGGGACGCCTGGCTGCCCGAATGACATCACAGACCTCGGGAGGGAGGTCATAAACCATCAACTGTCACCGCTCAGTCTCCACGCATGAAGGCACAGAGTTGTCGGGTTCGGGTGGAGAAACTTCCCTTGCTGCTGCGACAGAAGATCCTCCCGAAGAGGCAGCTTGATGGGAGGACCAATGCTCATTTTGAGAAGCTCTGGATACCAAACTCTCCATGCCCATTCCAGAGCCACTAGGATTTCTTGGGCCCGGTCGTTCTTGATTTTCTTGAGAACTCTGGGCAGAATTGGTATAGGTGGAAAGGCGTACAGGAGGCCTGAACTCCACTTGCGACGAAAAGTGTCGCCTAGCGATCACCCCCTTGGAAACTCCAACGCGCAAAAACTGCTGACATTGCGCGTTCTCTACGGAGGCGAACAGATCTAACCAAGGCTCTCCCCACTGCTGAAAGAGTCCTTGCGCCACCTCCGGATGGAGACACCTTTCGTGATCCTCTAAGCATTTTCGGCTGAGCTCGTCTGCCCTCAGCAGAATATTTCCGGATTCGAAGCTGACGCCAGGGAATTCAAAGGTAAGGAATCTGCAGCTAGATAGAGTCTCTACCAGATACCTCGTTACCGAAGGTAAGTAACTTGTTCTTCAGGTCGCACTAAACGAAAATATGTACAAGTGTTACTTCTGTCTTTTGACCCGATAAATCTCTACCCTTCATAGTAACCTCGCCTGCATCCTAACCTTGACACTAAACACATCCTTTGCAAATGTTTTACCTGATTTCCCTTACATTTGTTTGATGTCTCACTAATTGCTTTCCCAAACCTTTTGGGTTGTACTACGCGTAATGCAGACCGAATTCCTACACTTTAATCTAATTAACGATTTATCATTCTTTAAAAAAAAAAAAACAATAAAACTATAAACCGTGGATTTGGACATACTATGTCCAAATATTTGTTCTTTTTATTTTTATTTTCTATGAAATTAGCACTTCGGGATTGTTACACATGAGCAGAAAACTTTTGTTTATTAATGATTCGCCTGCCACAGCTTGGGTGCGTGGGGTAGATAATAGTTCAGCTTGCGATCAGTGCAGGAATGCCAAACAGCAGGGTTTTGCATTCATGTCTTCTTGCCTATTTTTAAGCTCCAAATATCGAGTTAGAGAAAAGTAAACAACTTCAATCGGTTAAATGAAATGCAAAACACCGAACTAAAAACCAAATACTTTTACCTACCCTATAAAAAAAATTACTTTTTTTTTTTTTTTTATAGTTTTGACACTTTAAAGGAGCCGGCAGTGCTCTGGTCATCATGGAAATAGTATGAAGTTACAGACTAAGCAAAAACATTTTATATTTTGCTATGATAACTTTAACGCTTTAATTTTTTCTTTTAGACCATGACAAATACACTTGACTGTATGTTGAAAGACGAGGCGTCAATTCAAGTCATGGTTGATGACAAGGTGGCTTATTCTACACAGTTGAATAAAGAAATAGAAGAGCAGAAACAAAAATTAGAAAGAGTAATGAAACAGGTAGGTACCGTAAAAAGAAGCCTACAGAGGGTATATCTATTACCTGTTGTACAGCACCTTTTTTTTCCTTCTAAATTCATTACTTTCTATAATTAATAACATACGCTTTGGGCTCCGGGGAGCCCTTCGCCCTCCCTATTTCAGGTGAACATGTTGAGTGCTTAGGAAATTCCAGTACCTAAAGATTGATTTTTACAGATGATGCAAGTTGAGCCAAGTAATCTGCATTTGATGAGTGCCAGAGCATGGTGGATAGTGAGGTTCCCTGCAACAGGAAGTGATGTCACTTAATTTTAATTAACCAATAATCAGGGGAGTAGCTGCTTGAAAGTTAGAATGAGGTGGTGTGGAAGCCTAGTAGGTGGTCATTAGGACATTGTCCTTGTCGATAGAGTAGAGAGAACGAAGCCTGTGTTAAAGTTTCGGTGTATTTGATATTTTTGTCTATTAATAACAAAGTGCAGAATGCAGATTCATTATCGATTTTACATGCGCATATTGACATGGTGTTAATGCATTTAAGACACATTTGCTATTATGGACTAGTGTGTTTTTCTGGCTTATGTTAACTAGGCCTCAATTTAGGCCGTTGACATCTTGTTCAAAATGGATGTCTCACCTTTCATGTACAATGTTCAATAATTCTGCAGCAGGCAGTCAAGCAGACATGTTTGCATATTTTCATTGACGTTGTTCTTGCTGTTGTTAAAGAAACTTTTCTACAGTTGTGTTGTCTTTGTCAAGACCTTTCAACGGACTCTCTCTGTTTCATTCAATCACAATAGCAAGTAGTTGTTCGTGTAACTAGTTGTCCTGCCATCTACGGCTGACATTAGCATAGAGTAGGTAGATTCAATATTCATATCAGGGGATAGTGTTAAGATGCTAAGCCAATATGGCATTTCATAAAATTGTTATCTATTTTCCATGTTGAGTGTGCAGGATTTGATGAGTTTATGTGCTGAATGTGTATATAAACCCTTGATTTTGTGGGTGAGCAAGATTGTTGCTGAGACTTTTCTGATAGTACCTTGCTTTTTAATTTTCCTGCTCATTTGAGACTTAGAATTACTTTGATTTTGCATGTACTCTGTATGTCCTATTAACTGAGAGCCTTCATGGCATTGACTTAATCTATTTGTATTTATGATTTCTGTACTACACATTTTGAAATTTTGTAATACAATTCCTGATCTAGAACTCAAACATTGAGTGGGCCCTTACTAAAGGGACTAGGTTTTGATATGTTTTGGGTGCCTTCTCTTGGGGACACATTGAATGATGAAATTGAGGTTTAACACCGTCTCTGATTCACCAACTTATGAGAGTACATTTGAGGTAATAATTTGGGTATAGAACTTTTGTGGTTCTCTGTGCCCACACTTGAATTGTTAAGTAGAATTTGATACCTGTAGACAAGATGTGATCCTATGAGAAGGGTTTCTGAAAAGTGTGTTGAGCTGCATGGATTTCATTCATTCTTAAGGATTTGTAGTTCGGCCCCTATCCCTAGGAAACCCTTGATTTCAACATCAGGTAGGTGGAAGACTTCCAAAATTGAATATAGTTCTTACAGCATCTTAAGCACATTATTTCTATTGCCAACAATGGCACAGCGTTGTTAGTTGACCGACTAAGGTAAGGTTATGTGATTTCTTTAGCAGAATACCCAAAGGTTCCAAGTTAAGCCTAAATATTTTACGGGCAATGCTTGATACGGGGAATTTAGAAGAGTCCATCTTAATATATTGATCTACATTGGCAAGAAACTAAATCAACCAATTAAACTTGCATTGATCAAAGACAACGGCAACTCAGTTTTGCTCCTTTTTTGCTCATTTCATAATGGAATGGAGCAAATCACTTTTTTAGGTTTCATTTCTTTTTATATAAGAAAAACACACAAACAACTATAAAACAGACATACCCACCAAAGGAAAACCTACCCAATGCAACTAATAAAAGCTCCTCACCCACCATTTCAGAAAGACTATTCAATTCCCTTCTTAGCATCAAAAACATTACACCTGTGGCCAATATATTCTTAGACTAAGAACTATAAAGGAGCACAAGGGTAGTAGGGGTGACTCGTGTCGCACTTCTAGGTAATACAACAAAAGTAATTACACAGGTAAGTAAACTAGAGCAAATTCTGGTGCAGCATGGACCCGTGCCTTACTACCCAAACGGCACACAGATGGGTATCAGAGTACCCAAGGATAAAATTAGAACAAATAGGCCACAGCACACAGACTATATTGTCCAATCATATGGTGGGGATGATAGATCCCTGGTAGTGCGTTTGAAGGTTTAGAAGAAGTAAACGGTAAAGAGAAATCTTGAGTCTTGTCAGTAGACGGTGTCCTTTATTTGTAGACGTTAGAAATCAAAGTGTCATCATGAAAAAACAGCCAACACGTGTTTCGTCACACAAGTGACTTCATCAAGGCTGCAAGGAAATGGTAAATGAGAGCAAACATTGGTATATATATATGCATGTGAAATCCAATAATGTGTTACTTGGTGACCAAGTCAATAAGGGTCCAAACACGATGCAGTGACTGGTGATTAGTGTCAGCATTTGCTTAAATGTGGCTATACATGGCCGAAGGGTTGTGAGAGGGACCGTTACTACAAAAATACATATTAAATATAGTGACTCAGTGTGAAGGTATGAATAAAATTGAAGGAAAAAGCTTATATGGATGGTGAGTATTTAAGTGTGAATAGGTGTGACTAGTGGAGTGGGACTAGAATAGATCAGGCATGAATATAGGTATACATAATAAACAAGAAAGATATAAACCAGGACATAGTCCGAAAGTCAAAGAGAAAAAGCCCCAATGAGGTAGGGGTATGTAATTCATACCTGGGCCGTGCGGCCAGAGTAGTAGAGAATAATCAGCTAAGTAGGCTGAAATAAAGAAAAGAATATCTGGGAGAAAAGAGAAAGGGATTAGATACGCAAAAGGCCTTCTAAGCGTGGGAAAAAGAGAATAAATAGTGTACATACCTTGTTAGGAAATTGTAACTAAGGGTAATGACACTGCCCGAGCAGCAACGGGTAGGTTGAGTGTTGATAACGTAGGTTGATCACGTAGATTGATAAAAGTATGAGAAGCCCTGATAAGCCTATGGTCAGACATATAAAGGTATTAAAACCAACATGAGAAACCATGGAAGCTAGAGTCATGTAACGGAAGTTATTATAACTGGAGCCATACGTGTAAGAGGTTAGGATACCAGTGTTAAAGTGGCTCTCAGGGAAACGAAAGGCAAGTCCGAGAAACAATGGAGAAACTCCTAAAGGTATCTAAAATTCACAAATAGTCAAAAGTAGCAGGGAGCCAGAGTCCAGAAAGGGCGCGCATTAAAGCAGCCAGAAATAGTGAGTAAGGTGAAGCTAGAGTGACTAAGAGACAGACAGAAGTTAAACCTTGGAAATAGGGTTGTAAATGGTGTGGGTTCCCGAGCAATAAATGCCAATAGTAGTGTTCATGACATGAAAGAGAGTGAATAGGTTCAAACGAGCGTGGCAGTAAATAATACGGTGTACATACCTTAATGAGATCATAAAACTAAGGGAAAAAATGGGGGGCTGCAAGAGCAGTAACGGGTAGATTGGGTGTTGATCACGTAGGTAGATACAGGTATGTGAGGCCCTGATAAGCCAAAAGTAAAGCCTATAGGGGTATAAAACACACATGAGAAAATTGGAAGCTAACGTGCATGTACAAAACGCAGCATTAATCTACCTAGAAACCTATGTGTGAGAGGTGGGGAAGCTAGGTTAATGATATAGCTCCCAGAGAGGAGCATGGCAAGTCTGAGAATCAATAGGTAAAACCCTAGAATTAGCTGACGTCGCAAAATGACAGAAATCACAAAGAGCCGGAATCTCATAGAAACGCGTACCCAAGTTGCCAAAGGCGCGTAATAAAAGCCGGTAATGGCGGTTAGGCAGGAAATGGTATAAAAAATTGACGTGATCGTGGTAGTTGTATCTTATGAGAAAGCACAAGTAATGGAGATGAGATGGCCAGAAGGGAGAAGAGGCCGAAGTTGAAGTGAAATACCTGGTAAGCGTCTGTACGGGAAGTAGTTAAGGAGCGACTGATGGTCGTGAGGATCAGCGCTCTTGTACTGTGAAGGCTGGGGATGTTAGAAATAGAAAAGGGACCAAAGAATATCGCCCGTGGACAATAATGGCGGCCATATTGAGTGTAAGGAAGGAAAGAATTGGCTAGATGGTAAAGAAAATTTAAAGGAACCTCAATGTTAGTGAAATGGGGGTCAATAGTGTTCAAACACTAAGGGGACAATAACAAGAGCTTAATAAGATTAATAGTAGAAAGCGGAGGGGAGGAAACACTAGAAAAGAATAAGGAAGAAGGGAAAGTTTAGTAGGAGCGTGGAGATTATATCAGGTATATGTGCAACGGTGGTTCAAGTGATATAATAGAACAACAGTTTAAATGGTGGAGGTAATATCAAAGATAAAAGTAAATGGTGCATGTGACAGATTGTGCACCTAATTGATCATCAATGTTTATAAATAAAACAGACGAAATATCTGTACATGTCAAGACCACTGTACATGAATACAACAGCAATGGTGCTTCCAAATTACAAAAATAAACTGAAGTCATAAAACTCGATAGAGACATATATACATGAATACATGGTTAACTCATTTAGAACGAAGCAAAAAAAAAAAACAAATATAGGGAACACAGTAATGTCAATGTACTAGGTGTTGGAGTTCCACCTATCGAAGTGTACATAAGTGAATGGGATGCAACGTCAGATACAGAGACAGATTAAAGTGTTTATGCCAAAAAGGAGTGCAATTCATGGTCAGTGTTGAGGCCTAGTTCAACAGCACGGAGTTTTATGATCCATTTAGCCTCGCATTTTCGCAGGTCCCTGGTTCTATCTCCCCCTCTTGGTGAGTTGGGGACCTGAGTTATGCCATGGAATCTAACCCTTGGGAGGTCGTTTTCTCCATGCACAGTGTTGAAGTGAACAGCAAGGGGATAGTTAGTATTGACATTTCTGATAGCCCTGATATGCTCCTGGATACGTTCCTTTAGTGGGCGTATGGAGCTCCCAATGTAGATCAAACCACACACGCATATCAGGCAGTAAACAGTATATCTCGTGTTGCAATTGATGAAAGTCCTGATGTGATATGTTCTTCCGGTGTTGAAGGAAAAGGAAGTAGTTTTGTTGAGGGCTAGCTGGCAAGATATGCAGCAGCCACATTTGTAGAAACCATGTGGTTTCTCTGGCAACCAACCCAAAGGTCGTATGGGAGTGGAAGGACAGAGAAAACTGGGGCACAGGATGTTCCTGAGTGTACGGCCCCTGCTGTGCACAATGGTGGGTGAGTCACCAATAGAGTCTTTGAGACCCGTGTCCAACATTAGCAAGTGCCAATGTTTTCTGAGAATGCGCAGTATAGTCTTGCTCGCAGGGCTGTATTGGGTAATGAAAGAAACCGGTCTTTTGTTAGAGGGCTTCTTTGTGCCAGGATTAGGAGGGCTTTTTATTAGTAAATCGTGTTGGTTTTTGTTAGAAATGCGATTGCTAGCTCTCGAGATAAGTTTAGTAGGGTAGCCTCTAGCTCGAAAACGATTGGTAAGATTCTTGAGTTCCTGCTTAAAGACACCAGTATCGGTGCAGTTGCGTCGAATTCTGACCATTTCTCCATATGGGATGGCCCTGATTTGTGTAAGGGGATGAGCGCTCTGTGCATGCAGAATTGAATTGCAGGCAGTGGGTTTCCTGTAGAGTCTGGACATGATCTTATTGCCGGTAGTGTACAGTAAAAGATCCAAGAACTCAATTTGAGTGGTGTCAATCTTGTGAGTGAATGTTAAGTTAAACTCATTAGTATTGAGGTGTTCAATGAGTAGGTGAAGATCAGGGATGTTGCCAGTCCAAATGGCAAGAATATCATCAATGTATCTCCCCCAGTAGAGGATGTGTTGGGTGAACAGTGTTGGACAGTTGGTCCAGAGATGTACTTTTTCAAATTGGCCCATGTATAGATTGGCATATGATGGGGAGAACTTAGCTCCCATGGCTACACCTTGACATTGTCGAAACCACCTGCCATCATGTAGAAATACATTGTTTTCTAGCACTAGTCGTGTGAGGTCAAGTAGCATGTTCGTATGTTCAAACAATGTGGCATCACGGGCACTAAGTGTAGATTGGAGCATTTCTAGACCCTTTTCTAGGGGAATGGATGTATAGAGAGAGCTAACGTCAAGGCAGACAAACGTACAGTCATTTGTCCATTCAATGTCTTCCAGTTGACACAACAGATCCCTGGTGTCCTGTATGTACGAGGGTAGGTTACGTACCAAGGGTTGGAGGAAAGAGTCAATGTACTCAGAGATATGTTCAGTGGGTGAACCTATCCCAGAGATAATCGGTCTCCCTGGAGGAAAGCCCCCTGATTTGTGGATCTTAGGTAGGATGTATATGCAGGGTGCACGTGGAGCCTCAGTATACAAAAACCTGTATTCTAAGTCCGTGAGAAGGCAAAGGTTCTTCCAAGCCGTAAGTTTGGTTTTAATCAATTTGGTGATATCCGGGAGAGGGTTGGTTGGAACCAAAGTGTATGCCTGTGTGTCAAGGAGTTGTCTATTGATTTCAGCAATGTAGTCAGTCTTGTCCATAATGACAACGTTACCCCCTTTGTCAGCCTCCCTGATGACTATATCTGTGTAGGAGGAGAGTTTCTGCAGTGCTCGAAGTTCATTAGGGATGAGATTTTTGTTTGGTCTATGGGAACTCGTGTACGTCTTATCCTCTAAGGAGAAAAGTTCAGTGCTGACAGCTTTATAAAAGACGTCGATGTTATTATCTGGAGGTAAGGTGGGGACAAACATGGATCTGGGTTTAAGCCCACTGTCAACTTCCAAGTTAGGTGTGATGTTGAGTTCTGTCAGTAGTTCATCGAAGCTTAGTAATGCCGAGGATGTATTGTCAAGGGAGAGAACCGTATGGATGTCTTGCAAGTCCCTAATAGATTGATTGCAGGTAGGTAACGAGGTACGAACAGTTTTGTAAATGTCAGGTTTGTTTTGAAAAAATTTCTTCAGTTTGAGATTGCGTATAAACTTAAAGAGATCTATATGTATAGTAGTATAGTCAGGTAGAGAAGTGGGACAGAAGCCCAGACCTTTTTTCAAAACATTTATTTCATGTACAGATAGTTGTAAGCTGGAAAGATTCATAACCTGTACAGTTTCTTCTGCAAGATTAGAGGTAAGTTGTTGGGAGTGATCTCTCAGGATCTCTGGGTTTTTGCAGTTGAGCGAGTTGTCATGCCCTCCCTGGTGTTTGGTATTGTGTTTCCTGCCCCCCCTACGTGTGGGTTTGCGTTTATGCCTGACCTGTTGTAATTCTGTTGTAATCCCTTTCTGTACCGGCCAAGTTCCTCTAAAAAAGAACTTGACTGTTGGGTTGTATTTTGTGGAAGTGTGCTAGCAGAGGACCCTTCCGCAGGTGATTCCCCGCAGTCACTGGATAGGTTGGAGATGTCAGATAAGCTACCCAAGGTGGAACCAGCAGGCGTGTTGGATTTGGTGTGTTTATTGCCAGATTCTCTATTAACCTGATCAAATTTTCGTGCGAAAGTATATATCCTGCCATTGGTGTAGTCATTGTCATCTCTGACCAGTTTACGCATTTTTTTGTCTTTTATGTATAGTTGATACCCCGTGAGTATCTCCCTCATTATAGCGTAGTTCTTGTCAGTGGCTTCAGGGAGGTTGAGATTCTTAATCTCCTCCTCCAGGGATGTAATGTCCTGTAGTAGTTTGTTACGTTTTCTATCAGCATGTTTGATCAGAATGTTAATCATGCTAAAGGAAGTGGAGGAAATAAGGTGTTCCCATTCCCCAAGTAAGTCGGGGTCTAGGTCCTCAAAGGATGGAAATATAATCACACGTAGTCCTCTAGGGACTTGCTTTAGTTCTAAGTAGCGTTTAAGAGTGGTGATGTCCCACCAGCGGGCTAGCTCCTGTTTTCTCAATCTTTCTAGTTTGATAAATTTCTTAGACTAATCGACACCCTGTAAATACACTGCAGTATTGAGAAGGCCAATTACTGTCAGCTTCCTCAGTCATGTCAGCCTCTGTATTCTCAATTCAGGTAATAAAATTCTGAGGTTCACATCTTAGTCAATATCCACTGTGGGTAAGGGCATTGTAGGACAGTTTGTCATGGCCCAGTACCCTCAAAAGCCTCTCTCGCTACATTTAAGTTGTCTGGGCCTCGCGCCTTACCCAATTGTGAAACGATCCCTTGTATAGCAATCAGCAGTAGGTGTAAGATAGTTTTCAACCGGTCAAGGTGTAGAAGGTATGATATCAGTGCTGGGCAAACCAGGATTATCATCTCAGGGCATTTCTTCATCTTGCTTCCTGAAGCATACTTACTCCCCCCTAAGATGTCTGTTCAGTACCTCTCCATGTCTGAACATTTTGATAAAAAAATGCAGAAGTGGACCTGTCCTCCACATTCCCTTCAACAGTCGTGGGTTTCTTATAGTCTAGAGAGTTGTTCTTAACCACTGGTCTGGAGACCCATGGGTGTCCACGACGCCTACTCAGGAGATCCACTAGTGCTTAGAAAATGAAATAACATTAACAGGTTAATATGGTGTATTCAATAAAGGAGCAAAATGTACAATTGAAAATGTAAAACATTTTTTAAATGTGAAGGATTTTTAACCTTGGAGACTAAAAATTAACTTGGTATCTTTGGATTCATGTGTCGGAGCAGAGCAAGTACATCAACCAGAATATAGTATGAACAATGAGTCAACCCAAATGCATTTAGAAAAGCTCCAAACTACTCATTAATATTAAAATATTACATTTTTTATATTAGTTCGTGAATTATAACATTACATCATTTAAGTTTTGATGAATATATATTTCTGTATCTTTGTGTATTTTGGGGTTCAAATCATCAAAATTGTTTAGGTTGGGGTATCTGGATTCCAATATTGACTTGGTGAGAGTCCCCAGATTCCACAAATGATTCAGTTGAGATCCCTGGATTCCAGTAATGATTAAGTTGGAGTCAACTGAAGTCAAAAGATTAAGAACCACTAGTCGAGAGAGTGTAGTCGTGCCATGGTGTAATGCCATTCATAAATGGATTATTGCATCTTTCCTTTGGGCATGTCTAGTGTAGTTTGGACTGACCTAAATTTGTTATTATCCAAGGTGATCCCTAGATCTTCTTTCCAGTGTTTCTAGAGTTTTTTAAGAATTTCCTATGAAGTGCATGAGGTCTCTAGTTGCTCACTTCTTTACCACCAGATGCAATTCCTAGTGTCTTATTTGCATATCATGGAAGAGTTCTGTCCCAGATACCTACATATGACTTGATGGAACTCGGGTAAAGTAGATCTTTCAGCCTAAAGTAACCCCTTCCCTTCAAAGTACCAGGAGGGTTCTGTCCCTTCCAAGGGAAAAGGCCACATTGCCAAATATTGGGGTGAGAGGATAACGGAGTGTGGTCAAGTGGGCCTCACTTGGCAATTGGTCCCAATTATCAAAGTAATTCTTGTGGATGGACATATATACAGATTTCACCCTTATTGGTTTTGCGGGGCATGAGACCCAGGCGTCTTTACCTACTGGTTGATTGGCCAAATTTTGTTCTGTTCTATAAAGGACCAGAGTTTAACCGTTTATACTCAGTGTTTCTATAATTTACCTAAGGTGGGCATGCTTGATAATAGTGTATAAGGTGAGGCATCTCCAGTCCCCCTGTTTAGAGGGTTTAGTAGATTGCTTTCTAAGCAGCTTGGAAGGCCATAGTGTTGAATAGCACCTGAAGTTGAGAAATGTGACTCTGTTTTAGAGTCACTGGAAGGGCCTGAAAAGTATAAAGGATCTTGGGTAGATTAATCATTTTCAGGGTCCACTATCTGACCCACCCAAGAGCATGTGGTGACACCACAATCGACTCCCAGCCCCAGCTGCTCACAATGAAGCCAAGAAATTCTCTGCAGCTCAGGTGCATAGATTTGTGTTCAACCGAAGACCCAAATGCCAGAGGCCAAATGTATCCAATGAAAGGGAGTGAAAACTTGTAGTTGCTTCAGACGTCTAGTGGCTCCAGCCAGGATTTTTTAATTCAGGTGGGTTAACCCAGAAGCCAATGACTCTCTCAAAGCTCATGAACTCAGACAGGGTCACATTGGGTATTATTAGAAAGCTATCACCAAGTGCCAGGAGCTCAAACATATCTATTGGGAAGTGGATAATCTTGAACAAGGGTTGTCTTCAATTTTCTGTAAGAGTGGTTCCAGGGTGAGCATAAAGAGCAGGGGAGAGGACACCAATGACATGTCCCTCTGAATCATGACCCATTCGGAGTGCTGCCAATGTAGCTTATTTACCCTAATTTAAGACAATGGTGCTTCATAGTGAATGCAAGGTGTCTCACATTGTGTCCCAGTCCACTGGGTCAAAGCTTTCTAAGAGGAGGACAATGTCTCTCCCTCTCTTTCATACTAAATCAATGAGGTTCAATGCCTTTTTTGGTATTACTGCCTGCAATGATTCCTCAAATCAACCCTGTTCAATCTGTGAGCACCAGAAATGGTGTATCCTCATCTAGCTTGTTAGCCATGGCTATGGTGCACATTTTCACGTCAATATTCAGTAGTGAAATAGGGCAATATGAGCCAGAAAGAGAGGGGACCTTGCCCAGTTTCACAATTAATTAAATTGCCGACTTTGATATGGGCAAAGTAATTCCTCTGTTCATAAGAAAGCAATCAAATAATCTAGTTAACCGGGTGTATAGTTGTGGTGCAAAGATCTTAAAAGAATGGCTGAGAAGCAATCTAAGCCGAATAAGTTGGCCAGCTTTAGGTATCCAGTCTCCTTCAGCACATCCCAATTGGCAGCGAAATACATACCTGTACATACAAGTTTCGGTGGGTCACAGAGATTTAAATAATTATTTGTGAGGCAAGTTTCAGACGCATTCATAGTTGATAATGCCTCACAAAGGGCTTATAAAACTCTTAATTTTTCCTTCCTACATACCTCAAACCACGCCTTTTCATATAGAATTTCTGAAACATAGCTGTGCTTGGGTGTGCTTGCAGCTTACTTGTCAGGAACATGCTTGCCTTGTTATCTCTTTCATCAAACTTTTTGCTGAACTTTGTTAAACTTTGTTAAGATGTATTTGTCTTTGCTGTGCTCAATAGTATGAACCTTCCTCCTTAGGCTTTTAAGCTCCTGCCATGTCCTTCTGGAACAGTTAGACTTATGTCTGTCCTCTGCGCTCATTACCTCCCTGGGCTGGCCAGGAGTTCCCATCTCATTGATTTGAGATGAGATGAACAGCATTCTGTATCAGGGTGCCATATATCTCTGCTTTTATTGCATCTCAGACTATACATTTGCCTTCCTCCTCTGTGCCATTAAGTGCAGTATATGCCACTTTCTGTTTCTGAACTATATATATAATTGTTGCATCTTGCAGAAGTGAATGATTATGCCCCAAGAACTTCTGTATCCTGAAGTTCCCACAGATGGTAAGTTCACTGTCCCTAGTATTAGTCTATAATCTGATATTGTTTATGGTGCTTGATGCTCTGATTTTAGAATATTCAGAAGCTGCTTATCCACTAAAAGGTAATCTATCCTAGTTTGTGCTTTCAGCTGCTGAAATGTGTGAGTAATCCACACCTAAGGAGTAGCAATGGGGCCAATCATCAATCGGACAAAAATCCTGTAGCTTTTTCTTCCTACTGTAATTAACTCAGGCCCCTGCACCTCTGTTGACAGCAATCCCACTGTGCAGGCATTATTTGGCTAATATAATCAAGGGGCCTCTTTCCTCCTGTCCCTGATGTGGGGTGTAGATAGAGGGAAGGGTGAGTATATTTGCAGTAAATGACCCATTCACTATTATTCACTGACTGCCTCTCCTTGTCTCATCTGACACCAGCCTCTGTGGAGGATTAGAGTGCTTTTATCAGTATCCCCACTCCTCCCGATGTCCTACAAGAGGAACCATAATATCGTAGGGTGAAAGGATAGAATCTCATTTTTCTCTGATCCTCAAGGAGGGGATGCATGTCCAGAAGAAAGCATACATTTGTTCGCAGATCAGCTACCTCATTGAGAATATGCAAGTATTTAACTGGGCTCTAGAGACATCTGGCCTTATAAAATAGCCTTTAACCTTATTGTGACATGTAAGTGGTCCTGAGCAGACAAACCCTGTTCTGGCACTAATGAGGCTGTAGGCCAGTATGAATTATAAACCAATGTAACTTCTGTTAACAACCCACATAACTTGAATTAAACATTAGAGTTCCAATTTACTAATCTGAGAAGGATGCACTCCACCCACCCACCACATGCAGAAAAGCGTGTCAAGGGTTATCCTACATTCAGCCTCTTCCCCTCAGTCAGTATACCCTATCTGCCTTTTCCAGAAATTTGTCCTGTTTAGAGATTGGAGTAAAAAAAGGTATCAGGGAACTAACAGGCTCCAGTCCCTCAGGCCTTCAGTTCATTGTTGGCATGCTCAATCTACCTTCTGTAGTTAGTTAGTTCAGCTTTATTTCAATTAAAAACCATAAAAGCACATACACACATTTCCAGTTATATATCAGCTTCATAACCATCGATACAATGATCAGTAAAAGCATTTAATATTGTAAAAATTGATACACAGTGAGATCCATAAAATTACAAAATAAAACCCCATTCATTAGTTTTAACCCTATTCATCTTTGGTTTAAAAATTCAAGCCCCTATTTTTCCTTATAAGCAGCACTGCATATAAATATCTAAAAGAACAAAGACTAAAGGTGGAGAAGTCTCAGTTTACAGGACTCTCAACCCATCTTGATGTTTCCCAAAGCCCAAATTACAACTCCGTGGACGAATTCACTCTTTCCTTGAACCGGCGTTAGCTAGACAACAGAACATGCTATGCGCAAGATTCTCCTTTACATTTTAAAGTGCAGTTTTCCTCATCACCAGTGGGACTGTCCAGTTTCCATTGCACTGTGATGGAATTAGTAGAAAGAGTACCAAAACAAAACTTCTTATGCAAGGTTTTTGCCAGTTTGTGCTGCACATTATCCATGTACATTTCAAATCTTACGTTAGGTTTAACAGACAATAACTGCACAGACAACTTGCCCATTCTTGGGCTATGTTGAAGCCTATTCGATATATAATCCAATACATTTGTTTCAAGAGAGGTTTGAAATGGGCAGTCAACAAATGTGGGTCAGTCCAAAAAAGTAGCTAAACCCAACTAAACAAGCCAAGTTAAACATAACGGGGCCATTAGAGTATAGCGTGTTTGTCTATCCTCATGAGTTCCGTTAGCCACTCCTTGTAGTAGACAAGTTCTTGCGTAGCCCACAGCCTTACCCAGAAGAGCAAGTGCCTAAAGGCAGCCAGGTGTTCAATTCTCTTAATTCTTAAATATTGATACACTGGAATTACAGGAGTACACCTAAGAAAGTGTAATAGTGTGGTTAGGAAGTTGTTCCCCCTCCACCCCCCAACAGACAGCTTACCTAGATTATGCATTCACCACAATTCTGCTCCATAAAGTGCTGCTGTTTGAGTCTTATACGTATATCCCTCTAGTAACGGAGAAACTGCCTTGGGTATAGAGGCTTGGTGTTTCATTAAAACAGCCATGGAGCTTTGGGTAAGGACTATCTTGGATTTGTTTGTTTGGGGATTCCATGACAGTTTGGAATTCAGTGTTGCACCAAGATAGCTGAAATTATTTACATGCTCTAATTGTTGCTCTTTCACTACCATATTCCTTTTAAAAGCCATATATGTTTGCTTTCCCTGCTTTAGAGCCTGGGCTTCTGTTAGACAAAATCAGTCTCTGGTCCTATTTGTAGCTACTGCCTTTGGTTAACAGGATTTCAGTGATCAGTTTTAATACCTTACCTTTCTCTAAGATCACTGAGGATAAGTCCTGACAAAGTTGAATATGCGCTTGCTGTACAAGATTGGGCCTCCTTGTCTCGCATCGGTCATGACTGAGTCTTTTTCGGAGAAGAAATGGACTCTCATCAAAATGTCAGGCAGAAAGTTTGATGACATCAAGGCCACCCCTTGTGCTTTATCAGTTTGTATCTGATTATCCAAGCAGCACTCCCAGAGTTAGTCAAAGAGATTCAGCAGGTACTTGGTAGTGTCCTGTCCCTCTACACCCTGTGGTATGCTTCAGATACAAATGTTATTATGCCTAGTATAATTCTCTTAGTCTTTGCTGTTCGTGTGTAGGGGTGCTCGTGTTCTAGTTGAAACATGCAGACCTGGAGGCACATACACTTGCCAACCTTTTCATTCATATTTTCTTCCACACCGTGAATCCTGGATCCCACGTATGAAACATTTCTCTGGAGGTCCTTCAGGTCACTGAGCTGATAGTTTATATCTGTGCCAGGACATCACAGCTCCACTTCCTCCAGTTGCTTCATCTCTCTCCATTGCACCCTTCTCACCTTCAGTTTTATGGGAGGCTCTGTGCTGTCTCTTCCTCCCGTCATGATGGCAAATGAGTAGTTCCACACATATCCCTGGTGCAGGGACTCTCTTCCACAGGAGGGAAGTACAAGGGGGGTTAAGGTGTCCTCCTGCCTCAGCTAGCAACAGCCAGGTGTGAGTTGCATCCGTGTCTCACCCTGTTCTCTCTCAGGGTTTTGTGTTTGACGATCTTCTTGTGATATCCAGGCCACAACGGGACAGATAAAGCACAGGAGGCCCATCTACATCAAAGTCTGCTTTCTCATAGCACACACACAGGTTCAGTAGAAAGCACCTGTTGAATGAGTCCCGTCCCATGTTAATTGATGTCTCCTGTGGTACTTTGGTAACCCCCTATGTTACCTGTCAAAAAAGTCTAGTAATAATATCAGGTCTGCAACGGTGAGTCCTCGCTCTCAGCCACCCAATACACCAGCCCTGCTGTTTACTTCCCTCACTTCACCACTCTAATGTCCATCCGGGGGCTGACTACCAAGGCCAGGAGCACTCTTCTGCAGAATGTGTTCCACGTTGGACCTTAAATGTGCTTTTTTGGCTTTTATGGCACTCAGCATAGTTTAAACTAGCCTTGCCAGCACACTTGCTGTCCATACCAATGGGTGGTCTCCAGGCATCTGGCCTGCCTCAAGTCTGCTTCCACAGCTTCATTCCATGTGAGCTGTATGCCAGCAAGACACACTTCAGCTGCTTCACCCCAACCCCCATCCCTCTATTTGACTGGTTTGCCGTCTCCGATGTGACAAACTCTCTGTCAGTTATGGAACGAGGCCGAAGGGATAACCCCATCTCTGCCATTGTATGCAATAGCTCTTCAGCACACCTAATACTAGGCCACTTCTCTGGCTGGTAATACAGCAGAGGCCAAACGGGACCCAGAGATCAGGCGACAGCCATCTTCATATACTTGGCTATGGCCCCATCAGTAAAACTCCCTTTTTCTTGATCAAAACATGGGTTTTTGGTTGTGCTTACATAGCAACATATGAAGGACATACATTTCCCTAATTTTTCATGTGCACAAAAGAATTTCAGGCAAAATCAATGTGTTCTATTTTTTCTTACTTTCTGAAATAGCATAAGTGTGCTAAATCGCTCGTATTACAATGTATTAGCAGTAAACAAGTTGTATCATTTCAGCAGTGCTTCCACAGTCCACTATGAAAGTATTTGGACTATGACCACCTTTCTTTGCTCTTTTAGTATACAGGTGATTTGCCCTCTTTTTGCAATGTTTCTGTACTCCAGGTGATCAAAGGTGTTAAGGCTGCTAAAAGTTCACATGGGACGAGTTGGTAGGGGTTGCTTTTGTCCATATTTTGCAAGCCAATATCAAAGACAGGTAGTTTGCATTTATAGTAAAGTTGAAGGATGGAAACCGGGCCATAGACCAGTAGGAAGGTCAGCAATGTGAGCTTAAAGTTGTGGTGCCTCTGATGTTTTTAGTAGTTTGCCAGGAAAGGATGGTAAGTGAAGACATGATAGTTGGCCAGGTCAACACATTTTGAAGGCGATTTCTAGAGCAGTGGATTTTCCCAATATACAGGTATGAGGCCACTGGAGAGGGCTGCATTGGTAACGTGTTGGCATGGAGGAACATTTAGCTTGGAGGGAGAGTCAGTACTGTCTGATCATTGGTGAAGGTTGGAGAAAGGATTCATGAGAAATAAGGCGTGTAGGTTGGAATTTAAACTGTGCAGTTAATGTTTCTACCTATAAAGTAATTCAAGATTATCCATCAACCGAAATTAGACAGATGTTGCCATCAACCGGTTGTTTCATTTTCCAATTAATCAAAATAGTTTACCTCATATTACGGCACTAATAATCCATGTTTCCATTCTCTACCACCTTTGCCAGCTAAAATCATTAATCAAAATAACATTGGTTCCTGGTTCCAGGTTCAACTCCCAAATTGTAGGCAAACAGGCTACTAACTATTCCCAGACTTCATCGAAATGTTCATTAATTTATTAATATCAATGCATAAGTAATTTTGGTTAGAGGATATTGTGCATTCCTTTTTGCATTAAATGGTTCTGAGTATCTCTATGAGGTTTCGTTCTTCCTTTCTAGTATTTACCATGGGTTGTAAATACCAGCAATAAGGCTAGTATTTTAAATCCTGCTTCGGAGGGACTGAGATCATAGCCCCACAAAAAGTAGCCAGTGGCTACTTGGCAATAAAGGAATGAATTATAAAGAAGTGTCAGAGTGGGGGACAAGGATACGCTGAATTTGTAAATTTATTTAATTACTTTCTCCATGTGCACAGACCATCTCTGCCTTCCCTTGAGGTGTAAAGGGTAGATCCTCCATATCACTTATACACCCTTACTGATTTAGCTTTGGATACCACCAACTAGTGAAACCAGACAATGCCTCAACAAGGATTAAAGCTCCTCAGTTCCCAGCCCAGCAGTCCGAGGGTCATATTTGTCTACTGGTATTACTTCCAGAGCTTGCCAGGTTTGCTTGGATATATTTACTGTTAGAAATGGGTTTTTTGGTTGGCAGTCAGGTTACCCTCTGTCCAAGCAAAAACCCTCTCTCTAGTCAGGGTAAGTCACACACAATCCAAGATTATCCTGCGCCCACCCTCTGGTAGCTTGGCACGAGCAGTCAGGCTTAACTTAGAAGGCAATGTGTAAAGTATTTGTGCAATAAAGCATACAATACCACCATATAGAACCACAAAAATACACCACACAGTGTTTAGAAAAATATATAATATTTATCAGGATAATTGTAGGTCAAAACGAATAAAGTTGCAATGTGAATTTGTAGAGATATCACTGAAAAGTGATATAAAGTGTCTTAAGTCTTTAAAAAGTAAACAAAGTCTCTTTCAAGCACAAAGTACCTGGTTTGGAGTGGAAAATGTCCTCAGAGGGCCACAGAAGAAGAGATACGTGGAAAAATGGTGTGTACGTTGATTTCTCCCCAGCACACACAGACTTGCGTCGTTATTTTTTACGCGGGGAAGTCGTGCGTCGTTTTCCGGCGCGCGGACAGTCTCTTTCTGTGGATCACGGGGATTACCAGATGTCCCGGGTCTGTGCCTGGATTCTCCTGCTTGTTTTCCGGCAGCGCGTCGTTCTGCTGGGCTGTGCGTCGAAGTTTCGCTCTCACGGCAGGCGTCTCGTCGATTTCTCCTCTGGAAGTCAGGCGGCGTTGTCCTTGCGAGGCCGTGCGTCAAAATTCCGGTCGTCCCGAAGGCGTCGCGTCGATCAGCGTCGGCGTGCGGTGTTTTTCTCGCCGCGGAACAAGCTTTGCGGCGAAAATTTCGCCGCACGAAGCGTCCAAGTGAAAAAGAGAAGTCTTTTTGGTCCTGAGACTTCAGGGAACAAGAGGCAAGCTCTATCCAAGCCCTTGGAGAGCACTTTCACGGCCAGACAAGAGTTCAGCAAGGCAGCAGGGCAACAGCAAGGCAGCAGTCCTTTGTAGAATGCAGTCAGGTGAGTCCTTTAGGCAGCCAGGCAGTTCTTCTTGGCAGGATGCAGGTTCTGGTTCAGGTTTCTTCTCCAGCAAGTGTCTGATGAGGTAGGGCAGAGGCCCTGTTTTATACCCAAATGTGCCTTTGAAGTGAGGGAGACTTCAAAGAGTGGCTAAGAAGTGCACCAGGTCCCCTTTCAGTTCAATCCTGTCTGCCACGGTCCCAGTAGGGGGTGTGGCAGTCCTTTGTGTGAGAGCAGGCCCTCCACCCTCCCAGCCCAGGAAGCCCCATTCAAAATGCAGATGTATGCAAGTGAGGCTGAGTACCCTGTGTTTGGGGTGTGTCTGAGTGAATGCACAAGGAGCTGTCAACCAAGCCCAGCCAGACGTGGATTGTAAGGCACAGAAAGATTTAAGTGTTAAGAAATGCTCACTTTCTAAAAGTGGCATTTCTAGAATAGTAATATTAAATCCAACTTCACCAGTCAGCAGGATTTGATATTACCATTCTGGCCATACTAAATATGACCTTCTTACTCCTTTCAGATCAGCAGCTACCACTTCAATACTGTATGAGGGTAGCCCCAATGTTAGCTTATGAAGGGAGCAGGCCTCACAGTAGTGCAAAAACGAAT
The DNA here is from genome assembly GCF_031143425.1 of Pleurodeles waltl. Lineage (NCBI taxonomy): Eukaryota > Metazoa > Chordata > Amphibia > Caudata > Salamandridae > Pleurodeles > Pleurodeles waltl. Next base: position 71,161,414 of record NC_090450.1, on the reverse strand, counting down.
TTAGGAGTTTTACACTACCAGGATATGTAAACTACACAGGTACATGTCCTGCCTTTCACCCACACAGCACCCTGCTTTAGGGGTTACCTAGGGCACACATTAGAGGTGACTTATATGTGGAGAAAGGGGAGGTTTAAGCTTGGCAAGTACTTTTAAATGCCAAGTCGAGGTGACAGTGAAACTGCACACACAGGCCTTGCAATGGCAGGCCTGAGACAAGGAAAAGGGACTACTTAAGTGGTTGGCACAACCAGTGCTGCAGGCCCACTAGTAGCATTCAATCTACAGGCCCTAGGCACATAGAGTGCACATTACTGGGGACTTATAAGTAAATTAAATAGTCCAATCAGGTATGATTCAAGGTTACCATGTTTTAAGGGAGAGAGCATATGCACTTTAGCACTGGTTAGCAGTGGTAAAGTGTGCAGAGTCTAAAAGCCAGCAAAAACAGTGTCCAAAAAGTGGAGGGAGGCAGGCAAAAAGTTAGGGGTGACCACCCTAAGGCTGTCGGGTCTAACATTTACCATTATGTTTTTCTCAAAGGCTCGTCAGTCACTCAATGACATTTCTCTGGTTTATTTGTAGCTAATGCATGATTTACACTGACCAACTCAAAATCAGGCTTTGTAGGACAGCAGTCTCAAACTTTTCTTGTATTTTTATGCTGACCATCTTTCAAAAGCCCTATTCCGAGCAGGTGATTCATATAATGTGATATAAGTTTGCTTTGCTTCCACAGCTTATCTTTGGGATCAGGGTTTTCGGAGGTTCCCATTGTTCATTTTTTGAAGGAACATAAGCCCCCTTCAGACCTCTATTCTGTAAACCATTCCTGACCGCACGTCGTATTAATGGCATGCGCCAGGCAAAAGACACAATCCCACTTCCAGGCACCCAGTGGGCTTTGTCTTTGAAATCAGGACTTCACTCCCTTTTGTGAGGTCTTTTAGGATGTTTGTTAACATCCAAGGCCCTCCCAGGGTTTAATATGTACATCCCGCCTCAAGGCTTAATGGTGGTGATTGACAGATGTATTGGGTCTTTCATTATCAAGCTTTATGTTGCATATTTGGATGAATTTGCAGCACTGCAGCAGCCATTTTCTTGCTTCATAATTTTCAGTGTCTAACCATATTGACTACTTGGATTGCCTTGGTGAGTTTTCGGTTGTGGTACTTAGTTTAGACAGTTGTTTCCATGGACTTCCATTCTATATCCGTGAGACTATGCTGTATTTGCAGCAAATGTTCTTTGTTTCATATTAAAGAGTGGAGGTTGTTGTGATGTCTTTGGAGTAGCATTTTTCATAGCACATCGTTATGGCAATAGATGTTGCTTTGTTTCTCTTTCAAAGCAGCCAAGTTTAAGTTTTGCCAAATTTAGACAATGACAGAATCACTTCAGCATGGATTGAATTATACCTATTCCATGTGTAAAAAGCATTTTCTGCTAAGTGCTGTGTTGTACAAATAAACCATGCACTTCTGCTGTCCATCTTGAACTTGTTTTGTTAACTTGCCTCCTCATACCAGACCAGACCAGACAGCATTTGCTCTGTCTGTTAAGGGACCTTAAATGCATGTATGTGGTACTTTTGTAGTGCAGACGCAGCAGGGTAACAACAGTGTCTTGAGACCTTACACTGCTTCATCTCTGTTTGTACCTATTCTGTTGTTGAGGGAAGCATGCATTGCTGCCTTCAATGCTACACCTGTTTTGTGTTTGAGGAAGGTATACACTACCACTGCCTGCCATGCAGCAACTTTTCAATGTGTGAGTGACACCTGCATTGCATGCTGAGAGACCAAGTCAGTCAGCCTGGCACCGTACACCTCAGACCCCTACAATCTCATCTGCGGAATTCTGCAAGAAATCTCCCTGGGCCAGATCCTCATGAACGCATACATACATAATAACCCTAGCCAAGATCATCCACTCTCAGAACCGCAACATTCTCTCCTAACCTGACAATACGCAACTCATTCTCTACCTTGCTGACAAGATGTCTCCCATATGGATCAAGTTCAATGCCTGCATGACTGAAATTGCCCACTGGATGAAGACCAGACCACTAAACCTGAACACTAACATGAATCATGATCTTTAGGAAGAGAACTTCACCGTAGGCCTCCACCTGGCGGCAAAAGCTCCGACTGACAGCCACTACCACCACCCATGACGAGAACCACAGGATCGCCATAGAGAGCAAACTCAACATGACCACCCAAGTTAATTCCATTACTGCCTCACGCTTCCATACCCTGAAGATGCTGAGGAAGTGTGGCTCCCAGTCAGCACCCCGAAAAGAGTCATACATGCCCTAGTCACAAGCAAGGTGGACTACAGACACACACTCTGTGCCAAGATCAGCAAAAAACATACCAGAAGGCTACGGACAATTCAGAACTCGACAGGCAGAATCACTCTGAACCTCCCACGCTGCACTCAAGTCACATGACACCTGAAGGAGCTAGTCATGGTAAGGGAGATAATCAGCTCAGATAGCCCCTGCGCTCAGCCCCTTAGTAGCTTGACACAAGCAGGGCTTAACTCAGAGGCAATGTGTGTAGTATTTGTACATGCATGCACAATAACACAGTGAAAACACCACATAAAGACTCCACTCCAGTTTAGAAAAATAGCCAATATTTATCTAAATCAAACAAGACCAAAATTACAAAAATCCAACAGACACAAGCAAAAATATCAATTTTTAAAGTAAAAAGAGTGAGTCTTAATCCATAGAAATCAATGGATGCATTGTTTTAGCACAAAGTACCTGTTATGGATCAAAAATAAAGCCGCACAGTTGGGTGTGCATCGGAAAAGCAAGCGATGCATTGATTCCTTACTCACAAGTGAGGCCGTGCGTCAACACTTTCCTCACAGGGAAGGGATGTGTCGATTTCCAGATAAGCAGCCTTGGGTCCATGCATTGATGTTGAAGATTTTGACGCCCAGGGAAGATGCGTGGAAAATCCAGATGCACGGCAGCGATGAATCCACACGGATTGTTGATTTTTCAGCTGCAGTGCTGGCGCTGCATTGCTTTTTCTGCCGCTCAGCTCTGGTGTGTGGATTTTCACTCCGGTTCTGCCAGCTTCTCCTTCCAGGGAACCAGGGACTGGATGTAGCACCACTTGGCAAGTCAGGGGGTCTCAGCAAAGAGTGCCCAGGTGCTGGCAGATGAAGTCTTTGATGTCCCTGAGACTTCTTAACAGGAGGCAATCTCAGTCCAAGCCCATGGAGAATCTTCACAAGCAGGATACACAGCAAAGACCAGTCTTTGTCCTGTCTAAGGCAGAAGCAGCAACTGCAGGCCAACCCAGCAAAGCACACACAGCAAAGGGGCAGTACCCCTCCCCACAGCTCTTCAGCTCTTCCCCGTGGCAGAGGTTCTTCTTGATCCAGAAATGTTCTAAAGTTACGGGGTCAGCAGTCCAATACTAATTTCTGCCTTTGAAGGAGGCAAACGTCAAAGGAAAGTCCTTCCAGTTCTTCCTTGCCCTGCCCCAGACACACACTAGAGGGTTGGAGACTGTATTGTGAAAGGACAGGCACAGCTCTTTCAAGGGTATGTGACAGCTCCTCTCTTCCACACCAGCCCCGGAAGACTCGTCAGGGTATGCAGGACACACCTCAGCTTCCTTTGTGTCACTGTCTAGAGGGAATTCACAAACAGCTCAACTGTCAGTCTGACCCAGACGTGTATTCATTAGCCAAGCAGAGGCACAGAATGGTTTAAGCAAGAAAACGCCCACTTTCTAAAAGTGTAAATTTTCAGGCAGAAAATATAAAAACCAAATTTTAAAAAAGATGTATTTTTAAATTGGGAGCTCAGAGACCCCAAATTCAGATCTGCTCCCAACGAGAAACTGCACTTAAAAGATATTTAAATTAAATGAAATCCCCATGTTACCCTATGGGAGAGACATCCCTTGCAATAATGAAAAACGCATTTGGCAGTATTTCACTATCATCAGGACCTCCCTTTTACATAGGGCCTACCTCAGGGCTGACTTACATGTAGTAAAAGGGAAGTTTGGGCCTGGCAAGTGAGTACACTTGCCAGGTCGAATTGGCAGTGCAAAACCGCACACATAAGACACTGCAGTGGCAGGTTTGAGACACGTTTACAGGGCTACTCATGAGGTGTGGCACAATCAGTGCTGCAGGCCCACTAGTCACATTTGATTTACAGGCCCTGGGCACTCCTAGTGCACTTTACTAGGACTTACTATGAAAATAAATATGCCAATCAGGGATAACCAATCATAATCACAATTTACACAGGGAGCACTTGCACTTTAGCACTGGTCAGCAGTGGTAAAGTGCCCAGAGTACCAAAAAAAAACCCCAGTAAAAACGAAATCCAACACACAGTCAGAAATACTGGAAGCAGAGGCAAAAAGACCACAGAAGGATGCCAGGTCTAATAGCCAGGATACCCTCCTGGATGATAGTGCGCTCTACAGATCTGCATAACTTAACTTTACTGTTGCCTAGTCTCAATTGGTGTGGATATGTGTATATGAAAGTGTGAGCTTCAAGAATGCACTGCTCTGCTTACATGTGTGTGCATGCAGATAATGCTGTTACTTGTGCTTTATCTATTCTAGTTGTGTGGCCGAGGCTTATACTATTGCTTCTAGTTCGATTCTTGTGCCGGAAGCTCAGCTCAGGAAGGCTAAGTGCCCTCTGACAGTTTTTAATTTCTGGCAGTTATAGTGCTTTGTATTTACTTAAAACAGGTACTGATATTTGATAGGAAGGATATTGGCAACAATGTGTGCTTTCCAGTAAATTGCTATGATGTGCCCTTTCTGGGAATCATGTGTATTTACCAGGAAATAGCAATCATCTGTGCTGACTTATAATTCGTCATTGTTACTGGAAGGGACATAGATGTGATGAACCTATTGAGGAGATAAGGAACACAGTGCAAGGGAGTTCATAAACACCAAAGCGAGATTGGGTGGGGAGGGAAAGGAAAGGTTCCGAAAGAATGTAGAAAAATAGAGATGAAGCACTTGAACATGAGAGCAATGCAGGTAACAAAGAACAAAACAATACCTCCAAGACATAAACGCCTCCAAGACAAAGAGGACAAGGTGGTCAAAACCCACAGATGTAAATGAGGAAAAGGAAGAAGAGAAATACAAACTACCAAAGAAGACACATAGGTAAGATAAAATGAAATCTCATGTACAGCAAGCAGTGGCAAAGCCAGTAGTCCTGGCTTTGACTGTCAAGCCACTGGCTTTGCTGATGTTTGTTTCCTTAAATTGTGTTGAGTAAAGTTTAACAATGACAATTCATAAACTGCCACTATGTGTGTGCCTGCTTGCAGATGCACAGGCGGCCACCTTGGGATTGGTTTTATCACACTTTTTCAAAAATCATTGTACAATCGTCTCTATATTATATGTACCAAAATGGTTCTCGCGAAACCTTTCTAGTTACATATAAATGTGCAGTATTCATTAAATCCTTCTTATCTTTAAACTTCTTATTTACATTCTTCAAGAACAAAACCTCTCTCAGAAAGAGTTGTGTGTATGCATTCTACAAGCTTATCTGTAACTCCTTATTGTCTCCTGCACATTCTCTTCTCTCTTGTTTGTACAGAACTATGTGTGAAGCACAGGTGCATTTTTCCTGTGTTGTGTATAACAGATGAAGTTTGTTCATCAAAATTCTTAATACAGAAAGGCAGCAGTGTTCATCATCTTAATCTGTGGTTCAATGCATTTCAAAACAACTATTTTTAGACTCTCATTTGTTTTTGATCCTATACACCTGCTCAGAGTACCATTAAGATTTGGGTAAAAAATGAAAATGCTTTAGGGGCTCAGGACTCCTAGTGATATATACATTATTCATGACCTATTGCTCACATTTTGATGTCTATTATTTTCAGCAAAGAGTGGTGTTTTACTTTGCACTCACCCGTTGCACTCACATCATCAATTGCATGTTTCTGATTGGTGAGCCATTCGAATTACAAGTTACAAAAGCATTATTGCCTGGATAGAGATTACAGAGCAGATGCTGAGGTGAGCAAATGTGTTCTTAAAACCACTTAGGATTTGTTTTGCAAACCATCCACAATAATAATCTTTCATCCTATCAAACTCTGAGAATTGTTATAATTGACATTAATGAGTTACAGTCACACATAATAGATCTGAATGGGGCAGTGGGGCATTTTGATATATATTGCACATGCCATTTTGATATACATTGTTTCTGCTAAAACCCCCAACACAGTGTATCCCTCGAGGTCTGTGAGTGCACTTTATGCTGAGTTAATTTGCTAGGATTGCAATGCCTTATAAATGCATAAACCTGCCCATTCCCTCATTCACAAAGGAGGCAGCCATGCCTTCAATGTCCTTTGTAGCAAAATCGAGTTAAAGACGGCCGACAACAGCTTTAAATGTATAAAAACTCACACAAATAAACTCCTGCTCATTAAACCAAGATTGGGAGTCAACACTGCAGAGGAATTGTTTTTTTTTTATACCGACGACTACATTTGTTTAACTAATTCCTTGTACTTATGTTACATAATTTGAATACTCATAACATTACATCCTAAAACAGTGTGCTAAACTGGTTAAAGAAATCCGATCAGCTAAGAAAAGCAAAGGTGCAACAAAAGAAGAAAAAGACATAGAACTCCGTGACTTGAGAGGATTTAACAGATCCATAAACAAGATGTTGGTTGAAGCAACGGAAGAATGTCCTGATTTAATGACAGCCCTCGAGTTGTACTTTCAACAGGTATAATCCGTTTTTTCGTTTTTTTTTTTTTTTACTATTGAAAACTTGAACCGCCGTAATAATGCTTAATGAATTCAGTTTACTATATGTTTAGGAAATGTGCAATAGGACAAAGTTGAAAGAAGTTGACAAAAATGTTGAATAGAACCATGTTGAATGTATTTGGTCACTTTATAGAATAGGACAAAAGCAAAACTTGAAGAGAGGATCTTAAGAGTGTACGTTTAAATATCAAAATATATCTAATCTTAGTTTATTCAAAGTATTTGGTTTTAAAATAATACAAATAAATATTGTCTTCTGTGTATGCATTAAAAGACACAATTATGGGTGTTATTTGGAATACGGCAAAGCAGGATCTCTGCTACAGATTGGTCAGGCTACCTTCCCACTTAGGACACAGCTCCCCGATCCCATTAAGAGGTGGGGAATCGGCTGGATGTATAGCTCTCTACTACAAATTGCAGCTGTAACATTTTTTTCTTCACCATAGACTCCTAGATCAAAAGGATTTTCATTCCTTTCCCATCTGATTAGTTTACTTGAGGCTGGTCCTGTATTTAAAATATTGCAGCTCAGATTTGTTTTGCAATGGTAATGTCAGTATGCATTGTACTCAAAGGTGTTGTAAAATTGGAAAGTTTTTTGTAGAGCCTGAGTATACATTGTACTCAAATTTGTTGTAACAATTTGAATGTTCCTGCAGATCAGGAGTTTCCTTTTTTTGAAACACACTGTTCATTGAAATTGGGACTGTGCTCTTTAGAGACAGAATCCTGCAAAAGCAATCCAGATTTCAATGAAATTAATACGATCTCTCAATGCAAACTAATTGCACTGAAGAAAAACAGACGGGGCTCTTCCAAATTGCCCATAGATTCCTGAGGGAAGTCTGGTGATAGGGCTTCTTGAGCTTTATCTGGATAGTGGCTAGGCCACCCTAGTAAAAGGCTTTTACTGTGAGGTTGTCCTGTGGAACTCAAAATTAGAGAGCCTGAAGCTGGAATATTGTGTACTCCCAGTAAATAAAGGAGAGTGTATTTGAAATTGCCCGCTTGTAGATTTGTGGTCTTTGAAAACATGTTTCATGAAGGATAAGTTCAGTTTGGTTTCTTCTGTTCTAATCCTGTGGACAATTTCAACAATGGTCTAATTGGCCCTTTGTGGAGTATATTTTCACATCTCTGCTAGGTGATTGAAACAGTGGTGACATTGGTTAATTATCTAATGGATATCACTACTGGTTTGAAACATACTGTTTCCCTGCATCTCAGCACTTCAGATCTGTAGAGGTGCCAGTAGTGGTACAATTGAGATGTGAAGACCTACTATCCATGTTTTGGATCTCCTCTTGCATCCTTAAATTTATAAAAGATATTGCGAACATTAGAGAGAGTGTGTGTTTGCACCAAGGAGACACATTTTTCGTTACAGATTCTTTTTTTGCAAGTGGCAATGTTCCTGCATCTTTAATAAAAGGGTTATTCATGATTCTTTCCCTCTGGGAGAGTACTGATAGAGACACTTGAGTTGCCACTGTGCAGCCATTGATTTCACTGGCTTCTAAATCCATTCTCCTGAATTCCACTATATCTATATCTTCTCTAGTGGTCGTAACAGAAGAATATAGAAGCAAAGGTGGGAAACCTGTCTACACTTCTGGTGTTACTTGCTGCAGTATTTTAGTCATCTGTGCGTCGGTTACTAATAGATAGGCAAATTGGCCCCCCTTTTTCCCTGATTGCTTAATGGTCTACAAGAGAATGCAACTTATCAGTCTTCAGAAGGTGATCTTTTATCAAGAGGAAACAACAAGACACCAGTGAATTTCTAGTGGCATAAGAACTATAATGAACATAGAAAACCGCGCCCACTGACACCTGATCTGACATCACAGCAGTTTGTTTTGTATATATGTTTTCACCTCTTTGCTCTGTAGTATTTTTGGAGTCAGTTCAATGAGATCAGAGAAGTGTTCAGTGAGATTTTTGAAAATGCAAGTGATCAGTAAACTCAGGTGGCTTGCAGCAATTTTCTTCTTTCACAGACTAGGAATCAGAATATTGTGCTTAATACTTATCCCATTTCTTTGCACTCATGTTTCACTAGTCTCAAACTTCAGGGACCAATTCACAAAGATATTGCTGTGAGTAAGCAAAACATACTCTTCAATACTCCTGGCTTACTACTGAATTCCAAGACTAAGGGTCTGATTACGACCTTGGCGGACAGGATTACTCCGTCACAAACATGACAGATATCCTGCCCATCGTTTTACAAGTTCCATTATATCTTGTGGAACTTGTAATATGGCAGATGGTATATCCATCACAGTTTGTGATGGAGTAATCCCCTTTGCCAAAGTCGTAATCAGGCCCTAAGTCAGGAATATGACAAGAATAAATCACAGCAAAATCTTTGTGAATGGGCCCTAAGACAAATTTAATGGACATTTTGGTTTCTTTGAAGCACTATCTTCACTGTTGCACCAGTCATTGCAATCTCCTGAGCGGGGAGTACTTCAGCACAAAGGCGCCACAGTAAGACAAACATATAAATTGTTTGAAGCTTTTCCCTCCGTTTCTACGGTCTTTCCACAGCTAATGGCAAGAATGTCGAAGTGCTAAAAAAAATTGTACCACTGCTTTGTATTATGTGAACAGATTTTTTTTTTTTTTCACCATTTCTCATGTTATGCAGGAAAGCAATAACACTATTATTCTGGGCATGCACATATTGCTTCACTGTTAGACCTGGCATCCTTTGTGTGGTTTTCACCCTAACATTTTGCATTCCGATCTCCTGTTTTGCCGACTTCGTTATTGCTGGCCTTAGGACTCTGTGCACTTTACCTCTCCTATTCAAGGCTAAAGTGCTTGTACTCTCTTTAAAACATGGTAAGATTGGCTATACCAAATTGTCCTGTTTGATTTACTAGTAAGTCCTTAGTAAAGTGGAACTCCCTGTTTCAGGACAGGTAAATTTAATGTTACTAGGGGGTCTGCAGCACTGATTGTGCCACCTGCCTTCGTAGCAATTTAAACATCTCAGTTCTGACATTGCAGCCTGTGTATGCAATTTTAACCTGCAAAATAACCTTTTTGCTAGGTCCAAACCTTCCTTTTTAATACATATATCACCCCTTGGGTAGGTCTTTGAGAGCCCAGAGGGCAGGGTGCCATGTATTTAAAAAGTAGGATGTGTAATTATGAGTTTTACATGCCTTGGTAGTAAAAAAACCAAAATAAAAAACCCAAATTAGTTTTCCACTACTGCAAGGCATACCTCTGCCACAAGTTAACAATGGAGTTATCTTATTACATTTAATAAGTGTAATTTCCAAATGAGAACAGATAACCAGTTCACATTAGGGCCCATATTTATACTTTTTTAGCGCCGTATTTGTGCCGCTTTTTGACGCAAATGCAGCGCTAACTTACACAAAATGCAATTGCATTTTGTACGTTTGCTGTGCTTTTGCACCAAAAAGCGGCGCAAATACAGCGCTAAAAAAGTATAAATATGGGCCTTAGTATATCTAAAATTACAATTTTTTGAAACTGCCACTTTTGGAAAGTTGGCATTTTGCTGCCTTAGCCGTTTAGTGGCTGATGCCTGCCTCTGGGTCACATTACTGGGTGTAGTTGACAGTTGGGCTTAGATAATCAAATTAAAACCCTCTTAGTTACATAACCAGAAAATAATATGACAATCAACCAGGATGGTCCCTTTCTTTGTATACACTTTTCAGTTGTTGTCCACTGTAGGATTTAATGTTGTGGCTGAAATACCATTAAGAGTTTGTGACAAGTTGGAAATCTTTGTATGTGCACATTTATAAAACATGCTTCATCTTTAGTTTGATTTAGAGCTTCCTACGATAACATCAACACCAAGCAGTCGCCGCAGTTCTGCACCAGTTTCTGTCCGGAGCTCGGCGCTTTCTTCTGTTCGGAGCTCATTGTCTTCTGGAAGGTAACACTTAATTTATCCATTGGGGTTTATTCCCTCTACAGTCATTAGGCTGTGCTGGGCTTTGTTTGTCATAGTGAACTCAAAACAAATCCCACATAGATCATTTTAAAAGTGTGAAGAAACTAATATGTTTGTCCGTGACTGAAGTGTTTGACCAAAAGACTTTTTTGATGGCATGACACGAGAAAGAAATAAAAGCAGTGTTTTAATAATGATATCTTTTTGTATATTGCTTCATCCCAATGTTTTGTTGTCCTTGCACGACAGGTGTTTTTATTTTGCAGTTTGTAGTACATATACCAACCTTAAAAAAATAGTTGGCTAGATTGGTCTTTGCCTGATTCGAACTTGTGACATAGAAATTAAAAGGAAACATTAAAAGCCCGTGATTAATGGGCTGTCTCATTTTGCCAGTTGCATTTATGATACTGTGCTTACTGTTAATCATTTTTTTTCATCAGCTTTATTTATATAATATAGTCCAAAGATGTTTCTTTAGTCGTGTCACATTACTGATACAAGGTAACAGAAACAAAGGAAAAGCACACACTTACTTATGGCATTTGAATACGATATAGTAAATGATAGAGAGAAAACTAAAAACAGTAGTCTTGTCCAAATCTGGAAACAAAGTTCATAAGGTATGGCTTCCTACACTCTTCATGTTCATTGCCACTTTGGCTTGTGAAGGCTTATTCAGGAGATGGTTGCACGGGTTTGCTAATGTTTGGGAATCATGGGGAGTGTGCAGAATTATCCTCTCAGGCACAAAGACTCTCCTTGGTAAGCATAGTAGGCAACATTCAGATCCTAAGTGTGGAAATGTGCGATTCATTTGGGGGGGCTGGGGGCACAGAAGAACACTACCTCAAAACGTCACTAAGAGGGAGGCTTGAAAGAGGGGCAAAGCAGGAGATGACTGAAGGCATTCGGGTAGTGCAGATTAATATTGTGAGCGTTTGATTATCCATGTGCCTTTATACTTATTCTTCTTGCACGCTGCTTTTATTCTCCCTTTTCTTTGTACTCATGTTGCCTAAAGCAGCCTTGTGATAGCTTTTCAACATAATGTAAAATATCTAGATGAACATTACAAGTCTCCAGTGCTTGGGCATAAATGTTTGGTTCATAGAGTGTTCCCCTTTGCAGCTGATAAGGTACTGCCAGGTCCAGTGAGTAGATCTGTTATTGCAACTGACTCGCTTGACCTCAGGCACATTTGTTTTCTTTCAACAACAAAAAAACTACCTACGGAGAAGAGAGCTAGGGGCTACCCAAAGGAACAGTCACTCCAGGGAGCAAAAACATAAAATGACCTCAGGTGTCTTAAAAGTGCGACGATGGATAATCCTGGGACAACTGAATAATTATGGAGACCATAACAACAAGCATTTACAATGCAACGGGTCTCGCGTTTGCTCATGTTAGAGATGATCGCGTTGTAAACTCCTAACCCGACTTTTCACCTATCGGGCAAAAGTGCATTTATGTACATAACCCGAAAAAGTGAAATGAACTACGTAAAGCGCTCGACTTCTACCAAGCGAGATCGCGCTCGTAAATTAGAGAAAAAGAAGTCCATGAGCCCGATGGAAAACAGCGAGCCTCGCATGTTTTCTGTACTTGGTCGCTGCGCTCGAGGAGGGCTAGCCAATGGAAAAGGCATTGCCGTGAAAGCAAGCAGATTTTATTAGGCAAGCCCACGAACCAATAAAAAAACACTGCCGTGAAGTTGACAGGGCTCCGAGCCCTTTTCTAAATACAAAAGCGTCTCGCTGCGATACGCATGCGCGAGTGCATGCAACGCAGGCTCAACCCTAAAAAACAACCAGTATATGCCCAGTTAGTCATAAAGAATTTATTTGACCTGTCACACACCAACCTGGGTCTCATGGTTCATTTTAGGGTTGTCTACATCCGCCCAACAGTTTAGCAGGAAGACGAAACCGTATAGCCTCGGGGGAAGCATCACAAATAGCAATATCACTTACTTCCCAATCTCAAAGCCTGATTTTGGTTCCCATGTCAGTAGATGAGGAGCAAAGGTAAGTCCAGATAAGATGTCTGGATTCATCAACTGTTAGACCTTGCATTCTCGGTTTAGTCTCCCCTGTCTTTTTTTTTTGCCTCTGCTTCCCATGTTTTGTATGCTGGACTCTGTTTTTGGACTCTGGGCACTTTACCACTGCTGACCAGTGCTAAATTGAAAGTGCTCCTGTGTAACTGGCTTTTCCACGACTGGCATGTTTGATTTACTAGTAAGTTCCTAGTAAAGTGCACTAGAGGTGCCCAGGGCCTGTAAATCAAATGCTACTAGTGGGCCTGCAGAACCGTTTGTGCCACCCACATGAGTAGCTCTGTAAACATGTCTCATACCTGCCATTGCAGTGTCTGTGTGCAGTTTTGCACCGTCAATTCGACCTGGCAAGTGTACCCACTTGCCAGGCCCAAACCTTCCCGTTTTACACATGTAAGGCACTCCTAAGTTAGGCCCTAGATAGCTCCATGGGCAGGGTGCCATGTATGTTAAAGGTGGGACATGTACTGTTGTGTTTTACATGTCCTAACAGTGAATTGCTGCCAAATTAATTTGTCACTGTTGCAAGGCCTATCTCTCTGATAGGTTTACATGGGGCGCGCCTTTAAATATCTTTTAAGTGCAGTTTCCTATTGGGAACAGATAGAGCTATGGAGTTTGGGATCTCTGAACTCACAATTTAAGATACATCTTTTGGTAAATCTGTTTTTAAATTGTCTGTTTCAGCATGACACTTTTAGAAAGTGGGCATTTTCTTGCTTAAACCATTCTGTGACTCTGCCTGCTTGGGTATTCCCTGTCTGGGTCAGACTGACAGTTGGGCTGTTTGTGAATCCCCTCTAGACAGAGACACAAAGGGAGATGGGGTGTAACCTGCATATCCTGATGTGCCACCTGGGCTAGAGTGGAGGGAGGAGTGGTCACTTACACCTGAATGGGCTGTGCCTACCCTTACACAATGCAGTCTCAAACTCCCTGGTGTGTGTCTGGGGCCAGGCCTGGGCAAGGCAGGATCTTGTGAACAACAGAGACTTTTCTTTGAAGTTTGCCTACTTCAAAGGCAGGTAGTGGACCACAAACCCCAGATTTTTAGATTTTCTTCTGGAACCAAGAGGAACCTCTGCCAAGGAGCAGAGCTGAGGAGAAGTGCTGCACCTGCCTGTGTTTTGTTGGGCTATCCTGCAGTTGCTGCTTCCATATGAGGAAGGGGACAAAGACTGGACTTTATGGCATTTTCCTTCTTGTGAAGAATCTCCAAGGGCTTGAACTGAGCTTGCCTCCTGTTTTGAAGTCTCAGGGCCATCAAAGTCTTCCTCTGACAGCACTTGGACTCTCTGCTGAGATTCCTGCCCTGCCAAGTGGTGCCCTATCCAATCCATGTGCCCTTGAAAGGTGAAGCGGGTAGAACAAGGACATAAATCCACGCACAGGGAGCTGTGCGGGGAAAATTGACGCTCCACCTCCAACATGGCTGTAAAAACAATGCGCCATCCACCTTGCGGCTGATTTGAACGCATCACCGGCATCGTGGCTGAAGAAACGACGCAGTACTCACCTGTGGCTGCTGAAAACGATGCAAAATCCACGCAGTGCAGTTTTCCATCACCGTGCGGCTGGATTTCTCACGCATTGTCGATGGCCGTCAAAGTCATTGTGGACCTGCGCAGATCCAAGGTGCCCTGTCTGGAAATAGACACACCACTCTCTTGCAGGAGAAAAAACAACATATCATCTACACGACTGAAGAAGAAACGATGCACGACCTCACTAGCAAGTATGGAATCTACGCATCTCTGACTTTTCCTTCTCAAACTAGCCCGTGCAGCTTTATTTTTGTCGCAAACTAGGTACTGTGTGTAAAAGCAACGTTTCCATTGTCTATGTAGTAAGACTCTTTTTACTTTGAAAATTCATATCTTGACTTGTGTATGTTGGATTTTTGTCGCTTTAGTCTTGTTTGATTTAGATAAATATTGGATTTATGTCGCTTTGGTCTTGTTTGATTTAGATAAATATTGCCTATTTTTCTAAACTGGTGTGGTGTCCATTTTGTAGTTTTTTTCACTGTATTAGTGTGTGTGTGTGTTGGTACAGATATTGTACACATTGCCTTACAGATAAGCCTGACTACTTGGTCTAGGCTATCAAGGGGTGAGCAGGGGTTACCTAAGTGTGTATCTCTGTTGCCCTGACTAGAGTGAGGGTCCCTGCTTGGACAGAGTGCAAACGTCTAGGTCAAAAAGAAGCCATCATAATGCTGTTCAGAGATGGTGCTCACCAGATAAGCTCAACTTGGTCTGCACAAGGATCTCTCCAGTGGATGGTGTGGTAGCATTCCAAGGATGATTTGGTAGCATTTCATGACATGACAAGCACAGCAGTCAGAAAGCTATCAATGAATGTGGAAAATTAGGCTATATGAGTGCTTTTGAGCATCTTAGTTCACACTGTTTTTTATTTTGGCGACTACAAGTGCCTTTTTTCAGTCTGCTCTCCTCTCCCCATATCACTGTTTTTCTCTGCATATGCTACAGCTCCCCCAATGATCAAGGGAACCTCACTTAACGTGTGTGAACGTGTCATACAGATGCCATTGTAGATCCACCAGCAATAGCTCTTGTTCCACAGTCACGGTTAAAGGTTATTTCAACTTCTCGACTATCCGTTGTGATTTGATTTTGTTTTAAAAACTGCTAATGAGGAGCACAGTGCAAACATATATTGTTTAGGTGCTTTAATGTTTTTGGGAAGACGCAAACGAAGACAGCCCACTCATTCCTCTTGTTCCCTCCTCCGCCTCCTCCTTTCCTTCTATGGGATCATATATTATGCATACATGTTTAGGCATCACTAAAACCTAAACAATATAATTCGGAAATAGGGGGCTTAGAGGGTGGTGGAGTAAGATTAAAAAAAAAACATGAAATATTAAGTAAAAATAAATAATGCGTAGAGCTGAATAAAGCCATTGCACAAATGTCTGCAACCATCTCCTTTCAAAGTTTATCCTTTGAAATTTATAGCTGCCTAATTGCAAAAGAAAATCATGACTAAATCAAAGCGGGCATACTTTCCTGACCTTTTCCAGTGTGGTCCCCATTCTCTCTTGCACATTGACCATGCACAGGAACAACACACATATATGTACAAATTACAGACATGTCTGACAGAACACACAGTATGGGAGGTAAGAGCAAAGTTTAAAATAAGGGCAGAGGTGTGACCTAACCCCAACACATACCTTACAGAGTAGGTTAACAACTGATTATCTACCTTCAAAAATACTTTACTGAGTTTGGTCACCTTCAACAAAACAAATTTGGCCAGTGCTATGCGAATTGGCACAAGGGCTTTTTCTGCTGCAGTTTAAATTGTTTTCTCTTTTAAGATCCCTCTTTTCGTCTACCCAAGTACCTTTTGTTTTCTGAACACCCCTGCATGGAATGTCTTGAGCTGCACCTATTATATTAGGATCAACAAAGACTGTGTTCAAGCACTCACTGTAGTGTTTTATCTGCCTAAAATGAATACATTGATAGAAGTTTTAGCTTTATATTATGTTCATTTTTAATACATATCATCAGTTTAAGCTTGTGTTTGCATGATGTGAAAGTTTCTTCGAAAACTTGAGTACGTGACTTGAGCAGTACTTTCATATTTTTGTTCTCTGCTAGAAGCGAGTAAGGGTGATGCATGTTTATAAAACAGGATCTACCCTCACATTGCTTCTAATGGTGGAAACACCTAAAAGGATCAACCAGCCGGAAATGGGCACCTGTTTGAGCTGTTCTTTGTTGTTCTGCAGGTCCATAGATCGTTATGTCTGTCTCATGGAGCTTACTTAAAGACCAGTTTAAAGGCTTTGTATTCCACTAATATGAGGCCAGTTTTATAATACATGTTCTAATCGTGAGTCCACAGTGCTGACGAGAAATTGCACAATTATTGTTATACTATGATGATTCTACAATGACACCAGTTCATCAACAAACTGGATTGACTGAACCATTTCAACCCAGGCTACTTTCACTAGAATTCTGTGCCCACATCATATGTTTACACCACCTATTTCCAAAATATAAGAAGTTGACACCCACTGCCTTCAGTGCCTGCTTTTCAGGTCTGAGGGCAGGGAGCCTGGGTTGTGGGTCATCTGTGAAGGAATCTTTCTGCTATTCCCTGAAGCTCTAATCTAGTAGCACTAGGCACTGCCCTTGAGCCCGGAAGTGGCACCCTATGTGTCACTCATGGTTTTCCTGAATACAGCTGGTGTTATGGATTTCGTCAGTGAATGTCGTAATCTGACATTTGGGTCAGGAAAGCCAAGCCAGTCATCTATTCTTAAATTCCAAGGAAATGTGGTTGGCTCCATCTAACATCTCCACAAACAGAATTATTCAAGAGAAAAACATCTCAGGTTCTGGAATTTGAGAAACAGTTACAGTAGAAATTAAAGCTGTATTACTGCATGGAAAAGTTAGTATTTCTGAGTTTCATATTTTTACGTTTTGAAGTAAAGGCTGACTGCGAGCCACAACAGAATTGATTCAGGGACCTTGCATTGTAATCACTCAACCGGAACTAGCTCGGCCCTGAAGAAAGTTCACTGACCTTAATTACTGTTTCCAGAAGTAGTAGCACAGGAGATCTCATGATGCTTAACTTTCATTGCAATACCTCAGTCCAGCTAGAAGGAACTGCAGCTAAAAGGGACTTCTCATCAGATAATCAGGTAAGTCTAATACAGAACCAAAAGAAAGGAGAAATAAAGGTATTTCTCCTTGTTACACTTAGGTGATAATTGGGAACGCCTGTGCTTCACCCATGGAACGCCTTCACAGTGCAGAGAAATGCAAGGCACTACCTTGCGTTAATCTAGATTTACTAAGCCACACACAGCCATGCAAGGTGGCTTTGCGTAGCTTAGTGAATCTCACTTAAATACTTGCGTAGCCTTTCGGGATGCAAGGGCAATGCATGGGCTTAGTAAATCTGGCCTTTGTATTCTTCATAAGTTGAGAATGCAGCCTTCGATTGAAATGTGCACCATTTAGCGTGCACAATGTATGTTGGAGGCCACTTGTTGAGCTGGAGTAGGTGGTCATACTCCAAGAGATACTAAATGCTGGTCTGCAGAGGAAGGTGTCAGTGCCATCGAGTTGTAGATCCATTTTGTATCACAGTGAATTGGGTGTGCCATTTATAGATCTCATCAGACTCCAACCTCTGCTGGTGTGGTACAGGTTGTGGACTAAGCAGGAGGTTCTGTTAAACAGATAGATCCTACGGGACTGTTTATCTGTTCATTTGGTGAACCACATTGCATGGCTCTGTAACACCAGGGATGTGTGTTATAAACTAGAGTGCTCCTTTTTGACAACTCCATGACTGCAGATCAAATATGCAAGTCAGAATTTAAGCGCCTACGGCATTTTGTAGAGGAAAGATGTCAACTGGCAGACAGGCAGATTCCCAGAAACAAACTTATTGAACCTATTCTTAAGAAATCCAAGTTTAGACATTGCACACAACCTGAATGTATTACACAATTTCTGCTCAATAGAAGCCCATTTTACAGTTATAACTTACATTTGTCGTGCAATTTGCATAAGACAGAGCCTTGGTGATAAAAAAAATCTTAAAATAATCGAGCATTTATTTGTGAATTTATTTTTGTTTGATTAATTATTATATTATCTACTTTTAGTAACATTGCTGTATTGTTTGTAGAATCATGTAATTTAGTTTGTATATTTACTTTTATAGTTTAACAGAATAAAGTTGTTTTGAACTAAGTGTATTTAAACTTTATCACTTTCTGTTTTTGTTTCAGATCTTCTACATCTAAAAGCACTGCAAGTCAACAACCATCAGTTAAAGTTGTAGACCTACCTTTTGTCTGTCCACCAATCAGTTCGTCATCATCTTCTCAGGGATCAAGGTCTTCCAGTATTGCTGGCAGTACCAGTAGTGCTCGGAGAAAAAGTCAAAAATAGATGAAAGGAAGGTGCCTCCATTGTTCCTATCTTCATGTGCGAGAGGGGTTTTAAAAATCCTGTGTGACACATCAAACAAAATGCCCCACAGTAAGCAAGAGATTTTTCTCTGGATTGGTTAGAAGTCCTCTCCTTCCACCTTTCAAGAAATATCTATGTTGTGCAAAGGAGTTGTAATAATGAACAGGATTCTCCAAATGTTAAATTACTTAATGGAGAAAAAAATCTCTTTGAATAAAGATTCGGCCTCCAAACTTTGGGGGAATTTGTAATACAGATGAAAAGTTCCATATGTTCTTTTTTCCTCACATACCTTAAACCACCTGGGTTTTAGGGCTTAGCAGCCATTTATTTGATAAGAAATATGTATGTGATGCATTGCTATGCACATAGAACCTTAAAGATATATATGGTATTTGACCTCTTGTATATGCAAGAAGTAAAATATATTTTTGATCCTTCGTCCTTGAAGAATGGTCACATTTGAAGCATTGTATTTTCAGATTTTTTTTTTTTTTTAAATGTGAGAATTACAGAAGTGCTCCTGCAAAACAAGCTAGTAAGGCGAAGTTAGTCTGTACGCATGTTTAAACCATGTTCTTGTGTATAAGATATTCATATACATCTCTATACAATAAAATAATTTCTTGAATACAATATTAAGCGAAATAAGCACATTTCTGCTAAGGGTGGCCCTACAGGCATGGATCTGTCTTGCATGTGCTTGCTCCAGAAGGCAGAGTAAGAACCCCCTGGAAAACTATCCTAGGCAGCCAAAGATTCCAAGTGCTGCGGGTTGAGCGTATAAAGAAGTTTAGTGGACCAGCTCCTTAAACCTGATGTAGGAGGATTGACAGGTTGTGTGTTTCCACTGGTCGACGCATTCATGATTGAAGGCAGCGGGGGTGGTTGGAACTGTGTCCAAAAACATTGATAATAATATTTCAAAGCTGCTTTCTCTCTTCTCTTGATGAAAAAAATACTACAATCCAGAGATATTAAGATATCAAGGGAGATATTAAAATAAATTCCTCCTTGCAAGGGAGAGCTTTAGCTGTTTGCAAGTGCTCCTGTAATCACCTAAAACATATTTAAAAGCAGAATTGAGGGGGGCGACTTTGGCTGTGCTCCATCCACATTGATCTTTTTCTCCATGGGCATTTGTTTGGTCATCAGTTGTGTTCTTCCGCCTATGAAATAGTTCCTTGCTCATAAACGATAAAGAAATTGCTAACTCAGACCGGTGTCAGGGACTATGTATGGTTTAACCCATGATAAACAGCACAAAAGGGGATTTCATTGTGAACTCTTAGATGCATTATGAAGGGGTTTTACATTGTGAACTCTGTGACCTGTTAATTCGCTTTTTCCCCCCCCTTTTTTGTTTTTCCCCAGTGTGCAAGGGAATATGTCCTCTTCTAAAACTACAGGGTTGAAGTCTAGTAGGGACTGTTTCAAGCTCATTTCTGTGATAGAGCCCTGTAAGCTGTTACTCTGGTACTTGGGGTCGGGCCACAACTGAGTCCTGCGAGGAGTGCACCCTGAGTCACTTGTTGGTGATCTGGGATTTTGAAGCCAAGCTTTATTTTGCCACAAAATGACAGAAGTCACGTAAAGACTACTCCTGCTCAAAGGGAAAGACGTAGATCCATTCCCCCTCTTGGAGATTGGTCCCACAACAGGTCATAGTTGGGGTCCAAGTCTTTGCGTACATCTAAATCTGTGCTCTGTTGAGGAGCTGATCCCGAATTCCCGAGCCAGTCAGCATTGCCAAATAAGGGTGAGGTGCTTATCTGAGAAATACCATATTGTTTGCTAAGTCTGTGCCTGGAGAGTGACAATTCTGTTGGCGATATACCCAAACACAACATAAATGTATGTCAAGTGCAACCTGCATTGTACAGTAACAAATGAGCATGACTGTGGTAAGCCTCTGGTGCCCCTGGGATGAAACATGACACTACCCACTAAGATGGATCTATCATAGAAAAATTCAAGTGGTGCCCGCACAACACCTTGCTGGTCAGTCTGCAGCAAATGGGCAAGGTTGGGAGATGATGGTATAGCTAAAAGGACGTTAGATAAAAAGGTAGAACATGTATTGCCTCGGTAAAACTGCAGTTGTTCTGAACTGAACAATAAAATTGCTATTAAAAATTGAGGTGCTTAAGGAGGCTATGCTTTGCATCTTCACCATACAAGCTCCATTTGGTGCAATTTCGATCCACTGAGTTAGGATACTGCCGTCAGGTCCAGCCTCAGCCCTATCTGTGCTTCTTGAACCCACTTCGGGTTCAGCTGGAACTCTAAAGCCAACTCTACAACTGGCACCATAGTCCATTTCAGGTTCTGCCATGTTGATGCCAGCACTAGCACGGTTGACGGCAGAGGATGATGTCAAACCCATGGTTCTGACCGACTCTCAGCCAAACCCATCTCAGTCTTGGCCAAGCTTGGTCCATACGTGCTTGAATCTCATACATTGGACTCTGATAAGAATGCTCCTTTACTTAGGGGTCACCAACCAGTGCTGGACAAAAAGCCAATTAGCTGATAATGGCGATGAAGTCTTCCCCACAATACCACAATGACAATTTTTATATGGACCTGCAAGGGGGCTGAATACTTTGGCATGGGGCTAATTTCTCCCGCTCTCCATGGAATAGCCAGCTTCATTCACCACGCTCATTGGACAGGCTGGCAAAGGCTTAGATATACAATCACCTTAGATCGAAGTTAAAAAAATAGCATCCTCACAGAAGTGTTCAACCTGGACAGTCCTCATCTGAACCTCTACTGCTATTCAATGAGGCCCTATCCAACGCTCCCAGCAGCTTTTAGAGAAAATCCTGCACTTGCCCACCAACAGACAGACAGATGGCATGTCCCCACAGACCCACTCCAGTTGACATTGCTTTTCTACTGCAGCACTCTACAGGCCTCCACTACAAGGGTTAACCCCAGTTTTTTTGACTGCCCCCTAGAACAGTCAACTAATGAGGCTTTTGGGAAGAGTATGGCCCGTATTTATACTTTTTTTGCGCCGCATTTGCTTCATTTTTTACGCAAAAACAGCGCAAACTTGCAAAATACCATTGTATTTTGTAGGTTTGCGCCGTTTTGCGTCAAAAAGCGGCGCAAATGCGGCGCTAAAAAAAAGTATAAATACGCGCCTATGTTTTCTTCAGCTAGACCTGACCTCAATATAGTCAACTCCAGCTGTTTGCTAAAAGGTACTCCCACCCATTATGGGGCTCTCTTGCTGATATCTTACCAGCAGTCCTGGAGGAATGTCATGGCAGTTTGACACAGAACATTCAAGATGGCCAGGATGTGGCAAAAAATGTAATCTGGTCACGACTGGCAGCTTAGGCACAGTCCTTGATAATGGTGTTGTGCTCCAGTGCCACCCACAAAGGAAATCCAGGGTTTTTCTCAAATGTCTTGCAGGTGTCGCACATTGGTGTGCTCGTGAACAGGTCTCCTTCCTTGGCAAGAATTCCCACTCTGTCCTTGAGAGCTCTAAAGAGGGAAGAGCTACTGAGACCACATCCAAGCCAGCAGGGGAAATTAACTTCCCAGTCCCCAGCCCCTCTTGCAGCATCCTTCAAGCCACTTTTGCTTGCCCTTAGCGGCATCTAAACATTTTGGGGAGGAGGAGGGGTAGGACCACACATTTTTATTTTATTTTTCTTTAAAGATGGCAGACCGTAACGTCCGATAGGTGTGTCCTGCAGATAGTCTAAAAGGGGCTACAGCCTGCAATTCCTTTCCATCCTGTTGTCTATAACACCTACCCGCAGAGTGGATTTCAGAGGACATTTGTGGCAGGAAGTTCAGTTCTTTTAAAGGAAGGAGCCATAGGCAGGGTCCCAGCCTCTGAGATTGCAACACAGTGTAACCTCTGTAATTTTCCTCGGGCTGAAAATTTTAGATCTTCGGCCTCTCAATGTCTTTCTGTGCAAGGATAAATTCAAGGCCCAAGTTCTTTCTTTCCTGGATTCAAGAGACTGGATGGTGGTGTTGATTCTGCAGGACGCCTATTGTCATTTTCACATCCTACAGTTCCACAGGCGCTACCTACAGTTCAAAGTGGGACACACATTTTCAGTTTGCCATGCTCCCTCTCAGCCTCACCAGTACCCCTCAGATGTTAAGAACATAATGTGGGTGGTTGCAGCACTCCTGTTGGGTTAGCATTCCTATCATATCTCGACAACTGGCTGCTGAAAGCAGACTCTCTACAATCAGTTTCGGACCAACTCTACACAATGGCAAACCTTTGTTCATCATTGGGATTCATCATGCTGAAGTCACACCTGACTCCTTCGCAGAAGCTCCCTTTCATTGGAGCCATCCTGCACCTGATGTACTTACAAGTCTTCCCTCTGGAACGAGTCTGGGACATTGAAGCTATAAACCAGATGTTTCCGCCTCAGTCCTGGGTCTCAGGGAGGATGGCTCTGAGGCTTCTTGCTTTATTAGCCTCATTCATCCTACTTGCAGACCATGTCAGGTGGCATATGCAGGCACTGCAGTCGACCCAGTACCAAGGAAATTTGGCAAACTCCATCCAGGGTGTGATGGAGACTCCAAAATGTCTGCAGAGGTGGCTGCTTGACCACAATTGGAACAGCGGCAGGCACATTTCAACATCCCACCTTAACGCTGACAGTGATGACAGATGCATCGCTGGCGGGTTGGGGAGGTCATGTGAGAGAGGTGGAAATCGGAGAAATCTGGGAACAACTCTAGCAGGTTTATGTGGTGTCTTTCCCAGAAACCAGCCACCCACCGGATGATGAAATAATTTGTAATGTTCATCAAAGGGAGGCTGGTTCATGCCCTCACGGACACCACCACCTCTAGTAGAACTGCAACAACAGGATGGGGTCCTAGGCTCTGTGCCAAGAGGCCCTGTGCTTCTTGACCTGGTTGACTCGTCAGGGCATCTCCCTGATCGTACACCACCTGGGGGATCTTTAACTTTAAGGGCAGATGCACTCTGCTGAAAATGCCTTGCTGATCACGAGTGGCAATTACACCTAGAAGAGGATCAGGGTGTCTTTCAGCAATGGGTTTGGCTCTTCCCTGCTGCAGACAAAGTGTAGTGTCAGCACTTTTGCATGTTGGAGTTTCAAAGATGTCTTTCTCTCCGTGATGCATTCTGTCTAGAGTGGCACCTGGGACTTCTGTATGCCTTCCTGCTAACTCTTCTGTCCCAGGTTCTGAATAAGATCAGGAACAACCAGGTCCAAGTCATCCTAGTGACTGTGGATTGGGCCAGAAGAAAATGGTACCCAGAACTTCTGGGCATGAGCTTCTGTCCTCCAATTAGGCTACCACTTCGGGAGGACCTTCTGTTGCTGCAGCAGCGCATGGTCTTGCACCTGGACATGTGCAACTTACATCTTCATGTGTGGAGACTGAGTGGCCGCAGTTGTCTGCATTCAAATTGCATCCCAAGGTAGTGGATGACAACCTGGAGGCCATGTATTCTTCTACAAAATCAGTTTATGCTGGGACACGTTTGTGCCTTGGAGTGGTACCCATAACATGGATCATTTGAAAGCTAAACTATCAGACGCCCTACTGTTGTTCTGACTTTGGCCCATCATGACTTACAGTGGACATGGCTAAAGGTAATTTGTCAGTCCTTTTGGCTTTTTTGCATTTACTTGGCCAACTGTCTTTGTTTAAAGCATCGAAGGTTTGGTCCACGTTTCCTCCTATGCCTTTTGTAATGCAATAATGGCACCTTAATTTGATCGTTGATTTCCTTACATGTACTCATTTTAAACTGCTGCAACTCTGTTCCATACATCTCCTGAAGGTGTTTCTCATCTTAATAACGTCAGCACATTGTGCGAGTGAGCTTCAAGCTGTCCGTCACGCTGCCCTATACCACCTTCTTCCCCGACAAACTGGTGATGAGGACTAGAGTAGCCTTTCTACCGAAACCTGTGACTTCTTTTCAAGCTAGGCAATCCATCACCCCTCGAAGGAGAAACTTCATTGTTTGAACCCCCCCCCCCCAAAAGACCACTCACTTTTACATCAATCTACCAAAGACCATTAGGTAAATGATCAGCTCTTTGTTGGTTTCTCAGTGGCAAAGCATCACCTTGTTCTGTGGAATAGACTCACTTTCATCTAAAAAAGGGTCCCAAATTAGAGATCTGCACATTGGCACAAACAATTAGGTGGAGATTTGCTATCATTTGACAGCACAATGCAGCAAGACAACTTGCTGTGTCAAATGAAGAGGGTAGGAATGTGGCATATCTACTAAATTACTGCACAGTCCTGCTCTCCCTCTGCACTGGCGAAGTAGTGACAATGACGCCCCAACACAGGCTCCCCTGAACCATGGCACAAGGGAACCAGCATTGCAGGCACAATTGATTTAAAAAAGAAGGGGCCATCTTCCTGCACAAAAACAATCCTCTGGGGCTTATCTTCTTTCTGGGTGTGCTGCAGAATGCAGCACATGGAGAGAGGACAAACAAGGAGAAATAAACATATTTCTCCTCATTATCCCTTCTCTGGAAAGGAGTAGCAATTTGACACATTCTCCGGTTTTCTAGTGTTAGTATATCTGGGAATGCGCCAAAACCCATTGGTAGTTGCGAGGGAACACCCATGGAACGCCTTCCTCGGGCAGACTAACGCAAGGCACCAACTTGAGTTACTCCAGATTTACTATGCCTTACAGTGCCACACAAGGTGGATCAGCATGGCATAGAATTTGTCACTTAAGGATTATTGAGAGAGGCTTTGGCTCCCCCATGTGCCTCATCTTCTCTACATTATTTCACGAAATACATTATAGTGTGTGGGCAGTGGTATCCACGTACTTCAATCTAGTTCTAAATATATATATATATATATATATATATATAGAAAATGTCACTTACCCAGTGTACATCTGTTCGTGGCATGTTCCGCTGCAGATTCACATGCTGTGCACAGGTCCTGCCATCTAGTGTTGGGCTCAGAGTGTTACAAGTTGTTTTTCTTCGAAGAAGTCTTTTCGAGTCACGGGACCGAGTGACTTGTCCCTTTCGGCTCCATTGCACGTGGGCATCGACTCCATCTTAGATGGTTTTCCCGCAGAAAGGTAAGGTAGGAGTGATAGAGTGTACAGTAAGAGATGTCCATGCAATGGAATAGAGATGTATATACATATGTACAAATTTTAAATATAACAAACGGCTACAGGCTCCCGGGGAGGAGGGAGGGCGCATGTGAATCTGCAGCGGAACATGCCACGAACCAATGTACACTGGGTAAGTGACATTTTCCATTTGATGGCATGTGTAGCTGCAGATACACATGCTATGCATAGACTACAAAGAAGTAATCCTCCCCTAAGCGGTGGTCAGCCTGTAGGAGTTGAAGTTGTCTGAAATAATGTTCTTAGTACAGCGTGTCCTACTGTGCCGTGTTGTGTTGCTAACACATCTACACAGTAATGCTTGGTAAATGTATGAGGTGTCGACCACGTGGCTGCCTTACAAATTTCTGTCATTGGTATGTTTCCTAGAAATGCCATTGTTGCTCCTTTTTTCCTAGTGGAATGCGCGTTTGGCGTAATTAGCAGTTGTCTTTTAGCTTTTAGGGAACAAGTTTGTATACATTTCACTATCCACCTGGCTATGCCTTGTTTTGATATAGGATTACAAGTATGGGGTTTATCGAATGCGACGAACAACTGTTTAGTTTTACGAAATGATTTTGTTCTGTCGATGTAATACATTAGAGCTCTTTTAATATCTAATGTATGCAGTGCTCTTTCTGCCACTGAGTCTGGCTGTGGGAAGAAGACTGGGAGTTTCACTATTTGGTTTAAATGAAACGGTGAGATGACTTTTGGTAGAAATTTAGGGTTTGTGCGGAATACAACCTTATGTTTGTGTACTTGTATAAAGGGTTGTTCAATAGTGAATGTTTGTATCTCACTAACTCTTCGTAATGAAGTGATTGCCACTAGAAATGCTACTTTCCAAGTTAGGAATTGAATCTGACACACGACTCTTGGGTCCACCATTTGAACCCATGCACTCTTAAGTACAATGTTAAGATTCCATGAGGGTTTTAGACCCTCCATGAAAGCTTTAATGACTGGTACCCTAAATAGGGATTTGGTCTGTTTATTTTGCATATAAGCAGAAATTGCTGTGAGATGTATTTTGATGGATGAAAAAGCTAGATTTGCTTTTTGTAGGTGGAGTAAATAACCTACGATGTCTTGTATGGACGCATCTTAAGAGGTGTTTTGCTCAACAGTAGAAAACAAATCTTTTCCATTTGCTAGCATAACACTGCCTGGTGGTAGGTTTTCTTGCCTGTTTAATGACTTCCATACACTCTGGTGGAAGATTTAGATACCAAAACTCTAATATTTCAGGAGCCAGATTGCTAGACTGAGCATCGCTGGATTGGGGTGTCTGATCTGCTGTTTGTTCTGTATCAGCAGGTCTGGCCTGTTTGGGAGTTTGTCGTGTGGTACTATTGACAGGTCTAGCAGTGTGGTGTACCATGGTTGGCGCGCCCACGTTGGTGCTATAAGTATGAGTTTGAGTTTGTTTTGACGCAGTTTGTTGACCAAAAATGGAATGAGCGGGCGAGGGGGGGAAAAGCGTAAGGAAATATCCCTGACCAGTTGATCCATCGAGCATTGCCCTTGGACTGAGGGTGTGGGTACCTGGACGCAAAGTTTTGGCATTTTGCATTGTGGTTGGTGGCAAACAGATCTACGTTTGGTGTCCCCCACTGACGAAAGTATTTGTGAAGTACCTGGGGTTGAATTTCCCACTCGTGAGTTTGTTGGTGATCTCGACTGAGGTTGTCTGCGAACTGATTGTGAATCCCTGGAATGTATTGAGCTACCAGGTGAATGTTGTTGTGAATTGCCCAGTGCCAAATTTTTTGGGCTAGAAGCCAAAGTTGTGATGAGTGGGTTCCTCCTTGTTTGTTTAAGTAGTACATTGTTGTCATATTGTCTGTTCTGACAAGAATGTGTTTGTGAGCAAGAAGAGGTTGAAAGGCTCTTAGTGCTTGGGAGACTGCTAGCAGTTATAAGTGATTTATGTGAAGCTGCTTCTGTGTGTTGTCCCATTTTCCCGGAATATTGTGATTGTTGAGGTGTGCTCCCCATCCAATCATTGATGCATCTGTTGTGAGAATGGCGTGAGGTACAGGGTCTTGAAATGGCCACCCTTTGTTTAAATTTGTGGGATTCCACCACTGAAGCGAAATGTGTGTTTGGCGGTCTATCAACACTAGATCTTGGAGATGACCCTGTGCATTGTTTTGCGAGGCACTGTTGTAAGGGCCGCATGTGTAAAGTTGCGTTCGGGACAATGGCGATGCATGATGCCATCATACCTAGCTGTTTCATGACAAAATGGACAGTGTAGTGCTGGTTTGGCTGATTTTTTTGGCAATATGGTGTGGAACGATTGCACTCTTTGAGGGCTTGGACTTGCAAGCGCCTTTTGAGTGTTCAGTGTAGCTCCTAAGTACTACTGAATTTGCGATGGTTGCAGGTGTGATTTTTGGTAATTTATTGAGAACCCCAGTGTGTGTAAGGTATCTATTACATAACGTGTGTGATGTTGACACTGTTTTTGAGTGTTGGCTTTTATTAGCCAATAGTCGAGATATGGGAATACATGCATATGTTGTCTCCTTATGTATGCTGCTACTACGGCAAGGCATTTTGTAAAGACTCTGGGGGCTGATGTTATCCCAAAGGGTAATACCTTGAATTGGTAATGTTTTCCTTGTATAACAAACCTGAAGTATTTCTCTGTGAGCTGGATGGATGGGTATGTGAAAATACGCATCTTTTAGATCCAGTGTTGTCATACATTTTTTGTAATTGCCTGACCCTCCTCTACTACCTGCTGGGCTCTCTTTTGGTGTTCCTTGGGGAGTTGTTGAATAATGTCCTTCATCTCATCGCAGTGAGCCCTATCGTATCTAGATAGAAGGGCCTGCGAATTAGCTATGCGCCACTGATTGGCTGCTTGTGATGCCACCCTTTTCCCTGCAGCATCAAATTTTTTGCTTTCCTTGTCTGGACCGGGTGCATCTCCAGAGGACTGTGAGTTAGCCCTTTTCCTCGCTGCGCTGACCACTACTGAATCGGGGGGCAGCTGTTGTGTGATATACACTGGGTCTGAGGGTGGTGGTTTGTATTTTTTCTCTACCCTTGGGGTTATAGCATTTCCTTTAACCGGTTCTTGGAATATCTGCTGGGCATGTTTGAGGATACCGGAGAGCATGGGTAGGCTTTGGTATGTGGCGTGGGTTGAGGACAATGTATTGAATAAGAAGTTGTCCTCTAGAGGTTCTGTGCATGCTCACATTGTGGAAAGCTGCTGCCCTAGCTAGAACCTGTGTATACGAGGTGCTATCCTCAGGTGGCGAAGGCTTAGATGGGTAGCACTCTGGGCTATTGTCTGATACTGGGTCATCGTAGAGACCCTATGGATCTGTGTCCTGATGTGACTGCATAGTGTGTGTTGGAGACTGTACAGTGGGTGTAGCAGGTGGGGAGACAGTCCGTTGAGGAGAGGGATGAGGAGACTGGTGAGGAGAAAACTGGGGAGGCGGAGATTTCTCTCTTGGCACTTTAGCCGTTGGCTGTTCAGTGTCCAAACGTCCATGTAATGCCAGTTTTCTTTTTATTTTGAGAGGAGGTGCTATGAGGATCTTACCAGTGTCCTTGTGGATCTGTATCCTAGCCTGTTTGTCATAAAAATCCTCATTTGTTGTAGTTCTTCCTCAAATCTATGGCTTTCTTTTAACTGTTTCAAAAGTCCATGCTCCTCTGTATAGGAATGTTTTTTTGGCTCCGAAGCTGGTTCTTTCAGCACCGAAGGTCCTGGAGTAATTGTTGGCCTCGGTTCCGAAAAGGACTTCCGGGGTCTCGACTCGATGGGCCGGAGTCGTATGCTTTCGGAGCCCGTGCCTCGGCTCGAGTCCAAAGGGTTCGTAACAGGCGTGGCCTTTTTCGGTGCCGAAGATGTTACTTGGTCACCGGTCGATTTATTTTTACGGGTGGAGCCATGGCCTTCCGGCAGTGGCGACCCCGAGGCCTTATGTTTGGTCTTGGTCTGGGTCGGGGCAAGCGTACTCGCATGCTGGCCCGCTGTTAGTGGTCGGTCGACGTCGGACTCTTCGGAATCGGATCCCTGAACAGAGAAGGCAGTGTGAATCATTTCCTCTTCTGCATCGAGGCGTTTGGTGCTTCTGGACGCCACTTGTAACCTTCCCGCTCTTCGGTCTCGTAAGGTCTTTTTCGAACGGAAGGATTTACAGGCTTCACAAGTATCCTCCCGATGATCTGGAGACAAACACAGATTACAAACCAGATGTTGATCTGTGTAGGGATACTTGGCGTGGCACAGAGGGCAGAATCTGAACGGGGTCTGGTCCATGAGGCTTCGACGACACTTGTGGTCGGGCCGACCAGGCCCAAGTTGTGCGCGGGTGCCCCGAAGGGCAACCGAAGATGTGTATCCGCCAGTACCGAGGTGTTGATGCTAGATGGGACGCGATCAAGAACAATACCGACGATTTTCAATGGATTATAAGTTTTTCCCTACTCAAACAACCAGAGTGAAGACGAACACGTCCGAACCCGATGGTGGAAAGAAAACAATCTAAGATGGAGTCGATGTCCATGCGTAATGGAGACGAAAGGGAGGAGTCACTCGGTCCCATGACTCTAAAAGCTTCTTCGAAGAAAAACAACTTGTAACACTCCGAGCCCAACACTAGATGGCAGGACCTGTGCATAGCATGTGTATCTGCAGCTACACATGACATCGAACATATATATATATACATATATATATACACACACACACCCTAAAACAAACCACCAGCATTTATTATTACTACCTGTGCATTTTACACATACAATCGTTAAGAGCCATCTGACTGATGTGAGCTAGTAGAAGCATAGTTAAATACAACCATAAAAACTTATTTCCTCCCCTCCCACATTTGATGCTCTAGTGAGAAGTGGTAAAACAAGTGTTTTGCTACACAACCCCAGTGCCTACTCTAGGAAGGTGTCTGTGCATGTGCCTGGTAAAATCACATGCGCTCCACTGGTGGTAATATAGAGCTCCTCCAGAATCAGGCAGATAGCCGGGATTTATCTGGGACACGACAGCTCTCATAATTCATAGGCGAGCAGCTGAATGAACTGGTGCCAACTAGTATCATGAGCTGTAAGCGCATTATTAATCTCAAGGGTGATTTGTTCCATTACAGGGGTGTGCCAGAGTTTCCTGGGCCATGCCTTTACAGCCTCTACTTTTGGTTTACCCAGCTGGTCAAGAGGAGCTGCATCATGGTCATTGGCAATTGCTAGGAACAAGTTCTTATATCCGTGTTGCTGACCTAACATTTATTAACTTATTCCAGAGTCCTGTACCAGTATATCTGATAGGAACTTCTAGCTGCAGATTCCTTACCTTAGAATTTCTTGGCGTCTGCTTGGAATCAGGAACTTTTGCAGGGCAATACCTTTGCGCGCACCGTCGGTTGGCATTGTGTCATATGAGCCATTTGTGACATCACGGTCACCTATAAAGACGCCACCCAGGCGCACGCATGTCAGTTCTTTTCCTTCTGCACAGTTTAGTGCAGATCCGGAATCGAGCTACCCTGTCTTTTTCGACCTGTTTGTCAAAGATTTTTTCCTTAATCAAGTCAACTATTGTACATAGATTTCTCAATGGCCTTATACATATGTTTCCCCCTACACCCTTTGTTATGCCTCAGTGGGACTTAAATTTAGTTCTCACGTGTGCTCCCTTTGAGCCATTACGTAACTGTCCCCTCCGGCTGCTCACCTTCCGGACAGCCTTTTTAGTGGCAATAACATCTGCCAGGAGGGTGCGTGAGATGCAGGCTCTCTTATCCAAGCCGCCGTTTCTCACCATGTTCCCAGTCAAGGTGGTACTCAGAATTAATTTCTCTTTCCTCCCTATGGTGGTGACCCCATTTCACCAGGGTGAAAACATCACCCTGCCCACCTTCTTTGCTCTACCGCATCCCTCTAAGGAAGAGAAGCGACTCCACCAACTGGACTAAAAAAGAGCCTTGTTGTTCTACCGTGACTGCACAAAAAAGTTCTGGGTGGATGACCAACCCTTTCTGGGGTAAGTGGGAGCAAAGAAGAGTCGGTAAGTGCAGAAACAAACCATTTCATACTGGGTCGTTCTCTGCATTAAGATCTGCTACGCAGTGGAGAAAGCCTCCTGAGGGCTTGAGGACTCATTCCACCAGGAGCAAAGCTGCTAGCACAAGGCATTCCAGTCCTGGATATGTCAGGTAGCAACGTGGGCTTCATTGCACACGTTTGCAGGACACTATCGCCTGGACAATCAGGTCCATAGCGACGGCCACTTTGCCCATTCAGTCCTGCAGGACTTTTTAGTGTAAAGATTTCTGTCCGCTGCCCACAGGAAAGAGGTTATGGCTTGGGGATCTATTCCAAGGTAAGAAATCTTCAGCTAGAAGTCTCTATCAGATGAACAAGTTACCTACCTTCAGTAATACATAATCTGTTAGAGGCTCTAACTAGCTGCAGATTCCTTACACCCAACCCATGCCTCTCCCCTCTGCGGACACATCTAATAGGGCCAGGGATTGTCCCTTTCATGGCCCTAGTTTTTTCACAGACAAACTGTTGGTTCTTTCCATGGCTCTGCACTTCTGGCGTGAAAGTTTGTGGAAAAGGAACAGACGTACGCTCACCTGGGAGGTGCCTTTATAGGTAACCGTGATGTCACGAAAGGCTCGCAAGTGTATTGCTCAGCAAAAATCCTGGATTCCAAGCGGATGCCAGGAAATTCTAATGTAAGGCTAGATAGAGTCTCTACTAGATAGTACATTCCCGAAGGTTAGTAACTTGTTTGTTAGGAGTTTTCTATTGTGTTTCGCAAAAAGGGATGTCTGTAACAAAGCAAAGGTATTCACTCTGTCACAGAGGCATTTCGAATCGTTAAAATACCACCACTGCTTGGTAAACCATGTACTCTGTAAGTCTTCAAAAGAAATAAACTGTTACTTTTTAACTAGTAAGCCCACCATAAGACATCAGCCTCCCTCCACTGTGTCAAAGCGGCAGAGCTGGAGGGAAGTCTGAGTTATAAAAGACAGGTGTAAAAAGTGATGGAAAAGTTGTAGGCCCTGACGTGCCGTGACCCTGTCCCATACCACCACCATTGCTCTCGTACCAGGGGAGGAGTGTAGACCAGGGCTCCTTTGCGACTTTTGGAGCCATGGTACTTGGCAGAGTGACACTGCAGAAATGATAAGGTCTACAAAGCATTCCTGCTTCAACGTTTCCTTTCTGCCCCACTTTACTTGGTAGCAAAGCTGCACTGCTTGGTAGTGGGAGGGTGAGTGAGAGTTCCAGTCCATCTTACCTAAATGGGAGGTATAGAATTTTGATGGCAATGCATGGTGATTTGTTCTGCATACAAAGGTGGTCAATAAATGTTGCATTTTTTTCAGCAACATAGATAGCAGGGGAGTTATATTATGAAATAAATGGAAGATCTGCGTAAGGAACCTCATTTTCATCATTGCCAAGTGCTCCAGTCAGAAGAGGTGTTTGTTGTGCCATTTTTAAAAGTCACCCTTCAGGGCGGTGGTCAGTTTAGTGTAGTTGAGGGCCACTATTTGCAAGATGGGTTGCACTAATATGCTGCCCAGATAGGCTAAGGAACCGTTGGACCATGACATGAGGATGAGTGTACTTAAGAACTGAATTTGCAGTAGCTTAAAGATGTAGGACGGGTGCCTCCAATTTGTCCAGGTTGGCCTTTCATATTGAGGGCCGCCTGAAACATTCACAAGTCCTACATCACTTAAGGGACGGATGCCATGGGTTCCAACAGAGAGGGCATAATATTGCATGCAAGCAGTCAGCTTGAACTTCTTCATTCCTATGGTAGTCCCTTATCCCTCAGTGTTGCTTATGGCATTGCTGAAAGGTTCCAGTGTGAGAGCATATTAAGGAAGAGAGTAGGCATTCCCATCCGGTCCCTGTTTGAATGTAGATTGGGGCATTAACTTGGATGTAGGCCATAGGGAGCAGGTAGCTTGCTCTGATCCAGTTTAGAAACCATAGGTCTAGTCCAGTATGCTGAAAGACCTCTTCCATGCATGTCCTGTCAATCCTATTGCAGGCATTTTCGGCATCAAGGACAGTTTTTTTATTTGCGCTGGGTATTTTCAATTTTATGCAACCACTTTTTCAAATTGCTACCGCATCGGCACCCTCGAATGAATCCCTTCTGATCTATTCTATAATATTCTGGAGATATTTTCCCAGGTGCTGCAGAAGAATGCCTGTGAGAAGTTTGAGTTCCAAATTCAAAAGGGAGATGGGTCAGTTTAAACAGCATCTAGTCTGGTTCTTTTCGCAGCTTTGAGTTTGGCTATCGCTGAGATCACCTCCTCCTTTTTAATAAATTGAATTCCTTTGCCAATTGGTGGGGATAGGTTTAGTGGAATGCTACTGTAGGCAGCGGTCCACATGATCCCTTGAGCAGAGTTGTTAATAGAAATCCCAGAACCCCACTGCAATACGCTGGTCATCCAAGATAGGTCAGTCCACGTCCAAAGATATCTGGCATTCCCTTTTCCAAGTGATTTTGGGGTTTTAGTTGAACTGCAAGAGATTTCCCTGCCTTGATAGCGCTATCTCGGTTGTGTGCAAAGGAGGCCCTGTGCTGCCTTGTCCCAGTCCAAAACTTTTAGCCGATTCCAGTCCTACTCTTTCAGCCAGGCCTTAGCTGCACATATCATCGTCCAATTTTTGCCCGAGAGGCCCTGAATACATCTGGTTATTTCCCTGCAGGAGGGCTACCTGCAGTTCACACCTTTTGTTGGCCTGTCTCTTTTTGTACAGGGAGGCCAAGGAGATGAAAATCCCACAGGTACAGGCCGTGAAGAAGTCCCAGGGAGATGGAGTGGCCGTGTCCGGGTTGTCATTCACCTGATGGACTTTCTGTTTCTCCTCCTCCAGTTCTGCCATATTTCCCTGGTCACTTAGGAGATATTCGTTCAGCCTTCACTCTCCAGGAGTTATTTCTTGGTGAGGGCATGTGGAGATCTAGAATTACTGGCAGGGGTATGATCCAATATGGGACTACGCCCCACTTCAGCACTACGGAGTGCTGGGCATAACCTGTCGCCAAATAGAAAGAGGTCCAGTCATGCATAGTACTTGTGCATGCAGATTACAAGATGTACTCCATGTCCAAGGGGTGGGGTAGGCATGAGGCAGCGACCCAAGTCTCTCCAGGAGTTACTTTTGGGTGAAGACGTGTGGGGTACATGGTCCGATATGGCAATATGCCCCACTTCAGCACTCTGGAGTGCTGAACATAGCCTCTCATCCAATAGAAAGAGGTCCGTCATGCATGGTACTTGTGCACTGCAGATTACAAGATGTACTCCATGTCCAAGGGTTGGGATAGCCACCAGGGATCAGGGACCTATTCCAGTTGCAGAAGCTAGGAGTCACTACTTCTGCTTGCTCTTCTCTCAAGGGAGATCTGTTGTGTATTGTCCATCACTAGATTAAGTCTCCTCCGATCAGTAAGGGGTTGGATGTGTATTGGAGCGATTTTAAGATGGTTGTTTGAAGTAATAACTCCTGGTGTGTGATAGGGATGTAGAGATTAAGAAGCGTACACGCAAGTGACACCTCCCCACCCCTACCTTTCAAGGGATCCTCAGTATCAGCCACCAAGCCCCACCTCCCTCCAAATGAGCAGCTGCAAAGAATTGCAACCCCTGCAACTTTGCCAATGTGATGAAATGCAGAGGGAGGAATTTGGAGCCCAATCTTCTGGTATCAGAGATTAGGAGGTGGTTTTCTGAAGCATGCATATGTGTTACTCCGATTTGTGGAGTATCGCCAGCGGTTTTTGCTGGGGAATTAATGCCATTCACATTAAGTGTGAATATTTTGATTGGGGATATTGAGACGAGTGTGGCGAATGCTCATGGCGGTTAAGGAGCTCAAGAGTCCTTCAGTGTTGCATGGAGATGGGGGGTTATTTGTGTATGTTTAAAATCAAATGGAGGACTTATCCCAACAATAACCACCCCAGACCTCAAAGTCAACCAAAACAACAATAAACTAAGACATAAGCAGACTGTATCGCTGGCAAGGTCGGTCATCTTCAGAGGGGGTAAGTGAAATCGCTCCCTCCCTTCTTACCCCACCCATGTCAGCCACACCAACCTGCAAAACCCTTTGGAAGTCTTGTAGGAGCTTCAGCAGTCGCTGCGAGTCACGGCTGACCTATGTAAACTCAGGTGTTCCCTCTTGTGAAGTGGTTCACAGCTGGAATCGCTCCACTTCCCTGAGTGCTTCTATGGGTGGAGATTTAATCTTGTGAGCCTTCTTTTGGTTTGTTTTCTGTGTGGGAGGAAGCTGTCTGCAGAATCGGGCTGTCCTGGGCCTTATCCTCCGATTTCCCGAGGTCCAAGACACAACAGGCTTCTCTGGCTGATCATACCTGGTGTCTCTGCTCCTCCCAGGAGAACATGAGCCTGAAGGTTGGCCTGGAAGTTGTTACATGACCTTTCTCATTTGGTGGCATCTCTGCAGTGTGGATGGGACGTTAGCTTGGAAAATAAAGTTTGTGGTCCTCTAAGACCACATTATC
Organism: Pleurodeles waltl; assembly: GCF_031143425.1. Classification (NCBI taxonomy): domain Eukaryota; kingdom Metazoa; phylum Chordata; class Amphibia; order Caudata; family Salamandridae; genus Pleurodeles; species Pleurodeles waltl. The sequence goes on along the minus strand of NC_090450.1, from coordinate 71,124,899 downwards.
CAGGATGTACGTCGCTGTCAGACGTGCACCCTGGTGAAAATGTCCGGAGGGCCCTCCCTGTATTGGTACTATATTTACAATCCAGTCGTATCAAGGGATCCTCTGGGCAACACCAAAAATGATGGAGCCGTTTCTGGATGTAGCCAGTGATGTTGCTACCTTTTGAGCCGCATGGTAGGCCTCTGATGTAAATGCTTCCTCTGGACTTATTTTCAAAGTCATCTTGTTTGACAGCAAGAACTTCACATTGCTTTTCCAGGGTGAGAATGCGTAGCTCCGCCATATCAAGCTCAGTTTAGCAGCCGTCTACTGTGTATTCAATGACAGCCAATCAGGAACCAATGTCTGTTAAGTCCCTTTGGAGGTTTCAGAGGTATCCATTGAGATCTTCACAAATTGTGGAGCGCACCCCATTGATTTTGTGAAGGAAGTGCTGGAGAACATCATCTGCGATGGTGTGCTCCTGGCTGAGCTTGGGTTGGTTGGCATCCAGGAATTGTGTTGCCAACAGGGAGGCCTTCCCCTTGTCAGCTCTGGGCTTTAGTGTAAGCCTGTCCTTAATGGAAGTTCCTCTTTGAGATCTGCTTTTGCCATAGTTAACCTGTTGCGGCTGTGAGGCACCAAGAGCATTTCTCCAGATAGTGTGCCATGAGATAGGGCCACTGACTGCTCAGCAGGCCACTGTGCTGATGGATAATAAGCCACCAGAGCTGAAAGTTCAGCGCAAAGAGCATGCAGATGCAGGTCAATGTTGACTATGGGGCTCTGTTAGTAGAATTTCAAGATGTACTGCCTCCCGCTTGCTGTTGTGTGTGTCCTCAATATGGACAATAGAAGGGGGTGGGAGTGAATCTCAAGGGGTCTAGAACCTTGATGCTGTGCTCCCTTCTATGTGCTGTTGCCACTCCCCCACCTTCCACCTCATCGGTTGCCAGCATCCAGGATGCTCTAGAGTATGGCTGGTGGACCCTGCAGTCAAGGCCTGTTAGAAGATGGCGCGCAGCTAATAGGATCCAGTGCCACGGTCTTCCCCAGAATGGAGGCAGCAAAGGTTTCCCCTGCCCATGAGTGTACTATCACCACAGGGAGCAATGTGCCCAGGCTCTCCCCCTCTTCAGGAGCCCCTTAAAAGCTGGGGGCTCGCAGCCAAGGACTCTGCTTTATAGGCAGGCTTCTGCTTGAGTAGAGAGCCAGAGTCTGCATATAAATGGGATAGCTGCGTGGACCCAAAGCTGCAGCCCCAACCCCCAAGCTCTGCAAGTGGTCAGAGGTCTAGTCTCGCCACTGGGAGCAGTATGGCAGTGTTTCACAGAGTGTTGCTGTGCCTTGGCAGGTCTCAGTTGCTGGGGATCAGAGGTCAGCATGCAGCTCTAGAGTTTGCAAAAGTGGGCCCAGAGCAGCACGTGAAGCATCTACTCCATTCCCTTCCTGGGAATAGAGTAGATGCATCGCTGGAACTTAAACACAATTCGGTTTTACAACATCAACCCTGCTGGTGGCAGGTGAACCCTTCATCCTGTTCCTCCTTTCCTTTTAGAAATCCCAGCAAAGAACAGTGCAGCTATTCTGTTTCTCTTGCGAGTGTGTCATTCCTATCTTCTTATTCTCCGGATATGTTTTAAGAGTCAGTGTCCGAAATCAGGTCATAGGCATGATCTACAAAATTAATAGGCTGTGAAGAAAATGGCAAGACTGTGCACATTTTATTCTAGAACAATGAATGGGGGTGAACTTAAAGATGACAAAGAGGTAACAAGAGTCGAAGCCCATGCTGTCATGCGATAAAGTGAATTGCCCCATAATACATTGTTAAGAGCTGCTAATCCTACATATGTATAATATGTAATAATAGCAGCTCTTAACCATGTCCTATTTATAATTTTTTTTTTTTTTTTATAAACTTGGTCACATCTGTGTTGCTGTTTCTACATACAGTGACTTTAGTTGTAACTATTATTTAAAGATGAAAGATATTGATGGTTCAGAAGGAATTCGGCTGCATAAACTACATTTGCCACTAGCATTTATATCACAAAGCAACCTTGCCATTTCAATCTAAGTGAAAGTCACTTTACTCATTTTGGGATGAGAAAAGTCTGACTCTTTTTCCATCTCCTGTAAACTTGAATCCTTAACTTGCATGTTACACCCCGATGTCTCCAGCGTGGCTTTAACATCCAAGAGCTACGTTGACTACATTATAAATGTACCTGAGGCTTCGCATCTTTAAGGCGGACTAACACACCGGTTTGGGGAAAAAAAATAAGCATAAGGTAATATGGACGGCAAAATTAAAACAGACTGTGGACAAGAATAATATTCTCTTGAGAGAACAGGTTAACTTTCAGCAATGTGATATTTTGAAGGAATATGACAAATTGATGTTGGCTCACTGACTGATGATATCAAAGTCCCTTAACATTGGAGGTGGCCGTAAGAACGAATTTAGATCTCCCAAAGAGTGGGCAAAGAATGATTAAAATAATAAAATATGGAAGGCCTATAAAAAGGGTAGTTCCAATAAAATGGCACTCATAAATCGGTACAAGAAGTAATACAGACTAGAACTCAGGAAAATTAAGGAGGTTGCTTGGACTAGAGTAATAACAGTTCTCAATTTTGGGAGAACTAAAGGGTTGTTGGATGCAGTGGCTAACACCGTAGGGACTTTGAATAAAGTAATAGTACCCCTAGTTTCTGAAGAGGAGTGGATGAAGTATATCACCAAGTTATATAAACTAAGAAATGGTCAAAGAGACATGGCTTCATGTATGGTACAACAAAGGCTGGACACAGTGACTGAGGAGTACTCATTAATTCCCCCAGTTAGAAGTATTGAGGAAGTGCAAGAGTTTGCTTTATAAAAAGGGGCTGCAGGCCTGCAAGTCCAGATGATGTGGATCAGCTGGTCCATCTGGGCAGACAGCTACAGTGAGCCTCACCCAGCTCATACCTACACTTCCTACCCAACTGCAACACCACCTCAGGATACTTCCACTTCCTATTTCCAAAGGAACATCACACCAATCCTGTGCCCCTCTCCAACCCCCCACGTCTTGGCTGCTGTTGAGCTAACACCACCTCCAGGAATGACAGAACCCAGTGGGATGGGGCACACTGCCTGAAGGGCACAGGGTACTGTGGGAGGGGTCATGGGAGCGTATCAGAGGGCCAGCAAAGTGAGGCTACTGAGATTACAGTCACACATGCTACTATTGACTGAGTCTTGGGAGTACTACAGCAGTCCCAAGATGTAATGGCCCAGATCCTTAAAAAGCTCCAGAACCTGAAGCAGGTGCATATGCAGAATCACAACTCCAATTTGTGCTCCTTGACTGGGGTGATGTTTGACATTTATCATCATATGTGCAGGGATTTTCCTGTACCATCTACCCCTATCTGTGGTCCTTCAACATCAGGACAAAACCAGCCATAGATGGTAAGCCTCTGCCACAACAGGAAAGTACTCCATCTACCCCATTTCCTACAACTGTGTAATCCCTCAGGAGGGGGCGTTCATCCAGACCACCAGGAAAGGATGGCAAGACCACCACCAACCCCTCCAAGAGACGCCAAACCTACTTTCCTCCTACGTGTCTACGATTCACTCTGTGGACTATTTTATGGACACATTTACCTTTTTTGTGGACAGTTGTATTTTGTACATTGGACTACCAACAATTTAAGCTCATCATAAATAGTTTCACCCACCACAATGGAGTTTATTTCTATTTCCTTTGATTGAATGCCTTAACCTCTTGGGTGCCTTGGACGAGATGATCTCGTCCAAGGCTACAGTTCCCCTGTGCCTTGGACGAGATCATCTCGTCCATGGCACAGGGGAACTTGGGGGCGCACTAGCGCGCCCCCCGTGCACCCCCCCTCCCCCCCCAAGGCGGGGATGGAAGGGGAAGACCTTCCCCTTCCACCCCCGCCCCCCCGTGACGTCAGCGCGCGCTGATGTGTTACAGGGGCCTCCCTCGTCGCGCTGGAAGCTCTGCTCTGGGGGGTGGGGGTGGAAGGGGAGTGGGGGTTCAAATTTATTTTAGGCCATTTCTGCCCCCCCTAGGGGCAGATCGGCCTATTATCAGGCCGAACTGCCCCCAGAGGGGGGCAGAACCCTCAGGGCACCAGGGCAATTTTTTTTTTTTTTGGAGATGGGGAGCGACCCCAAGGGTCGCTCCCCTGGGGGGCAAATTGTATTTAGGCCATTTCTGCCCCCCTTGGGGGCAGATTGGCCGATTTTAGGTCAATCTGCCCCCAAGGGGGCAGAAACCACTAGGCAACTGGGATTTGTTTTTTGGCGCCAATGTCACGCAGGGGGAGCGACCCCGTAGGCAAGGGTCGCTCCGGGGGGGGGGGGGGGGGGGGGGGGGGTTGGGGGGAAGAAATGTATTTTAGGCCATTTCTGCCCCCCCCCCCCCCTGGGGCCGGCTGAGCTACAGGCCAAACTCCACAGGTAGGCACCTTGCAAAAAACACCTCCGTTTTCTGTGAAAAAATATGTTGTGTCCATGTTGTGTTTTGGGCCATTTCCTTTCGTGGGCGCTAGGCCTACCCACAGAAGTGAGGCACCATTTTTATCGAGAGACTTAGGGGAACGCTGGGTGGAAGGAAATTTGTGGCTCCTCTCAGATTCCAGAACTTTCTGTCACCGAAATGAGAGGAAAAAGTGTTTTTTGGGCCACATTTTGATGTTTGCAAAGGATTCTGGGTAACATAACCTGGTCAGAGCCCCGCAAGTCACCCCATCTTGGATTCCCCTGGGTTTCTAGTTTTCAAAAATGCGCTGGTTTGCTAGGTTTCCCCAGGTGCGGGCTGAGCTACAGGCCAAAATCCACAGGTAGGCACTGTTTTCTGTGAAAAAATATGTTGTGTCCATGTTGTGTTTTGGGCCATTTCCTTTCGCGGGCGCTAGGCCTACCCACACAAGTGAGGCACCATTTTTATCGAGAGACTTAGGGGAACGCTGGGTGGAAGGAAATTTGTGGCTCCTCTCAGATTCCAGAACTTTCTGCCACAGAAATGTGAGGAACATGTGTTTTTTTAGCCAAATTTTGAGGTTTGCAAAGGATTCTGGGTAACAGAACCTGGTCCGAGCCACACAAGTCACCCCTCCTTGGATTCCCCTAGGTCTCTAGTTTTCAGAAATGCACAGGTTTGTTAGGTTTCCCTAGGTGCCGGCTGAGCTAGAGGCCAAAATCTACAGGTAGTCACTTTGCTAAAAACAGCTCTGTTTTCTGTGATATGTCCACGTTGTGTTTTGGGGCATATCCTGTCGCGGGCGCTAGGCCTACCCACACAAGTGAGGTATCATTTTTATCGGGAGACGTGGGGGAACGCTGGGTGGAAGGAAATTTGTGGCTCCTCTCAGATTCCAGAACTTTCTGCCACAGAAATGTGAGGAACATGTGTTTTTTAGCCAAATTTTGAGGTTTGCAAAGGATTCTGGGTAACAGAACCTGGTCCGAGCCACACAAGTCACCCCTCCTTGGATTCCCCTAGGTCTCTAGTTTTCAGAAATGCACAGGTTTGGTAGGTTTCCCTAGGTGCCGGCTGAGCTAGAGGCCAAAATCTACAGGTAGTCACTTTGCTAAAAACAGCTCTGTTTTCTGTGATATGTCCACGTTGTGTTTTGGGGCATATCCTGTCGCGGGCGCTAGGCCTACCCACACAAGTGAGGTATCATTTTTATCGGGAGACGTGGGGGAACGCTGGGTGGAAGGAAATTTGTGGCTCCTCTCAGATTCCAGAACTTTCTGCCACAGAAATGTGAGGAACATGTGTTTTTTTAGCCAAATTTTGAGGTTTGCAAAGGATTCTGGGTAACAGAACCTGGTTCGAGCCACACAAGTCACCCCTCCTTGGATTCCCCTAGGTCTCTAGTTTTCAGAAATGCACAGGTTTGGTAGGTTTCCCTAGGTGCCGGCTGAGCTAGAGGCCAAAATCTACAGGTAGTCGCTTTGCTAAAAACAGCTCTGTTTTCTGTGATATGTCCACGTTGTGTTTTGGGGCATATCCTGTCGCGGGCGCTAGGCCTACCCACACAAGTGAGGTATCATTTTTATCGGGAGACGTGGGGGAACGCTGGGTGGAAGGAAATTTGTGGCTCCTCTCAGATTCCAGAACTTTCTGCCACAGAAATGTGAGGAACATGTGTTTTTTTAGCCAAATTTTGAGGTTTGCAAAGGATTCTGGGTAACAGAACCTGGTCCGAGCCACACAAGTCACCCCTCCTTGGATTCCCCTAGGTCTCTAGTTTTCAGAAATGCACAGGTTTGGTAGGTTTCCCTAGGTGGCGGCTGAGCTAGAGGCCAAAATCTACAGGTAGTCACTTTGCTAAAAACAGCTCTGTTTTCTGTGATGTGTCCACGTTGTGTTTTGGGGCATATCCTGTCGCGGGCGCTAGGCCTACCCACACAAGTGAGGTACCATTTTTATCGGGAGACTTGAGGGAACATAGATTAGCAAAACAAGTACTATTGCCCCTTGTCTTTCTCTACATTTTTTCCTTCCAAATATAGGAGTGTGTGTAAAAAAAGACATCTATTTGAGAAATTCCCTGTAATTCACGTGCTACTATGGTCACCCCGGAATTCAGAGATGTGCAAATAACCACTGCTCCTCAACACCTTATCTTGTGCCCTTTTTGGAAATGCAAAGGTTTTCTTGATAGCAATTTTTTACTCCTTATATTTCAGCAAATGAATTGCTGTATACCCGGTATAGAATGAAAACGCACTGCAGGGTGCAGCTCATTTATTGGCTCTGGGTTCCTCGGGTTCTTGATGAACCTACAAACCCCTATATATCCCCGCAACCAGAGGAGTCCAGCAGACGTAACGGTATATTGCTTTCGATAATCTGACATTGCAGGGAAAAGTTACAGAGTAAAACGTAGAGAAAAATTGATGGTTTTTTCACCTCAATTTCAATATTTTTCTTTTTCAGCTGTTATTTTCTGTAGGAAACCCTTGTAGGATCTACACAAATGACCCCTTGCTGAATTCAGAATTTTGTCTACTTTTCAGAAATGTTTAGGTTTCTGGGATCCAGCATTGGTTTCATGACCATTCCTGTCACTGACTGGAAGGAGGCTGAAAGCACAAAAAATTGCACAAATGGGGTATGCCCCAGTAAAATGCCAAAATTGTGTTGAAAAATTGGGTTTTCTGATTCAAGTCTGCCTGTTCCTGAAAGCTGGGAAGCTGCTGAGTTTAGCACCGCAAACCCTTTGTTGATGCCATTTTCAGGGGAAAAACCACAAGCCTTCTTCTGCAGCCACTTTTTCCAATTTTTTTGAAAAAAACGAAATTTTCACTGTATTTTGGCCAATTTCTTGGCCTCCTTCAGGGGAACCCACAAAGTCTGGGTACCTCTAGAATCCCTAGGATGTTGGAAAAAAAGGACGCAAATTTGGCTTGGTTAGCTTATGTGGACAAAAAGTTGTGAGGGCCTAAGCGCGAACTGCCCCAAATAGGCAAAAAAAAGGCCTGGCACAGGAGGGGGGGAAAGGCCTGGCAGCGAAGGGGTTAAACCATTTTTGTTTAAGTTTTGTTAATAAAATAATTCACATAACACAAAGAATGGTGTTGTATTTATTGTGGTATTTCCTCTTTATGTCTTCCTTCCCCCCCTCACTTTAAAAAAATATAAATCAATAAGTTTTAAACAAAAATAGGATATAACAATTAGGTTATGTGTTTCCCATTGCTAACAAACGTATAATGAAATCTCAATGTATTGGTGTCATATATTTGTAAATAACAATTCTTTATCCAAACTTTAGATAATTTTACAACCCATGCGTAACCCAAATAGTTTGTGCCGTTTAGAATTGGAATGTCCAAGACCTCGACACCAGGTAATAAGGAGAAATAATCCAAAGAAACATATTAAAAAGGTAAACTATTGTTGATTTGTCATCTGCTGGAGCCAGACATCCTGCCTCACAATAGGAATTACACATCAATTACACCAATAGTCAAACTCATGGCAGTACCACATTTTGTGGCCACAGGATCATTTCAACACATCCTGGCAGTATCGGGGGGGCATGTCACAACCATTTTTCAGTGGTGTACTACAAAATGTTCTTCCTACAATGATCAAATCAAATCAAATCATTAACATTATAAAGCGCGCTACTCACCCGTGCGGGTCTCAAGGCGCTAGGGGGGAAAGGGGGGGTTATCGCTGCTCGAACAGCCAAGTCTTTAGGAGTCTCCGGAAAGCGGAGTGGTCCTGGGTGGTCCTGAGGCTGGTGGGGAGGGAGTTCCAGGTCTTGGCCGCCAGGAAGGAGAAAGATCTCCCACCCGCCGTGGAGCGGCGGGTGCGAGGGACGGCAGCAAGTGCGAGGCCAGCGGAGCGGAGGGGGCGGGTGGGGACGTAGAAGCTGAGGCGTCTGTTGAGGTATTCCGGTCCCTTGTTGTGGAGGGCTTTGTGTGCGTGGGTGAGAAGACGGAAGGTGATCCTTTTGCTGACTGGGAGCCAATGCAGGTGTCTCAGGTGTGCGGAGATGTGGCTGTTGCGGGGTACGTCGAGGATGAGGCGGGCCGAGGCGTTTTGGATGCGTTGCAGGCGGTTTTGGAGTTTGGCTGTGGTCCCGGCGTAGAGGGTGTTGCCGTAGTCCAGGCGGCTCGTGACGAGGGCGTGGGTCGCGGTTTTTCTGGTGTCGGCGGGGATCCAGCGGAAGATCTTACGGAGCATGCGGAGAGTGAGGAAGCAGGCGGAGGACACGGCGTTGACTTGCTTGGTCATGGTGAGAAGAGGGTCCAAGATGAAGCCGAGGTTGCGGGCGTGGTCTGCGGGGGTCGGTGCGGTGCCGAGGGCCGTGGGCCACCAGGAGTCGTCCCAGGCGGACGGGGTGTTGCCGAGGATGAGGACTTCCGTTTTTTCAGAGTTCAGCTTTAGGCGGCTGAGCCTCATCCAATCTGCGACGTCCTTCATACCCTCTTGTAGGTTGGTCTTGGCGCTGGCGGGGTCCTTGGTGAGGGAGAGTACAAGTTGGGTGTCGTCGGCGTAGGAGGTGATGATGATGTCGTGCTTGCGTACGATGTCGGCGAGGGGGCTCATGTAGACATTGAAGAGTGTCGGGCTGAGCGATGAGCCTTGAGGTACGCCGCAGATGATCTTGGTGGGTTCTGAGCGAAACGGAGGGAGGTAAACTCTTTGGGAGCGGTTAGCGAGGAAGGAGGCGATCCAGTCCAGGGCCTGGCCTTGGATCCCGGTGGAGCGTAGGCGGGTGATTAGGGTGCGGTGACAGACGGTGTCAAAGGCAGCCGAGAGGTCGAGGAGAATGAGGGCGACTGTTTCACCGTTGTCCATCAGGGTTCTGATGTCGTCTGTGACTGAGATGAGGGCGGTTTCCGTGCTGTGGTTGGTTCGGAATCCGGTTTGTGAAGGGTCGAGCAGGTTGTTGTTTTCCAGGAAGGTGGTCAGCTGTTTGTTGACGGTCTTTTCTATTACCTTGGCTGGGAAAGGTAGAAGAGAGATGGGGCGGAAGTTTTTCAGGTCGCTTGGGTCAGCCGTAGGTTTCTTTAGTAGGGCGTTGACTTCAGCGTGCTTCCAGCATTCGGGGAAGGTAGCAGAAGAAAAAGAAGAGTTGATGACGGTCTGGAGGTGCGGGGCGATGATGTCGTCGGCTTTGTTAAAGATGAAGTGCGGGCAGGGGTCCGAAGGGGCGCCGGAGTGGATAGAGTTCATGATGGATTTGGTTTCTTCCGTGTTGATGTGGGTCCAGTTGTTGAGGGTGATGTCCGGGGAAGCGGGTTCAGTGGTGTATGGTTGGGTCTGTTGTCCGAAGCTGTCGTGGAGGTCGCTGATCTTGCGATGGAAGAAAGTGGCGAGGGATTCGCACAAATCCTGTGAGGGCGTGACGGCGTTGGCGCTGGCGCTGGGGTTGGAGAACTCTTTGACGATGCTGAAGAGTTCTCTGCTGTTGTGGCTGTTTTTGTCTAGTCTGTCGGTGAAAAAGTTCCTTTTGGCAGTGCGGATCAGGTGGTGGTGTTCGCGTGTAGCGTTCTTGAGGGCGGTCATGTTGTCAGCGGTGTGGTCCTTGCGCCAGGCCTTCTCAAGGGCACGACAAGTTTTCTTTGATTCTTTGAGGGTGTCAGAGAACCAGAGAGGTTTTTTGGTGTTGGTCTGTCGATGCGTGCGTTTGAGGGGAGCAAGGTTGTCAGCGCAGTTGGAGATCCAGTTTGTGAGGTTGAGAGCTGCGTCGTTGGGGTCGGTGGTGAGGGTGGGTTGGTTGGCGGCGAGAGCGGAGAAGAGTTGCTCTTCAGGGATCTTGTTCCACTGTCGATGAGGGATGGGTTGAGTGCGGAGGTGGGAGGTCTCGCGTCGGAATGTGAAATGGACGCAGCTGTGGTCGGTCCAGTGTAGGGCAGAGGTGTGGCTGAAGAAGACGTGTTTGCTGGCGGAGAAGATAGGGTCGAGCGTGTGTCCGGCGATGTGGGTGGCGGTGTTCACCAGTTGTTTGAGGCCGAGGTTGGCGAGGTTGTCGAGCAGGGTGGTGGTGTTGGGGTCGTTGTTTTGTTCCAGATGGAAGTTGAGGTCGCCTAGGAGGATGTAGTCCGGTGAGGCGAGGGCGTGCGGGGAGATGAAGTCGGCGATGGCGTCGCTGAAAGAGGCACGAGGTCCGGGAGGACGGTAGACGAGGGATCCTCTGAGGGTGGTCCTTGGGTCGGTGCGAATCTGAAAATGCAGGTGTTCAGCGGCGAGGGGGGGGGTCTTCGGTGGAGGTGGTGACGCTGATGGAGTCTTTGAAGATGATGGCGACACCTCCTCCTACTTGGTTGGTGCGGTCTTTTCTGGAGATCTTGTAGCCTTCGGGGATGGCGGTAGCGATGTCTGGAGCAGAGGAGGCGTTCATCCATGTCTCCGTGATGAAGGCGACGTCCGGGGCTGTGGAGTCCAGGAGGTCCCAAAGTTCAACGGCGTGCTTGTGGACGGAACGAGCGTTGATCAGGATGCACTTGAGGTGGTTGATGGCGCGTGGGCTTGTGGTCGTGGTAGTTGCGTGGTGGAAGATGCGTTTGCAGGAGTTGCAGGCGAAGGGTCCATGGGTGCGTTTGGGGTGAGCTAGGAAGCAGGTTTTGGAGCGCCCTGGGTTGAGGGCGTGGAGGGTGGTGGGGTCGTAGCGGATCAGCGGGGCTTGGGGGAGCTGGGGACCAGGGGTCGTGGCGCAAACAGCTTCATACACTACACAAAATGAAGATGTATACATTGTAAGGGAAAATCAGTATGCTATGGCTTGACATACACATGTGGTTAAATTAAGTTAAGCAGCACATACTGTCTTGGTGGCAACATCCAACAGAAAACAGGCCCAATACAAACTCAAGAACTTCCATTGAATTGCTGTACAAGTTGTCTCTGTATAACACCTGTACATCCAAAGTGTATGTCCGTCCCAGGATCAACCCATGTTTCACTTGTACATCCCAACAGCAAGCCATCACTGCAAATATCACAACTTTGAAATGTCCAAATGAAGATGACATGGTGAAGGATCCTAAAACAGAAGATCAAGCAAAAACTAATGATTACACATAAGAAAATTGACTCAAATGATATGTTCGGAGGACACACATACTTGGCACAAACAAATAATCTTTGTCAATAAACATAGTAGTCAATGTATGGAAACTTCGATCAACAAACATCTTTGCCCAGGACTTGCCTGAATTAACCATTACTACTAAATTACAATCACAGACAACTGATATGTTCACTATGCTACAAGTTGTCCTGACATTTGATGTTACAATATGTAAAGGTAAACTTACACTCAGGTGACAAAGTGGTGCATGTTATCTTGAGGTATATCAATTCCTTCCTCTTCACCACTGTCATCTTCATTGGGCATTTTAACATCTCAAGGGGCTCAGTCCTCTACGATGATTGGGATGCAGGCAACCATGATTTGCCACACCTTGTCAGGTGAGTGGAGAAGGGCTTCACTGGCCTTGTCCAGACATGTAAATCTGGCCTTCAGAAACCTAAAAGCCCGCTCAACTGGCCTCCATATTCTTTCATGGACCACTGAAGCAGACTTCCTCGGATGCTGTTGGATTCCTCAGCGGTATAGACAACCTTGGTTGGTTAGGATACGCTGAGTCTCCTATATGAAAGTAAAAACTATAATGAGCAAAAAATATCTCATCACATTGTACATGCCTAAACTATGATTAAAGTAAATGATCCTCATGTCTATTGTACATACCAACAAGCCAGGGACTATGGTCCACGTTTGTGACATTCACAGGGGTATGGTGCTATTCCGTAGTACAAAGGAATAATGTGTTGACTCTGGGAAACTAGCACAAACACTTGAGATGTACAAATCACATGGAAAGACAACTTGCACATTGACTGAACAGAAATTCTTCCTATTGCAGTGGTATGAATGAAAAGTACAGATAAATGTCAAAATGAGAGAAATGTAAAGTAGAGAAAAACTTTCAAGTAATGGAGATGTTTTTGTTTCAATTTGAACTACATCCCATTTTCTGGAAGATGTGTAGGTTTTAGCAAAGTAATGCTGCCACACAGGAGGAAAGGTACAGCTTATTCTGCAAGTATAAATGACACAGACTCTCAATCACCCATACAATTATGTCACACTACTACACACACTTGTTCATAAATCACCCAAAATCATGCTCTCACTGACACAGATGGTGGCCCTTCCATACTGCCCTTAGTCACTGCCTGTGTTTCAAACCATGGTATCTACCTATACAAAATGTTTGCATTAAGCCAATGTAGCTGTTCATGGGTGCTAATACTGTACATGTTGTTTAGCCTTTTGTAGCTCCCAATGATTTGTACTGGTCAGGAGTGGCTCTCATTACTGGAATGCTTTCACACCCCTGGCCTAGATGATGTCTGTGTCCTGTATTGGCAACATGAGGACATTGCAACTGCTGAATGTACTCAACAGCTCACTATAAATGTGTGTTTTCTAGGGAAAATGTAATATTGCTAAATAATCAGTCCTGACTTGTTAGAAATGTTTGTGAAAGAGGAACCAAAATTGTGTTGCAGCACTACTAACAAAACCTCACAACACTCTTGTCTTTGTTTGGTCAAAGCCCATCAGAAAAAGGCAATGCGGAAAGCCATTTCCAGGCTCCTGCAGGTCTATCATAGGTACAGCTTCCATTGCCAACAGGTGGGAGGATCTATGTAGCTGGACCACAGTCATCAAAAGTCCAGCTCAGCCTGTCCTTCCAACTTGCAAAGCACGTGTGCTGCACTCTGACCTCTCCCTAATGGCCCACATACTAGTGGTGGCCTATCTGGACCTTGATTTGCAGGTGAGAGCCCAACAGCAGCATTAAGAGGGGTTAGCTCAAAGGAGAGTTCAAAATGTTACATCACTTATTTTTTGTTACAGCCACAAATTTTGCCATCAACATTAAGGTTGACATGTACAATGCAGAAGAATAGTCCTTGAATGTGTAAGGTTTGCCTAAACTGTATGATGATGTGTTTTGTAGATTATATTTTGGTACAAATACCACCAGATTTGTGATCATTACCAATGGACTACTTTGAGCGGACAATGCCTGCCTAAACAACAAGTATACATCATGTACTTTGATGGTATAAGGAACAGTAGCACCAGACAGACCACTGGTCTGGATTGTGTTAGATGTGATGCTCCTTCACCATTGTGGATTATGCTATGTTGGGCCTACCACAGGTGACATAGCATAAAATGCTATTATGATACAGTAGATGTTCCAAACGTCACAGTGGTAAGTTAGCTCTACATAAAAACAAGAGTAAGCATGTGAGCCAAAATGACTAAAACATCATGTTAAATGGCTACATTTTAGATTCCAAACATAACCCAGATGTGTTTTAAAGCAGAATTACTATTTCTTTCAAGTTAAAAAAGTGACAGATTTGCATGTCTTGCTCCTTCACAAACGTGCATGCAAGCCAGTCTGTTTTGTGATGAATAATTATGACAGGCATACAATTCTTGGTACAACACAGACATAAATGTATACACTTTAGTGACCGAGTTCACACACCATGAACCATTTTATAATGTCCTTTGGTGTGTCCAGATGATACATCAATGATGATTAAGAATGGGATACTTAAAGAGACTTTTGAAGATGGAAGGTTCCATCCCATATATGTCGAGTATCTCACATGTCAAACTCAAAATCAGCCCAAATCATGACAAATCCTGTAAATGTATAAATGCATCAAGGTGTAATCTGTAGCCTTGTAAACACACTGTAGAAATGTATTTTTGGTTTATGTCCTTTTTGGTGACATAAGTTCTATATTCTCCACAAAGCTTACCCATTCAGAGATGGCAAACGGTTCCTGCCAAGAACTTCTAATAGATATGAGATTCAAGATCATGGATGATATGGGAGCTATCATGGGGAGTAACAAAACTATGACCAAATGGTTTCTGAAAATGTTTCCTACATGGATATGTTGATAATTGAGAACCAAAGGTTAGAAGCCTTGAAGCATGTGAATTCTGAAAACTTGAAAAATGTATTTTGATCAACGTACATGATCAGTTCTATTGACAGATACACCGAAACTTTTGTACCTGTAATTTTAGCATCATCTGGAGCAGGCGACACCATGTAGACAGGGAAACTGCTGGCCATTGAGGTTCAGGACCACTGACACCGAGGGACCCAGTGGCTCAGAGGGTGAAGGAACTGGCATGGAGGCCACAAGCTTCAGTATATTATCTTCTAAGGTCTCCACAGAAGACCTGCCCCTAGTGGTGGTGGACCGTACTGCAACTTCACCACATACAATCTTGTCCACCACTCAGAGAACCATCTCCACCCTCCCTTTTGCTCGTCCCTCAGGTGGCCACACCCACCACCCTAAAAGGAGTGGCATCAGCAGGCACCTCCCTCCCATCCCTGTCCCCAGGGCTGCACGGAGTGTGGAGGCTCCTGACCTCCTGTGGAACATATCTGTAGGCAAGACTGCACTACTGAATGCCATCCAGAGACTTACTGGCTAGATGCAACAAATGGTAGCTTGCCTGGAAGGCAGTTATAATGCTATGTCTGGCCTACAGAGTTTGTTCCCAGGTCTAGCCTCCTCACTGACTGCAGCCTCCCAACAATCTCATCCCTGTGCCCCTACTCCCACCCAAATCCCAGCCCTGTCCAAAGCACACACCCACACAAGCAGCACATCCACACAAACACAGCCAAAAACACAAGCATACACACAAACATATAGACACCACAGCAACCACCACACCCACATGCACAGCCACCACAACCAACGGCACACTCACAGACCACACTCCCACTACACCAGCACCACCAATACCAGCATACCTGCAGACACCACACCCATATGCATCACCAGCACACCTGTGGATACCACATCCACAGCCACATCCACATGAACCACCATATCCACAAGCACCACACCCAGCACCTTAACAGCACACCCTCCCACACACACAAAAAAAACAGACCCACAGGCACCTTCAGAGACATGCACATTAACCATTGCCACTTCCTCTACCTCCAAACCCAAGTCCCTGCCAACCATCCTACCCATTTCCCCAACGACGACCTTTTATTTTCCCTGGCCTTGACCTCTTCCACATCCCTATCCAAACCTCACAAATGCAAACCCACCCCTTCCACACCCAAAGCCACCCCTCCCACACTTAAGCCCATCCCTCCCAAAATCAAGCCCATCCCTCTCTAAACCCAACACCCCACATGCAAGTAAAAGCTCATTGAGGTGGCTGCTATGTGCCCAGAAGATGCTCCGTCCTGAGCAGGTGGTACTTGGCAGTGGAATTAGGAGTAAGTGTCTGGGCCTGCAACCCAGGATTCATCTGCTGGACTATTTGGACCATTTTTGAACAACTAAATTTCTCATTCTAAATGTATAAGAGAATTATCTAATTGTTTGATTAAAATTTCTTTTATTTGCAATACCCTCGTCCTGGCATTAATTTGTAACTATTAGTAATTGTTTTCTAATAATATTATTTCTACTAATGTGTGTGACATGCACCAACTGTCATTGCTCGCAAGCACGTTTTATTTTTGACATTTATACAGTGCATACATTCATGTTTTACATTTGTGATGGTCATGTTAATTGTGGTGAAAGCATTTAGCATGTTACTGGACACTTACACCAAAATTGTAAATGTTTCTATTTTTGTGACACATTAACATGATGTGTTAATATACACACATGCATTCTACAGAGAAAATTACACTTAGAGTTGTACGTTCTATGTATACTCACTTGTAGTATTGTGTAGTAAAATTGCTACATTATGTTGGATTTATGTACTTCCAATTAGGTGTCCTGTTCATTCAAGAATATGATATGGTAGTTTAGGGAAAAATATTACACACACCTGTATGGGCACATTTTGAATGGGATTGAGCTAATTTTTTTGTTTAGGTGGCCATTGCCATGAAGGCAGTTAATACCAGATTGGTATTACTAATACATCGAGGCGAGTTTTAAAAAAAACAAAAAAACTTCCAACTACCACATAACACACACATGAAATGCAGATCACTGTACTACTGCTTGAAAGTAGTTTTTTTAAACATGCACGAGTCCAGTGCTAATGTACACTGACAATCCCAAGTATCACAGGTAAAACAGTCACTTACCTTAGGTTTCGGCTACAATAGGTATTTATTTTCATCTTGGTCCAGTACCAGCAGCAAGGGTAGGACTTGTATGATCGGGTTCATGGCGGCAGGAAATGAGAAAACTTGAAAAACAAAAAGGTAAGTTTCATGTTTAAATACCTCCCAATCGCCCAGTAAGGTGTGGTGGTTTGGCCATCACACGTATGCTGGAGGGAAGGTACAGCGTGATTAGCTAGGCGTTAAAACTGGCTTGAGTCACACCACTTTTGTCTATGGCGCCGTCAATGCGGGTGTACCTTCCTGGCGGTAATGGTGGTTCGTCGACAGACTTTCCTCTATGGACCTGCCAACATCTAACTAGCGCGGGTGGTCCGCCAAGTTTGCGGGTGGGAAATCCGACGGCAGGACCGATTCCGCCTAATCTAAATCAGGCCCATTGTCTGCTACATTATGTTACCCCACTAGACGTGCATTCCTACGTGGATTTCTTATTCAAATGAGGACACCTATGTTGCAAGGTCAGCTGTCATGCAACGGGGAAAGTCTCCTCACAGGTCACTCTCACATACAGGGAGTGCAGAATTATTAGGCAAATGAGTATTTTGACCACATCATCCTCTTTATGCATGTTGTCTTACTCCAAGCTGTATAGGCTCGAAAGCCTACTACCAATTAAGCATATTAGGTGATGTGCATCTCTGTAATGAGAAGGGGTGTGGTCTAATGACATCAACACCCTATATCAGGTGTGCATAATTATTAGGCAACTTCCTTTCCTTTGGCAAAATGGGTCAAAAGAAGGACTTGACAGGCTCAGAAAAGTCAAAAATAGTGAGATATCTTGCAGAGGGATGCAGCACTCTTAAAATTGCAAAGCTTCTGAAGCGTGATCATCGAACAATCAAGCGTTACATTCAAAATAGTCAACAGGGTCGCAAGAAGCGTGTGGAAAAACCAAGGCGCAAAATAACTGCCCATGAACTGAGAAAAGTCAAGCGTGCAGCTGCCACGATGCCACTTGCCACCAGTTTGGCCATATTTCAGAGCTGCAACATCACTGGAGTGCCCAAAAGCACAAGGTGTGCAATACTCAGAGACATGGCCAAGGTAAGAAAGGCTGAAAGACGACCACCACTGAACAAGACACACAAGCTGAAACGTCAAGACTGGGCCAATAAATATCTCAAGACTGATTTTTCTAAGGTTTTATGGACTGATGAAATGAGAGTGAGTCTTGATGGGCCAGATGGATGGGCCCGTGGCTGGATTGGTAAAGGGCAGAGAGCTCCAGTCCGACTCAGACGCCAGCAAGGTGGAGGTGGAGGTGGAGTACTGGTTTGGGCTGGTATCATCAAAGATGAGCTTGTGGGGCCTTTTCGGGTTGAGGATGGAGTCAAGCTCAACTCCCAGTCCTACTGCCAGTTCCTGGAAGACACCTTCTTCAAGCAGTGGTACAGGAAGAAGTCTGCATCCTTCAAGAAAAACATGATTTTCATGCAGGACAATGCTCCATCACACGCGTCCAAGTACTCCACAGCGTGGCTGGCAAGAAAGGGTATAAAAGAAGGACATCTAATGACATAGCCTCCTTGTTCACCTGATCTGGACCCCATTGAGAACCTGTGGTCCATCATCAAATGTGAGATGTACAAGGAGGGAAAACAGTACACCTCTCTGAACAGGGAGGCTGTGGTTGCTGCTGCACGCAATGTTGATGGTGAACAGATCAAAACACTGACAGAATCCATGGATGGCAGGCTTTTGAGTGTCCTTGCAAAGAAAGGTGGCTATATTGGTCACTGATTTGTTTTTGTTTTGTTTTTGAATGTCAGAAATGTATATTTGTGAATGTTGAGATGTTATATTGGTTTCACTGGTAATAATAAATAATTGAAATGGGTATATATTTTTTTTTGTTAAGTTGCCTAATAATTATGCACAGTAATAGTCACCTGCACACACAGATATCCCCCTAACATAGCTAAAACTAAAAACAAACTAAAAACTACTTCCAAAAATATTCAGCTTTGATATTAATGAGTTTTTTGGGTTCATTGAGAACATGGTTGTTGTTCAATAATAAAATTAATCCTCAAAAATACAACTTGCCTAATAATTCTGCACTCCCTGTATTCTCTTGGACCTTTTGCCCTTCCTCTACAACTTCTTTACTCACCAGCCTTCTTTCTCTCTTCTGTACTCTCTGGTCACTCTCCTCCCTTCAATCTAAAATGTCTCCTCCATACCGACTTCAATGTGTGCTCAGTGGTTTCTTCCCCTTCCTATCCAACCTGAATCCCGGGAATTTCTTTCACCTATTTGTTTTCTCATTCTTTCTCTCCCAACTGCATTCTCTGGCTTTTCACTGCTCCACTGAAATCAAACAAACACCACAATTTCAATGAAAAAAGTAAAACAAGAACTTCAGTAAAACACCTACATTGGTTGATCAAGTTTAGTCCCCTTTTATTTGGGGTATTAATAGACAATAGCCGATTTTTTTGATAAATTATGAAACGTGGAAACTTTGCCTTGGGATCCAACTGACAGTCTACTGGCTTCAGAAACTTGTGACGAGAAACTAAGAATTTGGGAAGACATATTAACAACTTGAACTAGCTTGCAGAAGAACAAAAACTATCAATAGTAAACCAGGACAATACTAGGATGATAAATAACAGGTATACTGTAGGTCGTAATAACATTTAAAAAAAAATATTAAATAACCTTATAATACAACCTGAGATCAGGCACAAATCAGATAATCCAATCTAACTCAACAAACTGTGGCTCTGAAACTTAACTTTAAGCGAAAATGGTGGGAGGCAAAAAAAGTTTTGAAACTGAAAGGTGGGCCAATACAACTGCCTTTTGTTCTTTTTTTCCAAAATACTCATTCAGGATGATGACCACCTTACATGTAAAGATATCAGTATCTAGTATCTTCTAGCTATAATATGGTAAATCAAATGTCACCAGGTTTCCTATTACAAACTCTTCAACAAATACAGAGAATCCCAATTAGATAGCCGTTAAGGGAAAAATCATCCTTCCTATTCTTACCAGTCTGACTCCGTAGCCCTATCTATTAAATAATGTGTGAGGTTTAAATTGTTAAGACTTTGATTCCAGCTACTTCGAACAGCAAGGCTCCTGCTCATAGCTGCCACGTTTTCAGTATGTGCGTGCGTGCATGCATGACAATTGTCTGTCTGTAGTGTTCTTATATGTGACATTTAAAATTTAAATCTCCTGTATGAACATAAACAGTATGTCTCCACCATGGCAGTATAAGCGCTACGAGGCCGTTGGGCAGTTTAGGCGCTATATAAACCATTATAACATAACATTTATATACCTCAAGTGTGACACTGTACCGCAAGCAGCTGAACATAAAACCTACTAGAATATGCACTGACTTCTTGGCTTTGAATTTGGTTACTAATGTTCCTTTAAAGAAAACAGTAAAAAAATAAGTAAGTAACAGAATACAAAAAATTCGGCTCCTGGTTGGCAAATTGCACGGTTTATGCTGCACATTAGTACGTGTTCAGTTGCAATTCCACATACAGGAGACCCTGTGTTGAAGACTCAGCTGGGTAATGAGTGTAAAATGAAACCCTCTTCCTTGTCATTATATAGTACTCACTCATCCCTTGGGGAGTGGGGACCCCGGCACATGAACACAGTCTAAACGACCTGAGAGACTAGCAGAGCCACAATGTCACCGAAGTTGGCGGAGGGCATGGCACTCTTTCCATTTCATGGTTCCTCCGTTCATATTCCGGTCAGACTCGAAAACTCCAGACAAGATGGCGTGACAACCTTCTACTCCACATAGGTCTTCCGCTGGCAGCTCTTCTGTCTGTTGACTGTTCAGATATATGTTCCATTCTCAAAGAGGGTAGGGGTGGCGGTTGTGTCCTCACTGCAAGGTTTTGCTTGCATTACTCAAATTTCCCAAAACTCTAGCCAGGTACCGCTGCCTGGTCTCCAATCAAACTGAGGACCTTGGATATGGGGGTTGCAAGGAAAAAGCCTCAAACAAAAGGGAAAGTAAGACAAAACTGATTGAAGGAGCCACAAGGAGAGAGTAGTTAAGATAAAGAAAGAGCGAAGGGAGGGAAGAAAAGAAAGTGGGGGGGGAGGGGAGAATGGCAATCAGCTAGTGAGAGTGACAAATAGAGTGAGGGAAAGGATGGTGCCCAACAGAGTGAGACTGCACTGGTGTGAAAAAGGTTACCGTACGCCTTAATGCTAGCTAGGAGAAATGACTATCTAACCTTGCCTTTAGGATAGTGAAATACAACCAAAACAGCAGTGTAGTGGACTCCACACACCTCTGGAATCCGGTATCACTGCACCTGCTACAATACGGACATCTTTCTTACTTGAGATGGAGATACAGAGAGACAAGATTAGAAGGAGGGAACAATATGGGGAGACAGAGAATACCTAGGAGGTGAACAGAAAGTAGTTCGAGAGTTAGATAAACATCCTGGGAAAGACAAAAGACCGACAACTGGACAAAGCAGAGAGTTAAATGAGGAAAGATGTGAATGGGAGGAAAGAAGGAAGAAAGAATAGGAAGAGAACAATACATATAGGCAGAAAGATGTGATAAAAATAAGAGAGTTCCCAAGTGATGCTGTGAGGGGTAAAGCAGAGAAATGGTAATGACAGTACCTACTGTCAGAAACCCTTTTGCTCCACCCAACCAGTGCTGTTAACCATGACAGAGGCCCTTGGAACTTGTTGTCTTCACTTTTAATGTGCTTAGCTGTGGCTGAAACAGATCTTATTTGTGTTGTAGCTAGCTTTATATTGATCAGCAGATAGGCTGCTAAGTCTGGAGTGCTTGATTCTGACAAATGAGAAGCCCTTCCTCCCATGCTACACCACTTACTCCGGGATCCCAGGCGTACTGCAGTGCTGTGAGGCCGGCCCAACACACCTTCCGTAAGGGCATAGACTGTAGATAATGAAAGAGATCGCCCACCTACTTCCAGTGTAACGCTCTCTTATCTGTTAATGACACTATCACACTGCAGCTAAGAAATAAAAGAAAGTAGGGAAAGCATGTAAGAAAACCTCCAGTGTTGGCACACAAAGGATGAATAGACAATCTCAAGGGCTTGCAGGATGCAGTGAATTTGCCAAAATGCATTACAGTAAATCAGGAAGGTTGGCACTTGACAGGGGTGCATGGCCAGTGGAACCATCAAAATGCCTTTTAATGCAAATGCTGTAGACTCTGTGCTTACAGGCTGAATCAATGTCACCAAAATCAAGGTATGGCATAGCAATTCAAATTATACTTGTAGGTCTGTTTATGTAGACCAGAACTGTAAAAGAAGATTGTTCATCCCTTTGAAGAAATAAGTTACTTACCTGTTACTGTAGTTCTCCAGTATTGGACACTTTCATAGATTCACATGCTTGAATATTTCCCCGTCGTCAAGATGGGAGTCCCCAGTGGAATATAAAACTAGGCCTGAAGATGTATGCACATAATACATGAAGTAGGCCTCAAAACAATAACCCATCCTAGTCGTTTTGTAAAATAGACCCAAACTCAAACCAATCAGATTGCCTCACCCCTTTAGAACCTCGTGTGAGGACCTGCCTTCCCTCAGATTTTCCGAGCACAAGTGCTGAAAAAACCCAGCACACTGAAAAAAGAGAAGGTGAGCTTCCTGGGGAGGCGGGTGGGCTGCATGTGAATCTATGAAAGTGTCCAATAACTACAGTTACAGGTAAGTAACTTATTTCTCACACTAGTATTGGAACTTTCATAGATTCACATGCTTGAATAGAATAGCAAGCAGTAAGTAACATTTTCTGTACCAAGAAATACTGTCTATGTCAATCATTATAAATAATGTCAGACAGTTACATGCATAGCAATACAAATGCTGTAAACACAAATATATAAATATGTAAGAAAGGTAAGTAAATAACAACCAGAAAATGTGATTAAATCTGAAGCGGATGAGGGGGGGGAAACAAACAGCTCCCCTTATCTGAACAAATGTCTAAGAACTGCTTGACCCACCGCGGCATCATGGAGCGATTCAGCATCCAGGCAGTAGTGCTTCGTGAAGGCGTGCGTTGTCCTCCACGTGGCTGCACAACAGATGTCTGGAAGGGACACTGCTGAGAAGAGTGCACAAGAAGTGGACACTGCACGTGTAGAATGTGAACGAACTTTACTGTCCAGCGGTTGACCAGATTTTTGGTGGCAAAAGGCTATGGCACTAGAAATCCATCTGGAGATGGTTTGTTTAGAAACAGGAAGCCCTCTCCTGGGCACACTAAATGCCACAAACAGCTGACTGGATCTTCTGATTGAGGATGTGCGCTGCAAATAAAATTTAAGGCATCGCTTGACGTCCAAACAATGCAGCGATCTTTCTGCCCCAGTCTGGGGCCATGGAAAGAAAGTCTTTAGGACCACTGGCTCATTCATGTGGAAATCAGTTGGCACCTTTGGGATGAAGTTCGGGTTTGTCCGTAGGATGACTGTCATCTGTAAACCTCAAGAAAGGCTCCTGGATGGTAAAGGCTTTAATCTTGCTTACTCTGCGAGCTGATGTCAACGCTAAGAGGAGCGCTACCTTCCAGGTAAGATACTTAATGTCTGATTTATGAATAGGTTCGAATGGCTCCTTCATCAACTGAGTTAGGACTGTATTCAGTTGCCAAGATGGAGGAGGTCGTTTGGCTGAAGAAAAGGATCGGAATAAGCCCTTCATAAACTGCTTTATCAGCCGATGAGACCAGAGAGACGGTCCTTTGGATGGTCGTCTATACCTGGAGATAGCAGCTAAGTGGACCTTAATGGAAGCATGGGCGAGACCAGACTTCGCCAGTTGGAGAAGGTACGGTAAAACCTGTTCTGGAGATGTAGATGTAAGCGGATGAACACCATTCGCAGAACACCATAACTACAACTGCTTCCATTTTAATGTATATGTCTTATTGGTGCTATCTGCACGAGCTTTAGCTAAAACTGTTTGACAGTCCATAGGAATGTTTAGATGGCCGAATTCATTGAACTCAGGAGCTATGCACATAACTGGAGATGCTTGGGATCCGGATGCCTCACTTGGCCCTGGCTGATGGTGAGCAGGTCCGGAATGGGTGGTAACTTGATGGGAGGACACGAGGATAGCAACAAAAGTTCTGTGTACCACAGTTGACGTGGCCAAGCTGGAGCAATTAGAATTATCTGGCTGGGCTCGGATTTGCATAAAACAGACATTTCCCGTTCTGAGGCATCGTGAAGAGGTCCAGGTTCGGTGTCCCCCACCTCTGGAAGACTGCATCCAGCGTTGTTTGGTTCAGTTCCCACTCTTGTGAAGATGTGATTAGCCTGATTAGAGAGTCTGCTGTGGTGTTCCTGACTCCCGGGAGATGTACCGCCTGTATGTGCACTGAATTCTGAATGCACCAGGTCCAGAGGAGCTGAGCTTCTGTGGAAAGTGAGAGAGACCAAGTTCCGCCTTGCTTGTTTATGTAGTGCATGGTGGTAGTAGCCCCGACGAACCTCGGATTCCCAGTAGAAAAGCTTGTATTGCAAGGTACACAGTTCTGAAGTTCGAGGATGTTGATGTGCAGCGTTGCATGAGAATTGGGCCATCTGCCACTGACTTGCAGATCTTGGAGACATGCTCCCCATCCCTCCATTGAAGCATCCATCGGGATGTTGAACAGAGGGATTTGATTCAGGAATTCCAGACCAACTGAAATGGTTGCAGGCGTTGACCACCACTGGAGGGAGTGGACCATCCTTGGCGTTACGTGAATGATGTCCCGGAAGGACCCTTGCGCTTGCTTCCACTGTTTGTCGAGCTCTTCCTGTTGAGGGTGCATTCAAAGACGACAGCGTGGAACTAGGTTGATACAGGAGGACATTATCCCCAGTAATGATTTGAACCTCCGAAATGATTTTGCCAAGGCCAAAAGCTTGAGTTGGGGTTCTTCTGCAGGAAAGGCTTTTGTAAGAGTTGTGTCCAATATAGCACCCATCCAACCTAGTAGGTTGGAGCTGTGACTTGTCCCTGTTGAGAGTGAGACCTAGTTGTTGGAAAAGAGGTAACATGGTCTTGAGGGAGTGACGTAGAACAGAGATATTCGGAGCATTTAGTAACCAATCGTTCAGATATGGGAATATCTGGTGCTTGAGACGTCTCAGATATGCAGCCACTGGGGCTAAGCACTTTGTGAAATCCGGGGGACGGATTTGAGCCAGAAGGGTAGCACTCTGAACTGAAAGTGTTTGCCGGCTACCATGAATCTCAGAAATTTCCTGTGCTTGAGGTGAATGGGAACGTGGAAATACGCATCCTGAAGATCTAGGGAAGCCATGAAGTCGCCTCTGTTGAGAAGCTGTACTACGTCCTTCAAAGTTACCATTCAAAAGGACTGTTCTTTTAGATATTTGCTGAGCTGCCTCAGATCCAGGATGGGTCTCCACAGATAGGACTTCTTTCTGATGAGGAAGAATAGAGAGTAAAATCCTCTTCACCGCTGCGAAGAGGGTACCATCTCTATTGCCCCTTTGGACAACATGCTCGCTATCTCTAGGAGGAGACGATGCAGATGATGTTGGCGCTCCCAGGAAGGTGGAGTTTCGGGAGGCTTGAAAGTGAATTCTAGTAGATGGCCATGAGTTATGATGTCCAGAACCCACTTGTCGCTTATGATCTGATTCCAGCGACGTAGGTGACGAGACAAGGAGGGAGGGGTAGCTAGCCCCTGGAGGCTGTCATTGCCTGCGTGAGGCATCCTTGGACTGTCTTCCCGATCTTCCTCTAGGAGGTGGTCTGCTGTATGCTGCCGCCGGAGGCTGCCTTTGATGGTACTGGGGTCTGGATGACTGATCCTGGGAAGAGTAGGGTGGATAGCGAAAGGACTGGTAGCCAACTCAAAAAAAGAGGAGTGGTCTCTAACCCTGGGTCCTCGAAAGGGAGTACGCTTGTACTGTAGGGATCCCAACGACCTAGCAGTATCAGACGATCGCCTGAAGGGCGTAGTCGACATGCTTGCCGAACAGGTCTTGGCCATCATATGGGAGATCCAGGATCTTTGTTTGGACATCCGGCCTGAAATCAGTAGCTTTGAGCCATCCCCGGCGCCTTAAGACGACTGAACCAGCCAGAAGCCTACATCCCATGGCCGCAATGTCCACGGCGCAGTCAATCACTTCTGCAGATGTTTGCTGACCCTCCGCAATTATCTTTTTTGAGTCCGACTTGTTGGTAACCCGAAAGGTCCACTACAGAGTGGGAGATGTCAGACCACAGCTGCCTGTCGTATCTGCCCAGTAGTGCCAATGAATTTGCTGCACGGACCACAATTGCTGACATAGAAGAGAACCTCTTCCCGATATTGTCCAGGTGCCTTCCACCCTTATTAGGAGGGGCTGGTAAAGGCGCTGAAGGGTTCTTGTAACTTCTCTGGGCAGCCTGGGAAACCACAGAGTCTGGTTTAGGGTGACCCACTAGGCACGCAGGAGCATCTTCTGTTGCCTTATACTTTTTGTCCAGCTTTGGTAACACCGCCGGTACTGTCGCAAGGTTTTACATCATTTTTAGCCCTTGACTCCAGACATGGGCAATGACTGGGATAGCCCTAACAGATTTTCTGTGCGGCTCTTTAAAATCGTACAGAAAATAGTCCTGCTGCGTAGATGGCAATTGCAGCTCAAACCTCATTGCAGCTTTCTTTAAGAGGTTATGGAAAGAGCCAATATCCTCAGGAGGAGATTCGACTGCCAGTGGCTTGGAAAAGGGGGTGCCGGGAGCACATACTCATCCCATTCGTCCTGGTCAGATAGAACCTCTCCTTCATCTGCCGCTTCATCAGAAGAGGCCTGGACCGGAGGACTCTGCGGAGCCTGAAGAGGAACTTGTGGCGTCGTAGGAAAAGCTGGTAGAGGTGCCGGAGTAGCTGGAGCAGAAACTGCTGGTGTGGGATCTTTCCTCGGTTGAAGGTAGAAGCGTTCTCTGTAGTCCGCCAACATAGCCTGGAGTTCGGACACCAGACCGAAGGTCAGAGATATCGTTCCCTGCTGTTGTGGAACTGGGTTAGTACTGTTGGCAAGAATACGAATTGTCATCCGAGTACTCCTGGCATTTCACGTGCAGCTGCAAAGGACTTCTCCCTAATCCAAAAATTGTATCTTGATCTGAGCCTTCATCCTCATCATCTAAAAACCTAGATGTCAAGTCTTGAAACTTTGCTCGGGGATGTAACAGAAGGTATTAAGCGAGCTATAGAGAGCTTTTTAAGCGGAGTATGTTACGCAGGTTGACCCAGAAGTAGAGTAGATGGTCTTTGCCTTTTCATTGGAAGCAACCCTGGTGTTGAAGGCAAAAAACCACTTGCGTCGAGGGGGGCGAAACATTGTCGCCGACACCGGTTGGACCATTGACGAGAGAGTCAGACGAAATCATCGATGGAGGGGTCGTCGATGAGAGCATCGTCGACAGGGCATGGCCGAAAGGTGTGTCATCGGCGAGAGAAGTGTTGACGAGATAGGGCACACCATCGACAAGGATGATACTGTCGTCGATGAAGATCCTGCAGCAGCTGCCGTCGACGTAGAAATGGTTACCACCACTGGCGTCACCGACAAAACGGTCGTCGACGAGGGTATCGTCGACTATGTCATAGTAGATGGTGCAGAGCTTGGCTTCTTAAATTTAGGAGGAGGAGTGGCAGGCTCTGAAGCCGTTTTCTTTACTTTTTTGAGGACTTCTGTACCCAGTCTTTTCTTCTGTGGAGAGCCATGCTTTGATGTCTTTTTCCTAGGTGGCTCATCCCCTCAGAACTTTCTTGTTTTCTTTTAAGAAGTGATTTAGGGGCAGAAATAGAAGAAGAGGCACTGTCCTCGTCAGAGGCATATTGCCCAGTCTTACCTCTTTGCAGCCACAAAAGAAGACAACCCTCCCTGTCCTTCAGGGTCTTGGTAGAAAACTTCCTGCAGATTTTGCAGTCCTTAGTCGTGTGGTTGGGGTACAAGCAGTAAATACACTCCTCAAGTGGATCCTCCACATATAATCTCTTTCTCAAGCATGAGGCACAGGATCTGAAAAGGCCTTTCTTTGGTGGCTCTAACACGGCAGCCAGTTTGAATCACCCAAGTAGATAGAAATATCCAAAAGCTGTTGAAACAGGTCTTCTGACAGAAAATTTTGAGCAGAGATCAAAGGAGACTCCTCAGCACAACATACAGTGGAAAATCTGAGGGCAGGCAGCTCCTCACAGGAGGTTCTAAAGGGGTGAGGCAATCTGATTGGTTTAAGTTTGGGTCTATTTTACAAAACAACTAGGATGGGTTATTGTATTGAGGCCTACTTCATGTATTGTGTGTATACATCTTCAGGCCTAGTTTTATATTCCACCGGGGACTCCCATCTCGACGACGGGGAAGTATTCAAGCATGTGAATCTATGAAAGTTCCAATACTGTAGTAAATAGAATGTTGTGCAATCCTTAAGAGGGGCAGAAGAGACTGCTGAAGATGAATTCGTCACCTGAGGAATGACTGAGGAAAATCTCGGCTACTCTTTAATCTCCAAGCCTGAAAGCCATTAAAAAAGGATCAGGAAATTCCACTGGGAGGTTAAGAACAGCAGCTGTTTGAAGAAGAACTAGCAGGCTAGGAAAATAGGACATTAGATTAGCTGAAGAGATTGCTTTAGAAGCCC
Source organism: Pleurodeles waltl (assembly GCF_031143425.1). Classification (NCBI taxonomy): domain Eukaryota; kingdom Metazoa; phylum Chordata; class Amphibia; order Caudata; family Salamandridae; genus Pleurodeles; species Pleurodeles waltl. The sequence goes on along the minus strand of NC_090450.1, from coordinate 71,096,537 downwards.
ATCCCCCATTTCTATCATTGGCCTGGTCCTCAGGGATGGGCTGCAGAGAGGTACGGGACTGTTGGAGTGGTCAAAAGAGATGTCCAACTTTCTGAAAAGTTGGGACTTTTGAAATTGTATCTGACCCGGATGCAATCTTAGGGCAGGATTTCCAGTTTTAACCTGCTTTGAGCTTTTTCTGCAGGCTGAGTCAAGGTTCCAGCTGTATTCGGAGAACCAGGGCCCTGACTTACTAAAAGGTAGTACGTGCTCTCACTCAGTTTAACACATGCACATGCATGCAAGTAGTTAATAAACTAACGGTATCTTTTGTGTTTTGCAAGCACCCTCAAATTAGGTCTGAGATATCTGATCTTATTGAAGTTTCCAACTCTAAAAATATAACCAAGTCCCAACATACAACGCAAGAGCAAGAAAATGCAACAAAGTGACCCACAGCTACACAGCCTCAGAGGCTCAAATTATCAAGTCTACCTTTTGGTGCAAAACGTCGAAGATTCAGCACAATGTCAAATTCAACACATCTAACATTGTGAAGCTCATTTCAAATACAGCATTCTGTCTTACACCCTACTGGAAGAATTTAATTTCTGAAAAAGAAGTAGAGAATCTGACTTATACATATGCGAGCATCCTGCAGCCATTCAGGGTGACAGATATTTCTTCAATCATCCTAGCTGATATAGTAAGAAATCTCCGCCAGCCCTGGAGGAATCTTTGTTCCTTTAAAGGAGCCCTTCAGCTTCTCTGAAAAAACCGAAAGTTTGGTGAGCCTCGGCCGTGTTTGAGGCAGCAACTTGCCAAACTTTTTTGATTCGTAAAAACAAACTCAAAGTTTGTTTTTAAAACACACGAAATAATAGAGCCCACCAATTTTATCTGTTTGGGAATGCCAGGTACACATCAGACGTCTTCTCGAAATAGGGAGGACTATCTGATTTACTTACCCCAATGGACCCAACTCAGCCAGGTCACCGCTTTAATGTTTCAGACAGCGAAGCCACCTGTGGCACGGTGTCATAAACATGGTGGTCAGTTGGACTCTAAATAGGGTGGGGCAGATCATCAGTCTATCAGACAGGATACCGTGCCTACCAACTCTAACTCAATCTAAAACTGTCAGAGGGTATACTGCTAGACATTACTCGACCCACTACCTATTACGTGCTGTGAAACAGCACCTGCGGCCAAGAGACCCATTCACCAACATCAACTTCCATGGTTAGGTCTAGCATTAGCCAAGACCTTTTGTTTTTCCAAATAAAATAAAATAAAAATAAAATACTCACTTTATATCTGAAGTGCTTTTTCATTTTCTGGTGTTTTTACCTGCCTATGCATGGGTCCATGCAAGAATGAGTTTTAAGATGGCTAAATGACCAGTCACATACGCAATTCAGAAAACAATAGCAAAACTGCACCCTTTCATTGAAGAAAATGGATCCATTGGTTATGGTTTATAAAATCAAGAGGTGAAGGTTTCCAATGCTAATACGACTGCTCTGTGACCAGCATGTTACTATTCATAGCTTGTGTTTTGTCTAACCTAGTTATAACATATACAGAAACAAACAGTCGGAACAACGTTTTCCAAACATTTTAATAATTATGCCACATCAACAGCAGTCAGTAGAATAAAACGTTAAAACTCAGACAGTTTTATATATCAAGGTTTTTTTTCTACTAAGTGTGTTCCAAAATGGTCCTCCATAAAAAGGTCTGTACGGAAGAAAAGACAAGCGTGACAAATGTTTAACAAGTATTCATGGGGAGACAAAAAGACATTCATATAAAGTGCAAAATTCTATCACTTACTACTGAAACATTAACATTTTGGAGGCCAGAATAAGGTTAACTCAAACTTTATTAGTTTCACAATTGAAAACATCATTGCGTGAATAGGAAAAAACCTTTGTTGACAAATAAAATAAAATATGAAATTCAAAATTATCTAGACAGTTCGATTCTCACCAAGCAATCAAAACAGATTGGAAAGGCAAAGAAAAATCCTGATAATTTCATATTTACTCATATTATCAAGCCTGATGCCGCATGTATTTCACATGTGCAGCCTTCCTTGATGTAGTAAGATCTGGCAGTAGAGTGCTATTTTTTTTATCGCCTCATCATTGCATTAATGGCATTCCAGCAGCACTTCATGAGTCAAATTAAAGTTACAACAGGACTGCAAGGAATAGAACTTGTAACACTTGCAAAATTACGAGCAAAAAACAAGCCTGGAAAGATGTACACAAGGTAGGCACCCTCAAATAGGAGTTTAAAGTGAAATATTATGGTTTTTTTTGCTTAAAACTTTGCTGAAATTTAATTAACCTTTAACGATGAAGGTGGAATTTTCTTGTTTATGGAAACAACTGTGGTAAGAACAAGCTAGGTAAATATTAACTTAAAAAAACAGTATAAATCTAGGACGAAAGATGGTGGCAAAAGAATACAGATGCTCTACTATCAGACAGCATAACATCCACTCAAGTGAGAGGGTCCAAACCATGGTAACATTAAAAAAACGGTTAGGAAAGAGGTGAGCCCTAAAACAAATGTGGGGTACATGACATGAGGGGTCCAAAAGTGGTGGCTAGGAGTACAAACTCCACAATACATTTGGCGAGAGATGTGCACTTTGAACTGAAACAATAACTGCGCTTCTTGTAATAGCATGTGGTATTCCTTTTTCACCGTCTTCCTGCATCGCCCCCCATTTCCGCGATACCGTCTCAGTGTTCTACTAGATTTGGAGAAGTTACAAGTGTTCCATTACTTAGAAGCCAACCTCTCAGACAGGCCATTTAGTAATCCGTCCGAGTAAAGAGGATTCAGACTTCCAAACAAGATTCCTTTTGGGCAAGGATGATGACTTAACTATTAAGGCCCATTAACTACAATTAAAATTTGGTCACAGCAAACAGCAACCCTGCTCCCTTCTGCCAAACCCATCATCCCATCACGTCATGGAGTTTTGACAAAACCAAACAGAACAGTTTAATTAAAATGAACCGCGTCACAGAACCGAGTGCCTAATGTGGTACTGGGCAGATGTGCCTTATGGGAAATTCACGGTCATAAATTTGTAAAACACGTAAATGCTACTAAATAAAATGCACTTAGATTCGTGGCAATGTTTCAACAATGTGATGAATTATTTTATTTGAAGCCTACACAATAGGCAATGCAACTGATGCCCATTTCTCAAAAGAAACCAGGCAGCTATTCTAATCTTTTCAGATTTCCCATTTGGTTGATTCGAACGTCTCTCTGAAAATTCTAGGCATGTTCAAAAATAATTTGACAAAGTTTCACTTGTGAAGGTTACATCTCACAGAAGGCCACAAAGGTAAAATAAACATTTCACTATATTTTATGTTGCAAAGATTTTTTTTTTTTGCAATCTAGTAGCTTATTTGTCTTTAGATTTACTCCCTTTTTCTTTTTGAAATTCAGCAATCTGACTAAATATGTTTAGTAAATCTGGTGGCAATTTCTTGCTTACTGTACCAGCAGAATCAATTTTTTCAATGGGTACGGTTCGCTCTTCAACTTCTCTACTCTTTATTCTTTCCCTAAAACTCCCATGACTGTCCCGATGCCCTCTGCTTTTTTCTTCATTCGAATTCAAACGATCCCTACCATGCTTATCAGCTCTCCAGGAGTCAACTGAAGCAGCCTGTTGGCTATTTCTATTTCTTTCAGCACCTTTGCAGGTGTAGTCAGAGTTCCCAGAGGTAAAACGCATTTCCTGTCGGGATTCTGACTTTCTGTGTGCGTCTTTTCTTTCTGACACTTCCTTATCATGTTTGCCAGAGTAGTGAGCTTTATTTTTCTCGTCTGACCTTTGGTGAGATGAGCCTGTGGAGTCCCTTCTACTGGACAAAGATCTATCCCTTCTCGACTGACTCTCAGCTTTCCTGCTGCTGGTTTGAGATTTAGAACTGCAATAAGAATCTCTTGAATCTTCAGACCTACCTCCAGAGGCTTCCAAGATTTCAGCTGAGGATGAAGACACAGAACGGTACCTCTCTTTCTCTTTTCCTTGTATTTTTTGACAATCTATTCTATCACGCTTCTGTAATATTTTTTCCATCTCCTGCTTTCTATCTAGAAAAGAAGCAGAGGTGTTAGCAGGAGGTGGATACCACTCCTCTTTTAGATTGTCCTTGCCATGGGAAGAAACTTTAGAAGAGGTCTTCTTTGAATGACTGGAGGATTCAGACTGCTTTCTCCTTCGCTTTTTCTGTTTTCTGTGACCAGAAGAGGAGGAGGAGTGGGTTGAGCTAGAGGAAAACGATTCATTAGAGGAGGATTCACTTGATGTGGAAGATGACGAGGTAGACCTTTTTCTTTTTTTCTTTAACCTAAAAAGATTTAATTGACACTAGGAATTACCAAAAAACAATGAATCCAGATTACGTATTTGACAAAGATCCCTGATGGCCTTGAAACAAAGTCCCTTCCTGGAGCCCTCCCCCCATATACCCATAACTGTTAATGTCTTCCAACAAACATCATTGAAAACAAATCTGGAGAGTTTTTTTCTGGGCATGCACTCATTTTTTGGGGATATCATATCAACATTTTCTAGTATCAGACTTTTTCTATGAACAAATATGTACAAGGCCAGAGCCAAGCTCAATCGGGACTGGTAAGTTCTCAGTGTGTTGTTGGGTTCTAACAGATACTGTTTTCTATGCCGGGGAATTATATGTCAAATGGCTCTCCGCCTCTAGTTTTAACTTTATTTGCAGTCATGAGGTTTTGATCAAAAAGGGTAGTTGTTGCTACTTTTTGTCTTGAACATAATCTTGAAGTGGTTATTTGTGGTTTCAGGAACAAAACTTCCTCCTGTGGTAATCATCAGTACTCTCGAGTAATGGCAGCGCTCCTTTAGGATAGCTAGGATAGTTGGATCCTTTAGGATAGCTTCACTATGAGACTTAAATTGTGTACCTCGATGTACTCAACATCAAATCGCAATGACGCAGGATGTCATGATGCTGAATATCCAAAATCAAAAAGATACTAAAGGCACTAACACTGAAATAACAATGGGAAATTTGAGAAGTAAATGTATGGAAAAAAAGATTGATTGTTTATCTAGAGGTAATACTCTCATTTTAGATATTTGTTTTTAACAAGATAGTTGTCTGCTGATCTCAAGCCTGAAAACGTACTTATTTTAAGCACACATTATAGGTGCTACTTTAAACTTTGGGATTTCACCGAAATCAGTAGAAATGCAAGTGGTGGTGGCCTCCTAGCAAATATATTTTCATCTATTACAACATGCTAGTGGTATTTCTTTAGGATTCCTGAAGTGGTAACTACAAATTCATTTCACTAGTAAATAAGCATCTGAACATACCTTTGTTCTTGATTATTCACCATTTGGAGTTTTTACTAAAACAATAAAACAGGATTTACCTCTTTTCTTCCTTTAAGAGCTTACGCAATTTCTCAGCACTTGTTTCTATTTTCCTTTCTTTTGGTTGCTCCTTCTCAGATAGTTTCTCTTTTGACTCCAGAGATTTCTTTTAAAAACCCAGAGATCACAACCATATGATTATTAAGCAACAGCAAAATTACACGTGATAATATCCAAGCCCCAAGCCACCCAACCCCAAACCCAAATATAATCACAGTTTATCCGGTTCCAAAATCAATAATGGAAAGTTGTGCCACAGAATTAGAGAAAAAGGCAAAACAAATCAGAATGGGTTGTATTGCAGTTCAAGATCCAGTAAAATAAAGCACAACCAATTGCATTGTAAGCCGTGTTCCAAACATTATGAAAGAAGGTTCAATGCAGTAGGTGAACACAAATGATTATGTAAGCAAGTGCACAATAACAGTATAAAGGCGAGAGTTAAAGAGAATAAGTGTCGGACGAAAGTACAAAGAAGATATTAGTTCATACATTCAATGAAATGGGTGATACATCCCAGTTTCAAATGCATTGGTTAGTGAAAGTGGAATTAAGATACAAACCAGTTTAACAGACCACGGTACCATCCAATATGTGGTTCATGGTGAAATAAAATATAGGTATAGGGTCCAGGTCGTGATGAGCAGCAGCACGGCCACAGCGGCAACAGCCCAGTTCAAATAAAATATACACAAGAAAAATATATCATCAGTATTACAGGAAAGTAGACACAATGCAGTAACACAAACAGCAATTTACCCTGTTCTAGGTTAGAATGGCAATTAATCCTGTTCTAGATATGAATTGCCTATGTGGAGAGATCACAACACCACTACAGCAGCAGTCATTATGAAAAGGGGAAACTAAACCAGTGATATACAGGCAATGAACACCTCAGCAATTCAACAAAACGTTTGTTATTGCCAAGGTACATTACAGGAGATCATACAGAAATGTAAAATAAGTTTTGGCTCGTATACTACATAATAATAAATAGACTGGCCACTACTAAGGTAGCCGGTGAGGTTTGCTGGTATCTGCAATATCGGTAATTCTGTTCCTAACTTAAAATAGGACAGGAACAGAATTCTGTACAGTGGTATGTAAGAATGTGGGACCTGACACAGCAACTGACTAAACAACAAGGCTTTGACATCAGCAGACTACCTTAATCAAAGTTCTTTCACTTCCCCCTTGGATTTTCCCCAAAAGACGGACCACACCGGCCACCATAACTAACTTGGAAAGGCATGACAGATATTCTTCCAAGAAAGGTACACATGAGGTTACAAGTTGAATAGCTGTGTACAGTGCACTTTTGTTAACAAATATATGTGGATAACACATCCAAACAATGGACTCCCCTGGCCAAAACTGATCAAGATGAGTGTGCATTAGGTGTATTCCCTTTGATGGCCATGAGAAGTACTGCAGAAATTTACACCATGTAATGTGAAAGCTATTTGGCCAAGACTGCTACAACAAAGTCCTTTTTAATTCACGAACGACAGTACAACAAGATAAGCTGTATTCCTGATAGGTTTGCCAATGCCGAAGATCGACAATATATACACACACGGATATTAAAAATGGTATTCACCTTCATTTAGCATCTAATATTGTTGTCCAAAATCATCAGAAGTTTTATCCTCTAATTTTTAGCTCATAACACCGAGGACCACAGGATTTACTAGTACACAAGTTAAATAAAAATGTGAGTGAGGGGAAGGATTGACTTGGCTAACCAAAGCTGTAGGGGGGAGGGGCTAAGAGACCGGTAATAGATCAGAACGTTGTACCGGACATTTTATTTCTCTAAAGAAGAATAGCAAAGAAGTACAAAATGTAGCACAACATTATGTTTTACATAGACAAACATATCTTAGATTCATGGGTTCGAAAACATACTGAGAACTTATTTTTCATCAGCCTTCTCACATTACACACTCCACATGTCATTCAGTCATCTAGACTCTTTGTGGGTGAACTGGTACAATATGTAAGATATGAAATACACTTGCTGTGTTCTGCCCCTCTGTTAGCCTGGTGCAAATACAGGTGGCTGTGCTGAAAGAATTCCATGGGAAATGGTAAGCTACACTGCATTTAGGTCTAATATATTTTGCTTTACAAACTGAGCCACCGCCTTTTATGGTTTGAGAGCTTTGTTAAGACATTTACAGCAAGAAAGCTCAGCTTTACAAAAAACCTACAACTAGAGAATAAGCTTAATCTAACACACAAACATAGTGAACATGTAAATCAAACACAAATGTATCAATATAGAGAAACACACATTTATATAAAATTTAGACTAATATTACTTTACAACTAATAGGAGAAAGTGAAGAATCACCTGCATGTGTTGGCGTAGCTTCAGTAATGCATCTTCCGCTTCTTGGAAGGTCTCGTCTATTGTCAATGCCTTCTTGTAGTAACTCTCAGCGTTTAACAGTTTGTCTTCTTCCTCTAACCTGCATTTCACAAAAAGGGCAGACGGCTAGAAAAAACATTCACAACTTGGTTCAATTTACTTTTATGCATTCCTTTGTTAAAGACTATTATTCTTCCCAAACTTGGAGACATTGATAAATGTACCCAATGTGCAGCAACGAGGCAACCAAACAATTGAGGTGAGGGCATGGTGGTAAATTAGCAAGTGTGTAAACCTCTCTAGCAGTCACCAAAGTAAGGCCATATGCAGGAACCAAAAATTATCAAGGACAAATACACATTTATTTGAGCTCTCACACTGTGTAAATGGATTCCTCCAGCACAACATCTGAATATTTACAAACAAATATATGCCCGATTAATTGACGAATAGTGATTCTATATTGTGCATACATGTACAAGCGCAGAAGAAAAAAAAAATACTCCAGAAGAAATGAAATTGTCCTATTCATTAGTCCTTAACATCTCGTCATTTCCTTTCAACCCTTTAGTGCGGATGTCAATAAAAAAGCTGTGCCACTTGTGTGGCTGGGACTAGTGCCTCCAACAAGAACGGATCAAACCATGGTCAATGGGAGCCCTTGCGAGGGACTCCTTGGCCTTGGTTTGATCCGTGCAGCGTTTTCATCAGCACAAGTGTGGTAACGCTGGGTGGTAGGATTTATGCGGATTCCTGCATATTCCGGTAGTTTTTATCACAGCAATGCAAGTAAAATGTGTGATTTGAGTCATAGGTTGAGGTTTGTAGTACATGGTGGTTAATAAAACCTCATGGGAGCCACACCACCTTAGAATCCCCTTGTTGTCTAGTTTTCCAAAATGTTTGTAATTTGTAGTTTTGCTTGATGTGCAACACAGTACGCCTTATCTAGCACTTTAGGGCCTTTTCGTGTTGTGATCTCGTGGCCCACCCACATAAGTGGGGTGCTGTTCTTATCAGGGGCAAGTGGGAACTCTGAATGGCTGGGAATACGTGGTTCCTCGCAGATTCCAGGACGTTTTGTCACAGAAATGTAAGTAAATAGTGTACTGTTTTCTTACCAAAGTTTGACATTTGCAAGGGCTTCTGTATGGAATTACCTAGTGAGAACCATGCAAGGCACATTATCCTGGATTGCCCAGGTGTTTATTTTTCAAAAATATACATGTTTGCTAGGTTTTTTTTTTTTTTTTTAAAGGATGATTTTCAGGGGTAAAATGTGATGTATTCATGTTGTATTTTGGGCTGTTCCTGTCGTGGGCATTGGGCCTACTCGCACAAGTGAGGTACCATTTTGATCAGGAGACTATGAGGAATGTCTGGTAGAAGAAGGTTTGTGGCTCCCCACAGATTCCTAAACTTTCTATCACAGAAATGTGAGGAAAACGTTTTTTCCCCCCCAAAGTTTGAGGTTTGCAGGAGATTCGGGGTTAAAAAAAGAACAAAAACAGGGAACCAAAAAAAAGAAAGAAAAAAAAAAAAAAAACTGATGAGAGCCATGCATCACCCCATCCTTGATCACTCCAGGAGTCGTTTTAATAAATGTGCAGGTTTGCTAGGTTTCTATAGGTTACGGCTGAGATGGGGACTAAACGCCACAGCTACCCACTTTGCAAGGAAAAAAAAAAAGTCAGTTTTCGGTGGAAAAAAGGGATGTGCCCATGTTGTGTTTTGGGCTGTTTCCGGTCTCAGGCACTAGGGCTACTCACACAAGTCAGTTACCATTTTATAGGCACACATGTGGAAGCACTGAATAGTAAAACTTTGCTATTACCAATTGGATTTTGCTGGATTTGAGCCTTCCAAGAGTAAGAAAGAAGACATTTTGAGAAATATCCTCTAAATCATACACCCACAAATTCAGATATGTACAAATACCCCTGCTCCTAAAATCCATATCTTGTGCCAGTAACGGCACAAGATACACATTTTTCACTCTACATATTTCACCATATAAATTGGTCTACACTCTGTACATAATGAGAACCACTGTACGGTTCAGCTTAGTTGTTGGCTCTGGATACCCTGGTTTCTTACAAACCTACAAGTCCCAGAAGGGGCTAGTGGATGTAAAGTTATATTGCTTTTGTAAATCGGCCATTGTGACAAAAAGTTACAGATGGAAGAGTTGTCACAAATGGCTGTTTTTATTACTCAGTTTCAGAGTTTCTTTATTTCAACAGTTGGTTTATTTGGATAAACCTTGATGGGTTTAGACATATAACCACTTGCTGAATTCAGACATTGTCAACTTTGCAGAAATCTATCATTTTTCTGGACCACCCAAGGGTTTCACATCGGTTTACACCACAAACTGGAAGAAGGTTGAGAGCACACAAAAATAGGGAACATTGGCTACCTCTTTGAAAAATGGCAAAACTTTGGTTTAAAACACACAAAAAAAAAAAAAAAAAAAAAAAAAAAGGTTTTTTATTCGGCTCTGCATGTTCCTGAAAGCTGGGAAGAAGGTGACTTAAGCAAAGCAAGCCACTCAGTTATGTATTTTTGGTGGTATGGTGTTGGGGGGGGGGGAGGGGGGACAGACACCTTTATCCAGACCACTTCTTTCCTATTTTTCCCCCAAAAAACTTTAGCTATATTTTACCCATTTTCTCTTTCCCCTTCAGGGGAATCCACACACCCTGGGTACTTTTTAGAATCCCAAGAATGTTGGAAACAGATTTGGTGCTGACATCTTATGTGGGGAAAAATGTATGTCACCTTAAGCACAAACGAAGCAGTAGTTAAGGGGTTAAAATATTGTAAGGACATGCATAAAATGTACTCTTTAAGTCACAGGCCAGCAACAATTATTCCTTAAACTCTCCCATTAATTTTGCATAGGAAAATATGGCCTGTAGATACAACAACTATCTTAGCAAACAGAACTGTAGTTCACAAAAGGACACCTAAATCAAGGTGTGGAGGCTAATTAAACAATACTGAGGTATGGAGGCTATACCAGTACTAGCCAACAAACACTCCTCTTCAAACTTAGAAGAACAGGACATGGGTTTTTGTTGTCTCAAGTAGGTTAAAAAAAACAAGGTAGAGTATGGAAACAGGCAAGTAGAGGTTTACTGAATTAACAGCAAGCATAAGTACCTTTACAATGTACATCTACAAGGTATGATGATGTGGAGTTAAATACAGTAAATCTATACTTAATTATAGATACTTACCTTCAGAATACTTTAGTTCTTGATCTACTGACCACAATACTTCTTTATCACAATATGTTTGTCTTCCGTATTCTGACATACAACTCAGCAGACATCAATCTCTACATTCTTTTATGTAATATGTAGGATTGTGCCTAGAGATCATTTAAAGAACTGGGGTCACACAGCTTAGAAGCACTGTCAAAGTGTTAGGTCTAGCCTACAGCTTAGTGTTTCTTGTGGGGGTACTGTGTGGATTTCTGAGTGGATGTTTAAAGAGAATGTATCAACAGCTGGAAGAATGGATGGATAACTGAACACAAAGTCGTATGCATACAGTTAAAATACATAGGAACAACAATTAAGCGAGATGGGAAATGTAGACGGGGCAGGTGTTTATGATACTTATAAGACCACTTGTATTTGATTATATTGGTGTGTTTAACTGCATGTAGGTAGGAAGGAAGGTGTGTGTGTGTGTGTGTACATATATATATATATATATATATATATATATATATATATATATATATATATATATATATATATATATATATATATATATATATATATATATATATATATATATATATATATATATATATAAATAAACACATGCATGCATGCATTTGGGATGTGGGGAAAGGTGGTATAAGGCATAACAGACACAGAGAAAGTCCAAGGTTGAAAACCACCTAGAGTGCTTATGCTGCTTTCCATAAGGAGCAGGGCATACTAGTTCAGCTGCACTGCTTCTTATCCACGTGACAAAATAAAATGATTCAATGCAGTATGTAGCTGTGGACAACCCTTGGCCAAAGCATTTCCATTGATCACTTTGTTTTGCCTTGGCTCATCTACATTATTTTTTCAGTTTTAGAATTTGGATAATGTCTGCTTTCCCTTTTGTGGTAAACGTCTGTCAATCTGTCTTGAAATATTTTTCGAGCCACCAGCACCTCTAATCCTATCTTGTAGGGCCACTTCTCAACAAAGATTGTGTGCTTTGTTCAGACATATTTGGTCTCATACTCCTTTCTGTTGGTTTCTACTTGGTTTGATGCAGGGCCCAGAATCAGAAATATATCGGAGACCTATGGTCAGAGGTACAAGCCATCATGCAACTGCCAACTTTGTGATTCCTAAACTAACAGGCAAAATGACTTATTATGTATTAAACCCATACTGAACTGAAATTAGGACAGCGTATGAAAGTGGTGTGTACTTTTTTTTTTTTTTTTTAAATAGCAGCACCTGCGCTTTTAAGGATCATTTTTTGCCTTAAAATGTTTGCTGTTTTGTAATGCAGAAAGGTGGTATACTGTTCCCTGGACACCACCAAAGCACTGTTTGAAGCCAATCACAAAGGGTTTCAAATAACGACCTGCCACAGTAATATTCATACGGCAGCTCGTTCTGTGGCTGCAGAATTTGAGATACAATCCATTACCACGTAGGTCAATTTGCAAATTGAAATACTTGTGACGAAATGCCAGTGTACAATTTGCGACTGGTCTTTTAGTTAATCCTGTGACTCAACTTTCTTACTGGATCACTTCCTAAAGGAATGCAACCCCGGCAATGTTGTCTAACGTAATCCAGTATATTTACTAGTGACTTTTAGTATCTCACTCCCCAACATCCAGCCTTCCATACTGGCTTCAACCCGTGTGTGCATTCATTCCCTTCTGCAAATGATGTAAATCAGCATTAATTGTTTTTTCCTGCTTCATTTCTTGGTAGCCACAGTTAGAAGAAATAGCAACAATATTTAGGGGATTCTGTGGTATGGGGCCAGCAAAGGTATGACCCTGTGTTGACCTGTAAATTCTCAGCCTAGAAAAACAGAAAACATACTTACTGTCCTCCTCTTTCCACAAGAGTTTGGCAGAGGTATTTTCTCGCATTCCTATGGGTTGGGCAGGTCTCTAAAGCAGATTCAAAATCATCTATTGCTTTGTTCAAGCTTCCCTTTGTTGCATACCTGGAGCAGTGAAAAGATGTGTATAAAAACAATTACACATTTGCATTCAAAACAAAAATGTGTTAAGAAAATATATTTCAAATTAATTTTAAACAGTTATAGATAATGATTTATCCAGAAATAATAAAAAAAAAATTTTTTTTCAAAGCAACCTTATTTTAGGAGATGACCTTTTGGTGCCCAAGAGGGGGGTGTTAAGGGCTTTTCCCCAGGCCCTTGTAGTTTTAGAGAGCACCTAGCACACTCAAACGTAACCCGGTTTGTACTCCATAAAGGTTGATGGGTACTTGGTTCAAAACTGAACAAAGCGCCTCCAAAGCCCCCGTAGCTACTGGATAGCACAGTCAATAAGGCAGGGAGTAGCTCACTGGTGGTCAGAAGGTTGAGACAATTATCACATGCAAAAAAAAAAAAATTGTAAAAAAGAACACCCACACACATCATATACAAGAGATTAGATTTCAATGTCCTCATGTGTAAAGTCACATGTGAGAATAAAGACTGTGTCTGCCTTTTGCAAAGTTCACACAGAACTATAGTAGGGCAGGTCTTGAAAAAAAAAAAAAAAAAAAAAAAAGAAACAAAAAAAAGTGTAACCAGACCTTCAGGTCTAGTGACTTGAATAATCCACTTGATCTAACTTTAATGCTCTTAACCCATAAACTAGTCTCAAATTATGGGAATCATGGCAAATATGTTATTTCACTGAACCACATTTTCCTTCATCACCACATATGAGGGCACCTTCATAAATGTGATTTCAGTAGGTTTGCTGCACACAACAAAAAAAAAAAAACACGTTATGTACCCACATACAGGGTACACATGACCCCTGAATGTCCTCTTAGTTCACTAACAGCATATCAGGGTGGAGGTGAGAATGTTTCTCAGTTCATGTTTAAAAACTCTCACTTTTTGTAAATATATTTCTCAAGCATGGTGTGGTGGCTCACTGTCATTTCCAGTCAGCACATTTTTCTCATGAAAAGTGTAGGAAGCTGGCTTTGGATATACTATATCAAAATGAGATATAGTGTGCACATAGTCCAGGGGTGCCCCAAGAGGCTTGACAAAAGTAATAATAATGCTCTATTCGTGGTAGTGTGGTCGAGCAGTTAGGCTTATCAGAAGGTAGTGTTAAGCATTTGTTGTACACACACAAGCAATAAGTGAAAACACACACTCAATGACTTAACTCCAGGCCAATAGGTTTTTATATAGAAAAATAGTCCTTTGTTAATTTATTTAAAGATTCATTTAGCAGGTAAGTACCTTAAATGAAAAGTACTTTACACAGTAATACTTAGAACTTTGAATGGAATCAACAATGTACACCATTTTATTTAAAATGGCAAAAAGCTATTTTAAAAGTATATACAGAACATTTTTCGACAGTTCCTGGGGGAGGTAAGTAAAGTACAGTTTTGGAGGTAAGTAACAAACTTACGGGTTCAATCTCCGGGGCTTAGGTTGCCCACGTTGGGGGTTCAAGATAACCCCAAACACCAAGCACCAGCAACACAGTGCCGGTTAGGTGCAGAGGTCAAACGGGCACTGAAAATAACGTGGGCCCCTATGGAGACAGGGGGGGGTTCTCCGGTTCCGGTATGCTTGCAGGTAAGTACCTGCGTTGTCAGAGGGCAGACCAAAGGGGTTTGGAGGAGTACTGGGGGGCCCCCCCAAGTAGGCACAAAAATCACACCCTCAGTGGCATGGGGGCGGCCAGGTGTAGTGTGCAAATAGGGCGTCTGGTTCTCAATAGAACTCTATGGAGGGACCCAGGAGTCACTTAGGCGCTGCAGGCAGGGCACAGGGGGGCGTCTCGGGCAAGCCACAGACTGGGCAAGGGGTGAGGGCTGCCTGCTGGTCATTGCTGCACCGGTGGTCGGTTTCTCTCAGGCCTGGGGGCTGTGGGTGCAGTGCTTCTCCAGGCGACGGATATCTTTGTCCCTGGCAGTCAGGGGGGTCCTCAGGATTCCCTCTGCAGGAGTTGTTGTGGGTGTGTAGAGAGGTCAGCCTAGGGTGGACACGTTGCCAGGCATCTCCACTAGCTGGAGTGCCATGGGGCATAATAACACCAGGCTTGAGCCTTTGAGGCTCACTGCCAGGTGTTGCAGTTCCTGCAGGGGAAGGTGTGAAGCACCTCCACCCAGGACAGGCTTTGTTTATGACCACAGAGTGCACAAATGTACTTACCGTATGTGGTCAGAAACTCGTCTAGAAGTGGCACGCTAGCATAGACCAGCCAGCCTTACACTAGCAGTTGGGCTAACATACAGGGGGCATCTCTAAGATGCCCTCTGTATGCATTTTTCAATAAATCCCACACTGGAATCAGTGTGGGTTTATTGTGATGAGAAGTTTGATACCAAACTTGCCAGTATTCAGTGTAGCCATTATTGTGCTGTGGAGTTAATAATGACAAACTCCCAGACCATATACTTAGTAAGGCTCCCCTGCACTTACAATGTCTAAGAACTCGCTTAGACACTGTAGGGGCATAGTTCTCATGCAGCTATGCCCTCACCTGTAGTATATAGCGCACCCTGCCTTAGGGCTGTTAGGCCTGCTAGAGGGGTGACTTACCGATGCCACAGGCAGTGGGTAGTGGGCCTGGCACCCAGAGGGGAGTGCCATTTCGACTTTGTCTTTTCTCCACACCAGCACACAAGCTGCAAAGCAATGTGCATGTACTGAGTGAGGGGTCCCTGAGGGTGGCATAATACATGCTGCAGCCCTTAGGGACCTTCCCTGGCCACAGGGCCCTTGGTACCAGGGGTACCTTTTACAAGGGACTTAACTGCGTGCCAGGGCTGTGCCGATTGTGGGAACAAAGGTATAGTTTTAGGGAAAGAACACTGGTGCTGGGGCCTGGTTAGCAGGGTCCCAGCACACTTCCAATCAAAGCTGGCATCAACACTAGGCAAAAAGTGGGAGGTGACCATGCCAACAGTGGCATTTTCCTACAAAAAGATCATAACATTCCCACTTACATGCATTCTACTGGTAAAACTAAATGGCGAACTAACAACAATGTTTGAGAATTGGATTCCTGCAAATATTTATCATTTGCACATCACCATGTAAAGTGTTCTTTGGTTTTATCCAATTAAAATCTTAGTAGTCATCACACTTTGAATTCCAAAAAAATTTGCTTTTCTGACTGCCGGTATATTTTGAAATATTTGTACTGGTCATTTGCAAGCTATTTAAATGTCGTGCAGTGCTGACATTCTACGGATCGTTTCACAACGATTATCAGACAGTTCACTTTACAAAATCTTCTCATTTGGAATCCGAGAAAGAAAAATAAACATCTATCTCCAGGATACCTTAAGCAGCAACTTGCAAAAAGACAAGAGCTGACAAATCCTGAGTGCACAGCAAGTGTGATAAAGTAAAAACAAGATTTATAGGCATCTTTATTCCTCATCCACTTTCTGAATGAACATAACACCTGTTCTTTGCCAGTGCAAGCTCGGTCACCAGAAGGGGCCAGTAAGCCCTAAAAATGGCTTGCCCTGGTAAAATCTGTCTCCCATAGTGAGTTGGTAAGTAGATGTTTTAAGGTCTGTAGAGGTGATATGGTGTAGTAAGATTCCTTATTTATCTAGCTAGGGGAAATCTACTACTGCACCAGGGTGGAAATATATCAGGAATTTGACCCACAATGCTCATTTTCTACCTACAACAACTGTCTAGCAACAATGAGCAGTTTTAAACAGAAAATGTGGATTTGTACAATAATTTTTCCACACTGATAGTTCATCTGTAAATCAGTCATTTAAATGATACAGCTCGGTTGGGCATGGAGGGAATACACAGAGAAAGTTGGTACAACAACGGGTACAAGACTACATTGTGACTTTCAAAGCAATTTCTTAAACTGTCAATGGCTTAAGTAATAAAAATAAAAGATGGGCTGTATTACAGTGCAACAGAAAACAAGCACTGAATATGATCCTCTTAAAAGAAACACATCTACTGATACCCGATAGCACCTGGAGGTTTTTAGACATTCACATTTCTGACCAAATCCGAGGTAAAATACATGACTATCCAGATTTAAATAAAAATCTTGATTCACTCTGCCATAACATTATTGGATGCCTTAACCCCTTTGTTGTTGTGGACGAGCTGGTCTTGTCCTTGGCTGCAGCGCTGCTGTGCCGAGGGCGAGACCAGCTCGTTCTGCACCTGGCCCAAGGTGGGAGCGCTAAGGAACCTCTGTGGGCCACCCACCCACACCCCTTGCCAGGGACAGCAGGGGAAGCTCTTCTCCTGCCACCCCCTTCAGCGATCTTATGACGTGCCAGCACCGTCGGATGCTGCTGGGGATGCGCTGAAAGCCATTTGCTTCCAGTGTGGCGAGCGGAGGGGACACAAACTGATGGGTCCTTCTCCAGGGTGTTTTGGGGGGTGGGAGAACGATAGACACTGAGGGAAAAGAAAAGCTTGCCCTTTCCCCTTGTGCCTGTTTTGAATAGATTCCTGCTCCACGATCATGGGTGAAGCCTGCAATCGTGGAGCAGGAATCCATCCACTAGACACCAGGGATTTTTATTTCTTTATTTTGGGGAGCGACCCCTTAGGCGAGAGTCGCTTCCTGGGGGGCATAGTCGGTCTGTGTTTTGCCCCCCCCCCCAACTAGGCACCAATGATTCATAAAAATCTATGTTTAGGGCAGCGACCTCGTGGACAAGGGTTGATGCCCTGGGGGCAATATATTTTTTAATGTTCCCCCCCCCCCTTTTCAATCCCCCCTCCTCCCCCCTTTCCATCCCCCCTCAGGCTAGCTCAGACATTTTTTCAGCTGATCTGGCGGGGGGAACCAACTAGGCTTTTTTTGTTTGCTGGAAGCACGACTGTTGCCACTTCTGCTCCATTGAAGGGGGACATCTGACTATTATTTTTAGCTCCATCTGCCCCCAAGGGGGGCAGAAACCACTAGACACCAGGGAAAATGTCTATATGTTTGGTGGTGGGGTATTTGTCAACTGACAAAGTATTTTAATTTGTGATTATAACAGTTTATTTCTCCTTTTTGTTCTAGTTCAAAGCGTTTGTGTCCCTCCCTGTGACTCCCTGTGGTTTTGGCAGTGGTTGACCTGCAGTTTGCGTAGTTGCAGGTTTTGGGTAAGAAAAAACTATTTACTCCAAATCAGTATTGTTGCCATGCATGAATGAGATTTTTGTAAATGGTGCACTAAATGCTGGATTGTGTGTGAAATTGTCGTTAGATTTGTGCACGATATTTGTGTTGTCTTATGTGTAATTTTCTTTTCTTTTTCCCTGTTTAGTGGGATATCACTAGTGATTGCTGTGTCTGTGCAGAGTAGTTGCTGGCGAGTCTAGCTTTTTCAGGCAAGTGAGGGGTAAAGTTTTTGAGTACATAACTCTGTGTGATAAAGCCACACTTTATTTATTACTTATTTTACACAGTGCTTCGTTGTTGGTAGCACACTCGTCAAGTTACTTTTTGTAGGAAGAATCATGGCTAGCCGCAGGGTGACCGCTCAGCAGGTTGTTGGTATGTTTTTTGAGTCGTCTTCTGGCCATGATTATGAGACTGACTCTGCATCTGAGGCAGAGGAGGAAGTGCTAGATTCTGGCAGTGGATTCTGTGTCTCAGAGGAATCATCTGATGATGAAGCCGCTCCAAGTGCGGATGAACTGCCTGTTGTAGAGGAGGAATCTGATGTGCCAATCGTGCAGCAGCCTGGGGCTGAAAGGTTTCCCATTGGAAGACCTGACCTCTGCGTTGCCCCAAGCATGGAGCAGACTGAGTTACCTGTCTTTACTAGTCTCCCGGAGTGTAGATTGAGTGCGGAAAACTTTTTGCCTATCAATTTCTTTCAGTTGTTTATGGATGATGTATTTTTGAAAATGATTGTTGAGCAGACTAATTCGGATGCTGAGCAGTACTTGAGGGACAACAGTGCTAGACTCAGGCCACACACTAGAGCTACCCAGTGAATTCCGACAAATCTGGAAGAGTTGAAAAAGTTCTTGGGTTTAACTTTTTTGATGGGGTTGATAAGAAGTCATCCCTGTCTTTGTATTGGTCTACTAGTCCCTTGATGGCAACAGCTATATTTCCTGCAACCATGAGTCATAAATCGGTATATGGTTCTTCTTCGGATGCTGCATTTTGTGGATAATGCCTTAGCCTTGCCACAAGATCACCCCGATTCTGACCGTCTTTTTAAGATTAGGCCTGTCCTTGAGCTATTTGTAGATCGGTATTCAGAGGTCTATGTTCCATGGAAAGAAATAGCTGTGGAAGAGTCATTGATCCTGTTCAAGGGCTGTTTGTTTTTTAGGCAGTACATTCCTAGCAAGAAGGCACGGTATGGAATAAGATATATATGCTGTCTGAAAGTAGTACAGGATATGTTTATAATTTCCGGGTCTACACTGGTAGGGATCCCAGTTTTGACCCCTTGGTTGTCCGCCCACTTTTGGGGTTAGTGAGAAAATTGTGTGGGAACTTGGTAGACAACTGGTTAGCAAAAGGTCACCATTTGAACCTAGGAAACTTCTACACTGCATTGCAATTGTTCAGGGAGTTGTTCAGAGTGGACACTTTTGCTTGTGGCACAATCTGGATAACCAGAAAGGCTATCCAAAGGAGCTTGTCTGCAAAACAAACTTGAGCGGGGACAGTGCAGTGTCTTGTGTGAAGGTGAGCAGCTAGCTCTGAAATTTACAGTCAGGAGGGATGTGTGCATGTTGACTACCATCCATGATGAGTGTACTCAACCTGTGACTGTTTGGGATCAGGTTGCCGAAGTGTGCAAACCTGTGTGCATTTTAGATTATAATAGGCACATGCGTGGTGTAGATAGAGTTGATCAGGGTTGGAACCTTACGCCATTTTTCGGTATAAAAAGTTGGCTGTACATCTCTTCCATTTAGTAACTTTCAAGTTTTAAAGTGAGGAAATGTGATTTCTTTTAGCTAAATTTGAGGTTTGCAAGGGATTCTGGGGAAGAAACTGTTGGGGTCTCCACCGGGTGGCTAGTTTTCAGATATGTCTGGGTTTGATAGGCTTCACTAGATGGCTGCCAAGCCGTGGACCAAAAACGCAGGTGCCCCCCTTTGAAAAAACAACAGGTAGTTTTGTAATAGATAATTTTGTTGTGACCATGTTGTGTTTTAGACCCTTCCCTGGTGTAGGCACTAGGCCTACCCACACAGGTACCATTTTAATCAGGAGGCTTGGGGGAATGCTAAATGAAAGGAAGTTTGTGGCTCCCCTCAAATTCCAGCACTTTGTAGCACCAAAATGTGAGGAAAGTGTTTTTTATTTTTTTGCTGAATTTTGAGGTTTGCAAACGATTCTGGTTGCCAGAACCTGGTGAGAACCCCACGTCACCCCATTCTGGATTCCCCTAAGTGTCTAGTTTTAGAAAATGTATATGTTTGCTAGGTTTCCCTATGTGCAGGCTGAGCTAGAGGCCTTAATCCACAGCTAGGCATTTTGCAAAACAAACAGGTCAGTTTTTTGGGGAAAATGTGATGTGTCCATGTTTTGTTTTGGGGCGTTTCCTGTCGCTGGCACTAGGCCCACCCACACAAGTGAGGTACCATTTTTATTGGGAGACTTAGGGGAACACAGATTAGAAGAACAAGTGTTATTGCCCCTGGTCTTTCTCTACGTTTTTTACTTCCAGATGTAAGGCAGTGTGCAAGAAAGAAGTGTATTTGAGAAATGTCCTGTAATTCACATGATCGTATCAGGACCCCTGAATTCAGAGATGTGCAAATAACCAACGCTTCTCAACACCTTATCTTGTGCAGATTTTGGAAGTACAAAGGTTTCCTTGATACCTATTTTTGACTATATATTTTACCAAATGAATTGCTGTATACCCGGTATACAATGAAACCCCTTTGCAAGGTGCAGTTCATTTATTGGCTCTGGGTAGCTACGGTTCTTGGTGAACCTACAAGCCCTATATATCCCGCAATCAGAAGAGTCCAGCAGACGTAACTGTATATTGCTTTTGAAAATCTAACATAGCAGGAAAAAGTTCTAGAGTAAAACGTGGACAGAAATGGCTGTTTTTTTAACCTCAATTTCAATATATTTGTTTTTCATTCAGTTATTTTCTGTAGGAAAACTTTGGAGGATCTACACAAATGATCCCTTGCTGATTTCAGAATTTTGGCTACTTTTCAGAAATGTTTAGCTGTCTGGGATCCACCATTGGTTTCACACCCATTTCTGTCACTAACTGGAAGAAAGCTGAAAGCAAAAAAAATGGTAAAAATGTGGTATGTCCCAGTAATATGCCAAAATTGTGTTGAAAATGTGGTTTTCTGATTCAAGTCTGCCAGTTCTTGAAAGCTGGGAAGACTATGATTTTAGCACCGGAAACCCTTTGTTGATGCCATTTGCAGGGAAAACACCACATGCTTTCGTCTGCAGCCCTTTTTCCCCCATTTTCCAAAAACTACAACATTTTAGCTGTATTTTGGCTATTTTCTTTGTCTCCTCCAGGGGAATCCACAAACTCTGGGTGCCTTTAGGATCCCTGGGATGTTGGGGGGGGGGGGGGGGGGGGGGGGGGGGAGAAAAGGATGCAAATTTGGCTGGGATAGCTTGTGTGAACAAAACGTTATAGGGGCCTAAGCGTGAACTACCCAAATAGATTTAAAAAAAATGCTCCGCACAGGATGGGGGGGGAGAGGCCTGGCATTGAAGGGGTTAAAAGGAGTGATCCAGAGCCAAATAGTTTAATAAACAGCGTCACATTTGTTCTTAAGTTAGAAAATCATTATTGTACGAGTAGAGATGGATAGGTCAAGAGACAATTGTTGGTGTTGAGACTGTCCCTTAAAGAAAGGCTAAGACATTGCTGAGAGGTCATAGGTAGCAACTACGAGAAGCGAGATATAATGGGAAAGTTAATATATTGGCTGACCATCACGAGAAGAGCTCAGAGAAATTGCTAAAATACATGAGCCAGTAAGGGAGCTTCTTCGTTAATATTGATGACATTGCAGAGGTCTCCACAATTATTATATAACACTATATCTAAGAACACGCTAAGACAAAGCCAAACTGATAATCCAATAATACAGGGTCTGCCTGAAGCCACACTTTAGGTGATGGACAGAGAAGCTTTTGAACTTCCAATGTCTGAAGAAAAAAATATTGGAAGCAATAAAAACCATGCCAGCTGGGAAACCCTCTTGCCCAAATGGCTTTCCCAAATGATTCTTTAGAAAGTATGCCAATAAACTAGTACAGCCACTAGAGGCAAGATTCAGAGAAGCCTTCCACTACAATGAATGGCCCTATGATGTATGTCAAACCGCTATTGTTGTCATTCCCCAAACCCATCAAATCATTAATTGCTATGCCTCTTCCAGGCCTGTTTCCCCTAATCAACATAGAGGCAAAAATTATGACTAAGGTCCTGGCCACTAGAGTCTCAAAAATAAATCCTTAATAGGGCTGGACTAAAACGGCTTTATACCACAGAGTGGGACCAGACATTGCTTTAGGTGAAAACAGGTGGCCTTGGCCAATCTCAACAAAATAAAACAGCCTACAGCACTGTTTCAGTGAATTCTGAAAAGGCGAAGGACTGAATCTCATGGTCATTCCTCCACCATGAATAAGGAAAACGTAATTTTGGTCCTAGGTTTCTCTACTACGCTCACTAGACTAGAGTTCGAATACATGAAGTATTGTCAAAACCTATCCAATATAAATCTGCCAGCCAGATTTTAGGACTCAAAATTGACACTTTACTCTTGCAAAAGTTTTTTTATGTCTGTACTCAAGTTGAATGCAAGTCACAAACTCTTGTGAAAAGTGTCCAAATAGCTACGCATATTAAGCTAGCAAAATGGCTAACAGACAACCAGCATCACTTATTAATAATCCGGTCACTATCATTTCAGATGCTTTCAGAATGGAATGGCTGAAGAGAAGAGGTTATCTTTATTAAAAGCTTACAGGCTCTGGCTAGTCAGGATTCATTGCTATCAAGAGGTTGGGCACACAAAAAGCAGTGTCTCCCTAATTTTCGTATTTATAGTATTCTGGGCAAATATGGAGTGCAGATAGGGGTGTGAGAATCAGAAGACTATGGAGACCACAGAAGTACAGTAACAGGTCCCAGTGAATCTGCTTCTTGTCTCTCATGGGGCAACATTACTGGGTTATGGTCAGGGGGCTGAACTTAAGGTGTATGATGGAGGAAGGCCATTGGTGGTTAGTGGGTTAACCAGCCCATTTTTGAATGTGGGCAAAGGACAGCGAAATAGTGATATATGGAGGGTGTGAATAGTGCATTTTTTCAAACTTTGCAGTAACAAGGAGGATTGAGGGGGTGGGAGCAGCTATCAGAATGCCACACCAAAAGTCAACAGGTGCACTATGTAACTGCACAGATTGGGCAAGAAAGGCTGTAAACTTAACAGCAAAGGTGGAACAGAAGGGAGATTTTCTTTGCACGCTCTGGTAACCGTATGTTATCATGGTTCGGGCATGAGAAGTTTACCAAGCATATTAATATGGTCTAAATATATACTCTTTTGTTAGCAGCACAACATTCCAATTCCCCCGAACCCCATGTGGTAACAGAATCAAGTAACTCAACAAGAAACATTCAATCAATCTTCCCACAAATACTTAAGGTGGTGAATGTGTGCAAATGCAATAAATTAATTCAAAGTGTCATAATGTGGTTGCAGAGACAGCAATGAGACACTGTTGGTAAAGCGATAGACAGTGAAGGTCAGTGCATTAGGAGTAGGCAAGAAAATGAGCAAAGCATACGTTTTCAGCATTAGACATTTGAGAGGTACTTACAGTGCTCCACGAGCTACCAAAGCTTCAACATTCTTGGTATCAATCTCCAGCGCTTTGTTATATTCATTCATTGCATCAACGTGGCGCCCCACCTTGAAATAATCCACACCGACCTTTACGCTAAAAGCAGGAAAAGCAAATCAATGGAGCAAAATTAGCTGTAGGTTTTCAGTTGGCCACAAAGCATTGCTTTCTTGTTGGTGCCGTCATGAATCAGAAGTTGTCCTAATCGTTGCATGGTCAGTTAACCTGCTGGAATACGGAAGCCGTTTTTTTAGACTAAACAATTGGTCAACCCCAATTGGTCGCAACACTCTACAGGGACTGATTTAGCAATAATTTCCAATCATTCAGAGCTGATGATGATGGAAAGCCTCTAAAGGACACTACTTCACTATTTATCAAGATAAAACTCAAATGAGAAGGGCAGACCTGTTTAAGGCATAGGTGAGGTTCTGCTACATTTTAAGAGACCTGCACTACAAGATGCGTGTTCTGGAGCTGGAACAATCTTCTACTTTCTACAAATAGGAGCAAAAACGCAAAGGATAAACACAATATGTATTTAACAAGAATCCATGTCCATTCTGCACATTTTGAGTCCAACATTACAGACACCTTCAGACTAATTCAAAACGCTCAGAAACATAACAGAGAATGTCCCCACTGTGATTATAGATTATTTATTTTCTACATATCCCGTAGAGTTAAAAGCAAGATTAATTTCTAGAACATAAAAACCTTCCACCTTCAAAGGACTTTGGAACTAAATTAAGAGCCTAGAAGGATGTCTCAATGCAGTTCATGAATACACTACTGAGACAGTCTTTCCACTCACCTAAGATTTTGCATGTTTAACAACCCAAAGCAGAAAAACAGGAACACTGATTTAGCCATCTAAGAAAGAGATGCAGAACCAAAATGTGACGGTTTTCTGAACAATGTTTTTTTTTTCTTTTCTTTTTTTTAAAGGCCTACTGAACGCTGGCTGGAAATTCTTAATGTTTCTTATGAACCGGGATGCAGAGATTTGGAGTAAAGCAACTGGGGTTCAATGTGGTAACATTGAAAAACAAATTATGATACAATTAACTTTTTTTTTTTTTTTTAAATGATACCAGAGCGGACAGCTATTGCTTTCATTACCTGTGTTTCCTATTTTGACGTATCGGCTAGTTCTTGTCAAAAACTACTGTCTTGTAACCTTGCACAAATTAGTCTATACCAGGATTTCTAAAGAAATGTATTCTAAGCGTACATACCATTTTAAAGCCCAAGAAGCAGACTGTTTCTTCCTTATTGTGGTTGCGTAGTCTCCTTCACAGAAGTTTTTCCTGCGAAAGAGTCATAGGTCTAAGAAAAAGGTCTGAAGAACAATGATTTATAACATACTCATGTGACTACCGTATTGCAGAGATGAATTAAGCAAGTAAAGCTTTCAGATCAGCATTTTTGTTTCTTCTCTGACCCCAACAAAGGTTTTAGAATAAATGGTACTCCACCCCCACCCCCCACAAAAAAAAAAAAGATACAGGAGAAGAAAAACCCTCAGTTTGAGCTTCAAATGTGTGTGTATAATAACTTCATTATATGAAATTGGGCTGTACACACTGTGGACAAATGCAGATTTTGCGCCAGCAGTAGAAACAAGTTAATTGAAGCAATTAAAACGTACTGTGAAGATGCAAGAACTTAAACACAAAAACATTAGATGAGGCTGCACTTCTCTGGATGTAATATTTGGTCAGGTTTCTCTTTTAAACAATCACTGGGAGTTCCAATAAGCTTGGATTTTAACTCAACGAGGGTGTCTGGCAGATTATGAATTTAGGCACACATTCAGGACCTAAAGTCACAAGTGACCGAACATTCAACCATCAAATAATCCACACTCTGACTCACTTTTCTATTTTTTTTTTAGAAATGTTTTTATTGTTTCACTGTTGCAACAACAATTCGTGACATAAAACAGTTGCCCTAAGTACAGCAGAGAGGTACTTTCTGGAAATGCGAAATACCACTATCACAGATCTATCTATCAGTAAGACACACATACGAACAGGCCATAACAGACTTTTCAGATGTCTGGATTTCTGGAAGCCTAAGTGCCTCATATTCTCTGATGTTTGCTTGTACATCATCTCAATTTGTAGATCTCCTTCTCTGCAATGCTTCAATGATCTATGCCATGGAACCAAATAGCTATGGGTGGAAAATAAGTAGATCTCCAATAACCAGCAATGTCTCGCGTGGCCACAAGGAAGCCAATGTCAGCAAATAACTTCTGACTCCGGGAGTTAGCCCAGCCCCGTCCCCCGCCACTTCCCCACCCTAGAACTGTCACCTTTGGGTCCATGACATCAAATATTTGTACTACGTCGGCCAAAGTGCGATGTCTTCTCGGCACATAATTGGCAATGACAGGGCATGTCCAGACTGGATGGAAGAAAATCCAAACCAAATCAATTTCATGTTTATACTCAGTATCTGAGAAATTCCCCATTTTCCACAGCCTATCAGGGTTGAAGTATATCCAATGAAAGTTAAGGTGTATACCGTATCACTCCTGTACTGGTGGCCAACATAATGCTTCTCACATGGGGGCAATCACATGAAGTTAAATGAATGATGAACTTTGGATAATACCTTTCGAAGACCGCAGCCTCGTTCACAAATAATGGCTGCAGAGGATACGACACCCAGCAGATGAAATGAGGGCACATTTTCGGCCTGGAAGGACGGCCTTTGGGTCTGCATCATGCCCTTAAACAAAGCGGGGGTGGGATGGAGGTAAGGGGATTGGTCTGGGGAGGGGGAGCCCTGGACCGGTGGGGTTAGGAAAGAAATGAAAGAGGAACTATAAAATAAAAAAACAATTGAAAACTGAAAGGCTGGCCACCAGCCCAGGCATGGAAGTGCACTCATTTTCTGAGAGCAGTGCATGTGTGAACAGACAAAATGCCTTTAGTCAAAGGGCATGAGGGCAAAATCATTGTCCAATACAGTATGCGGTCATGATAGAAGCAGAATGTGAATGTCACTTGGACAGGTTGAAGAGGGCTCACCCAAAGTCCCTCTATGAATGCATTTGTATTGATTTGTTTTAATTATTATTATGAGGGACGGGAATACCACTATACCGGACAGGCCCTCTTAAGAGGGACTTGTGAGGAGTACCACAGTGCAAATATTTTACCCCTTGGGTTAGACAAACCAGGGGATACATCATTGCTCTCTAGTGTGGCCTGTAAGAGTCCATGTAGTTCATGTAATAAAAAGTCTCTATTAAAGTACTAAAACAGTGGAGAATCCATCCATCTTAAAAAGCCTACTGGATTTAATATATCATTTTCACAATAAATAACTTGGGCCTACTACTGCAGTTTTCGTAAATTGTCGTAATAAGTCTGACTGGACATAGGGGATCTGACAATTTTTCCTAATGAAAAAAATCAGGCCTGTAGTTTTTAATCATTCACTCATCACAATAACCATCTCAGGCCTACTATATTGAGCAAAAGCTTTTCTACCAAGTAACCATCAAGTACACAGTAAGAAAATAAATATGATACATTTACAGTTGGCATGAAAACCAAGAACACCTTTTAAGAGGAGATAATTAGGATTTTTACAATACACACAATCTACTGCTGGGGTTTTGTCAGAGAGATAACTAACAGATCCCTTGCCTATTTTAGAAACCTACGAGAGACTATAAGGACCTTTATACAAAGTAGTACTAATCCACTCGCAAAAAGCCTACCTTTCACATATGCTCTCCACAAGAACTAAGTAGGGCCTGCTGTTTTTCTCATAACATCGCTCAATAAACAGGTAATTCCATTGCAGCTGACAAAACGTTGCATAATGAACCACATATCCTTTACCATTGGCATATCACCATAAACAAATATACACAGGACTACTATCTCGACCATAGGATGTGCCACTAAGCAATCATCGTCATGCAGTCATAAAATTACAAATACACTGTAAATTACAAGGAGAGGTAAATTAAATGCAGCGTTGTCATGGCACTCGTTTTCAGAAATACGAATACTGCCTTTGGCAGGCAAGGATTCAGTGGAATCGTGGTCTGGTGGTACGCAACGAATGTCAGACTTCCAAATAAGCTGCCAAAGTACGTGAGTCAGGGAGTCACTGGAAGTCTATTTCAAACCAAACCAAATGTGCTTATTAGACCATTAGAATCAACTTTCGTATGCACTATGCAGTCTAAGAGAATAGCATTTTGTTTAAAATGCTTTACAGCTGAGAACTGTGGTGGTTTTGTAGTCTTCTTCGCCATATTTCTGGTAAGGTACAGAAAGCTTAACTACACATCTACTACAGATTATTTAAGGGGAAAGGTTCAGTTGTGTGCACCTTGAGTGCACTTTAGCAGGTCTCAACCTGCATCTATCAGATAGACCTAGCACTGATTCATTCACACCATGCTGCCTCACTGTGCGGTTTCGGTGTGCTACATCCATATATTTTTCTCTTGTTTATCAACCTTGATAACTGGTACATACCAGGAGAGTGTCAGTAGGGTCCGTACTGCTCTTGCTCTTATAGGAAGCCCAACAACTACTTCCTGGCTGTTTGGGAGAACAGCAGGCCTAAGGGCTCCTACAAAACTACTGGTAGTAGCCACCATAAGTTCACACACTATGATTTGTAAGTGGTTTTGATATTATATGTATGATAAATTGTAACGATACATAATGCAACATATAATGCGATACACTTAAGAAGTACCAATACCTATTAGAGCTGTAGCAAAATAGAACAAGTAGAGCAATTTTGCAAGCTGTCTTAATTTCTCCAGTAATCAAAGGCATTAAATATGAATCAGCCGACGGACATCACCTTTGCAGCCCTCTCATTAAAGATGGCGGGCTCGATTCACTGATGCCCAGCTTTCCCGGAAGGAATTCCACCGTTGATGGATTGGCGAATCCTAGGGATTGGTGTAAAAACTTCTCGTACTCCTGTGAAGCACTACTGGAGAGAGCAATGCTTTGCCTTAAAGAAATAAATACAATACAAATATTATTTTCTTGCTTCTAACGTCCTTTTCAAAACATGAAGTTCTGATTTCAATGAAGCCAACTTCTAGTGCAGAGAGACAACTACAATGAGAACACTGCATTCATGTCAATGGGAGCTTGGACCACTGTAGAGCAACTCAACACTGTCTCCATCATCAGTACATTAACCACCATCCCTACAGCTTGCTACTAAATATTGCACGATTAACAGTAAGCATTTGGGACATAAGCCCTACCTGCATCCAGTTTTTGTGGATTTATTTGAGGAGTGTAGCACTATCATTGATGTACTGTATTTTCAAGTCATAGGTTAGTGAGTGCTAAACCCGCTGTTGCACCTGGCCCTTTTTAGGGTCGAGCCTGCGTCGCATGGGCTTGCGCATGCGTTTCGCTAAGCGAGACGCTTTACTAATTAAAAAGGGCTTGGAGCCCTGTCCACTTCATGTCAGTGTCTGTTATTGGATTTTGGGCTTGCCTGTTAGAATGTGCTTGATTTCATTAGTGGAAGGCATGCACATGTCATGCCTTTTCCGGTGGATAGCCCTCCTCAAGCGCATCGACCAAGTACAGAAAACATGCGAGGCTCACTGTTTTCTGTCCGGCTCGTGGACTACTTTTTCTCTATTTTCCCAGTGCGATCTCGCTTGGCAGAAGTCGAGCGCTTTACATAATATCGGCCCTGTTACACAGTTAATTGCACTTTTTCGGGTTCCGTACATAAATGCACTTTTGCCGATAGGTTTCATTACCAGTGAAAAGTCGGGTTAGGAGTTTACACCACTATCAGCTCTAACACGAGCAAACGCGAGACCCGTTGCATTGCAAATGCTTGTTTATTTTTTTAGCCCCAAAGGTGTCATTCCCAAACTTCTTGCCTTCTTCCTCCTATTTTTTCTGACCCTTTCTGTTGACTTTAGGACTCTGGGGACTTTACCATTGCTGATCAGTGCTAAAGTGAATGTGCACTCCCTTCTAAACTCGATATGATTGGCACATTTCAATTTACCTGTAAGTCCCTTGAACAGTGGTATACCTATACCCATGGCCTGTACATTAAATGCTTCTAGTGGGCCTGCAGCGCTGCTTGCGCCACCCACAGAAGTAGCCTTTCAAACCTGTGTCAGGCCTGCTACCACAAAGCCTGCATGCGTAGTTTACTGCCACAGGGACCTGGCATCTAAATTTACATGCCAGGCCTGGAACTCCCCTTTTACTACATACAAGTCACCCCTAGGGTAGGCCCTAGCTTGCCATATGTGCAGTGTGCTGTGTATGTAAAAGGTAGGACGTATCTCTTTATATACTACATCTCCTAGTAGTGACAAACAGCCTATTGGGTTTGTGCTGCTGCCTCTCTCATAGGACTGCATTGGAACTGCCCTAACATATGTCTAAGTGGTATTGTCTGATCTATGAGGGGTGGCATGGGCATGTTTGGTATGGTTGGAATGGTAATGAGAAATGCTGCTAACTGGTGTAGGTCGATTTTTTATTACCATATGGAAATGCCACTTTTAGAAAGTGAGCATTTCTCTGTGCTTATGACTGGTGTTTTGCAGCTTGCCTCCAATCCACGACTGGGGCAGAGCGACACCTGGGCTTTGTGCATACATTTCAGAGGGCCTGAACACAGGAAGGGTGGAGGTGTCACAAGAGTGCATCTGCATACTGAATGGTCTTCATGGGCTGGGAGAAGGAGAGGTGGGGCAAACCTGCATTTGTAAAGGCTGTGCCCTGGCCTCACACAAAGGACTCATTTACCCCCTTGTATAGCTATTTTAGCCATGTTTTAGACATGTTATTTTAGTAACTGGGCTTGCCATTTGTGCACTTTAGCCCAGTTATAGGTTATTCAGCTTCATTTTTATTATTCTAGTATTGGCCACACTTGCAGTGCTTTTTATTTTCTTTATCTGGTTGTTCCATCGCCTAGGAAAGCATTGCGTGTTTAGCAAAACATTATTTTCACTTTGTGCTTTCCTCAAGGCTGCAGCGAGATAGAGATGCCGGCAAAGTGATACGCGTGTCTCCAGCTTTCACAGAAACATACACATTCTTACGTGGGGACATTTTCTCGAAACATCAGCTTTTAAAAAAAATGTTTTTAATAAAAACAATTCTCTGTCCCATACACGTTAGAGGGAAATTCCGGCCAGATAACCACAATTGCATGCCGATTCCCGATTGCCTTCGCTACAGATGCTTGCTTAGACTATTGGACCCCCTGGCCTACATGGGGATGGTGTTGTTCTAGACAACAGGCTTCCTTGCTCAGGTATGGGGGATGATGTCTTCCCTGGGGGGGAGAACATGAAGGGTGGATTACGGATTACGTCGCTGTGCTCTCACATAGCTTAGGTAGGAACCACATATTATGCATAGTGAGAGTATGGTGGGACTTTTCTTGTGTTTCACTCTTTTTGTTACCATTTTGCTTTTAAAGTGTTTTATCATCCTAGTTATTGCAATTCATGCCATTTTATCTAAGATGCAGTTAATTCAATAAACCCTATTGAATCATTCTCGGCCTCTGTTTTCTTTGCATGTGTGAGACTAATGTAACTGAGAGAAAGGATGAGATCTGATGCACCATGACTTCCCCTGAGAAGCCAATCTTGTCATCCACCAAAAATCACCTATGCTTTTGGGTGAGGGGGAGGCGCTGCTAGTTAGCCGGAAACCCGGATTAGGCCAACAGTTGTCACATGGTGTGAATTTGGACTCAGTTCCCCACAATTCAGGCGATTCTGCCGCCCAACCCTAACCGCCTCATTAGGATAATGAGAGGCTACACAACACCCCCAAAGATGATTGGAGCTAGTGCTGGATGAGAGAGGGGACATTCCTGGAACCGGTTACTGCTGGTTAGACCCCCTCGCCCCCTCCTTTTTGTGGAGGCTGCGCAAAATGAGTATAAGTACAGAGGGCTGTCCACCACATTGTGAGAGCACTTTTGGGACTGGGACTGAACCTCTAACAGAAGTACTGCTGGACTGCACAAAGGACTCAATGGGACTGCTCTTCTGTGGCTGCCCTACTACCTGCTACTGCTGGGTGGCATAAAGGACTCCCTGGATTGCTGTTCTGATTGCTGTTCTGCTTGTTGCTCTGCTCCCTGACTCTGTCCCATTTAAGACACTGCAGTGTGGCCAGGAGGAACCGCCAAATAGCCCTTGCTCTATTGTGCTGGCTTGCACGCCTCTTCGTGGTCTTGAAGGATCTCCCAAGTAATCCAGCATGGGGGAGCGCTGTGGCCTCCTCCTTGGTTCCTGCAATCATAGTGCAGCTGAAGCACTTCTTTTTAGGCCTAAGCTCTCAGAAATCCTCTGTGAAAATCGCGTGTGGTGAGCACTTAGGGCCATATGTACGAACACTTTTCCCATAGACACAGAATGGGTAAAAACCTTTGCTACATCTGGCCCTTAATTCCTTGTCTGTTCAGTGCATGTGGAATGCTGCCTCACTGACCCCTAACATCATCAGCACTGAACTGCGCTTCTTGCAGCTCAAGACCATCCCCTTTGCGTTCACAGGGATGCCGCAGCACCGAGGCAGGATGGTGAGGGAGGACCTCTGCGCTGCCTAAGAGATCCTGGGCTTCCCTCCGTGACAGAGTGAGTCTCCTATGTCATGCAGCTCAAGAGGTCAGGTCCCTAAAGTCCAGGGCACTGATTTCTGCCCACCAAGCCCAGCCACAAGCTCTTTCAATCGTCATACCCCCTGACAACTGCTGGTGTAGCAGGGCATTACTGATACATGTCATGTTTGGTCTAATGAGGTTTCATGCAATACAGTTCATTTTTTATATAACTTGTTGTTGTGTTTCCTTTGCAGTGTATTCATTGTGTCCCGTGCGTTGTGTGTATTGTGCAAACACTTTACACATTGCCTCTGGGATAAGCCTGACTGCTCCTGCCAAGATACCAAGGGGGTGAGCAGGGGTTATCTTGGGTGTGTAACCCCCCCCCCAGCCTTGACTAGAATGGTGGGGGATGCCTGACTTAGGTGTATACCCTAGCCAACCAGAAACCCTATCACTAACAGCCATTTCTTGTCCTGTAGTTATTTCATTTCTTCCATTTGATCTACAGCTGTCAACCATAGAGAGCCTAGACTGTGGTTGTTTAAGCATGGGAAATTTCTGCCCAGATCATAGGTTTAATATTTTCATAATGCACAAAAATACTAATCTGAATCAGCATATGATAAACCATGCAAAAGTCCACACACAGAATTCCCAAACCCTGTATTTAACCATGTCCCTTAACTTTCCTTAGAATCTACAAGTGTGACTGCTTTCCCCTTTTGCTGCTGACTCCCAAATGCTAATGAAATGATTAGGCCATATTAATACGGTTTGATTAGACTCTAAAAGGCTCTTTAAGTCAAAATTATCTTTCCAGAGTGCATTCCAGGTGACACACTGAATTTTAAGGAGAGAGAGGACAGGGGGCAAAATCATTTGGCATCTGGCCTAAGACAGGGCTCCTGTTTGTCACTGTTTGGAAATGGTCAAGCAAGCTGCAGACACTAGCGTCCTGGAAATACTATGCAATTATGGGCGAGTAAACATACAATAGTATCAGGCTAAGGTCCTTCGCACCCGTTATCAGCATTTTGGGAAGATTCAATAACTTGCTTGTGTTCTATTGAATTAGCGGCTGTTAGTAATGTTTATTCACAAACCTTTGACATTACATTTTGGTCACACAACAAGGCTGGACTCTAAAGGAGGGACCAGGACCACAATAGGTGGCGGCCACTCTATTCTTAGCACAAGTTTTATATAGTAAATCTTTGCTTTTCATTATCCTTCATTTTGGATCCAACTCAACTACAGATTATGACTGTTGAAGCTCAGTTGAAGGCTTGTTTGTGGTCGGAACTCTCAGGAAAAGATTAATTACACTTCATAGCACTCTCATGAACATTATTTGGGTCTCCGGTACAAGTATTTATTCTATATATTTATATAGCACACAAAGCAGTGCAGGAGCCATGCCAAAGGAGTGCATGAGCCATTCCAAAGGAGTGTCAGGGTGGAGAGGTCTCTACAAGAGCACAGGAGGATGAGTTTGTTCCAGGTGCAGTATGCCTAAGCTACTCGCTGTAAAGAGCCCAAAAGACAGCCTAATCAATAGCTTCTGGGTCCTTTCATGAATTTCTAAATGTCCATTCATTGCACATATGTAAGGGGATAGAATTCCCCAAGTAAGGAATTTTCCCTACCAACACAAGTTAAAGATTGAACATTCTCCACTACAATATCCATACAGTCTACAGTGTAGAGCATCACATTTATTCAAATAAAAATCTGTTTCCAATCTTTGATGTGCATTATCCAAACCTTTCTTTATTGAATGCTGCAATATATATATATATATATATATATATATATATATATATATATATATATATATATATATATATACATACAGCTTTCACACTTACACACATGATGCATTTAAAAATTAATAGGCCTGTATATAGGCGGAGGATCATAATTATCTTACTTGTAATATACAGGCAGATCTTCAGCTGGAATAACTCCCAGCTTCATAGAAGACAGATGGGAAGGAAGTGCAGAGCTCTGCAGGGACACCGTAATCTTCTCATGGTATCGATCAATGTCCTTTATTACAGCTGTATAATAAACCAAGAAGAGCCATTAAAGTATTAAGAATCTACATCTCAAGACAAACAATTACAGATTCAAAAGATTAGGATGAAGATACAGTTTATTCTACAAAATCACAAGTACAAGGACGATAGCACACTGGGGTGGAGGAGAGGGTGTCATCGAGCATTCATAAAGAAAGCAGAAAGTACCTTGTATAAGATCTCCTGTCTGATAATATGACAACGGATCACCATGGCTACTGTGTGAAGGCACATCTCTTAAAGGACAAAGAGCCTACAAAGTGAAGAAAGCAAAGCATTTCAACAGATCAGACATAGCAGATTAAAAATTAGAGTGCTATTTTTGCATGGTTGAGATTCAGGTTCCTCCCACTCCCATGAGATGGCATAAATACCCAAGAGATTTTAAATAATGGGTAAAATACTAACTTTTTATTGTGTTTCTCACATATTTTAAATATTGAAGCACAGCAGTAAAATGTGGACTGTACAACACTATTATAAACAGGTATTTCAGGTCTATATGGAAGGAATAAAGTATCCCCTGCTGTATATTACTGGCTCCAAAGACCTCTAGAGGACTAGGACAAACCTGCTAAGAAGACACAACCAAGTGTGTTGCCGCTCGGCTGAAGATTCAGGTTTCTCTAGATGAGCTTTCCCACAATGTCAAATCGTCTGCAGTGGAACCTAACAGAGATGCTATTCAGCCTCATGTAGTCCTCTTCCGCTGCAGCCTTGCCCGGGGAGGAACTGGAGCGCCAAAAAAGTGTTTAAGTGTGAATGAAGAAATCTCTTGACCGATTGAAGGCACCACAAGTAACCAGCCAGTGAGGGGCGTTCCAGGGCATGAAATTCAACTTTCTCTCACTTTCCCAACAAAAAAACAACTGTTTCACTGGGGCTTCATCCAACAGCTATCTGAAGTCAAGGAACCCTCCTCAGCTACAGCCCACTGCCTTGCCCAGCTGAAGACTTTGAACTTCCATTTTTTTTTCTTTGTAACCAAGTCCCAAGGTAACACTTCCAAGCAGGTGGAACCTGATTCTTGTATCTAACTCCGCTCTATCGTGCTTATGTCCCTGTCTACAGCTAACCAGTTGACCATGGCTGGCACTTAATGCCCTTTATAGACTTTTGTCAGTTTGGGGTCATTTGAATTATTACAATTTACTCTGTCTTACTAAACTGATTTGGGATGATTACTGTGTTGTCTTAACTTTATTACTGTTTAGGCACTGCATAAAAGCTTTACACACTGCCTCGAAATTAAACCTGTCTTCTCAGTGTAATAGCAACCAGGGTGTTGAGTTCAGGTTAATTTAGTAGTTCACCCCAAGAATTGGGTTTATATAAGGTGGGTAGTCACACACCTCAACTGGTAACCCAACTTTTTGATTCCTGCCTTATCTGATGAAACTGATAAGTTACAGTATTCAGTTAAATGCACTTGATCATTGTTCTCACTTTCACTAGGACTAACAGCAACCCTGTTAGCGACTGTGCAAATTTACTACCAGTATTGGAAGAGTTGGGCTCAGAGTTGTTCAGACAGGATAAATGGGCTGGACTCTGCAAACTAGGTACAACCATGTGCAAACATAATTAGGTGTACCTTATGAATGGTTACTAACCAGTCACAGTAACTGTTAGCTGGTTGTGTAAACATTTTTAATAGCACTATGTAGAATGGAAAGCATCAAACTTCTTTGTTTGTCAACTAGTATAACTAATCCCCTTAAAAGCAAACGCTCGAGGGCAGACCTAGTTAAGCCACATAACTGTAGAGTTAGCATCACAAGGGTACTTGAACTCTAGCATCGGGAGCATTGTCTGAATTTATGTCCAAATCTAGTGGAAGTAGGAGAATTTTTTTAATAAAAAACAAACAAAAAAAATCGTAAGAATATTTGTAAGAAGTGCCAGTGTCAGTTTGAAGTAACAGCACTACTGTGCTGCAGGGGCTTTGTGACAAATGTCACAGGATGGTAAAAACAATCAGTTGCAAGAATCATGCATGATCATAGCCATAACTTCAGATTACGAATCACTAGAAAATAAAAATCTTACTTCTCTATAAATTCATTCCCCCTACCTGTACTCAAACAATCACTGGGGAGTTTAGACAAAGATCTAGCGGCATTGCTGTTAAGTGTAATCAATTACGCCAATTCAGATCATGTTTGTTGCTCCTACATCACTGCTTCGCGAAACAATTTTGATGCGTCCAGTGACTAAAAATAAACTACTGGGCACCTGAAATGGCCCACGGAGAAAATGGCAATGCTGCTGAGGCGAGTTTCTGGAGTCAGTTAATACTCATCATTTTTCAACTATTGTTTCTTTGTCTTTATGCCCCTGTGCAGGAACTGAGTGAGTTTCCCAATGCCATGGAAAATACTGAATAATATATTGAAGCTATCAGGCGTTGAAAACTGAGCAGCAGGAAAATTGCTACTCTATACCTGCGTTATGAAAACAAATGATCCTACCAGATTACAAAAGAAAAGTAAATTAGCTACGTAATTCTAAATTTCCCACATCTGACAATTGAGTAACTGTACTGATCTAAAAGCACTTTTGTTTTTAACAATCTTAAATCATATATGATACTAAGATAGGCAGATTATCAAATACTCGCACTCGCGTCAGCTCTATGAAGTAAGACAGACAGTTTGAAATGCATACACAAGTGAAAATGAAAGGAACGCCCTGCTTTCAACGTTGCTGCTCCGCACAAAATGGCACTGAAGTAAAACGTACTGTAATGCAAAAATCAATTTATGGTCCCATTCCAGAACTAATGATGGGCCTTCCCGGTAAGTCATTCCATTAATATGTCAAACTGTTCCCAGACGTGAGCACTCTGTTCCCAGACGTGAGCACTAAACAGAAGTGCAGCCATCACTGATTTATGGATACTTTTTTGGGTGTTATCGGCTCAGGGCAAATAATTTATAGACCTCAGGAAATGACTTTAAACTGCAACAAAATATTGCCTCTTCAATTGGCCTACTTATTTTGATACTTACAGATATTTCTAGTGGCAAGACATCCCGTAGAATTCCACTGCCCAGGCAGCTTAATATAATGAAAAATCCAAATTCACGAATCGAACTGATCCTTCCAATCACAACATCACCACGTTCAACATCTCTGAAAAACATCTCCCGCTTCTTTCTGCTGGGAACATCCATGAACTGTTCCAAGGGAGGCATTACTGCGTAGTAAGCTGCAATTAAAATTGACCACTATAAATTACATGCACAAGTTCATATTTTCAAACAAAAAAATCAATCTGTGAACCTTAGAACAACATTTCTGACACTTCCTATCAACTAGTTTAAGTTAGCTTCACATAGAAAACGGAAATATACAGCCAAAAAATGTAATATTAGGTTGGAAGGCTAGAGTGCATTTCAGTCATTATGTTAAGATGCCAACTTCGATATTCAGGGAGATGTGAACAAACTGGCATGGTAGCCGAGATAACTATGCAGAGTAAACGGATGCCTTCTTTATCTAGAGGCTGATGTTAGAATATGCTGCTAGACAGGAAGACTTGCGTAGTGAGTTGCACTTGGCCCACTAAATGTGGCATTTACTATTTAGGTGCAGGAAAAGATTCTCACTGCACAAACAAAATGATACAGGGGAGGAAGTCAAGTTGAGACAATACCCCTCTTTTCTGCTTGTGCTGTGATGCGTTGGACAATTGCATAGCATGTCCCTAGGAAGTATATGCATAAGACAACTAAAATAACAAACAAATAATAAACACTGGCAAAGGCAGTAGGTTTGATATTGTGTGGTGAATGCACATATATCCACAATTTCCATGCATACACTGACCTAGAGCTTACATTAATGTGCTGGCCCTGTGCATTAAAATATATCAATGGCCCCAAGCAATAACAAGTCAAAATGCTCAAAGGCAGCAACAAACAATTATTACAGGCACGGATGAGATTCAATGACACCCAGCAGCATTAAACACAAATGTCATTTTAGCCAGCAGTACGTTGCATTCTGGATTTGTAGCTTCAATCTCCACTTATGTGTTCACATTCCAGCTAAGAGCAGGCACTGAGTGTTCAGAGCCACAAATCCAACAGTGGATCAAAATATCACAATAAGGTCCATGCGGTTTACAATCTATTAAAGAAGTCCACCCCACTGGAAATCAACTGCTACTTTGTACATTCTGCATTTTACACCCACTGTCATTGAAGCATTCATTCATCCACCCACAGTCATTAACCCATCCGTCAGTCCACACCAAATATTGCATTCATCCAGTTAGGCAAACACATCCATCCATCGACACACCACATCATTCACTTAGCCAATGTTTTAGCCATCTGTAAGCCCCATCAGACTTAGGGTAGTTTACCCCAAAAACATGTTGCCTTCATATGTACTGTTCTGCCGAATTTGTTTTTGTAGGCTTTAAGACTCTGTGCAATTTACCATTACTATCAGTGCGAAAGTTCTTGTGCTCTCACCTTTAAACATGGTAAAATTTGCTTAAATCCCATTGGCTGATTTAATTTATTTGTAAGTCCCTTGTAAAGTGTTACTAACTGTACCCAGGGCCTGTAAGTTAAATGCTATTATAGCAGACCTGTTGCAATGCTCATGATCACCCACTTCGGTAGCCCTTTAAAACCAGTCTTAACCTGCCATTGCAGCCTGTGTGTGCAGTTTCTGTAATTTCAACCTGGCAAAATAAACCTTTTACCAGGCCTAAAAAACTCTTATTACATATAAATCATCCCTAAGGTAGGCTCAATATAGTTGATAGGGCAGGGTGCATTTTATTTAAAAACTTGGACATGTACCTTTAAGTTTAACATGCCCTGGTAGTGAAAAACTCCTAAATTTGTTTCTCACTATCTATAGGCCTACCTCTCCCATTGGACAAAACTGGGTTGCCTTATTCCATTTAGTAAGTGACAGATTTGGATTCAGAGCACGCAGGAAGATCTTATTTGGTGTCTAAGGAATGGTAATTTAAACCCCTCTTTACTGGTAAAGTCTGATTTTAAGTCACAATTTTGAAAACATCACATCTACAAAGTTGGCATTTTCTTGCCCTAACCATTTGACCCCTTCAACCTGTTTGTGGCTCACATGACTACGTATAGTTGGCCTTTATGGTGCACACCCTTTATTGTGATACTGTATGGGAGGAATACACACTGTTCAGCATAGGTTAATTTAGTGACCTGTGGCTGTGTCTGTTGCTTCAGCAAGGTTACACACCCTCAACGAACAACCCAATTTCTCACATCATCCATGTATAAACCAGAATCTGACTCAATCCATCCAAACGTGTGTATTGTTTGACTCCTTTTGTGTTTGCACATGCGTTTCTGTGTATGTATCTGCCTCAAATAAGCAAGACCCACTAACTCTGGCAATGACCGTTATCTTTATTTTCACTATGCATTATTTGTCTCTTTTGGACAGAAGCATCAATCAATCAATCATTGAATTTATAAAGCGCTCTACATACCAGTGAGGGTTTCAAGGCGCTGGGGGGGGGAGGGGGCTTGGGGGAGCTGCTGTTACTGATCGAAGAGCCAGGACTTGAGGAGTCTTCCGAAGGTGAGTAGGTCTTGGGTCTGTCGCAGGTTGGTGGGGAGGGTGTTCCAGGTCTTGGCAGCGAGGTATGAGAAGGATCTGCCACCGGAGGTCTTTCGTTGGATGTGGGGAACGGAGCGGAGCCGACGGGTGGGGGTGTAGAAGTTGAGGCTGTTGTTCAGGTAGGCTGGTCCAGTGTCATGGAGTGCTTTGTGAGCGTGGGTAAGAAGCTTGAAAGAAAGTGATCCTCTTGTCCATGGGGAGCCAGTGAAGGTGTCTCAGGTGGTGGGAGATGTGGCTGCGGCGGGGTACGTCGAGGATCAGCCGGGCGGAGGCGTTATAGATGCGTTGGAGGCAAAGTAGGTCTTTTGCTGGGATGCCTGTGTAGAGTGCGTTGCCGTAGTCTAGTCTGCTGCTGACGAGGGCCTGTGTCACCGTTCTTCTTGTTTGTCGGGATCCACTTGTAGATCCTACGGAGCATGCGGAGTGTGTCGTAGCAGGAGGAGGAAACTGCGTTGACCCGTTTAGACATGGTGAGGGAGGAGTCGAGGACAAAGCCCAGGTTGCGTGCGTGGTTGGTCGGTGTCGGTGGGGTTCCTAGTGAGGTAGGCCACCAGGAGTCGTCCCAGGCGGAGGGGGTGGGTCCGAGGATGAGGACCTCTGTCTTGTCCGAATTCAGTTTCAGACGGCTGCTTCTCATCCATTCGGCGATGGATTTCAGTCCCTCGTGGAGGTTGGTTTTGGCGGTGTATGGGTCCTTGGTGAGGGAAGAGGATGAGCTGGGTGTCGTCAGCGTAGGAGAGAATGTTGAGGTTGTGTTGTCGGGCCACTTGTGCGAGGGGGCCATGTAGATGTTGAACAGTGTCGGGCTGAGGGATGAGCCTTGGGGGACGCCGCCGCAGTTGATGTCAGTGGCTTCGGAGAGGAAGGGGGGAGGCGGACTCTCTGGGTTCTGTCAGAGAGGAATGAGATGATCCAGTCGAGGGCTTTTCCTTGAATTCGGTTTCGTGGAGGCGTGTTTTCAGGGTGCGGTGGCAGACTGTGTCGAAGGCGGCAGATAGGTCCAGGAGGATGAGGGCTGATGTTTCGCCGTTGTCCATTTGGCGCCTGATGTCGTCTGTGGCGGCGAGACGGGCGGTCTCAGTGCTGTGGTTCCGTCTGAAGCCGGATTGGGAGGGGTCCAGGATGTCATTGACTTCGAGGTGGCTGGTTAGTTGTGTGTTGACGATTTTTTCAATGACCTTCGCTGGGAAAGGGAGTAGGAAGATCGGTCGGAAATTCTTGAGGTCGTTCTGCCGTTGTCTTATTTTTTAGGTCTTGGGATTCAGATTCAGTAAGTATTCACCAGCTCACTCTTGAAAACATTTACTCTCATATTATTACCAATCAATGTGTTTATTACCAAAGCTGATAGCACCAGAGGTAGCAGGATCAGTATGCAACCAAGACACATCTTGGCAATCTCAGTAATTAGCCGACCAGGAGCCAAAACAGGGCTTCTCAAGCGGCATCCCACTGTGTTGTCATCTCTGGAAATTGCTAACAATGCGATTAACTCACATAGATAGCTTAATGTATTTACTGAAAAAAATCTTATGTCAACGCTCATCTGTAGTACTCACAGCTTTCAAATGAACACGTTCTTGTTTGCACAAGTTATTCCAGGGCATTAGTTTAATCATGGGTCTAAGCTACAGACACAACATATGGGGCAAGTCGGACAGTCAGTTCCTGGTATTAAAGATCACTCATTTTTCAAACAAGCATTGGGAAAGTCAATCCATCGTGCCTTTGCAACCTACTGGCATAAAAAATTGTTTGTAGCAACGCTGCACAGCACTGGCAATGCTGTGCAGTGTGTCTAAAGTTTTAAAAAAAAAAGCTTTTGAAGCAGCCTCTCAAGTTAGATCGGTAAATAAAAAACAAAAACATAAAAACAAACAAAAACAAAAACTTTGTGCATATTTTATTTTATTTTTAAAGGGAGCCTGGAGGAGGTGAGAACATAAGCGATGGAGAAGGGGGTGAAGTAACACAGGGGGGAGTGTGGGTGCTAAACAACACTGAACACAAAACCAACACAGAGTAGAAAATGTGGGGAAGCAACAAACGGCCCAGGTGGTGGGCAGAAAGGAACAATGGGAAGAAAGGAGGGCACAGATGGAGAAAGCAATATGGAGAGTGCTGAAAGCCAGTGGGGAGAAGTACACTGGGGAGCACAAAAGGAAATGTGGCAGGGAGAAGCACTCAATTGACAGAAGAACATATAGAACGCATGCGGAGTAATACGTTAGGGCAATAGCTCGAACACACAGGTACTCGTGGGGTGCTTAACATAAAAAAATGTGCTTGAAAAGCTAACAGTGGGATCAGAGATGCCAGCCAATGAAAGTGATGGTAAACAAAAATAGTAAGCAATGGATGGGCTCCAAGCCCTTAATTTCTTGAAAAACCACAATATGCCTCTCAGACAGCACATGGCTGTTCAGTAGGCTCTACCTAAAAAAGGGATAGTGAAGCCTTTCCCCTTTACCTTGTGCACTAGAAGTAGCTAGGTTTTTCTGATGTCAATTTAACTTCACCCCTCCCCCCCACACAAACTGCCATAATCTCTGTATAGAACTTTGTGTTTGAGCTGCCACTGCTCCAATATTGCAGTGCTTTGTAAAGTTCTGTCTGCTGCTGCACCTACATGCCATCAAATACCTAAACATATAAATACTTATTAAATATGTTTTTCAAGAAGGATCTCTGCCGCTTCAGTCCATGGAAGAGTCCACTACCCAGGAGGACGTCTCTGAAGTCAAGTGACAACATGTCAACAGGAGCCCACACAACCTCAATTGCTAATACATAAAGCCTAATCTTTTCTCATTATCACTGAACATCACCAACAGCAGTGCAGTCATCTTGAACCTTTACAGTAGTTCAGTGTGGTGAATGCCTGCTGCAGCCATATGCAGTGGTCTCTAGGTACAGAGTTCAAATCCAAGGCAGGCAGACTCAGACTTCCATTCCTCTAAGGTCGCTAAAACACAGTAACCATAACGGTGGTAATCACATCTATATAAAACAGGTTATATTTAATCGTTATACACGCAACTGCAGAGGCAGCAGATGTATTCTAATAGACAGAACAAACGGCACAGGTAGCAGCCGCATAGTGCAGCTCATCTCATACGCAGGCAGCACAGCAACCGCAGCAGTATTACGACGGTCACCGACACACATGCTTGTGGTAGAGCACAGACAGCACATGTGTAGGAGCCCTTCTCGCAGGCAAGGGACAACACATGTAACAAATGTGCAAGTTTCTCTTTTGCACGGCTCTCACACAAACCACAACTCGAGGTAGTTCTGCCTATCTTCCTCTCGATGCTAGATTCTGCTACAGAACAGTTACACCAGTGCAACTCAACTGCACAATCATTCACCCAGTTTCAAAGACGGTGGAATAGCCATGCTGTGCAGTATGAAGTTTGACAAGATCACAAATGACTGACCTCATCAACACAGCCAACACCAGGTATGCAATAGATCATAAGTCCCACAACCCATCTGTGACGCCTACAGTAGTGATAACCTATATAAAGACACACACGCTTGGCAGGCATGTTGCAAAAACCACTCTCCCACTACAAAAACAACTGTAGAGAAAATTCAACACTCCACACTAACGTACACTCACCTAAATGATAAAGGGTGAGCTCGGGACACCCCCAACACAATACCTTCTTGTGTTTCCCCACTTACGTTTGTTCTCTTTCGGAAGCTCCGTACATTATTGTTGTTGGATAACATACAATTTAGACCAGTGGTCTCCAAACTTCTTAATGCCGCGTCCCTCCAGTTGAAAAACAAAAATCTATGGGCCCCCCCCTCAGAATTTTTCACAAATATTTTATAAAGATGGCAATGTTTAAATATGTCCAGACCTATTTAAACATTGCAGTCAGGTGCTGTTACCTTTTTAAAAATGCAATAACATGCTTTTGTTTAAAACAAAGGCCTGTTATCTGTATAATGCTTCTTTTGGCCAGAGTTTGGCGCCCCCCCCTGGGACCACTTGAGGCCCCCCTAGGGGGGCCCGCCCCCCAGTTTGAAGACCTCTGATTTAGACAGTATAAACTATATATATATATATATATATATATATATATATATATATATATATATATATATATATATATATATATATATATATATATATATATATATATATATATATATATATCTTCATTTGTCATGCTGCTGTAAAGCTTTGCACACACATCTGAGCATGGGGGTCGAATATCTTTCCTCAAACCGTGCAGTAGGCGCCAAATT
This sequence comes from Pleurodeles waltl, assembly GCF_031143425.1. Classification (NCBI taxonomy): domain Eukaryota; kingdom Metazoa; phylum Chordata; class Amphibia; order Caudata; family Salamandridae; genus Pleurodeles; species Pleurodeles waltl. The sequence continues at coordinate 71,052,084 of NC_090450.1, read as the reverse complement.
TGGTTTTGCCGGAACAACTTTGTAGGCAAAGCCTAATCCAACTGAAAGAGATTCCGAAATGTTGCTGATCTGGGCTATTCCCTGTATTACTCATTTAATTTACAAAGACCAACATGTTTTGATACGTCATTCACAACTTAACCCCTTTCAGCAGCACTATAGAAAGGGGGTTAGATTCTAAGAAGCCTTAGCTAAATTTGTTATAACCTGTGTCTGTTGACCCCTGGGAATTTACAACCCTTCTCAGGCGGTCAGCGATTATTAAAAAAATTAAGTAATAGCAAATGAAAAAGTATATATACATTAAAAAGCTAAATTGAAAACTTTGCAATTTCTGTAAATATGAAGAAATTCGAAAACGACAGACAAAAGTTAAGTTGAGATCCTCATCTTGATTTGAGGGAGCGCCACAATTACAGCAAACAGAATCTAGTATGGACAACTGGTGCTCTCAAATGAAGCACTTGTATGTGCCAACAAAAAGAAAATGTATTGGGGGAAAAAAAAGCACAATATGCTAGAGTCTAGCATATCACTTCGTCTTTTAAAGGTAAAACTACATTAGGTTAAAATGTTGATGTTAGCATATTATTGTGGAGTTAATAGAGTATAGCTGACTCCAATTTGTTCTTTGTGTTCTCCAATGATTAAAATCGGTTAGAGGCCTCTGAAATTAGCCTTGTTTTATTTCCTTAGCTTTGTCTAGTAACATAGTTGCGAATTAAATCAAATATGCCATAATTAGTGTATTTTTTTAATGTATACCAGTTTCTTATTGTTGTGTTTTCTTTAAAAGGTTCAACTCGTATACTTTGCTTCGGCTGGGGTCCTCGGCTTCCAGGAGTTATTCAGTGGGGGTCCTGAAAAGGTGAAGAACTGCTGCTGTACACAGCAGAAATAAGCAAGTTTAGTTCTAACAGCCACGGGTGCAAATATCACTTAAGACGAGAATTAAAGTGCTGAACGTTCAGATATATTGTTTTCTTGCAATGCTGTTTCGTACAGCTGTTACCAAAAGTCCCATGACTGACACTGGCTTTCAAACCTTACACTAGAGCAGTTGAAGGCACAATCCTGCATCAGACTGGAGTGCGATCTATGCAGCTTCAGTTTAAGGGGGAATAGTGATAGCACCAGTGAGCTCCCCTCAATTTTTCTGTATCTCTCCCCCAAGTGCTACTGACTCATGGATGCAGTTCCACTTTGTAAGGAAATGCCTCCTTGGCATGGTTACCCCCTGACTTTTTGCCTTTGCTGATGCCAAGTTATGATTTGAAAGTGTGCTGGGGCCTGATAACCAGGGGCCTGCTAACCAGGGGCCTGCTAACCAGGGCCCAGCACCAGTGTTCTTTCCCTAACCTGTACCTTTGTTTCCACAATTGGCACACCCTGGCATCCAGGTAAGTCCCTTGTAACTGGTACCCCTGGTACCAAGGGCCCTGATGCCAGGGAAGGTCTCTAAGGGCTGCAGCATGTCTTATGCCATCCTGGAGACCCCTCACTCAGCCCAGACACACTGCTTGCCAGCTTGTGTGTGCTGGTGGGGATAAAATGACTAAGTCGACATGGCACTCCCCTCAGGGTGCCATGCCAACCTCACACTGCCTACAGGTATAGATAAGTCACCCCTCTGCAGGCCTTACAGCCCTAAGGCAGGGTGCACTATACCATAGGTATACCATAGGTGAGGGCATAAGTGCATGAGCACTATGCCTCTACAGTGTCTAAGCAAATCCTTAGACATTGTAAGTGCAGGGTAGCCATAAGAGTATATGGTCTGGGAGTCTGTCATACACGAACTCCACAGCACCATAATGGCTACACTGAAAACTGGGAAGTTTGGTATCAAACTTCTCAGCACAATAAATGCACACTGATGCCAGTGTACATTTTATTGTGAAATACACCCCAGAGGACATCTTAGAGATGCCCCTGAAACCATATCCGACTACCAATGTGGGCTGACTAGTTTTAGCAGCCTGCCACAAACCAGACATGTTGCTGGCCACATGGGGAGAGTGCCTTTGTCACTCTGTGGCTAGTAACAAAGCCTGTACTGGGTGGAGGTGCCTCTCACCTCCCCCTGCAGGAACTGTAACACCTGGCGGTGAGCCTCAAAGGCTCACCCCCTTTGTTACAGCACCCCCAGCTAGTAGAGTTGCCCGCCCCCTCCGACCACGGCCCCACTTTTGGCGGCAAGGCCAGAGGAGATAATGAGAAAAACAAGGAGGAGTCACTGGCCAGTCAGGACAGCCCCTAAGGTGTCCTGAGCTGAGGTGACTCTGACTTTTAGAAATCCTCCATCTTGCAGATGGAGGATTCCCCCAATAGAATTAGGGATGTGCCCCCCTCCCCTCAGGGAGGAGGCACAAAGAGGGTGTAGCCACCCTCAGGGCTAATAGCCATTGGCTACTAACCCCCCCAGACCTAAACACACCCCTAAATTCAGTATTTAGGGGCTCCCAGAACACAGCAAGATAGATTCCTGCAACCTAAGACGAAGAAGGACTGCTGAGCTGAAAAACCTGCAGAGAAGATGGAGACACCAACTGCTTTGGCCCCAGCTCTACCGGCCTGTCTCCCCACTTCAAAAGAACTGCTCCAGCGACGCGTTCCACAGGGTCCAGTGACCTCTGAAGCCTCAGAGGACTACCCTGCATCTAAAAGGACCAAGAACTCCCAAGGACAGCGGCTCTGTTCCACAAAGACTGCAACTTTGCAACAGAGAAGCAACTTTTGAAAACAACACGTTTCCCGCTGGAAGCGTGAGACTTTGCACTCTGCACCCGACGCCCCCAGCTCGACTTGTGGAGAACAAACACTACAGGGAGGACTCCCTGGCGACTGCGAGCCCCTAAGTAGCCAGAGTTGACCCCCTGATCCCCCACAGCGACGCCTGCAGAGGGAATCCAGAGGCTTCCCCTGACTGCGACTACCTGCTTCAAAGACCCGACACCTGGTAAGGACACTGCATCCGCAGTCCCCAGGACCTGAAGGATCCGACCTCCAGGTGGCCCTCTCCCTTGCCCAGGTGGTGGCTACCCCGAGGAGCCCCCCCCCCCTTTGCCTGCAGCACTGAAGAGACCCCTTGGTCTCCCATTGAATCCTATTGCAAACCCGACGCCTGTTTGCACACTGCACCCGGCCGCCCCGTGCCGCTGAGGGTGTACTTTTTGTGCCGACTTGAGTCCCCTCCGGTGCCCTACAAAACCCCCCTGGTCTGCCCCCCAAAGACGCGGGTACTTACCTGCTGGCAGACTGGAACCGGGGCACCCCCTTCTCCTTTGAAGCCTATGCGTTTTGGGCACCACTTTGACCTCTGCACCTGACCGGCCCTGAGCTGCTGGTGTGATAACTTTGGGGTTGCTATGAACCCCCAACGGTGGGCTACCTTGGACCCAACTTTGAATCCTGTAGGTGGTTTACTTACCTGTAAAACTAACAAACACTTACCTCCCCCAGGAACTGTTGAAAATTGCACTGTCTAGTTTTAAAATAGCTTGTTGCCATTTGTGTGAAAACTGTATATGCTATTTTGCTAATTCAAAGTTCCTAAAGTTCCTAAGTGAAATACCTTCCATTTAAAGTATTGTTTGTAAATCTTGAACCTGTAGTTCTTAAAATTATCTAAGAAAATATATTTTTCTATATAAAAACCTATTGGCCTGGAATTGTCTTTGAGTGTGTGTTCCCAACAAATGCTTAACAATACCCTCTGATAAGCCTACTCCTCGACCACACTACCACAAAATAGAGCATTAGAATTATCTCTTTTTGCTACTATCTTACCTCTAAGGGGAATCCTTGGACTCTGTGCATGCTATTTCTTACTTTGAAATAGTACATACAGAGCCAACTTCCTACACAATTGTACTGTGTTCTTCTAGCTTGTACTTTTGACACAAAGTGAAAACAGCAGAGTGCCTCAAAAAATACATAGGATCCCCTACTGCTACAATGGCTGTGCCCCATATTCTAGCCGAAACGGCAACTGCCAACTCTTGGCACGAACTGCAGAGCATGTGTATGTTCCAAACACAAATACCCAGGCTGGATGGGCTTCTCCCTGCCTGCACCGTGTCTTTACTCGTGCACCACAATTGCAGCAAAAGACTCCTGAGGCCAAGCCATTGCACCAGCTTAGGGCCAGTCAGCCATACCTTGCAGCAGTCTATAGACAACTGTCTCTGGTGATGGACTTCCTTATTGAAACCGATGTAAAGAGCAAAAATGCCATCACTCATGGTGATTGACACTCCACTCAGCAAATGTATGTCCTGTTGTCTAATCCACACTGCCCAGAATCCAATGACAGGCAATGATTGATGGATCTGGAATAGTCATTATTTGTTTGTCCTACTGTACAGCTCATAGCTGAAGAGGGCTGGCCTTTTGCATCTTTTCTGTTTATTTATAGCAATAAGTGTGATGAATGGCCATACACATCAAACCTAGAAATACTTGGTTTTTAAGATGGGGTTCATGTGTGAAAGTAGGGGGTACAGTAAACTGGATGCTGCTCTCCTTGTGAAAAGCAGTTTTAGCTGGTAAAGAAGATCATGTGACATTTAGGTCTGTGCTTCATTTTTGGATCTGGAAGTAACCACTTGCACTTTTGTCACAAGAGGACCAGACGCAAACATCTAGTACATACAATAGTGATACTTCATTAAGCCATGGAGTTTCATAGCGCTTTGACAGTAATCACGAGGAATCTTATTTTTATTGAAGCGTGGACAACTATTACAAATTAGCCATCAATGGGAAAATAATTGAAAGGTTACAGGATGTGGTAGCACCTAAAAACGGTTTTATTGTTGCTCGAGTGAGAAATTAGAGAACTTGCCCTATTGTACTGCCCGCTGACAATGAAATATGTGAATCCATTTTAGAAGAAATTCATCCGAATAAAGAACTGCATGTAATTTTGATACAATATCTACTCTCGATTCTCCTGTACATATACATATGCTACAGGACACTGCGTTTAAAGTGCATGATGCACAATGCAGAAGTGGTTCAAATGGAATTTTAAACTCACATGTTCTGGGAAAAATATGAGGTCCAATAGTGGGTGATTAAATCAATGTTTGAAAAACATCATAGTAACATTATTGGTTGGTCAAAGAGCTCAATACATATTTCTTTCAAGTACACGTTTGTTTGACATACGTTTACCAAATTATGCTAGTTACCTTCTGTCTCTTCATTTTTTTCTGTTACTGATATTGTGTTTGGCTTCCACGAAAGAGAAAAAAGGAGATCTGCTTTTCTTGCAATGAACTGTTGCACGTCTATGTTATCCACTCTTCTCTCTCGCTTACTGAAATGGCAAAAAGATTCATTAATATCTGGATCGCAGCATGTCTCATCTAGCATCTTATAAGTCATACAATAAACAAAGAAACCTACCACCCTAAATCCGAACACCAGCTGGGCAACAAGTGTCAGCTGGTGCCATGTTGGGACCACATTTAGTTAAAATTATTCACTGGTACGTAATAAATAACATTTAAGATATCAAATACAACAAGCCGAAGGAGACACAGTATATTGAAGGCGACAGGCTAGTGGACAAGATGCTGACTATTCTATGTGGAGACCTGGTTTCTAATTCTATGTCAGGACCGGAGGCTCCGATTATGCTTTCTCTTTCGTTTACTGTCCCAAACAGCAGCTAATCACATAACAGTAAACAAAAAACTTCAATACTCTGATACCCAGAGTATAGTCACATGGTCCAATAATATCTCAGGACCTAGACCCATAAAAGCCAAGACCTCGACAGTCACTACCTCTTTCTTTGCTGCTCCACAGCAGATAAGTACATATTATATTTTCCTTACGATTTATTGTGTTTAGCATTGTGTGAGAACTTTATTGCTTTATTTTGTTTAGCGCTTTCAGCGCGCGTGTGTGCTTCTATTTACTCGCGCCATTTGGCCGAGTTTATTTTCTGTGGAGCGGGAGCAGACTATGCGCTAATTGCGTAGTCCTTTTTCCATTTCGGTGATTGTGTTGTGTTACGAGTAAGCCGGCTTTTTCCCCTTTCATACTGTGCTGCCTAGACACCCTACAGCAGTGCTTAGGGTTGTATAAATCGAAAAGGCTCAGCCTAGAGTGCTTTTCTTATCCAGGCTGCTCCCTCCACATTTTACTTAGAAACGTTTTTGTTTGGTCTGGCAGATGTTTTATGCACTCCCCCTTTGAACTCCTGAATTTATATTAATTTTATATTAACTTATAGAGAAAATTACTCTTGTTTCAGGAGAATGGCTCAATGGCAGGGCGAAGAATCAGGATATTATCCTGAAGATAATTTTGACCAGCTGCAAATGAATCTGGTCGAAGCCCTTGACACTAGGGTACAGCAATCTGTTACTGACGCCCTCGTGAAGGCGTTCGGTCCTTTTTCAGGTCAGCTGCTTGATTATGCTTGTAATCAAGGTTGGATGCCGGGACTCCCAGCCCCTTCTTTCTGATCATCCTAAACCCAAGGACAAGGGGAAACAGAGTGATTCCACAACCTCTGCTATCAGGCTGATGCCTTTGAGAAATTACGCTGCAACAGAACCGGCGAACACAACTATGGCAGTAAAACGGATGCGGATACCCCTTTGTCCTCTAATAACTACGCCTCTTCTGACTCAGATGACCCAGATGTGCCAGGGCCCAGCAAAAAATCCAAAAGACATTTGTTTCCTCCCAAGGTTTTGGATTTTGACCTCACTGATATTGTTCACCATAGGAGTCTAACTGGGTTCCTCCTCCTGAGGTGGCCAATTACGTGCAATCCCATTTGCGTAAAAGTTTTGACAAAGAGGTTCACGCTCGTCTCCGGGCCGAATGTCCCAGACCTGATTTAGATGGGAAAGTGGCTGACACTCCTGAAGTGGATCCCACTGTGGTGATGTTTATGCAAAAAAAATCTAAGGACCCAAAAAAGGGTTTAGACAGAGCTTGGCGTAATTGCCAAGATAAACTTTTGGACATGTCTGGCCCACTCACTAAAATCCATGAGCTAGCCTTCCACTCTAAGGCATCTGGTATGGAGGTAGACACTGATATCCCTATTGGATGGGCACAGAGGGCTATTTACCAGCTGGGCAATGGTAACTGTGCTATTTCAACCGAGCGCAGGTGGACTTTTTTGATGCGCATTGGCCCTAAACTCAATGATCTGTCTACTTCTGAAGCAGGTCCTGCTGCGGATAGGATGTTATTTGAAGCACCTGTCGTAAAGGAACTATCAAGATTTTGCTCTGCCTATTCTTCCCTTGACAAAGCCCAGATGTCCCTCAAAAAGGTCTTTAAGCGCAGCCTTTTTCTCAGGGCCAGTCGTTATGGGGGGCGCATGCCCGGCCGAGGAGCCTTCTCGAACACTAAAGTTTACTATCCCAGAGGTAGAGGAGGCTGGTATGGAGAACCTGCGGCGACCACCTCCCGCCCCACCCATTCTCGTTGCGGGCGTTCCAGATTCAGCAGGGGTCCCAGACGGGGACAACAAGGTGCAATCCAGGACGCAGGATATTCTGGTAAGTGTTATTCCCTCTTCTCAAGTGCCTTTGGGGGGCAGGGTCAGTTCATTCCTTCACAACTGGAAACTGATTTCTGGGGATCCTTGGGTTCTTCAAACAGTGAATGGTACCAGACTGGAGCTTTTCAGTACCCAGAAACAAATTCAACCTCCCGCTCCAATGTATTTTTCCCTAGCAGATCTGTCCATTATAGATCAAGAAGTACAATCCCTGCTGGACAAGGGAGCTGTGGAGTTTTCGGCCCCTCGTCCAGGGGGTTTCATTAGCCCGGTTTTTCTTGTGGACAAGATTGTTTTAAATCTCAAAGAGTTCAATGGCTGGGTTTTATACAGGCACTTCAGAATGGAAGGGATTCACATGTTGAGGGACATTCGGTTGGAAGGAGATTGGATGGTTCGTCTGGATCTGAAGGGCGTTTACCTTTCAATTTCGATTTTTGCGCCTCACCAACGGTTCCTCCAGTTTCTGTGGAGGGATCATTCTCTAGAGTTCAAAGCTCTTCTCTTCGGCCTGTCGTCTGCCCCTTGGTGCATCACAAAGCTGTTGAGACCAGTAGTAGAGTCGCTTCGTGCCAAAGGGTTCGGTTGATAACTTATCTGGACGATATCTTGCTGACGGGCTCATGATCCTCAGACTCTCTGGAGTCATTTGTCGTGGACTATTCAGCTGTTGCAGGATATGGGATTTATCATCATTGTGCAGAAGTCAGTGTTGAATCCTTCCAAGTTTTCTGGGTTTTCAAATAGATTCAGTCCAGGCCCAACTCATTCTGCCCTCTCCCAAGATTTGCAATATCAAACGGGAATTGAGGTCAGCTTTGGCCAACCAGACAGTGTAATTGAGGGCCATTGCCAGGATAGTGGGGCTTCTGGCCTCTTTCATTCAAGCCATTTTCCCGGCTCCCCTTCATTACCAGGCACTCCAGAGGTTAAAAATTCAACATCTGCACAAGGGCCTTTCCTACTCGGAACAGATCCCCTTAACCGAGGAGGTACAGTCGGAGATCCTTTGGTGGTTGAACCATATGGAGGCCTGAAATGGCAAAGTCATATTCAGTTCTCTCCCGGACGTAGTAATAGAATCGGATGCCAGCCAGTGAGGCTGCGTAGCACGCTGTGGACCGATTACGACAGGGTGGGGGGGGGGGATGGGGGGGGGGGGGGGAGCGGTCTCACTGGTCTCAGGCAGAGAGGAGTCTTCACATCAATTGTCTAGAACTTTTAGCGGGTTCCTTTGAAATAAAGAGTCTCTCTCCCCTCAAGGGGGATTGTGGTATCTTAATGAGGATGGACAACATATCAGCAGTGAGATATGTCAACAAGCTGGGGGAACTCAGTCCAAAATGTTGGCGGAGATAGCAAAGGAATTTTGGCATTCCTGCCTTCTTCACTGCTTGTGTGTCACAGCAGTGTATCTCCCGGGGGCTCAACACACCATTGTGGACTGTAACTCCAGATATTTGAGGGACGCCAGTGACTGGAGATTGAATCAGGATCTCTTTCACCAGATTATTCTGGAACGGGGTCCTTGCGACAGATCTTTTTGCCTCACGTCCCAATTTCCAGATTCCGATTTTCTTCAGCTAGCGTCCAGATCCGGTGGCACTGGCGACAGATGCCTTCCTTCAGGATTGGAGACAATTTCGGGGATATGCCTTTCAGCCATTTGTGATGATTCCCAGGGTGTTAGCACATTTGAGAAGACAAAAAGTAGAGATTGTGTTTCTAACCCCTCTTTGGAGGGCTCAACCTTGGTTCCCTGTAGCTCTGCAATTAGCTTGCTCTCCTCCTCTTCTCATTCAGCCTCGTCGGAAACTGCTGATGAGTCCGGAGGGCCTTCAACATTCCTTGGTTCTGTCGAACCAACTTTGGTTGATGGTTTGGATGGTTTCACGGCGAGATGGAGTTCCCAAGGCATTTCGCAAGAAGCTGCAGATTTCATCAACGAGCCTGGTCTTCAGGCACGCATTAGCGGTATGCTTCAGCCTGGCGGAGATGGGCCAGTTGGTGTGCTAGACGGAGTATCTATCCCATGGGGTCGGATGTTGACATGACTGAACTTTCTAGCAGAACTTGCGAGTTCGAGTCTTGCCTATCGTACCGTGAATACATTTAGGTCAGCTATTTCTGCAGGTCATTGTCAGGTAGAAGGTAAGCCAGTAGGGGAGCAGCCTCTTATCTGTAAGGTGATGAAAGGGATTCATATGACGTCTCCTCCTCAATCTAGATATACTTCCCTTTGGGAAGTAGATGTAATTTTTACATTTTTGGATAAATGGCCTTCTAACCGTTATCTGTCTAGGAAACAAATTTCAGCAAAATTAACTATGTTACTTTGCCGTATTTCTTGTAAACGTGTTTCAGACGTTGGAGCTTTAGCCTTAGCGGGCAGAACCTATTCGCCAGATGGAGTTACATTTAATATCACCAGAAGAACAAAGACCAATTGCAGGTTGGTAACATACCCTAGATTTCCTGGTTATGAACATTTGTGTGTTGTTCAATGTTTGAAAGATTATGAAATTGCTACTGTTGACATCAGACAAGATGTTAAAGGTCAGTGACATAGAATAAGAAAATTCTAGCTTACGCGTCAAGAATTCTCAATTCTATTAAGGACACGGAGGCGAGGATTATCCCACCCTTATTCTAGTATGCAACAATGGAGTTTTGTTTAATATAAATGATATCATTCAATGGAGATGGTGATATGTATGTTTTTCCCCGCCCTATAGTATAATGACAATATAGTGATTTTGAGTGGATGTTTTCTCCAACAAAGATATTACTGCAATTCTTTATCTTCTTTAGGAGCGGATCAGAGGACTCTGATTTTTTGATTTTTCATCTCTTGTGCTGAAGGAAGACTAGTTCTCGAACTTCCTGTTTCCAGAGGACCTGGTTGAAGTTGTAGTTTCTTCTGGTCGCTTTTGGAGCCAAGACCGTGTTGTTGAACTCCAGATGGGTTTTTCCCTTGACTGTTACTCTGTAACGAGTTTTGTTTCCTTTCGTGTTTGGTTATTATCTGACTGTTTCACAGAAAGAGGAAGTGACTGTCAAGGTCATGGCTTTTATGGGTCTAAGTCCTGAGATGTTATTGGACCATGTGACTATACTCTGGGTATCATGGGTATTGAAGTGTTTTTGTTTACCGTTATCTGATTGGCTGCCGTTTGGAACAGTAAAAGAAAGAGAAAGCATAATCCTCATCTCTGTGTCCTTAATAGAATTGAAAGTTCTTGACGCGTAAACTCGAAATTTTTATATCCCATCTCTGGCATATGAATGCATATTGCGGGATTTAAGGCAAAACACTTTAATCTTCCTGTGCCTAAACCAAAAGCCATCTTCCTTTTCATGTCACTTTTCTGGTTTCCCTCCTGTTCAGCACACTGAAGCAACCGAATGAAGATCTAAGCGCTATGAACATGCAATTACTTTTTTGCAGGACTATGCTTTTGCTCACTTTGTGAAAAAAACGTAGTAAATAGTGGCTTTTTTTTAAAAATTTTAGCCACACAGTTTCGCATACTGGTTTTTCTGCAAACTTCCACGAAAAAACGTGCAACTTAATATTAAGACAGAGAATTGCCTTGTGTTCTCTGTGTAGGGCATGTACTACAGTCCTGGGTGTCTGAACTAAATGTGTATCTGGAATCCAGACTTCAGTGAGTCAAAAAACTTTATTCAACTACTAAAAATCATAAAAGCACACAATCAAGAAGTAAAAAAGCGTAAATAACAATATAATATAGAATTAGATAGATAAAAACAGATAAAAATACATATTAAGAATAAAGTTAAAAAAGACATTAAAAACAGGGATGAAAAATCATTTCAACTCCCATAACAAGGGCCCAATATTTTGATCTGGGCAAAGACTTACTAATCCTACTGGCCCCTATCAGGAAGCTTGCAACATTAAAACAGATACAAGGGCTAGTTAACATTTGTAAATACATCAGTACAGGTTTAGCCTGTACAAATAAATGATCCCTGAGCAAAGGGAAAAACGTACTTACACCGCACTACTCTGTAATATTCACAAAAGAAGACCAAATTAACCATGTCTTGTGGGGAAAAGTCATCACAGGGGCAAGGACCTCTCTCTTCAATCTTGTGCTTACCCTCAGGAACCGCAAGCGACTAATGTAAAAGATTACATCTAAAACCCGTCAATAGTGAGTGATGCTGCGACGACGTAACAGTAACCAAATAGGGCTCCATCAGGGAGTGCGGATATTATCATAATATAAGAGCTAACAGTGGGTTTAATAAGTTCTCGCATCTCCCTTTCAGTCTTAAACAAAAGAATAAAATGCTGCCTTGTCCAAATCAGATCCCTCTTTGTTATAACGTGCAGATTCTCAAATAACTCAGGGCACCCTGATTTCTGAGTAACTTCCTTTCTATATTTAAACCAAGAGATATGCAGGACTTTATCTAGTGTTAAAAAGTCCTTTATAATGGCCCTGTTAAGGTCAAGCACTGGATTATACTGCACCCTAATCCATCTAAGGAGGGAACGAGGGCTGGTTGATCAGAAATATACCCAAGCCTCAGGTCCTCATATATATATATATATGATATATGTTGGTACAGACTGTGGAACCATCAATAATTCCCTTAAAAAAGTATTCTCCACTGTCTGAATTTCCTTCATATTTAAAAAAAAAAAAAAAAAAAGGTCACTACTGTAAGTCGCAACTGGGACACATTTGCCCTGATAAACCTTAACAGGGGCCAGAATCTGTTTCGCACCCAATTTCTGGGCAAAATCTAGTGTTGCCGGTGTCGCTAGTGAAAAGACATTCCTTTTCACCCTTAATTGTGGACCCAATTAACCTTTTTCATCAAAGAAAACACCCAGGTATTAAAAAGTCAGAACCCCAAACCAGTCCCTTGACCCCCCCCAACACACGCAAATAGACTTTTTCTGGGGTTTCCTAGTTCCAACAACCATAGTGTGAGACTTAGAGTAATTAGTACCCAAATCAAGATTGCTCGTAAATACCACAAACAAGTCGACCAGCTGTTGCACACCTTTTGCTGTCCTATCAATTAATACTGTGTCGTCCGTATAAAGAAGGGCAGGTACTAAATGTGAACCAACCCTTGGGATGTCTTTACAAGCTACACTCAAGTCATATTCCAACTTATTAATGTATTAAATAAATAAACAAGCATTTGCAATGCAATGGGTATCGCATTTGCTCGAGTTAGAGCTATTAGCATTGTAAATTCCTAACTGGACTTTTCTTGCCACATAAATTGAAAAGTAAAAAACAGTTGACGGAAGCAAGCCGATTCAAAGAGACATGGCCACCTCAAGCATGAGCACGAAGGAGACACACAAAAAGAAAAAGAAGTTTGCTCGCAGTCAAACGTATCAGCAATCATCCATGTAACAGGGGCAGTCTGCAGGGTGGTAACAAAACCGCCCCAAGGATGGACACACGTAAAACGTTTACCACTGATGATAGAGGATTTTCGAAAGGCAAGCCTACAAAATGAGTAAAAGTGATGGGCATGCGGTGGGCGTGGTTAAAAGCCCACAATACTTAGAACAGGTCAAAGCGCTTGCGTGCTCGACCTAATAAGGGGCCAGGATACAGCCTTGTCTCGCCACCTATAAAAACTCACAGATTCCGATAAGTGCCCTTCCTGTTCATATCTTATGTTAGCGGCAAGACCCTGGTGCAGATCAGAGAAGAGAAACACTAGATTTCTCTCCATTCCGACATCTATTAGCATCCTCCCCAATTAAGCTCTATTTACATGATCCAATGCGGAGGTAAGGTCCATAGGTGCCCAGGGGTGTGGAATTTAATAAAATATCTACTTGTCCATGGGACAGATTGCTTCTTAAATCTACTTGTCCTGTAAAAATAATCTACTAGTCCCTTTGGTGCTGGGTAGTGCAGTGACAAATTATGCAGCAATCTCATTATGTAAGAGCTCTGATAATAGCTTCTCGGATTATGTCAGGGTTACTACTATACTATGGCTTGAATATTTGAAATTTCAACCCCTACTATACAAATTTCCTTATTTTACTACCTTTCGGTAGATCTACATACTGGGGCTGGAGGAAGCAGTAAGCAATAGTTCCAGGGCTGGAATGGCTTTGAGTCTGCAAACCTACTAACTTGAATGTTTTAAGGATTTTCTACAGCTCTTCTCTAATCCTTTCCCATAATGAGAAAGATTGGAAAATTACTCTTGACAGGGCAGAAGTAAAAGTTCTTCCAAAGTTTGGAAAAAAGTGGTTGGAGGGAGAGTGAACTTGTAAACGCACAATAGATTTTCACATGAGCAAATCTACACATGCATATTTGCTTGTGCTAAAATACACTTCACAAATATTTTCTAGAAGTATGATTTCCTGGTCTACTTCCGTAAATTCTTTTGAATTGAAGGCATATACCATGGGTGCACTTTTGTGACTTTCTTTAAGAATTGGATCCCTAATTAGGTCTGGCATGAACATAGACATTTTATTTTTATTACACTTCTATGTCTCTCTCTATCTATCGGCTGCCTTTACTGTGAGTGATCGCATTTCTGCTCTTCTACTAGGAGCATATTGGCCCACAAAGTACTTTTGTTCAGTGCCAAAAAAAACCTGTGGCAATCAGTGGCCTAACAAAACTGGAATGGCCCCCCCTGCAAAGGACATGGAGGGCCCCTCCCTCCAGATTCACTCAGGGCAAGTGCTGTGCTGTCTTTGTTATGCAACTGGTGGCAATGTGTGCTTTTTGAGACCAAAAACTTTGTTTTCTTTTTGCCAGTGTTTGTTACAATGGTGAGGGCCTGGCAGCTCTTCCAACAATAAAGTGTTACAAAAGCCATGTCAGAATAAGACACGATTGACAAAACCAAAAGAGTACAATGAACCCTTCTTTGTCACTGTATATTTCCCCACAATCAGTTGTAAGTTCCATCATTTGTCCAAAGTGCCCTTACTGGGCCTGAATCCATATTGAAGACCAGAGATCACATAGTTAACCTGTTCTATCCACTGACCTGGATAGAATAACTTTACTTATGACCTTAATGGTCGTAGCTATGAGGATGCTGGGACAATAACATTTTGGATCCGATCCTGACCACCTCTGAAAAATGGGAACGATAATGGCTTTAGACCAGGTTTGCAGAATCCCTTGGCTACAATCCACAATACCAACAGGAGTTGAAAGTTTTAGCCCAAATCTGAGGCACTACTTTAAACAGATAAGCTGGCACCACATCAGGGCCAGTGGCCTTCCCTTTGGGCATTGTTATAATTGCAGCAAATACCGCCTCTTCACGCAGCCCAAGTAAATAAGGGCCATATGTACGAACACATTTTCCCCATAGACACAGAATGGGCAAAACTGCTTGCTACATCTGGCCCTAAGTCACAAGCCGATCGGCCTGGTCCAAAAACTGGGTCTCCTCCCCAGGGTGATCATACAAACTCTGAAAATACGAAACCCAAACTTCAGGGAGAATTACGCTCTCCATGGTATCAATTCCACAATCCTTAAAAAGGGTCAATTGAACACAATAGGCCTCGTTAACATATCCCAACTGACATTTATGCACATTAAAATCCCCAAGAACAATCACAGCATATGGTCCATAGTGCTCTTCTCGATACAATTCAAGAAATTTCTTCAAACCATTGGAGGTGCTCATTTTAGTGTGTCTGCAGAAAAGAATTATAAAAAATTAATAACTTTGAGACTAGAGGCTGTTTTAAAGTCCAACTCTACCATTAGCAAATTCTCAGAGTCTGAATCAATTAGACTAGGGGTGTATCGGATGTTTATAGAAACATGAGTAAGTAACCCCCACGTGCTTTACCATGATTGAATAGGAAGGCGGGAAGAAAAAAAAAAAAAAAAAAGGAGGAAAACTCATCTATAAAAAATGAGTTGGATACATCCTAGGTTTCCCGTAGGTTACTATCTGATATGCACAAATAAAATGTAACCAACTTGCATCATCTTTTTTTTTTTTATTATTAAGACCGGGTGTGTTCCACCAATTATTTGCATCAAACTGCTTTGATTGAATTTCTGCTCCGTCTTGACACAACCATAACCTACTACACTACAATCGTCAATCTGAACCCACCGTGAACTGACCCTACTCCAGGGGCAAACTTCCGTAAATACGTCCGCGGCACATCTAGATGGAAGTCAATCACTACTATCCAGAACCCCCAAGGGTTGATATCTATTTCTCAATTCCAGTGGCGGCACAATGTCCTTATTGTGTGAGGCGACTATTGCTCTATTATGGGGGCACATAAACCTGTGACCCCCTGACTTGTCTTCCTGAGCAGGTGGATAGAAAAAAACCCAAGGAAAGCACTTGGACACCAGTCCCTCAACCCTTCTCTGCCACGTTCTGAAAAATCAATTGTCTAGCAATTTCTGATTTCCTGAAATACAGTCACCAACACAATGCTTCTTCTTTTCAAAACCCAGCCAATCCATCCGTCGGACCAGAATGATCTTATCACATCCAAAATGGATAGCCCCCCTCTTAGAAAAACACCAATGGATGGCTCTCCATATGAGTTAAAAGTGGATTCTACCACCCCTGATGGCAAGGGAGGAACGTTCACCAGAACAGCCACTAAGGGAGTAGAGGCCAGGGGGAGATGAAGCCTAAAAGCTGGAGACCAAGTCTACCCACCAGAATGAATTGATGGAGCTCAGGGATTTCTGGCTTTAAGGTGGCATTGAAAATTAGAAAAAAAGATATTTAAAGTATTTTCATTTTGAAAGTGTGTACTATTAAATAATAATGTATTGTTAATATACTTTAATTTACTCTCTTTTTTTATCACTTTCTGAAGCAATTGATGATGGCCCCAGAACGTGCTGCTGGTGCTAGGACTGAAACTTGGGCATAGTAGAGCCCAGGTAATTTTTTTTGACCCACACCTACTGCCCCACTGATAGCACTAACGGAGCACTCTGCCTTCTGAGACAGTTCACCTAAATATGGCATGAACAATGACTGATCAACCGAATATCCAGAACACAGTGCAGCCCCATGCCTATCTATCTGCTGAGTATCAACCTGCTTAACCCCAACTCCAGTTGCAAAAGAGTTTAATTTACTTTGTGTGGGTCCTCCTCAGTATGTGAGGGACAATGTAACTTATACAAAACCCTAAACGAGACTCAATTTTCTCCAGCCTCAATCTTATGGGTTCCAGTTGAGCTGCTAAAGCTTACTCTAGCCACTTAAAAGTAACCTCCCAACCAGAGCCCGCAGTATTTGCATGAATAATATCTCGATTTTTATGCTTATGTGTGTACAGCTGTAAACCAGGCCTCCCCCGCGAGGACCTCTTTTTTTCAGCTTAGAAGCAAGATCAATAGTGGATAGTTCGGTCTCCACCCACTCTGACGGCTAAGAAAAACTACTAAAATCAGAAGTAGCAGGCAAAGTACCTTGCAAGGGTGTTGGGACCTTTAAGATTGTTCCCATCTGACTGGTTCCCCCTATAAGGATCATTTAAAACATTTGTAACATCCCCCAAAGTATCCACAATGTCTACCCCACCCAAGGATAATCTCCTTTCTGCCAAGTCAAACTCAGTTGCCACTACCTCAGCAATCAATCAGTTTTTGTAGAGAGCAACTACTCACCCGTGAGGGTCAAGGTGCTGTGGAGTGGGGAAAACACGGACAGAGCCTCATCCCAAAAGCCACGTCTTGTGGTTCTTCCTGAAGATGGGGAGCGATGTGCTTTGTCTGAGGTGCATGGGTAGGTTGCTCCAGTTCTTCGCTACGAGGTAGCTGAAGGCCCTTCCTCCAGTGGTGGTTTTGCGTATGCTTGAGATGGTAGCCAGTGGCAGCTGGGCAGAGCGAAGGGTGTCAGGCGGGGTTGTGGAAGGAGATGCGGTGATTTAGGCTGGCTGGTCCGATGTTGTGAATGGCTTTGTAGGTGTTGGTGAGTAGCCTGAAGATTATTCATTTCTCCACTGGGAGCAAGTGGAGGGTCCTCAGGTGCTGAGAGATTTGTTCCTGGCCGGGGGGGGGGGGGGGGGGGAGTTCAGGACGAGTCTGGGGCGTTTTGGATGAGTTGCTGCTTTCAGATGTTTTTTGTTGTGGAGTCGGCATAGAGTGCATTGCCGTAGTCGAGCTTGCTTGTGACTAGGGCATGGGTGACTGTCCTACGGCAGACTACTGGGATCCATTTGAAAATCTTTTGCAGTTGGCAGCGGGTGTGCCAGCAGGAGGAGGTGACCGTGTTTACCTGTCTGGTTATTGATAGGATGGCTTCAAGGATGATTCCTAGGTTGCGGGCGTGGTCAGTTGGAGAGTTGAGAGATGTGTGCCATCAGGAGTCGTTCAAGGCTGAGGGGAAGTTTCTGAAGACGATGAGCTTGGTCTTATCTGAGTTGAGCTTGATGCAGCTCTCTCTCATCCAGGCTGTGACTGCTTCCCTTCCTGTGTGGAAGTTCCTCTTGGCCACGTACAGGTCTTCACTGAGGGATATGATGAGTTGTGTGTCATCAGCATAAGACACGATGTTCATACCGTGGCCTCTGATGATGGCTGCAAGTCGGGCCACTTACATGTTGAAGAGTGTTGGGCTAAGGGAGGATCCCTGAGGAAATACGCAGCTGACTTCTGTAGGTTTGGATGTGTAGGGTGGGAGCTTGATTCTCTATGTTCTTCCAGAGATGAAGGAGTGGATCCATGGCAGGGCTTTTCCGCGGATTCCTGCGTCTTGGAGTTTGGCGCATAAGGTGATGTGGGAGACCATGTGAAAGGCTGCTGAGAGGTCGTGTTGTACGAGTGTTGCGGTGTTGTCCCGATCTAGGAGTGTACGGATATCATTGGTGGCTGAAAGAAGAGCTGTCTCCGTGCTATGGTTGCTGTGGAACCCACACTGAGAGGCGTCCAGTGAGTTGTTTTCCTTGATGAATCGCAGCAGCTGTGAGTTGGTCGGGTATGGTAGCAGCGAGATGGGTCAGAAATCCTTTAGCTCAGATGGGTCGACCAAGGGTTTCATCAGGAGAGGGCTTACCCAGGCGTATTTCCAGTCTGCGGGGAAAGTGGCTGTGTTGATGGAGCAGTTCATCATGATGTGAAGCTCAGGGCGATGGATGTGATGGCTCTGATGTAGATGTGGTGGGGGCAGGGGTCTGTGGGAGTTCCAGAGTGAGTACTGTTCATGATGCCTTCTGTTTCCTCAGTGGTGAGAGTGGACCAGCTGTGGATGGCTTGGGTGGATCTGGCGTAGGTTCCGATCCTGGGCTGGTTCTTCTGAAGGGAGATGTTGTCAATATCCTTGATTTTGCGGTGGAAGAAGTTGCTGAGTCTGGCACAGAGGACTTGTGACGGGGGGATGCTGGTGGCTCCGGAGGGGGATTGGTGAAGTTGTTGATAACCATGAAAAGTTCCTTCATATTGTGTGTGGAAGAGTTGATGCATTCCCAGAATGTGTTTATTTCACATTCTTTATGCTTCGGTGGTGGATGGCAGCTCTGAAGTAGGCGAGGACTTCGCTGGTTTGGTTGGCTATCCATTTCTTTGCTTGGCACCTGCAGGTGCACTTGGATTCTTGGAGTTCCGTTGAAAACTGGCTGGCTTTCTTTGGGGTGTGCCTGGCCGATGTTGAACGGATGGGGGGCTAGGGTGTCTGCACACTGGGGTGATCCAGGAGTTGAGGTTGCATGCAAGTGTTGTGGTGAGTTGCTTGTCGGTGATCAGTTGTCTGAGGCCGAGGGTGGTGAGGTTGTCAAGTACCCCTATAGCGCGTTCTAATATCATATATATGCTTATGGACTTACTTGGTACAGAGGAGCCCCCAGTCACTTTCTGCTTATCCACAATGTAGTTACCACAAGTAAGAGAGCAGAAAAAACCTCAAACTCTCAGCACACAATCAAGTAAATCAATGTCTTGGGGCAGCCCAGCTGCGCCCAGCAGCGGATGGGCACAGATGGGCCTGGTCTTGGCTAGGGCACGTCCCATGAAGGGTGCAGAGAATGGCTTTATGCGCCTCCGGGTTGAGAGGAATGCAGGCTGCAGCCTCCTGCCATGAGTACACCTGGTAGTCGTTACTGCCCCTGGCAGCGTCCTGCGTAGTGGGGTGCAGAGAATAGCTTTATCCACCTCGGGCACAAAGGGGATGCAGCCTTCTGCCACGAGTACACCTGGGGAATGTAATCCTTGCTGCCCAGGGCCCAGGTGCCAGGACTACCTTTATGCGCCTCCCTGCATGAGAGGAAAGCAGGATGCGGCCTCCTGTCACAAGTAAACCTGGGAATGTAGTCTTTGCTGCTCCCGACGTACACATACAACGTATCCCAACTTTTTTTTTTTTTTTTTTTTACTGTGGCGTCACTCTAATCTAACTTTTCTGCAGAGGCTTAGGTCGGCCTTGACCATCCACGGTTCGGGACTTGTACTGTGACCTAGAGGTGAACACCAAGCATGACTTCATAGCAGGCAGAGCACTACTTTCTTTGTACTGGGTTTAGCATATAAAGCTGTGGTGGCGGCTTACTGTGTCTCTTGACAAACCGAAGACCAGACCCTTTTATCTCGGTTACTAAGAGTGTGGCCTAACTGCCCATTTATGTGTGAAGTTCCACTGTTATGTGAAACCCAGCATCTTGTGCGGAGATGTTGGGTGTATGTTCAGTGTGAACATAATATAGAAGTATTATATATGTGGTAGTAGGATTCCCTGTGTAGGAGTATGACCACTGAAGAAAATGGGATCCACTTTGGATGCCCCTCATTTAGTGCGGCACAAGAAAGAGAATAAGGACAGCTTCCCCATACTGGGATTGCTGGAAGGCAGATATCCACATGCTGAAGTGAGGAGCATGGAGACAGGACTATCTTTAGAAATACCATGAATACTTTGCTAGCAAGAGCCTGCTGATCAGTTCTTCCTAATCACTGCCATGTGGTAGAGGTGCAGGTTCTACTGTACAAAGGGAAGTTTCTAGGTCAATGCTGGACTTGTCTGTCCCCAATCACTGTTACAGGCAGTTGCTCAGGTTACCGCAGGTCCTGGCCTATGATCAGACTGAGACACTACGAATGCACTGAGGTGATCAGAAAGCCTAAAGGCTCTTTTTGTGAACAGTGAAATGGGTGCATCTTTGACTTATGGAGAAATGTAATATGCATCTGAGCCTTATTCATGCTGCTACCAAAGCTTGCTGGGGGACAATTCTAGTTTAGCGTCACCAATGTGGGAAAAGCAAGGATAGGAGTGGAGGGGTGTAGTGCGGACATGCAGGTTGTGATCAGGGATATCACCTTGTATTCCTAAGTTTCTTCAGTATTGAATACTACTGTGTAAATAAAAAAACTTTCTTTTTCAAGAAGACAAGCACAGATTGGGCATTATTGTGTTATTTGGCTGATGGTGGAGATCTGAGTATGTGCTGGCCCACCCTACCTCCCAGAGAAGCCTGTAACTGCTTGCCCTCTCTACCCAGACAGTCAAGTACCTGATCCAGTGTGAGAAGCCAAGGACCATGACAAATCAGAGCCAGGTAGCTCACATATGTACTATAGACGAACAAAAGGGGTCTGACATCTTGCAAACATAGCTTTTTATGCATGAAACCTCACCAGATGCATAAACACATTAGAAGTTAAAGTACACTTTACTAATCCCTTACTTGACATCACATCATCTCATCAAAAGAACGCCTGTCACACTGTGAAGCAGCGACTGTCACAGTTCCTGCAGGCTGCCCAAATGTCTTTGAAATACAATACAGAGTGTGTTGCAATACCCGTACCCTGCAATCAAGAGAAATTGTATGTGTGAGAATTTGGCATTTGTTTGCCTTTGAACGGTAGCTGGACTGCCAAGTTCTTGTTGGTGCAATTTTTGTAAATTAGTAACAAACATACACTAAGCATTAAGGGAACATTACTCTTGGATGACAACATTAGGACTTTTAATATAAAGTGAATCCATCAATTAAAATCAGATGGAGTCCGGAGAGCAGATTTCGTAAAGTGATTGCACGAGAGTACTGGACCCAGTCAGCGACCTCCAGTTATTGAGTTTGGGGCAGCTGGCTTCATTCTTCACAAAAGTAAATACAAGTTGGTCATAATATGTAAAGGTATAAAGGGTTGAGAATGTAAACCACCCACTAAATGTTTTGACCAGTGTTGTTTGTGGCTTGAAGAAGAAAAGGGAAATCAATGTCCATTGCATAGTAAAGTTCAATATGTGGCTTTTCCTATTATTAAAAGTATTAAAATAAAATAAACCTCTAGCTCTTAATACAAAAGGATCCATTAAATCAGTGTCAACATCAATAGACGTGCTGCCACCAACAGGCAGGAAATATAGCGACACGAACATCACAGATAGTGGATGTAGGAAAGGAGCACGGGAGAGTATTTATTTTTGGGAATGTATAATTTAAGGTGACTTGAGGAGTACATCTGAATTTGGAGCAATGTCACGTCTCCTTTCACCCACACTTGAGCTTTGGTGGGACTTCAGTAATTCTGGAGGGGAGGGGGGCGGTAAAAGAGGACTACTTTCAGCAAACACAACTAATACCCATAGTCTCCAGCAAGACATATTTATGTAATAAAAAAAATCATCAATATATGATGCTTCGCAGATATATAAGAGATGCTGTAGAAATTATAAGATGACAAAGATAAGTGAAATTACATTTAAGTTTCAAGTGGAGGGAGAGTAATCAAGTAATCTGAGACATACAAGTGAATTTACTGCCCTGACCTTCTTCACTATCATCCTCCGCCAATGAAAACTGGTACCTTAGGTTCTGAGAAAAAGATGCACTACACCAATTACAGAACATGGAGAGTATGAAGAAACATTAGGCCCACTACCGACCTATTTCCATGGATGTTCACAGCCTCTGGAAAATGCCGCAGGCTTGTTCCTTCAACATGTTCCAGAGGCATTGGCCCAAATACGTCTGATCTAAATAGCACGGAGGAACAAATGTTAGAAAAATCACAAAGAGGTCTGTCTGGCCTATCCCCCTCATCGGGAAAACGTACCTGAACACGGTCAATCTGACCCTTCACTTTACCAGCTCATTCCCGCAATCTACGTGGTGTATGCTTAGCTGCGATTTCAAAATGTCTCTTTTCACTATCACTAGCCTCTCAAGGAAGAAGAAGAGTAGTCTTCTTCAGACATGGCAACCGTCAGATGGGTATAAAAACGTGTTTTTGAGTCTTAGATAATGTAAAGAAGGCTAAACCTGCTATAGATTGAGGCGGAAGACTAAAACTGAATACCACAAATATGAAAGGGAATTCAAATAAAAAAGGGATTAGCAGGAAAAGAGGGCTGAGGTTACTACTTCCATTGGGATAACTGGTTTCAGGAGGTGAGACATACCAGTTCAACGAGGAGCTCTCAGGTGGTGCTCAAGGTCCAGCCTGGCTGGTAGGTGTGGCCTGGATTAGCCTCCTGCCCTATTCTAAGAGGTTCCTCACCCATGCCCAGCATAACCACACTTCCACCTACTTCCCTTCAAAACATATACAATAGAGTGCAGATAGAACCCTGAGCTCACCTCCTCCTTCACACAGAACCCCACTTAACAAGTGCCAGTGGATCTCGCCCCGCTGCTTGCCTGTCCCTCCTGTCAAACCATTTTCATGTACATAACTTCCTAACTTGTGGTGACAGAATTTTGATCATGCAGACACCACTGTTTTGCATGAAGAATATATTTAAGAATAAATTATAGTTATGGAAACACAATTTGGAAACAAACTCAGTGGCACAACCTTTTTATAAAACCACAGGACAAGCATTTCGTTTGGCCTTCATGGATTAACGATGGGTACATCTCCAGTAGAGAATGTTAGTTTAATATTGTAAAGGAATTCATTTTACAAAATTAACAAAATTATTTCAACAACAAAGGAGATGTGTCCTATTATACTCTAAAAATCAGTAGCAAACAAAATCAGCCATTTACCCCCTCTCTCCCCCACCACACTAATGAAGACATTCCAGTTGGAACTATACCAACTGCTCCACTACAAAATTTGATACATGTGTACACGCCATTTGTGCACCTGTAGAGACATTGTACTCGACCAATGACATTTGCAGGAGTTAAGTCCCACTCAATTCTCCCCACCTCCAAGGTTCGCTCATAACCCTTACTTTAATTCAAAAACTGCTAATACTCTGGCATTACATTTGTACCGACCTTCTGTAAGATTCTCTACTCATATGCTCCCAGGAACGGATTTTCTTACTTTTGGTGCTATGTTTATTCCACCGGGACAGGGTAAAATAGTGGCACTGAGAGAAAGAAGGCTGCGACATGCTATAATAAATAAAAATGTAGCCATTTTGATGGCCAAATCTTTCTTAAAACACTAATATATGACCGGTCTAAGCCACAGCGTGCTGTAGGTGCTGACCATATAAGTTTGGTCAGTAGGGAATGAAGTAACAAGGGAGGCAGCAGAAGAGCAAATATTTTACTATGCACTGTAGACACACGAATATGATACTGAACCACGAATTCACATTCAGACAATATATTTTTTTATTTTTGCAAGCACGTACCAAACCCAACCGTATCTAATTACATATTAACATGTCACACTCTATGTAATCTCTTTATCTTCTAATCATGTAAAGCAGTGGTTCCCAAACTTGTGGTCCAGGGACCTCTGGGCGTCCGCGAAGCATCAGCAGGGGGCCCACACTGCTTAGAAAATGAAATAATTTTAACAGATTGGTCCTCAGCTTTCAGTAATGACTCAGTGGGGTGTCCCCGGATTTGAATTATGATTCAGTGGGGGTCCCCAGGTTCGAGTAATGATAAAATGGGGTTCCACAGAAGTTAAAAGGTTGGGAACCACTGATGTAAAGGATAAATCATCGCCACCACGCTCTAAGAAGACTTGAAGATGTGTGACCAACAAAGGAAAGAGGCTGAAGATCATGTATCCTTATTTTACCTCCCCTCAACCCCACAAAGTAACTTGCAAATTCCATTTCATGTACATTAGCCGGTACAGTATTAATTATGTTAGATACATGGTTGCAGCATTTGAACCGTTAATAGTCAACCGTAAACTCCCCTATAATCCTTTGGACTTTTGCTTCTACTAAAAAAATGTTTTGGTTTCAGTTATTTGCAATAAATATGGAACACTAAATGTGAAGCACATAATGTTTTGCAAACACACATTTTAGAATTTTTTTATTGTAGTCACCAACAAACGTTCCTTAGTCATTTGGGAATGTTGTTAACATGCAGGTGGATTCGTGCTCTCTTATGGTGAAGTCCAATGGTAAAATAAATAAATATACTAACACAAACGGCTGCTTATTAGCTAATGACCGGATTTTCATAATCGGTAGCAGGATCAAAATACATTTTTAATGTGAATACAAAAATTGCAAAGTTTGAAACTGTGTACCCATACTGTTCTGAAATGTCTGTAATATCTATCTGGTATGACATTTTAGGGAAATACTGCCTGATTAAATATTGTCTGACCTCAATTATTTTGTGGATTATAAACCCTGACATCCTAAATTACGTTATTTATTTATTAAATACCAACTATTGCATGAAAGGATTCATGGCGCGGATAACGGCAAACTTAAGGTGACTTCAATTAAACAGTGCTTTGCCAGGTCTTTAGATGTTTCCGAAAGCATACAAGCACTTCGATGCAATGAAGAGCGGGGGAAATTTTTCAATAAGAATGCAGATTGAACAGGATTTGCCTAAAAGAGCGTCTGAACTTGGGGATGACCAAAGAGGTTGGAGTTGACTGTGCGCATTAGCCTGGCCGGCTGATAGCGCACTATTTTTATTGAAGGTATAGCAGACCAACCCGATGAATTACTTTATGCACAAAGATAAGAGATTTAAAAATCACTGTGTTAGGTACTAACAGCATGTAGCTTGTTCAAGATCCCTGATGCCATAAGATATGCGAGGGAGAAAGAGAGAGACAGAAGCACTGCTGCTCTGTCTCCTGCATCGACTGGTAATTGGAAAACTTATGGCCTAATTTCCTACACTTTCCAAAGAGCTTCTATACTGATCACGCTTAGTGTCCACTTCCCAGGACTGGTTATCTTCATCCCTATGATTCATGAGCAAAGTTGACTGGAGAAGCATAAACAATAAGTGTCTTGCAAGTTCATCTAGGATAGTCCAGTTGATCATCCAAAGATACTTTCAAGGACGAGTTGTCCAATCAAATTTTTATTGAATCGTATCAATCAAAAATATATGACGATCTTAACAGCCAACGCTCCTCAGTCTTCAATAAAGAGCTTTATCAGGTCTACTAGTAACCAATAACGGTATGTTCTCACTCAAGTGGTAAACTATTCTGATGTCTTTACCAACGCCTTTCCCAGGACGTACACAAGGGGCTGCTGTACATTATAGTGCGTTGGTTGCTGTCATTTCTGTGGATTCGCCACAATACGGAGGTTACTTATTTTGTAAATTTCTCCCAAAACAGCGGTCTTCTCACTGTATCCTATGGGGACGCTTAAGCACAAAGACCAAAAGGAGTGATCAGTCTTGCTTGATAAATGAGTGCCTCTTCATAACCTACACTCTAAAATGTATATGTAGTCCATTTGTGCACATATTTACTGGAAGGGCCCGTTCTCAAAATGCTTCAGAGGAACTCTAACACATCTGTGCATTTCGGGACAGGTACTGTAATCCACCAATTTCAACTTTCACCAGAGACTTGTCACAGGAACCCATTTTGATTTTCCACGTTGGCAAATTCACAGCAGCCACTCAATGTGGCGCACACTAACAAGCATTTCACACCCCCGTGAAGCAATTTCTTTAAAAGAAAAAAAGGTTTGTGCCATCTGTAGGCTGCCCCACGGCTGGTGCCCCGAGGTTGCACAATGGCTACCTCGGATTGCTCACATGTTGTACTAAGGTGCGTCTAATCTGTGGTCTGTACTAAAACGTTTCTCACCTGTAAGCCACACTCTGGCTCTCCATCATAACGGTTAGGTGCTGCAGCAACCCGCCATACTCTAGTTTCTATAGACTGCAATTAGCCGTCCATTACTTACTTACATACAACCCAGCTTTTCCCTCACTTGGGAGGATGTGGGCATCTTTTGACTCATCTTCATCCTCCAGACAAATAGGATGCCTCTGTTAGACATCAGTAGATTAGCCCGCTTTAAACATTGTACCTCAATCCAAAAATGCTCGCCCAATAGGCCCTCTCCAAACCCAAGCAATGTCGACCTCCGTTAGACTAGAAACCTGTGCTTTGAATTGGCAGGTACTCACCGGTACCAAGTACCTGCACTACCCAACACTACATTTAATGGGAAAGTACCAACACTTCTTAAAAAGGAAAAAGACACTCTAACTAGTGAGCCCTGCGCTTCTATATTTCTATTTAAAGCACTGCAATGGAGATTAAAAAAGGCGGAGGGGTGTACCATTAGCTTACAGCCGCGCTCCTGTTTACATACCTGTAGACATGGCACTTAGACACTTCGCCCAGTAGGTTCTTGAAGTCCAGCTGTTCATACTGCTCGCACTTGAGCAGGGAGTACAACGTGGGCCCGTGCAGGTTCAGCGACTGCTTTAGCAAGTCCTTGTCCATGCTGCAGAAGCGACGACATAAATGTCTCCCCTCCCGAAGCAGGCCCGAGGATCGACGAACGTGAACTAAGCCGCCTTCCAAAAGGAGATATTAAAACTAGCGACTGGGTCTACGTGTCACCTCAACATCGACTTCAAACGCAAGCACCAGCAGATATTGGAATTTTGGAAAACTAGTTTAATGTGATCGACGTGCCAAGGGGTGTTACTGTGGTGTCAGTACTGTCCCATTTACGTCTGTGATTAGTGGGAGAGAAATATCCCGCCCCGGAAAAGGCTGTCCAAGTGCCCGGAAGTTATGTCCTATCGCCCCGGAAACAGTCAGAGCCATAATAATTTCACGTGCCTTAATAAGTGGCTTTAGTTGGCACTTTCCGGGGCTCTTTAGACGCTATTGGTTCTCACAGAGAGCCGAACGTAGCCCCGCCTCTACCCGCAGAGCTTCTGGTTTCCCTGGCTCGGGGTGAATCGAGCACAGATCGAAGAAGCAGTATCAGCCGGCTCGCGCTTCCCTGAGCTCACGTCGTGGGGCGCGTGATGGTTGGGAAGTGCGCCCCAGCTGCTAACTGTAATGGAACAGTTATTCGTACATTCAAACCGCTATTGCTACCTACAAGCATTGGCAACGCAGAAAGGCGAGATGTATTGTCTTTCTCAATTTTTTTGGCCATGTTGTACAGCAGCCTATGCGCAGCCCACCATGGCTAAAAGTGCTATGACGCGTTTAATGCTGTCCTCTTTGTGGCGTTTTTTCAAAACAGCCACGCAGCTGTTCAGCGCACCAAAGCCAAATAGCTGTACTTTCTGGGGTGTTAATGATCTTAAAGTAATGTTGTATGGCTGCTGTGCAGCAAATCTGAACGTTAAAAAGAAAAAAGGATCTATGCTGCGTTCAGTGTGATGGATAAATGTGCACAGGATAAATTCGCCCAGAAATTAAACAGTGTGAGATTGCTATGGAAGATGTAGCACACAAGGGTGTGGCATTCCTATAGCCCGAAACCCAGGACACATTGGGGTCAAGGACAACAAGCTTTCATTATTATTTTGTACCTGGGACAAGTGGGCCCATGGTCCAACCCCCAACAGCAAAGCCCTTTGCCTCCAAGTTTACAGGGAAGGAAACTCTGCACTTTAGCCCATATGTTAATGTTGTGGCCATATGTTAATGTTGTTTGAACTTGTATCTCTAGTTTATTAATGGAAAGCCTTTATTATCAGGGTGAGCACTGTACATAAACATTGTAAGGTCACTGTACTACTGATAGTGGTTCCAGTAAAAAAAATTGTAGACACACGTTTGAAATGTTTATCAGTATGAGGCACCTCAGAATGCTCTTTGATTAGATTCAAATGTTTGCAGAAGCTTTTAAGCAAGATTGATGAGTTTGCTTTCAGAATTCAATGTTCAGAAAAAAATGCAAGTAGGAAAAAATGTTTTGCTAAATTACTGTGACATTTTGAGTGCTATTTCTTTGAAGCACCATTTAGTAAAATGTGGTGCATGGTAGTATTTTCAAAAAATATTCAAAATGGAAAATCGGTGTAACCATTTTCAACAAGATTACGGGAAACATGAAAATAAGCAAAAACTTGCAAAGCCAACTGATCCAACTTGGTGGTTAGCCTTTTGGTTTTGTCAATGCGTGTTTGGTTTTGGCATAGCTTTTGTAACACTTTATTGTTGTGGGAGCTGCAAGGCCCTCACCATTGTAAAAAAAATTGTAAAAAGCAAACAACATTTTTTAAAATTAAAAAACACACATTGACACAGTAATTCTTGGCACTGAACAAAACTACTTTGTGTGCCAATATGCTCCTTGTGGAAAAGCAGAGTGCAGTCACTCACAGTAAAGCCAGCCGATAGATGGTTAGAGAGAGAAATATCATTTTAATAAAAACAAAATGTCTTCATTAACACCAGGCCTAATTAGGGGCACAATTCTTAATGAAAGTCACAAAAGTGCACTGTGGTGTATGTCTTTTCATCAGTAGCTTTCATTAATTCACAAGAATTTACAAAAATAAACCAGGAAATTGTGCTCCTAGACAATATTTGTGAACTTTATTTTGGGACGAGCAAATATTCATGTGTAGATTTGCTCATGTGAAAATCTATTTTGTGTTTACTAGTTTACTTTCCCTCCAACCACTTTTTCCCAACCCTGGAAGAACTTCATCTTCTGCCCTTGTCAGCAGTAAATGAAAAATTTCCTAGTAAACATATAGGAAAATTTTAATTCTGTTAAGGACACAGAGGCGCTGGGAAGTCTGCATGGGTAGTCATGCACTCTACAAATACCTGTTAATAGAATAGAATGATCACTCCATCTGTCCTTTAAATTTGTTATCGAAGTATGTCTAACTTTTCCTAGAATCTGAAATATAGTTTACAGCTGAGGTACCCTTATTTCGTACACATACTACAGGTTAATTCAGTTTATGCACTTTGAATTTTGTTACCCAGATGGTAAGAGAGCACAGGCCGCACTTAATGTACATTTTAATAAGCTCTCACTACCACAAAGTCTACACTGGGGGGCTGATACTGTACGTTCCCAAGGGCCTAGGTGGGCGCCACCTGAAATAAGGCCACATCGGTATTTGATAAAAATATCTTTGTCAGCTTTTGACCACCTGGCCTCCAAATATGGCTGATATATCAGGATTTTGTACTCATTCATTACCATCCATGAGGGTGACCTGATTGCTAACAGGCTCCTATCCATAAGTACTGATTTCTTCTTCGCTATATGGCGTAAGATTTTTTTAAAGAGATTTGCGTCCCACAGATCCCGCACCTCCACATCTTCCAGGGCCTGATCTAAGTACTGTCTAGATTTAGCTGTAGGATTCAAACTAATCTCCCAGAGTGCCTGGAAGAGATGATTTCCCCTTGTTGACTATATGTGTTTACAGGTTTTAATGTAGCTACACTTCCTGGCTATGTTTTAGTTTACATACCCAAACTCCAACCTAATTTGAGCTTGGCAAGTATCCCCAAGGTTGTTGGAGGACCTAAACACTTTTCCAATTATTCCATTCAGGATGGCGGCATCTTGTTCTCACAGGGCTTCACTACCGTACCCTATAGTTGAAATTAGTTGAGCCACAATTACTTGTAGCAAGGAATGATAGCTAGGGATGTCAAGCGACCTTTTCAGGGTGTGAAAAGCAAACAATAGAACATTTCCTTTTCTATATAAGTCCAGCTTCTGAGGGAGAAAGGAACCCCGCTTTTCAAATAGTACACCCAGGTATCTATAATGGTTGACTAGTTCTAATACTCCCCCTTGTGTGTACCACTTATTGATTCTAAGTTTTTTTTTACTAACCTCCATCACTTTCATTTTTTTCTGATTGATTTTCATTCCATTCTGCTCGGTATAGTCGATTAAATTGACGATAAAACGACATAATCCCACTTTTGTTTGACTCATAAGTACTACATCATCAGCATATAGCAGATTAGAAATGGGCATATCACCAACCTTAGGGGAATGTGCGTTTCCATTAGTAATCTTAAAAGTCAAATCTGATAGGAAGAGATTAAAAAGATACGGAGCTAATACACAGCCCTGTTTTAGTCCTTGTTTTGTCTCAATTTGTCTTGAAAGGAAAGATCCATCCCCTATCATTACTCTA
Source organism: Pleurodeles waltl (assembly GCF_031143425.1). Lineage (NCBI taxonomy): Eukaryota > Metazoa > Chordata > Amphibia > Caudata > Salamandridae > Pleurodeles > Pleurodeles waltl. The sequence continues at coordinate 71,021,272 of NC_090450.1, read as the reverse complement.
ATCCATGTATCTGTATATAACTGCTGAATAGCTTTTAGTAATTGCTCATCTATCCCCCAGACGGCTAGCTTTTCCATAGGTGGCTTCACTGTACCAAATCGAAGGCTGATTTGAAGTCTTCAAAACACAGATATAAAGGCTGATTTTTTTTATTTCCATTTGTCAGTGATGATGGAAAGAGTTAAACTGTTTGTAGCTGTTCAGGGGCCCTTTACAAACCATGTCTGATTGGGAGGAATAATATTGTTATAGGTCGTCCAGGTACGAAGATGCTCCAGTAATAGACCAGCATAGAGTTTAGCCTCTACGTCTGTTAATGTAGTCAGACGGTAATTCTCAGGGTAAAATTTGCTGCCTCCTTTGAATATTGGATGGATTATTGCGCCTCTCCAAGAGTTAGGAATGCTTCCTAGTTCTGTACAATGGTTAAAAACCGAGACCAGTTTATCTGCCTAGAATGCCGGGTTCATTTTAAATAATGCACTTGGGATCCCATTTGGTGCTGGGGCCCCTGCACTCCTGCTGTTCTTTATTAGATTGGCAACCTCTGACATCGAGAAGGTTAAATTAGCGGCTTCCTTTTGGACAAATGGGGGCTTCGATATAACTCCTTCTGGGCATAACTTGTTTGTCATCACGTCCAAGTTATTAGTGTCTTCCTTATTTTCACCACATCCGGTGAAGTGATGAGCTAAATAATCAGACCATGAGTATTCCAGAATATTTGAACTAGTTAAGGTAATTGAAGCTTTATTCAATTCATTAACCATTTTCCAGAACCCCTGTGCATTGGATTTTTTACTTGGGAATAATGCCTTTGCCCAGAAGTCATAACTTTTCTGTAATTTATAGACTCATATTTGTTTCCGGTAGATATTATTGATATTTTTTAGAGCAGCCTTAACTTGACAGTCATTTGGATTTTTCTTATTTTTTGTTTTAACCCACCCCTGGTTCTGATAGGTCTTATGTGGTCTGTTTGTAAGGAGACCAGTTGCAAACATGTCCAAAGAATGTTGACCAAATGGTTATTGGGTCACAAGATATGTCATTTTGGGATTAGTCAAATAACGCAGTTGAAAGTTCACCAATGGATTCCATTGAGTTTTCATTCCATCGAAGTTTCTTACAGTTCGTAGTAATAACATCCGTTGGTACAGTAGGGGCAGGATTAAATACAGGGAAACCACAGCCAATCTCCAAGCATTGTTGACCATGGTCACTCTTTTCTGACTTTATAATATGGTACTTAGTGATTAGAGTGAGTAGGGACAGAGGCCACAGTATAATCAATTGTTGCTTGGTTTCCAGTGGCATAACGTAACCGCCGGCGGAGTATCTTGTGGAAACCTCCCATTTAGGAGTCTAAGCCCAAGGACCTCAAAATGTTTTACTAAGGAGTTGCCTTGGTGTCTGGATTACCTAAATCTAAAGTTCCCAGGGACTGCTGCGGGACTGCCCACAGCTGATCTTGCAAGATAATCTGGGCATCCCTTTCAAAAGGATTTAATAATTTCATATTAAAGTCCCCAGCTACTAAGAACTCTGAGGATCCTAGATCTTGATAACCGGTTAATATTGTGTCTATCAGTTTAGAGGATGTACGTTTCCTAAAGCGTGCATCTGGATGGATATAGATATTTATTAGCAAAAGTGAGCTGGAATACTCTTTATTCCAGTCATTTAACTTTACTATCAAAAACTCTTCCTTATCCTCATTAACCTGTGTCCATGATTTATTCAATCCTGCTGAAATATAGATTTCTAAACCACCCCTAGGGTGTCCAAACCTTTTTCCCCTTATTGCTAGGGAAATAAAGCCCATAAATCCATCAATTGTAAAGGGGTTTGTAGCCCAAATCTCCTATAAGAAAATAATTTGGAATTTATTTAGAAGACTTGTCAGGTCTTTTTGTCGATTATTTGATCTAATCCCGTTTATATTCCAAGAGCAGACTTGGAGAGGTTTATCGTAGGGAGTTACCAAGCCGGACCGTGCTGGACTGTTCAGAAGTCACTGACTATTTTCTTTGTGAAGTGCTGCCAACAGCCACCCTAGATCTAGCTGCTGTGAAAGATGACTATTGGATACTTTGTGTCCTGTATGGTGATCATCAGACTTAGGTTCCCAATTGCAGATCTAAGGACTGTGAAAGATTGATGTATGCCTATTAATTTGTTTAATTTTGGCATAATATTTTGAACCTCAAGAGGGTCTGGATAACCTATTTTTTGGGGGTATACTAAATCTAATTCCCCAGTTTAAAAAAGGAACTTTTTTCTTTTAGGACTCTTCTAATCAATTGTGATGTCTTCCAAGTTACCAGTGCTGATTCGTTAAATTTGCCTTAATCTATTCTATAGAGACAATATCAGTAGACTGTAAATCTTTTAGGGCTGGAATAACTTGTAAAAGTTTTTGTATATTTCCTCTGTTAAGAATATCATATGGGCCCCTGGATTGGTATTGTGGTTCAAGGAGTAATTGCTTACAGTCTACAGGGGGATTATAGCTGTAACTTCCCGTAGAGTCATCCCGTTCCTCCACAGTAGCTCTCCTTTTTTGCTTCGTTGTGTGGGACTGTGGTGTAAAATCTCTGTCCGACTATCCCAGATTTGATACATTGAACCTCATGTCTGGTCTATTTAAGAGCTCTGCCTCCAGGAGTGGCGCAGGGAGTTCCTCCATTCCTCCATTCCCTTAGCCCCTGATCCCACTGCTTCCAACTGTTCGATAGCAGAACCACTTCCTTTATCTACGTGGAGCTGATCTATTTGAGCCCCTTGACCTTCAGCATGTTCAGAATTACTAACTGTAATGCATTTGCCCTCTTCTTCAAATGACCTCCTGTGTACCTCTGGAATAATACTCAGTTCAGCTTTCGGCTCCCTTTGCTGTGGTTTGATATTTGATGGTTAACGCTTTGTTCGTCCCTTACTGATTAAGTTTAGCGCATCTTGTCAGTCCTTGTTTTTTATATTCTCCAAATTAGAGTTCGATTCATTCAAGTCCCTGTGGTCTTGGTGAGCGGGCCCCCTCTTTTGTGTGTTGAATAATGGGAACAACTTATTGGCCATTGGACTGATCTTTTGTTAGTACTGAAGTCATGAGTCTTTATCAAAGAGAGAGGAGCTTGTCTTTATAATTGGAGGGGCTGTTAAAGACATCCCTTGATTTCAATAAGCATGCACTTTCACTGGGTTCTGCCCCTGGCCGCACCCCAGTTCTTCAGAAAGTTCTATTTTCTTATCAATCCTTATCTCTTTATAGTAAGTAGCTATCCTGTCCATAATATTATTTGGACTAGCCACCTCCCATTGCTGGGGAGTCTCTTGAGTTACAGATTCTCCCCCTTTTATCATATTAAGATTCACCTTAAGATCTACCATCATTAAGTTTAATGCCTCTCGGAGTGTGGCCAGCTTGTTAACTATGGGCTCACAGGTACAGTCTGTTTTTGTTGTCTCTGCAAAATTCTGAGCTCGCTTAATCAAGATGTTTAGATCAGCCAGCTTCTGGTCTATCCCTGTTACTGATTTTGCCATAACATTCAGTAGATCCACCTGAAAGTCCATTTTTGAGGACTGTTAAGACAGGTCGTCAAGAGTTAATTGCGAGATCTTAAAGAAGATATCCCACACAGCATTTTGATCCAGTTTGTTTGGAGTATTTCGAGAAGGCAGTGAATTCTAATTTATGGCCTCCTTACCTACAAATTCATTTGTTTGTGCTTTTGATGTGACAAAAGGATTTGCAGAGCTATAATCAAAAACAGAGGTATCTATATGGATATCTGAGGTAAAGGCCTGCACTTCTTGCAAATTGGACCCCATATCTTTTGTGAGAGGACTTTTAGAGACGTGCATAGTAGAGCACAAATCCGATTGTGGATGAGAAAGCAGGCTAGGGTCAAGGTTGAGTGGGCCTATTTTATTAATATTGTCTGAAGTACGAATGATTTCTAAAGTATGATTCTCCTCCATTGAGCCAACCCCCTGAGGCCCCAGGGCGGATAGTCGTGGCGTGGAATCCATGCCTCTTGTAATAAATTACATTTACCTCAAGAAGAGGTTAGATACGTAATTGTGGATTTTCAAAGATGGACAAGTGGAGGCAACTGGGGACGGTGATGATGACCTAAGGGTCAATAGTTCTAATCATTGATAGGACCCCAGGCATTTTCTTTAGATTTATCATCCGTTAATTTTGTAATATTACCAAAATCAGATTTTTCAGCCGCCATCTTCCTCCTTGAGCTCACTTATTTTGCCCTGATCGTATAACAAACTTCTTTCACTTTTTATGGGGGAGATAGCATGGGGTAGAACCACTGAGCCTTTAGGTATAGAGAAAATCACATCCACAGGGTCCTTCAAAAAGTCACATTTGTGGGGAATGTTCACCGATTTCTCGAACCTTTGAAAAATAAGGGATATTGGAGAGATTGAAGATTGATGTTCTGGTTTCATTTTTGCTTTCCATTTTAGTACTGGAGGCAGAGAAGAGGGTTTGTTATTCTTCTTATTCCTCTTAGTTTGCGTCGAAAAGTTCTTTCTTTCCTGGATCACATCTTCACCGGCTCAGAATTTTCCCTGATCTCTGGCTTTAAAACACGCTGCCACACCTCAACAATTGAGGGGCACGAGCATGCGCAGTCGTCCTTAAGGGTCCCGCTGGAGCCGGCTGGGGCCTGTTGGACCTACTGGGACCTCGTCACTATTTATAAATAAATCAGGGGGGCCCGCACCCAACTTGGTCTCCCTCTATGAAGTGCCCCCAAGAGTGTTGCTGCTAGGATACTTGGCGATTTGGCACACTACTATGTCGAGGGGGTCACGCTGGCTCCCCCACGAGCCACACCAAGACCTAGCCGGGCCGCTTCTGTGGCGGGCCGGGACTCTCCCTTTGCAGCAGTCACCTATGACTGCCGCACTCGCACTGTGCTGTCCTGTGTTGTGCTGTCATACCGAGACAGCCAGCACTTCCTGGCCCTGCCTGGCCTACTTCCTGGGCTTCCGGCCTCCTGCGTACCACCCCCCTCCTCCTCCTACCTTGCTTCCACGTCCCAAGGAAGGGGGGCCGGAGGAGGTCAAGATACTGCAGAAGGACTGCCGCGGCAGGCGATGCCAACGGCCGGCAGACTAACTGCATGGCAGAGCGGCTGCGCTCGTCTGCTCGCCTGTGCTCATCTGCATCTCTGGCGTCACTGGCTTCCGGCTTCACACAAGTTCATACTCCCTTAGGAGGTAAGTGATACACACATTATATACACTAGTATGCAAAAATAGCTGTAAAAACAGTTAGAAAACAGTGCAAATAGTGAAAATCACAATAGTTAGAAATGGGCCTGGGGGAACACAAACCATATACTAAGAAAGTGGAATGCGAAAGTAGTTTTCCCACCTGGACCAGTGTAGTGTGTAGAGTGGTGCTGGGAGTATTGGAAAACACCAAAGGTAAGTAATAGGACCCACCCCAGAGCCCAGGAAAGCAGGAGTAAATCTCAGTAACTTTCCTAGAACACACAAGAACACAGTAAAGAAGATTATGCAAGAACCAGAAAATACTTCAAGACACCAATGATGGATTACTGGACCTGCAGACCTGTGGAAGAAGGGGACCAAGTCCAAGAAGCACTGAAGAGTCCAGGGAGAACAAGAACCCCTGCTAACCCGGATGAAGGTGCAAAAGAAGATCCACCGTGAAGAACAGCAGTCAGTACTGCACTCAAGAAGTCGGATGCGTGTTCCTGTTTGGTGCAGATGATGTCCCACGCCGGATGGATGATTGCAGCCTTGTTTGCGTCGCTGGATTCTGCTAACAAGCCTTGGCACAGGCACAGCTCGCGGTTAGGGGAGATTGCGCTGCCCGGGTCCAGGAGGGACCTGGTAGCCTCTACCCAGGAGAGAGAGACAGAGGGGGCTCTCAGCAACTCAGAGAGCCCTCAGAAGACCAGGCAGCATGCACAGGAGTCCAACAGCATGAGGACAAAGAAGGTGCAAAAGGAGGCCCACGCAGCCCTACACAAAGGGATCCCATGCCGCCAGAGTACCAGGCAGGACGCTGTGTGTCGCATGATAGAGTGCTGGGGGCCGGAGTTGCATGGGGCACGAAGAACTTCCTGGAAGGATGCCAACAAGCCTTGGCAACTGCAAAACACGTGGTGCAGGGTGGAACTGTCTTGGGTGGGGTGGCAATTTCTTACCTCCACCAAAGTTAGACAGGTGGACGTCTGGATCATCGGGACCACTTCAGTCCATCACCCGTGTTGCTGGATACACGCACTTTTTCAGGAGAGGAGACCCAAGCCACCTGTCGTCACTGCAGAGGGGTGCCTGCTGAAGTAGGGAACTGAGTCCTTCACTTCAAGGTAGATTCCTTTGTTCTTCTGGTGCAGGCTGAAGACAGGCAGTCCTCGGAGGATGCACGACCTGGAAACAGTTGCAGTTGCTGGCAGGAGCTGAAGTTACAATGTTGCAGGAGTCGTCTTTGCTCCTTTGTTGCAGTTTGTAGAGTTCCTGGAGGGTCCTGATGCAGTTTCCTTGGTAAGAAGGTGAAGTAAAGGATGCAGAGGATTCATGCTGGAGTCTTGCAATCCGAATCTGAATAACCACCCAAGAGAGACCCCCTAAATAGCCCTAAAAGGGGGATTTGTCAGCTACACAGGTAAGCACCTATCAGGGGAGGGCTCTGACATCACCTGCTGGCACTGGACACTCAGATGCTCTCAGAGTGCCCTGCCAAATTGGAATCCAAGATGGCAAAACCCAGGCACACTCTGGAGGAGCTCTGACAACCATCCCTGGGGTGGGAATGGACAGGGGAGTGGTCACTCCCCTTTCCTTTGTCCAGTTTCACACCAGATCAGGGACTGGGGGTCCCTGAACCAGTGTAGACTGGATTATGCAAGGAGGGCACCATCTGTGCCCTTCAAAGCATTTTCAGAGGCTCTGGAAGTGTACCCTCCCATGCCTGTAACACCTATTTCCAAAGGGAGAGGGTGTAACACCCCTCTCTGAAAGGAAATGCTTTGTTCTGCCTTCCTGGGCTTGAGCTGCTTGAGCAACAGGAGGGCAGAAACCTGTCTGTGAGGTGGCAGCAGCTGGGCTGCCTGGAAAACCTCAGAAGGCTGTAATGGCAGTACTGGGGGTCCTCTAAAGAGCCACAGAGTGCATGGAATCATACAACAAATGCTTGCAAAAGCCTTGGGGTATGATTCCAAAATGTTTGATACCAAACATGGCCATATTAAGAGTTACCATTGTGAAGCTGTACATAGGTAGTGACCTATGTTCAGTGCACATGTAAAATGGTGCCCCGCACTCACGAAGTCAGAGAAAATGGTCCTGGACGACGTGGGGGCACCTTTGCCAATGCAGGGGTGCCCTCACACACATGTACTCTGCACCCAGCTTCAGGGTTGGAAGGCCTGACATATGGGTGACTTATAAGTGACCTAGTGCAGTGTACATGGCAGTGAAAGGTGCATGCACCATTTCACACAGGCAGCAATGACAGTCATGTAGAAGCCTTTGCATGGGCTCCTTATGGGTGGCAAAAGAAATGCTGCAGCCCACAGGGATCCCCTGTAACCCCAATGCCCTGGGTACCTAAGTACCATATACTGGGGACTTATAAGGGGTGACCAGTATGCCAATTTTGGGTGAAATACTGGGTTACCAGTATGCAGTGACACAATTTAGAGGAGAAAGAGCATAAGCACTGGGGTCCTGGTTAGCAGGATCCCAGTGACACAGTCAAACACACTGACATCTGGCAGAAATTTGGGCTAACATGCCAAAAAGAGGGTACTTTCCTACAATGGTCCCCTAGACTTTTAGTACTATTCAGCAACACACTCTGCGTACTCAATTCCTAGAACAAGATGCTTCCTTTTCAACATTCTGTGTGGGATCTATTAGAGGAGTATCTAGGCCTTCTGAAAAATGCCTTGTATGCCCCTTTACCAATAACCGGATCGCTAGTGATCCCTTTATGTGAATACTAGGAAGTTTGGATTGGAAACTTTCTCTTTTACCAAACAAACTGTGTCCAATTATGTTTTTTAATTCCTGGCTCCCTTTGGGCAGGGCTGTTCTAGGTTTTGAGTTTTTTGGCCAATTGTTATCTACCTCAATACTGCACAAGTTGTTTTCCTTAATCCCAGGGCCACTGTGAAACTAACACAGAGGGCGGAAAAATTGTGGTATCTTAGAGACTTTGTATCATTCTGTTTATTGATTGTGTACTGAAAAGTTGAATAAAATACTAAAAGACCTAAGGATTGTTTGGGTGAGTGCTATCAAACTCGTAAATGATGTGGGCATACTGGCTGATGAAGAGAGAGCAGTGGTCCTGCTCTGTCATCTTCCCAGGTGTGGCAGTGAGGCCACAATGAAACTAAACACTGGAAACAAGTGGAAATAAGAAAAGTATGCATACATGGATCAAGGCATCCAGGGTTATCCATACTTAGTAGACAAAGAATGTCTGAAGTGAGCAGAAGATTAGTGGTGTTCCTTGGGAAACTAGATGCATAATACACAGCTTTCAGAATGTGTGAATGAGGATGGGAAGGCTCTTGATGGAGTTTTCTATCTCTGCTGGTGGAACAACATTTCCAGAAGATCTGTGACCGCATCATCCTGACTTGTTAATCAAAAACAGGTGACTAGCTAATTATTTGTATTATCCACTTGTTGCCAATCTGTTTCGACTCTACTGCAAAGAGCTCTCATGCCTCCTGACCAAGTCAGCGCTATATAAATTCATAAAAATAAATAAATGAACATAGCTATAAGTAAGTACATTTTTATTAGCATAGTTAATTAAAACCAATGCCAATTTAAAAGTCATCATGTTGTCGGGCTAATAAGAACCCACAAACACTTTAGTAATAAAAACAGGTGATTATATAATCAGTAAAAGCAGACCCCGTTAGAATTTAGTTAAAGTACCACTGGATTACTCACTATCCCAGTGGATTGGTCCCGCTTAGTGAACATAACACTTAACACTTAAAACTTGTCAAAAACATAGCTATAGATATATGAGTGGAAACAGGGTAGGTGAGAAGGTTCATGCTCCACAACAGGCCAAACCCAGTGAGTAACATAACTGTCAGCAGCTTGACCAGATACCATTAAATTGTGAGCATGGTCATTTCCAGATTACTCACATCAGGGCCCGAAGTCCAGTGAGGGTAAAGATACCCAAACACATCTTAAGCAGAGGTGCTTTACCTGTGTTGACAAACACATAACGCAAGGCTAAAGTTTTCAACTATGCTGTCAGTTTGCCCCTGGTTGAGATCTCAACCCCATAGACTGCCAGTCTGTTCTTCCTTGTTCAAGATGGGCACATTAGTGTCTCTGCGGAAGCAGATATGGGGATGCTTCAAATCTGGGAGGCAGACTCAGAGGTCTATACAAGGTGCCAACTAACACTCAGGGGGTCGCCAGGGCCGGGGACGGAGGAAGCACCGCCAACAGGCTGGCGGTGCTTCAGGGGCAATTCTGACCGCGGCGGTAAAGCCGCGGTCAGAAAAGGGAAACCAGCGGTTTCCCGCCGGTTTTCCCCTGCCCCAGGGAATCCTCCACGGCGGCGCTGCAAGCAGCGCCGCCATGGGGATTCCGACCCCCTTCCCGCCAGCCTGTTCCTGGCGGTTTACACCGCCAGGAAGAGGCTGGCGGGAACGTGTGTCGTGGGGGCCCCTGCAGTGCCCATGCCACTGGCATGGGCACTGCAGGGGCCCCCTAACAGGGTCCCATTAAGATTTTCGGTGTCTGCAAAGCAGACACTGAAAATCGCGACGGGTGCCACTGCACCCGTCGCACACCAGCAACTCCGCCGGCTCCATTCAGAGCCGGCTTAATCGTTGCTGGGGCTTTCCCGCTGGGCGGGCGGCCTTTTGGCGGTCGCCCGCCTACCCAGCGGGAAAGTCAAAATGACCGCCGCGTCATTTGACCGCGGTACGGTCTTATGGCGGTCTCCGCCCGCCGCCCGCCGGGGTCGGAATGACCCCCTCAGTCTTTTTTGCATACTGTTTTTCTAGATGTCAGTTTTGTACTGTGCCCTGGAACCATTATAGCAACGGTTACCACAGGTTTGTGGATTCAGCCAGATATATAAAAATATTATGATGGCAGCATAGCATTTTTGAGATTACTAGTTTGACTAGACCTTTATACCTGTGCTACTTGGAGTGTGGCCTACATGTCAGTCTTGTGTAAAGTTCAGCTGTTATGTAAGTCCCAGAACCTTGTGTTGACATACTGTGTGTATGTTGAGTGTATTTCTCCTATGCATGTAGCACATATTCCGTGGTTGGACTATGAGTGTGTCTGGGTACTGAAACCAGTGGGAACCATTGTGGATGTCCCTTATTTGGCATGGTACAAGATGGAGGGCGAGGACAGCTTCCCAAAAGAGTGGAAGTGTATTGCCTGCATTCCTGTACAAAATGTACAAGTGATTGGTTTCTCCATGATTGGCATATTTTATTTACTAGTAAGTCCCTAGTATAGTGCACCAGGGTGTCCCAGAGCCTGTAAATCAAATTATAGTAGTGGGCCTGCAGCACTGATTGTGCCACCCACACAAGTAGCCCTGCAAACATGTCTCAGCCTGCCATTGCAGTGCATGTGTATACAGTTTTAAACTGACATGTCGACCTGGCAAGTGCACCCATCTGACAGGCCCAAACCTTCCCTTTTATTATCTGTAAGTCACCCGTAAGGTAGGCCCAATGCAGCCCCAGCGGCAGGGTGCAGTGTATTTAAAAGGTCGGACATGTGCAGGTGTGTTTTACATGTCCTGATAGTCAAATGCTGCTAAATTTGTTTTTCAATATTGCTTGGACTATCTTTTTCATAGGGTAATATGGGAATTACCTTGAAATATCTGTTAGGTGTAATTTCCCACTGGATGCCAATAGAGATATAGAGTTTGGGGGTCTCTGAACTCACAATCTGGATTTTTGAATTGTAAGTTTGAAAATGCCACTCTTAGAAAGTGGGTATTTTCTTGCTTTACTAATCTGCGCCTCTGCTCGTCTGCTGAATACACGTTTGGGTCAGGAGGACAGTTGGGCTGTTTGTATATTCACTTGAGACAGTCACACAAGGGGTGCAGTGGTGTGTGCCCTGCATATCCTGATGACCCATCACCAGGCTGATGAGTTTTCCTGAGTGTAGGAAGTTGGCTCTGTATATACTATTTCGAAGTAAGAAATAGTGTGCACCGAGTCCAAGGGTTTATTTATTGATTTGAGAGTTTTCCATAGCGCTGGCAAGACCGAGAGGGTATCAGAGCACTTAACTACAGAATAGATAATAAACGCAAGAAAAACATATGAAAAGTCAAGATTCACATTACAGAACTATATTACAGAGGGGCTCTCATGAATGGAAGGGTAGCGATCCGAGGATGGTGGGGTGGAGAGTGAGAGACCCATATTGATGTGAGGGTTGGTGTAGCAGGTATTCTTTCAGTAGCTTCTTGAAGGTCAGATGGGAAGGGTTCGATCTGATGTGAATGGGTAAGGAGTTCCAAATTCTCGGAGCGTTGTTTGAGAAGGAGCATGACCAAGTTTTTTGCTTGTTGGATTTCGGTAGGAGGAGGAGGAGGAGTGAGTTTGTGCTTCTCAGAGATCTGGGTTGACCAGCTTTCATTAGCTTATTTGCGAAGTATTCAGGTTTCCCAGTGTGAAGGGCTTTGTGAGTTAGGCAAGCAGTGCAGAACAGGCAACGGGTCTCAATCGGGAGCCATTTAAGACTCCTCAAGGCTGGGGAATTGTGTTCAAATTTTTTAATTCCCGTCACTAGTCTGGCAGCTGCATGAAGAGTGGACCTCATAGGGGCAAGTCGGGATTTGGCCGTGCCAGTAAGGATGGAGATCCCATAGTCTAGTCTTGAGAGTGCCAGTGCTTGAGTGGCCTGTTTGGGGTCATCCTGGGGAATGAAGGATTTGATTTTGTGAAGAAGTTTAAGGCTGAGGAAGGCATTGTTAGCGTTTATCTTGATGTGATCCTGCATAGTTAGGTTGGAGTCCAGAGAAATTCCCAGGGATTTGACCTTGCTAGACGGGGAGAGAGTACATTTGAGTGCATCAATAGATTTTAGCCATTCTTGCAGTTGAGGAAGCTGGTAAGATTTCGAGAGGAGGAGTATTTCCGTCTTGTCATGATTAAGTTTGAGATAGTTATGAGAGCGCCAACAGAGGGCTTCTTTAAGGGTATTGTTAAGACAGTGAATGTCTTCCAAGGAGGATAGTTCAATATAGATTGCATGTCATCCGCATAGAGATGGAAGGGGATATTGGCTTGAGTAAGGATAGTGGTAAGAGGGTCCAGGTAGATGTTGGAGAGAGGACAGATCATTGGGGGACCCCGCTGGTAATTATGGAGGTGGGTGAGGTCGAGTTGAGAAGTTTTACTTGTTGCGTTCGGTTTTGTAAGAAGGAGGAAAACCAGCGGAGGACAGTACCTTCAATGCCTAGTCTCTTTTGGAGGGAGTTGAGAAGGAGTTTGTGGTCGACAGTGTCAAAGGACGCTGTTAGGTCAAAGAGAATCAGTAGGCAGGGTCGGTCGGAGTCAAGGGAGCTATGGAGGTCATCTACTATGTTAAGGATAGCTGATTCTGTGCTACAACCTTTCCGGAAGCCTGATTGAAGAGAATTGAGGAGGTTTTTGGTATCGATATGTTGGGTTAGTTGTTGGAGAGCACATTTTTCAAGAACTTTGGCCAGGAAGGGAAGGTTGTAGACAGGTCTGTAGTTGTGGAGGTTGTTCGGGTCGGCTCCTGAGTTCTTTAAAATCGGCGTGATTTGGCCTAGTTTTAAGCAGTCAGGGAACACGCCAGTCTGAAGGGAGCTATTGATGATCATAGTCCATGTAGGGGAGAGGGACTGGTGGAGTTTTCTTGCCAGGGAGAAAGGGAGGGGGTCGGCTAGGTGGGAGGAAGTTTTGGAGGTGGACATAAGTTTGGAGATGTCCGATACCAGGAGGGGTTGAAAAGATCTCCAGCTTGCGGGGGCCGACAGCTGCGTCCGGATGGGGAGAGTGATTTCAGTTTTGGGGGGCGGGTTGTCGGAGAGGTATGGAGCAGGGATAGAATTGTTAGTGGAAGGAAGGCGGGGCACAATGTTGGGGGGGGTGTCCAGTGCTAGGGAAAGTTCAATCTCAGTGATTTTATCGTTGAAGAATTTGGCAAAGTTAACCCAAGTGTCCGTGGTAGTAGGTAAGGGGTTGGGAGCAGGTTTGGTAGTTTGTTGTTTAATGATTGTTAAAGAGCTCCTTCGGGCAGTTTATGGCTCTGTCAAGGGCATTTTCTTTTTGTATGTGTTTTTTGTAACTTCTCCGTGCTCTTCTGAGCTGCTCCAAGTGGGTGGAGGAGGGGTCGGATCTCCAAAGTCTTTCAGCAGCTCTGAGTTGTCTTCTCTCTGAATTGAGGTCATTGTTGAACCAGGCTCTGGATGGGGTGCTTCGTAGTCTTTTCAGTTTTAGAGGGGCTAGCTGATCAAGTATGGTAATTATAGTCGAGTTGTAGTGGGTGGTTAAATCCGTTGTGGAGAGGTTGGTCGAAGTGGGGGGAAGAAGGGAGGTGATTTTTTTCTTCCAGGGTAGATAGGAGGATTTGGCTGACATTTTTTTTCCAATTAAAAGAGTTTTGTGGATGTGTAGTGAGTTGGGGGATATAGTTGAGATTGAAAAGGATGATGTGATGATCTGACCAGTCGACAGGAAGGATATCGTCGACCGTGAGTGAATCTTTATGTGCTATTATCGCATCCAGTGTAGCACCTTTGATGTGGGTTTGGCCCTTGCAGTGTTGGGAAAGGTTGTTGCTGTGAAGAAGGTCATTTAGGGTTTGGATGAGTGCATTGTTCTCATCGTTCCAACGAAGGTTGAGATCACCCAAGATAATGAAGTTGGGGTCGGAGAGGGAGCAGTACCTTATTAGGTCAGCTAGGTGGTCCGCAAAAGGTTGGGTGTTACCAGGGGGGTGGTAGAGAAGGTGGAAGGTCACCTTAGAGTTGTCGCTGGTCTTTGTAGAGGCGTTCAGGTGTTCACAGGAATTGAAATTGAAAGAGTCTTTCAAATCTATTTCTATGATATTTTTGTGGATGATGGCAATGCCTCCCCCTGGGCGGTCCTTTCTCTCTTTGTTGGAAATAGAGTAGCCAGGAGGGACAAGGGTGTCCATGATCGGTTGCGAGAGTTCGGTTAGCCAGGTCTCTGTGATGAAGGCAATGTCAATGTTATGGTTGAGGATAGCGTCAGCGAGATCCGTAGCGTGTTTGACTGGTGATCTGCAGTTTATGAGCATGCAGTTAGTGCGTGGATGGATCTTTGGTTCTGTCCTGGAAGGGCCTGGGGGGATATTAACGAGGTGAGCAGGGGGTCTGGGAGAGGGAGGCTGAATATGTTGTCTCCTGAGGCCAGTGATGACCTGTATGGTAGAAGGGGGATTCAGGGTAGGGAGGGGCGGGTTGTAGGAGTGAGCGAATTTAGTAGCTTCCTTGTGAGATAAAGGAGAGATTGTTCTTCTTGGTCTCGAGGTGTTTTGAAGAAATGGTCTAGAGGGCCAGCGGATACTCTGTGAGGAGTTGTTGACCGACGGAGGCGTGAGTGTCTGGGTCGGCACTGGGAGTATCAGTGGGTAGAGGCTTCTCGCTATCTTGTTGATGCCTTGAATGATGAGTTCTAGTTGTGATTCAAGGTTGGAGAGTCGTTCATTGATTTTTGTGGAGGGAGAGGGTTTAGCGGTGGAGGAGTGGGAGATAAAGTTCCTCTTAGCTGGGAGCTGGAGCAACTGTTTCAGAAGGGATATAAGATCACTGGGCAGAAGGTTAAAGGAGGCTGTCGTGGGGTGAAAGGGGTTAGATTCAGGGTAAGGGTTAGAGGGGATGGGGGCAGGCTTGATATGAATATCTCTACAGTTCAACAAGTTTGGTCTAGAGGAGGGCCGTGGGAGAAGGGTGGGAGGGGGAGTTGTGGGGAGGTTCGAGGAATGGAGAGGTGTTATGAGGGAAGATCGAGGAAGTTTGGGATGGGGAGACAGAGCAGGAGTTTTGATTGAGAGTTTTGGGGTTAGGGGAGTAAAGGGCATGGTTAGGGTGAAAGGGGATAATGGGGATGAGTGGGTCAGACAGGATGGGGCTGTCGACTCTGGGAGCGGGGGGAGCAGGGGGTGGTGTTGTGGGGGATAGTGGGGGTGCGGTGGGGTGTTGAGGGGCTAAGTGGGGATAGGGAGTGCTGACTTAAGGGAGGGGAATAAGGATTCAAAGGCACGGAGGTTGGAGTCATTAGCTAGAATCACGATGGTTCAAATTCTGAAGATGGAGATGATGACGTTTCCCTGGAAAACCGGGGAACTGGAGATAGAGAGTTTGCAACCATATGGGATATTAATAGTTTTGGAGGGGTGGAGGTGAGTAGTGAGGATGGTGTTCCATTTAGCAGGGCGTTTAGTGAAGAAGATAAGATCTGTCTTTTTCAGGCCTTTTTGGGCATTGTAATAAGTGTCCACGAGAAGTAGCTCCGGATGTTGCCTGGTAAGTTGGCACTTAAAGTTTTTCAACGCAGAGGGGGAGAGGTGGTTAGGGGGAGATATGGAGAAGGAGTTGGGCCCATGGGGTTTAAGGAAGGGGGAAATGGGTGAGGTGGTGGATCCTGTGGGGATCGACATCATGTGAAGGTGAGGAGGTCAATGCTCGTAAGGGGGTTAAAAAGGACGCTAGATGGGGTGGAAAGAGGGGAGGGGGATAAGATGGGAGGGATCTAGGTTGGGGCCCAGGACGGGGGGGGTCGTCGGGAGGAAATTCTAGGACGAGTAGCTCGAACAGAGGTCTAGCAGATTGCGACAGGGTGGGGAACAGGGGTGATCCAGAATAGAGTGTTTGTGTTAGGAGATGGGCGGACACGGAGTGATCTAGTGGGATGGGGTGGGAGGGAGACCACTAGTTTAGGAGGAAAGAAGGGTGGGTGGCTTGCAGATGAGGACCCACCGACATTAGTTCAGGGATGGGGAGGATGGTCCCGGGGGGAGGGGCGCCAAGGTTACAATGCCTCGGCTAAGGGTGTTGGGAGAGGAGGGTCTACAGGGTTACGGACAAGGAAAGGGCAGAGGATATTCCCGAAAAGGTGGACCAGGAAATGACTCTCTGTGAGCAGGATCGCCCAGAAAGCTGAGAAGGATGAAGGGGGGGACAGAGAGATTTGGGGGGTGTCAGGAACGGGGTAAACAGGGCAGGGTCAGTACCATAGTCTCAATAGAAGAAGAGGGAAATATCTCACCGGCAGTTCCAGATCAGGAAGTGTGGTCCTAAGAATGGCGCTGAGGAGGGACAAGACACCAGTGCTTGTCATGCAAAGGCTCCAATAGGGAGAGAGGAACCTCCTGCTCTGAGGTAAATCGGGTCACAGCAAGAGGGGTCAAAACCGTGCGTCCGAAACAGCTGACCAAGAACAGGGAGCGATCAGGGCCAGATCCCGGTGAGAGCCAGCTGGGAGGAGGAGAGCTTCAAAGGCCAGTGGGGAGAAATGGGGCCCCAAGGGGGGGTTGGGGCAGCAGCCCGGAGATCTGAGGTGAAGGACAGGCAGGAGACCCTACGCCCAGGGTCCACCTGGGACCGTCACTAGGGGTCAGAATGGGCAGCCTCGCTGTCTGCTGGAATGTTGGTTGAAGACTGCGTGTGGATGGTGATCGAGAACATCGGTCAAATAGCAGTCCACCCGGCTCCGGGAGTCAAAGGGAACATGCAGAACTCAGTACCCAATCTAAGCCCGTTGCTGAGCACCGGCATCCATCCGAGAGGGCTGGGGCCTATTCTCATGCCTCATGCATACGCTTCGAGCAGGAGACATATATGTGAAAGACAGAAGAGGAAAAAAACAAAAAGCGTCACAAAGGGAGAAGGCAGAAGGCCATAGGAAGAGACGAAAGGGCAGGGGTGGCCGCAGATGGATCAAAGAGGCCGGGGACGGCCCCAGGATCATGCCGCCTCAGCACCCGGTGTTAGCAGAACCGACCATGGCAGCCTCACGTTCGAGAGAAAAGCCCTGAGCTCCGGCACCACCCCACTCACAAAATAAGCACTGGGGGGAATCAACGCAGCAGCCAGAGCAAAGTTCACGGAAACTCCCTACCTCGGACAGGCGGGTCCACATGAGAGGCTCCCCCTGGGCTGGAGTCGGGGATGGCGAAGCAGCTCCTCCTGGATATGCAGCTCCTCCTGCGCTGCCGGCGGCGAAAATAGCCCCACCAACTCGGAGACTCGAGCCTTGGTCGGCCCCAAGGTCGGCTCCAGCTGACTTCCCCGGATATGCAGCTCCTCCCGAGCTGCAGGTGGTGAAAAGCGGCCCCAACAACGCGGAGACTCGAGCCTGGGTCGGCCCCAGGCTCCAGCAGACTTCCCCGGATATGCAGCTCCTCCCGAGCTGCAGGCGGCGAACATGGCCCCACTAACGCGGAGACTCGAGCCTGGGTCGGCCCCAAGGTCGGCACGAGCAAAATTTCCCCAGGCTGGGGGCCTAGTTCCCCTTAGAGGTAAGATAGTGGCAAAAGAGATAATTATAATTCTCTATTTTGTGGTAGTGTGGTCGAGCAGTAGGCTTATCAGAGGGTAGTGTTAAGCATTTTTTGTACACACACAGGCAATAAATGAGGAACACACACTCAAAGACTTACTCCAGGCCAATAGGGTTTTATATAGAAAAATATATTTTCTTAGTTTATTTTAAGAACCACAGGTTCAAGATTTACAAGTAATACTTCAAATGAAAGGTATTTCAGTCAGGTATTCTAGGAACTTTGAATAATCACAATAGCATGTACAGTCTTTACAAAAATTGCAATTTAAAAAGTGGACACTGCAAAAATCAACAGTTCCTGGGGGAGGTAAGTATTTGTTAAGTTCACAGGTAAGTAAAACACTTACAGGGTTCAAAGTTGGGTCCAAGGTAGCCCACCGTTGGGGGTTCAAGGCAACCCCAAAGTTACCACACCAGCAGCCCAGGGCCGGTTAGGTGCAGAGGTCAAAGTGGTGCCCAAAACACATAGGCTTCAATGGAAATAGGGGTGCCCCGGTTCCAGTCTGGCAGCAGGTAAGTACCTGCGTCCTCGGAGGGCAGACCAGGGGGGTTCTGTAGGGCACCGGGGGGGGGGGAACACAAGCAGGCACAGAAAGTACACCCTCAGCGGCACAGGGGCGGCCGGGTGCAGAGTGCAAACAGGCTTCGGGTTTCTGATAGGAATCAATGGGGAGACCCGGGGGTTCTCTTCAACGATGTAGGCAGGCACAGGGGGTGCTCCTCGGGTAGCCACCACCTGGGCTAGGCAGAGGGTCACCTGGGGGTCGCTCCTGCACTGGAGTTCGGTTCCTTCAGGTCCTGGGGGCTGCGGGTGCAGTGCTGGTTCCAGGCATCGGGTTTCTTGTTACAGGCAGTCGCGGTCAGGGGGAGCCTCTGGGCTTCCTCTGCAGGCGTCGCTGTGGGGGCCCAGGGGGGTAAACTCTGGCTACTCACGGGCTCGCAGTCGCCGGGGAGTCCTCCCTGTAGTGGTCGTTTTCCGCAGGTCAAGCTGGGGCATCGGGTGCAGAGTGGAAAGTCTCACGCTTCCGGCGGGAAACGTGTGGTCTTTAAAAGTTGCTTCTTTGTTGCAGAAAGTCGCAGTTTGTTGAACAGGGCCGCTGTTCTCTGGAGCTTCTTGTCCTTTAGATGCAGGGTAGTCTTCGGAGGTCGCTGGACCCTGTTGGCTGCGTCGCTGTTGCAGTTTTCTTCGAAGTAGGGAGACAGGCCGGTGAGGCTGGGGCCAAATCAGTTGTCGTCTCCGTCTTCACTGCAGGGCTTCAGGTCAGCAGTCCTTCTTCTTTAGGTTGCAGGAATCTATGTTCCTCGGTTCGGGGACCCCCTAAATACTGAATTTAGGGGTGTGTTTAGGTCTGGGAGGACAGTAGCCAATGGCTACTGTCCTGGAGGGTGGCTACACCCTCTTTGTGCCTCCTCCCTGTGGGGAGGGGGGCACATCCCTAATCCTATTGGGGTAATCCTCCTTCTACAAGATAGAGGATTTTTAAAAGTAAGAGTCACCTCAGCTCAGGACACCTCAGGGGCTGTCCTGGATGGGGGTGACTCCTCCTTGTTTTTCTCATTATCTCCTCCAGCCTTGCTGCCAAAAGTGGGGGCAGTGGCCGGAGGGGCGGGCATCTCCACTAGCTGGGATGCCCTGTGGCACTGTAACAAAGGGGGTGAGCCTTTGATGCTCACTGCCAGGTGTTACAGTTCCTGCAGGGGGAGGTGAGAAGCACCTCCACCCATACAGACTTTGTTCCTGGCCACAGAGTGACAAAGGCACTCTACCCATGTGGCCAGCAACATGTCTGATGTGTGGCAGGCTGGCAAAAACTAGTCAGCCCACACTGGAAGTCGGGTATGTTTTCAGGGGGCATCTCTAAGATGCCCTCTGGGTGTATTTTACAATAAAGTGCACACTGGCATCAGTGTGCATTTATTGTGCTGAGAAGTTTGATACCAAACTTCCCAGTTTTCAGTGTAGCCATTATGGTGCTGTGGAGTTCGTGTTTGAAGACTCCCAGACCATATACTCTTATGGCTACCCTGCACTTACAATATCTAAGGTTTTGCTTAGATACTGTAGGGGCATAGTGCTCATGCACATATGCCCTCACCCGTGGTATAGTGCACCCTGCCTTAGGGCTGCAAGGCCTGCTAGAGGGGTGACTTACCTATGCCACAGGCATGGCACTCTGAGGGGAATGCCATGTCGACTTAGTCATTTTCTGCCCACTAGCACACACAAGCTGGCAAGCAGTTTGTATGTGCTGAGTGAGGGGTCCCCATGGTGGCATGAGACATGCTGCAGCCCCTAGAGACCTTCCCCTTGGTACCAGGGGTACCAATTACAAGGGACTTACCTGAGTGCCAGGGTTGTGCCAATTGTGGAGACAAAGGTACAGTTAAGGGAATGAACACTGGTGCTGGGGCCTGGTTAGCAGGGTCCCAGCACACTTTCAAATCATAACTTAGCATCAGCAAAGGCAAAAAGTCAGGGGGTAACCATGCCAAGGGGGCATTTTCTTACACTGAGCTAGAGAGGTGGGAGGAGTTGATACTTGCACCTGAATAGGGCTGTGCCTGTCCTCACACAAAGCAGTCGCCAAACCCCTAGAATGTGGCAGGGGCCAGGGCAGTTAAAGGCCCGATCTTGTGCACTACAAGGACTTCAAAGACAGAAATGGATATAAGTCCTGGACCTCTGACATCACATAGTTGGAACACTTCAGGACTGAGGAAAGTCTGCCAAGAAGAAGAGCTGGATGCTGTAGGAGGGACTACCTGTTGCTTTGCTGTGCTGGCCTGCTGCTACCTGCTTCTGTCCTGGGAGTGAAAGGACTGGACTTTGCTTTCTACATCCTGCTTTCCAGGATTCTCCAAGGGCTTGAACTGAGCTTGCCTAGTGGATCATAGTCTTCACCTGCCAGCGCCTGGGCTCTCTTGCTGGAAGACCTGAATTGCCAAGTAATGCCAAATCAAGTTCCTGGGCCCTTGGAAGTGAGCTCTGGTGCAATCCAGAAGAAACTAAGCACATTGATTCCAGAACAACTTCAAAACTGATGCCGCTGTCCGACTCCCTGCGGCTGTCTGCACCGGAGCTATGGTCCCTGTTGAGTGCAACGACCGTGACCTGCAAATCAGGCCTGACGCTGCTGCAGAGCCTCTGAAGTCCTGCAACAACGTGAGTCCCGAGTGCCGTGTCCCCGACATCTGGGACACCTGACTCTGCTGCAGCACCTGTGGCCCTCTGGTGTGATTGCGACACCATGATGTTGATGCCTTGCATCTTGACCTCCGGGATTCATCAACCCCGCCGGGTCGCAAGGAACCGATGCCTTGCAACAGATGCTGCATTACCTCCCCTGCTACCGCAAGGAACCGATGCCTCACATCCCCTGCCTAGCAGTAAGGAACCAATGCCTCATCTTCCCGGTAGCAGTAAGGAACCAACGCCTTACTGGCTTCAGCGATGCCTCATCTCCCCGACAATATGCAACGTCTTTGGTTCCTCATTTTTTCCCAAGGTACTGTACATGGGGTCAGTGCGACTTCATGACCGGCCCGTACTCCCTCATGAGTGGTATCAGACTGTTGGGAATTACTGTGTCAAGAAGATGTGATAGCTCCAGTTGGAGCTATTGTGTTTCTAAGCGCTATACCAAGATTTAATCTTTGAAAATTTGTATTTTTGTTTGTGTATGTTGAATTTTTGTCGGTTTGGTCTTGGTTTACTCAGATAAATATCGCCCATTTTTCTGAACTGGTGTGGAGTACTTTTGAGGTTTTTCACTGTGTTACTATGTGTGTGTGTGTGTGTGTTTGTGTACAAATACTTTACACATTGACTCTTTGATAAGCCTGACTGCTTGAGCCAAGCTACCAAGGGAGTGAGCAGGGGTTATCTTAGCTGTGTGACTCCCTGACTCTAGTTAGAGTCCCTGCTAGGACAGGTTGCAAACCACTTTTAACTAGAGACCCCATTTCTAACAGATTGCTTCACTATACAAAGACATTTCTGCTTCTTCTACCTTTGTCCTTCAGGAAATCGATTGTCCATGCTCTTATTACATCCAGGCTAGACTATGCTAATGTGCTTTATCTTGGCCTTCTGGATTATTTGATTACGAGCCTTCAGATTGTTCAGAATGCTGCTGCTCAGCTCATTCTCAGGTTCCCTCATTGGACATCCATCTTCCCTTTTCTGAGCTCATTGCACGTGCTCCAAGTAAAGAACTGCATGCTTTACAAATCTCTGGTAGTGTCCCCCAGGGCTTTTTTCTTGCCGGGTCCACAATATTTGGAAACCAGATTACAAAAAGACTACCCTGGAAGAGCTTTACTTTCTGCATAGGGTTCCTTTGTTGTGGACTGAGTGTGAAGAAGATCAGGAGAGGTGGCTGCTCCTTCTCTTTCCTAGCTGCTCATGCCTGAAATAAGCTCTCATGTGAGCTTTGATGATTTTGTTTGGAGTATTCCTTCAAGAAAAAACGTACATTGCAGCTCTTTGGTCAGGCAAAATTGAATTCTCTCAGTACTATTAGTCCCCTAGCGCCGAGACACTCCTAGGAGCAGCTGTGCACTTTGCAAGACCCAGTCATTTATTCATTTATTTCTCATGAAGAGAACCTGTCCCAAATAAGTCAATATTAAATCAGTAAAGTTCACATTTTGAATATTAGGTGTCATGCTATTATCCATTAGCCTTTGACAGATAGTTCACAGTCCTGTCTTCTGTTCAGTGATAATAGCGGCTTGGAGGAGAACGTTGTTGCTGACATGTATGACCCTGGTAGGCCGAACACACTTGATGCAGCGCTGAGGCACCTTGGAGAACTCACAGTGCTGAAGGTAAAATGCTTGTAGCACCTCAGGTTGACATTTGTGGAATAGCCCATATTGTACTAAGTTTCAAGGTCAAAGAGATACTCTCATAGCGATGTTCCAGATTGAACTGGATCCGCAAGGATTTGTTGACCTCAGTGACACGTACATGAGTTGGATGTTCCTGCAGGAGCAAGGTTCAAAGGGAACACATTGACACAGGTGAGCACCTCTTTTGGCTGTTTTGGTCTCTGGTGATAGGGGAAACCCATAGCTTGGGGCCTAAAAACGCTTGATTATGTAATTTCAAGTTTATCGAACTCTTCTTTCATTTTCTGCTACAAATTGAATGCCACCCTCTCTTAACATTGCCCACCTGGACGAATAGTTTGGTAGATGTGCAATATGACCAATTTGGGTTTTTAGGCATGCAGTGTCCTGGAAGAGTGCACACGACGGAATGGGAGAGGTGAATTGTTGCCATATGTAGATAGGCAGACTTGAACAGTACGCAGAGGATGTATTGGTTTGAAGTGTGTGTATTGCCCTGAGAGATCATGTTTACGGATGCATCAGTGTCAAACAGCAAAATGATTGAGTGCGCATGAACAGCAATGCATACTTTGGATTGTAATGTGCAGTGTCATGCAGGAATGTCAGTTGAAACTCACCTTTGGTTTCATCTTCATTCATGTCATTTGTGATGGTTTATCTGGATCTAGCATTTGACACCGGTGGGCGAGGTACATGGTCACTGCTTGATCTGCCGACTGTTGCAAAGTGGTTGCCTCAACTGTGAGTGTATGCAGATCTTAGACCATCACAGGAAAGGGGAGGTTGATGGGTTCTCAGATTTCCGACTTGACACATGTCCTCATATGTGATGGTCACAGTAGCAAGAGCGAATTCCTTGATTTGGACAGACATCAGACAGTTGTGCGGACAGCAGATGATCAGGATATCTTAGAGTGCAATTCCAAGTTCTTGTTGGATGAGGCTTTTCAGCTTAGAGTGTAAGAAGACCTTAACTGAGCTTCTTCTTTATTGTAAACTGTGCAGTGCTCACAAGTTCCTTGAGGAGGTCCTAAAAGCCATCAATGGATGAAAGATGTCTTACGAGAAAGAAACTTGTGTAGTTAGAGTGGACGATATGCAAAAAATGTTTGTTGAGAGCAGTTAATGCCATATCTTTTAAAGCACCAGAAAGAGACCTTAAGAGCTTGTGCAGAGCTCCACTCTCCAGGAGGAGCATATGGGCATCTTCTCTTCTTTGGTTTTCTTAGTAGTAATATATTAGTTTCCAACAACAGTGTCTGCACAAGGCCAGAGTAGGAGGGGAGCCAACCAAGTAAGTTAATTTTGAGAATTCTGGTCACAGTGACAAGTGCGAAGATCATTCGTCAGCACAGGGAAATTGACAGGAAGACCTGCTGGCACGACAAGGGTCCCAGGGACAGTGATCTACACTCTGAAATATGAACACACAAGAGGGTGGGTCTGATGAGCATGTTAGGAGCAAAGTCCAGAGGCCCAGGATAGTGCCTATGAGAGTGGATTCTCAAACTAGGGCTGCAAACACCTTCCATGATACCATCAGCAATAACATCCAAGGCAGGGTTAAACAATTCAGACAAGAGGAATTCTAAGAGGTCTTGTACAGCTGCTGGGGAGACACCAAGTCAGCACCTGTGCACGAGGATAGCAGGAGTAACAGGCTACAGGATTCACTCCATGTGGGAGCTCAGTCTTAAAGAAGCAAAAATGTAAAATAAGAGTCAAAATGAATGTTTCAGCTTGTGCATCACCATGTGATTTGTGTGGGGTGGTCTTGTCTTGATGACTACAATGTTAACATAGCTAGAATAGGGTGACTTCCAACTCTCATCAGTTTATGATGTATGATGAAAGGGCAGTCACAGGCTACAAGCCTTAGACACCGTTGTATCCGTTACAGGCTTTTCTGAAAAGTCCTAGGGATAGCGGGTGATGTCATCATCAAATATATGACCATTCTCTATAACGTTGTAGTCTGGGGCCAGTAATTCGTGATGATCTACTCCATGTTATTTGCTTCACACGTTTGCCCAATTGTAATTCCCCCCCATATCCTTTTTCAGCCTTGTGATTTACTGAAATATAATTTGGCTCTTCATGTGAAAGACTCCATTGTAAGTTGCTCCTTTTTAGAGCCCTATTCCACATGCTTTACTCCTCCATCTGATTTTATGCTTCCACCCAAAAAAAAGAGACTGCAGGGTTTAGGTAGCATTAACTTAGAGCAGTGGTTCCTAACCTTTTTACTTCTGTGGACCCCCACTTTATCAATACTGGAATCCGGGGACCCAAACTGAATCATTATTGGAATCCAGGGACCCCCCCCCCCCCCAATGAGTCATTACTGAAAGCTGGGGACCTAATCCGTTAATAATATTTAATTTTCTAATCAGTCGCAGCCCCCTGAGGAGTCTTCGCAGACCCCCAGGGGTCCCCTGACCACAGGTTGGGTATCACTGACTTAGAGATTATCTTCTCTTTTCTTTCAAAAACCCCGTGAGGCAACACTATTAATGAGCTTCAAATGCAACACCCGAAGCTCCAATCTGAAATAATTATCCAGTCTCCAGCTGGGGCCTTTTAAAATTTGATCTACACTTTTACACAAATGATGTACCTGTTTTGGCACAAAATGTTTGCTCCGTTGTCTCATTCTCAAGAGACTTTATAATTCCTTCAAAGCGGTAACAGCTTCTGTCACGAATACAGTGAGTACCAACGGTGTTCAGTCATGATGTGTTCTGACTATGATACACCTTTTACAATGCAAACCTTCCCCATCGTCACTGGGTCATATCTTAGGGTTGAACAATAAGCAGTGCTCACTTCCCCTTACCCCTCAAAACCATCCACTATAAACCAGTCACCTCTCGTGATATGAAACAGCAACAATCTGTACCAGTTCAGCCAGCTTCGAAACATTCAAATGACTATGGTCTCTCATCTATCTCAGACTCACTTGCACTGACCACCGAACTCCGTCCTGCACTCCTGCCATAAAATCATTCCCTCATCCCATTCAGGCTAAACCCATTCCAAGATCATGACCGACCCTGTGCGTAATGTCAGGGAAAATTGTGCTCTCATACCTAGGATTACAATGCCATCTCCTCCCATCACTCAAGCCTGCTCTTCATTCCCTTAGGGACATTTCATATGCTAAAACTGCAGCTGGATTACTTAACTAAACAAATTAAAGGCCTCCATAGCACACTCATCATTTCTCTCCCAGCTCCTTCGACTCCTTTCTGATTGGTACCTAAAATACACCCACCTCTTAGGCCTCTTACACACATTCCTCATCTAGGACATATGATCATCGTCCCACAGCGGTAAACACTCCATACCTAGTGCAGCACTCTTGCAACTCAGCAAAACAGTTTGAAAATAGGGGCTTCATCCAACCTCGAATCCCCCATCAGCTCAAGAACTCAATGGGCAAATGAAACCGGAGATCTGCCCTAGTAATCTCATAAATATCAAACTCTCTCACACTACCCAGCCAAGACCTTCTCTTCACATCAGTGCTGCTCTCCTAAACTGTATGATTCCAGCTTCTAAGGGCACACTTGGCTGTGTCCTCATCCTAGGCTATGACTTTGATGCTCTAGTGCTTGCAGAAACATATTTTGTATTGAATACATCATAGGCAAACTAATCTATTTGTGTGAGTACATTTTTCTTAAATAATTCACCCTCAACGGGGAAAATAACAATGACATTCAGTTATCTTCACTGAAGTCCTTCTCACTTGAAAATGCCCTCTTACCACGCTGCACTGCCCTTATCACAAAGAGTTTCACATTTGACCAGATGTTCTTTAAGAAAGAAAGACCTAATTCTAGCTTCATATCCCATTCAAGTGGAAAGATCTACTTACCTTTTCATATCTTTTCATCCTTCATCCCTCGTCAAGTGTAAATCACGCCACTCCCTCAGTCCCTCTAGTTGCCACACTAGTATTCATGGTGGTAAACTCTCAAACACATTAACAAAAACGCCGTGGACTCTACAAGTCCCTCAGTCAAACTACAAGGAGAGCTCGATGCTAACTGTGCCATGTTAATACAGCGATATGACACGGAGATTATTGTTTTTTTTAGACTAATTAATTCCCCCATCATAAAACCCAGTTGTCTAAGCTGGTACAATGATAATGGCAAATTATGTGATTAACACTGAGAGCTCACGAAAGGAGGTGGAGGAAAAACTCCAACGACTTCTGCCCACCTCCTTGAACTCAAGATAGCCAGAAAATTTGTAAATATTCCATGTACTGTGCTAATGCCTCAGTTCGGAGTTCAAAAATTGCAGGTTCTACAAACTGTTCAAAAGAAAACTTCCAACTTTTGCCTCAAACTACGGAAAAGACTTAGGTGGTCATTATGACCTTGGCGGTCAGGTGACTGACTCACCGGCGATGGCCGCCAAATAATCATCATGGCGATGATCCCTCCCATAGACAGCCAATGTACCACACCAACCGCCAGTGCGGTCCGAATACTGAACACAGCAGTAGCAATGTCTAGGCAGGCAGAAGACAAGGATTCGCCCACCATATTATGAGATAGCACACCGCCAGGATTTCTGGGGCGGTACCAACGCCACCAAAAGCCTGGTGGAAACACATCATATAAAAGGAGACACTCACCTCCAGGGACACAGAGGAGTCACAGCTGCCATGGAACCTGAACTGCAAGTCTTCCCGATGCTGTACCACACCATGGTGGTCCTGGAGCACCAACGCCGATGAAGACAATGGTGAGTACAGCCGCCTAGCACACAAGGGAGGTAAGGAGGGGAGAGTGAGACACACCACACACCATACACACACACCACACACCCAGAGCTATGTGCAGAGTTAAACGACAGTAACAGAACCCAAAAGCAAAGAAAGCCAGGACACATACCTCTGTTCCAACCACTGGCGGCTTCTTTTTGGGAGGTGGGTCCTTGGGTTTGGAAGAGGGCAGCACTTTACCCTTCCGCTTTGGGGGCAGAGGAGTGGGCTCATGACCCCCTTAGTGGCAGCTGAAGTCTTTGGGGGTGGAACAGGGTCAAACTTGGTGCTTTCTCTTACATGCAGAACAGGAGGGAAGGGGGAGGGCAAGAGGTCAAGGTGGAAAAGGAAAAGCTTCTTAGGGAAAATGGGGCAGATTGTGGGAGGAAGGATGGGAGTGGAGGTATAGGGAGTGGTTGTAGGAGGAGGAGGAGGTGTGCCGGACTTGTGTGCAGGAGCATGGACAGTGTGCATGCGTGAGGTGGAGTGCGAGCGTTTGTGTGCCTTTGGGCGGGGTGCAGACGGGGTGGGGAGGTCAAACAGGACATGTGGATGTATGTTGTAGTGTCTGCAAGTGAGATGGGTGTGCTGCATGATGTGGTGATGGTGGTGGTGGTGACTACGCATGTGGTGTGTGAGGTGCATGTCTGCGGGTCTGCTGTTGTGGTGCCTATGGGCAAGGATGTGCAGGCGGCAGGTTCAGGGACTGTTAATGCAGTGCATGCAGGTGTGAGTGCGGATGTGACTGTGAGGTAGGAGGAGGTGGGGGAGACCGTGGAGGCAGTGGAAGGTGTTGTGTGAGCATCTGTGTGATGACTGTGTGAGTGCTTGTGGACTGAAGTGTGCTGCCTGTGTCTGTCTGTGCCAGTCTTGTCTGTTGTTTTGTGTGGATATTTGTCAGAATGTGTGCATGGGATGGGCTTGGGGTGAGGAGACTGGGACTTGGAAGTGGTAGTTGGAGGGGGAACGGAAGAAACAAAGACAAGGGCTGCCGTCAGAGAGGAGGTCAGAGCCTGAAACAATCTCCGTAGGGCCGCCAAGCCACTGCAAATGCCCTCCAGGAAGACATTGCTTTGCTGCATCTGGGATGGCAGCCCCTGGACCCTGGAAGGCATTCACTATGGTTGACTGCCCTACAGAGATGGATCTCAAGAGGTCAATAGCCTCCTCACTGAGGGCAGCAGGGCTGACTGGAGCAGGGACTGAGGTGCCTGGAGCGAAGGAAAAGCCCACCCTCCTGAGTGAGCGGGCACAGGCAACTCGATGGGGGGCTACTGGGAGGGCAGTGGTGGTACGGGGTGGTGGCTGAACCTGTAGCTGGGGTGGTCCCAGAGGGGTCTGCCACCACCAGAGAGCTCCCTTCAGAGGGGGTATCAGAGTCAGTTGAATCAGCTCCTGTCCCCCCTGTGGTGCTCCCCTTGCCCTCTGTCCCACAGGTCCCCTCGGTGTCGGTGGACTCTGCCTCCTGGGTCCCGTGGGATGCAGATCCCTCACTCGCCGGTGCCCCTGCTCCTTCGCCAGATGATGCTAATGCACACATGGAGAGGATGACAAAAGGAGAGGGGGTGAAAGAAAGGGTCGAATCACAGCAACAATAGCACAGATGGCATACACATCACCATCACACACAGGGACTAAGAATGGGGAGTATGGACCACACTGGCATACCATTAGCTAGGTACCACAGCAGGTGGGATACAGTCAGCCTGTATGCTGGTGGTACCTCTGGCTTCAGAGCCTTTCTACTGGGTCTGGCTCATGATGTGCCTTTAGCTGGACATTTGGGGCAGGACAAGACCTTTGTGTGGCTTGTCACCCACGTCTACTGGTCCCAAATGCGCAGGCACTCAGATGCACACTGTACGTTTTGCCAGACTTGTCAGGCAAGTGGCAAAAGTGGGGGGAAATGTAAGGCTCCCATCCAACCTTTTCCTGTGGTAAGCACCCCTTTGAAAGGGTTTGTATTGACATTGTGGTGGGCCCCTGGATCCCAAGACAGCCATGGGCAACACGTTCATCCTGGTCTTGGTGGACTATGCCACCTGCTACCCAGAAGCCATTCCTTTGAGGTCAATCACTTCCCCTGTGGTAGGACATGCTTTGATGTGGGTTTTTTTACCCGCATGGGGTTCCACAAGGAAGTAGTATCTCATAGGGGAACCAACTTCATATCAACTTATATGAAGTCTCTGTGGAAGGAGTGTGGGGTGTCATAAGTTCACCACTCCTTACCACCCCCAAAGTAACAGTCTGGTTGAGAGATTCAACCACACCTTGAAAGGCATGATCAATGGCCTGTCAGAGCCCTTGAGTCGTAAGTGGGATGTCCTCTTGCCATGGCTTCTGTTCACCTACAGGGAGGTGCCTCAGAAGGGTATCAGATTTAGCCCCTTTGAGTTACTGTATGGTCACCCTGTCAGGGGACTTTTGAGTCTGGTTAGGGAAGGCTTGAAGAAGGCCTCCAGTAAGTGTGTCATAGGAGTTTGTCAAGGGGTATGGCAGTATTGTTGCTCCCTTGACTGAGTCAACTTCTAAGAAGCAGCCACAGAAGGTGATCTGGACTGGGTCTTGCCAGACAGCTTTTGATGCCCTGAAGGCAGCCATGTGCACAGCATCCATGCTGAAGGCACCTGACTTCTCCAAGAATTGAGCAGACTGATGTTTCAGCGCATGGTGTAGGAACAGAGTTATCACAGCTAAATGAAGAGGGCCTATACCAGCCTGTAGCCTTTATTAGTAGGGGGTTACATCTCCCGGAACGTAGGTGGAGTGCAATTGAGCATGAAGCTTTTGCTGTGTCTGGACGCTGAAGAAGCTAAGATCCTATTTGTTTGGGACTTACTTCTGTTCTGCTTTCCTACTTATCTCATATCAGAGCTTACAGAACCTCTCTGGAATGCACTTCTGAGTTCAAAGAAGACCTTTATTGTTGTTAATTCTTCCCCGCCCTCAAGTTCTTGAGAGACGAATTAATAGATTTCAAACACAAAATAGTCGCAGCAAGAAAACAAAATATATCACAGTACTTCTCAGTTGCAATGTACACAGCAGATATATATATTATATGATTACATTAGCAAAGCATAAAAGTTAAAAATCATCACCGTATGAGCAAGCAGGACCTATCTTCAGCTTCATCTTTCTGGGGTCTGCAAGTTGATGACTCCGGTCAACTGCGAGAAAGAGTATCTACCCACACGGGAGACTGGCAACTGACGTCTAGCTCCAGCCTGAAGTCAAGCAGATTAGAATCTAACTCACTGTAGCCCAGAGTCATCCTTACAAAAGCGTGCCCCCTCCTCTCAGACTCTGGAAAACTACGCAAGCCTTTGGAGACTGGCCAGATCTCCTAGACTTCTCCTATTCCCAAGGCTGAGCAGAAAGGAAAACACCAAATGTACTCTCTCTTATCAGGTCTAGCCTGGTGTGAAGAAAACAGCTTGATTCATCTTGTGGAAAAACACAGCTTGGAAGAATACAGACATCTGCGATGTTTCAACTGCAATGTCTAACTCCACGTTAAAGCCAATAGGCAGCTAACCTAAATATCAAATGTAATGTCTAATGTCATGTCAAAGCCAATAGGCAGCTGAGTTGAATACAAAATGTAATGTCTAATATCATGTCAAAGCCAATAGGCAGCTAAGCTGAATACAGAATGTAATGTCTAATATCATGTCAAAGCCAATAGGCAGCTAAGCTGAATACAGAATGTAATGTCTAATATCATGTCAAAGCCAGTAGGCAGCTAAACTGAATACAGCATGTCAAATCCAATAGGCAGAATACAGAATGTAATGGCTAATGCCATGTCAAAGCCATTAGGCGGCTAAACTGAACATAACATATAATGTGCTACTGGTGAACATTGAGCAACTAATATGCGCAGTGGTGAAACACAAAGTCATTGGTCAAACACAATTAATAGCATCACAACTTCCGGGTTCAGACCGACCACAGGCCCCTCAGATGGTTAATGCAGGTGAGAGGTGAAAATCCAAAACTGCAGAGGTGGTCCATTTCCATACAGGGTATGGACTTTATGGTGGACACCTCCCTGGAACAGAACACGCCAATTGCTGATGGTCTGTCCAGATTCTTCCGCCTTAGTGAAGAGAACCCCCATGAGGTTGGGTAGTGCTCCCTAATTTCAGCTGGGGGGGACACTTGTTAGATCTGGCATCCTTGGAGTGGTCTCCCCTGTCTATTTTTGCCTCTGCTTCCCATGTTTTGACTGTGTGCTGGACTCTGTTTTTGCTGTTTTTGCTTCTTTGGGCATTTTGCCACTGCTTAACAGTGCTAAAGTGCAAGTTCTCCTGTGTAAAGTGTACGTGTAATTGGCTTTTCCATGATTGGTTTATTTGATTTACTGGTAAGTCCTTAGTACAGGGCACTAGAGGTGCCCAGGGACTGTAAATCAAATGCTATTAGTGGGCCTGCAGCACTGGTTGACCACCCACATTAGTAGCCCTGTAAACATGGCATAGACCTGCCACTGCAGTGTCTGTGTGTGCAGTTTTAAGCTGTCGATTTGACTGGTAAGTTTACCCATTTGCCAGGCCCAAATCTTTCCTTTTTATACATGTAAGGCACCCCTAAGTTATGCACTAGGTAGCCCTATAGGCAGGGTGCAGTGTATGTTAGAGGTGGGACATGTACTGATGTGTTTTACATGTCCTAACAGTGAAATACTGCCAAATTCGTTTTTCACTGTTGCAAGGCCTATCTCTTTTATATGTTAATATGGAGGCTGCTTTTAAATATCCTTAAAGTGCAGGTTCCCTTAGAGAACAGATAGAAATACAGTTTGGGGTCTCTGAACTAACAATTTAAAAATACTTCTGTTAGTGAAGTTGGTTTTTAGATTGTTAGTTTGAAAATGCCACCTTTAGAAAGTAGGCATTTGCTCGCTTTAACCATTCTGTGACTCAGCCTGTTTGTGGATTCCCTGTCTGGGTCAGACTGACAGTTGGGCTGTTTGTGAATCTCCTCTAGACAGTGACACAAAGGGAGTGATATCCTAATATCCTGATGAGCCATCTAAGTTATTGTGGAGGGAGGAGTGGTCACTTACACCTGAATGGGCTGTGCCTGCTCTCACACAATGCAGTCTCCAACCCCCTGGTGTGGGTCTGGGGCCTGGCCTGGGCAAAGCAGGATCTTGTGCACAACAGAAACTTTTCCTGTGAAGTGTGCCTACTTCAAAGGCAGAAAAGGGTATAAGTAGTGGACCCAAACCCCAGACTCTTAGATCACTTCTGGAACCAAGAGGAACCTCTGCCAAGGAGAAGAGCTGAGACGTGCTGCCCATGCCTGTGACTGTGCTTTGTTGGGCTATCCTGTAGTTGCTGCTTCTGCCTGTAAAACGGGACAAAGACTGGACTTTGTTGTGGATTTCTGCTTGAGAAGATTCCAAAGGGCTTGAACTGAGCTTGCCTTCTGTTTTGAAGTCTCAGGGCCATCAAAGATGTCCTCTGCCAGCACCTGGACTCTCTGCTGAGACTCCTGCCCTGCCAAGTGGTGCCCTATCCAGTCCCTGAGCCCTTGAAAGGTGTAGTTGACAGAACAAGAGCTGAAATCCAGGCACAGAACACCATGTAGGGACATTTTCAATGCATCATATGCAACGTGGCTGATAAACGACGCACCACCCGCTTCGTGTCTGAAACCGACGCTCCCCCTGTATCGCGGCTAGAAGATCGACTCATCGCGGTTGGAGAAATGACGCAACACCCGCTTGCGGCTGCTGATAACAATGCAAACCCCAAGCAGCATGGTTTTCTAATACCGTGCAACCGGATTTCTCACGCATCGCCCTTGGGCGTCAGTCATCGTGAACCTGCTCAGATCTGAGGTGCCCCGTCCAGAATTCGACGCTTCGCTCTCTTGCAAGGGAGAAAACAATGCATTGCCAACCTGACCGAAGAAGAAATGATGCGAGAAAGGAATTGACGCATCGCTGACTTTTCTGATGCACGCACGCCTGTGCAGCTTTATTTTTGTCACAAACCAGGTACTTTACGTAAAAATCAACATTTCCAGTGTTTTCTTTGGAGTAATATTCTTATTCTTTTGAAAATTCATATTTTGACTTGTATATGTTGGAGTTTTGTCATTTTGGTCTTGTTTGATTTAGATAAATATTACCTATTTTTCTAAACTGGTGTGGTGTACATTTTGTAGTGTTTTCACTGTATTACTATGTGAGTTGGTACAAATACTGTCTGCTCGTGCCAAGCTTCCCAGGCGGTGAGCAGGGCTTAACCAGGTGTCTTTCTCCTTTTCCCTGACTGGAGTGAGGGTCCTTGCTTCCTGACTGGAGTGAGGGCCATTGCTTGGACTGGGGGTAACCTGACTGCCAATCAAAGACCCCATTTCTGACACAATTCCTTGATGTAACTTGTTCCGAAGATTTCTAAAGGCTGTTTTGGCATAGAATGTTCTTAATGTTTTTAAGGTGATTTTAATGTTGTTTTGGTATATGTTTGTTGTTTAGTTGATTTGGCCTTAATAAACCTAAAATCTTATTATTACTTTCAAGAAGTGAAACCACAAAGGAATGACATTGGAATGCGAATGCAAGGCTGTCTGGAGCCATGCCGGTCCACTTAACAGGCCATCCGGAAACATTTACAAAGTAAAACCTGTCGCACAGATAAACAGGTCTGATGCCTTATTTAGGATTTTTTATTCAAAATCCTCGAAATGCTTTAGGCTTGCTTTAAAACAAAAAGGCATTTTTTTGTTTAAATAGTTTGCTATTTTGAAAAACATTGCGTTAATTGACCGCCCACAAAGGAGATTGAGGTGGTCATTACAACCTCGGCGGTCTTTTAAGAAGACCGCCGAGAGACCGCCGCGCGGAAGACCGCCAGTAGTGGCGGTTTGCCGCTCGGCGTATTATGACCGTTGGCTGCCCTCTGTCGTTTTTCCGACGGAGAGCCACCAACAGCCATACTTGCGGGCGGCGGGGAAGTGGAGGTTGCTCCACCTCCACCGCCACGACAACAGAACACCGCCGAGCTAATCATGTCCTGTGATTCTGCGCGGCGGTGTTCTGTTGGCGGTGTGGTGTTGGCGGAGCTGCCCCCATGGCTCCCGTCCCCTCCCGGAGGATCGACGGAACAGGTAAGTCGATCGTCCGTTAGGGGAGGGGGGTGGGAGGGTGTTGTGTGTTGTGTGGGTGCATGGGGGTGTGCGTCTGTGTGTGTAGGTGGGGTGTGTGAATGTGTGTATGCTTGCGGGGGTGTTGCGTGTTTCGGAAATGTGTGCGTGTCTGTCTGTATGTATGTCTGTATGGATGTGTACGTGAATGTGGGTGTACGTGTCTGAGTGTGTGTGTGGATGTTGGCATGCGTGTCGGGTGTGTATGTGTAAGGTAATGTTGGGGTCGGGGTGGGGAGGGGGGCCCTGCCACCTTTGGGGGGTGGCAGGGGTGGTGGGGGGTGTAGGGGAGGGAGTCAGGGTGGGGGTGGGGGAGACCCCTATCAGTGCCAGGGAAGGAATTCCTTGGCACTGATAGTGCTTACCGCCATGGATTTCATGGCGGTTCCTACCGCTGGAAATCCAAGGCGGTAAGCCGGGTCACAATACCCGCGGCGGTATTGTCACGGCCGCCGGGCTGGAGACCCAGGTCTCCAACCCAGCGGTCGTCTCCGCCCTGGCGGGCGGAACGGGGAAGCGGCGGATGACCACCCATGGTCATAATACTAAAAAAAAGACCGCCAGCCTGTTGGCGGTCTTACCGCCGCTTTAACACCGTCCGCCAGGGTTGTAATGACCCCCTGAGTTTGCTTATAATATGTTTCTTACAAATAGTACTAAAAAAAGAGGTATTATTATTTTGCCGAGATCCATCTTTGGGATAGAAGGGAGCTTGGCCAGAGCAGGTACCACCTCCCTCTACCCCCCACACCTGCTGCCAGAAATGTAGGGGTCCTTTTTGACAACCAGCTTTCTTTTGGGGCCCAGGTAAGAGCAGTAGTGAAAATGTGCTGTTGGGTCATGCGGATGTTGAAGAAATTTCTGCACTATCTCCCTCATGATGCTCAGGTGACGGTTGTGAGGGCATTAATTTTATCTAGATTGGACTATTCCAATGCCCTATATTTGTGTTTGCCTGACTATTTGATTAACAGATTGCAAGTCATTCAAAAATACGGCGGTTCGCTTACTGTGTAAAATTCCTAACGGTGCTAGGGTGAATCCTCTGCGAAGTAAACAACACTGGCTTCCTGTGCGGCAGGACTATTTGTGTAAGGCTTTGACTCTAGCTCACCAGAGCCACTACAAGCATGGACCTAAGTACTTGAATGAGAGATTGTTACAATATTGTGCAGCTCGTTCTCTACGCTCTAGCATGGCGAGCCTACCAACGATCCCATGTTTTAAACAAGCATTTGCAATGCAATGGGTCTCGCGTTTGCTCGAGTTAGAGCTATTGGCGTTGTAAATTCCTAACTGGACTTCTCTCGCCACATAAATTGAAAATGAAAAGTAAAGCAGTTGACATAAGTAAGCCTATTCAAAGCGCAGTGCCACCATGAGCATGAGCTTGAAGGAGAGACATAAAAGGAAAAAGAAGTTTGCTTGCAGTCAATGTATCGGCAAACTTGCAATTATTCATGTAACAGGGTTGGTGTCCAAGGCGGTAACAAAGCCGCCCCAAGGAGGGACAAACGTACAGCAATTACCAATGATAATAAAGGATTTTTAAAGGTAAGCCCATGAACGAGTGAAAGTGATGGACATGCGATGGGTGAGGTTAAAAGCCCAGAAGACTTACAGCAGGTCAAAGCGCTTACACGCTCGACCTAAAAACAGCATTGGGTGGTTCTTTTTTTTGTTGGTCTTGGCCAAGCTAGAGCTTGGAACCAACTACCCATGCACCTCAGACGCATCAGCTGTTTGATTACATTTACGAACCAATTGAAGACCTTGTTTAAATAGCTTTGGGCAGTCTAAGGCCCAGATTTACAAGAATCTGGTGCATCAGAACTGATGCACCAGATTTCTTGCATCCCCCTTCACCGCCACCTAACCACACCATGGCACACGTTAGGCCAATAGCGTCAAACTTTTTGATGCTATTGTGGTACTTTGCTGCACTAGCGGCAACAATTTTGACGCTAGTGGAGCAAAGTTAAAGGAGGCCCATTGATTTCAATGGGTGCGTCCTTTAAATGACTACTTTGAGCAGGCGTTAAAAATGACAACAAAAATGGCGAAATGAAATCTTGCAGATTTCATTGCGCCATTTTTGCGGACCTCCTAACGCCGGAACGTTCCTTTGCACACATTATGCCTAGCGCAGGCATAATGTGGCGCACGGGGGTCGCAAAGTGGCGTAAACGCCACCCTGTAAATATGGCGCAGCGATTTTTGCCTCATCGGGCCACATTATCGTAAAAACAATGACGCTAATGTGGCGCAAGGAGGCGTTAGGGCCTTGTAAATCCGGCACTAAGGCTCATATTTATACTTTTTTTGCACCGCATTTGCGTAATTTTTTGACGCAAAATCTGGGCAAACACAAAATACAATTGTATTTTGCAAGTTCGCGCTGCTTTTGCATCAAAAAAAGATGCAAATGCGGCGCTAAAAAAGTATAAATATGGGCCTAAGTGCGGCTGCGGTTTTCTTCCCATCTGTCTCACCTGGAGCGCCGAGAGACACTATGGCCCATATTTATACTTTTTGATGCAAATCAGCGCCAGGGCAGATTTGCGTCAAAAAGTTTACCGCCGGCTAACGCCATTCCAACGCGCCAGACGGGCGCCTTATTTATGGAATTACATTAGCTGGCGCTGCGGCCTGGTTAGCGTAAAAAAAAAAATGACGGTAACCGGGCAGCAGAGGTGAAGGGAAGACTAGGGGTTGTGCGCCAAAGAATGGTGCAAGTCAGGTGAGAGTCAAAAATATTAGCAAAGACAGGAGTCATGCCCCCCTGCCCAATGGCCATGCCCAGGGGAATTTTGGCCTCTGGGCACAGTGTCATGTCGGGGGCCTAAGTTAGGCCCCCCCCCCATGCCACTTTAAAAAATACATATATATATACTTACCTGCACTCACCATGGATGTGTCCCCCCCATCCATGGGTGTCCTCCAGGGGTGGGCTAGGGTGGCATGGGGTGTCCCTGGATGCAGGGAAGGGCACCTGTGGACTGCTTCTATGGTTTCCCACCATGTGAATGAGCCCACAGGTTCCTTAACGCTTTCCCTGACCCAGGTGTTAAAAAACGGTGCAAATCCGGCTGGGCGCCTTGTTTTAAGGTCCGCCTTCTCCTGTGTGTCATTTTGACGCCGGAGGATAAATAAGGCGCACATGCCTTATCGTCATTTTTTGCACAGAAACGCCCACCTTGCATGTCATTAGCGCAAGGTAGGTTTTCATGTCCAAAAAATGACTCAAACTCCATAACTTTGGTACTGGACGGGTCTAGCTCCAAAGTATAAATATGGAGTTAAGTTTGCGCCGAATTTGCAAATCCGGCTCAAACAGAGTATAAATATGGGCCTATGAGTAGCTGTGCGCTTTCGCAGTTTCCGACAATCATTCATTCAAAAATTCCTTTCTCACTTTACTACATCATTTTTCTTCCCGAAATGCCTCTAGGTGGCGCACAAACA
Source organism: Pleurodeles waltl (assembly GCF_031143425.1). Classification (NCBI taxonomy): domain Eukaryota; kingdom Metazoa; phylum Chordata; class Amphibia; order Caudata; family Salamandridae; genus Pleurodeles; species Pleurodeles waltl. The sequence goes on along the minus strand of NC_090450.1, from coordinate 70,983,412 downwards.
TTAACTATATTCAATTTAGTGTTATTGTTTGATAATTGCCTAATCGTCCAAAATTGAAAACAAAAATACGTAAGCTTCTCGAAGGAATAAACACAATTTTTCCATTTCCTGCTATATAAACTGGCCCAGAAATTAAAGTAAGCGGGGTGGGCTATATCAGGTATTTTTGCACTGCATTTCTACTGTATAGCATTAATAGCACAGGTTGTAACATCTCGCTGCTGTGGCAGGCTAAAGGCTTACTTGCGAATTTATGCGCGAAGGAGTAGCTGTCATGCGGCATTACGAGTTGATTATTGTTGTTTTCAGAGCTGTCCCAACGTGCACAACGCGCGGCACGCAGGGGACCGACCTTCCGAGCACAAACTCAGGAGGCATTTCGAGGGTTTTCAAAAAATTCCTAAATCAGGCCTCAGATCCCGTCCTCTGTGCAACGACAGTGATCCGGAGTCCACTGCATGAGCCTTTCGCTGGATTTCTTTTAATTTGAATCGATTATAGCTTCATGGTGGATGTAAGGTAGGTTTTAAAAATGATATTTTATATATATTTTAAACATTCAATCATTATATATACTAGATCTTATTTTTAGTTGCGAATTCGAATTCTTCAAGTTGAAAGACTGAGGAATTCGGAGCTTTCTTACATTGAGAACTATTTTCGATTTTCTTTCCCCAGATAAGGGGGAGCTTGATTTTGTCCCATAACATGTCTTCTTTTTATTGTTCAAATGATTTGTTTTGCCAGTTTAAACGGCCTTTCTTCCTCTCCTATGGTGGAATTGATGCACACTCTGCATGTCCCGAGGACCTTCGAGAATTACCTGACCAGGACAGAACATTTTGGGAAGGTTGATTTTTATATGTGTTTCATTTGGTACCTCGAGTCCAGGGCTTCAACCATCATCATCCACTTTCAGTGCATAGCTGAAGCAAGCCATTGTAGCCTGTTATGAGAAAAAGGGGGGGGGGGGGGCTCTTTCAGCTCAAGTCCTAGGAAGATCAACTGGGGAGCTTGTGGATTCTACTTCTTAGGAGGTATTAAAGGGAACCTCAGTGACTGATATTTACAGTGCTGGTACATGTTCTACCCCTCATAGGTTCATGAAACCTAACACACTACATTTTTGGAGGAGTGTGTCGGGTGCATTGGGTTCTACTGTGATGGATTCAGTTTTGAAACAGTACTGGAGGGAATACAACGTCAGACTGGAAGACAACCTGTGTTTAGGTTTTTTATTAGCCCCTTCGCTGCCAGGCCTTTTCCCCCTCCTGTGCCAGGCCTTTTTTTGGCTATTTGGGGCAGTTCGCGCTTCGGCCCTCATAACTTTTTGTCCACATAAGCTAGCCAAGCCAAATTTGCCTCCTTTTTTCCAACATCCTAGGGATTCTAGAGGTACCCAGACTTTGTGGGTTCCCCTGAAGGAGGCCAAGAAATTAGCCAAAATACAGTGAAAATTTTGTTTAAAAAAAAAAAAAAAAATGGGAAAACGTGGCTGCAGAAGAAGGCTTGTGTTTTTTTCCCTGAAAATGGCATCAACAAAGGGTTTGCGGTGCTAAAATCACCAGCTTTCAGGAACAGGCAGACTTGAATCAGAAAACCCAATTTTTCAATACAAATTTGGCATTTTACTGGGACATACCCCATTTTAAATTTTTTGTGTGCTTTAAGCCTCCTTCCAGTCAGTGACAGAAATGGGCGTGAAACCAATTCTGGATCCCAGAAACCTAAACATTTCTGAAAAGAAGACAACATTTTGAATTCAGCAAGGGGTCATTTGTGTAGATCCTACAAGGGTTTCCTACAGAAAATAACAACTGTAAAAGAAACATATTGAAATTGAGGTGAAAAAAACAGCAATTTTTCTCTACGTTTTACTCTGTAACTTTTTCCTGCAATGTCAGATTTTCGAAAGCAATATACCGTTACATCTGCTGGACTCCTCTGGTTGCGGGGATATATAGGGCTTGTAGGTTCATCAAGAACCCTAGGTACCCAGAGCCAATAAATGAGCTGCACCCTGCAGTGCGTTTTCATTCTATACCGGGTATACAGCAATTCATTTGCTGAAATATAAAGAGTGAAAAATAGCTATCAAGAAAACCTTTGTATTTCCAAAATGGGCACAAGATAAGGTGTTGAGAAGCAGTGGTTATTTGCACATCTCTGAATTCCGGGGTGACCATACTAGCATGTGAATTACAGGGCATTTCTCAAATAGACGTCTTTTTTACACACTCTCTTATGTTTGGAAGGAAAAAATGTAGGGAAAGACAAGGGGCAATAACATTTGTTTTGCTATTCTATGTTCCCCCAAGTCTCCCGATATAAATGATACCTCACTTGTGTGGGTAGGCCTAGCGCCCGCGACAGGAAATGCCCCAAAACACAACGTGGACACATCACATTTTTTAAAGAAAACAGAGGTGTTTTTTGCAAAGTGCCTACCTGTAGATTTTGGCCTCTAGCTCAGCCGGCACCTAGGGAAACCTAGCAAACCTGCACAGTTTTGAAAACTAGACACATAGGGGAATCCAAGATGGGGTGACTTGTGGGGCTCTGACCAGGTTCTGTTACCCAGAATCCTTTGCAAACCTAAAAATTTGGCCAAAAAACACCTTTTCCTCTAATTTCGGTGACAGAAAGTTCTGGAATCTGAGAGGAGCCACAAATTTCCTTCCACCCAGCATTCCCCCAAGTCTCCCGATAAAAATGATACCTCACTTGTGTGGGTAGGCCTAGCGCCCGCGACAGGAAATGCCCCTAAACACAACGTAGACACATCACAATTTTTGACAGAAAACAGAGGTGTTTTTTGCAAAGTGCCTACCTGTGGATTTTGGCCTCTAACTCAGCCGGTCCCAGGGGGGCAGAAATGGCTTAAAATAATTTTGACCCCCCAACCCCTCCCCGGGAGCGACCCTTGCCTACGGGGTTGCTCCCCTTGCGTGACATTGGCGCAAAAAAAAAAAAAAAAAATCCCTGGTACCTAGTGGTTTCTGCCCCCTTGGGGGCAGATTGACCTAAAATCGGCCGATCTGCCCCCAAGGGGGGCAGAAATGGTCTAAATACAATTTGCCCCCCCAGGGGAGCGACCCTTGCCTAATGGGTCGCTCCCCATCTCTAAAAAAACGAACAAACAAACAAAAAAAACACCCCAAAAAAATTTGCCATGGCGTCTAGAGGTTTCTGCCCCCCCTGGGGGCAGATCGGCCTAATAATAGGCTGATCTGCCCCCAGGGGGGGCAGAAATGGCCTAAAATAAATTTGTCCCCCCAATCCCCCCTGGGAGCGACCCTTGCCTACGGGGTCGCTCCCCCTGTGTGACATTGGCGCAAAAAAAAAAAATCCCCGTTGCCTAGTGGTTTCTGCCCCCCTTGGGGCAGATTGGCTTAGCAAAAATCGGCCGATCTGCCCCTAAAGGGGGCAGAAATGGCCTAAATACAATTTTCCCCTCCAGGGGAGTGACCCTTGTCCAAGGGGTCGCTCCCCATCTGTAAAACAAAAAAAACAAAAAAAAATCCCTGGTGCCTAGTGGTTTCTGCCCCCCTTGGGGGCAGATCGGCCTAATCAAAATAGGCTAATCTGCCCCCCGGGGGGGGCAGAAATGACCTAAAATAAATTTTCCCCCAAGGGGAGCGACCCTTGCCTAAGGGGTCGCTCCCCTTGCGTGACATTCACCCCCCCCCCCCCCAAAAAAAAAAAAAAAAAAAAAAAAGATCCCTGGTGCCTAGAGGTTTCTGCCCCCCCTGGCGGCAGAAAAGGCCTTCCAAAAAAATACCCCCCTGGGAGCGACCCTTGCCCAAGGGGTCGCTCCCTTTTGTCCATTTCATAAAAAAAAAAACCCTGGTGTCTAGTGGGTGTTTCAAAAGCCGGATTGCAAGCAATCCGGCTTTTGAAACGCTCAGAGAGACTTCAAAGGGAAGGAAATTCCTTTCCTTCCCTTTGAAGCCTCTCTGGGCCTCCCCCACGTGATTGAAAGAGAAATGCTTTGCATTTCTCTTTCTATCGCGCTGGAAGCTGAGCTTCCAGCGCGATGGGAGGAGGTCTGACGTCACGGGGTGGGGGGGTCGGGGTGGAAAGGGAAGGGCTTCCCCTTCCATCCCTGCCTTGGGGGAGTGCTAGCGCTCCCCCCAGTTCCCGGATGTAGGACGAGGTGACCTCGTCCAAGGCACCTGAGAGGTTAAAGACCGAGTTGAATCTGACTGCGTTGTCTTGGGTATCAGCTCAGTAGGTAAGAGCTGGGACAAGGAAGAAAGATAAGTCGTTAATGCCTGGATACTTACTCGCCATCTCCATTACCGTGAGTCTTGGTGTTCCTCATCACTGTCCAGGTTTTCCACCCAACACATCCCTTCAGATGTGAGTTTTCTTCTGCAAATATCGGGCCAGGTGTACAACAAACTGGCGCACCAAAATCAGCAGCACTGCACCAGTTTTGAAACGCAGGGATGCGCAGTACTTACAAGAATACAGCGCACCTGCGTTTCCCACTGAGCAGGCACTACATTTAGCTGCCAGCGCCCATGCAGGCATCCTTACACCATAGTGGAAGGGTGTCTGCGTTAAGGTGATTGATTGTTTATGTGCAGGAAGGTGTCCCTTCCTGCACATAAGCAATATACAATGGCGATTTGGTACTTCGATGTGTGCTGTATAATGCAGCACATATAGACGTACCAAACATCTTTTTTGAGTGATTATTGATGCGCAGGAAGGGACACCTTGCTGCACATAAACTATAATTTATGGCGGTTTTGCTCTTTCTGCAGCACACATAGAAAAAGCAAAAACAAGGAGAAAGTAAAGCATTTCATTGCTAATGGCACCCCTGGGGTGGTGTTAGATTTTGGCGCTGCCACAGATTTACAGATTTATGTAAATCTGGGGCAGCGTCGAAAGCAATGGATGTTTCAGTGGAACACCCACAGCAACACCCAACAAACTGTGTCGGGGGGCATATATACAAAGTGGCGTTAAGCCACCTAAAGCGGCTTAGCTCCGCTTTGTAAATATGCGTGATGCACAGTGCCACCAGAGCGTTGTAAGAAGTGATTCTTCGGTGGTGCTATGGGGCTCATAAATATGCCCCATGGATAGATAGTATTTAAGCAACATTGCACATTTGTGCCAACATTTACTGAATGCTCACTATCTAATGGCTGTGACAATGAAGACCAGGACTAGGGGTAATGGAAATTACTGGTAAGTCTCCAGGCCATCATTGCAATCTTAGTGTGGCCCTCCTGATCCCGCCGACACCTGACACACTCTATTCAACACTGGAGTAAGTTGAATATACGTGAAGCTCTACTTCAACTGGTCTCCAACCTGCGATCTGATCCACCCTCCTCAGACACTCAGGATAGACACCTTTAATAAAATCTTAAGTGACACGACGTTCCATCATGACCATACTAAACCAATCAGACAGAGATGTGTTGGTCATTGTAAAGCACAGCTTGGAGACTCTGTGAGAGCAAAGAACCTACAGACTAGGCAGTCTAAACATTATAGGTGCAGTTTTTAAAGGTTAGAAGCCCCCAAGGTCCATCTTCAGGATTCTGGATCTCGGAGCACCACAAAGAAGCATGGGAGGAACAAGAACACACCTGTGGGAGATCACACGGTTGTGGGAGATATGCTGTTTTAGACACTAACAGTTACATCATGAGATGTCTAGAAAGCAAGACCTACGTATTTATTTTACTATTGATGGGTTTAATGGATAAGAACATTGGTCGTGCCCTATGGCTACTGCTTAGTTTGTATTGCAATCCTGGGCACATGGCATCAGTGTCGACCATGCCCTGTGTCCATGGGACACAGTTGCAGGTTCTAGAGTTATTTTTAAACAAACAGAATAATATAATCACCAATAAACTCCTTTAGAGGGGTCTGGGTTTTGATATTATTATTATGTTCTAAGCAGAGAATCCATATTTACAACTTCAAAAAGTTATTTCTAGGTTATGTAAAACAAGACACAAAATCACACAATTAGAAACCATCCTACTGCAATATATCCAACATAATCACTCATTGTTTTTAGATAATTGAAAAAAATTAGTGAACATTAGTGAATTAGTGAACATCTCATTCATCAAGCGGTACATTGCATATTGTAAAGAGTGATCTATTATAAATTAGTGAAGACAGGATTTTGGCTGTACAGTGTCTTCCTCGCCACTTTCTTCAAGACAATCAACTCAGTCATCAATAAAAATTCCTCCAAGATATAGTTCATGAGCAGTTTCTCAAAAACTGTGCAAAACATATACTGGAAACCTACAAGAACATTAATAAACTCCATTATTTGCGCAAAACCCAAATAATGACTATATATTTCTCAAATTAAGAGGTCTAAAATTAGTTTATGAATAAAATGTATCTATTCATTTAGCATATTAAATATATTTCCTCCTCCCCTGTTTCTACAAATAGACGTCAGATTTCACATCACTCATGGTCCACGGTTCTCATTCTTCATTTAGATGGGTAGTCTGTTTTTAAGCACAAGGTGAATAGATAAAGGATTCATCAATCACATCAAATTTAACTTCACCTGTATCTTATTATTTAGGAAGATATTTACATATAATAGCAAATTCAATCTACTGTGATCAGTGACTAAAGTTTGTGATTGATTCAAAAACTCTTATTGATAAGAGTAAAACATTTTGTGCAGCAATCTGTTCGTTTCACAGAAACAGGCCATTTGCAACAACAAAAATGCTTTTTGGGATGTACAAAGCCCAAATTGTGATTCAGTAACCGAGTACTGATTCACAATTTGCGTTTTGCCATTTGGTAATTGGAAGGGGTGTGTTGAAGGCGTCCCTTCCCAATACTGAATCAGAAAGGTATGTATGAATGTTTTGTGACCGAAACGTGTTTCAAAATATTCGTAATTTACCCCCAATTGAAAGGTCTTGGTAACCCATTTGCTAATGGGAAGGGTCCCCCAAGGACCGCTTCTCCTTTGAGAATGGTTGGGAACAGACACTACTCTTTAAAATTACTAAACTTCAAAGTTTCATTTATTGTCTTTTTAAACACATCCCGCTTTCCTTCAAGGAAAACGGCTGTGTTTTAAAAAAAGAAAAACATGCTTTATTTAAAATCAATCAAAGGCATGTTGGCTTGCTGACCCCAGCAGGCCACCATCCCTGTGATGGCAGCGAATCGTAATAAATCACAAATTGAGACCTACCTCATTAATGTACATAAAGTAGGTCTATTTGCTACCCATTACAAATCGCTAACAAATCATGCATTAGGAACAGCGATGTTTTGCGATTTGGAAAAAATTGCGATTAGGTAATCACTATTCCTATTTTTTGTACATCTAGCCCTATATATTTACTGTCATAGAAGAAATCGGAGCTATGGCCAATTACTCCCCATTGAAAATGCTGTCTCAATCACTCCATTTGCATTTGACTCTGATAGTTTCTCTTTTGGAGTGATTTTGCACTTGAGGACCCCAAAAGAAACTCTTGGTATGTGAAGAACCCCTAGAGCATGTCTTACTCTAAATGAATTCCTTTGGACAGTTGGTACATGGAATTAATAAATACTTTGAATGTATTGATTTTAGAATGTTCCTATATTAAGATAACGAATAGGAAACATAGCTCCTATCCCTAGCACTTTGAATAGATTGACTAAGATATTACATTATTGTGTGTCTATTTTTTAGGTTTGTCTGTATTTCTTTCAAAGTTTTCACATTCGCTCATTTATATAATATTATATAAATCGTCTTTAGTTCATGCCCATATGGCTATGTATGTCTTGTCTTTTGTGTAAATGTTAATTCTTATTTTTTTTATAACAACCTACGAAAAGGCTACATATAATTTTATAAGTAGTAAAATGTGTTGGCTTGGCTTTATTGTTTAATAACATTCTAAATAAAACATTTTGATGCTTGAACGTTACACTTTTTCACTACAAACATCGGAATTCTGTCTATGGTTATCAACCAACACTTCTCCACCTTTAGGATTGATATTTGAGCTGTACCTCCCCAAAAAAAGGTTGAGGGACTTTGAAATGTTGCGATGTTCAGAAGTGAATTCGATTTTAAAATATTTATTTATTTATTCTATTCTCTGGATTGCCCAGAAAACTTTGGAATTCAGTAATATTTTTGCTGTGCATGTTCCCTACGATTCGACTTTGAGGAGTGGCTCAGACCAAAAGGTCCTGCAGAACTGGTGCACGGGGATCTTCTAAAGGTGAGGAAACTGCAGTTAAAATATCCTCAAGAAAGAGTATTACTGAAGGTAACTACCTTTTTTTAATTTTTTTTTAACTATTTCATCAGTATATTAACTCCATTTCTGTTGCATTTTCAGGTGTAATCCAGTGTTCAAAATCACAAAGTGATCACTAGCAATGTGTTTATATATATATATATATATATATATATATATATATATATATATGTTTTTATTTTTTATTTTTATTTTTTAACAGTGAGGGGTATGTTTCTTCACTAAATTGTGTTGTTTTATCATATTGTGGTGTACTGCATTTTGTGTGATCTTTACCATTTAATATCCATTTCTAGTGTAAATACATTTACGTATTGTGAGATGATATGAAAGTGTAGTGAATTACAGAAACACACACCATTGTCTAGTCAGTTCCATTTTCATTGAAATCCGGGTAATAGTTTGTATTTTGTATGAAGACAAACTCCTTTGAGTGATTCCCTAATTGCTCATCTAATGCTACTCGAAGACATTACCTAATGTCCTTAGTGGATACAACCTTCCTGCTTACCTTCAGCACAGCCAAGGGCTGGACGAAAAAGCCTGACAGCAGGGGCGTAGCCTCAGATGAGGTGTTTGGGGGCTTTACATTCCTATAATAAATGCATTTTCTGATAAATTGTTGGGTGCAGGTGCTTTCAGTTGGGTATGGTGAACTATCAGATTTCTTCAGGAATTATTTTAATAAACAGACAAAAAAAGCACACACTCACTCTCCCTCTCTATTTTGAAAGTCCTCAAAAATGTTGGTTATTTGACAAAATATTGTGTTTACTCTCACTTGGTGTTCCTAACAATCTGTATTCCTCTCTTTTTCCACTACCCCTTAATCCCTGCTTATCGTATAATGGGTTTTAACATTATATGCCAGTGTGATGGTTGGAAAATCTGAAGCTTACAGACCCCAATCTTACTGACCAATTTACGCCCCTGCCCGACAGATATATTTTTATATATATCAGACCCCAATTAGAAGGCTTCCTAGTGTTGCCAAAATACCTGCTGCTTTTCAGGAAATGTGGAACCGCAGGCTATCCTTGCCTCTAAAAATAGAGATGCATCCTTTCCTTTGCCTGTCACTTGTCACGTCTGCCTCAAACAGCGCCCTTCTTGATTGGCTGCCCCCTGCTGGTGCTTACTTGGTGTTGAACCAGGAGCAGAAAAAGGTTCCTGCAGTTATATCCACTTGAGTGATGAATTGGCGTACAGGATGCCCCACGCCTTGGTTGAAGAACTTGGGCTCATTAGAAAATGTACCATTTTTTTCCCTTCTTGTATCTTCTGTACTCTAAAACGTGTCAGGACCAACCCGGTGAAGTTTACCCTCGTACCAGATAGCAGAAAAAGTTTAAAAGGACCGTTTTTTAATCTATATCTATGTATGCAAAAGGTGAACAGATTAGGTGGAGTCAATAGTTAGAACCATATGTGCACAGCTATTAGTACTCCTGTTATATTACCCTGGGTTCCTGCCAGGTAGGAGTCCCTGCTGGGAAAGAAACCGGTTGTAAGGTTAATATCCTGAAGTCTTTTGTTTCGTTTTGTTTTCTCCTCTTCAGAACATACCATATTTAAGGGTGAAGCAGTATTGCCTTTTGTATAGTGCATGTGGGTACATAAAGCCTGTGCCCCTGTAAACAAGACCATCACATCTACAGGCACCAATTTTCACAAATGCCAACAGGCATGAAGGTACCCATGTACAGAAACGTCATTGCTCACAGACTAGGGGCATATTTACAAGAAAGTGGCGCATCGGTCCTGTTGCAGCACTTTTCTTGCGTCGCCCCTGCTCCACCTAACAACACCATGGTTGCTCCATACTTACAATAAGGCACACCATGGCGGTCGTTAGGACAGTAGGGTCAAATGTTTGACTTTATTGTGGCGCTTTGCTGAACTAGTGTCAAACATTTTGATGCTAGTGCAGCAAAGCACGGGGAGGCCCATTGATTTTAATGGGTGCGTCATTTTAACGCTTGCTCTAAGCAGGTGTTAAAAATGATGGAAAAAATGGTGCAGTGAAATGTTGTAAGTTTCACTGCCCCATTTTTCGGGCCCCCCTTGCATACATTATGCCCGATGCAGGCATAATGTGGCTCAAGGGGATTGCGCCACTTTGTAAATACAGCGCGGTAGAGAGGTCTGCTTAATGCTGCCTTACCGTAAAAAAAAAAATGATGCTAGGGCTGCACAAGGTGGCGCTAGGGGCTTGTAAATATACCCCTAAATGTCCTACAGAACCAAGTGTAAGGGGGCATAGCGAAATGTGCAAGAGCAATACACAAAAGGTAGCATGGGGCCCGAGGTGAAGTACTGCTTGTTGGCCCATAATAGTGAGCACCAGGGGAGCCCCAGTGATGCTCCATGGGTCGCGATAGGTGTCACGACTCAGGGGAGGCGCAGGATGGTCTGCCTCAATAGAGATCTGAGTGATGTGCCTCGTGAGCACGAGGTGAAGCTCCCCCTGGCAGCATTGAAGGTAGAGCATCTTGGGAGCACTGGTGATGTACTGTTCAGGGTATATGATACGGTATGTGTTTTTTGACGTACCCTGGGTTCGCATGGTGATATACAATAGGGGGAACATGTTGATGTGCTCTTTGCAATATAAGTACTATCAGACTGTCATGGGATTCTTACCTAGCAGCATTTTGCAAGCTTAGATTGTTACACATAACCTTATTACAATTAACTCCATGCATAATTTTATGGACTAAATTAAAACGCCAGCCTGACTGTGTTGTAAACAACATGGGCCGCTTTTGAAGCTATGCACACGGACGCCTGGATCATATAAAAAAATACATATATTTCATCTTCATGAGCAATATGACTTTATTTGGTTTGTTCAAAATATGCATTTCATATTCCCGACAATTTAACTTTTTATGTTGCTTTAGACTTGTCTGTTCTTTTTTGCATTCCACATTCCGATCAAAGAGTTGTCTCTTTGGCAAGGTTCGTGTATTTCCATTTATCGTGCTCCTCTGAGGCTTTTTCCTTTCAGATTTCAAGGGTCGCAGGCACTGTAACGGGGAATGCGGAAGATAACAAGCTCGTTGAATTCTGTGTTTGTCGTCAGGCGATGAATGCACTTCCTGACTTGAAAAGCCTCCGAGAGGACTTCATTTCTTTTCGATCAGTGCCATAACAATGAAAACAGAAAATATTAATAAAATAATACTTTAAAGAAACAGTACTTCCGCATTTCTGAAGAAATGAGATCAAACCCAGTACCTCAACTTCTCACATCGCATCCCATACAGCTTTGTCATATTAAAATGCCACTCGGCCACATTAATTAGGCTAAACCATATAAGTGAGAGAAGTGAGCAGGTGGCAAATGCCTTGTGGAAGAAGAAAGTCTTGCTTTTAGACTAGAAAAAAGCATTGGCTAAGCCAATAGGTCTTGCCTATGCAACAGCTTTTGGCTTTGCTAACAGCATGGATGATGGAGAGTGTCATGGAGTGTCGTAGAGTGGAGTGTCGTAGAGTGGCATATAGTGGAGTGGCGTAGAGTGGCATAGAGTAGTGTTTACATTTTGTTGTGTGATAAATAACTTTCTACAGCCTACTTATGGGATGGGCGCAAAATTGAGGAAGAGGATCGTTTAAGTTATGCTATTCGTAAAGAGCACTGACCAAAAACACAAGTTTGTAGACAGAATATTGTTCCTCACAGGCATTTGGTGGTGGCAGAGAGTCGTGGAATCTGACAAGCAGGAAGATTGCGGTGAGGAAACCTTAAAAAAAAAAAAACAGCATGTTTACTGCATCCTGAACTAGCTTATAAGGGAAAAACTGAAAATACATGTACTCTAAAACTGGACAAAGATCCTAATGAAATACGTGGAATTTCTAGATGCTGACTGAAAATATGAACCCCGATCCGGCCCCATCCCCCTCTCCACCCTCTAAACAATGTTCCAAGTCTCTTTTTGACCCAGTTGATCCTTAGATGAAGTACAGCAAAATCTTTTCAATATTTTGATACTGACCAATAGCTGTAAGCTCATCATAAGGTATTAAACGAGTCTCTGTCAAATGAATTAGGTAGTGCTGAGAAATTTCTTTAGATGAATGTGAGGAAGTAGTCTCTTTCTAGCCTTGTTACCCCCATTTTTGGCCTGTTTGTGAGTGTATGTCAGGGCGTTTTCACTGTCTCACTGGGATCCTGCCAGCCAGGGCCCAGTGCTCATAGTGAAAACCCTATGTTTTCAGTATGTTTGTTATGTGTCACTGGGACCCTGCTAGCCAGGACCCCAGTGCTCATAAGTTTGTGACCTATATGTATGTGTTCCCTGTGTGGTGCCTAACTGTCTCACTGAGGCTCTGCTAACCAGAACCTCAGTGGTTATGCTCTCTCTGTACAAATTGTCACTAACAGGCTAGTGACCAATTTCACCAATTTACATTGACATACTGGAACACCCTTATAATTCCCTAGTATATGGTACTGAGGTACCCAGGGTATTGGGGTTCCAGGAGATCCCTATGGGCTGCAGCATTTCTTTTGCCACCCATAGGGAGCTCTGACAATTCTTACACAGGCCTGCCACTGCAGCCTGAGTGAAATAACGCCCACGTTATTTCACAGCCATTTACCACTGCACTTAAGTAACTTATAAGTCACCTATATGTCTAACCTTTACCTGGTAAAGGTTAGGTGCAAAGTTACTTAGTGTGTGGGCACCCTGGCACTAGCCAAGGTGCCCCCACATTGTTCAGGGCAAATTCCCCGGACTTTGTGAGTGCGGGGTCACCATTACACGCGTGCACTACACATAGTTCACTACCTATGTGTAGCTTCACAATGGTAACTCCGAATATGGCCATGTAACATGTCTATGATCATGGAATTTCCCCCTCTATGCCATTCTGGCATAGTTGGCACAATCCCATGATCCCATGGGTCTGTAGCTCAGACCCTGGTACTGCCAAACTGCCTTTCCCGGGGTTTCACTGCAGCTGCTGCCAACCCCTCAGACAGGTTTCTGCCCTCCTGGGGTCCAGCCAGGCTTGGCCCAGGATGGCAGAACAAAGGACTTCCTCAGAGAGAGGGTGTTACACCCTCTCCCTTTGGAAAAAGGTGTCAGGGCTGGGGAGGAGTAGCCTCCCCCAGCCTCTGGAAATGCTTTCATGGGCACAGATGGTGCCCATTTCTGCATAAGCCAGTCTACACCGGTTCAGGGACCCCTCAGCCCTGCTCTGGCGTGAAACTGGACAAAGGCAAGGGGAGTGACCACTCCCCTGACCTGCACCTCCCCTGGGAGGTGCCCAGAGCTCCTCCAGTGTGCTCCAGACCTCTGCCATCTTGGAAACAGAGGTGCTGCTGGCACACTGGACTGCTCTGAGTGGCCAGGGCCAGCAGGTGACGTCAGAGACTCCTTCTGATAGGCTCCTTCAGGTGTTGCTAGCCTATCCTCTCTCCTAAATAGCCAAACCCTCTTTTCTGGCTATTTAGGGTCTCTGCTTTGGGGAATTCCCTAGATAACGAATGCAAGAGCTCATCAGAGTTCCTCTGCATCTCTCTCTTCACCTTCTGCCAAGGAATCGACTGCTGACCGCGCTGGAAGCCTGCAAAACTGCAACAAAGTAGCGAAGACGACTACTGCAACTCTGTAACGCTGATCCTGCCGCCTTCTCGACTGTTTTCCTGGTGATGCATGCTGTGGGGGTAGTCTGCCTCCTCTCTGCACTAGAAGCTCCGAAGAAATCTCCTGTGGGTCGACAGAATCTTCCCCCTGCAACCGCAGGCACCAAAGAACTGCATCAACGGTCCCCTGGGTCTCCTCTCAGCACGACGAGCGAGGTCCCTTGAATCCAGCAACTCTGTCCAAGTGACTCCCACAGTCCAGTGACTCTTCAGTCCGAGTTTGGTGGAGGTAAGTCCTTGCCTCCCCACGCCAGACTGCATTGCTGGGAACCGTGACTTTTGCAGCTACTCCTGCCTCTGTGCACTTCCGGCAGAAATCCTTTGTGCACAGCCAAGCCTGGGTCCACGGCACTCTAACTTGCATTGCACGACTTTCTAAGTTGTCCTCCGGCGGCGTGGGACTCCTTTGTGCAACTTCGGGTGAGCACCGTTTCACTCCTCTTTGTAGTGCCTGTTTCGGCACTTCTGCAGGTGCTGCCTGCTTCTGAGAGGGCTCCTTGTCTTGCTGGGTGCCCCCTCTGTCCCCTGACACAATTGGCGACATCTTGGTCCCTCCTGGGCCACAGCAGCATCCAAAAACACTAACCGCACGACTTGTGGCTAGCAAGGCTTGTTGGCGGTCTTTCTTCAGGAAAACACTTCTGCACGACTCTCCATGGCGTGGGGGATCCATCCTCCAAAGGGGAAGTCTCTAGCCCTTGTCGTTCCTGCAGAATCCTCAGCTTCTACTGTCCAGTAGCAGCTTCTTTGCACCCACAGTTGGCATTTCCTGGGCATCTGCCCATCTCCGACTTGCTTGTGACTTTTGGACTTGGTCCCCTTGTTCCACAGGTACCCTCGACTGGAAATCCATCGTTGTTGCATTGCTGGTTTGTGTCTTTCCTGCAGAATTCCCCTATCACGACTTCTATGTCCTTTGGGGAAATTTAGTGCACTTTGCACTCACTTATCAGGGTCTTGGGGTGGGCTATTTTTCTAACCCTCACTGTTTTCTTACAGTCCCAGCGACCCTCTACAAGGTCACATAGGTTTGGGGTCCATTCGTGGTTCGCATTCCACTTTTGGAGTATATGGTTTGTGTTGCCCCTATCCCTATGTGTCGCCATTGCATCCTATTGTAACTATACATTGTTTGCACTGTTTTCTAAGACTATACTGCATATTTTTGGTATTGTGTACATAGATCTTGTGTATATTTGCTATCCTCATACTGAGGGTACTCACGGAGATACTTTTGGCATATTGTCATAAAAATAAAGTACCTTTATTTTTAGTATATCTGTGTATTGTGTTTTCTTATGATATTGTGCATATGACACTTGTGGTACTGTAGGAGCTTCACTCGTCTCCTAGTTCAGCCTAAGCTGCTCTGCTAAGCTACCATTATCTATCAGCCTAAGCTGCTAGACACCCTATACACTAATAAGGGATACCTGGGCCTGGTGCAAGGTGTAAGTACCCCTTGGTACTCACTACAAGCCAGTCCAGCCTCCTACAATGAACCATCAGCAATGTAAAGGTCCCGCAATCTGTAGGGAACAAATTGTTCAGACTGATTGAAAATCAGTTAACAATAGCTTGTTTCTGGAGCTCAGCATGGGGATATGATGTCCTCTCAGTCAGCAAGACTGATTCCACTCTTTGGAAACAAAGCCATTGGGTCTCACATACACTTTAGTTGTTGGTTAGTTTTGTTAGCACATATTGGTTAGTTTGCAATTGTTTGAATTTGGGTCATCGTGGGACTCTCCACTTCTCTCAGTTGATGTCCTTGTTGTATCACCTTTTCTTAGTCTTGGGAGTCCAGTGAATTAAAGTATTTATAAATCTGTAATTCCATTAATACTGGATCACAATTAAGACATCACAGTTGTGCAAATGTACTCATTAAATCATTCTACTTTAGTGATGTTGATATTATTCACAAATTTAAAATGGTGGTTTTCTAATAGTGATTCAGTGCCCTTTTCAAATGCAGAATCACAAATTGGGATTCTCTAAATAGGGAATGCTGACATGGCTCTGTTTGATAGTGTCACAAGCAGAACGTTGCAAGTTTCAGTTTTGAGTGCTGGAAGCTGGCAAGGAGAGGAGCAGTGTGGCTTGTGATTTCTGTAATTTAATTATCACTTCTCGAGACAAAGGCAGAAAGGAAGGCGCGAGTAGAAACTGACTATTCAGGCAGTTGTGTGTGTTGTTGTGTTTTTATTGTACTAGAGGCCACCAAAGGAAGTATTTCACCTCAGATGCACGATAAGCTCAATGCGGTTTGGTTACATCTAGGAACTTTCATGAAATATGTAAAAAGTGGTACGAGTTAGAATCACGTACCAAGGAGAAGATGCCCTGTGTACAAAGAACCAAGTGGCGCCGGAGGGCGACTATCAACTGAGCTACAACCAACAGAACTTGAGGAGACCATTGAAAGCACCAAACAACCGAATCTGTATTAGAATTTTCATCCATAGACACAACCAGGTATGTGAAAAATAAAACCATTTAAATAACAGTTATTCGTTTTCTAATATAATTCAGTCTAATAAGTTATTTCCATTATTTAAAAAAAGTGTAGATGTTACATAGAATTGATATAACTTTGCAGTGCTTTATGGGAAAAGTAGATTCAAAACACACCACACAAGGATCCCACACCAGATTAGGAAAATGGTGTAATTTTTAAATAATGTAAAACCAAAACTAAAAAGTTCCAGTCTTTAAAGATTTCAGTGAAAATGTATGAAAAAGCACAAAGTGCCAACTGTGACTGTCTAGCCGTGCTGGACCAGAACAAATTCACAAGTTCAGCCTCAACGCAGCAGAATGCAAGCCAGCTACAGGGACCCAGTTAGGCCCTCTGAACAAGACTTCCTTAAATTCTGGTTGCAGAGAGTTGTGAGGTCCAGCAAAGAGGATACATCATGCAGCCAAGGCGATGCGTCTGGTCCGGGGAAATGTGAAGCTAGGATGTGAGGTCCTGGGTCGATGTTGAGGATCCTGTCAAACGATGTCTTGTGATGCAAAGTCGGGCGCAGAGGATAAGTCGCAATGTCACTTTGGGGCCCTTAGTTCAACAGATACAGGTCCAGTCCTTCTTCTCCAAGTAGAAGAACATCCGGCAGCAAGTCAACACAGCAGGGCAGCAGTTCTTCAGTGCAGAAGTCCAGCAGCGTGGCAGCCCATTAAGCAGCACAACAGTCCTTTGTCCTGGCAGAGTTTCTACAGGCCCAGAAGTGTACCAAAGAGTTGGTGTATGAGGGCCACTATTTCTGCCTTTTAAGCGGTAAAAGCTTCTAGAGGTTTCCCCTTTATGTCCACTGCCTTCCCTGCCCTTGCTCCGGACTAACTACAGTGGGTATGCAGTCCTTTGTGTGGAGGCTGGACACATCCTATTCAAGGGTAAGTAGGCTGTTACCAGCTCTGCCCTCCCTTCCTGTCAGCTCCGCCCTCCCATCCTGCCAGTGATGGCCCATCCATGCACACCTAAGCTATCTACTGTGTGTGGCTGTCTAGGAGGAATATACAAAGGCCAACTGTCAGCTACGCCCAGTCAGGTGACCCATAAATAGGCTCAGGCATTAAATGGCTAAGGCAGGAAAATGCCCACTCTCTAAAAGTGGCATTTTAAAAACTAACTTAAAATCGTACTTTACCAAAAGAGAGGATTTTTCATTACAACTCCAAAGACACCAAACATGAGCTGATTACCTGTTCATTAGATTATTAGGTGAAATAAGAAAACTCCAATGTTATACTTTAGTAGAGGTAGGCCTTGCAGTAGTGAGAAACATATTTGAGAGTTTTTCACTAGCAGGACATGCAGAACTTAATATTACATGTCCTACATTTTGAATACATTTCATCCTACCATCTGGGCTGTCTAGGGCCTGCCCTGGGGGAGACCTAAATGCAGTAAAAAGGAAAGTTTGGGCCTGAAAAAAGGCTTATTTTGCCAGGCCTAAATGAGGGTTTCAAACTGCACACACTGGCTGCAATGACAGGCCTGAGACATGTTTAAAGAGCTACTTAAGTGGGTGGCAAAGCCAGTGATGCAGACCTACTAGTAGCATTTAATTTACAGGCCTTGGGCACATGCAGTACCAATTTACTAGGTACTTACAGAAGTAAATTAAATATGCCAAATGAGGATAAGCCAATGTTACCATGTAAGGAGTGAGCACATGACTTTAGCACTGGTTAGCAGTGGTAAAATGCACAGAGTCCTAAGGCCAGCAAAAATAGAGGAGGAAGCCAAAATGTTTGGAGGAAGACCATCCTAAGATTGACTGGTCTAACAAGAACATTACTGCATCACTAAAATATCTTCTAAATACATTTAAATGGTAAATGTTGGTATAGAGAAGACATAGCAGATACTACCAATATTTTTGAGGAAGATGAAGAAGGGATTATTTCAGGCCTTATGGGTAGAGTTACCACTACACCCACATCTGAACCAATTAAAAAGAGGCATCATGTCACCTTTCCACAACACACACAGCAAATGCAAAGAGCAACAGTGTCTATGTAAAGTCAGACAATTACACGATGACTGCTTTGGGTGCGCCACTTAGGAGATAGATCTAGGCCCACTCTTGTAACATTGGTGCAGTGTTCCCTTCTGTCAAAGAATGGTAATCTAGTCCCTTGTCTATAGCTGTCTGCTTGTCTTTAAGACTTCCTTTGGCTCCAAAACTTTGAAGTGGAACTCTATAAAAATCACACCTGCTCTGTGTGCTTGTCTTTGACACTTTTGAACAAGAGGCAGAAGCATCTCCTCAGACTCTAATTCTTCAGATTCCAGACCAGCTGCTTCCAGCACTTCACTCACTTTCATGTTGCTCTTTTTCATCCTCTCCAGTGTTGAGGCCCTAGGTCTGATCAGCTTCAGAGTTCCAGTTCCAGAACTTGTTTCCAGAACAGTTCTTTCTTCTGTAAGTGCTGGAAAACAGAGGTGCAAGTAAGATTTATTGATATGTCAATTAGGGTTTCAATGTGTGTGCTTTGTGCGCATTTTGCAGTTTCAAGCCTTAAAACTGCATTTGGGATGAGTGCATCAACTGCTGGCTTTTCCCAAGTATTACAACACTACGAACTAGGCCTTGGGTTGCAGCATTCAACACTCACCTGGTTCCATACAGTCTGCAAGTTGATTAGTTACAATAGAGACTTCTTTTGATCCTTAGTAGATTTAGAACTCAGGTGCTCTCAGGCCCATATTTATGAAACTTTCATGTAATGCTGCAAGAAGCTTAGCTGCACTGCGTGAAAGGCAGAGGGCAGGAATGAGCCATATTTAACATTGTATGGTGCATTCCTGTCCTCTCCTTGGGCTGGTGCACCATGTGCTGCCTTATACCAGTACAGGCACACTTGTGCCGTGGTGCAAGGGTGCCTACTTTGAAGGCAGGATTGTTTTTATGAAGGAATGGACGCCTTCCTGTACAGAACAAATCCTCTGAGGCTTTTTCCCTCATTCCAAGTGTGTTGCAAAATGCAGGACCCTTAGAAAGAGGAAATAAGTAGAAATAAATATATTTCTCCTCATTGCACCTCCCCTGGGAAGGTATAACATTTTGAGACATTCCCAAGTTTACCGGTCATGGTAAATCTGGGAATGCACCAAAATCCATGGGTGGAGGCTTGGGAACACCCACGCTCCACCCTTGGAATGCCTTCCCAAAGCAGGGTAATTGAAGGCAGCGACTTGCTTTGCGTTACTCCGGATTTACCAAGCACCAAAGGGCCATGGAAGGGGGCCTTGTATTGCATGGTAAATCTAAGGTTAGTATTGCGTTGCCCCTGCAGTACCATCCGTGATGCACGGGCAATGCAACAACACTATAATTAATCTGGACCTCAGTTCTTGTCTTCATTCATGATGTACTGCATGAAGGCAAGGAGAACTGTAAAAACTTCAACCATAAATGTGTAGTAGTATAGGTGAATATGTCTGTGTAACATTTTGGTAATATTAAATTCATAGGTTTAAGAGACGTGTGTAAACCTTTTTTGTATTGGTCTCACAGCACGACTGAATATCCGTAGACTACTAGGTCTGCACAGCATGCTTTCAAAAAGAGCATTACAAGCCTGGTTATAAGGTGTATAACCATATACAGACTTCCAAGGTCACTTTTGTAAATGTAGACTGTTCTTAAAGAATGAATTATTGTTGTACAACGCTTGCCTTTTCCCGCTGTAGCATTGTTTTGCCCAGTACACTAATTCTAGCACATGAGATATGACCAGACCCTCTCTAATTCCTCTTTTGTTACTGTGTGTCCCTTCCACTGTTACCCTTCCTGGAGGTAGTCACAAGTGAGTTAGGGAGTGGTGGATCCACATTACTGCTGCAGGACCAACAATAGCATCAAATAGGTTATTGCACGTCCTTCCCAGGTAGTCATCAACTGTAATGGCGAGAATGTTAAATGCTCTGCAGATCAAAGTCTGGTTGACAGGTGTTTATATTTAGACAGTTGTAGAGGTTTATGGTAGTACTGAAGATTTCATATTACTGGACCATCAGTGTTAGAAAATCTGTCCTTTATGTGTTCGTTGATATGATTCACTAGACATCAGGGCCCATATTTATAAAGATTTTGCATCCCCCTTGCGCCTCGCAAAGATACCAAGGGGGATGCAAAACCTAAATGAGATTTACAAAGCCACACATGGCCACCTTGTAGGAAAGTACCATCTTGCCTGGCATGTTACCCCCATATTTCACTGTATATATGTTGTTTTAGTTGTATGTGTCACTGGGACCCTGCCAGCCAGGGCCCCAGTGCTCATAAGTGTGCCCTGTATGTGTTCCCTGTGTGATGACTAACTGTCTCACTGAGGCTCTGCTAACCAGAACCTCAGTGGCTATGCTCTCTCATTTCTTTCCAAATTGTCACTAACAGGCTTGTGACCAATTTCAACAATTTACATTGGCATACTGGAACACCCTTATAATTCCCTAGTATATGGTACTGAGGTACCCAGGGTATTGGGGTTCCAGGAGATCCCTATGGGCTGCAGCATTTCTTTTGCCACCCATAGGGAGCTCTGACAATTCTTACACAGGCCTGCCACTGCAGCCTGAGTGAAATAACGTCCACGTTATTTCACAGCCATTTACCACTGCACTTAAGTAACTTATAAGTCACCTATATGTCTAACCTTTACCTGGTAAAGGTTGGGTGCTGAGTTACTTAGTGTGTGGGCACCCTGGCACTAGCCAAGGTGCCCCCACATTGTTCAGGGCAAATTCCCCGGACTTTGTGAGTGCGGGGACACCATTACATGCGTGCACTATACATATGTCACGACATATGTATAGCGTCACAATGGTAACTCCGAACATGGCCATGTAACATGTCTAAGATCATGGAATTCTCACCCCAATGCCATTCTGGCATTGGGGAGAAAATTCCATGATCCCCTGAGTCTCTAGCACAGACCCGGGTACTGCTAAACTACCTTTTCCGGGGTTTCACTGCAGCTGCTGCTGCTGCCAACCCCTCAGACAGGTTTCTGCCCTCCTGGGGTCCAGCCAGGCTTGGCCCAGGAAGGCAGAACAAAGGACTTCCTTAGAGAGAGGGTGTTACACCCTCTCCCTTTGGAAAAAGGTGTCAGGGCTGGGAAGGAGTAGCCTCCCCCAGCCTCTGGAAATGCTTTGATGGGCACAGATGGTGCCCATCTCTGCATAAGCCAGTCTACACCAGTTCAGGGATCCCCCAGCCCTGCTCTGGCGCGAAACTGGACAAAGGAAAGGGGAGTGACCACTCCCCTGACCTGCACCTCCCCTGGGAGGTGCCCAGAGCTCCTCCAGTGTGCTCCAGACCTCTGCCATCTTGGAAACAGAGGTGCTGCTGGCACACTGGACTGCTCTGAGTGGGCAGGGCCAGCAGGTGACGTCAGAGACTCCTTCTGATAGGCTCTTACCTGTGTTGCTAGCCTATCCTCCTTCCTAAGTAGCCAAACCTCCTTTTCTGGCTATTTAGGGTATCTGCTTTGGGGAATTCTTTAGATAACGAATGCAAGAGCTCATCAGAGTTCCTCTGCATCTCTCTCTTCACCTTCTGCCAAGGAACCGACTGCTGACCGCGCTGGAAGCCTGCAAAACCGCAACAAAGTAGCAAAGACGACTACTGCAACCTTGTATCGCTGATCCTGCCGCCTTCTCGACTGCTTTCCTTGTGGTGCATGCTGTGGGGGTAGTCTGCCTCCTCTCTGCACTAGAAGCTCCGAAGAAATCTCCAGTGGGTCGACGGAATCTTCCCCCTGCAACTGCAGGCACCAAAAGACTGCATCACCGGTCCTCTGGGTCCCCTCTCAGCACGACGAGCGTGGTCCCTGGAACTCAGCAACTCTGTCCAAGTGACTCCCACAGTCCAGTGACTCTTCAGTCCAAGTTTGGTGGAGGTAAGTCCTTGCCTCCCCACGCTAGACTGCCTTGCTGGGTACCGCGTGATTTGCAGCTGCTCCGGCTCCTGTGCACTCTTCCAGGATTTCCTTTGTGCACAGCCAAGCCTGGGTCCCCGACACTCTAACCTGCAGTGCATGACCTCCCGAGTTGTCCTCCGGCGTCGTGGGACCTTCCTTTGTGACTTCGGGTGAGCTCCGGTTCACTCTTCTTCGTAGTGCCTGTTCCGGCACTTCTGCGGGGGCTGCTTGCTTCTGAGTGGGCTCCTTGTCTTGCTGGGCGCCCCCTTTGTCTCCTCACGCAATTGGCGACATCCTGGTCCCTCCTGGGCCACAGCAGCATCCAAAATCCCTAACCGCGACACTTGCAGCTAGCAAGGCTTGTTTGTGGTCTTTCTGCACGGAAACACCTCTGTAAGCTTCTTCACGACGTGGGACATCCATCCTCCAAAGGGGAAGTTTCTAGCCCTCTTCGTTCTTGCAGAATCCACAGCTTCTACCATCCGGTGGCAGCTTCTTTGCACCCACAGCTGGCATTTCCTGGGCATCTGGCCACTCCCGACTTGATTGTGACTCTTGGACTTGGTCCCCTTGTTCCACAGGTACTCTCGTCTGGAAATCCATCGTTGTTGCATTGCTGGTGTTGGTCTTCCTTGCAGAATTCCCCTATCACGACTTCTGTGCTCTCTGGGGAACTTAGGTGCACTTTGCGCCCACTTTTCAGGGTCTTGGGGTGGGCTATTTTTCTAATCCTCAGTGTTTTCTTACAGTCCCAGCGACCCTCTACAAGTTCACATAGGTTTGGGGTCCATTCGTGGTTCGCATTCCACTTTTGGAGTATATGGTTTGTGTTGCCCCTATCCCTATGTGTCGCCATTGCATCCTATTGTAACTATACATTGTTTGCACTGTTTTCTAAGACTATACTGCATATTTTTGGTATTGTGTACATAGATCTTGTGTATATTTGCTATCCTCATACTGAGGGTACTCACTGAGATACTTTTGGCATATTGTCATAAAAATAAAGTACCTTTATTTTTAGTATATCTGTGTATTGTGTTTTCTTATGATATTGTGCATATGACACCAGTGGTATAGTAGGAGCTTTACACGTCTCCTAGTTCAGCCTAAGCTGCTCTGCTAAGCTACCCTTTTCTACCAGCCTAAGCTGCTAGACACCTCTTCTACACTAATAAGGGATAACTGGACCTGGTGCAGAGTGTAAGTACCCCTTGGTACCACTACAAACCAGGCCAGCCTCCTACACACCTTGCATGGTATGGGTCGCTTGATAAATGTCGAGGAATGCAAGGCAGGGCTAACTTGCGTTACTGTGTGGCACGGAGTCATGCCATGGGTGGAGCGTGGGTGTTCCCACGCATCCACCCCTGCATTCTGACATTACCAGATTTACCAACACTGATAGACCTGCGAATGCATCAGAATTGTACACCTCCCAACCAGAGGCGCTATGAGAAGTATCTTTATTTCTCCTTGTTGTTTCCTCTTTCTAGGTCTGCTTCATTGTGGAGCACATTTAGAAAGAGGGAAATGCCTCTGAGGATTGTTTTTGTGTAGGACGGTGTCCCTACGTTCCTGCACAAACATAATCCTGCTACAGCTCAGACACCTTTGCGCCATTGTGCAAGGATGCCTGTGTTGGAGCTAAGCAGGAGTTTGTGAGCTACCCCAAGGATAGAGCAGCAATGTACCATTCAGGCCCGTATTTATACTTTTTTAGCGCAACATCTGCGCCGCTTTTGACGCAAAAACAGCGCAAATTTACAAAATACAATTGTATTTTGTAAGTTTGCGCCGATTGTGCGTCAAAAAACGACGCAAATGCGGCGCTAAAAAAGTATAAATATGGGCCTTAATGTTAAAGATGGTGCATTCCTGCCCTCTCCCTTTCACGCAGCGCAGCAAGGCGTCTTGCTGAGTTGCGTTGCGTGAAACTGTGATATCTATGGGCTCTGGTATGTTTGACCTCCAGAGGATCTGTAGGTCCTTATAACATCCCAGTTGCATATGCTCTGTTTAAAAAGGCAATAGTTTCATTTGGAAGTTGCCACAGCTGATATTTAAGTAAATTAACTATTTTTGAAAAAAAAATGTTTACGCAGTTGTGGAAGTGCTATTAAGGGGTGTAGGTGTGAAGGCAAATATTTTTTCAAATGTGCGCCTTAGAATATAGCTTGTGCTTCTAGACGTGTGTTTTTTTTATGTAACCTGCTTCAGAACATTCCCAAATGATTAATATTAATTGAATCTGGGAAGTGCTTTCAATGCCAAATTTGTAATGTAGAGATAAGCATCCCTGAAAAGAACAGTGATGTTAGATTATTATTACTTATAGTGTTTATTTAATTATTAAATATAGTGTTGCCAAAGTCTATTGGGAGCTTAACAAAAGGGTAGCAACAGCTTTAATTGGAACTCATATTATTCATACTCACTTCAGACATTTGACAGCCATCCATCATCTGTTATTTTTGCACTTGTCACCCCAAGTGGGAAGGGTATACCCCGACATTGTGCCATGCTTGCTTTGCCACCAGATTCAAGATAACCTGCCTGGTGAAGGGTGATACCCTGAAATCAGTCCAAGGATGCTTGTTTTCGGTCCAGGGAGGACCTGGCCTGGCAGTTTGGGCTGGACTGTTCCCAAGGGGAACAGGGTCAAGGTTTATTTGCATATGGCTAGGTCCAAACTGGAATGCCATGGTGAGCAAAAGAAGGATAGATTAAACACAGATCTGTGACTGGGGATGAATGTTTGATTGGTTTTACATTCCATCCTTCATCTGTTATTTTTGCGTTTGACAGCAGCTGGCTTAACAGAGAAAATTCTAAATGTGGAGAGAAAATTTGCGGTCAATTTTTTCAGATTACACCCACCTGTGAAAACCCCTTGAAGCGCCCTTCCCATTTGGACTGGAAAACACGAATGGACATTTAAGGACTGATTCATAAAGATTTACCTATACTTTGCTGTAAATTTACTATTTTTTTGTGCTCACAAACTACGAGTTAATTGCAGCTTTCGGGCTGCGAAGAGTCTGTATCTGAAGTGGAGAATTCGATCCCGTATTCGAAGTGGATAATTCTGCACATAAGCCTGTTTTGTCTTTTTATGTGCAGAGGTCTGGGACATTTTAAGGATTTTGGGGGTTCATTTTCAGAACAGTTTTGAATTTATGATCCAATTTCAGCTTTTTCATGCCCTCTTGGCCAGGCACTGACAGTGCACAGGCACACTTGTCCAAAACCTAAATGTAGCTTCATCTAATATTCAGGGACGGTGATGTGTGTTTTCATTGTAAAACCACAGCAGCTCATTAATGTTATGGCAAATAATCCCTGTGACGCCCTCACATTTCTCATATGGTAGGCCCTATTTTGATATTTTTTTTTATGAATGTTGCATGAAACAAGATTTCTCAGCGAAATGAATCACACATCACCCAGGTTAAAAATAAAGGAAAACAGAATTTAAAACAATCTCTTTAAGAATACTTCAAGGTCATGAGGGCAAGCATCTGTGCAGAACAGAGCTGGCTCTATCGGGGACCCCCATGATAGGCTGGGGCCCTGGGCCAGAGCCCACTTTGCCCATGTCTTAAAACGTTGGGTGTGGTTCTCTGCCTCAACTGTGGAGTTTCCACGGTCATAAAGTTACTATTAATTTGTAGTTTGTGAATACATAAACATAGTAAACTTATACAAAAGTGCAAGTTTACCTTTGTGAATTAGACCCTATAAGGGGTCTGGGGAACATGTGGGGTGGGGGGGCTAATGAGATTTCCTTTACACTTCTTGTCACAATGAAGAGGAGATGCAGACAGGAACAGTGGTAGGTGGTGAGGAGCATGTTTATGCAGGTGTGAGAATAGGCGTGGCAGTGGTAGGTCCTAGTGTAGAAGGTGGAACTATCAGTGAGGGGAGCACTGCGATGGCGCCACCCATCTCATCTCGGTTAATATAAGAAGTGCGGATTCCTGCATCCTGCCCCCAGAGTGGTGTTAAGTATAAAACACTCTGGCATTAGGAGGGCTGTTCGGTGCCCCACTTCTCAGAAGACGTTTCAGGCTGCCTTGCATGTCCGCCTTTTGCCACTTGTATTCAGACAGTCAAAATCCTACTCATTACAAAAAATAACAAATGACTACAGGGAGCGCCGTGCGTGCGATGCCACACGAAGCTCTTGTACCTTTTAAGAAAGCAAGACTGGGCCTCTCGGTTTGACTCCAAAATCTGGGTCACTTCGCAACCTTGGTTATGAAACAGAAATGGCTTGAATCCAAGTTTCTTGCTTGCATGAGCATTTTTCTTGCCTAATACACAGGTATCCCAAAAAAAAATGACTAAAAGCGCAGCGATGGGGGCTAAAAATAAACTATCCAGTGCTTTTGGAGGAGACACAATGATTAAGTAACACAATAGTGCCCCCAGGGCTGCCAAGTCAGCAGAAACGGAGCTGCAAAAGAAACTGCCTTCAAAACAATGCTGCTGGCTTCAGAAAGTAAAGCGCTCATGAATGTCAATTCATCAAAATCCCAGGGGTAGCGGAAGTGACATCACACGCCATTTGACCTTCAGTTTCACTCAAACACACATGCCTACACATACACACACATTCACACTTACACTCTCGTGTAAATAAATACACTCACTTTCAAGCACGCACACCACACACATTTAAAAGCATTTTTGACTTACCTCAAATGCCAGAAAAATCATATTACAGCTAATTGTACTCCATTTTCTATTACATTTATAGTGAATAATGAGCATTATTCACTATTAGTGTAATAAAAAACGGAGAGAAAACAAAGCAAGTGGAGCTCCAAACAAGGTCTATAATGGCTATCTTCCACTGTGTTACTGCCACTGGTATTGCCACCTATGAAGCCAGGGGTCGCAAAGGCAATGTTGGGGGTCGCAAGGGGCAAGCCAGGGGTCGCAGCTGCAACCCCTGGTCATCCTTAAATGACGTTCATGAAAGCACATTGTGTGAGGAATCCTAGTAAATGCTTAAGTGAGCAGCGTAGATCAGCGCTAGAAGGCAAGGAGGTTGAGTCGCAAAACCTTCTGAGTACCAAAGTGTCCCTTAATTGCGCTAATGTTTCAGTGGCGCCAGCCAATGCCAGTTCAGTACCTGTAAAAACATGTGGCACGACTGTGGAAAAATATTTATCTTGCAAACCGATGGCTTAATGCAAAATGACTCACTCCCTTGTAGAATGAGATGAGGGGCACCGGAGTCTCCCATTTATCACAGATAGTCATTAGATTTGGGGTAATTGGGGACCTCCTGTCGGGTTAGGGTCCAGCCCTGCTTCGCAGGGGCTGCTTGCAAAAAGTACAGATGATAAATGGAATGCTGAACAATGTCAAACATTCTTGCCAGTCACAGATCTGGGCCTTAAACCATCATAAACCTTTCTGGAATGCCAGGCAAGGTCCTCCCTGGACTGGAAAACAAGCATCCTAGGACCAGTTTTGTGGCTTTATTACATAACCTTGGTTCCGCGTTTTTTTTTAAGACACGCAGAACCGGGTACAACGTAAAGGGAGAGTCCGGGTGGCTCTCTACATCCCTCCCATGTTTTGCTTCACACAGAAGGGAAAAGAAATATGTCAGAAGACCAACAAAAATGCACTCACAACCGAACAGAACAAAACAAAAAGAAAGGATACAACATCCTGGGTATAACAACCCTCTGAGGAGCAGGCAGTGATGGTACAACGTGGCTTCTTAGGGACCCATGGTACAGACAAAGTCTCCGAGCTGGCTGCTCGGCACTGGGTTTGGGCGTAGATGATAACGTCCTCCTCTGGGAAGCAAGTCTCCCTGGCTGACGTTACCGATGCCTGAGTCCCCTCAGCCCGTACTTCCTCCTCTGGGGGCACAACCATTGAGTCATCGATCTCTCCTTCTTCTTCAGACGCGACGGACAACCCTGCTCTCCGGAAGTGTGATATGTTTCTGGTTACCTTCTGCCTGCTTCGTGCGGCTGTTATCATTGGACCCTGCACACTGATAACCTACCATGGTTTAGGTTCAAATGGAGTCTGGAACTTTCCGCCTGGCTGGCGGTTTTTCACTACCACCATATCTCCTTTCTGAAAACCCCGGTTTCGACCTCGCCGTTGTTCAGTGGCTTTCCGATTTGTGCGTTCTCTGCGCTGCTGAGTGGCATCAACATCCAGCTCGGGTGATGTCCACTGAGGACCAGACGGGATGCAATCCCGAGGCGGAAATTTAAACATTAGGGCAGCTGGGGCACACCCTGTCGTACTGTGAGGTGTCTGGCGATAAGCACCCAGAAATTGTTGTAGACATTGCTCACTGTCCACTCGTTGTTCAACTCCGATTCTGAGGGTTCGATTTAAAGTTCACATGAACCTTTCGACATCCCCATTAGCCTGCGGCCAGTAGGGCATGACCTTGCGGTGGTGTATGGCTAATCCGTCTAAATAAGACCGAAAATCCTGACCATTGAACGGGGGGCCATTGTCGGCTATGATCTCATCAGGTAGCCCAAACATAGCAAACACCTTTTGAAGCACTGGCCTTACATTCTCGAAAGACGTAGACGACACAACATCCACGACAGGGAACTTTGTGCAAGAATCAATGAGAACGACGGTCAACCGCCCATCCGGGAAGCTCCCAAAATCCATACTAACTTTTGTCCATGGCTTCGTGCTAGCCGGCTCAGTGACTAATGGACAGCAGGGTGGTTCCCCTGATGTGATGACGCATGAATGGCATCTCCCCACCAATTCGTTCACCTGACTGTCTATACCAGGGAACCACACCTTGGCCCTCAATCTGGCCTTCGTCTTTGCAGTGCCTTGATGGCCTTGATGTGCTAGCTCCACTACTCTGGCCCACAAACTCTGAGGTAACACAATCCTCCTTTCTCGAAGAACCAATCCCTGACTATCCGTGGACAATTCATCTCGCACCCTCCACATCCCTTGCATCGCCAATTTGCACTCATGATTGGCCACTTTAGTCTTTTCCAGGAAAAGCTTCAACTTCCAGTAACCCAGTGCCTCTTTGACATGGTTAAACACTGGGTCCACTTTGGTGGCGTCAATAATGTCTCGTACAGCCAGAGCATTGGGACATGCCGATTGCACCACCATGTTAACAAACACCTCAGTGCTCTCTTCGTCTTTGTCTTGAGAGTCATCAGTCGTGGTTGGGGATGGGTGGTGAGATAAATAATCCGCAGGGTTGTTCACTCCTGGTCGGTACACAACAGTAAAACGATAAGGTTGCAGCAGAACAGTCCACAGCTCTATTCGCGGGGACGCTCGACGAGGGCACCCCGCAAACAGCGCAACTAGAGGCTTGTGATCGGTCACCACCTTGAATTCTTGGCCATACAGATACAGGTTAAAATGCTTGCACGCCCACCAAATTGCTAAAGCTTCTCGTTTGATCTGGGCATATCGTGTTTTAACCGAAGACAAGGCTCTGCTGGCATATGCTACCGGAACCCACTCCAGCGGGTTCTGCTCCTGAAGAAGAACAGCGCCAAGACCTAATGGACTTGCATCCACCACCACCTCCATACGTTTGTGAGGGTTAAAATAAGCCATTGTTGACTTGTCCAGCAGCGTTGTCTTAATGTCAGTAAACGCCCTGTCCGCCATTGGGCTCCACTCCCAGCGATGCCCAACCTTGGTAAGCTGTCTGAGAGGTTCTGCCATAGTTGCAAGATGCGGAATGAACCTCCCACAATAGGTGGCCATACCCAGGAAGCTTCTCACTTCTGTAGGGTTTTTCGGAATCGGTGCTTGGCGAATGGCGTCAGCTTTACGAGGGTCCACCTGTAGACCATCTTTTGAAAAGACATATCCCAAAAAATACACTGACGTCTGATAGAACGCGCATTTTTTCTTGTGGAGAGTTAATCCTGCTTCCGACAACCTCTGCAGTGTCGCCCTAAGATGTCGTTGATGTTCTTCTCTGGTTTTGGAGTAAATGAGGATGTCATCACTCAGATTGATCACACCTTGTAGTCCTGACAGCGTCTCCCTAATCAGGTTTTGAAACCCTTTGGCGGCCGAGGATACCCCAAAACTCAGTCTCTTGTATCGCTGAAGCCCCACATGTGTTGAAAAGGTGGTGCTGTTTCTACTGTCGGGTTCCAGCTCCAGCTGATGATACCCTGCATTATGGTCCAGTTTCGAGAACCAGTGTGCTCCATTCAGATCCGCTATGATGTCATCCATCGTAGGGGTTATGTGCCTCTCTCTTTTAATGGCCTTATTGGGAAGGTGCATATCGACACAGAGCCGGATAGCGCCCGGCTGCTTGGGCTTTGGTGCTATCACCAACGGCGACACCCACGGTGTAGGCCCTTCAACCTTCTCAATCACCCCTAGGTCTTCAAGGAGCTGTAGCTCCTTCTCCACAGCTGGTCGCAAATGGAACGGAACGCGTCGGTGTTGGAGGGCAACAGGCATGACGCTGTGATCTATGTGTAGCTTGACACTTTTACCTTTAAGTCTCCCCAATCCTTCAAAGAGCTTCGGAAAATCATTAACTAGGCATTCAGCGCGGGAGTCATATACTTGTCGCACGAAAAACACTAGTTCTAGCTCTTCCGCTGTGTGGCACCCCAACAGAGTGCCTCGGTGTTGGAAAATGGGTTATTGGTAGGGCAGGTAGGTACCTACACCTAGCAACAAGCCACTAACCTCCACCTAGGTACAGTTAGGTCTCAGTAAATTAATCCCAGCTCAACCCTTGGTAGCTTGGCAACGAGCGTCAAGGCTTAACTTAGGAGACAAAGTGTAAAGCATTCAAATATCACAAAACAGTAATTAAATAAAACATAGGAAACAGTTTAAAAATCCAAAACCAATTTATAAAAATAGTTTATATTTTTATCTTTAAAATGACACAAAAAAGATTAAAATCGGTTCAGGGGAACCGGAGATATGAATTTTTAAAGAATTATTACTTTTCTAGCGCTTAGAAACAAAAAGCGCCAATCGGGTCATCTGGTTGCACCTCGACCGGGGCAAAGTCAAACTTTCAGGCCGACCGCGATGGAGCCCTGCTCGGCTACAGGTCGCGGGAGGCCTCGGTTAAAAAGTTACCTTCTGACTTAGTCTTTATTTTGAAGTTTTTCTTCACCGGGACGAACCTGCCAGTTGAATCCGACCTCCTGGAGCCCTTGTCCGGATACGCGATGTGGGTTTCCTCGGTGCAGACTTTTACCTTCGGACTTAGTCGTTTTTTCGAGATGAAAATCCTTCGACCGGGGTAAACCTGGATCTTGATCCGACGTCCATGGAGCCCTTCTCGGATACGATGGCTGGGAGGTCCCGGTCAACTTTTTACCTTCGGACTTGGTCTCTTTTTTGGATGTTTTTCTTTACCGGGACGAACCACGAAGTCAGGCCGGGTCGCGGTTGAGGCAAGCCGGCTAGAATTTCTGCGGCGGGTCGGTCCCTCTCTGGAGCTTTTTTCCAAAAATTCTCAAATCTTTTCCAAACTTCTGGGGCTTCACCCAGATGTTCTTTTAAGGTTCTTTTGGGGTCCACAGCTCACCCCAAGGGTCCAGAAGTTCTGTGATGGTCCTTGGGGGGTGCGGACTTCAGCTCCCAGAAGGCACCTGGCGCAAACTCCTTTTTGGCCACTGGACAGTGGTCAGCTGGTCGCTTTCTTCAGGAGTTGGTGCAGGGGACTCTGGTTAGCAATTTTTCACCTGTAGCAAACAGGGAGTCCCTCCTTGAACCAGTTGAAGCCAGGCAAAGTCCTTCTTGTGGTGAAGCCCAAGTGTGCAGCTGGTGCAGTCCTTCTGAGTGCAGGTTCCAGGTGCAGGCCAGGGGTCCAGCAGGGCAGTCCTTCTTCTCCTTAAGTTCTTTCTTCTTGAAATTTGGTGGGGATCTGAGGTGTGGGGGCAGGTCTGCCAGTTTTATCCTTGCTACTGGGTGAAAAGCAGGGGGGTCCTGGTCCTCCAATCAGGTACAGGGTCGTCCCCCTGTGATGACCACTTCCTGGGAAGTGTGGCAAAAATCCATCCCAAAAGGCAACAGTCTCTAAAAATCCAACATGGCTGAATCTGATTTTTGGAGGTTACATCTGGCTGAGCCCACCCACTGGTGTGGCTAAAAATCATAAACACACCCCTCTCCTGCCCTCTCCTAATCTAATCAAGGGGGCACCTAGCTGTCTGGGGTTGCAGGATGTGGGGGTGTTGCTGGGTGCTCCAGATGTCCTTCTCTGCCTTTGAAGACCAGTTTGGCAGCCCTCCCCCTTCCTGCCTCACCATCTGCTGAGGGGAGATTCTCTCCCCCAAGCACATTCCTTTGTGTGAAGCCAGGCCACTTCACACCTCATCAAGGCAGCCTGGCAGAAGCTGCTGCAGGCTGGCCAATCAGAGCACAGCAGCAAAAACAATGCAGAGCTGAAATTGGCAACTTTTTAGGTAAAGTCTCAACTTTTTACCTGAACAAGTTATATTAAATCCCACAACTGGAAGTTGTGGGATTTATTACAACAATTAATTTGATACCAAATTCTTGGTATGTAACATTTAAGGAGACTTTAAAATTTAAAATAAAGTCTGCCCATTCTAGCCTATGAAGGCCATTTACTTCAATGAGGGAAAAACAAATTTGGCTGTTTTTACCTCACCAGGGCTTATAAATCTATTTTTATAAAGTCCCTGCTTATAGTTACATGGCACCCAGCCCTAGGGGCGACTTATATGTAAAAATAAGGTAGTTTAAGACTTTGGAAGTACCTTTAATTCCAAAGTCGAATTTGCATATAACTTTAATTTAAAAGCAGCCAGCAAGGCAGGCTTGCTTTTAAAATGACACTGGGCACCTCAGCAGTGCACCTAGGTGTGCACCACCTATGCTGTGGTCCCTAAACCTACATGCCCTACCATATACTAGGGACTTATAGGTAGGTTAACTTAGCCAATTATAATTAGCCTAATTTGCATATCCATTTTACACAGAGCACAGGCCCTGGGACTGGTTAGCAGTACCCAGGGCACCATCAAAGTCAGGAAAACACCAGCAAAAAGAGGAAAATGGGGGCAAAAAGTTATGGGGCCTCTGCAATCAGCCCTGTTTTCTCACACAACCCCCCCCCAGCCCACACGCCCAGGAGACTCAGCCCAACCCTGGGAGAGTCTTCCTGGCTTGTTAGGCGATGAAGACAGTGAAGAAAACTGGCTGTCCCTTTGCAGGGCCTACTCTGCCTTATATCCTCCTGTCAGGGTCACTCCCTATGGGTAGTGAAGCCATCCCAACAGTAAAAGGACCCAACTCAAACTGAAACTTCCCTCTAGGGGGGTCTTCCTCCTTTCTCTCTGCCAACTTGGGTAGTGAGGTGCCCACCTCCCCTACTCCAAACTTTGCTATGGCAACACCTAGCTTACCCAAAGAGGTCACCCAACACTTGAGCAACCCCACCATGACCAATAGGGTCAGGGGGCCTACTTTGCTATTGGCCCTGGGGTCTGCCTCCCAGGCCAAGTACATTGCTGCCAGGAAGGCTAACACCCAGCAGAGGCTACTGACAGCTGTCAGTACCCAGAACCACACCCTAAGCTCTCCACTGACAGGTGGCTGAGCTGCTTTAGGGGCTTCTTTGGGGGTCCTGGCACCCCTCTTGCTGTCTAGAGTGGGGGGCTACCACCTCCTGTGGCAGACACCCTCCTTCCACTCTCCCTTCTGTCAGTGCAGGGGCAACACCTTGCATCTGGACAGCTGCCTGACTACTCAGGACTTCCTTGGGGTCAGGTGAGGCCTCACCAGTGCCAACTCTGGGCTCCCCCCTTACTGGGGCAGAAGGCCCTTGGCTCCCTGGAACTCTCTTTAAGAGTGGCCTACCCTTCCTTTTCTTCTTTCCTTTTCTTGGGGACCCCTGTCTCCTAACTGTAGGGACTGACTCCCCAGGACTTTGGGTTGTGGGGGCGCCCTGGGCGTCCACCCCATCTGTGACCAGACTCACCTCTGGGATGTCATTGCCCAGGATACAATCTAGGGGAAGGTCAGCACTGACTACCACCCTAATCCAGTCAAGGATACCCTCCCTCTCTAGGGGCACTATGGCTACAGGTTTGGAGGTGACCTTCCCTGTGGCTATCCTGACTTTCTTTGTCTTTCCTGGGACATACATGTCTGGGGTCACTAACCGGTCACTCACTATAGTGTGACTGGCACAGGTGTCTCTCAGGCCAGTGGTAGGGATCCCATTCACTTGAATGTGGTGGAAGTGCCTACTCCCACCCTCAGGGATCACCAGCTTACCATCTGGTCCTGTCTCCCAGCTCAATGCTAGGAGGACTTCATCTGAGGAATCCTCCTCTATGGCTACACTGGACAGCCCAGTGCTAACCACCTTCTTTGGACAGGCTTCATCTCCTCTGAAGTGACCTGTCTGCTGACAGTCAAAGCAAGCCCTACTGTCCAAGAGCTTTTTTAACCCTGGGTCTAACTGTCTCTGCTGGTCAGAGTGGGATTTACTCTCCTCCTTCTTAGGGTTCTGGGGTACAGAGGGAGTCTCTGTGGTGGGCTTACCACCTCCCTCCTTAGGTTTTTGGGGACCTGTCCCCCCCTTCTTGGAGTCTCCCCCCTGGGACTTGACAACCACCCTGGTTCTCAACCACTCATCAGCTACCTCCCCTAGCTCTCTAGGGTTGGTCTGCTTAGAGTCCACTAGATGCTGGCGTAACCTTTCTTGGGTACAATTGGTCAAGATGTGCTCTCTCATGATCAGATTGTATAACCCCTCATAAGTATGTACTTTGTTACCAATAATCCAGCCCTCTAGTGCCTTTAGTGAAATGTCCACAAAGTCAACCCAAGACTGGGTACTGACCTTCTGGGTGTCCCTGAACTTCATTCTATATTGCTCTGGGGTCAGACCAAACTTCTTGGCTAAGCACCTCTTCATACTAGGGTATGAATCTGCCTCCTCCCCCCTTAAGGTCAGAAGCCTATCCCTCCCTGAGTTGGGGACCAACTCCCACAAAAGGGAACCCCAGTATTGAGGCCTAACCCTTCTCATTTGGAGTGCCCTCTCAAAGGCCCCCAGCCACTTATCTATGTCATCCCCCTCTACATAAGCAGGAACCACCCCCTTGGGTAATCTGGGGCAAACTCCCCCACCCATGGACACCTCAGCTTCTTTATCGCTGCCTCCATCTCTTTTCTCTTTGTATGCCCACTTTTTCTTTTCTAGGGCCAGCTTCTCTGCTTCCAAAGCTATGTATGCTAGCTGGGCCTCCAGCTCTCTTTCCCTGATGGATGGGTTCTCTCCTCCTGAAAGGACCCCCTTCCCACCACTAGCTTTGGATCTGCCCCTAGTGACTGTATTTACTGAGGACCGTTCTTCCTCATCCTCACTTGGGCTCAGATGCCTTCCCTCCCCTGAGTGGTTAGAGCTTGCATCCTCCCTTCTTTCTCCCTCCTCTGGAGCTTCTTCTGTCTCTACCTCTTGGGCCTCAGCCCATGCTGTCAGGGATGTGATCAGGATTTGCTTCCTGAGATCAGTGGTTGCAGGCAACCCTCTTTCAATACACAACCCCCTAAGCTGGACTACTGTCAGTGTGGGTAGGCTAGCCAGATCAAGCTCCATGGTTCCCTAGTTTTGTGTCAACAAAAACTTTTTGCAAAAATTGGAAACAAGAATTTAGAAAAATTACAAAAATTCAATAATTGAAATTAATCCAAATTAAAAATTAAAAACAATTTTTGCACTAGGACACTTTAAAGGATTTTTAATTTGTTTTACCTAAAACTGTAACGTGATATTGAACACAAGTACAGGATCCCGTTGCTGCTTCCAATTATGTTGGAAAATGGGTTATTGGTAGGGCAGGTAGGTACCTACACCTAGCAACAAGCCACTAACCTCCACCTAGGTACAGTTAGGTCTCAGTAAATTAATCCCAGCTCAACCCTTGGTAGCTTGGCAACGAGCGTCAAGGCTTAACTTAGGAGACAAAGTGTAAAGCATTCAAATATCACAAAACAGTAATTAAATAAAACACAGGAAACAGTTTAAAAATCCAAAACCAATTTATAAAAATAGTTTATATTTTTATCTTTAAAATTACACAAAAACGATTAAAATCGGTTCAGGGGAACCGGAGATATGAATTTTTAAAGAATTATTACTTTTCTAGCGCTTAGAAACAAAAAGCGCCAATCGGGTCATCTGGTTGCACCTCGACCGGGGCAAAGTCAAACTTTCAGGCCGACCGCGATGGAGCCCCGCGAGTTTTTCAGGTCGCGGGAGGCCTCGGTTAAAAAGTTACCTTCTGACTTAGTCTTTATTTTGAAGTTTTTCTTCACCGGGACGAACCTGCCAGTTGAATCCGACCTCCTGGAGCCCTTGTCTGGATACGCGATGTGGGTTTCCTCGGTGCAGACTTTTACCTTCGGACTTAGTCGTTTTTTCGAGATGAAAATCCTTCGACCGGGGTAAACCTGGATCTTGATCCGACGTCCATGGAGCCCTTCTCGGATACGATGGCTGGGAGGTCCCGGTCAACTTTTTACCTTCGGACTTGGTCTCTTTTTTGGATGTTTTTCTTTACCGGGACGAACCACAAAGTCAGGCCGGGTCGCGGTTGAGGCAAGCCGGCTAGAATTTCTGCGGCGGGTCGGTCCCTCTCTGGAGCTTTTTTCCAAAAATTCTCAAATCTTTTCCAAACTTCTGGGGCTTCACCCAGATGTTCTTTTAAGGTTCTTTTGGGGTCCACAGCTCACCCCAAGGGTCCAGAAGTTCTGTGATGGTCCTTGGGGGGTGCGGACTTCAACTCCCAGAATGCACCTGGCGCAAACTCCTTTTTGGCCACTGGACAGTGGTCAGCTGGTCGCTTTCTTCAGGAGTTGGTGCAGGGGACTCTGGTTAGCAATTTTTCACCTGTAGCAAACAGGGAGTCCCTCCTTGAACCAGTTGAAGCCAGGCAAAGTCCTTCTTGTGGTGAAGCCCAAGTGTGCAGCTGGTGCAGTCCTTCTGAGTGCAGGTTCCAGGTGCAGGCCAGGGGTCCAGCAGGGCAGTCCTTCTTCTCCTTAAGTTCTTTCTTCTTGAAATTTGGTGGGGATCGGAGGTGTGGGGGCAGGTCTGCCAGTTTTATCCTTGCTCCTGGGTGAAAAGCAGGGGGGTCCTGGTCCTCCAATCAGGTACAGGGTCGTCCCCCTGTGATGACCACTTCCTGGGAAGTGTGGCAAAAATCCATCCCAAAAGGCAACAGTCTCTAAAAATCCAACATGGCTGAATCTGATTTTTGGAGGTTACATCTGGCTGAGCCCACCCACTGGTGTGCCTAAAAATCATAAACACACCCCTCTCCTGCCCTCTCCTAATCTAATCAAGGGGGCACCTAGCTGTCTAGGGTTGCAGGATGTGGGGGTGTTGCTGGGTGCTCCAGATGTCCTTCTCTGCCTTTGAAGACCAGTTTGGCAGCCCTCCCCCTTCCTGCCTCACCATCTGCTGAGGGGAGATTCTCTCCCCCAAGCACATTCCTTTGTGTGAAGCCAGGCCACTTCACACCTCATCAAGGCAGCCTGGCAGAAGCTGCTGCAGGCTGGCCAAGCAGAGCACAGCAGCAAAAACAATGCAGAGATGAAATTGGCAACTTTTTAGGTAAAGTCTCAACTTTTTACCTGAACAAGTTATATTAAATCCAACAACTGGAAGTTGTGGGATTTATTACAACAATTAATTTGATACCAAATTCTTGGTATGTAACATTTAAGGAGACTTTAAAATTTAAAATAAAGTCTGCCCATTCTAGGCTATGAAGGCCATTTACTTCAATGAGGGAAAAACGAATTTGGCTGTTTTTACCTCACCAGGGCTCATAAATCTATTTTTATAAAGTCCCTGCTTATAGTTACATGGCACCCAGCCCTAGGGGCACATAGGGCACACCTTAGGGGTGACTTATATGTAAAAATAAGGTAGTTTAAGACTTTGGAAGTACCTTTAATTCCAAAGTCAATTTGCATATAACTTTAATTTAAAAGCAGCCAGCAAGGCAGGCTTGCTTTTAAAATGACACTGGGCACCTCAGCAGTGCACCACCTATGCTGTGGTCCCTAAACCTACATGCCCTACCATATACTAGGGACTTATAGGTAGGTTAACTTAGCCAATTATAATTAGCCTAATTTGCATATCCATTTTACACAGAGCACAGGCCCTGGGACTGGTTAGCAGTACCCAGGGCACCATCAAAGTCAGGAAAACACCAGCAAAAAGAGGAAAATGGGGGCAAAAAGTTATGGGGCCTCTGCAATCAGCCCTGTTTTCTCACACAACCCCCCCCAGCCCACACGCCCAGGAGACTCAGCCCAACCCTGGGAGAGTCTTCCTGGCTTGTTAGGCGATGAAGACAGTGAAGAAAACTGGCTGTCCCTTTGCAGGGCCTACTCTGCCTTATATCCTCCTGTCAGGGTCACTCCCTATGGGTAGTGAAGCCATCCCAACAGTAAAAGGACCCAACTCAAACTGAAACGTCCCTCTAGGGGGTCTTCCTCCTTTCTCTCTGCCAACTTGGGTAGTGAGGTGCCCACCTCCCCTACTCCAAACTTTGCTATGGCAACACCTAGCTTACCCAAAGAGGTCACCCAACACTTGAGCAACCCCACCATGACCAATAGGGTCAGGGGGCCTACTTTGCTATTGGCCCTGGGGTCTGCCTCCCAGGCCAAGTACATTGCTGCCAGGAAGGCTAGCACCCAGCAGAGGCTACTGACAGCTGTCAGTACCCAGAACCACACCCTAAGCTCTCCACTGACAGGTGGCTGAGCTGCTTTAGGGGCTTCTTTGGGGGTCCTGGCACCCCTCTTGCTGTCTAGAGTGGGGGGCTACCACCTCCTGTGGCAGACACCCTCCTTCCACTCTCCCTTCTGTCAGTGCAGGGGCAACACCTTGCATCTGGACAGCTGCCTGACTACTCAGGACTTCCTTGGGGTCAGGTGAGGCCTCACCAGTGCCAACTCTGGGCTCCCCCCTTACTGGGGCAGAAGGCCCTTGGCTCCCTGGAACTCTCTTTAAGAGTGGCCTACCCTTCCTTTTCTTCTTTCCTTTTCTTGGGGACCCCTGTCTCCTAACTGTAGGGACTGACTCCCCAGGACTTTGGGTTGTGGGGGCGCCCTGGGCGTCCACCCCATCTGTGACCAGACTCACCTCTGGGATGTCATTGCCCAGGATACAATCTAGGGGAAGGTCAGCACTGACTACCACCCTAATCCAGTCAAGGATACCCTCCCTCTCTAGGGGCACTATGGCTACAGGTTTGGAGGTGACCTTCCCTGTGGCTATCCTGACTTTCTTTGTCTTTCCTGGGACATACATGTCTGGGGTCACTAACCGGTCACTCACTATAGTGTGACTGGCACAGGTGTCTCTCAGGCCAGTGGTAGGGATCCCATTCACTTGAATGTGGTGGAAGTGCCTACTCCCACCCTCAGGGATCACCAGCTTACCATCTGGTCCTGTCTCCCAGCTCAATGCTAGGAGGACTTCATCTGAGGAATCCTCCTCTATGGCTACACTGGACAGCCCAGTGCTAACCACCTTCTTTGGACAGGCTTCATCTCCTCTGAAGTGACCTGTCTGCTGACAGTCAAAGCAAGCCCTACTGTCCAAGAGCTTTTTTAACCCTGGGTCTAACTGTCTCTGCTGGTCAGAGTGGGATTTACTCTCCTCCTTCTTAGGGTTCTGGGGTACAGAGGGAGTCTCTGTGGTGGGCTTACCACCTCCCTCCTTAAGTTTTTGGGGACCTGTCCCCCCCTTCTTGGAGTCTCCCCCCTGGGACTTGACAACCACCCTGGTTCTCAACCACTCATCAGCTACCTCCCCTAGCTCTCTAGGGTTGGTCTGCTTAGAGTCCACTAGATGCTGGCGTAACCTTTCTTGGGTACAATTGGTCAAGATGTGCTCTCTCATGATCAGATTGTATAACCCCTCATAAGTATGTACTTTGTTACCAATAATCCAGCCCTCTAGTGCCTTTAGTGAAATGTCCACAAAGTCAACCCAAGACTGGGTACTGACCTTCTGGGTGTCCCTGAACTTCATTCTATATTGCTCTGGGGTCAGACCAAACTTCTTGGCTAAGCACCTCTTCATACTAGGGTATGAATCTGCCTCCTCCCCCCTTAAGGTCAGAAGCCTATCCCTCCCTGAGTTGGGGACCAACTCCCACAAAAGGGAACCCCAGTATTGAGGCCTAACCCTTCTCATTTGGAGTGCCCTCTCAAAGGCCCCCAGCCACTTATCTATGTCATCCCCCTCTACATAAGCAGGAACCACCCCCTTGGGTAATCTGGGGCAAACTCCCCCACCCATGGACACCTCAGCTTCTTTATCGCTGCCTCCATCTCTTTTCTCTTTGTATGCCCACTTTTTCTTTTCTAGGGCCAGCTTCTCTGCTTCCAAAGCTATGTATGCTAGCTGGGCCTCCAGCTCTCTTTCCCTGATGGATGGGTTCTCTCCTCCTGAAAGGACCCCCTTCCCACCACTAGCTTTGGATCTGCCCCTAGTGACTGTATTTACTGAGGACCGTTCTTCCTCATCCTCACTTGGGCTCAGATGCCTTCCCTCCCCTGAGTGGTTAGAGCTTGCATCCTCCCTTCTTTCTCCCTCCTCTGGAGCTTCTTCTGTCTCTACCTCTTGGGCCTCAGCCCATGCTGTCAGGGATGTGATCAGGATTTGCTTCCTGAGATCAGTGGTTGCAGGCAACCCTCTTTCAATACACAACCCCCTAAGCTGGACTACTGTCAGTGTGGGTAGGCTAGCCAGATCAAGCTCCATGGTTCCCTAGTTTTGTGTCAACAAAAACTTTTTGCAAAAATTGGAAACAAGAATTTAGAAAAATTACAAAAATTCAATAATTGAAATTAATCCAAATTAAAAATTAAAAACAATTTTTGCACTAGGACAATTTAAAGGATTTTTTATTTGTTTTACCTAAAACTGTAACGTGATATTGAACACAAGTACAGGATCCCGTCGCTGCTTCCAATTATGTTGGAAAATGGGTTATTGGTAGGGCAGGTAGGTACCTACACCTAGCAACAAGCCACTAACCTCCACCTAGGTACAGTTAGGTCTCAGTAAATTAATCCCAGCTCAACCCTTGGTAGCTTGGCAACGAGCGTCAAGGCTTAACTTAGGAGACAAAGTGTAAAGCATTCAAATATCACAAAACAGTAATTAAATAAAACACAGGAAACAGTTTAAAAATCCAAAACCAATTTATAAAAATAGTTTATATTTTTATCTTTAAAATTACACAAAAACGATTAAAATCGGTTCAGGGGAACCGGAGATATGAATTTTTAAAGAATTATTACTTTTCTAGCGCTTAGAAACAAAAAGCGCCAATCGGGTCATCTGGTTGCACCTCGACCGGGGCAAAGTCAAACTTTCAGGCCGACCGCGATGGAGCCCTGCTCGGCTACAGGTCGCGGGAGGCCTCGGTTAAAAAGTTACCTTCTGACTTAGTCTTTATTTTGAAGTTTTTCTTCACCGGGACGAACCTGCCAGTTGAATCCGACCTCCTGGAGCCCTTGTCTGGATACGCGATGTGGGTTTCCTCGGTGCAGACTTTTACCTTCGGACTTAGTCGTTTTTTCGAGATGAAAATCCTTCGACCGGGGTAAACCTGGATCTTGATCCGACGTCCATGGAGCCCTTCTCGGATACGATGGCTGGGAGGTCCCGGTCAA
Organism: Pleurodeles waltl; assembly: GCF_031143425.1. NCBI lineage: Eukaryota > Metazoa > Chordata > Amphibia > Caudata > Salamandridae > Pleurodeles > Pleurodeles waltl. Next base: position 70,941,316 of record NC_090450.1, on the reverse strand, counting down.
CTTTTTACCTTCGGACTTGGTCTCTTTTTTGGATGTTTTTCTTTACCGGGACGAACCACGAAGTCAGGCCGGGTCGCGGTTGAGGCAAGCCGGCTAGAATTTCTGCGGCGGGTCGGTCCCTCTCTGGAGCTTTTTTCCAAAAATTCTCAAATCTTTTCCAAACTTCTGGGGCTTCACCCAGATGTTCTTTTAAAATAAAGTCTGCCCATTCTAGCCTATGAAGGCCATTTACTTCAATGAGGGAAAAACGAATTTGGCTGTTTTTACCTCACCAGGGCTTATAAATCTATTTTTATAAAGTCCCTGCTTATAGTTACATGGCACCCAGCCCTAGGGGCACATAGGGCACACCTTAGGGGTGACTTATATGTAAAAATAAGGTAGTTTAAGACTTTGGAAGTACCTTTAATTCCAAAGTCGAATTTGCATATAACTTTAATTTAAAAGCAGCCAGCAAGGCAGGCTTGCTTTTAAAATGTCACTGGGCACCTCAGCAGTGCACCTAGGTGTGCACCACCTATGCTGTGGTCCCTAAACCTACATGCCCTACCATATACTAGGGACTTATAGGTAGGTTAACTTAGCCAATTATAATTAGCCTAATTTGCATATCCATTTTACACAGAGTAGAGGCCCTGGGACTGGTTAGCAGTACCCAGGGCACCATCAAAGTCAGGAAAACATCAGCAAAAAGAGGAAAATGGGGGCAAAAAGTTATGGGGCCTCTGCAATCAGCCCTGTTTTCAGACACTCGGTCTCCAGTCACCACGTAGAACCTTGCCTGTGCTGACACCTGCCCACTGGACACTGCCACTTCCACTGTGCCTTTTAGAGGAAGCGGCTCACGGCCCCCGTAGTTGTATATTTTAGTGGTAGTTGGAACAAGCGATGGCGTTGGGGTCAACTGCTTGAATAGAGTCTCATCCATCACATTCACCGACGCTCCTGTATCTACGAGCACCATAGTCGACTTGCCATTAATCTGAATATTGCTCATCGGTGGTGGTCGCTTCTTCTGCTGTCTCCCACCAGTAAACAAAATCAAAAAGATGTCTTCATCCTCATCTTCCTCAAAAACTTGAACTCCTTGAGCCGTGGTTTCACCAGATTCATCAGTCTCTTTGGTCACACTTCTGACCTTGGTGTCCCTTCCTTTCTGACTTCCTTGCCAGACTCTTCCTGATCGGCACACTTTTGCAAAATTATTGTCTTTCCCGCACTTATCACACGTTTTCCCTTTTGCCGGACACGCCATCGGTGGTTTGTGTTCATACCCGCAGTTCCTGCAAGTATGCGCGCCTTGTCTGACAAAGGTTGTTTTTCGCCCCGGCGGTTGGCGAGTCTGGATAGCATCTATCTGCTCTTCTTTCACCTGGACTGGATGTGTGGTTGACACAGCGGCCAGTGATTGTCCTCTTACTGCCGCCATGGCATCAGCCCGCACCGCTGATAGTTCGTGTGAACGTGCCAAAACCAAAATGTCGTCGAGGGGCATGCCTTGCTGACATAAGATGAGCTTCCTTAGTGCATTCGATCGGCACCCCTGAATAATCTGTGCTCTAATCTCCTCTTGTTGATTGAGTCCTACACACAAGCTTGCTAGCTTCCTTAGCCGCACATAGAACATGTCCATTGACTCAACATCCGTCTGCTGAGCCTGCCGGAGTTTGAAGCGTTCAAAGTCTGAGTTCAGTTGTGGGTCAAAATGCTTATTCGGGGCTTCCACTGTTGCGTTGAAATCCGACCTATCACCTGTATTTGGGAGTGCATCGAACAGTTCTTGCAGCTCATCACCCCCCATGAGCAGCATGAGAGATCTGCGCACAGCCCCATCTGTCTCTCTTCTGGCGCAGAAGTAATTTTCTAATCGATTTAACCATAGGCGCCATCGTGGCGAAGCGGTGGCCGGGTCAATCAGTTGGCTATATGGAGGCAGCTCGGCGACTGCGGAGTGAGCACTGGCAGCTGGGGGTTTTCTTGTGGTGGGGCACTCATATCTCACTATTTGTAAGCTCCTAGTTGTTACGTTGCAGATTCCCTTCTTATGGCGTCTCTTTTTTTTTTTTTCAGGCTACGTTCACTTGTACTTAATTATTGTTCATGGGGAGAGAAGAACAAAAAACAAAAGGAAAGAGGAAAAAAAAATCCTCTTGTGTCTCTGTTATTTTGTGTATATTTTATATATTGTTTATTCCACTTTTTTTTTCTTCTTTTTTTCTCTTTTCTTTGTCTCTCTCTTACAGGGCTTTCTGCCCTCTTGGTGTCTTACATGGGGCTTCTGCCCCTCTGGCTCTTGTGCTGTGTTCCCCTTCCTGGGGAGCACAGCCTGAGCGTTAAGATGCACACCATGAGGCGTGCGCGTGTAGTGGTGGCCGCGCACAGCCTCCTCTTGTTGCTGCCGGCCCTCCCAGCAGAGACGCTGCGCCAGGACCGGCGCGAAGGCAGGTCCGTGCCTTATTTTCCCTTTTGGGCTCACCGGCCGCAGCAGGGGTCCAGAGGGCGCCGGCCCGGCTGGGGAGCCTGATCGTAGGGAAGGCGGGGCATACCTTTCAAAGCAGGGCGCAGCACTCCCCGGGCAGCTGAAATCTGTCTTGCAGGCCTTCCTCAGTGTTTCTCTCGTCCGGCGCGCGGGCAAACGTGCTGGTTACGTTTTTTTTTTTTTCACCTTGCTCAAGACTGCTCTCTTGCGACGCGGGAGGATCGGACACCCGCTCGTCGCCATTGTGGTGCAATGAGGTCAGGCAATGTTTGGGGGTAAAATGAAGATACGTTTGCACTGGTTGTGGGCTAATGGGGAACTGCGTAGGCGCAGCCCCAGCTTTATTACATAACCTCGGTTCCACGTTTTATTTTTAAGACACGCAGAACCGGGTACAACGTAAAGGGAGAGTCCGGGTGGCTCTCTACACTGAGTATCCTAGAAGCTGTCCTAAAATCTCTAGTCTCTATATTATGGCACTAAATTTCCTCCTATAAGCATGGTATTATGGGCAAAAAAATAATAATACAATACAATCAATGCATTCTTTTGGTTTTTTTGGGGGGAAGGGACAATTCGCATCAGAGGCAGTAGCAGGACATTGCCATTTGACAGTAATAAAACAAAGAGGCAAGATCCCTATAAAGGAAATTTAATGTATAAGGTTTTTGCCAGTTGCGGCTCAATGGCATCCATATTTTTTTCAAATGAATAAACATCCTTGAACTCTAAAAAGACTAAGGTCAAAGTGCCCATCCTCCTGTTTCTTTGAAGCCCTCCATTCAATGTCTCCAATAAATCTTCTAAGAAGGGGCTAAGATATTCTACATGTACTCTCAGGGCTTGTCCATAACTGCTCACACCCAAGCTCGATCAAGCAGGACTTTAAGTACTTGAAACAAGGGATCCTATTAACCCCAGACAGCCATAAAATGTCCTCCAATCCCATCTGATGGGGCTGTTAAGTCTGCAGAGGCCCAGACCTTTCTCCAACACAACAAGTGCCTAAGGGCCACCCTATAGGTGAGGGATCTATGACCCAGTACCAGCCGGAGGGGAGTGAGTGAGGTACCAGAGGGGAGACAAGTTAATAGCCATAAAAATCGATTCTCCACCAACTCCAAATCACTAATATTCTTGTGTCCCCATAATTCACCTCCATATAGTGAACCCTTAATGCTTGTAGGTTGTAAAATTTGAAGTCCTAATAGTAGAATGCTTGGAAGCCCTCAAGAGTATACCCCAAGGCCCATATTCATACTTTTTTAGCGCCGCATTTGCATCACTTTTTGATGCAAAAGCAGCGCAAACGTACAAAATACAATTGTATTTTGTACGTTTGCGCTGCCTTTGCATCAAAAAGCAGTGCAAATGCGGCGCTTAAAAAGTATAAATATGGGCCCAAGTACTCAAAAGTGAATACTCTCTCATATGGCACACCATTTAATGATGGATGCAGGCAAGTTGTGTGACAATGGTTCCGGACCAGATACTTGGTCTTGTTAAGGTTGATCTCAAGCCCTCTCTGCATGCAGAAGGCTGTACAAATGGTCCAGTAGGCATTGTATCCCCATGGGTGATTTGGAGACCAGTAAGGTATCGTCTGCAAACAGGAGCGCTGGGATCTTCCTATTGACCAAACTAAGGGCATCATGCTTGCATAACTCTAACTGGGCCACCAAGCCATTGGTGTGTAACAGGGACAAGGTTGGGGCAAGAACGCACCCTTGCCTGACTCCCAGGGTAACTGGGATGGGCGCTGTCAGTCCCCAAATGAGCCACATCTAACCTGAGCATTATCCTGTGTGTGCAACCTCTTGATAACTTCTGTGAGATACTTGGGAACCCCCAAATCGGATAGACCCTGCCACAAAGCCACTCTTGGGACAAGGTCCAAATCCAGCTGCAGGTCGACAAAAAATACGTAGAGACGTCCACCTCCCAAAACAATGTATTACCAATAAATTAGTTGTGATCGAAATACTTGGTCAGTGGTACTTGTCCCCGCCCTGAACTCTCCTTGTAAGGGAGCCAGCAAGCCTATACCCTTCATCCACTCTTGCAACCTGTCCATCAATATCCGACTAAAAAGCTTCTGAGAGCTGTTAATGAGGCTGACTGGCTGATAGTTGGAAGGAAGGGACCTTCCTGTAAATGGCACAATCTCAGCCCAAGTCCACGTAGGAGAAATAGGCAACCGTTGCAAAATACAATTGAAATACAAAGCAAGGTACGGGCCCCAAATATCCTTATTAGTTTTAAACAAATCACTGGCACCCTGTCCAGCCGTGGCACTCTCCCTGGGATGATTCAGTCTATCGCTCTAGCAACCCTCCCAGGGGCAATCACAGCCAACCTGGCTTGTCAAGACCTCCCCACGAAGAACACTCTCCACACATCTGCCATATCATGGTCAGGACGGAAGGGGATATGTGCTTTTAAATCATTGCCATGGTTACATATTAGTGGTTATATTAATGAATTTAACATATCAATAGTACATTCAGTATAAATTTGTCTGGATATCATGGGTTTTTATTTACTTTTTATTGTATTGTGACTGATTGAATACCGAGTTTATAACTCATTCTTCTCTAAACTTTTTAAATCAAATATCAATATAAAAAAAAAAAGGGAAATCTGGTAGAAGGATGGATGATTTTCAGTTTTGTAAATGGCTAGGATCAGGGAGCAGGAAATAAGTGGTATCCTAGGACTTCAGGATTAGAAAGCTGAACTCCCTCAAAACTACAACGTTGTGGGTTCACACTAACATTTACAGATCTTTTTTTCACTTTAACTCTACATGTATACATACACAGACACAGTATAAGGCGCACATCACGGCTCAGATAGTCTTCATGGAGGGTGAAGTGAATGGAGATGAACAGATTCTTAAAGGTAAGGAAAGGCTTACAGGGCGGCTGGCCTCACTACAAAGAACTGGCATGCCTTCCAAATCAAGGTGAATATAGATATAGGGTTAATCAGATGCAGCCCTGGCAAAGATGCTCAAACCAGCCCTGCTCCTTTCTCCTCCTCACGTAATCCCTCTCTTTCCATCCATCCTCTCTCCTTCTACATCTGTGATCACATTCTCTATACCTTCTCCTGCCCCCCTCTCTAGAAGCCTCTGTGTGCTTCCTGTAATTAACCTGGAGAGCTGTGGAAAGTGTCAGAGGCATGAAGAGTAGCCCTGGTCCTTCAAAACCGAACTTCAAGGGCTCCAGTCCACTGGGCAACACCTGGTGGAACAAAATGCCCGTCCGGCCCGAGCTGAGGAGTTGGATGCACCAGGGGAGCTCTGGGTGATGGGCATCACAGACTCAGTGTGATGAACACAAGGGGTTCACAGTGTGATGTGCACCAGAAAAGCAGTGGGTATGTCCCTAAGGAGATCCCTGGGAGCTGTGCCAATAGGTAGTGAAGGGAGTCGTACGTTAGGGCCACACTTGTGAAAGGAGGGTCACGTTTCGTACATTTTAGCTTCTCGTGGTTGTGTGCACTAGGGTGAAGTGAAGAGGCAACATTGAAATCTGCAGTAGGAGCATAGTGCAATATGTAGTAGAGAATGTGGGGCGATGTTCAGTCAGGAGCAGAGAGTGATGTTCATTAGAGGACTCATGGTCAAGAGTAGTGGGGGACATATGTTGATGACCCATTTAAGATACAGTTTGATGTGCAACAAGGGGCACCAGAGGGTGGGATCAGAGAAGGAGAAGCCCATTCATTTAGGCTTCTGGTTTCCTATTCTAAATCCAGGACTACAATTGTCCTACAACTGCAAAGTAAAAGATAGTAGGATGGGATGGGCTGCTCATTCTTTTTTCGAGTGATATATTTCGAAAAGCAGTGCTCTGAATGTAGGCAGATTATTTAATGTACCCAATTGTACACAAAACACCGGACATGCAGTCACCCATGCAAGCAGATTAGCACACAGAGGTACACGCACACAGACAACACAAACGCATAAATTATATTATCACACATACAGGTTGACAGTACAAAAGGAGATACACTACCATACACGGAGTATGTTCGGAGAACTCAAGGACCTTTGACAGTCAATAAATCATGGCTTCGGAATCAATTATTAAGAGCATCCCTGGAAAAATGATCCAAATTATTAGTGAAATGTATGTCCCCACATGTGGGCAAGTTCAAATTGGCAATGGAAAATGGGCCCTAGAGTGAGATGCGATAGGGCTGTGTTTTGTTCAGTTTATATATTAGTGAAATGAACAATGATTTGAAGGTGGTGCCCTGCACCCTTCTCTACCCAAAAAATGTGGATCTCTCTCTCTGTAAGAAGATGCTGATGTTATTGTACCCCTGGACCACACCCCATTTGGCTACAACATGCATTAAACTTCATAGACAACAACAGTAAATTGCATTTGTTGAAAGTAATTTTATCAAAGACCCACCCAGTGCACTTTACACAAGTATAAACATAACGGGCAAGATGTACAAAGCTTTTTTGAGGACGCAAATGGTCTGATTCGCAGAATAGGGCCCTCTGTGACCGCAAAAAAGCATTTTATGATGTACCAATCCCTATTTGCGATTCAGTAATCTATTACCGAATCACAAATTGGGTTTGTGATTCTGTGTTAGAAAGGAGCGTGTTTAGGGCTTTTCTTCCTAATGCCGAATCGCTGTGGTATGTGTGAATGTTTTGCAACCGACATGCGGTGCATTCGTAATTTACCACCAACTTCAAGTTGGTGGTAACCCATTCGCAAATAGGAAGAGGTTCTCAAACGACCCCTTCCATTTTGAGAATGCTTGTAATAAAATTAAAAAATGAACAGAGAACTTTCCATTTTTCATTTTGAAATACATCCCATTTTCCTTTAAGTAAAACAGGCTGCATGTGAAAAAGCGATTCCCAATGGATCACAAATCGAGACCTACCTCATGAATATTAATGAGGTAGGTCAATTTACGACCTACTGGGACTCACACAATGTGTGATACACACATTAGTACTTGGGTGTTTGCGATTATTATTAGCAAATTGCAAACATTTGCTATTTGGTAATCACAAACTAGTGAGTTCAGGGTAGGCACAGTTGAGGCCAGGATACATATACGCTCTTTCTGCATTAGCTGGATTAGAGTACTGAAATGTACTCTAGCATTTAAGAACCCTTATTTTTCAATGTTAAACAGATAGGAATTGCCCTTTGTGCATTTGGAAGCGAGGCGGATTGTAACATAATTTTAACAAAATACTAGAACCACAATAGCTACGTATTAATTCTATAGATTTTGGAATATTTAATCTAAATATGTTAGGAGTCCAGCAACTAAAGATATGAAGTTGCAAGGATGAGGTTTGCTCTTTTGGATACCTATGAATAAACAAGGGCGTAGACTAGTGTGTGTTGTAACCTAACACTATGCATACAGTGGTGCTGGAACACTTTTCTGAGTGTGGGTGCTTTAAGGGGACATAAACTCACTAAAATTAGAGGTTTTTTTTTTTTTAAACCCTGGTGTTAATAAACGAGCTAGTGCATCAAATGAACAAAAACTTTAGGTTGGAAGTCATGTGTTCCTGTTGCAGGGAAGAGAGTGGATAAGAAGGTGGTCTGAGACATGGTTGAGAAATGTGGTAGAATGGCATAGCACATTATGAGGCAATGTTCTGAAATATCTGGATACATATATATATTTTTTTTTTGTATTCAGAATAAGGTATTTTAAAAGGTCATTTTTAAATCAAGGTGGTTTTGTGCAATAAATGTGTATTAGGTGTTTTCTCACCCTACTTCAAAACATGTCTGTCATTACATTCCACAATTACAGTTCCCAAATGAGCTTCATTTTTAATGTTTCTACATTTTAAAAAGGAGTTATTTTTAACATAGGTACCTTTCATGTGCTTATGTATTTCCTGCTGCATAGGGCCTGAATACAAGAGTGACCGCAGTAAACAATGCCTTCCCTTTGAGGCCCCATTATGTACACTTAGATGCACACGAAAACCAAATGTGCAATGGTTTGTTAAAGGTTTTGTCCAGGCTCATTAATTTTTACTACTTTAAAGGAACAGCTAATGCTGCTGTGAAGGGAAGGCTGATGGAAAGGCCTTGCTGTTTTCCATTATCGTTCTGAATACCGTCCAGGTCTGGGGGTGCTGGTGCACCTGCCGCACCCCCAGTTCCAGCTCTTTTGCTGGGCAGACTTTGTAAAACTCAAAGCACTGTTTAAGAGTGATATTTTAAGTTTATTGATAAATCCACGGTTGGATCACATCTGGGTATGACAAGGCGAACTATCAGATGGTTATTTCCCTAGAAGCCCTTGCGAATACCTAAGAAAAGGATGCCATTATATCTGCATGCACTTAATGGACCTATTTGCATCAGACTACTAATCAATTATGAATAGTAGTTTATATATGAATGTAAAAGGCACTATGACATCATGCAAACTGGTTATCCGGCTCATGTACAGAGAAAACTACACATTAGGCACACATTTATGTGGGACGAAATACACACGGGCACAGCTGCCATTGCACACAGACAACTAGACAGACATGTAGCATGAACATGTGGAAATCCACAGAGACCACACGTACAAATATTCATATGTACAGATGCCCAGGGGGACACCAATAACACACATACATGCCCACATTTACAGAGAGGCACACAACAGACAAGCACATACAGTTATAGAAAACACAGAGGCACTCAATGACAGTCAGTTGGACAATCAAGCAAATGGTTACAAACTTTTTCAGCAGATTTCTCACCTTGTGAATACACCTTCCAGGCTTTAGACTGGTCCAATAAACCTTTATTTTCTGCAATTACCTTCCCCGGTCAGCAGGTGGAGCCAGGTGGGTACAGCTGCGACTCAGACAAGAACACTCCATCAGCAGAGTATATCAAGTGGCAATCAGTGGACTGGCATCTTTATAATTCATTCCGTGCCCCATCCAGGCAGGCAGTGAAGGAACTGAGAGACCCAAGGCAGTGGCAAATACAGTCAATAACATTTTTAATGCACAGGAATTTGAGGTCAGCAGTTTTACTATGTGAAGTACAGAGTATAAGCAGGACCGGTTTTAGCACTAGTGGCGTCTAGTGCGACAATCTAGTTTGCGCCCACCCCCCCACCCCCACTCACCCTCACTCCCACCAATAATCTCCTCCTCAGATTACCTCATTACCTCCCGGCAACAGTGCATCTCCATAGTCCCTCTCTCCCACATATTTCATTTGTTTTAAAGCGCTGGTAAAGGTTGGCTTTACTAATCCATGTAGTCATCCACATAAAACACAGATCTGTTCTTTGCAGCAGACACATTAACCCTCTGCGCTAATGTATGGAGAGTCACATCTGCCAACAGACAAAACTCCATCTCTCTCTCTAGAAGAAACATTATTCACAGGAGTTATCTTGACATTTTTATTGCTGCCTGAAAGCTGGATGCACAGGTAACTGAAGAAGGTGCCTTTAAATGGTATGTTATTGCTAAACTAGCGCCCCTACCCCTGGACTCAGTGCCACCGCTCCAGGTCAGTGCACAGTGCCCTGCCCCCTGAGCTCAGAGCCACCGCTCCAGGTCAGTGCACAGCGCCCCTCCCCCTGGACTCAGTGCCACCGCTCCAGGTCAGTGCACAGTGCCCCGCCCCCTGAGCTCAGAGCCACCGCTCCAGGTCAGTGCACAGCGCCCCTCCCCCTGGACTCAGTGCCACCGCTCCAGATCAGCGCCCAGTGCAGCCGCACTGCCCTAAAGCCGCCTCCGAGTATAAGAATCTGTTATTTGGTAACAAGTATTCACATTTTAATATTGGTAAATTCAATGCAAGACAGAGCATCGCATGATTTACACCTTCTACATTGAAACGTCGCTTCCTCAGGAGATCACAATTATTACATCACTAATACGAAATCCAGGTTCTCATTTTTTTCTCATTTCAGCAAATGATGAAGCCACCTCAAGTGTAAATATAGATTATATTCATAACAAGCATTTGCAATGCAATTGGGCTTGCATTTGCAAGAGTTAGAGCCATTAGCGTTGTGGATAAGAATGTCTTTTACCCATGTGTATTTGTTTGGAGTGGAGTAAGTGTATGTGGTTTGGAGAGGAATTATGTGGGTTGAATTGGGATAATTAGTTGTGTAATTGTGTGGGGTGTAATTGTGTGGTTTGTAGTGTATTTGTGTGGTGGTATTATGTGGCGTGGTGAATAGATAGGAGTGAGAGCTGCATAGACTAGACAGAAAGGAAGGTAGAGAGGGATATGTGCACAAAGTGGTGAATGAACTCCAGACAGAGGAGCAGAAAGTGTGTGAGAAAGAGAAAGAAGGGGAGAGAAGGCCACAGATGAATAGAGAGGGAGCGCCTGTGTATGAAGAGGACACCCCAAGAACAGGAGGAGAGCGTGTGTCTGAGGGACAGAAATCTTTAAAGAAACTGTGAATGAAGATCTGAAGCAAATCAATATAAGAGGTGGGAAGAGTGCGTGAGCGAGAGAGAGTGAATGGGAGAGAGAGAGGGGGATGAGTGGGAGGGTCACCCGGGGGATGGAGGTGAGAGGTGGACCAGTGCACACCGCGAGGAGGTACAGGAAGGTAGCATGTGTGAGCAGGCAGTATAGAGGGGAGACAATGAGTTTGATGGAGGGATGATGAGAGGGGGCAGTGGAATTGCGAGATGAGGGAGTAATGGAAGGGTGAGGGGGAGAAGAGAGGGGCAGTGGGTGTGTGGATGAGAGATGCAGGGTTGGTGGAAGTGCAATGTAGAGATGGGTTGTACTGGAATTGTTTGTTGTGGGATTATGTGGTGTGAAGTTGTGTAGTGGAAATATGTGACATGGTGTGGTATGAAATTATGTGTATAGTAATTAAATGGTATTAACTGTAGTGGGATTATGTCGAGAGTTTGTGTGTTATGGATTTAATTATTTGGAATGGTGTGGTGTAGTGTGGAGTGGCATGTTGTGGATTTGAATTATGTGGTATGTTAAAGTGTGGCGTGATGCTGAAATCTGTGGTGTGTATTGGAGGTATGTTGTATGATATGAAATTGTGTAGTGTAGTTGAAATATGTAGTTTGGTGTGGAATTATGTGGTGTGTATTGGAAATGTGTGGAGTTGAACTGTGTGGCGTGGAACTGCGCGGCATTGAGTGAAATGATTCTTTTTGGAATTATGTGTCATGGTGTGTAGTGCATTTATGAGGTTTGCTCAGGTATGTGGCATAGAATGCATTTATGTGGGTTTTTTATGTGGTATTGAGTAGAGTGTAAAGATGTGGAGTGTAATTATTTGGCTCCGAGTGTAATTATGTGGAGTGTAATTATGTTGTGTGGTGTAGAACTGTGTGCCACTGAATTGTGTGGTGTTGCATGGAATTATGTGGGATGGTTTGGAGTCTTATGTGGCATGGTGAGAAGTAGTATAATGTGTGGAATAATGTGGCATGTTATGAAGTTAATTTATGTTGTGGAATATAATTATGCCTTTTTTAATTTAGTGGGAATATCTGGAGTGTAAATATGTGCTGTGAAATGCAGGTTGAGGTGTAGTAATGTGTAGTGGAATTCTCTGGAATTGAATTGTGTTGTGGAGTGTAATTATAGTATTTGGCGTGGAGTGTAATAATGTAGCATAGTGGTATTATATGTGGCATTGCAAGAGTTAGAGCATTGCTGTTGTAAATGAAAATGTCTTTTACCCATGGGTTTGGTTGTGGAATTATGTGGTTGGATTGGAATTGTTAGTTGTGGAATTTCGTGGTGTGGATGTGTGTAGTGGAATTATGTGGAGTGGGACTGTGTGTCATAAAGGTAATTATGTGGAATGGTATTTTGTGTAGTGGTATATTGTGGAGTTTAATTATGTGGTGTGCTGTTGAATTTTGTGGCATGATGTGGTATTTTGTGGTGTGGTGTGGATTGGATGTATGTGGTGTGTTATGTAAATGTGTTGCTGAGTTGAATTATGTAGTTTGTTGCCAAATCATATTGTGTGGAATGGAAATGTGTGGAGTGGACTTGTGTTACATGCAACTGTGTGGAGTTGAGTGAAGTTATGGTGATTGAAATTATGTGGCATGATGTGGAGAGTATTTCGATGGAGTAGAGTGTTGTAGACTGGATTTTTTGGAGTAGAGTGCCATAGAGATGAGTAGAGGACAGCAGAGTTCAGTGGCAGAGAGGTTTGTGTCTCCGCCCCTTGTGGCCCCACCCATGACCCCTAATTTATGGGCTTCCAGAGTAATGTTTTTTTTTTTTTTTTTTTCAGCACTTGTGGCCCCACCCATGGCCCCTAATTTATGGTCTTCCAGAGTAATTGGTTTTTTTCATTTCCAGCACTGATACATACATAGTACATACTTCCATGAAGTGGACATGAGGCAACAATTACTGGCATTATGAAAACGCTCAATAAAATAAATCTTTGTTTGGTGCAAACAAATGAGATCTGAACACTTTCACTGAACAAACCTAATTTCACCTCAACTCATATATGGAAACCTCCATTGAGTAAAACTTTGACACGCGTGTGTCAACAGCCAAGCGTGCACCAGCCAACCGTGAGCTAATAGACAAGGAGGACTTCAAGAGTAAAGCAAATACCGAATGAGAACCAATACCAGACTAAAAGCAATTACCTGTCCCAGATGTCTGCAGTTCATTGCTCCTGGTTAACACAAGTCTCAACATCTCGGGCGCACAAGCACTGGCCAACACAGTAAAAGGAGAAGCGAGGAAACGGTCCTGTGGTAATCCGAAAGTTAGCGAGGTGGAAGTGCCTCGCTAGTTATATACGATTCACGTTCGGAGTGAGGAACAGTATGCGCTACTGAAAGTGGACTCGACTAAATGCCGCTGCCATGATGGAATAGGTTGTGAAGGGGCGCATCCTAACAAAACAAAGAGATATGTTTAGGATGTCATGTAGACTGGAAGGACCACTGCCGCATGGACACAGTACATAATGGTGATGTCTGGTAAAGACTGCAGAGACTAAACATAAATAGAGGTGGGCAAACTGCGGCATGCAGAACAAAAGAAAGGCACGTGGCTGCCATGGTTAAAGATAAAGTGCGACATGCCACGCTGATGAAATGTTGCCAAAGTAAATGAAAGGTTCCCAGAGGTGGGCGAGAAGCGCGTGCAGAACAACAGAAAGGGACAATTAAAAATAACGATAAAGCACCATGTGTGTCGCGCCGAAGAAATGTTGCCAACATAAATGAAAATGTTCCCAAAGTAAATAAAGAGAGGTGGTCTAGTAGCACCGTGCACAACAAAAGAAAGGCGCGGTCGCAATGCTTAAAGATAAAGTGTGCTGCGTTGAACAAATGTTACCAAACTAAACAATCATTGCTGAATCCGACATTCCAACACAGGACTAGCCTAAGCACACTTGTGTTCAATCACACTCTTTACAGAAACGTTTACAATGCGGCTTTAAATCGAAAGGCAGGGGGAGCAGGTGTGCAACGACAGAGCCTGACCAGAGAGCCTTCCCATTCCACCTCCAGAAACAAAAGGAAAAAAATAGTTCCAAGCCCAAACACTTCAACTTCAACCCACCGGTGGAACCTTAATTTTAGTTAGGCACTGCTCTCTGGGCATTACCTAACAACTAAAAGAAGGGACTAAAAGACAGATTAGCCACTCCAAAGGAAGAGTTTTTAAAAGACAATTGAAGTTACCAATCAAAAGCCAATGGGTAGACGGTTAACCCACATACTGATTACAGCATGTCTCAGAGGCAGCGCATGCGCTGCCTCGACTCGCTCTAATTATTACAGCATGACACGGAGAGACAGCAAATGCGCTGCCTAGACTCGACCTAAAAATGGCAACAACTTGAGGTTCAGCGTAATAGCTGAAATGTCTTTTTAAGATGTGCATCTTTATTCCTCTAATTCTTCAGATCTTTTTACTGTCAAGGTACATATATGTGGAATTGAGGAAAGTAACCCAATACCTATAGGTACTTATGTTCTCGATGAGTTTGTCTTTACTATTTTGCCTGCAATATTAAGTTATTACTCAGAATTTCACCAGAATATCAACTCCAGAATCTATCTCGAAGGACAGACTGGTGTAAAGAAGCAATTTATAGAGATGGTAAACTATGAAAGGGGACAAACTAAGATCCCAAATTTCTCCGACCCTGGGAGGGGAAATAATTGCCACCAACAAACTATTTTTTGGGTTAAGATGTTTAACTGGGGAACGGTGTATCAGCTTGAATGGTGATTAGATAGACGATGTTAAAACAACATCCACTGAAGAACAATAAATCGAGTCATGGGAGGGAAGAAATAAAGCAAACCTATCAATGCAGCACTGGTGGCGATCTTAATAGGAAAGGTTGATCAGGCAGACAAATTAATGCAATCAGGGCCAATATGTAGCCCTTCACTCCAAGTACTGTCAGCCCCGCTCGAGCAAATTGAAAGACATCAGAAAGGTGAGGTTTAAAGGGGTTGACACCTTCCAATGGAATCAGCCTACACAGCACAGTTTGCAGGAGCTTGAATAGATGGATTTACAAGAGAAGGTCAGCAGCCTCTTCAAGAACACAAAGGGACTCTAACTGACCTAACTCAATTGCCAAGCATGAATCTCCAGTGTTTGGGGGATGAGGAGGGCTGGGATGGAGGACCTGATCATCCTGCTGTGAGAGCAGGTCTGCTCTGCATGGAGAGGAAGGGGCAGCAGAAAGATGAGTGCCAATAGATCAACGTGTCACATTCTCCTTTCAAGTCTTGGGCAATCAGAAGCAGCTGGGCGCGATCCTACCTGGACGGAAGTGGGATTGGTGGAGACGTATACAGCAGCCCTTGAGATCAGTTGAACCTGAAGGCATTTCCCAGAGGGAAGTACATGTTACAAAATAAACTTAAGTCACCTCCTATTCAATGCCACACCAAACACTCTGTTGAATGGAAACCCCAACCCGGAAAAGACCACCTCCATCCATTCAAGTTGTTGCTACCTATAGTAATACTCCAGTAAAAGGCAAATGACTGCATTCACTCTCAAATTAAGGGGGGCTGATAACTGAGGCGCTTCTCAGATCATTCCCCTTGACTGCACCCAATTTCAAGGACTTCACAACATATTCGCTGATTAAGGAGTAGGGAAAACTACATTCAGACATTCCCATAAGTCAGGCTTACTGGTATCACCACATAGAAATCCTACCATTATGACTTAGACCCCTCAGAATGAGTAATAACTGTGCAGATAAGGAATTAACATGAGCAATACTGCATGGTATACCTACCTATTCCTTCCCCAAGGGGCATAGGTTGAGGGAAGGTGGATGAGAGGGTGACAGAGGGAAATGATGAATAGTTTTGGCACATGGTGCATCACAGGCTTCCCCCTTGGCAAAGTAAAAGTCTGTTAGAGGCCGGTGAATGAGGCTGGGCTGCTGTTGCAGCCAAAACCACGTGCAATTTTACTGTTCCTTATTACGAACCAGTAAAATTGGGGCTGATGTTCCTGCACCAGGGAAAACCAGGTGATGGAACACTGAGACACTCATCAGCGGGCCGAGCAGAATTCCAGAAAGGCAGTGGTTCCCAGCATTTTTACTTCTGTGGACCCCCACTTCACCATTACTGGGACCAGTGAATCATTATTGGAAGCCAGGTACCCGCACCACTGAGTTATTACTGGAAGCCAGCGACCCTGGCCTAAACATTGTCGATTAATTGAACCACAAACACATTCACAAAAAATACAGAAACAAGCATTCCACAAACACCTACACAAAGGATAATACATTTTATTTAACAAACAAATTAAAAAAGTTTTAATAGGAAGGTTTGATGCACCTGCACTGCTCCCACAAATCAATCTGAGGATACTAATTTAATTTGTAGCCTCCAAATTCAAACCCCTTGACATTTACAGTATGTTTTAAAAATTTCAATTGTACATTTAGACACTCTATATACTATTAATATGTTCATATTAGTTAATTTTCATAGCAGTCACGGCCCACCTCCCTCCCCCTCCACTAGGCATTGTGGACCTCCATGGGTCCACGGACCACAGGTGGGGAACCACTGCCATACGGTATTTGCATTTGACCTGACCCGTAATCAAGGCTATATAGCCAACAACTCCCCATCGCCCTGTCATGACATAATGGAAGTTGGTAGTGTTGACCCACAGGATCTGAATGGCATTCCCAGATACTGGAGAGAAAAATGCTTTCATGGCAAAGCAACCTTCCCACAGCTCTAACACATTTCTGTGCAGGTAGTAATTCACGTGAGAACAAGGGGCTCATGTCATCATGTCACCATGGTAGGCACCCCAAACCTATGAGGCAACATCTGTGACCAAGTGGCCCGACTTGTGAGAGCTGAATTGATGACCTCTCAGCACCCCAAGTAGCGCTCCTACTTGGGGGGAGAATTGGAAGATCAAAGTAGGCATCCTGAAGGTCGATGGAAATCAACCAGTCTCTTGAGTTAAGATTAAGGGGATATGGCTCAAGGAGAGCACCTTGAACTTGTTGTGAACACATTAACTGGTTTAGAAGTTGGATGTCTTGGGTAGGCCGCTGTCTTTGGGTGCCAAGAGGTAATGTAAATACCTTCTTATGTACCTCTTTTTTAGAGGCACCACTTTTATGATCCCTTTTTCCAACAAGTCCAGGGGTTCCCCCTCCAGGATCAAGGCATGAGCTGGTGATCACGATATCAAGGAACAGAGTGTTTGGTGGGGAGTATAGGAAGGGAAGGGCATAGTCATGGCGGATGATCAGGAGCTCTATGTGGGCTGTTGTGATCTCCCACACTCTAGTGGAATGTATGCAAGCATCTATACGCTGCACTATGGCTAATATTCTATTAACAAAGCATCCTGAAGTGTGGCGGAGTCAAAGCCACACTTCAGGATGTTATGATGCATCTAGGTGAGGGTTCCGCAAAGTCGGTCCAGGAGAGCCGGGTCCATGCCAGATTTTTAGCATATCCATATTTAGAAAAATGTAGATTTCTGAAACATCTTTTTTCTAAATGTGGATATGCTAAAAATCTGGCATAGACCCGGCTCTCCAGGACCGACTTTGCAGAACCCTGATCTAGGCTATCACTTACCAAGTTGAGATTGGCTTCTTCATATGTTGTGGCAGGCTCACAATCATAAGTGCTGCCAGTTCGTATAATGCCTTGACACAGTGGCCCACACGGTAAGTGACACCAGCCGTGCAGAGAGCCAAACGCCGAGTGGGAAATACATTATGACTCGAGGTTAACTGGAGCAATTTTATGACAAGTGGCAATCTGCTTGTGGATGCTGGGTCCAAAAAGTGTTTCCAAATTACAGCCACGATATGTCCAGGAGCTCCATCATGGAAAGGTCACAAGGGCTCTGTGAATCCTTTGGGGGGTATTGCAAGATTTTCATAAGAATGTTCAAGTACCCACCAGCAGTAGGTAAAGTCAGTTCAAAGGCCTCAGCCTTGCAAGCAACTATAGTTTAGGAGTATTACCTCTCATCAGCCAGGATAGCTTGAATCCAGTGGCATAATGAGCACAGGGCCCACCTCTTAGCCTACCCAGCCCACTTAAAGTGAAAAATGGAACACAACAAGATGATGGACAGAATGCTGAACATTGTCAAACATTCACCCCCAGCCACAGACCTGGGCTTAAATCCCTTGTTTTTTTGCTCTCCACACCATTCCAGTTTGGACCCAGAACTATGCAAGTCAGCCTTGACCCTGCTCCCTACGGGAACAGTCCAGCCTGAACTTGCAGGTCAGGTCCTCCCTGGACCGGAAACAAGCATCCTGGGACCGGATTCGAGGTATCACCCCTCTTCAGCCAGGCTAGCTTGAATCTGGTGGCATAACGAGCACAGGACCCACGACCGGGCACACCCATCCCACTTGGGGCGAAAAAAGCAACAGAAAAAGATAATGGACAGAATGTTGAACATTGTCAAACGTTCACCCCAATCACAGATCATTGGTTTTTGCTTGCCTGCACATTCTAGTTTGGACGCAGCCCTATGCAAATCAGCCATGACCCTCTTGTTACCATGGCAACGGAGGCATTCCCTTCCGTCAGTGGTCCAGGGGAGAACACAACCCAGGATCCGGGTAAGCATCCACCCACTGGACTCCTGAAAATAAATGTACAGATTGTCATCATTACAGTGTTGGGTAAAATAATCCCTACCATCGATACTACCATCTCCAAAGGCTGTCTGACTCTTTTCAGAGTTCGAAATGAAAACTTGTCGAAGTGTTGCTCTGAGGCAGACTCATGGTTCTATATGTGTCGCATTGGACTGCGACTGGGCGTGTCTGTATGTTGTGGGACACAAACCTGGTCAGGGTAGAGATTAATTCAGCTCAAAGTCAGATATCAATAGGGGGGATGGGTCTTCCCCACAGCGCCGTTGAGATTTGCGTCCATGTCAAAGGCAGCGGTGTGGATTCCACTGCCGGATTGGAAGTTGGCTCTGGCATCGGAGCACAACCCGAGAAGGGTCCCCGATGAGCAGGCAGCACCGATGGCAGGGCCACCGGTGGTAACCTGACTGGATGCCTCTGTGGATCCTTTGTCCACAAAGCCCAGCAGAGGAAGCCAAAGAGTGCCAAAGATTAAAAAAAATGGCCTCCTGAAAGGCCTCAAGGTTTTGCAATGTCAAAAATGCCCCCAAAAACCCTTGGTGTATCACGATGAGTAGCAGAATCAGCTCCTTGGTGGGAGACAGGGATCAAGACCGAGAGGCACCCTGATGTCCTTGCAATTCCTCATGTTGGGAATGGCCGGACAGGGAAGAAGCCAGTCTGGCCTTTTTATGCTTCTGCTTCAAGTCACCTGAAGACTTGGACCGCCACGCAGACCTGCGGCAGGAACTGGCTTTTTGACGTCAATTGCGAGTGGGAGTTTCATGACTTCTTTCAGTGCTCAGCAGAGTACAGCTTCGGTTCATGTCCCGGAATCCCCTTCAGATTTATAAGGGCTTACTGCGAGCAACATCTGGAGTGGAGCCCATAACCCTAGACCACACCTCGTGGGTATCTGTCACAGACAGATGCTTATGTGCATTCCATTCTAGTACAACTATCATTCATTCACAGCATCTTTTATTTGTCAACAGATATCTATCCTATGACTTAAAAAATAATACAGGCCTATATAATTATAAAGTATATTTGATTAAAATTGGGACATTAGAAAGAAAAGGAGGTGCAACCACATGGACGTTTAAAAGAAAATACAGACAACCAAATAATGATACACGTTTACTAAACCAGTGAGAAGTTAACACTTCTGTTGTTTGAAGCACAATAAACAACATCTTAGTGTACTGTGCCACACATCCATGAAAAGTCCAATCGGTTTAGTTACTGGGGTGGTTGCATGAAGGTTTCAGCTCCATATTGGAGTCTGGATTAGGACTAATGGCAGAGGAAATACATTTTATTCCTATGAAGATATGTTGCACAAAGGATGTTTAAGAAATATTGCAAAAAGGAATTTACTACCATAGACTTCCACATATGTTTGAAGCATTCGGATATTTCTGGAATTCATTGAGAATCCCAGAAATACTCCTGAGAAACTCCAACTGCCACCACTTGCTGCCATAAATTCACATTTTGTGAATGTGAACCTCCCAACAATTCTCCCCATTAAATGGCATATCCATGAGCTTATGCTGTATGCCCTGGAAAAAGCAAGTGATCTCATCTCCCCCTTAACACTACACCAAACCCCAAGAAAGATGCTATGGCATCCACCAAGGCCAGCCTCGGCCTGAGGACATTCTTGCAAGCCTCCAAATCAAATATAGTTAATTTTTGGCAATATCTGGTGCAAATAATCAGAAAGCTGAATGTCCCTATTACCAGCACTGTCACGTTATGTATATAACTGGATAGCATAACATGGTGTTGGAGTCACTGAACTACTCAAAGCAAAATCTTTATTCTCAAGGAGTCCAGACATTTCTTCTCAAAGGGCAAGTTACGGATGCCATTCGGTTCACACTTCCATGATGAAGGCTCTGAGGTATAGAGCGTATGCAGACAAGAATATGGTTACTTGAGTTTGGGTGATGTACTTCTCTGTTCTTCTGGTGACCACTGGGCAGCAGGACACTTTTTACATAAACTCACAAAATCAGCCTAGAGACCCATTTGCATGAAATCTCCAGTGACTCATGGTTCTTTACCTGAAGGTAAAATTAGCACTTTGGCTGCCCTTTATCATTGCAGCAAAGGAGAAAAATCTCTCTACAAGCTCAGAAAAGGGAGTACGAACTGACATCTCAGTGAAGGTGACAAGGCCACTAGTGCTCTGTAGGCCTATACGTAGCCTTTCATCCATGTTCAACCAGTGGGAAGGTGAAGACCATCCTCTTTCCCAGACTCTGTATTAATGGAGTATACAATAGCTTAATTTTCTTCCTCCTTGGTAGATTTGAAAATATAGGAAAACCTCATGATGACTTCCAGACTAGAGAACTTCTTTTCCCTGTGTTCTTCTCCAGATGAATAGGGCACATTCTTTTAAATCTAACTAATCAACAATTCTGAACCGGTTCTGGCATCTACGCTGGAGCCTCTGGTAACGGAGCAACACATGGTAGCAGCTTTGAGAACACTGGATTCACACGGGGGCACAATGTTGACCCAAAGTACCACCTACTTCAGACTCCAGACACATCATCTTTGGGTCTGAGCAGCATCAAGATGTGAGAGGGGCTCAGGCCTGAGGGGTGCTATAGTACCAAATAACTAACAATGTGGTTTGGAATATTTTAAATTCAGTTCTACTGGCAGAAGGGCTCTGCCTTTAAGCTTTTCTAAAATTTGTAGAGGCACATTAGTGGAAGAAGCTTGATTCCTTTGCTCCTCTGAGTACTGCTAGTGCCTTTGAAGAGCTGATTCTGAAATAGTGTTGCTTTGGTGAGGACCACTACTTGGAGAGCAACTTCTTCTTCTTCATATTCTTGTGGTATATATATCCAACTCCTGACAGGAAGTGGGATCAGCCTCAGCATCATGGGAGAATCTTGGAGCCTCTCCATCCATTACAGTAATCTTGAAATCCCCTCTGTTAACGTAGAGCCACAAACACATTTGTTCACTTTCAGTACTGACCTTGGGATGCACGTTTAAGTGGAATTCACGAGTACGAAGGCACAGTCCTCACCGAAGTACCACAGATGCCTGAAAGAAGGAAACCTACATCTTGTGTTGGCTATCCTAGCATGACTTGAAACCTCTTATGGCTTAGATAAATGACAATAAAGAAATGCCAGTAAAAGTCCAAAAGTCAGAGCACACCTCCAGGTCTTGCAAGGCAGTGTAACATGGAAAAAATGATACAAAGTTACAGGGGCTGACCTTATAAGGGAAAACTGTCACTTCTGGATGATACCGGTCCAGCACCGCTCCCGAGAATGCTTTGGTACCTCAAGGCTCCTGGACTACAAACAGTTAACAGTTTCCGGCTCCAGCCTCGTGCATGGAGAAGTTCCTTCAGAATAAATGAGGCCCCTTCCAGAAGCAGCATGCACTAGGAGTCTAGTCTCAATTAGAGCCAAGCAGGAGGTACTGTCCATTCATGTGACCAGCCCAAAGCCAGCCCGTGGGCCGCTGACAAAGCATCACATGGTGGAATTGCATATCGTATAAATACGATTACAATACAATACAATATCAGGCTGACGTCTGCCACCAGCAGATGTGCTGGAATAGTGTAGATGTCTCTGATGATCAACAGGATAACCCTGGCATTGTGTGCCCACTTTGGCTCAGGGAGAACACACTGCCAGCAAAGCACGAGTCCTGACAGCAAGGTAGCTGGACCACATATTTCGGTGGGAAAGGAAATACAGGTGTGTGATGCCTTCAGTCGGAAACTGAAGGTGCCACACATGAGATCAGGCTACTTGACAGCTGTAAAGGTATTTGTGTCTGCGTCTGTCATGTTCATGTGTGTGTTCCCCTTTGTGTTGGCTCTGTACATGTGTTGCGTGAAGGCACAGGTGCATGTGTGGTGGCAGTGTGCACTGATGCTGGTGGTGTTTTGCGTGTGCATCAGTGCCTACATGTGTTGTATTTGTGAAAACAGTTGTATTGTCTGTACCGATGTAGGTTTGCGCGAGCAGGGATTGGAAGCCTCCAACCGCTTTGCTGTGTCTGCATGCCTGCCTGCATTTCTGTAGGTTTTCCACACAGCATGCTTTAAGTTCCGTGGAAAGCAAATAGAGGCTTTTGCTACATAAATGTTTGTTGAGCTTCATTCCTATTTTCAGACCAATGGGAAGGTTTTTTTAAAATGTCTAAAATATCAGTTTTAAATCATCAGAGTGTAGCTGGTTTGCTTCTGCGAATAAAACAGAAAACAGCGAACATTTTTACAAAATTAAATACTTTTTAATAATTTAACTTAACATACAAATACTCGATGACAGGGTGCAAAATTAGATCACGCAGTGGCCCCAAAACTACCTGAATTCCAAGTTACATTTAACTCTACAAACATTTTCTTTCCTCATGTCCGTATTACAGTCACCATGACAACGCCTTTGACCTTTGCTCATTTGTTTCATCCCACAGATGGACTAGGGGAACTGGCCCTGGCTGCCCTGCTGATGGCACTCGGAGATTAGAAAGTTGTCCTGGGCGATCTGCAACTATCCAGGCCCCAGGCCTCTGTAAAGCCAGGTACAGAGAAGCGATGGGGTGCATCTTAAGGCTGTTTAATGAGAGGAGGTTAAATATTTTGTGCTGGAGCGCAGAGGACATCAAACGCAATGCAGGACCGGGATCTAGTGTACTGGGTTTCTGCACGTTATGGCAACCAGTCCAACTATATGGTAGCCACCATCAACAGGCACCGGGCAGCTGTTTCTAAGGAGGGTTCGGATGACTAGCCAGAGGAAGCTGAAATGATCTTTGGATTCTCACTGGGTATCATAAAAAAAAAAAAAAAAACACTGGGTCCAAATTGCAATTTGAAATTTTGTTCTGACTTTAAATAGTTTGTTATTTCATCCAGATTCTGATTCTGAATCACTTTTCTGTGGGTATGAATTATGTTTAATAACACAATTTCAATTGCACTACTGTTGTAAACAACCAGTGTGTGTATAACAGGTGTGTTAATAGTGCAAGACCTACTGTCTAAAGCTAAATCAAACTGGGATTTAAACTGCCCTGTCCCAGCAAGGGGAGCAAGGTTAAGATGCTATGACCTGCTCTGCCTTGACTGCGAAGGCCCTTGGCATGAGAAGGAGGAACAATCGTTCAAGTTGTATAGATAGTGGCTTTCAAATTAAGGATGCTCGCCTTCCCATCAGAAGGTACACAATACTTGAGTTATGTTTCTTTAACTTCGATTTCCCTTTAACATATTCATCATTTGGAATATACAAGCTGAGCTTGACCGCTCCACCCTCAATCCGAATTCGATTTGATATCAGTCGGCAGAGAGCAGCCAACATCTGCATAGTTTTCCTCTGGGAACTCAGAAAGAGGGTTAGCCTACAGGATTCAACACAACAGCAGCAGGTTGAGTTCCGTCCAGTGGTGGCGGGAAGTGTGGCACCCTACGAGGTGTGACTGGCAAGACATATAGAGGACAACAAAAGTAATGCATCACTATTTCAGACAACTACTGTTGCATTCTGTGGCCAAACTCGTGCAATTTAACTTCAACTTTCAAGTAGAAAGATTAAAGTTTTCTGTAACTGAAACTGTAGAATTAACTATGGAATAATGTGTACACATTTCTATACAAACTGTGCTGCCTATTCTCTGGTATGCGATGTCATTCCAGTGTCTTAGACTCAAAACTAGATTCAGTTCAAACCCTCCTTTAAGTATATTTGGTCACGCCGCCTTTAAACATCTTTTGGATGACAAGATGCTGACACAGTTTTCACTACGTATTTCATCTGTCTCACACACAGGCTGTAACTCTGGAGGTCCTGGTTTCATTCAGTGATGGAAGCTTGAATACCTGCTAACTTCGCTACCTCTTCTGTCCTGTATCAAGGGCAATCCAGAGGGGATGATAGGTCAAGGATCTCAGGCAAGTTCCTATTTTGTTCAGCTCAACAAGAAGGCACATGATTAAGTGAGCCTTTGATGCTCACCGGCGGACCACATTCTTCCGTCAAAGGCACCAGTTACTTTATAAATTAGATATCATTGCAAGCCATAGACCACCACACCTACAATCTGAAGATATCAGCCTTGCTTCAAAGTATCACGAATTCCGGTGAACAAAAGCCCCACACTGACCAATGTCTGCATGAAATTGAAGCTTGGATGCTTTTCATGACAAGATAGCCTGTAGAAAAGTCAAGTTTCACTCAGACTCCAGAGCCTCATGTGCAGCTCTTCCTGAACATAGGTACTATGTTAATTTATATATTGCCAGTCTCCCTGGGTAAGAGTTAGGGGCGATTTATTGTTCAGATTAAGATGGCGGATTTTGTTTGCACAACAGATCTCTTTCACTGACAATACTGGACATAAACACCGCTCATTTGGTAATGATTTCACAACTCACACACTGTGATTCGGGCAAATAGGAATTAATCAGCGGCTGATTTCAGGCAAAGAATTCTACAATGCTCGATTTGTGGCCAAATAAGGATTTCGGGGAAACTGCAGGTTTGGACAGCTCTCATTCAAAGTGGATTCAACTAAGCAATTCTAGAGGAACATTTAGCAAAGCCAGTTTAAATGATTCATATCCTATCTTTTTATTGTTATAGAGAAACATGTAGACTAAAACTGATCTATGGTGATGTTAATGTCCAATACTATTATCCAGCTTTGAATGACAATATTTGTTCTAGGTCCAAGATTCCAAAGTGCAAAGACCAGGCACGGCAAGAACAAGACGTTGTGCCCTTAGGATAGCGCAGACTCAGCAGAAGCCCAAGTGATCTTATTTTCAGCAGTGCTGACACGTGTGGTTCTGTTCAGCTTGATACATCTCAGACATGTCCTTGTTCTGCCTCTGAATGATTTGGTAAGGAGCAGTTTTGGAGCTTCGTAGGGCTTTCATCCATCCCATCCTGAATACAAAGACAAGACAACACAACATGCGAGTTAGAGGCAAAGAGCAGCAAGATTGACTATGATGATGGTATCAAATCAAATCAAATCATTAACATTTATAAAGCGCGCTACTCACCCGTGCGGGTCTCAAGGCGCTAGGGGAAAAAGGGGGGGGGTTATCGCTGTTCGAACAGCCAGGTCTTTAGGAGTCTCCGGAAAGCGGAGTGGTCCTGAGGCTGGTGGGGAGGGAGTTCCAGGTCTTGGCCGCCAGGAAGGAGAAAGATCTCCCACCTGCCGTGGAGCGGCGGATGCGAGGGACAGCAGCGAGTGCGAGGCCAGAGGAGCGGAGGAGGCGGGTGGGGACGTAGAAGCGGAGGCGTCTGTTGAGGTATTCCGGTCCCTTGTCGTGGAGGGCTTTGTGTGCGTGGGTGAGAAGTCGGAAGGTGATCCTTTTGCTGACAGGGAGCCAATGCAGGTGTCTCAGGTGTGCGGAGATGTGGCTGCTGCGGGGTATGTCGAGGATGAGGCGGGCCGAGGCGTTTACTGCACATCAGTGGGTTGAGAAGTTATAGATCGCACTGCTAGTCAGTCTGCTTGGGCTGCCATCAGTAGCAGTTACCGCTATCCACAAGGGTGACACTCATATGAAAAATGACTCAAGGACACTGGAGTCATCTACTCAACTGATTTAACACCCTGAAAGCCAGATAATCATACATATGACTCAATATAAAGTTGGGAGGTAATTGGAAATCCTTAGATTTACATATGTATGATTAAGTAAGTCGCTTTCATTCACTAATATGTCAGAGTAGGTAAAAGTGACTCTGTAGTGATGATCGCATTCCACTCTTTTGTGCTAATTTTCTTCTCCACACTGAACTGTTCCTGGAGAGTGTCATTAAAATCAATCAATTCGGACACAGGTTGTAAGGGGACAGAGTGACTCATCCAGGAATGTCTTCTATGCCATTAGTATTTAGCTCTTTAGGCTCCAATGATGGTAGTAATACCCAGGTCCCTTCTCCCAAGTGTTTTTTTTTTTTTTTTTACTTCTGCAATGCTGTAATCAAGATCTCAAGTAGTCTACGATGCTGTTTAATTAAATTATGTGATGTTAAGACACCAGTGGAGCATATTTTCTTTCTCTAGGGTCCAATGTTCTAATTTTCATTTTTTTGCATGCATATGTATTTGTAACAGTAATATTCAACGTGAAGCTTGCCTATGTATACACATCCGCTAAGCAATACTGCATCTGATACAGATGCGATGCCTTTTACTGACTAGGAAGGACAGGCTCTGTCAGAGACTATATTACCAGGCTGCAAAGTGATTTTTATAATATGGGCAGGAGCATAATGATAAGCCAATGGCATGCTGCAGACTCCATGTGGCTGGTTGTCTGGAGGTTCTTGATCACAAAGCTGATATTACCTGGGTATGTAAACATGTAAGAGGCATAAGGCCCTTAATATTACAGGATTTCAAGATGTAGGACAGATAACCAAACAGGCTAGTCAGTCCGCAAAGATCTGTCCTCCCTAGGGAAAAGCTAAAATTTAATGAAAAGCTTGGCAATTTTTATGACATTTTTTTCCCTGCCCTATTGGTGCAATTAAAAATCCTTTCATGGATCGAGATAATGAATCAGTGATCAAAAATGCACTATGGAAAGTCTTCGGATTTATTTCCCAGGGTATTTGAAGAAGAAAATATTGAGAAGCCTGTAAGACGAGCTCCTGTTAGGAAAAACACAGTTCTCTGAAGATAGGGGGGACTACGATTCTCTCACCCTCTGAGACCGCAGTAAAGAAGGCTATCTTTCTAGACATTACTTACAAATCACTGGATGTCAGACGGCTAAAGCACCATTAGGGCAAAACACATTAAGATCCCAAAACAGGAGGGGCTTTGTGTACTTGGTGAATAAAAGACCAGACATGCTTGATGAGAAAGATGAAAACATTTACAGCCTTTCTTCAGATGCACATCTAGTTTCCCTCTACAGATCCATCGTCTTTGAAACAGACCAAGCAAACTCTGGGTCCCGAGAACTCTTTTCATGCTGTCATGGTGCTAGGGGGCGACACTTATGGCAGAGTTTCCCCAATGAAGTTGCAGGATGCAAAGTAGAGCTGGACGCACCCTAGGGCCTAAATGGCGCCAGTGCACCCGCCCTTTCAGTTATTTCTAAGCAGAGATGACATCAGAAAATCGAACCTTTGTAAGAGAAGAAGAAAGGGCAATACAGAATCTGCCCCTAAAATCTAGTTTCTCTTTAGATTATTAAACCTACAAATATTACCCAGCATAGCTTTCTCCTTTGTAGATTTGTTAATTTGGAAACATTATTCAGCATCACATAATAATTTAGATGGAGAGCTCTGGGTAACATACGATAAATGGTATTACAACACATTTTTAATGAAAGATCATTCAGACAAGGGGGGGGGGGCTGTTGTGAAAAGATTTTTGCTGGTGGCAAACCCTCCAGTTTGCCAAACTAGTGGATTTGAGGCCAGTGAAAGGGTTTTTCTAATGTACTAAATGAACACGTTACTTACCTTCAATAACATTCTTTCTGGTAGGGACTCCATCTAGCTGCAGATTCCTCACCTTTAGAACATTCCTCAGACATCAGATTATATCCAGAAACATTTCAGCAGTACCTCTGCACACCGGAAGCTGGTGTCTTGTGGCTCAGCACTGACACCGTTGCATCCCCGAAATGATGTGCGGGGCCTATGTAGGCCTCAATCCACCCCACGGACTGTTGCAAAACTGAAGATTTCGGTAAAATTAATTTGGTACTTTTTTTTTCTTTAACCCATGTTACTGTCAGAACAGGCATTAAGGCTTCCTTATGATAGGACTGTCCCCGCCAGAAAAAAAGACAAAGGAAGCCAAAAGATTGATTACGTGTGTCTACCTCTTGACATAGGCCTCTTTCAATTTATGAAATGAACTGAGGACACTTTACATTCGCTACTGAGACTAACTGATTAACCAGTCTTGGAAAGAAAAACACAGAAATGTTTAGAAACCATGCGTTCTCAATGGTCGTGAACAGCTCAAGCCAGGGTTTCCCCCACTGTTGGAAGATGCCCAGTGCCACCATCTCAGGATTCAGATGCCCCTTGTGATCCACCAGGCTCCACTTGTTTGCTCTGGCGTTCAAGGAGCCCACCGTGTGGGACATGAGCAGGGATATGCTTTGAGACGCCTGCCAACTCGAGACACGCAGAATCTATTGGCACACTACGGAGGACTCAACTTTGCACTGCTCGTTGAAGTATTACATGGAGGTATGTTGTCCCCAAGAACTGCCTTCCCCTGTTGCATGGCTGGAAGGCCTTCTGAAACTTCAGTAAATTGATATGGACCCAGGTTTCCATTGGAGACCAGAGGCGTCTGATCTCTACCTCTCCCAGGTGATCCTTGCCAACCAAGCAGCGACGCATCAGTCTGCACTATTAGCTCTGGGTGGGGGAAGGAAGAAGTGGCTTTGGCTGGTCCAATTACAGTCAATCAGCCACCACTGCAGATCGAAGGCAGACACCACTAAAACCTCAATCATATCAGACAGGCTTCCTTGGTGCTAGGCCCACTGCACATTCAGATTCCATTGCAGAACTGCATTTTCCACCTGGTGTAGTCGACAAGCAGGATGGCTAAAAGTCCAAGAAGACTCGGAGCTGCTCAGATCAAAGACTGATGATTAAACTTTGGGATCACAGTCTGAATGCCCGGGACTTGTTCCAATGGTGGGAGGAACCTGCTGAGTGTCCAAGACAGCTTTTATAAAAGGAAGCCTCTGCAAAGGACTTTGGCTGTGACTTTGATCGAGAACCCTCAATAACAGGAGGTCCGCCACCACTGGGGGGGGGACTGTGTCCAACTGTGGCGATCCCTTCCATCATCTTTGTTAACACCTGAGGGACAATGGTGAGGCCAAAGAGGAGCATGGAAAATTAAAGCTGCACTTAGTCTACCATGAAGTTTGTAAAGTATGTGGGACTGGATAACGGGTACATTAAAATACACATCCTGCAGATCCAAGGTCACAATCCACTTGCCTGGAACCACGGCAGACAGAACCTGGGCAAGCATGAGCATTTTGACTTTGACCTTCTGTAGGAAGACATTCAGAGGGCGAAGTTGTAATGTGGCCAAAGTCCTTCATCCTTATTTGGCACAAGATAATAGTACGACTAACAACTCATTTCTATTTCCGCGTATGGAGTCCTTTGGAGATCAAAGCTCGCACCTCCTCCAGTAGAACAGAAGCTAATCCTCTGTGGGAAGTAGGTGTGTAGGGGAGAAAGAACTGATAGGGCATAACCATGCTGACAGATATGGAGGACCCATCAATCAGATGTGATGGGTTGCCAACCTGGGAGAAAGTACTCGATTCTGCTTCACTTAGTTTTTACATTGACTTACAGGAGGGAACCATTCTATCAACATCATAGTTATGGGGCGGGGCAAATAATCTGCATCCCCACTTTTGTCATTTCTAGGTGGTGACAGGCTCAGGTCAGAGTCGGAGAATAAAGGCAGGTGAAGCCTCTGCAGAAGTGAAAATAAAGGATAAGATCCGGGTTGTAAGAGGACTGAGTGCACTGTAGCGGATTTGGAGAGCTACGTCAGTCAGGCTCAGACATTGGAGTCTGTACCAGGTTCTCATCCGGTGTCGAAGAAGGAGGGACTAACACGGGTGTTAGAGACAGGTTGGAAGTATGTACCAGAGTCAGTGCTGAACCTGAGATGGGTTTGAGGGGTTCAGATGGCGTTGATATTTGTCTGTAGTAAACTAAATGAAATCTCTTGGGGATCCTTGACGCCAGATGGCATGCAAGAGGTAGCAGGAAGAGTGTCAAAGATATGCAGCATGGCCTCTTTAAAGGCCTCGACCTGCTGCCAGTGATCTCTGGGATATTTATGCCCTCGCAACTGGTCTTTTGATTGAGAGTGGCGGGATATTGTTGAGTCCCACTTCACTTTCTTATGCTTGCACTTGGACTTCAATTTACTGAAAGACTTTTGCCCTGAAGAAGACTTCTTCCGGAAGGTGATCTTTGCCCTCGACTTGGAGTGGAAGCAGGCCAAATGCTTAGCTCATGACTTCTTCCTGTTTTCTTTTATCGCTGCTGGGTGTGTGAGGGCGCACTCAACACATGACTTGTGCCCTTAACCCATTCACCCAAGACCCCAGGTGCGAGTCCCTGACATCATCTGTTGTTGGCAGACACCATGGTTTTAAGCATTTAAGAGGGGGGTGTTCTCTTGCACACTGGATCTTGTTTTGGGAGTTGTCGAAAGACTGAGAAAAATGGGAGCAGAGCTCTGGATCTGTGTTCGATGGCAGGAAAATCAAGAAACTGACGTCAGCATGCAGGGGTGGGGCTCATAAGCAGTTCCGCTCCTTCACTTACACAGTGGAAGGAGGCCTACGCGGGGAGACAGCGCGACAGACATGCTGGAATACTGCTATAAAAAGTTTCTGCATCCATTCTGGGGAATAGTCTAAAGGTGAGGAATTTGTGATTAGAAGTATCCATCAGAAGTGGCTTATTTCACATATTCCAGAATTTGTTTAAAATGAGACAGAACAATACTAATGATTCTTCCCAGGGCAGTCTCACATACATATTTGCCACACTGCTGAATGTTGGAACTCTGGGACATTATGGCTAACTTTAGTCATTATTCCCAAGCAAATATTCCTCCTCTTGTTTGCGAAGCTCAGTTTTGCAACCTCAAGGACTAGATAAAAACATAAGGGGCTGTGCATTACAGGTAAATTCACATATTTCTTGTTCATTAGAACAATACATGATGGTGTTTCTTTCAAGTTTAATTTATCTTGATTTGCAGAGTATGCACACTATGGTGTCAGAGGCCTAATAACCACTCTGGTTTCATAAGAAATTAAATCAGCAAAATACAATCCTATATGTTAATAGAGTCCCTATCTTGCTGTTGGTGTCATAATGCAAAAGCATTTCAACTTCACATATATGTTGTGTAAATCTTTCCATTCATATCTGTGCACTATATTACTCCTTGATATCAATTATAAAGCAGTGGTATGTTTAGAAATGTCTCCTCCTTCATGCAGATTGATAATATTTCGGAGATGAACTTGTACCTGATGGGCTAACTAACCCACAGCACAGGTTTTATCTGACAAGGTAAACAAAAAATGAGGGACAGGGAGGTTAAAGGTCCAGTGTATGTTCTCCCAAACCTATTCACTAAAATCAAGAATACACTGTTCCTAAAGGGGAAAAAGAGAAAAGCAAGACACAGGGCAACCCTTAGGTTAGAAGCTAGTGCCCTCACACATCCCATCGGATGTCATGCTTCATCATTGGGCAAGCTCCTCGTAAGACCAGCGCTGCAATGTCTGACGGGCACTCCTAAACGGGGGCTCTTTGCCGGAGATCTTTTCTCAGTAACACTGTGCCGTAAAATAAGGTCAAGTGATTGATGCCCCAATTCAAGGCACCACTTAGGCGAAGAGAGAGAAGAAATGGCAAATAGAAAAGGTTAAAATTGGCTCAAAACCCAGATAGTACATCAAATTTTAATGAACAAAAAAAGTTATGGCCAAATTAATAAAACAAAGGGGAGAGTGAGAGATGAGATAATGCTCAAACCACTTTCACACTATACCTGAAAATAAGGGTTGAGGAATTAGCCTAAACCCTAAGACAAAGGGTCAACATGTTTCGTGTCTGAAGGGTCCAAAGGGATCCACCGACACTTCATCAGGACCAACAAATCTATCTCAATAATTTCTCCTAAACAATAATAACGGGGTACAATTTGTTCAAACTGACAGTCATATTAAACTCCAGTCACTTACAATAAGGCTGTACGTCAAGCTAGTCTAATGTAAGGGTCAACCTGTTGAAAAAAACCACACAAACATGTAGATTATGTCACGTGTCATTATACAATCAATGCACACACTAACAATGAGTGGCACACCGTGTACACACAATGGTGTCATGCTTTAGTGGTGGTGTGTGGTACCAAAAGGCAATTGCTTACCGTCCCATCAAAAGGATCGGGTATCATAGTAAAACACATGCCCAGAGGAGAGCTATAACACTAAAAAGATATGGCGCAATATAGGTACAATGAGGAAGATTCAACAGTTATTTCATCAGAATAGCAGGGAAAGCAGGAAATAAATGCTAAGTCACAATATATTCTAGAGACACAGCCTAGCCAATAGCTCGGGATATGGATCAGAAAGGAATGCAACCATTAGACTCGTGACCAAATCAAATACAACCAAAATATGGCATATGACAACAAGAGGAAACGCAAACATGCATAAACCATCTCAAACAGTATAGAGATGGGTGCATAGCGTATAGCGATCCTGCACGGGAGCACTTCGCTGCTCAAAGTCGCATGGGCTCTAAGAGCAACTTACTTCGTCGTCGGAGCTCCTCAGCATGGGACCTACCCGCGACCGTGTTCCTGCATTGATGAAAGGGACACACGGCCTTGCGGGATATAACCCCGGAAGTCTGAGGGCTCGCGGTCACGTGGGCCATCACAAAGGTGAAAAGAAAAGAAGGACTAGTGAGACCCAAGTCCCATATGTAAAAACTAAAAAAGGACTAGAAGGAGGCTAACAACAATGACCTAGCACAGAACATCCCACAGGTGGCAAATGTTCTAAAAATAAACACACCACCTCTAAAAGTAAAATATACAAGGAATGAAAAGAGAAAAAAAGGGAGGAGCATTATCTATAGACACAAATCAGGTTTGATTTTAACAATGGCCGGAATATATAGTTAAAAACTATGGGCCAGTAGAGTTCTTATGGGATATTACTCCCTACTCGCTCCAATTGCCAAGTCGGGGAAATACCTCAAGGAGGAAGACAAGGTGTGCATGATATATTATACCCCCTTCAAGAGTAAGGAGGGGACAGCCAAGGCAGGGAAAAAGGGTCTACTCTAAGGTATGAGCCCTAGGTCAGAGTAGTGGCAAATATGCACACCCCACGTGCGGCAGGGATCAATTGGTACACTGAAGCCAAGGGATGTCATCATTGAGCCTGTGAATATGGGTCTCCAATTTGAATATCCAACATTGTTCAGTTTCAAAAAGAGAGTTGGGGTTACTCCTAGTATGCCCTTGGGAGTAAATAACAACCCACCACATGTCGTCAGGGCTATGTTGGAGTTCCAAGAAATGTGCACTCAATTTGGTGGTAATTCAACCCCACCTGATATTACTGCGGTGTTCATTAATCCTTAATTTGACCAATCTGGTTGTCATGCCAATATACCGCAAGCCACAAGGGCATGTAATCATATACATATAATTACGGGTATTGCAATTCGTGTGTTTGGTAAGGTGCCAAGTACCCATAGGTTCTAAATCCAGGGTGTCTAGCCGTCTAGTCAGAGGGCAGAGATTACACTGTCCGCAGGGATAATGACCTGTCACAGGCGGTAAGCCCCATAGTGTAGTTTGTTTGGCTTGTCCTGTACAAGTACGAGGGCGTGTATGGACCACGATATCTTTGATGTTGCTTGTCATCTTGAAAGCGAACAAGGGTTTAGGAATGGGTGTGCCCCCACTCTCTAAGATTAACCATCTCTTATTGATGAATTTCTTGATGTTATCAGACAGAAGGGTAAAGGTAGACACACAGGTTAAACGATTATCAAGTGTCCTGGGGGAGGGTGACAAGAGTGCCTCCCTGTTATTGTTCCTAGCTCGCTTGCTAGCAGTGTTGACAACCTGAAGAGGATAGTGTCTGTCTCGCAGTTTTTGAGCGAGATCATCTGCTTGTTGCTCAAACAGTCGGATGTTACTACAGTTGCGGCGTAGTCGTAAAAATTGCCCATAAGGTAGATTCTCCCGAAGTGCTGTAGGTTGATCACTGTCAAACTGTAACAGACTGTTTCTGTCTGTTGATTTATGGTAGGTGCAAGTCGTAAGTTTACCCTGCTCAATGGTAATCGTCAGGTACAGGGAATGGATCTGTGTAGAGGAGACTGTGGCAGTAATGCTGGCTGCCCTCAAAGCTAGACAAGCGGGTTTTGGCAAAATAAATTGTACACCCCTTTTGTTAGTCACATCAAAATCCAAATCTGTTTCAAAGCCTGTATAAGGAATGAAATGATCCGGTTTCTTCTTTGGAGACTATGAGAAACTAGGTAAGTGGCCCTCTGGGGCTTGATAATAAGAAATAAGCACTAGAACCATTGCCTCAACATGAGGCTTGGCTTACTAGGTGGAAGCAGGCATGGGATTAACCCAGACTCAATGGAAGGAGACAAACTCCACTGGTTTTTAGGGCGGCAAATATGGTCTTATGAGCCCTAGGAAGGTGGTTAAGCTTATAACACCATTAGTGGTTTAAGGTTAGAGTAGAATTTAGGAAAATCTTCAGTGACATTCTTTAACACAACCTTGGGAGATGGGGTCATTCAACATCCTAGCACTGATTTTCCCTGCGTCGCACACCTTTGAAATCTGCCCCTGTGGGTGAGCATGATGCTGAGTCTGTTTGTCCCTACCCAGTTGTAAGCACGGTGGAAACCTGTAGTGTTTTGAACTAGCTCAGTTATATAACCATCGACAAGAACAAATCTAAACCCTCACTGCAAGCACTGTAAATCTGTCTTTACACCTCGATCTGAGATGTGATTGACACCGCTGGGTCACCGTAATTGGAGGAGATGCTGGAGAGAATTGTAAACAGACAAGAAGAACCATTCCACGCTATGGGAAATCAAACTAAAGAGAAACAGTCCCTAGGTCGCAACCAGTACACTCATTTATATCTTCTAATGTTGCTAGTTTAAAATGCCCCTATGTCTGACATACTCTCTCAGAGTCATCAAGAATTGGATGTGTTTTCACTCTACAAAACTCAGTCACATGGAAACTAAATTTCTCCTTCACGTTTTCTACTTCAGTCCATAACTTCCTTTCCGGTCTGTCTGATGTTAATATAGGCCCTAAAGCCTTTGGCTAGGTCTCTGGGTTTCGTACATGACTATTTTCAATTTTTAATTTTACATTAGTGCTCTGGCTAAGTGTTGTATTTGCTGCTCTGCAATCAGAAGAACATTTTTTTTTTTACTCTTTCTGACTTTCTATCTGCCACCCAATTTTGTTTTAACTGTGAAAAGTTGATCCTGGATGGCTTATCAGGTTTTTTTGTACATGTGAATTCATATGAAATTCTGCAACCAGGCTTCTAATGGCACCCATAAGGTTTAACCACCATACTACTGCTGCATTATTTCAGGACCCTTTTCCTTGGACAGCTGTTGCAACTGGTTGAGAATCTGCAGGACACAGAGCATGGTTCATTCCTAAATTCCAGCGCTATAACTGCCTGCACAAAGCTTTTCATCGGGGAGAATAGCTTGTAACACTTTTCCTGTCTGCATTCATCTTTCTTCATCTTTGGGTTTTCATTAAAAAGTGAAGTGTCATGTTTTTTAGACATATTTTTTTTATTTATGTTTTTTTTGTAGCTCAATCTAACCAAAGAGGTTTCAGCGCACTTGAAATGAAACAATGAAAAAGTTGAGAAAGTTCTCTCGCTTCCACTGAACAAGGTGCTGCAATAAGGACTAAGACAATGAGGGAATTATGGAACAGATATTCATAATGTACTATTACTAAAGAATGTGAGGAGTATAAACTTGGAGAAGCAAAGAGCACAGGTAGAGAAGGGCTTAGAAAAATGGGGGGAGAACAGATAGGACCCTGAAATGAGGAAGAAACAGAATCTGGAGTATCCCAGAGGTCTGCGATACAGAGTGATGACAGGAGGAAGGAACAGCGGAGGAATGAAAGGCACTGAGAACAGACATGTTGAGCGGGCACTGGGAGAATATATTACACACTGATGGGCAGAAACAGGCAGCTGAGGCTTAGTAAGCAAAGATGACCTTAAGTTCTTTGAAAATAATTTTCACTATTGCTTTGAATTGCGAAGAAGAACATTTGCAATCAACAGTAAGGGGAAAAAAACTATTATGTGCAACTTAATCTGAAGGATCATGAATGGACAGGGCTGAAATTGATTGTTGAGTCAGGAATGTGTTGTAAATGAAGGAGCCCTAAGGATTCAGATGGAGCTGCAACAGCTGCGTTTTTAGTTTTTCCAGCAGCATGAAAACAATTCCTTAGTGCATCATGCAGTAGTGAATTCTAAAGTGTTAGGGTAGCACCAGAGAATGTCGGGTTAGCAGCTTCATGATGTGCAATTTTTTTTTTCTAGTCAGTGTCTTTGCTCCTCAGACTTCTCTGGCCAACTGAAGTTTCCAGTGCCTTTTGAAAATATTGCAGTTTTTTTAAATATAACTCTCGACTCCAAGGGGAAGCAACGTAGGTGTCTAACCAGAGACCAGCCTGGTTGCTGAGTGAAGAATGGCTTTTAGGGGTTCAAGGCTAAATTTTGGTCCTTCACTCAGAACTGAGTTTCTATGATCAGTATAGGGAACCACAAGATCATGAAGAACTAGTATGAAGCCCGAATGCTGGAGAAAATGCTTTAGTTATTTTAGGGAGTAGATTGTTGATCTAACTGCAGAAACTGTGTTGCCTCAAAAGAAGACATGGTAAGCTGGCGATCCAGCCGGATGCCAAGTGATTTGACCTCTGTTGCTAATGACGAATAAAATCCAATTGAGTCCAACAGCCAGCTTGGCATACAGTTGAATTGCAGTGTGTCTATAACGTTCTATTGTTTCTGGGTTCAGTCTTAATACATCCATTATTCAGGTTTTCATATGCTGATTTCAGAGTTGGATGTCCTTAGTTGACAATCTATTCAGATACAATTAAGTATGATCTGCATATAGTCAAATTAGCCCCTTTTGAAAGTATCCTTAGTGGTTCCAAGTACATATTAAAAAGACTAGGGCTAAGATGGAACCCTGAATGACACCACATAATGTGGGAGCAACATAAGAGTTGCAGTTGTCAATGTATATGAAGTGTTTTTGGTTTGAAAGGCAAGACGAGAACCAATCAAGGACTATTCCTTTGATATTCATGCGTTGATGAAATATGCATGAATTGGTGGTTTCCATGATGTCGGGTGACAAATCAAGTAAAATGAGCAGGCATACACCACCTGTGACAATAAAGGAATAAGCATCAAGTATTTTTAATTTTGCAATGTCCTTACTTTGAGCCTTGCAGACACTTAAGTGGTAAGCAGTTTTTTTTTTTTTTTTTTAGAAGGGCGTTCAATTGGTTGGAAACTATTTTCTCAATCACTTTATCTAGCCAGGGTAAGTTTGTGACTGGTCAGGAGTTGGAGAGCACTGCTGAAGATTTCTTTACCACAGGAATAATTTGATCTGTTTAAGGGTCTCTGGGAAAATAACATTTCAAAGTGACTTCAAGAAGAAACACCATCATTTAGTTTGTCCTATGAGGTAAGGCCCTATGTCATAATAATGCATGCTAGATGGAATGCTGTCATAAAAACATGACAGCATGTTGTTAGACTTTTCATCCTTGGCGTGGTCTCCCCTAACTTTTTGCCTCTGTTTTCCAGGTTTTTGATGTGTGCCGGGCTCTGTTTTTGCTGTTTTTGTTACTCTGGGCACTTTACCACTGCTATCCAGCCAGTGTTAAAGTGCACGTGCTCCTGTATAAAATGTGTATGTAATTGGATTTCCATGATTGGCATATCTGATTTACTGGTAAGCCCCTAGTACAGTGCACTAGAGGTGCCCAGGGCCTGTAAATCAAATGCTACTGGTGGGCATGCAGCACTGGTTGTGCCACCCAAATTAGTAGCCCTGTAAACATGGCTCAGACCTGCTACTGCAGTGTCTGTGTGTGCAGATGTTAACTGCCAATTCGACTTGGCAAGTGTACCCACTTGCCAAGCCCAAACCTTCCCTTTTCATACATGTAAGACACCCCTAATGTAGGCCCGAGGTAGCCCCGTGGGCAGGGTGAAGTGTTTGTTTAAGGTAGGACATATACTAATGTGTTTTATATGTCCTGACAGTGAAATACTGCCAAATTCGGGTTTTCACTGTTGCAAGGCCTATCTCTCTCATAGGTTAGCATGGCGGCTACCTTTAATTATTATTAAAGCGTAGATTCCCTTTGGGAGCAGACAGACATGTGGAGTTTGGGGTCTCTGAGCTCACAATTTAAAAATATATCTTTTAGTAAAGTTGGTTTTGAGATTGTGTGTTTGAAAATGCCACTTTTAGAAAGTGAGCATTTTCTTGCTTAAAGCATTCTGTGACTGCCTGTTTGTGGATTCATTGTCTGGGTCAGTTTGGCAGTTGGGCTGTTTGCACCTCTCTCTAGACAGTGACACAAAGGAGCTGGGGTGTAGTCTGCATATCCTGATGAGCCATCTGTGCTAGCAGGGAGGGGAAGAGTGGTCACTTACACCTGAAAGGGCTGTGCCTGCCCTCACACATTGCAGTCTCCAACCCCCTGGTGACTGTCTAGGGCCTGGCCTGGGCAAGGCAGGATTTCACAAGCGAGAGACTTTCCTTTGAAGTAAGCCTACTTCAAAGGGCAAAATGGGTAAAAGAAGGACACCCGAAACCACAGACTTTAGATCACTTCTGGACATCAAGAGGAACCTCTGCCTGGAGAAGAGCTGAAGAGCTGAGGAGAAGTGCTGCCCTGCCTGAGACTGTGCTTTGTGGAGCTATCCTGCAGTTGCTGCTTCTGTCTGTGCAAGGTGACAAAGATTTGACTTTGTGTGCCTTCCTGACTGTGAAGAAATCTCCAAAGGCTTACCCTGAGCTTGCCTCCTGTTGTTGAAGTCTCAGGGCCATCAAAGACTTCTCCTGCCAGCACCTGGACTCTCTTCTGAGACTCCTGCCAAGTGGTGCCCTATCCAGTTCCTGGGTCCTTGGAAGGTAAAGCTGGCAGACCAAGACTAAAAATCCACGCACAGACCGTTGTGTGGGGAAAATATCGCCGCGTCTTCCGAGACGCGGCTGAAAAACGACACGCTGTCGGCTTCATGGCAGAAGATGTCACTCCACCGGCATCGCGGCTGGAAAATCAAAGCACGTAGCTGGAAGAACGTCGCGCAACACCCGCTGTCGGAGGCTGATAACGTCGCAACCTACATTGCGCCGTTTTGCTGATAACGTGCGGCAGGATTTTCAATGCAAACCTTGCTGAGCACAGAAAAAAAGACGCAACGCCTGCCCAGACCAGAGTACTGCCCGGATCGACGCATCACTCGCCTGCGGGGAGGAAAAACGATGCACGCCGACCTAACCGGAGAAGGAGAAACGACGCACGGTCTTGCTTGCGGGTGAGAAATCGACGCTTTGCTTACGTTTTTCGACCCACACTCACCATTGACTGTTATTTTGACGCTACCCAGGTACTTTTCAACGCTAACAGTGTTTACCCGTTTACAAAAGGATTTAAGACTTTTTGCTTTTTAATTAATAACTTGACTTGTGTATGTTGGATTTTTGTCGTTTTGGTCTTGTTTTGTTTAGATAAATATTTCCTTTTTTCTAAACCTGTGTTGGGTCATTTTGTAGTGTTTTCATTAAGTTATTGTGTGTGTCCTGGTACAAATACTTTACACCTGAACTCTGAAGTTAAGTCTGCCTGCTTGTGCCAAGCTACCAAGGGGGTGAGTGGGGTTAACCAAGGGTGATTCTCCTTTACCCTGAATAGAGTGAGGGTCTTTGCTTGGACAGGGGGTAACCTGACTGCAAACTAAAGACGCGATTTCTAACACACGTACTATTAAGAGAATGCCTGTGATAGGTACAAGGCTTCAAAAAGTGAACAAGTTGGTTCAGTGGTAATGCTAACAGTTTGTGCTTGATTGCCATATTTTTGCCTAGACTCTCCGTGTTTTTGATACCATCCAAAATAGCAGGACAAAGAAGAAAAACTCTCCACTTCCCTGATGTGCATGTTGTAACCATGGTTGGAAGAGAGATGACCTTGTGCGGATTTGTCTTAAAAGGAAGATGAGAGAAGTTACATTTGCTGCCGTAGTTTACTTATGCTTCTGCAATGGGCACTGTTTGCACGTTATTGTAGTAAAACATGAGCAGATAATAAGTGAACTCTCTTCACTACATGATATAATTAGTGGCAAAGTTATATACCATACCACTGCAGAGATGGGGTTAGACACATGCACCAATTGGTGAGAGGAGATGCTGAATAGTTGAAGTCTGACTGCGGACTTGATGAGAGCATAAGGTAAGTGTGTAAACTGTGCATGGCTTGGCATAATTAAAGCATAGTAAATTAATAAAGCAATAGGAGTTGGATGGCTGACAGGGTAGACATGTTCGATAAAATGTGATCAGGGCTTATCTAACATTCACTCTGATTAGCAAATTATATGCAGATCATTTCTGTAACCACCATGATCATTCTGATCTACATGATTTGTAAGCAAGTACTACGAAATAAGTAATTATATAGTCATAAAATGGCAACAATTGGACTTTGAGGTACACGGGCAGGGACTTCATCTATTATTGTGCAGATAAGAGATTCTCTGACAGGTTTGTCTGACTCCTAATACTCCCTGTCCAACAAAGTATAACTCCCTGGGGAGTAGAGAGACACCTGGCAGTTCCACTTTTCTGGGAAAATTATCCATTTCTTTTTGGGGCCAAGTGGATTTACCAGATGTGAACCACAATGAAATTGGGGCAAACAAAAGGATAGAAGTTGGTTTTAATTGGTTGGGCTGATATTATGTCCCCATATTTAGGGAATGATTGTACATTTTTTTTTTTTAAACTTAAGATAATCTTCTGGGATCAGTTAAAATTTACTCAAGACATCAGTAGAATCCGTGATCAGTGATTGTCATATGATGTTGGTGACCAATGATTAACAAGTGTGTTACATGTCACTGTACTGATGGAATATCAGAGGCAAGATATTTTTGATGTTAAGTAACACATACAAATATTGCATTAGACACTAAAGGACCAAATCAGAATGTGTGTCGCTCAGTAGGAAGTTTGGCAATGTTGAACAATTCAGTAGGATTCTTGCTTATTTTTTAGATTTAGATGCTGAGATTTTGCTTTGCCAATGTCTGCGTTATACTGTTCCATCCTTTATCTAAATTATAGTTTTACTTTGTTATATATATATACATACATACACACACAATTTCATTTGTCCCCCAAAAAAACTAAACTACTTACAAATCAGTATATACCTCAGATAAAAAATTCAATAGATAAAAAGTATTAAAACGTTTGACAGCCGCATAAATTGAAGAGTGAGGAAGCTTATGAGAAATCAAAGCTCTGATTATCAAAATTTGGCAAGAAAGAAGCAAAAATAGAAAGGGGTGCAGGGGTGTGCAAGCTTAGCATATTGTCGTCCTTCTCAAGGAGAGAGAAAGCAAATGAGTTCAGAAAACTGGGGGGGGGGGGGGGGGGGAATAAAATTCATATGCACCTATACTGCAAGATTTTTGATAATCCATACCTATGGTGTACGAAGGTGCTCTGGTCTCCTCGCACACTATAAGAGATAGCTCACTAGTAAAGAGGAAGGCGGTGAGCCCAGGTGCACCGTTAGTTGATGGTCACAAGCTATCCTAATTTGTAAAACATAAGGCACTGCCCCAAAGAATTGTTAATAACTAAAGTGAGCTGGGGCACTCTCTAGATGGAGCTTGGAGGCGCGAGACTATAAGAATCGCATTTTACTCTAAGCTTATCTCATGCAGAGATCTCTTAATGCCTCTGATCTACATGTCAAGCGTATACTGTGCAATCTTCTGTAGCCCAGCTAGTATTCCATGTACAACAATACCCAAGGAGGAGTGAGAACTCACTATTGAGGTCCTCGACTTCCTAATTTCAAAGACAAAATATACATAAGGGAGGGAGAACTCAAACTTTCCTAAATCAAATTCCTGCTCTAAACCGCGTGTCCTTCCAAACATCACCAATGATTGTGAGAAAAGCACCCAGGTAAATTAGTGCTCTCATCACATCAACTGGATATTTTCGGATATATTTGTGGGGTCCTCACCCACAGTTACCAGCCGTGGCCTGCTTCATCATCGAACCCTCACTCATATCACCTAGTGTGATTGAGTGGCTCATTCCTTGGCAGTTATTTACAGCGTGCACTGTGGAGCTTTCCTCACTCTACCCACAGATCAATACAGTATTCAGAATTCAGCAGGTCACCAAGTCAACAATATGCTGAGCCTCTCTGCAACCAGGATCCATTGCACAAGGCAATGGGGGTTGAGTCTGTATGTCCTCAGTTCAGTTGTCTAAGTACTGAAGTCGAGTCCTTCTGGTTTACAGCCAACAATTTATATCTGCAGTGTGGTACATCCATCTGTCCTAGATCAGTGCCTCTGGTCCATGATAACTTCCAATGCCCCAAAACAGTACTCTTAGGATACAGCACATAAAATAGCTAAACAAGAATTCATACCACAAACCTACCGCTTACAAGGGATCTCAGCCCCTCCTTTGACCTGCTGCGCCTACAGTATAGACATATAGTCTTTCTGAATCTGCTCTAGTATTCAACTCTGCATGGCATTTGTACTCCAGCACATTTATTTCACAAAAGACACAATGCCACTCTGTATGCATACCTTTAATTCCAGAGTTGACATTCGTAGAGATTCTTCATTCTTCTCTCTCACAACCTCCGTATCTGTCAAGGTCTCTTCGCTGCAGGATGGTAAACAACCCTGCTTGGTTTGCATCATCTCTAGCTTCAAGCTGTCAAACTTAGTCATGAACCATCGATGAGCTTCCTCCAGGTTAAGTGAGATCTGGGGAAGCAGAGGGAATAATAGAGCATTAAAGAGTGCATGTAAGGAGCAAAGAAATACAAACTATTCACAGATTTACAACAATGAGGTAAAATTCATAACTGAGGCTTGATGTGCCTAGATTGTTCTTCCAATGATGTTCCCTCGCTAATAAAGGTTCAAGAGGAACCATCCCAGCTTAACCCTAGTGAACTCAATTCTCATCTTTGGCAGTGGTTTGCAGTAAGTCTTGCATGAAAGGGTGAGGGACATGCCTTTTAGTAAATCAGGTCCTCTTGACTGTTAGCTATAATAATGGTACAACCAATCTGAAATATCTATCCAACTCAGAAACATAATCGGAAACTGCATCACAGAAGTTAACGGGCAAGGTCAAGAGAGAATCATTCTTGGACATCACAAACGTTAGTTAATATAAACCACTGGCAATCACTCTTGCTCTCATTTCAGTCCTTTGTGTTTTAGCTATCTGTACTATAACAGACAGGCACCATCCGTAGGCAAATCAGCATTGTGCCCCACAAGGGACTCTTCATCCTCCGTGCAATGTCTATGCCACCTGAGTTTCATCGAGCCTCAGAGAGGAAGCATAATTAAGTTTATCTAGGGATGTCAGAACTATTCAAATGTGACATTACATGGCAGTTTGGGATGGAAAGCTGTTAGTGCTAAGTTGTATAGGGTTAGTCCCTGACAGTAGTGACACAGAAATCCAAAAATGAATGACTAGACCGCTGCCCAGAGCAATTACCAGGGTCTGG
This sequence comes from Pleurodeles waltl, assembly GCF_031143425.1. Classification (NCBI taxonomy): domain Eukaryota; kingdom Metazoa; phylum Chordata; class Amphibia; order Caudata; family Salamandridae; genus Pleurodeles; species Pleurodeles waltl. The sequence goes on along the minus strand of NC_090450.1, from coordinate 70,897,206 downwards.
TATTAATTTGAAGAGTCCACCCATCACTGTTTTGTTTTTGTTGGAAATGGCCCTTTTTGCAGGGTTATCCCCAAACTTTCTGCTTCTGACCTCCTGTTTTTGATCCTGTGTTGAATTTCATTTTGGATGGCTTTAGGACTCTGGGCACTTTACCTCTGCTGACCAGTGCTAAAGTGAAAGTGCACTGTCTAAATTGTGTTGGTGATTCAGTTATCTATAATTGGCTTATATGATTTGCTAGTAAGTCCCTAATATAGTGTGCCATGTGTTCCCAGGGCCTGTAAACCAAAAGCAACTAGTAGGCCTGCAGCACTGATTGTGCCACCCACGAGTAGCCCCGTCTCAGAACTGCCCCTGAGGTGTCTGGGTGTGCAGTTTTTACCTGCCACTTAGACCTGGCGAGTGCACCCACTAACCAGGCCCAAACCGTCCCTTTTACTACATGTAAGTCACCCCTAAGGTAGACCCAAGACAGCCCCATGGGCAGGGTGAAGTGTATCTAAATGGTAGGACACATACTGGTGTGTTTTACATGTCCTCATAGTGAAATAATGCTAAATTCGTTTTTCACTATTGCAAGGCCTATCTCTCCCCTAGGATAACTCGGGGATTGCCTTGAAATGTCTTTCAAGTGTAATTTCCCATTGGGATCAGATAGAGATATGAAGTTTGAGGTCTCTGAACTCACAATTTAGAAATACAATATAAAAACCAACTTCACCAAAATATGTAAGTTTGAAAATGGCACTTTTAGAAAGTGTCCATTTTCTAAAAGTGGCATTCTGTGGCTCTGCCTGGCTGTGAAATACACGTCTCGACCAGGACGACAGTTGGGCTGTTCACCTAAGACAGTCACACAAAGGGAGCTGAGGTGTGCCCTGCACCTCCTGATGGGTCTTCCTGGGCTAGTATGGTAGGAGGGCGGCTGACACTTGCACCTGAACAGGGCTGTGCCTGTCCTTACACAAAGCAGTCTCAAACCCCCTGGACTGTTTGAGGCCAGGACGGGAAAGGCAGGGTCTTGTGCACTACAAAGACTCTTTAGAAGTTTGCTTATTTCAAAGGTAAAAATTAGTATAAGTATTGGGCCTCTGAGAGCAATACTTCAGAACACTTCTGGACTGAGGACATTCTGCTAGGAAGAAGAGCTAGATGCCATCGGAGGGACTGCCACTCTGCCTGTTACTTTGTTGTACTGGCCTGCTGCTTGCTACATCTGTTCTGGGAGTGAAGGACTAGACTTTGCTGTCTACATCCTGCTTCCAAAGGTTCTCCAAGGGCTTGGACTAAGCTTGCCTCCTGTTAAGACGTCTCAAGGACATCAAATACTTAATCTGCCAGCAATCATGCTCTGTTGCTGAGAGTCCTGACTCGCCAAGTGGTGCCAAATCTTGACCTGCTGGATTCATTGACCCGGTCAGATCGCCAGGAACCAATGCTGCACCGGCTTCAGCATGCCTCACCTCCTCAACTCCGTGCAACGTTGTTGCTTCCTCACGTTTCCAAAGGTACTCTACTGGGGGCTCATGAGTGGCGTCGGGAACGACTCAGTCAATGATGTTGTGATAGACTCAGTTGAAGCTATTGTGTTTCTAAGCGCTTTACTGATATTTAGCCTTAGAAATTAGTTTCTTTGCTTGAGTACGCTGGATTTGTGTCGTTTTGGTCCTGTTTTACGCAGATAAATATAGGCTATTTTTCTAAACTTGTGTGGGGGTACTTTTGTAGTGTTTTCACTGTGTTACTGTGTGTGTGTGTACAATTACTTTGCACATTGCCTTTGAGATAAGCCCGACTGCTCATGCCAAGCTACCAAGGGAGTGAGAGCAGTGGTTATCTTAGCTGTGTGGCTCCCTTACCCTGACTAGAGTGAGGGCCCCTACTTAGACAGGCTACAAACCGCTGCCAACTAGAGACCCAATTTCGAACAGTTTTTTCAGCGTAACTTCCTTGGTGTAATGGGTAAGCCCAGACCTGGATCCTGTGGATCACTGTGCTGAGAACTCAAGGTGCACCTCTGATGAAGGACAAAAAGGCTGAACAATAAGTGATGTAGGAGAGGTAAAGCTTCAGCTTACAGTAAGGTGAAGGGGGAAACAATCTCAACTAAAGCATCAGAATATGCAGCTAGCAAGTAGTTCCACGTGTAGAATTCAGAAATGAAATAAATGTACACATATGACTTCCTGCAATGGCTCTCACTATGGGACACTGGTTCCCAATGACTAACTAAAGGCCTGATTTAGAGTTTGGCAGAGGGGTTAATCCGTTACAAACATAACGGATATCCCGTCCACCGAATTATGATCTCCATAGGCTATAATGGAATCATAATACAGCGGACGGGATATCCGTCATGTTTGTGACAGAGTAACCCCCTCCTTCAAACTGTAAATCCAGCCCTAAACCTACCAAGATGTTCTCCTTAACTGCTAAAGGGGCAATCATGTTCCAGAGTCTATATTCAAGCCATTGTGGTTTCCCTGCAAGGGCCTGACTATGCTACGCAGGTGGTAAAAGGCTGCTTTGTTGGAAACCACCAATTTGCCCTTCAGAGTGCGGAAAAAGGGTAAAAAAAAAGCAGCTTATAACTACATGACATCTACATGGAGGCTGGTGCTTTGTAGCCACCAATGATTATTTATTAAAGTGCATGTAAAATGAGCGCCCCATCCACAAGTGAGGCCTCTTTCATGACCGATAATGACTAATCATAGTGGGAAAAAAAGACCCCTTTGGGTCACATATCATTGGGTGTTGCCAAACATAATTAAAACCGAAAGAGAAATTGAGACCTGCTTCGAGAGGATATGAAGAGCCTATTGCTGAGAATGAACCACAAGATAAGCATGGGACATGGAAAAGCTGGAGGAGACTAGCCTGCCTAGCATTTCATTAAGGCTATTGCCTTTACATGGGCATGTGCAACTGTCCCGAAACTGCCTCAATCTCAATAGCGTGGCAATGATTGTTCAAGACTGGATTTCTCACAGGCTTACTCGTTTGCATCTTGGTGATCATCCATAGTCAATAAGTAAGCCTAAAGAGAAGGGTAATTATCCACCTTTGATTTTGGTCATCTATTAACATGATTTAGAAGAAATGATGGTGTTTCATGTGCAGGGGATGTCAAAATATGCACCATGGAGAGCCATGCACATCAACAAAGTCTCTCCCAATTGCATAATCTGGGTTGGGTTAACCATTTTAATTATACAGTATACCTCCAGACTCCGCCCTCCGTTTGCACCAAAATAGAAATAGTAAGAGCCTTTCTTGCTCTACCTATCGTTCACCCTTTCAAAGGAACTGTTAAAAAGTTATGTCACAACTCAGTCTTATTGGGGAAGCATTTCGAATGAACAGTCAGTAACACCCCTAACAAAAAAGTAACATGAAGGACCCACTGATCTAAAGTAATCTGCTCCCAAGCGGACATCAGCTAAGCAAATGACACCTAATTAGAGAATTGAGGATGGTTATTTATGCCTGAAGGGTTTATGCTAGGAATTACCATAGGCTAGCAGTAGTTACTTTTTGATGTCTAGTGTTACCCCGCCTGCACTCTTGGACCCCCCATGAACTACTTTTCAAGTAGATGCAGGAGGGTGGTTTGTTGAGCAATGGACTCAGTGTCACAACATGGATATGGACTCTCAACAATAAATCCCAAAAGGAGATTTCTGACTGCAGAGCTGGCAAATATTGATTCACAGACTGGAAGGCTAAACCCTGCCTGTTACCCACCATGAAGAAGGCTTACAGGTGCCAAGAACATGTGACATTCATAGGAGAGGGACTCCACAAGTTGTGCTGTATTTCTTAGACCCTAAGAAGTATAGGCACAGTGTGAGCCTTGAAGGTTTTTAGCAGCCCTCTTAGCCTAGCCACATCTGAAGTGCCCACCAGATTTGCTGCTTTGTATCGTGGGTGATAGAGAAAAGCAGATCCAATTTGGTTTCTTTTGAATGCCAGGATGAATGAATATAAACTAATACCGGAACACATTTTCTAGCTGCTGTTTTAACAATAATTTAAAATAACTTCAGGATACCAAAATGATGTGTCACTTCAACCTATAATATTAGAACTGTGATCCCGCTGGAAAGTGTATCATGCTATTAAAGAATAAATAAAAAAAACGTATCTTTGGTAATGAGAGCCATCTAAGATTCTGGAAAAAAAGGATCTTATCAACAAATTTTAGAGAGCCTTTGTACAGTGTTCTGATAAACAGTATAAAAATAGACAGACTGCACATGCAAATATGAGTGACCTGGATTCTCTCTGAAGTCTATCTGAGCTTCAAAAACTCAGGGGCATGCAAAGGTTGCAACGGAAGACATTTTGCAAGCAATGCTGAATGTAAAAGTTACTTACCTGTAATTCTAGTTGTCTGTCATAAGTATTCTCTCTTAATCCATAACAGGTAGAATATCTGCATATGTGCAGAATCCCTGGAACAATTTATCTAATATTTTTCATATACGAAAAAAGTGAAGTTAATGAAAAAATGCCTTCAAGAACCAATGTCTTCTGAAGCTTTTAAAATACAAAATACATCTTATTTGTCAAATTAGTCAAGCATGACATTTGACTGAACACAAGTGTTTTAATATTTGTAAAAACATAAAACATGAAAATAAGATGTGCACAAGTACACACACCTGCAGCGTCAGCTCTGACCTTGCACATTCAAGAATTCCAAATGGTGTCAGATTTCTTATCCTTCAGTGCAGCGTTTGTTTTTAAACATAACTTATGGGAGGGTCATTATGTAAAATAAGGAAATAAGGGCCTGAATTAGAGTTTGGCGGAGGGATTACTCGGTCACAACGGTGACAGATATCCCGTTCCCCAAAATCTAAATTCCATAGGCTATAATGGGATTTAGATTTTGGCTGACGGGATATCGTTCACTGTTGTGATGAAGTAACCCCTCCCCCAAAATCTAAATCAAGTCCTTAGTTACTTACCTGTAATTCCAGTTCTCCAGCGTTGGTTTCTTTCATAGGTTCACGTTTGACTCAGTCATTAAACTGGGAATCCCCTGTACCTTTACAAACAGCAGTATATGCATAAGTGCACTCATTAACATTGAAAAAAAAAAAACAATGTAACCTTTTCCTTCCTATCCACATTATTATATAACCCATACTCCAACCAATCAGAACCCACTACACCCAGCAGTTCCCTTGACTGAAGCTTCGAGCGGTCAGATTTTCTAAACCACAATATTTACCTCAACATTGAAAGCCTCATTACAACAGGAGGTTGATGGGTTGCATGTGAATCTATGAAAGATGGCAATGCTGGAGAACTGGAGTTACAGGTAAGTAACACATTTCCTTCTCTAACATTGGATCTTTCATAGATAATCATACTTGAATACAGACTAACAAAGCAATGCCATCTTACAATAAGTGAGGGAGGGATGAGGCTTAACTCGAACAAACAAACTCCTGAGAACTGTTTGTCCCATTGCAGCCTCTTTACTTGTATGAATGTCAAAGCAATAATGCTTTACAAAAGCTTGAGCTGTTTTCCACGTAGCAGCTTTACAATTGTCATCCAAGGAAACTCATGCATAAAAAGCTTTTGTTGCTGCCATTGCTCTTGTTGATTGTGCTTTAACTCTTCCTTCAAATTATCTTTACATGGCATCATGACCTGTAATATATGCTGTAATCCATTTTACAATAGTCTGTTTCGACCCGGCATGCCCTTTAAATCCCAATACAAAAGGCACAAAGAGTTGACCCGTTTTAAGTATAATCTTTGATGCATGCAAGTAAAACTTTAGGTATCTCATAATGTATGATGAAGGCAATGCCCTTTCAGCTGATTTGCAAAGAATGTTGGTAAAGTAATCTTCTGCCGCATGTGAAATTTAGTTGGTACCGTTGGAATAAAATTTGGATTGCCATAACTGTCACTGCATCCTTTTTAAAACTTAAATATGGTTCTTTACAACATAGAGCCTGTATCTCACTCACTCTCTTCTTGCTGTTGTGATTGATAATAAGAAATCAGTTTTCCATGTTAAATGGTTCAATGTTGCTCTATGGATTGGTTCAAATGACGATTCCATCAAAGTCGCTAATACAGTATTCAACTCCTATTCTGGAGCTTGTATTTTAACTGGAGGAAACTTTCTGAACAATCCATTCATAAATTCCTTTATCATACTCTGAGAATACAATGTCTCCTGATTTAGAGATCATAGAAATCTCAACATTGCTTCTAAATGCACTTTCACTGACTTAATGGACAACCTGTACTCTTCCAGATGCAATAAATAAGGTAAAAAAGTCATGAGACCCCATATTAGATGGATCCAGTTCCTTCCTATGTGCCCTTTCAAATTCTAGGTTTTCATTGTTGATGGAGCGCTTGCTTTTCTTAAAACCTCCCTACAATCCTCTGTAATGCTCAAATGACCAACATCTAGGACTTGGTGAGCCATGCTGTTAGGTGGAGCGATTCTGGGTTGTGGTGCAGTATTGGTTCCTTATGGTTTGTGAGTAGCTGAACATTCGCTGTGAATTACACAGGATTTTCTACACACTAATGTGGATGAGGCCAAAATTGGTGGACATGCATACACAAACTTTCCAGTCTAGTTTATTGGAAATGCATTGCCTTGAGTTCCTGGGCAAAACCATCTGCTCGCAAACCTCCTGCATTTATGATGGTGATCCATCGCAAACATGTCACAGACTGGTTTTCCCTATCTCTGAAACATTAAATTCAATTGCCTTGAGTCCTTCTCCCATTCGTGTGTATCCACACATTATCTGCTCACCCGATCTGCTTCTTCGTTGTCCTGCCATCAGCATTACATTGTTGTGGATTCCCCAGTTCCAAATCTTTTGTGATTCCTCAGAGGGCATCATTCAACTACTTTCTTCTTGCTTTTGAATACAATACATTTGTTGCATTGTCTGTTCTCTTCATAACATGACAACCTTTCACTACATTTCAAAAAGCTTTTGATGCTAGTCTGACTGCTCGCAAGTCCAAAATATTTATGAGCATCTGCAGCTATATTTTTGACCACAAACACATTACATGCATCCTGTGTAGATGACATCCCCTACCTACCATAGAAGCTTCAGTAGTCTGGGACATCTATGCTGTTTTAGCTTTCAGTACTTGTAAACATTCTCTTGTGTATCCACCAATGAACTGCCTTCGCTATTAGCGGATTATCTGGACTAAGTCTTCCCATTCTCCATTCACCTATTGTCACTGCTTGCTTAACTGCCCGTTGAACAAGCCCTTCCTCATTGTAGGCTTCAGAGCATCCTAACTGAATCCTTTTCCCCTTTCTTGTCCCATCAAAGAAGACACTTTCTTCATTAACTTCATGCCTCTATCCTGAGACGGAAACACCGTGCTTTCTGTTACAGTCCTCCACCTAGAAACACCAGTTCTCCGAGTTGCAGATTTGATTTCCTCTTGTTGATGAGCTAGAGCCAAATTCAAAAGCACCTCCTCTGTAAAACTGGTCATGTTTTTTGCCTTCTGTAGTCCAGACCCCTTTTTCCTTAAATAAGCTGCTATTAGAGTCGTACACTTTGTGAAAATGCGAGATACTGAACTTATGTTATACTTATAACAGTGGATGTACATTCATCAGCATTATCATGCATCTGGATTAACAATACATGTGCTATACTGCAAAAGGCTGTCATGCAGAAATGATTGGCATGGTGGACTTCTCCTGACAAGCACCCATCCCTGTGTCTCAGCCCACTCCATGACCAACCCATATTAACCCCACTGTGTCATAATGTTGTGTATGGCGTACCGTATGAACAATATGCAGTACCATTAACTTTCACTGGGCAGTTTATGCACATTTCCACTTTGGGAACCACTGTGCTTCTAAATCAAAACACTGGGGTGCCAACATCTCACATTCAGCATAGGCCAAGACTCTCCTTCAAAAGGTAGCGCTTTAAAATTGAAATGTTGACCATCTACCATGAACTGGAGATGTTTTCTGTGTTTCTTATGAAATGTGCATCTTTCTGCTCTATTAACTGAGACAATCCTCTTTCTTTATAAATGTAAGGCTTTCCAGAAACGTAATCATATAGAAACTTTGTTTCTGTATAAATGCGTTCAACTTCCTTAGATCTAAAAGTGAACGCCACTCTCCAAATTACATTAAAATAAGAAAGAAAGAATCTTGCATAGAAGCCTTCATATTTCTTCTCCACTGGCACCCTCTCAATGGCTGCCTTTTCCATTCATTTTTTAAATCACCTTCATCAACTCCTTCAAATGTCTGGGTTTCTCTTTTGTTGATGTGACAGATGGAGGTTCCTCCAGAACCTCCAATGCATGAATGTGTCTTGCAATTTCCAAAGCCCATTGTCTGATGTTATTTGCCGCCAACGTTTGAAATAAAATTGCGTTCTTCCTCCCGCTGTCAGCTGAACTTGATCTTCCTAGCAAGTCATGATCTACCTTTTTTCCCTTTAAATCTTGAGGGCTGACTTCCTCTACGCACTCTACCTTGGTCCCACCTATACCCTTGTTCTCTCTGTTGTCTTTGATATTGTGTGCTGTCCATAAGACCCATATTGCCTGTAGGGATGTAAAAAAGTACTTTGGTGTCCCTGAGCTTGTCTCTGATACTGCCTTCCAAAACCTCTATAAGGCTGCTTACTCAGCAAAATCTTTAGAAAACAAGCTGTCTCAGTGTCAGCTTTTATTTTCTGAAGAGCCTCATCTACCTTCTTCTGAACACATTGTTGACGTAAAATGGCAATGGAATGTTCATTATACGTGACTGAACCTCTTGTCTAAACAATGTGCTTTTTATCCAGCCATACCTCATCATGACTGCTGCACTTCCAAATGAGCATGTTGAAGCATCTGTTGCTGCATCTATCAATGAAGAAGATGCTTGCTCTCCATTTTTGAATATTGCCTGAGCCTTTTCTCCATCTGCCTCTGGCAACTTCTGTAAAAACAGTGCCGTATTGCTCCACAGCACCACACATCACATCTTGCCACTACTGCTGATACATTGGCAATCTTAACTGCATCATCCACCAACAAATTAACTCTCTTCCCCATAGAGACCCATTTCCTTCTCTCCCTATCTGTGGCTGCTGTACATGGAGATGAAGGATTCCTAGACCTCCTTTGTGGGGCTACTGAAGTCACTGGATCAGTACGTTCCGGATTTAAAAGACTTCCTACATAATCACTGGTAGCCTTTTATTTTTTCTTGCAAAATTTACAGAGGCAATGGCAGGATTCTGCATCAGTGCTAGGCCCTCCTCCAACAGATGATCTTTCACAGGTATTGACTTAGCACTTCTGTGAGATTTCTCTTGAAAGTCAAAAAGAAAACAAGACTTCTCAACCACAGTCAAGGACATACTGAATCGCTCTGATGCCTTTTCTGTTAAGAAATTAAACCTATTAATATCATTTGGTGGTGAACTCCTACTTGCTAGCTCCTGACATACACACTTCTGCACTCTAAACTGGGTTCATTTAGAGTCCTCTGTGGTAGACTGCCTGGCCATCTTTAGCTACCTACTGATTGTCATCACTGTTATTATTGTCAACTGGACCGCTTCGGAGACTTGACTGGACTTAAGGTCAGTTGGGGCAAATCCTGTATTCTCTCCTTTAGCCGGACTGAATTGGAATTCCGAGTAAAACAAGGAACAGGGCGCCTCCCATGGTCCTTTGATACCTTTTGGTACCTCAACATTAATATCTATCATTCTGAGGGAGACCTGCTCGATGGCAATCTTGGCAAAGTCCTGAATGCGATTCGCCAATTCATGAACTTCTGGATCCCACTCCCCCTCTCACCTATGGGCAGAGCCTTGGTGACCAAAATGGTGATTTCCTGCGGCTCCTCTATTCCTTTGCAGCCCTGCTGGTGATACCTGCTAGATCCATCTTCAAGTCTCTGAAGAGCCTAGAGTTGGAATAGGTTTGGGGACCCGTGAGGAAATGGGTGGCGATCGGCCTCCTGCAGCGCCCTATGCCGGAGGAGATGGGTGAGGTGAGGGTCTTGCAGTCTCGGACCTGGAATTATACTTTGCAGTTGCACAACTGCAGTGGCCCATACGGTGGCTAACCGGAGACAAGATGATAGAGGGTGACCTGGTTCAGCAGACGTGAGGGACAAAGATGTATTAGAATAGCTGTTCACACCAGGGGGAGCCGGCTAGAGGATTAGGTATGCTTACTTGAGTAGCCAAGCTGGTCTGGAACCGCTCCATCCAACATAGGCATGCATGGACACCCTATGCACCACAGTTACCTCTATGGTGCGTTCCGGCCATGAAGGATCTGCTGACCGCTTGTGATTCTTTTCAATGGTGGGATGCTGGAATTGCTCACTTGGGTGCAATGGGACCTTAAAATCCTTCCAAGGATTACAGGAGCTATGCATTTCTCCACATGGTCCGGGAGTGCCGCCATTAATGCACACCTGGACCCAGGTCCTGGAACACTTATCGGCGATAACTGATGTCCAGCTCCCCCTGGACCCTCGCCTCTATCTTCTGGGAATCACGAAACAAACCAAGCGCACAAAGCGCTACTTAAGGCTAGTTGACTTGGAATTAGCAGTTTTAAAGAGATTAATTGCCATAGCATGGAAAGCTCCTCAGCCCTCCACACTGGAGTGCTGGCTCCGGGTGACTCACAAATGGGCCTTGCGGAAGCAGATGCCATGATGCACAACTGCAGGATACGAGGAGGTAACGCCACAAGCACTATAAGGGATATGTATGTGGTCAAAATATTTGATAAAATGAACCCACCCCCACCAGACGGTAATGCCACCCACGATGATTCGGGAGACTGATTGGCTTAAGCCCCCGAATTACTTGCATATTTTTCACGCCCACCACAACAAGACATTCATATTGGGCTGCTGACCCCCCTCTGCCATTGCAGCCTGGGGGGGGGGGTATTATGCTGCTAACCCCTTTCCCCCCATTTCTGGGTGGACCACTATTAGAGAGTAACCTATACATGTATAATTTGTCCTTACCACTCTCGTCTACATAACACAAGTGGCTCCCACTCTCTCTACCAGTCAGAGAACTTCAAATGTTACTGTTTTTGTTTGGCTTTCCTTAGTGCCACACACATATTTGATGGACATTAAACAAGACAGGATATAGTAATTTGCTGTAGACAATCATACTGATGTTGGTTATCCTTACTCTCTCTTGATACCACCTTCATGGTAATTTAAGATTTGCATCCAAAATCTTGTCAATGTTGGTAGAGAATTGTAAAATGGCTACAAATTCACCATTTGTAAATGTTACATTTTGTTTACTCAATGGTGAATGCAATAAATACCAATAAATAATTAAAAAAAACATTATTATTGTCATCAACCATATCTGGTGACCTTGGACCTCTTTTCCCAAACATCTCAACAGGATATATCATCCTCCAGTTCCGCAGCCTTTGGCAAACCGTGCTCTCTATCATATCCTTGTGCCTGAGACAGCACTGGTCTTAATTCACTAATTTTGTCTGCTGTTCATTCTGCTCCAACTGTGGTGGGAGCCTCTTGCAGCAGACGTTGGCAATCATACAATGGGATACTGGAACTGGCATCTCTTTAAAATGCCCAGCGTGCACAGAAGCCTTCTGTGTCGTCGTAATGTCTGATGAAGAACATCAGGATATCACCAGTGTCTTGCCCACTCTAGAGCAATGATTATCACAGTACCTGTGGACTGCCTCAATTTGTTGATCACTCTCAGAAAATACAGGCTTGGCAGAATGGTGTAAGTGAGTGTCCTCAACCAGTCTATAACAATGGGCATTCCCTATGGACTGTGTCTCAGGGCAGCTGGATGCAAAGGCATTTTGCGTTTCTTGCAGTGATGAACAAATAGAGATGAAGAATTCACCAGACTTGAAACATGTCTTCCAGTATTGTCATTAAGTTCCCCTTGGTGCTCTAGCGGAGAGATGTTTGCAGAGCTCAGCAGTTTCCCAAAGTTAGGAGATGTACTGCGGTCAGTGATATGTTCCTTGCCGATTCCCAACACCACTTTGGACCCGATGCCAATGTGTTTACTGAGATAGTTCACTCCTGTTGAGTTACTCGGTTGTCACTAAATGCATGATGTCGTTATCGTAGGATGAATTTCAGGCCTTGGTGCACTGCCATCAATTCCAACAAAGTGAGGCGGTTTAGTTGCTCTCTTAGGGACCGTATCCCTTGAGTGAAGACTTTGCTCATGTGGCCCTTCCTCCCACTACGTAAGTGTTCATTACTATGGTTAAAGTCAGACATTTTCTGAAACGAGGCTTCTTATGGCATAGTTGTCTTCATGACCCACCAAGGGAAAAAGTGAATAATAATTTAAAACCTTTCTTCCCTTTCTTGAACAAGTTACTTACCTTTGGTAACACGTTATGTGGCAGAGACATAATCTAGCAGCAGATTTCTCACCTTTGAATTCTCCCCACGCATCAGAGTGGACCCGGAAGATTTCTGTGTGTCAGCCTGCCATCAGGTTTAGGAACCGCCCCTTCAAAATTTTCAGATTGATGGCCCGACACACTGAGCACGACTTTGGGTAGTGGGCGCGCTCCAAACACCAAAGGCAAGTGAGTTGCTGATCTGTCACCGATTTCACCCAATGACCGGAACCGCAAGGCTTGAATCCGGTCTTCCTAGATAACATCCTTTGAGTATAGAAACTCAAAAAAGTCTTGACAAAGAAGTTGAAAAAAACCCAGTCAAACATTGACTGAGGGATAGATCTCTTCGGATAATTGCTTGCTGGCGCGGAAAAGAAAAGAACCAACGTCAGCGTTTCATATCCGGCGTGGACTATGCCGACGACGGATGCTTAGCCGATCAACGCCACCTCACGGCAAGCAGGGGTACTGCTCACGAAAATCTTCGAGATCCTTTCAGACGCCTGAGAGAGAGTTGGAAGGTAAGGATTCTGCAACTAGAAGTTTCCATCAGATAAGTAGTTTGGAACCATAGATCCTCTAAACATCCCTTATTAAGACACATGTAAAGCTTAGTGTATGGAAAAATGAAACGCGTGACAACGTTCTGACAGTGGTGAGGGGGCTAGGTTCAGCGTTGGAATTGCAATACTTTACAGGAGCTGAATCTTCAATTAGATAGATGATTAGCCCCTAAAGGAAACACTCCAGCACCTTTTATGTCCAGTGATGTTCCAAGATCCTGGATGACCTGAATTTGCTATAATATGGACTTGTACAAGCTTATCTGCACAACCAGATCAGAGACTAGATCTAGAGGAGACTGGATGTCATGTTAACTTTTAAAACAAACTGTTTTTACCAATCAGTTGTACATGTCCATATAAACAAACATGCATTTTCTTTTCAGAGCCACCACAACCACTGCCCAGCACTTCATAAATACTTTGTGCTGGTCTTAGCCTGAATGGATGATAAGAACCTTATGCTGGCAGTGTGACTTGTCTATCTGAAATATGAGGAATCTCCTGTGATCCATTCATTTAAGAAGATAGGAGTCATAGAGGGTCGGCAGATGTAATCCAGTTTCCCTGATGAAGACATGAACAATCTGGTGGATGGCCAAACATCCTGAATTATTCTTTCTTTATCAACTAGATGGCATACATACTTCATGTCTAGGATTGGTCTGTATTGTGCATTGTATTTTTGGTTTCAAATAAGTAACAAGAGCATATGCGCTTGCTCTTTTGCCAACTGGACACTCATTCAAACACAGTTGTTCTGAAAGAGTATTTACCTTCCATGCTAACCAATTCAGGAGAACACGTTTCAACACCATTCATGGAATACTGCATGGTGAAGAACCACATCAGAAGTTGTATCTAATGGCTAAAAGCACTCAAATTTTGTTTTTTGTTTTTTAATGTATTTATTTTTACATCGAATGATCTCCCATGAGGGAAAGTAACTAGCAATGACCTCTGCACTTTTGGGGTAATCTGCAGTGGCGGAAAGATGGAAGAGTCCCTGCCTGACAGCTGGGGGCCCTACCTGCAGGTGGCTTCTGGGTTTCTTCACCAATGTGACGTGTGAATAAAAATAATCTTGAGAATGGCATAGCCATGATATTTTGCTGTGGCAGAGTGAGCAAGAAAGAGAGGGGTTGGGGGGCAATGGGGAAGAGGGATATAGTAATTTGAATCTGACCTAGGAGGATTTTCTCTTCGACAGACCATGACAGATCTACAGAGTCCTTTTAAGTGCTAAAAGCCTGATGGGATCAAGCGTTTCTGAAACTCCTCTTTACACTCATCTTGATTCTTCACGGGAAGGAGATGAAGTGAATAGCCAAAGAATTTTCAGAAATAACAGGATGGTAACCATCGAAGCAGGGGTTGGGTCAGGAAGTCATTATTTACTAATGCGTCCATTCCTTCTACTTTCTGTCTTTGGCGTGCAGTTGCAATAGAACCCAGAACATTGTAGCACTACTTGGCTGCCAAAACGTCCAGGGAGTAAAGAAGCAGACTTTCTTAGGCAAATAATGGATCTGACTCTGGGGTGTATTCTCTATGTGCCTCTCTACTGTTTTATTATAAATGAAGGAGTACAAAAGTGTATATGGCAGTTTTATGTTTCCATTGTTTTGGGACTACTGAAGTTAGTGGCTTGTGTTGGCATGTCACAAAAAAGTACAGGCTTCAAACACAATTGATTTAGCCATGATATTGAGTGTCTTAGCTGCTCTGCAGGTAGCCTCCTCCAAGGTAACAATATCATACACTGGAGACACCACATCATGTCAAGAAAATCGGGTTCTGGCAGAGCAAGCACAGACATAAGTTTTGGAAACCAAAGTGGGTGAAGAAAGGCCAGACAACTCTCTGCAATTAGAAGAATTGTGCCTGGAAAAGAGAAGAAGTGAAGCTTGTGGGTCTTGGGATTTCTGTGGTCTCCTTGACCGGCCGTTAAATTGATTGTTAGAATTGTGACAACCATCTTCTTCTCAGACACTTGATATAGTCTTCTGCTTCCAACAGTCTCATGATTTCTTGTTTTTGTCTGTAGCGGGTGAAGTAAGAGGAGCTGGAACTGAGATAGGAATCTGGTGGGTCTGATGGAGGGACCTGAATACCTGGACCCTCTGGAAGAGTTGCCAGCCAGCGCTTGCTGTTGGGATGGATGGCAGCTCCTCATCATAGGATTCTGGTACAGCAGAATATTTATCAGCTTCTTCCATCTTCCTGCCCCCTCAAATATGAACACTGAAAAGAAGACCATCTTCGTGATGCAGAGGCTCTTGATGTGACGGATCTTGTATGAAGAGAAACTTAAATGTCTAATAAGAAATTCTGGACACCTTTGATTTCAAATACTTCAGCATCAAATGCATAGAGGTAGAAGAGTCTTGTGTTGAATGTTGACAGGGAGTACTGGCCACCTGAGATAAGATCTGTAGGTCCAGAGGGAGTCTTACTGGAGTATCCATAGGGCAACCATGACCCATGTTTATGAAGTTCACTACCTATCAGTTCAGGCATGTCCTGAATCTAGCTATCACTAGAGAAACTTTAGAATACCTGGTAGTACTGTTCAGACTGCTATGTCTATATGCTATACAGAGAGTGAGAGTAGAAGCCATCAGTACACCTAAAGGACCTCCAACTGTTAGGATTAATATGAAAACGAAACATGCCACAATGGGTTATTTACCCAAAAGAGAGCAGAAACCCTCTTCCCTGGTAGCACAGAACACACTCCAGCTGGATGCAGCATATCCAAATACATAGGATGATGGTCATATGCCGATCCAAAGGAATGACACCAAACTCGAAATGTTGTAGTATCTGGGTAATTATATCTGTGGAAACATGTACAGCCATACACGGGAAACCTCCTGTGTTTCTAGATGTTCTGAAGAGCAAACAAGAACACATAGCCTTACCAGTTAATGATATTGGGTATGTAATTCACAGGCAATTATGACAGCCTCAGAAATTATTCTAAGAAATGTTAATAGAGGTGTTGATCTAACCTCAATCAAAGACTGGCTGACACAGCTCAATATATTTGGAGAGACAGTTCCATGTTTTAAGTGTGATGTAGGAGAATGAGCAACGTTGCTTTTGCGAATGCGGGGTGTATGTGTGAGTGAGAATGAGGCAGAGCACATGTGTCTGGTGGGTTGGTGAAAGTGTATGCAGCTGTTCAGGTACTCTGGTCCTGTATTTTGCAGGGCGTTTCAGGTTTGCATGAGAAGTTTGAAATGGCTGCACGTGTCAAAGGGGAGTCAGTGAGGTGCGGTGTTAGGTGGGTGCGGCGTGTGAAGTAGAATATGAGTCTTGCAGCGGTGTTCTGGATGGTCTGGAATCTTTGTAGGAGTTGTCTAGAGATTCTGGTGTAGAATGGTGTTAAGAGGCAACCATTGGAAGAACTATTGTAGCATGCATAGGATGTGGAAGCAGGAGGTGCACACTGCATTGACTTGAGCAGTCATGTTGAGCTTGTCGTGTAGGATGATCCCTAGATTTCCTGTTAGGTCTGTAGTTGTAGGTGTTGGCCCTAGCTTCCACAGCCACCAGTTGTAGTCCCATGGGGAGGTATAGTTGCTGAAGACCAATACTTCCGTCTTCTCGGAGTTGAACTACAGACAGTCAGTTTGCATCCAGACTGCTACCATGGCCACACTGTTGGTGAAGTTGGTTCTGATTGTGGTTGTCTTGTCCGTCAGGGAGAGGATGAGTTGGGTGTCAGTGGCATAGGAGGTGACGGTGACGTGTTGTGATTGGATGATGTTGACGAGCGATTCTTGTATAAGCTGAAAAGGGTGGGGCTGAGGGATGATCCCTGTGTGACTCTGCATATCAATTTCCTGATTTCTGATGTGAAGGGTGGTAGCCTGACCCTTTGGGTTCTTCCTGTGAGGAATGAACAGATCCATTTCAGAGCGGATCCTTGTATGCCAATCTCGTAGAGTCTTCAGCAGAGGGTCTTGCTGGAGACAGCGTTGGAGGCCGTGGAGAGGCTGAGCAGGATGGGTGCTGCTCTTTCTCCTTGGTCCAGGTTGATTAAAATGTCACTGGTGGCTAAGATGAGTGCTGTTTTGGTGGTGTTATTCTTTCTAAATCCTGACAGAGTGTTGTCTAGAAGATGGTGAAGTTCGAGGTGGGTTGTGAGTTGCTTGTTGATGGCCTTCTTAATCACTTTGGCTGGATAGGGGAGCAGAGAGATGGGTAAGAAGTTGCTCGGTTGATATGGGTCTACTCTAGCGATAAGTCCTCCCAGACTATAGGTAAGAACAAAATGAGAGAGAAGGGCAGTGCTGAAGATATGAGACAGGAGCAGGTTAAAGGAACAGAAACTACACTCTGCAGTAACTGTTCCTCTACCATGAGATCGCCTCACTATCAGATTAGTTACTGACAGTGCTAGTTAGGTACCTATAAAGGTTTAAGGCCCGCTCATCTCTATTCTGATGAGTATTAGCCTCCCTATCCACAATATCAGGAAAAAGGTAAGCACACACAAAAGAGATACTCCTTATAACAGAACTGATCTTCCTGACAATTGCATGGCTGACTAAAATTCAAGATACAAACCTCTAGAAAAGGGACGAGGAAGGACCCAAGAACCTGACAGCAGGGAGGGGCCAGGCACCTTTGAAAAGATGAGAAGGGATCGAATAAAAAGTCTAAATCTAAAAAGAAAAAAGTAACAACCATTTCTACTAAAGTGGACATTGCCCTGAAAGATGAAGATCTTCCTAAGAGACCTGGTCTACAGTTCTACTACATAGTGTTTCAGAGTTTGCAACAGTTGATTTAGTCTAGAAGCCTTCTCAACCTCAGCTGTGACAACTGAATGTGTACAAATAGAGATCACTGACATTCCCCCAAACAAACCTGACCATGTGTACAAAGTACACCATCAGACAGAAGAAGATAAACCAAGACACAAAAAACAATTACTCTTCAACTCAGGAACATCGCTCCTGGTAGTTTCATATATCAATTCAGCGACTTATTTTCTAATGGTCTTTGATTGCTTAGTATGTTTTGATGGGTGTTGTTTCATAGAGTTTTAACTCGGTGCTTATCGGTGCTTTCAAGGGATTCCACATCTATTGCTTCCAGGTGACTTAACATATAAAATCAGTGTTTTCTTAACCGTGCTTCCTGGACTGGTTATATTATAATTTCTGGATGACTAGAGTGATCAATGGATGCAGGGCTGTGCTTCCTGGGATCTAATTCCTGTCACTCTTGGCTATTCCGCATGTTGCTTAGCAGCATACTTTGGTTGTTCTGGAATGCTTCTAGAGATTGACCTTCCCTTTCTCCCAGGAAACACAATACAGTCTTGTTTTGGTATCTTGTTCCCAGCTAACTCTATGTAGGACACACTGATTGCTCAACAGAGCTGCTTGGTTTCTTAACAGTGCTTTCAGGCTCCAGCATGTGCTCACTGAGTTCTTAACAAAGCTTCCTTGGCTCTGTCATATGTTTGTTACTGGCGACTTCATACATTGTACACCCTGTTTTGTTTATAACAGGGCTCCCGATGTAGTGGCCTTCAGATGGTACTCGCAGGCTGTTTAACAGTGCTTCCAGGGACTGATTTTCCAACACTCCTGGGTTGGTCTTGAGCCGCTCCTGGGATGCTCCATACAGTAGATACTCGGTTGGCTAAACAATGATAAGGAACAGCAAGTATGCAGATGCACATCTTTGTCAATTCTTACACTCTCCCCAGCTCTTCGTGCCTATGCGCAGCGGTGCACTGCACCATCTTTAGAGCAAATCTCCAAAACCATGCACCTCACCGTGTACACACCATATGGGACTAACTACAACCAACCATGCACTCCAAAATGACGTTGAATGTTGCAAATACTAGTGCTTTGCGACTTCACTGGGGATATAAATCGTTAACATACAATACCTGTTCAGACTCCACACTGGCATCTTTCAGTGTCTTTTCTGCTGCCTCTTTAAATTTCTTCAGTTTTTTCACTGTGTCTTCCAGGCTCTGGGCAGAGAAAAGCAAGTATCAGACACATTCATGAAGCTTACCCACTTACTATGTAAGCAAATGCTATGACTATTATCAGGAGCTGTCTGGAATTGTATCCTCCTAGGAGAGGGGATATTGCTTTGAGCAACTACGAATCATCCAGTTTAAATTTACTCAAACTTATAAGGTGCAGAACCAGGGGATGAGGTTTTATAAGGTGCAGATTTGCACATGCTAAAACAGTGCTAGAATTTAGCCACCTGCCTTCTCCAGCATCATGTGGTCAGGCCAATGTTGTCCCACTGGCTGGGACCCTGACTGGTATAGCCAATGGTGGCCTCCCCAAGCCCCACCATCCCTGCTATCTGCAGATGGTAAATGCCAGTGAAATACCTTGCATTGGGAAACCTTTGTAAAAGAACTTGGTGATTCCAGGCCTGGAAGGTTACTCCCATTCTGTGAAGTTATCCTGTCCATCCTTACTTACTCAAGTGGAGATAGCCACCACCATCGAGAATTCTGGCCCTGGTATCTCTCCTCAGGGACTTAACCAGGAATTTTTAATGAAGCCCTAAGAGATCGGGTTTAAAAGTCTGTTTCGCTATATTTACGAGCCACCCCACTTCACTTAGCTTTACTTACTTACCTTAGGAAAATTATTTTCCTTAGTTAAAATACAATTATCTTACTAAATATATGCTGAAATATATGATCTCATAATGTAGGTTTTACCTTATTCCTTTACAAAGGAATAAAGACAAAAATTAACCTAATTAATTACATAATAAAGAAATGATATTCGCTGTTATTACTCTAGTACCAGCATCCGAGCATCGGATTGAAGTGTTGATGAAAGCCTATTACTGTGACACGGAGGAGAATCGCACTATAATCCAATGCATTTGTGCGTTGGAGAGCCCTAATATGGTTGCTCTAGGAACCCACAGCAGTCCCATGCCACAGTCTCTCACTGTGTGCTGTGGAAAGAGATCTAGGTTACTCCACACAGAGGACCCCCGCCACATTACTTTGTCTGGCATAGTCAGATTGTTACAGTAAGTGCCTCAGTAATGAGAAATCATTGACAATGCCAATAGGCCTGGCTTTAAAGGAATGTTTTGTGGTAATGTCAAGCATTACAAGTAAATAGCATGGGAGTAGGTACAAATTTGTGCGGAAGCAAAGAATTGTAGAATAATATAGGTGTGGGTTAAATGGTCAGATGACAGCATCACTGCCAAGCCAGACCTAAAAATCCATGTAGGTTAATGACCTCCCATCCATGCTGCTGCCAGAGAAAAGCAATATAAATGAACCAGTTATTTAAGCAACTCTAATAGCATTCTAATGCAACATGTGTGGCCGATAGATCAAACTCAGGCAGGTGAGTAAATAAACAAAATGATCACCATTGCTGGAGGGCGACCACTTTTTGTTGTGAAAGTGAGCAACTTCTGCCCAAACTAAACATGTACTCAAGGTTCCCAACATGTGGGTAGAGCTAAAGCCCCTCTCTAGTGATGCTCACATAATTGTCTGGCCACAGCTGAGCTTTCGAGCCAAACCATAAAAAGTGGTATACATCATTGTAGTGACCATTTGCAAACTCTTATGGTACTCCCATCATTCTGGCTATTTCCACATCTGGAATTAGTGATTCCATGGGAATCAGTAACTCTCAGTTACATGAATACTGTGGTATTCCTAATTGTACAATAAGAAGCGGGGATACTGTGTACTATTTCTCACCTACACATTTTGACAGGCTTTTGCTGACGTAATATTAGGAGAGACATGTGGGGTGAGGTTTTACGTTACTTATAATCTAGATTCAGTAGGCCTAGGTCCAGCCCAAACCCTATTACTCTTTTTTTTCTTTACCAAATAGTAACTTTTACCATAATCAGTGTAAAAGTAAAAACAAGTGCATGGCTCAGAGATTGCATTAGTAGTTTGCTCCAGCAGCTTCCAGCTGCCAGGCAGACCATGGTCACTGCCACGGCTGTTGACGCCTATTGTTCTGTCCCATTCTCTGACATTGTGAATACATCTCTTCACGGATGCCCAACCCGGTCTCCACAGCACTACCGAAACACCATTACATACATCCCAACTGTCCATGTGTTCACATAAACTGCATTCAACATTTATGGAGAGATGGATTGAAGGGTACGTTGCTCCTTGCTTGTTTCTTCTATATTTTGGTATTTGTAGTCCATACTTTATAAATGAATGAAAAGTAATAGTACCAGAGTTCAATGAAAACAAGCAGTGGCAAATCCAATTGGTCCTGGTGCTGGCTGTCACTCTTTTGGCTTTATCAGTCCTTGTTTTGTTTTCTCATGTTTTTTGTAAAATAAAATTGTTAGGTTAGCAGCTGGGCCCTCAAAAATATTTAAAAAAAGAAAAACAAATATACCTTTTGTCTCAAAAAAGCACACATTGACAATGTAGTCCCTGGCGCTAAAGAGAACTACTTGGTGTGTGAATGTACTTCTTGTGAAAACGCAACATGCTGTCACTTACAGTGCAGTTACTCAATGGCTGAAGTTGACAGACTCACTTCCCCATACTGTATGCTGTAGTTGTTGGAAGCACAATATGAATGGCACAGCAAAAGACCAATGGATGAAGAAGGCTGACTGAAAGACTCTACGGCATCATATGCATTATTTTGAAAAAAAATCAATAGGTCTTGGTTAACTCCAGACCTATAAATGTCTGGCAAGTTTACATGGGGCACCTTGAGAGCTCCTATTTGTTTTGGATTTTTTAATTAAATCTAAAACAGACAGCTGCTAACACATTACTGAATGGCCAGGCAGAAGGTACACAGGATGGAGTGCCGGGCCTGGCCTCCACTGTTCAAAGAACCAGTGACTCTCCATGCTTGAGGGCGGGGCAAGGCCTCACGTGTTTTATCAGTCACAGCTGCTCTTTTCATTTTGAGACATGCACACTAAATACTCTTAATTTGTCATGCTATTGCAGCAGTGATACTTTCATGCAAAAGGTATACTTGTCAGGTCATTTCAAATCTAGAGCAACTATTAATGTAGACACATCAATTAGGCCTAGATGCTCTAAAGATAATGTGGTGCTGAGCCCAGGCAAACACCTCCGGAAATTAAGCACTCACTTTAATGATATGCCCATCTCTATCATCAATCAATATTGACATGGATATAACTGTACCTTTTGCAAATCTGCACCAAAAATAACCAAGTGACTTTATTGATTAAAAAAACAGAATTATGCCAGTTGAAATCTTTCTCTGTTTGTATTCATACTCATAACATGTGTCATGTGCAAACAGTTAAGGTTCCTTATGAACTTTCAGCTTCAGTTACACTTTCACTCACTATGGTGTATGTGTGCACGATGGTGGTGTAACTGTCAAGAAAGCTGTGTATTTGTTTTTTCTATGCATGGGATGAGCAAGTCATATGGAATGGTTTCCATGCTGAATTCTAGGGCAATTACTATTCACTAATGCGTCACGTTTCTCACACATATTTCACTATATTAATGCAGATTCACGAGGGATATGGAATTATCACAGTGGTTGTCACTAGGTTAAACTGGGTTTGGTTTGCAAGTTACATATTTATTACTTGGGTTGGTTATCCTCATATTAGGAAATATTATGAATTTGAGCAGGACATGGTATCACCACGATTTTAGTCATAAGGGGGCACATGTATGTACTATTTTTCCTGTCGCAAACGGCCCGATTCGCAGAATCTGACTGTTTGCGACAGGAAAAAACATTTTGGTATGTACAGAGCCTATTTTGCGATTCGGTAATCTATTTACCGAATCGCAAAATAGGTTTGCTAGTCGCAATTAGGAAGGGGCGTTCCCATCCTAATTGCAAGTCGCAGTGCGATGTAGGATTGTTTTGTGACCGTGATTGCGGTCACAAAACAATCGCAATTAGCACCAGTTTCAAACTGGTGCTAACCCATTCGCAAACGGGAAGGGTCCACCACTGCCTGCTCTGAAAAAATGAAAAGAATACTTTTCATTTTTAATTTTGAAATGCATCTTGTTTTCCTTTAAGGAAAACGGGCTGCATTTAACAAAAAAAAACTGCTTTATTTAAAAGCAGTCACAGACATGGTGGTCTGCTGTCTACAGCAGGCCACCATCCCCGTGAGGGCGGCCAGTCCCAATGGGGTCGCAAATTGCGACCTACCTCATGAAAATTCATTAGGTAGGTCATTTGCGACCCCATTGAGAATCACAAACAGTGTAAAGTACACTGTTGTACATCCGGTTTTGCGACTCGCAAATTGCGAGTCGCAAAACCGGATCTTTTTACATTTGGCCCAAGGTCACTCTTGGACCAGATGGTTGGAAAATAATGCTTTTGACCATCAGGATGTGTTAACTAGGACACTAACACGGTTTATATTCATGGTGTTTCTAGGATAAAACATCTGGATTTTTATGTTACTTACAGATGAACTGAGTTACAGGTGGTTCAAATTGAAAGACTGATGTACCAGATTAGATTTTTCTTTAAAAAAGGAATTATATTTTCCTTTAAAAGTATTTAGATATTCATTGTTTTCATGGGAGGTTTGTTTGCAGATCAGTATTTAAATCCCAGAAGGACTACCCAATTTGAAATGCATTGAGCATGGTTTGTATTAGGAGAGAAATATTATGCATTTGCAACTGACAAGATGAATAATACATACATAAACAGTTAAAAAAAGAATGGTTTAGAAAAGAATGTTTTTTTAAATAAATACTGCTGAAAAAACCTCATGAGGTTTGATTATTCCTGTAGACATCACCCATCATTAATGAATGGGTGTTCAAGGATTATGTGCCTTTTGCCATGTAACTTATCATCTAATTACGTCCACAACTACAGTATGAAGCAGAGGCATGAATGCTAACACCCTCTCCCCCAAAAGGGTTGGCAAGTGGTGAAAAGTAGCGAGCTGCGTCTACCGACACCTTTGCACTGTATTATATAGTAAATGTTCGACACTGGGTGTAAGGGAGGGCTTGCTCCAGCTGCTAGTTAAAAATATTTACTGCAACTATAGCTACATAGTACTGTCCAAATAGATGCCCTAGTAACTGCACAGGAGTGTTCTATTGCCCTTTTAGATTTCATACGCAAAGACGACTCACAAATACCCACAACATACATAACACTGTGTTCTTTAAACTTCAAGGTCCTCACCTGACACTTTTTCTCCAGCTGATGTCTCTGCTTTCTTTCACCCTGCAGGAGACCTTCCTGGTACTGCTTCAGCTGAACCTCATCTTGATGACATTTTGCTAGCTCCTTGATCTGGCCCTGCAGAGCATTCATCTCAGCAAGAAGTTCATGGATCTTGAGTGCCTGCGGAGGAAGCATTGGGAGATATGTTTCTAGGAAACCTTGTCCCTGTGGATATTGAAAGAATATAGAACAATCAAGTCTAGAGGGACCATGAACTTGATATTTTTCTGTCCTGTGTAACACCCAATGACAACAATGTGCTGTGTCTGTATGGATGCAGTGGCTCCTGTTTCAGAACTGTCAACGTTTGACAATTACTCTTCAGTTTCTAAGCATCAGAAAACAAAAGAGTCCGTATAAATGAAAAAGAGGTAGACATTATGCAATTTGAAGGTATAGGAAAAAATGTTGAATAATTTTCAGGATAATTTTTTTCTTAAATTCAGAGCATTACAAAGTCTTGCAGGAATCAATGGTGACAGAGGGAGTTTCTCAAAGACATTTCATCATCCAACAGGTGCAATGTAGTACAAGGTATGACAAGTTATTCAGGTAGAAAACACCCGGGGGCAGTAATAAGTTAAAGATTTAGTTTTTTACTTTTTATATTCTGAAAGCTTTTTCTAATAATGAGGATTCCATATGAAAGATGTTCCCAATGAACGGTTCTACCCTGGAAATGGTCAAAGAAATAAGTCTGTGCGTAGCAGGATGGCAACTTTCTCTGGCATAGGAAGGGGGATGGAAAAATCTCAAAATGGGTAGGTACGTAGGTTAAGATGTTTACCACGGCAAAAATATTTAAACATTGAAAGAAATAAGTACCACAGAACAAAGGTGCTGGCTTAATTCTATACTGCCTATAATCTCATACTGTGGAAAATGTCCTTTCCATGTGAAAAAAGTAACTCACCAAAACTTTTCCAAGTTTGCAACCAGAAAGCTGCACACTCTTGGTCTCTCTTCTTGCTCACCTGCTCATGGTTTTCTTTCTGGTACTGCGTGTTCAACAACTCCATCTGCTTCAACTCTGACTCAGTTTGCTGCAGAGGGGAAAAGATAACTGGTCACAGGTCTTGTATGTCCACTGGTAAAAACAAAGTGTTGGAAATAAGAAATGCAATGCTTATTCACTTACAATATTTTTTGCACCAAATGAGATGTTGCAGCTCATAACCCCCTCAATTCCCAAAAATAAGAAAAACTTTACAATTTGCATATTCATAACAAATCTCAATCTAAGCTCACATTTCAGTGATTAGTCCATTTCTTGCAAGGGATGTAGTGAAAGCTTTAACTCCTGCGGAATTGATGATATATATATATATATATATACAGGGAGTGCAGAATTATTAGGCAAGTTGTATTTTTGAGGATTAATGTTATTATTGAACAACAACCATGTTCTCAATGAACCCAAAAAACTCATTAATATCAAAGCTGAATATTTTTGGAAGTAGTTTTTAGTTTGTTTTTAGTTTTAGCTATGTTAGGGGGATATCTGTGTGTGCAGGTGACTATCACTGTGCATAATTATTAGGCAACTTAACAAAAAAAAATATATACCCATTTCAATTATTTATTATTACCAGTGAAACCAATATAACATCTCAACATTCACAAATATACATTTCTGACATTCAAAAACAAATCAGTGACCAATATAGCCACCTTTCTTTGCAAGGACACTCAAAAGCCTGCCATCCATGGATTCTGTCAGTGTTTTGATCTGTTCACCATCAACATTGCGTGCAGCAGCAACCACAGCCTCCCAGACACTGTTCAGAGAGGTGTACTGTTTTCCCTCCTTGTAAATCTCACATTTGATGATGGACCACAGGTTCTCAATGGGGTTCAGATCAGGTGAACAAGGAGGCCATGTCATTAGATTTCCTTCTTTTATACCCTTTCTTACCAGCCACGCTGTGGAGTACTTGGACGCGTGTGATGGAGCATTGTCCTGCATGAAAATCATGTTTTTCTTGAAGGATGCAGACTTCTTCCTGTACCACTGCTTGAAGAAGGTGTCTTCCAGGAACTGGCAGTAGGACTGGGAGTTGAGCTTGACTCCATCCTCAACCCGAAAAGGCCCCACAAGCTCATCTTTGATGATACCAGCCCAAACCAGTACTCCACCTCCACCTTGCTGGCGTCTGAGTCGGACTGGAGCTCTCTGCCCTTTACCAATCCAGCCACGGGCCCATCCATCTGGCATCAAGACTCACTCTCATTTCATCAGTCCATAAAACCTTAGAAAAATCAGTCTTGAGATATTTCTTGGCCCAGTCTTGACGTTTCAGCTTGTGTGTCTTGTTCAGTGGTGGTCGTCTTTCAGCCTTTCTTACCTTGGCCATGTCTCTGAGTATTGCACACCTTGTGCTTTTGGGCACTCCAGTGATGTTGCAGCTCTGAAATATGGCCAAACTGGTGGCAAGTGGCATCGTGGCAGCTGCACGCTTGACTTTTCTCAGTTCATGGGCAGTTATTTTGCGCCTTGGTTTTTCCACACGCTTCTTGCGACCCTGTTGACTATTTTGAATGAAACGCTTGATTGTTCGATGATCACGCTTCAGAAGCTTTGCAATTTTAAGAGTGCTGCATCCCTCTGCAAGATATCTCACTATTTTTGACTTTTCTGAGCCTGTCAAGTCCTTCTTTTGACCCATTTTGTCAAAGGAAAGGAAGTTGCCTAATAATTATGCACACCTGATATAGGGTGTTGATGTCATTAGACCACACCCCTTCTCATTACAGAGATGCACATCACCTAATATGCTTAATTGGTAGTAGGCTTTCGAGCCTATACAGCTTGGAGTAAGACAACATGCATAAAGAGGATGATGTGGTCAAAATACTCATTTGCCTAATAATTCTGCACTCCCTGTATATATAGCAACAGTTGCCACCAAAAGAGGTCTAAAACAGGGGTGATTGTTGGCACTCCTGCATTTTTATCTCTGTGTTACGGATTTGGGGGATGCCTTACATGACAAAACCGCATACCCATCCAAACTCGGAGGCAAGCAGAGGACTCAGTCCTTTTGGACAGGACTGCAGTAAGCCACCAACAGCTTTTAAATGGGCAAGGAATAAACTGCTATGAAAACTTTCTAACCATAGGCACCATGATGTCTGATGCACTGATTTTGGGAGTAAGCCTAACAGATGGCTATTTAATAACCAATAATACAAAAAGAATTGATGGGTGGAATGCTGTAGTTAATCCCAGCCACTAGGTCGAAACTAGTCTGGGGCTGCTTATGGTCCCTTCTGATGGGGCCCTTGCCTTGGAGTTTGGGGAAGACTGTTCCCATGAAAAGCACGGTCAATACTTATATGCATAAGGCAAGTCTTTGTCTAGAGTGGTGTGAAAAATGAGTGATTGTCAGGGGCTGAGATTAATTTAAGCATTCCATCCACTACCTTGTTGTTTGTTGTCGTGGATGCCGTAAGTGGGATGGGTATGCCACGATGTGGATGTTCACTGTGACACAGGACTCGTGCTGCACCCTACTGACAAGGTCCACCTAGGCTAAAACCAGTTTGGTGTTGTTCATGGTCCCTTCTGGAGGGGACCTCATCTGGCAGGTCAGGATGGGCTATTCCTGAGAAGAGCAGGGTGACTACTAATTTACATAAAAGAAGCTTTTGCTTAAGGTGGCCTGAACGTTAAAAAAATAATGGACCAGAATTCGTCCCGGGGGATCGCCAGTGGCAAAGATTTATTCAAGCATTCCATCCATCATGTTGTTGTTTGTTTTATTTAATAACCAGGTCCTCCCCTGAACAACTTTCTATAAACGTTGGGTGTTACGGACAGAATAATGGCAATTATTTACAGCTTCTGCCTCTCAAACTAAAATCCCACTCATTCATTTTTGCCTTGCCCACAGAGGTAGCCCTAGCACTGAAACAATACTGGGTGTGATCAGAGCAAAATAAATGCTCGCATTATACCAGTGAAGCTTATCACCAAAAAAAGTGAAAAAGGTTACATAAGGCACAAGTCAATCGCTTTAGATCCCCTGCGATGGATGCTACGCTATTGCGAGTCACCTGCAGAGCATGGTTGCTAACAGTAGCATCCTGAAATCACTCCAGTGAACACGACTGAATCACACAATAATTCCAGGTCAAGGGAAGTGCAACTGATTCATTGGACATGCCTATGGGGTGGAGGAGTACCCCACTACCAGGCCCCTTATTTTCTGTGCACAAAGCAGCTGAAAGTAATCTCAATCGAGACTTCTCCTGAAAATATCTCTTCCAAGAAACATTCCACGCTGGTTTTGGAGTTCTATTTTTAAAATAAACTGCAGTAGGTATACCCCCCAGCCCCTATGCCCATGAGAATTAAAGTAGACTAGCTGAAGCAGCAACTTCATATTTTTAGACCTGGGGGAATTTCACCTGAAAAGGAGAAAATAAAGCTCGGGTAGCAGCTGTAGATTCTGTGTCCATAATAAGGAAACCATGTGCCAATTTGCATATGTCCAGGCGTTTGTGGAGATAAAAGCTGTTTTTAAGCCTCCCTTTTTGTGGCTTACATATTCTGCAGTGCAAAGTGGCAGTCGAACACTGTTTCAACAGTAAGACATTCAATCGGCAGCTGGATTTATTACATTTATCAAACTTAAGAACTTGGCAGCTGGTGCTGGCCTGTCCTGCATTCACAGATATGATGGTTAAATGAGCCCTAAACTTAAATACTGAAATACAACCATATCGCTTCTATGACTGTGATAATATTTAAACACAAGGAAGTAATTTCATCGCTCATTCTCTGTTGTAATTTTTATTACTTTTGTATTACTTTTGATTTATTGTAAATCGTAAAATGGTGAATTTGGCAATGGCCTTGATTAACCAAGCAATACATATTCCATTCAGTCCTCAGAAAGGGGCCCTGTGTGTCCAGAAGGGGTGCAACTAGCCCTTAGATATGAAGCAGAAATGCAAGGCACAACCCGTAGGCAATCGAATGCTTGGCAGATGCCCAATCAATAGGGATTCATACGCAATTTGCAAACTTATACTTGCACACATCTATATTAGCAAAGTAAAATGGCAGGGCTTGTTTAACATCTAAGCTATGAATAAATATAATTTGATTAATGTGAAAGTCTTAGTTGACTTCTGGAAAGACATACTTGTGAGTACGTAGAACTTGGACCCTACTCAAGCAAATTAGCCAGTGAGCCCGGACCAGCATACATCAACCACCGCCTGAACTTCCACCAATACTCGAGACACCTGCGCCCCACATCCCTCGCTCACACGCCCCGTATCCACCGAAGCAACAGCAGAAGTTCCTTCTCCTACCTCACTGCCAAGTCCTGGAACAACCTTCCCCTGCACCTCTCATCTTCATCCTCCCTCAGTGAATTCAGAAAGTCACTTAAGACCCGACTCTTCCAATTATCCCAGCAACAAACCAGCCCCTGGATACCAATAGCCACGCTCTACAAGGGATTGATTGATTGATATCGCCACCAAATAGACACAATTCAGAATACATGCTGGAGCTGGAAATTATGCAGTCATTAGGTGAATCTACTTCTCAATGTACCAAATGCAGATCCCTCCACCTAACGGAGCAAAACAGAAGGCATAAGGTAATACTACATTCCGTAATACTATGTGCCAGGGTGACCTTTTCGTCAGCAAAAACGTGACTGAGCATGAATTGCTTAAGAGCTTCTTAATAGTGTGAGTTTTGACGTTTGTTTGGGATACTTATTAGAACACACCTTGACTACAGCCCCGTTATGGATACTTATTAGGGTATACCTCAACCTCGAAGGTACAAGTGCAAACTTGGTTGTGTTGCTGCAGATTATGTGTTGAATGTCTTATAATGAGACTGTGGGTGCAATGCTAGGTATCCTTTTTAGAAATGGATTGACCTTTTGCTTTGGACATGTTAGAGATTCTCAGAAGCGAACTTAGATGAGTGGCATCAAACAATGTACCAGGCGAAGTCCAGATATGCTTCTAGTCTTCTAAAACTAGAGTGGTGCATGTAGATTGTAATCAGAAAATCTACATATTCTCCTTCCCCCACGAATGTTGAGAGGTTCTTAAATATGCTTGCTCTGGCACTTACTTATAATGTCGAAACAGTTGCATTAGGATGCTCCAGGATAGTTTGCTTCTGATTACTCACAAATTTACATTGTTATCTCAAAATTGTATGTTAGCTAAATTGGATAGCTGCTGGGCTAGTGGCACCAGATAGAATTTAGATACCACTTTTGTATTGTTGCTAAAATGGGACAGTTGATTTACCTCTAAGACCTTAGTCAACGAAGCAGATGCAGTATGATGGCTTTTTGGTGGTTTTGAAGAAAATATCAAAACTGAGCACTGGACAAAAAACAGAGTAGCCTTCGTGCTTGGATTGTTGTTAGGAATCAACTAAGATAACTTGCTACCATTGCATGATTAATCTGTTTTCAACACTTTATGTATAACTCATAAACCACGGAAAGTGCCTCCCAGGATTACTGCATGACAGGTTCCCACCTCACCAGATCTTATGGCTGGCCTCCCACGTCATCTTGTCCCTCTGGATGATGACATACACATTTTAAGAGGGCAGCTCTCTACATATCCAGAGTCCCACATCTGAAACTTCCTCCTTTGACATTCTCATTGACAAGGTAATAATACACTTTCTTTACCACAGTCCTCAGTTTCCAAACAATTCAGGATACTTTTGTCTCACGGCCGCAGGACAAATGGCAATTTGTATATATGTTACTTATGGTGCTTACCCAGTAAGCATTAGTTTGTGGCATGTAGAGCTGTAGATTCGCGTGCTCTGCATACTTCCGGCATCTAGTGTTGGGTCCAGAAGGTTGTAACTTGTTTTTGTTCAAGTCTTTCGAGTTACAGGACATAGCAGCGACTCCTCTTGTTTGCAATGCGCATGATCCTTGACTCCATCTTCAGATTGTTTTCTGGCAGTCGGTGATAAATGGAGTGCAATGGAAAGGTCGATAACCTAAAGGACCATGCATAAAAATGTGTATTATGTAATGAAACAACCACATGTGGCCCAGGGAGGTGGGTAGGCACAGGTGAATCTACAGCACTACATGTCACAAACAGATGCTTACTGGGTAATTAACACTTTCCGTTTTATGGCATGTGTAGCTGTAGATACGCATGCTCTACATAGACTGAAAAGCAGTGCCTCCATAAATGCAGTGGCTAACCTGTGGGTGTGACAGGATTCTGGAATAAAGTACGTTTCACTGCCTGTCCTACATTGGATTGTTGGTGTGCTAAAACATCCACACAATAGTTTTTGGTCAAAGTGTGTGCTGTTGACCATGTAGCTGCCCTATAAATTTCCACTATTGGCATGTTGCCAATAAATGCCATAATGCACCTTTCTTACATGTTGAATGTGCTCTAGGGATAATAGGTAGTGGCCTTTTAGCTTTAGCATAACAAGTTTGGATACATTTAACAATCTATCTTGCTATAGGAGATTTAGTTATAGGATTACCTTTATGTGGTTGTGAAAAAGCAAAACAAAAGTTGTTTTGTCTTTTTTTTTTAATTTTTAGTTCTATCAATATAGAACATAAGCACTCTTTTCACATCTACTGTATGTAGGGCTCTCTCCACAACTGTAACAGGTTTTGGGGAAAAACTGGCAATTCAATAGTCTGATTGACATGAAATTGAGACAACTGTAGGTAGAAAAGTTGGATTAGTATAAAGAACCACTTTATCCTTATGTACCTGAAAAAATGGTTCTTGTAATGTTAATGCCTGAAGGTCACTTACATGTCTGAGGGAAGTAACTGCAAAGAGAATTGTAGAAGACAAGAGTGCGTTTGTTCGAAAGGTAGTCCCATAAGCCTTAGGAGTACTCTATTCAAGTTCCAGGAAGGGACTGGAGTTAGTCTCCTGGCATTACTCTTTTAAGTCCTTCCATAAAAGCCGTTATGACTGAGATTTTAAAAAGAAAGGAACATTATAAGGTTACATTTAGCAGCTATAGCTGCTTATTTACAAAATAACAGAGGTATATGCCTGTAAATGGAGGAGGTACAAAATCATGTTCTGTGTAGAGACTTGAAAAGGATTCCAGTTTTGAGAAATACAGTAATGAACAAAACGCTTCCACTTGGCTGCATAACAAGCTCTAGTGGTTCGTTTGACTGCTTCCTCATAAGTGTCCATACATTCTTGAGGTAAACTTAAATACTCAAATTCTATGACTTCAGGGGCCAAATTGCAAGATTCAAGTCCTTGGGATTTGGGTGTCTGACCGGTCCTTTGTTTCGAGTGAGAAGATCTAGGTGTAGAGGAAGCTTCTCGTGCGGTACTACTGAAAGATCCACTAGTGTGGTGAACCATATGTGTCTTGCCCATGTGGGTGCCACAGTATCATTGTGAGAGAAGTTTGTCTGAGTTTCCAAACCACATATGGAAGAAGAGAGGGAGTTGGAAAAGCGTAAGCAAATATCCCTGACCAATTCATCCATAGAGCACTGCTCATGGACTGAGGGTGAGGAAACCGGGAGGCGATGTTTAGGTATTTTGCGTTTTCTTTTGTTGCAAATAGATCTATGTCCGGAACACCCCAACTTTGGAAGCAGGGTTGTAGGACTTGTTGCAGCGTCCTGCTGAGGTCGGCAAAAGTGTTATGAGTCCCCAGAAGGTGTTTCGCCAACATGCCAATATGCAGATGTGGTGACAAATGTCTCAATGCCAAATTGTCTGTGCAAGGAGAGACAACTGAATTGAATGTGTCCCCCTCCCATTTCTGCAGATAAAACATGGTTGTCATGTTGTCTGTGCGTATGAGGACTACTTTGTTTTTGAAATGTAATACAAAGCGCTTTGAGTGCTAGATGAACTGCTAGATGAACTGCTAGCATTTCCAGATAGTTGGGGTGGTCTAAAAATGGCCACCCTTTAGAAAGATTGTTTTTGTTCCACCACTGGAGAGTGAGAGAGGTACGGCTGTATACCAACACTAGATCCTCCAAATAACCCTGTGCTTGAGACCACTGGTGGGAGTCATTCCTGCAACTGACGCATGTGTAGTCGTAAATGTGGGACAATTGCGGTGTAAGAAGCCATCATTCCCAGAGGTTTCATAACTATCCTCACTGGAACACGCTGATTGAGGCAAATGTGAAGAATTTGTGTTTGGAAGTTCTGTATCCTTGCTGCATTTGGACAAGCTACTCCCATAGGAGTATTAACAATAGCCCCAATATAAGGTTGAACCTGTAGTGGGGTGAGATGGGACTTCTGGAAGTTGACTGTGAACCCCAACGGGTGAAGCAGATCTATTGTAGATTGAATGTGGTTGAGACATTGTGGATGAGAGCTGGCTGTGATGAGCCAGTCGTCCAGATATGGGTATACATCAATGCTTTGCCTGTGTAGATTAGCTGCTACTACAGCTAGACATTTTGTGAACACTCTTGGTGCTGTGGTGACCCCGAACAAAAGCTCTTTGAACTGATAATGCAGACTTGAGATGGGCTGGATGTATAGGAATAGGAAAGTAAGCATCCCTTAGATCTAGGGCTGACAGAAAGTCGCCTTGAGGTATCAAAGGTAGCACATCCTGTAAAGTGACCACATAAATATGTTCTGACAGGATGCAATAGTTTAATGGTCTGAAATGTAATATGGGTCTTAGTGAGCAATCCTTTTTGGGGATGAGAAAATAAAAGGAGTACGCTCCCATTCCTTGTTGTTGAAATGGTACTTGTGGTAGGAGAACTACGTGATCCTGTGAGAGAGTATGACAAGGTGGTATGTTTAAAGATGTGGAAATGAGCTCCAGGCAATCCATTGATCTGTTGTAATTTTTTGCCAATTTTGTAGGAAGGACAGAAGTTGCCATTCCACAGGTGTTAAATGATCTGTTGGAAGCCGCAGAGAGTCACTGTTTGGGGCAGTGCAGATGTCCGAGGGGATGATCTTTTGCCTCTACCTTGGAATCCAGTGCCCCTATAAGATCCTCTGTAAAATCCTCTGTTGAGGATGTATGTGATTGTCTATTATATGAGGAAGACGTTTCCCCTGCCACAGGCTTGGAGGGTGGTTTATAATGCGCTTTACGAAAAATATCATGAGAGGAAGGGTGTTGAAGTTCTCCAAAAGATTTTGCCACCTAGTTGTCTTTTTCCTTTTTTTCCAAGGCCTGATCTCCTTGTGGCCTGATGAGGTGTTTCTTGGCGAATGGAACATTTAATAGTGTCTGCTGTACTTCTAGCTTGAACCCAGAGATACAGAGCCATGCATGTCAGTGCAGTAAAACACTAGTATTAATGCCCCAAGCTTCCGTATCAGCGGAGTCTAGGGCATAGTGAATAGCATATTTAGAAATAAGTTGCGCCTCGTTAACAATTTCTTGTCCCTTCTTCCTATGCTCCTCTGGGAGATTTTGGAGTAAGAGTAACTGCTCCATTTCGTCCCAGTGGGTGCGTCATATCTGGCTAGAAGTCCTTGTGTATTGGCAATACACCAATGATTTGCTGCTTGAGCAGCAACACGCTTACCAGATGCATCAATAAGTTTACTTTCTTTGTCAGGAGGTGGTGCATCCTGAGAGGTTTGTGAATTATTTGCTCTTTTCCTAGCATTAGAGACCACCACAAGTCTGCTGATACAAGACTCTTGATGTATGTGGGATCTGAGGGAGAAGCTTTGTATTTTTTTCCACTCTTGAAGTAAGAATCCGAGCCTTAGCTGGATCCTGAAAAATATCATCCGCATGTCTGAGCATTCCTTTCAGCATAGGGAGATATTGTGTAGATTTATGAGAAGCTGTTAGTGTCTCAAAAAGAAAGTTATCTTCTATATGATCTTTGTGGAAGGACACTTGATGATATGTAGCAGTTCTCCCTACTAACACTTGAAAAGATGTAGTGTCTTCGGGGGTGAAGGTCTAACTGGTTAGATTTCTACATCTGGATTGATATATGTGTCTACATCATACTGTGACCATGGATCCATGTCCTCCTGGGTATGTGATATATCATCACTAATGTCATGGATATCTCGACCCGATTGAGAACCTTGTGGAGATATTTCTAATGGGTCTTCTATAGAGTGTTGTGGAGATGGTGTCTGTAGTGGTGGAGGGGAAATGGGTGGGGAGATTTCAGGTAAAGGTGGATGAGTCTCCTGTGGCCCCTTGTCCACTCTTTTTTTTGTTGGAGGGTCATTCGTGTCTAAAGCCTCCTCAAAAGTGAGCTGCCTTTTAAAAGGAGTATTTGTTTTTACAAATAGCGTTCAAGTAGGAGGCTGGATATGCAGGGACAGCTTCCCTTAGAGCTGTTGCTTAAATGTCTTAAGAATTGGCTCCGGGGCCCTTTTCGGATCCAAAGTAGATTTCAGATCAAGTTTTTTGGGATACAGAAGAGATTTTACCTTTCGAAGCCGAAGATGTTGGTGACGATGTAGGTAGTCTTTACGGTGCCAAATTCACAGACACTTGGCTTAGAATGAAAGGCTTGGTTTTAGAATTACAGGGAGTGCAGAATTATTAGGCAAATGAGTATTTTGACCACATCATCCTCTTTATGCATGTTGTCTTACTCCAAGCTGTATAGGCTCGAAAGCCTACTACCAATCAAGCATATTAGGTGATGTGCATCTCTGTAATGAGAAGGGGTGTGGTCTAATGACATCAACACCCTATATCAGGTGTGCATAATTATTAGGCAACTTCCTTTCCTTTGGCAAAATGGGTCAAAAGAAGGACTTGACAGGCTCAGAAAAGTCAAAAATAGTGAGATATCTTGCAGAGGGATGCAGCACTCTTAAAATTGCAAAGCTTCTCAAGCGTGATCATCGAACAATCAAGCGTTTCATTCAAAATAGTCAACAGGGTCGCAAGAAGCGTGTGGAAAAACCAAGGAGCAAAATAACTGCCCATGAACTGAGAAAAGTCAAGCGTGCAGCTGCCACGATGCCACTTGCCACCAGTTTGGCCATATTTCAGAGCTGCAACATCACTGGAGTGCCCAAAAGCACAAGGTGTGCAATACTCAGAGACATGGCCAAGGTAAGAAAGGCTGAAAGACGACCACCACTGAACAAGACACACAAGCTGAAACGTCAAGACTGGGCCAAGAAATATCTCAAGACTGATTTTTATAAGGTTTTATGGACTGATGAAATGAGAGTGAGTCTTGATGGGCCAGATGGATGGGCCCGTGGCTGGATTGGTAAAGGGCAGAGAGCTCCAGTCCGACTCAGACGCCAGCAAGGTGGAGGTGGAGTACTGGTTTGGGCTGGTATCATCAAAGATGAGCTTGTGGGGCCTTTTCGGGTTGAGGATGGAGTCAAGCTCAACTCCCAGTCCTACTGCCAGTTCCTGGAAGACACCTTCTTCAAGCAGTGGTACAGGAAGAAGTCTGCATCCTTCAAGAAAAACATGATTTTCATGCAGGACAATGCTCCATCACACGCGTCCAAGTACTCCACAGCGTGGCTGGCAAGAAAGGGTATAAAAGAAGGAAATCTAATGACATGGCCTCCTTGTTCACCTGATCTGAACCC
Organism: Pleurodeles waltl; assembly: GCF_031143425.1. Classification (NCBI taxonomy): domain Eukaryota; kingdom Metazoa; phylum Chordata; class Amphibia; order Caudata; family Salamandridae; genus Pleurodeles; species Pleurodeles waltl. Next base: position 70,860,416 of record NC_090450.1, on the reverse strand, counting down.
CATTGAGAACCTGTGGTCCATCATCAAATGTGAGATTTACAAGGAGGGAAAACAGTACACCTCTCTGAACAGTGTCTGGGAGGCTGTGGTTGCTGCTGCACGCAATGTTGATGGTGAACAGATCAAAACACTGACAGAATCCATGGATGGCAGGCTTTTGAGTGTCCTTGCAAAGAAAGGTGGCTATATTGGTCACTGATTTGTTTTTGTTTTGTTTTTGAATGTCAGAAATGTATATTTGTGAATGTTGAGATGTTATATTGGTTTCACTGGTAATAATAAATAATTGAAATGGGTATATATTTTTTTTTGTTAAGTTGCCTAATAATTATGCACAGTAATAGTCACCTGCACACACAGATATCCCCCTAACATAGCTAAAACTAAAAACAAACTAAAAACTACTTCCAAAAATATTCAGCTTTGATATTAATGAGTTTTTTGGGTTCATTGAGAACATGGTTGTTGTTCAATAATAAAATTAATCCTCAAAAATACAACTTACCTAATAATTCTGCACTCCCTGTATGTTTCAGTGCCAAACCTGAGTGCGGAGCATCTCAACCAATTTTTTATGCCAGTTATTTCCAGAAAGCAGTGCCGGCTCAGTAGCTTCAGTGTGCAAACATAGGTCCTCATTACGTCCCTGGCAGACAGCGGTATGTTAGAGAAAGGTACTGCCAACAGGCTGGCGGTACCTTTCCCGAAAATATGACATTGGCGGTTTGGCTCAAGCCGAATCGCCAATGTACCACTCCGTACGCCAGGGCGTAACAGCCGCCGGGCTGGAGACTTCGGTCTCCAGCCAGGTGGCCGTCACTGTCCCACCCTATGGATTTTGACACCCCCCCACAGTTTTTCGTGGCAATCCTACCGCCATGAAAACCTTGGCGGTAGGCATTATCAGTGCCAGGGAATTCCTTCCCTGACACTGATAGGGGTCTCCCCCGCACCCCTCCCCCTCCTGAGAATCCCTCCCACCCTCCGCCTCCCTCTTCCGCCCCGACACGCACACCTACACGCACAGACATACACACGCATACACACAGCAATACCCACATTCACCCACGCATGCATACATTACACACACAAATCAAAACACATTGACATACATCCTAGCACACACGCATTCACACCACACAATATACACGCACAAAACGCATACCAAACGCCCCACACCCACATGCACGCACACAAAAACATACACACACACATCACCCCCACACACACAACACCCCCCCCTCTCGGAGCACCCAACGTACCTGCTTGCATGGAGTCCTCCCAGCAGGAGACGGGACGCAGCGCTGTTGGCAGCAGCAGTGTCGCCCAGCAGAAGACCGCCAGGCCGTATCATGTGTCATGATACGGTCGGCGGCGGTCTACAGGCATGGCGCTGCTGCTGGCAGCCGCGCTACCTTACCGTAATCTGCCGCCATGACCGTAGCTGGAATTCCGCCAGCCTTCTGGCGGGATTCCGGCTACGGTCATAACATGGCGGACAGTAGGTAGCCACGGCAATGGTCTTTTGGCGGCTGTCGCCGTGGCGGTAGGCGGCATTTACCGCCTAGGTCATAATGAGGGCCTTAGTCTTTTGGATGGAGCAGGGGCATGTTTACTCACTGCGTGTTGACTCAGAGGAACCTCCTTCGTTTCTAGAGTCAATTAGGCCTCCTAATCAGAGGATTGGACCAAAAATACCTCCTCTTCAGCAGCTGATGCCCCCTGAATTTCCTGCTCATGTTCCGTATCCCATATGATGTCCTGCATGCTGAAAATATTGTGCGTTTTCTCCAAATCCTGTGTCTGCATTTCAGATCGATGAGCTCTTTGGTCTCAGAGTTTTCTTCGACTTGAAAGATTGGCAGTCCTCACAGTCTTCCTCTCTGTGTTCTGGCAATAGACAGAGGTTACAGATCTGATGGTGACTGATTCGAACAAATTTGGAGTGACACTTCAGACAGAAACAGAATGGCATCCGTTCCATCAGTTCTTCATTCTCGATTATGTCGAATGGAGAAAATGGCTGCCCAAGGGCATGGCCCCAAGGACCTCGAGCGCAGAAGTTACTTATACAGTTGTTTTTTTTCTGATCCTGGAACATAATGGTAAAAAGGACAATGCAATCGAAGCAATACCGATGGGTTTGGAGATGTATCCCGTACCAAAGGTGCCTACGAAGATCTCGGACCAGAGCTCTGAGAGAACATGGCCGGACCAGATGGCGGAAGAAAACAATCTGAAGATGGAATCAAGGATCATGTGCGTTACAAACAAGAGGAGGTGTCACTATGTTCCGTGAGACGAAAGACATTAGAAGAAAAATAAGTTGCAACCTTCCCGACCCAACACTAGATGGTGGTAGTATGCAGAACATGTATATCTACAGCTACATTTGCCATCAAACACAGATATATATATATATATATATATATTAGACAGCCATATACCCTTATAGGGGCTAACCTTTGTAACATGTCAGGCTTAGACAAATAAGAAAGCTAAGCTAATTTGTCCTAAATATCTTGTTCTGGCATTTTATCAGGAAAGTACTTAGGTTTATATCTAACAAGAGGATAAACAGATAGTAGATCTACTCTCCCTTCACTAAGCATAATGATGGCATGTAATATCTAACACATCTTGATACATTTCTTGTCTCAACATAGATTTGGTTCAAATACAGTGCAAGGAATCAAATGTTCGTTATAAACTACGTCAAATGGAGATGCAATATATCATACAAAAATAATGTCAGTTGAAGATACCTTTGTATAGTAATATTTTTAATGATGAAATCTTAAAATTTTATGAATACAATTCTCCAAAATATGCAGTAAAACTTGGACTTTAACCTGTATACTAAGAACTCAAGCAGAAAATGTGTGATTACAGTAAATTACAGCAGCTTGCATTAACAATTGGTTAGGATGATTGGATTTATATTTCCACAAAATTCTACAGCCTTGATGTGCTGTCTAGTTTTCTCAACACAAAACCACAGAAAGACATTAATAAAAGAAAGGGCTATTACATAAGTGCCTTTATGGTTTGACCTTCTTCCATGAACATGCAATAGAGTAAAAGATAGTCCGAGTTACAAAATGGGCGGGGCCACAATTTTAGCTAATCTAAGTCCATCTATTTAGCCTAGAGGTGAAATGTACAATGGATCATAGTGTATTTTAATTCGAGGAATGGACATTGGCCTAAAAGCAGTAGGACAGGAACATCAGGGAGGTTGTTCTGCTCTTGTTGAGGCGTTCCGCATTCCTAAATACCCATACCTTCAAAAAAGAGGAATACTTTCTATACTGGCTGAGACCTATGTGATTCCTGTAACTAGAGAACTACCTTTGGACTACAACAGAAATCTAATGGCGAAACACAGAGGTGGAACAGTACAACTTGAGTGGACAACTAGCAGTTCTAACTGTGTTGCATTCTTTATTGTGAGGCTAAGGTCCCAGTCACCTGTGAAACTGAACTTACACGTATGCCCTTGACTTGCACGCGATATATCCTAAAGCAGAAATACCTTTAGACCATCCTATTGTAAATGACACAACACAATGGGATGTAAATTTCTTAGGGAGGGGAAGGAGACACAGTGTTCGTCATCTGTTAAAAGCTAACATGATCAAGAATGCCCTGTTTGTATCCTTTAACACATGGGATAAGAAAATTGGTAAATGAGGGATGCACAAACAAATCAGTACAAATAGAGAAAAATCAAATTAACAATTAATTGTAAAGATTCCTGGCGCTTAAGGTCTCTACAATGAAAAAAAAAGTGTCAATCGAGTCAGGGAGTCTGAACTTTCTCCATACTAGGTCACACACTTTGAGAAATCCTTCCCAGGAGAGATTAATGTCATGCTGAAATTCAGGTTGTTTTTCACATTCACATGCTCCATCCTAGACATACCTTCCGCCTCTCTGTCTCTTCTGTGCTGGTGGCTTTGGCTTCCTTATAATGTCTGAGCTGAGCTTTCTGGCTCTTCAATTTGACCCTTTGATTGGCAAGGACTTTCTCCAGCTCAGTCACTTTCTGAATCAGCAGTCGGTTGGCACTGGACAGGTCTGCAGATTTGGTGGTTATGTCCTCCAGGGCTTTTTTTAGCTACAGAAAATACGTTATCAGGTTACCTTCAGAAAATAGGAACAAGTGACTTATAAGAGTATAATGGATGATCATTTTTCAGCTTTTACGGATCACATTCCTGGGCAGTTTTTTCTCAGTCCTAGAAATCAAGGGCACAGTTTGGAAATTGGAATTTAGAATATAAATCTTAAGTATGGTTTCTTTTGATCTAATCATCAGGTCATTGCTAAGTTTGAAGTAAGGCAAAAGTTAAAACCAGTTGTATATCTCTGTCTAGGGCCCTCCACTATTGGTATTCCCTAAAGTGCATTGCAGATACGGCATTGTCAAACTGCAGAGTCTTTACTACGGAAAGTGCTTCTTCGGGAACCTTAGCACTATAGATGGTGCTAAACATGCTCGTGCAGCCCCTTCTACAATATGGATCATTTTGAAGCACATTCTGTGGCAGCCTTATAGAGTATGGTGTTCTCTCATTTGCTGGGGCATGACGGCACGCATGCTATATTACAGAACAGATGCAAAGACAAAGAAGCTGCGGGGAGGTGCACTGACTGTGTACCATATAGAGGGGGCACTAAGAGTACGACCTGAGGGAACTCTTATGTTACAGGGCACTGGAATCATGGGGCACCCCTTGCAGGCGATTGGAGTAAAGAACTGCACCCACCTACAGAGGGAAGCGTTTCTCCCTCTTTAGGTCCACCTCGAGCCAAAGACAGAGCTGTGGTTTCACTGCAGCTTCATCTTTCACAAAAGCACAGGTGTGAACGGTCAGAGCTTACACCTGTGCTGAGAATAGTACCTTTTTTTTGTTTTAATCTGGTTCACTGTCCCGAGTATACCGGGGTGCAAACAAGGACAGTGCGCCCAATATGTAATTTGGGCAGAGTTCAGTTTTCTTTAGCAGTAGGAAGGAATGTCTGCCTTCTGAACCTAAGAACAATTGGTTTGGGTTCACTTAATTCAGGGGAGAAAGCTGGTACTATGGTGCTTGGTGCATTGGACTAGTCCTGTAAAAAGTAAAGGATGGTTGACAAATTAATCTCAGCAGGGAGGACCATATTCAGAGACCGATTAAAACTACTGTCTCCCAACACTTAGCAAAGAGCACTGGAGCTGAATGCAACTTAGCTCTACCAAGTATAGCTCTTGAATAGCCCCCATCAGCTCTTCACAAGGGGCTACCCAGCACTCCTCTCCCCAAGCCTCTGGCTGCTCAAGTTATCTCTGAGTCTATGAGCACCTTAAGTTACCGTGTTCGCCAGTATCTTTCAAAATCTGGGAAGGGGAACCTCCTTTTCCTTTTATTTGTAAAAATCCCTCATAAGGATATTCTGCCTCTTTTCATTCCAGATAAAATGTGTTACATGCCACATACATATCCCTAAAGTAGTATTCCAGTATTCTTGTTTGTAACATGGTGAATAAAGCCAGTAAATTGGACATTCATTTTAACAGATGTCATGCTGCCCATTCTTGAAACCTCGCATCGCTCTTGGCAACATCAGCCAATAAAGCGGTTTGAGTGAGCCTGTAAATAAGCCTAAAATGTGCTGCTAAATAAACGGTTCCCTAAATATCAGATTTTTTTCTTCTTCCTTGTCATGCCATACAAACTCAAGTCACATCATTAGAAAATGTGAGAATACAGGACTTAATAAACTTGACCCAGAACGTGATCAATAATTCTAATAATCATTCCGCCATCGGGGCAGCTAAATATAAAAGAAATAAAAAAATGCATGCGCTCAGAGTGCTAGCTCATGCAAAATCCCCAATGAGCTCTGTATCCTGTTATTCGTCCTCACTGTATAAGGCAAGAGCTCCATGACAAATGACAAAAATGTTGGCTTGGGATTTATTCTGCCTCTCTGCAGATCAAAAGAAATCCATTGACTCAAGCAGTACTCAAGGCTTATTACACACAACCTAAACCCAGAAATAGAAATTGTACCCTAATGCTTTTCTCCTGAGAACTGTCTTAAGAAAACACAATTTAACTTTGTTGAAACCTTCTCTGTGTCATAAGATGAAAGGAGAGCCTCTCCGCCATTGCTCGTTCTAGAAGATATACAAAATATGTAATGTTTCAAATTTTATTGGTGCTGTTGACTTTTAATACACACAATTATTTTCCATATGGACCAAAAACGGGAGATTTTCTTCCAAGTCTGAGTGCTACAATTTTGACAACATTTTAATATCTACATTAAATATGGACCTAGCTCTGTAGGAGCTTCGGATAATCAGATTTCTTGTCTCCTTTTTTTTTTTATAAGTGAAATTAGAGCTTCCAGCATAGATGATTGAGAGACTCTACTCTCAGATAGCTTTATAAATACCACAAAAGCAAGGAGCAAAGGAGTTTCAGTAATCTTTATAAAATGTACTTGTAAAACAATTGCCCACCAGTTGACTTAGCGCTATACATGTATTTTATTGCTAATCTAACGTTCCTTGGGCTGTCAAAGCCCATTCACAACCCCAGAAAAATTGAGATGGAGGTCTCTGTGATGATCTGCTTCAGAGAACTGAGAGGAATACAGCATCTGACCCAATAGTTCATAGATATAGGAGTGCTACTATTACTATCTCGGCCGACCTCGCTAGCAGTTTTGCCACCATCATTTCCCTAGTCTAAGCCCAAGGGAAGGCAATCAATAATCCAACCACTCATTACTCTCAAAATACTCCAGCTTGGCCAAGTGTAATTTATCCTGTTTCCCCATCTAGTGTCTCTTCATCCTCCTAATTCCCAACCATTCCATATCTTTTTTAGCCAACATAATAAAATTGCCACCTACAGCCAACCCTCTGAGATGTTCTCCAATTTCTTCAACAAATACTCCAAAAACGATTCCTACCCCTAAATTAGACAGTATGCTGATTCCATTGGAACCAACATGGTGCCAACGATCTTTAAAGGGTAAGTTTAATTCCTTTCAAAGTGTCTCCTGATAAAGGGTATAGTCTGTTTCAGTCACCCAGAACTTGTTAATGGGGTATTCACACCCTTCACATTAAGGCTGCCTAACCCCAGGCCATTTCTGTGTACACTCTCCACCCCTGTTCCCCATAGAACCTTAAAATAGCAACAAATTCTTAAAATGACCTCCCCCTTCTCAAATCTCAACAACCTCCTCTGTTGCGTACTTCTTGTGGTTATCATAGCTATCCTAATATTGAAAGGAAGCCTAAATACAGTCCATTGTTAATCGATGCACCATAAAGTTCTTTATTAAACCTTTTAAACTAAAAAAGTACAGATAAAAGAACTTAATAAAAAGTAACTTATGAGAGGTTTATACACAGTTCCACTGAGACGAACTGCTGAGATAAGGAATCAATTCTCCACCCTTTCTGAATGCTATTCGTATAATATCCTGGGTTATTGATGCTCCAACCAAACATTCTGTACCCAAATTGTTGTGCCTACAAAAACCAATCACCTCTGAGATCTAGGTACGGGCCTCCACTTGCTAGTTCCAAGGTGACTGACTCAATAGGGTGACCTCCTCAATATGGTTTCACAACACCGTTTGTGTTTCCTTAACTTGGAATTTATTCTTAGGCAGGTGATCCACATCAAGAGCCCAAAGGAACTCTTCATTTATGCAGAAATCTTCTCTATGCACAGTGCTTTTGTGGCTATATAAACCCAGTTAATAAGGTCTTTAGCAAGGAGAACAAGTCAAAAGTGATGAGGGAACAGAGGCAAGAAATATTATTAAAAAAATAAATAACTAAAAAAAGAGACGCACAAAAAGAAGTTTGCATGATTAAAGATTCTGTGTAACTAAGCTTAACATAGCTGCAGAAAAAGACATCTAGGAGTCATGAATGTCTAAATTGCAACCCTTGAAATAGACATGTCGAAACAGAAATTTACATTCATTGGCATTTGGTGGGTGCTCCTTGGTTAATTTAGCTGCATCACTGGGTGAATGCTCAGAGTCACAATTCGGACATTCACATAATCGTATAACTCATGCAACTACTAGTTTTCAACAGGTACAAATACAATATTTGTTTTGGAAAACTACTAGTTATCCATAAATAAATATGTAGATCAACATCCAAATCTGCTGGCCAATCAGCATTAATTAATTAAATAAAACAAGTTGTCCTCATCCATTTGCAACTGCAGTAATCATTATACCTAGAACCTTGGAAACATAACCACTGAAGGTAGTTTTTGAATCACGGAAACATGAGTAATGTACTATGACAAGATTGATTTCAGAATGGGGAGAAACACCACTTAAATTGATGAGAAGAAGGAAAATGTTACCCTGTAAGCATCTGTTTGTGGCATGGAGTGCTGTAAATTCACATGCTGTGCATACTCCTACCCTCCTCAGAAGTGTATCAATCAATCAATCAATCAATCAATCGGTGTATGTTAAGTGCAACTACTCACCCGTGAGGGTCTCAAGGTGCAGAGGGTGTGGGGGGGTAGCGGGATTTGGGGGTGGGGGTATTGAGCGTCCATCAGTGCAGTGGTTCCTCCAATATCTTCAAATAGCCATGTCTTCACCTTTTTTGTGACGTTGAGGAAGGGTATAGTCTGTCTGAGAAAGAGGTGGTAGGGCATTCCAGGTTGTGATGGCGAGATAGGAGACTAAGGCCCTCATTCCGATTTTGGCGGGCGGCGCCCGCCAAGCGGAAACCACCATTTGGCCGCTCCGCGGTCAAAAGACCGCAGAGGCCATTCTGGCTTTCCCGCTGGGCCGGCGGGCGACCAGCCAAAGGAGCGCCCGCCGGCCCAGCGGGAAAGGCCCTGCAACAATGAAGCCGGCTCCGAATGGAGCCGGCGGAGTTGCAGGGGTGCGACGGGTGCAGTTGCACCCATCGCGATTTTCACTGTCTGCAATGCAGACAGTGAAAATCTTTATGGGGCCCTGTTAGGGGGCCCCTGCACTGCCCATGCCAGTGGCATGGGCAGTGCAGGGGCCCCCAGGGGCCCCACGACACCCGTTCCCGCCATCCTGTTCCTGGCAGTAAAAACCGCCAGGAACAGGATGGCGGGAAGGGGGTCGGAATCTCCATGGTGGCGCTGCTTGCAGCGCCGCCATGGAGATTCAGCCCATGCAGGGGAAATCCGGCGGGAAACCGCCTGATTCCCTTTTCTGACCGCGGCTTTAACGCTGCGGTCAGAATGGGCTGGGAAGCACCGCCAGCCTGTTGGCGGTGCTTCCGTGGTCGTCGACCCTGGCGGTCGATGACTGCCAGGGTCAGAATGACCCCCTAAGTGTCCTCCTGCTCTTGTTTTTCTGATGCGGGGTACTTCGACGAGAGAGAGAGGTGGGCTGGGCGTAGGGTCCTGTGGTGTATGTGGAAATTGAGTCACCTGTTCAGGTAGGCAGGTCCGGTGTCGTGGATGGCTTTGTGTGCGTTGATGAGGATCTTGAAGGTGATTCTTTTCTCTATGGGGAGCTAGTATAGTGTGTGCAGGTGCCTGAAGATGTGACAGTGTTTGGGTAGGTCGAGGACAAGTCCGGCGGCAGCGTTCTGGATGTTCTGTAGTTTGCGGGTGACTTTCTTGTTGATTCCGGCATAGAGTGCGTTGCCGTAGTCCAGTCTGCTGGTAAAGAGGGCACGTGTGACGGTCTTTCAGTGTTCGAGGGGGATCCATTTGAATGTCTTGCATAGGAGGCGGAGGGTGCAGAAGCAGGTGGATGCAACGGAGTTGATTTGGCGGTCCATGTTGAGTTTGGAGTCCATGATGATTCTGAGGTTGTGGGCTTGGTTCGTCGGGGTGTAGGGCTTCCGAGGGTGGAGGGCCAACAGGAGTCGTTCCACGCATCAGGCTGAGGGCCCATGCGTACCTCAGTTTTGTCTCCATTGAGTTGTAGGTAGCTGCTTTTCATCCATTTGACGACTGCTCCCATGCCTTCGCGGACGTTTTCTGGCTGTGTTGGGTTTGTTGGCTAGGGAGAGGATGAGTTGGGTGTCGTCAGCGTAGGCGGCGATATTGAGTCCGTAGTTTGACAATGGCAGCTACTGGGGCCATGTAGAGGTTTAACAGTTAAAAAGTGTACAACTTGTTTTTGTTAGAAGACATTTTTAGAGTCACAAGGTGTAGTGACTCCTCCCTTAGTTGGCAGCGCTCATGGGCACTGACTCCATAGTTAGATACATAAAGATGCACATGCAATGGAAAAAATTAATAGATAAATAGAGAAGCTATCTGCATTAACTAACAGCTTCAGGGAGAGGTTTGGTGCATGTGATTCTGTTGCACTACATGCCATGAGCGGATGCTTACAGGTTTAAGTAACATGTTACGATCGTGGCATGGGTAGCTGTAGATATGCTTGCTGTGCTTAGACTGAAAGCAGTTTCCCCTCTAAGGCAGTGGCTAGCGGAGGATGTTGCAGAGCACTGGAAAAGCATATGCAGGACAGCTTGGCCCACTTTAAACGTCTAAGGGAAGTAATGGAGACTAAGAATATCACCTTCCAGGATAGAAACTGTAGATAGCATGAACGAAGGGGCTCAAATGAGGGCATTAGCCTTGTAAGGACTATATTAAGGTTCCAGGATGAGTCTACGAGGACCCTGGGAGGGATAACCCTTTTCAGCACTTACATGAAAGCTTTAATGACAGAGACTCTAAATAACAAGGACTGTTACTTGTTCTGCAAGCACTTTGCCACTGCAGCTAAATGTAGGTGAATAGATGTGTAAGTCAGATCTGAGAATTGCAGGTACAACAAGTAGAAGACAATGTCTTGCACTTCAGGTTTTAGAGGATCAAAGTATTAGGGTAGACAGTAGTGGATAGACTTCTTCCACTTTGCTACATAGCAGGCCCTGGGGTAGGATGACAAGCTTCCCTCAGCATGATCATGCACTAAAGGGGCAAATTTAGGTAACCAAACTCTATGACCTAAGGAGCTAGATTACTATGTTGAGTTGTGTAGGGTTCTGTTGTCCCAGGGTCCCCTGGTGTTACGTGAGAAGGTGCAGACTATAGGGGAGCTTCTCGTGAGGAACCATCAAGAGGTTGAGTAGGGTTGTGAACCAAGGTTCTTTTGCCCATGTTGTAGCCACCAGCATTAAGGTGAAGGAGGTCTGCTACAGCTTCCGAACCACGTATGGAAGGAGTAGGAAAGGCAGAAAAGCTCAAGCGAATATCCCTGACCAATTCATCCACAGTGCAGTTCCCATAGACTGTTGGTGTCGAAACCTGGAGGTGAAGATTGGGTATTTGGCATTTTCATCAGTTGTAAACAGATCTGTGCAGGAACCCCCCATCACTGAAAATAGTGGAGCAGGACTTCTGGGAGGAGTTCCCAATCGTGGACTTGTTCCTGAATCCTGTTGAGCCAGGTCTGCAAAGTTGTTGCCCACTCCCGGCAGATACTCTGCTAGGAGGTGAACCTTGTGGTGAAGTGCCCATCGCCAAATGTCATGCACTAACATTGACAGCTGGGGGGAGTGAGTGCCCCGCTGTTTTTGAAGGTAGTCCATTGCAGTCATGTCATCTGTCTTGATCAGGACTGTTTTGTAGTGAATGTGGCAGAAGAACACATTGAGCACCAATCGGACCGCCAACAGCTCAAGGTAGTTTATGTGACATGCCTGTGGAGATGTGACCACAATCCCTGAACTCTGATGACCTGTAGCTGCGCACTACAGCCTGTGAGAGAGGCATCCATGGTTACTGTCACTTGAGGAATAGGGTCCAGGAATGGCCTGCCTGCAACAAATTGTTCCTGTGATGGATGCTGGTCATTATTAACAGTAGATCTTCCCACTGACCCTCTGCTTGCGACCACAGTGCTGCTTGGTACTCTGGTAGTAGGCACTTGTTTAGCTGGGCACGTGGAACTATGGCGATACAAGCAGCAGAGTGCCGAATCAGCAAGTGACTGTACTGATGATTTGGCTGAAAAAGAGGCTGCAGGGACTAAAAAGCTTGAACTTAAGCAAGACTGGGATATGCTTTTCTGGTAATCGAGTTTAAGGTTTCCCCTAGCAAGGGGGGAAATATGCAGTGGCTGTTGATGGTATTTACCCACACTGATGGTGAAGCCCACATTGGGGAGTAGATCAAATATGAGCTGCGTGTAAGTGAGCAAGTAGTGTTTGCTTGAGCTCTTTATCAGCCAGTCATAGAGTTAAGAGAAGACATGAATGCCGCTCTTTCGTAGATAAGCTGTGGCCAGAGCGAGAATATTTGGTAAAACCCTAGGTGCAAGAGTAACTCCAAGGGGTACAGAATTTAACTTGTTAGTGTTGGTCACTTACCACAAATCTGGGGTAGCATGGATGTGTTAGGTGGCTTGGGATGTAGAAATAGGCATCCTTCAAGTCGAACGTTGTCATGATGTCACCTTGCCCCAGAAGCGGTATGATATCATGTAGTGAGCAAGTGGAAATACTTCAATCGGATGTACCTGTTGAGGGGGTGAATGTCTACCATGGGCATAAGAGACCTGTCCTTTTTGAGAATTAGAAAATACAGGGAGTACACCCCTTTGCCGCATTGGTGGGGTGGCACTGGCCCTCTAGCCCCTTTGTGCAAAAGCACATCTACTTCCTGCCGGAGTAAATGTTAGTGTTGAGGGGAAACTGAATGTGGTTGGATGCTTGGTGGCGTGGCAGTGAGCTCCAGAGAGTAACTGTATTCCACAATAAGTCTGAAGTGATGTTTTTCCATTATGGCAGGAAACCCATGCAGCTGCCCCGACAGGTGTTGTGTGTTCAAGTGGGAAGAAAAAGGAGGCACTGTGTGGGAGGGGTGGCTGTCTTAGCTGCTCCACCTAAACTCCTACTTTTGCATTGTTTCAGATGAAAGAACCTTTGGATTATCCTTGGGTAGCTGTGCTGCCTCTCACTGGAGGATGACGTCTCTGAGGAGGTGGTTTTGGTACCACCACAAAACTGTGTGCGGTGAAAATAGAACGAGTAGATGACTGTAGAGCTCTCTTTGTTTTGGTTGTATCTATCTTTTTTCATTTTTACTTCAGCATCTGATCAACTTTATTGAGGCATATATGTTCTCCATCAAACAGCATGTTGATCAGATGCTGCTGAACTTCTGGCTTAAAGTCAGATATATGAAGCCAAATTGTGCTTATGGATAAGAATGTTGGATTCCACTCCCTAGTGAGGTGTCTGCTGCATCAAGGGCACATCTAATAGAAGTAATGAAGATGGTCTGCCCTTCCCACACAATCTCCTGAGCCCATTGCTTATACTGATCCACTAGGTGTTGTACAAGCTCCCCCATTTTGTTAGGTACTATCATATCTTGCCAATATCCCTACAGAATTGGCAATGCGCCAATGGGCTGCTCACTGGGCGGCAACCCTTTTCCCTGCTCCATTCAGTTTCTTACTTTCTTTAACCCGGGAGTGCAGTATTCCTGGTGTACTGGGCATTTGCTCTTTTGCGGGTGGCATGTACCACCAAGGAGTTGGGTGGGAATTGGCCTGTAATATATGGTGGGCCAGAGAGTGAAGGTTTATACAGCTTGTCAACCCTTGGGGTGACGATGCCGGCCTTCACCTCTTGCACTGGCTTAAGCATGCCCTTAAGCACTGGCAGAAATTAAGTGTCACGCTTCATATGAAAGTATGTGTCCACTGGGAGGTATGAAATATATTTTTAAAGGTAGCTGCTCTCTGGATAACCTTATGATAAGGGGTAGTGTCATCAGGAGGAGAAGGCTTGGCAGGTCACAAGTCAGGGTCATTGGACCCTGGAAGGACTACCTCCTAATCATCCCATGGGTCATCCTGTGGATCTTGGGTTCTCATAAAACTAGTGGTGGAGGGTTCCCCTCCCGAGTAGACCTCAGAGGTGAAGAGGGCTGTAGTGGAGGTGGAAGTGGAGGTAGTGTTATAGGAGCAGGAGATCTAGAAGGAAGAGAAGGATGAGCAGGTCTAAGGGGTATTGGGCTGTTATCCCTATCATGCCTCTTCTCCAGCTTCGGAGGCAGTGGCTTCAGCGTTAACTGCTCCTCAAATTACAGCTGCCTCTTGAAAGGAAGAGTCTGCTGCACTTGATTTGGAGGATTAGCAATAATCTTGCCTATGTGTAGGTTGATAAACAGGTGTTGTTGCAGAGTCTAGCTCCTCCTGTAGATGCAGAAGGATGGGGAGCACCTGGTTATTGGAGTCTGCTGTGGATGGGTGACTGGGCACTGAAGTCTGCTTGGGCTCCAAACTTGCTTTTGACATTGAAGAGTGTTTCAGCTCAGAAATGCCACTGGATGCCGATGTCAAACTGCTGGTGGATGCTCAAGGTGCTTTCAGCAAAGAGGGCGGCTGTAGTGGAAGCCAAACTCAGCTCTGAAGCCTTATATCAGTGCTTTGCTGAAGAGCAGTGGCGACCCAGGAGACTGACTCCTAAGGAGCGCTGGAAGTTCTGCCCCCGAAGAGCAGTGAGTGCCTTTTTTGCGATGTGGTATTTACTGTGTGCATGCTCTGGGGTTGAGCTGTGGTCAGCTGCGGATCTGGGACTTCGAAGTCAGACAGTGACTCAGGTTCCCGGCTGAAAGCTGTCACTTGCCCAACGTCTACATCCTCCTCAATGTCCCCCCTGTCGATCTCCTCCTCGAAGATCTCAGGGGTCTCGCTGTCACTCCATGGCAGGCCATGGTAGCCAACAGTATTTTTTTTTAAGTGAAAAGCAAAGCAGACAGAGCGGGAAGCCTTGTTGCGGTACTTGGACAGGCACGGATTGAAGAAGGCGTGTTGGTCTATCCTTGAGTACTTTGAATGGCACTGTGGACAATATCTAAAAAGCATGTCTGAACCCGACGGCGGAAGAAAACAATCCAACCCTGGAGTCAATGCTCTTGAACAATGCCTACTAAGACAGGAGTTACTATAGCTTGTGACTCAAAAGACTTATTCAAACAAAAACAGGTTGTACTTATCCGAGCAGAAAACTAGGTGGCAGGAGTATGTACAGAATGCATATCTACAGCTACATATTCCACAAACATATTTTCCAGGAGAACACAAAAAGCTCAATTTCTAAACGCACATTTTTGCCAATAGGGCCATTTGTGTTTGAACTATCCATGGTCCTATGCAAAAGGTAAAGAAAATGTAGGCTGTACTCTCTTCATATCATTTGAGTTATGTATTTCACAGCCAAGTTCTTCCTGGAGGCTTTCTAAAAAAATCCCTCTTGGCACATGTATCATTGCTTAATATGTGCTATTGAATACCTTTTGTGTTGCTAGCTACTGTGGTATTAATTTGGAACTGCATCATGCTCACCTCCATGTTGTCCCTCTGTCCTCTTCTTTTGGCAGATTCCTGTTCCTGATACAGCTGTTTCTTCAGAGCATCCAGACGCTCCATTGAGAGTTTAGTCTCCACCTTTGCCTCCTCAATCTCCTGTTCCCTAGAGAGAGAAATATGAGGTCTTAAGGACTTGGCCTAACACACACAAGTAAGTGTGTTTACAGACCTTCTCCTTTTAAATATTATGCACAGAATCCTTACATCCTGCTGTCCATCATCATCCCAGCAAAATGCATCACAAACAATATGAAGCAGGAGCAGACACTGGACCCATATGATACCAGTGTGTGAAATCTTAGAAACTGCTTTATATATTTGAAGCCCCTTCTCTCCTGTCACTTAAATTCTAACACACGATTCCACTCTATTTCAACCCCATTGATCAATGTCCAGCACACACTGCAGTGAAAACTGTACTTCTTCAATCACATCAACATATTTTCCAACTGCCTTTTTAACTCCACCAGTGCCTGTGTTTTCCAAGGGTGCGTACTCACTCTCTGCTGTCCTCATTTTACAATTGGATAAACATGATTACCACACCCCAGCCTGGTCAGCAAAACTATGTATTGGATGAACTACTTCTGCATTGCTCTAACAAACATGAAAGCTCAAACTAAACCCCATTCCCTTTGGAGATCACTTTAACTTGGTTCCTATTTCTTGTGTTCACAGACTGCCATTTTGAAAGGATTTGCACTACCCTTTACATGTATTGTGTTATAGCACCATCATGTCTTGAGCACTTCAACAATTAAGGAAATTGCACAGTGCACACCATGCATTTCAACACTGTGCTTATGTACGCATCAAAGGCTCCTGATCTTGACAACTGTGGCAAATTCATCCCTGATTAGGCTAGTGATGGGAGAATTGTTATGCATCCTAAGCGAATGTTGCAAAAGCATATCATGTAAAGCTACTTGGACTATCCCGATGAACTGTGTTTGTGTAACACTAATTGCATGCAGGAGTTCCTACTTATGTATAATATTTGTGCCAGTTCTGTTATCCAGATCTAAAGCTATTGAGCCCGAGGCACCATGGGTAAATATGTCCTGAAACACCATGACCACATAATACCAGCTCAAATCTAATTCATTGGCTATATATTAAGGAATGATTTAAAATTACAACTCTTTGCCTTTTTTTAAGGGACTAAAAGGATGACCTTCACCAACCTGGTTAGAGCTTTCCATGTCCACAAACTATTTAAATGTCGGAAAGCATCCATGCCCTAATGATCTGAAGTTCGCTTCCACCAGTACAAAAGAATCAGCAGAAACCGACCGCACGGCTAGGGCTCATCCTGGAATTTCCTCACAAAAGACATACCTGCAGGTTTGCAGCTGCTGGAACTGGAGATCTTTGCTGTCCAATTCATCCTGAATCCGATTCAACTTGCTCTGCAGGTCACTATTTGTTTGCAGAGACTGTTCCAAACTCAAAGCAAGTTTCTTGTTGTCCTCACGTGATACCTCATAGGCTTTACGCAGGGGCTCGACCTACAATCCAAATGACAGTATGAAATATTCCGTTCCACTTTTTACATTTTATAAACAGGGGGTCACTTGTAACAAAGTACACATAAAAAGACACAAAGTACCTGCATGAAAATAAAAGAATGCACACCCCCATATTAGAAAAATGTGACAACATTTATAGTGCATCTCCAACAACGCTATCACTAAAGGAATTATATACTGAACAGAAAGTAAGAAAACCTGACCTTTATACTAGGATAACCGGTCACCATCAATACAGTATTACTTAAGAAGATGACGAGTATAATGCCATTCTTCGATCTCCATCCCAAAAATGTTTAGGTCCTCCCAAACTGTTCTAATGGCATTTACACTAATGTTTGATAAAATCCACAGTCTAAGGTATAAATAATCAACATCATGCAGTATGGCTTCTTGGGATGTATTTATGAACTGTGCATGTGGATCTACGTCTCCCTGATGACTCCATAAGACGACTATTCTTCATGGCACCAGAATAAAGAAAAAGAGGACAACCGCCAAAACTAAAGGTGGAAACTGAAGAGAGAGACGGAGCTTAAGGCTTTAGTCTAATGGAGACTGGAATTGCACCACTAACAACTTTGGTTTGTTGCATGTGTGAGAAAATTGTGGTGAATGGAGACTGGAAATGATAAAATGTGTTGCACTTCATGACAACAGGGGGTGGAAAAAATTCATGAAAAAAAACACAGAATAGAAATATTATTTGCACAGCTGGAAATCAGCAGCCATACCTTTTAAAAAGCATTGAAATACTTTCCATTCAATAGAAGAGACGTGGAATTCCATGACCTCGTTACCATAAGGTATCCGCACTCCAAATGTCCGTTTAAACCATGCACTAGTTCACTAGATTAAAGCTAAAAGAACTCAACAAAAATAGGCATCACCTACTATTCAGAAAGATATGGGAGGGTGTAATGACTTTGTAGCCTCTCGTGAGGAAAAATGTTGCTGTTTTCAAAGATAAGTGTGACTTCATAATTCTTTCAATCCACAGCTTTAGCAACCACCATCAACTGCCCTGCTATGACCAACTGATGACGTTAGAAGAAAAACATTAGCAATCAGACCTACCAACCCTTTCATCAGCCTTGAATTTAGTGTCCACACAAACTTATATGGTATTATGCTTGTGCAAAAACATTTTCAACTGGTTAACAGAGGTACCATATTGAGAAAGAAAAGAAATGGTTGTTTCTGGTCTAGTTCAGCGAAATAGAGGCCAGATTGTATAGATTTATTTTTCAGTTCACAACCATGTCCCATAGCGAACAGTACGCCGGGAGTATTTCTTCACACATTCTCCCTTAGACTTCACCGTTGGACATACACAGTTGATTTGTGTCTTTTTTTTATAGGGATGATAGATTGTGTTTACTTGTAGCTTGTGCATATCGCATCAATAGGTATCCATGCGTTGGAGAGAAGGGGATGGGAGGGCCTAGCCAGTGGCCTAAAGAAACAGCCTGGTCCTCATTTTCATGTGGAAGTCAAGGACTAAGGGGTGGCTCTGATGTGCAGTGGGAAGGTTGTTCCATTTACAAGAAAGCATGCCTGCCAGGTCTGGCACTGCAAATTCGGGGGATGAGGCGTTCGGCCGAGCGAAGGTTTCTGCCTGGGATGTGGAAGTTGGTAGGGTTGTTGAGGTAAGAGGGGCTTAGATTTTGTATGCTTAGTACATGTGTGTGAGGAGCTTGAAGAGTGAGCGCTTGTGCATGGGAAGCCAGTGGAGATATTTACGATGCAAAGTGATGCAGAGGCGGGGAAGTCTGAGTGTTAGACCTGCTGTTGCATTTTGGATGATCTGCAGTCTAGTGGTGAGTTGGGCAGGAATGCCGATAGACTGCGCTGCTTTATTCCAGGGTGCTGGCGATAAACGCCTGCATTTCGCTTCTGCATGTGCTCAACGGGGGACATTTGAAGACTTTTCTTAATATCTTGACTGTGTGGGATCAGGATAGAGCAGCCAAATTGATTTGGCTAGTCATCGAGTGTTAGTTGTCTACAACTCTTTATAGGTTTTCTAGCTTGGTTTGCCAGGCCGGGTGGTGGACGGCGGTCACCTGGCTCCAAGGAAGCATTCCAAAGAGGTATACATGCTGAAGAGAACCACATCTGCCAAGTAATTGTTGAGTTTCAGAGAGTAGATCTTCATCCAGCTGTCACCTCAGACAAGCTGGTGGTGAAGTTGATTCCGGTATTTATGCTACTGTTAGAGAGGGAATGGATAATCTGGGTATCATCAGCAGTAGCAGATGCTGCTGATTTTTTGGGTTCTGATAATGCTGATGAGCCATGACCTAGAGGCATTGAACACCATGTGGCTGAGTGAGGATCCTTAGCAGTCTCCGCAGACGAGGTTGGTGGTTCCAGATTTGTAAGGAGCCAGACTGACCAACTGGGTTCATCATGGGGAGAAGGAGTGGATCCAGTGGTCGCAGGCCCTCATATGCCAGATTTCTGCAGGCACGGATGAAAATGGGATGGGAGATGGTGTGGAAAGCAGCCGAGAGGTCGAGCAGGATAAGGGCTGAAGTGTCTGTTCTATTCATGATCAGGCAGATGTCTGTGGAGACCATAAAGGCGCCTCAATGCTGCGGTTGGGCCTGAGGCCTCGAAAAGGGAGCAGCATATGACACAATGTGACAGGAGATAACAAAAATGAAGAACATTTCACTACACGAAATGTAGTATAATAAACAAACAACAAATGAGATTAGAATCAGTGAACAAAAGGCTGAAACTTGTATGTTGAGATGAACCGTGGCAATAAGAATAATACATACTCAGCAGCCTCAGCTTAGCTTTTCACAGATAAGGAAAATAAGTGGGGCCAATTTCATATTGAAGCTCACGATATTGCCCCTTGTTTCCATTATATTTTTTCCAGTGCATAATCTGCAAGCTATTTAACTTTGGTAACGCTCTTTCTCATGGATACGCTCTCTAATACAGAAAGGGAGGAGGGAGAGCAGTGAGGACTCTGCAGTTAGAGTATCTACCAGAAGGAGCTTCTTGGGGATGAATGAGTAAGCTGAAATATGCAGATCTAAAATACAGAAGCAGAAGGAACAAATTACCTTCATTAGCATCTGACTTGTTATCATCCCTACCTGTGGACCCAATTACAAATTTTGTACCTTTCCACAACTCAGTTATTCCACTAGGTAATTTTAGTCTTCTCAAATGCTGCAATCCTGAACCAAGATCTCTAAGTGCTCTCCTTGATCAAAAGGTTGAGCCCCCCTTGATGTATTATTTTTGGATGTATTGATGATTAAGCAAGCCACTAAGGTGTAGTGGGCGACAGTCCTTTCAATATATATATTTTTTTTTAAAGTATTTTTGTATTTAGGCACAGAGATCTCAAACAAAAAAAGAGGGTTTTATTTTTATTTTGATTAAGGGCTTGTCCTCTATCTGATGTTTCACCAATTGTATTGAGTCACAATTTGTGATCCACATAATGAATATTTATTTATTTGGTAGGTTGGATTGGAACGCACTCAGATTATTTTGCAAAGAACTGATACTTTTGTACATATGCCACTTCACAATACTAGTTTCTAGTTGCGAAAAGACTAGTCACAAACCACAACCGTTTTTCCAACCAGAAATGTAGTGGTCATCTGGCCCCAAGTTCTTACTATATCCAATTGCCTTAAGGGGTCTTCTATTCCTTTGGCGGTCTACGAGAGCAGGCTGGTACTTAGTGTTGTAACTGGGCATACTCTTGAATGCCAAAAGACTGGTCTGGGGCCTGTTACCCTGTCCACATTCTTCCACCGACCTGTCACACTCCCACTAAATGTCCTCATTGCCTACACCAATATCTTAAACAGCCTGATTTTGCCCCTGTTTCTAATGTATAGTTTGGAACTCACTGCCCAGGAAGTACAAACTGTGGCCAAAGTATTGAATGAGGTTACAAATTTAACAGCAACAGCTTTAGGACCAATTACACATCAGTTAGAAGCTCAAATGACTTACTTTGAAAACCAGAGTGGCTGTTGATTTTGTCCTGGCTGGAAGGACACAAGTATGTGCCACTGTATGTTCAGAATTTTGCTCATATATTTTCAATGTCTCATCGAGCACAAGTGATCATATAGATAACATTTGTAGCAGTGTCTAAGAATGACACAAAACAATTGTTTAATACTAATAGGTGGAGGCTCTGGTCACCTTTCAAAAACACATTTGGAGGTTATGGCATGAAAATAATGGAGATTATTTTAATCGTTTTTATAATATTCATTTTCTATATAAACAAATTAGAGTTTGAATGTATACCTTTCATCTCCTCACTAAAATAAAGAACATCCCTTGCTGTTTATCTTACAATTCATGACAGCGATGATGGTGCAGGTGTTAATTCTGAATATGAATCACTAACATATGACGATGTTACTAAGAATAGTGAGAACAATAGACTGAAGTCAACTGAATTGATTTAGAAGTTGCTCAAGATTGTGCATAAGAGAGGCAGAGTAAAAAATATAAATATATTTATGTTTCAATATTGTTAGCACTAGTATGAAGGATGCTACTTTAAATTTTCCCCACCAAGTTCTGCCCAGGTTACCGAAATCTGCTGCTTCTGACATAAAACCTGTTCTCATGCTTTGGGGTAGTGAGCGTGAATTTTCGAACTGCACTGGAATGTGCACAGTCTTGTATCATTCTGAAGGTCAATGTTTTCTGTCTAACGGTTTCCTCTTTTCTCTTACAAGTATTAACACTGCTGTTGGCTATGAGCTGTGTGTGACAGCTATAACTCGAGTGTATTTACCTTTTCTAATGCTCGTGTGGGCAAGTGGGACACTTTGTTACCCCAATTCTGTGACTCCAGATGTAATATTTTGTGTTTTTATAAACTCCTCAAGGCTGGCTAGGTTTGAGATGATTTAGAAAGCCAAACCAGTTTTCAATGAGGATTCAGGCTATTATATATTTTTTTGGGAAACTTAGATGCAGTGAGGATAGAGCCAAAAAGTGAGATGCTAGAAGAAACAGATTAATGCGAGCACTACTGCCTTCAAGACACGTTACATACCTTCGGTTACTCCTTTTCTGGTACAGGCTATCTAACTTCAGATTCCTCATCCTGTGAATTCCCTCATACACCAGAATGGATCCAGAAACTTTCAAGCAATTGCCTTATATATTGATAGGTGGAGACATGCGGCTCCGCATCGGGTCCATCTGTTCCCGAAATGACATTGGGGGCCACTATAAGAGCGCCAGTTGTGTACTCCGATGTCAGTTTCTTTCTGAGCTCTGTCTTTCCCCACAGAAGTGAAGCCACAGAAATCAAAATATGGAAGGGTATAGAGGGAACATTGCCTTGGGAACTCTTAACATGCAAAACATTAACAATGTGCATTCGCTGTGGTGGCTAATAGATCTAACCAGGGTCCTTTCCATTGATGGTTGGTGCCCTGTGCCACCTCAGATAAAACTCCATTTGTGATCCGCTAGCAACATTGGTGGTGTTCACTCACTCTAGCGTTTATAGATCCTGCCAAGTGTTTGGTGACCAGGGATATGACCTGGACGTTCAGCCACTTCCAGAGACCTAGAGCATCCTTGCACAGAACCCACAACTCCACAATGCTCTGGTTGTCTGTGTCTAGCATGGTGGTTGTGTTGTCTCTGGACCCGTTCCTCCTCGATGGTCAAGAGGAACGCTTACAGAGCCAAGCATATTGCTCACAACTCCTACAAGCTGATGTGGAGCTGAGCCTCTGCCGGACACTAAAATCCTCTGATCTCCAGCTCTCCGAGATAACCTCCGCAACTCAGCAACAATGCATCTGTTACAACTGTGAGCTCTGGGAAAGATGAGTAGAGTGGTCTGCCACCAGGTGTAATTGTGGTCAAGTAGCCACCACTGCAGGCCTTCTGCAGTCTCCTTTGACATCTGTAAGGATTTTGACATGTCATCTTATTGCTGAGGTCACATACTTCAGACCCCACTGCAGAGTCTGCCTGTGCCCCCTGGTGTGGTCCACAAGCAACATGCAGGAGGCCAGGAGGTCCAGAAGCCTCAGAGCCCCTCTCAATGAGATCAGGCTAAAGGCTGAAACATTGGGATCATTGCCCAAATGTCCTGGTCTCACCGAGGCAGTTAGGGGTGACTTTGGCAAATTGATGGGAAAAAACAACAATATCAGATTTGCCGTCATTTAAAGTTGAATTACGCCCGGCTTCAGGAGCCATGCACCGAGGTATCAGAAGACTCGTATTACTAATCTCCTCAGATCAGCAAACATCACCTCTGTGAAAACCCACGGCATACTGGTAAAGCGGAGGGGGAGCACAGAGCTGAAAGAATTCTTGGCCTACCAGAAACAGAATGGAACGGCAGAGTCAGCAGGACAGGTATGTAAAAGTATGCGTCCCGCAGATCTAACACAACAAATCTAGTCACCTATATCCAAGGCAGACAGAACCTGGGCCAGAGTGGGCATTTTGAACGTGTCCTGGCAGAAGAAGTTCAGAAGGCAAAGGTCAAGAAAAGGGCACAGGCTACCATCGTTCTTCAGTATCAGTACCAGCATATAATGGGAGTAACAGTCCCAGCACTCTCTCTATTGCTCCCTTAGCCAAGAACATCTCCATGTAGTAAGGGCAAGTGATCCTCCAGGAGGTTTTGAGGTGAAGGTGGCCTGTCTAGATGAAAGAACAGGAATGGGAGGGAGTATCTTTGCTCTGTGATCTGGACATACATAGATCTGTAGTGATGCTCCTCCAGCTGGAGAGGTAAGAGGTAATCCGACCTCCCATCAGGCAATCATGGGTCAACATGGCCAAATTAGGGAAGCTTGCGGCAGCTGCAGGGGAGGGGTTGAAGTCTGGGTAGAACGTTGCCCCTGGGGTTGTGGAAATTGTTGGCCAGATGCCCGGCCTCACCCTTGAAAGGGCTGGGAGACCTCCTTGGTGAGGAGACCCATATTGTTGTGACCTCTGCTGGTAACCCATCCCGAAGCCTCAAAAGGTGCTCCGCTATTTGGGAAACTGCCTAAGTGGATGCGCTATGCCTAGAGAGGGTGGTGACCTTGCCATCTTTAAAACAAACTTTTGTAGGGTCACCATTCACTCTGAAAACCAGAGAGCAGTCAAAGGGCATGCCCATTAAAGATTGTTGGACATCGGAGGATAACACACATGGAGTGATTCCAGGCTTTGTGTCTGAGCACAATGCGGGCAGTCTGTGAGTCTCCACAGCAGACCAAATAGAATATTTTGCTGCAAAACGTACAGGCTTGGACAAAGTTCTTCAGAGACTGGTGGCAAGATGTCTGCCACCTTATCCCAAAGTGCCTGCCTATATTGCCCCAAGAGGCATGACCGAAAGGGCAAGGCCAGTCAAGGAGAAAACTTTCTTGCCGAAAGTGTTCATCCACTTTGATTCCCTATCAGGTGGCATGGAAAGGAATGCCCTGGAGTCCAACAACTCATAGAAGCTGGAACCACCATACTTTCTGGGGTTTGATGCTGTAGAATACAGCCTGGATCTCTGGTGTCAAGCTTATATTGCCTTGCCATTTGTCTATTGACCATCAGGCTAGAACCTAGTTTGGGTCACTTGGCCATCAAGATGTTGGTGAGGGCATTTTTGAATAGTAACGGGGTCCTTAGCTTGGTTGCCCTGGGGCTCGAAGCTCTTTAGGTACCTTGAACGTTACTGGTTGGGCAAGAGTCAACTCGAGGACCTCTGTTGCCCTCCTTATGATTATGGCAAAGATGCTGATTCTTCAGAGGAGCGTGCTGTGGTGGATGAGAAGTATCAGGGGAATTGTCCAGGCCACTAGCATCCATAAGATCATCAAATAGGTTACTATCATTGTAGTATTCATGGAAACCATCTTCCTGGTCCACCCCAAACTAGTGATAGGTGTCAGCTTCTGAGTGGGCATACTAGTGGGTCCCGGAGCTTAACCCCCGGAGTCTGATAAAACAATCTAATCTGCTTCTGAGGTCAGTGATGTCAGAGCCGGAATCGGGTGGGGACTCAATGGTATTGGCCGAGGCGCTGGGCATGTCACCTGTACTGATGCCGGTGGAACTCATTCTAAAGGGGGAAAACTTGTGAAGTAGTGCCAAGTCCAAAGCTGTTGGAGATGGTTCAAAGAAGCTGTCAGCCCCAAGCAAGGGTCAAGTGGCACAGTTGGAATCGGAAAAAAGCAGCCTGCTGTACCCCGAATTGAGTCCACCTCTGGTCCTTGGGGCCAGAGGGATCAGACGAGGAACCAAAGATATTCTCACAAGCCAATTTCAGCTTGGCTGTCTTTTGCAGTATTGTTGTCCAATCAGTGTCGGCACGGACTCCCTGGAAGGAGACAGCCTCCGCATCCTACAGGCACCTGGGCAGTCGTGAGACCCTGAATGGTAGTAGTGGCGAGTTGTAAATCCATGCTTTGCCTTTTGTGTTTCTTTTGCAACTTTTTAGACTAACCTGAGCTGGGACAACTCCCCCGCTATTAACCTTGATCTGCTCCTTCGACTTCCTTGAGTTCAGCAACTGCTCACTTACCTCACTTTCTTGGATAGCCTTCTTGTATATCTTCTTTACAGCATTCACCAACTTCGAGTTGTGTTTAGTGACAAGGCACCACAGACAATCATCGTGAGTTTCATAATTACCTTACATCTGTCGGTTGTAGGACCTACATGGCTTTATATGTTGTTTGTGGGGGAGAACTACTGCTCAATTCTGTGAAAAATTGAGGGAAATCTCTGTCAGAATAACATGATGAATAGCTCCAAGTCAGCATCGGTTGGCATGAAGGAGAGGAACAGATGTCAGCATGCAAAGCTTGTGCTCTTATATTAGCTTAAACGTCATGTTTGACCTGACGGAAAACCACGCAACGCCACCTGTCGATGCGCAAGGGAATTGGTTGGAAGTTTCTGGAGCCGGTCTGGCGCTTAGAGAAATTCACAAGGTGAGGATACTGCAGTTAGTAGTTTTTATCATAAATAAGAAGGCCATTCAGGGTTAATGTCTGATTGCATGAGCAATAAAGCCACAGAAGCAGCAACATACATGGAAATGGTAAGAAATGCTTATTCACCAAAGAGAAGCACTCTGCAAGACGCAAAACGGAGGGCAAAGTGCCAAATCTAAAAAATTTTAAAAAAGTATTGGGGAGTGCAATGTCATGTCCTGTTAGCGATATTAGTGGTGACTAAGCATTCGTTTGGCTTGCTTATTTATAGAAGAAAGGAGAGGGTGAAGTTTTATTTAGCTTGTTTTCCCTTTAGATCTCAGTTTTGTCATTTCCCAAATTATAGAAAATATCTGTTATTTTAAGGTCATTGGAGTTACAGCATTAACCTTTACCTGGGTACGTTGCAGCGTATCCATAAACTGCAGCTTTGACTGGCCCTCTGCCAGTTCATTCTCCAACAGCTGCATTCTGTGGTGGTTCTGGGATCTGAAAACAGATTTAGGACAGTCTTGTTGATCGAGACCTTCAGGAGGGAAAGACAAGGGAGTGATTGGCAGTGGGGCCTGGTCCCTTTACCTTTCTTTCCTCAGGCCAGCAACTTCGGAGTCCTTGCTTCCAAGCTCAGTCTCCAACTTCTCCACGGTCTGCTGCAACCGGTTGTGAGAGGTCAGAACATTCTCCAGTGTGCCCGAAATCTTAATTTTGTCTTCCTTCACGTCGGATAGCTGACGCTGAAGTGAGCAGATCTAAGGAGAAAAGTTACAGAGGTCATACAAAGTTTCTTTAGTTGGAAAGGGTTTAAGTGGGTGAGAAACCGAGAGCCTGAGGATCTACTTTGTAAACTGGTGTGTGGTTTAGGAATGCACATGGCTGTGTGAATCGAGCCTACTGTGCACAGAGTTCAAGCTGCGTGAATTGGTTCTTCAGATATCTTAATTCTTTACATCTGCTGGGACTTTGGACCAAAAGAGGTCCCAAGTGCAGAAGCTCTCCCCTTCACCTGTGTGCATAGGAAGTGACATCACATATTGCCTGCCAGAATCATCTATAAATAAGAAGTCAAGCAAGAGGACTTCATCCCCATCACCCATCTGCACTGGAAGTGACATCACTATTTTTTCCATTATCCCGCTGGACAGAAAGTGTCCACTTGTTTTCTGCCAAAACCATCTTTAAAGGAAGAAGCCAGGAAAGAGGACTTAATTTTGCATCATTCATCTGCACAGGAAGTGACAGCTCTTCCTGCCTTCTCCTTACATCAGTCAACTACTCAGGGGGTTCCCAAAGCCTGGGGCATCCCAAGCAAAGGGCAAACATGGACAAAGGCATTGCATATTTGGGCCTTTTGGGGCCAGAACCTCTGTTCCACCAAAACCTAGAAAGTAGGACATAATCATAATCATGTGCTTCACGTAGCACCCGTACTGCCAATCCCCACAATTACACCTAGACTAAGGCACAAACACTCAAACAGCATTCTCACAGAACATTGACCCAACCTCATACATATCCCTCTAACTACCACACATCTTTAAACTACAGAACCCACATTCCAACACTCGCTCTGCAGTGCTAAATGCATCAAATACTGCAGACCTCATCACCTACCACAAGCTTGATGCCCTTTTAATCACAGAAACATGGTTCGCTCCCACATACTAGATGCACTTCTCCCCACAGGCTAAAGCATCCATTGTGTGGACCGCACATATAAGAAGTGAGGAGGTCTTGCTGCCATCCATAAGTCTTTTTGCTCCTGAATCCTAGGCAAGCAAGTAACATCCCGCTCCATGGAGTTACTGACATGCCACTTACCACGCTCTACAACTTAGATCCCCAACTTCCATTGTTTCTGCAGGCCGCCAGGGCATAATAAGAACTTCTCCTGAATCTCTGTGCCACCTCATCCATCCAACACACCCACACCACACTCAAGGGCAATTTAAATCTTCCAGACACCTAAAGTTCAAAGAAAACAAGAGAGATCTTCCTGAACTTCATCGGCACACTCAATGTGACACAGTACAAAATTTAGCCAACACACTCTAAAGGCCACATCCTCAATCTAGTGTTTTCGGTATCATAACAATCCAATGTGAACCACCCATATATCCCGGACTAGACAACCAACTGACAAACTCCACTCAGTGCTCATACTCAGTATCAGATACTCAGTATCCTACCAAATAATGAGATCAACTCTGATGAGAAGATCGAACTTTCGGATCCTTGAAAGCCTTCCCCATCGACTTCTTAATGCTTAAACTCATCACTTACCCTACCAACTCCATATTAGACGGCAAAAGCTTGGAAACAACTCAACTGTTTTTTGGAAAACTATGCAAACATCCATGCCACAAAACCTTCGGCACAGTAGAACTCTAAATACCTATCCCTCACTCCACAGACAAGTGCAATGTCATCAACCTTTTCAGTGAAAAACCCAAAGAAAATCGTCAACACGTTGACCTATTCTTCTACCCCAGTGCAACTAAGAACTTTGAGAAGCATTATCTTGTTGATTGAAAATGGAGCACTGTCAATCTTTGATGAAATACATCCCTGATTTGCAGATACCTAAAAAGCTTTGCCTGGTCAAATCATAATTTTCCCTGCGATTCAGAGTACAAACACATTTGAACATGCATGAATAAGACCCCTATCTGGCTACTCCTGCTCGCTCCCATACTAGCAAACTTTGTTGTGGAATATGATGGGAAGAATTGATGAACTCCAGCGCAGGGTATAGTTGTAACCAGAAAGTGCCCTGGAAGAACGTTTGACAACTCACTTTACTTCAGTGCACATGGATATTGAGATGTAAGAAAGGAGGTGTGGTGGCACAATCTTTTACCATAATATGTTACCCCAAAGTTTTTTTAACAGGACCAAAAGAAACCACAATTAATTTCCAAAAGGCCAGAACATATGCTTTTAGTTTAGGAAGATTTGGGTGAATACCAGTCATCTATACTAATGACTGTTACACGCCTCACAATCAAACTATTCACGCCTCAAATTAGGCTCCATGAACATTTCATCCCTGTAAATGGATTTTACTTTAGTCAGTAACCATTTATGAAAGTTTAATTTCATGAAAAGAATCTATCGTAAAAGACTGATTATCTGGGTTTGTTTAAATCTATTGTCGAATAAAGTCAATCCAGGAAAAAATCCTGCTGATTTCTATTTCATTGAAGTATGGCTTTCTTACCTTCTGCCTCTCCCGCTCTTCCATGGCCTCCATCAGGCTCTTCAGTTTTTGGCTCTCTCTCATTGCCTCATCTCTGGACCTTATTGCCAGCACAAAGTCTTGTTCTTGGCGTTCCAGGACTAATTGGGCCTAGGATGAGAGGAGAAAAAAATATGTCAGGTGTCTGAAATAAAGGTGCGTAGTCCTGGATAAAAACAGCTCCCAAACAATTTTTTTTGCATTTTGTAGCAAATAAGTCTACAAACAAAATGACAGAGTCTCCTGAAACAGAATAACTGTGTTCTTTTTGTAAATCTAGGAGCATAGTCATTCAGTTCAATATCTTTATCTGATTGATATTGTTTCTGTTACAGTGGCATTCCCTCAGAAGATAGAGGCACCGAAGATGGAAGCCAAGGGTAGGTGTGGGAGGTGATATTAAAGCAAGAAAAATATATCAATGTCAATTTATCAAAATTCTACAAGTTACAGGATTGACATCACATCGACTTTATAGATCATAACATCAAATGAAGTGATGAAATGAAATGTAACCATAACATCGCATAGTGACATCAATGAAATTAAATGTAATCGACAATAAGTGCAAGATAAATATAATAACTAACCTAACAGGTAAAGCACACACCATACTACTTGAGTGCATTATCTCAATGAATCCATGCCGATGTATATCCTCCACTCATTAACAAAGTGTCTGGCGCCTTATGAGAAATTGATAACTTTTTTGAAAAGACAGCTTGGAGAGTTTTCTCTAAAAAGGACAAGGACATTCACTCACAGAACTGACATGCGTCCTCATTGGACCCCTCTCTACTGTGGTGTCTTGCAAGCAGCCCACTGTGGGCTTACCATGGAGCTCTTTAAGAGCAGAATAAATGTGTGCCTTCCTCATGACAATCACAGACCAGGAAAAAGCAATACAAATGTGTAGGAGACTGGGTGATTGAAAAAGGCTTTACAAGCCATTCCCTATGAGATCCTCATTATTAAAAAATATACTCTGGGAACTGTAGAATGCAGGACCTCAGTTAATGTTGGCATGTTGCTGGCCCCAGCTGGTATGGGGCATTCCACAGGATGGAGAATGTCTCCTCCCACACTAGCACTTTCAATAACTTACGGCTATTGTGTAGTGTAAATCAGGCAAGTAGTGAAAAGGGAGAAAGCTACACCTTGCCTGTTTGGTGTAGCCTATGCTAGTCCTTCTAGTCCTCCTGACTTTTCTGAGTCTTGATTTGGGCCAGCTGACTGAGGCTGATGCTATGACACCCTTAAGTGACGCATAAAACACTGGTCCACTGCTTGGTGCAGGAGGATCATCATCATCCAAGGGCCAACTTCCAAGCTGGGTAAGGGCTTATGATGCCCTATTACTTCACAGAGTACTTCCCCATTCGTTTGGGTGCTAAATGTGAGACCCATGAGAGTAAATGTTATTCCAATGAAGTGTAGCACACACTAAACCCATATTCAACCTCTTCAAATATAAACGTTTGTAGTTGTCACCTGGACAAATATGAAAGTGGGGAAAAATTTGCCAAATGAAACAGAAGCTAGTACTTGCAATCTAAAAACTTTAGTAGTGTTGCAGCGAATGAACAGTTGGTTCATTTACACCAAAACGTCCAAACAAATTTCATACAGGTCAGTCAAACAACCAGATTAGTACTGGCTAGTCAACTAAATAGGTTAACTTGTAAGATGTTCACTTGCAGGAAGTGTGGCCACAGAAAAACTAGAAAGGGAGGCAGCAGGTTTATTAGAAACTGCTATGGACAAAAGGGATTTAGCAGAAATTTTATGGGAAATAAAGTTGGAAGGATGACAGCACCCTGTCTCAGATAAAATAGTATTGCTGGATACATAATCACATTTGTGCTTTACCACTCACCCCCAATAGTTGTGAGTGCCTCATAAATAACTGGGATAGGGCAAGTGATTGCACTTATACCTGATTCAGTTTCAGAGGATAACCTTGCTGCCTGTGCCAGGCTATCAAGGGTGAGCCAGAAACTAGTTTTCCTTTATGGACTAGACTGTTTGGGCCCCATGGTAGCAGAGGCACAGATGACTATACAATTTTGGCCGCCCTATCCCACAGTCCCGAAATATTATTATTATCATTATCTCAGACATTATCCAAATCAGAAGTCCTCCCTTTAGAGTAAGCCTTAAATAAAAAAAAATCACTTAGAACACTGTCCTTTGCATGGAACAGATATGTTTAGGACCCCCACGGATAAACACAATGAGCGATGTCCGAGAGCACATTATCCCGAACTCAGGTGAGCTTTAGACTAATGGCTTCGGCTCTTCTATCAGAGTGTCCTTTGTGATGAAAGGCTCTTAGAGGGATGAAAGACCAGAGCCCACTGGAGGGAAAATGGGTCTATTGTGACTTTGCATCTGTGTTCTTGTACACAGAATAACCACAAAAGGGGTTGTGCAATGTTTAAATAATAAACTCACGCTGTTGTTGCCAGGAGTGCTGACCTGACCTCCTAACCTACTGGGGTGGAGCTATGTCCCCCAGCAGTCCCTATTGCTATCAGCACACCACCCGGAAGGAGGGGTGGAGCGCTATTGAAGCTCCTTTTCCCGCCCACAGCACGGGACGCCGTTGTTGCCAGGAGTGCTGACCTGACCTGACCTGCTAACCTGCTGGGGTGGGACTACGTCCTACAGCAGGCCTTTGTGCTCTCTGCCACACCACCCAAAAGGAGTGGGCTGCGGCGCTATTAAAGCTAGTCTGCCTGCCCACGGCCCAGGATGCGCCCAAGCAAAGACCAGGCCAAGAGAGGGCCCATCTGTGCCATGACTCATGGTTTTCCCATCGTGGATTCTCAAGGTACTGTTTCTCTGGTCGCTTTAAATTCCACGCACTGTGCTGTGTTTGCTTTTGAACTGAGTCAGACTGAATATCTGTATATTTACTTGTGACCATAGTGAGCAATTCATAGGGGCTGATGCTAGTGAAGCTCAGCATTTGTATATTTTGTATTGAGTGCATGGTGTTTGTAGAGTTGTTCTGTGAATTTGGACAAGAAGCTATTCTGTGGCTTCTCCTGCCCAGATTTGTTTCATCACAATGGAGAAACGTAAGGCTTTAGAAGTCGTTTCTAGGCACTGCCAAACATCCAAAGGGTTCCTTTAAGCCTGACAGTTGTACACTTAAATTGACTTCTTAAAAGAGGAGGTCAGTCCATCATAGGGGCAGATTCTACTATCCAAAAGAGCTCATGAAGCAACACTAAAAAATAGGCTGCTACCATCCAGAGTTTCTTCAAAGGGCAGTCAAGTAGGAAACGCACCTCGAAAGTGTTACTTCCATCGGCTGTCCCCGAGCTGGCTGACAAAGATGAGCCTGTTCTGGCCACTCTAAATCCAGTTTGCTTGGGTGAGCCATCCAGGTAATCCCTTTCCTGTTCCCTCCGTACCCAGTAGTAACACATTTTTGCCATTGGTGGATATGGCTGGGGAGCAAAATATCATGGAAAGGCGCACACATGCTGGGAAACACTCAACCCACACCCTCTCCCACTCAGTTGTATAAACCAACTCCAATGTCCACCCTAGGTTTACCAAGCCGGTGGTGACACTAATTTCATGGAACGTGGCTCGTCTTAGGTCAAAGGTCGTCATACCTGACTGGAATATCTTCATTGAAACATATGACTTTTGTTTGTTTAAGAAAACCTGGAGTGTGGAGCCTATTTTCAAACCAGGCCACTTATATTTTTTCATCCCAGCTATACCAAATTCAGATCGAAGACTCTCGGGAGGGCTAACGATTTGATTTAGGCAAGCCACACATTGCAAAATCACAAGAATCAACATAAATTGTCCAGATATTCCTGCCATCCAGCAGGTGTCTGAAGGGTTTCACCGTACTGAAATCTTTATGATTTACTCTAGAGGGATTTAAGATGGACGTTCATCGAAGACTATCCATCATCTTGACCACCTTTGAACCCTTGAACAGTGAAGATGATATTCTTTTTTTGATGAAGATGAGAAATGGGGTGATCCAGCGCTCAATTCACCATAAAAAGGTGGACAAAAGCGGCCTTACATCTCAAGGCTCTAAACTTAGAATATGCTGTCAGCGCCCCTAATGGGGTAACCAGGTCTGATTCAACGGGGGCTAATACATATTACAAACCATTCCATACAATCCACATTGATTACATCTTAGTGGACTTGAGATTATGGGCTCAGGTAGAGGATATGGCTGTAGTTGTGAGGTTGATAGTGACTATAATCCCTTGTGTCTTGTTATGACTGACTTGTGGGCTGGTCTATATATATATTTCTTTCATTTTGTTGCACTATAACTGTTAAGCCCGCAAACAACAAGTGTAGGCTAAAATGGTGTCCGATAATTGTAGGAAGCTGGGATCTGGTTGCAGTACCTCCTGACTTTTTGCACGGTTTTTGATGCAACATTGACTGAGGTGCAATGGGTCCTTGCTAACTAGAACAAGAAACCTGGTCACTTGATCCCCAAGAGGCCAGAATCTTTAGTGCCTTTGTAAGTCCCTAGTAAATGGTATCTCTGGTACCTAGGGCCTAGGGACTAAAGAGGGTCCCTAAGAGCTGCAGCATACGTTGTGCCACTGTAAGGCACCCCGACCCAAAATCATGCAGACTGCTGCCACTGCAAGTGCTCCCCAAAAACTGAAAACACTACATGGCACACACTTGTGTGCCATGCCCCTTAACACTGCCTGTAACATTTGTAAATCACCTCTACAGCAGGCCTTACAGCCCTAAGGCAGGGTGCATTACATTACAGGTGAGGGCAAATCTGCATGAGCAAATATTCCCTTACTATGATTTTGTTGATTCTTAGACATAATAAGTAAACAGGGAAGCCATTTTAAATATATGTGCAGGACACTGGTCAATATGAGTTCCCCAGTTACATGGTGGCTTTAATGAAAATAGGGATGTTTGCTATCAAACATCTCATATTATTAACCCCTCACCGATTCAAACAGTGGACTTGTTAACATATGCACCCAGAGGGCACCTCAGAGGTGCCCGCTGAAAACCTACCAACTGCTGGTGGGCTAACTGACTAGTTCTAGCTAGTCTTACACCAACAGACGGATTTACGACCCCAAGGGGTGACAGCCTTTGCTCTTTGGAGGTCAGGAACCAAAGCCTCCTCTCGCAGGGGTGTTACACACCCCTCGCAAAAGGATGACCTGCAAATCTGCATGACAATGCAGGAAGCTTCAAATAAGTCTATTGCCTTTGATATGCAGATTTGGCTCTCCTCAGAGGGAGAAGCCGACCTCCTGCCCCCAGGGCCCTTTTGGCACCTGTACAGGCTGGTATGTTAGCTATACAGGAGGCGTGTTGCATTTAAAGAGTGGTCACACCGCGAGAGTGACCAGTCTGAGGTGTATACAGACTTAGCAATTTCGCCATCTTGCGAGTGGTGGACTTAGCAACTCAGGAACGGGGTGATGCCCACTCCTCAAAGGAAGTGGTTATCTAGGGGGTATAGTGACGCAATGCGTAGGGAGCCCATTGGATACTACACTTCACTCCTCTTAAAAAAAACAAATTGAGTGTTTAGAGAACCCCTGATACCAGGAAAACAGATCTTCACTAGACATAAAAGTAGTGGAAAAGAAGCTCATGAACCAGAGAAGCACAACGGACTTGGCCCCAACCCTGCCAGCTGTACCTGACCCTTGTGGAGCAACTGACCTGTCCTGCCACTGCAGCATCCAAGAAACCAGGAGAGCTGCCTTCGCAAATTTCCAAGAAGAACGTCCTTGGAGCATAGGAGCTGCTTCCCTACATCTGCAGGCAACCAAAGTCAGAACTGTGTGTACTGGGACCACCAAAAACCAACACCAGACATCACCACTGCACCCAAGCAGCCTAGCCCGAACTGAAGTGGGCCAGCTGTGTCAACATGGTTCTCAGGCCCTCCAGAGACAAAGCCCACCTTGAGTTTACCCTTGTGGACTTCCCGACGGCGTCTACGGCTTCTTTTTGCAGACCCCTCCCTTCACCTCGACCGCTTCCTGTAATGGAGACCCCATGTTCTACTGCACCACCTCACCCGACGCCCCAGACCAAGGAGAAGAGGACAACTGGTGTCCCTATGTTCCCCAGGCTCTCGGAAGACCCAAGCCCACTTATTGGTTCAAACGGACTGGTCCCCTAGTCCACGCCCGCAGCCTGTTTCTGTGGGCCCCCCTTCACCACCACCGGTGACAGAAACCCGACGGTCCAAACCACCTCTACACCCGGCCGCCCTGGAGCAAGCATAGCAGGACCACTGATGTCCCTACGTCTATGAGCATCACAAGAACTGAACCCCCTCAGTGGTTCACCTGGACTGGACTCTCAGTCCGCCCCTGCAGCATCTTTGTGACCAGACCAATCCCTATTGACTTACAAGGGGCACCTGACGTGAACTGCACCTCTGCAACCGGCCGCCCCAATGCTGCTCGAGATGATCTGTTGGTGTGGCCTAAGACCTTTACCTGTACTCACCTTAAGTCCAGAAGGGTTGGTCCTGAAAGTTGCTGGGGAGTACCTTTTGCTGTGTATGTTTCCTCTCCCATAGAGTAGCATTGCAGTTACAGAAAAAAAGCACTGTGTCGACTTTTTTTTTTTTAACTCTAAAAATTCTTAGCTCAAAAATTACTTACCTGATTCTGGTGATCTCAGTATCAAAGTTTATATTTTTGTATGTGTTATTTCACGGATCTGCCATTCCTCCTACAAACTATACATCCCTTTCTGATTCGGAAGCGCACTTTTGAAATGATATTCTTAGGGAAGTTTAGATTCCACCGACAGAGAGCCAATTAACATACAACCACTTGCCACTTCAGGCCTTTCTTTTGACACAGGTGACATCATTACTGCTCTGGATGCCACTACTAGTGGCTGAACTGTGGGACCAGGTGGCATTCCATTCGATGTATTCTAATACGATATAATTGGACCATGTACTTACATGCCCTGGTGAACACCACTGTGACGGGAAGCCCCCATTCAGAATTCATGAAAGGGTGCGGGAGTAATACCCATCTTTAAGAAGGGTGATAGATGTCATCCTACAAACTATAGCCCAATTAGCTTCATAGACTGTGTCCACAAAGTCTTCTGCTGATTAGTGCTGAAAAAATCAAGACTGGATCATGGACAACTATATATTGTCTCCTTTCCAAGCAAGAAAACCAGCACAATCGATCCAGTGTTTTGTTTCCTGTTTATTTACTAGAAGACTGTAGTTATTGGCAATGGCAGCCTCTATGTTGCCTTTACCGATCTCAAGTTGACATTCGATCTTGTTCCCCAACACAAGCTATGGCAGGTTCTTAGTGACATGGTTATGTCTCCAGGCATCCTCACCATGCTTGTCCATCTCCACGAGGGTAATTATGCAAGAATCTGCAGGGGTAGCCTTGGCCAGCTTACTGACAGGAACTCCATTGATAAAGAAGTCCGGCAGGGATGTGTCTTGGCTCCCACTTTGTTTTCTTTATATTTGAATTATATTTTAACCTCTCACCACACTTGAGGGTGGACTCATTTAATTACCTGGGTATTAATCGATCCTCAAACATGTTTTGGAAACATCATGTGGCTAAAATGACCCTGAAGCACAGGCAGATCACAGGTGTAATCTGCAAAGAGAACTGTGCGTCTTTCAACAAACCAATAACCCCTGCTCTCCAAATATATGAGGTTAAGGCAGTGGGATCTGCGCTATGTGGCTCGAAACTATGGGGGTTCACAAGCTGCACATGTTTAACATAATTGGAGAAGAAGTTTGTAAGGAGCCCAGGCCATCTTCTGTCCCGCACCCGGTTACACCCCATTTTGCTGACATGGGCAGGAGGGCAATAAATGATACGGCAAGATTGCAGCCTTTGTTATTTTGGAGGAGAATTTGGTCCAGGCTGGAATTTTCTAACTATGCCACCATTCTGCTTGAATTCATGCATGTTGACAGGTTTGAACAAATTGGCTGGCTGTCACATACCAAAAATTGCTGGTCTCGATAGGGCTGAAGCAACTCTGGGAGTCTCAGTCCCGCCATCCTGCACTTTCTAAAAACCAGATGAAAAGGTAGTATTGGAACTGGGTAACCCAGAAGGAGGTCCAAACAGCTGCAAGTGGCATATTGACGGAATTCAAATGGACCCCACTCTGACACAATATTAGTCTTATCGGACAGGAAATTGTGTTTCCAAATTAGGTTCGAAAGGCTCCCCATGGGATCGGTTATTCACAAATGGGCCTACCCAATGACTCCGCTCTGTGCCTAGCTTGTAATAATGTGGTTGAAACTGATGCTCATGTTTTTTTGGGCTGCCCTGCATATGCAAACCCCTGTCGAGCATAGATTATGACCCTAAGTAAACAACTGGACATATGCAACTATTTCACTGTGCTTAGAATTCTAATATCTGTTGCTTGTCCTGTGCATGCTTGTACCCTTGATACATTCTTGGGGCGATTTTGGCATTTAAGAAGAAAGGTTCTACTTATGCTGGGAAAATTATGATGCTGTTACAAAGGTCTAACCCTCCAGTGTTCAATGTGTTGCTCTCTCAGGTTTTTTTTTTGCTTCCCGGACACTACGAAACGCCGTGCGATTACCTGAACACGGCTTTCCCCTTCTTATATTCTTCGTCATAATAGGATACTTTTTGGCGTTATAGGTGTCTCAACTACCTGTCATTTCTCTCTATTCCAGTTACCACAAGTTTTCAGATATCTGGGATTGCTTGAGAGTACATTTATGATAGATGGCCTTATTGTAGCTCAGCCCTGATGAAGTCTTTGAGATTTATCTCTCACAAGACGAAACACGTGTTGGCGTTTGTTGCTACATGACTACTTATCGGCTGTCGTAGTCACAGATATATTAACCTTAAGGATCGTTTCCTATCACTGTGTTGTAATTTATTGTTTGAGATTAAATTGAAGATCCTGTTTTCATGATTTCCAATTGTACAAAAATTCTTTACCATTACAATATGGACTCTCAACATCTTTAACATAACGACTGTGATTCATGAGTGCCCTGACTTTCGACTTATCTCTGCTCTCTCAGGTTACGCTGTTGATTCCGAATTGGTGAATTGTTTCATAGTGGAACATATTTATTGATTCTGTGAAGTTTGGCGGCATGGTTTTAATGATTCTGCGGTTCTAATGATTCTTTTTAATGTACACCCGCTGCATATTTTTATATGTTTATGGCATTTTCTTCCGAAATAAAGTCATTACAACAACAACAAACAACTTGTGTATGCTCAGGATCAGCTAACATTTCTCCCAAGCACCTATTCGGTCTAAAAGTATCCTTCCATTGGTGGTACCTGCTTGAGCTGGGCATCCAGTCGCTGTGTGCAAATCTTGCCAGAGTTGTATTCAGCACTGACCTGGAGGAGAGATCAGTACAAGATCATTCTACTTGGCTGATGGGCTTTTGGTACAGTCACAACCACTGTAGTTCTGTGCACGGAGATCAAAATGGTGCCACTGTATTGGATACCCACATTCATTTTAATAAGAAAAACAAGAAATAACAGTATGGCCTTAGCATGTATGTTCACCTTTAAAAGGTACCCAGTGTAAGTTATAAAGTTTACCACATTGAGAAAGAAAATAAATATGACCCCTGTTGTGTAATGTGTATTCCTATTAGTTTAAGATAGATTTGTGGTAAAAACAAAGAGCACTTGTAAGCATTAGTAAAAGTAAAAAAAAGCAGGTAGCATTTTGCTTCTTTTCTCATTTATTTAATTACTTGGTTCTGGAAAGCATTCATTTGTTGACTTACAGCCACTTCATAGCACTTACCAAGAAGCACATGTTTAAGAGAGTCACCATCTTCCAGACTGTAAAAACCTGCCAGCTTCCCCCGCTGACCTACTGTATGTTATACTACTTGAGGGTAAACGTTGCATTGAGAAGCCATCCTTTCTTCATAAGCTGTAGGACGGCCTAAAGTAAATAGAGTAGCCAAGGGAGTTCCTTCATTCAGATGTTTCAGAACCCTTTAGATTCTCTACAGTGACATAGGGACTCTTCTCGGCTAGACTGTCCAGATCAAACACCTGCCAGAGTTTGCTCACATCTGAGCTAAATACAATGTTGCACTCACAAAGACCCCTGTATCTGCTCTGGAAGAGCTACTTCTCAAAGAAGCTCAGGCAGATCCCTTTTGAAGAAATGGTTTCCACAAAACCTTCATTGTTGCAAAGGACACTGTCCATCCTGATTTTTCAAAGAATACTACACAACAGCATTCCAGCCTGACCCATGTAAGAACATAAAAGCAAGCTATTCAAGTTATATTATTCAATAAAACGGTTGTTAATATCACAGAATTTGCCAAAATCCTACCTTAAACTATCCGTATTTTGCAAAACTATTAAAAACCCAGGACTTGCAATAAAAAAATCACATCTGTCGCCTGTACAGACATGGTGCAGTCCACAGGTCACACAGACATTTTCATACACACTTTCCTTGGGTTTCAGTCCATTGCACGGCTCAAAGACCAAGGGCTGATTAAGATCTAGAGAGATAGCCCGCCATGGAGATGAAGTAAATTACTCTTTCCCCATGACAGAGGGACTACCCGCCAAATTGATAAATTACCACCAAGCAGGCAGTCATTTATAAAAGCATTGGCAGGAACCACTGTCACAGTGGTTCCTGTTAATGTAGTTAACTCTGAGCCACGGGGCTGCGACAGCGAGACACAACACTTTAGCACACAGTATTTGTATTTTCTTTGCAAAAGGAAAATCCGGAAATTAGATTTTCTTTTTGTATATAAAAAAATATATATATATTGCTCCCCTAATCATGGAGGAAATCTTCTCCCATGGCAGGGGACCATTATTACAATTTTACTGTCCCTTGCCGCTAGGTTGTGCCCGGCAGTAGAGAACAGTAAAATACATGGCTATATGTCCACCCATCTAAACTGGGCTGGCATGTGACCATTTCTCTGACGGCCCCTACTTCCCACGGCTCTCGGAGAAGTTTGGCCCCAGCAGAGATTGAGTAGTCTTTGCTGTGGTAAAACTTAAGATCTGCTCGACATTAAATTAAGTGGGCAGACCACTATGTTGGCAGGGAGTGAACTCCGTTACGACAGAGTTCCCTGCCCGCCAACATATAAAGCAGGCCCCAAATTACTATATTTAACTATAAATATCAGGTTGCACACTAAAAATGCCCAGATAAGTGTGGTCATGCACACTAGATACAGTGAAGAACAAGAGCAGCTAATAACTTTATACTGTCAACATCAGCCTCAAATGTACAGTGTACACACTGGTAAAAATATACCTAAGGGAATATGAAGCTGCAGGGAATAGAGAGAGGTAGGTGCTGATCTACAAAGCAAGAATGTGTGAGAGCACAAGGGATAATGGAGGGATGAAATTGCTAATACCCCACACCTTTCCAAATACAGTTCAAACAAAAGGCATGATGGAGCAAGCAGCAAAAGAGCAGACTTGGTAGGCAAAACACAAAGCTTATGCATTAGATAAATTGCATGTCCACTCCATGACCAACAAGACTGCTGTTTCATGATCAATCAAAGCCACTTCTGGAGATGTATATTTCTGCTCATTTCTTCCCTGCAATTCAATCTCTGGTTCTGATAAAGCCCAGACCATGTATCCAGACAGGATATTTGGACTTACTTCTCCTACACTAAAGTCCTGTATACCATCAAGCACCTGCCACTGGAACATTGACACCTCCTATCAATTCCCGACATACCTTGCATTTCAAATAAATCAATGCCACTAAAATCCAATGTAAGCAAATGGACACGATTCACAAATGCTACAATTCCTTTCTTACTTTCTCTCTCCTAATCCTCCCGGATTTCATCTACTTCCAAACTGCTGTATCACCTTTTTAAATCTTCAAAACTTGATATTGAATCCTCTAGGCTGAATGAATCTTCATCATACAAATCTTGAAAAGAGCCCTATACTTCTTTAAAATCTTTCCTGAACATGCCTCCCAGTGTCGCTAATTTCAACATTTCAGTTAAGAAGCAGGCAATGTTATTGTTTAAGCTTTACCAGTTTTCTAGACTAATAATCCTTCTTTCCACAATTTCCTTTTCTAAACGCCATGGCTTAAATTTACTTTGAAGTCACTGTGAATGAATGTGCTTGGTTTAGGATACTATCCCACAATGTAAAATTTTCCATATGCCTCAATTCCAGCTGGGCATAGTTTGACACACCTTTACAACATTCCATATAATAACAGATATTTGTTAAAATCGGATGCATCTCCCAGTGTTTCTCATCACTGTTCTTTACTCAGGTTAAAAATCTAGTTCTGTGCTCCGATGTTGTGGCAGTTTGTCAAAGAGGGGCATTTTATAGGACCACAGTCATTTGCAGTAAACCTATTCCTTTACTAATTAATCTCCATGAAGAATAATTTCTAAAACAAAATTTTGAATCTATAGTTTCTTGATACGTTTCCTATGAAATATTTTCTTGAACCCCATTTTATTTTTAAAATGTTAGTTTAAGGACTATTTCTATATGTTCCTTCTATTACATTCCAACTTCCAGTTGGTCTATCCTGATGAAAGTGACCTAGCTTTGGTGACGCTCTTTAAGGAGGGTACTCGATCTATCCACAGATTCTTCATTTTAGAATACTCCTGTGGCAACAGATTGGGTCTAGATAACTTCTCAGAGGAGTGCTCCCCTGCACCACTAGGTGGTTCTGCAGGGCTCAACGAGGACCCACACTGCCTCAGAAGAGAGTCGCATATTAGCGCCACCCCTGTGTGGTGATGTCAGTTTATGGTCTGTTTCCATCCTGTTCTCTCAGATTCACCGCATGAACAATGGCTGGTGATAGTGTGCTAAATAATAACTAGGGACATTTTTAGATATTAAGGAGGTCACTCCACAGAACGCGGAGGTGGTATGGAAGTGAGGAATCGGTGGATAGATCGAGTATCCACCAGATAGAGTGTTACCGAAGACAAGTAGGCTTAATTCTGGTGGAATGGGCTTTTAGGACTTTTTGGTT
Organism: Pleurodeles waltl; assembly: GCF_031143425.1. Lineage (NCBI taxonomy): Eukaryota > Metazoa > Chordata > Amphibia > Caudata > Salamandridae > Pleurodeles > Pleurodeles waltl. The sequence goes on along the minus strand of NC_090450.1, from coordinate 70,818,258 downwards.
CTGCTTCTCGACCACTCTATAGAAGAGCTTAATGTTTAGGACTATCCATCTTGACAAAACCCTCTTCGTTTCACCCTTCCCTATGCTAGAAAAACCCCATAAAAAGTTGATCGCCCACCCTATAGTCTTTGGCACGAACAATGTAAAAGCTAAAGCCCTTTTGGAGTCCAGTTGATGTAGTCTCTCGTCCTTTTTTGAGGGGTGAAGGGGAGTAAAGAATACAGGTAGAGTGATGAAATGCTCAATGTGGAAGGGAGTCACAATTTTTAAAAACAATTGCCTCCAGAGTCATCAGCACCAGCTTGTCTGGGGAAAAGGTGGTGTAGGTCGGTTGAATTGAAAAGTGCCCGAAGTTCACTCATGAGTCAAGCTGACATAATCACGAGTAAGAGTGTCTTTAAAGTCAGGAAACGCAGTAAGCTGCAACGCATTAACTCAAAGCCTAAAGAGCGTATTCATGAGAAACTTTAAGACCAAGTTGAGGTTCCCTCTGGCATCAAACAGTTTTGGGAGGCAACACATGTTCCAAACCTTTTATAAATCTCATCACAATTGGTCATTTAAACAAGGACAGATGGCCAGCAAACTTAAAAATGCCGAAATGGCTGGCAACTAACCTTTAATAGTGCCCCCTGCCAGGCCTTGCCGGGCCATGAATTAAAAATAAACAAAAAAAAGTTGGACAGTTTTGCTTGTAAGGTGACATCCTTGCAAACGTCACACCAGGCCACAAATTTGTCCCAGTACCTGGCATAAATGGATTTCGCGGAGAGGGCGTCTGGCAGCAAGGATGATATTCACCACTTTTTTCCGATCAAACACACTCACTTGCTGCCGCTCAAATGCCAATCATGTAGATTGCACAGATTTGTATCGGATAACAGATGATCATGCCCAGGCTGTCCGGGTACCACAATCTCCTGGCCCAGCCTAGAGCCACTATGATATCTTGGGCTCTGTTGTTCCTCATCTTCTTCAGAACTCTGGGCAGGAAAGGCAGTGGCAGGAAAGAGTAGGGAAGTCACTTCTTCCTTTCCAGCAGAATACATCTCCTAATGAGTGATCCTGCAAAAACTCTGTGCGCAAAACGTTTGTCTCTGCACATTCAACGGTGGTCAAAAGATCGAGCCATCACTTTCCCTACTGTTGGAGATACCCTGTGCCATCTTGGGATTTAGATGCCACTGGTGATCAGCCAGAACTGGCCTGCTCTGTTCCTCCTCTCTGGTATTCAGAAACCCTGCCAGGTGGTTTCTGATCAGGAAAATGCCCTGATGTACCAGCCACCTTCAAAGCAGTGGCGCCCCTTGACATACGAGCATACAGCTGGCTCAGGCTACAAGATCTCTCTTATGACATTTGTTTTGGGCTCTACAAGGTGTAACTAATTCTAGTGCTTCAGTTGCCCTCCAAACCACCACCACAAGTGACGCCCTTTTTGGCACTGAAGGCCCCAAGTGGAGTGTCCAACTCTGTCTCAGGTGAGGTTTCAAGCCCATTGGCACTCTGTAAATGACTGTATAAGGCATCATCAGCATAGTGAGGGCGGAGCAAGCAGTCCCCATCTCTATCATCCTTTTTAATGTCTTGGGGATTCCTCCTGCTCTGGCACGGGATGAATATCAAAATCAAAAAGATAATAGAGACTCTACTGTTAGGTGAACATGGAAGAGGCACTATACTGAGGCTGCAAGATCAACGGTTGCGCTTGTGTAATTTCATAGCCCAAAAACAGTCAGAGTCGAGCTGAAGTAGGTTCAGTCAGTACAAAAATCTGCACATGGCCCGGGAAATTAGGTGCACGTCAGGACAAGCAGAGAAATTGGTTCCGTGGCTGAGAGATGGGGTGTGACTGACACTTCAAAGCCCTCAAGCTTTCTCTCTAAAATCAGACTTGTGGGATAGGGTCGAGTTCTGCTTCACTTTCTTGTGTTTGTCCTTGGAGCTGGACTATCCAAAGATTTTGAGCATGAAGTTGAGTGATCAAGGAACTATCTTGGTACCTAGAACAGGCCCATGACTTCTTGTCAACATACTCCTTTCCTATCAGTCTCTGATCGCCTTCAGGTGTATGAGAGTGTTTTTATTCCATGACTTAAGACTTCTGGTCCATGCCACTCTCCAAATGACACACCTTGTGTGAGTCCATGGCAGACATCTGCTTCCTAAAGTCACAGCATGTCTTCAAACCTGTTGTTTTGGGTAAGGAGATTGTTTCCTAGCAGATTGGTTTTAAACTGTTTAGAAGTCAATGGAAAACAGGCAAAGCTGGGACTGGAGAACTGAAGACAGTGGGCATATATGGCTCTACTCGGTCACTTTTGGGGTGGTGTGGAGCAAGAGTGGATCTCCAAGTTGTTACCTAGCAGTGCATAAGAGCAGTGTTGTGAGAAGATTTATGGATCTAGTCTGGTGCCTTGGGAGAATTCCAAATTGAGGAATCTGGGGTTAGAAGTACCCATCAGAATTTCCCCATGCAAACCCTATTGAGTAAAACATAATGTGACTATTTGTTTCATGGGTAAATCTCACAATTGTTCTAAGTATACCTTGTAGTTTCTTTGTACACACAAACCTTTCTACCTTTGATGTTAACAAAGGTACAGCTTTGTTTTAGAGGAAAACAGCCAAGCGCTTCTTTTACTGCAATGTTCCAATGCATAATGGTTTTAATCCCAAAAGATGATCTAACTGTGTTGGCAAAAAAACATCCTTATATAATAATTGGAATCCCAAAATCTTCTTTGTTGACACCAGTTTTCCTCAAAAACCATCCCCTGAACTATAGATGAAATATGATTTGCAGTTTCACAAAAATATACTATTGCTTGTATCCTCTTGCATCGGGGCTCAAAAGAAAATGATGGGACTACATGATTTTAACCTTCGCCAAAAAAAAAAAAAAAACAGATTTGATGCTATGCGTGCTTCTACACAAAACCCCTCATTATCAGGAATGCTACAAGATTATTACCTAATAATTTAATAACTAAATAAGGACAATATAAACTTAAACGTATATTAGTATTAACATCTAAATAAAACAAACTTTTTGGGAGATTCTGATTAAACTGGCGTGATGGTACAATTGTAATGGTGAACCTCATATCCTAAGACTTTGCCAAATTACTGTATGAAGTTAAGAAAAGAGCCCAGTGCTTGCCCTAGCTATTGAAATATTTTCTTCTCTGAAGGAACCCTCGACATTCGCTATGGGACATCTAAATTAAATATCCCCTACAAGAATGTGCACATTTTGTTTAGTAGGCAGATCTATGCTGATATTTTCAGAGCACCATCATTAAAAATTATCTGGGCAAGATAGCTTTCGTAGAAACCCATTAGACTCCTTATAAAACATACATTCTTTTAAACATTCAAACTTATTACGATGTCCAGCTTGCTTTAGTAACACTCAATATTGTCTTTCCTTTCCAGATTTTGAGTTTGGTACTGCAACCATCTGCCGTTATGTCCAGAATTAGTTTTGATATTATATTTTCAATTCTTTAAACATATTTTATTAGTTATTTAGCTCCACATTGATCAATGTTATAGGTCTAATTAGAAAATCTTTGGTATTCTTCGGCATTATTACAATTCTATACTTTTTTATGACAGTGTTAAATTCGAAAAGTGGCAGTAGATGGCCGGAGTTGGCTGTTCACATCTGACCTGACTGTACTTGGCCTCCAAAGCAGTGTTCATCTTGCGCAATTGTGTGTTTTCGGACCGAGCATCTGCAAGGGACTCCAGTTCAGCTTCAAGCTGCTGCACTCGTGTCTAATAGGAGGAGGAGGATAGCATTACCAAGATGTGCAGTAGGACGACAGATAAATAAAAGAGTACACCATAAAAGCGAAAGTAAAGGAGGGCAGAGAACCGCAAAGCGGGACACTGGTCAGCTGATGCAGAGAAAAGGAAGAAGCCATTGATGGTGAGCAAATGAACCACTATTGTGAAAAGTGACAAAACCACTGCAAGATCTGAAGAGAAAAGAATACATCCTTTACTTCTGAGCATCAGAAAAATCAATGCCATGAAGTCTAAGTACAGTGCATAGAAGAAAGGCTGCTAAGATGGAGCTGAAAGGTACCTCCCACAAAAATGAATATAAAAAAGTGGCACACTATTCAGAAGAACAGTTCCTAAATGATAAGGAATTTTGTAACGTTATCCCAGACAGATAATAGATACAGAACCACATTTGTGAAGAGCGACACCAGGACCGGAAATAGGCAAATCACATGCAGAATTCGGCATATGGAATAAACATTAATGGAAAACAACTTACCTGCAGCATTCGTTCTGAGTATGTGTGCCTTTACCAGCATAAATGCAGGTTAGAATATTCTCCCCGCCCAATTAGGAAGGGATACACTAAACCATATTAAAGCATTTTCACACCATTCTTATCATTACATTTATCAATTTTCTTAGACCTTTGAGGTCATCACCTTTGTCTTCACCACTATCGTCTACAGAATAAAAAATGTGTTAGTAAAGCGAGGAGAGAAACCCAGTAGGGTAGAGATGGATGGTATTACCTTCCTTCAGTACAGGTCTGTGCACGCTATTGCCCGAGTACAAACCTCAGTGTTACCTCTGAGCCAGAACTGACCATAGGAAACTGGACTGTATGCAGCTGAAAACAGGGCACTGTAAAACCTCAACAACACTACATTATCTCCATATTAGCCTACTAGGCAGTGAGGGTAGTAATCCTTACCACTGTGGTGGCCTACCTTAAACCATTAATTTAGAGATGCCATGTCTTAATCTTCTTTATGCTTTTCCAAAATAAAATATTAGGAACTGTACTGAGGGACATTGTACCATTCACATATGGTTAGAATTTTTGTAAGTTCTTTTTATTAAATTTTGTTACAGCAAACACGCATGCTTAGTTCTAAAATCGTTCACACACTTATAAATCTAAATAACTGGTAAGAACCTTTCCACAATATTACACATACTGTGCATTTCCCCAGAACCTCCTCCCCCCACAAAACACACTTTTAAAAACTTTCTTTTTTTCTTTTACAGTTAACAGTGTAGTTTGCCACAACAATTATACACATTTCATAACTCTGCAAATGGAAAAAAAACTCTTCAGCACCACACAGGGCAAACTGTAATAACATAACACCATTTAAAAGGGGTTAGCATTTCATTCAATGATTTCCATGCTTAGGGAAAGATGAAACAAAAAAAAAAAAAAAAGCACTTCGTACCTGAAGCTTCCCCTTCTCATAGGCCAATTTATTTTTGCTGTTCGTCAGCTCTGATAATGCCTGCTCCACCTGCTGCCGAGCATGCTGTTAAAACAAATGAACTTCATGAAGTGAAGGCACCAGTCGGCAGACGCCACAGAGACACAAACAGGAATTGGTTCCAAATAATCCATGAGGCCATAATGGCCAATGATTGTACACAGCTCAGAGACAAACTTACAAAAGTAAAGCTGCCCTCATACTTAAGGAAGGGGCATGACTGACCAATATATCCTTAAAAATAATGCACTCCTTCTGCCTCAGTGGTAGTCATCAGCCACAGGTGTTTTTTGTTCAAGTAGCATAGATCTGCACTCCCTGGTGACGTAGAATAAGATTGCGTCATACCCTGGTCTGCTTGTGCTGTTTGTTCTCCATGTTTTCACTGTTCACTAGTAGGGCAGGTGCCATCTACTATGCTATGCACTTTCACAATTTTCTAGTTGAGCAGGTGTGATGTACTCTGCTGTGAATTTTATTTAGGCATACTGTGTACTTTAGTTTGAGAGCACGGTTTCAACGTATGTTTTCATAAGGTTAATGTAACAGCTGGTGCTGATTAGTTAAAAGCATGTTTCCTTCTGACCTCAACTTGCTGGATGCTTGTCTGTTGCTTATCTGTGCCACTGCCCTAACAGGTGGGACTAATTAGTTAAACGCCTCTGTTTAATACCATCTGCAAATTCATCTGGTATGCTTGCTTGTTGTTTATTTGTTCAGATGCCCTGCCATCTAATTAAAGGCCTCCACTCCGTTTCAGTTTTCTGCCAGTGGCAGCCTTCTAATTGGCAGAAAACACTTAATGTTTAGGAAGGCTCCAGTGCTTAATGTGTGTTTACTCAACCTTCAATTTTAGAGACGGCCTTCTAATTGACAGGAAATACTTAATAATGTTGAAGAAGGTTCCAGATACAAGCGACCCTTGACCTCAGGGTAGGTCGCTCCCCTGCCCTCACAGCGCCACCAGACCCTCTGTGCCTGCCTTCTCACTGTGTCTGTGGTGTTGCCTGTACCCCGAGTGTCTGTGCTGTCGCCCGTTTGTGACCGCGCTCCCCTTCACTTTCTGTACCCCTGAGTGTCTGTTTGGCCGTTTGTGATCGCGCTCTCCTTCACTTTCTGTACCCCTGAGTGTCTGTTTGGCCGTTTGTGATCGCGCTCCCCTTTCTCTCCCGTGTATCCCGAGTGCCTGTTGTTATAACTGCCCCCGCAGTCCCCCTCGTCCTCCGCCGCTTTTCCCTCGTTTTTCTCTCGTTTTTGTACCCTTTTTGGTAATTTTTGTTTTCCCAGGCCTCCTCGCCTTTCTCGAGGCCTACCGCCGCTTTTCCCGCTTTTTTCCCACCTACCCGCCCCCCCTCCCGCCTCCCAGCTGACCCCGCCTCCCTGGCTACCCTTAAATGGCGGCCGCTGCGAGGCAGTGGTAGCGACCCTTGACCTCAGGGTAGGTCGCTCCCCTGCCCTCACAGCGCCACCAGACCCTCTGTGCCTGCCTTCTCACTGTGTCTGTGGTGTTGCCTGTACCCCAAGTGTCTGTGCTGTCGCCCGTTTGTGACCGCGCTCCCCTTCACTTTCTGTACCCCTGAGTGTCTGTTTGGCCGTTTGTGATCGCGCTCCCCTTTCTCTCCCGTGTATCCCGAGTGCCTGTTGTTATAACTGCCCCCGCCGTCCCCCTCGTCCTCCGCCGCTTTTCCCTCTTTTTCTCTCGTTTTTGTACCCTTTTTGGTACTTTTTGTTTTCCCAGGCCTCCTCGCCTTTCTCGAGGCCTACCGCCGCTTTTCCCCCGCCCCCCTCCCGCCTCCCAGCTGACCCGCCTCCCCGGCTACCCTTAAATGGCGGCCGCTGCGAGGCCGCGCAGCGGGAGCGCCTAAGGCAAGCCCGTCTGCGCCCGTCCGCTCCTGGACCGCGCCCTGCGCCCGAACCCCTGGCTCCTGCAACCCCCGCCTGACCTACGACTCCGCCACCCTCGCCATCCTCAACCCCGGCCGCACGCCGGACTGCTACCGCGCCACCCCGAAACGAACCCACGGACCCTTCACCTGCAGCAACTGCCGCTTCACCAGTAAACGGACTCACACCGCTCCCGTCAAAATCGACTCCCCCGGAAGCAATCTCCACTGCATCCTGGTCAACACCCGATCCGTCCACAGGCACGCCATCGAACTGTAGAACCTCATCAACTCAACGAACCCGGACATCGCCTTCCTCACCGAGACCTGGATGAACCCCTCCTCGGCACCCGACATTGCCATAGCCATCCCCGACGGCTACAAAATCATCCGGAAAGACCGCACCAACCGCATCGGAGGAGGCATCGCCATCGCACACAAAAGCTCCATCCGTATCTCGACACACACCGACAACTCACTCCCCGACGCCGAACACCTCCACTTCGCGATCCACAGCGACCCCAAGACCACCCTCAGAGGCACCCTCATGTACAGACCACCAGGACCACGCACCAAGTTCAGCGAAGACATCGCAGACTTCGTCAACCCTCACGCACTCTCATCCACCGACTACATCCTCCTAGGAGACCTCAACTTTCACCTGGAGAACCACACCGACAACAACACCACCGCCTTACTGGACAACCTCACCAACCTGGGACTGAAACAGCTAGTCAACACCCCCACCCACTACGCCGGACATATGCTCGACCCCATCTTCTCCTCCAGCAAACACACCACCTTCAGCCACACCACCGAACTCACCTGGTCGGACCACAGCTGTGTCCACTTCAGCTTCAAGAAGACCACCGTGCATCACCACACCCAGCAATCACCAAGAAGACACTGGAACCGAATCACCACAGAACAGCTCGCATCAACCCTCTCCCAGAACCAACCCACCAGCACCACTGACCCCAACAAAGCCGCCTACAACCTCACGAGCTGGATCGCCGACTGCGCCAACCTCCTGGCCCCCCTTAAGACTCAAGCTAACACCAACAACCACAAGAAAAACTCCTGGTTCACCCCCGACCTCAAGGACTCCAAGAAAGAATGCCGCACCCGCGAGAAGACGTGGCGCCTCAACCAGACTGAGGAGAACATGTCAGCTCTCAAGGACGCCACCCGCCAACACCACCAACACCTCCGCGCCGCACGAAAAACAGCCTACCAGAACAGACTCGACAACAACGCCCACAACAGCAAGGAACTATTTGGCATCGTCAAAGAGCTCTCCAACCCGGACGCAGAAAACAACTCCATCCCTCCCTCACAGGACCTCTGCGACTCCCTCGCTGCCTTCTTCCACCACAAGATCACCGACATATACGACAGCTTCACCACCACCAACACGAACCCCCCCCTCGGAACCCGCCACCGACATCACCACCATCCTCACCTGGAGCCCAACCACCACTGAGGAAACCACCCGAGTCATGAACTCGATCCACTCTGGATCCCCTTCCGACCCCTGCCCGCACCACATCTACAACAAGGCCAACAACATCATCGCACCCCACCTCCGAGACGTCATCAACGCATCCATCACCTCCGCCACCTTCCCAGAGAGCTGGAAACACGCAGAGCTCAACGCCCTCTTAAAGAAACCCACAGCAGACCCCAACGAACTCAAAAACTACCGACCCATCTCTCTCCTACCGTTCCCAGCCAAAGTGATTGAGAAAATCATCAACGCTCAACTCACCACCGCCCTGGAATCCAACGACTCCCTCGACCCCACACAGTTCGGCTTCAGGGCTAACCACAGCACCGAAACCGCCCTCATCGCAGCCACGGACGACATCAGATCCCTGACCGACAAGGGAGAAACCGTGGCCCTCATACTCCTGGACCTCTCTGCAGCCTTCGACACGGTCTGCCACCGTACCCTGATACACCGCCTCAGCAACACCGGCATCAGAGGCAAGGCCCTGGAATGGATCGTCTCGTTCCTCTCCGGAAGAACTCAGAGAGTCCGCCTGCCCCCCTTCAGATCTACAGCCACGGAGATCATCTGCGGCGTACCCCAAGGATCCTCCCTCAGCCCCACACTCTTCAACGTCTACATGACCCCCCTGGCGAACATCGCACGCAAACACGGACTCGACCTCATATCCTACGCCGACGACACCCAGCTCATCTTATCCCTCACCAACAACCCCACCTCAGCAAGGACCAGACTACACGAAGGCATGAAGGAAGTAGCGAACTGGATGACAGACAGCCCGCTGAAACTGAACACAGATAAAACGGAGGTCCTCATCCTCGGCCCTACTCCCAACGCATGGGACGACTCCTGGTGGCCTCCCGCCCTAGGCAGCACTCCCCAACCCACCGACCACGCACGCAACCTCGGCTTCATCCTGGACTCATCCCTCTCCATGGCCAGACAGGTTAACTCTGTGACCTCAGCATGCTTCAACACCCTCTGCATGCTCCGCAAGATCTTCCGCTGGATCCCCACCGACACCAGGAAGACCGTCACTCACGCCCTCGTCACCAGTCGCTTGGACTACGGGAACACTCTGTACGCCAGCATCACCACCAAGCTGCAGAGGAAACTGCAACGGATCCAGAACGCTGCCGCACGACTCATCCTGGACATACCCCGCCACCACCACATCTCCGGACACCTGAGGAAACTTCATTGGCTCCCAGTCAACAAAAGAATCACCTTTAGACTCCTCTCCCACGCACACAAAGCCCTGCACAACCTCGGACCTAAACTCATCAACAACCGCGTCTCCTTCTACACTCCTCCACGCACTCTACGCTCAACCGGACAAGCCCTGGCAGCCGTACCCCGCATCCGCAAAGCCACCGCCGGAGGAAGATCCTTCTCTTTCCTGGCAGCGAAGACCTGGAACTCTCTACCCAGCCACCTTCGCAGCATACCCGATCACCTCTCCTTCAGAAGGCAGCTCAAGACCTGGCTCTATGAGCACTGCCCCCCCCCCCCCCCAGCGCCTTGAGACCCTTTAAGGGTGAGTAGCGCGCTTTATAAATGCGAATGATTGATTGATTGATTGATTGATTGATACATACTTGTATGACAGACTATGAATACTGCTTTCAAAGTAAATCTGTCTTGAGCGCCATGTTTGGGTTCTGACCCCGCCACCTGCGACAAGAATAATCTGGACATCTTTGCCTGGAACCTCAGGTCAGCATGCCCTCTTGAACTATGTCTCTGTGAAACAGTTTTCAACAATCTTGAACCCTGAAACCTGGTTGATTAGCTGGTGCTGCTGTGCCACCATCACCTTGACTAAGTCCATCTTTTCACCATTTTAACGCTCCAGCTATTCAGGCCCATTAGAGTGCATCAGGATAGAGCATTAACCGGGCATTTCTAGTTTTGGTATTACATTTTTCCTTCAAGGACACCCTAGCAATTTTAGTTTGAGTTGGCCATTGGAAAAAGACTTATATTAACTAATGCAAGTTAAGGACAATAAAGATTTCAGAGTTGTCTGAGCAAAGGCTAAAGGTTATGCGCTAAGGATTCCGCACAGAGATCTGTGCTCAAGGGCCATTCACATAAACTAGAATTCCTTATAGCAATTGTTGCTTGGTAGGTTTAATTAAGGACTCGCACCTCAGGCTGATTGTAAAGCGCTCATATAAGGCTGTCTAAAATGATTGTGTTCTTGTTGCAGAGTACCTATCCTGATTGAAGGAGTGCACCTTACCACTAGAACTGGACGGGTCCTTCTCAGAAGGATTAACACACATCCATCATCCTTTTTAAGAGAGCTTCAAGGTACCATCGCTTTCTCTCCAACCCTTCTGCCCTCAAGGTTAGTCACCGGTATCAGCCATCTCTTCTGATCCTAAGGTTTAACCTCCAGGGGGTAGTGGTGTAAGAAATGTACTTCCACAGAAGCCATGGGAACTCAGGTGAGTGGTCCTTGGCATGACAGCTTGTTTTTATTTACTTGACCTTCAAGCAACTAAATTCTAGTCCTCGTGGAATGACACCACTCTAGATGCCAGTAACTGGTGGAGTGCATTATACATGTGAAGAAAGTCATACACTTCCCTCAGTAGATGCCATGTTAGGAAGGGCATTGACTTATGGACTCTGGGGTTTCTGGTCTTGTCCCTGGGAATTAAAGTCTACACTGATGTGTAACACTCCCTGTGCAACACTCTACTTGATTGCATCTCTAGAGCTTCTCAAACCTAGTTGTGATGGCTGCTATAGTAAGTTGGACACATTCGTGCTTAGGCCTAAGCAGCAAGCCTGTGAGAAGATCTTAGAACTCCAAGTCAACATTGTGAAGTATATATTTATTTAAACCATTCATTTTCTCCATGTTCCTCTCAATCTGCTCTCTGCCTATTACACCTACCCCATCTCCTCTTGAACCCCTGTCCTTTTCTACTCTCTCTTTTACCATTTCCACTCTCCCAAATGCATCCCTGTCCATCTTGCTACCTGGTATTTGGGGAACCATCTAGGACCTCCCACTTCCCCACACCCTGTCCCACTTAGTCTAGCCTATCTCCTCCTAACATATGTTTTCTCTAATGTTAATTTGTTCAAGGTGTAACAAAAAAGTGCATCTACCAAAACATCTGTGCACACCGGACTCCCAATAAGCAGCTGTCTCAAGCATCAACCCACCGGCCATTTGTAAATCTGGAAAAACTGGACACTTCCCACTCCCCAGCTAATAACCATGTGCATCTACATCCAGCTCTGGCAGGCTTCACCATATCACTATTTACTCACAGCTACCACAGTGCCAACCATCAAGCAACAGGAGATGTGCCTATCTAAACAACACACATCTACAACTCACTTCCGTGGGAGTCTCCCTCTGTAGCATTTAAACCCTTGAGTACAGGAAATGTGGTGTGTGGCTCAGCTATGCCATCTAGACCCTAAACCTCTTAGTTTTGCGCAGAAACAAATTGAGTCTGCCTAGTACCACAAAAGTCAGGTACTCCTGGACAGTCAAAAAGCCAAAAGAAGACTTAACTGACAGAGGTGGGCTATAGAAATGAATGTAACACAAAAGCTTTAAAAGTGCAATACAATCATTTTATCCCTTTAGATAGTATTAGAAGCAATCATATGGAGTGTGTCAGAAGGGTTTTTATCTGAAATTTTCAGCATATGAACACCTGTATCTGCAAGTATACATAGGCCTTCATCACAAGAAGCCTGTTAAAATCTCCATAATTTTACTGCTTGAAATTATCATTAACGCGTACCCGGTACTCTGAGGGAAGATCAATGAAAAGGCTTGCAAGTTTTTGAGGAAAAATAAGTGGGAATCTGTGTTTTCATGTTGAGTCCCACATGTTTTCTTCTGGAATTTCAGACAGCGGTTTTGGGTGCTTTTTGTTTTAGAAAAACAAAACTTGTAATCAAGATGGGCCTGGTAATGCCAGTTACCTTCTTTATCAACATCAACAGGACAGATAACAGGTGCCATAGTCGGCTGGATGGTGCCCAGCCATATATGTAGCAAAAATTAGATTAAAATTAGGCTATCGCAGGTAGTAGAAAGTGACCAACAGGGCACATGCCACAATTGGCGTAGATGGAGGAGGTGGCAGTCTGTGGGGTAAGGTAAGTTCATAAATGAGATCAAAGAAAAAAAGCATTAAGTAGGGTAAAAGTGAATATGATCAATATTTAATTAAAGATGCTTCACAATATAGAAAGGGCATTATGATTATTTTATGTTGAATTTATACAAATATTTTAAGTACAAACATACAGAGTAAAAAATGTGGAAAGTCGCCACAGTCGGATGACATAATTCCATCTGTAGTGCACTTGAATCTCATTCACAGCACAGGATGGCACAGAATAGCTGCCCTATGGCACCTCGCCGTATGTATATGTCTCTTTAAGGTTGGCACTGTACCTGCTGGTGCTCCATTGAGGCAAGTCGATCCAACAGGCTCCTGTTCTCCCCCTCCTGAGAGTGCAGAGTGGTCTTCATGGCCTCTAGATCGAGCTGTAAACCATCAGACATCATCAGTGATATCACCAGGGCATCTCCTCACAACCATTCCACCTTGCAAAGAGAATACCCTAGCTCCTCCAGAGCAGAACAGTGTCTACGCTCCATAAGGATGAACAAAGCTCCTCACTTCTAAGACGGTACATGGTTACAGGTATTTTCAGCTTATTGTTCTTAAGATGGGCAATGGAGGATCAGTAGACTTAAGGGGGCAGTGAAGTCTTAAATTCTAAGAATGGAAGATTCACCACCAGAGCTGATGTGTCCTCATCACCCAGACTATTAGGTGTCTTAGAGAATGTAACAACCAGAACACACACACTCAGCTTTAGAAACGAATGCGAAGTGGAACATAGGTTTTAAACATATGTACGATATACTTTTTATCCTCTAGAGCACCTTAACTCCTTGACAGGTACTTGTGGCTTAGAGAATTCAACACAGAGAATATCAAGTGTATTTGCTCTAACAATGGAAGATTTACCTCAACTGCAGAATATCTTTGTGGACTGGAACGAAGTTATAGTCTCATCTCACATAGAGGTGGGTCAAATAGTTTAATATTGAGAGCACAGCCTCAGAGGCATATGGGTACATAGCATTTAACCTGTTAAGTGTGGTACCCATAGAAGGTTACCATTGGCTCTGAGAATTTAAATAAGGGGATACCGACCTTCTCCGCTCAAACAATCAAATTCCTTTGAAGCCTGGAACTTGGACATTGATTCTCTGGTCACAGAAAGATAGCTCAGAGGATCTAGAAGATGAACGTATGGACTTCATCCTCCAGGATTTGATGTATCAGAGGTTTATGCTTCATAGCTTTGAGATGAACACTGGTGGAGGCAGAAATCCCCTTACCTCTAAGGCCATGAAACTTGATGCTACACAAACACAGATATGCTTGCCTTTATGGCGAATATCTTTATCGACTGGTGAAATGTAACAGATTCTCATCTCACAGACTGATAACTGAGGGAATTTAATCAAAGCTAACACACCCAAAGGTGGCAAACAATGTGCTCTCGAAACATCCTCTTAACAGATCATAAAATAACAAGATTGTTCATAGGAATAAGGGAACATGTGCACAGTTTTCACCACAATATATTTACTACCCACAGGGGCTACACAAAGCAAAGAGAACAGTGTGTTACTGGTAAGACCAGCATGAAACAAGGAAAGAGTCAGTAACTTTTTCTGATGCTAAATAAAGTCAGCACAAATGATGATGTTGGCGAATGAGGGAGTCTGCTAAAATCCCAAAGAGACAATACCTTGTTGCTCACAGTGGCTTCTTATCTGCAAGTGTACCTGCAAGGGTACAGGGAATATATCACCTTATCTTAAGCTTCACAGTAAATAAAGTGTGCTGAAGGTGTAACACTGCACATAGAGTCTGATGAACAAAAGCATGTGGGATCTTTGGACTAGTCGGACAGGTCCTAGAACACCTTTTTTGGAGCTACAGAATAGAGATGTGTGAGGTGCAGAATACTACTGGGTAATAGGAGTGTGTTGGATCTACAATACTACCAGGTTTGCAGGATCCATAATATTATCACATAACAAAGGTATTTGGGATCCATAATACTATTGGGTAATGGCTTTTGGAGGTGCCACAAAACTACAGGGTAGTACGTAAATGTAGAAAGCACAATACTACTGAGTAATAGGGAAATGTGGGATTCACAAAGCTACCAAGTAATAGGGGTGCAGACAATCCACAATATTTAAGTACTCACTTCAAAGTAATCTTTACATTTGGAAGCCCCCTTACCTGGCACTCTGTTAGCTCAGCTTCTAGTTTGTCCCTCTCTTCGGCAATCTCATTCAAGGCTTTAGCCTTCTGTTGCGGAAAATGACAAAATGGTTAAAACATCAGAAGATAGCAGCGTGAACATCCAACAACACGTCGGAACCAGTACAACAGATGGTTACTATAGGCAGGGCACCAAGACAAGCTACGAGATGTATTCCTTAAAGACTGGGGCATTTAGACCAAGGTAACATGGAGTCTAGACATATCGCCCAAACTAGCCAGTGGTAATGATAATCCAGACAGAGAGGGTTACAAGGTCAATTAAAGCGATACTCAAAGTTAGGACATTAAAACCAATATGAGAATACTTCTGCTAAAGAGGACAACACCAATTAACTTATTGTACCATGACCATTGAAAGGATCAGTGTGAAAAGGCACCAAGCCATAAAGAAGGATGCATGGAGAATGATGAGAGAAACAGGAGAAGAAGGTACACAGCAACTAGTTCGCTAAGATCAAAGTGCACAGTGGGAAGCAGCCCCAGCATAGCAACAATAGGTAGGGAAGATTGATTAGATGTAAAGAGATTGGGCTATGCAGTATCCGCTGATGGTTAACCAGGCACAGCAGGCTGATTGGTACAGGAAAGACCTGCTCATTTGGTGTGTTACCACTCCACATAAAATATCATGAACTTGATAGGTACCCTAGCAAATGTTACATATGGTGTCCTTTTTTGCCAAACACCAATTTTCTGTGCCCCTCTCCCTTCATGGTTGTCACCTATGATCGCCCCTGGTCTACTCTTGTTTTCAGTCTCCTTGCCCATTTGCATCTAAGAATTCCTTTCCCCACAAACTTTTCTCAGGGTTTCCTCATAAATTACAACTTATAGTTCCATCCGAATCACTGCATTTAAGTTAGCAGGTTAGGTGCAACATGTTTGTACTCATACATAGCAGCTTGTCTTTTTCACCCAATATCACATATACCAGTGTGTACAGCACTTATAGGAGGAGGAGAGGGAAAGAATTCACACAGACTGAATTTCCCCTCATTATTTTCCCCTACCTCCTGCAGAATATTATCCTTCTCCTTGAGAAGATCATTTCTCTCCTTCATAGTGGTTTCCAGGTCCTCACGGAGATGACCAATGGTGGACTCCATCAGCGTCTTTCTCATGGTCATCTTTTCCTCAGTCAGGCGCTGCTTCTCAATGCAAAGCGCATGCTCTTCTAGGAGAGAGGACCTGAAAGTGGTAAAGGGACCAGATTTGAGTATAAGGCATTGGACACTAGAATACCATGTTTGCACGGTGGCAGTGAAGGGGCATGAGAATAGTTACAGACAAAGGAGCACATATTGCCACATAGAAAGTGATAATATTGAAATGGTTACATCTCCTTAGAATGGACCATTGAAGGTGGGCAAAGTGAATTGCACCTGGTAATGAAGGATTAAAATAGAGTACATGAATGTGGGTGGTAAAGCACAGGATAAAGGTACCTGAAAGAATATGTTATCAAAAAAGGAAACGAAGGAGCAGTAGTTATTTAAATGTTGGTAGCTGGTGACAGACTCATGAGCAAGGACTGGATAAAAAACATCGAAGATGCTCAGAAGGTACAAAGCCTTACATGTGGAGAGTGAATGATGTTCAAAAGCAAGAGGAAGTGTTATACAGGCACTAACGAATGACAAGAAAGGTGGCAGGAAGAAGATAGCAGGAAGCGCACATTCATAGAGAAGACTGAGACTGGGGCAGCCATGAGGAAGATAAGGATGTACAACTTGGATGGTGACAAGCAAATGGAAAACATGGAAAGTAAAGATGTGGGGGGGGGGGGTCACATGGGCAGTGAAAGAGGGAGAAATGTATTGACATAGAGAGAAAAGCTTGATTAAGAGAAGGGGATGGATTGTGAAAATGAATAGCGACTGATGACAGATGGGGACATAACCTTTATACTTGAAGATGACAAAGAATAAAAAGAGGTTGCTATGCCAAAAGGTAATGCCGTATCACTCTCCGAGAAGAAGTTTCTGAGACGGTTATTTGCACTCCCAAAGAGTACTCCTCCAGTCCCACTCTATTTAGACTTGTCTTTCAAGACAATTTCCTGGAAGGTTGACGTTCGTCTTCTATTGTACTGGCATAGAATCTGGTCCTCACCCGCCTTAAAAGCCTATAAAGCATCTCTCATAGATGTGCTAGCTCTTTCTGGCACGCAGCAGATACCTTGGCTCATGCCTGTAAGGTCCCTGCTTGGGAAGCTAGGATTGGAAAACCTTTGGGTAACACCCGAGGCTTGTGCTTCTAGCTCAAGGACAATAATTAAAGCTGCCTATTGGCAGATGGAACATAGGGAGAACATAGGCAAAAGCAGAGGCTGCTTGACTTTAGATTTTCTGGAGTTCAAGTAGTCCCCCAGCTATGAGGCCACGAGCAATGAGATTATTCCCACCCTGGCTAGGAATTTGTTTTTACAATTTAGATATGCGACCTTACCAATTAGGTATTTATGTGCTAAGTGGGTGAATATGTATCAGCAGTGCTCTGAGTTCCAGATTTAAAGGGACCTAGAGAACACCTACCTCATTTTTTGTTTTTTTGCCAAGCATACGACGTTCAGAGGTGAACATGGTTACTACCCTTATGTAGATCATTTGGTGTTAGAAGCTATCTGGATGCCACAAGGATTATAGGTTATAATACCTCCAGATCGGTGGTGTTTGCGGTTGCTCGAAACCTTCAGGCAGCATGGATCTGGCGGTCTAAGTGCATCCATGCTAATGAGACAGAGTACTCCCCATTCCCCCACAGGAAGGAATACCTCACACCTGGTTCTTATTTTGTTTTAATTTATCTACTTGTTGTTCCAAAAATTGGATTTTAAGGCTTTGTAATCTGCATTTGTCCACCAAATTGTATCTTTTTAAGAGTGTTTTTTATGTACAATGACCTTAATTCCCCTAGGTAGAGAGAGAGCAACAGTAGTCCCTCCTATGCATTTCTCGTGCAAGATGACATATTGCACCCATTGGGAGTTAGATTTAGGACTTTCTTGAGGTTTTTTGTTTTTATTTGTATTTTTGAACTTATTTATTATTAACAGATTAATCAATTGTAATGCATAAGACTAAGTACTGTATTTACTGTTCTATGCAATGTGTATCTGTTTTACTGTGCTTTTATAGTGCTTTGAACCGAAATAAAGCGGACATGATGTTGAAAAGAGGTGTATGAACTGCTGAGGACAGGTAAAGGCGACACAATCTGGAGTGTGCAGTGATTAGTACATAAACAAAGGAAGCTGTTAAAGGCTACTGAAGCTGAAGTAAAATAAAAGGAAAAATGTAAAATGGATAAAAAAAGTTTTACACTGGGAGACTGAGGTATGACAATGAACATCTGAACTTGCATGTGAAGAGTACATGAATTGAGATCTGGCAATGAAGTGTGTAGGTCAAAGACTAGGGAATGGGTATTTTTTTTTTTTTTTTTTTTAAGTAGTAAGCTGATCGTGAGGTCACTGATATCAGTGACATGAACCCTCTCCTTGCCCAGCGTCCCCCATAGCTCACAGCTCTTTCTCTAATCTGTTCCGCTCGCACTGGGCAGATTTCAGCTCTGCTGTGATGTTTAAACGAGCAGCATCCAAAAGCAGATCTTGTTCATGAAGCTTTTTGGCCATCTTCTCCTGCTCGGCCTGTGGAGGTGAGAACAGCAAAACTCTGTTACAACAAACTGTAAATATGAGGCAGGGCCATAGAAACAGAGGACAAAGTAGTCAAACTGTAATCAGTGAGGTTGAGGCAAAGGTATAAGCTGGAAGAAAGAGGGACATTTTAGAAACCTGCTTATGCTTTGATGCCTCATATCTCATAAGGGACTCAAGTAAATCAACAATCTTCAAAAAGTATCAAGACAGAGTCTAAAATGAAAACGAGGTGTGATCTACTGCAAAGGCGAAAGGTACCCTAATTGCAAAAAGGGTCAAAAAGATTAAAGTTACAAGGAGGAGTAACACCCTTAACCCCTACGCTGCCAGGCCTTTTCCCCCTCCTGTGCCGAGCCTTTTTTTGGCTATTTGGGGCAGTTCGCGCTTAGGCCCTCATAACTTTTTGTTCACATAAGCTACCAACGCCAAATTTGCGTCCTTTTTTTCCAACATCCTAGGGATTCTAGAGGTACCCAGACTTTGTGGGTTCCCCTGAAGGAGACCAAGAAATTAGCCAAAATACAGTGAAAATTTAGTTATTTTTTTTTAAATGGGAAAAACGGGTTGCAGAAGGCAGCTCGTGTTTCTTTCCCTGAAAATGGCATCAACAAAGGGTTTGCATGGCAAGATCACCATCTTCCCAGCTTTCAGGAACAAGCAGGCTTGAATTGGAAAACCCAATTTTTCAATACAATTTTGACATTTTACTGGGACATACCCCATGTTTACTATTTTTTGTGCTTTCAGCCTCCTTCCAGTTAGTGACCAAAATGGGTGAGAAACCAATGCTGGATCCCAGAAAGCTAAACATTTCTGGAAAGTAGACAAAATTCTGAATTCAGCAAGGGGTCAAGTGTTTCCTACAGAAAATAACAGCTGAAATAAAAAAATATTGAAATTGAGGTGAAAAAACAGCCATTTTTCTCCATGTTTTACTCTGTAACTTTTTCCTGCGATGTCAGATTTTTTAAAGCTATATACCGTTACGTCAGCTGGACTCTTCTGCTTGCGGGGATATATAGGGCTTGTAGGTTCATCAAGAACTCTAGGTACCCAGAGCCAATAAATGAGCTGCACCTTGCAATGGGTTTTTATTCTATACCGGGTATACAGCAATTCATTTGCTGAAATATAAAAAGTTAAAAATAGGTATCAAGAAAACCTTTGTATTTCCAAAATGGGAACAGGATAAGGTGTTGAGAAGCAGTGGGTATTTGCACATCTCTGAATTCCTGGGTGCCCATACTAGCATGTGAATTACAGGGCATTTCTCAAATAGATGTCTTTTTTACACACTGCCTTACATTTGGAAGGAAAAAATGTAGAGAAAGACAAGGGGCAATAACACTTGTTTTGCTATTCTGTGTTCCCCCAAGTCTCCCGATAAAAATGGCACCTCACTTGTATGGGTAGGCCTAGCGCGAACGAAAGGAAATGGCCCAAAACACAACATGGACACATCACATTTTTTCACAGAAAGCAGAGGTGTTTTTTGCAAAGTGCCTACCTGTGGATTTTGCCCTCTAACTCAGCCGGCACCTGGGAAAACCTAGCAAACCAGCGCATTTTTGAAAACTAGACTCCTAGGGGAATCCAAGGTGGGGCTTTGACCAGGTTCTGTTACCCAGAATCCTTTGCAAACCTCAAAATTTGGCCAAAAAAAAAACACGTTTTCCTCTAATTTCGGTGACAGAAAGTTCTGGAATCTGAGAGGAGCCACAAATTTCCTTCCACCCAGCGTCCCCCCATGTCTCCAGATAAAAATGGTACCTCACTTGTGTGGGTAGGCCTAGCGCCCACGAAAGGAAATGGCCCAAAACACAACGTGGACACGTCACTTTTTCACAGAAAACAGGTGTTTTTTGCAAAGTGCCTACCTGTGGATTTTGGCCTCTAGCTCAGCCGGCCCAGGGGGGGGGGGGGAGGAGGGCAGAAATGGCCTAAAATAAATTTGCCCCCCCAACACCCCCACCCGGGGAGCGACCCTTGCCTACGAGGTCACTCCCCTTTGTGTGACATTGGCGCAAAAAAAAAAAATCCCTGGTGCCTAGTTGTTTCTGCCCCCCTTGGGGCAGACTGACCTAAAATCCGCTGATCTGCCCCCAAGAGGGGCAGAAATGGTCTAAATACAATTTGCCCCCCCCCCCAGGGGAGCGACCCTTGCCTAATGGGTCGCTCCCCATCTCTAAAAAAACAATCAAACAAAAAAAAAAACACCCAAAAATGTTTGCCCTGGCGCCTAGAGGTTTCTGCCCCCAGGGGAGGCAGAAATGGCCTAAAATAAATTCCCCCCCCCCCCGGGGAGCGACCCTTGTCTACGGGGTCACTCCCCTTGCGTGACGTTGGCGCAAAAAACAAGATACCCGGTGCCTAGTGGTTTCTGCCCCCCTTGGGGGGCAGATTGACCTAAAATCGGCCAAATGGCCTAAATACAATTTGCCCCTCCAGGGGAGCGACCCTTGCCTAAGGGGTCGCTCCCCATCTGTAAAACAACAACAACAAAATCCCCGGTGCCTAGTGGTTTCTACCCCCCTTGGGGGAAGATCGGCCCAATTAAAATAGGCTGATCTGCCCCTCAGGGGGGCAGAAATGGCCTAAAACAAATTTGCCCCCCAGGGGAACGACCCTTGCCTAAGGGGTCGCTCCCTCATGCCAATTTCATTCAAAAAATAAAATCCCTGGTGTCTAGAGGGCGTTTTAGCAGCAATCCGGCTGCCAAAACGCTGAGAGAGACTTCAAAGGGAAGGAAATAACTTTCCTTCCCTTTGAAGTCTCTTGGCCTCCTCCACGTGATCGGATGAGAAATGCTTTTGCATTTCTCTTCCGATCTCACTGGAAGCTGAGCTTCAGTGCGATGGGAGGAGGCCTTGTGACAATCAGCGTGCGATCGCGCGCTGATGTCACAGGTCGGGGGGGTCGGGGTGTAAGGGGAAGGGCTTCCCCTTCCATCCCTGCCTCGGGGGGGGGTGGGGGGGGGGAACCCCACAGAGGGAGCGCTAGCGCTCGCTCTGGGCTCTGTGCCCAGGACATAATGGTTACGTCCTGGGCACACGAGCACTGTGCCTCAGGACGTAACCATTACGTCCTGGGCACAGAAGGGGTTAAGGTGACCATTAAATTCACATTCATCATGTAACTGTGTTTTCAACTGCGAACACCAGCAGCCATCGAATATTGTTAACACTCCAGCAACAGACAGTTCAAGATCTGAGGTGTTGAGTGAACATCCAGCATGGACAAACTGGTCACCCCAAATTATCCCGGCTCTATCCAGGTTTGTGTTTCAACCCGGTTGCAGCTCTCACCCCTACTGCTGCGGGTTCTTTATCACCCATTCACAGCTTTTGAACATAACCAAACGTACAGCGCATTATGCCACTGGAACCACCCTGTGCTTTGGGGTGATGGGTGAGAGCGAAGTAAGGAGGAGGTTTGGGTACAGAGAGGAAGAGTGTAGTAAGTCATTGGGAACGGGTAGTGCAACCAGAATCATGAGGGGTTCAATAATCCAACAACATATATTGGTGAAGGGCAAAAGGTCTCAACCCAGAGAGAGGCATGGGTGGAAATATTACAACTGGATTTTGGTGAATATTTAAATAGACTACATTTTACCCTTCAATTCTAAAGTTCTCTAGTTATCCTATATCTTAAACACAGCCATACATCCTAAGTATATGCTCAGTTGTGCATAAATGCCAGTGATACAAACAATGGCTCACATTCTGAAGAGGCTAGGAGAGCGTAAATGTATACAATGTCTAAGATATCCAAAAAGGTAATTTATGCTTGTGAGTACGCTACACATATACATTTACTGTAACACATAAGTAACTTTACTACTTTTGGTCATTTGTCATTTATAAGTGTAAAGTTACTCAAATAGTAAGTCCAGCACCATACATGATCACCCAAGCATGCCTTGTGGAAGGAGGTGGAGTTCAGGTCCCACTTGGAGATGTTAGGGTTGCCTGAGTGGGTGTGCCTTCTTACACTGTCCATGGCAGCCCGAGAGGGCAGTCAGGGAAACCTGATGCCTGGAAGAATGGCCAAGGTACCCGTCAAGAAGAGGAAGGGCAAGGGAACCAGGAACCCCACTTGTGAAACTCCCATGGTCCGGGAAGATGCGGACCCTCAGGGGGATGTATCTTAACCTACAAGGAAGGATGTGGCTTACCTGTGGAACCTACTTTAACTGAACAACTGGCAGAAGGAAGGGGGTCCCAGCAGGGAAGAATTCTGCAAGAGACAGAGAGAATGCCATACTCTTGTGAGCCTATGGCAGCAGGAAGTAGCCTAGGGTGCTTGTGAAAGGTCTGGTGCTCATCCGATTTACTGGGAGAATGGTCTCCTGTATAGCGAGCTTTAGGTGCGTGAGCCTGGTGCAACCCATGTTTGGGTGGCCCCCCACTGCTACAGGGCCTTCCTATTTGAGCTTGTTAATGACATTCCACTGGCAGGTCATTTGGGGAATAACACAACCTTTGGCAGGCTTGTTACTCACTTTTACTGACCTCAAATGAGAATGGCCTCAGATGCGTTCTGCAGGTCCTATCCTACCCGCCAGGCCAGTAGCAAGTCAGGAGGAAAGTGCAAGGCTCCCCTAAAACCTTTTCCCGTCATTGGCACACCCCTTGAAAAGATGGGCATCCACATAATTGGACCTCTGGACACCAAGACAGCCATGGCAACAGGTTCATCCTGGTCTTGGTGGACCATGCCACCTGGGACCTTGAGGCTAACCCTCTGAGGACAGTGACTGTGCCCACATGGCCAAGGCACTGATGGGGATCTTTATCAGTGTGGGGTTCCCCCAGGAGGTGGTTTCAGACAGGAGTACCAACTTCATGTCAAGGTACAGGAACGCCATGTGGCAAGAGTGTGGGATAACCTACAAGTTCTCCGCTCTGTACCATTCTAAAACCAAAGGGCTTGTTGAAAGATTCAACAGGAAACTGCAGCCTCACTTGTGTACATAAAAACGCTGCACCACTTGTCTGGTTGGCTCTAAGGCTAGGATTGGATCGACCTGAGGTCAATGGCAGTCCCCTCGCAAGAGCTCCCATTGACCTTGGTTTGATCCATTCATGTCATGGGCACTAGGCTTAGTCACACAAGTGGTGCAGTGTATTTATCAGTACAAGTAGAGTAACACTGGGTGGGAGGTATTTTGTGGATTCCTGCAGATTCCGGAAGTTTCAATCACAGAAATATAAGGAAAATGCATGATTTCGGGCAATGTTTTGAGGTTTGCAGGGCATTGTGAGTAATAAAACCTTGCGGAATCCGCACAAGGCACACCACCTTAAGCTCCCCTAGTGGTCTAGCTTTTAAACATGTGCAGGTTTTCTAGATGTGCTTAGATGCCGCCCGAGTTATGACCCAAAATCTACAGCCTCCCACATCGGAAGAAAAGGGTCAATTTTCAGCGGCAAAATGTTATGTCCATATTGCATTCTGAGTCCTTTCCTTCCGTGGGCACTAGGCCTACCCACAGAAGTGAGGATCCATTTTTATTGGAAAACTCACAGGAATGCTGAGTGGAGGAATGTTTGAGACTCCCCAAAGATTCCAGAACTTTCCATCAGAGAAATGTGAGGAAAATGTGTTTTTGTTTAGTCAAATATTGAGGTTTGCAAGGGAGTCTGGGTAAAACAACCTGGTGAAAGCCCACATGTCAATCCACCTTGTATTCCCCCAGTTGTCTAGTTTTCAAAAATGTACAGGTTTGCTAGGTCTCCTTAGGTGCAAGCTGAGCTAGGGCCCTACCTACTTGGGAAACTTCCTGTCACAGTTACTAGGCCTACTTACACATGGGAGGTACCATTTTGAATCAAAGATATGTGAGAGCATAGAACAGCATATTATTTGTTTATTAACAAATGGAATTTGTTGCAATTGTGCCTTCAAATGTAAGCCAGTGGGTATGAAAGAAGACATTATGAAAAATAACCTTTACGTCACATGCTTTTACTAGGACCCACTGCTCCTAACCTCCAAATCCTGGGCTTCTTTCAGAACTACATAGGTGTACTTGATACTCAATTTTTCACTCTACATATTTCACTGTATAAACCAAGTGCACAATGAAAAACTACTGTACGGTGCATCTCAGTTGTTGATTCTTTGTACCTCCGGTTCCTGAAAAAACTTACAAAGAATATAAATCCCTGCAACAAAAAGGGCCAAACGAAGGAACAAGCCATTTACCTTCGGCATTACATTAAATGGTGGAGACTATCTAGTCGAAGTGCCAGGCTGGTGGAAAATAACATCTTCAAGGCCTAATGTGTCCAGCCTCTTGGATACCCTATCCGCTGGAGGGGTAGGGGATGAGCTAGGATTTACCTGGGAGGTGGAGGCTTGGATGACCAAGCTCTCCAGGCTAGGGTGTTGCTTAACTAAATTGGAGTCCCCTGGAGTGAGACAATGGCGGCGGGTGGTTCTGTTCACAGGAGTCACTGTACTGGTCCTGGACCAGGTCCCAAACAGGATGTCGGTAAGGGCTTCATTAAAAGGGAGAAGTGGTTTTGAGAGTGTAACTCCTGGCTGAAGCACCTCTGTCGAGACGCTTGTCTTGACTCCCACTGAAGACAGCTGAAGGTCCAGGACCTCAGCCGCCCTTTTCACCAAAAGGCAAAGCAGTTAAGGGTTTAAATATAAATACAGACAGGAAATACACTGTTATTCATCTGTATTTATCGGTCAAATCAATAAAAATGGAAAACTGGGAATCTCGATTTTAACCAATACAAAACAATTCCATCAAGATCACCTTTAATGAGGTCGCTTAAACGGGGATTCCTCTTTTTACTTCTGGGTAAAGATGTAGGGTAATATTATTGCAGTGATCCTGTACAAAAAGGAGAGCGAGAAGGAGAGAACAATATGAGAAGAAGAAATAGAGATGGGGAGAGACAGAAAAGGGGAGAGACAGAAAAAGAGAGAGAGAGAAGGTGAGAGAAGGAGAGAGAGAGAAAGAGATAAAGAGAGAAGAAGAGAGAGCGGGAAAGAAGGAGAGAGGGAAAGAGAAGGAGAGAAAGAAGAGAAAGAGAAGGAGAGAGAAAAAGATGAAGAGAGGAAACGAGAGAAAGGGAAAGAGACAGAAGGTAAGATAAAGAGAAGAGAAAAGAAAAGGACAGAAGGGCAGAAAGGAGGAGAGAAGGAGAGAGAGAGAAAGAAGGAGAGAGGGAAAGGGAGAGAGAATTAAGGAAAGAGAAAGACGGCAAGAAAGTAGGAGAGAAAGGAAGGAAAAAGAAAAGGAGAGAAGGGAAAAGGAGAGGAAGGAGGAGAGAGAGAGAAAAGAAGGAAGGAGAGAAAGATAGAGAACAAGAAAAAGGAGGGAAAAAGAAAGAAAGCGGTTGACGCAGGCAGTGTGTTTAAAAAGGGGCGCTGTAATGAAAGAAAGGTACGTAAATATGAGATATACCTATAAATTAGGAAAATAAAGCTCAGAAGGGGTTAACCATGCGCTCCAGCGATACTTAGCTGTTCTAGACGCAGCGGCAGGCACTGGTCCACAGGACTGGCCCAGGCGCGCGCCGCGTCAGTGGTCCACACATTGTTGGGTGCGCGCGCTCCACATTCTACTGTGTGACGCCAGAGTTTTACAATTAAAGGGGACTAGCAAAAGCGCGGTCCTTAACTTAAAACCAGACTGTCGTATTTCACAATCAGTGTCTGTTAATAACAAGTCCATGTGCAGACCATTCAAATTATTCTTACATTTCGTTGTTTGCTTTTTAAAACACGTCTAATAAGCGCAGGCACTCGGTACCTGGCAGTACCAGCCCATTTAAAACACTGCATGACCCAAGCACCCCGAAAGGGCGCCATGGGAAATCGATGCAAACAGGGGCGCTTCTTGGTCTCGCCAGGAGTGTGATGAGCTGTATAAATTCTAAAGTACTATACAATGTTAATGTCTTCAGACAGTACATAGTGCAGTGATTGTCTACCCCGAGCCTTTATACCCTCGTGGCTCTAGGGTCCTGGGAGTATTTTGCGTCGTATAACCCAGAACCACAACCCAATAACACGTTAAGGGGGGGGGGGGGGGTTCAACAGCTCCCACCCAGCAGCTGCAAATGTTACTTGATTCCTCGGGGCTGAGTGATGCAGAGATCCCGGATGCAGGAAGCAGAGTTGATACGGGATGCAAGACTGAGATGACGCAACGCCTCATACAACTGCTCTCCAAGAAGGTTCAGGCCAAAACATTCTAGGTGAGGAATAATCTAAGAAGAGGAACAGATGGGGGAGGGGTGTTCTCACCCAGTCCTAGAAGGATCACCCTCAGGCGGTCCCATCCGGCGACAGCCTGCTTCGAAAATAACCACCCGAGATAATGATCTGAACATCCACCGGGGTGAGGTTATCACTAGTGCTGCAGGTGCAGTGCACTGGGGCACAGGGGTCCCACTGCATTCCAATTATAAATGTTTTCACTACCCAACCAGGGCAGGGGTGTCCATCTCCTTGCTTGTATTAGAGCCCAGGGCATCCATACTATGCCAGGTGGAATGCCCCTAATGGGTTCTATACAAGTGTCAGTACCCCATCTTTGGCACCCATTCCGTAGTGAGGCTTGTGAACTTCTGTTCAGTAATGCACAAGTATGCACCTTTTTCGTCACCCCCCAAGTCCTCGAAGGCTCAGCCCCCACAGTCGAGCACTGCACCTATAATAGGAAGATTCTGAAATACTTGGCTATTTTGTAATTTTCATAGTCAGCAACGTACATGCACTAGTTTTACTTTCTGCAGACGTCTGCTTGAAAAATATGTACGATTGGATTTAGATTCACTGTGGCCACCACTCAAACCACACCAGTCTTCAACCTCACAGCAGAGACTTGAAATATTTAGGGGAACAAAGGAGCGGTCCGGGACTGGTGGTTCACTCTCAAAAATTCACACTTCTACCAAATGGAGGATTTTCTTCTCATAAAATTTCAAATCTGGAGGCAATAAGAGTCCAATTTTTTATAATAATTTTCTTTTTTTTATTTATTCGGATTAAGAAAAGGACCTATCCGAAAATATGCACTATCTATTTTTTACTCCAAAATCTTTGATTAGTGTAATCCAGATCAATTTATTAGTAATTCCCATGTGTCATAGATTGGTCCTGGACGTTAACATTCATCTCGAAAAGGAGCTCTATAACTTAATGAACAGAAAGCATCGCAGGGGCATTACTAATACATTGGATTACACCTAATTTCACCGAATCAAGAGATTTTGAAGTAAAAAACGGTGCACATTAGATGAACGTGCACTAGCCCTGAAGGTGCAACGGTCAGTCACAAAATGCATGCCGGCAGCTTGGGAAATTGCTTTGTCTAGATTGGAAGAAATTCAATGGAAACAACGGCACAGCTCTAAAACTCTGGACCCTCGGGGGCATGTTTGAGATTGTCAAGTTACCCTGCTGAGCTGCGTGACAGGGAAAGCGCAGGAATTTGCTGTATTTACATCAACCCTGCGCATTCCTGCCTTTTCTCCTGCGCTGCTGCCCCTTTAGCAGCCTAGTGCCGACACAGGCACCCTTGTACCGGGGTGCAAGCGTGCCTCCGTTGCATGCGGGACTGCTATTGTGCAGGAAGGTGCACCTTCCTGCACAAAAAGAATCCCCCGAGGAATATTCCTGTGTGTCCTGCAGATTGCAGCACATGCAAGAAGAGGAAATAACGAGGAGAAGTACAAATATTTGTCCTGGTTACGCCTCTCCTGGGAAGGTGAAGCATTTTGGCACATTACCAGGTTTACCTGTTCTGGTAAATCTGGGAATTCATCAAACTCCACGGGAATTGCATGGGAACACTAATGCAAAGCCCATGGAATGCCTTCCCAGGGCTGACTAAGGCAACGCAGCGATTAGCGCTGCGTTGCTTTGCTCCAGATTTACAGAGCCACTCACGGACATGCAAAGTGGCCTTGAGTGGCTTCATAAATCGCATTTGGAGTTTGCGTCACGCATGTACCAATTGTTTGGTGCAAACACCAGGCAAACCACCTCCCAAATATGCCCCGAAGTGCCCTGATCTAGAACAAACACTTGCGTTCATTCACATTTCTAATATCCCTGCACAAACTAATTCTGCATAATGTCCACCCCCCTGTGGTTTGAACCACCACAGACCTCTGAGAAGAACATCATTGGTGCACTTCCCAGGGGTCTAGTTTCCTCAAGCACTGATGTGAAATCCCAGAGGAAGGTCAGCCAGCCTTGAGGACAACGTATGGCAGAATGAGGCATGGTCAAAAGACAGAATTTTTCTAATTGGCTGTTGTTATGCAAAAAAGATAGATAAATGTCACTTTTAGGAAAAGAAGGGGTCAGTAGTTAAGGCAAAGGAGCAGTGGCTCTGGAACTAGGGATGCAAGAGGTCCTGTGCAACGACACAAAACTTATAAGCATTTAGAGAGAGAATTAACAATAAAGGGGTGCATCAAATGTGTGCCTATGACAACACAACAAAGGCTGTGAACAGAACATTGACACATATCCCCTACAACTTTAGTGAGGTGATGTTATTGGCCAGCACCCTGGCATAAAGGTATTTGTGAGCTTCTAGGCGAAGCTGGTGGAAAGAGTTGGAGAAACAGGACATGTGGAGTAATGAATCAGAGTAAGGTTCCCTCCTGAGAAATGTAAAGTGGATAGACAGGATACCCATCCACTTATCCACTTAGGGAGGAGGGAGCATGTGACATCACATTGCCTTCCCCGGAATCCGCTGGCTCGCTCTGGGGGCAGGGCCGGCTTTAGCATGTGCAAACTGGTTACACGCCCAGAGGGCCGCCCTCCAGAAAGGGGCTGGAGATCCCTGTAGAAGGCTCTTTATGACTTAAGACCAACCAGTCCAAAGAGAGGTGGGTTTAAACACTTTTTTTCTGAAGGTGCATGAGCGCATCATCTTAACCTTCTTAATCGTACCCCTTAATCTTGCCCCCCCCTCCTACTTCTCCCAAAATTTCAATACATGAACAATTAAGGTGGGTGAGTGGGGGAGGGCACCAAATTTGGTTTAGCTCAGGGAATTCTCTGAGCAAGTGCTGAGGCGGCAGCAGGGTAGCCAACTACTGACCGGGGTGTGTGTGTGTGGGGGGGGGGGGTTTAAATGTATATCAGTATGACCATTTTGAATGCACAATCTGAGATCATAACTGGTCTGTTCTCATGTGTTCCTCAACACAGAGGGTATGCGATTCATGTACATTGTTCTGACAGAAATGTTAGTTAGACCGGTACCATTTAATTACAAAATAATCCTTAGTTCATAACAATTTAATTCTAAATTGCATTTAATCTGCAGAACAAGTTTAACGTGACAGAATTTCGCTCAGGGCAAGTATTCTGACTCAAGTCCTATAA
This sequence comes from Pleurodeles waltl, assembly GCF_031143425.1. NCBI lineage: Eukaryota > Metazoa > Chordata > Amphibia > Caudata > Salamandridae > Pleurodeles > Pleurodeles waltl. Next base: position 70,788,190 of record NC_090450.1, on the reverse strand, counting down.
TCTGATTTACTGTGTCTGGAGCATCCCAAATCCAAGTTAACACTGGCTACGCCACAATAATAAACTGCTATGTTTACATGCTCCCTAGGGTATATTTTCCTAAACCTAGGCGCTCACTTGCCCTTTCATTTTCTCAGCAAATGACCATGCAATTGATGTAGTTTCAGGCAAATCAAATGCTCCATATTATTGCATTAAGTTCTCCTCCATTCTTCCGGACGTGGCTCGTGCTAACGCGCATTTGTCAAGCATAATGGACGATTACAACGACGTGCGGCCATTGGTCAACACAGAAGCTTTAATGCACTGTGAAGATCATTGTGTTGATTGTGCACAGCAGAGCTCTGCACATGGCAAATTATGTATATTTCTACGTATAGACCGCCAACATGCACAGCAGAATGAATAGTTCTAACAAGGCCTATTGGTACCGAGAGGCCACAGTAATGTATTTCCCAAGGTTACGACAAGATATGCACATTCATACAAGCAGCTTACAGTTCCGCAATACGCAAAGTCAAAAACTGTGCACACATAAAACACATTCATGCACAAGAAAGGGTGTGGGCCCAGCTATGCAGATTGGAACATAGAGAGTACCACAAATCATCAGCACAACTCTACACACGGATACAGAGAGCTCACTATGCTGTTCTTACTGGGTCACAGCACATTTATTCCAAATACCACAATGACAACAAATGGAACTGTTCTAATAATGCTTATTGGCACACGGAGCTCAACGTACTACCCTATACAGTAACTACTGGATAAACACATTGGTACTGCAATACACACAGTCATAACATGCTATGCGGATAGGTCTTTAATGTTCCATGTAATGCACAAACCTTCCTATGTGCACTAATTCTGTAGGCTGTCAGTGGGCATGATGGAGAGCGTCAGTCAAACAATGCACATTGGTACAGGCAGGAAGATTCTTGCATGCACAATAAAGATGAGTACCTTAAGAGTGGCCTGGTGCTCACTGACCAGCTTGGCATTCTCCATGGTGAGGGTTCGAAGGCAGGCGCTCATCTCCGAGCACTGCTGTCCCAGCTGGTCATTCTGGGCCTGGTGGAGAGAGAAAGGTATTAGAAACTTCAATAATAAACATTTTGAACGTGAATCTGCGCCCACGGTTAGCTAGAGGATGTGTATGCTAGTAGTGTATGAAGCTAATGGTGAATATGCAGTAAGTGAAGTTCCTGTAGTGTGTGAGTGTATCTGGTGTGAGCTATACTCTGTGTGTGGCAATGAAGGTGCCAGGAGATGCTCAGTTATTTTCTCTGTGACATTAGTAGCAACAGGATGGAAATTTTACTTAGCAGTACCACTAATGGTCCTGTATTAGTGCCATCCTACTAATATTGAGGAAAAACACCTCATCTTCCATTAGGGGAATTCCTGAACTTTGTTCAATACAAAATCTTAAGGCCCTTTTGGGTGGAATCTCAGCTGTTAAACCTCTACGGAGTCCTTTGTTTGCCCTTGACAACACATAGGCCTTCATATTTTTTCCCCACACACGGTGTGTGTCTTTTCTTCCATACATGATGGGGATTATAAAGATACTCGTGGTCTATAGTTACTCAGACGAGCCTTATTAAAAATGCGCAAAAATATGACAAATTTTCTTCAAAAAATAGGAAAAAAGCTCTCCTCAAGAAAATGTGAGTTGCTTTCCCTAAGAAAGGTGTAATCAACTAAAGAGTTGCTGTGCTAAGGATCACCCTCTTTCCAGCTTCCTGATATAGGTAAAGGTTTTGCAAGTGTCAGTAAGTATTTTATAAGTCTGTGATTTCTTTCTATGCGCAATGTGTCAAGGATGTAGATGTAACTCTGTGGGTGAACCAAGAAAGCTATACATTTCTGTATAGGATTCTGACATGAGCAGGGGGTCTTTAAGGAGACTGCTCAAAATGGTCCCCAATGAAACTAATTGAATTCGCAAAAAAACGACTCCATAATGGAGAAAAAGAGAAATTGGAAACACATTTTAAATCTAAATATTTTCTAAAAGTCAATTTATGAAAGTTAAGAGGTTAAGTCTCAAAGTTTCTTCCGGTTGCCGAAATACATAGCTTTTGTAGTTTATGCATAAATCGATGATACCAACAGCCAACAACGAGTCATGGCTTACAAAGATTTTGCACTGTGCACCCCCCATGTGTCACTTGCCAATGAAAAATTAAATTGATGAAATTTGGTTTCCAGGCAAAGAAAGCTATTCACTTTTTAATGTACTCAAGAATTAATATCGAAACAGATGTCACTCAAATAACAAAAAAAAATATTTTTAAATACCCAAAATGTAATAACTTTTGCAAAAAGTTATTTGTGGACAGCCCCAACAGGGGCTATAAACTTTGTGAAAATCAATTGATAAAAGGAATTGTCCTAAAATCTTGCAATCCCATCCTCCTGATAAAAACGATTCCCATATGAGGCACTTTGTATGGCATGGGACAGCTCGAACATCTGCACCATGTTAAGGGAGTCAGAGATTAGGAGAAAAAAATGGAGACTTCTACGATGGAGTATGTCTGCAGTATTTGAGTTTCGGGTGAGCTGGCACCTTGAGGACCCGACCAAACGCACACATTTTTTAAAACTAGTGTTTTAGGGGAACATAGTTTATGTGGCTTGCGTGGATCCCACTATTTTTGTATCCCATCATTACCTAACAAAGTTAAAATATCTAAAATTCCATAATTTCCACAGAATTATGCACCTGAAACACAAAAACGTGCAGCAGAGAGAGACTCGTCAAACTGCCCATCGTTCCTACTCTTTCTCCTGAAAAAGGTTACACCAAATGTCTGATGGGCCTTGTGTGCCTGCCCTAACTGCATCCATGCCAAGCGAGATTTGGAAATGGAAATACTGTGGGAAAATTCCATGAAATCTCTATTGTGTCTGTTGTCAGAAAGACAGGTTGGACCAAAGGTATGGCCTTTACTTACTTTAAACCACACAATGCACGATAAATATGCCGCAAAGTCACAAAAATACTCTGTTTACAGCAAGGGCGAGCTGTCAAAAAGCTCTTCCCTGCTGCAGCAGAGGTTTCCTCTGTTTCCCTGCTTGCGGAGATGCAGGCAGGGAGACAGAGGAAACAACCCCTGAAATGAAATTACAGCAGTCATGACAACTTCTATAAAGTCCTAAAAACTATCAATGAAACATTAGCAGTCACATTTTTGAAGAAAAAGGTGTGCATGGCAAGGGCGCGAGTTATAGTTACCTTAGGGTGCACTTTATAGTTACTTGAAAGAACTCTAACTATAACTGCTGAACTCTAAATGTAACTGCTATGATTTTGTACAAGTAAATTCAGAACCTAACTATAATGTCCCTGTAACCTTTGTTTTTTTCAGTGGATTTCTAAGCATCTTTTAATTCTATTTCCTAACTATAACATCCCTGTAACCCTTTCCAGGTGTTGTATACATACACACACATTCTTAATGAGTCAAAATCTAAACTTAACGGCAGGTGTTGACAGAACATGAAAAGGCATCTTCTCTCATTATCAGATAGAGACCTGGGACCCTGCCACTTCATGAGAATAGCTGGAATGTTTATTTCCAGATTGACGTATTCATATGCACCATTCATCACTAATGATATTTGCCAATATGGGAGGCATAATTTTTTACAACTTCTCCAGGGTCCTCCAGCTTGACAAAAAGGAGGGACATTTAGAGAGTGGAGCGAAGAAAAACGAGCACTGCTTCCAGTGACTCCTTGAACCTTCCCTGTAATTTGCTTCCCATCCCCACAGTAAACACTCTTGATGTGGCACTTAAAGGGGGGGAGCTTCAAACTGTCCAACACTTCCAACTCAGTCCCTAGATCTTGTGCTGGGATAGGAGCACCTAACTCACTTCCACTTTCCTCATACCTCACCACCCACCTGAGGATCAACACTGACTATTAACAGGTGTTTGGTATTCAGGGAGAAGCCAGGACCAGTGTGTATTACTGAAAACCTCCTGTTCTAATGCTGTTTCTCAATGGAAGACAGTGGGGGATACAGGAACTCTACTCCTGGAGAGAGATCAGACCCCTTTTTGCCCCCATTCTACTAAACCAATCTTCGGTTAATTTCAAAGCATTTAAGATGAAACAGCCATCTGCCACTGGTAAAAATATTCATGATGTACTGCAAAGTCAAGAAGGCATTGCACTGAAATCCATCAAGCAGTAATACATCATTAGGGGTTAACTAATTACATCTTTAGTTTCACCTTTAAGCTCCAGGTCATTTTGAGGTCCTAAATAGACTTTGATACACTTCGAAACCCAATCGCTCGTTTTCTCCACAATTCTGGTTATAGCCTTCTTTGCTCTCCCTCAAAGGATTCTCCTGCTTGGGTTTCAATGCCTGTACAAGTTTGCATTTCCTTCTTAAACACAGTTAATGTTTTTATTCTGCACTACCATTATCAATGACAGGTTCCAGTTTGGTTAAAGGGTTTGTCTCGGTCCTATATTTTCCCAAATCACCTTCTCCCCGCCCAGCCCTGCTAGTAACAATCCATGGAGGGGTTTAATAACTCGGTTCCCGGTTTCAAAACTATGTTTAATAGGATAATTATTACATATATAAGTCAGGAAAATAAAGGGGCTTGGTGGAGAGCAAATGAGAGCCTCATGGTCTTTACCTGCACATGCTCCGCCTTCTCCTTCATGGTCATGAAATCCCTGGTAAGCTGTATTTTCTCTGCCAGTTCAGTTGTAAGCCTGGATTGAGCATCCTGGAGAGAATGAAAACACAGGAAATTATCTAACTGAAGAGGTACCTTGTAGATTGGCGCACATTTCCCACTGGTTTAAAAACATATATGCAATGCTGTGGCATCTTAATTTTGTCTCCATCAACAGCGTTTAATGAATGCCAGATGCATGGTTTGGCCTTTTAGAAATAAAAGGCAAAACAAAGAAAGGTGTGAGAACCTCTCTGTTTATATGTTACTCACATGGTGTGTGCAGATTGGCACAAGCAGTGTACAAAAAGATGGTGCTTATCACAGAATATTGCAGGGAACTAGAAGTGGATTGAGACTTGAAGTGAACTAGTAACCAAAATCTCCTACAGCTGTGCGAATACCCTCATTTTGCCAAACAGTATCCAACACACTTGCTGAGATGAGTGAAAGGGAAGTTTTGGAGCTATACTAAAAAAATACATGGTTATAAGCGGAGATGTCCAACAAAGTGGTCAATTGTTATTATGTGTTAGACCTGGCATCCTTGGCGTGGTTTCCCTTAACTTTTTTGCCTTCTGATCTCCTGTTTGCTGACCACGTTTTTGTTGGTTTTAGGACTCTGGGCAGTTTACCATTGCTAGCCAGTGCTACAGTGCATGTGCTCTCTGCTTAAAACATGGCAACACTGGCTGATCCACAATTGACATTGTTAGAAATTAGGTCTCTAGTTGGCAGACAGTTTACACCCTGTTCAAGTAGGGACCCTCGCTCTAGCCAGGGTAAGGGAGTCACATGCCCAACATGACCCGTGCTCACCCCATTGGTATCTTGGCTCAAGTACTCAGGCTTATCTCAGAGGCAATGTGTAAAAGTATATGTACAGACACAGTAACACAGTGAAAACACCACAAAAGCACTCAACACCAGTTTAGAAAAATAGCCAAAATGTATCTAAGTTGAACAAGACCAAAACGACAAAAATCCAACATGCACCAGTAGAGATATCATTTTTTAAAATATAAGACAGTCTTACTCCTAGTACTTTGGCTGCATTAAAAGCCAAAGACCACGTGGAACGCAAAGGAGTGAATGCATCGCAATAGCAAGTGATGCGTCGATTTTTTTACCCGCCAGGTTGGCGATCCGTCAATTCTTTTCCCAGTGGGCTGGTGATGCATCGATTCCTTCCCTGCAGGAAAGGCGATTCGTGGAATCCTTACTGAGGTGCAGCGCCGATGGCAGAACTGACGCCCGGGGGTGATGCGTGTCATATCCAGACGCATGGCAAAGGTGAATCTGCGTTAAAGCGGGGATACGTCAATTCCGCAGCTGCAAGACAGACACCTCGTTTATTTTTCAGCCGCAGTACAAGCACTGCCTGGATTTTTCTGCCGCAACGGGTGTGGATTTTTCTTCAGGTCACCATCTTCTAGTTCCAAGGGCCCAGGGTCTGGATTTGATACCACTTGGCAAGTCAGGACTCTCAGCAGAAGACCCCAGGCACTGGCAGGTGAAGTCTTGGATGTCCTTGAGACTTCTTAACAGGAGGCAAGCTCAGTTCAAGCCCTTGGAGAACCTCAGGGAGCAGAATGTAGAAAGCATAGGCCAGTCCTTTCACTCCCAGGGCAGAATCCGCAAGCAGCAGGCCAGCACAGCAAAGCAACAGGCAGAGTGGTAGCTCCTCCAAAAACACCCAGCTCTTCTCCCTGGCAGAATGTCCTCAGACCAGAAGTGTTCTAAAGTTGTGGTCTCAGAGGTCTAAAACATACACTCATTTCTGCCTTTGAAGAAGGCAAACGCCACATGAACGTACAGTATTTGTAGTGCACAAGACCCTGCCTTTCCTCCACTGGCCCCAGACACACTCCAGGTGGTTGGATACTGCTTTGTGTAAGGACAGGCACAGCCTTATTCAGGTGCAAGTGTCAGCTCCTCCCACTACTCTAACCCAGGAAGACCCATCAGGATATGCAGAGCACACCTAAGCTGCCTTTGTGTCACTGTCTAGAGTCAATTCACAAACAGCTCAACTGTCATCCTGACCCAGATGTGTATTCCACTGCCAGGCAGGAGCAGAGAATGGTTAAGCAAGAAAATGCCCAATTTCTAGAGGTGGCATTTTCAAACTTAAAATCTAAAAACACCTCCACCAAAAGATGCATTTTTATATTGTAAGTTCAGAGACCCCAAACTCAATATCTCTATCTGCTCTCAAAGGGAAATTACACTTACGATATTTCAAGACAATCCCCATGTTAGCCTATGAGACAGAGAAAGTCCTTGTAATAGTGAAAAACAAATTTAGCAGTATTTCACTATCAGGACATGTAAAACATGCCAGTACAAGTCCCATCTTTTAAATACACTGCACCCTACCCATGGGGCTGCCTTGGGCCTACCTTAGAGGTGACTTGCATGTAGTAAAAAGGGAAGGTTTGATGCCTGGTAAGTGGGTACACATGGCAGGTCGGACTGGCAGTTCAAAACTGCACACACATACGATGCAGTTGCAGGTCTAAGACTTCTTTAAAGGCTACTCATGTGAGAGGCACAGTCAGTGCTGGAGGCAGACTAGTAGCATTTGGTTTACAGGCTCCGGATACACCTTGTTCATTTTACTAGGGAGTTACTAGTAAATCAAATAGGCAAATCATGGACAAACGATTCACTAATACTATTTTACACAGGGAGCACTTGCACCCTAGCAATGGTCATCAGTGGTAATGTGCCCAAAGATCTAAAGCCAACAAAAGCAAGTGAGAAAAATAGGAGGAAGGCAAAATGTTTGGGGATAACCCTGCAAAAATGGCCCTTTCCAACAGGCATATTTGTATTTAGTTCTAAGTCCATAGTAAAGTGCATTTCATGTGCCCAGGGCCTGTATATTTAATGCAACTGGTGGGTCTGAAGCATTGATTGTGCCATCCACTTCAGTAGCCCTTTAAACATGTCTCAGGCCTGCCACTACAGAGCCTGTGTGTGTAGTTTTAAACTGCTATTTCGACCTGTCAAGTTAACCCTCTTGCCAGGCCCAAATCTTCCTTTTTAATGCATGTCACCCGTAAGGAAGGCCCTGGATAGCCCCAAGGGGCGGTTGAAGTGTGTTTAAAAAGTTGGACATGTACTTTTAAGTTCTAGATCAACACATAATTGCGTTGTAGGGGCCAGATGAGCGCACTGCACTCGGAACCGCCACATCGCCTCCAGAAGCACCACTTCGGAACAAATGCATCATCGCCACTGCATGGAGAAGATCGACACATCACCCCTCCAATGTGGATTAACCAGGGTCATTGCATTTAGAAACGCGCATCGTGCTCGGAACAACGCAACAACCTAGTTGCATGGAGAAATTCAGTTCAACACCCCAACTGCGTAGGGATCATCGACCTATTGTGTGCTGTGACAAATATCAAGGTACTGTTGCTCAGCAGGCCCTGCGTGGGTCCTGTAGCCAGCCTGCGCTCCATCTTGGGCGGCCTGAACTGTAAACGTTGTCCTGGTCTACCGTGTACAGATAGCCCCAACTGGCACTTTTTGCTTCTAAGCACAACAACTAAGTTTATTCTTTTTAGATTCATATCTCAACTTCTACTTTTTGGATTTTTGTTGTTTTGGTCTGTTTTACCCATATAATTAAGCTCTATTTTTCTAACCAGGTGTGGTGTTTTCACTGTTTTACTGTTTGAAATGTTGCACAAATACTTTATACATTGCCTCTTAAGTTAAGTCTTACTGCTCTGTGCCAAGCTACCAAAGGGTGAGCACAGGTTAACTGACTTACCCTGACTAGGATAGTGGTTCCTGCTTGGACAAGGTGCATTCCTCTGCCAACCAGAAACCTGATGTCCAACAGTATGGTTTTACATAGCTACACGGACAATGATGGCCAGGAATGGGCAACAGACCCATATAGTTTGCTCAGTTCTGCTACAACATCATGGATTCTACTTAGTCTACTGAAACTACCCTTGAGGAATTATATAAAAAGCCTTAAAGTGAGTCTCCACAAAAAAAGGTAACACCTGGGATGAGTTATAGTTCTCCCCAAACAAACCGTATATATTTTTGTTAATGTATATTAGAGACATATGGAAGCAAGCCTCTTGCACATCCAGAGAGCAAATACATGCTCTTATTTTCAATAAATGACAGAAGGACGGATAGCTAAAACAAAGTTTGATATTGCTACTCATTTGCCACAAATCCGACTGCCAGCAACCCTGTGAGATATTCCTTTTTTGCAACCAAGAACCTTGCATTGGCCAATTTGGTTCCCTATGCTAATATCAATAATTTCACCCTATTTGTATTATCTTATATTAAGATTTGACCTTGTTTAGTGGACTATATATATGCACCCTTGAAACCTGAAGTTGGAGATAATGTAAAGGAGGAGAACTTCTCAAATACTGTGGTGCTTGGCTCGGTTTGAGAATCACCAGCATCTATTTGCACAATGTAATGTACATCCATTCTTAAAAGTGGGAGGTCTAGGTTTTTACAGAGCGTAGGGGGAGACATATTTCATTTGTATTTTGCTGAAGGGCGCGCTAATGGACCAGCAATCCCGTTAAGGGCCTAACAATGTTAGAAAAACACAAATGTGATGGATGGAACACCTGAGATATATATCTATCCCCCAGTGCGGTCACATAATGATGGCACACACTACAGCTGGTGCAGGTGTAGGGGTTTGACCAACCACCCAATCATGTGAAACTCCAACAAATTTCGCCACACTCCGAAAATCTTTTAAACTTACAATGTTTATTTTAAAGTTGCACCAACATGTTTCGACCTCAAAAAGGTCTTGGTCATGAAGCCCACTGAGTGATCAACTGGAAATGGTGTTAAACCTCAATTTCATGGGGGCAATATGTCTCCAAGGTAAGGCACCTCCAAACATCAAAATGCCTATAATTAAGTAAGGACGAATTCAGTACTTGAGGGGTAGATCAGCAGCATAAATTGAAGGGTTTTATGCAATTTCAGAATCATTGCCCAGGAGGCTCTCAGTAAATAGAACATTTCTGATTTTGCACTATACTGTTAACGTTCTATGTATCAAGGGTGCAGCGAAATCAAAATGGAAACAGGCAACATCCATGGCAACATCAGAAAGGGCTCAGGAAGTTCAGGCTCTCCTCCAAAATCAAGGATTTAATACATTATATTTACTCATTAAATCGCTAAAACTACTCATCGTCATTGTATGATCAAAAGCATTACATTCTCAGCAAATGAGAGCACAGTTTTATTAAGCACCATATTTCCTTAGCAACTAAACACTATCCCACTGCTTGGACAGGGCATGGTGCATCCTCAAAAATAAGGTTTTACAAAAACAAGATTGGACAAAGTGATAAAGCTGGCAGCTAATGCTAGGCCTAATGGCTTTGCCAATGTTGGTCTCATGTGGCGTTCACAAATCCCTTCTGACACAGAAGAGGACACTGAAATGTGTTGTTCTCCCTCATCCAATGGAATCAGAAAACATGGGCTTCCCATTTCAGGGCTAAGATTCCCTCACTGTCATGACTCTAACAGTGTTTTAGAACACACAGAGACAGAATGCCGTACGTATGGCTCAACCTGCCATCTGAGGCTCATGCCCGTAAGGTCTTTGAAACAAGGGAATGACTCGGGTAGTGCGGGAAACCAGGACATTACATGAGGGGCTTTAGGACAGAGAGAGTGTGTGCCCCAGGCCCCTCACTTTTCCAGGCCTTGTGGCGACTGTAAATTAGATGTATAGATTTTTTTGTAATCATAAATAAGCCTGCCGTCTTTATTAACAATGATGCAGCTTAAGTGACCACACCACTAGCTGGGGGTGGGTGCTCCTTTGCAATGGCGAATGAGCGTCGCCCCCCCCCACCCCGGCTGAGACAGCAACATGTGAAGGGAGGTGGGGGCTGGGCCACAGGAGAGGGGAGGAGGGAAAGGGGAGCGGGAGGAGGAAAGAGTGCACCTAAGTGCGCATGTGTGTTTGGCCGGCTGTCTAAGGCCAGCCAAACTCACATGCGCAGTTAGGTTTTCCCAGTCCGGCTGTGTGCACAGATCCCAGGGTTGTGCCTGAGCGGAAGTCCAAGCCGCTCAGATCAATCCTGACGCTGCTTTCATGCTGGCTTTAGCATGAAAGCAATGCCAGGATTGCTGGGGAGCCTGTGCTGGTGTCCCAGTGAATGCCAGGACACCACAAAGACCGTAGCGGAACGCAACGCGGCAGGCGATGACAGCGTCTGTGAAGGTAAGTTTACTTTACTTTTTTAATTTTACCCCAGCTGTGTCTGTCGCTCCCCCTACTCCCACCCCAGTCCCTCCCCTTGAGATGTGCAGCGGTGACCACTGTCCACTAGACGGTACCAGATGCCATCCTTTCTCGTTGTTAACTAGCACTTTTGACAACTGCCAAAACCGGAAGAGGCGTTCAGAGGGCCCCGCATTACTTCCAGCCCAGACCTCATAATTACTTTTCCTTCTGCCAGCCAGAAACTGTGCAAGGTATGCAATTTGAGGGAGTGATCCTCTGTTAGAAAAATAGGTGTAAATAAAGGGATATCTTTTTGTTGAAAAGCTCTACCGAACAGTCTTTGTAATTGGCCTGGTAATTATAAATAAAAACTGCACATAAGGGCCTAAAACCATAGGGCTAATTTCTTTAGGGTGCAGATTGTTACTTACCGAAAACAGGATTACAAGTTGGGTGATATTTGTCCGTGTGCTAATTGCACATACGCTATCCGTCCGAGCGCAAACTATGCATCCACACATTTGTCAGATAAAATCTAGTCTTATTGGCAAGTAGAAGGACATTTTGATGGCTCACACTGGAAGGGACGCCAGAGAGTGCAACTCTGAATTTCCTGCTATCTGCTAACAAGAGCCCTGGCAGGTTTTATCTGCTAAAATGCTTGTGGGCAAACACTGTGCAAGTACCAAATTTCTACATAGACAAACAGCATATGTGCGAAAAACACCTGGGCAAACAGCCTAATTTTGTATCCTGTATCCAGTCTAAACTGGAATTTCCACCCGAAAAGGAATTAGCCCCTCATTTTAAATCGGGCAACGAAGAGATATTTCAACTGTTGGATGTGAAAATGTGTTCTAAAAGTGTATAAAAGGAATGCAGTCTCAGCGACCCTGACCCTCTCAGTATCCCAAAGGAGAAAAGGGCTCAGCTGTACATAGACTCTGCAAAACCATCTATTTTTATTTAAAAGAACACTCAGCACGTTTTAAAGTTGCCATTCCTGTTAACATCTAAAACTAAAATGACATACCTTAGCTTCTGCGCGGAGTTGGGTGATGATGCGGTCTCTGGCATCTAAAATATCAGAAAAGGGGATAAACACAGGTGTTATGTCAAATATGTGACCCGCCAACACCACAAATTGAATTGCCTGTGGTGATGCCCTGTCACTATTGTTATGCCTAATATATGTACTAATAGCAGTGGCTCCCAACTTTTTCACTTCTGGGGACCCCCACTTTATTATTACTGGAACCCAGGGACACCCACGGAATAATTATTGGAAACCAGGGACCCCCCACTGAGTCATTACTGGAAGCCAGGGACCCAGGCCCAAATACCGCAAGACAATACACACCAAAAATACAGAAGCAGTCCATCAAACACGTACACAAATGATAAAACATTTTATTTAATTTGAAAACAAAATAAAAAAAATACAAATGTTTATTATAATATGGTGGATGGAGCTTTTCTAAGTTCAATTGAAGCCACACATCGTACACACTATATTGTCTGAAGCACCTGCACTGCTCGCATGAATCTATCTGAGGAAACAAATTACATTTTTACCCTCCAATTCCTTGACGTTTACAGTACGTTTTAAATGTTCAATTGTACATTTAGCCACTTTATTTACATACACTTTATTAATCTATTAATATTAGTTAATTTTTTAAGCGGCCACGGACCCCCTGAGGAGGCTTTGAGGACCACCAGCATTCCCTAGACCACAGGTTGGGAACCACTGTACTAATGTACATTATATACGAACATATAAAGTATAATTTTAGGTTAAGTTTGACCATAGTTAATGATTCTCACAATATAGTTACCATAGTTAAAATTGTTCATGTTAAGCTACCCACAGTTAACCTAGGCCTCAGTTTAACAACTCATGCTAACATTTAAAATGCATTTTGACTACTGTTTGTGATCTCACACTTTCTCTCCTTTCAGGAGCCAAACTATAGTAGTTATGATTGCTGCAATTGTTGTTGTTTGTGAGAATTGTTTGATAATGTGAGTTTCACCGAAAGTTGAATAGTGAAGTTTCTACGACTGTGCCTGGGAGAGGCTGACCACAGTGTACTGTCCTGTACAAGATATCTTCCGAAGGCCATGCAGCTGTGAGCTTCCTTTGTGCGATGCCTGAAAAGGAGGGTGAAGCCACCATATCGGCAAATGTAGGATTTTAATTGATCCACACATTTTGGGAACCGTGGAAAGTTTTACTTCACTGTAGAAAGTGTATGTTTAATTGTGTAATGTTGAGTTAGTTCCAGGCATGCTTCCCCACTTGCTTGAGAGTGAATGCCCCTTTCCATGCTTTTGAGACCTGTTATTGTCTTTGCCCTGTTCACAAAAAGACTTATGAGCAAATCCTTTCTCGTCTACCTAACTGAATCTGCATTTGGTTCTGCTTTTTAGGGGTTTCGCTTGCTCACACCTGTTGCTTAACTTCTCCAACCTCATTTAAATCCTCAGTTAAGCATTAGGAAATTTCCCTTCAGGGGAAACTGAATCTTGTTCAATGTGCATTTGACTATCTTTAAATAACTTGCCTTTCTATTTGCTAGTTTGATGTGCTTTAGGTTATACTGTACCACTGTTGATGCGTTGATTATTGATTTATGACTAATCTGAATGTTTTCAGTTTGTAACTTCGCTGATCTGCCAATAATCCTTCAGGTTTTCCAATCTACTCCTCTGACATTATTGTGGACCCTAATGTGCTTCACTGTCATTGATGCACTGATGTTAAGCCTCAATTTGAGACAAATGTCCAAACACTTGCACCAACAATGTTCTTTGTGCAAACGCCACCCTGCTCAACTTCACCTCTACGTGCATAATAACCCAAAAGGAGACAATTTAAACAAATTGACCAGAATTGTGCTTTTTGAGGTCAGTGTTAATTTATACACAGGTCCTGTTCAGTAGCCCAATACAAATTGATTTAATAGTGTGCGGTTTGTAAAATGGTGCCACAAACAAGCTTTTCTGAGCCAGTAGAACTGGCAATATTGTGTCAAATTGAGCTGTGGTGTTAAGTATCATAGATCAAGCAAAAAAGAAATATTCTGGATATTGTGGACAGATTTATAGTATCCCCCACATCCCACTTGGACACATGGAAGTCAGATACATAAGTGGGCCGCACTTATATATTTGTGAAAATGCACTACTCTGTCATACTTACAGTTAAAAGGTTATAAATTTGACTGGTGCTAGGTAAAAAGGCCTCAAGTTTAGCAAGGCTGCAGCTAGAAGACATGAATGTCTGCCAAATACTACAAAATGCAACTTTAGAAGATTGATCTCACGTCCACTGTATAACTTCCTCATTCTTTGATTCTTGAACTTGTCCAAACTTGTACTAACAGAATGTTACTTCTCTTGAGGAAATATCGGTAACCTCAATTGTATGTACCGCATTGTAACTGTTGACTCGAAGCGTATGGGAAAATGGTATTCTCATGGAAATGAACTGCAATCCTCTGATCTCAGCGGAAGAACTCAAAAGTTGATTCTTATTGTATTGACTGCATGCACGCTAACTAAGAAGAACCAATCACTGAAATGTGCACTTTATCTAATATCTCTCTGATAAGTAGTAAATCTATTATTGGACAATCTTCCTTGCAAGATGCTTCTGACCAATGACAACATGGGACAACTTTCACTTAACCGCACTGCACTTGGAGTTCTCAGCCATTACTCTGAGATTCATCCTGTCACGTTGACTCTGTCACTTTGACATTTTCCGGCTGTCTACTGACGTCCAGGTACTTTATTATTTTGAGTTGATTTCTTATGCACCACGCAGTGATGCTGGTGCTTAGTTTTGCGCTTGATGCTTAAAGACTAAAAGAGCTTTACTGCCTGCCTTAGATACTAAATCCGATGGTCAATTCTGAACTGTCCCCTTTTCCCATTTTGCCTCTGCCCTGATACTGATGTCCCCCTGATAAAGAAAATTCTGCTTGCTGACTCTTAAGGACAGGTATTATTGTGTAGATTATGTATTGTTGTTTTCTCTTTTGTTTTCCAGGTACCAGCTGCTGTTTTTGATAGTTCCCTAGTTAGTAGGTTTCCAAATTTATGTTACTAAAACGTTTGCGTGAAGTCCAACATGCTAATGCTAATCTGGAGTTAGTGAGGTTTTTATTCTTTGGATCTGTTTGACAAAACAACTTGACAACCTTCAATTGCTGATCAAATGTATGTTATTAGCATTGCTCAATTACTTTTGCTATTAATCTGTATGTTTGCTATTGAAACATTAGTAATTGTTGCCTTAATAAAATTAAGATTCTTTTGACGTTTTGGCCAACCTGTGTTTCTGTATCTATATTACGTGGATTTGAGCCTAACCTATGTAACCATAACTTGTTTAATATAAGGAATAAACATTTTAATTGATACTAAAAGGTGTGGTTATTCATGGCCAAAATGGGTCATGGTGTGTAAAGTTACTGACTCTAATAAATTGTATTGTTTGATTGATGATATTCATTTGATGTGCGGGGTTGATGGTGTGATCACCTTAAGCGAGTCAAAAGGTTAATCGGCCTAAGGGCACGAACCCCTTATTAGTTATCAATAACTAAACAGATAAGGTCACACGCACTAACAGCAGCAGGTCACACAGTTCACCTTACAAAGTCCTGGAACTCTGCATTCAGAAGGAAAATTAGTTGTAAGACACACCGACTTGCGACATAATAACAAGATTTAAAGGCATCTTTTATTTCCCTTCCATTTTCTGACTGAACAGAACACCTGTTCTTTGTCAACTCGCCAGAAGGGGCGAGTAAGTCCTAAAAATAGCTCGACCTGATCAATTAGTACTTGCCATAGCGAGTGGTCCAGTAAATTTTTCGAGCCCTTCAAAATGATTATTTGGATATTTGAATAAATTAACTGAACTGAGAATAGTGTCTCACGCCTTCTCATTAATGGTATTGACAAATAATAGGGTACCAAGATTTCACTTTCCCATCACTTAACCCCTATAAAATTAGATCAGTGAGGGTATCAACGAGGGTTATGCATTTCTAGGCAGGTAGGGCCTCTGAATTCTTGCTGAAAACCCCAACCCCTCACTATGCATGAAGATCCCAGAACTTCTATGAGCTAAGCAAATTCCAGACACTGCCATCTCTTTGGAGATCTCAGAACGTATATGCTATAATGAGATTAAACATTCCAATCCAGTATTTTCTTAGAAGGTCCCAAGTCGTGTATTCACATGAAATTCCCAGCCCCTACATTCCCTATGAGAAATCCAACCACGTTTCCTATGTCAGTGCTGTGTTCAGTGCCAGGGACATCTCAGAAAGAAATCCCCGGCCATGAATTGATGATGCAGACCTGAGCAACTTAAGGAAACTCAGGACCAGCATTCGTCACGGAGGGCACTGTATTCTCTATGAATCTCTCAGGGCCATTATATTGCTTGGAGGCTGCATAGAGGAAATACATGGTGTGCTCTATACTGTGGAATACCCACACTTCTCCTTCCACCATCTCTTAATGCACTTGCTGAAACCCCCTAAAGAAGGACATTTCTTTATTTAGAGAGTAACCTACTTTTGTTAGTCACTGTCTTGCATGAATGCACAGCTAGTGGCCGGCAGCAACAAAAGACATGATGCCAGCACCACTCATTAGTTTACTGGTTAAATAATTTCAAAAGGTATTATAATTCCAAACAAATCAAAAACCAGCCACCTTATTGTTCTTCCTGTAGCCAATGCGTTTCATCCCATTTAGGCACTTTTTCAGGGCTATTCAAATGTCATAATCCTACTGGGATCATGGTAAGGTCACAGTGGGTACACGTCACCCACCCTCGATAGCCCTGCAGTATCCCCAGGATACTGCAGGGCTATCAAGGGTTATGACGATTGGCAAGATTGAGGTCTGTTTGGAGACAACCATGAAGAGAAAATATGCATCGAATTTTCATCGATCATTAAGAATTTAAAAAAAGAGAAAGCTTTGAAAAAACTAATCGACAGAGGAGTCACGACTTCATGTGGCTGTTTGTTGATTTTTTGAAATGATAATACCTTTTGAAATGATTGAACTTGTAAACTAATGAGTGGTGATGGGATCATGTCTTTTGTTGTTGTATATATGGGCTATTTTGCCCAGTAAAGGAGATGAGAAGGAGTGGCCTTCTGGTTCCGTAGACCTAGGGGTTGGGAGATATTGATCTACTGGGATAAGTGCAACATATTGTGCCCCAGTCTTCCTGTAAATCATTCCCAGCGGCAGGCGGACTAAACTTTGCTCTACAGTGTCATAACAGAGCTGCCAGGTATCATAACTTTAGAGCTTCTAATAGGCTTAGAAGAGGGTGGACAAATCATGCCCCTTTTAAACAGGGCCTTATGTTTAAGTCAACAGAACATGGCATACTGTCACTTTTAGGTCATATTTTTAAAATGGAAAGTAAAACTAGAAGTTGAAGAATGGAATGTAAACATCAGGAGTGACTGAAATTGTTGAAAATGCTCAGTGGCAACTAGACAGGTCTTTAGGTTGGCCTGACTCTGACCCGTTTCCTTACCCAGTTCAGACTTGAAATGTGTGCTCTCCTGCTCCAGCTGTAGGATCCTCAGCCCCTCCTGCTGTTGTTTGTCCTGCAAGTCCTTGGCATCGCTGCGCAAAGTCTTATTATCCTGCTGCAGCACCTCGACCTGCAACAATGGAATTTAGGGAGACAACTCGATTGTGTGCTATAAAGTGCAAACCAGCTGGGGAACAAAGGTATGCTGTGTATTAATGAAGGGTGTCGGATGATACACCACTGTGCATTTCAAGTGGTGACTTACTCGTAAAGCAGATGGAAAATGATGAAGTTATGTACATTAATGATGAGTGCTGGAAGATACGAGAACTCATACTTCAAATGGGAACTTATTCACAAATCAACTGAAGAACAATGGAGTGCTGCACATCAATGAAGAGTGTTGGAAGATTTAAGATGACATACTTGAAATGAGAAGTTAATATACATCCATTAGGGACTTACTCATAAACCAACTAGGGAACAATGAGGTGCTGTACATTAAAAAGCAGTGTTGGTCATGCTTTTTAATGTACAGTCAAGGGTGGACTTAGACATTAGTTGAGGAAAAATTGAGTGCCATACATTACTTTCATACCTGCAGCTTGTTGAGTCCTACAGATTTCACACAGTGGGGATGAGTGGCTAAAACCTGGCAAAGCCACGAATGATGTTGAGCTTTACGTGCACCGCCCACCTCTAAGAAGTTGCCGATATTACAGATTTAACGCCCGATCTCTCTGCTCCTGTTCCCCGCCAAAGTACAGAAGGCCAGCAAACTTCAAATCACCGAACACCTGGAGAGAAACAACCTGCAAGACCCCACCCAATCAGGCTTCAGAGTCAATCACAGCCTTGAGACAGCCCTGATCTCTGCAACAGACGACATCCATTCCCTGCTCTCCCGAAGAGAAGCAGCCGCTTTGATCCTGCTTAACCTCTTCACCGCCTTCGACACCATCTCCTGCCACACTGGGATCTTTGACGAAGTGCTCAGATGCATGGCATCCTTCCTCACAGGATGCACCCAGAGAGTTCACCCCCACCCCCTTCACCTCACAGGCCAAACACACTATCTGCGGCATCCCCCAAGGGTGCTCCCCAAGACCAACACTCTTTAACATCTACAAGACACCACTCGCAGACACTGTAAGCTTGCACAACATCAACATCATCTCCTATGCTGACAACACAGCTCATCCTCTCGCTCGCCAAAGACCCCACCAAGACCATCTTCCGCAACTGTATGAAGAACATTTCCGCCTGCATGAAGGATAACTGCCTGCAGCCCAACACAGACAAAACAGAGGTTCTGATCTTCGGCAGGCACAACTCTCCGAAACAACTCCTGGTGGCCAGCAGAGCTCGGTCCCACCCCCACACCAGAAGATTATGCCCACAACCCCAGCATCATTCTCTAAAGCGAACTCTCCATGAAACACCAGGTCAACGCTGTTTCCTCAGCCTGCTTCTACACGCTCCGCAAGTTCTTTAAGTGCCTCTCCATAAGCACAGGAAAGACATTTACATAGACCCTCATCACTATCAGACTGGACTACTTCAACGCACTCTGCGCAGGCACCACCTCAGAAGTCAAGCAAAGACTCCAGATGATCCAGAACTCAGCTGCCAGACTGATGCTCAACCGCCCCAAGAGAACCCACATTACCCAACACCTGAAGGCCCTCCATTGGCTCCCGATCCAGTCAAGATTCTACTTAAAGCTGTGGACCCATTCCTACAAAGCTCTCCATAACCAAGGACCAGCCTACCTCAGGGCTCGAAAAATCATAAAAATGTTACTAGACCTGAAGGTCGAGTAACTTAAATAATCTACTCAACCTAACTGTAATGTTCTTGACCCGTAAGTGGGTCTCAAATTGTGTGATCCTAGGCAAATAGTTTACAGAGACGCTGTTTTTTTATGATTGCACCTTCAAATATGTGAGCTCAGCATGTCTGCAGTACAAAAAAAACTCTTTTGTTTGATTAATTAGACTAAAGTTTGCTGCATGCA
Source organism: Pleurodeles waltl (assembly GCF_031143425.1). Lineage (NCBI taxonomy): Eukaryota > Metazoa > Chordata > Amphibia > Caudata > Salamandridae > Pleurodeles > Pleurodeles waltl. The sequence goes on along the minus strand of NC_090450.1, from coordinate 70,768,619 downwards.
TCACAATAATCTTGCCCACATACCCATGAGGTCTAGCCCGCATAACCTAGCACTTCTTTTAGTTTACTAATACCATTGCCATCAGGGCAGGAGTGTTTCTCAGTATGTTTAAACACTCAATTTTAATAAATATATTACTAAACCATGATGTGGTAACATATTGTCATCTACACACAGTAACTCTCCAAGAAATGTCCAAAAACCTCTCCACTAACTTGCAGCTTTACTGATAAAACTATAGTGTATTTACAATCTATGAAAAGTAGGCTTCAGAAAACATATCCTTTGCACATCAATGTGTAAAGTATTCCGATTGTTTTCATCCTATTAAAATATTTGTTCATCACACAGAAATATAAAAAAGGCCTTTCCCAACTACTGAAATATATTTTGAAATGTGTGCACAGTTAACAGTCATTTAAATGTTGTGTGTTAGGAAAAGCCTGACACACTATTTTCTTTTATTTTCATTCTAAGCAGCAGGTCACACAATTACAAAGTCCTGGAACTCTGCAGTCAGTAGGAAAATTAATTTTAAGAAAAACTGACTTTTGACCTCTGGCTGTGAACACAGAGCAAATGTGACATAAGAACAAGATTTAAAGGCATCTTTTATTGCCCCTCCACTTTTCAACTGAACATAACACCTGTTCAGTCTCAACTTGCCAGAAGGGATGAGTAACTATTAAAAATAGCTGGACCTGATCAAATAAGACCCCCATGCCAGTGATGGAGTGGATTTTTCGAGCCCTGTACCTGAACTACCGCCTCCACCAACCGACCAGGAACTTCCACTCTGCATACATCACCCTCGCAAAGATGCCACCTACATGTTGCTGCCGCACCGGAGGACGCTCCTCCCACCTCACCACCCAGCCTTGAATGCCCTCCATCTCCGCAACCTGGATGCCCTACTACAGAAAGGGACTGCAAGCCTGGCTTTTCAAATAAACACCCACAGCAAGCGCCTGGATACTCACTCGGGGGGCAAGCCACGCTATACAAATAACACCCGATTGACAGCGCCTTGAGACCCTCACGGGTGAGTAGTGCGCTTTACAAATCCCGATTGATATGATGACACTGCAAGTGGACTCTGTATCTAAGGAATTAATTCCTGTTTTATAATATGTCTAAATGGTTTTTCATTTGCATTTCTTGCACTAAGTTATAAGTAAAAGGTGCGGCGTTCTGAAGCCCTTCTGGGAATATTGTAACTTATGTAAAAAGTCCACATTTTTTTTTTATCAAAGGCTGGGATAAGATGGTAGGAAGAATCAGTTAAGGATGGAAGCAAGAGGCAAGTGCCTTCACGAGAAAGGTGGAGTGAGGGAGTAAACCAAACACCAAGACAGCGGCGTGGGGGGGCGGCTAACTAATGATGAGAGTATAAAGGTGCAGGGCAGCAAGAATGAAGGGTGCCTTGGGAAGGGGGGAGGAAGAGGGCGCAGCAGGGAAAGGAAGAATAAACGACAACGCGGAGGGAGAAAGGAGAAAAGAATGAAGGGCACCTGGATAGATGGAGGAGCTACGAGAAAATAAAGGGGGGGTTTACGGCACGTGACGCGCACCTAAACAGCGGCTAGAAAGCACTTGAGATCAGAGGTCGAACTAACTGGGAAAAAAATTCGAGGTGTGCTTGAGATAAGATCTACAGTTTCGCCCGCAGGCTCATCTCAGCGCTATCAAAGTATCCGCTGGGAGGTCGGTTTGCAGGGCCGGGGCGGCAGCAGGTGTGCGGGCGGCGGACACAGGTGAGGGCGGGAGGGGTGAGGCGACTGCTGCAGGCCGGGGTGGAACCTGGCACGTTAGATGAGGCCGTGGCACAGAGTGTCGAGGCCGCAGGGCCACCCCTCCTCAAAGCCCCCACCAGAACCCCTTGCAGAAGCCCAGGCGTGCCCGGCTTCACTCACCTCTTTGCGCTCAGTCTCCACCGCCTTCTCCAGGTCCTGGACTCTCTGCAGCATCAGGGCCTGGGACTCCTCCAGCGACTTCCGCAGGCTCGTCTCCTGGGACAGCAGCTCCTGCAACTGGACACCGAAGCATTGTCAGCGCCCGGGGAACAAAGCCGGGGCCATGGGAAAGCTGGGGCAGGTTTGACATTCGACATTAAGTCGCCAACACATCAGTAAATCACTGAAAAGAAACAGGTAGGGAAAGAACAACTAGAGACCAAAACTGCAAAGCAGTCGGCCTGATGGACAATTAAGAAATGAGAACGTAACCGAAAAGGATAGATGGATAAGACAGACCGATAAAACAGATTAGACAGATAAAACAGATAAGGCAGATAGACAGATTAGATAGATGAGACTGACGGACAGGTGGACAGATGAGAAAGGCAGATAAGAGAGACAGCTAAAACATAAAACAGACAGATAAAGCAGATAAGACAGACATAAAATAGACAGATAGAAAAGGCAAAGACAGACTTATAAAAGGATAATAGGCAAAACAGATAAAGACATTAGACAGATAAAATAGAAAGGCAGATAGATAAGACAGACAGATAAAATAGACCTCCAGATCGATAGATAGATACTTTAGTGCTACCTACCTCTGAAACACAAGTCTCCTTCAGATCCCACAAAAAACTCACAGAAACTTCTCACCCCTTAGATTTATGAGAAATGAACTGATCACCACGAAACTGTGAAACCAGGCCAACTACACACCTGTGCATGCTCCACAACTCTCTACCCCAGTCCCTCGCCCAGCATCCTGAAATGACCTCAAAACCATTTTTCTCCGATTCATAAAATAAAATCGCAATATAAATTGTCAAACTTAAAATAACACGTGATGCGAACTCTGAGTGATCTCTACCTATATTTTTTTGCCAAAACAGATGATGTGTTTAGCGGTATGCAAGCTACACAATGTCAAAACAAAAAATACCTGTATAAATTAACGACTCTACCGAAAGGCGCTGCAATACCATGTTATGGTTAGATTGTGTGTTTTACGAATGCTAATTATTAAGAATAACAGTAAATAATTGAAAAATATGGTGGCATAGCCAGGGACTATTGCAGCATCATACTTCCATAAAGCCCAGGCAGATGGGTAGTGCAAAAGGAGCACAAGCATATTAATTAAACAAGACACAGGTAAAGCGTGAGAACAGAAGACATCACCACATCACGAAGAACGAGAACATGTACCCAGATACAGCCCTGCAGCTACATTCACTCATGCAACATTAAACCAATATCCAGCTTATTAATGAAAATAGACATGTAAATAACCCAGAACTGCAGCTTCTCCAGAGCAAGAAGACACTCCAGAGGCCTGGACTATAGATATATCACAGCACGAAGTGCAGGAAAATACAACTAGATGCACAGGCAAAAAATCCAGACCTTCCAGCTACCCCAGAGATATGTGAACTGCAGCTTATTACTGCTGGAATAAAACACAGGTAAACAACCTAAATCTGCATCTACAGGGGAAACAAAAGCAAACATTGCAGGTATATGACAGCATGAGGCAGAGATGTGCAGATACCAAGGGTGCAACTAGATGCCAAGGATTCTTCCGATGCTGAAAGAGGAACTGCAGCTGGTTAACCTAACACGGCCAAGGTACATTCTTAATGGCAACAACTGCAACAATAGCACTGTAGGAAACTCGACAGCTAAAAACAAGCATTGGCAGTCTTGTCTACGGAAAATCTATTGGCATTGCTGGAGTGCAGCACCGTGTGGTGGAGTGGCATTGTGTGGTGTGTAGTCTAGTGGCATTGTGAGGAGTGAAGTGGCATTGTGTGGCGTGGCACTGTGTGGCGTGAAGTGTCACTGTGTGGCGTGGAGTTCTCGTGTGAAGTAGAATTGTGTGACATGGAAAGGTGAGCTGTAAAGTGGCAATGAGTACAGTGAGTGGAACTGCGTGATGCGAATGGCATGGAATTGTGTGGTGTGGAGCTGAATTGAGTGTGACTGTGTAGCGTGGAGTGGGACTGTGTAGCGTGGAGTGGGACTGTGTAGCGTGGAGTGGGACTGTGTAGCGTGGAGTGGGACTGTGTAGCGTGGAGTGGGACTGTGTAGCGGAACTGCGAGGCGTGGAACTGCGAGGCGTGGAACTGCGAGGCGTGGAACTGCGAGGCGTGGAACTGCGAGGCGTGGAACTGCGAGGCGTGGAACTGCGAGGCGTGGAAATGTGTGGCGTGGAAATGTGTGGCGTGGAAATGTGTGGCGTGGCATGACAATTTGTGAACTGGAATGGAACTGATTGGAGTGGCATTGTGGAGCATTCTATTGTGTGGAGTGGCACTGTGAGGCGTGGGGAGGCATGACACTGAGGTGTCGACTGCAGTGGCATTGTGTGGAGTGAAGTAGCACTGTGTAGAGTGGAGTGACATTAAGTGGAGTGGCATTGTGTGGTGTGGCATTGAGTGGAGTGTCATGCCGCCTAAGTGCTTCAACACCTCTTCAATGGTAGAAAGCACTATATAAATATAGTTACAAATGAGTCGAGTCGCACTGAGCAGAGTGAAGTGGCATAGAGTGGAGTGTCCTTGTGTGAAGTGGTATTGTGAGGTGTGGAGCGGCACTGTTTGGCCCAGTGTGCAGGGTCAAGAGGAGTGGAATTGTGTGGTATGAAGAAGAGTTGCATTGTATGGCGTGAAGTGACATCGTATGGCTCGGAATTATATGGCGTGGAATGGATTTGTCTGGCATGGAATGGTTAGACTTGAAAGTATGTGAAGTGGAATGGAGTGGAGTAGAATTGTGTGGTGTGTAGAACTGTTTTGTAGTGCAGTGGAACTGTTGGCGTGAAATGGAGAGGAATTTTGGGGAGTGGAACTGTGTGGCGTAGAATGGAATTGTCTGGCATGAACTCGAGTTATGTGGAGTGGAATTGTGTGAAGTGGAGTGGAATTATGTGGTATGGAATTGTGTAGAGTGGAGCAGCACTGGGTGGCGTGGTTTGGCATTTTGAATCAGAGTGGCTTCTGTGGTGTGAAGTGGAGTGTCACTGTGAGATTATGGAGTGACATTGTGTGGTGTGAAGTGGCTAGGTGTAGAGGGGCATTGTGTGGAGTAGTACTTAGTAGAGTGGCACTCTGTGGACTTAAGTGGCATTGAGTAGAGTAGCACTGAGTGGAGTGGCATGCCGCAAAGCACTTTAGTGCCTCAATAGGGGTATTAAGCACTATATAAATCAATTACAATTGAATGGAGTGAAGTGGCATGAGTAGCGTGGAGTAACATTGAGTGGTGTGGCATGGCATTGTGCGGCGTGAATTGGCATTGTGTGGCATGGAGTAGAGTGGCATTGTGTCATGAAAGAGAGGCACTGTGCCAAGAGGCATTGCGTCGAGTGGCACCAAGTGGAGTAGAGTGGCATTGTGTGGTTTTAAAGTACATGGAGTAAAGTAGAATTGTGTGTCAGAGTAGAGGGGAATTATAAAGTGTGGATTGGAGTGGAATTTTGTGGATTGGAGTGGAGCTGTGTGTGGCATGGAGTGGAATGGTGTGGCGTCATGTGTAACTAGGAAGAGTGGAATTGTGTGACGTGGAGTGTCATTATGTGGCTTGGAGTGGCATTCTGTGGTGTGGAGAGGAATCATGTGGCATGGAGTGACAGATGTAGAGTGGCCTGACATTGTGTGTAGTGGTATTGAGTGGAGTAGAATGGCACTATGTGGAGTTAAGTTGCATTGGGTGGAGTGGCACTGAGTGGAATGACATTTAGTGGAGTGAAATGGCATGCTGCAAAGCACTTCAACACCACATTAGGGCTAATAAGCTGTTAGAATTGGGGTTTCTGGTTGGCTAGGATGTGCACCTCAGTCAGGAAGAACCCACCAATCTAGTCAGGACAAAGGAACTACACACCTAAGATAACCCCTGCTCACCACCTTGGTAGCTTGGCACAAGCAGTCAGGCTTATCCCAGAGGCAAGGTCTAAAGTGTCTGCAGAACACACACAACCCAGCGACGCAGTAAATACACCACAAAAAGAGATTTCACAAAGTTATCAGATCATCCTCATTCTGAATGCAAACGTACAGTGAAACATTTCCATGTTGCATATGTCAGGTAAAGCATAATAGAAGAGACATGGTTGTGCATATCACAGTGTCCCCTGAAACATCGTTTCATGCCCCCGTCTGCAGAAAGCAAGACCTTCATCAACCTTGGAACATAGATATGAGGCATGTCATAAGGAAAATAAACATCTGGCACCACAAGTGTATAGGCCCAGAGCTCCTGGGCTCCTATTATGGGGTATAAGGCCTGTGAAGATGTACCAACACTGAGGCAGGAAGTGTAAATAAATGAATCTTTAATTTATTCTTTTATTTGTCCATACATCAGGAAGCCCTATCCCAGTCAGCAGATAAGTTATAGTCTTCAAATGAAGTCATTGCTCAACTGACTCTTTGTACATTAAAGTGATGGTGTATTCCAGGAATACATCATCACATGGTTACCAAAGCTCCATGGACACAAAACTCTGCATTCAACATCTAGTTACCACATCACCTCCCTCACATCACCTTCCTCACTCAATCTCATAGGCCCAATCGTCCCACAGCAAAACATCAACTTATGGCCTACATTGTGAGAACACTATACGTAAACTATAATACAATATGAATCTATATAACTGTCCAATAACAGCAATAAAGGATGACTACACACAGCCCTGTAAATGCACTGGCTTCTTTACATTTCTCTTTGGTCTCAAGTTGATGTTTCTATCCAAACTCAATTCAGGGAAACTACCAGTACTTGGTTCAATGAAGTCACATTTCACTACTCTATTAAGGTTCCATATCCTGTGGTCACTTCTTTTTACAGCATTTCTAAATAACTTTATTAATTTAAAAAGGTCCTTTAAACTTAGAAGATTTCTTCTCTTTCCTTGGGGACCTAATTTTTATCCAATCGCCCACTTTCACAGTGGTTTCTTTTACAGCTTCCCGTACATCATAGTGCAATTTTCTTTTCTCTTTCTCTCATCAATTGCATTTCATTTCTCAAGTACCCATCTAGGTGCAACTTTATCACAGAGTAACCTACTTCTGAATAATTGAAAGGGAGTTACTCCAGTGGTGGAATGTGGTGTCATCCGATACTCAAGTACGTTTGTTCTCAACTCATATTCCCATCCCATGCCTTGTGCTTGAGCTAGCTGTAAACATTCTTTCAGTACATTGATGATGCACTCAATGACATTATTGGATTCTGGATGATATAAGGCTGCTTTTTTATGCTTAATGCTCTATCCCTCAAGAAAAGTTCCACTGATTCAGAAGTAAGTTGAATCCCATTATCTGGGAGGGTCGAAGAAGGAAAGCCCTCGCTATCAAATAGTTCCTCTAGAAAGCAAATGATGTCCTTCGACACAAAAGAGTTCACTACTTTGACCTCCCGCCGCCTCAAGTACATATCAATACACACTATGAGATAGCAATCAACAGACTTTTATCTGACTGGACCTAGTATCTCAAATGCTTTGTCTACCCAAGGTCTTGAAGCTTCTTCCCTTACAACCATTGGTTGAGTCCTGTACTTCAATGCTTTGTCAGATTAGGCACACACCTGACAATCACTTACCATCACATCCATTGCTGGCCACCAGTAAGTAGCTCTAACCTTATCTTTAGTTTCAGAAATACCCCTGTGACTAACATGAGCGTGATCTACCAATTTATTTCTTAAACTGTGAGGCGGAATTAATTAGCTGACCCTCACCAACACTCCATCCATGACAGCTAACTCATTTATCACCTGCCAGTAAGCTCGCAAATCATCACAGTTCCGATCAGTACCCAGTCCTCTTTGCATCATTGCCATAACTTTTTGTAAATGTTCACCTCTTAATAGTTAATTCTTCCACTCTGACTCCTGAAGTGCTGCATTCGTTATCAAGCATACATTCACCTCTTCATCCAAGTCTTCACCAGCAAAATAGTCTCCAGCAAAGTTGTACCAAACTTCTGTGTCCTCGAGATTATGTTCTCCACACAATCTCAAGAGACAATCCGTCTGCACATTCAATACTCCTGGCATATAAGAGACCTCGTACTTAAACTCTTGTAGAGCTACTACCCATTTCCAAATCCTATGCAACACCATATCAATTCCATTCTTCATAAACATTTCCTTGAGGTGCTTGTGGTCAGTTAATATTACAAACTTGCGTCCCCACGGAAATATCCTTAACTTTCTCACAGCCCAGTATACTCCTACAGAGTCTTTCTCCACAACCGAATAATTACAGTCAGCTCCTCTCAAACCTCTCGATATTAAGAGTATTGTCCTACTTTTTCCGTTCAACTTTTGCACCAAAACAGCCCCCAGTCCCTTAGAACTGGAGTCCGTAATTACTATAGTTTCATCTTTGGTATCAAAGCTTCCCAAGTCCGATGCTTTCTCCACACTATTCTTGAAATTCTCTCTCACACCGTTCACTCCAGTTAAATTAAATTATTTTCCCTTGCTTAACATCCTTATACATCCCGTCCTTTCTGGGAATTTTGGTACAAACTTATTATAGAACTCTGCCATCCCATGAAATTTGATCAACTCCTCCTTGTTCTGTGGGACTGGCAAATTCTTGATAGTATCAACTAACCCAGCTCTAGGTCAAATACCCCCTTTCTGAGATTTTGTGACCTAAATGCTTTATTTTTGACACATTGATTGTACACTTATCAGATTTTAAAGTTTATCTACTCCTCTGCAACCTACTAAAAATTTCCTCTAACCTATCATGTTCACTCAAATCAGCCCCAATCGCCAGGAGATCTTCTTGCTATACTTTCATCACTTTTATTCCTCTCAATATCTTCTCCATTGCTCACTGAAAATCAGAGGCTGCCAATATCAAGCCAAAAGGCATCCTGAGAAATGTAAATGTGCCAAACGGTGTGACAAAAGTGGTGAGTTCTTGGGATGAAGGATGCAACTTTACTGATGGTCCGCTGACGTTAGATAAAGTGTTGAGAAGTGTTTGGCACCATTTAGTGAGCAAAACATTACACCAATTGTGGAAGGGGATAATGTTCCACAATCAACGACTTGTTTCTTTCCCTCAGGCCAACACATAGTCTGGCCTCTCCGTTGGCCTTTTGTGCCATTACCACCGGTGCTACCCATTCCAATGTCTCAACTTCCTGAATGATACCATTCTTAACCAACTTCTTAATCTCGTCCTTCATGTTCTCCTTTACCGTTTTCAGAACGCTTCTCAATTTTGCAACTTTAGGTTGAGAATTAGGTTTAAGCCTGATCTTGTGCATGTAGTTCTTGAAATAGCCTAATTCTTTCCTAAACACCTCTGGGAATTTATTCACTCACATCTTCCGAAACACTCTCAACCTTGGGAATCTCTAGAAGTCTGACTGGAGGATTCTTATTTGGATCCAGGTACACATAATGGTCACGTTGATGAAACCAACTAAACAATGAGTCTCCTCTAATAGAAATAGAAATTTTCGCTGGTATGAATTTGTTCTTTAAATTCAATGCTCCCTCCAGAAGTAACCTAGCAATTTTATTGGTTCTCCTTCATATCCTTTGGATTTTACGTTTGGTTTCATTAACTTTACCTTTCCTCTCAAGTGTTGGTCATAAAATGTTTTTGGTATCAAAGTTATTTTAGCACAAGAATCAAATACAATTTTAACCGCTTCACCAATATTGTTTCAATCGGACCCTTCGTGGACCCATATTTTGTTTCTAAAATCTGACCTTCACTCACAGAATCTACATCACAAGTCTCATCTTCATATTCACCCTCCCTTACTTTCTTTGTATCACTTTTTGACCTGCAACACCTGGCAAGGTGACCTCTTATCCCACGTTTTGCAAACTATCTTCCAAGCTGGGCAATCTTTATTGCTGGCCATAAGCCAAACATTCCCACACCTGAAACATTTTCCTGTAAATGTTTTTCTTGATTTAATGTTTCCTTTGCTTTTTGTAACTTTACTCTGTTTGGGGCAAGTTTGCTGGAGAGTATTTTTCTGGTGAGTTCTTAGGATGAAGGATGCAACATTATCTGATGGTACGCTGACGTTAGATTAAGTGTTGAGACGTTTTTGGCACCATTTAGTAATCATATCATTTCACCAATATGTGGAAGGGGATAATGGTCCACAAGCACTGAATACATCAACACATGGTTACCAAAGCTCCATAGACACAGAAGTTTGCATTCTGCATCTAGTCACCACAAAACCTAACCCCGTCCTGTCAGATTCAGGAGCTCCTGCGCTCCTACTACACTGATTATTGTGATCAAAGAAGGCTGGACAGGTACGGGACTTCCGTTGAGGTTTTCCTCCCAGTCCTGCCTGCCGTAATGCACTGCCCCCAAAGCAATGCCACCAGAACAACAAGAGGGCCTCACCTCGGTACAGAATGGAGGGGCGGGGAACCCTCCCTGGGTCCCCGTATAAGTTCTGAAATGGCTGCAGCCTGCAACCTCTACTCCCGGGGGCTGGCTGTCCGTGAGCTCGCGGCACAGCTCCAGTCCACAGCGGCATGCTCCGAGACTCCCTCCGTCTTCAGCCCCAGCCTCAGTCTCAGTCTCCCAGAGCCTGCGGGTAAAGAAACTTCACTCTTCTGCCCTCCGTGGGCTATGTCGGCCTCCCAGCATCTTTGAGCCGTAAGCCGGCACCTTTAATGGTCTCACCCGGGATGCAGTGGTGAATCCTCCTGAGTAAGTGCCCTTCTGTACCCCAGGGTCACCAATCTGTGTGTGCTTTTGACAAAATGGCACCCCTCGCCTTAGGCATAAATGAGGCACAAAGGCACATACAGATTGCCAGACAGGGGAGTGACACACTTGCAGTTTCTATGATGAGGTTTCAGAAATAGCCAACGCTCACAATGCGCTTGTGCTACCGATGTGAAACATGCTGGTCACATGCTGCCAAAATATAAGCGGGGGGGATAAGTGGGGCACACAACCCAGCCCCTGGAGATCAATGAGGGAACACAGGGCAGAGGGCCAGCAACAGACCAACTCACCAGGGTCATTGCAGAGTACGGGGCAGTCCTTCTTGTGGCTTAATAGGTCAGCACAACAGCAGGGCAGTTCCAATGGCGGTTCCTGGCAAGTCCTTGCAGCAGCCTCTGGTATCCAGTCATTACAGTATCTAAATACATGGGGAACAAACCCTGGTACTTATACTCATTTTCTTTTTGATTTCAGGGGGCACTTCAAAAGACCTTCAGAAGTGCACAGCATCCCCCTTCAACCCTAGCCCTGGGTCCGAATATCAGTAGGGAGTAAACAAGCCCTTTGTGTGAGGGCAGGATACAGCTATACAAATGGAAGTGCGCCCGCCTTTCCCAGCCAGGAAGACCACTCAGTGTGCCGATGTAATCCTGTTACACCTACACCCTCCCTGTCTGACGGCTGTCTGGAAAGTGTGTACAAAGCCCAGCTATCACTCTACCCCAGACATGGATTGGATTCAGGCTGCAAAGCACTAGAGTCATAAGCACTGAGAAATGCCCACTGTTTAAAAGTGGCATTTCCACAATGCTAATCAAAAAATCCACCTACACCAATAAGCAGCATTTCTTACTACCATTCCAATCATACTAAACATGCCCACGCTGCTCCACATAGATCAGAAAATACCACTTAAACATATGCAAGGGTATCCCTAATACAAACCTAGGAGAGAGGAAGCACTCACAGCAGTGAGAAACCGAATAGGCTGGTTGGCAACACCAGCAAAGGCCACACAATAAGGAATATGGCCTACTTTCACCTACACAGCACCCTGCCCACAGAGCTATCTAGGGCCTACCTTAGGGGTGACTTATATGTAGTAAAAGGGGAGTTCCAGGCCTGGAAAATAAATGTAGATGCCAATGTGTCAGAAAATTACGCATGCAGGCCCTGCAGTGGCAGGCCTGAGACAGGTTTGAAAGGCTACGTCTGTGGGTGGCACAAGCTGCGCTGCAGGTCCACTAGTAGAATTTAATTTCCAACCCCTGGGTATAAGGGATGCCATTATACAATGGACTTAAGGGTAAATTAAATGTTCCAATCAGGTGTAAGACAATTATACCAAGTTTAGAGGGGAGAGCACATGCACCTTGGCACTGGTCAGCAGTCATAAAATGTCCAGAGCCAACAAAAAGGGGTCAGAGAAACAGGAGGATGAAGGCAAAAAGTTTGGGGATGACGCTGCAAAAAGGGCCAGGTCCAACATAAGCACTATGTAAATACATCTACAATTGAATGGAGTGAAGTGCCACTGAGTGAAGTGGCATTGAGTGGAGTAGAGCGATATTGAGTGGAGTGGCATTGTGAGTAGTAGCAAAGTGAAGCGTGGAGTGGAGTAGAATTCTAAGGAGTGGAATGGAATTGTGTGGCAGGGGATTGTGTTTAGTGGAATTGAGTACAGTGGATTGGAACTGTGTGGAGTTAAATGGCGTGGAGTGGAACTGTGTTGTGGAGAGTGGAACTATGTGGCATGGAGTGGAATTGTGTGATGTGGAATTTTGAGGCCTGGATTGAAATTATGTGGCTTAGAGTAGAATGGAATTATATTGCATGGAGGAGTGGAAATGTGTGGCAAGGAGTGGAGTGGAATTTTGCTGCATGGAGTAGAGTGGAATTGTGTGAAGTAGAACTGTGTGGCGTGGCGTGCAGTGGAGCTGAGTTGAGTGGAATTGTGTGGCATGGAATTGGGTGTGGAATTATGTGGTGTGGAATTGTGTGGCGTGGAGTGGAATTATACATCATGGAGTGGCATTGTGAGATATGGAAAATTGTACAAATTGCTACTTAATTGTCCTAAGCGCTTCAGATCCTCGTGGTATATAAGGACAATTATCATGAAATATGTTATCAATTACTTCAACCTACGATCTATGGGAAAATCTGATACACTTGATCTTATTATTAGCTTATTACTATGTACAATGCTTCTGCAAGTACTGGTCTGTTTACAAATACATTTGTTTGGGAATGGGAGAGGCTAGTAAGTAAGAGAGCAGCATGTATTTTACCCGTTAAGGATAAAGGAGATGGGCAGTGTTTTGGAGCTACAAATGTTAAAAGCATTTTCCATAAAGGAGTAGCAGATGTGTTCAGTACTGTCTAATGATACAGAAGGATGGTGAATAGCAATCTCCTCTTGTTTTTAGAAGAAAAGGACATAACAGGCTGTCTGAGGTTTACACCAAAGATATTATGGAGTTGGGGAGCTCTATTGTGACTATCAGACATTTAGGAGGAGGGGAAGAAGCAGCATGGATTAAGGTAAGAAACACCACGGGAGGGGAAGGAAAAATAAAAAGTACCTCAATCACAGAGCGAGGAGCGGATGGACTCTAAGATTAATTAATCTGTGCATGGTCAATGATCCACAGAAAGAAAAGGAAGTGACTCCTAGCACCCACTTGCCAATTTAGCAGGGTACAAAGAAGAGTAACAATGATGCAAATGAATGGTAAGAAATGGCCAGGATCCAAGCCGTTTTTAGTAAACAATACTCCTTGCAGCGACAGGCAGTGTAAGTATTGCCGGCAGGCAAGACAAAGCCAGAGTCAAGCGGCTGAAGAAATTGACAAACACATTCACTAAATTATAGATGAGTAGGATTTCATAAACAGAGCTGCAGCTGCATCAGTGTCTATAACACAAGTTGCTACTCAGACCTAAGAGTGTGAACTACATCAGGCCATCTGCAAACACTGACAGGACAGCTCAGTCTGTGCACAGGACCCAAACTTGTACTCTGAGAGAAGTGCATGCAATAAGCACCTGGGAAACAAGCCTCACAGCTTCAATGGAGTGTGAATACAGGTACAGATCCATCCGCAACAGTTGTGTTACTGCATGATTATACGGGTCCTGGATCCCCTCAGGGTCCAGTTCTTTGTTCGTCCTCCTGGCCATAGTCCTCCTTGCCATCCTGGTTGTGACCATCCGGGTCCCCAAGGCTCTGTCCTTCTTGCTCCCAGTCCTAACACCTCTGGTACCTCTAATACCGGTCCTCCTGGTGTTAATATTTGTGGTCACTGTGGCCCGCTCAATCCTAGTCCTATCCACAATACTCCTAGCCTGGGTTCGGTTCTAGGCCCTTGTGGGGCTGGCCCAGTTATGGTTCCAATTAAGCCTCCTCTCCTGGGCAAGGGCCTTTTCTTCATCCTGCTGATTCTCCTCCTTCAAGTCTTCTCCTCCAGCTCTGATCCTCTATCTCTTGGTCATCCTTCTGCTCCTAAACTGGTCCTCCTGGTCCAGATCTGCCAGTTTCTGGTCTGCTTGGTGTACTTGCTCCTGATCCCTCTAGTCTCAGTCCTCATAGTAGTTCTGTTCTTGATTCCTTTGCTCATGCCCCTGGCCATGGCCCTCCTTGTTGTGACCCCCTGGTCTTCTTGGTAGTGGCCATCCAGGTTCTTAAGGCACTGGTCCACTGCATCCTCCGATGGTACCAACAGCCCTGTATCTTTTATCCTTCTGGTCATTGTTCTCCTTCAGGTCTTGATCCTATTCTTATTCATCCCAGCCCTGTTCTTCACCATTGTAGGCCTAGTCAAGTTCCCGCTCCTCTTGCCACCCAGGTCCTCTTTGTCCTAATCCTCCTGATGCCTGCCCTCGTGGTTCACCCAATTGTGTTCCTCCTGACGTTGGCCTACCTGCTGGTATTTGTCCTGGTCACAATGGTCTGGACTGCCTGGTCATGGTGCACTTGTCCCTAGTCCTTGTCCTCCAGGTCCTGGTCCCTTTGTCTGTAATCATTTTCATGTTCTAATCCGCTTGATGCTATCCCTCCTGGTCTTTGGACTACATGCCCTCTTTGTCCTACACCACTGGCCCTAATGGAGACCCTAGTCTTCTTCCTATTCTCCCCTCCCTAAAGTCAGCCAGGTACCACCGTCAAGCCTCTCCTGCAGGTTTGCAGTGGCAAACTTGCTGTGCTACACAGGCAAACCTGGAGACAATGAAGAGAGTAAAGTAGTCAGTAGTCCCCACACCCATTTATTTCCTTTGCCGGCACTGAGCACCAGCGGGTCTAGCCCAGTGAAAATGCTGGGGTTGATACACAGGTTTCTAACATCTATTTGTATCTTGCAGGCTGCAGGATATAATATTAAGTTAAATCTGGTGGTCAATGCCCCTGCTGTACAGATATGCAGGGCAACACTGGTCATAGTCTGAAGCACCATACTATGGTACTGGGGGTTAATGCTTGAGTAACATGCAGGTCACAGGTTTGTGTTTAATCGAAGACAGCTTAGTTGGTTAATGAAATTGTTGCAGTGATTTTTCTGCTACCTGCAGATCACAAGTTAAAATCCTGCCTAAATAACTTCATACTGCTCCATGTAATCCAAAAACATACGTATGAAACATTGTAGGTTTGTACTTAGCATTTCATTATTCTAATGTTGACAGCATGGGTTGTGTTGGGTAGCACTACTAAACACTTATCAGGTGCCAAGAGTTCAGTTAGGATTTTTTTCTTTAATCAAGCTTATAATGAGGTTACTTGCATCCAGAGAAGTCTGACATCCATCTCTTAGATACACACTGGGCTTCAGATTGGAAGCCTAATGCCCCTTTCTGGTCTCAGTTGAACCTGTGACGGGACATGCTGAGTGTATCTATCCACCTGGAGGGCCGGACCTAAGGCTGCAGCTGGCCACGTTTGTGCTTCAGCAGCTGTTCCCAGCCAAGATACAACTAGGACAAAGGGACATGATCATCGATTTAAGGGAAGCGTGTATTTCTGTGCACCCCTGCGGCAGTCTCGACTCCAGGATTGTTTTATCTAGTGATGCCATGAAGAAGCACGGGTGGGCCGTAAAGATGAATGAGCAGCAGCCAAAATATACAACAAAGCGTTTGCATAATCTGATATTTTAGATACTCACAATTATATGCCAATTGTTCACATTTTAATACAATAAACACCATGCAATGGGCTACAGAATTCGTTTTCCCTTTTGCAAGAATGCCTGCACCGGGACTTCCGGCTTGGGTGAAGGGCACCAGAATCCCTTGTGATAACTTCACCATGCAGAAGGGATGCCGCATGCTACTTACTGGTCATCTGCAGAAGCCTGGTTCTCCACACAGGGCATGGGTAGTGACGTCTCTGCGGTGTCCCCCTGTAGGCATTTGTCACCCACCGGGACACCGGCCCCAGAACCCGGGCGTGGCACAAACATTGCTGCCAGATCCCGAATCCAGCGGGATCGCGCTCTCTTCCCGCACTGTGTCAGTTGCGTGCCGAGAGAGCAGAGATCCATCCAGGCACAGGACACAGGTAGCTAGTCAGGAAGATGAAGAGTTCCACGCGACACGAGTGACTACAGAGACAGAAGAGATTTACCAGTGCCCCTGACACAAGTAAACACCCAGATAACCAGCTCTATCGCTAAAGAGGCTAAACACCGGCCAGCGCCGAAACAGCAGAGACCCATCAGACAGGTACAGAACCAGAGAGCAGAGATACCGCAGAGCGCGGGTGCAGGTAAGTACCGAGGCAAGAGAAGGCCATTAGTACACGCAACACATGTAAATACCGAGGGGAGAGAGGGCCATCAGTATGTGGGAGACAGGTAAATACAGAGCCAGTGGAGAGACAGCAGTATATGGGAGACCGGTAAATACAGAGGCAGTGGAGAGACAGCAGTATATGGGAGACAGGCAAATACAGAGGGGAGAGAGGGCCATCAGTATGTGGGAGACCGGTAAATACAGAGCCAGTGGAGAGACAGCAGTATATGGGAGACCGGTAAATACAGAGGGGAGAGAGGGCCATCAGTATGTGGGAGACCGGTAAATACTGAGGCAGTAGAGAGACATCAGTATATGTGAGACAGGTAAATACCGAGACAAGAGAGAGACATCAGCACATGCAACACAGGTAAATACCGAGGGGAGAGACGGACATCAGTATGTGGGAGACAGGTAAATACTGAGGCAGTAGAGAGACATCACTATATGGGAGACAGGTAAATACTGAGGCAGTGGAGACACATCAGTATATGGGAGACAGATAAATACAGACGCAGTGGAGCGACAGCAGTATTTTATGGGAGAACGGTAAATACCGAGACAGTGGAGAGACATCAGTATATGTGAGACAGCTAAATACCGAGGCAGTAGAGAGACAGCAGCATATGGGAGACAGGTAAATACCAAAGCAGTGGAGAGACATCAGTATATGGGAGACAGGTAAATACCGAGGCAGAGGAGAGAGACATCAGTATATGGGAGACAGGTAAATACCGAAGTAGTGGAGCGACATCAGTATATGGAAGACAGATAAATACAGAGGCAGTAGAGAGACAGCAGTATATTTATAGACAGGTAACTACCAAGGCAGAGGAGAGAGACATCAGTATATAGGAGACAGGTAAATACCGAAGCAGTGGAGCGACATCAGTATATGGGAGACAGGTAAATACCGAGGCAGTAGAGAGACAGCAGGATATGGGAGACAGGTAAATACCGAGGCAGTAGAGAGACAGCAGGATATGGGAGACAGGTAAATACCGAGACAGTGGAGAGACAGCAGTATATGGTAGACAGGTAAATACCGAGGCAGTAGAGAGACAGCAGTATATGGGAGACAGGTAAATACCGAGACAGTAGAGCAACATCAGTATATGGGAGGCCGGTAAATACCGAGACAGTGGAGAGACAGCAGTATATGGGAGGCAGGTAAATACCGAGACAGTGGAGAGACAGCAGTATGTGGGAGACAGGTAAATACCGAGGCAGTAGAGAAACATCAGTATATGGGAGACAGGTAAATACCGGAGCAGTGGAGAGACATCAGTATATGGGAGACAGGTAAATAGCGGAGCAGTGGAGAGACATCAGTATATGGGAGACAGGTAAATACCGGAGCAGTGGAGAGACATCAGTATATGGGAGACAGGTAAATACCGAGACAGTGGAGAGACAGCAGTATATGGGAGACAGGTAAATACCGAGGCAGTAGAGCGACAGCAGTATATGGGAGACAGGTAAATACTGAGGCAGTGGAGAGACATCAGTATATGGGAGACAGGTAAATACCGAGGCAGTAGAGAGACATCAGTATATGGGAGACAGGTAAATATCGAGGCAGTAGAGAGGCATCAGTATATGGGAGACAGGTAAATACCGAGGCAGTAAAGAGACAGCAGTATATGGGAGACAGGTAAATACTGAGACAGTGGAGAGAAAGCGGTATGTGGGAGACAGGTAAATACCGAGGCAGTAGAGAAACATCAGTATATGGGAGACAGGTAAATACCGGAGCAGTGGAGAGACATCAGTATATGGGAGACAGGTAAATACCGGAGCAGTGGAGAGACATCAGTATATGGGAGACAGGTAAATATCGAGGCAGTAGAGAGACATCAGTATATGGGAGACAGGTAAATACCGAGGCAGTAGAGCGACAGCAGTATATGGGAGACAGGTAAATACTGAGACAGTGGAGAGAAAGCGGTATTATGGGAGACAGGTAAATACCGAGACAGTGGAGAGACAGCAGTATGTGGGAGACAGGTAAATACCGAGGCAGTAGAGAAACATCAGTATATGGGAGACAGGTAAATACCGGAGCAGTGGAGAGACATCAGTATATGGGAGACAGGTAAATATCGAGGCAGTAGAGAGACATCAGTATATGGGAGACAGGTAAATACCGAGGCAGTAGAGAGACAGTAGTATATGGGAGACAGGTAAATACTGAGACAGTGGAGAGAAAGCGGTATGTGGGAGACAGGTAAATACCGAGGCAGTAGAGAGACAGTAATATGTGGAACTCAGGTAAATACCCAGACAGAAGAGCTCTATCAGTGTATGCAACGCAAGTAAAAAAAAACCAGGGAGAAGGGCTGTGTCGCTGCGTAGTGCAAAGGTAAATACAAAGTCAGAAAGGCTTCAGGACTGCGTCAGCTGCAGGTAAATACCAAAACGGGAGAGATCTACCGATGCACAGAACACAGATAAATACAACGAAACAGAGTTTGCTACAGCAACCGAGCCGATAAACCTGTCGGGGAAAAATATGACTGAAAGTGAACTAGGACTTTTTTTTTTTGCATTTAGCAGAAAGAGGTGAACTCGAGCAGCAGCACGCCCCTCTGTCGGCCCACGGCTGTCAGAGAGCGCGGATCTGCCCGCGGGTTTGGTTACTGGTGTAATAAAGGGAAGCCTTCAGTAGCAGACGGCCCCGAGGCAGCCAGTGTGCTCGCAGGTAGCTCTGCACCCGTGATGGACAGGCAGCTGTCTCCTGAGAGCCAGGGACCAGATCAAAGCGCTTTGGAAACCCGAGAGACTGAAGCCTGGCGTCTGTTCCAACAGGGCAATCCAGGATGGC
Organism: Pleurodeles waltl; assembly: GCF_031143425.1. Lineage (NCBI taxonomy): Eukaryota > Metazoa > Chordata > Amphibia > Caudata > Salamandridae > Pleurodeles > Pleurodeles waltl. Next base: position 70,749,304 of record NC_090450.1, on the reverse strand, counting down.
TCTCTGGGGATTATGATTTCAGGAGACAAAGGCTTTTCAGAAACAAATCAGACATTGTGCCGTGGGGGCATTAGTCAACAGACGCCCACCGGGCCAGGTTACGGAGTTGACTTGCACTGTGTGATCTTGGACAAATCATGGTATATACTATAAAAGGTTGCTTTTTTAAGCTGCTATTTTTTGTGTACATTTCATTTGGAAGGCACAAATTACAAAATCTAGCTTTCACACTTGTTTATGCATTTGTATGGAATCAGGGAACATTATAAACAGCTTTAAATAGTTAAAATTTCCAACCAGCATTTGTTTTTTACTGGAACCACTGTCAGTAATGCAAGTTGAATCATACCTCGGTGCATTTCCTTAGAGCACTCGCCCTAATAGTAAAGGCTTTACATTAATTAATCACATACTCACATTTGTACACTTCCATGTACAGATAATCTTGCCTTAGTGACAGATTCGTGAATCTAAACTGGCGGACAACAGATTTGTGCTGCAGGGCCTCCTGTCCAGTGGACAAAGTAACAAAAACATGACGTCCTTGCACCCAAGCAATTTGTGCTGGGCGTTGGGTATCTCCATCCAGTCTCACTGATCTGGGCTGGTAAACCAGCACAACCGAAATGGGGCACCATGGCCCTCCCGACCTTGCGAACAAAGGAGTCTTTCCCTATCTGACCTAGGCAGATTTTGTTTTTCTTGTTACTTGAGCACACTTTGCAAAATACTAGTTTTACCTATTTACCTCATGAGTACGTGAATCATTCTCTGAGCTTTCACATCAACAAAAAACACAGGTCACCAATGCTTCTCATATTTGGGGTACAAGAAAAACAGCACGTGAGATGTAGAACTGCAGTCTATCTTAGGCGACTAGATGGTGTGCACCTCACTTTAATACACTGAATCTTTGATTGCCACAGGCTGAACAGGAGAAGACCCATTCTGATTAAAATGAGAGATATGATATGGTAATTTCACTTATGAGGACAGACTGCACACTCTGTATGCAAATTATCCCTGTTACTTATCTTTAACACTTGTAATCAATTGAACACTGCAATAATTCGGCTCTTAAAATCAGCTACTGACATTGAAATTCCCTTTCCACATAAACTAAAGAAAGGAAGTGAAGTGGTGTGGCCGCGCGCCTGGGAAACCGGAAATGTAATTCCTGCTTTCGCATTTGGTCTAACTCAGGGGTCCAAAGCAAATTAAATTACCTCATTCTTTTTCAGTCTTTAGTTGGGTTCGTGCTTCAGAGCAGTTTAACATTGTGCTTGTTCCAGCCTCTTTCATCACCTCTTATGAGTGAAGTAATGAGATCATTAAAGAGATATTGGTTTTCAATCCAAGTGGCCCGTTATTTGGGATGGTAAGACGGCACCAAGTAAATACTTAGACCGCAGACATTATTGGGTGTGGTATTATTTGACTATGGTACCCAAACCTCCGAAAAATCTGCATAAATAGCAAGTTCAAAAACATGCATGGTTCTTTCATGGATGCCCTGGTATTATATGAATCCCTTGCATGCAATCAATTTTCCTACATTTTCAGAAACACACCTCAAACTGTGCGGGATGTTGTATTTGGCATGCTACACACCTCTCCATCTTCTCTGCCACCTCTCAGCACCAGCTCATGCCATAATCTGCTCATCCAGGGAGTGTGGTCTCTGCAGGATTCAGATTCTAGTTCAAGACCCCAAATGATGTCTCAAAATGTTGCTTTAACCTCATTTCAACAGTTACATACTAATCACAGACCACCAAGACATTCACTCCACAATCCCATCTATTGTATTAGGAGACCACCAGTTAACCATTTATTTGAAAATCTGTTCCATTATACCTTATTATGCAAATTAAAAATGAACATAGTACACAGTATGGGCCTTAGACTAAAACAAAGTGCAAGAGCTGGGAACAGAAGGACGACTCAAAGTATCTCCCTACCATTAAGAGTGTCCAAAGGTTTTTCGCGTTTGGAGGTATCCAAGAAGAACTGTACTCCTCAGGTGAACTTCACAGTCTTAACCAGTACCACAGTAAGAAACAGATCCCTCCCCTGGGCAACCTCAAAGGCAGATTTCTGGTTTCATGCCATCTCCCTAGTAAGGCATATCACATTAACAGCCAGAGGCGTGGAGGGTCCCTTTTCCAAAAGGTAGCTGGCCTAAGGATAGAGCTTTGGAAGAGAACAGACAGTGAGAACACTAATGCAGTTTCAAGCGTTTCCAAAACTCAAGCAAGATAGGGTTAGTGAACCTGCCCTCTGAATGTTACCCAATGGCCAGGGTCACCAGAAATAGTTGCATGCATCACATCAATACAAAATGGTACCATTCCAGACAGATAACATAGATCCAACAAGACAACTGTTCAACACCTCATTCTGGAGATGCTGGAAACTGAAGAAATATCAGATATTGTCGACTCCACACGACTTTCTGCCACTTTGCCCTCAAACCCCACCCAGGACCCGTTCAATTGACAAGGACTCAACAGATATATTTGGGTACTTTCAATCATGTTCAAGAATCCATGGTGCTTTGATCATCTGTGAAAGTCAGACCGGTCTATAGGTAGAGGGTGTTCTGCAGGCCACCAGTTACTTGGTTGCCATTACATATGGAGTTAAACATACGGACTAAAGGTCTAACCGGCAAAGATGATGTCGGTTTCCCAGCAGGCTCAGCCCATCAAACCTTGGCGAACTCCCAGTTTAGAAGATAATTCACATTGGCACAGGAAGTGGTCTTTTAGGGCAGTTAAACCTTGAAAGATGTATTTCAGATTAACCCCCTGAGCCAGCCATTAATTGCTGATAACACCACATAAAACAAACCGAAAAGTACCTCTATGAACAAGCTAACCAACAAAAAGCATAAAGAGAGCTCTGCAGGATCTCAGTTTCCACCAACCTTTACATTTTAGTAATTGGTGGTAATAATAGGTTCAAATTACGTAAAAGCACTTCTTCAATGAGAATTTACAAATCCCACTAGATGTGATACGGCCAATAATCTCTGCCACAGCTTTGGGCTGAATGGAGTCTTCAAGCTGAAGAGTTGGGCCACCGCTACTTTCCCACCTTAAAGGCATGTGCTGGTTTTGGCTAAAAATGTGGTTACATTTTTGACATGCCTAAAGTACACAACAGAGCTGAAAACAATAACAAACACAAATCGGCATAACACAATAAAACAGAACAGGGTACAAAAAAAAAAAGGAAACAGAGCACAAAACAACAACCACCCACAAAATCTGCAGTAATGCTGCACAAGTACCAACAGAACAGATCACTACCACAAATAATGCAACACAACAAATATCCACAAATATTCTCCCGACATCCAGAAACCTGCTTTCATAATAGGATGGTAAAAGTTGTTTGCACCAAGTATTGGCTTAACCTGCCACCGAAAACATGAAATGGCTCTAGTCAAAATGGTGCCGGATTACGAAACATTTTTTTGGTAGGCGAGAACGTGCGAGTAAAGAATGCTTGGTGTATACAACCTTTACCACTGTATTATGGATGTGGATTTAGATGGTTGTAAAATGTGATAATGTTTAAGAAGAAAGCCTGTAGGTGAGGTACAACAAGAACGCGCCACACAACAGAAGAACACACAACACTTTATAATAACACAACACCACAATAACACAAAAATACAACTCAAATACACACAAAGGAACAAAAAACTTCAGTACAACTACAAAATATACCACCAAAACAACACAATGGTGATATAAAGCCACATCACAAGAGAACAATACAACAACATACCATGACAGTACAAAAACACCACTACACAAAAAATGGCAACGTGGCAGCTTTAACAATGCAACAGTGTAACTTCTTGCACCATTTCAAGGATACTAACATCACCTCCTGCTGATCTCACACATACCTGTCTGATACAAGTCTCAAATGTTCCCCGTTTTTGTTCTAAATAACACAGTTCTTGAAAAATAGCTCATTAAAGAAACACCTTGAAATGGACAAAGGGCTGCCAACAGGCTGCATTCAGCAGTAATTAAATCAGTCATGATACAATTTCCTGCATATCAAAGAAAGTGAAATACTCCTGTCAGTTTCATTATTACTCTGGTACAAGCTGTTCCTATCTTCACATTGTGCATTATTTTTAAAAAGTAACATAGTTCCATCGCGGATTCTGCTTACCTCGTGGATTCTGCGGCCCATCCGGCTCTTCGTGACTCTCAGTTCCTCTGCTGTGACTGCTGCGTCCAACTAAAGGGAGGAGACGTACAGACAATAATTACTTTTGACTAAAAGAAAAGTAAAGCTGAAACACACTGTAGAACATCAAACAAACTCTTCTGTGTACGAGTAACAAATCCTTGTTCTGTTGTCGGTATTGTCTGGGAAGAGACAGGGTAGCATTACCTGGTACATGGTTAGAAATGCGGTGGGATAAGGGCATAATTTGTGCCAGTGGTTTCCAGCGCTCAGCACTTAGTTGTTAACACCAACACTTATGACAGTCAGACACATGATGGCGCCATCTGTCTAATTTAGAGACAAGCACAACAAAGGCAGGACATGTACTTTTAAGTTTTTTATGTCCCGGTAGTGAAAAACTCTTAAAGTAGTTTTTCACTACTGCAAGGCCTGTCTCTCCCATAGGATAACATTGGGATAACCTTACTAATTTTAAAAGTATAATTCACAATTGGGAAGAGATAGACTTTTTGAGTTTGATATCTCTGCAATCACAATTTAAAATCACAAATTATGGTGAAGTCGGATTATAAATTGCAATCCTGAAAATGCCACTTTTAGAAAGTTGGCATTTTCTTACTTTAGTTATTTGGTGCTTGCTGCCTGTCTCTGATCACAGGTCTGGGGTGGAAGACAGCTGGGCTTTCTGCATTCCCCTAGATAGCAACACACAACAGGAGCTTGGGTGTGACTTGATGGGCTATCCTGGCAGGATGGTTGGGGGAGCTGGGCACAGCCTCACTTACACCTAAATAGGTTGTGTCCTGTCCACACACAAAGGGCTGCATAATCCCCTGCGATGAGTCTGGAGCCACGACGGGAAAGGCAGGACCTCCGTGCACTTCAAAGGCCTGTCTTGGAAGTCTCACCCACTTCAAAGGCCCTACTGAGTACAAATTATGGATCTCTGACACCACCACTTCAGTACACTTCTGGAGCAGTGAAGACTCTAATGGGAAGAATAATTACTGTGCTGCAGAAGTACTGCGCCTCTGCTGGACTGCTACTTTGCTGAATGCATGCTTTGCTGTAACAGCCCTCCTGCCTGCTGCTCTTTTGCCTAGGTGAGAAGGACAGGACCTGCATCACTTGAACCCTGAGTGACTCCAAGGGCTAGCAAGCCGGCCTCCTGATCTGAAGTCTCCGGGAGCTAAAAGTCTTCCATCCATCCTGCTGCTGCCCCGGCGCAAGCTTCTTGCATCTTCAGTCAACAGCAGCCTTGACGACAAGACTCCACATTGAAGCTACACAGCTCATTTGAACCAAGGCTTCACTAGCTCATTGCATCTTTGGCAGCAGTCTTCGCATCGCAAGCCCAGTCAACAGGATCCTCAATATTGACACATCAGGAACCGAAGCCTTGCTGCATCTCATGACCAGCACATCGCTTCTTCTGTGTGACGCTTCTGCAACCCGGATAAACGCAATGCTCTGCAACCTCAGATTAAGATACTTTTGTTCAGCTGGCCTAATTGAGTACCTAAAGCCGGCCCACGCTCCATCGTGGTTGACCTAAACTTTTGACTTTGTCCCTGTCCAGAGGTACCAGATAACTTACTTTAGCTCTTTATATCTTCTTAGCACTATTTTTACTTAAAACGTTTCAAAATGATGATCTCAAGTTCTACTTATTGGATTTTTGTTGTTTTGGTCTTGGTTTATTAATTAAAATCAGATCTATTTTTGTAACTGGACGTGGAATCTTTTTATGTGGTGTTTTCACTGTTTGAAGTGTGCCACAACTACTTAACACAATGTCTGTGAGCCTGACTGCTCTGTGCCAAGCTATTGGAGGGTGAACAAAGGTTAATATACAGTTTGCCTGTACCTTACCCTTACTAGGGGAGTGAGATCCTCTAGCAGAAATACTTTTGGTTGGTTACTTGTTAGACCTGACAGCCTTAGAATGGTTTTCCCTCCAACATTTTGCCTTTGTGTTTGCTGCTTGACTAAGTTTCCACCCCAGTCAACCAACAACCCAATTTCTAACATGGGGTTTCCACCACCCAATGTGGATAATCTAAATGTACCCTTCAGGTGGGGTGGGGGGAGAGGGGGTACACTGTCGCTTACCATTTGGTGAATATCGGTTACCATTTCTTTTTAAGTTTGTTACAGTGGTATCTTTGATAAACATAGAAGCAGATCTGCAACTATGTATGTGGTGATGAATCACCCCTAGGTTAGGGAGAGAGAGAGAAATTGGGGAAAGGTTACTTTTCCATTTGCTTGTGGACAAGTGGCGGACGTTTTATCATTAACGGAACCTTGCACTAAACTTGGCAGTGTTGGAATTATGCATTTATCAACAACACTGCCACAAAATAGTGGTTAAATCACTGGAGATGAGGGTGAATATTATGCACTATGTTAGTTTATGCGCATGAAACTTTAATTATGAATCACATCTTACTTCTGGTGTTCCAGAATCCATAGCAAAGACAGATTTGTCTTTCAAGTTAGATAGATGCATGATGTTTATACAGACTATAGGACCTTGCAAATTATGCAGCAAATTTTAAAATTTTGTTGAGATTAATCAAGGGAGATCTGATTGGATTTCATTCATTCTAAGCTTTGATAGAACAACAACCTATCAAACACCCATCGCTAACGTCCATTGTTCATTTTCGAATCTCGCTCTCCCAGATAGCAGGACGATGGTATATCCTGGCACAGTATGATGACAGACTCTATGATCTACAAACCCAGGCAGTGAACCCCATATTAGGCATGCATGTGTATTACATGCTAGCCAAAAATGGTCAGGTCAAAATTTTAAATGTATTTGTGTCACTTAGAGCCACATTACTGTGCAGGTGGTAGCAAATATTACCAATTCCTCAAGAATCAGAGTATTTAAATGTGTAAATGATTATCTACTTTAATTTTTATTGAATTGTAAAATACAGAATATGTACTCCAGCTAAAACAGAGGCTAAATAAAGAAAAATCATAATAGGAGCCATTGAAAATATTTATGTGTCATTATTAGAAGGAAAACCTGCATTGGTGAAAATATGTTTTTCAATGCTGTGTTGTAATCTCAGCGGTATAGTTTTCAAGACTACCATATAGCCTTAATCATTCCAGCCATAATAAGGGTCCATATATTAGTAGAAAGGGAACACATTATAATGTACAAGAGGAAGCGACACCAAATGTGTGCAGTTTATGCCATAGCACATTGAGGTAATTATTACGACCCTGGCAGTCATGAGACCACCAGGACTGCGGTGGAGGTCGGACCGCCGCCAATGCAATGGTCCGGCCTCCACATTTTGACTAGAGAAAGCGCCACAGTCTGACTGCGGGCACAGCCAGGTTGCCACCAGTCGACAACCTGGCGGTGCCAGATGTCTTAATCCACTGAGGCAGCGCTGCCTTGGGGACACCCGTATCCACCAAAGGCTGGCAGAAACGGAGTGCTGGGGCCCGTGCTCTGCCTATGCACTTGGCATGAGCAGTGCAGGGGCCCCCGTGGACAGCCCCTTTGCGCTTTTCACTGCCTGGAAAGCACGACGGGTGCTGTTGCACCCAATACACCACAACATAGCCTCCGGCTCGATTACGAGCCGGCGTCAATGTTGTGGTGTGTTTCCCGCTGGGCCATAGGGCAGAAACGCTGTTTCTGCCCGCTGGCCCAGCGGGAAACTCTTAATAGGGCCAGCGGGTGGAAGACCGGGCAGGCGGTCTTACGTCCTAAAGAGTTTGGCGGGCGGCACCTGGGGTCCATCAAACTCTTAATGAGGCCCTGAGGCTGAAGAATGAGGAACAGCTCTTGGAGCAGAGTACTACAATGCTGGGCACTGAGGAATGGTTGCCTAATACTAGCATGTTCTGTGTAGGATTAGTGCACTGCACAAATAAGGCTGATTATGTCTTCACTTAATCAGTCATTCCAGGAGTGGGACACTACAGGGAGTGCAGAATTATTAGGCAAATGAGTATTTTGACCACATCATCCTCTTTATGCATGTTGTCTTACTCCAAGCTGTATAGGCTCGAAAGCCTACTACCAATTAAGCATATTAGGTGATGTGCATCTCTGTAATGAGAAGGGGTGTGGTCTAATGACATCACCACCCTATATCAGGTGTGCATAATTATTAGGCAACTTCCTTTGGCAAAATGGGTCAAAAGAAGGACTTGACAGGCTCAGAAAAGTAAAAAATAGGGAGATATCTTGCAGAGGGATGCAGCACTCTTAAAATTGCAAAGCTTCTGAAGCGTGATCATCGAACAATCAAGCGTTTCATTCAAAATAGTCAACAGGGTCGCAAGAAGCGTGTGGAAAAACCAAGGCGCAAAATAACTGCCCATGAACTGAGAAAAGTCAAGCGTGCAGCTGCCACGATGCCACTTGCCACCAGTTTGGCCATATTTCAGAGCTGCAACATCACTGGAGTGCCCAAAAGCACAAGGTGTGCAATACTCAGAGACATGGCCAAGGTAAGAAAGGCTGAAAGACGACCACCACTGAACAAGACATACAAGCTGAAACGTCAAGACTGGGCCAAGAAATATCTCAAGACTGATTTTCTAAGGTTTTATGGACTGATGAAATGAGAGTGAGTCTTGATGGGCCAGATGGATGGGCCCGTGGCTGGATTGGTAAAGGGCAGAGAGCTCCAGTCCGACTCAGACGCCAGCAAAGTGGAGGTGGAGTACTGGTTTGGGCTGGTATCATCAAAGATGAGCTTGTGGGGCCTTTTCGGGTTGAGGATGGAGTCAAGCTCAACTCCCAGTCCTACTGCCAGTTCCTGGTAGACACCTTCTTCAAGCAGTGGTACAGGAAGAAGTCTGCATCCTTCAAGAAAAACATGATTTTCATGCAGGACAATGCTCCATCACACGCGTCCAAGTACTCCGCAGCGTGGCTGGCAAGAAAGGGTATAAAAGAAGGAAATCTAATGACATGGCCTCCTTGTTCACCTGATCTGAACCCCATTGAGAACCTGTGGTCCATCATCAAATGTGAGATTTACAAGGAGGGAAAACAGTACACCTCTCTGAACAGTGTCTGGGAGGCTGTGGTTGCTGCTGCACGCAATGTTGATGGTGAACAGATCAAAACACTGACAGAATCCATGGATGGCAGGCTTTTGAGTGTCCTTGCAAAGAAAGGTGGCTATATTGGTCACTGATTTGTTTTTGTTTTGTTTTTGAATGTCAGACATGTATATTTGTGAATGTTGAGATGTTATATTGGTTTCACTGGTAATAATAAATAATTGAAATGGGTATATATATTTTTTTTGTTAAGTTGCCTAATAATTATGCACAGTAATAGTCACCTGCACACACAGATATCCCCCTAACATAGCTAAAACTAAAAACAAACTAAAAACTACTTCCAAAAATATTCAGCTTTGATATTAATGAGTTTTTTGGGTTCATTGAGAACATGGTTGTTGTTCAATAATAAAATTAATCCTCAAAAATACAACTTGCCTAATAATTCTGCACTCCCTGTATGTCCAATGACTGAGAAGAACTGCTGCCAGACTAGGAAAAATCAAATCTGGACTTGGGTGAAAAAGCTGCTTCTGGTGAGAATAAAGTGTCCAGAGACTGAGTTATGGCTACCAGAGTGCAGTAGGTTGAGATATGGAACTGAAAGGGACAGTTCACGTTTGATACTTGAAGCCTCAGGAACAACCAGATTGAGGAAAAGAGGCAGGATCTGGGATTTACGAGCCTGAGATTTAGAGGAACATCTACAAGGTTAGGAAGAACGGGTCTGTGGACCTAGAAAACAGTTGCCACAGTTGGGAATTTGCAGCCTCAAACTGTGGAATTCCCTAGACTCTGACATGTTCCCACAGGAATCTTTCAAATATCACATTAAGGGTTGTGTCAATTGAGCCAGGTGGATATAAGAAGCGCTTTAAGGATTCACAACAAATGGACGTTTCAAGCTTGAAGGCAGATGCAAAGGTTGGCTATTCGAAGCTTAAATTTGTAAGAAGCCATGAAAAAGCTGGACTGAAGTAGAGCCACAGATAAAAAGGAAGTAGGCAGAGAGAACTTCAATTTTCATATGCTTTCTACTAACTTTTGTTGCACTTGCAATTTCCAGGGCTTCGCTTAGTCTTTCATTTTTATCCTGCACCATTGCCTTCTCTTCACACTCTTCACACAGCTTCTGGCGAAGACGCATCACTTCCATCTGGGCCGCTTTCATCTCCCGCGTGTGTTCTTCCTGCATAGCAGCCAGCTCCGCCTGCAACTGGTCTGAGACAAGATTATTGCGTACAGAGCAGATAGCTAGTTTATGCGATAAGCGAAAAACAATAACACAATCCCTTATTCCTAAACAAAAAAGGACTTAAATGGTTTGTCTGCTGTCCACACCGATAAAGTCTGTTACCCAGCACACTATTCAAACAAAGGGGACACGACAACAATAGTCAGTCGAGGCATGCATGTCAGTACGAGTGTTATATATATCCCAAAACTGATGCCCAAAATGGGGCAATTGCAATGCTGATAATCAGGGCGATGATTTGCAACAACATAGATAGTAAGTAGTGAGATAGAACATCACCAACATTGGGGATGAAGAGCTTGAACATGGACGGCCAGCCATGGAATGGGAGAGTGTCACCAACTATGGCAGTCAGTAGACACATGGTACCCTTATGATTATCAGGTAAATGGGGGGGAAGTAAAACTTGGCAATCACAAATACCAGCATCAACACCAAAGGTTTGTACAGGACTGGTGGTCATTTCAAGAAAGGGCAGCAAGACTGATGTAGAAGCGATGTGGGGGACAAGTGTTAATGGCCAACAAGTGATTAGAACACCAATATGAGCTAGCCAGAAATGTTTGGGCAGCTTGAAAACCATAAGTTGGATGAAGGCTCTAAGTGGTGTTTCGGCAGCAGGTGGGAATCTGAATGTTGAAGTTTCTGTAGTTGGACAGCAACAAATGGGAATGAAGTTCCAGATAACTCTTAGGCAATATCATATGGTTCGCCAGTCTCCCAGATCTGGAGTTCTTCCTAAGGCAAATAACTTTTTTGCCAACACTAGATGCCCCTTACATGAAAATGAACTGGCACCTGCAAGATAGGGAAAAATATCCAGTAGGTTCCTCCATGGTGGGTAAAAGGAAACTAGAAACCTATCAGAAGTCTGCAATAATCTGCAATGGATGCAGGCTTGTTTTATGAAGCAACGCGCACGGCAGTATGTGTTGGGTGTAGAAACCAGAAAGCACTGTGGTGGCAAAGGTTTCACACAGTGCCAATGAGGTATTATCCTTTTGAGGCACCAAGTTTCTGGATCTGCTTCTGCATGAGAAAGGCTTCCAGGCCTTGCAATGAGCAATGCAGCAGTTCACCTCACCATCACCCTCAATATGCTGGAAAAGGGAGAGAGCCCCAAGGAGGCATGGCCCTTTACACTCTTCTCCTAAAGGGTGGTTGCCAGCAGTGACGACTAGTCCCAAAAAAAACTACAGCCTTCCTGCCAAATGTTGACCACGTCAAACTCCAAGATCACCATTCCTCTGGTAGGAGCATTCTGTTTTGTTCTTGTGATATCACGGGTCAAACATCAGGAGACAATGACTTCAGAGTCATTAATATGGAACCTTATATGTCTAAAATTGGAGGAGGCCCATTTAACATCTTGGCTGCTCTGATACATATGTATGCACCATGAATGGGTGCCCCTTGGGCACCCTTATAAAGTATGTATACTGGAAAGACAGGAAAAGATAAGGATGCTTTTGTTATTAGTGTGCTTACGACTTGGAGCACTGCATGTGCACAGGACCAATCAGCTCAAAAGCAAAATGGATCACTGGGATTCGTCAGAGGGACAATCAGTTTGAGTACATAGCATTTACGTACATTGGACTTCAGAGGTAATAGCTTATTTGGGCTGCAGATCCCTGTGACTCAAATATTTTACATGAAAATGGCATGTAAGATGTCTCAAATATTGCAACCACCTCACTCCAAGTAATAGGCAACATGGTTTCCAGTCCTGGACTTTCAACCTACAAATGAATATCAGATGTACAAATCTAATTCGTTCAATGGAAGCAAACCAGGTTTGTTATACCTAGAATGCAAAAGGTTGTCACTTGAAGTCCTGGGTTCGTAAGCGCGCCTGTGATGGCTTGGAATAAGCTGGCTGACCTACCTTCAGGGTATTCATGCTTTAGCATCTACCTACCTACTGGCACACAAGGAGGTGATAAGATCAGCTCTTTTCCCTACTGCTACCACATTAACCAATATTGAAATTCTGAGTAAGATGATGCCCACAGATTTGCTCATCATCATTTCCTGCCATCCAGAGGCATCCCACACTAGTGCAAGCTTCACAGTCTGCTCATCATGAGCCGGTGACACCTACAGGCAGCTTATTCTGAGGACATGGTTTGAACAGTCTGGTTATCATCGGCCATTGGTATCCTACTCTGAGTCCATACTTTGCACTTTCGGCCCATTGTCAGCCTTTGCCATCCACAAGCTTCTTATCACCACTCCATGCTTCACAAAGTCTGACCACCAGCAGCAACTAAAACCCTCAGACATCCTATCACTAGTGCATGCTTCGTACATTCTGTGCACCACCAACATCCGACATCCACAGGCTTCTTATCACTAGTCCGTGCTTCACAGTCTGCCTATTGCCTGCCATGGACACTGGCAGGTATCCTATCACTAGTGTGAGCTTTGAGTCTGCCCATTGTTAACGCATGCCACCTCCAGGTATCCTGTCAGTAGTCCATACCATGCTCATCGTCAGCCGTCCCCACCCAGAGGCATCCTATCCAGAGTCTACCATTTGCACATCCTGCCCATCACCAGCCCCTCCACTCACAGGCATCATATCCCACGTCCATGCTTTGCACAGACCTACCCTCTCCTGGCCATGCATAATTAGTCCTGATGTTCCCTTTATCTCTAAACCTTGCACTTTATCAGCCCTCCCCTCATATAAAGTGGGCAAATTTACCAGAGTGCCTTGGGTTCAACTCCTTCTCGGTGTGTAGTCTGAAGATATTGAGCTTCAGGGTCTGGATGATGCTCTCCATGTGGCACATGCGGTTAACCAGAGATTCGTCGCTTCTCAGCACTGTGTCGCTGTGACCCGCAAAGGCATCCATGGAATATGTTGTGGAGATGGCATTATAGGATTCTGGAGGTACTCCTGACCTCGAAGAAAAGTGATCAAAGCTGTCAAGAGCAAACTGCTTAATTAGACACTGCCACCTCTGACGGGTATTCCTTGATGGGTAGAAGTAGCAGATTACACCACAATTTAGCAAAGATCTTTAAAGCGTTAGATTTTTTTCAGTCTCTCCAGTTGTTTCATGAACACCAACAAAGATTATTTGAATTATTATTTTTTTAAACACCGGTATATTTATTTTTTATAATACTTCTATTGCTTAGTGGGAGACCAAAGCCACACAAACCATTGCTTAGTTGGTTAGTTTTTGCTGCTTTTCATCTCCAGAGGATGTCATGCCATCATATATGAACATTAACCCATCCTCATTCAACATACTAAGCCTCATCACAAATGAAGGCCGCTGGTGCTGATTGCTCACTGTGGGCTCTAGTACTCATTAACTGGGGAGATCGCTGATGTTCATTATTGCCAGCGTCATTAATGCCTGAAATAATTAAGCTTTATTAACGCCTGGGAACACAGATGTTTATTACCACACTGGGCTATCGAGAGTCATTTTTGCCTAGGAGAAGTAAGACTCAATCCTACCCGGGGCTATTAATCTTCATTAAGGGCTAGGTGAACTAACAGCAAGGCATTGTGTTTTTAAGCTAGAACTAAAAACTTTTTAGTTAAGGTTAAAAAGGTTTACGGTCAATCGTGCAGACAACTTAAAAAGAAAATGTAAAATAAGAAAAGAAAAATAAATAAATAAATAAATAAATCAAAAGATGCAAATTTGACCACTTAAGGTAGTAACTTATCCTTAATGTAAACCATCTGCTCTTTGCAGCGTCATTTGTTAGTTGAGATCCAGAGTACCACATTAGAACAACTTTGATGTCGCTAATTAGATCACGGACCTTCACACACCGATAGAAAACCACTTATAAAGAGATTTTTTCTTTTTTAACATACCACAAGGTATCCAAATGACATCAATGCAGTGTAAACTACTGAGTATTTCATATCCTCATCAGTAGATCAAAAAGACCTATGTATCACCGGTTCTGTAACATATTTGTACTAAGTAATGTATCCTAGGTACACTCAATTATTGCAAAAATAACTAAAAAAGGCATTGCATGCACGACTTTGATAACCTAGCTACTGAATCAAGCTCTTATTGATTAAGCGACAATTCAGTCAATCTCGTAGACTATCTACCTTTCAGACACGATAGAAAGGTGAGATTTAAGTTTAAGTTAATAATTTCCCATAATTAATGTTGAATATCAGTGGTAAGCTGCTCGTTGTAGACCACTTAAGATGGCGCCTGTGTACTGGAATGCTAAAATGTTGCCAGCTTGTTTCATTGTTAGAAAAACCTTTCAGTACACGCTTTCGCTTTCCCCTCATGGAGCCTGCCCAATTACTCACTATGTCAAATCCAGTTGATAAAAGGTTTTAACATGAAAAGAAATGCATGCTTACTTCTGGGTGTTCACACCAAATTTGGCCAGGTCTTTGATGAGGGATTTCGTCTGCGCTTCTGCCGCAGTCATCCTTTTATGGAGGCTAGTGTATGGTTCAGGTGCCATCGTCGGTGCGGTCCCCACCTTTGCCATCTCTTAATAACTGCCTCCTAATACCTGTAGGAAAACATTGAATTATCTACTGGGTATGGAAATATCCGTTCCCGAATCCCACAGATCCCCAATCCCACAGAGAAAATACTCCAATTATCCCTCTTCGCTCTTTGGTGTTAAAAGTTGACCCACAAAGATCGGAGCTGAACCAAAATATAATTCTCATTTAAACTCATTGTATGTAAATGAGCTTTGCTTGGCTCTTTACAATCAGTCCAAGCTCTGCAATTTATGAACCAATGTAGACCCCCTGGCTGTAAACTGTTCAACCCTACAATATTGCATCACAATATACTCACTTAATACATTTACCTCTTTAATTAACTCCCAACTGCTTTAATGGCCCCAATCTGGCATTATTAAATGTTCTTCTTATTGCCCATAATTCCTCATAACTTACTTTTTTAAAGGCAGATAGAGAGAGGGAACAGGCAGATGAGGCATTCACTTGACTTTGTTTTGCATTCAACATCTAGAATCAATCATCAACAATTTGACCCGCAGTGTAGATCGCCCTATAATAATGCCTAACCTTACTGAGCCTAAAAGCCCCCAAGTCAAAGAAACTAAAGTATCAAACGCCCACGAGTTACAACAGGTCAGCGATCTACAACAAGGCGGAAAACTTGGCTATTCAAAAGGTAGGCAACAACTATACAGCAGAAGATGCTCTAAAACTAGTCAAATAACTCTTATTCTAAAACTTTGTAGGAAAATAAATGAGATAGAAGCCCTGGATGTGGCTGTTCTTCTCAATTATCAAATCTTCCTTGGTTAGGGAAAGCTACTGAATGCTCTGTGGTGGACTAGTTGAATTACTATTTTGGCATAGATCATCTGCTTTCAACTTTTCAATGTAGTGTTTAGCCAGGACATCACACAGAGAGAAATGCTAAAAGTGCTGGAAGATTTTCACCGCATTTAAAATGGTGGGAATTCCCGTCCACTTATTCTGTGGGATTTCTCTGTAGCCTTCGATACAGTCCACTACAGAAAACTAATTGATACACTGAACTGTCACATGGACTTTAAATGTAATATCCTCAATTGGTTCACTTTATTTCTCGCAAAATCTTACAGTTGTAACTCTAGGGAAGTACATCTCGGGGCAGACAGAGGTGACAAACAGAGTCCTCCAAGGTCCAATACATGCAACTACTCTCTTGACTTTATACCTAAAGCCCCACATCGGATCCTTGGACAGGCTGAAGTATCATCTCACAGGATATTTACCTACTCCGAGCACGCCTAATTATGATTTAAAGATGATATCAACAAACTTTCTATTACCCAGAGACGACTGAATGCCTGTTCTTCTCCCACGTAATCAAAAGCAAGTTGAATGCCACACAAAAGGATCTCTGTAAATGGATGGCTTCACCCCCGCACGCCAACCAAATTTAAATCTCTTAGATTTACCCCAGACTCTCCCTCCCTCGCATAGACAGCATGGCCAGATTGCATTCTTTCCTCCAATCCCCTAAAAAATGTAGATACCATACCCAAAGAGCATCTGGAAATTGGAGTACATGACCCAGTGATCTCTAGGTTAGATTTCAGCAACTCCATTTCACAATCACACCTGGCACCCATGAAGGCAATTTTGGATTCTGCTGTCAGACTAATTACCTTATTGAGAAACTAAGACACTATCTCGCCAATACAACTTGACCTATACTGGCTAACTTTAAAAGAGAGAAAAATTTCCAGATTATGCTAACTTACAATGAAAGAAACTCAAATATGCATACTCACCCTTCTGCTATTCTGCCCATCTCAGAATGCCAAAGAAACCACCACAACCAAAATGACCCAATAATTGAAGTCCCAACTTTAAAGCATCTTTCACCCAGAACATAAACTTTTTGGGGGCAGCAACATCAGCCTGGATGGCACTGTCATCAACTGTCAGATCTCATCCCAACCTCATTTTGTTCCACAAAAAGCTACAAATCCATTTATTCTGAACCTTCCTTGAATAGACTACATTAAGACTGCGTTAAGCAACATCACTTGTTTTTTTTCCTCCTCTCACCCTCATTACTTCCCTTTACACTGTTGTAACTGAGCTTCTAAACCATAAAAGTGAATAACATACCATATTACAAGTAATGTAGTACTGCGGGTTGATACGGAGATGTTAAATGTATGGTTACTGTTGATTTTGCCCTATGTAAGAACTTGAAATAATGAAATAATGAACGCTAGAACATATTTCTAAAAAATGGACAACCACGTGGAAACAGTTATGTACTTAAATGTTTGAAAACCATCAAAATACAAATAGGTCTTTTTAGAGCAGAAACAAAAGGTGGTAAAACTGAAACAGTGACTCAGAAAATACCATAAAACTGAATGACGAACAGAAACAAAAAAGAATTACAAACACAAGTATGGTAGCAGTGATACAAAAGATGTCACTCCTCCCTTAAGTTAGATGGTGTGGTTATAGGCTAGGTTAGTCTATAATTGCACAACGGGTGAAAGCAGAATGCTACCAACTTAATGCAGAAGGTGGTGACAATTGTCCCCATGTAGACATAAACAAAGCATTACCCAGAGCAGAACAATATCAATCAGAAGTAATTGAAAAAGCAACCAGTAAATCCAGTCCAAACTGTAAATCAGTGGATGACTCCAATCTTTAATCCAAACTGAACATGTGTTTCGTCTTTGATGACTTTTTCAAGGCTGCAGAAATACAATATTGTATGACACGTATAAAGAAAAAAGTCCCAAATTCAAACCGGTAGAAAAGACCTAGAACCTAAATCCGACAAAAATTACAATCCTGTGCAAACCAAAAGCAAACATCCACAGTAAAGAAGATTCCATTAACAATGGAAGTTCAAAAGAAACCAGAGACGAGCCGAAGCATAGCACACCCTTGTAAAAACTGTGTCTGAGTAATAGAAAGAGGTCAGGCCAACACTACTTGTGATAACAGACTGTGAAGACAGCACAATAACTGTCGACAAAATGTACCTACAGTAGTAGACATTGAAAAACACTTTGCATTGTAATCAAACAGACTTAAAGAATTTGGGAAGTGGTTGCAGACAAATCCTGCAAGAGGTACTCGAACCAGGGTGCTAACTACTACTCGTACATCAAGTCTATCAGTGACAGTTAAGAGCAAGGGAAAGTAATGAAACGCGAGCAGAGCAAAAAACACTTAGGAAGTCTAAATTAATGACTAGAAAAAAATTGTCACATAGCGTACCTGGCAAACAAGTTTGGGTGCGTAAGAAAGAGGTTAAAAAATTAGCGCAAAGCAGAGAAACCATAAGTTCTCCCAATACTCTGTTGAAGTAGTAAAAGAAAGACTAAAGCACCAAGATGTAAAAAAAATCTGCAAAGCGGTAAGCGAAGTAATGTCAGGAAATCATATTATTATTCGGCATAGCGGACAGTGTTATGCAGCTTACCTAGTTACACAGTGCGTTTGGAAAAAATTCTAAGTGGACGCCAACCGGCTAATAAACACCTACGTAATGGAGGGAGAAAGCGGCCTGGTCGCAATGGTACAAATCAGAGAGGGCTTGGGAAAAATGTGCACCATACTGGGTTTATTGCCTCACATGTATAAATGTTGAAACTTTTGACCTTATGGTTCGGAATACATATGTCATACCATTTTAGTATCGAAAAAACAAAAAGTACAACTGGCAAACCGTAAATTGTAGGCTGCAGCCTATGTATGGATAGTGGCAAAGCATGTAAAAACTAACAGTAAGTATGAAAAGAAAAAACATACAATCATGGCTGTGACCGACATAACATTTGTAGATAAAGACTGCCAAAAATGGGGTGGAGGAAAAGGCAAATAGCAGCACGGTGTCCAAACTCAAAAGTGTCACAAGATGAAGACAGGGAACAGAGCATCTCATGGATAATCCAATGCTGCCAGTATATAATCAAAACAACTTTCAGTTAACCAATTCCTTAGTAACCTAAGGAATTGATAAAGAGTATTGTTCCAAGCACCATGCCCTTCATCTAACCCGTAAGATATTCAGAGGGGCAAAAAGACTACAAATGGTGAAGTTGTCAAATGTCCCAAGTCAAAAAATGAAACTGACAAACAGAGCTAATAGGGACTTTTAATAGGAGGACCAAACTCCTGCTGTAACCGGTACAGTGTTCATAGACAATCCAAAAGAAGTGGGATACAGGATATAGTCGGACCGGAGGAAACAGGTAGAAGCAACGTGCACATATAAAATCCATTGTTGTGAGTATAGCCAAGAGCCAGAGAAAGGCTTGTGTGGAGGGATCCACAAGGATCCAGGAGACTGCAGCAATACTGAGAGTTGCCTCAGTAATGAGCACATTGAGAAGGAACCCAATGGGCAGCACCTCTCTCAGTGTCACTGATAGCGAAATAGCGTTTACCTAATTGTACTCCAGTGCCCCTGCACCCCCTTATATTTCTCATGCCACCCTCAGCATGCTATAATGATGTGATCAGAAATCATTCACTCCTAAACTACCCTCCTCTGTCTGCTCCACACGTTACCCAGGTGCCCTTCCACTTTGTCCAACTACCAACGTATTGTGCCTCAGTAACGCCTTGTGTAGCCTAGTGCCCTCTTATTGTGGCACACTGCCTCTAAGAAGCAGACACACTGTTTTAAGTGCCAGTGCCAGTTTCCTTGTGCCCTATGTAACTTCATGCTGTATTTAGTTAGCCTGCACCCCTTCCAATGCCCAGTGCACCCGTACTTTTTCCGTGCCCCTCATCAGTGTCCCAGGGCTGCTCTTACTACGTTCCAGCATGTCCTAAGTACCCATGCGCGACACTACTTTACTTGTCCCACTGTGCTCTTCTCAATACTCCCATCAGTGGTCCACCTAGTTCTATGTACCCATTGTCCTTCCACTTCACTTTGTGCTTTCTATTCCTCCTGTGACATTATGGAGTAGGGAAGGGAAATAAAAGTCCTAAGGTTGTTATGAAGGCTTGAATACTGGTCGGAAAATGAATCAGCACTATAGGGTGCCTCTGGCGGCCATCAGTGTATGTGATGGTGGTCTGCACCATGACAGCAAAGCGTGCAGAGGCAGATGACTCACACTTGTGATTGCTGAACCAGAATGAAGACATGGATCAGACGAGAGGCCAGGGTAACTTGATACTGCGTCACTTTGTGCACAAGCAGCTCCACCCTGCCAGAGTCGAGAGGGAACGTGAAGAGGCAGGGACATCCTAAGAGAAGCCCGAAGAGGGCAGATCCAGAAAATACTGCAGTGCCGATCGGCCCGCAACCCTTGTGTGAAGTTAGCAACCGCATATACCACATGGGGGCCGCCGTGAAGAGGAAATTACTGCTGTGCCGATTGGATCATCATCCATATGAAGAGTGAGGGGGGCACCAGAAAGGACAAGGACAGCTGCCTGGAGCACACAGTCATTGACCAGAGAGGTCGTAGGCGTGACCCGTGTGGGCCTGGGCCCCCAACTGAGGTTTGGAACTGGTGGAATAGACCTCCCCCACCTGTGGGTACTTGGCCCAGTTGCTCACGACCCATAGTAAGCTGAGCCCCAAGAGATCATGAGGAAAAAGCTGAACCCCTACGGTTGGGTACATTAGATCCTACTTGCCCTGTGGCCCTCCAAAAGCGGTTATGACATTTGGCAGCAAGCAGTGGGACACCTAACAGTTAAGAGCCTTGGATGCAGGTATGGCATCAGCCATTTCCAACTTGCGTCAGTAAAAGTCCAGTTGTTATGCACAAAGTGAGCACACACAGACAGTGAAGAACACAGGGTTGAGAATAAGCCTCAGCACCACGTCAAAAGATCAGATGAAGGATTTATGTAGTGACATACAGTGGAGGGTTCCCAGGGTAAGGACAGAGGTGCTTACTAATTTCATTAGGGACCAGTTTGAGACACAGAGTGAAAGAGAAGAAGAAGCTGTAGTTTGCTCTGGGGAGGGAACCACGTGAAGAACACACAAAGAGATTGATGTGGATTCAGGATCTAGGGCATGTGTCACAATCTTAAACTAATGCAGAATAGGACTGAGAGCTGTCCTGAGTAGTAACCCACCCATCCATGGTAGGAGATCAAACTAACAGGTTGCCTGACATCTATGCAAAAACTTTTTCCTATTTAGGTACATACCATTTTTTAACAAACAGAAAGGTACATAGAGAGCTAGGCAAGTGTGCTTTTAACAGAAGATTCAGTAGAGCTGCAGACGTTGAGACTGGTGAATGAAAAGAAAGCCTAATTCTGTATATCAAAGCCGCCAGACAGGAGTATGGATTGTATATCACTCCGCAGTCAACATGAGTATACACACTTTGACCTGGAAATTATCTATTCATACAGAATGTGTAGGTATGCATAATTGCCTTGCATTAAGGTACATTTTATGTGTTCTGCATGTGCACAAGCCTACCTAAAATGACATTTGGCTAGAGGAGTGTTGGTACAGGTTTATTAATTTATTTGAGAGTGGATTAAGTAAGGCCAGCAACACGCTACAGAAGCATAGGGATTCAACTCTTTCTTTAAATTCATGCACCACATGAGTGCATTGCTGTTGTGAGGGCAACCGCTGGTGTGATCTTTGAAGATTTGATGCAGGTATTTAGATGGGTTGCGGTCTTGAAGCACTTGCTCTGTAAATATGCAAAAAAAAAAAAAAAAATGCCCCAGAAAAGCCCAAGAGATGAAAAATAAAATGGTAATAAAGTTTATATATTACAATTTTATTTTTCACCAACCCGTCCCGAACAGAATGTCAGGACTGGGCAGGGCAATTGCTGCTGAATGGCAGCAGGGAGCTGTGCACTTATGTTTAAAGTGCACATGCCATATTGGCGAGCCACCTTGAGATGGCAGACATGCGCATTTTAAACCTCTCTAACCCAGCTCTCCAAGACAGTTTGGGTAGCGAAAGCATAGGCCTCCAGTGCTCTTAAGAGCGCTGAGGCCTCTCCCTCCAAACCTAGTGCTTCTCCCATGCTGGTTAATAGCATGAGAGCAACACCAGGATTTTTTAAAGGGAGAGAAGGCTGGAAAACCGGAGTGAGGAAGACGTTGTTCGGCAAGACATGAAGGTAAGTGACTTTTCTTTTATATTGCCACTCCCCACCAATTGCCCGCCCCACCACTCTCCTTACATGCCAGCCGCCACTGTTTTTACCCTACATAATTCCAACTTTTTCAACTTGTAACTATGACTCTGAATGTAGTAGGCTGTGCAGTCACAGGTAATTCAAGTATTAGATGACCCCTGCCTTGCTGCACTTAGGCATGCAATTTCACTATATGTGCCACTGGCACAGATTATTTCTGCTATAATCACCCATCTGATAGCTATACTAAATGCATTCTTTCTTTAGCCAGCATGAACTCCTGATGGCAAGTTTCCTTCTAGTATTCATGTTTAGTATACCTTGTATCAAACCCAATCGGAGGTTACCAAAATACTTGTTTCCATCCAAACTTTGTTACAATTGCATTACAACCTTAATAGGGTCCCAATGAGGAAACATATGTTGCCTATTAATCTATTTCTGGATCAATTAAGTCAGAGAACCGTCTTTAACCACAGATTCACGGATCTTAATCATTACTCATTTGACTAGTTGATAGTGAGCTCCAATATTTTTGCTTCTTGTGTCTGTTAGCAGTTAGCCTTTTGTGTTAATACTACAATACACACCAGTTGGCATCAAGGTGTTAAATGTTGGTCTGATCCCCAAAGTTACTTGCTCTTTTCTGTCATCTACGACCGTGTAAAATATCTATGTTTTCCAGTAGTGTATTGGATGTGAAACTATTTAAAATCCAGGATGCCAGCCAATGGACTTCCTGGTGGGATATTGTCATGGAACATTCTTGAGGTCCCCGGACCAGAAAGGAAATGCCAGCAGGACTTTTTCAAAGGCCCAATGATGGAAAACAATGGCAACATCAAAAGGAATGGGCAACCATGAGAGCAGCAGATGGTCCAGGGTTTTTATATTTTTGGTCATCAAAATAATGCATCAAATGTTTGGTCTGCTTCAAGTGTTGGCTGCCCTACAGCCTGTGTGAAGGTGAGGGACTCCACACTCATACTCAACGTGTGTGCATATGAAGAGCAGGAGGTATTATCTTCTATATGTATTCTGAGGTCTCCAAGGAGAGACAACAAGCTGGATATTCATAGTAGTGACTGGGCTAAGTCATTGGTTCAGTTAGGAAAGCTTATAATACAGAGATGTTCTATAAAAGTCTCGAATGCCAAATCCGTCACAGATGTTATGGCTAACCACACAAGATAATTTCACATAAAAACGAATTGAAGCACTCGGTTTTTATTCCAAAAACTTGTCAAGGATTCAGCCCTAATAGGCCATTGAAGGACACTTATGCTGCTAGACTTTTGTGTGAGATATAGTAGATTTCGAGAAAGATAGTTAGGCTGGCTGGGCACTTGGACACATTGCGCTCAAATGGGCCATGGCCAGGTGGCCAGAGAACCCTGCACCGGATGGTACCAAAAATGATTGCAGTTCATCTGAAAGTCAGAAAAGGCGACAACTTGTGTGTCAAAGAAACAAGTATTAGGCAGGAGAAAGCGTGAACTAGCCTGATGGCGTGGATGCTGTAGACGACTTCAAGAAAAGCACCTGCGAAGGCATCAACGCTTGATGAGCACCTTTTGCAGCAGATATATAAGAAACAGGGACTCCTCTGTGTGTACCACTTTCGTAATCATAGGGGGCTCCCTGAGACTCCCCCATTCCCATTCATACAATTCTTGATATCACTGAGTGGTACACTTCATCATGAAGACGATGCGTGAAATCCACACGAAAGAGGCATGTTGGATTGAAAGTTGTCCCGGGGTGCCACAATGATGAACAACCCTCAAAGCAGACAAAAAAAATTTGGCAAATCATTCCTAAATTATGAAAAGGTGTGGTGAAAATAAGCCCTGCTTAAAACCTACTGCAAGTTCAATGAAACAACAGGTTATACTTCAGAGGAAAACCAGAAATATGTTTGTTAAGTGACACTACCTCGGAGTTGAAAACCCTTGCTACATTCCTTAAAATGTTAGGCGTATAGATCGAGGTGCCTAAAGAGCTATTTTGTCGGGTGAGATAATGGAATATTGCTTTTGAGAGCATAAGCTCTGATGATGAAGCAGCAAGTGATGGTGTTAATTTTAAACGAGTAAACATCCCTTCCTGTGCACTGGTGTTCTCCTGCGGGCAACCTAAGAGCTGTCCTTTCCAATGCTGCGTAGGCTTTTGTACTGGGAATTGCAATAGCAATGAGAGCACCTGTGTGACAGGTTTGGCCCGGCTGTACTCCCAAGCCCGTATCAAGTTGCTTGGAGGGAGGGAAGGGGACAGGCCAGCTTCCACAATGAACGTGCATTCAGCGAATAGGGGTGCCAGGCCACTCAGTGCAAAATAAAAGCATTCATTTGGGCATATTCAGAGATTAAGGAGGAGTTGGAACTGGTACACGATTTTAAACACAAGTTTGTATTGTTTTCGCATGGGGAAGCTCCACTTTAATTATCGTTGAGGAGTCCTCGGGACAGCTCAGATATACTTTTGAACGGAGCTATACGCGTGTTTGTTGTTTACAGTTTCTATTTCACCGAGCAAATTGCATCAGCTATTGCCTTGATCTTTAAACAGTAGAAACCATCAGAGTGACAGACACGTTAGCATTTATTTTCCTGTCATTTAAACAAAGCGGACTGTGTTACAACTCTACATCTCTCCTAAACAAGCCTAAGTGGACCGCGCCTCCTTCCTCTTGCTGTCCCATCTTTTCCTGCACGTTCTCCTAACTCAGCGTCTCTTGGTAGGTGTCCTGGCTCCTACTGTTCTCTCGTATCCCTGGCCAAACTCCGGATCCCACTTACAGACCCACACTCAGCGATTTAAATGGGCAGGCACTGTCCGGTACTCAGTTCCTGCACTTCTTTAATTTGAGAGCACCTGCCCCACTTCTCGGCACTCGTGCAACACATCTAATGGGCGCGTGCCGGCGCTTCTTGGGAGCAACAGGTGTTCTAATGAGTGAGTACCTGCACTTCCATAGTTCCATTTAAAGCACCGCCATATACTCCACCCCAAATATCTCACCGGCTTATATCACTCCTGCCAGTTCCAAACCTCTTTTATGCACTATGTGCCTCCATCCAAAGTCTAGTCCTGAGCAAAAAATCTATGTCCGTCGCCGTGCCCTGTCTCTCACTCTCTCTCCATATCGACAACCGGCGCTCCTATGCTCCTCGGTTCCCTCACCTCCCGGCTCCCCGGCCGCTGCTCCCGACCCCGGTCTCCTCGGCACAGCACGGCTCTGTTTCCATGGAGCCGCGTCCCTCCCTCCCTACTTTTCAAACTCTCCCGCCCCCAAGGACCGCCAGCGCCGCCGCTGCACAGAGCGCAGCACCTGCTCCTCGATTGTCATCTTCAAAAATAGAAGCCTTAACGCCCCTAGAGATAAGACCCGAAACGCGCCACGCCCACACAATGACGGTGAGAATGTTTGAAGGAGAAGACCAACGCTAAAGTTGTCTTGCACAGGGAGTTCATAACCTTTCAATTTCCGTGTGGACGCCCATTGATTCATTACTGGATTCTGGAGACCCTACTGAATTGAAATTGGAAGGCGGGACCACTTCCTAAGCAATTTCTAGGATTCGAACCTTAATACACAAAAATGCAGAAACGAGTATATCGCAAATACAACAATATATTTTATTTAGTTTGCAATCAAAATGGAAAAATCAAAATTTTAATTTCATTTGGAAGATTGGAGTTTTCTATTCTTGTTTTTTAATTCTTAAAAACGAAGAGATATTCTAAACTCTAGCATATCACTTAGACTATTCTCCTCCTAATGCAGTAAAAGCCAGAATTTCTGGCTTTGCAAGTGGAGATACACCAGGGGCCTAAGCCAGGCCCCTGAAAAGCAAGGACACGGGGTGGCAACCTTCAAGGGGCCTCAACCCCTGCAAGAGGGGCCCAATTCAGCCCCATACCAATTAATATATGTAAGATATGGGAGACCCGGGGGCTTCTCAGCACACTATGCAAGGGGCCCCATCATTTTTCATTACGCCACTGGCAACCAGGTTTGAATCTCTGAGTCAGCTCAACATCCAGTGGTTCTGGGCAAGTCACTTAATCTCCCTCTGCCTAAAAAAATAATGTGGGCTTGTGTAATGCAACTGGTGCTCATGTAAACGCTCCAATCCCTTCAGGCTGAAATCGTACCATATAAAACTGCAAAAAAAGGCATATTTGTTATCAGTGCCTCAATTGAGGATGCCCATCGTCTGCAGTAAATTCCACTTGAAATATTTGTCTTGCTCCAATGAATCGAGCTCAGGATACTACCTAAACTTTTTGTGTCCATCTTCAAATTCCTTAACATTTACAGAACTGTAGGACGTTGGCTCTGTATATACTATTTCAAAGTAAGAAATAGTGTGCACAGAGTCCAAGGGTTCCCCTTAGAGGTAAGATAGTGGCAACATTAGATAATTCTAATGCTCTATTTTGTGGTAGTGCGGTCATGCAGAAGGCTTATCAGAGGGTAGTGTTAAGCATTTGTTGTACACACACAGGCAATAAATGAGGA
Source organism: Pleurodeles waltl (assembly GCF_031143425.1). Classification (NCBI taxonomy): domain Eukaryota; kingdom Metazoa; phylum Chordata; class Amphibia; order Caudata; family Salamandridae; genus Pleurodeles; species Pleurodeles waltl. The sequence continues at coordinate 70,722,641 of NC_090450.1, read as the reverse complement.
ACACACACTCAAAGACTTACTCCAGGCCAATAGGTTTTTATATAGAAAAATATATTTTCTTAGTTTATTTTAAGAACTACAGGTTCAAGATTTACAGTAAACACTTTAAATGCAAGGTACTTCACTTAGATACTTTAGGAACTTTGAATGAAAGCAATATCATATACAGTCTTTGTAAAAATGGCAATAACCTATTTTCAAAGTGGACACTGCAAAAATCAACTGTTCCTGGGGGAGGTAAGTAAAGGTTAGTTTGTGAGGTAAGTAAAACACTTACAAGTCTCAGTTCTGGGGCATAGGCAGCTCACCATTGGGGGTTCAAGGCAACCCCAAAGTTACCACACCAGCAGCTCAGTGCCGGTTAGGTGCAGAGGTCAAAGAGGTGCCCAAAACACATAGGCGCCTATGGAGAACAGGGGTGCTCCGGTTCCAGTCTGTCAGCAGGTAAGTACCTGCGTCCTCGGGGGACAGACCAGGGGGGTTTTGTAGAGCACTGCGGGGGACACAAATAGGCACACAAAACACACCCTCAGCAGCACAGGGGCAGCCAGGTGCAGTGTGCAAAGCAGGCGTCGGGTTTTGTGTTGGTTTCAAAGGAGGGACCCGGGGGTCACTCTAGCGGTGCAGGCAGGCACAGGGGGGGCTTCTCGGGACAGCCACCCCCTGGGCTAGGCAGAGGGTCGCCAGGGGGTCACTCCTGCGCTGAGGTTCACTTCCTTCAGGTCCTGCGGGCTGCGGATGCAGTGCTGGTTCCAGGCGTCGGGTCCCTTGTTACAGGCAGTCGCGGTCAGGGGGAGCCTCTGGATTCTCTCTGCAGGCGTCGCTGTGGGGGTTCAGAGGGGTCGTCTCTGGCTACTCATGGGCTCGCAGTCGCCAGGGAGTCCTCCCTGTGGTGTTTGTTCTCTGGATTTCGAGCCAGGGGTGTCGGGTGCAGAGTGTGAAGTCTCACGCTTCCGGCGGGAAATGTTCAGTCTTTGAAAGTTGCTTCTTTGTTGCAAAGAAGTTGCTGGTTTTGAGCAGGGCCGGTGCTCACAGGAGTTTCTTGGTCCTTTAGTCCAGGGCAGTCGTCTGAGGCTTCAGAGGTCGCTGGTCCCTGTTGGATGCATCGCTGGTTGCAGGTTTTCGAAGTTGGAGACAGGCCAGTAGGGCTGGGGCCAAAGCAGTTGTCGTCGTCCGTCTTCTCTGCAGGCTTGTAGGTCAGCAGTCCTTATTGGTTGCAGGAATCTAGTTTCCTAGGCTCTGGGGTGCCCCTAAATACTAAATTTAGGGGTGTGTTTAGGTCTGGTAGGGCAGTAGCCAATGGCTACTGTCCTTGAGGGTGGCTACACCCTCTTTGTGCCTCCTCCCTGAGGGGAGGGGCACACCCCTAATCCTATTGGGGGAATCCTCCAAAACTAAGATGGAGGATTTCTAAAGGCAGGGGTCACCTCAGCTCAGGACACCTTAGGGGCTGTCCTGACTGTCCTCCTTGTTTCTCTCATTATCTCCTCCAGCCTTTCCGGCAAAGTGGTGGCAGTGGCCGGAGGGGCGGGCATCTTCACTAGCTGGGATGCCCTGTGGTGCTGTAACAAAAGGGGTGAGCCTTTGAGGCTCACCGCCTTGTGTTACAGTTCCTGCAGGGGGAGGTGAGAAGCACCTCCACCCAGTACAGGCTTTGTTCCTGGCCACAGAGTGACAAAGGCACTCTCCCCATGTGGCCAGCAAAATGTCTGGTGTGTGGCAGACTGGCAGAAACTGGTCAGCCTACACTAGAAGTCGGATTGGTATTCAGGGGGCATCTCTAAGATGCCCTCTGTGTGTATGTTTCAATAAATTGTACACTGGCATCAGTGTGCATTTATTGTGCTGAGAAGTTTGATACCAAACTTTCCAAATTTCAGTGTAGCCATTATGGAACTGTGGAGTTCGTGTTTGACAAACTCCCAGACCATATACTCATATAGCTACCCTGCACTTACAATGTCCAAGGTTTTGCTTAGACACTGTAGGGGCATAGTGCTCATGCACATATGCCCTCACCTGTGGTATAGTGCACCCTGTCTTAGGGCTGTAAGGCCTGCTAGAGGGGTGACTTACCTATGCCACAGGCAGTGTGAGGTTGGCATGGCACTCTGAGGGGAGTGCCATGTTGACTTAGTTTTTTTTCTCCACACCAGCACACACAAGCTGTGAGGCAGTGTGCATGTGCTGAGTGAGGGGTCCCCTGGGTGGCATAAGACATGCTGCAGCCCTTAGAGACCTTCTCTGGCATCAGGGCCCTTGGTACCAGGGGTACCAGTTACAAGAGACTTATCTGAGTGCCAGGGCTGTGCCAATTGTGGAAGCAAAGGTACAGTTTAGGGAAAGGACACTGGTGCTGGGGCCCGGTTAGCAGGGTCCCAGCACACTTTCAATCAAATCTTAGCATCAGCAAAGGCAAAAAGTTAGGGGTAACCATGCCAAGGAGGCATTTAATTACAAGAACGTTTTAAAATTTCCAATTTTTCTTCTTTCTTCATATATACTTTATTAATCTTAATAGTATTACCTTTTAAACAATGTCAGGCGCCATGAGTAGGTTCCACAGACCATAGGTTAAGAACAACTGACCTAGCCTCTTGGTTTTTAAAGTTACTCCCTTCCAAAGTTCTAAGCCCTTTTTAGGTCAAGCTTTTCTGATCTGTTGGTATGTATCTAGGCTTTTAACAACACCCACCTCACGCCCATCACTACCACTTGTTCTTGGGCTTGCCCTTCAAAAATCCTTTGGTAAACGGTTTATGGTTGTCCCTCCTTGGGGAGGTTTTGTTACCGCTTTGGCCCTCGCCCCTGTTACATGGCTAATTGCACTGTTTCCAATAACAAGTGAACTTCTTTTTCTTTTTGTGTCTCTCCTTCGCGCTGATGCTCATAGTGGCCGTGACGCTGTGACTCGGCTTGCTTACGTGAAACTGTTTTACTTTTAGTTTTCAATTAATGGGGCAAGAAAAGTCCGGTTATGAGTTTGCAATGCTAATAACTCTAATTCGATTAAATGCGAGACCCATTGCATTGCAAATGCTTGTTTAGGTTTGGCATTAGCCAACACCTTTTAATTTTAATGTAATGATATATGTAATAATATACATTCTTAAAGGGGAATTCAGTCATCTCTCTTCATCCGTTGGTCTATTGTTGTGTCATTTACAATTTGCTTCCGCCCACTACATCATACAGCATGGGGCAGTCTGCTTCAACCACTAACCAACTTCAGTATGAATGCCTTAATTTTGCTGTTTCACAAGGAGCACAACAGCATATAAGGGATATCCCTGCAGTGCCTGTTTTTTATTTTTAGTTTACTATTACTTTAGTGTTTCTTTACTGTTTAGAGCCTGATGTGATATAATTAAGCTTGTAATCTGAGCCCAGGGCCACAGGGCACAGTCCAGCCTTATCAGTTCCTGTCTCTGCTAATGCAGTTATAAATTCCTTATGGCATGGCCATTGTTTTTCGGATTGCTGCCATTTCTCAGACTACCATATTGTGTTCATTGGAAACTGTTCTTGATAAAGGTATCATCTTTTTATTATAAACTCAATGAAGTGCAATTATCTATCTATCTATCTATCTATCTATCTATCTATCTATCTATCTATCTATCTATCTATCTATCTATCTATCTATCTATCTATCTATCTAACAATCTCACTAACAGCAGCCAGGAGACAGTGAGGTTAGTGAAGTTTTAGCTTCGTTATAACGTGCATACAGAATCAACAGGGATCTCACTACCGGCTGACATTGCACTAGTTTATTAGCACACCGTGGGTATCAACACTTTTGCATTCAACTAGGATCCTAAGGTTTGAGTACCCAACTGGAGGGTCTTCTGAACCAATGTTTGATTTCACTCTTTCTTGATATTATTTTTTTCTTTATTCAGGATATATCACTGAGAACTGGGGATTATGGAGGTGAAATTACAATGACTGTAATATAATTATGTACTATGTGATTTTTTAGCCCAGATGAAGTCAGTAATGAGGAAACGTGTTACCTAGAATGGATGAGAAATAAAGAGAGATTGTTCAAAAATTGCCCTAACTGCGGGGTCACCCAAACCTTTTGCCTTCCTCCTCCTCTTTTTCTGAACTCATTTTTGTTTACTTGAGGGCTCTGGACACTTTACCACTGCTAACCAGTGCTAAGGTGCATGTGTGCTCTCTCCCTAAAAACATGGTAACATTGGCTCATACCCAATTGGCAAATTTAATTCACTTGTAAGTCCTTAGTAAAGTGCACTACATGTGCCCAGGGCTTGTAAATGAAATGCTGCTAGTGGGCCTGCAGCACTGATTATGCCACCCACATAGGTAGCCCCTGAACCATGTCTCAGGCCTGCCATTGCAAGGCCTGTGTGTGCAGTTTCATTGCCACTTCGATTTGGCATTTAAACCGACTTGCCAAGCCTTAAACTTCCCTTTTCTATATATAAGTCACCCCTAAGGTAGGCCCTGGGTAACCCATAGGGCAGGGCGCTATGTAAGTAAAAGGCAGGACATGTACCTATGTGTTTTACATGTCCAGGTAATGAAAAGCTCATACATTCGTTTTCCACTACTGTGAGGCCTCCTCCTCTCATAGACTAGCATTAGAACTGTCCTCATATACCTCTAAGTGGTAGTTTCTGATCTAGAAGGAGTAGCAATGTCATGTATGGTATTGTGAGAATGGTAATAGAAAACCCTACTTACTGGTGAAGCTGGATTTAATATTACTGTTTTAGAAATGCCACTTTTAGGAAGTGTGCATTTCTCTGCACTTACTGCCATCTGTGCCTTATAGCCCTGTCTCCAATCCACATCTGGTCTGTGCTGGTTGTCAGCTCCCTTTGTGCATTCCTACCAGACAGCCATAAACAAAGGTCACTCAGTCACATCTGCATTCATCTGCATATTGAATGGATCTCCCTGGGCAGTACTGGGTGGAGGAGCTCTCTCTTACACTTCAAAGGCCAGTGGCCTCCCTCACACAAAAGACTGATAACACCCCCACAGGGATCCTGGCAGACAGGACTGTGCTGAAAGGGGAACTTGTGCACTTCAAAACCACTCTTTGAAGTTTCCCCCACTTCAAATTCATTTTCGGGTATATAAACTGGGTATCTGACCCCCACCAAATCAGACACTTCTGGGCCTACACCTGGACTCTGTCAGAGAGACTGCCTGGCTGCCCAAAGGATTAATCTGGACTGCTTTGCTGAAGGACTGCTTTCCTGCTTGTTGTCCTGCTGCCTGGTGCTCCAGACTCTGCTGGAATGACTCCGCCTTCCTTCTAAAGTGCTCTCCAAAGGCTTGGATTGAGCTTACCTCCTATTTCTGAAGTCTCAGGGCCAACAAAGATTTCACCTCTTCAAGAATATCCATGTGTGTCGAAAAATTGACGCAACACCTGTAGAAATTGATGAAAAGCTTGCATTGCAGCTGGGAAATCGTTGCACCGCTGACCGAAACGACGCAACACCGACTTTCTGATGGGAAAATTTGGCGCATTGCCTGCCTTGCAATGGAAAATTCAACACATCACCTACCGGATCGACGCAGCGCCTGATCCTTCTACCAGTGTGTCAAGGATTTCCAACGCATTGTCCCTGAGAGTCAAAATATCCCAATATCACAGTGAGGAATTCTTGTGCATCGAAAAATCTATGCAACATCTGCAGAAATCGCTGCAAAGCCTGCATCGTGGCTGGGAAATCACAGCACTGCTGACAGGAACCACATAGCACTGACTTCCCACCGGGAAAATTCGAAGCATCCCCTACCTGATGGACGCAGAGCCTGCTCCATCTACCAGCGCGTCAAGGATTTTCAATGCATCATCCCAGGGCATCAAAATATCCCCGCAGTACAGTGAGGAACCAAGTCTGCTCTCCTGAAAAACTACGCAACCCCTTGTGACATGGAAAGAAATGACGCATCATCTGTGCAGCACCAGAAAACCTGACACAGGACCTTATTTTTCCACACATCTCCTCCTCTGCGGTCCCCGCACGTCACTATTTTTGACGCATCCCAGGTACTGTGTGTTACAAAGAAACAATTATTGATTTCTAAGGATTGAGACCCTTTTAAGCTTTTTAAAAGTGATATTTCAACTTCTGCTTATTGGATTTTTGTCATTTTTACCTTATTTTAGTCATCATATTATCAAATATCAAATATTATCTATTTTTCTAAACTTGTGAGGTGTATTTTTGTTGTGTTCTCACTGTGTGCACAAAAACTTTAGACATTGTCTTCTACGTTAAGCCTGACTGCTCAGTGCCAAGCTACCAGAAAGTGGGCAAAGGATAATTTGGACATTGTGACTGACACTGACTAGGATTGTGGTCCCTACTTGGACAATGGTGTATACCTCTGCCAATTTGAGACACAATTTCTAACAAAGACCTTGATGAATCTTCGGAAACTGATGCTTTATTTCCTTTGATGAATGAGAAGAAGAGTGCTTGAAGGACCACATCTATCTTTCTATCTATCTATCTATCTATCTATCTATCTATCTATCTATCTATCTATCTATCTATCTATCTAAGAAACACTATTGATTTGTACAAGTATCTCTATCTGTCTTTGCAAGCCTCTCTTTGTAACTGTATGTTCGACCCATTGAATTGACCCTTCCATGGTGGTGCCTAAATGGAACACATGGTTGGAGAGATTAAGCAGCTCTTTGAGAGCCCCCAGGGAGATGGGCACAGGAGAGTGAAAAGGTTGCTCTTGCTTCATTTTGGTGGGGAAGAGTACAACGTATACTAGAATCTCCCGAACACTGGAGCGGAGTGCGAATACGAGACTGCATTGACTGTTCTAAATGGACTTTTGGACTGTCAGGTTCAAATTGAGACAAACAAAACAACGTGAAGAGGGATGAATAGACTGTTTCTATGTGAGACTCAGAGAGCTAGTAAGCACCTACATGAGCGACAATCCTATGAAAGAAGTTTGCTCCTATATAATTAAATGCTATTGCTCATTGGTACTAATGCTCATCTGAAGGGAGCCTGGAATCACACTAGATTCTATGCTAGTGCTGGCCAGGTTGCCTGAACTGTTAAGCAGTGGTGTAGAAGAGATGGAATCTCCCTTGGCTCATGTGAATATCAAGACGGCCTCAGAGAGGAACCCTTAGATTAAGAACAGAACTGTATGTGTGAAAAAGCAAAAGAATGGCACAAAAAGTGATGTTGACATGGCAAGGTGACAAATAATGGATTGTGAAAACTGCAACCTAAATGTGCACCTGATAGCAAAATATCCCCCACAAGGGGAGAATTATTTCAATTGTACGAAAGCCAATCATTTCGACCATGACTTTCGCACTGGAGAGAGATGAAAGAAAGCACAGCGGAAGACTAAGACTGACCCTGGTGCTAGAAACATCAGAGCCAGGAGTGGCAGAAGGGCAGAGTTAAATGCCAAATCAGTAGTCAAGAGTGATACAGAGGAAGAGGAGAAAGGCGTTTGTCTCCTTTCCTACACCAATGCTAAGGTAAAACTGAGAAAACATCATCCCACGCGAGGTGAAAGTGCAAGAGCAGCCAATAGATTCTGGTAGCGCTAGCGTGAGAAAAAGGGTTAGGGGGTTTGTGAGCCCTCACCAAGTAATAATGTCACAATTCTGTACCAGGTCTAGTTGGTTCTCAATAATTCAAACCTGAGCTCAATACTTGGTACCAGTAGCTCAGAGCAAACGGGCATCAGATAGACGTGTATAAAGTGTTTACCAGTACTAAAACCTTTAAAAAGTAAAAAGCACAACACAATAAAAATCACTTTCCAATTTATGAAAATAGAGTAAACTTTAATGAACAAAGAGTCCCCAAAATGACAAAAACCAGATGTAGGGAACTGGAAATATGATTTGTAACGTGTGGGTGAGGGAGACTCCCTGACCAAAAGGCAAAACGCACCAATTTCCTCAGGTCAACTTTACCCACTTTGACATATTTTACTGGGGGTTTGACCTTAGACAATTCCAAAGTGCACTACTCTACCAAATTCCACCATGGCAGATTCTTTCTTCTCCTAGGCAGAGCTCTGGGCACACTCCTGGGGGTATGTCTAGGAAAATGAGAAAAGCCCGGCAAACCAGTTCTGAAACAGGTCCCGCCCCCACTGGGATTGGCACCATCCTGACTACCTGAAAAATGGGAAGGGCAGGCCTAAGTGTGAATTACATCTGCCTGTGATATGGGACGCCCCTTTGAAGCTTGTGCAGTTAGTGGGAACATCCTTCATTCAATCATGTCTGGAGAAGTCACACCTCCTCCCATCTAAATCCCCTTTGTTGTCTTTCCTGTGAGCCATTCACACTTCCTTGCAGGGGACCTACAGGCTGCCAGGTGTCAGTTGAGGATTAACTCTGAAAAGTTTACCAGAAGCTTTAGGCAGGAAAATAGTGCCTTTAAAAAGTCAATATTTCTGAAGTAGTAAGACAAAATTTGACTTTGGCATTAAGTAGGATATTTTAACTATAAAGGTGATTGTTTGAAGTGTTTGTCTAGCTAGTGCCAACCTGAAGGTACCATAACTAAATGTAATAAAGTATCAGACTGTTTTCTTTGGCACGTGCAGACTTGCTACAGTAAAAACGGGTTTGGGGACTTTTTCACAGTAGGGACATAAAACACATTTAAACATACTTTAAAATAGTACGCAGCATGCTTTAGGGCTGGTAAGGCCTACTTTAGGGGTTACTTACTACAATTTAAAAATGAAGGGTCAAGCCTCGCAAAACAGTGATTCTGACAGGCTGAAATGGCAGTCTAGAACTGCCCAGTCATGCTGCTGTGGCAGGCCTGGAGCCATGTTTCACATGGACGCGTTATTTATGGCACAATGAGTGCTGCAGTCCACATGTGACATCTGACTTGCAGGTCCTAGGCACACAGGGTACCTTATATGATAGGCATATATGTAAGTTAAATGTGCCAATCATAGATTTTAATCAAATCAACAAGTTTTTACTGGTTAAGGCACAGCAGTGGGGTCTGGTTAACAAGGCCCCAATGTAAATAGTCAAACAGCATCACTCTAAAAAACTGGGGGTGATCATGCAAAAAGAGGCCTATTTTTACAACCATCTACTAGATATCTCCTACCATTACGTATAATACTACATTTTCTATTCATGTAGGGCTTCTGAGACACAAAACACTCAGTTTCAGAATCTCTTCAGCTTCCTACATTTTTACCAAACTGCTGTGAGGGAGAAATTATTGGGGTTGGAGAGAGCCAATAATATAAGTGCTAATATCTTGACATTTAAAAAAATCAAGGAAGAACACCATCAGAGAGTGAGAGTCACTTCGACTAGAACGCCTCAGTGTGTATTAACACTACAGGGAGACAAAAGTGAATTTTTCAGAGATTGCATACAATTCTTTGCCTATGTGTTCTCAAGAGTCGTATATGCTTTGATCCCAGGAAGTCAGATGACATTCACAATGTCTCAACCCTAATGTCAACTAGTGAAGTGAGGAACTTCTTGGGCATGACCAATTCCAGCTGATGTTTCATTCCAAGGTTGGTCCCTTCAGCAAAACCTCTCAGGGTGCTGACAAAAGACCGAAATACAGGGAGAGCCATTTCAGTAAGACAAGAAAGCATTGCCGTGTGAAGTAACAATGACCTACTTATACATGCAATTAGCCACTAAACGTATTATAGATGCTAGTCCCATAAGGATAGGGGCTGTGTTAGTATAGGAACAGAAGATTGGGAAATGGGCACCCATTGCTTTTGCTAGCAAGATTTTTATCGTTACTGAATCCAGATATTCGTAGATCAAGAGTAAAGCTCCAGCCATCAAATGGGGTGCAGCCATTTTCACCTGCATCTGGGGTAGGCAGTTCAGGATGGTAGCAGACCAAAAGTCACTGGTGATCTTTTTTAGGGTACATCTCAATGCCCACAGCCCAGAAATGAGAATTGGACCATGCAATTGTGAAATATGAGTTCTCGGTGCAGTACTGACCAGGCCCAGAGAACCCAGCCAATTACCTGTTGAGACACCTGCCTAAGGCCAAGTTACAAGCAATGAGGACTGATGAAGCAACAAAAGAATGTACTCAATAAGTCACACAGGGGGAATGACTGAAAGCCATGACACTGGAGAAGATCACTAAGAGATCGCCAAAAATGAATGTCTAACTGGTCAAGGTGACCATTCTGGGAGGGGCGTGGAGAATGTTTCTGAAAAACATTAGAGCACACGACCTACAGTATCACAACACTTTAAGGATGCTGAGAAGGGTAACATTGGAGCTAAATATTACTCATGACACAGTAGTGTTGAGAGGATCCCACTTGATGAAACAGACAGTGCTACCAGAAAGGATCATCACCTGGGAATGACATGGACACCAGGGTATGGCCAAGAAGAAGAGCAGACTGAGAAAGAAAGTATGGTTTCTAGGCATAGACCGAATGGTGGAGAAGGCTACATGTAACTGCCAGTCATGCCGGTTAACTAGTGGAACGGATAGACCATTGTCAGTATTCACTGAGGAACATTGTGTCATACCATGGACCAAACCAAGGGGGCTATTCACAAAGGTGACTTACACTTGTAACTTCAACAAAGCAACTTCAACTCTTACACTTTTGAGTAACTTTACTACTTTGGGCTATTCACAAAATCAGAGGGAAAGTTACTCAAAACTGTTGTCTTACATGTCTCCACCACATGAAAAACCACGTGGAGCCAAATTCATGGGGTAAGTAACTACTGCCAAAAAGAAACAGTAATATGTCCCTCTACGTTATAATATAGAGAGCTCAGCCCTGACTGTGGAGTTTTGCTATGATAAAGTATAAGGAAAAGTAAAAAAGTTTATTAAACTTGAAAAATTTTGTATGCATGTTTTTATTTTAAAAGTACTGTAAAGCAATTTGACGTACTCATTTTAAATGTAGAACAAAAGACAAAATGCAGAGCATTAACTCAGTTTTGAATTAAACCTTTAATACAGTTTAATATATGAAATTAAATTAAAATTATTTTGTTAAAGTTGAATTTAAAATGTAAATTCCCACCTAAGTTAATAGCATATTTTTTTATTATTTATTAATAATGATTAAACATGATGCATAGAATTAATTAATAGTAATTATTTATATTTTATTAAAAAATAATGATAGATTAATTTTTAAAGTAAAAAAGGTAGTACAAATATTTTATGATTAAAAAACAAAATACGTTTTATTTTTATTTTGTTGTTAACATTAATTTATGTTTATTTATATTTTTAACTATTTTAAATAATTGTATTTATTTTATCATTAGTTCCATGGGATTTTATTTTAAGTCCTTATCTCTATTGATTTCTATGCAGTGGTTTGACCATAGGTGGTGCTGGACTTACTCTGAACTGGAGTAATTTATTATCATTTTGGGTCCCTTTTTGAGCATAGTAACTTTTGAAGGGCAGTTTGAGAATGTCAATGGATTTAGTATTTTGTGAGTGGTTGCATCTTCCACCCTAAACCCTTCCCCAACACTCCCACTGCCCCTTCTTACTCCTCCATAAACCCTACCTATTTTGTAGTAAGTATACTCTTTTTTTAAACACTGCCATGGTTCCTCTCATATTTACTATTAAGTGAAAAGCATACTTGTGTGAATATCTTCCCAGAGAAAAGATAGGAGAAGTGGAGGTGGACATTTATACTCGTAGGTTTGTGAATTGTGTTTTTGTAGTACTAAGTGTACTACAAATTGAAGTTTGTGAATAAGTCCCTAAGTGCAGACTTCAGTGTCTTTCCAGATGGGAGACAGATCTTGATATTGATTGATTGATGCACACACCACGTTTCCAGGGGGCAGAGCTGGTGATGTCCAGGATTGAGAAAATAATGGCAGCACCAGAATTACCACAAGAATTTAAGATGGACAATGGGCCTCCATTTCAAAGGAGTGATTTTCAGATCTATTTCAGTAATTTAGGGGTGTGAAATTAAAAGATAACACCATGGTGGCCTCACGCTAATGTAGAAGTGGAACACTTCAGGAGAAAATTTAATAAAACACTTTGCATAGTTATACAAACACAAGAGGATGTGGAGTGGTTAATGCATACATTTGTTTCAAGATGCTTCGAACAGGTCACAATGTACCACAGGTTGTGATCCAGCGACACTCCTACTTGAAAGACCTCTGAGGGACACGATCCTTGCAGCTCCAGAATGGCACCCATCAATTCTGAATGGTGAGAGGTGTAATCAGAAAAGGAAAAACATAAAATGTGTTTGAAAGTGTTGGTACTGGCCCTCTTTAAAGGGTCACCTCCAAACGGTTTGCCTTTACCCTCCCTTGCATATTTAATTTACTTATACGTTCGTTGTAGAGTGGTATTCCATACACCCAGGGCCTGTAATTTGAATGCTAACAGTGTGCCTGCAGCACTTATTGTGCCACCCCCTTAAGAAGCGCTCTAAGACATGTCCCAGGTCTGCCACTGCAGCCTCTGTGCAGTGTAAACTGCCATGTCATCTTGGGATTTACATCCCTTTGCCAAGCCTTAAACTCCCCTTTTATTGCATATAAGTCTTCCCTAAGGTAGGCAATCGCTAGGCCATGGGGCAGGGTGCTGTGTAATTAAAATGTTGGACATGTACCCTTTCATGTTGTGGTAATGAAAAACTCCTAAATTTGTTTTTCACTACTGTCAGCCCTACCCCTCACATAGGATAACATTGGGGGTTCCTTAATAAGCTGTAATTTTTAATTGGGAACAGGTAGCTATCTCATGTTTGGCATCTATGAAATCATAATGAGAAATCTTCTTTAATGGTAAAGTCAGATTTGAAAATTTGAAGTGAAAATATCACTTTTAGAAAGTTGTCATTTTCCTACCCTTAGCCCTTTGTGCCTACAGCCTGTCTTGGGTCACAGGACTGGGTGTACCTGACAGTTAAGCTTTGTGAATTCCTCCCATACAATTACATAATAGAGGGATTAGGTGTGCCTCAATGGGCCATCTGCTGGAAGGATGGTGGGTGGGCAGAACTGAGCACAGGCTAATTTGCAGCTTAATAGCCTGAGCTCTGCCTTCACAAAAAGGGCCTAATAATTCCACATTGTGACTGCAGCCAGCTCAGGGGCAGGGGATTAAGGAAAACCCATGCACTTCAAAGAACCTTTCCAGAAGCTTCTCCCACCTTCCAGACGAAGGGCACCAGGGTATAAAAACAGGACTGTCACACCCACTTTTCAGTTCACTCCACAACCTATGAAAGGGCTCTCAGAAGACCGTCTGCTGCTGTGACTTGCAGTGTATCCTTCCAGACTGTTGCTGTACCTGGAAGGACTGTGTTGCCACCTGGAGTCTGCCTTGAACCGTCAGAGGCCAGCCTCGCTGTTGAGCCTTCCATCTTCATCTACACCAAGGATTACCAGAGAGACTAAATGGGCTAGTTTGCTGGCCTCCTGTTCAGAGCCACAGGGACATAAAAGGCTCCCACCTTTTTGAACCCACACCTGGACCCAGCCTGAAGAGTCCTGAACCCCCAAGAGGTGTTTTACCAGTCGTGGACCCTTGGCTGTGGTGCTAAAGGTGCCCATATGGCCAAACCCCAAAACGTAGGACTTAGAAGAATTTTGGTGTTGCATACAGATCCCACATGATCTGCTGCTGAACACTTCCACCCGCTATGTTGTTTCCTCTTCTGCGTTGCAACACTGGAGAAGTGGGAGAGGCTTGAGCAGCATGTCGGAGTGACGGCTCAGTGAGAGCGTTTTTACTCGAAGTTGACCTGTAGTTGTCCACACTGCCTCTGTGATGACTCTGCTCACCGTTCTGAGGCTACAGAAAGTCCTTGCCAAGCTGCTGCTTTACCAGGCGAATACTGGTGCCTGTGAAGCTGGGAATGCTTGATAAGCATGTCAGAGTGGCATGGAGCTCTGAGTTGGCTCCGCCATGGCGCTCTTTATTTGAAATTTGAAATTGACCTGCAGCTTTACACTGCCTCCGTCATGACCCTGCTGATGGTCCTGAGGCTACAGAGGCTGCTGGTGATCTCACAGCTGCTGCTATATTAAGTGAATATTGAGCAGCACTGCGCCCATGTAGGTAAATGCGCTATGTGGCACGAGATTTGTGGTGATCAGTGTAAGCTATTTTTTCTAGGATTCCAACAGATTGTTTTTGCAGACTCTTTATCAAGATGTTATTCAGAAAGTTCATCAAGCTCTACGCTTGACCTTTAGGTCGAAACCTTTGGGTACTGATAATTGGTATAGGTTATTAATCAATCAATGGCCACAGCAGTATTTGATTAATTTTCTAGAGGAGATTGGGGTAAACTCACAGTGTCGCTTCTCGCTGGACGATTTGAAAACTATAGTGACAGCAGCCCATAGGTCTTTGAGGGCAGCAACATTTAAGAGGATGTTGTTTTTATCTCACTGGATTGCTTGTTATACCTCAGCAGCTATACACATAATTTTTCCTTTGGTTGAGGATTGTTGCTTTCGGTGTAACCAGGGCGCAAAGGGTTCGCCTCATCTTTTTTTACTTGCTAAAAGCCTTTTTGGCAGCAGCTTTCTTTGGCTTTGCATCAGAGTTTTGGTGCAAGAATAGATATCAAACCTTCTATGGTACTGTTCGGATTTGGCAAGCAAAACCAGTGTTTAACAATTGAGAAATGGATTCAGATTTATTTATCAATTGCATTTTCTGTTGGTCCATTCTTTGATTTTACAATTGTGGCAACTGATGAGGCACTGTCATATCAAGACTGGTTGAACAAAATGTTTAGAAACCAAAAAGTTCGAGGAGGCCTATGCAAGATGGGTCGGGAACTTGAAAAGATTCAACACCTCTTGGCACTTCCTTGATTTAATTCAAGAAGAGGGTTAAGTTCTTTGTAAGAATTAATGCTGAAGAATGTCATGCCCCTATTTTCTTGCAAGGGCTTCCAGTTTGTGTGAGTATACTTCACTGGAAGCTCTTCAAGTGTGCCAGGATTTGACCCTGACAGCATCACATCATTCTATATACATTGTATACTGTTTTAAGTGCTAGATGAGTGATATGTATGCACTTCATTATGGTATTAGGTTGGTGGTTGAATTTATTTAGTTAGGATTGTATACTATGGCTGCACTTCATTATAGTAAATTATATTTTGGGTACTTAATAGATCGGGCAGATTGTGATTTATGATAGATGACATAAGATCAATTAGTTATAGGGAGATTTATAGTATGCATGCATTTAATCAAATTTATTGGATTCATGTATCTATCTCTTGACTATTTAAATGTGAATTTTGCACAATCAGTCTTTTCGTGTTTAGTCTGCTGGTTAACCATCCCAAAATTAGATTTAAAAAAAATCAAAATCATTAACATTTATAAAGCGCGCTACTCACCCGTGCGGGTTTCAAGGCGCTAGGGGAAAGAGGGGGTTACTGCTGCTCGAAAAGCCAGGTCTTTAGGAGTCTCCGGAAAGCGGAGTGGTCCTGGGTGGTCCTGAGGCTGGTGGGGAGGGAGTTCCAGGTCCTGGCCGCCAGGAAGGAGAAAGATCTCCCACCCGCCGTGGAGTTGCGGATGCGAGGGACGGAAGCGAGTGCGAGGCCAGAGGAACGGAGGAGGCGGGTGAGGACGTAGAAGCTGAGGCGTCGGTTGAGGTATTCCGGTCCCTTGTCGTGGAGGGCTTTGTGTATGTGGGTGAGAAGTCGAAAGGTGATCCTTTTGCTGACTGGGAGCCAGTGCAGGTGTCTCAGGTGTGCGGAGATGTGGCTGTTGCGGGGTAAGTCGAGGATGAGGCGGGCCGAGGCGTTTTGAATGCGTTGCAGGCGATTTTGGAGTTTGGCTGTGGTCCCAGCGTAGAGGGTGTTGCCGTAGTCCAGGCGGCTCGTGACGAGGGCGTGGGTCACGGTTTTTCTAGTGTCGGCGGGGATCCAGCGGAAGATCTTGCGGAGCATGCGGAGGGTGAGGAAGCAGGCGGAGGACACGACATTGACTTGCTTGGTCATGGTGAGAAGAGGGTCCAAGATGAAGCCGAGGTTGCGGGCGTGGTCTGCGGGGGCCGGTGCGGTGCCGAGGGCCGTGGGCCACCAGGAGTCGTCCCAGGCGGACGGGGTGTTGCCGAGGATGAGGACTTCCATTTTTTCAGAGTTCAGCTTTAGGCGGCTGAGCCTCATCCAATCTGCGACGTCCTTCATACCCTCTTTTAGGTTGGTCTTGGCGCTGGCGGGGTCCTTAGTGAGGGAGAGTATAAGTTGGGTGTCGTCGGCGTAGGAGGTGATGATGATGTCGTGCTTGCGTACGATGTTGGCGAGGGGGCTCATGTAGACATTGAAGAGTGTCGGGCTGAGTGATGAGCCTTGGGGTGCGCCGCAGATGATCTCGGTGGATACTGAGCGAAACGGAGGGAGGTAAACTCTTTGGGA
Organism: Pleurodeles waltl; assembly: GCF_031143425.1. NCBI lineage: Eukaryota > Metazoa > Chordata > Amphibia > Caudata > Salamandridae > Pleurodeles > Pleurodeles waltl. The sequence goes on along the minus strand of NC_090450.1, from coordinate 70,706,216 downwards.
ACGGTTTGAGAGGAAGGAGGCGATCCAGTCCAGGGCCTGGCCTTGGATCCCGGTGGAGCGGAGGCGGGTGATTAGGGTGCGGTGACAGATGGTGTCGAAGGCAGCCGAAAGGTCGAGGAGAATGAGGGCGACTGTTTCACAGCTGTCCATCAGGGTTCTGATGTCGTCTGTGACTGAGATGAGGGCGGTTTCCGTGCTGTGGTTGGTTCGGAATCCGGTTTGTGAAGGGTCGAGCAGGTTGTTGTTTTCCAGGAAGGTGGTCAGCTGTTTGTTGACGGTCTTCTCTATTACCTTGGCTGGGAAAGGCAGGAGAGAGATGGGGCGGAAGTTTTTCAGGTCGCTCGGGTCAGCCGTAGGTTTCTTTAGTAGGGCGTTGACTTCGGCGTGTTTCCAGAATTCGGGAAAGGTAGCAGAAGAAAAAGAAGAGTTGATGACGGCCTGGAGGTGCGGGGCGATGATGTCGTCGGCTTTGTTAAAGATGAAGTGAGGGCAGGGGTCCGAAGGGGCGCCGGAGTGGATAGAGTTCATGGTGGCTTTGGTTTCTTCAGTGTTGATGTGGGTCCAGTTGTTGAGGGTGATGGTCGGGGGTGCGGGTTCGGTGGTGTTTGGTTGGGTCTGGTGTCCGAAGCTGTCATGGAGGTCGCTGATCTTGCGGTGGAAGAAGGTGGCGAGGGATTCGCACAAATCCTGTGAGGGCGTGACGGCGTTGGCGTTGGCGTTGGGGTTGGAGAACTCCTTGACGATGCTGAAGAGTTCTCTGCTGTTGTGGCTGTTTTTGTCCAGTCTGTCGGTGAAAAAGTTCCTTTTAGCAGCGCGGATCAGGTGGTGGTGTTCGCGGGTAGCGTTCTTGAGGGCGGTCATGTTGTCAGCGGTGTGGTCCTTGCGCCAGGCCTTCTCGAGAGCGCGACAAGTTTTCTTTGATTCTTTGAGGGTGTCAGAGAACCAGAGAGGTTTTTTGGTGTTGGTCTGTCGATGCGTGCGTTTGAGGGGAGCAAGGTTGTCTGCGCAGTTGGAGATCCAGTTTGTGAGGCTGAGGGCTGCGTCGTTGGGGTCGGTGGTGAGGGTGGGTTGGTTGCGGCGAGTGCGGAGAAGAGTTGCTCTTCGGTGATCTTGTTCCACTGTCGACGAGGGATGGGTTGAGAGCGGAGGTGGCGGGTCTCGCGTCGGAATGTGAAGTGGACACAGCTGTGGTCGGTCCAGTGTAGAGCAGAGGTGTGGCTGAAGAAGATGTGTTTGCTGGCGGAGAAGATAGGGTCGAGCGTGTGTCCGGCGATGTGGGTGGCGGTGTTCACCAGTTGTTTGAGGCCGAGGTTGGCGAGGTTGTCGAGCAGGGTCGTGGTGTTGGGGTCGTTGTTTTGTTCCAGATGAAAGTTGAGGTCGCCTAGGAGGATGTAGTCCGGTGAGGCGAGGGCGTGCGGGGGATGAAGTCGGCGATGGCGTCGCTGAATGGGGCGTGCGGTCCGGGAGGACGGTAGACGAGGGATCCTCTGAGGGTGGTCCTCGGGTCGGTGCGAATCTGAAAATGCAGGTGTTCAGCGGCGAGAGGGGTTGACTGTTAGATCTGACTGTTGATAATGTATTTTTTACTTTTCCATGCTAGATGGGTGGCATGTATGCACTTTACTATGGCATGAGCATGGTATGAATCCAATTAGTTGCAGCTTTATAGCATGCCTGCATTTTTATTATGTTTCAGGTATTTAACGTTTGCGTAGTTTGCACTACTTTTTGCTCTCCAGTTTAGTTAGGTGTCCAACTATCTTTAACAAATTTGGAGGATGTATTGGATCTAGGTTTGCTGCTGATGGAAACTGGCTACGTTTGCACTTTATCTAATTTATGTGATTTATGTATCTAACTCTCGACTATTTACATGTGAATTTTACACAACCTGTGCTCTAGAGCATAATCTGATGACTAACTATTTTAATTTTGATGAATGTCGATAATGTGTTTTGTTTGTTTCCCTCATTGATATAAAATGTGTCTTAATCTTGTACAAGTCTGCTAAATAAAAATATAAATAAAAGAATGTTGAACCAAAAGTGCTCTGAGAGCCAGGAGGAGACAGGGACCAACCTGCTCCCCTATCTGCCCGAGGTTCATCGCCAATCGGATTGACTTCACAGCTTCTCCTGGTACATTTTTTTCTGCAATAACAAATCTTTTTCAGCGATCTTTCGTCAAAGGGATATCCCAACTGCATTGAACTGTCTTTGGCTACAGCCTTCTGCCTCGATCTGCTGGAGATTTTCTACTTCCATTTCGATGACTAATTCAGCCTGTAGAAATCTTCACCACAACTTCGATCCAAGGCTATCCAGTGACAGAACTCCCTCTTTGGGCATTTCGTAGAATCTTGCCCCACTGAACTTTACTTCTCAGAACATTTTCTGTAGAAAGCTTTTAAGTCCAAAGGTAAGAGCTGACCGAGCCCAATCCTCTTCTTGTATCCGAACTGTGCTCCATCATGGGCAGCCATATTTTACAACTTTGAACCTGTCTTGTGCGACTAGATGTCCGCTGTTGGCTCTTTGATCTCATAGGTGCTAGTTTTTACTAAAACTTTAAAAAATCAAAGTTCATTTTTACTGTTTGGATTTTTGTCATTTTGGTGTAAAATAATTTATTAACGTTAACTCTATTTTTCTAAATTGGTTTGGGATTTTTCTTGTGTTGTGATTTCACTTTATTACTGTTTGTGTGCTGCATAAATAAGTTAACACATTGCCTCTAAGTTAAGCCTGACTGCTTTTTGTGCAAGCTACCCAGGGTTACACATAGGCTAATTTAGTGACTTTTTGTGGTTCACTTTGCAAGGGTTTGTTGGTTCTACTTAGCCAGGCTCACACCCCATTCAACCAACAACCCAATTTCTCACAGTGAGCAAAAAGAGAAGACATTTTCCTCTAAGGACAAAGCTGGGGGACCTGGTGTAGGTGAAGGACTGAAGCCCTGAATGGAAGTTCTAGATACCCTCTGAAGCTCAACCGTGGAAGGTGGTAGGTATAAATGTAACTATGGTGACTTTTGCAAGGGAGACTCTCACAAGGAATATATCCATGTTGAAGAGGATATCTCCAGTTAGTGAGGCTTGAAAGTGCATCAGTACTAAAATAACATGGAGAGGGTGGTGAAAACATAGATTACGAGTGGATTGAATCATCAAGACTTTCTGGAGAGATGTCCAACCTATTTGAAACTAGCCAGAAAGGTGATTAAATGGAGCTGGAAGAGAAGCAGCCACACAGGCTTCTTCGCATCCAGAGGATCCTGTAGTTCGGAGACAACAATACTTACTCAGGGCAAACCCCCATCCCAGTCAGAGACTTCTAAATTACTTGTGTTAGAAGGGTGCTCTATGAATGGTGGTGTGTATGTCACAGTCCAGACACGGTTTTCACATGTTCTAAAGTGGGGAGGAATGTATTGAGCCACCCACAATTATGGATCCGAGCTTGTCCAAGGGAATAAATAAATGGGGTGGAGACCTCTCAAGTTTTTCTCTTACAGCATACATGTGTGTGTGTAATTCAACTTCACTACGTGGACTTTCCAGTGAGATGGGTTCTCCCCCAAGATACCACACCCTCCATCTTTCTTTACCTATACCTATCTTGTTACTCATTACCTCTTTCATATACCTCTCTTTCTTTACCCTAACACACTTTTACTCTATCATCTCTCTCTCCCTTCATTGCTCTTACTGCTAATCCTTATTTTTACTTCTCTACCAGCTTCTATTTTACCCTTACCTCTCACTAACCGCATCTGTCTGGTACCCTCATTTCTATCAAGTACCTTCCATTTCTCACAGATATATTTTCTCTTATTCATCTTGAATGTCTCCCAATTTCTCAGGTGCTCTTCTTCACTATTCACTACATAAACACTGCTGCTACTACAATCTCCCTCATGTGTGTGCCATCCCCCAAGAGTATTCACTCGCCCCTAGCATGCTTCTATTTTCCCTACTGCACATGTACCCTCCCCTCACCTGAAGTACACCCCATCTGCCATCATTTATCGACATATCCGGTACCTGATTCTCTACCCTGCTCAAGTACTCTGTTCTCCACCCCCTAAACATTTATCATGTGCTTTCCCTGGTATTCCCAAAAATGCTTTTCCTTGTCTCTCAGGTACTGGCCTCAAGCATCTTGGTTAGGTATTCATAGCTGCCAAGTTTCCCAGGTCTATGCTTGTCCTATAAGATCAGTCTTAATGTTTTCATAGAATTCTGGGACTTGTAGTTCTTGTTTTATACTATGATAAATTAGACTATGTTAAAAATGAAAGATAACATGTTAGGAAACCCAAAGTCCAACTTGTGTTTAATACAACATAGCGCGAACCACAGCAAATAATCCAAGATCTAATGTCATTTCAACTCACCAAAGATCTCACTAGAAAATAGTCAATTGGAAGCTAATGGTAACATGCATAAAATGTTCAGTAGTTTATTCAAGGGTCCTCTCTTATTACAAGTCTATGTACCCTAATCGCATGACAGAAATGTGTTACTTTCAGCTAAAACATACCTAATGAGCAGGTGTTAGGATATTCTACTGGAGAAAGCATGAGACATCCTTGAGGAGTTCCATGTTTAAATATACTAGTCTGAATAAAATGGATTCTGGACCTACAAAAGCTTTGAACCTTATCAGGCATAATTTAGGCAAAGGGCATCTCAAATCAACAAGAAATGACATATATATCTGTTTATAAAATATGTTGCTACTAAATGTGACATGTGGGTATAAAAACACGCTACTAACAGCGACATGTGGGTATTAAAAACCCACGATAACGCTGCAGTATATAGGAATGTATGATTATGTGTTCACAACTACAAGTCCCAGAATTCTAAGAGAAAAAAACAGGACTAGACTAGGTAGTGACGCATGGATGTTGGAAACTTGGCAGCTGTGGGTCACGTTATCACATTTGAGTTCCTTCTATCCTGATGTTGCATTCTGACTCACTATCACCATCGTTTCCGTACTGATTCTATCTCTGCTGTACTTCCATTCTTTTTGGATATTCTGTCCACCACCTCCCTCCGTACTCTCCATCACTCTATGTTTTCTTTGATTTTTTTCTGTCCTCCTTATTCTCTTTCCTTATCTGTCTGACTTGTCTCCCTGTCTTTTGTGCATCCATTGGTGTGCGTCACTAGTAAGTTTACTAAAGACCACAATTTTACAGTGTGTTACTTCATTTAGTTGAGTGTGTCAGAGGATAAGTTACTGTACTTGGCATGTGCTCATGTCTGGTTTCTTTCATATGTATTGAATTCAACTGTGCTCATCTCGAAGTCTGACCACAAAAGGCACCTATAATATTTCTGTCTGACACAAATCTCGAAAAGAAAGTCCTGTATATGGTGGTTCTCTTCGGACGATCCTGTTTTGGTGGTGTGAGCACTTAGTCCCATATTTATACTTTTTTTAGCGCCGCATTTGCGTCGTTAATTTGACGCAAAATCGGCGCAAACTTACAAAATAAAATTGCATTTTGTAAGTTTCCGCGGCTTTTGCGTCAAAAAATGACGCAACTGTGGCGCTAACAAAGTATAAATATGGGCCTGCTTTACCACTGTCTTTTTACATTATCTTCTTGTTCTACCACTGTGCCAGGCTCACCTCCCTTTCTGTGCCTCAGCTCTGTCCCTCTGCCTCACCCATGTTCTCCTTCACCATACACCCATCACCTATCTTTCTCAACCTCGTTGCCTCCCTCATTTTCTCTGTAGGTTACCTGTCCCTCCTGCTACTTCACCACTCTACGTTGTATATGGATATTTCTCTCACTACCTCATCCCTCTGTGTCTCCCTGCGTCTACCTCTTTCTAACTCACTTCTCTGGCTACTGTACTTCTATACCGGGGCGTGGCTTAAGGGGGATGTTTGGGGTGTGTCATCCCCCACATAAATGCATTCTTTGCTTGGTAGTGGGGTCTGACGGCCCTTGTTGGGGTTTCAGTCTCTGTGTGGTTTTTTTCCTCCTGAGCCAAGAATTAAACCAAAAGAGTGACCTTTTGATATAAACGACAGAGAAACAGATACCCACGTGGTGACTGAATTTCCAAATGTGAAACCATATAACCTGGAATCAATATGGGCGTACCTGCTTCTCCAAATTGTGTGATCCTAGGCGAATATACTATATCACAGAGCCTCCTTTCTTTTTATTTTCACATAGGAGAACACTTTTAAATAATTGAGTTTTGAATTTGCACGGTACAACGACGTTGATGAAGCATTTTTCACTCAGGTAATGCTGTAAACGAGGCTGGCAACCTATTCACCCAGCTGGAGGTAAGAGATACGGGCAGTTACAGAATTACAGCACACATTTTAAATTTCAGTATGACCAAAGTGGTCACACAAGGAAGACCAAGTCTGAAATAAACTTTAAGGGTTTTATTACGAATTAATACATAAGTTAATGTAAACAACTCTCAGGAATAAGCTATAGAGATACAGGACTATTATAGGGTGTCCTAGTCTTTGGATAAAATGATGCTTAAACAGCATTAAACATACAAAAAATTCCATGAAAGCAACAAAAAATAACAACAAAAGAATCTGATGGTCGCTTAATACACGCTTTCCAGCTCTCATCAACATTTAAATAATTTAAATGCATCAAGATTAGTTAAACAACAAAATAGAAAATCCCTACACAGACAAGTCACTAACTGACCTGTGCTGTGCTAACAGATTAAGAACAAAAGCTAAACAGGAGCAACAGGACAAAAACAATTTGGAAAACCAAGCATCTGGGTAAAGTAGAGATTAACTAAGGTTGGCAACAAGTAAGTAAAAATACAAAGTGTAAGCAAGCTCTGTCAAGGGTCTTCTCAGAGGGTCAGAAAAGTCCTAAGTCAGGATTTAAGGATGATTGAGGAAAAAGGGGTATTGAGGTCTGTACCTCCTAGAGTCTATAGATGTCCATGCCGGAATCACCAGCAATAGTGACAAAAGGCAAAAAGGCTCAAAAAAGGCTCTCGTCATCAGCAAATGGTGAAAGCGAGAAGAGTGGCCATGGGGAACGGCAAGTGGAAGAGTGCTCAAGCGGACACAGTTGGGACTGCTCCCAAGCAGGATCAAATGAAGAATGTTCCCAAGTCCATCAAGGAACGGGAAGTTAATATTCACCGAAAGTTCTGAAGCGTTTGAGGGTTGAGGAAACAGAGATTCTATTATCCATCATACGTTGGGCATCTGCAAAAATCCGAAAAGATTCTCATTACCAACATGGAAAAGGTAGCCATCTTCTTCTCTTGTACCAGTTTGAAACAACTGCATATCACTTATGTACAAAAGTTCCTCAGTGTACCAAGACCAAGGTTACTTTCTCAGGCTTTCAAAGGGTAGAACAATAGGACATCTTATTTCCAATACTAACATTCTATGGGAACATAATTTGTAATGAATAAACCAACTTTTCATGTGAATGTCATATTAGCACAAAGAAAGGCAAATTTATTACGTTGTCAGCAAAGTCAAAGGCCTAATAAATCACTATGGCTAACGTAAGAAAATATAGTTAAAATGGCACATTTAATTAATATGAAATTAAACATATGTAACATCAAAATTCATAACTTATCATTAGTAAATCTTAATCAGGATTTATGTTACAGTACATTTAGAAGGAAAAATAACGTGTAAACCCATATCAGAAGGTGTAACAGAGATCTGCATTAGTCATTTATTAACATATGGCATTCCATATTTAACTTGAGAAATTCATTATCGTGTTAGTAAAATCTGCTAACTACCACAATAAAGGAACAGATAAAATCAAAAAGAGTTATCAAACAATGTTTTAGGGCTCTACAACATCATTTTAGTATCCCTATTTTGCAGTGAATGCACATCAATAAGGGCTTTCAGTGGATCAATTTACATTTCACTTGTTATATTGTAATACATTGAAATGATTAGATGTTCATTTCTATATTGGGACAACAAAATAGCAGACATACCTCTGCTGCATAATGTTTGACTTAACTGACTATAATGATGTCATAGTTTCTTTCATTCTGTTAAGAAGTGTTACATTTCCGGTTTTCAGTTGCAGACAAATGGCCGTGCCCTAGTACATCAGTTAATACACTTACTTCATTTAGACAGTATATATATATATATATACGTATATATATATATATATAGTCAAAATGAAATAAAGTAGTTGTATATGTATATATATCTTTGAACTGTGTCCTTAAAAAAAAAGTTGCACACTCTGTTCAGATTTCAGTTTGTTGTTACCAGTCACCGGGCTAGATTGTTTTCCCAGACCACCGTTTCTAGTACTTCAGAAAACGTGAACTGAGCCAAGACTACCACACCTGTAATGCTCGTGACTGCTAAATGGCAGAAAGTCATACAATGACTCTACCAGAATGATACAGAATGTGATGGCCTTTCAGATAAATGTCTTCAGATAATTAGCTCACACAGTAGTTTACTTTGCAGACTTGTACTTAGAACCCTTTAATAAAAAGGACCAGGAGTAACAAAGGCAAAAAAAGAGACTTCGTGAACTCTTCACATGAATAAATTAGTCCAGGCACAGCACAATGCCCGTGGTCCACACCAGTTCTCAGAGCGCACAACGCTGGTCTTACCTTCCCATAGCGTTTGCTCCTCGTCCGCAAAGGCCTGGTTCGCGCCACTGCACCTGTGCCTCATGGGGTGCATGTTCCCCATCCTCCGGGGCTGCAGCGGGAACAGCTCCTCTTTGTCATCGCAGCAGGCTAGCTGCCAAGAGGCGTCGTGCAGGCAGCCCAGCACCGGCTTGGCGCAGAGGCAGTGTATGTATGCGATCAGAATGGTAGCTGGCAAAACAGTTGCATTGCATACATTAGCACAATCCACCTAGGAACTGGTGGTTACTGCATGCTGATTGGTTGAGATTAGATCTGTTTTTGCGGACTTGAATTGAATAGCCGTCTCGGGTATGGAAAATACACCGTTATTTTTTATTTATTTCAATATACTGTATACTTTCATGCGGCTTTTTATTTGTGACTCCCACTGTGAGGCAATGAAAATGGCTCGACTAATGAAACTTCAAAGCGCCATGGCTGCCATGGAGCACGAAGGGTACAGACAAAAGAAAAAAAAAAATGGCTCGACTAATGAAACTTCTAAGCGCCATGGCCGCCATGGACGCGAAGGGGACAGACAAAAGAAAATAGTAGTGCACCCACACTAAAGTATATGGCTGATCGTGCCTTAATCCATATAACAGGGTCAGTCTACAAGGCGTAGCAAAACAGCCTCACGGCGGGACAAATGTAAAGCATTTACCAACTAAATCAAGGAATGTTTTAAAGGCAGGGCCAGGAATGAATGAAGATTGGCATGGTTAAAGCCTACAGACTAGATTACAACATGTCAAAAAGAGCAGCGCTTGCGCGCTGCTATGCTCAATTTAAGAATGAGTAAATCCACACCCTTGGAAGTGCTCCTTGAATGGATGCAAATTTACTACTTTTTGGACTTCACAAAATTTGGCAGTAGTAAACTTGGAAATCTGCGCCTCTCTCAAGTTTCAAGGCATACTACTGGCAATCAAACACCCATAAGGTGATAGGAGGGATGCTTTCAAGAAACATCTAACCACTGGCAATTGCTTGAGGTAGCATTCCAATCCATCGTTTTCACCCATTGTGTATCTCTAGGCAGAGGTCCACATAATGGAAATCAGTACTGACCCCGTCTCTCATGGAAATAGCCCATCCCAAGCCTTGGTAATCTCACCCTTCCAGCTGGCAGCCCAATGCTTTTTTATTTGAAAATTTGAGATTCCCACCCCCTGCATCTCACAGACTAAAGTTATCCCCCTGCATCTCTATAATGCCCATCCCTACCTCACTCCTCTCTCTACACCATTACATACTGCACCTTTCTTCCTTTACCTTATATCTCTCCTAACTCCTCAATCTCATTTATACCACATGGGCAATCACCAAAAACAATCCATGATTTGGGCCCTCATATCCCAGCCAGTCCACTGTGAATAGTGTTACTTATTAGTCCAGATTTATTCCTCGCACTTTATTTCAAAGATCAAGCCAGCATGTGTTTAGGGGCACATCACTTTTTCAGGGCCATAAATATTCATTACAGATTCTAAACATACAAAAACTATATCAGTACAATAACTATATATTTCAAAATAACTTGTATTTGCTGCTAACATAAAATAAGCTTTACTTCAATTGGTAGCACATAAATACCATGTACATTCATCGCTTTATTGAAAATAGATCCTGGTGTCTTTAGTTAGTTGTTTGGGATTTTTACTTCTCAATTAAAAATATCATATGGATTCACTTACTTCAACGGACCTCCTAAGTCCAGGATCTATTTCTTAATTATGCATAGGATCATAAATATATCATGAATTCATTCATAAATCCCCCTTATATAACAATAGTGCTTGATTGTAATTTCATATATATTGTTTCAACATCTTCATCTCCCATTTATGAAATTACAATAGGTCTTAAACCTATATCAATCCTAATAGGACAATCCAGCAGAAATAATGGGGATTCTGTGAATATTAGAGACAGATCTTACCTTACTCGAAAGCCCAGCTGTTGCATGTTACATATATTCACAATATAAACGGTAATCTGAGAGTAGCAAGAACATAATCCCAATACACAGGTGTAACAAGTTAATCATACAACGAAACTGGTAATTTTTCAGAGGATAGGAATCTCAAATAGAAACCGGCAGAACAGAGCCCCAAGTTCATGAAATGCTAATACTTCGGAAGCTCAGAAAACACAAAGAACTATAGAAATACAAAACAAACACAATGTGCCATGGAAGCAAATGTTTTTCAAACGTCTAATGTTTGCAAAGCTTCACAAGGATATTGCGGCTAAAAGGAGCATTCCCTTCGTCTATGTTTGTGCAATAGACATAACATATAACATTGCATCGGCTACAGAAATAACATACATACGTACAATCTTCCTGCAAAATGGATCACTCTGTTTACCTTTGCTCTTCATTAATGTTTGCACTCTAAAGGTTGCGAAGATCTAAACAGCATAGATCAAAGCAAATTAAATCTTAGCCTAAGTGTAGGTAGTCCCTGCAAAGGAAGGCTAGAGTATTTCATGGTTCCCGTGCCTGTTTATGGACACTGGGGAAGAAAGTAATTCTCAAGGTGCTGAGATGAACACAGACGTGCCTGCTCAGAGAGACACCACAAGGGTCTCTGATCCGCCTACCTAGCTTGCCAATTGTATCTAGGACTGTAGTATTTGGGAAAAGTGAAAGGGAGCAAGAAATGAAAATAGGAAAATACAGGGCAGTAAGAAATGGCTCGCCAGGCAGAGTCCCCTTCGTCTCGCCTGCACTTCATAGCAGTTGATCTTCTGTATCCTACCTCTGTTGCTTGGGGGTGGTCCAGGTAGCTCAGTTCCTGTGGGGCAACAGACAAAGTCATCAAGGTTGTTTCTTCAGCAGCTCAGCAGTAGATTCATGTTGAGGGGTAGGGCAAGTGTCAGTGAGTCGTTAGCAACTCAGGTCCCGATAGGCCTTCTGGGCCTGCAAAGGAGGCAGAGATTAGCAGCAGGAAAGATAGAGGGTCTTCAGTAGGGAATTTCACACAATGAACACAGTACACAGTGGAAGGACCAATTTAAAAATATAATAAATCAGCTGCCAGGCTGCGCCAGCTTATTTTTCAGTGCAAACTATTAAACTGAGGCCGACTGGCGATTTGAAGTCGATAACTGCATCTTCAAGGGTAATCCTGCTCTTCATCGGCTATCCAGGCAAAAAGAAGGCAAAACGTTTCTAAGTCCCACTTCTTGCAGTTTAGGGGGCAGGAGGAGTACTCCGTAATGTCAGCCAAGGGCCCAGGACCCTGGGGGGACCATTTGAGGTTCGGCCTCACTCTAACAGAGGCCATTAGCCAGGTCTAGGGTGGGTCTATTTGAAACTGGTCAGCTGAGCAGGTGCAGAGAGAAGGGTGTCTGGAAGTGTGTTGTGTTTCTTTGCCTGAAACAGGAGGTCAGCCAGTAACAAATGTGATCACCAGGAAGAGTCAAGTTTGTCTCCCCTGCACTTTGTAGCAGTTGATCTTCTGTCCCTTGGGAGTGGTTCAGGTAGCTCAGTCCATGTGGTGGAACAGATGTAGTCATCAAGGTTGTTTCTTCTGCAGCTCAGCAGTAGATTCATGTGTAGGGCACGTGTCAGTGAGTTGTTAGCAACTCAGGTTTCGATAGGCCCTCTGGGGACTGCAAAGGAGGGTGAGATTAGCAGCAGCAGGAAAGCTAGAAGGGCTTCAGTAGAGCCTTGCACATGATAAACAGTACACAGTGGAAGGACCAGTTTAAATACATAATCAATTAGCTGCCAGGCAGCTCCAGCCTATTCTTCAGAAGCGAAGCATTTGGGCCAAAGCTCACTGCATAACAGTGTCCAGTGCACATCAAGTTTCAAAGACTCAGTCAATCAGATTCACATAGGATTTATCTCCTAAGGCATACCTCTGGCAAAGGTCCTTTTCCAGAATCCTTTATACAGCAGCTGAGGAGAAAGAATAATTCCACCTTACAAACACCATTCTTACCCAAAGTAAATGTTCATAATCAGCTATGGTTAACTGTAAGTGACTGGAGCGTTATTTGATGGGATGAGAGCCCACCTTAAATAATAATCACAACCCTCATCAGGGTAAACCACTAAAGTCACTAAATAAACGTGGTCAACCCTCTGGTAGTTTGGCGCAAAGCAGTCATGCTTAACTCAGAGGCAATGTGTAAAATATTTATGCAGTACTCAAGCAGTAATAAAGAGCAGGAAAAGCATAAAAAAATCCCCATACCAATTTATAACAATAGAATACATTTTTAGAAATACAATGACACCAAAGTGGCAAGAATTCAATACGTAGGACTTGAGTTGTGAAGTTTTAAAGTTTGAAATAAAAATAGTACCAAAAAGCACAAACCGCCAACTGTGTTAGTATCTATTTGTGCTAGACCACTTCAAAGTCAAAAGTTATGGCTGAGTGCCATGGACCACCGGTCAGATACAGGGACCAGATTTGTCGCATTTGAAAGTTTACCTTGGGACTTAGAAACCTTTATGGAGAAAAAGTGGTCACTGAGAGGTCATCTCAGAGCTAGCTGGAAAGTGAATCCAAAGGGGGCTTGATGATGGTGGTTGCTGAATAGCAGCATCCCTGTGGCATTGTCCATGAAGGCAGGAAAGCTCTGAGTGAGTGAAGTCAGAAGTCTGTGCCAAGAAAGACCTTGACGTCGATAGTTTGCTGCTTGGCGTCAGCTCCAATGAAGCTCTCTGATTTGAACTTAGAACCCTTTCTGGAAGGGACATCTCCTTCAGTGGGACAAACTAGTAAGCTGAGGGTGACTTGGCAATTCAAAGTCGATAGCTGCATCTTTGAAGGCGATTGCGCTCTTCATTGGTTCGCCTGGCAGAAAGATGGCAAAAAGCTTCTATGTCCCACTTCTTGCAGTTTAGGGGGTAGAAAGAGTACTCCGTAGCACCAGCCCAGAGCCTAGGATCTGATGAAGGCACCATTTGGAGTTAGGACTCAATCTAAGAGAGGCCATCAGTCGGGTCCAGGGTAGGTCCAGTTGGAACTGGTCAGCTGGGCAGGTGTGATGAAGCAGAAAATGAAGGTTTTCATTTATTAGCGCTTAAACGTAGTGCTGCAATAATCGTGTGTGACTTTAACCAAACAAATAAAGATTGTACGGGGACAAAATGTGCCCTCAGAGTAGTTTGCCAACATTTATAAGCGTGCTTTATATAACGTGGTGTACTAGAATTGCACTAATCCGACATAATCATAAACGTGTGCTACGATTTGCTTGTTTGAAATGTTTTAGCTTAGCATTACTCTAGTGCAGGCTTTGGCCTAGTTGCCTGGTCTCACGGTTTAGATGCTCGTATTTTTCCAATGTGCTATTAAACGTGTATTTTTGCTTGAAGCTGTACTTTTCCACTGAGATCGTTCACATGCTTATCTTAAGGTTTCGTGCCAGCCTGGCATATTTTTCTCCTTACTCCAAGGTCGATCTGCAGGTGCGGACAATGGAAGCTCTGAAAGTGAGTTAATTGGTATAAAATGTTGCAACTTGCGTACTCGTCTCAAAGGATAATGTATGCTTAAGTAAAAGCTTGAGAACTGTCGTTTTTGATTGGACAATTTGAAGTCAACCTATGAACCCTCCAATGGAAGACCCTACTGGATTTGAACTGTTGTCTATTTAAACCAGGTGCACGAGAAGAAAGTAGCCATTGCAGCTATTATCCGCCATTATTGCGGTTACCAGCCATTACAGCCATTATTTGGACATCCCGCCATTTTGTAGACCTTGCAGCTATTATGGCCCACTTTGCTGCGACGCCATTTTGAAGGAGACTTTGATGCTTTCTCTAATCGAGAGAAAGAGAATTTAAATGATTCTTGCCCTAGAGACTTTAACTTTGATTTAATTCCTGGCATGAAGTAGTAGTTTTACCTTGCCGCCGTGAGGCAATTGCCCCGTCCACCTTGCCCCTTTGCCCCGTCCCATGCCGATCGAAACGGTACCCATGCTGATCGAGAAACGGTACCTGTGAGACGAAGACTTCCTTGTATGCTGATCGTAATTGGTAAATATGAAAGGAAATTGTACAATTGCATTGTGTTTCTTTTAGGTAACCAACTGCTGATTTGTGATAAGATCCCTAGCTAGGAGCTTTTCCAAATTAATGTTGCTAAATTGTTTTTGCATGAAGACCCACATGCCGATGCTAATTTGTGGTTAGATGAGGATTCCTTTTGTTGCATGATGCAATTTGAGACCTTGTTATGCTGACTAAATGTATGCAATTAGTTCATTACAGATTATCATATTAGTGATTTGCATTGCTATTATCGAATGCCTTGTCATTCAAATGCTACATAGATTGCACTTGTTTCGCCGCTATGGACAGCTATTAATGTTCAGTTATGTTTATCATTTGGTGTTGAGACACATCTATATTGTGCTAGCTTTGTTAATATAGGGAAATAAATTCACTAACTTTGAATAAACTGGTGTGGTTATTCCTGACTGAAAGGTCAGGGTTCGTCGAAATGTATTCTGGATTAATTGTTAAGTGTTATGTTGATCAAGGTATTGCTTATGTTCGTTATTGATTATTGATTTGATTAAATTGACCGATATAGAGTACGGAGAGTCCCACTTAGCCAAAAGATTCATCGGCCTAAAGAGCGTCCGAATACAAGTAAATTATTAGTACGGAACGCTCTATCAGTAGATGGTAGCAGAGGACGGTTTCGTCTTTTGGGACCCTGTACTCTTAAAGTACATGGTGTTGAATTAACGCTTACGCCCTTTCAGACCCTATTCGAGAAGTTGAATTAGATTTTTCTTGGGTAAATTAGATTGACAGAATGATGATGGGCTAGGTCCACCGCGACTTTCCCGGGATCTCGGAGCTTGCGAATGGAGAGAATGGAGGCGTGGAATCGGCGTTGGCGGTACTAGTGATGGTATGAGTGAAGTTAGGGTTTTGCGCTTGCACAGCTTATTGCCGCAGGGTGTGTGAAAAGGTTGCGAGGATTTTTCTTTTTAGAGAATAGCGGAGGTGCGACTCCGAGTGTAGAAGTAGGGAAGTCGTCGAACTTCATAGAAAATAGCGGAGGTGCGACTCCGAGTGTGAGAGTAGGGAAGTCGTCGAACTTCATGTGCGTGTGGCGCTTTGTGCATAAAAAGGTCCACGTGGTTGTTGTTGTTGAGACGGGCCCTGCGAGGTCAAGAGACTCCGGAGTATGTTGATTTATGTTGTGGTCTGGGAGGTTTAGTAGGTTGATCGGGCGTGGTCAACGAGTCGGTACGTGTGTAAGGGAGTGAAAGAAACTTCGACTTCGGGCTTTGACAAGATTCTAAGTGCACTAGAATAGATCATTGACAAGTTGAGAGTAGGTCTGCGGGTCAGATTTGCTTGCGAACGTGGGGACCGAGAAAGATGGAATAACTGCTGAGGCTAGTGAAAAATCCCTAAGGTCCTGAAGCGACTGTGTTACCCTTCCTGTAGTAAACCGACAGATCTGTTTTAGTTTTTGTAGCTCGCGATACATGCAAGAAGTCGTTACGAAAGGAGCTGAGTGAAGGAGGACTAGCCGCGAGGCTTTGTCAGCCGCAGTGTGTGTGAGTGTGACGTCACTAGGAGCCGCGCTGGGATAGGTTGGTTGGTGAGAAGGGTCGCGCACGGATTGGACGCAGTCCGTGGGGCTCGATTGGAAGGGGAAAGGCAAGCGAAGAGTATTCCGGGAATTAAAGTCACCTATTGATTACAAACTTTGTGAAATAAAAGACGAGAAAATGAAATTTTTTAAAGCATTAAGGAGTGCGATGAAGGGGGAGTCTTACATTAA
The DNA here is from genome assembly GCF_031143425.1 of Pleurodeles waltl. NCBI lineage: Eukaryota > Metazoa > Chordata > Amphibia > Caudata > Salamandridae > Pleurodeles > Pleurodeles waltl. The sequence goes on along the minus strand of NC_090450.1, from coordinate 70,689,773 downwards.
AGCGAGCGTAGGAGAGGAGACGCCGCCCGAAGGCACACCAGCTTACATCGTAATGGAGGAAAAGGGGGTAGCTCCGTGCCTTTGGCTAAAGCAATGGCACAAGTTGACAGAGAAACATGGGAGCGTAGCATTCCCGATCCACGGGACATTCAATATAAGGATTCTGGAGAATTTGAGGTTCACGATGTACGACATGAAGGTGCCTCCAAGGCCAGCCCAGTTTGAGGCCCTAGCGATTTGGGAATTAATGGCTAGACAGCAACAGAAAAATAAGTTTGAAACAAGGATAAGGAAGGTAGAAAAGACACTAGCGGACGCTAGGTGGGATAACGCACAGAAGGTGTGGAGGTCAGATGTATTTCAGGGGATAAAATTGTTTCCCGCAATTACTAAGGAAGAAGAGGAGACAGGTAAGAAAGCTACCTGTAAGACAAACAGGAGGTGTTCCAAGGATAGAGAGGACGAGGAAAAGTTGAGAAGAGAAGAGGAGTTAGAGGATGAGGAGTTAATTATGCAATTGCTGAACGACCGTCCACCACCTTATGCGGAGAGTGGACAAGGTCCAAGTACCAGTTCTGCCCCTCCGGCACCGGTACAGAACAGTGAAACTCAGAGTTCAGGAGCATCATCGGGCTCTAAGGACCCGAGTTTACTGTTCACCCCGCAGATACCGCAGGTTAGGAGAATATATCCAGATGTGCCTATGTTGAAACCAGCAGAAAATTATCAGCCGCAGGTCCCAAGATATTACAGCAGTGACAACAGTACGGGAATGGTTCTAGACCCGACTGTAATGGGAATACAGAATGGTCACAACCCAACATTGGCACAAGCTGAATCAACCCAGTTTTTGATGCCTCAAAAGCAGATGCAGGGGGGAACAGCACATGCTCAGATGACGGGGAGTCAGATGGGCATGCCGGCAATGATGACCCATGGTGTGGGAATGAACATGCCTCAGAACATGGGGAATGGACAAAACCCAGATGCGATATCGCTACCCATTACTGTAGGTCCGCCGGTACCTCTCTACAGTCAGCCTAACTTAGGTATGAGCAGTCAGGGATCAATGCTGCAGAATGGGACCGAAAGGAGGTGCATAGAAAACACTCCAGGGATAACTCCTATAGCGGCTCAGCCAAATGGATCTGGGTCCTTGATGGAGTTTAGTCCCATATGTGCTCAGTCGACACTGGTGAGGTCGAGTCCCCCACTGATAATACCTCTGTCATCGAACACTGAAAAGTTGCCGCAACCATCAATGGCAGTCGATGTGAACGCTACACTGATGGGGTTGAATGCGCAACAGCTGACACAGTGGTTCAACAGTCTGAATTCCACACAAAGCTCAGACAGTGGGAAGGGAGAAGATTATATGAATAGGATGAGGTTGAACATGGAAGCACAAGAATTGGTGGAAGGGACTATGGGTGTGAATAGGTTAGAGTCCTACTCGGAAGAAGAGCTGAGATACCTATGCCCAAGGATTACGAAAGAAGTGAATAAGGTACATAAAAGCTTGCAAGAAATAGCTGACAAAAACGGGGTGGATATAGACAAGACAAAACACTTGAGCAGGAGCTACAGATTGGATTTTGGGACCACAGATTTTGAACACATGAGGTCAGCAGGCATGAAGGCGCACCTTAGAGAATTGCTGCAGAGTGCACAAGTGTGGAGATGTTTGGACAAGTGGGAAAGTAGGTGGGTAAAGAGAAAGGAAAAGAGGAGGGACAGTGCTACAGAGCACAATGAGAAAATACCACAGAGTAGTGATGCAGTAACCATGTTACCAATGAGGGAGACAGCAGGGGGAAAATTAATACATGTACCATGGCACAGAAGTGACATTCAGTCTTTTACGGATGATTTTCCCAAACTGAGGGAGAAACCGATTGAATGGTATCAGCAGACTGATAGGTTTGTGAAGCTTGCAAAATGTCTTTGGGAAGATCTGAACACTCTCTTTGAAATTGTGGTTCCGGCAGATTTGTGGGAGGATTGCAAAAGAGCTGTAGGTTGGCCGACGAGTGAACCAGAGAGAGACAGGGAGACGGGTGCACCATCGCCTATGGTGATGAGCCTGTACTATAAGGTGATTGAGCATTTGAAGACGAAGGTGGCCGCGAAAAATGTGGATTGGCAGAAGATTGATCGAACTGCCCAAGAGGCTAAAGAGTCGATTCATAGTTACTATGAAAGGTTGTTGAAGGCGTTTAAGAACTACAGCGGCACGGAAACAATAGAGGCGAAGGACATGCTTCATTTTGTGTTCAGATTTGTGGAAGGGCTGAGACCAGAGATAAGTCAGATGATAAAGTCGCATTTGATTTGCTGGCAGTCGAAACCGATTGATGAGGTGTTGAATTATGCGAAATACTGTAGCGACGAAATTGAAGTGAAACAGAAAAGGTTGAAAGAGAAGGTGATGATGATGCAGCTTAAAGCTGCTCAGACAGGTTTACAAGGTTTGCAAGGGATGCAAGGGTTCCAACAGCAGGTACCGCAACCGCAGCCGCAGTTGCAGGGAAAAATGGCGTTTCAGCCACAGGCCAGAGGCAGAGGCAGAGGAGGTTTTGTGAATAATGGACCGGATTTGAACACTGTTGTGAATGGTGTGCAGGCAATGAAGAAGGTGATGCCGTGTCACGTGTGCGGAATTGTCGGTCATTGGAAACGCGAGTGCCCGATGGTGGTGCAGGAAGGTGCAGGTGTTGGTCAGCAAAACAATGATGTCAATGCATTTCAGACAATGAGGGGACCGAAAATGAGAGGTCCAAGCCCAAATTTTCAGACCGTAAATCAGTTGCAGGGATTACAACCTATGCAGCCGCAGCAGATGCAGATGCCCCGTATGCAGATGACGCAAATGCAGCCAATGCAACAGCAGTTACCCATGGTACCTAATCAGCAAATGCAAATACCTTTGGCGCCAATGAGTCAGCAGCAAGTGATGGTTCCTCCACAGGTCTCTGGTCAGGTAATGAGTACAAATGGCACCGTACAACAGTTCCCATTACACAGTGAGAGTGGAATAAACATTGTATGGGAGAGTGAAAGTTCAGGAGAAGAAGGAGATTGTGTGCTTGCAGCATCCTTGGAAGTTGATCAAAAGGGTCCGTACGTGGAGGGAAGAGTAATGGGTCATCGTGTCCCATTCCTGGTTGACACAGGAGCAACACGTTCAACTGTTAAGAGCATTGAAGTACCAAATTTGCCACTCTCAGGGAGGACAGTTCAAGTGGTGGGAGTAGCAAACAGACACCTGACAAACCCAATTACAGATCCGGTACCAGTCAGCATTGGTAACTATCAAGGGTTACACCAATTTGTGGTATGTGACTCAAGCCCGATAGCACTGTTAGGGAGAGACCTATTGTGCAAATTGGGTTGTTCGATTATGTGTTCGAACGACGGAATAAAAATACAGACGAGCAGTGATGGGGAGGAAGAGGACAGTGTAGAGGGGGATGAGATGGAAACTGTCGATGAAGTGTATCCCCTGATTTGCCTTTTCCCGATGATAACTGAAGAAGATATTCCAGCCGAATTACGGGAAACAGTCGGAAAGGAAGTGTGGGATATGACAGGGAAAGAGGTGGGATTGATGAAAGGAGTGGAACCAGTGAAAGTGACTGTAAAGCCCAATGCAATCTTTCCCCAGACCCCACAATACCACATGGCACAAGACACCCTCATGAAAGTTGCCCAACTTATTGACGAATTTGTAAAGCAGGGAGTACAGAAAAAAGTGTTGAGCAGTCCATGTAATTCACCAATCATGGGATTAATAAAGCCAAGTGGAAAGGTTCGAATTGTGCAGGACTTGAGGAAAATAAATGACATCATAGTCAAGTGTTGCCCTGTCGTACCGAATCCAGTTGTGATAATGTTTCAAGTCCCTTGCGATGCTGAGTGGTTCTCAGTCATCGACTTGTCACAAGCATTCTTTTCGGTGCCTCTTCATGAGGACAGCCAATTCCTCTTTTGTTTCAAATTCTTAGACAGAGTGTACAGTTGGTGTCGAATTCCTCAAGGGTTTTCCGAGTCACCGTCAATCTTCAATCAGATTCTAAAGAAAGATTTGGAAGCATTAGAATTGCCATTCGAGTCAACCCTAGTACAGTACATTGATGACCTACTGATTGCATCAAAGACAGAAAGTGGCTGCACAGCCGATACCATTGCTCTATTGAACCATTTGGGAAGGAATGAACACAAGGTGTCTCCTTCCAAATTGCAGTTCTGTCAGAAGAAAGTGAAATACTTGGGTCACCAGATAGAGAAAGGGTCAAGGAAAATAATGAAGGAAAGAATAACGAGTGTACTTCAAATGAGTCCACCAAAGACAAGGAGGGAGGTGAGGAAGTTTTTGGGAATGGTGGGCTACTGTCGCCAGTGGATTCCCAACTTCTCGACTCTAGCAAAGCCTTTACTGAAACTGACCCAGAAGGATGCCTTGGATCAAATTGAGCTGAAAGGAGATGAGATGGATGCTTTTATTGAATTGAAAGAATGCATGTGTAGGGCTCCAGCTTTAGGTATGCCTGATTACACAAAGCCTTTCACATTGTTTTGTCATGAACGTGATGCATGTTCTTTGTCTGTCTTGACTCAAGCCCATGGTGGCATAAACAGACCAGTAGCGTATTTTTCAGCTACTTTGGATCCGGTCGCAGCAGCACTTCCAGGGTGTTTGCGCGCCGTAGCAGCAGTTGGTATCAGCCTCACTCAGAGTGAAGGAATAGTGATGGGACACCCAGTAACAGTCATGGTCCCTCACTCAGTTGAGATACTTTTGACCCGCTCCCGAACGCAACACATGACTGGAGCAAGACTCACAAGGTATGAAACGATAATTCTGGGCTCACCGAATGTGCAGCTGAAAAGGTGCACTACGTTGAATCCAGCAACCTTGCTCCCTGGAGAAAATGCTGAAATTGAGAACGCTGAAGACGTCGAGCATGACTGCCTTCAGGTGACTGAATTTTGCACAAAACCTCGACCTGACATTAAGGATACTAAGCTCGATGAAAATGACCAAATTGTTTTCGTTGATGGTTCATGTCTAAGAGATGGGATGGGAATCCTGAAAGCAGGATATGCTGTATGTACTGTAACAGGTGTCTTGGAAGCGGGGTGGCTTCAAGGAGTCTATTCTGCACAAGTAGCAGAACTTGTAGCCCTTACAAGAGCATGTCAACTGTCTGCATTGATGAAAGTCACCATTTACACTGATAGTCAGTACGGGTTTGGGATTGTGCATGACTTTGGACAACTATGGTCACAGAGAGGTTTCCTGACTTCTTCAGGATCCCCAGTGAAAAATGGAGAAAGGATAAGGGAATTGTTACACGCCATTCAAATGCCAGCCGAAGTTGCAGTGGTAAAGTGTAGTGCTCATACAAAAGGACAGGACTATGTTTCTCTGGGAAATGCATATGCGGATCAAGTTGCAAGATTTTGTGCCTTGAACTGTATATTACTCAGGGATGAATGGAATTCGATAAGTGAACCAGAACTCGAACCAGCTGAAGCATTTGCCTTGAAGGTCGTAGATACAATAGATGAATTAAAAGCATTACAGAATAGCGTCAGAGAGGATGAAAAAGACTCCTGGATTAAATCACAATGTATAAAGAGACCAGACGAGTTATGGGTTTCAAATGAGGGAAAATTTGTTTTGCCAAATGGTCTCTTATCACAGCTTGCGCGGTTCTATCATGGGCAGGCTCACCTAGGGAGAGATGCCATGATAAGATTGTTCAAAACTGATTGGTTTAACCCCAGATTTCGCCAAGCTGCAGAAGCAGTTTGCCATCGATGTGTCACTTGCCAGCAGATGAACCCAGGGAAGGGAACGGTTGTGAACGCGAGCCACATTGGCAGAGCCAGTGGCCCGTTTAGTCGAATGCAGATGGACTTCATTGAGATGCCTGTGCATGGAGGTTTGAAGTATGTGTTGGTGATTGTGTGCATTTTTAGTCACTGGATTGAGGCATACCCCACACGTAGAAATGACAGCCTTACAGTTGCAAAGCTATTGTTGAGGGAGTTAATACCACGTTTCGGATTCCCGATCTCTTTAGAATCAGATAGGGGAAGTCACTTCAATAACGAGGTGATAAAGTTACTTTGCGAAGCGCTGAACATTGAGCAAAAACTGCATTGTAGCTATCGCCCTGAAGCATCAGGACTGGTGGAGCAGATGAATGGTACACTGAAATCAAGAATGGCGAAGATATGTGCATCGACAAATTTGAAATGGCCTGACGCATTGCCCTTGGTGCTAATGTCAATGAGAAACACCCCTGATAGAAAGACTGGATTGTCTCCGCACGAAATTCTCATGGGCAGGGCTATGAGACTTCCTGCAGTTCCTGCAAACGCGCTTTTGAATATTACAGATGATATGGTGTTAGACTACTGCAAAGGTCTGGCTGACGTGGTTCGCTCTTTCTCTCACCAGGTGGAAGCAACCACCTTGCCACCGATCCAAGGTCCAGGACACGCACTGAAAGCAGGTGACTGGGTCGTGGTAAAGAAGCATGTGAGAAAGTCGTGTCTGGAACACCGTTGGAAAGGCCCTTTCCAAGTGATCCTGACGACCACTACCGCTGTGAAGTGTGCGGGGGTTCCCAACTGGATTCACGCCAGTCACACAAAGAAAGTGTTGTGTCCCACAGATGAGGAAGTTGAAGCGCTGAAACTGCCAGTGCCTGATAAAACAGTGCTGAGTGCTGAGACAGAGCAAAACCGAACTGAAAGCGAACAGGCAGGAACGAAAGAGAGAGAGATATTCTCTGAGGACGAAGAGACCAACTCACTTGGGGAAGACCAAGGAGAAAGTTCAGACAGCGACGAAGCAGCTGAGGGTAGCAAAGAGCCTGAAGCAGCTGAAGGTGACAAGGAACCTGAAGCAGCTGAAAGTGATAAAGAGCCTGAAGAAAGTAACGGTGACGAAGGGCTCGAAAAAGGTGAAAAAGCAGGAGAGCCTGATAAGAGGAAGGCTTTCCCAGAAGCAGACGATACAGAAAAAGAAAAAGAGAACGTGATTGATTCCCCAGAAGGAGGGGACAAGGCAGAACAGAACGAAAAGGTTCAAGCTTCCACAGAAAAGATCGCAGGTCCATCAAATGGACATGGTGCAAAGAAGAGACTAAGCATATCACCAATAAAACAAAGGACTGAAGAAGGTTTGAACGACGGAGAAAGGCCAAAAGTGAAAGAGAAAAGAAAAGAAGTAACTGTCGCGGTACCATCCCCGCGTGAAGAAAAAGACTTGACAAAGGTGGAAAGTACCAGCGAAGCAGAATCGAAAAGAGAAGCGAAATTGAAAAGGAAAAGGATACCGAACAGAAGATATTCCGGTCCTGAATGGGCATATGTAGTTCATGACGATTGGACTGACGAGTTTGTATCTCTTAGCCTCGAGAACGAAGAAGAAGGGATACCAATAGAAAAGAAAAGTTTTATGGACTCTGTCGATTGAAAGGGTAATAAATGATATTGCTTGCTACAATCCAACGTGATACAAACAACCAGCAGAGACATTGCTAAACAGGATGAGACTTTTGCTGAACTGATGAAAAATTGAGTTATTGCCGAATTGAGACAAATGCTGCTAACCGAGAAGTGACTGGCCTCTTGAAGAAAACTGTGTGAACATTGTGCTCGTTCAGCTTTGTAACTGAATTACTAAATAGTTTTTTTATAGGTGCTTCTAGCTCTCTGATTCTATACAGATCATGACGCAAAACACTAGAAAGAAATATTGTAAATACGTGTGTATAGGCTTGATCATTGGATGTGTACTAATAATAATGGCAATTGTACTTGGAATGCATGGTAAGGGTGAAAATGAGAGAATTGATGCTTCCACTTTTGCTCCTGTTACTGTCACTGAACTAACCGCATTGAAAAGACTAGAATTAGATGAGAGACACTTGCATGATAAGAAAGAGCTTTCATATAATGTTTTCTATCGCTTGCTAACAGAATATGTTGAGACTATGGATGCGAAAGATTGTTATGTGTGTACACAGATACCGACATCAGTAAAGGAAGGGGTGACATATCACCACATGCCTCTTACATACGGGATTACATGTAGTATAGTAATGTCTAGATTTTATGGTCAAACTAACATACAGTATTTTTACTCAAATTATGATGTTACCTTTGCATATGTTCCTATAATAGCGCAGCTAAGCCAGATTGCTAAAGATTGGGATGCTAAAATAATGAGGGAATTTTTCGAGCCAAGGCAACCTTTTGAAACGGCTCACGCTCATAGGGAAAATCTTACCTGCTCGCTCTCTGCAGTAGAAATAAGCTTTTTAGATCGCACAGATGATAGAAGGGCACAAATGAATGCGAAATTAGAAAAAGAACTACATAAGAGGACTTCAGTAGACAATTATGATTTTGCCGCAATAAAGACACAAGGGAGAATAGCTTTAGATGCTTGGCATGTAGGGAAATTTTGTATATATCGAGGTGAATCTTATTATGACAACAATTTCGTAGGAGCGAGTGAGTGTAAACATACGTTTATCTTTAAGGCCAAATGGACATTCATGATGAACGGACTTGACCCTGTCATTCCAGGTGTATATTACATTTGTGGGTATAATGCCTATTATCGTCTTCCAAAGGGATGGTGGGGGAGATGTTATTTGGGTATAGTGTTCCCGAAGGTTTATCAGCTGGATGACCTATCGATGATTCAAAAGACATCTGGATCCCATCGTATCCATAAAAGAGAGACCGCAGCTGCTGTGGTGGGAGATATATTTGGAGCCATGATTCCTTCATTAGGAGTTGTGTTGAATTCCATCAAAATAAGAAAGTTGTCTACTATAGTGGATAACATGTTGACAAAGTTTTCAGGTGCTATAATCCTGATAGATGCTGAACTTGCAGCGGAAAGAGCTATGACTCTTCAAAATAGGCTTGCTTTAGACATTCTTTTAGCAAAGGATGGCGGCGTTTGCAAAATGCTTGGTGCACGACACTGTTGTACGTATATTCCAGACAACAGTGTGAAAATTAAAACTATGCTTGCTAATCTAACAAAAGAGAGTGCAGATTTGAAGGAACTGAAAGAACTAGGAGTGTGGGAGAAGGTTGGAAAAGGACTTGCTTCATTGGGAAATTGGCTTGGTGGCATTTGGAATGGAATATTGCTAAAAATAATACAGGGAATTCTAATAGTTCTAATTTGCATTTTTGGAATTTGGGGAATAAAAAGGGGAATAATAATGATTATGGAAAGAATTAAAAGAAGGAAGGAAGAGAAAATATTGAAAAGAATGGCAGAAGAATACAAAGCGAAAACTAGGGGAATTAAAAGGAAAAGAGAACTGACAGAATTTTAATGGAATACAATTTGTGGGCATAATTTGGTGTGATGACAAGTAGTCATCAGAGGAGGGATTGATGAAGCAGAAAATGAAGGTTTTCATTTATTAGCGCTTAAACGTAGTGCTGCAATAATCGTGTGTGACTTTAACCGAACAAATAAAGATTGTACGGGGACAAAATGTGCCCTCAGAGTAGTTTGCCAACATTTATAAGCGTGCTTTATATAACGTGGTGTACTAGAATTGCACTAATCCGACATAATCATAAACGTGTGCTACGATTTGCTTGTTTGAAATGTTTTAGCTTAGCATTACTCTAGTGCAGGCTTTGGCCTAGTTGCCTGGTCTCACGGTTTAGATGCTCGTATTTTTCCAATGTGCTATTAAACGTGTATTTTTGCTTGAAGCTGTACTTTTCCACTGAGATCGTTCACATGCTTATCTTAAGGTTTCGTGCCAGCCTGGCATATTTTTCTCCTTACTCCAAGGTCGATCTGCAGGTGCGGACAATGGAAGCTCTGAAAGTGAGTTAATTGGTATAAAATGTTGCAACTTGCGTACTCGTCTCCAAGGATAATGTATGCTTAAGTAAAAGCTTGAGAACTGTCGTTTTTGATTGGACAATTTGAAGTCAACCTATGAACCCTCCAATGGAAGACCCTACTGGATTTGAACTGTTGTCTATTTAAACCAGGTGCACGAGAAGAAAGTAGCCATTGCAGCTATTATCCGCCATTATTGCGGTTACCAGCCATTACAGCCATTATTTGGACATCCCGCCATTTTGTAGACCTTGCAGCTATTATGGCCCACTTTGCTGCGACGCCATTTTGAAGGAGACTTTGATGCTTTCTCTAATCGAGAGAAAGAGAATTTAAATGATTCTTGCCCTAGAGACTTTAACTTTGATTTAATTCCTGGCATGAAGTAGTAGTTTTACCTTGCCGCCGTGAGGCAATTGCCCCGTCCACCTTGCCCCTTTGCCCCGTCCCATGCCGATCGAAACGGTACCCATGCTGATCGAGAAACGGTACCTGTGAGACGAAGACTTCCTTGTATGCTGATCGTAATTGGTAAATATGAAAGGAAATTGTACAATTGCATTGTGTTTCTTTTAGGTAACCAACTGCTGATTTTTGATAAGATCCCTAGCTAGGAGCTTTTCCAAATTAATGTTGCTAAATTGTTTTTGCATGAAGACCCACATGCCGATGCTAATTTGTGGTTAGATGAGGATTCCTTTTGTTGCACGATGCAATTTGAGACCTTGTTATGCTGACTAAATGTATGCAATTAGTTCATTACAGATTATCATATTAGTGATTTGCATTGCTATTATCGAATGCCTTGTTATTCAAATGCTACATAGATTGCACTTGTTTCGCCGCTATGGACAGCTATTAATGTTCAGTTATGTTTATCATTTGGTGTTGAGACACATCTATATTGTGCTAGCTTTGTTAATATAGGGAAATAAATTCACTAACTTTGAATAAACTGGTGTGGTTATTCCTGACTGAAAGGTCAGGGTTCGTCGAAATGTATTCTGGATTAATTGTTAAGTGTTATGTTGATCAAGGTATTGCTTATGTTCGTTATTGATTATTGATTTGATTAAATTGACCGATATAGAGTACGGAGAGTCCCACTTAGCCAAAAGATTCATCGGCCTAAAGAGCGTCCGAATACAAGTAAATTATTAGTACGGAACGCTCTATCAGGTGCAGAGAGAAAGGTCTCAGGAAGCTTGTTGTGTCCCTGTATCTCAAACAGGAGGTTAGTCAACTGACCCTTGGGGGCTCATCTGGGGTGCTGGAAGTAAGGTAAGCAGGTCTAGTTTTCCTTTACGTTCTCCAGACAGCAGGGCAGCCCTTCTTCTGATTCTCTACTGGTCCAGGAGTATTCTGAGAAGGGTACTGGTGAAGCGACATTCATGCCCAGTGCTTGCCTCTGGGTGGGGGAAACTCCTGGCCACTCCCTAACCAATGGGAAAAAGGTCTCATGGGTTACCCTACCCACTTTTGCAGGGCTTCCTGTGTGTGTTACCGTAAACTATCCCACAGTCCTTTCCCTAAATCCAACATGGCAGCACATTTTTCCACTGGTTACTGCTCCCCGTGACCACCCAGGAGGTGTGGCTATGATAATGGGTAAACTATCCCTTGTGGTCACTTTTGAAGCTCACAAAATGATCGCCCTTCTCCTGGCCATTCTACTCAACAAAGCAAAACACCTCCCCACACCCATATCTTTTGCTCACTGTCTGGGAGCTCTGCACATCGCATCATATGGGAGCTAATACCAGCCATACTACTCTGGACACTGGCATAAAGACAATTTTGGGTTTAGGCAGAGAAACAACAATTTTCTGAAAACGTAATTTCCAAAATGGTAATTTAAAATAACACTTAACCATTAAGTTATATATTTTAAATTACTATTAAAATGAGTATTTGAACCATGTTTCTAGCTATTCCCAAACTGGATTAAGCACTTATGAAATTTTGTAGTACAAACACTCATTTTTAAATACCAGGCACCTTACGCTATGGGTATTTAGAGTCTGTCTTAGAGATGACTTATAAGTACAAAAAGGAAGATTTACGCCTGACAAAACGTTTACTTTGCCAGGTCGAAATAACAGTTTAAAACTGTACCCACGTTTCAGTGGAAGGCCTGGAGACAGGTTTTACAATGCCACTTTAGTGAGTGGTACAATAAGTGCTTCAGCCCACTAGTAGCATAAAATGTTAGGGTTTTGGGTACATGTGGTACCATATACTAGGGATTTACAAAAAAATTAAATCAATCAGTGAGGGGTATACCGTTTCTAACATGTTAAGAGAGAAGAGCACAAGCACTTTACCAGTGGTTAACAGAGTCAAAGTGCGTAGATTTCTATGGCCACCAAATACAGGTTCCAAAAATAAAGGCAAACATTTGAAAGAATGCCACACACATGATGGTTATTTGTAACATCAACAAATGATAGGTGCTCCAATAATTCTGGCAAACCATTTATCATAGGCATTTGGTTCAATGGTCATGAATGGTCAGTTATCAATGTACATCAAGTTTGCAAATAAAAAATTCATTAACAAATAACCATTGGTTCCATGTCTGCCCCAAGCCTTTGAACTTAATTTAAAATAACGAGATTGGTCAAAAAAGCCAGTGGTTGAGGTAGCAGAGGGATCTAAAGCCCACTACAGGTATATTGTAGGCAAAAGGTCTGTTGACAGCTGCTTTGACAGCCCAGACAGAAAAAGAGTGGGGATGGCCCAATTATGGAGAGTGTTGGGGACAATTGCCCTTACAGTTTGTAATTTGTTTCTCTAATATCTGGCTGCATCCTGGGAAATTGGTTAATCTGTAGTTGAGTGCCACGTGCCATGGTTTCTGAATTTATATTCTCCCTCAATTCTGGGCTTCCACATGAACTGCTGCTGGCACTGCTTGATTGTACTGACCTAAGCAGTTTTCAACTATAATCTCCAGTCCCCAATATCATCATTACTGCATCCATCCTGCATTAAGGCACTTTTTGATTAACCATTAGATTTGAGCCTTAAACATTCAGATTATAAGGGTTAATGCTGTATCTGAGTTCACTACCTATCCAGGCTTCTTGCCAAGGTCTCGTTATCTCTATAAGACACAAGAACTGGAATGGGATGGAATGAAAGGAACATGGTCATAACCCAGTCGTATTCTTGCACTCCAGTGAAAGAAATTCAATATAAGGCCCTGGACTAAAATGTACTCCTTCTGCTGAAAGCATCTAAAGATCATATCAACTTGTATCTCTTCTCCCTCTCCAGTTAACACTGCCATACCACAGGACTTGGTTATTTCTCTAACCCTTTTCAACATCTCTGGTTTTACCTACTACAAGGATATTAAGGAGAGACAGATCATACTGAAACTAGAACCAAAAGTACACAATTCACTGAGATCTTACCTATTGCAATCTATGCCAGGAAAACCAAAAATCATCTGAAAATGAGTGGAAGACGATAAAGTGATTATGGTGGCCCACTTAGATGTACCCCTATTCATTCCAGTGACTTTAGTGAAAAGCTTTGGAGTCACCCTGGACTATTAACCTGTCTTTTATTAACACAGTTGTCATGACTTGTGTATTTTAATCCTAAAATTATTTTTCAGCGTACTCATTTGGGAACTTAACTGAGTGATCTTTCGATTCATGTGCTGTGTTTGTACTTCTGATCCCTAACGCGCATTCGCTGAAGTAGTCTTCCACCTCGGTTCCACGCTGCTATGGGTGGGGAAGTTCGTCTTAGAGAATCATTTTTTTCCTCACTAGGAGCTAGTTTTTCATGGAGTTGGGAGAGTTTGCTGCACTGACCAACCCATCATTCTAGAACCCACCTCTGCTGTTCTGCATTCACACTCTGGCAGCATCCATACTTTTTCACAAACTTGTTAAGACATCAAGGTTGCAATTTCTCACCATCCCGTTTCCTTGCCATGCTTCTGCCTCTGTATGCTTCAACACACTCACTCATACTTTCTCCTCAATTCATGATGCTGCAAGGACAATGAAGGACAATGAAGTGAGGTCAGACAGGAAATTGCTTGTGGTCCCCACTAATCAGATAAAGTGTATTCAGCGAACAAGGTAAAGTTAGTCAACCACACCTTTCTTGCGTGTTCCTTTTCATCCATGCTTTCTCTCTTCTTTCTCAGTGCTTTCTTAACTTTCTCCTACTCCTCCTTTTTCCTTCTCAGCCTTTCTGTCCTCAGGTAGCTGTTAATGAGTAGTGAGCCCCCATCTCCATTTTAACTATCAGCAACCCTCCGGGCAGGGCCGGCTGTAGGGCGGTGCGACCGGTGACACTGCAGCAGGTGCTGCCGTCGGGTGGGGTGCTGTGTTTGCAGGTATATAATGGTCTTAAAAGCACCTGCTGCAACATTCCTTGCCTCAGGAAGTTTTTAGGCAACAATAAATATGTCTATATAACTCTGGAGTTTAATGTTCTGGCTGGAGAGAGATCTGGAGTTTTGTTAACATGCCTACTGCAAAGTATGTGTGCCATGCAGAATAAGTGCACATAATGCAATAGGTCAGCGGGTTACTACTTTTGTCAGTGAGGTCCTTTTGTTACTTGCAGTTTATCAGTTAAAATCCTAATATATAAACAGTGAGCTATTAACTGTCACCAAAGAACTTCATTCAGACTGCAAGTTATAGTTTTAGATATTATTTTCCTCAGTCTTTCATTATCCTATTGTTGTAAAAAGGGTTCATTGGGGTAGCAATCCATTCTTATTATTAAAGAGAACTCCAATCACGGTATTACATTGTAAATTCTGAGTTTGTGCTTTTCTAGATCAAGCACTAAAACTATACAGCCTACCAGTATGGATGACCTGCGACTCCTACACCTTGTAGTCCTGTCTTATGTAACATTTGTTATATACTGGTTTACACACCTATGATTGATTTTCTCTGCGCAATGTGTGTGATGTAAAGCATTCTGATACCCTACACTCATATGAGCAGCACTATAAAACTAATTAAATGTATCTGAGAGGGAGTGGTTATGTAGACTTGAGGGGCACCGTTAAAGGGTGGTAGTGAGGGAATACATGGAACAAGTGATCATTGAGGGGGGTGGCCAACAAACATTGTCGCACAGTGCGCTAAAGCCTCCCTGCTACCAGGCTCTGGCTCACCCTGGGGCAAAATGAATAAAAAAACACTGGAGACCGCACTTTAAAAAAATGAAAATAAAAATAAAATTGGAAATATCTGCGGATCCATTCATGGATTTTTATAGAAATTAAAAAACAAGTACTTTTTAGTCCTGTTGGGGTATCAGGGGGACCCCTGGACCAACACTACATGCTCTGGGTATTCCTACCCTGGCCTCTTTTCTTTTTTAGGGGTATTTTGTTTTGGGACTGTGCTCCAGCCAAGTCCCAAAATGGCTGCCAACTCTCCTGATTGAAGTGTTGGCAGCCAATCAAATATCAGCAAAGGGACAGTGGGATCCGTGGGTCCTCTGCATCTCTGGATAGCTATATTTTTTAACCTTCAATATCTCAAAAACTGCTGAACAGATTTACACCAAATAACAAAAAGCCCAATCTGTTCACCAAGATCTATCTTTCTGTCAAATTTGGTGTAATTCTGTTTAGTTGTTTGGGTTACAGGTGTGTCCAAAGACCCTATGGGAAAATGCATTGGGAAAATGCATTGGGAAAATGCATTTTAGGGACCCTCCCTTTTTCTTAGCCCATGCTTGACAAATCACCCCAAAACTTTCAAGGCAGCACTTAATGAACTGTTGTATTAGTTTTTAAAATTTTGCGAAGATTCGTCAAGTGGCACCAAAGTTATTGGCAGAGCAAAAAATGATCTTTCTATGGAACCTAGTTCCTAATTATAACTACCTACTTACGGCCGCCAGTAGGTGAAGGTAGGTAAAAGTGACACTATAGTTAGGTGTTGTAATAATTAAAAACCTAACTTTTAAAAACAACAAAAAACACTGCAATCCATCAGTTATAACTTACTGAGCTCATTATAACTTGTGCTTCAGCCATGTAGTGCTTACGGCCTAACATCGTACGTCACTCATGACATGTTAAATGACATCATTGACGGCATCCCTGATATCTCTTCCATGCCAGCCACAGACAGGCACCTCCTGAACAGCTCACATCTCATAGATGGCCGAAATAGTGAAATGTGTACATTATGCCATGCTGCCTGTTGCATCCCATGAAGTAGCTAGCTGCAAATAGAAAATGAGGGACAGTTAGCCTCATATGGCGGCTGAGTGTGGGCTGCAGGTAAGACCACCCTACAAAATATCAGGTTGTTTCACCACCCCACTCAGAATACACTGTGGAGGCCACTGCCTATTGGTGGCTAGAAGAATCTCCAGAGATGTGCTCTGGAAACCTTGTGTTAAGAACTCAGACAGGTTCTGAAGGTAAAGGGACTGCGAAAAGAGGTAGTGATGAATGTGCTGCTCTGTTATTCTATAGAGATAGCACC
This sequence comes from Pleurodeles waltl, assembly GCF_031143425.1. Classification (NCBI taxonomy): domain Eukaryota; kingdom Metazoa; phylum Chordata; class Amphibia; order Caudata; family Salamandridae; genus Pleurodeles; species Pleurodeles waltl. The sequence goes on along the minus strand of NC_090450.1, from coordinate 70,673,378 downwards.
TATCTTCCTTTTTATAACAATCATTTGTACAAATAAGATGTTTTGGGTCAGCTTAGTGCAACCTTAATGAGAGGTGGGCTTACAATCAATGCAAATTATCTTCCAAGCACGCGTGTTCAGATGTTTGACATCATTACTGCAAAACCTGTCTCCAGCACAAACGACCCACAAATGGGACTCAATTTTCCACAGTCCACTGGAGATAATTTAGCAGGGAGAGGCTGACACTATCTCTTCTTGATTAGCCTACTGCAGCTCAAAGCACTACACATGCTGCCATCAGCCAGGGACTGTGCAAAGAGGATCAAGATGGATTACTCATTTGAATGTACAGGATGGGTAGCCCAACAAGACATCTCCCCAACATCTGTATACACCTAGGGTGTCCAAGAGGAACATCAGACCTGCAGTTTTAGGTTCCCTAAGGATCCATTGTCTCATAAACTGTTGGCGAAAAGGGAAAATGCAGCAGGTGCTCAAGTCAGAGGGAATTTTTTAAGAAATGATTGTGCTGCATTGATGATCAAGGATTTTCATGCTACCAGAAGCACTGCAAGGTGACTTGAACTCACCACTAGTTACTCAAACAATCATACCTGTTCTTTACATGGGTGATGCCAAACACCTCAACTATTTATACATGCACCGACATCTCTTCAACTGTGAGCTAACAGAGTTTCAGGACAGCTCAATGGCAGCAATGTACTATAGAAATGAAAATGACACAATCGCATTCAGGTGGCTAAAGTGAAAAATGTTCTGGAAACACTCTATGCCCCAATGCCTTTAAATATATTTCAAAATATAATCAACCCCTATTACATTCACACTTAAGTCGAACTAAGTGCAAGAATAGATTGCTGGTTGAGAAAAGGTAGAAATAAAAGTTAATGTCCTATTCTCTCTGTAAATACTAGGTCAGCTGCTTTTTTGTTATTTACTTTTCTGAGTCGCCAGGAACGAGGAGAATCTTTAGTAGAAGTAGAGACAAGGAAAGATGCATTGATGTAGATGCAAATGATGAGATGCACTTTTAGGGTCAGGTGTGGGAGTATATGGTTAGAAAATACTGGTTGCAAATTGCCATCAGTATTTTTGTGACCAGTAAAGATTTTTAAGAACTGACCTATGTACTAATAGGTTGGTTCTTAAAAATCTGAATGATAGTGGGTCACAATCTGAACTACCTCATGAATATTAACGAAGTAGATTGCAAACTGCGACTTACTACAATTGGAGCCCATCAATGGGATCATGGTATGCTAGGGCCAGCAGACATCATGTATGTCATTGCTTTGAAATAAAGTAAACTTTTTTTAATGCAGTCTGTTTCCCTTCGAAAAAACCGTGCTGCGTTTAAAACAATTTTTTCTTTAAAAAAAAAAAAGTTTGTTTGTCTTCAGCTAACTTTTTTATTACATTCTCAAAGGGGAAAGGGCCCCAAGAGGGACCCTTCTCTTTTGTGACTGTATTACCAACTCTCTTGAGGTGTTGATACATTTTCAAAGTTTTGTAGCCAGATTTCAGTCTCAAATATTGATTCATGTCATAGCTACTCGGTACTTAAACAGTATACCTACAACACACCCCTACAAGGTGCTGAACTGTATCCATTCGGAATACTATTTCGGAGTCAGAATATTTTTTCTGACTCTTAAAATGGGATTAGTACACTAACAAAAGCATTTTTACGTCCACAAACGCGGAATTCGATCATTTGTGACAGCAAAATATTTTAGCACACTTGAACTTTAGTGACTGAGTTCACAAGATAAGTGTGAGAGGTTGCTGTTCTGTTGAGATTATTGCCTTTCTGGACTGGCTTTCTGGACTGACTGAGCTACGATATCAAGTCGGACGAGCAGTAAAAGTAAGGTGTAAACTGGACCTAAAAGTAAGATGTTTATTTTCTGGCTGTTGAGGTAGAATGTTGATTCCTGGGAATTGCGGTTTTGCTTTAACAATGTAGCTTGGGTTTAAAAATCCTGTAATACTAGAAGCTGCAGGACAATCCCTCAGACTGGCTGTACCTATCACACATGACACACGAACTCTTGATGCCATGTGTGTGCATATGTGGGATGAGTATGTATGTGTTTACCGATGTACATGGTGCCTGTACATACCAAGCTATTTTAAATATGGTATTTGTTACCTGTATAGCTTCCCGGCTCTTGAAACTGATCACTCAAATACAAAGAATGCTGTTCCTGGTCATTCAGAAAGTCAGGCACCGACTGATTATCCAGTTCCAATAGTGTTCTCTTTGCATTCTGATACTTGTAGTCCTGTTCGTCAATGAGAAAATAATACAAGTTCCAGAAGGGAAAGAGGAAACTAAGGGTCTCACAAACATGCTAACAACTCATAAGTGCATTTACCGAAAATGCACCCTCGTGGATTTTTAGAAGTCCTAAATCCCATCTCCGTTGCACAAGTCCACATGTAAAAAATCAGCGAATCAGGATCTGTGATTTGCAGATGACACATTTTGAGCAAGTGTGACTCGCTGGGCAAAATTGTTGGCGAATCGGCGTCTCAGTTTCTAAAAAGAACTCTAATGGCATTCCTACAGAGCGGACAAAAGCTTGATCATTTTCTGGCATGTTAATTCACAAATAAATATACTGCAGATAAAATAAATGCCATCCTATAAATTTACAGTAACATAGAAAGCAAAGTTACTTACCCAATTAAGTATTCACTTTCCTGGAAAATATTCATATATAGAGACTCTACCAACTGAAACTAAAGCAAAGAGCCTCAGTTAGAGATACGTGGCTTTTAATTAGCTTGCTGAAGTCTAAATAAACAGTGAGTGCCCTAAATTCAAGACAAGGAATGACCTCCTTTCAAGGCAAGTGGATTATATTTGCATAATTTCTTCAGGGATCATTTCTAAATGCTCTGAAATGTACTTTGTCCTGAAAATATTACTCACAGGCATAATTAGTGATTAAATGCTGATAGTCATTCATATAAACAATGCTCTCGAAAGCTAATTCTGAGCAGATCTGCCAAGAGAATATATAAACGGACAAAGAGGAAACCTTGAATTATATCTGTCTGTTCATTAAACTCACTCAGTGTACTCCTTTTGCTCCATTTTATTATCAGACTAAATTGCAGGATTATGTTAGAAGACTTCTTTGTTGATTAACGATGGTCGTATTACTTTATTAAAGTGATTGCTTCTAATTCTAAACCTTCACACTTGGGTTTAAGGATCCTTGGGTTTGATTGCATAATATCCCCAGTACCAGGAAATTATTCAAGTTTTTTATTGCTTCTGTAATGAATCATTTTAGAAGTGCCCTTGTGCCCATGTCTCATGAGCAAGTGACCTTCAGTCATGTGGCTAAGTGCCGGGGCTTTATTTGTGGTCTATTTTGAACTATCAGATGGAGAAATATTTTTGTTGCCAAGTCCCAATCAGCTATGATAGAATGTGTGGTCATTAGATCTGGCCATGTTATTTAAATATGGACTGATTCACTGTGACATTTACAGAGTAAGATGTGGAAATACAGATCGAGAACAGAATATCCATGGCACAGAATATTGCGGACAAAATAGTGAATCCAAAATATGGCCTATTAATTTTCTGTACCTGCTTCAACATATATGCACCCATGTAAAAAAAAAAATACAAAAAAAAAAAAAAATATATATATATATATATATATATTCACTGAAACAAGGAAAATTTACATGAACGTTATAGTTAGGTTCTGAATATATCCTTACAAAACCATAGAAATTCAGAAGTTATAGTTAAAGTTCTTTGGAGTAACTATAACTAGCGCCCTAAAGTAACTATAACTCGCGCCCATGACATGCACGGTTTTCTTATCAGTAATGTTATTGCAAACGTTAGCCTTTGGCTTAGCGCAGGTTGGGCACAGGGCTTGTCTCTGTCAGTGGATGTGTGAGTGGGTGCGTGAGTGGGTCTGAAAGTGGATGTGTGAGTTTATGAGTGGGTCAGAGCAGGTACATGAGTGTCTGAGTGGGTGTGTGAGTGGACGCATGAGACTCTGAGTGCAGATATGGCTGAATGAATTAGTGTATGAATGAGTCTGTTTTTTCTTCAAAATTTTTCCATAATTGCACATATTTTGCAAACAAATCACAGAAATTCGTGAAAATTCACAATTTGTTGCGAATATTGCGCACAGTGATGCAAAATTATATTAAACCTATAATTTGCCCCAAAAACATGCCTATGTCACACCCCTGGGGTCAGGGTACCTTCACCCTGACCCCTTATGCTACTCTCAATTTCAATTTTCACCCCTGGGGATAAATAAAATGGCGTTCGCAACCTTCAAGTCAGGTTGCGGTAGCGAATTACAATGCTTCTTTTCTCACACATATTCGTGAAAATTTGCGAATTTTGCAATTATTCATGGCCAGAGATATATACATTTATTGGCCCTTAAATATCTCCTAAACTACTGAACTGATTTACACCAGATAATAAAAAGCACAATCTGCAACTAGGTTTCTGCCAAATTTGTTGTAATTCCGTCCTATGGGTCAGGCTGTAGACGTGTTGAAAGGTCCTATGGGAATTAACATGGGAAACTCAACTTTTTAGAGCCCCCTTTTTCTCGGCCCCCACTTGACGGATCAACCCAAAACTTCCTTTGCACATCAAGAATCACCGGCCACTTTTTTAGAGCAAATTTTGTGAAGATTTGTCAAACAGTGCCAAAGATATAGGCAAGCCAAAAATGCTTTATCTGTGGAAACATGGTCCTAACTATAACATGTATATATATATATATATATATATATATATATATATATATATATATATACACACACACACACATATATATATATATATATATATATATATATATATATATATATAAAACTAAATATAATCACACACACACACATAGTAGGTAGTTATAGTTAGGACCTAGTTTACACAGGAAGAGCACCTTTGGCATCGCTTGATCCAACTGTCCCCATGCTATCTGATTGGCCGCCAACTCTTCAACAAGTGCTGGCAGTCATTTTGGGTCTCAGCTTTAGCCGAGTCCCACAAAAATGCTTTTAAAAAAAGAAAAGAGGCCTGGGTAGAATCATCATAAGCCCCTAGCCTTGGTCTAGGGCAGGGTTCTTCAATGTCGGTCCTGGAGAGCCGAATCCATGCCAGATTTTTAGCATATCCACATTGAGATGAAGGTAGTTATCTTAAAATCTTGCATGGATTTGGCTCTCCAGGACCGACATTGAAGAACCCTGGTCTAGGGGACACTCATGTACCCCGCCAGGGCTCAAAAGCATTTTTTTTTAAATCTCAGAATACCCAGATTCTGACCTACAGATTTTTCAGAGAATTGTTTTTAAAAAAGAGTGGTCTCCTGCCTTTTTCTTTTATTTTGCACCCTGTTGGGCCAGGTCTTGGTGGGCTTGGGGGTTTAAAAAAAGAGGGGGGCGCATGGGCCTCCCTCCTAGGGCTTATATTAGCCCAGGGGACCACCATCTTCCCAGGACGATGATGTAAAAATATGTGGGGGTGCAGTGTGGCTCCCCGCTCCTCAGGGACAAGCACTTCCCTGGGGCAAAATGTTTATTTGTAATCTAGGAGGTCTGTACAGCTTTCCCGACTGTCCCCTTCCTGGGGCTAAAAATTAAATTAATGGGTGGGGGCCCATATGCCCTCCTCCAGCCCCAGGCACAGCCACCTCCCCATGGCAAAAGACCAACCTCTAATGGGGGGAGGCCCATATGGAAATGTGCAAATCACCTGGAAGCTCCACCTGCTTGGGCCTACACTGTCCACCTTAGTGGTATGCAACGGTCTTCCTGTTTTTTATCAGGATGATAGACAGCTTCCCAAAGGCCCCCCCCCCAGTGTGTTTCCTGCCAGCTTTGATGGTGCGTTCTTGATGCCAAGGAATATGATGGCATCCCCACAAAACGAAAAAGCACTTACTTCATATAGATAAGAAGGACCCTTTTTTGGTGGAGATGTATTTCTTTGTAGTCTTGTGGCCTCTCTATGGGACGATTCGTGTTATTACAGAATTCTAGAGAAAGAAGCAACAGGAACAATCATGTTGCCAAAACACACACAAGGTCACTAGGTACATTTCCTTGTGGTCCATTACATTGCTGTAGTGTAGAATACATACTGGATATTTACCCAAGGAGGCTGAAACAATTCCAATTGGGTAGATATTTTGTGGAAAGTTGTGGACTCTTGTTGGATAAAAGGGCGGGTGAGGATCCCCTGTGGCTGAGTTACTCACACAGCTACTAACACACCCACGCAGATACTCACACACCCACTCAGAGATGCACTCAGACACTCACTTACAGACCCACTCAGAGACTCATGCACTCTTTCACAGACCCACTCAGACACTCACACACCCAATCACAGACCCACTCATAAACTCATGCACTCACTCACAGGCGCACTCAGAGATGAATATATCATCTATTCACTGAAAAAAACAAAGGTGACAGGGACGTTCTAATTAAGAAATAGAAATTAAAAAATCATAGAAATTCACTGCTGAAAAGTGGATTATTGGTAAGGGCAGGTAAGTACCTACACTGAGCAACAGGCCACTAACCCCCACTAGGTTCAGTTAAGTCTCAATAAATTAACCCCAGTTCAAACCTTGGTAGCTTGGCAACGACGGACAAGGCTTAACTTTGGAGACAAAGTGTAAAGCACTCAAGTATCACAAAAAAGTAATTAAAGAAAACACAGGAAACAGTTTAAAAATTCAAAACCAATTTATAAAAATAAATATTTTTATCTTTAAAATGGCACCGAAACAAATAAAAACAGATAAGAGGAACTGGAGATACGAATTTTTTAAGAATTAGTGTTTTTAACACATACAAACAAATAGCGCCATTCTGGTCATCTGGTCCCACCTCAACTGGGGCAAAGTCAAAGTTTAAGGCCGACTGCAATGGAGCTCAGCTACAGCAAGCGAGAGGCCTTGGTCAAAAGTTTACCTTCAGACTTAGTCGTTTTCTTGAACATTTTCTTCAGCAGGACGAGGTCACCAGTCTGATCCGACCTCCCTGGATCCCTTCCTCAGATACGCGTAGCAGGAGCCCTCAGTGAAGATTTCTACTTTCGGACTTAGATGATTTTTCGAGATAAAAATCTTTCGACCGGGCCAAACCTGAATCTTGATCCGACGTCCCTGGAGCCCTCCTCAGATACCCTGCTTGGGAGGTCACATTCAACTTTCTACATTCGGACGTAGTCACATTTTCAGAGATTTTCTTCAGTGGGACGAGCCTGCAAGTCAGGCCGGGTCGAGGTTCAGGCATGCCGGCTAGAGTTGCTCCAGCAGATTGGTCCCTCTATGGAGCTTTTTCCAAAAAGTTCTCTAATCTTCTCTAAACTTCTGGATCTTCTTGAAGGTTTTTTAAGGTATTTTAGGGGTCCACAGATCACCCCAAGCTTCCAGAAGCTCAGAGTTGCTCCTTGATGGTGCGGACTACAACTCCCGGAATGCACCTGGCTCAAACTCCAATTTGGCCACTGGATAGTGGTCAGCTGGTCAGTTTCTTAAGAATCTGAGACAGGGGACTCTGGTTAGCAATTTATCACCTGTGGCAAACAGGTAGTCTGTCCTTGAACCAGGTGAAGCCAGGCAAAGTACTTCTTGTGGTGACGCCCAAGTGTGCAGCTGGTGCAGTCCTTCAGAGACCAGTGTCCAGGTTTCAGGTCAGGGGTCCAGCAAGGCAGTCCTTACTCTCCTGATGTTCTTCCTTGTAGGGATCGGAGGTGTGGGGGCAGCTCTGCCATATTTGTCCTTGCTCCTGGGAGAAAAACAGGGGGTCCAGACTCACCAGCCAGAGGCAGGGTCCTTCCCACTGTGATGACCACTTCCTGGGAAGTGTGTCAAAAATCAATCCAAGGGAGCAACATTCTTAAAAAATCCATCATGGCTGAAAAATATTTTTAGAGGTTAGATCTGGCTGAGCCCACCCACAGGTGTGGCTAAGAATCCTAAACACACCCCTCTGCTGCCCCCTCCTAATCTGATCGAGACGGCACCTAATTGTCTGGGGTGGCAGGATGTGAGGGAGATGCTGGGTTGCTCCAAATACAAAAAGAACAGATGATCACCCTTCTTCAGCTAAGCTAGCTTGAAACCAGTGGCGCAGTGAGCACAGGACCCACATCTAGGCATTCCGTTCCCACTTGGGTCAACAAATGCAAAAAGAACAAATGATGGATGGAATGCCGAACAATGCAAACATTCACCCCCAGTCACAAAGATCTGGGTTTAATCCATCGTTTTTTTGCTCACCATGCCACCCCAGTTTGGACCTAGCCATATGCAAATCAGTCTTGACCCTGTTCTCCATGGGAACAGTCCAGCCCGAATTGCCAAGCCAGGTCCTCCCTAGACTGGAAACAAGCATCCTCTGACCGGTTTCAGGGTATCACCCTTCACCAGCTAAGCTAGCTTGAATCCAGTGGTGCAGTGAGCATGGAACCCACGCCTGGGCATACCCTTCCCACTTGGGGCAACAAATGCAAAAAGAACAGAGGATGGACAGAACGCCGAACAATGCAAACATTCACCCCAGTCACAAAGATCTGGGTTTAATCCATCGTTTTTTTGCTCACCCTGCCACCCCAGTTTGGACCTAGCCATATGCAAATCAGTCTTGACCCTGTTCTCCATGGGAACAGTCCAGCCCGAATTGCCAAGCCAGGTCCTCCCTAGACTGGAAACAAGCATCCTCTGACCGGTTTCAGGGTACCACCCTTCACCAGCTAAGCTAGCTTGAATCCAGTGGTGCAGTGAGCATGGAACCCACGCCTGGGCATACCCTTCCCACTTGGGGCAATAAATGCAAAAAGAACAGAGGATGGACAGAACGCCGAACAATGCAAACATTCACCCCAGTCACAAAGATCTGGGTTTAATCCATCGTTTTTTTGCTCACCATGCCACCCCAGTTTGGACCTAGCCATATGCAAATCAGTCTTGACCCTGTTCTCCATGGGAACAGTCCAGCCCGAATTGCCAAGCCAGGTCCTTCCTAGACTGGAAACAAGCATCCTCTGACCAGTTTCAGGGTGTCACTCTTCATCAGTTAGACTAGCTTTAATCAAGTGGTGCAGTGAGCATGGAACCCACGCCTGGGCCTACCCTTCCCACTTGGGGCAACAAATGCAAAAAGAACAGAGGATGGACAGAACGCTGAACAATGCAAACATTCACCCCAGTCACAAAGATCTGGGTTTAATCCATCGTTTTTTTGCTCACCATGCCACCCCAGTTTGGACCTAGCCATATGCAAATCAGTCTTGACCCTGTTCTCCATGGGAACAGTCCAGCCCGAATTGCCAAGCCAGGTCCTCCCTAGACTGGAAACAAGCATCCTCTGACCGGTTTCAGGGTATCACCCTTCACCAGCTAAGCTAGCTTGAATCCAGTGGCACAATGAGCACAGGACCCACGTCTGGGCAAACCCTTCCCACTTGGCGTGACATTCATGTACAGTGTTCTTTTCAATAAACCGCCCCATCTGCTAAATATAATACCTTCTTGCACTTTCACACTTTCACAGGAATTACTCCATTCCTGAAGATAAGAACAAAGAACAAAAAAATGATTTAGACAAATATCAGTTCTCTGAATGGTCTAAAGTAAATAAAAAGGAAACTCCATCTCAAAATATAGTCTCTTGATTTAAGTTCATGATCGAAAGTTTCTAAATTCAAGTTCAATAAGTCTCTTAAAAAGAACATACAAGTCTTTTCCGTTCTTTGTTGTTGCTTTTCAGCACATGATCGGGTCCTACGACCCTAGAACTGAGGAGCAGTGCACACTTTCCAGTCTGGGACCAGTATGTGGACAGTAAGTGACTTCAGAATAATAATTGGAGCATGCATCTTACCCTGATGTAGAAGAATGGCTTACTGTTGGTAATGCTTCTCTTATTTTGTCATTTTGCAGGAGACCATGACCAGAAAAAACAAGTTACTGGACCAGTTGCTGTCAAAAACTCTGCAGAGTGCATGTTCACTTAGGCAAATTATCCGGGAGTCCAAAAACAATACAGAAATTCTCTTTTAGTTGCCTTATGGCCCTGGGCACTTTTCCACTGTAAAGACAGGGTGAAATTGAGCGTGCCTCCCTACAGATGTTAGGAAGTGGCGTTATTCCATGTGGGTGCCCTGGCACATTAGTGTTTTCAGATGTGTCCCACCTGCCTTTGCAGGCTTGTGTGTGAGTGCTTGCACAATAGTGTCCTCACATGTGTCCCGCCGGCCATTGCAGGCCAGTATATGTCCCTGGCACAATACTGTTTTCATATGTGTCCTGCCTGTTATTGCATGCCCGTGTGTGCGTGCTTGCACAATAGTGTTTTCATATATGTCCCGCCTGCAATTGCAGGGCATGTGTGCACACTTGCACAATAGTGTTCTCACATGCGTCCTGTCTGCCATAGCAGGCTTGTGATTGCGCACTTGCCCAATAGTGTTTAAACATGTGTCCAGCCTGCCATTGCGGCACTTGCACCAAGGGTGTTTCTTAACGTAGTGAAGAATACCCATGTGTGTTCTCAATACCGCTGAGGGTTGCCTTCCCCATAGGCTACCATTGGGGAATGATTGAAATCACTCCCAACTGCAATAGTGGATTGCAGTGGAGCAGCCTCAAGATGTTTCCTATCATTGGATTTGCAGTGATAACCTCCTTCCTTTGGTAATTAATCTCTGAGAAATGCCACTTCTGGAAAGTGGACATTTCTCTGCTGTAATGTTCTTTGTGTGCCATTCTACCTGATTCCAATCAACACCGGAGATTGGGGAGCACATGTGTGCACTCCCCAGAGACAACTACAAACAATGGGCACACAAGAGGAAGGCAGACCTCTGCCATTTGACAGCCTGGTTGGATCAATTGGAGGGAGAGGTCTGACACTTGGCCTCTGGAGCCAGAGCATGGCCCCACTAAAGTTTAAGGTTTGAATTCCCCAGCCCATGGCAGACAGGACTGAAATTTAACATCAATGGTTCAAAGAAAGAACCTTTGAACCACCCCCAACTTCAAAGGCACATGTTGGAAATGGCCCTTTATGGAGGGTTATTCCCTAATTGTTTTTCTGAATTTCGTCTTTGCTGGCTTTAGGACTCTGCCCACTTTATCACTGCTGACCAGTGGTAAAGTACAAGTGCTCTATGTCTAAATGGAATTGATGATTGGTTTATTAATGATTGGCATATCTGATTTACCAGTAAGTCCCTAGTATAGTGCACCAGGTGTGCCCATGGCCTGTAAATCAAATGCTACTAGTGGGCCTGCAGTACTGATTGTGCCACCCACATGAGTAGCCCTGCAACCATGTCTTAGGACTGCCATTGCAGTGTCTGTCTGTGAAGTTATGAACTGTCATTGCAACCTGCCAAGTGCACCCACTTGCTATGCCAAAACCTTCCCTTTTAATACATGTAAGTAACCCCTAAGGTAGGCCCAAGTAGGGTGCAGTGTATTTAAAAGGTAGGGCATATACTGGTGTGTTTTACATGTCCTGATAGTGAAATACTGCTAAATTCAAGTTTCACTATTGCAAGGACCATCTCTCCCATAGAAAAACATGGAGCTTGCCTTAAAATATCTTTTAAGTGTAATTCCCCATTGGGAGCAGATAGAGTGCTGGAGTTTGGGGTCTCTAAACTCACAATTTATAAACAAATCTTATGGAGAAGTTGTTTTTTAATGCCAGCTTTAGAAAGTGCCCATTTTCTTGCTTAACCATTCTGTGCCTCAGCCTGTCTGTGGAATACACATCTGGGTAAGGATGACAGTTGGGCTACTTGTGAATTCACTCTAGCCAGGCACACAAAGGGAGCTGAGGTGTGCCCTGCATATCCTGATGGGTCTTCCTGAGTTAGAGTGGTGGGAGGTGGTGACACTTGCACCTGAGTAGGGCCTGTCCTCACACAAGCATTCTCCAACCCCCTGGAGTGTGTCTTAGGCCAGGGCAATAAAGGCAGGGTCTTGTGCACTTTAAAGACTTTCATTTGAAGTTTGCCTACTTGAAAGGCAGAAATGGATATAAGTACTGGACCTCTGACACCACAAAGTTTGAATCCTTCTGGACTGAGGACATTCTGCCAGGAAGAAGAGCTGGATCCTGTAGGAGGGACTGCCACTCAGCCTGTTGCTTTGCTGTGCTGGCCTGCTGCTTGCTGCTTCTGTGCTGCGAGTGAAAGAAATGGACTTTGCTTTCTACATCCTGCTTTCAAAAGTTCTCCAAGGGCTTGGACTGAGCTTGCCTCCTGTTTTGAAGTCTCAGGGACATCAAAGACTTCATCTGGCAGCACCTGTGTTCTCTTGCTGAGACTCCTGACTTGTCAAGTGGTGTTAAATTCAGTTCTTGGGCCCTTTTGAGTGAGTTCTGGTGTATGCAAGAAGAAACAAGCACATCGATTCCAGAGCAAATTCAGAACCGGTGCCGCTGTCTGACTCCACACCGCTGCCTGCACTGTGGCCGTGGTCCCTGCTGGGTGGAAAGACCACGACTGACGCTGCATGCTTGAAACCACCACAGCACCTCCAAAGTCCTGCCACAGCGTGAGTCCCTATTGCTGTGTCACCGATGTCCATGACACTCGACACCGCCAGAGCACCTATGACCCAGTGGTGTGATCGCGACACTACGAACTCGACACCTTGTATCTTGACCTGCTGTATTCTTCGACCCTGCCATGTTGTAAGGAACCAATGCCAAGCCACTGATGTCGCATCACCTCCCCTGCAACCATAAGGAACAGATGCCTCACCTCCCCTGTCTAGCAGTAAGGAACCAACACCTTACCTCCTCAATAGCAGTAAGTAACCGACGCTGTACCAACTCCAGCGACGCCTCACCTCCCCGACTCCATGCAACGTTTTTATTCACTTGTTTTCCAAGGTACTGTACATGGGCTCCGTGCAACTCTGTGACTGGTCTTGCGAGTGGTGTCAGACTGTTGGGAACGACTTTGTCAAGAAGGGCGTGATAACATCAGTTTGGAGCCATTGTGTTACTAAGCACTATACTAAGATTTAATCTTTGAAAATTTGTATCTTTACTTGTGTATTTTGGAGTTTTGTGATTTCGGTCTTGTTTTAATCGGATAAATATTGGCTATTTTTCTAAAATGGTGTGAAGTACTTTTGTGATGTTTTCACTGTTTTACTGTGTGTATGTACAAAGACATTACACATTGCCTCTGGGATAAGCCTGACTGCTTGTGCCAAGGGGGTGAGCAGGGGTTATCTTTGCTGTGTGGCTCCCTTACCCTGACTAGAATGAGGGTCCCTACTTGGACAGGGTGCAAACCACTGCCAACTAGAAAAAACATTTCTAACAGCACACTGCAGTATAAGTACTGGTGCCATACTGCAGCAGGGGAGAGATACTCTTGTAGGTATGTGGGGCCGGAGTCCCTGGACCGCATGGTGCACATTGCCAAAGTAACGTATTGTGCACAAGGATGATAGCTGCCCTTGGGAGGGACTGCGCATCCTTCCTGAGTTGTGGCTGCCCGGGCAGACTGCCTGCTGCTGTGTGGCTACCTGAAGTGTGGCACAATGGTTAAAGCGGCATACCCTGATGCAGAGATCTGGCCCGGGACCAGGGTTCAATTCCCGCATCCGTGGGTCTTGGGCTCAAATCCCTTGGACCAGATAATTCTCGCCTCAGTGCCTAATCTAATTAATGGGTCCCACTCTGTAAGTCTGGGCAATAGCTTGCTTAATCTCCACAACGGCCCTGACAGCGTTTGGATGCCTGGCTTCACCCTGGGGTTGCCCAGGAGTGGGCGCCTCACAGGGAAAAGCCAGGAGGAGTTCCACAGCGGTATGCGTACTACACCTTGAGACCCTAACGGGTGAGTAGTGCGCTATACAAGTGCAAAGTTTTACGTTTGAAGTGTGCTCTCCAAGGGGTTGTTAGCTTGCCCTCTGTTTTCTGTGGAAGTGTCAGGGGCATCAAAGACCTCCCGTTAGGAACCCACACCATCTGCTTGTGACACCTGGAGAGTGGTGCCCTCATAATTGTTACATTGTTTGCTGGATTCCAACTGACAGTGCGCTATAAGCACAAAGATAAGAATTGTGACTGGAGAATGGATTGCCTAGAACAGAGCCCCCAAAGGCACTGCTCGCATCTAAGGAGTGTGACCCCCACATCGTGAGGTCTCAGCCCACATAAGCATCTTGTTGGTGTTGAGCAGATTAACTGGTTTCATGACCCCGAGAACCTGCTTTGTCTATCGTGCTGCATCTCCCTCGTGCATCAAGCTGACTGCATGTTCAATGCATGCAGTGTTCGATTCACAGGCTGCAACCCACAGAGTTGGGGGCATAACCATAGTAGTGCCTCATTCTACCATCTGCGACACTACTGAACTTGTGCCTTTGTGTCTGACAGGAACTGTCAAGTGAGACCTATATCAACGTGCACCAGACATTGTGCCTCATTTCCAGGGAGGTACTTGCATTTCTTTTGATTGTGTGTGATTGAAACTGTCTTGTGCGACCCGTATCAACACACACAAGGTGTTGTGCCTCATTTCCAGAGAGGCACAGAAACTGCAACTCATCATTCTGTGTGTAACCAGAATTGTCTGGTGTGGCTCAGATCATCGCGCACCAGAAGTTGTACCTGGATTGCCTGGGTGCAACTTTGTTCAACATTTACCTGACAGGGCACCTCTACCTTCTGAGACTCTCCCATGCTACCTTCCCCTTTTAATTGATCTTTCCCTTTGGGACCTCTGTATGGTGAACCGCCTGCCCTCTCCTCACCCGGCCCCCATACGACAGCATGTGCCAGGTAGTATTGCCCAGACTGGGCCTGGGTGTAGAGAGTAACTGACTAGGCTGAAGGAATGCTTCCAAGAGCCATCAGTAGTGGGTCAAGAAACTGCACAATCCCTTTCTTGTCCCCAGGTGATTTGCAGAACTGGGCTGGAGGCGGAAGGCACGTTATGGGATTCTTTAATTGAACAAACCATCTCCCTCAGCCGTTTCTGCTCTGTATCCTGTGGCTGAACTTTCTGAGTGGTGGCCAACTTCCTTTTGTTTGTCACCTGCCTCTTAATCAGTCCTGCTACCTACACACCACCATCTTCCTTGGGACCTCAACTAAGTGTGAGTCTGGCCGAGAGCAGCCTACTCTTGGGGGGCTATCTCTTTCTAATCCATGAGTGTGGGACAGTCGGAGTGAGATGGAGGGTTGTGGAGGGCTTTGGCAGGGGATCTGCATTGTGCTACCAATTGACATGCTGAATATCAGTTGCACGGCATCACAGTACTGCATGTGTGTGTGTGTAAGTGTGCTCCATACAGACCTGCCTGCCACATTAACGCACACGTCAATGTGCGTGTATGTGAGTGCTGAATGAAGACCTCCTGCTAGTGATTACATCGAACAGTGGTGCCACTCACACGTTGATTTCTTGCCAACTCGATAATACGTTTGACATTGGTTCTACTCATCCAGCCTTGACCCATGGTGCTGCTAAAAGTGTTGTCATTATTAGTGTATACATATTGCTGATATTGTGATCTGGGGTGCATCCTTTAACTGGGTGGTATTGCATCATATGAATTGGCAAGGTGGGCCCAGTTATGACAGTGTATCACACTACATAGGGTTGCTGGTGTAGGGGGTAACGTCAAATGATTATATGACGGAACACCGAATTAAAAACAACTACTAACCTTAACAACGAGGTCGGAACACCGACCTTACTACTAATGATTTTACCACGAATGCCTTAACAACAATATTTCGTTGTAAAGGCATTCCTGATAAAATCATTAGCAATAGGCACCATTCCCCCTGCATCCCTCACCCCACCACTCCAACCCCACCCTAAAACCTAAAACCCGCTGACCCCCCACCCACTCCCCAAAACCAAAAACGCCCCACCCCCAACCCCACCCTAAAACCTAAAACCCCCTGACCACCCACCCACTCCCCAAAACCAAAAACGCCCCACCCCCCAAACCCCACCCTAAAACCTAAAACCCCCTGACCCCCCACCCACTCCCCAAAACCAAAAACGCCCCACCCCCCCAACCCCACCCCAAAACCTAAAACCCCCTGACCCCCCACCAACTCCCCAAAACCAAAAACGCCCCACCCCCCCACCCCACCCCAAAACCTAAAAACCCCTGACCCCCACCCCCTCCCCAAAACCAAAAACGCCCCACCCCCCCAACCCCACCCCAAAACCTAAAACCCCCTAACCCCCCACCCCCTCCCCAAAACCAAAAACGCCCCACCCCCCCAACCCCACCCCAAAACCTAAAACCCCTAACCCCCACCCCCTCCCCAAAACCAAAAACGCCCCACCCCCCCAACCCCACCCCAAAACCTAAAACCCCCTGACCCCCCACCCCACCCCAAAACCTAAACCCACCACTTACCTTCGCCAACTCCCTTCTTTGTACCTTAACCACGCATGTTCGTTGTTCAGAACATACGTAGTTAAGGCACAAAAATACGAAGTTGTGGTTAAAAAAAGCGTTATTACGCTTTCGTTAACCACGACTTTCATAATAAAAAAGTCTTAAAAAAGGATGTTTCCCACGTCAAATGTCTCCCAAATGTGCATGCTACTGTAGTCACTTTAACGTGGTTGAACTGAGTACTGCTAGTAATATTACCAAGTGTGATTTATGCCCAGAAATTCATGTTTTGTATGTTGTGTGTATTGAATACAACTTGTGTTTATCTACCCTATCTGTTAAGTCTCTTTTGTGAAACTTAGTGTATTTATTGCATGAGAGTGCTCTGCCAATGCTTTGCAAATTGCCTCTGTGATAAGCCTGACTGCTCAGTGACAATCTACCCAAGGGTGAACTCAGGTTATACAGTGAGTGTAATCACCCATCTCTGACGGAAATGGTAGGTTATGCCTGGCTGGGACCCTTCAACAGCCAACCAGAATGTACAGCCTTGAACACAATAACTTGGAGAAAAGCATTGGAAACAAGGAGTGGTGGGACACTAAGGGAATAGCGATCACAGCTCCATAAGTCCCCAATAAAATATTACTAGAGGTCATTAAGTATTGACATTCAGTGAAGGTAACAAAGGTTAGCTCAGGGAGCATATTGGAAACACCAACCATGAGAAGGGTAGTAGGCAAATTGATGGGTAAACAGGGGAACAAGAAAGACGTAACAACATGATGGGAACATCTATCCACTTTAGCCGACAAAACAAGAAGCAGCCTACTGGAAAAAGGAGGAAAACAGAGGGTCGTTGAAGAGGCAAAAATTCAAATAAAAAAGAGATATCAGAAACAGAAACTAGGACAATCAAGTTTTCCCGACTTCCATATATCTTACATGTGGTGGTGAATGACTTTTCTTAACCGGTTCTGTGCCTTGGACGAGATGATCTCGTCCAAGACTACAGTTCCCCTGTGCCTTGGACGAGATCATCTCGTCCTAGGCACATGGGAACTTGGGGGCGCGCTAGCCCGCCCCCCGTGCACCCCCCTTCCCCCCCAGGCGGGGATGGAAGGGGAAGACCTTCCCCTTCCACCCCCGCCCCCCCCACGGCAATCCGATGACGTCAGTGCGCGCACAGCGCGCTGACGTCATCTAGTGTTGCCGGCGCGCTGGAAGCCATTTGCTTCCAGCGCGTCTTCGGAGCAGGAGCTCAAAGGTGAGTCCTCTCCATTTTTGGGGGGCGGGAGGGTTGAGAAAACAGACACGGTGGGAAAGGAAAGGGTTTTTCCTTTCCCCCTGTGTCTGTTTTCTCAAGATTCCTGCTCCACGATCGCGGGCAGGGCCCGCGATCGTGGAGCAGGAATCTCCACTAGCCACCAGGGATTTTCTTTTTGCCTAAATTTGGGGGCGACCCCGCGGGGGCAATTTTTATTTGTATTTCGCCCCCCCCTGGGGGCAGATCCGCCGTTTTTTTCGGCGGATCTACCCCCGGGGGGGGGGAGGGGCGAAAACCACTAGACACCAGGGATATCTTTGTTTATGTGTGTTTTTGGGGGCGATCCCTTGGGCAAGGGTCGCCCCCCCCGGGGGCAATTTTTATTTGTATTTCGCCCCCCCCTGGGGGCAGATCCGCCGTTTTTTCGGCGGATCTGCCCCCAGGGGGGGGCAAAAACCACTAGACACCAGGGATATCTTTGTTTATGTGTGTTTTTGGGGGTGACCCCTTGGGCAAGGGTCGCCCCCCCCGGGGGCAATTTTTATTTGTATTTCGTCCCCCCCTGGAGGCAGATCAGCCGATTTTTGGGCTGATCTGCCCCGGGGGGGGGGGGGGGGCGAAAACCACTAGACACCAGGGATTATGTTTTTATTGTTTATTTTGGGGGCAACTCCTGTGGCAAGGGTCGCTCCCCTGGGGAGCTTTTTTTTTCTGTTTCGGCCCCCCCGATGGCAGACCAGCCATTTTTTGGACGATCTGGCCCCGGCGGGGGGGGGTGGAAGCACACTAGGTGCCAGGGATTGTGTTTGGTGTGTGTTTGGGGGCACCCCTGGGGCGGAAAATTTGTATTGCCCATCTCTGCCCATAATTTTGTAGGGCCATCTGCCCCCAAGGAGGGCAGAGACCACCAATACGGCAGGGATTTTTTTGTTTTGTGTTGTGCTGGGGGGAAGGGTCGCCCCCTGAAAGGGGGCACAGAGGTGTTGCCCATTTCTGCCCCCCTTGGGGTCAGATTGGCCAATTCTTTTACGCCCATCTACCCCGAGGGGGGCAGGATCCACTTAGGTACCAGGGACAACTTCTAAGTTCTTGGTGGTGGGGTGTTTGTCAACTGGCAAAGTATTTGTATTTGTGATTATAACAATTTATTTCTTCTTTTTCTTCTAGTTCAACGCTTTTGATTCCTTTGCTGTGGATCTTTGCGGTTTTGGCAGTTTAGGTAAGTGAACGCAATTTACTCCAAAGGAGTATTGTTGACATGTTTGTAAGTGGTGTACTAAATGCAGTATTGTGTGTTTGACATTGTCCTTAGATTTGAGCACAGTGGTGTTTGTGTTGTCATATGTCTAAATTTCTTTTTTCTTTTTTCTTTTTAATGGGATATCATTGGTGATTGCTGTCTGTGCAGAGTAGTTGCTTGGTGAGTAGCTATTTCAGGCAACTGTGTGGTATAGTTTTTTGTAGTACATAACTCTTTGTGATAAAGCTACACTTTGTTTATTACTTATTTTAGTGCTAGTTGTTGTTGGCAATCCATTTGTTGTTAGGATCATGGCTAGCCGCAAAGTGACCGCTCAGCAGGTTGTTCGCATGCTCTTTGAGTCGTCTTCAGACCATGATTACGACACTGACTCTGCATCTGAGGCAGAGGAGGAAGCAGGAGATTCTGGAAGTGAGTTTTCTGTCCGAGAGTATTCTTCTGATGAGGAAGCTACTCTCAGTGCAGATGAAGGGCCTGTGTTAGAGGAGGACATTGATGTGCCAAGAGTGCAGCAACCTGGGGCTGCAGGGTTTCCCATTGGAAGACCTGACACCTGGATTGCCCCAAACATGGAGCAGCCACAGTTACCTGCATTTACTGGTCTCCCAGGGTGTAGAGTTAATACGGAAAACTTTCTGCCTGTCCATTTCTTTCACTTGTTTATGGACGATGTATTTTTGGAAGAGATTGTGGAGCAGACAAATGTGTATGCAGAGCAATATTTGCGGGACAACGCTGCCAGACTTAAGCCTCAGTCTAGAGCTACTCATTGGGTTCCCACATATCTGGAAGAGATGAAAAGGTTTTTAGGTTTGTCTTTTTTGATGGGGTTGATCAGGAAGCCGTCACTGGCTTCTTATTGGTCTACTAGCCCCTTGATGGCAACTGCTATATTTCCTGCAACTATGACACGTAATCGGTATTTGCTTCTTCTTCGTATGCTGCATTTTGTAGACAATGCTTTAGCCTTGCCACGAGATCACCCTGATTGTGACCGCCTTTTTAAGATTAGGCCTGTCCTTGATCATTTTGTGGATCGTTTTTCAGAGGTCTATGTCCCAGGCAAAGAGATAAGTGTGGACGAGTCTTTGGTCCTTTTCAAGGGGCGTTTAGTTTTTAAGCAGTACATTCCTAGTAAGAGGGCACGGTATGGGATTAAATTGTATCTGCTGTCAGAAAGCAGTACAGGATATGTGTATAATTTCCGGGTCTACACTGTTAGGGATTCCAGTATTGACCCTCCTCGTTGTCCGGCCACTTTTGGAGTTAGCGAAAAAATTGTGTGGGAACTTGCTAGACGGCTGTTTAACAAAGGTCACCATTTGTACGTAGATAATTTCTACACTGGAGTGCAGTTGTTCAAGGAGTTGTTTAGGGTGGACACTGTTGCTTGTGGCACAATCCGTTCTAACCGGAAAGGCTATCCAAGGGAGCTTGTCTGTAAAAAACTTGAGAGGGGACAGTGCAGTGCCTTGCGGAATAATGAGCTGCTAGCTCTGAAATTTTCAGACAGGAGGGATGTGTACATGCTATCGACCATCCATGATGAGAGTACTTCCCCTGTGGCTGTTTGGGGTCAGGTTGCGGAAGTGCGCAAACCTGCGTGCATTTTGGACTATAATAGGCACATGGGTGGTGTTGATAGAGTAGATCAGAGGTTAGAACCTTACACTGCTCTTCGTAAGTCATATGTGTGGTATAAAAAGTTGGCCCTACATTTATTTCATTTGGCAACTTTTAATGCCTTTATTGTATACAAGGATTGTTCACCCGAGTCAAGGATGACATTTGTTAAATTTCAGGAGTCGGTGATAGAAAGCCTTATTGTGGTGGAACAGGCAAGAGTTCCTAGAGTAGAAGTGGTGGAGGATGTGGCTAGATTGAAAGATCAGCACTTTCCAGATCACATTCCTCCCACTCCCAAAAAAGACATGCCCACAAAGAAATGTAGAGTATGTGCCTGGAGATTAATCCGGAGGGAGAGCCGGATGTACTGCCCCGAATGCCCTTCAAAGCCTGGGCTGTGTGTTCCCGGCTGTTACAGAAGTTACCATACCCCAAAAAAAATCTGGGAAATACCTTGAGCGTAAGCTGTCTGTTTTATATTTTCATATGTTTCACGGTTGGCATCTGTTGTGTATTTAGTTAGAGCTTTTGTGTTTGTAGTTTTGTGCTTATTTTATAATTAGTAGTTTCTTTGTTGTTTATAAATAAAAAAAAGTGATTGCGGTGTGCGTGGGGTGGCGCTTGGCTTGCGGTGTGCGTGGGGTGGCGCTTGGCTGGCGGTGTGCGTGGGGTGGCGCTTGGCTGGCGGTGTGCGTGGGGTGGCGCTTGGCTGGCGGTGTGCGTGGGGTGGCGCTTGGCTGGCGGTGCCAGCCGAACGGCATTCCACACTCCCATCAGCTGGTGTGATTCTTGTATCAGGCATGTGGGCGTATGTAAGTGATGGGCCCTTGAGTGGCGCGGTCTGTCGATGTGAGTGTTGTAATGTGCTGGGCCCGTGGCTGGCGGTGTGAATGGTCTTATGCGTGTCATGTATGAAAGGTGTGTGAATGGCCTGTAAAGCGGTTGGTGCCTTGTCGCGGCTTTACAGCTCACGAGCTGTGAGTCATTGGTTCACTTTTTTGCCTTTCATTTATTAGCAGTGCATTTCATTTTTGTGAAATCTCTTGTTAATAAAATTTGATCCACTGAACCATCACTCACCCTCGTGCCAAATCCAACCAGTATGTGTTGTAAAAAAAGACAAAACCTGCTCCGCTGTAATCAGGCGTCGAGGAACACCTGTGACACGCTAGGTGCCTCGGGTGGGACCCCGATGATGAAGCATGCCACCAACTTGGTTGGTGGGTGAGGGGTCTTCTTCACATAACCTAAGTGTGTTTCTTTTCACAATTTTAGTGTTTGGCACATCACGGACGTATGTGCACACATCAAAGTGATATATTCCAAAAATGCCTGTGTTTGGGGGGGGAGGGCCCACCTATGTTTTTGGTCCAGGGTGGGGCTGTCATGTAGGGAAACCTACAAAACCCAGAAACTTTTTAAAAATAGGCACCCCAAGGAGTCCAGGGAGGTGTGGCTTGCGTGGCTCCCCCAACTATCCCTTCTATCCCTTCAGGTTTTGGGCCTTATTCTGTTGCAGGCACCTGGCCCACCAACACAAGTGAGGTATCATTTTTATCGGGAGACTTGGGGGAACGCTGGGTGGAAGGAAATTTGTGGCTCCTCTCAGATTCCAGAACTTTCTGCCACAGAAATGTGAGGAGCATGTGTTTTTTTAGCCACATTTTGAGGTTTGCAAAGGATTCTGGGTAACAGAACCTGGTCCGAGCCCCGCAAGTCACCCCATCTTGGATTCCCCTAGGTCTCTAGTTTTCAGAAATGCACAGGTTTGGTAGGTTTCCCTAGGTGCCGGGTGAGCTACAGGCCAAAATCCACTGGTAGGCACTGTTTTCTTTCAAAAAATGGGATGTGTCCACGTTGCGTTTTGGGGCGTTTCCTGTTGCGGGCGCTAGGCCTACCCACGCAAGTGAGGTATCATTTTTATCGGGAGACTTGGGGGAACGCTGGGTGGAAGGAAATTTGTAGCTCCTCTCAGATTCCAGAACTTTCTGCCACAAAAATGTGAGGAGCATGTGTTTTTTTAGCCAAATTTTGAGGTTTGCAAAGGATTCTGGGTAACAGAACCTGGTCCGAGCCCCGCAAGTCACCCCTCCTTGGATTCCCCTAGGTCTCTAGTTTTCAGAAATGCACAGGTTTGGTAGGTTTCCCTAGGTGCCGGCTGAGCTAGAGGCCAAAATCTACAGGTAGGCACTTCGCAAAAAACACCTCTGTTTTCTCCCAAAATTTAGGATGTGTCCACGTTGCGCTTTGGGGTGTTTCCTGTCACCGGCGCTAGGCCTACCCACGCAAGTGAGGTATCATTTTTATCGGGAGACTTGGGGGAACGCTGGGTGGAAGGAAATTTGTAGCTCCTCTCAGATTCCAGAACTTTCTGCCACAGAAATGTGAGGAACATGTGTTTTTTAAGCCAAATTTTGAGGTTTGCAAAGGATTCTGGGTAACAGAACCTGGTCCGAGCCCCGCAAGTCACCCCTCCTTGGATTCCCCTAGGTCTCTAGTTTTCAGAAATGCACAGGTTTGGTAGGTTTCCCTAGGTGCCGGCTGAGCTAGAGGCCAAAATCTACAGGTAGGCACTTCGCAAAAAACACCTCTGTTTTTTTCCAAAATTTAGGATGTGTCCACGTTGCGCTTTGGGGTGTTTCCTGTCGCCGGCGCTAGGCCTACCCACGCAAGTGAGGTATCATTTTTATCGGGAGACTTGGGGAAACGCTGGGTGTAATGAAATTTATAGCTCCTCTCAGATTCCAGAACTTTCTGCCACAGAAATGTGAGGAACATGTGTTTTTTTAGCCAAATTTTGAGGTTTGCAAAGGATTCTGGGGGTAACAGAACCTGGTCCGAGCCCCGCAAGTCACCCCTCCTTGGATTCCCCTAGGTCTCTAGTTTTCAGAAATGCACAGGTTTGGTAGGTTTCCCTAGGTGCCGGCTGAGCTAGAGGCCAAAATCTACAGGTAGGCACTTCGCAAAAAACACCTCTGTTTTTTTCCAAAATTTAGGATGTGTCCACGTTGCGCTTTGGGGTGTTTCCTGTCGCCGGCGCTAGGCCTACCCACGCAAGTGAGGTATCATTTTTATCTGGAGACTTGGGGGAACGCTGGGTGGAAGGAAATTTGTAGCTCCTCTCAGATTCCAGAACTTTTTGCCACAGAAATGTAAGGAACATGTGTTTTTTTAGGCAAATTTTGAGGTTTGCAAAGGATTCTGGGTAACAGAACCTGGTCCGAGCCCCGTAAGTCACCCCTCCTTGGATTCCCCTAGGTCTCTAGTTTTCAGGAATGCACAGGTTTGGTAGGTTTCCCTAGGTGCCGGCTGAGCTAGAGGCCAAAATCTACAGGTAGGCACTTCGCAAAAAACACCTCTGTTTTTTTCCAAAATTTAGGATGTGTCCACGTTGCGCTTTGGGGTGTTTCCTGTTGCCGGTGCTAGGCCTACCCACGCAAGTGAGGTATCATTTTTATCGGGAGACTTGGGGGAACGCTGGGTGGAAGGAAATTTGTAGCTCCTCTCAGATTCCAGAACTTTCTGCCACAGAAATGTGAGGAACATGTGTTTTTTTAGACATATTTTGAGGTTTGCAAAGGATTCTGGGTAACAGAACCTGGTCCGAGCCCCGCAAGTCACCCCTCCTTGGATTCCCCTAGGTCTCTAGTTTTCAGAAATGCACAGGTTTGGTAGGTTTCCCTAGGTGCCGGGTGAGCTACAGGCCAAAATCCACTGGTAGGCACTGTTTTCTTTCAAAAAATGGGATGTGTCCACGTTGCGTTTTGGGGCGTTTCCTGTTGCGGGCGCTAGGCCTACCCACGCAAGTGAGGTATCATTTTTATCGGGAGACTTGGGGGAACGCTGGGTGGAAGGAAATTTGTAGCTCCTCTCAGATTCCAGAACTTTCTGCCACAAAAATGTGAGGAGCATGTGTTTTTTTAGCCAAATTTTGAGGTTTGCAAAGGATTCTGGGTAACAGAACCTGGTCCAAGCCCCGCAAGTCACCCCTCCTTGGATTCCCCTAGGTCTCTAGTTTTCAGAAATGCACAGGTTTGGTAGGTTTCCCTAGGTGCCGGCTGAGCTAGAGGCCAAAATCTACAGGTAGGCACTTCGCAAAAAACACCTCTGTTTTCTCCGAAAATTTAGGATGTGTCCACGTTGCGCTTTGGGGTATTTCCTGTCACCAACGCTAGGCCTACCCACGCAAGTGAGGTATCATTTTTATCGGGAGACTTGGGGGAACGCTGGGTGGAAGGAAATTTGTAGCTCCTCTCAGATTCCAGAACTCTCTGCCACAGAAATGTGAGGAACATGTGTTTTTTTAGCCAAATTTTGAGGTTTGCAAAGGATTCTGGGTAACAGAACCTGGTCCGAGCCCCGCAAGTCACCCCTCCTTGGATTCCCCTAGGTCTCTAGTTTTCAGAAATGCACAGGTTTGGTAGGTTTCTCTAGGTGCCGGCTGAGCTAGAGGCCAAAATCTACAGGTAGGCACTTCGCAAAAAACACCTCTGTTTTTTTCCAAAATTTAGGATGTGTCCACGTTGCGCTTTGGGGTGTTTCCTGTCGCCGGCGCTAGGCCTACCCACGCAAGTGAGGTATCATTTTTATCGGGAGACTTGGGGGAACGCTGGGTGGAAGGAAATTTGTAGCTCCTCTCAGATTCCAGAACTCTCTGCCACAGAAATGTGAGGAACATGTGTTTTTTTAGCCAAATTTTGAGGTTTGCAAAGGATTCTGGGTAACAGAACCTGGTCCAAGCCCCGCAAGTCACCCCTCCTTGGATTCCCCTAGGTCTCTAGTTTTCAGAAATGCACAGGTTTGGTAGGTTTCCCTAGGTGCCGGGTGAGCTACAGGCCAAAATCCACTGGTAGGCACTGTTTTCTTTCAAAAAATGGGATGTGTCCACGTTGCGTTTTGGGGCGTTTCCTGTTGCGGGCGCTAGGCCTACCCACGCAAGTGAGGTATCATTTTTATCGGGAGACTTGGGGGAACGCTGGGTGGAAGGAAATTTGTAGCTCCTCTCAGATTCCAGAACTTTCTGCCACAAAAATGTGAGGAGCATGTGTTTTTTTAGCCAAATTTTCAGGTTTGCAAAGGATTCTGGGTAACAGAACCTGGTCCGAGCCCCGCAAGTCACCCCTCCTTGGATTCCCCTAGGTCTCTAGTTTTCAGAAATGCACAGGTTTGGTAGGTTTCCCTAGGTGCCGGCTGAGCTAGAGGCCAAAATCTACAGGTAGGCACTTCGCAAAAAACACCTCTGTTTTCTCCCAAAATTTAGGATGTGTCCACGTTGCGCTTTGGGGTGTTTCCTGTCACCGGCGCTAGGCCTACCCACGCAAGTGAGGTATCATTTTTATCGGGAGACTTGGGGGAACGCTGGGTGGAAGGAAATTTGTAGCTCCTCTCAGATTCCAGAACTTTCTGCCACAGAAATGTGAGGAACATGTGTTTTTTAAGCCAAATTTTGAGGTTTGCAAAGGATTCTGGGTAACAGAACCTGGTCCGAGCCCCGCAAGTCACCCCTCCTTGGATTCCCCTAGGTCTCTAGTTTTCAGAAATGCACAGGTTTGGTAGGTTTCCCTAGGTGCCGGCTGAGCTAGAGGCCAAAATCTACAGGTAGGCACTTCGCAAAAAACACCTCTGTTTTTTTCCAAAATTTAGGATGTGTCCACGTTGCGCTTTGGGGTGTTTCCTGTCGCCGGCGCTAGGCCTACCCACGCAAGTGAGGTATCATTTTTATCGGGAGACTTGGGGAAACGCTGGGTGTAATGAAATTTGTAGCTCCTCTCAGATTCCAGAACTTTCTGCCACAGAAATGTGAGGAACATGTGTTTTTTTAGCCAAATTTTGAGGTTTGCAAAGGATTCTGGGGGTAACAGAACCTGGTCCGAGCCCCGCAAGTCACCCCTCCTTGGATTCCCCTAGGTCTCTAGTTTTCAGAAATGCACAGGTTTGGTAGGTTTCCCTAGGTGCCGGCTGAGCTAGAGGCCAAAATCTATAGGTAGGCACTTCGCAAAAAACACCTCTGTTTTTTTCCAAAATTTAGGATGTGTCCACGTTGCGCTTTGGGGTGTTTCCTGTCGCCGGCGCTAGGCCTACCCACGCAAGTGAGGTATCATTTTTATCTGGAGACTTGGGGGAACGCTGGGTGGAAGGAAATTTGTAGCTCCTCTCAGATTCCAGAACTTTTTGCCACAGAAATGTAAGGAACATGTGTTTTTTTAGGCAAATTTTGAGGTTTGCAAAGGATTCTGGGTAACAGAACCTGGTCCGAGCCCCGTAAGTCACCCCTCCTTGGATTCCCCTAGGTCTCTAGTTTTCAGGAATGCACAGGTTTGGTAGGTTTCCCTAGGTGCCGGCTGAGCTAGAGGCCAAAATCTACAGGTAGGCACTTCGCAAAAAACACCTCTGTTTTTTTCCAAAATTTAGGATGTGTCCACGTTGCGCTTTGGGGTGTTTCCTGTCGCCGGCGCTAGGCCTACCCACGCAAGTGAGGTATCATTTTTATCGGGAGACTTGGGGGAACGCTGGGTGGAAGGAAATTTGTAGCTCCTCTCAGATTCCAGAACTTTCTGCCACAGAAATGTGAGGAACATGTGTTTTTTTAGACATATTTTGAGGTTTGCAAAGGATTCTGGGTAACAGAACCTGGTCCGAGCCCCGCAAGTCACCCCTCCTTGGATTCCCCTAGGTCTCTAGTTTTCAGAAATGCACAGGTTTGGTAGGTTTCCCTAGGTGCCGGGTGAGCTACAGGCCAAAATCCACTGGTAGGCACTGTTTTCTTTCAAAAAATGGGATGTGTCCACGTTGCGTTTTGGGGCGTTTCCTGTTGCGGGCGCTAGGCCTACCCACGCAAGTGAGGTATCATTTTTATCGGGAGACTTGGGGGAACGCTGGGTGGAAGGAAATTTGTAGCTCCTCTCAGATTCCAGAACTTTCTGCCACAAAAATGTGAGGAGCATGTGTTTTTTTAGCCAAATTTTGAGGTTTGCAAAGGATTCTGGGTAACAGAACCTGGTCAAAGCCCCGCAAGTCACCCCTCCTTGGATTCCCCTAGGTCTCTAGTTTTCAGAAATGCACAGGTTTGGTAGGTTTCCCTAGGTGCCGGCTGAGCTAGAGGCCAAAATCTACAGGTAGGCACTTCGCAAAAAACACCTCTGTTTTTTTCCAAAATTTAGGATGTGTCCACGTTGCGCTTTGGGGTGTTTCCTGTCGCCGGCGCTAGGCCTACCCACGCAAGTGAGGTATCATTTTTATCGGGAGACTTGGGGGAACGCTGGGTGGAAGGAAATTTGTAGCTCCTCTCAGATTCCAGAACTCTCTGCCACAGAAATGTGAGGAACATGTGTTTTTTTAGCCAAATTTTGAGGTTTGCAAAGGATTCTGGGTAACAGAACCTGGTCCAAGCCCCGCAAGTCACCCCTCCTTGGATTCCCCTAGGTCTCTAGTTTTCAGAAATGCACAGGTTTGGTAGGTTTCCCTAGGTGCCGGGTGAGCTACAGGCCAAAATCCACTGGTAGGCACTGTTTTCTTTCAAAAAATGGGATGTGTCCACGTTGCGTTTTGGGGCGTTTCCTGTTGCGGGCGCTAGGCCTACCCACGCAAGTGAGGTATCATTTTTATCGGGAGACTTGGGGGAACGCTGGGTGGAAGGAAATTTGTAGCTCCTCTCAGATTCCAGAACTTTCTGCCACAAAAATGTGAGGAGCATGTGTTTTTTTAGCCAAATTTTGAGGTTTGCAAAGGATTCTGGGTAACAGAACCTGGTCCAAGCCCCGCAAGTCACCCCTCCTTGGATTCCCCTAGGTCTCTAGTTTTCAGAAATGCACAGGTTTGGTAGGTTTCCTTAGGTGCCGGCTGAGCTAGAGGCCAAAATCTACAGGTAGGCACTTCGCAAAAAACACCTCTGTTTTCTCCGAAAATTTAGGATGTGTCCACGTTGCGCTTTGGGGTGTTTCCTGTCACCGGCGCTAGGCCTACCCACGCAAGTGAGGTATAATTTTTATCGGGAGACTTGGGGGAACGCTGGGTGGAAGGAAATTTGTAGCTCCTCTCAGATTCCAGAACTCTCTGCCACAGAAATGTGAGGAACATGTGTTTTTTTAGCCAAATTTTGAGGTTTGCAAAGGATTCTGGGTAACAGAACCTGGTCCGAGCCCCGCAAGTCACCCCTCCTTGGATTCCCCTAGGTCTCTAGTTTTCAGAAATGCACAGGTTTGGTAGGTTTCTCTAGGTGCCGGCTGAGCTAGAGGCCAAAATCTACAGGTAGGCACTTCGCAAAAAACACCTCTGTTTTTTTCCAAAATTTAGGATGTGTCCACGTTGCGCTTTGGGGTGTTTCCTGTCGCCGGCGCTAGGCCTACCCATGCAAGTGAGGTATCATTTTTATCGGGAGACTTGGGGAAACGCTGGGTGTAATGAAATTTGTAGCTCCTCTCAGATTCCAGAACTTTCTGCCACAGAAATGTGAGGAACATGTGTTTTTTTAGCCAAATTTTGAGGTTTGGAAAGGATTCTGGGTAACAGAACCTGGTCCGAGCCCCGCAAGTCACCCCTCCTTGGATTCCCCTAGGTCTCTAGTTTTCAGAAATGCACAGGTTTGGTAGGTTTCCCTAGGTGCCGGCTGAGCTAGAGGCCAAAATCTACAGGTAGGCACTTCGCAAAAAACACCTCTGTTTTTTTCCAAAATTTAGGATGTGTCCACGTTGCGCTTTGGGGTGTTTCCTGTCGCCGGCGCTAGGCCTACCCACGCAAGTGAGGTATCATTTTTATCTGGAGACTTGGGGGAACGCTGGGTGGAAGGAAATTTGTAGCTCCTCTCAGATTCCAGAACTTTCTGCCACAGAAATGTGAGGAACATGTGTTTTTTTAGCCAAATTTTGAGGTTTGCAAAGGATTCTGGGTAACAGAACCTGGTCCGAGCCCCGCAAGTCACCCCTCCTTGGATTCCCCTAGGTCTCTAGTTTTCAGAAATGCACAGGTTTGGTAGGTTTCCCTAGGTGCCGGCTGAGCTAGAGGCCAAAATCTACAGGTAGGCACTTCGCAAAAAACACCTCTGTTTTTTTCCAAAATTTAGGATGTGTCCACGTTGCGCTTTGGGGTGTTTCCTGTCGCCGGCGCTAGGCCTACCCACGCAAGTGAGGTATCATTTTTATCTGGAGACTTGGGGGAACGCTGGGTGGAAGGAAATTTGTAGCTCCTCTCAGATTCCAGAACTTTCTGCCACAGAAATGTGAGGAACATGTGTTTTTTTAGCCAAATTTTGAGGTTTGCAAAGGATTCTGGGTAACAGAACCTGGTCCGAGCCCCGCAAGTCACCCCTCCTTGGATTCCCCTAGGTCTCTAGTTTTCAGAAATGCACAGGTTTGGTAGGTTTCCCTAGGTGCCGGCTGAGCTAGAGGCCAAAATCTACAGGTAGGCACTTCGCAAAAAACACCTCTGTTTTTTTCCAAAATTTAGGATGTGTCCACGTTGCGCTTTGGGGTGTTTCCTGTCGCCGGCGCTAGGCCTACCCATGCAAGTGAGGTATCATTTTTATCGGGAGACTTGGGGAAACGCTGGGTGTAATGAAATTTGTAGCTCCTCTCAGATTCCAGAACTTTCTGCCACAGAAATGTGAGGAACATGTGTTTTTTTAGCCAAATTTTGAGGTTTGGAAAGGATTCTGGGTAACAGAACCTGGTCCGAGCCCCGCAAGTCACCCCTCCTTGGATTCCCCTATGTCTCTAGTTTTCAGAAATGCACAGGTTTGGTAGGTTTCCCTAGGTGCCGGCTGAGCTAGAGGCCAAAATCTACAGGTAGGCACTTCGCAAAAAACACC
The DNA here is from genome assembly GCF_031143425.1 of Pleurodeles waltl. Taxonomy (NCBI): domain Eukaryota; kingdom Metazoa; phylum Chordata; class Amphibia; order Caudata; family Salamandridae; genus Pleurodeles; species Pleurodeles waltl. The sequence goes on along the minus strand of NC_090450.1, from coordinate 70,643,001 downwards.
TCTGTTTTTTTCCAAAATTTAGGATGTGTCCACGTTGCGCTTTGGGGTGTTTCCTGTCGCCGGCGCTAGGCCTACCCACGCAAGTGAGGTATCATTTTTATCTGGAGACTTGGGGGAACGCTGGGTGGAAGGAAATTTGTAGCTCCTCTCAGATTCCAGAACTTTCTGCCACAGAAATGTGAGGAACATGTGTTTTTTTAGCCAAATTTTGAGGTTTGCAAAGGATTCTGGGTAACAGAACCTGGTCCGAGCCCCGGAAGTCACCCCTCCTTGGATTCCCCTAGGTCTCTAGTTTTCAGAAATGCACAGGTTTGGTAGGTTTCCCTAGGTGCCGGCTGAGCTAGAGGCCAAAATCTACAGGTAGGCACTTCGCAAAAAACACCTCTGTTTTCTCCGAAAATTTAGGATGTGTCCACGTTGCGCTTTGGGGTGTTTCCTGTCACCGGCGCTAGGCCTACCCACGCAAGTGAGGTATCATTTTTATCGGGAGACTTGGGGGAACGCTGGGTGGAAGGAAATTTGTAGCTCCTCTCAGATTCCAGAACTCTCTGCCACAGAAATGTGAGGAACATGTGTTTTTTTAGCCAAATTTTGAGGTTTGCAAAGGATTCTGGGTAACAGAACCTGGTCCGAGCCCCGCAAGTCACCCCTCCTTGGATTCCCCTAGGTCTCTAGTTTTCAGAAATGCACAGGTTTGATAGGTTTCTCTAGGTGCCGGCTGAGCTAGAGGCCAAAATCTACAGGTAGGCACTTCGCAAAAAACACCTCTGTTTTTTTCCAAAATTTAGGATGTGTCCACGTTGCGCTTTGGGGTGTTTCCTGTCGCCGGCGCTAGGCCTACCCATGCAAGTGAGGTATCATTTTTATCGGGAGACTTGGGGAAACGCTGGGTGTAATGAAATTTGTAGCTCCTCTCAGATTCCAGAACTTTCTGCCACAGAAATGTGAGGAACATGTGTTTTTTTAGCCAAATTTTGAGGTTTGGAAAGGATTCTGGGTAACAGAACCTGGTCCGAGCCCCGCAAGTCACCCCTCCTTGGATTCCCCTAGGTCTCTAGTTTTCAGAAATGCACAGGTTTGGTAGGTTTCCCTAGGTGCCGGCTGAGCTAGAGGCCAAAATCTACAGGTAGGCACTTCGCAAAAAACACCTCTGTTTTTTTCCAAAATTTAGGATGTGTCCACGTTGCGCTTTGGGGTGTTTCCTGTCGCCGGCGCTAGGCCTACCCACGCAAGTGAGGTATCATTTTTATCGGGAGACTTGGGGGAACGCTGGGTGGAAGGAAATTTGTAGCTCCTCTCAGATTCCAGAACTTTCTGCCACAGAAATGTGAGGAACATGTGTTTTTTTAGACAAATTTTGAGGTTTGCAAAGGATTCTGGGTAACAGAACCTGGTCCGAGCCCCGCAAGTCACCCCTCCTTGGATTCCCCTAGGTCTCTAGTTTTCAGAAATGCACAGGTTTGGTAGGTTTCCCTAGGTGCCGGCTGAGCTAGAGGCCAAAATCTACAGGTAGGCACTTCGCAAAAAACACCTCTGTTTTTTTCCAAAATTTAGGATGTGTCCACGTTGCGCTTTGGGGTGTTTCCTGTCGCCGGCGCTAGGCCTACCCACGCAAGTGAGGTATCATTTTTATCGGGAGACTTGGGGGAACGCTGGGTGGAAGGAAATTTGTAGCTCCTCTCAGATTCCAGAACTCTCTGCCACAGAAATGTGAGGAACATGTGTTTTTTTAGCCAAATTTTGAGGTTTGCAAAGGATTCTGGGTAACAGAACCTGGTCCAAGCCCCGCAAGTCACCCCTCCTTGGATTCCCCTAGGTCTCTAGTTTTCAGAAATGCACAGGTTTGGTAGGTTTCCCTAGGTGCCGGGTGAGCTACAGGCCAAAATCCACTGGTAGGCACTGTTTTCTTTCAAAAAATGGGATGTGTCCACGTTGCGTTTTGGGGCGTTTCCTGTTGCGGGCGCTAGGCCTACCCACGCAAGTGAGGTATCATTTTTATCGGGAGACTTGGGGGAACGCTGGGTGGAAGGAAATTTGTAGCTCCTCTCAGATTCCAGAACTTTCTGCCACAAAAATGTGAGGAGCATGTGTTTTTTTAGCCAAATTTTGAGGTTTGCAAAGGATTCTGGGTAACAGAACCTGGTCCAAGCCCCGCAAGTCACCCCTCCTTGGATTCCCCTAGGTCTCTAGTTTTCAGAAATGCACAGGTTTGGTAGGTTTCCCTAGGTGCCGGCTGAGCTAGAGGCCAAAATCTACAGGTAGGCACTTCGCAAAAAACACCTCTGTTTTCTCCGAAAATTTAGGATGTGTCCACGTTGCGCTTTGGGGTGTTTCCTGTCACCGGCGCTAGGCCTACCCACGCAAGTGAGGTATCATTTTTATCGGGAGACTTGGGGGAACGCTGGGTGGAAGGAAATTTGTAGCTCCTCTCAGATTCCAGAACTCTCTGCCACAGAAATGTGAGGAACATGTGTTTTTTTAGCCAAATTTTGAGGTTTGCAAAGGATTCTGGGTAACAGAACCTGGTCCGAGCCCCGCAAGTCACCCCTCCTTGGATTCCCCTAGGTCTCTAGTTTTCAGAAATGCACAGGTTTGGTAGGTTTCTCTAGGTGCCGGCTGAGCTAGAGGCCAAAATCTACAGGTAGGCACTTCGCAAAAAACACCTCTGTTTTTTTCCAAAATTTAGGATCTGTCCACGTTGCGCTTTGGGGTGTTTCCTGTCGCCGGCGCTAGGCCTACCCACGCAAGTGAGGTATCATTTTTATCGGGAGACTTGGGGGAACGCTGGGTGGAAGGAAATTTGTAGCTCCTCTCAGATTCCAGAACTTTCTGCCACAGAAATGTGAGGAACATGTGTTTTTTTAGCCGAATTTTGAGGTTTGCAAAGGATTCTGGGTAACAGAACCTGGTCCAAGCCCCGCAAGTCACCCCTCCTTGGATTCCCCTAGGTCTCTAGTTTTCAGAAATGCACAGGTTTGGTAGGTTTCCCTAGGTGCCGGGTGAGCTACAGGCCAAAATCCACTGGTAGGCACTGTTTTCTTTCAAAAAATGGGATGTGTCCACGTTGCGTTTTGGGGCGTTTCCTGTTGCGGGCGCTAGGCCTACCCACGCAAGTGAGGTATCATTTTTATCGGGAGACTTGGGGGAACGCTGGGTGGAAGGAAATTTGTAGCTCCTCTCAGATTCCAGAACTTTCTGCCACAAAAATGTGAGGAGCATGTGTTTTTTTAGCCAAATTTTGAGGTTTGCAAAGGATTCTGGGTAACAGAACCTGGTCCAAGCCCCGCAAGTCACCCCTCCTTGGATTCCCCTAGGTCTCTAGTTTTCAGAAATGCACAGGTTTGGTAGGTTTCCCTAGGTGCCGGCTGAGCTAGAGGCCAAAATCTACAGGTAGGCACTTCGCAAAAAACACCTCTGTTTTCTCCGAAAATTTAGGATGTGTCCACGTTGCGCTTTGGGGTGTTTCCTGTCACCGGCGCTAGGCCAACCCACGCAAGTGAGGTATCATTTTTATCGGGAGACTTGGGGGAACGCTGGGTGGAAGGAAATTTGTAGCTCCTCTCAGATTCCAGAACTTTCTGCCACAGAAATGTGAGGAACATATGTTTTTTTAGACAAATTTTGAGGTTTGCAAAGGATTCTGGGTAACAGAACCTGGTCCGAGCCCCGCAAGTCACCCCTCCTTGGATTCCCCTAGGTCTCTAGTTTTCAGAAATGCACAGGTTTGGTAGGTTTCCCTAGGTGCCGGCTGAGCTAGAGGCCAAAATCTACAGGTAGGCACTTCGCAAAAAAAAACACCTCTGTTTTTTTCCAAAATTTAGGATGTGTCCACGTTGCGCTTTGGGGTGTTTCCTGTCGCCGGCGCTAGGCCTACCCATGCAAGTGAGGTATCATTTTTATCGGGAGACTTGGGGAAATGCTGGGTGTAATGAAATTTGTAGCTCCTCTCAGATTCCAGAACTTTCTGCCACAGAAATGTGAGGAACATGTGTTTTTTTAGCCAAATTTTGAGGTTTGCAAAAGATTCTGGGTAACAGAACCTGGTCCGAGCCCCGCAAGTCACCCCTCCTTGGATTCCCCTAGGTCTCTAGTTTTCAGAAATGCACAGGTTTGGTAGGTTTCCCTAGGTGCCGGCTGAGCTAGAGGCCAAAATCTACAGGTAGGCACTTCGCAAAAAACACCTCTGTTTTTTTCCAAAATTTAGGATGTGTCCACGTTGCGCTTTGGGGTGTTTCCTGTCGCCGGCGCTAGGCCTACCCACGCAAGTGAGGTATCATTTTTATCTGGAGACTTGGGGGAACGCTGGGTGGAAGGAAATTTGTAGCTCCTCTCAGATTCCAGAACTTTCTGCCACAGAAATGTGAGGAACATGTGTTTTTTTAGCCAAATTTTGAGGTTTGCAAAGGATTTTGGGTAACAGAACCTGGTCCGAGCCCCGCAAGTCACCCCACCTTGGATTCCCCTAGGTCTCTAGTTTTCAGAAATGCACAGGTTTGGTAGGTTTCCCTAGGTGCCGGCTGAGCTAGAGGCCAAAATCTACAGGTAGGCACTTCGCAAAAAACACCTCTGTTTTTTTCCAAAATTTAGGATGTGTCCACGTTGCGCTTTGGGGTGTTTCCTGTCGCCGGCGCTAGGCCTACCCACGCAAGTGAGGTATCATTTTTATCGGGAGACTTGGGGGAACGCTGGGTGGAAGGAAATTTGTAGCTCCTCTCAGATTCCAGAACTTTCTGCCACAGAAATGTGAGGAACATGTGTTTTTTTAGACAAATTTTGAGGTTTGCAAAGGATTCTGGGTAACATAACCTGGTCCGAGCCCCGCAAGTCACCCCTCCTTGGATTCCCCTAGGTCTCTAGTTTTCAGAAATGCACAGGTTTGGTAGGTTTCCCTAGGTGCCGGCTGAGCTAGAGGCCAAAATCTACAGGTAGGCACTTCGCAAAAAACACCTCTGTTTTTTTCCAAAATTTAGGATCTGTCCACGTTGCGCTTTGGGGTGTTTCCTGTCGCCGGCGCTAGGCCTACCCACGCAAGTGAGGTATCATTTTTATCGGGAGACTTGGGGGAACGCTGGGTGGAAGGAAATTTGTAGCTCCTCTCAGATTCCAGAACTTTCTGCCACAGAAATGTGAGGAACATGTGTTTTTTTAGCCGAATTTTGAGGTTTGCAAAGGATTCTGGGTAACAGAACCTGGTCCAAGCCCCGCAAGTCACCCCTCCTTGGATTCCCCTAGGTCTCTAGTTTTCAGAAATGCACAGGTTTTGTAGGTTTCCCTAGGTGCCGGCTGAGCTAGAGGCCAAAATTTACAGGTAGGCACTTCGCAAAAAACACCTCTGTTTTTTTCCAAAATTTAGGATGTGTCCACGTTGCGCTTTGGGGTGTTTCCTGTCGCCGGCGCTAGGCCTACCCACGCAAGTGAGGTATCATTTTTATCGGGAGACTTGGGGGAACGCTGGGTGGAAGGAAATTTGTAGCTCCTCTCAGATTCCAGAACTTTCTGCCACAGAAATGTGAGGAACATGTGTTTTTTTAGCCAAATTTTGAGGTTTGCAAAGGATTCTGGGTAACAGAACCTGGTCCGAGCCCCGCAAGTCACCCCTCCTTGGATTCCCCTAGGTCTCTAGTTTTCAGAAATGCACAGGTTTGGTAGGTTTCCCTAGGTGCCGGCTGAGCTAGAGGCCAAAATCTACAGGTAGGCACTTCGCAAAAAACACCTCTGTTTTTTTCCAAAATTTAGGATGTGTCCACGTTGCGCTTTGGGGTGTTTCCTGTCGCCAGCGCTAGGCCTACCCACGCAAGTGAGGTATCATTTTTATCGGGAGACTTGGGGGAACGCTGGGTGGAAGGAAATTTGTAGCTCCTCTCAGATTCCAGAACTTTCTGCCACAAAAATGTGAGGGACATGTGTTTTTTTAGCCAAATTTTGAGGTTTGCAAAGGATTCTGGGTAACAGAACCTGGCCCGAGCCCCGCAAGTCACCCCTCCTTGGATTCCCCTAGGTCTCTAGTTTTCAGAAATGCACAGGTTTGGTAGGTTTCCCTAGGTGCCGGCTGAGCTAGAGGCCAAAATCTACAGGTAGGCACTTCGCAAAAAACACCTCTGTTTTTTTCCAAAATTTAGGATGTGTCCACGTTGCGCTTTGGGGTGTTTCCTGTCGCCAGCGCTAAGCCTACCCACGCAAGTGAGGTATCATTTTTATCGGGAGACTTGGGGGAACGCTGGGTGGAAGGAAATTTGTAGCTCCTCTCAGATTACAGAACTTTCTGCCACAAAAATGTGAGGGACATGTGTTTTTTTAGGCAAATTTTGAGGTTTGCAAAGGATTCTGGGTAACAGAACCTGGTCCGAGCCCCGCAAGTCACCCCTCCTTGGATTCCCCTAGGTCTCTAGTTTTCAGAAATGCACAGGTTTGGTAGGTTTCCCTAGGTGCCTGCTGAGCTAGAGGCCAAAATCTACAGGTAGGCACTTCGCAAAAAACACCTCTGTTTTCTCCCAAAATTTAGGATGTGTCCACGTTGCGCTTTGGGGTGTTTCCTGTCGCCAGCGCTAGGCCTACCCACGCAAGTGAGGTATCATTTTTATCGGGAGACTTGGGGGAACGCTGGGTGGAAGGAAATTTGTAGCTCCTCTCAGATTACAGAACTTTCTGCCACAAAAATGTGAGGGACATGTGTTTTTTTAGGCAAATTTTGAGGTTTGCAAAGGATTCTGGGTAACAGAACCTGGTCCGAGCCCCGCAAGTCACCCCTCCTTGGATTCCCCTAGGTCTCTAGTTTTCAGAAATGCACAGGTTTGGTAGGTTTCCCTAGGTGCCTGCTGAGCTAGAGGCCAAAATCTACAGGTAGGCACTTCGCAAAAAACACCTCTGTTTTCTCCCAAAATTTAGGATGTGTCCACGTTGCGCTTTGGGGTGTTTCCTGTCTTTATGAGGATGAGCAGCTGAAGCTGGAGAGGGCAAATATTTAGGGGTGGATCTTGCTAAGGTATCCATTGTAGGAGCTGTGGATTCTAACATTGCCAAGGAACTAAAATGGAGATTGCAAGAACATTTCTTTACTTTGAAGTAGCATTCCACTATTTTGCTTTTTAATGTAGATCTTCCCATCCAAGACTAGGAATGTTACGAAAGTGAGGAACAACAGTATCAGGGTAGTAGTAAACTTATTCAGCTGAATGTATAAACAGATAAAATTATGGCCCTCATTACAACCCTGGCGGTCGGTGTTAAAGCGGCGGTAAAACCGCAAACAGTCCGGTGGAGAAAAAAATGGGATTACGACCGTGGCAGAAACCGCCAACATAGCCAGCCACTTTAACACTCCGACCGCCACGGCGGTACAAACAAACAGCGCGGCGGACACCGCCAACAGATAGGCGGAAGACAATGTACCGCCCTCCCTATCACAACAGGCCTATCCGCCACCTTTTCCGGGGCAGAAACAACGCGAACAAAAACACGGCGGAAAGAGTACACAGAAGGGAGCACACTCACCTCTCCACACCCCACGAGGAACCAGGACACCATGGAGCCCGAATTGCAGATACTGCCGATGATGGTCTTCCTGCTCCTCTATCAGGAGCTCCAACGACGGCGGCGACGACCACAGTGAGTACTGCACCTACAACACAGGTGAGGGGGGAGGGAAAAGAGAGTGACACACACACGCAACACCCCCACCCCCACCCACAACACCATACACACAAATACATGCTGCAACATTACATATACACCCCATCACCCCCTGGAAGAACGCAAGGACAAAAGGTAATAATTTGAACAAATGTAATCATGTGAAATATCATTATCAAAATTCAAAATCCAGTATATACAGTTATGTACACCAAATACACAAGTCCAGATAGTGCACCAATCATTGTCTGTGGACCACTAGGCCCAAAATGCATGGGCGAGGCCCACACATGATACCTGACTCCAAACAGAGATAACACTGTAGGGGCATCAGATAGAAAATATACAGGCACCTCAAGGGGAGGGGGGGGCACCTCAGCCTGATGAACGCACAACGCCACTGCTCCACAAGGGGGCTCAATGCCCACAGTTTGGTCCTGGGGAGTTCAAAGCCACAGTCTCTCAAGTCTTTCCAGTGGGTGGTTTTCCCTTTATCCTGGGGAGTGCAAAGCCACAGTCTCTCAAGTCTTTCCAGTGGGTGGTTTGCCCACTGCTTTATCCTGGGGAGTTCAAAGCCACAGTCTCTCAAGTCTTTCCAGTGGGTGGTTTGCCCACTGCTTTATCCTGGGGAGTGCAAAGCCACAGTCTCTCAAGTGGATAACAGTCTCCACTGGTTCTGGAGGGTGCTTTGTGTCCAGAGTGGTTCATCCTGCCAAGGACTGAGGTAGTGGATGTATCTCTCCACCGCCTCTAGTGCAGGTCCTGTCAGTACTCCATTTCCTGGCAAGTGGTTCCTTTCAAACAACAGTAGCCATTGCATCAGGGATTTCCCAGCCAATGTTCTCTAACGTGTTGTCCAGAGTGTTGTCTGCCCTGTTGAAACACATGCGCAGCTACATCGTGTTCCCTCAGGTGGAGGATTTGCCCATAGTGAAAGGTGACTTCTATGCCCTGGGACGTATCCCCAACATCATTGGTGCCATTGATGGGACACATGTGGCATTGGTACCCCCATGCAGGAGTGAACAGGTGTACAGAAACCGGAAGAGCTACCATTCTATGAATGTGCAGGTGATGTGTTTGGCAGACCAGTACATCTCCGATGTGAATGCCAAGTTTCCTGGCTCAGTGCATGACGCTTACATTTTGAAAAATAGCAGCATCCCTTCTGTGATGGGGCAACTCCAGAGGCACCGTGTGTGGCTTATAGGTGAGGAGAAGGACCCTATACAGTGTGAATAGGTGTCTGGGTATGGGGTTGTCCCTAAGGGTTAGTGTGTGTCTAACAGTTGTCCCTCGATATTTGCAGGTGACTCTGGTTACCCCAACCTGTCATGGCTACTGACCCCAGTGAGGAATCCCAGGACAAGGGCAGAGGAACGCTACAATGAGGCACATGGGTGAGTTAGAAGGGTAATTGAACGCACCTTCGGCCTCCATATGACAGGTGGTTATCTCTACTACTCACCAAAGAAGGTGTGCCAGATCATCGTGGCCTGCTGTATGCTGCACAACCTGGCTTTGCAACGCCAGATGCCTTTTCTGCAGGAGGATGGGCCAGATGGTGGACTTGTGGCAGCTGTGGAGCCTGTGGATAGTGAAAAAGAGGAGGCAGAAGAAGAGGATATTGACAACAGAAACAACATAATCATACAATACTTCCAGTGAGACACAGGTAAGTAGATATCACTGCCTCCCATATCTCATACTATTATTGAAGCTAGCATAAGTCTGTCTTTTACACTCAGTCTATGGACCCTGACTTGTCACTTTGGCTTTCCATTTCACAGATGTGGGTCCCACTTTGTGCCCTCTGCTATATTTCCTCCAGGCCTACAGCTGTGTTACATTGGTATGTGCACAATTAAATTGACATTGCTATATTCCATGGTTATTGCAATTACACGTTTGTGAAAGCACAGACTGACTCCAGATTGTTTTGTGACTGAAGTGTGTTTATTTCTGTGCAAATAAGTGGAGGGGGTTGTAAAATGGGCAGGGGGATGGTGGAGGAATGTCCATGGCAGAGTCCAGTCTATTTGTTTCACAGGTGCTTTGTCCAAAGGGGCATAGGAAGTGGAGCAATGGCAGTTGAAGGATGGACAGGGTGACAAAGTGGGACAGAAGGGTGACATTCAGTGGGTCTCATTTCCTGGCGGGGGTCTTGGCAATGTTCGCTGTCTTGTTCCTGGATCTCAGGGACCGTTTGTGGGGTGGTTCCCCATCTGCAGGGGGGTGGGGTGCTGGTGTTGTGTTCCTGTGGCGGTGCCTCCTGTCGGAGGTGGAGGGCTGTTCATCGTCCAGGCTAGTGTCAAGGGCCCCTTGTTGTGCCACAGTGTCCCTCCTTGGGTTGGCAAGGTCTTGCAGCACCCCTGCAATGGTGACCAGGGTGTTGTTAATGGACTTCAGGTCCTCCCTGATCCCCAGATAGTGTTCCTCCTGCAGCTGCTGGGTTTCCTGAAACTTGGCCAGTACCGTTGCCATCGTCTCCTGGGAACGATGGTAAGCTCCCATGATGTTGGAGAGGGCCTCGTGGAGAGTAGGTTCCCTGGGCCTGTCCTCCCCCTGTCGCACAGCAGTCCTCCCAGCTTCCCTGTTTTCCCGAGCCTCTGTCCCCTGAACCGTGTGCCCACTGCCACTGCCCCCAGGTCCCTGATTTTCTTGGGTTTGTGGGTTTGCCTGGGTTCCCTGTAGTGGTGGACACACTGCTGATTGACGTGTCCTGGGGACAGAGGGATGGGCCCGCTGGGTGGGTGCTGTGGTGGTGTTTCCTGAGGGGGGAGGCTCTGTGTTGGCTTGTGCCAGTGTCAGGGGAACCGACTGTCCCGCGGTCCCTGATGGGCCGGTCATCTTGATCCAGTTGTGCAGAGCTGCTGTCATCACTGTGGGTCTCTTCTGTGGGGGGACTGGATATGTCTGGTACCTCCTGTCCAGTGCCGTTGGGTAGGAGTCCTGCAGGGGTGTAAAGGCATGATTATTGCATCTGTGTGTGTGCATTTGTGTGCAATGGGTGAGTGACCCTGCACTCCAGTGCTTGCATTCTTGGCTTGGTCCTTTTGTGATATTTGGTTTGGGGTCTGTGTGGGTATCTGTAGTGGACATGCTTTGGTGATGGGTGTCCATGCTTTGGTGTTGCATGCAGGGCTTGGTATTGGGATGGGTGGGTTGTGATAGTGGGGCCTATGTGAGGTGTTGGAGTGATGGGGATGAAGGTGGGAGTATGTGATGGCATGCAGGTAAGGTGGGGGGATAAGGTAGTAAAGAGTTGACTTACTAGAGTCCAGTCCTCCTGCTACTCCTGCGAGGCCCTCAGGATGCAGTATTGCCAAGACCTGCTCCTCCCATGTTGTTAGTTGTGGGGGTCCACCGGCAGTCCTCTGTACAGCAATCTGGTGTCTGGAGACCACGGAACGCACCTTCCCCCGTAGGTCGTTCCACCTCTTCCTGATGTCATCCGGTGTTTTTGGATGCTGTCCCACTGCGTTGACCCTGTCGACAATTCTGCGCCATAGCTCCATCTTCCTTGCAATGGAGGTGTGCTTCACCTGTGATCCGAATAGCTGTGGCTCTACCCGGACGATTTCCTCCACCATGACCCTGAGCTCCTCCCCAGAGAACCTGGGGTGTCGTTGAGGTGCCATGATGTGGTGTGGGTGATGTGTAAGGTGGTGTGTGTTGTGATGTGTGAGGGGATTTGTTGGTGTGTGTTGTTTGAGGTGCGTGGATGTTGTGTAAGTGATGGTGTTGTGTGTCTGTGGATGCTGGTGTTGTTTATGGTGGTGTCTCTCTCTGTCGTGGTTTCAGAATTCTGGTAGTAAGGGTTTGTGGGTGGTGTGGGTGTGTGTTTTATATTGGATTGGGTGTGTGGGTGTGGTGTGTGTATGTGTGTCAGGTGTATGTATTTTGATTTGTCCAATGTGGTTGTGTTTTGTAAATGTGTGTGTATTTTGAGCGCAGCGGTGTGTACCGCCAATGGAATACCGCTGTTGAAAGACCACCGCGTTGATTCGTGGGTCGTGATAGTGTGGGCGTATTCCTGTTTGCGTGACGGTGGAGGTTTTGTTATCGCCAGTTTATCACTGACCTTTGGTGTGACGGACTTGTGTGGGTGTCTGTATTATGGCGGATTCCGATCTGTGGGTCGTAATACCTGTAGCGGAATTCCGCGGCCGCATCGGTATGTTGGCGGTCTTCTGCACGGCGGTAAGCGGGATTTACCACCAGGGTTGTAATGAGGGTCTACGTGTGAAGCAGTCATTCCCCGTGATGGAAAAATGGAGTGAAAAACAAAGTTCCTGAGTAGATGGCACAAATGAACAGAAGTAGCCTTTTAGGTGAAGTTCTTAAGACTTAGAGTGAACAGACAGCAGTGAGTCGCGTTTTGTGCACAATCTGAACTTTGAGAAAAAGTGATAGCAAAGATGACAGTGGCATCAGCAGAACATGAGGCACAGCACAAAAAGCAGGGCAGCAATGATAAAATGCACTAACGTTTGTGAAAAAGAGTATCATGCTTGCTCGAATGTGTCTGCCGCCCCTGCTCACCTCCGACACTGCCACCATCGAACTCTTAGAAAACAAATCTGTTTGGCTGTGAACGGGAGCTTCAGGGACCAGTGGCCATCCTGCGGGCACTAAACCCATGCCCCCCTCTTTCCGACACATCTGTAATGTATATACAGTACTGAATGTTTGAGCTGCAATTGGTGCATTAAGGCCATCATTACAGGTTGCCCTGAGCAATAGGGGAGGGGTACTACTTCAGCAACTACTGGACTTTACCAGGTTTAGACCCCACTGATTCAAAGATACAATCCCCCATCCACCTCCTCCATCATCATAGGGAAAGCAGACAACGTATACTCCTCCACAGACTCCTTAGTGTTTGCAGGCCCCAGAGGACTTCCTTGACTCCGGGCTAACACCCCTGACAATCACTGCCCCCACTACAGATACTTACCATCTGCCTGGAGCAGGTGGTACATTTCTGTGTTAAGTCCGTGGAATTGGGAGAAAACTTTCTATAAAGCACCCAGTTAATCAATGCCCTGTAGGCTATTTCACCATTCCAAGGACTATAATTCATAATCCCAATTGAATCACTGAAAAATACCAGCCAGAATCATTAATTCTGGTCCCAGTATCTCCACGGACGTGGGGAGTGCAGAACTTGTCATGATGTAGGCTTTAGATTGGAAAAGTGTGCTTTAAAAGGGTACAAGGAGAAAGGGAATACTTTTTAATATCATTGTTCATAAAAAGGAAACAAGGAATCTAATGCTAAAGTTTAAATGTCTCCAGTTTCGTATGCTGCCTCAGTAGGTCCTGCCCTTCATCTGCGTCACTGAAGATAGGGTACACTTTAACCCCTGCCCCTTCTCCTAAACACCACAGTTTCAAAGCTTCTTCTTGAATTCTTTGCTGGTACTACTATCTCCTTTTGTAATTCTGATGTTGGCATAGAAGTAATGACTGTACTCCTCATCAGATTCTGTGGCACAGACGCACTTCAGGCAATATTTTGACGGTCACATAGTGTAAATGTAGAGTGGACGAGGGCACTGAAACCCAGGGTTACAATTATAGTGACATGTAATGAAGAAAATATATCATTTCAGAATGCGTAAGGTCAGAGTGGGAGGTGCTAATTTAAGAACAGTCTATGCAGTGGTTCCCAACCTTTGGATTTCTAAGGACCCCCACTTTAACATTAATGGAACCCAGGGACCCTCACTGAATCATAATGGGAATCCGGGGACCCCCGCCTGAGTCATTACTGGAAGCTGGGGACCTAATTTGTCAATATTTGTTCTTATTTTAAAATTTTCTAGGCTCTTGCGTACCCCCTGAGAAGGCTTTGCGGACCCCCAGGGGTCTCCGGACCACAGGTTGGGAACCACTGGTCTATGCGGTAGGCTTGGGTGTACTTTGACCTATGAGTTGAAGAGATGGACAATGGTATTTACTGCCCATGATAGCAGTAAATTATGTTTTTTTACTGGACCCTTCATGGAATGTGTTGCTATTCTCTAGAAACACAGAAACTTTTTAAAGCCTGTAAAAGAATTACATAAACAACAAAACAAAATAAGAACTCAAAACAAGGGGCATGGTTAAGGCGACCAAGATGGCGGTCGCAGTTTGAGACTGCTCCTGACCTCCTCCTGCATCCATCAACATCCAGCCATAGAGCATAAAGGGGGCCCAGCTTCACACTCTATCTCAGGCAGCCCCCGAGCCATGGATACCTTGTAGAAGCTCCCCACCACCAAATCCCAAGATAAAAGAGACAGTCGGACCTGACGCATGCATGATGGCAGCTGCACTATGAGCGTCATTTCACCAAACTGCCAGGGGTAGCAGAGGTGACATCACAGGCATTTCACCTTTGCTTTCACTCACACAAGCATGCTTACAGATACATATTCACACATACACCAGCTCTCTCATTAATACACTCTCACCAACAAGCACGCACAAAACATACATTTTAAAGCAATTTTTACTTACGTCAGCTTCCAGGGAGCTCCATGTTCCAGCTAATTGTAATCCATTCCTTATTATGCTAATAGTGAATACTAAAACATTATTCACTTTTAGTGTGATAAAAAATTGACAGAAAACAAGGAAAGTGGAGTCTCAAAAGGCCTCCACAAGGATGAGCTTCTCTTGTGTTTCTGGTGCTAATTTTGCCACCTCTGAAGTCAGGGGTCGCAAAGGCAGTGTCATGGGTTACAGTGGACAAGCCAGGGGTCGCAGCTGTGACCCCTGGTGACCCCAAAATGATGTCCAAAATGCTGTGCCCACCACGATTGACGGTTGGTGACAGGAGACTGGGGAGCCAAATAGGCATACCTGCAGGGCAGACCCACTAACTCCAAGCCTGCAACTGACCCTGCCTTGGGAGAGATGAAGCTACAGTGGTCTCCGACCTGTGGTGCAGAGGGGTGATTGGTGGGAGGCCGACAAGTGTGGGTGGGTGCAAATCGAGGGTGAGAACTGGGCTGATTGTGGTGTCCCCTGAGCAGTGTCGCCAAGGTTACTGCTATGTTTGTTTTCTCCTGCTCTTCCCTGCCGGCCCCCTTTGTCTCTTACTGCTGGGTTGGTGGCATCTGTTCACAGCCTTTAGCCACTGGAGCCTGTGGTTGGCTTAGGCCCCTACAGAGACTTAGACTTGGTGCGGTAATGCCGCCATGGGGGTTGACAGCGAATGATCTCCTCTGCACCCTCCCAGATATACGATGGTAGCGGTTTCCATTAGTGGCATATTGTTTCTCCTGATGGGGTGATGAAGTAGTAAGGGGCAGGAGTTTTGAGATACTCGTTGTCTAGGGGGTAGCAGTGCACCTCCAGCCCATGCTGCCGTTGGGGTCCTGGCCCTGATTTTCCTCCTGTATGGCAGGCGGCCCAGCTTTCCCCAGCTGGACAGACTGTTCCCTGTTGAAGGTGACTGGGTCCAGGGTGCTCATCACACCCTGCGCCAATGCCTCCACCCTAGCTGGTCCTGCTGCCCATGGGTAAGTGGGCCAGGGTGCAATAGGTGATTGGAACAGAGACCCTGGGACCAGGTAAGTCACCCCTTCTGAGTCCTGACTTTATGCGTCCCACTTTCAGGACTACCTAGTGCTGGAAACTGGTGTTAGTGGTGCACTCCAGGACCCACTCCATTAGACTAAACCTGGCTGCTCATGCTGGCCTTGGGCAGGCACGGCAGGGGACTTCTGGACTTCAGAGGTTGTCATTGGGCCGGACTCACAGCAGATGTCATGGGTAAGGAGAATGGCCAGCATCTGTTGCCGCCCCAGCTCCTCCTGCTGCTGCTGGTCCTCTGCCTCCAGGATCGAACTGTGAGCCTTTTCAGTTCGAGGTCCTCCTCCACCCAGTTCGAGGCCCTCCTCCACCAGGGATGAGGCGCAGGCTCCTGCCTGGGCCTCATCCTTGGTGGCCCAGTGGCCATCTACAATTAAGTATCTCCATCTCTTTCTCTCCTCTTTTACTCCTTTCCTCATGCCCTTTCTCCTCCCACTCAGCCCTCTCCCTCCTGCGCCGGTGCTGCCCCGTGAATCGCCTTTCCCGCCCTTCTGCCTCCCAGCTAACCGAACCCCCGCCTCCCTCCCCTTCCTAATGGCGGCCGCTGCGCTGTGAGAGGGCGGCTCCTCTGACCTTCGGTTAGAGTCTTTTGCCCTTCCCAGCTCATCCTGCTGCTGTGGCTGCTGCTGCTCCTCTGACTCTAGGATCGAACTGAGAGCCTTCTCAGTTCGAGACCCTCCTCTACCCGCAAGCTCCTTCCTGCACCTCATACCTGGTGGCCCAGTGGCCATCTACAAATAAGTATCTCCGCTCTCTCACTCCTTCTCTTCTCTTTTTAATCTTCTTTTTTCTCCTTTTTCTCCTTTTTACTCCTTTTCTCCTTTTACTTCTTTTTTACTACTTTTCTCCTGCCCTTTCTCCTCCCGCTCAGCCCAGCCCCTGCGTCCCCGCACCCCTCCCCTGCACAGTCCCTTTCCCTCCCTCCTGTCTCACAGATGACTGAACCCCCCGCCTCCCTCCCCTTCTGAATGGCGGTCGCTGGCATGCAAAAGGCAAGCCCATCTGCGCCCGTCTGTGCCTGGACTGCTCCCAGCACCAGAAACCCTGGATCACCGATGAGCCGTCCCCAGGCCACCCTCCATTACAATGCCCAGAACCTCCACTGCCTCAACACCAAACGTCTCAGGGACTGCTGCACCGCATCTCCCATGGACACCTACGGACCTGCCGGAACTACAACTTCAGTTTCAGCCACAACAATCAGATGAAACACCCCACACCCGGAAACACCGACGCCCACCACAACCTCATCAACTGCCTCCTTCTGAGTAGACGCTCCCTCCATAAGCACGGCACCGAACTCTGGAACCTGATCGACTCAGCCGGACCAGATATCGCTTTACTTACCGAGACCTGGACCAACCCCACCTCTGGACCACACATCGCCATTGCTATCCCGGACGGCTACAGCATCCAAAGCAAGGACTGGCTCTCCCGTCCGCGTGGAGGACTTGCCATTGTACACAAGTCCTCACTATACATCACAGTCAACACAGGGGAGCACTGCACCACAATGGAACACCTTCACTTCCTGATCCATGCTGATCACAACTCCTCCATCCATTGCACCCTGGTCTACAGACCGCCCAATCCCCTCCCAGCATTCATCGACGCCATTGTAGACATCGCAACCCCCCAGGCCATGGCGTCCTCCGACTACTTCCTCTTTGGCGACCTGAATTTCCACCTCGAGGACTGCAACGACCAAAATACCACCTTCCTACTCTACAACCTCACCAGACAACTGATCACTGCACCCACCGGCTAGACCTATCAGAGCTAAAGAATTTCCGGCTCATCTCATTGTTACCCTACCCGGCCAAAGTACTGGAAAAGGCCATCAACTCACAGGTGCGGCAATTCATTGAGGACAACATCTCACTGGACACCTCCCAGTCCGGGTTCCGCAGCAACCACAGCACAGAGACAGCTCTTCTTGCAGCCACCGATGACATCCGCACACTCCTAGACTGCAACCACACCGCTGCACTCATACTCCTCGACCTCTCAGCAGCCTTTGACACGGTCTCCCACAGCATCTTGTGCACCAGACCCCTCGATGAGGAATCTGCGGAAAAGCCCTGCAATGGATCCACTCCTTTATCTCCGGAAGAACACAGAGAGTCAGGCTCCCACCCTACACATCTAAACCTACAGAAGTTACCTGCGGAGTTCCTCAGGGATCCTCCCTGAGCCCAACACTCTTCAACATATACATGGCCCTACTCGCAGCCATCGTCAGAAGCCACGGAATGAACATTGTGTCAAAAGCCAATGACATACAACTCATCATATCCCTCACTGATACTCGGACCAGGCCAAGTGGAACTTCCACACAGGAATGGAAGCTGTGGCCGCCTGGATGAGAGAGAGCTGCCTCAAGCTCAACTCAGATAAGACTGAGCTCATCGTCTTCGGAAACTCCTCCTCAGACTGGGATGACTCCTGGTGGCCTACATCTCTCAGTGCCCTGCCTTCTCTGACTGACCGCGCCCGCAACCTAGGAATCATCCTCGACTCCTCCCTATCAATGACCCAAAAGGTAAACACGGTCACCCCCTCCTTCTGGCACACCCTCTGCCAAATCTGAAAGATTTTCAAATGGATTACAGTAGACTGTGGCAGGACAGTCACCTATGCCTTAGTCACAAGCAAGCTCGACTACGGCAACGCACTCTACGCCGGCACCAAAACAAAAAGCTGCAACTCAACCAAACTGCTGCCGCCAGACTTGAACTGAACCTCCCCCCGTCAGGAACATATCTTCCAGCACCTGAGGACCACTGGCTCCTGGTGGAGAAACGAATCATCTTCAAGCTACTCATTCACACCTACAAAGCTATTCACAACAACGGACCGGCCTACCTAAATCACCACATATCGTTCCACAACCCCGTCAGACCCCTCCGCTCCGCCAGCAGGCACTGGCCACCATCCCACAAATGGGAAGTTCCTTCACCTACCTCGCAGCAAAGAGCTGGAACATCTTACCCATTCAACTCAGACAAAGCCCATTGCCCACCATCTTCAGGAAGAACCTCAAGACATGGCTCTTCGGATGAGGCTCTGTCCGTCTCCCTGCTCCCCCACCCAGAGCCTTGAGCCCCTTTCAGGTGAGTAGTTGTGCTCTACAAAAACTGATTGATTGATTGATTGCCACCAGTGCAGGCGCAAATCAAAATGGACCAGGACACAATTGCAGCCTCCAGCGGTGGTGACCCCTTCCTCTCTGCCAGTATTGCAGTGGTTACTTGAGCCCTCAGACCTCACCACCATACTGCAGGCAATCCAAGACTTGAGGATGGCGTGGAAACAAAAGTGTGTGGAGTCAAAATGGATGTATAACTTCTCAGCCAGGACCACCAGAATGTTGCCATCTATGTGATGAAGGCTGAGTACTGAGTATCCTCAGTGGAGGATAATGTGGGAGTCCTTAAATAACAAATCTTTTGGTTGCTCCTTGCAACGACCACCCTCAAGGGATGTGCTGAAGATGCCAAAAATAGATCATGCAAGAACAATCTCAGGTTTGTGGGGTTCCCAGACCACTCAGTGGTTCTGGATGGAAAAGGTTTTCTGGATGAGTGGTGTAAGGAAATGCCTCCTTGGCATGGTTAACCCCTAACTTTTTGCCTTTGCTGATGCTAAGTTATGATTTGAAAGTGTGCTGGGACCCTGCTAACCAGGCCCCAGCACCAGTGTTCTTTCCCTAAACTGTACCTTTGTCTCCACAATTGGCACAACCCTGGAACTCAGGTAAATCCCTTGTAACTGGTAACCCTGGTACCAAGGGCCCTGATGCCAGGGAAGGTTTC
Organism: Pleurodeles waltl; assembly: GCF_031143425.1. NCBI lineage: Eukaryota > Metazoa > Chordata > Amphibia > Caudata > Salamandridae > Pleurodeles > Pleurodeles waltl. The sequence continues at coordinate 70,623,967 of NC_090450.1, read as the reverse complement.
TAAGGGCTGCAGCATGTCTTATGCCACCCTGGGGACCCCTCACTCAGCACATGCACACTGCCTCACAGCTTGTGTGTGCTGGTGGGGAGAAAATGACTAAGTCGACATGGCACTCCCCTCAGAGTGTCATGCCAACCTCACACTGCCTGTGGCATAGGTAAGTCACCTCTCTAGCAGGCCTTACAGCCCTAAGGCAGGGTGCACTATACCACAGGTGAGGGCATATGTGTATGAGCACTATGCTCCTACAGTGTCTAAGCAAAACCTTATACATTGTAAGTGCAGGGTACCCATAAGAGTATATGGTCTGGGAGTTTGTAAAACACAAACTCCACAGTTCTATATTGGCTACACTAAAATCTGGGAAGTTTGGTATCAAACTTCTCAGCACAATAAATGCACACTGATGCCAGTGTGCAATTTATTGTAACATGCCCCCTGAATACCAATTCGACTTCTAGTGTAGGCTGACCAGTTTCTGTCAGCTTGCCACACACCAGACATGTTGCTGGCCACATGGGGGGAGTGTGGCTTTGTCACTCTGTGGCCAGGAACAAAGCCTGTACTGGGTGGAGGTGCTTCACACCTCCCCCTGCAGGAACTGTAACACCTGGCGGTGAGCCTCAAAGGCTCACCCCTTTTGTTACAGCTCCCCAGGGCATCCCAGCTAGTGGAGCTGCTTGCCCCTCTGGCCACTGACCCCACTTTTGGCAGCAAGGCTGGAGGAGATAATTAGAAAAACAAGGAGGAGTCACCCACCAGTCAGGACAGCCCCTAAGGTGCCCTGAGCTGAGGTGACCCCTGCCTTTAGAAATCCTCCATCTTAGTTTTGGAGGATTCCCCCAATATGATTAGGGATGTGCCCGCCTCCCCACAGGGAGGAGGCACAAAGAGGGTGTAGCCACCCTCCAGGACAGTAGTCATTGGCTACTGCCCTCCCAGACCTAAACACACCCCTAAATCTAGTATTAGGGCACCCCAGAACCCCGGAAACCAGATTCCTGCAACCTGAATAAACAAGAAGGACTGCTGACCTGCAGAGGAGGAGAAAGACGACAACTGCTTTGGCCCCAGCTCTACCGGCCTGTCTCCAACTTCAAAAACCTGCACCAGCGACGCATCCGACAGGGACCAGCGACCTCTGAAGCCTCAGAGGACTGCCCTGGACTAAAGGACCAAGAAACTCCCGTGAACAGCGGCCCTGTTCAAAACCAGCTACTTCTTTGCAACAAAGAAGCAACTTTCAAAGACTGCACGTTTCCCGCCGGAAGCGTGAGACTTCACACTCTGCACCCGATGCCTCCGGCTCGAGATCCAGAGATCAAACACCACAGGGAGGACTCCCCGGCGACTGCGAGCCCGTGAGTAACCAGAGATGACCCCCATGAACCCCTACAGCGACGCCTGCAGAGAGAATCCAGAGGCTCCCACTGCCCGCGATGCCTGTAACAAGGAACCCGACGCCTGGAGCCAACACTGCACCCGCAGCCCCCAGGATCAGAAGGAACTGAACTTCAATGCAGGAGTGACCCTCAGGCGACCCTCTGCCTAGCCCAGGTGGTGGCTGTCCCAAGAAGCCCCCCCTCTGTGCCTGCCTGCACTGCTAGAGTGACCGACCTACCTGAAACCTGACGCGTGCTTTGCACACTGCACCTGGCCGCCCCTGTGCCGCTGAGGGTGTGTTTTGTGTGCCTATTTGTGTCCCCCCCCAGTGCTCTACAAAACCCCCCTGGTCTGCCCCCTGAGGACGCAGGTACTTACCTGCTGGCAGACTGGAACCGGAAGACCCCTGTTCTCCATAGGCACCTATGTGTTTTGGGCACCTCTTTGACCTCTGCACCTGACCGGCCCTGAGCTGCTGGTGTGGTAACTTTGGGGTTGCCTTGAACCCCCAACGGTGGGCTGCCTATGCCCCAGAACTGATTCCTGTAAGTGTTTTACTTACCTCCTAATCTAACCTTTACTTACCTCCCCCAGGAACAGTTGATTTTTGCACTGTGTCCACTTTGAAAATAGCTTATTGCCATTTTTACAAAGACTGCATATGATATTGCTTTTATTCAAAGTTCCTGAAGTATCTAAGTGAAGTACCTTACATTTAAAGTGTTTAATGTAAATCTTGAACCTGTGGTTCTTAAAATAAACTAAGAAAATATATTTTTCAAGATAAAAACCTATTGGCCTGGAGTAAGTCTTTGAGTGTGTGTTCCTCATTTATTGCCTTGCCTGTGTGTATACAACAAATGCTTAACACTACCCTCTGATAAGCCTACTGCTCAAACACACTACCACAAAATAGAGCATTAGAATTATCTACTTTTGCCACTATCTTACCTCTAAGTGGAACCCTTTGATTCTGTGCACACTATTTCTTACTTTGAAATAGTATATACAGAGCCAACTTCCTACAAGTAGTCAGGGGCCAGATGTAGCAAGATACGATTTTGCGATTCAGAAATTGTGAGTCGGTGCGACTCGCAATTCCCGAGTCGCAAAATCATATGCAGAATGGTGTATCAGACACCTTCTGCGAATCGCAAGGGGGTCGCAAAGACCTACCTCATTAATATTGATGAGGTAGGTCGCAATTTGCGACCCCCTTGCGATTCCCTACACTCACAGGGATGGTGGCCTGCTGGAGACAGCAGTCCTCCATGTGTGTGACTGCTTTTTCAATAAAGCAATTTATTTTTTTTGTATTGCAGCCCGTTTTCCTTAAAAAAGGAAAACGAGTTGCAATACAAAATAAAAAATGAAACCATTTGGTTTCGTTTTTTCAGAGTAGGCAGTGGTCCATTGGACCACTGCCTGCTCTGAAAAAATATTTTTGACGACATTCACAAAGAGGAGGGAGTCCCATGGGGACCCCTTCCCTTTTGCGAATGAGTTAGCACCCACTTGACATGGGTGCTAACTGCAAATTGCTTTGCGACCGCGTTCGCGGTCACAAAGCAATTCTGCATTGCGGTGCGAATCGCAAATAGGAAGGAAACACCCCTTCCTATTTGCGAGTCGCATTCCCATTTTGCGAGTCGGTACCGACTCGCAAAATGGGAATGTGCATTGCGATGCGCGTTTTGCATGGCGCAAACTGCGAATTTCACAGTTTGCGCCATGCAAAACGCTTTCTACATCTGGCCCTAAGATCCTAGATCCCAGATGGTGCGCTTTCAGTTTGGTGTTTTGTGGTGGAAAGAGCGCAGACATCACCAGCCCAATGGCTGCAGGTTCGCCCATTGATAACCCGTATTCTCATCTTACACAATAGAGACACCACCCTCCGGGAGGTGCGGAAGCATGCTGACCTCCGATTTCAAAACTCATGGATTATGATTTCCAGGTTGTACCAGTTTGGTACAACAACACAGGTATTCCTTCAACGACGTCAAACAAAAGCTCTGACAATTTCACCTTCAATACATGGTTAATTTCCCAGCAAGACTGAAAGTGATCTTTAAGTCTAAGACATACTTCTTTGAAAACTCCAAGCAAGCATGGGAGCATGCAGCTGAAAGGAAGAATCTTTGTCGCGTGACTGAGGCTGGGGCAGCTAGGATTGACTGCAACCGGGTCCATCTCACTGGGATCCAAAATTGCTTAGGAGATGGGAAAATAGATCTCATATGTGCTGCCCAGGCTCTCCGGTCTTTGGGTCAGAGTCGGGGACAGGCCCTGGGGAGGTGGGGACGACCGTGGCTCAATTACCATCAGCTCAATGGGCCCCCTGGGTTGATGACACAACTTTATTGAAGACATGGATTGGCTTCTGCAGAGGAGCTACATGAATTGAGAAGCACAATGAAATACTTTGGTAGATGGTAGGCATGATATCCTGCAACAGATGAGGTCTCCACCGTATCACCAGTTTGTTTTGTTTCTTGATTGGTTATGTTAGGGTTTTACAATGACCCAAGATCACAGGGCCTGTAATCAGACCAATTGTTGTACCAGGCACACAATCCCTAATGATCCCCACTGACTTTGCAACACCACCTCCCCTTCCTAGCCAACACCACAGCCCACCCGATGCCGCACCCAGTTTACCCAGGACAAATTTTAAACTCATATACTGGAACGTAAATGGCTTTTAAGACCACATTATGGGGGTCATTCTGAGGGCAAGAATGACGGAAGCACCGCCAACAGACTGGCGGTGCTTCATTCCCTATTCTGACCGCGGCGGTAAAGCCGCGGTCGCACCGCCGGGGCCGGCGGTGATAATCCGCCAGGGCAGCGCTGCCCTGGGGATTATGACCCCCTTACCGCCAGCCTGTTTCTGGCAGTTTACACCGCCAGGAAGAGGCTGGCGGTAAGGGGTGTCCAGGGGCCCCCTAACAGGGCCCCGGCCTGCTTTTCACTGTCTGCGTGGCCGAATGGCGGTTCCCGCCTGGCGGGAGGCGGTAGCCGCCCGCCAAGGTTGGAATCACCCCCTAAGTGTTCAGCTGTCCTCAGACATGCTGAATGTCACAAATCCACCATCTTGCTATTAAAAGAAATCACTTGATTGGTGCCCACGTCATTTCCTTAAGATTCTCGGGTATGTTTGAGTCTACCACTAGCCGATCCAAAAACAATGTGATCCTAAAATGTTTACCACGGGATGGCAGGATTGCAGGGCAGGGACGTAGCTACCATTGGTGAGGGAGCTGCACTGTGAGAGGCCCAAAGCTCTGAGGGGACATTGTCCTTGGTTGAACCAGGACACATGGCTGTTTTGCTACATTATTGCCACAGCTGAGGGCAAACCATAATAACTTACCTAACTCAACCCTGACCAGTATAAGATTATGGCATCAGCACTGAAAGGCTACAGCTCTTTGATTCAAAATACAGTGAGACCCATATGTTCCTAGGGATGAACAAATACCAGAGTAGGGATCAAAGCAATCAAATCTTGAACAGGAAACTGAGATAGACAAGGAAAGCTATCAAACATAAAAATCTCAAGCCATTCAATCTGGAAAATTACAGAACCATATCAAATGGAGCGTTCTTAGGAAACATTTTTGAGGGAGCAGTGTTTACTCAACTCTCTTATTTTATCAAACATACAGACCAACACTTGGCTTTCAGACCATGCAGAGGCACACAGTCCACCATTGTATCCATGTGGGATGATCTAAAACTCACAGTGGACAAAAATGGACTAGCTGCCTTATTACTTCTGGATTTAGCTGCTGCATTTGACACAGTCCACCACCACACCCTACCGTACAAACTACCAGCCTACTGCCATATGGCCTTAGGAACTTGAAGTCCCTCCAACAGCATCAAGGGAAGTTAGAAACATAGGAGTAACCATGGATACAGACTTATCCTTAATTCCTCATGCTAACAATGTCACAAAGAGTGCCTTCTACACAATAAAAGCACTATTTAACATTTTTCTATAACTTGCACACCAACATAAATTGCAAGCCATCCTCACACTTTAATCTCTAAGCTTGACTATGCCAACAGTCTATACCTTGGCACTCTTGTATTCATTACCCGCAAAGTAAGACTTTTCAAAATGCTGCTGCAAGGCTTCTTGCCCACCTTCTGCCAAGAAAATGCATGACTCAAGTCCTGCAATCACACCACTGGCTACCTATAGCTAGAAGGACAATATTCAAGGCATGCTGCATTGTACAGAACCTTCTAAGGAAAAGGACCACTATACCTACAAGTTAAAGTTAAGTAATACAAAATAAACAGAACACTGGGTCACAGGCTTGCATGACTTATCATCGTGCCACCTTACCTTAAGACCCCTTAGGAGGCACTGCTTTCTCAGTACAAGCTTCCAAGCTCTGGAACTGAACATAAGCATCCAGGAGCATATGGACTTCCAAAGAGAGTTTAAAGAGAGTTTAAAACGTGGCTATTTCCTAGATAAATGCATCACATGCAGACAGGCTAAAGAACCCCGAAAACAGTCACATCCTCAGCGCAATCCTCAGCTTACAACACACAAATTGCAAACAACTCAATGAGCAAACTGCTTTCACTATGCAGGTAAGTATAAGGGCAGATCTATGGGTCTAGCACCCAATGCTGCAGTATAATACAATCATGACAAAGGGTTGAACACAAAGCCCACTTTAAGTCTCTACTGAATAGGGAAGGTAATTTGCTGATAAATAGCTTATAGTCTGTAGATGAGACCTTAAAATGTCTTTGTGATTGTAATCTCTACTAATGCCTCATTCAGAAACCCTACGAGCCTTCAAAACTTGCGAGAAAATCCTTAACTGGAATCACTGACAGGATGCTCAAGTTTAGAGCCACATTATTTGTGGAAGACGAAGAGAAATATGTACTTTACTCACTCACTTACATCAGGGATGTAATACAGAGCCCTGCAGTCCCTCTGATGTGGGGGGCCCTAACCCTTCAGGGGCCCCAACCTTTTTAGTGGGGCCCCATTTCACCCAAGGTCAATAAACATATGCAAGATGTGGGAGACTCCAGGGTCCCTCTTCATATTGTGCTGGGGGGATTAATGTGTGCTACACCACTGACCTACATTCAACGTGTTAAGTAAAGAATGTAACACAGAGGGGGTCATTACAGCATTGGCGGTAAAAGCCGCTTACCGCCGTGCAGAAGACCGCCAATACACCGCCGCGGCTGCGGAATCCCACCACAGGTATTATGACACACATTTCGGAATCCGCCGAAAATCAGACACCCACACAAGTCTGCCACACCAAAGGTCAGTGATAAACTGGCGAAAACAAAACATCCACCTCCACGCCAACAGAAACACGCCCATGCTTTTATGACCCACGAATCCATGCGGCGGTCTTTAAACCGCGGTATTCCATTGGCGGTACACACCGCCGCACTCAAAATGCACACACATCTCCAAAACACCGCCACATTGGACAATTACAAATACACACACCTGATACACATTCAAACAACACTCCCACACACCCAACACAATATAAAACACACACCCACATCACCCACGAACCCTTACGACCAGAAATTTAGATGAAGGCCAGAGAGACAGCACAGCAAAGACAACCCCACCATACAGAGGCACACAACACCATCACCCACACAACATCCACGCACAAAACACCACACACCACTACACATCACCACACACATCAACAGTCACACCGCCCCACACATCACACACACCATCCCATGGCACGCCAAAGACACCCCCGCTTTTCCGAGGAGGAGCTCCGGGTCATGGTGGAGGAAATTGTCCGGGTAGAGCCACAGCTATTTGGCTCACAGGTGCAGCACACATCCATAGCCAGGAAGATGGAGCTATGGTGCAGAATAGTGGACCGGGTCAACGCTGTGGGACAGCACCCAAGAAATCGGGAGGACATCAGGAAGAGGTGGAACGACCTACGGGGGAAGGTGCGTTCAACAGTCTCCAGGCACAACATCACGGTTCAGCGGACTGGCGGCGGACTTCCACCTCCTCCCCCACAACTAACAACATGGGAGGAGCAAGTCTTGACCATCATGCATCCAGAGGGCCTTGGAGGAGTCGGTGGAGGAATGGACACTGGTAAGTCAATTCTTAACTATCATATCCCCCACCCTACCTGCATGCTATCACACACCCGCACCCTCACACCCTCCCCTATCACCCCAACTCCTCACTAATGTACTAATAACACAAACTACACATCCCAGCACCAAACCCTGCATGACACAACTAAGCATGGACACCCATCACGAAAGCATGCCCACTGCACATACCCATAACAACCCACTAACCATCATCACACAAGCCCCCACACAGGAATGCTTGCACTGGGGTACACGCACACCCACCCATTGCACACCATCACACACACACATGCAATAATCATGCTCTTATGCTCCTGCAGGATCACAAAGGACCGTCACCACACCGGAGGGTCCACACAACTCCACTCCACCCACAGAAGAGGCCCACAGTGACGATAGCAGCTCTGCTCTACTGGAGCCTGATGACCAGCCCGGACCATCGTGGGCCTCGGGACAGTCGGTTCCCCTTGCACAGGCACAGCCCAACACTGACCTTCCAACCTCTGGTAACACCAGCACAGCACCCAGCGGGCCCAAACCTCCCTATCAGGTCAATCAGATGTGTGTCCACCACTACAGGGAACCCAGGATAACCCACCACCCCAACAACAACAGGGACCTGGGGGCAGTGGCAGTGGGCACACGGTCCAGGGGACGGAGGCACAGGAACACAGGGGAACTGGGAGGGCTGCTGTGCGACAGGGGGCGGACAGGCCAAGGGAACCTACTCTCCACGAAGCCCTATCCTCCATCATGGGAGCATACCACCACTCCCAGGAGACGATGGCGACGGTCCTGGTCAAGTTTCCGGAGACCCAGCGCCTGCAGGAGGACCAGTATTTGGGGTTCAGGGAGGAGCTCAGGACCATCAGCTCCGCCTTGGGCACCATCGTAGGGGTGCTGAAGGACATACAGCAGACCATGAGGGACACCGTGGCACTCCAAGGGGCCCCTGACACTAGCATGGACGATGAGCTGCCCACCACCTCCGCCGGCACTAGTGGACAGGACGCCCCGCCACAGGACCACCACACCAATACCCCACCCCCTGCAGATGGACAACCACCACGCAAGCGGTCCCTGAGATCCAGGAACAGGACAGAGCAAGATGGCTAGACCACCGCCAGGAAATAAGACCACCCTGATTGTCCCCCCATTGTCCCACTTTGTTACCCTGTCCATACTTAAACTGCCCAAACTCCACTTCCTATGCCCATATGGGCAGTGCACCTGTGAGACTAATAGACTGGACTCTGCCATGGACATTCCTCCGCCATCACCCATCACCATTTTACAACCCCCCTCCATTTTTGAGCACTTCAATAAACACCCTTGAAACACAAAACAATCTGGAGTCAGTCTATGAATTGGTAAAATGTAATATTTATGACAGCGCCAAAAAGCAGTACTAGTTGTAAAGACAACATACCAATGTCACACATCACATGTCCCTCAAGGATGCATGCAGATGACACACTTTGGTAACCACACCTGTGAAACCGTAATGGAAAGAAACAACTCAGTTACCAAATAATACCATGAAATTACACACAGGATAGAGGAAGACGTGTGACAGTGAATGTAATGGTAAAAATGAAAATGTTCTCACCTGTGTGTCACTGGAAATATTGCTGTATGACTGACTCCCTGTTGTCGTTGTCTTCTTCCTCAGCTTCCTCCTCATCACTGTCCACCGGCTCCACAGGCTCCACAGCTGCCACAACACCGTCATCTGGACCATCCTCCTGCAGAAAAGGCACCTGGCGTTGCAAAGCAAGATTGTGAAGCATCGAGCAGGCGATGATGATCTGGCACACCTTCTTCGGTGAGTAGAATAGGGAACCACCTGTCATGTGGAGGCACCTGAACCTGGCCTTAAGGAGGCCGAAGGTGCGTTCGATCACCCCCCTAGTCCACCCATGGGCCTCATTATAGCGTTCCTCTGCCCTGGTCCTGGGATTCCTCACTGGGGTCAAGAGCCATGACAGGTTGGGGTAACCAGAGTCCCCTAATAGCCACACACAGTGCCTCTGGAGTTGACCCATCATATCAGGGATGCTGCTATTCGCAGGATGTAGGCGTCATGCACTGAGCCAGGGAACATAGCATTAACCTGGGAGATGTACTGGTCTGCCAAACAGACCATCTGTACATTCATGGAATGCTAACTCTTCCTGTTCCTGTACACCTGTTCACTCCTGTGGGGGGGGGGCAGAGCTACATGGGTCCCATCAATGGCATCTATGATGTTGGGGATATGTCCAAGGGCATAGAAGTCACCTTTCACTGTAGCCAAATCTTCCACCTCAGGGAAAATGATGTATCTCCTTACGTGTTTCAGCAGGGCAGACAACACTCTGGACAACACATTGGAAAACATAGGCTGGGACATCCCTGATGCCATGGCCACTGTTGTCTGAAATGACCCACTTGCAAGGAAATGGAGCACTGACAGCACCTGCACGTCAGGGGGGATTCCAGTGGGATGGCGGATTGGTGACATCAGGTCTGGCTCCAACTGGGTACATAGTTCCTGGATTGTGGCACGGTCAAACCTGTAGGTGACGATTAAATGTCGCTCCTCCATTGTCAACAGGTCCACCAGCGGTCGGTACACCGGAGGATTCCGCCATCTTCTCAAATGTTCCAGCTGACGGTGCCTAGGAAGGACAACAGCGACGATCAAGTCAATTTTTTTCCAGGTATGTACCCACAGTTACACAGAAGACGACACCAAATACAAAACCCTTCCTGTATGTGTGTTGAGTGTAGGCCTAGCTATGTGTGACGCAGAAGTAAATGAAGCCATGTGGGACCCTGAAATGGCGGCTGCCTGACCTCTAAACTGGGACAATGGGATTGTGGGGTAACTGCGTTGGCGTTGCACACCGTCGCGGTAGGCGGTCGTAGACCGCGGCGCAATGCTGCATTGGTTAACATAGGACCTTATGGGTCCCAGGAGCCAATGAACAGGTGCGCCGGCGGTGATGATACGCACCACCGCGGACGTCACCGCCGCGGACGTGACTGCCATTTTCTATCTGTTCAATCACTAGATACCTGATCTTCGACAGGAGAGGACCTACACTGTAAGTGCTGCTGTGACCTCGGTCTGGAAGAGACAATGGCTGCTGCGTCTGGGGAAAGGGCCCCTGCCTTCACTGCTCAGGAGTTGGAGAAACTGGTAGACGGGGTCCTCCCCCAGTACACGCTACTCTACGGTCATCCAGACCAACAGGTTAGTACACATGGAGCACCGTTGTATGGGCTAGGCCTGGGTGGAGAGGGCTGGTTGTAAGAGGGAAGGGAGCAGAGTTCAGGGAACATGAATGCATGTGAATGAATGGGCCACATGGCTGGAGTAGTGAGGGGGGCCACTCACATCGACGGTGCAGTTGGTAATGACTTCTCTTCTTCCCTTGTGCATGTCATGTAGGTCAGTGCCCGCCAGAAGAAGGACATTTGGCGTGCCATCGCCAAGGACATCCGGACCCTGGGGGGTCCACCAGAGATGGGGCACCCACTGCCGGAAAAGATGGGAGGACATTCATCGCTGGAGCAAGAAGACGGCGGAGGCTCAGCAGGGGATGGCCTCCCAACGTGGGAGGGTTGCCCGTCACCCCATGACCCCCCTGATGTTCAGGATCCTGGCGGTGGCATACCCGGAGTTGGATGGGCGCTTGAGGGCATCACAGCAGACACAAACGTGTGAGTACAACATCATTCAGCGGACTTTGCGCGCAGTGGAGGGGTATGGGTGGGGAGGAGGCCTGTGGGTGTATCTAGGCCAGGCAGAAAAACATAGACTAGGCCCCTCCGTAATGCAGGCCATGTGGCACTCCACCCCACCGCAGTAGAGTGCCAAGTACAGGTATAGATGCCCCTGTGGCATCCATGTGTGCAGATGTCCACCATAGCCATGTAGGCCAGATCCCAGAAATTGCATCTGCAGAGGCCAGGAGCACGGCGTAGTGCAGGGGGCTGCTGTGTCTGTATTGTCCGCCAATGGTAGCGGTATGCCATGCACTCAACCTGTCTTTCTTCTGTCTCCCCCCCCTTTTTGTGCTCTCCCTGTTCTTTTGTGCATCAGCATCATCAGGCGGAGGTACAGTGGCACCGGAGCACGAGGGAGCTGCATCCCACATGGCCATGGAGGGCCACACCACGGACTCAGAATGCACCAGTGGGACGGAGGGCGAGGGGAGCTTCACGTCGGCCACCGGATCACCAAGCAGCGACACGGACTCGTCCGCCGATGGGAGCTCCCTTGTGGTGGCGGCACCATCTGTGCGCCCCACTTCTACAGGTACAGCCGCCACCTCCCCTACCAGCACCGCCCTCCCAGCAGCCCCTCAGCGTTCGCCCGTGCCCGCTCACCCAGGAGGGTGGGCATCACTTTCGCCCCAGGCACCTCAGGCCCTGCCCCAGTCACCCCTGCTGCCCTCAGTGAGGAGGCCATTGACCTCCTCAGGTCACTCACTGTTGGGCAGTCTACCATTGTGAATGCCATCCAGGGTGTAGAAAGGGAGTTGCAACACGGTAATGCATTCCTGGAGTGCATTCATTCTGGTCAGGCTGTCCTTCAGCGAACCCTGCAATATCTGGCCTCAGCACTGATGGCAGCCATTGTCCCTGTGTCTAGCCTCCCCCCTCCAACCTCCACCACCCAGACCCAATCCCCTGTACCCCAGCCCATCCCAAGCACACCTACAGACCAACATGCACACAAGTCAACACACAAGGGAAGCTCAGGCAAACATAGGCACCACACAACCCACAGGCACACACACAAGCATCACCCACATGCAGACACAGCAGCATCCACTGCCTCCACTGTGTCCCCCTCCTCCTCTTCTCCCTCCTCCCTCCCAGTGTCGTCTACACTCTCCAGGCACCAGGACTCGCACCAGAACACCCAGCACCACACCCCGCTCACCTGCACTCACCACCTCCACTCCCATTTGCACGTCCCCGGTGTCCTCTCCCAGTGTGTCTGTGACGCCCCCTCCTAAAGTACACAAACGCGGGCACCCACACACCCAACATCCATCCACCTCACGACAGCCTCCAGTACCTGCACCTGCACCCAAAACACCTAAAGTGACACCTCCTACAACCACCTCCTCTTACTCCACTCCCAGGCCCCCTCAAACTACCCATCCCAGTGTTCGTCAGAAACTGTCCCTCTGTAAAGTTGACCTTTTTGCCCCCCCCCCCCTCCAATTCATCAGTCCCGTCGTAGCGCCTCTGCCAAAAAGCCTCCAATTCCAGTGGTGCCTGTTCAAGGTGTGTGGAGTGCACGGGCCACCAGGGCAGGCAGTGTGACCCGGAGCCAAGGCACTGGCAGCCCACCCCCTGTAAAGGCTCTGAAATTGGAAAGTGGCCGACCGGACCCTGTGAAGACTCCTGGAGGCAAAACAACTCACAGGGGTCCCAGGGGGATTGCAGAGTCAGCTGTGACTCCTCCAAAGGTGGGGAAGGGCCAGAGGAAGTCCGCACAGTCTGGTGCGAGCATCACGGCGGAGAAGGGCGGCATCCTTCCCGGCGGTCGGGACACCACCGCCAGCACCGTCGTCACTGGTCCGGAGACCACCGCCAGAGTCATTGCCCAGGAGGGCCCAAGTATCGTCACTGGTCAGGAGACCACCGCCAGAGTCAGTGCCCAGGAGGGCCCAAGTATCGTCACTGGTCCGGAGACCACCGCCAGAGTCAGTGCCCAGGAGGGCCCAAGTATCGTCACTGGTCAGGAGACCACCGCCAGAGTCAGTGCCCAGGAGGGCCCAAGTATCGTCACTGGTCCGGAGACCACCGCCAGAGTCAGTGCCCAGGAGGGCCCAAGTATCGTCACTGGTCAGGAGACCACCGCCAGAGTCAGTGCCCAGCAGGGCCCGAGTTTCGTCACTTGTCAGGAGACCACCGCCGGAGTCTTTGCCCAGGAGGGCCCGAGTATCGTCACTGGTCAGGAGACCACCGCCGGAGTCATTGCCCAGGAGGGCCCAAGTATCGTCACTGGTCAGGAGACCACCGCCGGAGTCATTGCCCAGGAGGGCCCAAGTATCGTCACTGGTCAGGAGACCACCGCCGGAGTCAGTGCCCAGGAGGGCCCCGGATGCCACAGCCCCGCTGGGCTATGAGGGAACGTCATGCCACACACCAATGCCCGTTCCAGAACCGCCATGGCAAAGCACCGCTGAACAGTCCAGAACCGCCATGGCAAAGCACCGCTGAACAGTCCAGAGACCGCCATGGCAAAGCACCGCTGAACAGTCCAGAACCGCCATGGCAAAGCACCGCTGAACAGTCCAGAACCGCCATGCCAAAGCACCGCTGAACAGTCCAGAGACCGCCATGGCAAAGCACCGCTGAACAGTCCAGAACCGCCATGGCAAAGCACCGCTGAACAGCCCAGAGACCGCCATGGCAAAGCACCGCTGAACAGTCCAGAACCGCCATGGCAAAGCAATGCTGAACAGTCCAGAACCGCCATGGCAAAGCACCGCTGAACAGTCCAGAACCGCCATGGCAAAGCACCGCTGAACAGTCCAGAGACCGCCATGGCAAAGCACCGCTGAACAGTCCAGAGACCGCCATGGCAAAGCACCGCTGAACAGTCCAGAACCGCCATGGCAAAGCACAGCTGAACAGTCCAGAACCGCCATGGAAAGCACCGCTGAACAGTCCAGAACCGCCATGGCAAAGCACCGGTGAACAGTCCAGAGACCGCCATGGCAAAGCACCACTGAACAGTCCAGAACCGCCATGGCTAAGCACCGCTGAACAGTCCAGACACCGCCATGGCAAAGCACCGCTGAACAGGGCATGCACCGGGGAAGAATGAAAAGACCGCCACATCAAGCATCGTCATCCCATGTGCAGCTGGGACAGTGATGGGACAGGAACTTTCACGGGGAGACCAATCCAGTCTGGGCACCAGACCCCCTCCAGAGCCAGTGGAGGCTGTTATCTACTTGCAAAACTGTGGCTTTGCACTCCCCAGGATGGTACAGTGGGCAACCCACCCACTGTAGAGACTTGAGAGACTGTGGCTTTGCACTCCCCAGGATGGTCCAGTGGGAAACCCACCCACTGTAGAGACTTGAGAGACTGTGGCTTTGCACTCCCCAGGATGGTACAGTGGGCAACCCACCCACTGTAGAGACTTGAGAGACTGTGGCTTTGCACATTTCCCAGGATGGTCCAGTGGGCAACCCACCCACTGTAGAGACTTGAGAGACTGTGGCTTTGCACTCCCCAGGATGGTACAGTGGGCAAACCACCCACTGTAGAGACTTGAGAGACTGTGGCTTTGCACTCCCCAGGATGGTACAGTGGGCAACCCACCCACTGTAGAGTTTTGAGAGACTGTGGTTTTGCACTCCCCAGGATGGTACAGTGGGCAACCCACCCACTGTAGAGACTTGAGAGACTGTGGCTTTGCACTCCCCAGGATACATCAATGGGCATGGAGCCCCGTCGTGGATCTGGCTTTGCACTCATCCGGCTGAGGTGCCCCCCCTTCCCTTCCCCCTGAGGTGTCTGTTGTATTTCTATCTGATGCCCCGGCAGTGTTCTCTCCGACTGTGGACAGGTATCTATTGTGGGCCTCGCCCAGGCATTTTTGGACTAGTAGTGCACGGACATTGATATGTGCATATCTGCACTACTTCTCGTAATGTATATATTTTTGAATGATTTTATGATATATCTGTATATTTTTGAAACATGTATATTGATACATTACAATGTTTGAACTGATTTTGTTTTGTCTTTGCATTCTTCCGGGGGGATTGTGGGTTGTTACTGTGATTTTTGTAAATGCATTGGTGTGTGTGTTGTCATTTGTGAGGGTGGGCGTGTTTCGTGTGTCTCCCCCTAACTTTTGCCTCCCCCCTCTCCTAGGTCGTAGGTGCAGTACTCACCGTTGTCTTCGCCCGCGCCGGGGTTGCTCTTCGTAGATGAGTAGGAATACAAGGGCCGGTAAAATTTGTGTGTCCGGCTCCATGGAGTCCTCCTTCCTCGTGGGATGTGTTAAGGTGAGCGTTTTCCCATTGCAGTAACTGTTTCCGCCGTGTTTTTATCCACGGTGAATCCGCCCCGGAAAAGGTGGCGGATTGGTAGGTTGTGATACTATGGGCGGTACATTGTCTTCCGCCTGTCTGTTGGCGGTGACCGCCGCACTGCTTGTCTGTACCGCCGTGGCGGGCGGTGTGTTAAAGTGGCTGTCTTTGGTGGCGGCTACCGCCAGGGTCATAATTCCCTTTTTTTGTCCGCTGGGCTGTTTGCGGTATTGCCGCACTTTTAACACCGTCCGCCAGGGTTGTAATGACCCCCAGAGTATTAATTGTCAGTGGAATACCCTGTGAAGGGCTGTGGGGTATTTTTATGCTGGCTGTTATCATATAATTACAAACAATATAATAACGAGAAAGTCACAAGTCAGCAGCATCTCTATTAATGCCTACACTATCACAATCAGCGTAAATGACCTCCCATCTGTGATGGGAAAAGTGAGGAGACAGAAAACAACGAAGCTTTAAAAGTCTTTTAAGCTTTTCCAGTAACTAGAACATTTCTGGTTTGGAACATGACTTCCTTTCTATATCAACGCTGTTGTCATCTTTGAAGCACTGTGCCAGAGGTCTGCAAATAAAACATTAGCAATGCAAAACGTTAGCCAAGGTTGTGAAGTCCATTAAACAAGCCAAGATTATTACAATATACCATTGGGTGTGTGGGTGACACTGACGGCTGTAGGGACCCTCTGCCCTCGCCAGGCTCCAATTTACTTGAAAGTATATCCCTATTAAGGTACAAAAACTGTTAGTAACTGGAACGGGTTATGTATCAATTCCGGTCGCGCACTTACAGACCATATGTGTCAAGGGGCAGCCATACCCATATCGTACATAAATTATGCCAACTTCCCAGCAGTGCTCTATTTACTGAAAGTCCATTTAGTTGTATTTAGCGCTCTCTGCGTTGTTTGAATGGATGGGTGGAGATAGGCAGGCGGTGAGACTGAAGTTATTTGAGTTTTCTGTGTCCCTTTGAGGCTTCCGTAGCTAGACGACTCTTCCCCCTCCTCATTTTTTCATGTGTTCCTTTAATCTAAGGCTGTTCAGAAAGTTTGTTTATGATGGATTAATTGATGTGTGGCCCAGCTATAACACTGTAACGTTGTCTCCTCCTGCCCATATTCCAGTGTGTTTTTCCAATGAATGTTGAGTCTGTAGTTTAGCTGAAGACTTCCTAGTAGGTGGCCTGGCCCGCCCTGGATCAAATCAGCTAATGGCGGGCAAGCCAGTGATGTTCCATAGCTTGGGTTTTGGCAGGGCTCTTGTGCTGCTGCTGCCCCATTAGTATTGTTGCTCTATCATTCTTGAAATAAAACTGTGTGCAGGTTTCTGACCATATGCAACATAGCAGAATGAATTTTATACTGAATGTACAGCTCTCTAGCCACTGTACAATCAGTGCATTCATGAAAGCAAGCACCTTAGTTATGTTCTGGTGCTCTAAACCTGCTTAGGCTAATCATAACACTCAACATGGCTGAATTGGTGACTGAGTACTGAGTGATCGACAGTTGTCAAAATTGAGAATTCTACTCCAGAATGACTTCTACCGCTTGTTTGAAGTGCCAACGATAACATTCAAGATGGCAACAACCTATTTCTTGAGATGCGTCAACTTCAAAGTAAGATTAGGGAGAAATAGAGTTAGAACGCTTGTTTTTTGTTGAGAAGAAAGGCAGCAGAGGCATTTGCTGGTGCAAATATATCATTTTTTCATCGTAACCACAATGATATTCCTTTCGGCATTCTTCCCACGCTACAATTTGCCTACTTAGATCAAAAATGCGTCCAAATGTAAAAGTGATATTACGCCTTCCCTGCTTCTCCGAGCTCCAAAGAGAATGGGCCTGATGAGAATTGCACAACAACCGAAGATTCTTCAATTACTTAGTGTTCCCTCAAGAAATTGGAGGATTTGTCATCACAAACAAACTCTCCAGGCCCTTTGACCCTTATTTAGGCCAACTAGATGCCAATTTGCTGGGCTGGCAGAGGCCTTGTACTGACCTGTTTACGATATTTTCAGTTCCCTGTTCCTCCACCTGGGAATTTTTGCCAACATGGCAGGCTCACTTTCGGATAAAATTAAATGTCCAAGAGTCTAGTCGGCTATTTTAGCACTTATGCAGAGCAAAACCCTAAAGTGGGGGGTTTGTTTCTGTAACAGAACAAATGTCCATGAGTTTTAGAATAGTACATTTGGGAAACTTTACCTTTTTGCCTCTTTCCAGGTTACAATAAGAAAGGGTGGGGGAGGGGAGGAGGTCGTTGACTGCCTGCTGAAGGTTTACAGTGGACCCAGCTAGATCTTGACTACCCGAAGTTCAGTTGTTCCCCCACCTTTAAATTAGGTAAAATAACTAAAAGATTGTAAGCACAGGACATCCACCAGTTTCTCCCAGATGTCCCATAACCACCATCCTCAAAATTATCCGCATTGTCTCTGCTGTGTGCTAGAATTAGAAATATAGGGGCATATTTACACTTTATTTGCGCCGCCTTTGCGTCATCTTTTGAAGTAAAAGCGGCGCAAACTTACAAAATATAATTGTATTTTGTAAGTTTGCGCCGCTTTTGCGTCAAAATATGATGCAAGTGTGGCGTAAAATAAGTATAAATATGGGCCATAATGCTGTAGACTGTTCTGCTATTCAAAACATATATTTTGACGTTCCAGGTGTGATGAGCAAGTGGACAAAGGCCCTTTTTTGATAAAATAGTTCCTATCTCGATGGCCCTATCCTTAAGGGGGATCACCCACTCCTCTCTGGGTACAGCCCTGAAAGCAGCCATCTGAAGTCTGCATTTCATTATGAAGTCCCTTAGTGCCTATGTGAAGGAACATGCCACGTCCTTTACTCTATATGGACCTAATACTATTGCATGCTCATAATTATATTTTACATGTTCCCTATAAATATATATTTTGTTCTTGGTTTATATGCCGAATGCTTCATTTTTAAACAATATTTTGCAGGATGTATTAGAGAAAGACACATCATCTGTTCTAAAAAGCAGGATGTTACGACCAGATGGCCAAGCAAACATATTTAACATGGAAGAGACATGGCATGGCAGGTATATCTTTCCTCCCTTAACAACAGCAAAAGTGACCACTTGAGTCGTGTATCAGTGGACAGATAAGAGTGGCAAGCACAGCCCCTTATTTGCTGGTGTTGATTTACTTTTCAGCCCTGCAGTCAGCACTTTTCAGAACAAGTAATTACAGTTACCTGGTGATTTAAGAACAGCCACGGTAAGGAATAAGAACCGCCAAGGCCTCTGCTTCGCTATAAATCCTACAGGGACCTCATCTGGAAACATATGCTTTGCAAATGTGCTTGGTGTGCATCTTTGGTGCATAGCTGACAACTTTAGTTATAAAGCTCTGCACCTACTTTCCTGTCACTTTTTGCATGTTTAACTAGGCATTGCTTTATAAAGAACGGCATTAAACAGTCTAAAATATGTCTTTTACACTTTCTGAGACAAAAAGTGCAAAGCGCATCTTTCAGCAGTCCAGATGTGCATTTTCTAAAAAGTTTACAATGCCTCATAACTCGAGCAAAAACATTTACATGTATTAAGAATATCTCCTGATTCGTGCTAACATTTACATATTTTTAGATGTCTTAAAACTGTGTGCAATCAGTGTGGGCTCTTATTCCTAGACTGAAACTGATGTTCTGACAATGAGTTATGCACCACCTTTCTTAATCATGGAGACAAATTAGTCACCCATGGGTACCATTTCTGAGTCAACTGCTACGAGCAAGGGAGATAGAGGGGCAATAGCACCTCTAAGGCACCCTCCGAGGTAAGCCAAAAGGGCCCTCACAAAAACAATTTGTGGCGTGTTTCATCATAGGACCCCCTCCTCGCACTCGTTCCAAAATGTGTGTGCTCATCCACTTGTGGGATGCTCGTATGCTATAACGCGCTAGGGTGGGTGAGGCCACTTTGTGTCGTGGTGAGCTAAACACCTGGTAATAGTGTGAAGAACAACAGGGGGAAACAAGGAAATGGTTAAAACTATCTACCAGCTGACACACGCCATATATTTTTGTCACTAGTTGCTAAGGTTAAAAATTGTGATTGCAGTGGAATACTTCGACCCTGCCATTAAGTCGACATGTTTCATATATATTTCTTAAAAATTTGTACAACTTGCCTGTGATGTAATGCCACTGGTCAAGAAGTAACTCCCCGTCTGCTGTGTTCGAAGTAGCACCTTACCAATGTAATGCTACTGATGTAGTGACATATGAAAGATCGATGCATGTTAATATTATTGTTTGTCAACAGTTTATATAAGCAGTATAGACAGTTATATATGAAGAGAATAAAAGAATAAAATGACAGCTCTTAACTGATTTAAGATATATAGGCCCTCATTATGAGTTCGGTGACTCATCCCGCCGGAAGACCGCCAGTGCGGTCATGACCCTGCTGGCTCTATTATGCGTTCCCCGCAGAGCCTGCGGGCAGAAACAGCGTTTCCACCTGCCGGCCCTGCGGAGAACAGGGCCTTAACATTGACACCGGCTCCTAATGGATGCGGCGGCAATGTGGTGGTGCAGCGGGTGCAGCAGCACCCGTTGCACATTCCACTGCCCGCAATTCGGGCAGTGGAATGCGCAACGGGGCTGTGAATGGGGGCCCCTGCACTGTCTATGCCAAGTTCATGGGCAGTGCAGGGGCCCCCAGGGGGGTCCCGAGTCACCCATTCCACCAGCAGGGGGAAGGGGACTCAGAAGCGCCACCCTGGAGGATTACAAACGCAGAGACTACCAGGCTACTGGCTGGCGACAGCCTGGCGGTGGTGGCGTTTCGAACATGGCGGCTCCGCCATGTTCATAATATTGCTGGCAGACTGACACAACTGCAGCGGTCCGCACGCCACTGTGAGTCTGGCTGCCTTTTGACCGCCAGACTCATAATGGCGGCCATAGACCCCGAGTTCTAACATTACTTATCATAATCCAAGTTTAAAATTCATAATTCCTCCTAAAACACTTTTTGGATAATATCATGAGACTATTCTACGTGATTCCCACTAAAATAAAAACGGACATTGCGAGAAAGTGGATTATTAGCTGGGGCGGATGATAGTCCACCTCAAGTAATAATGTCAATTTACTTCTTCGCTCAAGTAAAGGTTTCACTACTGAAGCACTTTGGGATTTGAAGTTAATGGCCATAAAGTGACATGTGCCTGAAAGTGCTTTACAGATCATAAAACACCAGTAGTAACCTACAATACAAACTTCTACAAATTTAGTATTGTATTTCATTCACTGGTTCCAGTTACAGTACTGTGTAACTGAAATATCTTTGAACACAACATTCTAAATATCTTTCCACTGGTGTCTCCGTTTTTGTAACCTCTGTCTATTTGTAGTGCCTGGGCCAAACACACTGGTTCATGATTCGTTTACAACCCTAATATTAATCAAAGTTCCTGATAATGTACAAACCAACAATTGAAATGAATTGAGTTGTCATCCTCCCTTGAACCTATAATATTCACCTCGACCTCATTATTCCAATTTATATTTGGCTAGTAATATTGTCTACACTGTTAACTTAATCTCTAACATTGTCCACTATCCAGATATATAAACATTTCCTGATCATTGTTGAGTCTAAAGGGATTTATAGTCTGCAGCCGAATTATGTACTTGGATTTTCTTTGGCACAACAGTCTGATTCAATTTCCTCCTCTCTCAGCCTCCATCACATACTCAATTCCAGAATATCTCATTGGCTGCCAATTTTCAGCAAGGTATATCATATATTTTGTTATGGCATACGAAGGGTCCTCATTTCCACTGCCCTAATCTATTCCAAAATCCTCTTCCTAAGGGGGCAGGTTGCACATCTGGCATATTTTAAACCACAAACACATTCCAAAATGTAAACTACAACAGAAAGATGTCTCACGTGTGATTTTCTGATTGACTCTCAAAATATGGCCATTTTATCCATGATTTCCTTAGTATGTTTTCCTATTTTTCAAGCTTTGCATGTTAAACATTTGAAACAATCTTTTGCTGCTCGCTCCAACCATGTCATTTTTTTTAAAAACAACTTTTAATCAATTTGTCCTTTAGAGATGATGTTTTCTTTTAAGTGACGTACGGTGTTGCTCCCATTCTTTCACCTATCTATGGATCCTGACTGATCAGACTGCAATGCATTTGAAAGATTTTTCTGATTCCTTTACTTGTATGTTAGGATCAATCGTATAACTTTGTCTTCTAAATATTTTTCTCCCCTCATTCTCGCACCATGGTGATAGTAGCTAATGGCTTCACCAATGCCAGAGGCTTTTGAAGTCTACCGCCAACGTCAACAGCAGCGACTGGCCATGTTAAAAGTATAGAAAACAATGGTTTCTACTCTTTCAAGATTGCCGTCTTTGTTGGATGACACCACTTGCACTCCGTTATTACATCACGCAACATGGCGACCATCAAGAATTGATAGAAAAGAAAGATTTTCTGTACTTTCAAATTGTCCTTGATGTATTGCATGTGGCGATGTGTGTTGTATCATCACGATGCATCATGCAACTTTACAGCCACCCAGAAAGTATGGAAAACAATGTTTTCCATATTTTCAACATGGCTGCTGCCTTCCATGAGATGACATGATGATGCGATGCATGGTGGAACTTATCACAAAAATGACAGGGATTTCACCACTTCGACGTCTCCACATCTATGCCAGTGTTAGGATCAACCACAACACCACAACACCACAATCTCTACCTTGTGGAGCACAATTTCAACCTTGTATCACCTGTCTTCTATTCCTTGATATCACTGTATTCCATCTTCTACACCATTTCCCACATAGGGACCATTCTGAAATCCATCATATGCAAGCTTAGTCTGCGCCACTATAAACTTGTCCTTGAGCTTTTTCTGATTCATCTCCTTCATCGCTACAATATTTAGCTAAGCAAGTATCTCATCCAAAGGCTTACTTTGCCAACATATTTTGTTCTGCTGAAAATGCAAGCTAATCTCCAGACATAACCCAAGAATAAACTGCGACACAACATTGCTCATATCACCCCTTTCAGGCGCTTGCTGCCTGAACACCTGCAGCAAGCTCTCATAGTAAGCAGGCACTTACTCCTTAGTTTCCTGAGTGGTCTGATTTATTTTCAACGAATCAATATTCTTCTAGGGAACCTTTCTCTTCAAAAAGGAAACCACTTGAGCATACTATAGGAGTTGGTGCATTAGTCTCAACTTTTCCCTGAGGTTCAGCATTTGGCCACTCTACCTACACTTTTCATTTAGTTCATAAGTCACCAGGAACCACAACGTCAAAAAAAGTATTCAAATCTTTCCATAAAATATTTAAGACCCTCACAAGTTGATCGATCGGAGTGTACCAAAAGTCAGGATTTTCTCTCACTTTGAGAATTAGTTTGAAAATGTAGCAAGATCACCTTGACTCCAGGACACATGCACGTATCCCCCTCCATGTACTTCGCTTAAAGAGAAAGCCACCATATAGGTGTTCCCCTAGGGGTTTCTTTCTTTGTCCACCAAGTATCCTCCTTTTGCTTTCTATTCTGTTCCTTCCTGGTCCCCTTGTCTCTTACCTTGTCCAAATTGCTCCATTTCTGTATGCTTACAACCAATTCTCTAATATGTATCTTCAACCCAGACGTTCTCATTGTGGTGTAATCATCTCTTCATCAACATGTACCCTTAAAGTTCTTTGCAAAGCAGGACTCTTGGATATATAAATATTCATTTGCTAACTTCATCAATTTTTCATGTGCTTTTACAGCAGCCTGATTTATTTCTCTACTGAAATATTGGAGCATATTCTCCTGATACTTATCCAGACATTTCATGTCCAAATGTCCCTTTATGAGTTTCTCCAACTCCACAGTCAATTAGGGAAATTTAGGGATATCTAAAGGCCTTAGAGTCATTCGAGTCAATGGGCTATTATCATCTATCTACTCTTTTTCATCACTTCCTTTTCCATCCGGGGCTGTGCTCCTAAATCCAAAAACCTTGTAGCACCTGAGCAATTGGTGTCATAAACACTAACGGTGGTTCTGAGGCTATAGCTTCTGTTAGCAGATTAGAATTCCAGACAACTATTTGTGAATTTTAAGTCGTGGGAAAAGTGGGAGTAAAGGGTACTCCTGCAGTTGCACATGAGATCACAGGAATCAGAACTGTTGTGGTTGGTGAAGTCGCTCCGGGAACGGTTACAGTCTGGGCCGTTATTATTATACAGGTAATCACTTCCGTAAGTGGCAGACCCTGGGTGGTAGTAATAGGAACTGCTACAATGGGAATTGGCCGAGTCAGGCGGTCACAACTGGGGCTGTCGGGGTACGTCCTCCTGCCTTAGTTGAAATGGGATTAACGGGTACAGTTGCACCATTGCCATTATCTGGGGGACCCCTCCCCCCAACAGGCTGGACAATATCGTAAGGTGGTGGTCAGAAGGACAATAAATCCTCCAGAAAAACATCACTAGAGTCACTATTGGTGCTAGACGTAACCTGAGAGCAAGTATCCTTCTCTCCCTGTGCTTTTTGTTTCTTTGATGTGTCATTAATGAGTACTGGCTACAGTTTAACTCCCTTGATCATGTCTCTCCTCCACATCTGCCGCTCAGCATCCCACTTAGCATCCATCCAACAATGAACAGTCCTTTTAGTCTACTCTTAGCATGTGCATCATGCCCCCAAGCAGTTCAAGACTCATACTGTGCTGATCAGGTGGGGGTTTCATGCCATACAACACTCATCTGACATTGTCTATTATATTAAGATTAATGGTACCATATCAGAAAGTTATAATGCCTCCTTTTTCTTAGTGATATTTTTCCATTGGTTAAGCCCAATGCATTTTTGGACCTTGACATTGATGGCCATATAAAGTCCCGGGGTTAATTCCGGAGGTGCTTCCTCTCCTTATCAGACAGGAACTCTTTGATCACCTCTCACAAAGTCTTTCATTGCCCTAAAGCATTTCATATTAGCAGTGATTACTCAGCAATCACAAATGAACATTTCTCAATATAAACAACCAGCAGTTCTCAACCACACACAATGTTAAAATATCAATATCCAATCTCAGAGCAGCACCTTCTATGCACACCTTTCACAGCACAGCACCTGACAATGCAATGACCATTACCAGTTCAGCTCTCCCCCCAACCAACCAAAAATGAGTGCGCACCTGATGATGTTGGTTTTAGCACCTCGCAGTAGCTCACACTCCTTTACACTTCCTTCGCGCAAGTGGAACTTTTGCAGAGACATCAAAGCAAGCACAAATAACAACAAAAAAGTCTTACCTGTTCCACTAAAGAAATCAAAGTAGTCACTCACTTAAAGGGACGAATTGCTAATAAAGCTTTTCAAAGTTAACACACACAAGTGAAATCTTGACCAGCAGGAAATCACCCTAACTAGTGCAGCCTTTCCTCTGAACAATAGTCATTATTAGTACGTTCAGTCAGTTACAATTCTCTATCTGAATTGTGCAGCCTATGGTAACTCAGGGACTGAAACCACAAACCTTAATAGACCTGTTAAATTACAATATGCTTGTTATCTATTCCAGGATGGTACACTACGGTGAGCCTGATAACAACCTTGAGTGCTCAACATCAAACGCATGTGCATTTATGCTAACGAGCAATATACATAGAACAGAACACTAGCTTTTCCATCCAGCTTCACAGCCTTCTTAGATCTCCAATACACGCTATACCACAAGGTGCACAATTTCAACACACACACCGCAAGTTTGACATACACCATTTGTGATGCACAGCCCTATTTACACTCACTCCTCAGGCACCGCAAACACCTTCAGAACCGCTGAAACATCGCTGATACTCCAAATTGGGCCAATGACTTTATGGACATGAAATGACTAGTGCAAGTTCTAAATCTTTTTCGGAATGTTCTAGCTTGATACACCTCTGTGACAAACCATCCTCTGCTACCACTTGATCTGGTGGATCACTCTGTACCTAAATATTTTAAAATAGTTGCCATACACGATCCTCAAGTGGTGGTAAGGACCTCTGTTGTGGATTGGAAGCGTATAAAAGGAACTAGCATCAGCAACACATTTTAATTTAAGTGAAACAAATTTGGCTCCATAAAAACGACAGAAGAGGGTGTCCGAACCATGAAGGTTTATTAAAAGAATTTGGTAAAAGTACAAAGCAACAAGTTAGTAATTCAATTTATTTAAAAAGCATATTTATAAATTTGATTATGCAATCTAAATTTGTATATTATAAAGAATAAAATGCAGAATATGACAATGTAGAGTGCACAGAACAAGAAATATATTTGTACCACAAAGGAAATTCCCTATTCTAAATAAGGCATTGAAAAGGGCAAGTGGGAGATTTGTAAGAGGAAGGTGTCAACATCAGATGAACCAAATTAAGGTTCAAGGTGAAAGGCACAGGTGCTCAAGCATGAAGCTCAACACCCTGGGCAAGGAAAATCAGCAGATTTCGAGAAACTGCTTCTCTCAGTTAAGTCAGGACAAGATCTACTAAAGAATTCTAAAGAACAACCAATTTATACATGATGAAGATTCTGGAAGCTTTGTCCCACCAACATTCTCTGAATGGTTCTATCAGGAGATAATGTTATCTGGAAACAGGTAAACTCCCCAGTTTACCAAGCTTAGTTAAAAGAGCATAGAGCTGCATGGCCTTGAAGTTAGTAATAGTCCACTGTGGTTGAAACATGAGGCTCTTTCTGAACCCCCTGCACTGCACATCCTTGGCTAAGTTCTTATTAGACTGTCAGATCTAATAGTTTTTAACAATAAACATATATATAAAGAATGTGATGGGCTAAGGGCCTAGGTACTACGAGAAGAGTGAAAAAGATGCTAGCTAAGTGGTTATAGATAGCAAGAGCAAACACATTTATTATAGTTGATACATATGTGATTCTTACTACAGGTAAGAGCAGCCATCTACTATACCTTCAGTTAAGACAGTGCACACAAACTAATATTTTTATATAGTCTATAATATAGTGAGTATGTGTAGGAAAGTCATCCTTTTTGCCGTGCTCACCCCCAATGTTTGTGTCTGATAATGGTGGTTACTGACTATGAAAGTGCCCTGGGCTCTGCTAACTAGGCCCAGGGCCAATACTCTGTCCTCTAAAGGTATATGGTAATAATTGGTATAATGCTAATTGGCGAAGACAACCTACTTGTAGGTCCCTAGTATATGGTAGGGCATGGAGTTTCAGGACCCCAGTGGACTTAATCACTTAAGTATGCACTGCTGTGGTGTCAGGTGTCATTTTAAAGCCATGGCAGCCATGCAGGTTGGTTTTAAAATATAACTTTGCCAGAATTCAACTTTTGAATTAAACATACTTCAAAAGTCCCAAACTACCTTGTTAGTACATATAAGTCACCCCTAAGTCTGCCATAGGTGCCCCAAGGGTAGGGTGCAATGTTATAAAAAGCAGGGTAAAGATATGGGGGGTTATTACAACTTTGGAGGAGGTGTTAATCCGTCCTAAAAGTGACGGTAAAGTGACGGATATACCACCAGCCGTTTTACGAGTCCATTGTATCCTATGGAACTCGTAATATGGCTGGTGGGATATCCGTCACTTTACCGTCACTTTTGGGACGGATTAACACCTCCTCCAAAGTTGTAATAACCCCCATGATATGTTTTATATGCTCTGGTAAGGAAAATACAGCCAAAGACCTTTTCACTATTGTGGTGCTTCTAGCCCCTTGGGCTAACATAGGAAAGGCTTTTTTAAATGTAAAAAAGTCGATCTTTGCATTGGAGCTAACAATCAATATAATTCAAAGTATCAAATTAATGGTCACATTAAATTCAGCAACTTGCCAAAGTTGGATTTAATGTAACTGTTACAAGAAAGTAGTTTTCAAATGTACTAACCTGAAGATGCATAAAGCAGACCTGAGGCAGCATCTTCTGACTGGTCAGCCTTTGACAGCCTGAGCCACGCTGCTCCCTGAGTAGGTGTGTAGAGTCCTGGAGCTGAAACAATGCAGTCATTTAGTGGGAGGAGATTTGCTTCCTGGAGAAGCCAGGGAGAGTAAGGGGGTTGGGGAGATAAGCTGGACTTCAAAGGCAGTAGAAGAGATGTCGTAGGACCCAGGCCAACCCCCACTTACTAGATTCCCTGCAGATGGGAGCCCCCTAATTAGATCAGAAGAGGGACTGTGGGTTAGCCACAAATTTGGGTTGGGTTACACCGACACACACACACCAAGGAGAGATTTTCTCCATTTTGATTTTTGTGGGAACAGTGCATTCTGGGTCAAAAATATGCCACTCTATGGAAGGTGGTCGTACTTGACAGAGGTAGCTTTACCCCTATTGGTTGGAGTGTCCTCCACTTTTGCCAACCCAGAATGGAGGATAAATATGAAAGAGCTGCAGGATCCCTCAGAACACTGCCTGGAACAACAGAAGAAGATGGACTGTTTGCTGGACCCATGGACTGCACCACTGGAAGTTCGCACTCCAAAAGAATGCACCTGCTGCACACACAAATCTCCACAAAGAAAGGCCTGTGCCTGACTCAAACGAAAAGGAGTGGACTCCCTGATCAGCGACAGGTATAACAGAGCTAGAAGAGGTCACCTGCGAAGCTAAAGAGAGGATCGCCTTAGCTAACCTATTCCTACTGGACTTTTCCTGGACTGTGCAGGTGCATTGTGGGAAACTGAGTCCTAGCACCCAAGAGACAATTCAGAGTCTCTGAAACCTTGGCCTGAGCTAGTGTACGCTTGTTTTCCCCAAAGTAACCAGGAAACTGCAAGATTTAAAAGTTTGGAAACTTTCTGCAGAGTTTTGCAGAAAAGCTCCAGGAGGAGACCAACTCGACATCAAGAGTCAAGCTGCTGATGTCAGCTCAAAGACCGAATGGACCTTACTGGTTCGCCCCCCTGAAAAGCTACAGTTGTAGCCCAACTCGACGTCAAGAGGGAAGCTGCTGACAACTGCTTCAAGACCCTCCTGGCTGTTGAGACCGAGAATTTGAAGCCTGTCTTTTCACCAGGCCACCAAGCTACAGCAGGCTGCTGTCATCGAGTCAGACTTTGGCTTCAGGAAACCCCACGACCTCTGACAAGCCTATCAACGAGAGAAAAGCTCCAAGAAAAAGACTAAGGTCCTGATTTAGATATTGGCGGCAATGGTCCAGTGTCACTCTTTTGACTGATTCACCGCCTGCTTATTTGGCGGTCTGCCATTTCTATGTAGATATTGGCTGGTCCATAGATAAAAGACTGCCAGAGTCCTGCCTACTCCGCCAGTAATTTTTACATGCATTGACAGTGTCATAGGCAGAAGCGGCTATCAGCGGGACTCCAGCCAAGATGACTGCAGAGCTAATCACGATGAGCAACTGTGGCGGCTATACCTCCTAATTTGAGTTGGCGGAATTGAAGGAAATGACGTATGAACTTACCTTTTTTAAATGTCTTTCACTTCTATTTCCATATCGAACCCCATCATCCAGGTCCATCCTTTGCTGCTTCCACTTCACCATGATTCCAAATGACTCAGTTGTTGCCGGGATCTAAGGTAAGCAACTTTTACATATATTTTACTAGGAATCATGTGTTGACCATTGCTGTAGCCTCATGTATTTTTGCATTGCTCTTTCATACAATTTATCCTTATGTGTAATGCAGTTGTGTTCATTTTAAAACTTATCGAGGTAATATGTACACACCTGTGATGACACTTCAAAAAAATAATATTGTGTGGTGGTTGTGGGTGCACATTCAATAGTGGGTATATGTTGTGTGTGTGGCATGCAATTTGTAACAAAAAGTGGTATAACACAACACCCACTTATGTTTTTTGAGCAAACACAATCAATCAATCAAAAAAATGCATTAAGTGCGCTACTCACCCGGTAGGGTCTCAAGGCGCTGTGGGGGGGGGGGGAATAAAACAGGAGGGGGGAACAAAACAGGGGGGGGATGCCGATTTACTGTTCAAAAAGCCATGTCTTGAGGTGTTTTCTGAAGGTAAGGAGGTCCTGGGTCTTGGCAGGTTGGTGGGGAGGGAGTTCCAGGTCTTGGAGGCAAGGTAGGAGAAGGATCTGCCTCCGGAGGTGGTGCGTTGGATGCAGGGGACTGTGGCGAGGTTGAGGTCAGCAGAGCAGAGGAGACGAATGGGGTGTGGAAGTTCACTCTTGTGTGGGATTTTGAAAGTGATCCTTTTGCTGATGGGTAGCCAGTGAAGAGATCTGAGGTGGGCGGAGATGTGTTCATGGCATGGGAGGTTCAGGATGAGACGTGCGGCTGCGTTCTGGATCCGCTGGAGTTTCTGCTGAAGCTTTACTGTGGTACCAGCGTAGAGGGCATTTCCGTAGTCTAGTCTGCTGCTGATGAGTGCATGGGTGATGGTCTTCCTGGTTTCTATGGGGATCCATTTGAAGGTCTTTCGCAGCATGCGGAGGTTGTTGAAGCAGGAGGAAGTTATAGAGTTGATTTGCTGGGCCATGGAGAGAGATGAGTCTAAGATGATGCCGAGATTGCGTGCATGGGTGTTGGGGGTGGTCCTAGGGCGGTGGGCCACCGGGAGTCATTCCATACTGTCTTGTTGGGGCCTAAGATGATGATTTCGGTTTTGTTGGAGTTGAGTTTGAGGTGGCTTGCTGTCATCCATTTGGCGGTGTCGAGGAGTCCGACGTGGAGGTTTGTCTTGGCGGTGGTGGGGCTCCTGGTGAGGGAGATGACGAGCTGGGTGTCGTCTGCATAAGATCTGATGGTGATTCTGTGAGGGCGGAGGATGTTGGGGAGCGGGCCATGTAAATGTTGAAGAGGGTAGGGCTGAGGGAGGACCCATGGGGGACCCCGCAGATGATCTTGGTTGCTGGGGACTGGAAGGGAGGGAGGCGAACTTTCTGGGTTCTTTCGGCGAGGAAGGAGGCAAGCCAGTCCAGGGCCTTGTGTCAGATTCCTGCATCGAAAAGGCGTGATCGAAGGATTTGGTGGCAAACAGTGTCGAAGGCTGCAGAGAGGTCCAGGAGGATGAGTGCGACGGTCTCGCCCTTGTCAACTCTGGTTCTGATGTCGTTAGTGCAGGCGATGAGGGCGGTCTCAGTGCTGTGGTTCTTGCGAAATCTAGACTTGGAGGCGTTGAGTGCATTGTTTTCCTTTAGGAAGAGCAACAGGCGGGCGTTCACTAGCTTCTCAGCGACCTTGGCGTGGAAGGGGAGAAGAGAAATGGGGCTGTAGTTTGTGTCATCCGGGTCTGCTTTGGGTTTTTTGAGGAGTGCGGTTACTTCAGCGTGCTTCCAGGAGTCTGGGAAGGTGGCATCGTCGAAGGAGCTGTTGAATACGGCGCGGAGCTGGGGACCGGAGATTGGGCTGGCCTTGTTGAAGATGTGGTGGGGCAGGGGTCTGTGGGGGAGCCTGTCTGGATGGAGGTCATGTTTTTTTTGGTTTCTTCATCGTTGGTAGGGGCCCAGGTGTGCAGTTGGTTGGAGTGGGGGGGGGGTGTGGTGTTGTTGGTCGTGTCAGTGGTGGTAATGGTGGGTGCAGGCGGTGTGAAGCTGTTGTGTATGTCTAGAATTTTGAGGTGAAAGTGGTTGGGGAGGGAGTTGCAAAGGTTTTGTGTGTGAGTGGGGTCGATGTTGCAGGATTTGGGTTTGGTGAGCGCTTTGATGATGGTAAAGAGTTCCTTGCTGTTATGTGAGTTACTATCTATGCGTTCTTTGTAGTAAGCCCTTTTGGTGGTTCGGATGAGTTGGTGATGTTTGCGTATGGTGGTTTTGAGGGTGGAGAAGTTGATCATGGAGGGTTCTTGGCACCAAGCTTTCTCGGTTTCGCGGCATTTACGCTTGGAGGCTTGGAGTTCAGTGGTGAACCAGGGGGCGGTCTTGATGTTGCGGGTGGTGTTGTTTCTTTTCAGAGGGGCGAGTGAGTCTGCGCAGGTTGTAATCCATTGTGTGAGGTTGTGGGCAGCGATGTTGGGGTCCTTGGTGGGGGGGGGAGTTTGTGTGAGCTTGGCGTTCAGGTGTTCTGTGGGGATCTTGTCCCACATACGGTAGGGTGTGGTGTGTTGTCGGTAGTGGGTGGGGGGTTTCGTGAAGGAGAAGTGGACGCAGTGGTGGTCGGTCCAGTGGAGTTCGGTGGTGTGTGTAAATGTTATGTGGTTGCTGGAGGAGAAAATTGCATCTACTGTGTGTCCTGCTGAGTGAGTGGGTGATGTGACCAGTTGTTTGAGTCCTAGGTTCGTGAGGTTGGCTAGCAGGGTTGTTGAGTTGTGGTCGTGGGAGTTCTCCAGGTGAAAGTTGATATCACCAAGGAGGATGTAGTCTGTGGAGGTGAGGGCGTGGGGGCTGATGGTGTCAGCGATGGGCCTGGTGGTCTGTAAATGATGGTTCCTCTGAGGATGGTGTTGGCGTTAATGTGAATTAAGAAGTGTATGTGTTCTGCGCTGTCTAGGATGTTGTGGGGGTTGGTGGTGATCTTGATGGTGCTTTTATGTATGATGGCAATGCCCCCTCTGGGTTTGTTTAGACGGTCTCTACAGGAGATTTTGTAGCCTTCTGGGATGGCTATGTCGGGTTCAGATGAGGGGTTCATCCAAGTTTGCGTGAGGAAGGTAATGCCAGGGGAGTGTGTTGTGATCAGGTCCCAGAGCTCGATGGTGTGCTTGTGTACGGAGCGGGTGTTTAGGAGTATGCAGTTAAGGTGGTTGCAGGGGCTGTTGTTGTTGTGGTGCGTGTTGGTGTTGTTGTGGAGTGTGTTGGTGTTGTTGTGGTGGGTGTTGGTGTTCTTATGGAGTGTGTTAGTGTTGTTGTGGAGCGTGTTAGTGTTGTTGTGGAGCATGTTAGTGTTGTTGTGGAGCGTGTTAGTGTGGTAGTGCGGCGTGTTAGTGTTGTTGTAGGGTGTGTTATAGTTGGTGTGTGGCGTGTTAGAGTTGGGGGTGTTGGTGTTGTTGGTGTTTGTGGGGGTGCAGGAGAAACGGCATGCATGACATGTGAAAGGTCAGTCTGTGTGCTTGGGGGTTGGCTTGGCCACAGGCAGGGTGCTGTCCTGGGTTGAGGGTGTGTAGTTTAGTGGAGGAGTAATGCTGCCTAGGGGGGTTGGGGCAGCGAGGGCCAGGGGGACTGGTGCTGGACGCAGGCCAGGCGCAGACGGGCGCAGACGGGCGCAGACGGGCTTGCCTCTGGTGTGCCTTGTAAATCACTTTTAGCGATTACGTAATTTCTATCGCTAAATTCAGAAATCGATATTAATTCATGCAGTGTGCAATTTGAAGAAACACTAATTTCAAGAGTCTTTCGTATTGCACACATCCTTTTTAGTAGTCGCTAACAAATTTGCAAATGGTCATCAACTCACAAACATTTAGTAAATCAGGCTCAGGGATTGCTACATCTGTACCCTAATTTGAAATAAATTGGCTAACTGTAAGGTGAACTATTTAAAGGTTTATGAGCTGATTTGTATTTTTGCTGAGGAACAATTTAATTTATGTAAATGTCCATTCTCCTGATGGATTTTATTGAATGTATGTAAAGGAATGGGATGGCGGGTTGTGCCACTGGCACTTTTTTTGATTTTTTCGATTCTTAGAGTTTCATACCCAAATGTAATTTAATGGGAAAGAATAGCAAAGCAAAAAATGACAATGGAATGTCACCAGATGCTCAAAATGCTTGTTGTACAAATGTTAAATGTTTACAGTTTCTAAACTGTGCATCAAATTAATTTAATTATGGTGATGTTTTTCTTTAAAACTTTGCATTGCTTTTTTTTTTTTAAATCTGTTTTTATTTTCCAATGAAAACATTACAAATTTGTATAATAACTCAACGCAGTGCAGGTATAGCAGAGCAGTATTTTACCAACATAGAAAGATGTACGAAGAGCGAACACAGCATTGTATCCTCAGGGGAGACAGAGCCACACCCCTGATCTCACCCTGAATCCCAAAAAGCCCCCATCCTACATCCCAATGAGACCAGACGTTTCATAGCATAACCAAACAAGGTAACTAAATTCCGCATTTGGTCGTCAAGAGTGTGAAGGTGGAGATCATGTGTCCCCATCCCCCACCGTCCCACTGCTATTTACAGAGCCTACATACCCCTCTTCAGTGAACTTTTCAAGCAGAGCGCCCCAAGCAGCCACATCAATGAGTGCCCTATCATCACTGCGTGTCATACGCATATGTTGTTCCTCCGCCTCCCCCCACTCCAGCAAATCTCGCAACCAATCAGAAGTCGCAGGGATCCGCACACTCATCCAGCCAATCGGTACTCTACAATTAGCCAATACTAACGCTAACTCTACCAACCTATAGACCACCCCTCTGCCCCGTGGCCTGCGCATCAACCCCAGGTGACAAGACAAAGGAGTAAACTCCAACTCTATCTCCTTAGCCTCGGATATCGCCTCTACCACCTCCTGCCAGAATGCACAAACAACACTACAGACCAAGCCATATGCAGAAATGAAGCATTAAGCTCACCACATCGAGGACAACAAGCCCCTCAACTGGGGTCTATTTTATTCAGCTTGCTTGGAGTAATATACGTTCTGTGGACAAAACTAAAAAATGCAAACATTTAAACCTGTGATTGCAGGAGACTGTTCGAACCAAAGACAAGGCCACATCCCAATCATCGTCCTCAATAGGCATCCCCAAGTCGACTTCCCATGCCTTACGTCCCACGCTAAGCTACCCCCGGTCGATCCTCCCGTAAGGCCTTATAGAACCGAGCGATCAAGTGCGTATCTTCACCCCAGTTAAGAAGACCGTTCAATACCGAAGAAGCCCTGGGGGCTATCAGGAATCCATCTCAGATTTTGCGGGTTACACTTTCAAGTTTGGCATATTGCAGAAACTGGCCAGAGCCCAACTCAAAGAGCTCCTGGGCTTCGGGGATTGAAATAAATTCATCATTAGGGTACAAATCACCGACCACCTCACAACCACCCGACCACCAGGCCTCCATTGACATTGTCCTTTCTATAACCCGAAACGGAGACAGGTCCCATATCCTTAATTCCCTGTCAAAAGGAGCCCGCCTAAGCACCTGTTCAACCACCTGCTCACAGATCCCAGCAGTAGTTCTCACCAGATAAGGTGCGGCAGGGTCAGATCTACCCCCAGACATGAGAATATGCGCCAAAGCCCGCCTCTGACATCCATTTTGCGGCGCACTGTAGCTGTGCTGCAAAATAATAATATCTTATGTTATGGATTGCCAGTCCCCCCCAGGTCATTCTGCAGAACTGACAGCACCACCCTACTTCGCCTGCCCACCCATATTAGGGAGATCAACAGGCTATCCAAGCGTTGAAAAAGCCGAGCAGGCAGTGGATACAATGAGTTCTGTGCCAAATAAAGGCACCAGCGTAAAAACACCATCTTTGCGACTGCTGCCCAACCCATAACAGAAAGGGGCAACTTATTCCAGAAAGCTACAGAGCACTCCAAACCGGCAACCACCCACTCTACATTGTTTTCATTGTACACATACACGGAATTGGCGACCCAGATACCCAGGTACCGAAAGTACTCAACCTCCCAGCGCAACCCCAGATCAGAGAGCCCAGCCAGAGGAACTTCAACCAGAGATCCGAGAAAGAACAAAAGTGAGTTTTTCATATTGATCTTAAGACCAGATACAGCCCGAATACCTTCATTCTCTGCAGCAGCTCCGGCACTGACACAGGAGGATCCCACACATATATCAAAGCGTCATCTGCATACATAGAAATTACGTGCACGGCCCGACCCACCGGGATCCCCCAATGTGCCAATACCTCACGAAGCCAAATCGCCAAGGTCTCCACAGCCAGGGCAAATAAGAGTGGTGAAAGCGGGCACCCCTGTTGTGTACCCCTACCGATCTCCCAATCAGCAGACATCTCTCCTCCAACACGCACACATGCTGACGTGGCAGCATACAATAGTCGAACCCAAGCGTGAAAGCCTGATCCAAAACCCATTCCCCGCAGCACTTCCAATAAATATTCCCACTCAATGGTGTCGAACGCTTTCTCCAAATCAAGAGACACCAACGCCATTTCCAACTCAAATCCCTGAGTTTCATGCAGGACATGCGCCAATCGACGTCGGTTAAGGGACGTACTGCGACCTGGTATGAACCCACATTGGTCTTCATGCACTAGGCCCCAGATCACTCCCCTAAGCCGAGTAGCCAAAATTTTACAAAGTACCTTGATATCACTGTTCAACATGGTGAGCGGTCGATATGAAGATGGATCCCCAGCATCCCCCTCGGCTTTGGCAACAAACACACTATACCTTGATGCATGGTGTCTGGCAACTTACCTCACCCCCGCTTCCTCAAACACCTCCAACAATCTCTTCCTGAGTGTGGAGGAAAAAGCCTGGTACAACACCACCGGAAATCCGTCACTACCAGGAGATTTGGATTTTGCCATAGCCATCAATGCCTCTCCCACCTCCTCTACTGTGATCAGAAGTTCAAGCACGTCCCTGCTCTCAGGGTCCCATCTCGGCAATCGCAACTGCTGCATAAACTGGTCCACACCCCATCCCAATGGTACCACGCCAGCCCCAGACACCCTTTGAAAGTCGGACTCCAATTCCTTGAGAATGTCCCTACGCCCTCTGAGGAGCACGCCCTCAATATTCCTTATGCTCAGAATCGGCGGGGCCTCCACCTCCCATTTCAGAATCCACGCTAAGAGTTTGCCTGCCTTATCACCTTTGCGGTGCAACAGCTGCCTATACCCTTTGAGAGTTGTTCTACTTAGTGTGTCCCAACATGCATTCACCTCCTTATACAACCTGAGATCCTCCCGCCTCAGGTGGCTTCCGCTGCACCTCCCCCAATACCCCCTCCAGTGCCGTAAGGTCCTGCTCCAACTGTCTGCGCACCCCTCCCACCATGCTTATACATTCCCCACAGATGACGGCCTTCATAGCCTCCCATTCCAAACCGCGAGACGCAGTCGTGTTCCAATTTAAGTCCAGATACTGTTTAATGGCAGTGCCTACTCGTTCTCGACATCCCTGATCAGACAACAAGTCCGTGGGCATACGCCAACCTCAAGCCACACAGGGAAGAGTCTCACCCCACCGCAACTGAAGCCAAACCGGCATGTGATCTGATAAAAACTGACCCAGATGAGTAACATCATGAACCTGCGAACCATCAATGCCACCCAACAGAAACCTGTCCAATCGAGAATAAGTATCATGTGTTCTTGAATGACAAGTGTATTCCTTACCTCCCAGGTGTCATTCCCTCCAACCATCCCAGAGACCCAAGTGCACCATCACATCCCTGAGAGATTGTACCATTAGGGGTTTGGTTCCCAACTTTGGCGGGTGACGATCCAACCCTCCATTTATCACACAATTATAGTCCCCTGCCCAAACCAAGGGCTTATCCAGACTGTCCCCTAAGATCTTGGGTATCCTAGAGTAGAAGACAGAATCATTCATGTTAGGAGCATAAATATTAAGGATCACAATGGGAAGGCCATCCAATATGCCCTCCACCATTACATAACAACCCTCAACATCCACCTCACTGTTTACATGGGTAAAGGGAACCCCGGGAGCCACCCACACAGATACCCCCATGCTTAGAAAGAAAAGGAGGATGAAAACATCCTCCCCGCCACTTCATAGCCAATTTATGTGCTTCCTCAGCCGTCATATGAGTCTCCTGAAGACATGCAATATGAACCTTGTGCCTACGAAGGAATGAGTGCACCCTATAGCGTTTTGTATAACTTTTCAGGCCCCGGACATTCCAAGCCAGCATATTAATAAGACTACCCATGTCAGTAAGAATGGAAGCCCCCACCCACAGGATACCACACAGCATGCGTTAGCCTCCCCACGACAACACAGCAAAGGACCAACTACATACCCGCTTCACCACCCGCACTGTTGAATAAACTGTAAACATGAACATGAACATACCCTCCCACCCCCAAACCACCCCGGAAATACAGTAAAACAACCAAAATATACCATACTGTAAGTCCAGTCCATGAGTGCTGCCAGGACAGCAGCCTAAACCCCACCCTACCGCTACAAATGGCCTACCACAACTTTGGAGTGACCACCCCCGGCATCAAATCAATATATAACCAGTCCCCCCCCCGAACCTAAGGACTAAAGCACCAAGAGCGGCCCACATCAGCTCTCCAGGGCCACCAACCGACAGCAGACAGCAAGAATAACAGTCAGGTCACCTCGGCATCCCCACCCGCCTCCAAGATCCGCTCCGAACCTGTGCCCCCATCCGACTCTCCAGGCACCACCCCCATTGTTCCATCTCGCTGTATCTCCACCCTGTGGCAATATTCCACCAGCCCACCTGAACCATGTGATCTCCAGTCTGGCTTCCGGAGCCTAATGCCCATCGGGCAGCGCCTCCAGATCCCTCCGGTCTGCCAGGGGCCACCTTGTCCCACATCTCCAGCCAGCGCCACACTTCCTCAGGTTGCTCAAAAAAGTGTGATTTGCTCCCCGACAACACCTTCAAACGGGCCGGATGCAGGAGCATGTATCTGATGTTCATGGCTCTGAGCTTCGCCTTAACCTCCATAAAGCCTTTTCAAGATGTATGCACCTTATTGCTGTAGTCAGGATAAATTGAGATCTTGCAGTTCTCGTATATCGCCTTATCCGACTCCCGCGCTGTGCGCAGGATGCAGTCCCGGTACTTGTAATTGAGCAAGCGTGCGATAATGGCCCTAGGAGGAGCAACAGGCCGCCGCGGCGCCACAAGGGCCCGAAGAGCACGCTCCACCACAAACCCACTGGATAGTCCCACCGGCTGTAACACATCCTTGATCCAGCTCTCCACAAAGGATTCCACAGCCGACCCCTCTGCCCGCTCCGGGAAGCCCAGCAACCTGACATTGTTCCGCAGGGACCTTCCCTCTGGTTCCGCCAGCCGACCCACAGTCGATGTAGTTTGCCCCACCTGTGACCGCAGTGTCCCCACCTCAGACTGCAGCTCTGCAATGGAACCCTCCGCCACCTTCGCCTTGTCCGACATCTTCCAAAGATCTGCTCTCAGCAAATTGACCTCTACTGCGACTGTCTCAATTTTGCCCTCCAGTGCCACCCGGGAGCCCTGAATGGCCGCAAGTAGCTCTGTTCGCGAAGGCTCACAAGCACTCAGAGGTGCTCCAGCTGGATCTCCACTCACCTCCAATTCCGCCGGCCGCCGCGGGGCAGCCACAGGGGTAGTACACTGTTCCATAGTATTGCCCTGTGAACCATCCGTCCGTTTGTGACGCCCCATGTTACTCCACACAGGGCCTAAATACGACTGACCACCTTCCGCAGCTTCCACACAACGGAGTCCCCCAAAGCAGTTGTCGCAATACTCCACTCCTTAGGGATACAGTGTCCAACCAGGCAGAAGGATCAGATGGCCGCCAGACTCACCAGCAGAATCAAAGACAGCTGGAAACACGCACCAGCAAAGTCAGCGCAGTAACCAAGGAACGGCGGAGGCCAAGAAGAGCTAGGAGACAGCCAGGCCATCAGCGGAAGCCTCCAGGCGTTCTCTCCACGAAGCTTGCCACCCCACAATTCAGTTCCATAAGGCCAGAAGGCCAGAATGTCAGCCCACACCTCAGGGCCTCAGAGGAACACAGCGGCTCACCTCCCCACTCGAAATGCCGTCCCCAGGCCTGCATCCAAGTCCAGTAGACTCAGCAACACGGCATGCCGCTCGGAGCACAGATCAGCTCCAGAGGCGATCCAGAAATCAGGCCTCTCACCTCGGGCCCAATCCAAAAGGCGCCTCCACCTCCTATGGGCCTCCCCCCAGCCACGGGGCCTCCAAACCTCTCGGACCGGCCGCGGGAGCAGCTTCTCATATACTAGGGGGGGTCCACACCTCTCCAGCCCCCCCCCCATGACCGCTCAAAACACTCCCGGCACAGATAAAGGGCCACACTGCCCAAAAAGCTCAGCCGCAGCCTGGCAGGATTGTGCGTGCGCCGCCTACGTTTTGGTGTTGGTGGTCTCCAGAAATGGGTTCCTGGAATGCCGGAACCCACTAGCCGTCCTCCCGATCCGAGGGATCGGCTCTCCCAGCCCAGGGGAGCCGCAGGATCACGGAAGGATTTCAACGAGGCAGAAGCGTACAAGAAGCACATCCCGTCGGCCATGTTCCTTGGCCACACCCTCCTTGCATTGCTTTTTTACTGTACCATGGAGAGTTTCGTATTATTTCATTCACAGGATTATTTACATGCATGTCTGTACATATGTATTTGGCGTTTATATAGAGCTAACTTACCTACACGAGAAGGTGTGCTCTGTGCAGGCCACATGGAGGGTTTCAAGTGCAGAAAGGAGAGAGAGATAATGAATTGTTAGAATAAGCATACTGAACATAGGTATATATATATATATATATATATATATATGTATATATATATATATATATATATATATATATATATCTATATGCATATATATATATTTACACACACACACACATATATATATTGCAACAAATGTTTCACCTCGCGATTTTCTTTTCCAGAGAAACGATGAG
This sequence comes from Pleurodeles waltl, assembly GCF_031143425.1. Taxonomy (NCBI): domain Eukaryota; kingdom Metazoa; phylum Chordata; class Amphibia; order Caudata; family Salamandridae; genus Pleurodeles; species Pleurodeles waltl. Next base: position 70,583,773 of record NC_090450.1, on the reverse strand, counting down.
CCACACAAGTCAGCGTTTATTAAAAATGCTGGAGGTGTGGCTTGTTGTTTCGCTGGAAAAGGAAGTCACGATGTGAAACATTGTTTTGGTGTTTAGTGGCGATGCCCGCTGACGAGCCCCCGCCTGGATGGAAGGGCGTCTGTTACATTATATTAAGTGAAACTATATATGTATATATATATATATATATATATATATATATATATATATATAAAAGCGGCAGTGAACTCTGGGTTGTTCCCAAGTTTAGTTGGAAAGCATCTTCTAGAGAGGGCATCCTACATCACCAGCAGCACTCTAAATTTGCTCACCTCAAATATCTGTTTTTTTTCCCAGCAAACTTTTTAAGCATGGGGTTAGCACCATGCCTGGCTAGAAAGGGACAACGTTTTTTGCCATTTATACAGCAAAGTCTTTAAGCATAGGATTAGCTAGTGCCATTGATGTTGAGCTATAAAATGGCAAAAGCCTTTTAGCACTCCAGGCACATTATTTCAGCTTTGGATGGTATTACACCATCCAAGCCAGCCTGGAATGAATAAAAGCAACACCTGACATGTGATGGGCTGTCATTACAGCTCTTCAGTAGAGTTTAGCTTTGTCCAGGCACAAGAATGCACCCAGTTTAAGTCAAAACAGTACCCTTTCAGGCTTACGGTGATGCATAAATTATTCAAGTAAGAAGCAGAGAACTCTGGTTACTTCCCTAGTTTAGGTGGAGAGCAGCTCCTGTATACACCTACTATGTAAGGCTTTGACTTCCACCTATTTCACCAGGCTTTTCAGAATAAAATGTGCATGGAAGAGAAAAATCTGAAGTGCATTGCTCATGCACACACTTATTCAACCAGCAATTCTTTTTAACGGTTCAGTCTGGATTTACTGTGAAAGCCTGGGGGTCTGATTCACAAATATCAATTTGGTTGTAAGTGTAAGTTTACAAACAAATGTACTCTCCTACCCCTTTATGGTTGTGGAGATCCCTGCCACAAGTGAAGAATTCTCCACATGCACAGATCTAATGAAGGGCAGGGTGTGCCAAGATGTAGTTTACCTTGGAAATTTGGAAGTGCCTACCAACAACCATGTTTGTGGGCATTCATAAAGACCTCACATTCCCTTTCCAGCTGAGTCAGATTTTAAGCAACAGAATGCCAGCATAAACCCATTTCCAAGTGAGAACACCCGCTATTTGTTGGGGGTTGTGTGGGAAGATTTATATTTTGCCCACAAAGAGAAAAAAGACTTGAAAAAGACGTGCAATGCCATGGGGATCGTATTCCCCCCGTGCGGATTTTTCCCAGGAGAGATAATCAGGGTGGAATGGAATCATGATTGGAAAATCACATGACTTTACAGGAATCCCAACAGAAACCTGCACCAGGTGCAAATTTTCCTGCAGGTTTCTCGCAATTTTCGAGAATCCCTGAAGGTTGTAAATCTAAACTTGGATGTAGATGTAAATCAACGAGTGTAAATGTACTACTTTTTGGTGAACCAGCCCCTATGTGTATAAAGATTTAACCAATAGAGGTGCAACTCAATAGTGATAACTCTGGCTTTATGTATAATGGCTATAAGAGATTGGATACAATATTACTTTATAAATTTGAAACACAAGTTTTATAACAATGATTATGCCTAAAATGGACGTACACACTCCTCGTGTTCTATGGGACTGCTGCACACTTAATGCACTTCACAACCAGTCCCGTACTGTCTTGTGCCTGCCTTTATCAGTGTATATTTCTTTTTGTGTGTTTATTATTTTTGCTCTCCTACTTTGTAATCAATGACAAAGTTTTTATATTTTAAAATTGTCGACGTAAGGATATAAATGTGCACTGATGTATCATTAACACACGCCATCCACCTTGCATTATTCCTGTACGTGTTTACACATAATTAAGTTTGCGTAGTCCATTACCCTAATATATCAATGTAAGACAATGCTCCAGTGATGAATTGGTGCAAGACATCACCACAGCCTGGAATTCTGATGATGAATTGAAGAGAAAGTAGCACCTTGCGGGAACAACATGACCAAAGGACCCTTGAGCATTTTAATGTATGACTTCAGCCTATAAATGTCACTACTTCACAATCCATCAGTAATTGTTACCAAAATAACACCGAGGATGCAGCAGCCTAATTTGACTTCCAAGTGCCCCATAGATATATCACCATCTTTTCATACCAGAAGATTTTCATAAAAAAAGATAACTTAGATGACATTTCATTTTTGACTAAAATTCCAAGTGTTCACAATACAGAAATTGGGAAACAGCCCATGTTTTTCTCTAGATAGGGAAGAAATAGAAAGTAGTTAATTTGTTACATCAGTTTGCTCAACAATTTTGGTGTTGTGCTCAAGGATATGTTAGAAGTCTCAAACATATCATTGCATTTGAATTACAATATTTGAGAAATTGTTCATTTTACAATATTAATATACTATATATATATATATATATATATATATATATATATACATTTTTAGAGAAAGAACGAGAGAGGAAAACGGAAATGCCGAATTAACATAATTTTCCGTCAGATAAAAACACAAGATTTTGGAAAAATGACTTAAAATTATTTGACGACCACGTGTCCTTGCCTCTATTTTGGACAGGAGGGTTCCTTCTGCACTAAAACAATAGTGCTAAATTGCACATGACTTTTATCCGCATCTGCTTGGGTTCTTCTCATTCATGTTGTTTCCATGCTCCAGTGAGAGACTTTTCCCCTGGAGGATGGAGTGACTTGTCGTATTGGTGTAATTACACGCATTTTGTATAAAAAGCTTAAGACAAAATGCAAGAAATGTGCGGAATTACACCAGCGTGATGGACATTTCACCCGGGGGTGTGAAAATCGTTTCTACACTTTTTATACATAGCGATGCTACGTTGAATGAATGAATGAAAACCAGTCGCCTTTAAGCATGACGGATAGGCTTTAAAAACCATGGCCCATACTTATATTTTTTTTAGCGCTGCATTTGCATCATTTATTGACGCAAAAGCAGCGCAAACGTCCAAAATAAAGTTTGCGCCGATTTTGCGTCAAAAGACGACGCAAATGCGGCGCTAAAAAGTATAAATATGGGCCCATGTGTTTTCAAAGTCTTAGGGAAATGATGCTAAAACTATGGTAAGGAGGGTGATGACGCAGAAAAAGAAGGTCCAACATATATTCATACATATCGCATAATAAAAACGTATATCGTGGTGTGATTTTAGTAAAGAAAATAATGTACAAGGGAAATTGTGCCCTCGGGGTAGTTCGCCATCATTGTAAACGAGCTTTATTAATCATGAAGTATTGAAAATGTAGTAATCTGTCATAATTGCAAATGTATGCCATGATTTCTTGTTTGAAACTGTTTTGGCTTAGCTTAAATTTAGTACAGGCTTTGGCCTAGTTGCCTGGTCTCAAATTCTAACTGCGTGGCTTTTCCTTGAACTAATGAAACATATATTCTTGCTTGAAGTTGTATTTTTCCAGCAGAGATGACTAATACACTTATCTCCAAGGTTTCGTACTAGGCCGGTTACATCCCCGTTGATACAAGGTCAGACTGCAGGTGCGGACAATGAAGGTACAGATAGTAAAATAATTGGCAAACCATGATACAACTTGTGTTCCAAGGCTCCAAGGCTAATGTATGCATAAATGAGTTCTAGTAAAAGACAATTTTTCACTGGACAATTTGAAGCCAACCTATGAACCCTCCAATGGAAGACCCTGCAGAACTTGGAATGTTTCTTACTTAAACCCACCGGACAAAGAGAAGGCAGCCATTTTCCTCGATGCCAGTTTGAAGCATGCTGCCAGACTCCATTTTGGACGACACCCTGATACCCTTTTCTCTATCCAAGAGAAAGAGACTTTAAGAATTCTCACCCTAGAGACTTTTACTTTGTTTTGCCCCGTCTTGCCTATGCAGTAACTTTGCCCCATTCTCCTTGCCGCTGCAAGGAAGCTTGCCCTTAACTTTGCCCTTTTGAAACTTGTCCCATGCTGATTAACCGGTACCTGAAGGACGAAGACTTTTCTTGAATGCTGATTGTATTTGGTAAATATGAAAGGATAAATGTATTATGCATTGTGTTTTTTTTTCCTTTTAGGTACCAACTGCTAATTTTGATAGGGTCCTAGCTAGAAGTTTTCCAAATTTGTGTTGACTAAATTCGTTTTGCATGAAGCCCCACATGCCGATGCTAATTAGAGGTTAGTCGAGGTATTCATTCAATGTACCATGCTAAATTGAAATCTTGTCATGCTGACCAATGTATGCAATTAGTCAAATACAGTTAGTCATATTGGTGATTTGCATTGCGATAACAGAGTGTATCATTATTCAGATTTTACGAAGATTGCGTTTCTTCTGCCGTTATGGACAGCTAGTAATGTTCATATACATATATCAATTGGTTTTGAGACATATATATATCGTGCTAGCTTTGTTAATATAGGGAAATAAATTCACTAACTTTTAATAAACTGGTGTGGTTATTCATGACTGAAAGGTCATAGTGCGCCGAAATACCAACTGTTATTGATTTCCGATGTGCTATATTGATCTATTAATTGAGTATTGATTATCGATTACAATAGTTATTGATTATTGATCTGAATGACTCAGCTATTTTAGGATGAGGAGAGCCCGACTCGGTTAAAAGATTCACCGACCTCCAGCGTGTCCAGGTACAAGTAATTTATAAGGGCTGGACGCGTTATCAAGGGCACCTCCAGTTGCGGATCCGGGTCACATAGCGGTCTGCACTTTTGCCTTTTAAACCATTGTTTTCTTTTCCTTCCGGATCAACCACTTCACTTCCACCCAGTTAAAGATGGCGGCATTCTGTTCACTGTCCAAAACATAATGTAACAATTTATATTGAAATATGGACAAAATAAATCAAATCGGTCGGCAATATCTTTTTTTTATTTTTAATTATGTAGTCGAGAACTGCTTTATGAGAACTTGTTGCATGTTTTACTTGAAAATCAGAAGTACACAATGGAAGTCAAAATAGAGCTGCTTTGTCAGAAATGTGTGGATATGCCAGTATCGATACAGCTGTGCATCATCAAAGAACGTAGATGGGATTTTAAGAATGGTAAATATGCACTTCTGTCTATACATGTACCTTGAGGATATTTTGGTAGTCAATATGCTGTAGACAATATTCAATAGTATTGACAGTTGATAAAGACTACTCAATATTCTGATATACAACCTGGTGTTGTGAGGATACCTGTTTTAGTAGGCGTGGTGCAGGTTCCATTGACAGTGGGTGGTGTCCCGACCACTGTTCTTCCATCAAGAAGCCTATCCCCATCAACGAGGGTGTTGGGACCATCAGTTAAAGTACATCAACTCATGTTACCATTGTATGGTCTTCGAACTGCACATCTGAAACTACACCATTTAACTAATGAACTCCAATCAAGCATTAGCATCCATTTCTGGCCCTATTGACAAAACGATGTCTTATCAGGGATTTAGAGATACTGAACCCCAAAATGTAATAATTTTATACATATTAAGGCCCTCATTACAACCCTGTGCAGTGCTTCAGAGGGGATTGCACCGCCGGGGCCGGCGGTTTCCCGCCACATTTGCCCCGGCGGTGATAATCCGCCAGGGCAGCGCTGCTTGCAGCACTGCCCAGGGGATTATGAGTCTCCCTACCGCCAGGAAAAGGCTGGTGGTATGGGGAGTCGCAGGCCCCTGGGGGGCCCTGCACTGCCATGACAGGGCCCCGTGCAGCTTTTCACTGTCCATTTGGAGCCGGCTCCCATGTTGTGGCCCTGATCCCCGCTGGGCCGGCGGGCGGAAATTCTGATGTCATAATGGGCACCGCGGGAGTGCGGCTGCATTGGTGGCCGCACGGCGGTTGTAATGACCCCCTTAATGTTTTCTATTCAATTCTTTTGAGCCCTGTAAGTGAGTGGTCAAACGGGTAATCCCCTTCTAATAAGATGAACAACTCCGCAGTTTTTCATACATGCAATACTTACAATCTTATCTTTCATACATGCAGTACTTACAATCTTATCTTTCATATATGCTATACTAACAGACGTATCTTTGCATGTTGTTCTCTTCCTTCTGAATGATAAAAACAGAGGTAGGTGGCAGCCAGAAAATTAACTATATTTGAGGCATGACCTCCAGGATTTGGACAATATTTGTTTCTGTTTTTTTGCTCCAGATGCCCAGTGACGTGTGATGTTCTCAAGTCTACTTCTTTAATCTTGGTTCTAGAATGTGTACAAATGTTGATTATTGTCTTGCTCTGATTGCTGTGGTTGTTCGCAGGGGTGGTATCCATAGATGATGTATGCAGGGAATCAAGCCAACTCACCAATAAGACTGGGTCTTCAAACTTTATAGTTTTTCTGTTAATTGTTACTAACATTGATGAACATTGATGTGGGGTCAGGTGGCTCTTTGCGAATAACCTTTTTCGTAGTCTGGATTGCAGATTCAAGCACTTCTTCTATTAGTTTCAGCAGGATAATCTTGTGAGATATATCTTAAGTTCCCCGCAACTAAGCGGTCCTTGTTTCTTGGTGGCCTGTCGTTTCTGACACACTTGTTGATGTCTCCTGAGGCATGCTATTATTTGTCTCTGCCTGTTTTCAGGGCACTATCCTTTCTAACTCTCTGCATATAGACATCAGTCGGCCTCAGCTGCTTCCCTCAGGCGCCTGTGAGTCCATTTATGATTCGGCCTAGGAATTATGTTTTCCATCTGTCTCCTCTTACCTGCCAAAGGAGTTCTCCCTTACGGTCCTGCAGCGAATGCTGCTCAGCAGCAGCCCCACATTCATGTGCGTCTTGTGCCATTCATCCCTGTATAGTATCTTTAGACTGAGTGACATCTGACGGTACAAAACTAAGCCACCTTTTCTCAGGGCGCCAAACCACACCCTTCCTTTACCTTTCTACTGAAACCTTGGGTTGGTTGTCCAATAATAGGACCCCATAAAAGTAAGCTAAACATAGAATTTGCACTATGGAAACGAACATGCTTCATCAACGATAGAGGACAATCCGTGGAAGAGGGTCTGATAATCTGAGATACAGGATTGGCTGTAGAGTGGAGTCTGGGGATCTAGAACCGAGGACAGTAGGTGCATAAGGTCAGTCAGTGAAGTAAGAGCATCAGTTTAGTGGCTGCAGTCTACTTAATGGGCCACTTAGTGAAACAGGCCTCTCCGACTCAGACATTGCATAGTTCTAGCAGTAGGAAGTCAATTAAGCTTGACATTCAGTGGAAGGAACAGTCTGTGGAGAGGAGCAGTCAGTCAAAAGGGATCAGGGCAGCTGAGCATATAGGTGGCAGGTTTGGGAGAGCCAGTCGGAAATGCATGGGCGGTCAGTAGCGAGGAGCAGTTCCTGAAGCACGACATTGGAGCATGGATGTCAATTCACCAAAATGCCAGGGGTAGCGGAAATGACATCACACGCCCTTTGACCTCCACTTTCACTCACAACATATACTTACACATACACGCAAATTCACACTTACACACTCTCTTACTTAAACACACTCTCACCGGCAAGCAAGCATACAACATACATTTTAAAGCATTTTTACGTATCTCAGCTGCCATAGAAGGACATATTCACGTTTTTATTACACTAATAGTGAGTAATATATTACTATTCACTATTAGTGTAATAAAAAATTGTCAGAAAACAAACGCCAACTGGCGTCCATAAGGACAGCTGCCACTGTTTTCCAGGCAAGGAATTTGCCACCTCTGAAACCAAGGGTTGCAAAGGCAGTGCCAGGAGTCGCAAAGGGCAAGCCAGGGGTGGCAGCTGCCAACCCTGGCGACCAGTGCTTAATTTGTGCTTGTTGTTTCCGGTGCTGAGCACCGGCACTTATTTTTGAGGGCCGGCCCTTAGTCTTCTGCCTCAAGCATTTGCTGCGAGCAAAAGACACATTTGGGAAAGATGGAGGAAGAGGAAAACGAAAAAGCGTCACAATGAATAAAAGTAGAAAGCTGCAAGAGTGAGCGGAAGGGGCAGGGAGTGGCTTTAAATAGATTTGACAGGTCTAAAATGGCTTCAGGATTACGATGCCTCAGTATTCCATGTTCGCACATTTAATTGCAGCAGCCGCGTGTTTAAGATGAGGGCTTTGGGCAACGGCACCTCTTTATTTCCAAATTAAGCACTGCTGGCGACCCCTAAATAACGTTCATGCATTGGCGTGAGCCGAAGGACCTTCGGAAGTCAGTCAGATGGAGTATAATTTTTATTTTTACAATGCTGAAAGATGAAAGTCAGTTCTACGTGAGGAAGCCGGCTGGGTATTATGCTGTTTCAAAGCAACATGGAGATGAGAATGTTTTAAAGTGCGCTGATCCATCACTGCTTTCAATCCGTTTTGCTACTATAAATATTAATAAATTAGCGTGCATAAATTAGACAAAAGAACTGCCGACCAAAACTTATTTGATCTATTTCCCCTTACAGCTCTGGGCTGAGAAGTCGGAAAATTTGAAACTGTGATATACATCTCTCTGAAAAATAGAACTCGGTTTCAACGAAAATTGTTTTTCCATTATTAAAGAGCTAATCAGGTGCCCTATTTAAATTCATAATTATATTTCTTGGAACGTAAACCAGATGATTTCCAAGTGAGATACATTTTTTGTAATTTAAATGAATTCTTGCAATTTCTTATCCTGGTATTTAGGTTTTAGCATCCCTTAAAAGGTACTGGTAAGTGGCCAAGTGAAAGGCTTCAGTTACTTACCAGTAATCGCATTACTCGGAGTTCTACCATTCGCTTTCCTTGCTAACTGGTTTGAGGCGGTCTCGCCTCCTAGGCGGCCAATTAATAATGACAACAGAAAACAAACACAAGAGGCCACCCTCCACAATCCTCTCGCATGCTCCAAGCCTCTAGTATCTTTATGTTACAATTGGCTTAGTTGAACGAGAGAAGGATGTATGTAGGTAAAGCGAGGGATGGGATTCAGAGTAACGCGATTATGTTAATTGAAGCATTGCCCATAAGCCCCCCCTCACTTTCCTTCCAGACTGGTTTGAGAAATGCAGAGTAAAAGAGTCAGGTCAACTGTAACGTGTATGCTTCAGAAAACAAGGCTGAATCATAAATACAGACCAATTGTACAAACACAACAATTTATTACTTCATAGAGGTTAAGACCTTTGAACTGAAAAAGAATGTCCAAATCCATGTCCTGAACAATCCTATAATGTTAGTGAATGAGGACGGTGAAACCCAGGTTGTTGCTAAACAAATCTCTGTCATAGAGGACCTCCGGATTTCCACCAAAGAAGTGGACAATCCACAAGTTCACCTGTCTGGAGCACCGCCTGCTGAAAAATGACCACCTGATTTGTAAGCCATGATAGCAAGTGATCTGACCCAACGACTTAAGGGCGCCGCAGCCAGTTTGCAACCTCTCGGAGCAAGACTGAAATGAACAAATAAGGTCTCGGCATTTCTAAAAAGTGCTCCTATCTCCAAGTTGTGAAGATGTTTCTCCTCCTCAGAAACCGAAAATTTTAAGGAAGTAGAACTTCCCGATCGTGGTGAACCGGTGAAATGACCTTTGGACAATAGGCAAGCAGGGTACACAAAATTATCCTTTTTTCAAATGTCCTGCAAAAAGGGTACTTGAATGGTAGATCTGCTAGCTCACCCAACCTCCTAGCTGATGTGATGGAAACTAGGAAGAAAGTCTTGAGCCTGAAAGTCCTGGGATCTGTCTGATCTTGAGGCTCAAAGAGGGGGAATTGTAGTACATCCAAGACTAAAAGGGGATCCCAGGAAGGATACTGAGGTGGAGGGTCAGGATAGGAACCCAACAACCCCGTAAAGAACCTAGGAACCAGAGCATTTGGATCAAGGAGATTACCCCAGGAAGCTCTAAATGCTTTTATAGAGGCCATTACATTTTCAGATTGGAGATTCTTAAACCCAACAAAACACTATCCTGCAAAAACAACATAACCTGGAATGAATCTGCAGTGGAAAGCTCCAATTATCTCAACCCACACCATTTACTGAAGGAAACCATATATCTGAAGTAAGCCATCAGCAACCAAATTGTCAGGATGACCACTCCTCGTCATTCTCAACCACTCAGTTTCCAGACTGCTAATTTGAGTCTCATTAGAACCCTCCTGTTCTAGGAACGGGAAGGCTAATTGAGTTGGATTGGTGGGGAATCTTGTTCTTTCTTTGTCATCAAGGACATCAGGAGAGGAAACCAACATGAGTGGGCCCTAATGGGTGCAATCAGAAGTCCTGTAACTCTCTCCCTCCTGACTCTGAAAATAAATTTCAGAAGGAGAGAAAAGGGGCAGCGAAGTAATACTAGGACTGGAAGCCAATGACAGGATAGGGCATCCACTGCCCAAGCATGATCTTCCCTTGTTCAGGAGCAGAATATGTCCCAATGGACTAACTCGTGAAGAGATCGATCACTGGTAATCCTCATCGTCTGACAATTTGGGAGAAGAGTGAGCGACAAGATAAAAAAGAGCTGATGATGGTTAATTAGTATGTCACTATGTTGAAATGTGAATTGCTGAAAGAGATTTGAGTTTTCTTTCTGCTCTATGAAAAGTCTGTCCAAAATCTTTACTAAGGATCCCGATCTTGTTCCCTCCTGCTTGGTTAGGTAACCTCTGGTGGTTCTATTCTTTGTTGCTTGAGCTCTGGGGAGAGAAAGCCCTCATAGCCAGATCTGGGGAGAGATTGCCCTCAGAGCCATATGGACATCTTCTAATTCCCTTTAGTTCGAGGACCTCCTACTGCGTGGTATTGAACAAGCCCCCATGATTAGACGATGACCAAACTATGCTCTCCAGCCCAAGACACTGGCATCTGTTGTGATGACTAAGGGAGGTTACAAAGAAAGAGGAACTCCCTTCAATAGATCTGAAGAAACAAGTCACCATTGTAACTGGTGTCAAATTTTGTATGACAAGAGTTTTCGATTGAAATTCAGTGAGAGACAGAATGAACCTCATGATCTGAGAAGCCATTATTACCACAAAGTATCAAGAGCATCACGTCCTCAGTATCTCATGGGCCTGGAGCCTTTTCCTTTCAGAGGTACACCTGTACTTTCATTAATTTCTTAGTGTAGTTTGCACCCTTAATGGAAAAGAAGAAGCTATATAAAAGATTACAGTTGTCTTTAAAGAAGTAAAGGGCAACACGGAACAGCTGAACAGAGTCTAGGCTTCTTTTTGGTACTTTTCACTGTCCTGTTGGAAGTCTGGTTCTCCTATGTGAATATTTCAGGAATGGGCCCTTGTTAGACCTGACAGCCTTAGGGTGGTCACCCTTAACGTTTTGCCTGCCTCCCCTCATTTTTTAGATACAGTTTTTACTGGTTTTAAGCCTGCGGACTCTACCACTGCTAACCAGTGGTAAAGTGCATATGCTATCTCCCTTTAAACATAGTAACATTATATCAGACCCAATTGGACTATTTAATTTACTTATAAGTCCCTAGTAGAGTGCACTATGTGTGCCCAGGGCCTGTAGGTTAAATGCTACTAGTGGGCCTGCAGCACTGCTTGTGCTACCCACTTAAGTAGCCCCTTAACCATGTCTAAGGCCTGCCATTGCAAGGCCTGTGTGTGCAGTTTCACTGCCACTTCGACTTGGCATTTAAAAGTACTTGCCAAGCATTAAACTTGCCTTTTTCTGCATATAAGTCACCCCTAAGGTAGGCCCTAGGTAACCCATAGGGCAGAGTGCTATGTAGGTAATATGCAGGACATGTACATATGTGTTTTATATGTCCTGGTTGTGGAAAACTCCTAAATTCGTTTTCCACTACAGTGAGGCCTGCTCCCTTCATAGGATATCATTAAGACTACCCTCATATACCTTTTGCGTTGTATATTCTTATCAGAAAATACTAACCAGGTCATATTTAGGCCCATATTTATACTTTTTTAGCGTCTCATTTGCGTCATTTTTTGACGTAAAAGTGACACAAACTTACAAAATACAATGATAGTTTGTAAATTTGCGTCAAAAAATGACACAAATGCGGCGCTAAAAAAGTATAAATATGGGCCTTAGTATGGCCAGTATGGTAATAGAAAATCCTGCTTATTGGTGATGTTGGATTTTATATTACTAATTTAGAAATGCCGCTTTTAGAAAGTGAGCATTTCCCTGCACTTAAAATCCATTTGTGCCGTACAGCCTGTCTCCAATCAACGTCTGGGCTGGGCTGGTTGACATCTTCCTTGTGCATTTCACCCAGACAACCACAAACACTGGATACTCAGTCACACCTGCACTCATTTGCATTCTGAATGGGTCTTGCCGGGCTGGAAGGTTGGAGGGTCTGACACTTACATTTCATAGGCTGGTGGCCTGCCCTCACACAATGGACTGCCAAACCCCCTATTGGGACCCTGGCAGATACACTTGTACTGAAAGGGGACCTTGCACACTTCAAAACCAGTCTTTGAAGTCTCCCCACTTCAAAGGCATTTTTGGGTATATAAACTGGGTCCCTGACCCCACCAACTCAGACATTTCTGGACCTGAACCTGCAATCTGTCAAGAGGAACTGCCTGGCTGCCCAAAGGACTCATCTAGACTGCTTTACTGAGAAGGACTGCTGCCCTGCTGTTGCCCTACTGCCTTGCTGCCCTCTGACTTTGCTGAGAAGTGCTCTCCAAGGGCTTGGATTGAGCTTGCCTCCTGTTTTCTGAAGTCTTAGGGCCAAAAAGACTTCATCTCTTCAGGAAACTCCTTGTGTGCCGAACATCGATGCACAGCCTGCCAGAAACGATGCACATTCGTATGCGACCAAGAAATTGCTGCACAGCTGAGCCAGAGAGACGCAGCCTGACTTCCTGAGTGAAGAATCGATGCAGTGCCTGCCTTGTGTCAGAAAATTAGACTTTTCGCCTACCGGATCGACGCAGGGCCTGTAACTTCTTCCCGCATGGCCAGGATTTTTCCCGCATCATCCCTGGGCGTCAAAAGATCCCTGCATCGCAGTGAGGAACCAAGACTGCATGCCGGAAATCAACGCAAAGCCCCTTGTAGCGTGGAAAGAAACAACGTGTTGCCTGTGCCACACCAGAAAATCCGACGCACACCCTATTTTTCCACGCATTTCCTCCTCTGCGGTCTCCGTGCATGTTAATTTTTACGCAAACCAGGTACTTTGTGCAAACAAGATACAACTGTTGATTTCTAAGGTTAAAATTCATTTTAATCTTGCAAAAGTGATATCTCAACTTTTGCTTATTGAATTTTTATCGTTTTTACCTTAATTTAACAAGATAAATATCAAATATTTTTCTAAACCTGTGTGGTGTTTTCACTGAGTTGCTGTATGGTTTATTGCACACATACTTTACACATTGCCTTCTAAGGTAATGGATGGAGCCTGTTTCTGAAGCCAGTACACATCTAAACTGTTCCACAGTGAGCCTGCAGTCAGGGCCATTTGGGAACTGTCCTGAGGTCTGCCTAGGTACTTGATTCCACCTCCTGTATCTTTCTTCCATCTCCCTAAACTTCCTGTTTTTTTTTTATTTCACAATTGCAGTTTTTTTTAATCGTGCTTTCTCAATTGGTTTCTTTTTATGTCATTCTCTTTCTCCTTCTTTCACCCTATCCTGCCTTTCTAGGGCCCCGTGGAGGGAAGACGCAGTCTAGTCCCTCCACGGGAGCATTCGACCGGAAAGAGACAGCCATGATAGGGATAGGATAAGGGTTAAGCGGGGAGGGTCTAAGGGGGTAGAGTATATAGGGAGGAGCTAGGGTGGGAGCAGCCTCTTCTGCGCCAGCCTGTCGCGCTGAGGTTGGCCAACCGCCCGCCCTACATGGAGGAAGAGAGGGGTGCATTTAAAAGGAGTATGTGAGTGGGGTAAGTGTGGGTGAAGTATGCCAGTTTTAGGGCGGGTTGCTAGGTGCAGGCAGTAGATGGGGGAGGGTGGAGAGTCAGATGCGGGCCTAGCCACCCTTCCAGGAGGGAAAAAGAAGCAGGGGAAGGATGACAGATTGGGGGATGCCCGATTCAGACAAGAGATGAAGGGAAAAGGGGGATGTGTGGTGGAGTGGAAGAGGAGGCTGGGTAAATGGAGGCAAAAGTGGGGGAATGAAGTGAGAATGAAAGACAGGGGAGTTCCAAAGGATGAGGATGAAAAGTTGTTCATTTAAAGTTCCAGTTTATGTTGATGTTATCTTATAATGAGCAATCCTGTCCCAATAAATGGCCTTTTACACTAGTCAAATGAGTGTCGAAGTCTATGGCGGTCATTCTGACCGCGGCGGTCGGCGGTCGCCGCCCGCCAAGCGGTTCCCGCCGAAAGACCGCTCCGCGGTCAAAAGACCGCAGCGGCCATTCTGGCTTTCCCGCGGGGCCGGCAGGCGACCGCCAGAAGACCGCCGGCCGGCCCAGCGGGAAAGCCCCTTCAACAATGAAGCCGGCTCGGAATGGACCCGGCGGAGTTGCAGGGGTGCGACGGGTGCAGTGGCACCCGTCGCGATTTTCACTGTCTGCAAAGCAGATAGTGAAAATCTTTGTGGGGCCCTGTTAGGGGGCCCCTGCACTGCCCATGCCAGTGGCATGGGCAGTGCAGGGGCCCCCAGGGGCCCCATGGCACCCGTTCCCGCCATCCTGGTTCTGGCGGTGGACACCGCCAGAAACCGGCTGGCGGGAAGGCGGTCGGAATCCCCATGGCGGTGCTGCAAGCAGCGCCGCCATGGCGGATACCCTGGGCCAGCGGGAAACCGGCGGGAAACCGCCAGCTCCCCTTTTCTGACCAGCCTGTTGGCGGTGCTTCCACCGCCCTCCGCCATGGCGGTCATGGACCGCCAGGGTCAGAATGACCCCCTATGTCCCGATTTCCTTTTTAGGGTCGAGCCTGCGAGTGTGTAAGCTAGCCCATGAGTCTCGCATGCGAGACACTGCGTTCAGTAAAGGGTTTGTAGCCCGCCTATCGCTCACCATTTGGTGGTTTGTGTGGTGCTGCCTCGTAAAAACGTGCCCAGCTTTCTTTCTTTTATTTTGTTAAGTCGTTTTTTGTTAGTTTCTGCTACTATTTTCTTTTGTTTTTGCTCATGGGCGATGTTGTCAAAAGATGATTTTGAGATGAAATCTGACGCTGAAAAATAAGTCCGGTCCTCAAAAATGAGTACAAGTGCTCGGTGCCTCCAGCTGCCTGCACACCTTATGCACCGCACACCAGTGCACAGCACGCTGTCTCGGATGTAAAGTAATAGAAAAACATCTTATTCTCATCCATATTGCTAATCTCACATCTGACAACAGTTCTGCCCGGGCTCGACGTCTCATCTTCAATTCACATGTTCTAATGAAATTGCTTACCATTTCCATTCTGCTGCTTCAGTTTATGAACAGCAGGGCTTGACCTCTGAAGTAATTGGGTATTCATTGATTGCCAGTAAAATATCTTATAAAACTGCCCTTTTGGATTTTACTCAAGTAAACTGATGGTCTTTAAATTACTATTCGATGAAGAAATCCAACCGTAGGTTTTTTTCTAGCAAAATATGCAAATAAAAATTGCACTATTCAGAATGAACCCTGAAAACTGTGCTCTATTTTTTAATAACAGACAACAAAAGCGATACAAATATGCGGGACAGTGACACTGACATGCTGGTCACGAACTCCTGCTGGGCAGAGGTGCCAGCTAATGGACTTGAAATCACACTGTGTGTCCTGCTAAGTCCCTTCTCCATGACAACACTGACACATTTGACAAGACTCGACTGACACTCAGACCTTTTGAAATTATCATTCACTGAAACAACAGAACAGCAGAGACAAAGATGTATGCCATATGCAGGTGCAGAATCATGCCAACAAAACACTTTTTTATACAAAAAACACAAATAGAGAAAAGAATAACACGGGCTGTGTCTGTTCCTGGCATATATCCGAGTGAAGTGCTGCCTCAGATGCTTCTGTCGAAGGCAATGCTTTGTCAGATAATCACATAGGAAGATATAACAAGTAGTTGGGAGGGGTACTGAAAAACAGCGAGCAGTTTTCCCATAAAGTAGGAATTGGGCACCGTGAAATAAACAAACAATTTTATGTGATGTGAAGAAAGATGCCTTATTTTACATGGCGTCAAAAGCCTGTTTTAATATCTTAAGATCTTGACATTTTTTCAAATCGTGACAGCATCCAGATTTTATAAGGGAACTTCGTATTCTTGGCATTTAGTGTGACATCACACTTTCAAGTGGAAAACAAATGACTTCACAACTGACTCCTATTGATGTGTTTCAAAGGTGACTTTCTTAGTCCGATGGTCCAGTCAGTTAAAACAGTAATTTAAACCAGGCTTACTACTGTGACTGATGCTGAAAGACTCTTTTGTAGGTGTGTATCAGACAGAACAGACAGTTATTCAGGGGTGGCCCCTCCGCTATGGTGTATAAGCATCGCTCCACTGACGAAAATCAGAAAAATAAATGGATAATAAAAGAATTTTATTATCCCTTTATTTATCCACCTTCGTAGGGCGGGACGGGGCCAGCCTCCTCCATATCAAGTGCTGGAGGAGGGGTATGCGCGCTTCTAATTGCGCATGTCAGTGTGGCTGGCCGTCCAGGGCCAGACAAACTGACATGTGCACTTAGAAACTCTTGGAAAATACCGCGAGGTGGAGACCAAGCGCAGTGCTCCACTCCCTCCCTGAGCGGCATTTCTGCCCGCTCAGGCCAATCGCCGCACTTCTTTCATGTTGTGTATATCAGCATGAGTGTATTGTTGTGAATGGTTAGGGAGGGAAGCACATGAGACGAGACGGCTGGCGGGAGTGGCAGATTTGGGAGGGGCAGGTAAGTTATATTTATTTATTTTTTTAACTGCCCCCCGCTCTGCACGATGCCCTTCCCGATCCTCCCCACCCCTCCCTGGCAGCAGCCGTGACTACAATTATTCCTTATTTATGTTCTTGCATACTGTTATGAGCCATTCTAGTGCTCCCTTTACCCACTGAGTTGCTGAATCAAATGTAGGGTTACCCTGAACTCAGCCATTTGGCCTTCGTAATATTTCAAAAGCACCAAGTCAAATATTTTCTGGCTATTGTACTTTTAAATACTTAAATATGCTGAAAGTGGATTTAATCAAACACACAAATCCTCAGTGTGACGCCCTAAATGTGATAAGATGTCCATACGTGGGTCACTTGCTCACTATGGCTTAGGATTCAAGTTGCACTCTGCTGACAGGGCTTAAATAGACCAGAACCAGTCTGGGGTCGGTTGTGCCCCTCGTTCAGACGGGACCTGCCCTGGTTGTTCAGGCTGGACTCTTCCTACTGGAGAAGATCAAAGACTAATTTGCATTTGGATAGTTCCTGTCTGAGGTGGCATGATGGGCAAAGGAATGATGGGTTCAAAGCGGCCCAGAGTCATTCCTAGTGACAGGAATCACTTCAAGCATTCCACTCATAACTCTATTGTTTTCTGAAGTGGATTTCAGTTCCTGACAGAAAGATTTCAAAACAAAACATAGGCCCTCATTACAACCCTGGCGGTCGGTGTTAAAGCGGCGGTAAAACTGCCAACAAGCCGGTGGTAAAAAAAATGGAATCATGACCGTGGCGGAAACCGCAACACAGACAACCACTTTAACTCCCCGACCGCCATGGCGGTAGCAACAAATACTGTGGTGGTAACCGGCAACAGCAGGCGGAAGACCAGGTTCCGCCCACTGTATTGCAAGAGGCCTATCCGCCACCTTTTCCAGGGAGGTACCAACGCCATCAAAAGCACGGCGGAAACAGTGTTCTGAAGGGAAAGGAATCACCTCTCGACACTCAAGGAAGAACCAGGATGCCATGGAGCACGAGCTGCAGGCCTTCCCCTTGCTGGTGTATCTGCTCATGCACCAGGAGCACCAACGCCGGCGACGACGACCACGGTGAGTACTGCACCTAGCACACAGATGAGGGGGGAGGAAAAAGAGAGTGACACACACACGCAACACCCCCACCCCCGCCCTCTACCCCAACACCATACACACAAACACATGCAACAACATTACATATACACCCCGTAACCCTCTGGAATAACGCGAGGACAAAAGGAATGGAGTCAAATTAGTGTAATATTAGAAATAGTTAGAAAAACATTCAGAAATGAAAAACAGTATTTACAATATATACAATATATACAAAAGGTGGGACAATGCCCACTCAAAATGTCCGTGGCCCACTGGGCCAAAACACATAGGCCAAGCCAAACTTTACTCCTGCCTCAATACGGAGAGAACACTGCAGGGGCATCAGGTCGGAAACACACAGGCACCTCAGGGGGACGGGGAAGAGGGGGGCACCTCAGCCGGAAGATGGTACAACGCCACTGCTCCTGAAGGGGGCAACATGCCCACTGCTTGGTCCTAGGGAGTGCAGGGCCACAATCTCTCAAGTGGGTGGTTTGCCCACTGCTTGCTCCTGGGGAGTGCAAAGCCACAGTCCCTCAAGTGGGTGCTTTGCCCACTGCTTAGTCCTGGGGAGTGAAAAGCCACAGTCTCTCAAGTGGATACCTTCTTCCACTAGTTCTGGAGGGGGATTGTGGCCAGTGTGCTTCATCCTGCCAAGGATAGTATGAGTGGATGCCTTCTTCCATTGGTTCTGGAGGGCGCTTTGTGCCCAGTGTGCTTCATCCTGCCAAGGATAGAGTGAGTGTATGCCTTCTTCCATTGGTTCTGGAGGGGGCGTTGTGCCCTGTGTGCTTCATCCTGCCAAGGATAGGGTGAGTGGATGCCTTCTTCCACTGGTTCTGGAGGGGGCTTTGTGTCCAGTGTGCTTCATCCTGGCAAGGATAGGTTGAGTGCATGCCTTCTTCCACTGGTTCTGGAGGGGGCTTTGTGCCTAGTGTGCTTCATCCTGGCAAGGATAGGGTGAGTGCATGCCTTCTTTCACTGGTTCTGGAGGGGGATTTGTGCCCAGTGTACTTCATCCTGCCAAAGATAGGGTGAGTGGATGCCTTCTTCCACTGGTTTTGGAGGGGCTTTGTGCACAGTGATGCAGCACATGGGGAGTTCAAGGTCACAGTCACTCACCTGGGTGTCAGACCCACACGAGTTTCTGTGGGCAGGATGCACGACACACCATGGAGGCAGAACTACAGTCCATCCGCTGGCAGGGATGGCTGTACAGTGGTTGCAGTGCCGGTGTAGGTGCTGCCAGTGGTTGGGGGAGGCTCGAGCCCTTCCCCAGCAGCTTCGAACGGCTGTCCACTGGGGCTGCTGCTGGCAGTGGTGCTCCCTGCGGCGTTGCAGGTGGCGGTGCTGCCTGCGGTGCAGGTGTCGGTGCTGCCAGTGGTGTGGAGAGGCTCCAGCCCTTCCCCTGCAGCCTCAGGCGGCTGAAGTGCCCTGGCTGGTGTTCTGTGCCCCTTCCTGTCCTTGGCAGATGGTGGTATCTCCTTGCTTCTGTCAGCTGGAGTCTTTGCCTTGGCCTTGCTGGCTAGTTGTGCCTCATTCTCCTTGCTGGATACTGTCCCCTTTTTGCTCTTGCCAGGTGGTGGAACCTTCTTGGCCTTGGCTGGTGTTGGTGGCACACTGGCTGGGCTGACAGGTGCCTCCTTAGAGCCTGTCAGAGCTGCAGAAACCACATCAGACGTGGCCTTGGTGGTTGAGATGCTGGGCTGGGTTCTGTCCACCCTAGCCCGAGGTGAAGGACGGGGGGGGGGAGGGGTAGAGAAGAGGTCAATGTAGACTAGGAAAAGCTTCTTAGGGGCATTGGGGTGGGAAGAGGGTGAAGGTTTGGGAGTGGGGGAAGAGGGAGTGCTTGTAGGAGGTATCAGTCTGTTGTGTTTGGGTGCAGGTGCATGAGCTGGATGCTGTTGTGAGGTGGATGGCTGTTAGCTGGGTGTGTGCTTGTGTTTGTGTTCTTTGGGAGGAGGGGTCACAGACACAGTGGGAGAGGACACAGGGGACATGTGCATGGATGTGGGGGTGGTAACTGCCAGTGAGGGGAGTGTAGTGATAGGCGTGCAGGTGATGGAGGTAGTGGATGAGGATGTAGAGCATGCAGGTGTGAGTGGAGACACTACTGGGAGGGAGGTGGACAACGAGGAGGGGGACACAGTGGAGGCAGTGGATGTTGGTGTGTCTGCACAGGGATGGTGCTTGTGTGTGTGCTTGTGAGATGAAGTGTGGTGCATTGTGTTTACCTGAGCCACTTCTGTGTGTTGATTTGGGTGAATGCCGGTCTGAAGGTGTGCTTGGGATAGGTTGGGGTTGAGGGTATTGGGACTGGGTAGAGGAAGTTGGAGGGGGGGGAGGATGGATACAGGGACAATGGCTGCCATCAGTGTGGAGGCCAGAGCATGAAATGCTCTCTGTTGGGCCGCCACACCAGAGTGAATGCCCTCCAGGTATGCTTTTGTTTGTTGCAAATGCCTTTCGACACCCTGGATGGCATTCACTATGGTTGACTGCCCAACAGTGAGGGATCTCAGGAGGTCAATAGTCTCCTCACTGAGGGCAGCAGGGCTGACTGAGGCAGGGCCTGAGGTGCCTGGGACGAAGGAGATACCCACCCTCCTGGGTGAACGGGCAGGGGAAACATGCTGCAGGACTACTGGGAGGGTGGTGCTGGTACGGGGGTGGCGGCTGTACCTGTTGTTGGGGTAGGCACAGAGGTGTCTGCCACCGCCAGGGAGCTTCCATCGGAGGAGGAGTCGCTGTCTGTAGTGTCCCCTCCTGTCTCCATCATGGAGCTCCCCTCGCCCTCCGTTCCACTGGTGCCCTCTTCGGTGGATTCAGCCTCCAGGCCCATGTGGGATGCAGCTCCCTCCGTCGCCGGTGCCTCTGCTCTTCCACCAGATGATGCTAACGCACAGAACAGGGTGACAAAACAAGAAGGGGGGAGAGACAGAGGATGCACTTGGTCAATGCCAGAAACAACACTACTGTTGGCGTACACAACACACAGAGGTCAGCCCTATGCACTAGGCCATGCACTACCAGTTACAAAGCTAGTCACCAGCCCATGGGGTACATTGCCCAACGCCATTGGCTGCACACCTGAAACCAACAGGACCCTGCCCAGTAGTAGATGTCCACTAAAACTATTGGAGTTGGAGTGCTTCAGAGCCTGCCCAACACAGGGCCTACCCTGCCAGTTCGCCCTGGCCTAGGGGCACCCACAGCCCACATCCCCCACCCAGGTACAGCCTTAATGCACGCAAAGTCATGATTCAGAAACTGTACTCACTCCCTTGTGGCTGCTGTGATGCCTTCAAGCGCCCATCCAACTCCTCATAGGCCACCGCCAGGGTGCGGAACATCAGGGGGGTCAGGGTACCACTGGCACCCCTTCCTCGTTGGGAGGCCAGCCCCAGCTGGGCCTCCGCCGTCTTCCTTGCCCAGCGGCGCAGGTCCTCCCACCGTTTGCGGCAGTGGGTGCTCCACCCGTCAAAGACCCCCAGGGTCCGCACCTCCTTGGCGATGGCATGCCAAATACCCTTTTTCTGATGGGCTCTGACTTGCAGGAAAATATACGCATAGAAAAAAGGGATTATTCATACCATCCGGACTTTTACACTCATGGCCCACAATATCCCTTCCATCCCCTTACGCACAGACATTGACCACCAGACATGCTGCCCGGGACCCCTCAGCCCCCCCCTACACGAGGCTTACACACACAGCAATCCATACATTCATGGCCCACGCATCATGCTCACAGTGTACTCACCTGTTTGTCTGGAGGACCATAGACTAAAGTATACTGGGGTAGGACCCCATCCACCAGTCTCTCCAACCCCTCCGAAGTGAAGGTGGAGGCCCTTTCACCAGACATTTGAGCCATTGTCGCTTCCAGACACAGGTCACAGCAGCACTTGCAGTGTGGGTCCTCTCCTGTTAAAGGTCAGGTAGAAAGTGAGTTAACAGATAGAAAATGGTGCTCACGTCCGCGGCGGTGCGTACCGTCACCGCCAGCGTACATCGCCATTGGCTCCTGGAACCTATAGGGACCAATGCGAAGTTGCACGACAGGCGTCGACCACCGACCGCAACGACGCACAACGTCAGCAGAATTACCTAATTTCCAGCTGTCTCTCCTCACAGGTCAGGCAGCTGCCATTTCAGGGGAGCACAGGCCATGGCACCTAACTGCGTCACAGCAGACATTGGCACATCAACTGACTTTTGTATTCACATACTGTTTCTGTAAAGGAAGATCTACATTTTTATTTTCACATATGTGTGAATACATCCCTCTGCTCACCGTTTTCCACCCTAGAGTTCAAGCATTGAGGAGATGGAGTCATCCCCCCATGTGCAGACCCCAGTGGACCTGGCAAAAATGGAGGACAGACACATTATCCTTACCTACAGACTTGATAGGGCTACAATCCAAGAACTGTGTGCCCAATGGGAGCAACACCTGATTACTGCTATCCCCCAGCACACAGGTATCCCCCCTCTAGTGCAGGTCCTATCAGTACTCCATTTCCTGGAAAGTGGTTCCTTCCAAGCAACAGTGGCCATGGCATCAGGGATGTCTCAGCCAATGTTCTCCAATGTGTTGACCAGACTGTTGTCTGCCCTGCTGAAACACATGCGCAGCTACATCGTATTCCCCCAGGTGGAGGATTTGGCCACAGTGAAGGCTGACTTTTATGCCCTGGGACATATCCCCAACATCATTTGTGCCATTGATGGTACACATATTGCATTTGTCCCCCTACCCCCGGAAAAATGAACAAGTGTTCAGGAATAGAAAAAGCTTTCACTCTCTGAATGTGCAGATGGTGTGTTTGGTGGACCAGTACATCTCCCATGTGAATACCAAGTATCCTGGCTCTGTGCATGATGCTTTTATCTTGAGGAATAGAAGCATTCCATATGTGATGTCTCAACTTCAGAGGCACCGGGTGCGGCTGATAGGTGAGCTTATGGTTCCCACCCAGTTGATGTAGGTATATGGGTGTGGGGCTGTCCCTAAGGGTGAGTGTGTGTCTAACAGCTATTCCTCGATATTTGCAGGTGACTCTGGTTACCACAACCTCTCATGGCTACTGACCCCAGTGAGGAATGCTAGAACAGGGGCAGAGGAACGTTACAATGAGGCACATGGGTGAAGAAGGAGGATAATTGAAAGAACCTTTGTCCTCCTGAAGGCCAGATTCCGGTGCCTCCATCTGACATCGTTGCATGTTGCACAACCTATCCTTGAGACGCCAGGTGCCTTTTTATGCAGGAGGATGAGCCTTGTGGCAGCGGTGGAGCCTGTGGACAGTGAGGAAATGGAGGCAGAGGAAGAAGATGTGGACAACAGAAGTTCACTCATTCAACAGTATTTCCAGTGACACACAGGTAAGACACTGTAACTTCACTTTCCATTGCAGTTTTATGTTACACATTGGACATGGCAGCATGATTTCCCTATGTCTATGGCCACTTACTGTACCCTTTGGCATCTCTATTTTCAGATCTCTGTGCCCCACTCTGGCTCATGGTGTGTTTACCGCTGCCCACTACAGGTCATAGCTATGTATATATAACTGCACGCATGAATTGCAATGTTTACAGCTTGTTAAACTAATACATATTTCAATAATTTGACAGACTCCATACTTGTATTTGTTCCAAGGGTGTTTTTTGAAGTGCTAATAAGTAGAGGGGGATGTGCAATGGGCTGGGGTGATGGTGAAGGAATGTCCAGGATAGAGTCCAGCCTATTTGTATCACAGGTGCATTGTCCAAGGGGGCACAGGAAGTTGAGCAATGTCAGTTCAAGGTGGACAGGGTGACAGAGTGGGACACAAGGGTGACATTCAGGAGAGTCTTATTTCCTAGCAGGGGTCTTTGCAATGTTCTCTACTTTCTGCCGGATTGCAGGGACCGTTTGCGGGGTGGTTCTCCTTCTGCAGGGGGTGGGGTGCTGACGACCTGTTGGTCCTGTGGCAGGGCCTCCTGTCCACTAGCACCGGCGCAGGTGGAGGGCTGTTCTTCGGTGTGGCTAGTGTCAGGGGCCCGTTGGTGTGCCACTGCCTCCCTCATGGTGTTGACCATGTCAGCCAGCACCCCTGCAATGGTGACCAGGATGGTGTGGATGTGTTTGAGGTCCTCCCTGATCCCCAGGTACTGTCCCTCCTGCAGCTGCTGGGTCTCCTGCAACTTGTACAGTGTCTGTCCCAAGGTCTCCTGGGAATGGTGGTACGCTCCCAGGATCCCTGCAAGTGCCTCTTGGAGAGTGGGTTCCCTGGGCCTATCCTCCCCTGTCACACAGTAGTCCTCCCAGCTTCCCTGTTGTCCTGTGCCTCTGTCTGCTGAACTCTGTGCCCACTGCCACTGACCCCATGTATCTGATTGTCTTGGGTTTGTGGGGTTGTCTAGGGTCCCTGTAGTGGTGGACACACTGCTGATTGACGTGTCCTGGGGACAGAGGTATAGGCCTGCGGGATGGGTGCTGTGCTTGTGTTTCCTGAGTGGGAAGGCTCTGTGGTGAGTTGGGACTGTCCAGAGGTCCCTGATGGTCCAGGTTGGTCATCGTGATCCAGGCGTACAGAGCTGCTGTCATCACTGTGGGCCTCTTCTGTGGGCAGACTGGATGTTGGGGGCACCTCCTCTCCGGTGACGTTGAGTGGGGGTCCTGTGAAAATGTAAATGCAGTGTTATTGTATCTGCGTGTGCCATCTTGGGCATGGATATGTTTCCCTCTATGGTTGTTATTAGCAAGGCACGTTTGGGTTGTGTGAGATGTTATTGGTTTGGCTAAGTGATTGTCAGAAGTGTGCATGCTGTGGTGATGGGTGTCCATGCAGGTCTGTGATGGGTGTCCATGCATTGGTGTTGCATGCAGGGCTTGGTATTGGGATGGGTGGGTTCTGATAGTGAGGTATATGTGAGGTGGTGGAGTGATTGGGGTGAGGGTAGGGATAGGAGTTTGTGATGGCATGCAGGTAGGGTGGGGGATATAGTAGTAAAGATTTGAATTACCAGAGTCCATTCCTCCTGCTACTCCTGCGAGGCCCTCAGGATGCATGATCACCAAGTCTTGCTCCTCCCGTGTTGTTAGTTGTTGGAGGAGGAGGTGGGGGTCCACCACCAGTCCTCTGTACAGCTACCTGGTGTCTTACAACCACGGACCGCACCTTCTCCCGTAGGTCGTTCCTCCTCTTCCTGATGTCATCCCTTGTTCTGGGGTGCTGTCCCAAGGCATTTGTCCCTGTCCATGACTCTCCGCCATAGCTCCATCTTCCTAGCAACGGACGTCTGCTGCACATGTGATCCAAATAGCTGAGGCTCTACCCGGATGATTTCCCCCACCATGAATTCAGCACAAGAAATTAATTGCGCGTCTTGCCGATTCGAATGCCACCATGTGAATGCCAGGAAATGGTAGCGCACAATGAATAACATGAAATGAAGCACAAGAAATGAATCGCGCGTCTTGCCGATTCGAATGTTCAGCATCTAAATGCCTTTTAAACACCAAGCGCACATTCACACGCACAAGAACCAAAGTGTTTCATCTTGCAAATTAGGCCCAAGAACTCGAAAGCCTTCGAGAAAGGGATTGGGGGCCCAGCCCGACGTCCGTCTTACCGCCCTGATCAAGAATCACCGACAAAGTGAAAGGGCAAGGCCTGGAAGATCAAAATAGGCCTCCGGAACAGGCGCTCAGGAAGTTGCTCCTGCTCTGCACTGGGACCTCTGAATAGAGAGCACGTGGAGCTGGGCTGGCTCCCTTATATAGAGTCTTGGCCCAGACCACAAACCACACCCAGGCATGCTGCAGGGAAAGCTTCTAGAAAGCCCTGGAAAGGGACCACACCCTGACACACTCTGAAAGCCTGCAGCAATACATTGCAAAGGAACAGTATTGATAAGCACCTTGAAAATAAGTTCTCAGGATTAGACTCTGCAATTCAAAAGGTTAAACAACAGCATATCAGCACAATGCATAAATTACGGTATCTGGAAAGTGCTGGGTTTTTGCATTCTAGTTGCCCGTAGAGTGCGCACTGCCCTGATGTTGACATCATAAGAATTCATGACTCTATTATTCAGATAAATGTATGTACCAATGCCCTTTCTGTGGTGTGTGCACTTTTGTGCCATTTTCCGGTCTATTCCTATTAAGGAAAATAGCTTCCTGTATCCTTGAAATCTAGTTGATCATTGAGAAGGAACAGGAGTACAGAGGGCTTCACAGTAGGGCCAACGCTTTCAAAAGGGTAAAATTATGGTATTAGATAAAGGGAACCTCCAAACAGTGTATCATTTAGATGCTAGTTTATCCAATACCACCTGGTTGTGTACACTGTATCAGACACAGTATAGTGGTCAAGATTGCACCTATCATCTGCAAATGACTTAAAAACTATTGGAGCCCAAGTCAGCCCACACCTTACCTTTTGCTTTTTTCATTAATGATGGTTGCTTGTAAATGTGTTTATGTGCATATGTATACCACAGTAAAGGATTTAGCTTTTTCCATACTTGATTACTGAAGCATAATGCCTTATATTCCCTACATTGAATGCGTGGAGTAATGCATGAACGATTTCCCACAGCCACATGCCAGTATGTGTGCATGGGGAATCATAATCAAGGTCTAGTCTGTATGTTGGAATCACAACTCATGAATAATACAGCTAATCTAACCTAAGCAAACAATTTGGAGCTCCATCAAGGGCTCAGCCTGATTGCATGACAGTTGATGGTCTATATCGCACATTATTGACCAGGAATTGCATGCTCCATCAGAAGGCAAGTGCATGCCCCATCTACACTGGTCTTCTGATTACTTTCTCAACAAAGGCCACCAAGAATAAAACTATAGTGCTTGCCTTGTATACAGTCTCAAAAACCTGGAACATGTCACCCTTGCTGTTCGAGGAGGCACATTCTTATTGGCAGTGGTGAGGCCCTAGCCAGGCATAACCTACCAATTCGGTCAGGGGTGGGTGATTACACTCACTGTATAACCTGCACTCACCCTTGGGTAGCCTGGCACAGACCGGTCAGGCTTATCACAGGGGCATTGTGTAAATCAATGGCACAGCATTACCACTCAACAAATAGACAGTGTATCAAATAAGACTTCCACGTGTGTGGAAATAAAGTTTGTATTCAACACACGCATTAGTTAACACAAAAGGAACATCATGTAAATCATGGCATAAATCACATTTAGAAATATCACTAGTAGTACCAGGCTCATATGTGTTAAAACGACATTAGCAGTATCCACACCTGAGAAAAATAATACTTTCCCTCCCAACACGCTCATGCAGTGCAAAAACATCAGCACAAGATCCACCCTAGTGATTACCCCAAATCAATATCACATACTTCTAGGGTGCACCCCAGTCCACAATAACAGCAGCAATGTGTACGTACAGAGAATCGCAGCACTTCTAAATCACTCTGCGGGCTAGGCAGCACAGGTAAAACCCAATGTCAACAGTGATAGTCTTCTGTCTAAGAAACAACATATACGGCAACACCGCCATATAAATCACAGGCAATCACTCCCACGTACTCGCTCCACACCACTACGAGGTGCCACGGACATCAGGCAGGATAGTATAACACGCCCCCAGTCTTCCTCTCCCTTCCATCCAGTTCTCACTACCCTGCCCACCCTCGAGTTGGAGATGAAAGCACCCTTTCCCCAGATACTAGGCTGCTCACGGCCCTTGGCGGTTTCCGCACCATGCCTTCCAGCGAGGGCCCGGTATGCAAAGCACAGCGGTGGGTTGCTTTGGAACACACACAGTTCACAATGGCTCCAAGCCAGGTACGCCAATACACAAATAGTTACCAATTCTGCATCTCCCTGAAAGGAGCACATCGTCTGAGGCACATTGCCCTGAGTTGCCCCAGACCATCCGTGTTGCACACGAAGAGTTACCAAATCTGCACCACCCAGGAAGGAGGCACAACGTCTGGTGCACAATGACTTGAGTCGCACCAGACAATTCCTATCACCTACTAAGAGTTACCAATTTATGTGCCTTCCTGGAATGGTGAACAACATCTGGTGTGCGATAACTGGAGTCGCACCAAACAATTCCATTCACACACATAAAGTGACCAGTACTACGCCCCTCTTGAATGAGGCACAATGTCTGGTGCACAATGACTTGAGTTGAACCAGACAATTCTGAACACACACATGAAGAGTTCCAATCCTGTACCTCTCTAGAACATATAGTACGAGATCACATGAGCCGCAACAGACAAATCCAGGCACTCCCACAAAGAGTTCCAATCCTGTACCTCTCTGGAAGGAGCACAACATCTGGTGTGCGATTACTTGAGCCACACCAGCCAAATTTGGTCACACACTAGAGACATAGGTTCAGTGGTGCCGCACGAGGTAGAATGCAGCACTACTCTGGGTACGCCCCCAACTCCGAGGGTCACACAGCGAACACCGCACATAATGAGCATGCAGTCAAGTGTCTCACAAGAGAAATGTGGTATTCTGAGCAAAATTGGGCAACGCGGGGTCCCACAACCAGTGAATCCGTTCTCTACCAATCAGATGCTTATGCGTGTCTCGGACCACAATGAAGGGCCACACTTCTGGAATGTGGGCAGAACTTTGAAGACTCAGCAACAGGCAAATCCGGTCTACAGGCACAATACTTAGTTCCATGCTCACACCGCTGCTTCCAGGTGATGTCCAGTAGATGATGTAGTCACTTAGGAAGGCATCTCTGTCCAGATAACACAGATAGAAGATGTGGGTCCTTCACAAGTGGTCTATGATGTCCCTAAGACCTCCACTAAAGAAGAGGGAGCAAAAAACAAGGCCTTGGAGAGCACCCTTCAGAGTGCCACACAGCAGCAACCTAGTCCAGCCGTGATGCAGGAAGGGTCTGCCATCCCTTCCTAGGGCAGTAATTACTCATTGTGCACAAAAGATTCCTCTGATAGTGTGCACTAAGAGATCCAGTGTCTCCGTCTCATGTTCCTGCAAGTTCAACTCTAAGTTGCTGAAGTTTGGTACCAGTAGTTATAGTGAAGTAAGTCTTCGAAGTTGGGGGTGGTTCAGAGAGTTTCCCTTTGAACCGCAGATGTCCCCCTAAATTTCAGTCCTGTCTGCCATGGAGCCATGGAATGTAGATCTTAATCTTTAGTGGGGCCATGATCTGGCTCCAAGAGGCCAAGTGTCACAACCTCTATCTCCAATCTATCCAGCCAGGCCCACACATGGCAGAGGTCTGTCATTCCAGTTGCCCAAGTTTTATAGCTGTCTCTGGGGAATGCACAGATGTGCTTCTGCCAGCCTTCAGTGGAATGAACGTGAATTAAAAAGGCACACAAAAATAGTTTTGGAACATAGAGATGCCCATTTCCTAGAAGTGGCATTTCCAAGGTATTATTGTCAAAACCATCTTTACCATAGGAAGGGGTTTGTCATTGTGAATCCAATGATAAGAAACATCATAAGGTATGCTCCACTGCAATCCACTTTTGCAGCTAGGATTAATTGTAACCTTCCCCCATGTTAACCTATAGGCAGAGCATCTCTCCTGGATAGTGAAAACACACATAGGCATTTTTTACTCCCTGGGCATATGTGCCCTGGTGCACACACAAGCCTGCAAGGGCAGGCTGGACACAAGTTTCAGAACACCAAAAAAGGTGGAAGTGCACCCACACAGGCTTGCTGTGACAGGCTCAGTGTATACGAAAACACAATTATGCAAGTGTGAACATACTGGCAAGCTGTGCAAGGCTCAATATATATGAAAACACCATTGTGCAAGTGTGCACATATTGGTAAGCTGTGCCAGGCTCAGTGTACATTAAACAATCATTGTGCAAGTGCACATACATTGACCTACAGTGGCAGGCTCAGTACGTGTTTAACCACTATTGCACACACACTGGATACCTTCACTTCCTAACATATGTAGGAAGGGTGCTCACACTTTCACACTGCACTTAGCATGGGAAAGTAGCCAGGGCCCAAGGCCACTCAAAGAGAATCAGCAAAACCTCCAGTGAGAGCCGTCCTCCTTGGTAGGGAAAACTCACTTGGGGGTTTCTTACCTGCCAGGACATAAAACTCCCTTGTGTACCTGCTCTGCATTCCGCCTGCCACCTGCTCCACCCTCCGTGGGGTGCTCTAGGGGTAGTGTAAGGCCTATGCAGGGGGGATGACACCCTGAGCACAGGCGCATTTGTACCTTCAAAGGCCTGCACTGTCAGGCCTTATACATGTTGGTCAGGTGATTGTGGTGGGTTGGTCAGGCTATACTAGTGGGTGGCACACTCAGTGCAGCGTCCCACTAGTGGCCAAGGCCATACCCGCCCCAGGTATGTGTTGTACCTTTTCACAAGGCACTCTTGAGTAGAGCACCTCAACCAACCACGTAAGCGCTCCTTCCTGGCATGGGTAGGAAGGGCACATGCACTTTCCCACTGCAGTACAGTGTGACGTGGGGTGAATGTTTGATTTGATCCGCATTCCGTCCATCATCTGTTCTTTTTACATTTATTGCCCTAAGTGAGAAGGGTATGCCCAGACGTGGGTCCCATGCGACCTATGCCATCAGATTCAAGCTAGCTTGGCTGAAGAGGGGTTATACCCCAAAGCCGGTCACAGGATGCTTGTTTCTCGTCCAGGGAGAACCTGGCCTAGCAGTTCGGGCTGGACTGTTCCCATGGGGAACAGGGTCAAGACTGATTTGCATAGGGCTGGGTCCAAACTGGAAAGGCATGGCAAGCAAAAAAAACTGGTGGATCAAACCCAGATCTGTGACTGGGGGTGAATGTTCGATTTGTTCCACATTCCGTCCATCATCTGTTCTTTTTGCATCAGGCTCCTCTGATGAAAGTATTAGTATATTACAGGATAGTAGTGTTATGAACTCTTTTGCTAATGAAAATATGAGAGTAGTGTATGGAAGTGAGGGAGAATTGCGTCCTCATCCACTGTTAGGGGCCTGGCAAGGACTGGTGGCAGGGTAGACAAAGTGAAGAGAACATTGGTAACAGAGCTCCCCAAGATCATACCGGCAGTGGGCAGAGAAAAGAGATCCAAGGTGGGAAGCTTTTCACAAGGAAACAAGAAAGTCAAAGCTGAGACATAATATGCACTCAAGAGACAATTCAACATTCAGAATAACTAATACCTAGATTGTGTAAGATTTACATATAACAACAATAACAAAAAGAGTAATTTTAGGGAAAGCAATTGGCAGTGCCACAGAGTAATACAGATTCTCAGTTACTTCTTCACTCAAAAGTGAAGCTACAGATACTAACTGTGGCGAACCGTGAACTGAAGGAATCAAAGGCATAAAAGAGCTTACCAGACAAAACATGCCTCAGATGTAATTGAGCTATTCCTTATTCCTCCAGCCACCTTTGACATGTAGGGGAGCAGAAAAAGCAATGAACAGGGAATTCTAGGTGTTAGAAATAGGGTTTTTGGATGGCAGTCAGGTTACCCCCTGTCCAAGCAAGGACCCTCACTCCAGTCAGGGTAAAAGAGAATCACCCTCAGCTAACCCCCGCTCACCCCCTTGGTAGCTTGGCACAAGCAGTAGGTTTAACTTCAGAGTGCTAGGTGTAAAGTATTTGTACCAACACACACAATACCTTAATGAAAACCCTACAAAATGACACAACACTAGTTTAGAAAAATAGAGAATATTTATCTAAACACGACAAGACCAAAATGACAAAAATCCACAATACACAAGTCAAGTTATCAATAAAAATGCAAAAAGAGTCTTCCTGTAATTTTAAGCACAACGTTGTTAGCATGAAAATGTACCTTGGCTGAATCAAAAATAACCCGCATGGGCGAATGTGCGTGAAAAAGGGCTTGCGATGCGTCAATTTCACTCACGAGCGAGACCTTGCGTCATTTCTCCTTTAGTCGGGTCGGCGTGCGTTGTTTCTTCTCTCTGCAGGAGAGCGATGCGTCGGTCTGGTCAGCACTCTCAGGTCTGGGCAGGCCTTGCATCATTTTTGCACACCCACCGGTGTTTGCATCAGAAATCCAGCCACACAATGATCCGAAAACCATGCAGCGCGGATTGCGATCTCACCAGCCCCCATCAGCGATGCTGCATGTCATTTCTCCAGCTGCATGCATCGATCTGTCGGTCGCATTGCAGGCGAGTGTCGATTTTCAGCCGCGAAGCCGGTGGTGCGGCGATTTTTCAGCCACAGATCAGAGTTACATCTTTCTTTTCCCTGCATGGCTGTCGGTTCGTGGATTTCCCACTCTTGGACTGCCAGCTTCTCCTTTCAGGGTCCCTGGAACTGGATGGGCACCTCTTGGCACAGTAGGGGTCTCAGCAGAGACTCCAGGTGCTGGCAGAGAGAAGTCTTTGCTGTCCCTGAGACTTCAAACAACAGGAGGTAAAACTACAAATCAAGCTCTTGGAGAGTTCTTCACAAGAAGGAAGGCAACACAAAATCCAGTCTTTGTCCTCTAGCGCAGGCAGAAGCAACAACTGCAGGAGGACTCCACAAAGCACTGTCACAGGCAGGGCAGCTCTTCTGCACTTCTCCAGGCAGAGGTTCCTCTTGGTTTCCAGAAGTGTTCTAAAGTCTGTGGTTTTGGGTGCCCTTCTTATACAAATTTTGCCCTTTGAAGTAGGTCTACTTCAAAGGAAAGTCTCTCTTGTTTGTGAAATCCTGCTTTGTGCACGCCAGGCCCCAGACACACTCCAGGGGTTGGAGACGGCATTGTGTGAGGGCAGGCACAGCCCTTTCAGGTCTGAGTGATCACTCTTCCCCTCCCTCCTAGCACAGATAGCTCATCAGGAAATGCAGACAACACCCCAGCTCCCTTTGTGTCACTTTCTAGTGAGAGTCGCAACCAGCCCAACTGTGAAACTGACCCAGACAGGGAATCCACAAACAGACAGAGTCACAGAAATGGTTCAAGCAAGAAAATGCTCACTTTCTAAAAGTGGCATTTTCAAACACACAATCTTAAAATCAACTTTACTAAAAGATGTATTTTTAAATTGGGAGCTCAGAGACCCCCAAACTCTGCATATCTATCCGCTCCCAAAGGGAATCTACACTTCAGTCATATTTAAAGGTAGCCCCCATGTTAACCTATGAGAGGGACAGGCCTTGCAAAAGTGGAAAACAAATATAGCAGTATTTCACTGTCAGGATATATAAAACATATTACTATGGCACTCATTACAAATTCGGTAGGCTTACAAAAAGACCGCCGGAGCTGCGGGGGCCTCTATACCGCCAGTGCTGGTGGTATTTGTGGCTCCCTATTATGACTTTTCCACTGGGCCAGTGGACGGAAAAGGCGTTTCCATCTGCAGGCCCAGCGGAAAAGTCACATTAACATTGCAGCCGGCTCATAATAGAGCGTGCGGCAATGTTGACGTGCAGCAGGTGCAGCAGCACCTGTCTTGCATTTGGCAGTGAAATGCGCGGTGGGACTGTGCCTGGGGGCCCCTGCACTGCCCATGCCAAGTGCATGGGCAGTGCAAGGGCCACTAGGGGCACCCCAAGTCCCCCTTACCGTCTGCCTTTCCATAGTGGTGTTTACTGCCATGAACAGGCCGGCGGTTTGGGATTATGACCGCCTGGCGGTCAGTTGCATGGGCTGGCGGTATGGCCGTGGCTAATGCGCTACGGGCATAATACACTGGCGGCACACCGCCAGCCTGTTGGTGGTGTTACGGCCAATCTACTGCCGGCTGCCATGGTCGTAATGAGGCCCTATATATCTTA
Source organism: Pleurodeles waltl (assembly GCF_031143425.1). Lineage (NCBI taxonomy): Eukaryota > Metazoa > Chordata > Amphibia > Caudata > Salamandridae > Pleurodeles > Pleurodeles waltl. The sequence continues at coordinate 70,550,029 of NC_090450.1, read as the reverse complement.
CCTTAACCATACACTGCACCCTGCCCTTGGGGCTAACTAGGGCCTACCTTAGGGGTGTCTTACATGAAAGAAAAAGGAAGGTTTAGGCCTGGCAAGTGAGTGCACTTGCCAAGTCGAATTTACAGTTAAAAACTGCACACACAGACACTGCAATGGCAGTTCTGAGACATGATTACAGAGTTACTGATGTGGGTTGCACAACCAGTGCTGAGACCCACTAGTAGCATTTGATTTATAGGCCCTGGGCACCTCTAGTGCACTTTACTTGGGACTTACTAGTAAATCAAATATGCCAATCACGGATAAGCCAAGTACATACAAATTTTGTATAGGAGCACTTGCACTTTAGCAATGGTTAGCAGTGGTAAAGTGCCCAGAGTAACAAAAACAGAGTCCAGCACACATCAACAACCTGAGAAACAGAGGCAAAAATTTAAGGGAGACCACGCCAGGGATGAAAAGTCTAACACTAGGAATAAGAGGCATTACTGGTAAATAATATAGACTGTACCAGAACCCAGCATGGAACTGGGAGAAGAGATAAATCATAATATTTACCCAGAAGCTGTAAAACAGTATAAAGATACAGCAGAAGATTGGAAACCTTAGATAAACAATGAAAAGTCCCAGAGATAGGACCCCTAGTAGTAGGCATGAGACCTCAAGGGAGTGAATCGTGGCACTTGTCACCTATTAGCACCAGTCACCCCAGTTTGCTTCTTAAATGGCACAGTTTTTGGTGCATGTGATACTGAAGTCCTACTTAATTTATAAATTAAAATGCCGATGTGGAGCACCCTTTTGACTGCTGGTTAACCGTATCCTGACTGTCTCTTCATAGAAACCTGCATGATACCAAGATATGACAAATGTTGGACACAGAAATAGTGTATCTTTTTATTTTATTTCTCTGGATTATTTTGAGACCAATTGTAAGGTATCCAAAGCATTCTCTCATGCTAAGAGTTCTTGATGCAGCACAGCTTGAATGTAGGACTTGCCTGTAGGCGGTGTAGTCAAACGTGCTCCGTACCTATTGCGCTAAATTTTCATGTTCATAATAACTGTGCAATCACGAGATGACTGACAAGGTGAAAAGCAGGGGGTATATTAATACTCTGCAAAAAATGTAATCCAAAAACAGTAGGTGGCACAGGAAATGCTGAGGCAACAGGCCTGGTGCATTCAGCAAAAAAACCTGCCTGTCAACAACTGCTTTCTCTTGATGTGTGTCAAATGCCTGTCAAGAGCTGAAGTGTCATTAGCATCTGAAAGACGTATTAAAGTCAGAAGAGAGTTAATGAATGTTTGTGAGCAGAGCAAGAAAGATGTTTATCAAATCATACTTAGGAACATGGCCAGATTGAGACGTTTAGGGGCCCATAGCACTTAAAAGATTTTGTTGTCCGCATATATATCTAATTCAAAATATAAACAATAATAAATCATAATATATAATTTTATTTTTCAAAATGAAACAAAACTTACAGTAAGATGGAAAATAATGTTTACTTTTGTATACTTCCACTTTATTTATATTTGAAAAGTTTTCTCCTACTTTTTCTAATTGCAAAGTCTTTGATCAGATCCTCAAAGCTAATCTTACATAACACATATGCTTCTACATTTAGTAGAGATAAGGCATTCAGCCTGCCTTGTTGCATAGCTGTTCAGCTGGGATTTGTAATATACTTCAACTGAGAAAATGATTGCTGAGCTGAACAATTTGTGACCATAATGGTAAAAATATACGAAAGCAAATGTCTACATTTGGAAAGGCACACTCATTATTTTCCTCTACAATTATTTCATAAAGTTCAGCATGACTGAATCTTGTTTTCACATTTTTTGTTGCACTGAACTCATGATGCACATATGAGTGAAGCTGCCGAAGCTCAGCCCAGGAATTAGTGTTCAAGTCTTCTGTGTAAGCATCATTTACTTTTTTGACAACACTGAGAATACCTTTCGATTTCAGTAGATGATGAAGTGACATATGTGGCACATCACTTGAAAAAGGAAAATCTCTCTGTTATTTCTTTGTATATCTCTTCTCTTCTTCTCATCCCCTTTTCAAGTTTGTCAACAATTATGTAAAAGGTGGCAATACAAAGTGCATCTCTGGCATTCAGATATACTTCTGGTGCAGCATCTCCATCATTGGGTAGCTTCTTTCTGATACCTTTGCGAGTATGAGCTTCCTTGTAATCACCACCTGGTAGCATTTCCTTTACAGATGCTTCATATCTTTTCAAATTCATCGTGTGAAGTGCACAGTTGGTCAGCTAATGATCCATACAGATCTGCACATGTTTTTAAGTTCACACCATATGGCAGTTACCAGATTCTAACTGAGTGTGCAATATAGAACGTGTCATCCAGGCAATTGTACGGCTAGGCGGTTTACCGGGGAGAAAGAGGGTGAATGTTGAAGAGTATGGGGGGAGAGTGCGGGGGGAGGGAGAAGAGGGGAGCATGTCAATAGGAAGTCTAGAATGAATGGTCATGGAATAGCAAGAAGAAAGAGGAGTGAAGAGAAGAGAAGAGAAGAAAAGAAAGAAAGAAGAGAAAAGAAAAGAAACGAAAAGAAAAGAAACGAAAAGAAAAGAAGGGAAGCGGTCATACAAGAACAAGGAGGTGCATACAGAAGATGAAATACGAAATATGAAATGGGGAGGGGCTGGATGAGGAAGAAATAATGGAAAATGGGAAGGGGGGACAGAGTATTTGTTGGAAAGGGAGAGGGGGAGGAGGGAAGGGGGCTAAGGTATGGAGGGGAGAAACATAGAGAATGACTGAAGGGGGAGCGCAATGGGTAGTGGCGTGAAAGTGTATGCGTAAGTGGGAGAATCGAGGTAGTGAAGGGGACAGAGGGAGGTGAAGTAGGTGAGTGTGAGTACTAGACCATGGGCAATACCGTTTATAAGTCAAACGATAAGGAAAAGCAGGGTGGGGATCATTATTTGGGGACAATGTTACGTTGACAGAGGGACAGCAAGAAACGGGGCCCATATTCTGTTGAACAAGGCAGCCTGATCTTGGAGGTTATAAATGATCTTTTCGCATGCTGCTCTCTGGGTCATTGCTGTTATCCATTCACCCGGTGTGGGGGGTTCCACGAACGCCAATGACGAAGGATACATATCTTTGCCGTGGCGAGTGCAGTATGCAGCAGTCTCTGGGAAGGGCGCGATAGTGCCGGATGGGTATCCAGATCGTGTAAGATGATAAGAGAGGGAGGAAGCCGTGCTGGGAGCAGAATTGAGGTGGAAAGGCTGAGGCTAACGGCCTCCAATAAAGGGTGGACCGACGAGCAGTCGACCAAAATGTGAAGTAAATCACAGTGAAAATCCGGGCAGCGCCAGCACGTCGCATGCGGGAGGAGTCCTGCTCTATGTAGTCTCAGCGGGGTACAGTACCAGTCATGGATAATCTTAAAGAGGCAGAATTTCAAGCAAACCTTGCGGACGCCTCTGTCCAGTGCTTCCAGTAAGTTCACCCAGTCTTCTGCGTCAAAGGATCTCTGCAGGCGGGTTTGCCATTGTAAACGGAGATTTTCTAGAAGGGGTTGCGAGAACTTATGTCGCGTGAGAACCTCATAAAGACCTGCCATAACACATTTGTGCTTTCCCCACGTTCTGAGGTAGAGCATCCCAGGTGAAGATTGAGATCCTTGTTGGCCAATGCCTGCATTATGTTGCAGGCAGTGTTGAAGTTGTAGAAACCGCCATTCTTGTTGCGGGTGAAGACCAAAACTCTCCTGTAGCGAGGCAAAGGTCCTGATTGCCCCATCCTGCAGGATCTGGCCAAGATGGAGGATGCCAGCCTCCCTCCAGGACGGCCAGGTGAAGGCCCTCCCCCCTATCCGCAGGCCATCGTTGTTCCACCAGGGTGCTTGGGTATTCAGAGAAGGGTGAACTCCAAGCAGGAGGTGGGCCCTTCTCCACGCCACTCGTGTCACCCTCAGTATCGGATTTATAGATGTAAAGGAGTATGAGCTACCGCAATAAAGACTATCTAGGCCTCCGTTATGAGAAAGCAGAGCTTTCTCGGTTGCTACCCACTGAGGCAGTTCCATTACGTCTGATATTAGTGTAGCCAAGGGCGACAGATGTAAGGCTAGGGCGTAGTATTCCACCGAAGGGAGGCCCGTACCCCCGTAGGAACGACGTGCCATAAGTTTGGTATGGGCAAGGCATGGATGCATGGAGCCCCATACAAAGGTTCTAATCGCTGCATCCACAGATTGGAGTAATGGGAGAGGCCCCTGGAGAGGTAGGAGGCCGAGGGCATAAGTAAATCGCGGTACTGTAACCATCCTCACCGCCTGCACTCGGCCCCAGATGGAGAGGCCTAGATGAGACCATTTGTCAAAGTCCAGCCTCATTCGTGTAATCAGAGGGGTAAGATTCTCCGTCACCATATGTTCCAGTCCTCTATTGACCAGTGTTCCTAGATATTTAAGGTGTTTCAGCGTCCATCAGAATGGATACACGCGTATGTCGGCCTTCGTCGTCATCTGTGAGAGGGGGAGGGCCTCGCTCTTCCACCAGTTCACTCGATAACCAGAGATAGGAGCAAAAGTCTTGATGGTTTTCAGCAGCGCAGGGAGGGAGCGCTCGAGGTCCGCTACTGTGAGTAGGATGTCAGCGGCATAAAGGCAAATTTTTGAGACACCATCTGGCAAAGTGAGTCCCGTTATCAAGGGGGAAGTGCGGATAGTAGCTGCAAGCGGTTCCATAGCCAATAAGAATAAAAGAGGTGAGAGGAGGCAGCCCTGGTGGGTCCCCCTGCGAATGGGGAAGGGGTCTGAGAGAAAGCCCCCACAATTAACCCGTGCTGTGGGGTGATCATGTAGGAGGCGGACTTTGCTGATGAACTGGTCCCCGAGGCCGAACCTTTTCAAGGTTGCAAATAAGTATGGCATTCAATGCGGTCGAATGCCTTTTCTGCATCTAAGGATAAGGCTAGGGCGGCTTCCGGCACATTTCTAGATGTCCACACAGTGTGGCAAAGGGTACGCAAGTGGTTTCAGGAGGTGCGGCCTGGCACAAATCCTACCTGGGACTGGTGGATAAGTGAGGGTATACCTTTACATAGGCGGTTCGCTAGTACGCTGGCTAGAATCTTAATGTCTCAGTTTAAGAGGGAGATTGGCCGATAGCTACTGCAAAGTAAGGGATCACGTTCAGGTTTTGGTATGACTGCAATTGTGGCTGTGTTAGAGATCACGCCTAGGGAGTCCGTCCGACAGGCTTCATCCAGACCTCCATGTAGGACATCAAGTGCTTCATCCCCCGCCCATTTATAAAATTCCGCTGGGAAGCCGTCTTCACCAGGCGATTTGTGGTAGGAAAGGTCAGAGGTGAATTGTGATATCTCCAGTCGGCTAATGTCTCCTTCTAGTAGGGCGCGCCCTTCTGCGGAGCGGCAGGTTACCGCTATGCCATTTAAGAAGGTCTCAATGTGTTCGGCTGTAGTTGTCGACTCGGGTATAGAGATGGCTGTAGTAAGATGCAAACTCGTTAACTATGTCCTGCAGACGTGTAAGCGTCGTTCCGGAGTGGGCTTTCAGCACTGGTATGGCTATGGCTGCTGTTCTCTGACGGAGTTGAGCCACAAGCAGTCTCCCCACTTTCTACCCCTGCTCGTAGTGTCCCTGTATGCGCTGAAGTGCGTATTCGGCCCGCGTGGTGTGCAAGTCGTTGAGCGCCATGCGGATGGATTCCAAACATCTGCGCACAGGGAACGACAGGTGGTCTGTGTATTGCCGCGTCAGCTGACGTACCGATTCCTCCAGGCTTGCTTGGTTTTGCTTTCCTGCCCTTGTTTGCCAGTGCAGCGCCTCTCATCATCTGCCCTTGTATAGTTGCCTTGGCCGCTGCCCACAGGACTCTCTGAGAGTAGAAGAGCCCTGATTGTTCTGGATGTATGTGGACATATTTTCTCGTAATCGTTCCTTGCCCTGTGGGGAGCGATATCAGTGGACTGCCAATCTCCATGGTTTGCAACTGGGAGACGACAGGCCCATCTGGCCTGCAATTTGCACTGGGGAATGGTCCGATAGACCACCCTCCAGTATCCAGGCATCCGTAACCTGTGCCGCAAGGCCATGCGAGATGAGGAAATAGTCCAGCCGGGACTGAGTACCGTGGACCGGCGACAGGAAAGTGTATTCTTTATCAGCCGGGTATGCCATTCTCCAGTAGTCCACCAGACCGTTGTCCTGCATCACGTCAGACTAAAGGCCCTATCCCCGTTGTTGGCCACATTGAAGGGGCCTGACCTGTCTAACACTGCATCCCTGGCCAGGTTCCAATCACCTCCTATGACATATCTGGTGGCCCCTATCTCTGACAGCAGGCGATTGAGTCGCAGGAAGAACAGACGCTTGAAACTCGTGGGAGCATATACGGATCCCACACAGAGGGAGGAATCTCCAAACTTGAGGTAGCGAACACATAGCGACCCTCCGTGTCTATCCATATTTTGGAAACCGATTAGGGGATGGTTTTCCGCACTAGTATGGCGACGTCACATTTTCGTGGTGTACCCTCGTCTCTCTCCCCGGAAGAGGGGCTACAGCTGTATAACGCTGTTCCTACCCAGTCCCGGTGCAATTTAGCCGATTCCGCCCTATCTAGGTGGGTCTCTTGAAGCAGAGCAATATCTTCTCGCTTCGATTGGAGGTATGAAAGGATTATTTTACGTTTAACAAAATGGGTCAGGCCATCGACGTTACAGGATATGATCCGTATAGGGGTAGATGTATTTGGGAGAGAGCCTGCCATGTGAGAACTACAGTGTGGATTGCGCCTGAGTATCCGTAGAAAGTAACAGACCTGTGCAGAAAAGGTAAGGGGTAATTCAAGGGCAGGTAGAGGGTTAAGAGCGAAAATAGGTGATCTATGGGGGGAAGAGAAGGTGGGTACGTGCATTATCGCAAGAAGGCAGGCGAGACGGAAGACAAGGACAAAAAACAGGAGGAGGGGGTGGGAAGGGTGGAAGATGGGGAGGTGGGGGTATAGTCTCAGCGGGTGGAAAGCGCAGGATGGAGAGGATACCGAGGTAGGCCAATCAAGAGAGAAAATAGAGATAGGTTGACCAAGGAAGAGGGAAGGGATAGAAACAGATAACGATAGGAAAGAGGAGCGGAGAGAGTAGGAACAAAGAGCTGTGAGGAGGGGGGTTTGCAAATGGTGGCACAAACTAGTAGTAGCAAGAAGCATGTAAGGAAAAGGAGAAGAAAAGAAAAGGGTAGAAGGGGGAGAAAGGAGAAAGGGAGCTTTAGCAGAGCACTAAAGCTCTGCTCTTGGGTGACTGAAGTCTGTGGGTCTAAGCCCAGACTGAAAACCCCCCATCCCGACCAGCGGGCCCCACAACCAGGAAGGGTAGGCGACCGTGGGATAACAAATACATCGGAGCCCCCTTGTATCATCTCTCCATCCTCAACAACAATATCTTACAGCAGGATTCACCATGGTGATACCAGAGAAGAAGTACAAGTAAACGGGCAGGAGTTTGCCAGTGTCGTGAGGGCGGCGGGGGGAAGGTGGGGTGGGGGGTCGATGCAAGTGCGCGGTGATGAAGGAGTCAAGGAGTTTCTGCAGGGGAAGAGAGGGGAAAAGGGCGAGGCGCCGGTCAAAGGGAGGGGGAGGAGAGGACTTACATAGGAGAGCGGCAAGGGAGGGCGCCGCATCAGAGGGTCCATGCAGAGGGGGAGGAGGCGGGAGGATGGGAAATGGCTCTCAGGAGGGGAGGGTGACTCATAGGGTCGGGCCATAATCCCGTTGCCCGCTATTACAATGCAACCCTCTTGCAGTGCGCAACATCTGCGTTAAAGTACGGGGAAAGAGGGAGAGGAGGCGTGGAGATGGAGAAAAAGGGGATCAGTCGTGTCTTGTACAGCGATTTGGTGCAGGCGTGGGAGGAGGGAAAAATTATTTTATAGGCCATAAGAGTAACACTGGTGGGGGGAGCATCTAACAATCGCTGAGGGCTTAGAACAATCAACCGTTCTCTCCATGCGAGGAGCTGCGTGGAAGGAGGGCACAAAGCTGGCCTGGATTCAGAATGAGATGGCTATGAGGAGAGACAAAGAGTAGAACATCAAAGTGGTACCAGGGGCTAGGTTGTAACCCAGTGGAGACATATCCCAGGCTCAGAACAGGATGAAGAGAGACAACAGAGCACAATGGAAGGACAGTACTCAGCACTCATCTGGCAGTTGTCGTGGCTGTAATTTCGGTACAGGTAAGTTTGGTGCTTGGAGAATGACGGCGTCACCTTCAGCAACCTGCAGGTTATACATCCAGTTCTCTCACTCTCAGAGAAGGCTTTAGAGGAGAGCGGGACTTGTCTCTGTCTGTCACCTGAGTGTACTTTGCCACTGCATGCAAAACGTGACCCCTGTCGTCGTGGTTCTTAGAGGGTCTTTCGAGGTCTCTGCCTCTGTTTAAAGTCTCTGAGGGGTCGTGACCCGGTCGTTCGAGAGCAGATTCAATTGCTTGTGAATTCAAGGCCGTCGTGATCAGGGCCTGGGATGGGAGCCAGCTGGCCGTGTCCATAGGACAGTCTGAGAAGCTGTTGAGGTAAAGGCTCAGGTCAATTGGGTTGTAGAAGTCCTTGGATACATTATTCTTTGTGATCCACATCCTTGCCGGTTCGAAGAGACCAAACTTGATCTCCAGCTGTCCCAGACGGGGACGCAGGGCTAGAAACGCTTTTCTGCGCTCACTAGTCTCTTTGGAGAAATCAGCCGTCAACCGTATCTGGAGGTCATTCATACGGAATGGACCCTGCATGCGCACTTTTTTGTAAAAGCTGTCGAGCCTCCGTATGTCACAAGAAGCAAGTAATGATAGGCCGTGGGTGGTTGGTCCCCTCTCGACGTTTGGGGCCCAGTCTGTGTGCTATCTGAAACTCCAGGGGGAGTCAAAGGTGAGGCCAGTGAGTTGAGGTAAAGTATTCTTTAGAAAGGACTGCACGTCCGCACCCTCTATTTCTTCCGGGTAGCCGAGAAAGCGGACATTGTCTCTATGACTCCTGTCTTCTAGATCGAGGACCTTACTGCGGAGTTACAAGAGCTCCTGGTCTCTATCCGAGGCGAGCACGGCTAGCGTCTCGACTGTCGTCACTCGCTGCTCCAGTGTAGTCACTCTCGACTGGAAGCCTGCGATGTCCAGACGCATTGACTTTGTACTCTCTGTTAGGGAGGTCATCATGCTATCCATCCCTTCGAGCCTGGGGCCCACCGCCGAGATCTCTTGCAGAATACGGTCCATATTTGCTCTCTGCGAGGTATCCGCCATGGTGCGAGACTAGTTGGTTGGGTGCTCTTTGGGTGCCGGGGATGGGGCTCTGGTCTGTCTCAGAACTTCCAAGAAGAGCAATTGTCTTGCTGGCTTACCCAGGTGTTTATTTGATGATCTTCCCCCTGGCATCACCGGTTTGTGGGCACTGGGGGGGGCTGCAGGTGAGGTGTGATCTCCTCAATAGTAGGCTGTGCGATCAGTGGGTGGACACACCATGCAGTGTCAAGGGGTCACTGCCTTGGTCACCACAGGCTCATCCAGGTCTTGGTCTACACTCCCAAATGTGGTGACAGACGTGCCCAGGCCTCGGACAGAGAAGTAGGATGAGGAGGGCAGCGGGACAGCGCCCAGTGCCCAGAGTGCTGAGCATCTCCTCTCCACAGGATAGAGACGCGCCGATAGCTGTCTTGCTATGCCCACAGCTCCCTTCTCTTGCAGCGGTGGTGACCTGGTGGTGTCATGCAGAGGCCAGACAAGGTCCCCTCCTGGCGCAATTTGAAAGAGTACTCAGTGGTAGAGAGGAGGGAAGGAGGGAGGGGGGTGAGGGGGCAGAATTATGTTATCCAGGCAGGGGAAGTCGTAGGCCCCTATAGTATGCAGTGCATTAGGTCTCAAATGATCTCCCCAGGGTAGGTGTCCTGTAATCCAGAAGTGCACTCAGTTTGGACCCCTTATGTGGGGTACTCAGTGGAGGTCCCAGCGATGGCGTCTCCAGTTGGCAGTACCCCGCGTAAATTGCTCCGCAAGTGAGGCAACATAGCCTTGCTTTCACCCTCAGCCCCTCGGCTCAACTCTGTGCTTCTCCCGTCTCAGATGGGGCAGGGGGTGCCGTCCCTTTCCGTACGTCCCCCCGAAGGATTGAGGACACGGCAGTGGGGGGCATCCAGGGTTCAGGCAAAGTATCAGAGTGGGGCCTCAAGCTCGGCCCCCCTGCGGCAGCCACTCGGTATGATCATGGCCGGAGCGGTCAAGGCCGTTTCTTCCCCACCGCCTCACCGTGTCTCCGTCCGCGGCCCGCTGGCCCAGGGAGTTAATGCGAGGCCTTGGCTATGCGGTCGGGCGTAGGCCTTGGCTGTCGTCAGGACCGCGGGAGGCTGGATCGGGTCGCTTGCGGCTCGATCTAAGGGGCTCTGCGGAGACCTCTGCCCCTCACGAGCTCCTGGCAAGTCTTCCAGGGGGGGCACACAAGGCCAGGGCACCCTCCTGCCCGGGGCCCTCCGTCGATCGGATCGGCTCGGCTAGGCAGCCATTTTCCAACATGGCCAGACCACACCCCCCCTCCTTTTAGTTCTTAACTTTAAGGAGGTAATATTCTATTTTAATGATTTTTAATTTTCGATATCAATGAGTTCCTTAGTAATGTTAGATATGCTCAACTTACTGATCCCTCTTCCACCACCTTAGACCTAGTGGACACATAGACTAATCGAAAAAGCCGTGGAGCAATGACCTCATGCACATTGCAGGCTTCACATCAGGGAACCTGGGCGTGGATGACCAAAACATGCAAATATTTACTATAAAAGTATGTGAAGCAGGGCAATGTTTGGCTCTTGTGCTATTTTAGCAGATTTGGAAGGCCCTCCACATTGTTTTTGAGGCTACATGCTGTTTTCTTTCATATGTAGTAGCATTACTGTATGTGGCTTGTATTGTGGTCATGGCAAGACCTGTAAGGGGACTAAACTTCCTGATCCAATATTCTTTGCAATCAAACAAACAACAAATCAAACCAAAGCCTATATTATTGAATTTCAAGCGACCCGATCTAAGGGGCTCTGCGGAGACCTCGGCCCCTCACAAGCTCCTGGCAAGTCTTCCAGGGGGGGGCACACAAGGCCAGGGCACCCCCCTGCCGGGGCCCTCCGTCGATCTGATCGGCTCGGCTAGGCAGCCATTTTCCAACATGGCCAGACCACACCCCCCTCCTTTTAGTTCTTAACTTTAAGGAGGTAATATTCTATTTCAATGATTTTTAGTTTTCGATATCAATGAGTTCCTTAGTAATGTTAGATATGCTCAACTTACTGATCCCTCTTCTACCACCTTAGACTTAGTGGACACACAGACTAATCGCAAAAAGCCAAAAGCCGTGGAGCAATGACCTCATGCACATTGCAGGCTTCACATCAGGGAACCTGGGCGTGGATGACCAAAACTTGCAAATATTTACTATAAAAGTATGTGAAGCAGGGCAATGTTTGGCTCTTGTGCTATTTTAGCAGATTTGGAAGGCCCTCCACATTGTTTTTGAGGCTACATGCTGTTTTCTTCCATAGGTAGTAGCATTACTGTACATGGTTTGTATTGTGGTTTTTGATTTAACCATGGCAAGACCTGTAAGGGGGCTAAACTTCCTGATCCAATATTCTTTGCAATCAAACAAACAAAAAATCAAACTAAAGCCTATATTATTGAATTTGGGTGAAAAGCTTCAATAATATCAGATAGGCCGATGGCAGTAAGGTGAGGATGCTAGATGTTTATAATTATTCATGAATAGTATCAAGTGACCATTAATGTGGACAAAGAAATTGATCGAATGAAAGTCATGAGCCTTGTGCAGTGCAAACACTGAAGCACGTTAATAAACCACCTTAAAGTGATTTATGGAGGTATGATGCTGCTACCACTCAAAAGGACATGAAGGCAAGGTTGTGCAAGCTATGTTTTCAGGGTGGTCTCGCATATCCATTACACAATTATGTTTGACTATGATTTATTGGAAAGGAAGTGTTGAACGAGTGTACTTTTATGTTGTCATACTTTTGTCATTCAGACATATGATTCGGATTCGGGTTGCATTTGTTGCCAGTCACGAAGAGCCATTGATGTAATAATACATGGAAGTCTGTACTATTAGTAGAAAACATTTCCCTTGTTATCTTATTGTAGGTTCGTGATAACATAACTAGTAATAGGAAAATGAGGTATCCACTCTATTGTACTTAGATATTACAATGGTGTTTTGACATCGTTATGCCTGCTGCCAGTGCCAGCATGCATGTGAAAGGATGTCCATGGTGCTAAATCATGACTACTTTTTAAACATTGAAATGAAGAACTAAGCTATCAACTAATCTGAACTATTTTTCCAGGGAAGGGAATCCTTAAGGTTTAGTGAGAAAGAGTCAAGCAGGGGACTGTCTCAGATCATCACAGGGGCTGGGAGGAGCCTCACAATGCTCTGCAGCTGTGCCTTGTCCAGGTGCTACAAAGCGCAGGCAGCATCCCCGCTGGGCCGGAGTCCAGAAGGAGGAGTGAGAAGGAGTCAAGCAGGGGACTACCTGCCTCAGATCACAACCTGCCACAGTTGTGCTTTGCCCAGGCTCTACAAAGCACAGGTTCACCCCCACTGCACAAGACATGCAAAGGCCTTGCCCAGGCGAATCTGGGCCAAGGGCAGGCCCGTCCCTTGCCCGTCCCTTGCCCGTCAGTGGCAGGGCAACGTCACCCTACTTGGCTCTTAGCCCCGGGACAGCCAACCCTGTAGAGAGGTGGACCACCTTTAACTCTGAGTACTTTGACCATTTACCATGGGGACCCCCTAGGGGTCTCAGAATCTACATCTAAATCAGCAAAAAAGCATGCAGATGAAAATTGTACTCTTGAGGACATTGATAATTTAATTGAGGAGGTGGAGGACATGCTAATCAAGGACTGTGAGCGAGCTGGGCATAGATGTAAAAATGAAAACCCCCCAAATCACTTGCTTTCTAAGGAGGCAAAGATCAGTGATCACGTTAATTCCCCCTGCAAGTCTGCATGTTGGGGAGCAGCCAGGGACCAGTCTCCAAGTTAATTCGATAACAACACAGCCCTCTCCCAGCAGCAAACAATTGCCATCATGGGATACAACAGCTAACGAAGCTGTTTGCATGCCTGCTGTCCCGCGTACAAACCGCTTTGCCCCATTAAGCACTATGGAGCTTAATCAGAGGCCGCTATCAACTACAGACCCGCAAGTTTTAACTAGTTGCTTCGAGAGCACAGCTATGGTCATTGATAGCTTAAGAAGGGAGGTCAGCGATTTGAAAAATCGTGCTCCAGGCGAATACTCAAATGGTATCTGATCCTTATGCTTTGAACATGGAGCTCAAGAGAGAATTATCTAAGCTGGTAACTGGTGCTTAGGAGCCTCGCCATGGCAGCCAGGACTTCCAGCCTCATGCTGAGTCAGTGGGGGAAATCTTCTCCTCATAATCACCAGCAAAAACTCTTTGTTACAAAATCTCGTCAACCTGATTGCATGCCCGACCCTGGAATAAAACATAGGGTTTTGCGGCGGCTGAGCTGGGTCGGAAACCACACAGACACATGCCACTTCACATGCATTGGAACAACCTCACAGGCCTCCTTTCCCTCAGTCAAGCTCATGGGAATACTCTATTCAGTATGTCCCACCTAGTAATATCCAGGGCATTGGCGCTGTCAATTACGCCAGATATGGCAGAAATCTGGCTAATCATCGCCATGTGAACATCGTAAGGTTCTACATTCCCAGGGATACAACAGACGAAGCTTATTCAGGGGCCTCCAACTTTTCTGTAGTAAAAAGTACTTATGCTCAATGAAAATCACCCAGAGATATGAATATTAGAATTGTAATACTGATCACATCAGACAAGTTTACATTTTTGTTTTGAATATACACTTTTCAGTTTTCGTAGGCTGGGCTGCACACAGGAGAGCTATTTATTGGTAGCTTGAGGGCTACTAGTAGCTTACGAGCTACTCGTTGGAGACACTTGGTTTATATGACCAACGCACCATGGGTTAAACCTAATTACAAGGAGAACACCTCCCTGATGAATAAAATGGTACATCGGATTGGAATGTGTAGACACTGTGGCGGTCATTCTGACCGCGGCGGGCGGCGGTAGCTGCCCGCCATGCGGTTACCCCCATTTGGCCGCTCCGCGGTTAAAAGACCGCGGCGGCCATTCTGGCTTTCCCGCTGGGCCGGCGGGCGACCGCCAAAAGGCCGCCCACCGGCCCAGCGGGAAAGCCCCTGCAACGAGGAAGCCGGCTCCGAATGGAGCCGGCGGAGTTGCAGGGGTGCGACGGGTGCAGTGGCACCCGTCGCGATTTTCACTGTCTGCAAAGCAGACAGTGAAAATCTGTATGGGGCCCTGTTAGGGAGCCCCTGCACTGCCCATGCCAGTGGCATGGGCAGTGCAGGGGCCCCCAGGGGCCCCACGACACCCGTTCCCGCCATCCTGGTTCTGGCGGTGGAAACCGCCAGAAACAGGCTGGCGGGAAGGGAGTCGGAATCCCCATGGCGGCGCTGCAAGCAGCGCCACCATGGAGGATTCCCTGGGCCAGGGGAAAACCGGCGGGAAACCGCCGGTTCCCCTTTTCTGACTGCGGCTTTACCGCCGCGGTCAGAATACCCCTGGTAGCATCGCCAGCCTGTTGGCGGTGCTTCCGCTGCCCTCCGCCCTGGGTTGGAATGAGGGCCAGTGTGTGCTCAGCGTCCCTATGATTTGGGTGACACTTGTGACACAATAGAGGTACATTGTGGGACACACCTCTTGTTAATGGCCTACTGGCTCTTGAAGCCAGCTCATATCCACCCCCTGGCTGCAAGATCTAATTCAAGAGTAACCCAGGCAACCATTCAACCATTAATCGTCGTCCTCCTACATCGCGCCCCTTAAGGGCTTAGGCACAAAGGGAAAATTGGATCATATGTGTGCGTTCACTGGACTATAATATCCATGAGGGACATGGAGTTGTCATCCCTGCGTATGACTGACTGCCCGCACAACCACTCACGATTAGCCTATTAGGTCTGGAAAGCCTGCCCCGTTCTAGCAAACTGTCCAAAGTACCCCTGATGAGAAATTTAACAAATGTTCCTTTTACAGACTTGTACACAGAGAGTATAATAGAAGCTCCTGGTGGTAGTCAACATCCCCCCAGATTTGAACTGTGTAGCCCTCTTTACTACTATTATTGTTTCTGAGAGGGGCACTGAAAATCTGAGTCCCCGCGTCATTCCCACAAATGTACCAAACGCTTGACACAGGAAGCAGTGGACCTTCCAAAGTATTATCGTGAAATATATCAGGCTTAAGGGGGGAAGTCACAGATCCTGAGTGTTGTGCTTTTATCAGCTTCTTTGACATTATCTTATTCCAAGGGCCAGATGTCTCAAACAATTTTGCATTAGTAAGTGGTGCCAATCGTAAAATTCGACGGTTTGCGAATGCAAAAATGCCTTTCAGGATGTATGAAAGGCATTCACAAGGCAATTTCAAGGAATCGCTAAAATAGCGATTCCCAGAAACTGCGCCTCCATTTAGAGAATCGCAAGTTGCGATTCTCTAAATAGGAAATCGTATATAGGGAATACCTATTTGCGATTTCCAAAGCACATGTATCAAGCATTTCCTAAATGCAAATTGGGCATTTAGGAAATGCAATTACCACCAAATCCAATTTGGTGGTAAGCATCTGCAAATTTTAAAAATGCATTATGAATGCATTTTTTAAAAAGACATGTAGCGCACACATGCCCCTAAGGCATGTGTGCGCTTTACATGTTCGCAAATATTTTTTTGGGGTGCATCAAAGGGGGCCTTAAAGCCCCCAGCACTCTGGGGTTTGCATTACCTAATTTGCGAATTCCTAACTGAAATTCTATAGGCCCATAGGGATGCATGGAGTCCCATACCCTAATTGCGATTCGGTAATAGCGATTGCGAATTTTAAGAAATCGCTATTACCGGCTCGCAATTTTCACACATCCCATTTTGCGTTTCTTAAATAGCAAATTCTTAAAATTCGCTATTTAGGAAATGCAAACCAGGACTTTGATACCTCTGGCCCCAAGAGACCTGGGCACGGGAAAAAAAAATTTCACCAGGTCTATACTAATTTGAGCTTCGAAGCAGTACCTTCTAGAGTGGGCTGCCCATCATGCAGGCTACTGGTATGGGTTAAAAATATGCCTAATACCACCACAAAAAACATTAAGCTAGATAATAATGACATTTTAGGGCTGAGTATTTGTGGGCCGAATAGACAGAGGGTAAGTGTGTATAATGTATATATATATATATATTGGCTCAACCACAAGGAGTATCGATTCACCTACATTAAAATTATTATTCCATCACCATTCTGATCGCCCTGAAAAATGTCCTATCATACTCGCAGGTGATTTTAATACTACTTATGAACCACTAGATGGTCTCACATCAATTACCGCAGGAGAGGATGAGGCAAGGGGCATACAGGGGGTGGAGGAAGTCCACTCAGAAACTGGTCGACATCTGCCTTCTGGGTTCTGCCTCTTACCTTGACGTTTGGCCTTTGCACCTGCAATGGCAGATTCCTGTCCGATCGACTACTGGCCCCCACATATAAAAGAGGGAACAGCCAGAGCCGAATAGATTATAACATCCTGGACATCTACTTGTGGGACTACGTTGTAGATTTGGGAGTTATCCCCAGAACCGATAGCAATCACAACACTCTGAAACTGACACTGAGGATTAACCTGTTTGCAGCAAACACCAACTCTGCCCCCTTTTCAAAAGCATCCATTTCTATCTCTAATAATAGCAAAGTTGTCAAATGGGCTAAAATAAGCCTCAGCGTTAACATCTTAAATCAAATATATGCTGCTTTCAGTCATGCCCTTGATCCATTTCATAACTATCCGTGCGATGAGATCCCGTTAGGCAAGCTCCATAATGACATGTTTAGGGCACTATATGATTTTTGTACGAAGAAGGCCAACCAATCATCAACCCTCTTGGTACACAGGTGAGTGTCACAAAGCCAAGGGGTTGCTAATCAGGGTAATCGTGCTCACGTTAAACATTCTCTGGCAAATTACAAACTAGCCATGGCCAAAAAGAGGCAGGGATGGATTGATGCTATTTGGATGGCCCTTATATAGAAGCTTAAAAAAAGAAACATTATATATCATTCTGGCATATTTTTGTGAATGGAGACTTATCAGCTTCAAGCCCTATAGAGTAAGCCATGCAGCCCCAACAGTGGGTCGATCATTTCAGCGAAATGTAGGCTGCTCCTCAATGTTCGGCATCAAGTTTGGCCGAAATAGAAGATGCTACCTGGGCCCAAGCGAAGATACACACAGGACCATCCAGTCCCTGCTCCCAGACAAGGCCCCTGGGGACCTTTATTGGTCAGAACCAGAGGTCAGTGCTCTGTATATAAATCCAGTCTCCAATATTATCCTAAGAGGTAGTGATATACCCACCTCATGACATGATGCCCATGTATAAAAAGGGGGACAGAGCACTCACTAATAATTATAGGCCAATTAGCAAAATTGACAGCCTGCAGAAAGTTTTTTGTTGTCAAATTTTAGATCATTTGCAAGACTGGAAGGAAAACCATGACATATTGACTCCTTTCCAAGCAGAGTTCCGCTCTAAAATGTTTACAATTGACCAGGTCTTCCGTTTAAACCTTATAATGTGGAAATATCTAGTACTCCTTTCAGACCATTTATACGTGGCCTTTGTTGACCTCAGGTGGCTTTTGACCTGGTCCCCAGAAATAAATTGTGGCTTTCTCTGAAGACAATGCGGGTTGACTCAACTCTACTAGACGTCCTTATTAGGTTACATGCAGGGAACTTTTCCCAAGTAAGATGGGGGCAGAGGACGAACTGACACCCTGTATAGCAATAGCTTGTGACGTTCGCCAAAGTTGTTGTGTGTGGGCTCCCACCCTGTTTTCGTTTTACAGACATGATGTAGCAAACTCCCTATTAACTTGTGTGCATGACTGTTCTAAATTAGGGTGGTTGCCGTTCCCGGCATTGCTTTTTGCAGACGATACTGTACTACTCTCTCAAACACCTTCTGGAATGCAGAATCTCCTAAACAGCTTTGCAGACTCTTGCAACTCCTGAGGGCTTGAAGTAAATTCTGATAAGATAAAAATAATGACTCTGAAACCACACATATCTTTTAGGGGGGAGGGGATTTGCATGACAGTAGTAAGACTCCAAATGGTAGACAATTATGACTACCTTGGAGTAAGGATTGACAAATCGGAAAATGGAAGGCACATATTCAGAAGTCTGAACTTATCCTCTTGCACAGTGCTTCATCAGTTGATAAGCACTATAAGGCAACCACCTGGAAATCAGTTTCACCAGTTATTGAGATATATAGGGCCAAAGTGCAGTTGGCTTTTTTGTTTTGTGCGGAGCTGAGGTGTGGGTGTTGGGAATCTGACCGGCTTAACATCCAAAGTGAACAGTTTTGTCAAACCCCATCAGTTCCCATCTTTTTTTTACACCAGATTAAAAAGAACTGGTGATCTGGCAAGGTTGAAGCCTCTACTTTTCTGGACCACGATATGGTCCACCCCAGAATCGATCACGTACAGATTGGCACTGGAGGAGGTAATGGGCATAAGTAACAGCTCCTCAATCCCCTGGCTCCAGCATATTAAGCTCCGACTGGAGCTACTAGACATAAACTCATACTGGACAGATATGCTCCAAGTAAATAACAGCACTAAGTCATTGGTGAAAGAAAAGTACTGGGGATGGGTTGTTGAGTGGTACCAGCTAAATGCCAACGTGGGAGGACTAGTAGAAGAGTTTCGGTCTTTTAAACCCATCCCTAAATATATGCCTTACATGGATGCATACGTACCTCCTTTAGCACGTATGCTGCTCACCAAAAATAGGGTGGGTGCCCTGCTGGTTAACTAGTATACTTCTAACTGGGACTCCAAGTTATTGAAACCACGCAGTTGCCTTTTTTGTAGTTTCAGGTTTGAAGATGTAGAACACCTATGGTTCTTCTGCCCAGCTTATGCCGGATCCAGGCGGAAGTGGCTTCGATCAATATGTATTGCTCTAGGCGCTAGGCTATCGCACTTTAAGGACAGACTCCGCCCACACATAGCATGAGGTCTCGGCAGCTACTTTCATGCAGTAGGGAGGAGAAGGAAGACAGCGAGCATTTTATTAAAGCATTTTTATGAAAACGTTAATTGATACGTGCCTTTAGTTGGAATTACTTTTTTTTCTACTATGTTTTAAATGTTTTGTGCACTGTTTACTCATATTGATGGATTGATCGTTTTAAATTAACATATTGTATTGAACGTCAAGTTTTATGGAATCGTCCGAAATAAACTTTGATGATGATTAACAGTAATTGGCAGAAACGAGGTATTTATGGCAGGCTGTTTACCTACTTCACTGCTAGAGTTCATTATTGCAAAGAATAAATCTATGTGCTTATAGAACACTCATTGAACTACAGATGTTTTTATATAGTGGCTCCCATTCAACTGTTTGTGATATGTTTGTGCTACAAAGTACCTGCTTCAACTAAGTGTGTTTGTTTCTGCACTACAGATTTCCCATATATTTGACAGAGAAGCACCCATACTACATGTTTCATGTAAAAGAGATGCACACCAAGGATGTAGGCTTTTTAGGGAGAGGAGTATATGTGTGACCACGTGTAACAAACATCCTTCGCTACACATTAAAATGATGTGCAATTGCTCTTAAAGTTCCACGTTTTTTAAAGAAATTAGGTCTAGATTTACAGAAAGGACACAGAACGCAGGGCAGCAGCAAAAAATATTGTGCCGTGTTGCATGACATGGGAGGGAGCAAGTGAGCATCATATATACAAAGATATGGCACTCTCCTCCCCTCTCCCTAGCACTGGTGCTGAATTCAGCTGCCATGGGCCTCGCACACACCTTTGCGCCATAGTGCAAGCGTGTGTGTTTGTCTAGCATAGGTTTTGTACAGAAAGGGTACCCTTCCAGTGCAAAATACTGTGCCTAGACACACTTTAAAATTGTCCTACTTTGTACACGTTCTGCACAACGCATTTCTCCTTCAATGCCTGCTTTCAAATGGCGTTAACTTTTCGCTCATAAACCCTGTGTACCATTGATTATAGATAGGGTTTTGCATCAAAAGGCATGAGTGGTTGCATCAGAATGCCCAAGTACCACCCATGTAACGCCCCTGGGTGCTACGTAATGCATAGCAGTGCTTCACGCTGCTTTGCATTACTTTTAGGGTACTTTCCAGCGCAAAACAAGTTTTGCACTGGAAAGTAAATTAAGAAAAAACATTTTGTGCTAGTTAGCGTCACTTTTGTGACACTAACCTAGGGCAAAACGTTTGTTAATCTTTCCCTTAGTCTTTAGTCTTGTTCTTCAATATAACCAGTAAGATGGTCATGGACAGACAGTTGTGTAAAGATCTCTCTGCCATAGCAATCAAGCTGCAACTCACAAATGTGGCCCAAAAGGCTGGACTTGTTTCAGCTCACATTCGAAGGGGAGTCGAACTAGCAGCTTCGGCACGGTGCCCCTTTTTTGAGTAGGGCCAACACTGATGTGTGTACGGGTGGTCGCTGTCTGCAAAGGGAGAGATTAGCTAAAAAAGGCTAAAGTGGAATGTAGCACTTAACTTAAGCATTCAACACAAAACTTTTTTTGCCACCATTATTTGCATACTAGACAAAAGCTTTTTGTAAGCATGCAGATGATATCAACATAATTTTACAGCATGTTACATAAAAGTCCTCAGTGAGGAACAACTGGCATTTCAACCCAATTCTTGTGCACCTGGGGCACTTTGGTGTTATAGAGGTGGGTGCAGATGTTTCTGAAGCCCCTTCCTTACTATTGATTGCACCCACCCGCATTTCATGCTTCTGTGATCACAATGGGTTATTCCCTAATACCACTGGGACGAGTCTACATGCAAACGAGGGATCTATTTTCCTTGACCCTGTGGTGTATTACAGATGCGGATGCAGAGACAAAAAAGTTATAGGGAGGCTCACTGACTGTACCTCACTTGGAGTTGGTGCACAATCAGTATGCCCCCAAAAGTCTCTCTAGGGAGGAGGGCACGGGGGGAGGGGGTGGAGAGAGAGCGAGAGAGAGAGGGAGAGGGAGAGAGAGAGAGAAAGAGAGAGAGAGAGAGACTATGCTTGTGACTACTCTGTGGTCAGGTGTATTAAAGGCAATACACCCACATGCAAAGGTATGCTTTCCCACCCTTTAAAGAGAGGCCGGTCATTCTCCACTGAAAGTTGGGACCTTGCTTTCAAAATGCTGGGCTCTCCTCGGCGGAAGTGGGAAGTGTCAGGATTCACGCCTGTGCTGAGGCTGGCACAGACATACTACTCTGGCCTGTGCCAGGGTCACCTAGTTAAGGTTGCACTGCAGCGGAAACGGTCACACAAATTCGCCCACAGGGTCCCTGACTTTACAAAGCTTCGAGATCTACATTCTGCTGGGGAACACCGCAGAGGGGTGGAAATGGCAGCAGAGTGCTTGTCAGTATGCAAGACCACCGGAGGAACCAAAATATCTATGCACAGCTGGCCCATCAGCTTCAAATTCAAAAAGCTTTGGCAACAGTTGTAAACACAAAATACATGCCAACAAGACCTTAGTTTACTATATTGTCATGTTGCTTTTTGCTCAAAGACGCTTACTCTGCCATTTTAAATCACTTCGTCATTTCTATATCAATGGAAGTCTCCACTTTGATACAACGTTCCTGTGACTCACACAAGCAAAATGGCGGACCCAATTAATGGTGATGATGAACAGAGACAAACATCTTTCAGGATTCTTGGAAAGACCATGACAGAGGGGATGATTAAAAACTAAGCGCTGCTTTTCAGATCACCAAACGACACTGCAAAAAAGTTTGAATTTCCCCTAATCTTTCTCATTTGCTCGGTGCCGTGGAGGCAACACAGGGCTCAGAGATGGGAGGCACTTATTATTTCAGTGCCTCGGGATATGTGAATAATTTGTGCTGATGCAGAGGTTCTATTATCAGAAAGGTGAGTGAGCATCTTCTGCAGACCGGGACAGATGCAAACTTATCCTGAGGTTACTGATAGAATTGCTTTCGTTGCACATTTTATTACAATTAGAATAGATCAGAGGGACAGGAAGGTCACATTTATATCTTTGGAGTAAACGTGAATAGCGACAAACAGGTAATTAATCAAAGTTTATTCGTGCGGCCTAGAAGTGCCCAGCCGCTGCCGTGTGCACAAGCATGTCATTATCCATGCTTCTATGATTTAGTATGGTCTTAGTTGGGTAAAGTTACTCCAACTATTAATTCCGGGAAAATATGTGAATCTGCTCTTACCAGCATATCAATTTAGCTGTGTACACGCATACCAGGGCACAGGCACAATCTGTGCTATTTCCAAGTTCTTTTTCCCTAATCATGACTGTCATCGGAGACCTTGAACAGATGTTAAAATATTTATTCTACTTGTCTCCATGTCTGCCCATAATGGAGTTGTTGCAGAATACATATTTTTCATTCCATTATAACATTTAAAAAATTCAGAGGCTATTCAACCTTTATTTTTAGATACCCATCAGCACATACTTTCACATTAAAATTAAATAATTGTCAAAGCTCTGAAGCCATTAGTGCTTAATTGAGGTTCAGGAAACTCCAAATGGGAAGAAAAAGTCATGATTTGCAAATAAATTGGAAATGCTTGTCAGACAAGGATAGAAGCACTGTCATATATTGGTTAGGGAGTGTGTGCCATCACAACTGCCTCTTTTATCTGAGTTACTTTAATACCATGGAAAGGTGGCACTGAAACATAGCTTGTAACCGTTCAATTGGTAATTCTGCAAATCTGACCCCAGACCAAAGTGCATTTATAGGCAATTTTCTCTACTGAACAATCAATTTTCTATTTTTTTTTTTCAGTTGGACCATATTCTAAATTTAATGCTATCATACATTGCCCACCATGCACATATTCTGTGTACATGGAAAACCGCTAGTAGGTGCATAAGCAGGGGACAGCTCATCTGAACTACTCTAGGGCAGTACTTAATTTGTTAAAAAAAAAAAAAGAGTGGCCTCTTCAGGAGCCTATGGGAACTTGCACTACCTTGACTCCTTCCAGCTCTGCCAATGACAGTACCAAAACAACTAGTAACCATCACACGCCTACGAGTGTTTCAATGCAGACTATTCCAGCCACTCAAACTTATAAGAATGCCTTGGGCGGCAGGTATTAGCAATTTTAATGTATATTGAATTAATAAACAACTGTTGTTGTGCTCATCTGTAAATTAGACAGGCAACCCACCATGTAGCACACAGTCATAAGTGCCGCTGTTGGCAATTAAGTGCCAGTGATAAGCACTGGAAACCACCAACTCAAATTAGGGACTGCTCTAGGGACATGCACATGAAGTCTTGCATAGATGGCAGTGATTGTATTATTGCATTTCAGAGAGATTTCGCCTTTTTTCCTTACTCGCTCTTGTCCACACAAACTGGTAGCATTTCCTCACAAGTGCTAGTTGGTGCTGAAAATAGGCCATTTCTCAATAGTTCTCTTTAAGACCATTTTACTCACAACTTTGAAATTGGAAGTTGTTGATACTTTTTTCCTTCCATCTTTTTTAAAGGATGCAAAGGTATGATTGTCATGTGCCGACTCACATGCTTATGTCACGAAACACAGTATTCACAAAAAATAACAGAGGTTTGTGATAAAGAAATATAGAAATGCATACACTTCTTCAATACGAACCTATTTCCTACTCTGTGGGCCCAATTTATATATTGGTGGGGGCTCGTTCTCTGCCAGGGCAACAGAGTATATCGTTCTGTTGCCCTGTGTGAGATCAGGACAGCAGAATTTAGAAATTACCTCTGAGCCTGGGGTAATTTTTAAAGCATTAACAGGAACTGCCGTAACAGCGGTGCCTTGTAGTGCTTTTCACAGTTTGGTGCAGGGATCCATCAACATGAGAGAGCCTTGCACAAAGTGGTTTCTTATTTATTTTCAAAAATAAAATCCCAACACAAGATTTTCATTTTGAAATATAAAACATAATGCCCTTCTTGCCATGGGAGTCATCTCCTATCGGGAGGGGGCACTTTTTGTTTTTTAATGTCCATTACTGCCAGGGTTTTCCAAGCAGTGATGGACAAAAGAAAATGGCTTTATGTTGTTATCCTAATTGGGCGAATGGGCATATAGACAATTCTCTGATGGTCCTAACTGCATTAGGCTATGGGAGAAGTTTGACTATGGCAAAGATGGAGTAGTCACCATTGTAGCCGAAACTATGGTCCGCCTGCATTTAAGTCAGACAGACCACTCTGTTGGTGTAGCGTTGACTCTGTTGAAATGGAGTTCCCCTCTGCCAACATATAAAATGGGACTTTTATGAAAAACCATGGGGCACATGAAAATTAGAGCTATTGAAACAGTGACCAGAGAACAATTTATAGAAGGGCTTGAATCCCAAGACATTCCAGCAGGAAGCCTGGCAATCATTTTTGCTGTTAGCAATTAAAATACTGGTGGCAATTACAGGGCACAGATTGTCCGAGGCCAATATTTTCCACTGTGAAAGGAGGACGTTTAACTTGAAGTCTTCAGTTTTCAAGTTATCTGTGAACACTCAGGTAAATTGCCATATGTCTTCTAATAGGTGGAGTCGGGTCTGTCTGTCACTGTTCTCTAGAACTCTCTCCTCAAAAAGACAGCCCTTCCGGTTTTGATTACATCATGGTTCCCTACAAATATGCACCAATTCAGTGTACAAACAAGCATTTGCAATGCAATGTGTGTTATGTTTGCTCAAGTTAAAGCTATTAGCGTTGTAAACTCCTAACCAGAGTTTTCTTGCCACATAAACTGAAAATGAAAAGTAAAACAGTTTCACATAACTAACCGGACTTTTCTTGCCACATAAACTGAAATGTAAAACAGTTTACATAAACGAGCCGATGGCCACCATGAGCGCAGCAGACACACAAAAGGAAACAGAAGTTTGCTCTCAGTGAAACCTATCAGCAAAAATGCAATTATCCATGTAACCGACAAAAGTGCAATTATCCATGTAACAAGCAAAAGTGCACGGGGTCCATGTCCTGCAAAGTGCTCGACTATTGCCCAGCGAGATCGCACCGCCTACAAATTAAAAAGAAAAAGTAGTCCAGAAACCATACCAGAAACATGGAGCCTTGTATGTTTTCAGTAGTTGGCCGGTGCGCTCGAGATAGGCTAAACACCGGAAAAGGCATGA
Organism: Pleurodeles waltl; assembly: GCF_031143425.1. NCBI lineage: Eukaryota > Metazoa > Chordata > Amphibia > Caudata > Salamandridae > Pleurodeles > Pleurodeles waltl. The sequence continues at coordinate 70,524,626 of NC_090450.1, read as the reverse complement.
CATATGAAATCAAGTGAACTTTAAAAGGCAAGCCAACGAACCAACCAAACTGATAGGTGTGGTTAAAAGCCCACAGAAAGATTACACCAGGGACGGAGCGTTTTGCGCTAGACCCTAAACTCAGAATTTTACATCAGCACACAATACCCACCAAGAAATATATGAAATAAAAAAATGTGCATCTGCCCCATTCTTACAACAAAAAGCAACTCTCAGAATGAGATAATCACCTGGGACAAATCCATAGAGCAATATGTTTACTCCACCGCAATGCAATTATCAAAGGCCTGACAAATTTTAGGGTGGTCTTCAATATTCATGAACATCTTAAAGACAATATACCAAGTATCCTTGAAAGTATTCCAATGCTTCATCAATATCGCAGCAATAAGGTCTGATCCATTTTTACACAAAGCCGACTCGGCATAGCAATATGCATTCTTCTCGTAATCGACAATGCGTCATATCTCTCCTATTTCCCTTTAAAGTGCCAAAAAATGATGTGACCATTCTAGTGCTACACTCTTCCGAGCTTCATTCCTGATTGTTCATTACACTAACAGTACTTCCTTGAAAGGAGTAATGACAGAGTTTGCTTCTAGATACATTCTGCTCAACTTGTTAGTTACCCTGTCACCTACAAGAGTCACAGAAGTACCTGAGTATTGATGACTGGGCAGTGAGTGGAGCATCAGCTAGAGGAGACCCCCTGTCATTTTGTCTTTTCAGAGATGGCTGCTGTGCAGCAGGATGTTTTGAACATGGTCAGATTGTTCAGAAAAACCATGTCCTCTTTACCTGACTGTGAGAAGGTCACTCTATGTGGAGCTCATTGCATGCTCAGAATTCTGCGAGTTTCTGTGACTGAAGTCAACAAACAGAACTTTGGAAAATTAATTGTTGCTCTCAGTGGGATACTTGAATCCTGGAAGTATTTTCTGGATGGTAATTTGGGGCTTTAAGCATGAGACAAAAGACCCTTAATGTTATGCGGTCCATGGCCTGAAGATTATGCAGCTTCTCGCTGTATTTATGATTTTGTTTCCACCAGAACAGCAACATGTTGGTTCTAATTAATAGTTAATATTTCTAATTAATATCTATCTAAATTTTGAAAAACTGGAGGCGCAAGTATCATTAGATCATTCTCTCCTACTCAGATCTTGGAGTTTATTTCTGATGGACTCCAGAGTTTTGGAGAGCAAGATTAAGGCCCTCATTATGAGTTTGGTGGGCAGCAGACACCTCTGCAAACTCAAACCACCGAGAGACCGCCTGTGAGGTCCAAACACCGCCATCCCTATTTGGAAACCACTGCAGGGCCGGCGGGCTGAAACAGCGTTTCCACCGGCCGCCTCTGCGGTGAACAGGGCCTTAACATTTCTGCTGGCTCGTAATCGAGCCGGTGGCAATGTAGCGGTGCGGCGGGTCTAGCAGCACCTGTTGCGCATTCCACTGCCCGTAATTCGGGTAGTGGAATGCATGACGGGGCTGTGCCTGGGGGCCCCTGCACTGCCCATGCCAAACAAAGGCTTAGGGAGACACCTAAGGCATGCAGAACGGAAAACCTGAATTGATACTGCCAGGATTCTAACTCAACCTCCTAGTCACACTAAAAAGTAAGTAGCAAGAGCTCAACTCCTCAAATCACTTGGTACTAAAACACCTGATTGTATCTCTAGCCTCCATCATCTAATCAGTGGTGGCAAGCATTAGGCCAGCACCATGACCTTCATGCAAACCTCCACAGTTTCCTAAATTCACTTTTATCTCGCTTCTCCAGGTGGTGTGCATCAGGTGGCGGTAGTCAGAGATATATAACCATAACGAAAAATGTTATAGTAAAGAAGCAAACACAACATAAAACACATTGAAGCAGCTTTCTGGACTTCTTCTCTCTCTCTCAATGCAAGCCTATTAGCTCCAAGTGCAGACTTACTTCGAGGAGCACTTTCACAGAATAAGCAAACGTAAAGCTGGAAACCATGTGAAGATTTAGTTAAGAATAGAGAAATAATACAGAAACAACACTTATTGACATGGATTAATTGCTGTTACATTGTACTGAAGTTGCATCTATTTATTGCTTTATACCACTGCTGAGCTGCTGAAACGCATTTCCCGACATGTAGCACGCTACTCCATGGTAGCACTATGGACTAAAGAGAGTGTGTCTGCGGGTAAAGTTTTAGTGCCATGCATGATGGTCAGAGTTTTGTTCTTATTGTGTTTTGTTGCTTGCATTTCGGGAACCCTCAATGTCTTCCATCTAGTAACTCACTGCACCCTTCACACTTTTCCCTGCGTAAAATCGCTGCATCCTCACAATGCTCCCTAAAGGGACTTTGCTGCACCCTCAAAATGCTCCCTACAGGTGCTCACCGTGCCCCCTCATTTTCCACTCTGTCGCAGATCACCTCACCCATCATTCTCCTCGAGGGATTAATTTGTAAACAAAAACGTGCTGGTGCCCAAAGCCCTCTTCTTAAACACGCGGCTGCTGCAATTAAATGTGCGAGTACGGAATACTGAAGAAGCGTAATCCTGAAGCCATCTCGGGCCTCTTCAATCCATGTAAAGCCACTCCCTGCCCCTTCAGCTCACTCTAGCAGCTCTCTACTTTCTACCTTTGTGACGCTTTTTCGTTTTTCCCTTCTTTCGTCTTTCCCATATGTGTCTTTTGCTTGCGGCAAATGCTTGAGGCAGAAGAACAAGTCACAGCCCTCAAAAATATGTGCAGGTGCTCAGCACCGGAAACAACAAGCACAAATTAAGCACTGCTCTCCACCCTGCATAGACTCAGTGCACCCTCAAAACACTCTGTACAGGATCTCCTTGCACCCCCTCTCAGCACTCCCAGAAGGAGATTTCTACACCCCTCACTCTCCTCCCTGAAGAAGCTCCCTCTCCTCCCTGAAGATCCCTCGGTTGCCTCCCAGACACTGCTCTCTGCACCCCCTCACTCCTTCGGGAAGGAGCTTCCTGCAACTCTCACTCACCTCCCTGCAATAGCCTCCTGTAATCCTCACTCCCTTCCCTGCAGGAAGGGAGTGAGGCACTCCTCAGAGCCCCCACTAGAGGCATTCCCTGCACCCCTCACACTTCTCACTGAAGTAATTCTGTGCAGCCTCACAATACTCCCTGCAGAAGAACCTACATCCCTCACTCACTTACCCGTAGCAGCTCCCAGTACCAATCAGATCTCTCCTTGCAGGCATTCACTGCACTCCTCGCGCTTCTCAACGAATGAGCAGATGTCAAATGCACACTCACACACTCCCAGCATCTACTGCTCTTCTCCCAGCCCTCCCTGCAGGAGAAGAGGGTGAGGTTGCACTACCCTCAGGAGCACACAACCCTGTGCTTGAACTCCAGATGACCATCATGAATAAAACTGAAATAAAACAAACTAGAAAGAAATAGCACCAATAAATGCACAGGATCGAATCAAAGACTGGAAACTTGTCCAGTCCGCTTTCCTTGCCTCGGCTGCCCCTTTCTTCCACAACTGACCAATTCCTCTTCAGAACCGAGAACCTCAACACTTTCATTTGCCGATGTTCTGAGGACAACATTTAAAAGACCCCAAATAATGCACAGGTCTCTGTGTCGACCTTGTGACTCTGCAGGGGCCAACTGCACTGCAACACTTTGGCTTCTAGTCACGGCTGAACCACAACATGCTGTAAATATAAACAACCGGATGGTGCGAGAGTGGCAGTGAAACGGATTATTTCGGTTTTGTGTTGAGCCAACCACCAACTGATGCAAACAAATCCCCGTTCGCGTGTGGAACTTTTTGCTTTCACTACCACCAGCCTTTTTTCTTGTTTTTTTGCAGCCAATTTGTTAAGTATTGTGACCTTTGCACTCTTTAGCTGATTTGGCAGTTGTTTCATGAATCGCAAAATTGTGATATGCTGGAGGCTCTGTACAGAAAATCAGTACTGTGGAGCATCTGTTGATGTCGTACTTGAATTAGAATTAAAGATTCAAAACATCATCAAAGTTGAACAAGGTGCAGTCGAAGCCTTCACTACCAAGAGCGGCCATGATGCACACACAACACTCATTCCCACTGTCATGTGAATCATGCTCACTCAAAAACTCACACGCTCACTTACACATGGAACTCTCAACTCCCAGACTCTTCCCCCTTCCTCACTTACCTTCCAGGCAGCAGTGATGAATACTAGTTTCCTCTTGGTAGTGGTACATGTCACCCTCCAGTGCAGGTAGAAATAGCAACAGCAGGTCAGAGGTTGCGTGTGGATCTGAGGACTGCAACAAAATTAGTCCTGTGGCGTTGAGGCCGAGCACTGACACAGATGAGCCAATGGCTGTGTGAAGCAGTTGGGAAGAGAGAGACCAGGAAACAGAAACTCGGGCCACAGAGGGTGGGGAAAGAGAAGCCAAGGAGAAAGAGGCCAGGGAGCATTTGAATAGAGGAAGGAGAATGCTAGCAGCAAAGTCAGGGATGCGACTGCCTTTTGTGCTGTGTTCTTCCCCGACCACACAAATTACTCCCATTGCCTGACCACCTGAGTGGTCAGCCAATGAAAACAGAAGACCAGATCTGAAAGACTCGGTTCATGCTTACCTGGACCTTGGGAAAGTTTGTATTCAACCGTAACTACCTGCCTTCGTGGTTCCCTTATGTACACACACAAACTGGACAATCAAGATTGGAGTAAACTGAAAGGCGTTGATCATCCCAAGGTCTTTGCATGCCTATGCACTGCTTTGCTGTTCTACCACTGCCTGAGTGGGCAGTGGAAGGGAAGCAGACCAGTTTGTTTATCTTTTCCTCCTGTCTTCTCTAAATCTGTTGACGAGCCGTCCCTCTCTTCATATTTATTTATTGAGCAGTAAGCATGTGTGTTACTTTTTCTTTACTTGTTCACGTATTTAAGGAGTTTTGTGTGGCAATAAAACATGTTGCTTTGCAGTCACTTTAGAGCAACATGTGATGATTTTGTTTAAGACTCGGTTCAGACCAGGAATTCCAGGTAAAGGCTATCTTCCTGGAAGCAGAATCCCAAATACTGCATCTTGGAGAGGACCTGCTGGTCAATGGGGGCCAGATTCCCCAAAGGAGGGTATGAAAGGTGGCCCCAGGTAGTAGTCTCATTGAGGTTTGTCTAGAAATGGCCACAGCTGGGTGTTGATACTTAGTATTACACAGGAAGTGCTACATTGGACTATGTTGACTGGTTGGTGAAGTCACATATATGGTTTTACAGGAATTTAAATTTTATTAGCTATATTGTATGGGTGTCTGAACGGGAGTGTATTGTGCATAGGGTGTAGTACAGATTGTGGGCAACGAGGTGCCACTGGAGTGGTGGGCTCTAGTGTTGTGTGGTTGAGTGGCATATAGCTAAAGGCTATGTCTAAAAAATTTGTTACAGTGGTCTGAAGGGTCGTTGTTGAAGTGGTAGTGATCATTTAGATGGCCTAGAGTGGTTGTTGTTGTTGTCTAAATGCAGTTGTATTGAGGTAAATTTGTGCTCATCTATTTTCAGTCGTCTTCTGTTAGATCAGTGCCAAGAACCCTGTTTGGTGTCCGAATGCCTAATAAGTAAGATGAATAAATAAATACGATCCACCAAAACTTATTTAGTTAAAAGCAGTGAAAGCAACCCCCTGAATGGATATGGACATTAACAGCCACATTTCTTGTTAAACATCACACCAGATGCAGTGTCAGCGGCCACTGAACGGTGGTGGCGAGGCGGGGGTGAGGTGGGGGATTAAAAAATAAATAAATAAATAAAAGAATGAAAAAAAAACACTTACCTGTTTCCTACGGAGACGGTGTTGTCTCCTCCGAACTCATCTGGGAAGTGCACAGTCTCTCAGAGTCCCCTCAGCCAAGCACAACGCTGTTGTCACCAGCATGACAGCAGCGTTGTGATTGGTGTGAGTATCCTGCTTTGGAGCTCACGCAGGGAGTGGGAGCCTGTGCACTTTTTCCTCCCGGCTGTGCAATACAGCCGGGAGAAGAAATGCAAAGTGCGCATGTCTGTTTGGCTAGCCAAATACAGCCCGCCAAACAGACATGCGCACTTATGGTGCATGAACCACTCCTCCCACCAGCCCCCTCCCACCCCGCCCTAATCTGGCTCAGCTGAAAAATAAAATTATAAAAATGGTTAGTTATTAATGATTCATTGTTATCACTTTATTTTTCCTTCCCCTTCTGCTGTACGCACACACGCTATAAGATCAGAGTGCAGAACACCTTATCCAAAAACCCGGCCTACATAAACCTCGAACACTGTTGCGACAATGTTTCCGCACCGGCTGTCAATTCGACGTGAGAAGGAAAAGTTCTTTAAGATTAAACCATAATCCTTAAAAAAAAACAACCTCGAACCGTGCAGTTTTCAGCCTCAGTAAACCTCAAGATTAAAGGCTTTAGTTTTCCAAACAAATGAGAAGGATATTTATGTGGCCGTGCCCTTGATTCTCTTGGAGTGAGCATGCTGTCTTTGGAAGAGAGCTCTCCACATAGCACTCCGCCATAGCCTTAATCAGAGTTGGAGCTGCATTCCATCAAAGATTAAAAGAGCATTTGACGCAGGGTGTTCTTTTAAACATAAAGCCAACGTGTAATCCATCAGGGAATAATGTATGTATGCGTCGTGCTTGAAATTGCAGAAGCTGTTAAGTGTCCCGAGCGAGTCCAGGATTCACCTGTATGAAGCGAGTCAAATAGTGAAACGCATTTGTTCCCAGAAAATTGATGGGTGTCCCTTAATGCAACAGGATAATTCCCCTAAAAATTGCTTTAAAGATGGCACAACTCAATGAAGAGGGGCCGGTGGTGGGGAAGGAATGCTAATTAAAATAACATCTGCACCAAGGATTTGAGCAGCATAGGCCGTTTGTGTAGGCTTTAATGGAAAATTATTAATAAAAAAAATTATAAAGTTGCCAGCATTACGGCCAGGAGATAACTGAAAATTGTTACCTGCCAATGTCAAAGAAAATTAAAATATATTGTAGCTTTAGATACAATTGATAATGTAACGTGTGTAAAAACGTCCATAGGTAAAGTTAGATCTTATCGGAAAGTGGAGTGCAAGGCAAACAATATAGTGCGTCTGTGGGAGGGGACTTGGCAGGGTGGAGGGATACTTCCAATGCCATTGGTACCAGAACAAGTACTTGGGTCTGTACTAAAGGACACTGTAATATGAAGCTTTCCTTAAAAGGCAACATAAGGAATCATATTCTAGAAAAAAGACTTAGAGTGAATGTATTGGAACACCATGATACGAATAAGCATGAAGAAGATTATTGATGGCGATTGTCATAGTTTGATGGTCATTATTTCTGGTATGGAATACTTCATTTCAATATTTGGTAGTATATAATTATTTACACGGCTAGGAACCATTGTTCCGTACTAGTCAACCTAGAATAAGTAAAGGTAGCTCCTGCCACATAGGTTTACTTCCATTAGAGGTGCTCAAAGCACCAGCCCCTTTCCCAGACACAAGGGGCCACCCATTATAGGTCAAACCAAACACATGCAAACTATATTGCACATAAATTATGCAAATTAAGTAGAGCGTCTCCTGTTTATGGAGAGCTTCTTAAAGAGAGCTTCTCCTGTTTATGGAACACATCTACAACACCAACAGCACTCTAAGTGTGCTCACTTCAAATGTCAGTTGTTCCTCAATCTGTAAGCATTGTATTAGCAAAGTGCTACCTGTGCTAAGCCAGAGAAGTGACAAAGGCATTTTATCATTCCAGGGCACTGGGTGCCTTCACTGTTGCTGGATGCTGAGATGCATGGCATGGAAGTTAGTTGAACAAGGGACTGTAACACAATCATTTGCTCAACTACATCATGCCCACTGTAGGCATTTTAACAATATATTATATGGGAAACTGAAACTGTCTCACTACAGATCCACTCAACATCAACTTCAGGAAAGCTCAGAATCCAGCCAGTGACTGTCCACTGCCCATTCCACAGGTCCAGATGTGGTGGACTACTCATGCCTGTTTGGCATGAGAATTCCACATCTTGCTTTTTGGTGTTTGTTAGACCTGTCAGTCTTAGAGTGGTCTTCATCAAACATTGTGTCTCACTCCTACACATTTGCTGATCTTTTTTTTGTTTTGCCTCAGGACTCTGTGCACTACACCACTGCTAACCAGTGCTAAAGTGCATGTGCTCTCTCCTTTACACATAGTGAAATTGGCTTATACCCAGTTGGCACACTTAATTTACTGGCAAGTCCCTAGTAAAGTGATACTACATGGATCCAGGGCCTTTGTATTAAATGCAACAAATATGCCTGCAGAACTGATTGTGCCACCCACCTAAGAAGGCCTTTTAAACATGTCCCAGGCCTGCCTTTGCAGACTTTGTCTGATGTTTTAAACTGCTATTTTGACCTGGCAAACTAAACCTTTTGCAAGGCCTAATCCTTCTTTTTTTAATACAACTAGGTCACCCCTGGGGTGGGCTCTAAACAGTCCATAAGGCAGGGTGCTGCGGATTTAAAAAGTTGGACATGTATTTTGAACTTTTACATGTCCGGATAGTAAAAACACTCTTACATTCATTTTTCACTGCTGCAAAGCCTCCCTCTCCCATAGGAAAACATTGTGTTGCCTTATTACATTTAATAAGTTCTAACATTTGATTGCAAACATGTAAACATTTCAAGTTTGTAATTAAAAATCCTCTGGTGAGGTCAGACTTTAAGTTACAGTTTTGAAAATGCCACTTAGAAAGGTGGCATTTTCCTGACCTATTTGGTGCCTGCAGCCTGGTTCTGGGTCACATGATGGGTGTAGTTGGCAGTTCGACTTTGTTTATTCCTCTCACACTGCTCCATCATAGAGGGATAGGTGTGCCTAGATGAGCCATCTAATGACAGGGTGGCAGATTCAACTAAATAGGCTGTGCCTAGCCTTCACACAAAGGACTTGTCATTACTGCATTGTTCAACAGATGGCTTGAAGCCAGGGAAGTGGAGGCAGGAAACTTCAAAAACTTGAAAGGGAGTTCTCTAGAACATTCCACTTCAAAGTGGGCACCATTTAAATACTGGTCCCTCAGACCCAACTCTTCAGTACACCTCTGGACCTGTGGAAGACTCAGGACTACTGTGCTGCTCTGCAAGAAGGACACCTACTCTGTTGCCTGCTGCCTGCGAAAGATGAACTGGACCTGCATGTTGGTCCCAGGACCACCAGAGTGGATTCAAGGGCTAGTTGGTTGGCCTACTAATGAGAGCCTCAGGTACATAAAAGGCTCCAACTATTTTGAACCAGGCACTTGGACTCTAGCTGCTGTGAGTCTTGTCCCCTAAGTGATGCCACCCCATTCTTGGACTCGTGGAAGTGGACATGAAGGTACTCTGCCACCCCAGCTGTGGCCCTCTGAACAGAAGCAATACAGTGTGGTGCATCTCCTGATAGCTGCTTTGGAACCTCAACAGTACAACGCATCTCCACTCAAGGTCCTTGCATCGCAGCCTGCAGCTTCCTCAGAACCGCTACTGGATAATGCATCCTTGATGCAGACCTTTGCATTGCAAGCCCCTCGTTGACGGCATCCTCTATGACAATGCAAGACTCTGCATCACAGCCCGCAGCTCCTTGGAACTGCTGCTCTAGCAATGCTTGCAACCATGATGTAAGGTACTTTGTTCAGGAGGCCTAATTTGGTTCTGGTATCCACTCCATTGCATTCAGACTGAACATGTGACTTTGCTCAGGTCCGAGGTGATAAGATGACTACAGTTGGCGCTTTGTGCTTCTAGGTACCATTTTTACTTAAATCTTTGAAACTGCATATCTCTGGTTCTACTGTTTGGATTGATGTATTTTTTGTCTCAAATAATTTATACATTTTTGCTATAGTTTTTCTAAATTGATCTGGGATTTTCCTTGTGTTGTGATTTTACATTATTAATGGTTGAAGTGCTGCATAAATACATGACAGATTGCCTCTAAGTTAAGCCTGACTGCCTTTGGTCCAAGCTACCAAAGGGTTGAGCACAGGTTAATATGGGGCTTGCTTGTGACTTCACCCTTACAGAAATTGTGTGTGTCCACCCCCTCGACCAGGAACTGAATTTCCAACATTGGTGGCAGCAGTGAGATTAGGACTTCTGTTACTGCAGTACTATACAGTGATTATGTGTTACACTTAAAATCCCTGACAAATAACCTGATTCCAATGTGATTTTTTAAATTCTCCTTGATTTGCTCTTTTGCTTTTTCCAAATCCATTCTATTCCACCTGACTGCTTGTGCCTGTGACCACACCTGCTGAAATTAAGTTTGATCTGTCCAACATGAAGGTCTACCCTGAGGCTGAGCTCAAAGAGTTCTGTAAGGAGGTTCCAGTCAAGAGGATTACCCAGAAACAGGAACTCCGGAAGGCTTTGAGGGCCTGGGTAGAGACTCACCAAGTACTGCCAACAGTAGAGGATGGGAATGAGGAGGGTGATATGAAGGAGCAGGGTATAGATGTAAGACCTGAGATGCAGCACTCAGGAGAGGGAAATGACGTCTCCTGAATTGGAAGTCCCTGCAAGAGTGGAGATTGTGTCTTCACAAGGCCAGAGGAGCTGGCAGACAGGAAGCAGAGAGGGAGATCAGGCTGCAGATTGCCAGGTTCAAGTCTGAAGCAGAGGAGAAGGAAATGGCTCATGAAAAGAGCCTCAGAGAGCTGGGCATAAGAACTAAGCAAGCAGAGTCCAGCAACAATGGTGGCAGCATTCCCACAGTATCTCAGGGGGACAATAAAGTTCATATACCTAACAATATGGTGCCTGAATATCTGGTAGGGGATGACATAGACAGGTGGTTTTCTGCCTATGAGGTGGCCTTTAAGAGTGGTCCCAGAAAAAGGTCCCAGACAAAGTTTGGGGGCATCCCTCTGAAAACACACACCTCCAGTGGGGAGGGATACCTTGCTTACACTAGAGGTGGGGGACTAGATTAAGTACATCCCAGTGAGAACCATCATTGTCACCAAGTTTGGACTCACCCCTTAGAAAGGCTGCTTTAGGTTCAGAGTTAGCCATATGGTGCAGAACCAGTCTTGGGTGGATTTTCTTGATTTCACCAGCAAGGCACTGAACGGTGCAGTGCGGGGCAGCAAAGCTGATGATCTTACTGACTTGTTTAATCTGCTGTCTACATGATGCAGCCAGAACACACACTACCATCCTAACAGAGTGGCCATGCTATTGCTGTCCTAGACCCAGCCAAGAGTAGTCTAGCAATGGCGATGCCACTCAAAATGTTCTGCTTCCACTGTGTAGGATGTCCTCTAAAAGGCTAAACAGGGCATGCACTTAATAATCAATGGCCAAGCCTAAAGGGCAATGCAAGTCACAGCTTTGGTTTTGCACCAATGACGATGTACTTGTAGCCAGGAGCATCCCACGTGTTCGTTGCCTTACAACATTGACAGATGAGGGTGTCAGATTGAAACAAATGATCTCAGAAATGGCTTTGATATTAGGGAAGAGAGAGCATCCAAACATAAAAATATAATTTTGCGGTTGGTTCCAAAAATCCTTGTAGAAGATCTGTCTCATCCATAGTGGCAGAAGCGGGGAAATGTCTAGCACGAGAGAATCCAGTGAGGTGGAAGGTGCTGTCCATCTGTTTATATCAAGTGACTGTCTTGGAGGTTGTGCTGAGAGCAGGGCTTTTTCCCATTACCTCTTTTCATGTGGCTAGTGGTGCCCAGTGCTTTCGTTAGGCCACATCTTCTATTTTTGGTCAGACTAGAGACAGTTGTAGCCTGCCAGAGATACTCACTATCATTATCTAATTGTAGTTGCACATTACTTTGTTTTCTTTACTGTCATGAAACATATTGGTGGATTTATAGCTTTTTACCTCAAAGACATGCGTTCTAAAAAGCTCTTCTAAACACCTCCACTGAATCATTATTGAAATCTGGGGACCACCCACTGAGTCATTTACGGAAGCCGGGAATCCCGCCCTAAACATTGTCGATCATCTGAAACGCAAAACAATACACAGTAAATACAGAAACAAGCATTCCATCAAACACATACACAAATGATAACACATTTTATTTAATTTGCGAACAAATATGAATAATACCAACAACAAAAAATAATTTTAATAGGCAGGTCTGAGCTTTTCTAAATTCAATTGAAGCCACACATCGTTCATACCATATACTGCTTGATGCATCTGCACTGCTCCCACGAATCAATCTGATGATACATATTTCATTTTTAGCCTCCAATTTCAAATTCCTTGACACTTACAGTACCTTTTAAAAATTTCAACTGTACATTTAGCCACTTTATATACACTTTATTAATCTGTTAATGTTGTTTAAGTTTCTATTAAATAACATTTAATCTTTGGATCACAGGTTGGGAACCTTTGTTCTAAAATAACAATGTAATCATACGTCCTCATCCCTACAAGTGTTGGGATGGTAACGGGTAATGAAGGAAGGCCGGTCCAAATGTCTTCAAGTTATCATAATGACTGCTCAAGCAGATAACCTGGCATTTCGCAAAATTAAACACTGACATTGTGATTATGCAACGTCATAGGTTCCTTAGAGTTAGTACTAAAGTGAATATTGATATATCAAGCTTTCTGGCTCAACAGAAAATTGTGCTAACGGCTAAACACCTGATACAGTGAAAGAAACAGCCATGGTGGATTCTGGTAGATGTTTACAAGGGATGCATGTAAAGAAACCGACTGCCCATGTTTCTGTATTGTAGTCAGGTTTCAAGCTGAGAAACAGGCTAACAAACAACACCCCATGTGGCAAGACCATTCTGGGTCATTTGAACCAAAGGTTGTGTACACTGGAATATTAGAAGGCTCTTCTTGGGGGTATTTGGCCCCTTCTCGAATGGGGAATGCACTTGTGCAGTGACTCTGCATTCCAAAGGGAGCATTCCCACATTTGCACAGGGAAGTATCCCCAAAACTATGGCAATTTCTTTGACCACTTTGCAGGATACCGATAAGAAAAGTGCAGCCGCAAAGAAATCCTGGGGGAGGAGCACTACATTTCAGCCACACTTTAGGTGGCATACTATTGTCTGCTTCAGTCTGCAGCGCACCTCCATAGAGTGGGTTCAAAACTGCTGATGTGTGACACTGTGGTGTATGGTCTCCCTCAGGCACAAAAACCGTGATATCTTTATCTATTCAGAGGACTGTTTTTTGTTCCTGCCAGCCCATTGCTCCCTATAACAATAGATCACAATCCTTCTATTTTTGTCATGATGAGGGCACAGTGCCATTAAAAGGTTTGCCTGCCTTCAAATTCCAGTTCGAATTAATTGGTGAGAAGAAATACATTTCATAGTCAGTCTCAGGTGTATGTGATTAAGTAAATCTGGGGCACTGTCAAAATCCATGGGTGCTGCATGGGAAAAACCCACCGAAACACCCATGTAACACCTCCCTGGTGCAGGGTCAGGCGACGCAGCAACTTGCACTGCTTTGTCTTACTCCATGTCTGCCAGTCCATTCAAAGCCACGCAAAGTGGCTTTGCGGGATGTCATAGATATGGTTGAGAGGCCTGTGCTGCCAGAGCGGCAAAAATAGTGGCAGCCCGGCGGCGCAAGCCTCTCATGAATATACCCCGAAATCATTTTGTACGTTATTGTTAAATTATTGATGCCATTGTGGACCTAACTGTAAGGAAAGTTAATGTCATTTATTAGTGGCGACCCAGTTACACGCCTAATTCCCCTTTTGTGTCTGTATTTCAAATATCACCCAAAGCAGTACAATTGTATTCAAATGTGACATTCAATATATATTTGTTGCTCGAAGCCTCATGCTGAGCCTTCTGCTTGCATTTTTCAGCACTACAATTGTCTAGTATTCTGCGCACAAATACACGGTTCTTCAAAAGTGTTATAGTAAAATTGGCAATTTGTTGCAAGAACAAACTGAACTTTAGTTCTCGAACAATGATCCAATGTTCAACCTTTAAAAAATGGAAGTTTTGCCCTTTATATATTCCAAAAGTAATTTAAACTTGCATCTTTGGTTTCAATTATATTTTGTTTTCCTGCATCCTTCTACAGAACACCGAAAAGCATTCAAAATAAATGCTCATTATGTCAAAAAAAGTATGTAGAAAGGCGAATAGTGTGTGGATGCAAACATGGTTCACTGCAGGAGAGTGTCTGTTTTAATTGGACCATTAACATATTTCTTAGCTGAACCCGCCAGGAAACTATCTGCATACCCACTGCATACTTATGCATTGATGGAAGAGGCATATATGAAATTGAAATTGAGTGAAACAGATGTGCATATTTGATAGTGCATATTTTGCTGATTATTACTGATAATATGGAGTCAAAAACTGATTTTTAATCAACAGTCTAGGTAACAATCACAACTTTTTCTGCTTAGTTTGAATCACCCTTTGTGATTTTATGAATTCAATTAGGTTTCCTTTCCTTTCTGGCTATCTAGGTCTTGGAGTACTGGTTTCAGAAAAAGTTTCTTTGCTGGTAAACATCATGGAAACCACTGTGATATGCCACTGTAGTATAAGAGCCTTATTTAGAGTTTGGTGGATGAAATACTCTATCAAAGTATGGTGGAAATCCTGTCCCTATTACAAGTGCCATGGGCTATAATGCGCAAGTAGTGCAGCAGACAGGACATGCGGCACGTTTGTGATGGAGTTCCCCGCCCGCCAAGCTCTAGAGCTTTTAAAAGCAATGAATATGTTTTTTGAGAGTAGAATGAGTTTCTGTGCATTTGCCATAGATTCGAAAGTTAACATGATACGCCAAACATTGTATATGGAGCCATGAAGAGGCTGTGGGCCAGATGCAGGAAGAAAGCAAATTGCGACTTGCAATTTGCGAGTCCGTGCGACTCGCAAATTGCAAGTCGCAATTTGCTATGCAGAAAGGTGTCTCAGACACCTTCTGCAACTCGCAATGGGGTCGCAAAGACCCACCTCATAAATATTTATGAGGTGGGTCGCAGTTTGCGACCCCATTGCGAGTATAGGCACTCGCTAACATGGAGGCCTGCTGTAGTCAGCAGGCCTCCATGTTAGCGACCTGCTTTTAAATAAAGCAGTTTTTTTTTTTTTTTTAAATGTAGCCAGTTTTCCCTAAGGGAAAACGAGCTGCATTTCAAAAAATTCGAAACCTTTTGTTTCGGTTTTTTCAGGGCAGGGAGTGGTGCCTTGGACCACTCCCTGCCCTGAAAAAATGTTTTGGGGTCCATTCACAAAGGGGAAGGGGTCCCATGGGGACCCCTTCCCGTTTGCGAATGGGTTACCATCCCCTTCAAGTGGATGGTAACTGCGACTCCATTTGCGACCGCATACGCGGTCACAAATGGAATTGCATACCATTGCGAATCGCAAATAGGAAGGGAACACCCTTTCCTATTTGCGATTCGGAAATGCATTTTGCGAGTCGGATCCGACTTGCAAAATGCATTTCAACATAGCAAAGTGGCTTTTGCGAGTCGCAAACGGCGTTTTTCGCCGTTTGTGACTCGCAAAACCCTTGCTACATCTGGCCCTGTGTATTTCACAATCTTCTAATGCAATGACAGCTTTTATAAAATACTTTTTGCTTGTTGGCTGTATAATTTAATGATTTTAGTGTAAGGCAACATCCAAAGGCGTAGCTTGGTCATAAGACCGGGTGGGGGGGGTTGTGAGCTCCAAATGTTCCAACACTCATGCTGGCATATAATGTTAATTATTATATCAGACGTAGCACATGAGGAGGGTTAAAGGCCAGTAGAAGAGGAAAGAAGTGTGGATTGTGCGGCAGTACTGAAAACACGGTATTTTGTAAATTAGCCATGTTTTAAGACCATCAAAACAAAGGCGTGTGTGTTTTTTTTTGTCTGAGTATTTAAAAATCCCAGCTGAAATCCAACAGCCACCTTACTATACCTGCCTGGAAGCTCCTGTACCCAACTATTCATTAAATAATACATTTATTAGGAGGTGTAACACTCCAAACAATCTTAAGGGTTGACTATGTTGTTACCCAATGGTGTTAGTGACAACAGTTCAACGGCTCAAAGTCCAGAGAGGAGAGACCATGGTAATAAATGTTGACAGACAGGGTTCTGACTTTCAAGGGGAATTAGGGGACTGGGACGACAGGCACAAGGCGCACACTCAAGGACGATACATTACTTTCTTAAAAATCTGCATCCAACGAGAAAGCCTACTGGGTATTGCGCCTCTACACAACCAGGCCTGATTGGAGGACTCCAAGTGTGGATCTGGGAAAACTACTGAGAGTAGCAATGAACCTGCACCCAATGTCACGGTGGATGGAAGCAAGAGGCTACCACAAAAGGAAAAGTTTTGGAGGTCGTCCCTAGGTGGAAAAGGTGCACGTCAACCCTGGGATCATGTGGAATTGTAGGTTGATCCTGGGCAGCAGTCCTCTGATCAGCTTTGAGTGAGAGATAAGGCTTGTGGTTATATGGGTTAGTGTCTCTCCGGGCTCCTAGGGCTAGTTAGATGCAGTAAACCATGGCCCACATTCACTATGTACTTGAGTTGTCCTTGCGTCAGGCAAGTTGACATGAGCCAATGCAACTGCTGAAGTGACATTTACAAAGCCATTGTTAGAAATGGGGTCTTTGGTTGACAGTCAGATTACCGACTGTCCAAACAAGGACCCTTACTCTAGTCAGGATAAAGGAGAATCACACTTAGTTAACATCCGCTCACCCCCTTGGTAGCTTTGCACAAGCAGGTAGGCTTAACTTCGGAGACCAGGTGTAAAGTATTTGTACCAACACACACAGTAATACAGTAAAAACACCCCAAAATTACTCAACACAGGTTTAGAAAAATAGCCAATATTTATCTAAACAAAACAAGACCGAAATGACAAAACTCCGACATACTCAAGTCAAGTTGTGAATTTTTAAAGATTAAACTCAAAAAGAAAAACAAAATGCTTCAATGAGGTGATAACACAGTGTTGTGATGGAGACGCTCCCAATCATCCGACTCCAATGGCGCTGGGTACGAAGTCACACAGACTCCCAGGTACAGTACCTTAGTAAAGTGTGGAAACAAGTTGGTGCAAGAAGTCGGGGGTCGCTGGATCCCAGGCGGCGTCGGTTCCGGTGCTGCGGGACGAAGGAGCGGAGGCATCACGAAGAGGCGTTGGGTTGTTGCTAAGGAGCCGTGGAGGTGAGGCAGCATCGGTGCAAAGCGTTTAATATGCGCACTTCGGGCGGAGTCGATATCCGGCAGTCACGACGTGGTGCAGCGACTTCCACAGAGTTGTGGTCTTTTGCGGGGCTGCAGCGATGTCGGGCCTGCTAGGGTAGTCACCCTCCAGCAAGGACAATGGAGTTGGTTGCAGGTGGCGTCACGCGATATGGCAGCAGCGTCGGTCCGAAGTGGTCCGAAGTCGGTTTTCTTGGGTTTTCACTAGCTTCTCCTTTCAAGGGCCCAGGGACTGGATAGGGCACCACTTGCCAGGGCAGGAGTCTCAGCAGAGAGTCCAGGTCCCTGGGGGAAGTCTTTGATGGCCCTGAGACTTCAGAACACGGGTATACTAGGGATGATTTCACTTACATGTTCTGATGTTTGGCATTATTGGTGCAAAATTCACTGAATGTTCATGACCGTTGACATTTTAAATAAAATAATTAAAAAAAAAAAAAGAGTACCTCTTACTAGGAGGTTGAGTAAATATACCCATTATAAAGTAAAAGCAGCTAATAAAACCTATTAATTAAATCATGAATGACACATGTCAATTCACGGATTAATTGTTGACATCCAATTTACGAAGGCATTTTCGGTTATTCTTGTATATTCTCAGCTCAAAAAAGCATGGTAGTATTCTCATTAGAAATTCACAAAGGGTATCCTAGGAGGCACAAATGGTTTTACAATTGTGGATTTCACTACTACAAATTCGTACATCATTGAGGTAAATCTCATGCGGGAGACTGTAAGTGGGCAGAACCGTGTGAGGTTTGCTGGGTAAGTTTAGAAGCTCCTAAAAACTATTTACAGGCATTCCAAAACTGATATCTGACCCTTTTCCAACCTGGAAATGGTCAGAGCTCTACTCCACCAGAGGGCTAGAGTGAGCTTACTTCCACGCTGGGAAGGGTGTCTTTTTTGTAGGGGTGCAGGCGAAGAGCATTTACCACAACAAAAATGTTTTCACCAGAGAAAAAAAGAACAAAAATGTGCATTTGGACTACGGCTCGGTGAGAATTTGGGTGAATTATAAGGTATGTCTGTGGTAGCTATGGCTTCAAGCAGCAAGGCTTGTACAAAGGAACTAGTGTAAAACATTTAACAGTATCAAACAACGAAATAAGAAATTCATGCAACATGAGAGATATAACACAAATTCATACAAATAGAGTTTATTTTTATGAATTTTTAAAGTGCAAGATGAGCAAAATGCACTGGGGGTTCTGAAGGTACAGATTTTTAAAGGTTTTATCACTTTTAGTTTCAACTGCAAACAAGCATTGGTCAATCAAAAGTTTGCAAAAGCTAGTTTGGCTACTCCCATCCGGCTTAGGCAAACAAATCTGGCAGGATGGAGGTCTGGGGGTCCAATAGGGTAGATTTGGCAGCTACCTGGCCAACAGAGTGCTGTCCAGTCCAGTTCCAAAAACTTTACAGCACAACCGTCATAGACTTTAATGGAGTGATCTTGATGCTGGGGATACAGAATAAAAAGTTACTCAATGATGCTCTGGTTGCTGTGTGTTCGATGGGGATGCCTATGTGGTGATTTCTGGGTCTACAGGTCAAGTGGGGTGACTTTGGCCACAGAGGTCCGGGTCCCACAAAGTGCTCTTTGAGACAATAGAAGGCCAGCTGAGGCTGCGCTACTGGTTTCTGAACACAAAAACCCTTTTGTAGAGGAAAGTGTCCCTTTTGGGCAACCAATTTGGACTCAGACAACACTCCTGTGTCTGGCTGCCTCAGGTGCAACTTTTTCTCTTTGAGGATCGGTCTCCTGGATTCTTCCAAAATGGATACTGACTTACTGGTTGGGTGACCTAAGCTCTTTTGTTCCTGGAGCTGGTTTCAGGCATCAGCCAATTGACCCTTGGAGTCAATGTTTTGGTCTGGGACTAGAGTATGACTTTCCCTGAGTAAGGAACCAGAGTCACAGTCCATTCTTCACTAGCCTAAGGTGCAGAAGGCACATTCCAGCAGACAGTGCAGCCTCCTTTGTGCAGTCTAAGAAGCAGCATGGCAGTCTTTCTTTGGTACTCGTCCCAGTTCCGAGTTGATCTGAGGTTCAGAGTACCAGGGGTGCCATATTTATCCCAGGAAAATGCCCTGATGGGACAAGGTGGGTATTAGCATTGAGCTACCAGGTGCCCTCCTTCTTGGTGACGACTTTCCACCAATGTGTAGCACCTAACAATCCCAAAGGGCACTATGATGCCCACACCCTTCCTTGGCTGTTAGGCACTTGGTAGCCCACACTAGAAATGTGGCTACCTGTAGGCTACATGCCCACGGGAAACCCAGTTTGGGCACTGGTCTTCTCTCTCTGTCCCGGTCTCCAGCCTGTCTAACTGAATAAAAGGCAGACCCCTCAGGTGTTTTATCACTATTTGCCCATCACAGGCAGCTCCGCCTTTGAAGCTTGCCTTTTGGGCTAACACTTGGACTGGCTCCCTGGAAAGGGTAGGAAACACCTTTTACAGCAGTGGGCTGGATGTTTTTCGAAGCCTGGTAATCGATCATTCTACTCTCCAGGCAGGCAGAAAGCTGTCTGTTGGCCAGTCCCCGCATGAGTCCACTGGAGCAGCTGAGTCAGAATGGCACCTTTCTAAAAGTTGCATTACTTTAATAGTAGCATTAAATTCTACACGGGGAATCAGGTCGGGTTTAATGCTATAATTAATTTGATACCTTCCAATACCCAGTTGGGAAGTCCCAATAGGAAGTTAGCCAGACTGAAGTTCCAGCCAGTAACCCAGTTTTAGCCAACAAGGCTATCAACTTTTCCACAGCAAAACAAAAACTTTACAAGTTTTGCTGCTAAGACACATTTATACATACATGTCTTACTTAATATACAGCTCCCTGCCTTTGCGCTCTGTATGCATTTCTTTATGGAGAACTCACATATATTGTTCAGGGAAGCAGTGGCTTTGCCAATAGTTTAAATAGCAACGTCAAACTAGCAGTGCTCTTCCAGTCTGCATTTACAGGCTTGAAGCCATTTTGTACTTGGTCACACATAGGATACCACAAGCAAGGCTGCAGCCCTGTGTGGTGACTCTGCTTACATGCCCTTGGTACCCTGGGTACCATATACTAGAGACTAATAAGTAAGACACTACTTGCCAATTGGGGATAGCCACTTCAACATATGCTTTGTAAGGGGTTGTAAGACTTGCACTGAGGTCTGGTTAGCAGGCCTCAGTGTACTCTGTGTCGAAAAACCATCAGCTAGTAGTCCAATTGGGGGCTAAAAGAGGGTGGGAAACCTCTAAAAAGCCTATTTCCTTACAGGCTCTATTCCCCTGAGTGTAGATGTATGCTATGTAAAATTATTCACAAGGGAAATAGGAGCTCTGGGATATTTCACATGAAATTCCCAGTACTATGAGCAAAACCCTTCACCACACACAAGTTCCCACACGTTTTACTAGGAATATTTTTGGATATCAAAACCTAATAAACCTGCATCTGTACGTAGGCATGCTGATTTGCTACTGTTTTTGTAAATTGGGTCCTTGGTCATTTGTATTTGGTATGCGAATACCTTCAGTTTCCCCTTGAGGATATATTCAATTGTCCCCTTTAGAACCTGGATTTGCCCCTTTCTTTTTGAATCAGTCTGTGAACATAGCTCTGTGTGAAGGTTGTATGACTTCATTGTTAGGGGACATAGTTGATTTACTTGTCTTTGTTCAGAAGGCCCGGCTGACAGGGTGGTTGTGCACTACAATGTTAACCTTGTCATACATGTAACACTAAATATAACTGGCACTAGTGCAATATAATACATGGGATCCTAAAATCCCTATTTTAAAACAGTCTCTAATTTCCTTATAATAGACAACTTGTGACAGACCTAGTCACCTGTAATAAAGAAATTACATAATGGCTCAACAGTAAAAAAATACAGTTGAGTTCTAACATCACAATGCCAACTGCGAAAGTCAGCATCCTAGGTGAAAGGCAGGACACAGAGCATAATTAAAGGTGCAGTTTAAAAAACAAAAAAGCGAGACATGGCTTTTCCTTCTTTTGGTCTGTTTTTCTAGATGAACAGTGATAAGCAGAAAGGAGCTATTTATGGCAACGTTCTTATTTTGCAAGCCTCATCTAACCATAGAAAAATAGTTTATCTCTGAATATTTCTACACATTCTGAGTATCATCACTTTTTTATCTTGATTGTATTTAATTGATTTTAATATTTAACAGCTTTTTGGTGTTCTGCTTCTATATTTAATGTTTGCAAACCTGCTATCTCTTGGACAATAAAGAGCAATTCACCAAGGAATTAAGTGATTTGTGGGAAAGTTGATGGTAAGACCATATATTATAAGGAAAATATACACTCTAACATACCTTGGAGTTCCATGATCTTATAAAAGAACTCGGACTTTAGCCTCATTGCTCTTTGTGGTCACAGAACTCTTTGGTGACCATTAATATCTACATAATGTATGTCAGGGATCACTTTATTGACTACGCAATTCTAAACCTGCTCTTGACACCAAAGTGCAGTGATACCAACATCATGTTTTTATATCATGCTAATTCCCACAGTTTAGAGTTACAAAGTGCTGTTAAAAGGCTGTTATTACCCTTAACTTTGATTGAGTGAATGTATCGGTTTTAGAGGGATGAGAGACGATGTTGTACCTGCATGGTTTAAACTAGCGATCCGGAAGTTGTGTATATGTCAGCACCGAGCAATGAACCTGGTAAGCCAATATGTGTGAGACAATACCGGTGTGGGGGTGTATATGTTTGTGCGTGTTTGTGCTTTGCATGTAAGTGCAGGAGAGTATGTAGATGTACGTCTTGTGTCTATGTGTGGGTCTGCTTGTGTGTAACACAGTGAGGAGAGAGAGAGAGACACAGGTTGGGCAACAAAAAGAGAAATCCACAATGAAAGAAATAAGGAGGGAGGAAAATTCCACGTTTAGTTTTAAAACTGCATGATGTAATATGTGTCATTACCCACTTCTCAGTATTTGAACACTTTGAATAATCTAAAGTCAGCTTAAATGAAAGTTTTTTAACAGTCTTGAAGAAGCAGTCTGGGTGCAGCTGTACAAATGCATAATATACAGGATACATGCTTCAAAGCTGGGAAAGTATCATTAAATGCATGTAATACATTGATAGCCCTGTGTGTACTATTTATTTATTTATGAAATGCCTCTAAAATATTTTTGTTGCAGACAAAACCTGTCAATGGGTCTGTTTAATATATTTTAATATATTTCTTTAGTGCACAGCCTTGGTCACAATTTGTATTGAATATATAATAGCAACATGTGTTTTGCGAAAAAAGTCCCACAGTGGTCAGATAAATGAGCTATCTCGGATTTAGTTCTCATAAGAAAGAACGTCGGGTTAGGAAGGAAAATCTCTCTTGATCCAGAATCTAGATACTTGAGCCAATTCCGTGGTTTTAAAATGTAAATGTATTTCGGGATGAACAGGCTTGTTTTGCAACATCAGTCATGCAAACCAGGTTGACATATTCTTGTTATGCCAAAAAGGTATGAATTTGCATAAACATACTATTTAAATATTGAAAGCTCTCTGACATTTACGTTTTGCAAAGATTGTTTGAACATTTTAAGCCTGCTACATTTCTGGTAAAATTACCCTGAAGAAATGTAGGTGATGTTTTTGATAAACTGCTACAGAGCAAAGTCTACATTGGTATTACGTGTCTACAAAAGGTATGCAGTTCCTATACAGAAAGGAGCGGAAGAGAGAGCAGGGCAACACGTCGGAGTAGACTGATCAAGGGCAATAGGGGAATCTGGTTGATCAGAAGCAAAAGCCCTCACACACCAAGATTGGTGTCCTGCCTCATGATCGGCAGCTCCTTGTTGGACCGGTGCTGCAATGCCTAACAGGGCTCTCAAGAGGACTCCTTGCCGGAGATCTTTTAAAGATTATAATTCAATTTCATGTCCTGGTACCCACCTGGGGCATGCTTTAAAAAAATATATATATTTGGGGGGTGGGGTGCACAGCCTCCTTTCCTGAGCATTTGCAGCTCTGGATACCTGATCTCCCGGGCCACCACTCCCAGAGCCACTTTGGACTCCTATTCCTGGGCCCTTTGTTAATTTTTGAAGGAAGGATGGTATGAGGCTCTCTTTCCTGAGCCACTTTGGGCCCCAGGGACTGCATCCCCTGACTTTTTTTTTTTAATCTAAGGGGAGCGGTGAGTGTGGCCCCGGGGACCT
This sequence comes from Pleurodeles waltl, assembly GCF_031143425.1. Lineage (NCBI taxonomy): Eukaryota > Metazoa > Chordata > Amphibia > Caudata > Salamandridae > Pleurodeles > Pleurodeles waltl. The sequence continues at coordinate 70,501,157 of NC_090450.1, read as the reverse complement.
CATCCCCTAGGGCCTCAGGTAGGTGCCTTGCAGACCACCAGGGATACCCACAGAAAACTATGTTAGAGCCCATCCTTGGTGCATTGGCAGCCGGCTTGGATCCCACCCAGAGAGAGCAGCTGTTTCTGCTTGCTCCCTCCAGCTGAGAACAATCTGCCTGCCTGCAAGGGCACATACAGGGAAACAAAAGTCTTCTCCCACCCAACGGGAGCATTTTTAAAGCTTCTGCCAGCTGGGAGCAGACAAGTTTCCCAACCCGTGCTTTTCTGGGCAGGAAAATAGTTTTCTGGGGTGGGCTCCCCAGGTCACAACAGTAGAGGCGGCCGCGGGGCATGTGCTCCATGCGGCCTATACATACTCGGAGCGAGGGGCTGCACCCCCCACCCCTTTAATTTTAATCAGCCCCAGGGAAAGGGATCCCAGGTGCCTCAGTGAAGCTCAGGGATGAGGCTGTGTCCCCCACTTGCCTTTTAAATTGTGCAGGGCCCAGGAGAATGGTGTTGCCGAAGCTGTGAACGGCCCAGAGAGGGGGGACATGTGTCCCCTCCCTTATTCTTATATTTGGATCCAGTGTATAGGGGTCCTGGGGCTTTGTTGAGGCTAGGAGTGTGGGTGCCACGTGCCTCCTCCCCTTTGTTGTACACAGCAGCCTCCAGCTGGCATTTGATTTTTTAAGCTGCAATACTGTTGGAGTCCTGCTGGACTCCCCTGCGATCGGGGCTTTAAATAAAAAATATTTTGCCCAAGACGACCTCTCCCACAAAGGCTGTGTGGGCAGGTTATCACTACACTGCACTCTTATATTTTTTTCAACAAACTCAAGACATTCCACAGCATACTGTCATGCCTGCCGGCAACATATTTTCTCATGTTGGAGGCAGCCAATCGGAAGGAGCCTGACTGCTGCACTAGCAAGCTGGCCCAAGGGAAAAAAAGCCTTTCAGGGTTAATCATAGAGGGTCATTCTGACCCTGGCGGCCGGTGGCCGCCAGGGCCACCGACCACGGGAGCACCGCCGACAGGCTGGCGGTGCTCCAATGAGCATTCTGACCGCGGCGGTTCAGCCGCGGTCAGAAGCGGAAAGTCAGCGGTCTCCCGCTGACTTTCCGCTGCTCTTTGGAATCCTCCATGGCTGCGGAGCGCGCTCCGCAGCCATGAGGATTCTGACCCCCCCTACCGCCATCCTGTTCATGGCGGGAAAGCCGCCATGAACAGGATGGCGGTAGGGGGGGGTCGCGGGGCCCCTGGGGGCCCCTGCCGTGCCCATGCCAATGGCATGGGCACGGCAGGGGCCCCCGTAAGAGGGCCCCAAAATGTATTTCACTGTCTGCCTTGCAGACAGTGAAATACGCGACGGGTGCAGTAGCACCCGTCGCACCTTCCCACTCCGCCGGCTCGATTACGAGCCGGCATCCTCGTGGGAAGGTCGATTTCCCCTGGGCTGGCGGGCGGTTTTACTGGAACCACCCGCCAGCCCAGGGGAAAACTCGTAATACCCGCCGCGGTCTTTTGACCGCGGCGCGGTAATTTGGAGGGCGGGATCCTGGCGGGCGGCCTCCGCCGCCCGCCAGGGTCATAATGAGGCCCATAGTGTCCTATTTTTTTAAACTGGGTTCAAGGGACTTTCATTAGAGTCCCTTGAACCCAACCATCCACATACACAAAAATGTTGATGCCTAATTTCTCTAAACCTATTGAATTAGTTTAGACCAGATCACAAAAAGCACGCTTTATGGACTAAGTTTGAACATTCTTCCAAATTTGGTGGTTTTGTGATATCGCTTTCTAAAAAGGTCTATGGAAAATGCATGGCAAAATTTGGTCTTGGGACCCTCCTTTTTTCTCAGCTGCCGCTTGACCAATGACCCTGAAACTTTGCAGGAAAGAGGGGAGGTGAATAAACTGTTTTTGGAAGTTTCATGATGATTTGTCAATCCGTGCCAATGTTCTTAGCAAACCAATAAATGCTCATCCTATGGAAATGTAGACCTAACTATACCTACCCACTTATTTGGGTTTAAGCCTCCCAAAACCTCCCTTTTCTTAGAGTTTTGGGTGGACCCTTAACTACCTTTTATAGCCCTTAACCCTTTAAATGATTTTCCTTTCCTTTACCTCTGCCTCAACCCACCTTGAAACTCTTTTATTCCTTACCTCATTTACCCAGGCCTGAACCCAAGAATCATTGCTACGTTCCTTTACTTGTACATCATACATGGGACAAGTTTTCATCCCAAACCATTGTTCAAAAGTATTCCATTTGGTGAATTTTTAGGAACCAGGAGAAATTGTTCAAATGATGAGGAGATGGAAATTCAGTTTGCAGACGTGAGTCAGAGGTTTCTTTGGCAAGGGTACCCTAGAACACATATAGAACTAGGTGCCACAAAAGCGAGAAACAGATGTTGCCAGCAAACCTTAATAAATACATCTACAGACATTCCAGAAGAGGATAATTGATGTCCTCGATTGATATGCATAGCAAGGAAAGCAAGACAATTGTGAACAGTTTAAAAAAACACTGTAAGATACTGAGGAGTGTCCAAGACACTATGCCAATTGTAGGGATCAGACCTCAAATCACTTGTAGAAAATCACGTTCAATTAAAGATCTTTTGGTAAGAAGCCATTATACCTCATAGTCGACTAAAACCTGGTTAACTAAGGAATCAACTGGTTTTTACAAATTTAACATCTGTAAGGCATGTCAAGTGGCCAAACATATGAAAATCTTTACAGACTACAGAGAAAGAGAAATTAAGATTTCACAAAGAATAACATGCAACAGTCAGTGCGTGGTTTATTTAATTGGGTGTGAATGTGGTTTGCAGTATGTGTGAAGCACAATCTGCCCACTGAAAAGGAGAATATTAGAACACACCAGAGCTATACAGAATCATGATCATAGTTATGCTTTGACCAAACATAATAACAGAGAAAATACCATGGATTGGAGGAGTATTACGTTTTTTGGTTTGGCCATGGTCAACAGAAATGAACGGGGGCAATAGGACATTTAAATTGCGCCAACTCAAAAGCAAATTCATTGTTCGACTCCGAGCTAAGATCCATTATGGGCTCAACGTTGATGAGGAGCTTTTTGTATATTTATAGGAGAAGATATTGGCCAATGAGGGGCAATTTGAGAATATTTGAATATTATTTGAGACATTACAAGACTTATGACATAGAAGTTTTATGTGCGAGATTTGAAATAAAAGGTATGATGAGCAGCGTCCCATGGATCAGGATGATTCGTGTGACATAGGCAATAGTATACAAGTAATAGGCACTTAGTGAGTATTGCAGTGGTAAATAGTCGAGTTGATGAATCTCGCTTGTTTATGTTGAGTCTAGTTTACAGTAATTAGCACTCAGCAGTCATATAATGTCAAGTAACATACCATGTCAACAACAAAGCACAAACATTTTGCTATATTTAAAATGAGGTAATTGTTATGGGTCTCTCAAAAAATATGTGAATATATGCTTCGATGACCATCATAGCAGATACCAATATATATGTACATTTGTAGTTTTTTGTTAATTTTTTTGACATTTTGTGTGTCATTTCTGTGTTGGTAACTACGATGTCCAGAATGCATCATCTTGAGCAGGACGTAATTTTACTATTTAAAGAAAATAGCAAAATGACTTACTAGCCGTGAATAAGACTTGCAATAAGTCGAAACGCGTTAGTGGTTACTGACTGCTTGTAATAAATATGATATGCAGGACCCTGTGGAGTGCGTGAATATCTTTGCATAGCAAGTATTACGAGGTTGGTCTCCTCCATCACCTGCACCAGCAACAAGAGTGCGCCACCGAGAACTGCTTCAGACCCATTTCATGACACACACACATATATATGTATACATATATTTATATATATATAAATATATATAACTACCTGCAAGGTGAAGGCTGTGTAGTAAAGGATACTGTGTGATAAACTATGCCTGGTAAAGGCAACATAAACTTGAGTACTATGCAGGTGGGACCTAGTGCTTGGAACAAAGTCTCCAGCCAAACTGTGCCTATAGTTTAAAATAATGGTTAGATAGTTTGGTAAATTCATGGAAGCCTAAGCCCTCTTATGATTGCCTATAAGAGTTGGACCCATTAGAAAAATACATAAATAGACTTTGTTTAAGCCTGTCTTCTTGTGGAGATGTGCAAAGAGCTCGTGTCAATTTGTAAAAAAGGAGACCTTACTCATCCAAAACTCTCCAACAGCCTCGGAAAGTAGTCAACTGCCCAACTCTGAAGGCAATCTATTTTTGTGGTTGGGAAGGGGAATGGAGCACCCCCAAATTTGGTGTGCGGGTATAAGGATTTTTTCATGAGGGAAAATGTTTGTTGCATAGTGAAAAATACACTTTCACATGCACATTAGTGCTAGCTTTTGATTGAGGAATTTATAGAGTGCAAGTGATACCTGTGAACAAGGGACCTTTGTGGTGAACTTCAAAAGGTGCAACATTATTAGTTAATGGAAAACAAGTGATTCTTTAAGAGTTCTCGAAATAACCTCAGCAATAGGAATTGTTAAAGATTAAGTGGCAAGGCATTGCGGGTTTAGCAGTCATGTAGAAGAAAGCACAACCACCCATAAACAACCTAATGATTTTGGTTCTACACAAATGGGTAGCTGAAGTAAAATGTAATGTGATTGATTGCGAATTGTAGGAAAGGACATATGCCTGAAAAAGTCACATGCACTTTCCAGGAGTACGCTTGTAAATCTGCATCTGGTACAGGCATAGTGTTGGAAAGGGTTATGCACTGCAAAAATATGCATAGGTCAAATCTCATCAGTGGCTGTTACACGTTTTTGTGAACAGGTCAAACTCTGTTTACTAAACTAGTACCTCAACACAGCATCATTTAACACTATGCATAACTACCCTAATAATTAATGACTCCCAAATCAGGGGATTAGTTCTATGAAACAAACCTAAAACAGCTTCTCTAAAACAAAAAAGCAACGTTCCTGGCATGCATGGATTTTTCTCTCTTTGTATCAGGGACTTTCTTTATTCTGGTTTGTGACTGACTACTGTTTATCACAGCAGTCTTTTTATCCCATCAGCCCTGAAGAGAAAATAAAATCACCGGGAGACAAATTGTGTCAGCCTTGTGGGTTTGTTGTTCTGTCGGCCCTACAAAGGGGTTTCTAAAGTCGGGCCATAGGAAATACAAAGTAAAAAGGTGATGAAGTACAACTCTACAGAAGGTTTATAAAAGGTTTGTTTTATTTGAATAAAATTCACTATCAAGCAATTCTTCAAAAAACGTATTTCTCCAGTATTTTCTTATAACCACTCAGAAAGTTAGAAAGTCATCTGTTACTTGAAGTAATAGTCTCCTTTTTCTTGTTCTTCTCGTAGGGACCAGCCCATACAGAGCCCTGGACTACCCACACTCCTCCTGGAGTGTGGCTGGTCTGTTGGTTGCACCGAGGAGGTCTGCCTGTTATGCACCTTCGTTCTCTATGGCTTCCGCTTGGTCGAGCCCGCTGCACTCCTCTGGGACTGCCCGTCTCCCTATGCACAGCAACTTGGTCAGTGTCTTTTGTTATCCTGTGAGCTCTACTGTTGACGTTCCATTCAGTTCCCCTCAAGTATCCAGCTCCTCCCTTTTGACCTCTTCTTCCCAGCCCTGTTCGTCCTCACTTTCAGTGTCTCTCTTCCGCCTGAAAAAGTAGTAGTCCTTTCTTTGTTTTTTTGTGTTCTGTGTATCAGTTGTGTGTCTCCTGTTTTCGTAATCCTTTCTTCCTTTTGTTTTATACGGTCCAAGGTGATTGTAGACCATCAAGGGAGCTCTGGGTCTCCTGGGTCTACCTCCTGACATATCCCCTCCTTATCATTTTCCTGATTGGCGAAAAGTGGATATCTGGAAAGGAAATCCAAATTTCCCTGTTGCCCTCCTTTGTGATGTTGAACTTAAAAATTGGAAGGGTTGGAAGGAGAGAAACCATATAAGCACACTAAGATTGGTACTCTTTTGTCTACTGGGCCATATTAGAGGATCATGATCAGTGAAGAGGATAACTGTGTGCCTTCCAGATAGTATCTCAACTTTTCAATGGCCCACTTAATAGCTAAACATTCCTTTTCTAGAATGGGGTAGCCAATCTCTCTAGGGAAATGTTTTCAGCTAATGAAGAGAATAGGTTTTCCTTCCCCATTATCATTTGTCTGAGACAGTACTGCACCAATACCACAAACAGGTGCGGATATTGGGGAATGTTGTGGAATAAACCTTCGATAATAGCCTACAAGTCCTAACAAGACCCTCACATCAAGTTTGTTCATAGAAAATGGAGTGTGAGTGATGACCTTCACTTTTTCAGTTTGAGATTCAATGAATCCTACTCCCATTAGATATACAAAATACTTCACTTGGTTATATGTGAATTTGGATTTCATTGCATTGATATGGAACCCTGCATGTTGTAGTTCAGTGATCACTGTCCTCAGATGTTTGAAATGGGTTTCCCAGTCTTTCCTATACATAACTGACCTGACAAACAATACCAATACCCTGTCACCTACCACCAACTCCATCCATTTTCTTCTCTCATTATAGGCTTTTTTTTAAAATATATTTTTATTGGTATTTTAAAGAGATTTAACGGTTAATATTACATTTCGCTTTGGTATACTAATACAGCGGTGAGTACTTACAGCAGTTTGTTTTGACAGTTTTGAACACATATATGCCCATATTTATACTTTTTTTGCACTGCATTTGTGTCAAAAAATGACGCAAATGCGGAGTAAAGAAAGTATAAATATGGCCGTAATATATTGCTCCAAGCAAACATATATGTATCTCAATGGTAGTCTATAGCTATTTTATTCAACATTTATATTCAAGACCTCCATGAGGGGTCGGATTTGTCTAGCGTCTTGTCCTCAAGTGTGGAGACGTCATCCTTCTAGAACATAACCATGCCATGTCTAAACATGTATTGGATTATTGTCTATATTGCTAAGCTACAGCTCTAAAAACTAAATAACCATGTCCCTGTAACTTGTGATCGCTAGGGTCCCTATGCTCATACATTGACAACAGCTCATCAACAGTCATTGCTAAGCTGGTAGGTGCAGGCTCCAAGATGTGAGAATGGGTGCAGTCCGGGAGTTAACCCCCAGCTACAGGGGCAGATCTCTAATAGATAATATTCAGTTCTGGCCCCTATATGATCATCGTCAGTGAGATCAATAGACTTCCATTTGTCTGCTACTTCAGACCAGAGGTGGGCCATAGGTCGATGTCTGAGCCCCTTGGATTCCTCTCTCATTAATGCCCGCTCTTCCACACGTGCCCAGCATGTGACCTCTCATTTCCATGTAGGTAGGCGGGCCCCTCAGGGGCTTTCCAAGACATCACTATCCTGCATCGTGCTAGTGACAAAGCCATATCTATAAATCTGTTCCCAACCTTTTTAGAGGCTGTTCTAACCAACAAGCAGACTTTTAAAGTGACGGGTAGTGACCTATCTAGGGTTAGGTTAAGGAGCACAATAACTGCAGCCCAATAGGCTGTTACATTGGTACATCCCCAAACCATTTGACCAAAATCAGCATCTGGGGCTTTGCACCTAGGGCAGGCCTGGGGTTCCCCTCCATACATGGTCCATACATGGTCTGAAGTCTATTGGGAGTGAGATACGTCCTGTGTAGGAGATTGAACTGAATGCATTTAAGGCATGTATTCCGATATACACAGGATGCATAATCAATCACCCGTTCACACTCGACCTCTGCCAGCTCCCTGCCCAAGTGCGCATCCCAACGAGCCTTCAGGGAATGTAGTGGCCCACCCACCATTCCATTCAGTGCCTTGTATAACCATGTCACTAAGTGAGATCCTCCACGTATCTTAGGCGTTGTCTGAAGCGCAGCATGGGTGGGGGGTTCCTCTGCCCCCCCATAGGTCCCTTTTAGCATGAATCATTGCTTCGTATCTCAAAAACTGACCCCATGGGAGGTCAGTCCGCTCCAAGAGATCTGCAAAAGATGACCTGCGTATAGCAGTCGCCCACGGAGGTCAACCCCGCGCAAATCCAGGGGAGCATTTGTCCCTGTGTAAAGCAGTGGGGGGGTACACCAAGTGTGAGCCCCAACAAGTAGATCTCAGGGGCGTAGGGGGTTGGGATCTCGGATCACCTAAGCACTCCACGCCAGGCTGCGAGGGCCGGACCCAGGAGAACCCTGGCCCGTAGAGACTGTGAGTCGCGGCTGAAACAATCTGGCCACCAACGTGTCTGTGTACTGTCCGTCACTGTCGCATGCCAGCTCCATTAGCCCATAATTGTTCAGCCAACGCACCAGCCATTGCAACTCAATCACTATGTAATAGAGTTAAAAATTTGGGACTCCCAATACTCCCGCCATCAGGGGGAGGCGGAGAGTAGCTAGAGCAACCCTGTGATGCCCACTGTTCCATATCAGTTCTCTGAGAAGTGTATCTAAGGACCTGAACCAATTGACCGGGATAGTTACTGGTAGATTAACAAAAAATATAGGAGTCTCGGGAGCATAATCATTTTAGGCAACAAGGCTCTCACCATACAGGTTAAGGGAGTGCCAAAAACCTATGCAGGCCCAGAGGGACCGGAAGACTTCACCCAGGTTACCCTCCCTGATATCCACCTCATCATGGTAAATTTGAATGCCAATGTATCTGAATGTACTGGGTGCCCACTTAACATCCGCTGGGCAGGTGGAGGGTGGGATATTACCCGCAGCCACTGGGAACACACATGTCTTCTTCCTATGAAGGCGTAGCCTTGAGTATCGCCCCTCTCATTATAGACTTATCGCTATGTCTGTTGTGCTTTCTCCAGATTCTTTGAGCCAGTTTCCTTAAGTTTTCCCAATTGAGTTCCCAACTGGGAGGTATAATCTAACAGACTTTCATCTACCCCTGTGTCATCCTTCTTCCATGTCTCTTTGGTGAATTTCAGTGGAGTGCTAGGTTTACGTCCGAAGAGCAGCTCAAACAGGGAAGAACCCAGGCTAATTTGGAATTGGTCTCTAATTACAAACAGGGCTTGGGGAAATAATAGATCCCAATTTTTCCATTCCCCTGTTAGCACTTTTTTAGTGTGTTTTAGGATCCCATTATACCTTTCTATCAACCCATCAGTTTGAGGATAGTAGACAGAGGTTCTAAGATGACGTATGTTCAATTGTTTACAAATTTGCCTCATCAACTGGGATACAACAGGAGTGCCCTGGTCTGTTGAAGCTCCTTTTAGAAAACCCATTCTACAAAAAATTCATATCAATGTCTGTGCTATAATTTTAGTATTGGTCTCCTGGAAAGGTACTGCCTCAGTCACTTAGTATTATAATCTACTATTACCACTGTATACTTATGCCCCCTACAGAATCAGTAACAGTGCAATCAGATCTATTCCCACTCGTTCAAAGGGTCTTCCAATGACAGGCATTGGTTGTAATGAAACTTTTGAGGGTTGTTATGATTTTATCCATTGTCATATTTCACATTCTTGACAGTATTTCTTTATTTGTAGTACACTTCTGGGCTAGAAGAAATTGGTTAATGTGGCCTGTGTAGTCATTTTGGGTCAAAAGAACTCCATCATTAGGCGAGAATGGGCATAAACAAAATTTGTTCATGAAAAAGACTCAGAACTAGAAGTTGGGGTGTATTGTTCTATTTCCCTAGCCTATACAAAGTACAGTTTTTATTTGGACGGCTGGATACCCCTTTATTAGTTTTCCTTCTTCCTGTTTGATCCTCTGCCACGTGTGGGATCGTTTATCTGGGCAGCCCTGATATTGAGATTCATTGTCCATGATTCTTCTACTATTAATGGGCCTCAAGAGTTGTTTTCTCGAAGGGTTTGCCTTAATAGGATGAGGAACTGTGGGCTATCAGTGCCCAGTATGATATCTTGTGGGATGTTCCTAAGTTCTCCCACCTTTATTATTATATAATATAATGGCTTGTCCTTCAACTACTTGCGCGTCCAAATATGCCACTGTATAGGGTTTTAGGGTCCCATGTACACATCTGATTCAAACCTGTCTGTTTGGAATAATCCATTTGGTAAGACTAGGCCTGCCTTAATTACTGCCTGTTTACACCCAGAGTCAAACAAAGCAGTCACTCACTTTTGATTTATTTGCAGACTCACATAATAGTTGGGCCCCAAGGGGCTTCTCTTCACTGTTCCATATTTCGACATACCTGGGCTATAAGGCACCATTTTCTTCATTCACAGCATTGTGGTCCAATTTTTGGGGTTTTGATCTGCTTTTGGTGGTCATATTTTAGGGGTTTTACCTTGGATTCCCACTAGTTTCTTGAGATTCCTTCCAGAGGGCATAGAGGTTAATGACAGGGTTCCTTTTTTCTGTTTCGACGAGAGCAGTTTATGATTGAGCTCTAGCATAGGTAGTGGCCATTTCCACCACTTGGTCAAGAGTCTACCTGTAATGTTGACATAACCACCTCTGGGTGGATACCAGTAGAGCTTTTAAATATTGTCCTAGCTAGATCTTGGTCATTATATCTTTTTTAGTTGCCTGCTGTGGCCTAAGTCACCAGTCTGTGCCATCCTTTAATTTGAAGACAGTGTTCTAGGAGTTTCTCTAGGTTGTCCTCTCTCTTTTCTGAATCGGATCAAATGGCTGTTCTCATCAACTCCTAATCAATCCAGTATAATTCTTTTTTTATCTCCCTGTACATGTTATTTCCATTTGTATTAGCTGTCTGATAAATGGCTTGGGCTTCTCCTGGCAGGAGTGGAGCTAGATAATGAGGCCACCTCCCCACAGGCAAATGAACTGGTTCGAGCAGCCCTTTCAAAATTGAGAACAAACGCCTCTGAATCTTCTCCCACCTGTAATATCTGCAAGGATATTCCCAGTCCTGCTGGGACAAGCACTTTACTTTCCTCCAGGACAGTAGTGAGTTGGATCTGGCTCTCTGAGACCTTTTGGAGTTGTTCAGCCTGAGCCTCCATGGTTTCTCGATACACCACAAATTCTGATTTAGCTATGGTCATAAATCTTTCCAAGACTCATTTTAGTTTCCTCTGTCCCTCTGGTAGTTGATGGAGGATGTTCTCCATCTTACAATAGACACCATGGACCTCATTACAACATTGGCGTGCGTCAACTGCCGCCCACCAAGTTGTAACTGCCGTGCCGCCGCCAATACGGCCGCACTCCCGCGGTTGGCCATTACAACATCCCCGCTGGGCGGGCGAGTGGAAACAGACTTTCCGCCCGACGGCCCAGCGGTGATGTCGGCCTTAACACAGGAGCCGGCTCCAAATGGAGCCGGCTGTGTTGCGGCGGTGTGATGGGTGCAGTTGCACCTGTCGCGCTTTTCACTGTCTGCTATGCAGACAGTGAAAAGCTTCATGGGGCTGTGCAGGGGGCCCCTGCACCCAGGGGCCCCGCGACTCCCCTTTCCGCCAGCCTTTTCATGGCGGTTCCTACTGCCATGAAAATGCTGGCAGGAGGGGGACTCGTAATCCCCTGGGCAGGGCTGCAAGCAGCGCTGCCCTGGAGGATTACAACCGCCGGAACCAACGTGGTCGTAATTCGCAAGGTTGCACCGCCAGCCTGTTGGCGGTGCAATCGTCAAAACAGCCCTGGCGGTCCAAGACCGCCAGGGTTGTAATGAGGGCCCATGTGTTAGAGTACTTTATAGAGGTAATGGAGTACAACTCTTCGGTCTGTTAGAGATGGCTGTTTTTGTTTTTTCTTCCCAAAAAGTATTTCTCCAGCATTCATTTTCTTAGAACCACACAGAATGTTAGGAAGTTGTCTGTTACTTGAAGTAATAGTCTCCTTTTCTTCTTCTCATGAGGACCAACTCATATGGAGTGCTGGGTTAGCAATGCTCCTCATGGAGTGTGTTTGGTCCATTCGCTAATCCGGTGGGGGTCTACCTGTCGTGCACCTTTGTTCTCTGTGACTGCCGCCCTGTTGAGTATGTCACGCTCCTCTGGGACTGCCCGTCTTCTTCTGCAAATCAACTCAGTTGGTGTCTTTTCTTCTCCTGCTGGCACTACTGTTGACATTCCTTTCAGTTCTCCGCATACCTCCAGCTCTCCCCCTTTCTCCTTCTCTTTCCAGCCCTGTTTGTTCTCACTTTCAGTTTCTCCCTCTTCCTCCTGAAAAGTAGTAGTCCTTTCTCTGTTTTTGTGTTTTGCTTATCCCATGCCTGTCTTCTCCTTTAGTAACCCTTTCTATTGTTTTTCTTTTGTTTTGTCCTCATTCACCCTAGGCTCCAGATTTTTTCTCACTCTTGGCAAACAACCTACTGCCTCAGCCAGGAGGCCCTTCCTCTCTCTCACCATACCCGAGACAGGGGGCTGATATACCGGACTGGTTAAACAACTACAAGAGAAAAAGAAGGAATGTAATCATAGGACAAGGTATTATACCATTTCCGTGTGTCTTCCCTTCCAAGCTTTAAGCGGTAACCAGAATCTCTTCGCCCTAGTGATCCCACTTGCTGTGTCTATTCTAAAAACATAGACCAGTTGATCCAACCAATCTATATAAGAAGGGGGTTCCTTGCCTACCCATTTCCTACAAATTTCTCTACTAGCCAGCAACATAGCATAGAACAGCAATTTCTGCATGTCGCTTTTTAGCCCTCCAGCACGCTCCATTCTACCAAAAATAACTAAAAGAAGGCATATTTTAATATCAGCTCCCAGACCATTTGAAATCATTGTCATCACTGCCTCCCAGAAGAATTGTATTTCTGGGCATTCCATAAACATATGTAAATCTGTGGCCTTTTCCATTCCACACTTTCTGCATTTGGCCACTCTTCCCTTCCCCATTTTTGACAACTTACAGGGTGACACATATGCCCTATAAATTGAATACACGTGATTTGTTCTGTAAGTGGCTGGTTTGACCACAGAAAACAAGGTACGCATAGAAGTCTGCCACACATCCTGCAACTGTAATCCTGGGAAGTAATTTCCCCACATATCATCTGCTAGCATAAAATCACCATCCCCCATGTCTTTTATCTCCCAATACCGAATCGCCACTACTTTTTTGGGGGGAAGGCTTCCGATTTTCTTCTCCTCTAACTGATGCTTCAGACCAAAACTCCTACACCCCTTCTGTGCCCATCCTTTCAATTGGAGATACTGTAATCTTGACAATTCCCCATCTGTCTCTACCGAAATTTCCTCCTACGGAACTAAGCTGCCTTCCTTAAATGAATCACCCCAATTTTTCAACTCTGCGTTCTTAATTGGAGTATCCAAAATGTCCTTAAGACACTCTGGCATACCTGGCGAGTCCCAAATAGGTGTCCAGCGACTATAATATTCTACCTTGCTTATGCACCTTACACTATACCATAGTTTTGCTGCATCTTTTAACACTTTTAGTTTGCTTTTTTTGAAGAATTTGGGATCCCTGAATTTAAACAATGAATGGTTTATTGCCCCCTTCACCTCTCCTAACCTAGCCTTAAACATGCATCCCAGATCTGTCATATCGGGGGAGGAAAACTGCATCCTTACATTTTTAAGTTGAAAGGCCCAACCGCATAACTGCAGATCTGACAAGGCAAGTCCCCCTTTCTTCCTTCTTCTACATAACTTCCTCCATTAAATTCCTGCTCCCTTCTGTGCCCATATAAATGAATTAATATCCTGTTGGATGTTAGCTATCAGCTTCTCATCCAATTGCAACTGGATTGTATTGAATAAAAAACTAACCCTAGGCAAAATCACCGTCTTTACCAGATTCACTCTACCTAGAATTAACAGAGGCAGATGCATCCAGCCTCTTATCAAATTACTACATTACATACGCACTTTTTTAAGATTAACTACTGGTATCTGCTCAATATCTTATATAATCTTAACACCTAAGTATCTCATTTTGGTTTTAATTAGTGGGCTCTCCGTCCTCTGATTCCACACCATTATTTTTGTCTTCTCTGTATTGACCTGATAAACGGACACTTTCCCAAACTCCTCAGCTATATAAAAAAACTGCTGGAAGGGCTGGAAGTAGGACTTGTGTACACAGCAGCAGATCATCAGCATGTAGAGAACATGGTGGCCTACGAGGAGGCAGGTCGCTAGAGTGTGAGTGGAGGGGCCTGGCCAGAGGGTGAGGGAGGGGAGTGAGGAGGCATTTTGATGTGCCGGCTTACCTGTCGCACGGAGGAGAGTGGGGGCAGCTCCGGAGGTACAGAGGTCTGGGCCCATGCTGTCCTGGAGCTCAGAAGGAGCCGTTCGGCCGTAGCACGCTTCCCTCTCCGAGGAGGTCGAAGCAGCAGGAGGGGTCAGCACAAGCAGGGTGCTGCCGGAGACCTAAGGCGCAGCTGATGGAATGGCTAGAATTGGGATAAGAAGAGGAGGGTATGTCGGCCGAACCCCACGAGCACAGGAGTTGGAAGTAGTGTGCTTGTCAGGAGGCAGAAGGAGGCGAGGAGAGAAAAGCCTTCGGGGGAGAAAGGTTGTATGTGCCACTGGAGTGGAGGGCGGCCCCAAAGGTAAGAGTGAGGACTGGAGGAGGTTGTCAGGAGAATGTGAAAAGAATACCCTGGTGGAAAGGTCACAAGGAGGGGGTTTTCTTAGAACAAAAGGAGGAAGTGAGCAGTGTATTTCTTCCCTCCAAGTCTGGAAAAAGTAACTTGGGAGCAAAGCTGGGGAAGAAAGGGAAAGCAAAGTCCCCTATCCTTGGGAGACCAAAGGCCACCCCCTCGCTGTGGTCCTTTTTTAAAGTCCTCCCTTCAGTGGGGTCAATTGGAATGCTAGGGGATTCTTGCAGCTTAAGGGAGGCTGGGGGATACAAGGAAATGGAGGCTCAGGCTGAAATGGTGTTGGATAAGGATACTGGGGTACATGAGGAGGAGATGACAGTGGCTGTGGAAAGTGGCGAAAAAGCCAAAAAATAGAAACCAGCCCAGATTGTAAATTTGGAGTTTCAAAAGGAATCGACAGGGGAGATCCCCTTTGTAGAGAGTCCCATAATCAGGGTTGAGGCACAGAAGGAAAACAAGGTACAAGATCAAATGCAGGCTAAGATGATGGAGGAATTGGCACACACTCTAAAAAGCTCCCCTATGGAATGAATGATTGTAAAATTATCGGAGGAGATTAAAAAGGGGGTTTCGGTGTCTGAAGCAAACTAAGCCAATATAAGAGAGACCTGTGAAATACTGGAAAAAAAGACGTAGAGTTGAATAGGCAGGAGTTGCGACTGTTGAAAGTTAATGAGCAAGAAATGCAAGTTAAGCTGGAACGGTTGGAGAATGCGTCAAGGAGAAATAATTTGAGAATTCTTAATATACCAGAGGGAATGGAAGGAGACAATATTAAGACATATATAGCTTCACCTATAAAGAGTGCACTGCAGTTGGAAGACATCCAGAGGGATCCCTTCAAGAGAGATCCCGGTAAAAAGAAGCTGCGTAAGATTTTGGTAAATTTCCAGACCTATGCATTGAGAGAGAAGATTTTGTTAAAAGCATTAAAGCAAAAATCACTCAAAGGGAAGGACTTCTCCTTTGAAGTAAAATCGGATCTTGCCAGAAGCACTCCTAATAAACAGTGGGAATTGGGGAAACGTCTTGAGGACTTTAAGAAATTAGGTGTTACAGCACAACTTAAATTTCCAGCCTTCCTGCTTGTGATGCACAGTAACAAGATGTATAACGTGAGGGATCAAAAAACAGCGGATGAACTACTAGAGGCCATTAGGAATGGAAAATCTTAGAAGGTTTGGTTCACTCTCTCACAATCCTCTGGCCAGCTATCCCGGAAATGCTCTATAAAAAGGGCATATCATCCACCCCATAAGGAGACAGGGATGGGTTCCCCATGGGTGGGATGCGGGGGTGTCACGGGGCGAAGTGTAGGGGAAGCACAGGGTGGGAAGCCTTAGGGAGAAAAAGAAAAAAAATGAATTCACCTCATGCATAATAGACAGTATAATCACTTGGAAACAAATGATAAACAATGATATGAAATAGGGGGGAGATATTAGTTTGTTGCAAACTATGACATGGAATGTGAACGGGTTGAGAATCAGAGGAAGAAGAAATAGAATTTTGCAGTACCTGAAGGATTCCTGGCGCATATCATAATTTTGCAGAAGACACATTTGACAGGAAGGGAATGCTCAAAATTGTTTAACGCTCAAAAGTGGGTCCAATACTTGGTGTGTATAGAAAATGATTCTAATATTAGGGGGGGTGGCTATAGTGATTCAGCAACAGATTAATGCAGTAGTATTGAATGTAGTTTCAGACACTGACGGACCATGGACCATAGTCAAGCTCCAGATATACAATACGGTATTCACAGTAGTGGGTTTTATGGTCCAAACTGCGATGGCTTAGATCCAATGAGGAAGATGTTTTTCCATCTTTTGGATTTTTATGACCTGGTTATCATGGCAGGGGATTTCAGTGTGCTTATGGATAATAATTTGGATAGATCATCGAGAGTGAGGCTTATAGCCATGCCGAAATCTCAGTGTTTTCTTAAGACAAAAATTAGGGAATTTGGTCTGTGCGATATTTGGAGAGTGAGAGCAGCAGGGCAGCAGGTTTTCTCATTTAGAAATAAGAAATATGGCCACGCTTCTAGGATAGACTAATTCCTGATAGATCAAGGATTGGTGGAGTGGGTTGATAAAATAGGTTATGTCAGCACATCTATCAGACCACTCGGCGGTGGTACTAACAATAAAACTTGCTATAAGAAAGGAGATGAAAAGGTGGATGTTAGATCGATCTCTGTTGCTGGAGAATGATGTGGTGACACAATTGCGTATTGAGACAGAAGAGTTTTTAAATTTAATTTGGGGGGGCATGGCTTGGCCATCCAGCAAGATGGCCGCCACTTGTTGAGGCTCTGCTCACGGGAGCATAATTCCGCAACTTATCTGCACGGATCGGAACACCCGAGCGCTGCATCTGCGGGCGATCAGGCGACAGACATAATTTGCAGGTGGGCCGTGAGCCTAGCAGGCCAGCCGGGGGACAGCGGGCGCGAAGAGGCTTGCTCTGCGGCTCGGGCCGAGACACGGCCTGTTGGGCCCTTGAGGAGGTAAGCTGCGCTCGTCGCCGGCTAACGAAGGTGAGGAGCACAGCTGATGCTGCTACTGCCCCCCACACCCATTGGTCTTAGAGAAACCTGCGGCCCGGCCCGGAGGATGGAGGAGGAGACGGGCCCCGTGACAGCGAACCAAGCCGTGTGGCCTGGTACGGCCTGAGGAGGAGTAGCGGGTTCCGGCTCTGGCCCACGGCAGTGAAGAGCAACAAAGGGGAGATAGATGGCAAACTGGGCCTTGTGGCCTGAGGTGCCCAAAGGAGGAGGAACAGGTGCAGACTCGGGCCCAATGTGGTGAGGTGCAACATTAGGGTGATGGCTAATTGAGCCTTGCAGCTGGGCGAGGCCTAGGAAGGAGGAGCGAATCCCAACTTGAGCCCGCAGAGGTGCAGTGATACATCGAGGTAATGGCTGACTGAGCCTTGCGGCCCAGGGAGGCCTAAGGAGAAGGAACGAGTGCTGGCTCGGGCCCGTGGCGATGCAGTGAAGCAACGGGGTGAAGGCTAAATGTGCCCTGCAGACCGGAGGGCCAGTGGCGATGATGTGCAGCACTGGGGCTGCGGCCGATCCCTCCCGCCCTCCGGACATCGGCGGGGAGGCGGCCTGCGGTGGCCGGGGAGGTTGTGGGCGCAGCTGCGGGGCAGCGCGGTGAGTGAACCCGCCCTACTGGACCGTTTATTGGGTGATTAAATCAAAACTTATCCTGACCCGTGGGAGCAGGCCGGCCATTGCCCTGAGCATTGGACTGGTGGTTGAGGGATCAGTTGGTGGCCCTGCGGGGCTGTGACTGGAGTTGCCTTGCAATGTGATGACAGTGGAGGAAAGCGTGGGACCACTGCAGGGAGCCTCGCCAGTACGCGGTGGGGAAATCCGACCCAAAACAGACAAAACTGACCTTTGAGGGCAGAAAAAAAAGCAGTCAAACCGGGTGTGTTATGGAAGCGCAATTGTCGGAGGAAGAACTTCAACTGCCCTCCGTTAAAGACATTTTTATGGACCTAAAACACAGCCTGGCGACTATAGATACAAAGCTGGATCACTTGACCGATCGCTTGGATCGCATGAAAGACAGGGTGGATGATCATAATGCTCACTTGGACCAGGCTGAGGCTAGAGTGTCGGATCCGTGTGTCTCATCCGAGAGAGTGAACGGTTACTTCAAATGAAAAAGGTATTGGAAGTGATCCCTTCTAAACACGAGGACCTCAAAGCCAGGTCTAGGCGTAACAACATACACATCCTAGGTCTTCCTGAATTGACATCCATGGGACGCATGGAAGACTATGTTGAGGAGATGCGCAAATCAATCTTCCCTGGAGAACTCTCCCCTGTGCTGTGGTAGAACGTGTACATAGATCGCTGGGGCTGAGGCTGCCGCCGGGAGCCCCAGCAAGACCCATCATCAGTCGTCTACTCAAGTACAGAGACAGAGACACGGTCATATGTCTGGCTCAGTACTGCCGCCCTCTCATCTATAACAACAATTAACTTAGCCTCTTCCCGGACTACACCCCTGGGGTGCAGGTGGCTTGCCGAGCTTTTCTTACGATTAAACTCACCTTGAGCCACAGAGAGACCAATTTTTCACTTATCTACCCTGCGAAGCTACGTATACAGTACAATGGGAAATTGCACTTTTTCTCAGACCCGAAACTTGCAGCAAAATTTGCTAAAGGTATTCCCAAAAAGCCGACCCCTGAATAAGACAAAAATCACACAAATGACAATGACTGAAATGAGATCTACAGGGGGGACTACTGTAAATTCAGATAACGCCCTGAGACCTGCGTGAGCGAGGATGAATGGCGCTCCGGTGATGTCTGAACGGCAGAGTAGAAGCCTTCTAGACTGCTCTCGCCCACCGTCACACTCTGGGTGGTAAAACTGTTGGCCAAGCCAGCGCCCCTTATTATTCTAATTTTGTTTTTGAGATGGGATCTGGTTATGGGTGGGGGGAGGTGGGGAGGCGGGGCCCATTTGGGGGGCCTGATTGGGTGGGGGTGGTATATGTACTGATTGTTCAATGGTTTGACGTTTTGCCCTTCTCTTTCTTCCCTCCTGTCATCCCATTGATGCAGCTGCTTTGATGCAGCTGCTTTCTTTAAGCGAGGTGGTGGGGAGTTTAATGCTTCAGTGTAACTTAGAGCAATGGTTCAGAAAACTGCAACTCCAGTTAAGTGTCTTACATGGAATGTTCGGGGGCTGAATGATGGGCGTAAGATGAGACTGCTTTCCGCTTACATGCAGCGCCATTCCATCGACATTTGTATGCTACAGGCGGCGCACTTGAGTAAGGTCACAATATCTAGGGTGCAAGCTGGCTGGATGGGTGAGAGTCATGTGGTGGTGTATTCAAATTACTCCCGGGGATAGCAATTCTGCTTAGAAAGGGCTTACAATGGCGCACCGAAAAAGTGCTCACGGACACACAGGGCCGCTATGTTATGATACGGGTATCCTAGTATCTATGTACAGTTCCAATGTTGACGACCCCCAATTCTTCGGGGAAGTATGGCGCATGATTAACTCATTAGGTCCTGGGTGGCTGCCATGGGGAGGAGACTTCAATGTGGTGTTTGAGTTTGAGGCAGATCGAGAGAGCCGAGCCAGACCGCAACATTTTGCAGCCGCGAGGGCTCTGTCCCTCATCATGGCTGAGGGTGGACTGGTGGACCTATGGAGAGCTAAAACGTGGAACGCAGAGGAAAGGTACATGCGTTAATTCTATACATAACAGCTGGTCCCGCATTGATAGATGGCTTTGCACCAGAGACGTCGAGCTCTGGACGGGGTCAATTAAACATATGCCTCGTACTTTATCGAACCACTCGCTGGTTATGCTAGTATTGCAGATCCCAGGCGGCCTCCGATGCACATTTTCCTGAAGGTTGCCCCACGGGGCGTTAAGAAATTTGGGTCTTTCGGGAGGAGATCCGCGCTGCTATAGTGGAATACTTCTCTGTGAACCAGGGCTCGGTTTCCTCGATGGCCACCTTGTGGGAGGCCTTCAAGGTAGTGATATGTGGGATCTGTCTTGCCAAACAACATGGTGTGCTGAAGGCATTAAGGCGTGACTTAGTGAACCTAGAGTCATGACTGGCTGACGTGGAGAGCCAGTTGACTACATACGGTTCCAGCGGTTTCCTGGCTGAAATAAGATAAACTTTATCTTGGTATGAGGAAGCGGCACTTCGTGAGGTCTGTTTCTTAGGGAAAGAAGCTAGAGCAAGGAGATATGGAGACGGCGAGAGAGCTGGTAAAAAACTGGCTGCAATACTTCACAGGTTGTGGCCTGGGAATTATATTGTAGAGCTGAAAAATCCGGCTGGCGTACACCATTCCGGAACTGTAGAAGTCAAGCGTACTCAGTTGATGATATAATTCAGGCTAAACATAGCTTGCCAGGAGACAAGGCTCCAGGATTGAATGGCCTGTCGCCGGCTTTCTATAAAGAATACGCTGAAATGTTAGCGCCACACCTCCTTGAGGTATGTGGTGAGGCGTTTGAGAGTGGCATTCTTCTGACCTCTCTACGGGAAGCTCTTATTGTTACTATTTTAAAGCCCGGGAATGACCCTTGTAGCTGTGACTCGTATCGACCACTCTCGCTAATAAACATTGACAATAAGATCCTGGCGCAATTAACAGCATCCGGCTGCAGCCCTGCTCCCGTCTGTGGCACTACCGGATCAGTCTGTTTTTATACTGGGTCGCTCTACCTTATATAACCTTTGCACTTTTTTTGCCATCACTCGAATGGTCGAACCCGGTGAACAAGCTGCCGTGGTGTTTCTGGATGCCACCAAAGCTTTTGATTCTCTAGCATGGTCGTACATGTTCGGCTTACTGGCCAGAGTCGGATTGAGTCCAAGATTTATAAAATTGATCTGCCTGTTGTACACGGAACTGACAGCCGGATTGCGAGTAAATCGGCTTCTGTCGGATCCTTTTTCGATAGCAAGAGGTACGCGGCAGGGATGCTCTCTCTGGCCACTGCTTTTCACCGTGGCAATGGAGCCACTTGCAGCACATTTGCGACAACACCATAGTCATAGGGCTTAGTGTTCAGGCAGCGTCCAATACTGTTATCTATATATGCGGATGATGTTGTTCTGTACGTCCATGACCCACAACTACATCTTGATATGTTAATAGATGAAATAGCCCACTTTGGCCGGGTATCGGGGATCATGATCAAATGGACTAAATCCGTGGTGCTCCCTCTGATGACTGCTATGACGCAACATGACTCTAGATATCCCCTTAGTTGGGCAGAGGGCCCAGTACGATATCTGGGAATTTGGCTCAGTAGAGAAGTCGATGAGCTGTGGTGAGCCAATTAAGGCAAGGCTATTATGTGGTTGGAAAATAAGCTGACAATGTGGCGCTCGCTGCCACTTTCACTGACTGGTCTTATAGCCATTGCTAAGATGGTGATCTTGCCACAATTTCTATATCTACTTGTTAATATACCACTGGTTCTTACGACCAGCTTCTTGAAAAGACTCAGGTCCACACTTGTGGCCCTCGTCTGGGCAGGTAGACAACACAGAATTGCATGGGAAACTTTGACCCTCACACTCGAGCAGGGGGGAACTGGCAGCCCCGGATCTAGAACTGTACTATAATTGAGCACAGGTCCATTTTCCTCATTTCTGGCTACCCCAGATACGATCTCTGCCACAACTAGCTCCTGAGTGTGATTTGGTCTGTCCAGACAGATTAGCGGAAGTGATAAGTGGACCCCCCCCAGGCCTCGTCCGTGGGGTGTGAATGCAGTGACATGCACGGCACGGGCTTGGAGGGTGCTACTTCAGCGCGCAAGGACACCA
The DNA here is from genome assembly GCF_031143425.1 of Pleurodeles waltl. Classification (NCBI taxonomy): domain Eukaryota; kingdom Metazoa; phylum Chordata; class Amphibia; order Caudata; family Salamandridae; genus Pleurodeles; species Pleurodeles waltl. The sequence continues at coordinate 70,479,227 of NC_090450.1, read as the reverse complement.
GAGACTTTTGCGCCCTCAATGCCATTGCAAGATATTGCTGGCTTGCCGCTGTCGGTTGATGGTCAGTTCTGCGAGAGCTTGCACAAGAAAAATATGGTCACCCGGGGATCTTGGTTTCCGGAGGGGTCTTTGTTTCCTTGGAGACTGCGCTGGATGACACGCACACACCGCGTTGTACCAACTCTTTTATCTCAGGGTGTGGGCTATGTTGCAGCACCATACTCCTGCTTTCCTGCAGTGCCTCTGGTGTGCAAAACTCTGGAGCTTATGTATACAGCACAGTCTCCTCGTAGGCTTATTACACGTCTATATGTCAGCATGCAGACGCCTGTGGCCCCCGTCGACTCCAAGGCTAGGATCTCTTGGAAGACGGACATCGGGGAGATTCTTTTGGATGAAATGCGGCTATATTGTTGCGCGCAACTTTGAGAACTCTCCCCCAACTATAGATTACGCCTTATACATTTTAACTTTTTGCACCGCTTATACTATACGCCAAGTCGATTAAGGAGAATGGGTGTCAGAGCTCCAGATTGCTGTCAGAGATGCCGTACTCCTGAGGTGACTTTTATTCATTTGGCATGGCGATTTGGGGGTATTGCAGGGCTATTGGACAGTGGTGCTGCATGCGATTGGTGAGATGGTTGGAATTGTGCTGCCGCACTCCCCTACACTTGCCCTCTTCGGTTATATGAAGGAGATCTCCCCAGAATGCCAGAAATTAGTGGGGATTCTATTGCAGCTGGCTAAATGTAGAGTAGCGATGTGCTGTGGGAAGCAACAAGCTCCTCACTGTGGAGACTGGCTGAAGGATGCTGCCTTTCGCCAGGAACAACCAGAGACATACTGGGAGTTTATGCCTGAAAATTCCTGACTGCGTGATATATGGGCCCCCCCTACGGTCCTATCTGGAGTCCCGATCATGAGATGGCACAATGTCGCTCTATGTTTCCTACTAGGTTCCGAAACCAGATTCACCCCCTCCGAGAGGATACGTGGTAGCTCCTTTTGTAGTGAGAACTGTTGGGTGCTTTACCCCCTCCCCCCTTTCTTCCCCATCTTTCCTTCGCCTCTTTCCTTGTTTGGATGTCATTATCAAGTTATTAATCATCCTTGACGGAATAATACATAATTGTGCTGATTTTCCCTTTCTGATCGATATGCTGCTCTAATCACCCCCACAGTTCTGTGGTAGGAGCCGTCAATGTTGTACGTTGTACGTTTTTGATGTAGTGAATTGTTTTGTTGGTCTTATTTGTATGACTGTATTTACTGATAAAGTCATAAATAAAAATAAATAAATAAATAATAATAAATTAGGCTCCTCCCTTATATGCCTATATGTGTGGTTTGGGACATGCTTAAGGCATGTATAAGAGGTAAAATTACAAGCCTTACTATTTTTAGGAATAGGAAGTATAAGATGGAAGTGAGCACGTTAGAAGCAGAATTGGCTGAATGTGATCACTTAGAAAAGGATGGGGTGGAATCTTTGGATAAACTGGAAGGTAGGAAGAGACAGTTGAAAACACAATTGGAGGAAGTATTGCAGATGTGATTAAAAAAAGGAGGGAAGCCAGCAAATTAGCCCACTTTGAATGCGGAGAGGGTGCGGGGAAACTGCTAGCTTAGAAAGCTAAGATAGAACAGACTAAAAACAATATTAGAGAGATTTCCAGCCAAATGGGAGGGAGATGGGCAAATAGTGAAGATATAAGGAAGGCCATCCAAGTGTTTTTTCTCAGAGTTATATAAGGAAGATAAAGTGGTAACTAGGGAAGGGGAAAGAAGCTGGGCAATATATAGACATATTACCTAAAATAAAAGCCTAACAGAAGGAATTTATGAATAAAACAATTACTCTTGGAGAGATTAGGGCTGCTCTCAGTGTAATTAAGGGAGGCTAAGCGGCAGGACCGGATGGTATCCCGATATAATTGTTTAAGGTATTGGGGGAACTAATAGTGCCAGTTATGTCAGCTCTGTTTGAAGAGATCTAGGATAAAGGGGGGAGACTTTGAGAATCATGGAACGATGCAATAACAACTTTGGTTCTTAGGCCACGTAAAAACCTGTCTAAATGAGAGTCATATAGACCAATCTTGTTGTTGAACTCTGGTTATAAGATTTTTGCTAAGGTGCTGGTGGAGAGGATGAATGGGGTGGTAGCTGAACTTCTTGATTAGGATCAGAAAGGTTTCACAAAGGGTGGGCATCTTCATGAGTTAATGTCTAACTTAATAGGGGCTATTGACTTAGCAACGTTTAGTCTCCCTTTAGCAGCTGTTACATTGGATGCCACAAAAGCTTTTGATAGAGTGAACTGGGTGTATTTAGTTAGTATTTTAAAGGAGTATGGATTTGGGGATAATTTCTGTTGGATGGTGGGCCAAATGTTCCAGAACCCTTCAGCTACGGTGCTGGTGAATGGGAGTCTGACCTCCTCTTTTAAAATAACCAGAGGTATGAGACAGGGATATCTGCTCTCTCAGATATTGTTTAATTTGTATATTGACACTTTAGCCAGAGGAATAAGGCAGGACCAAAGGATTTTACCTTTTTTATGCGGTGGATGGGAGTAACCCTTTCTTGCTCTTGTTTTACAGGGTCCGTGGTGGTTGTAGACCAAGATGGGAGCTCTAGTAGGTCTTCCTTTTCTTCCTCTGGGTCTACCTCCTGGCATTGCCCCAACTGTATATGAGACGAAGAACTACAGGTGTGTCAGAGAAGGCTTTTGCTGATTTAGTATGACAATTCTGTTTTGCTACACTCTGAATGACACCCCTAACCCTTGTCAGAAGGTCTACTAATGCAACAGAGGGGAATGACCTTGCTGTGTGGGCCCACTTCTATTGGTCCAACAGTTTGAGTCTTCAGTCCTGATGGTTTAGCATTTTGTTCACCCACCAGTATGGCGAGATCCCTCGAGACAAAATGCAATGTTGTAGGTCCCCTCTGACCGGCACAACTTTAGATCACAGAAACAGCCCCCATAGTGGGAGTACATTTCTCTAAATTAAAATAATCTCCCTTGTGATGGAAATGTTCTATCAGCGAATGAGAGAAATTGTGTTTTTTCACATTTACTACGAACACAGTTTGCAAGTGGTCTCATATGCAAACAAATAGGTCTCTAAAACCCTGACTAATGAGATCTAGTAACGGGGTTTCTAGCAGCACAACCAGCTGGCTCCACCTTTTGAAACTGAACATGCCCCCTATTTCTCTATAAGGTGGGTGGAACTAAGTGTGGCAGGTTGGAACATCTGCTGGCTTAAAGCACAAATTCTGCAACCACTACACTAGAAATGAGGTCCAAAGTACCAAAGGAAATATTCAGCCACAGCATCACTGCTATCTGCCTAGACCCACCTTTCCCAAGAAAAGATGACTCATCCGGGGAACATGAACTGTGTACTGATTTGTCTAGATACAAATTAATACAGATATCTTACACATAGAAGGTATGAACTATTGATTTATTTATTTATTTAGGTAAATATGTTTCTATCAACAGTAAAATAAGTACATTTCTTTTACCAGTAAAGTGAATGTATGTCTGTAAGCAGTGTAAATATGCACATATAAATGATGCAAACAAAATGCAAACCAACTTTTTTTCAATATAATCTTTTACCACAAGAAAATATGAATAATAACAAATGAAAACCAATAAATCAGTTTAAAAAATACTAGGAATAGATAAGAATGACCATGTTTTAAACACGATTATGACTAAGAACTCTCTACAATACTAGAGTTGATGTAATCACAATTTTCAAACAATATAGGGGCCTGGTAGGTAGGACTGTAATTAGTCCTCATAGAGCTGTATGACTTCTGCGGACTATCTCCCTTCCAAAATTGAAGTATCGTTGTAGGTGTCTCGTGGTTTGGTGATCTGGTGGCTAGGTGTATTATAAATTCGATGTAAAGACAACTGTAAATCTCTGTAAAAAATTGCATTAGGTCATACGGGTGCTCTACTTCTCTAACAACAATCATACTGTTAAGACCATACGTTGTAATCTGGCAGCCCCTTGTGATAGCACCAAACCCCAAAGACAGACACCAACATTACATTAATGAAGTACCAGGCTTTGTATTCATGGTGGAGTATGTAGGTAAGGACACTGTAGCCTTCTAATGTGTCACAGTAGTGCTTACTAGACCTTCAACATCAAATGTTGAACAATTCACTATTGGACAATGCACATCATCAATACCAGGGAGAGAAGAACCCCAGAATAAGTCATCATTGACCACCACAGTAAACGCCACAGCAGCAGACACATCAGCCAGCTGACGTACCATGCTCACATACCCCCTTGCAGCATTTATAGCCTGATAACGGCTTCCACCAAGACACAGCAAAATATCACCTGAATGCACTGACAGACAGGTCCAGTCTCTCTCCTTTGTACACACCCATGACTGTTTGTGTGCCCAGATGAACAACCTACCAAAATCCGGTTGGAAATAAATACTTCACATACAGTCTGTAACTACAGGCATAAGCCACTCGTCCTTTAATGTCTATTGGGTTTGTTTCTCATTTGAACTATACCCCCATAAAACAGGCCAATTATTGTCTGCGTCCACCCTCAGCTCAATCCTGGTGATGTTCATGCTCATTGTTCCATCAGGTGCACTGTCACCCTGGTCAGGTACACGCACAAGGCGCTTCTTTGCCTCATATTTTATGGCTTGGTGCAAAGTCCTGACCTTACATTACCCTGGTTCAGCAGGGTTTGAAGGGAAATACCAACACAAATTATTATACTGGTCCCACTTGTTGAAGTTATTAGGTGTAGTACATGTCTTTATTGTCCACATGGCGATTGCTTACTCAATACCACCTCAGTCTAGTTCAGATGCCCAAAATGTCATCTGAAAGGCACTACAGTCTTGCACATATCAGAGGACATGTGATTATAGAACCTGCAGATGGAATGTTAGAATCCAGGATCAGATGTTTGCATGTTTCAGGGGTGTGTGCTTATCTAACTCGCCTTCATTTGTCACGTAGCCGACATTTGTTTCATCTATGGATACCACTTCAGGACAGCTCAAGAGTGATGACCAGTTAACCAACTGTTATAGTGGATATTGGACCGAAACATGCGCTACCAAAGATAAGAAGCCTTCTCAACAGTATATTTGCATCCTGCAAACGCTTGATACAACAATGAAGAAAACATCACAGTGATGTGTTTAGAACACATATAGTTTAATTCAACAAGGTCACAGATCACAAATAGCAAACATTACACTCACACACCACATTTGCTACCACTCACAGAATCAACCTATCTCCTTTCCTACCCCACAGAACTCTGTTACTACATCCCACTTTATCCCCTATCAAACAACATCCTTCTTATTTGTTATCCCTAGTCCACATAGCGGCCACTCATTTGCTACCTTGGTGCCTAAACTGTGGAATAGCCTTCCTCTCACCCTCAGAAGTAAGGAATCTGAAGTATGTTTTAGGAAACTTTTAAAAACTCACCTTTTTTAAGGTTACGGCAGAACCTACAAGATCACCAGGGAAACAGTAGTGGTTGTTGCATTAAGCATTGGGAGGCCCGGTTGGATAGCTATGCGCCATATAAAAACAACTAACTAAACTAAACATATTAGATTATACCTATTTAATGGTATTTAGGTCATTTTATCTACCTGTATTTATCTTGCCACTCTCCATAATCCACAACATCCCTCTGTCCGATCACCAACCCACAAGCTGCCTTTTATGCAAAACAACATAAATGTAAAGGTTTCTAGGCTTGTGTCCAGGTCCACACAAAGAGTGGTGTTAAACCTATGAAGACTAACAGATTTGGGGTCCTGATGTGTGCAGCATATATTTTACCTCCTGCCTTATTATAGTTGGCGTCGCTTTGCTGGTGTTGTAGAGGCAGACATTTGCTGTTCAGCAAGAGTAGGAGAGGTCTCGTAAATGATGCAAGATTGGTCATGCTGCAGTTATTTTTCATAATTTAGGGCCAGATTTTGTTATTGGCAGAGGTGTTACTCTAGCACAACGGTGATGGATATCCCATTAGCTGAAATCTGAATTCCATTGGATATAATGGGATTTAGATTTCAGCAGATGGGATATCCGTCACTGTTGTGACGTAGTAACCCCTCCGCCAATATCTAAATCAAGACTTTCATTATTTAATTGTTGAATTTTATATAGCACACTACTAGCCACAGGAGCAGAGAAGTGCTTTATAATCACCAGATTAATAATAGTAACAGTGACAGTGTGTCTGAAATATTGGATGATACAAGAATGAGGACGAATGGCTAGTTAGCCTGAGAGATGGAATCTAGAAAAGTGTGTCTTCTGAATGGCAGAAGGCTGAGGTTCAACCTGATGTCTACTGGAATGATGTTCCACCACCTGAGAGCCAAGCATGAAACACTGGGTTCATGGTTTAGGCTTCTTGGCTGAGAGTATCTTCAGTAATAAGCAGGTCTTCCTCCTTAGTGGGCAGCGTGTCTTATATATTGGAAAGGAGGCCAGCATACAGAGCGGTGTAGTTTATGCAGGCAATTATGAATTTAATACTAGCTTCCAGATAAGCCAGTTTAGATCTATTAGCATGGCAGTGATATTATGTGATGTCTTGGCTCTAGTGACTAAACAGGTTGCAGCATAAAGGATGGACCTGTGGGGAGCAGTGGATGAAGTGGAAAGACCTGAGAATATTGCCGTTCCAGCTGGGGCCATGGCCAGGAGTATGTATGATACAGATGTTATGGAACTCATTCTGGTCCCTTATATTCCACAATACAATTTGTGACTGGCCTGTAACCACAGTGTCTGTGCTTCTCCCTTCTCACTCTCATTACTGAGCTACATCATTATTTCCTCATTAGATAAGTCAACTCTGTATTTCTAGAGCTCTGAGTAGGTGATATTTAAGCACTTTCGAACACCTTGGTAAATACATATCATAGAATACTGAAAAGGGCCTTGCCTTAAGTCTGCAGACTCTGGTGGGGCCATGTGCTGCTGTGAGCTGGGAAAAAATGGAGTACCTGCTTGCCTGCTAAAGAGGTGGACAGCATCTGCTAGAAGGAATGACCTAATCACTGGGAAAAACCTGCAAAATGCCCATTTTTTTGTAAGACCTTTCTAAGGACAGCTTGATGAACTTAGCTTGCCCAAGAGCCACAAGGTCACCCTATACTACTAGAAGGAAAGAAGAAGAGCATTTGCATTATGGAACTGTTACATTTCTGTCATTTATGTCAAGTTGAACCTGTACCTTCTCCAACCCATAATGTGCATTGAAGGACAGCACATCTGTATCTTCCCTTCTTCAGCCCCATAGGTTACAGAAGGAAGCTGCACGTCTTGCTCCCAGTGTAGGTCCTGTTTTTGCCAGCTGGAGGTGGTGGCCCACAACTGTATTTCTGGCCTTTATGGTTGTTTGTGGTTGATGCCACAATGAATCCGAGCCATAAAACCCACCAGTTCCTGGTGCCACCAGGAATGGTTGTGTCTGTTTCTAGTCACGTGTACCCCCACCATGAGACGTGACAGTCACCAGCACATCTCAAGACACAAGCCCTTAAAGCAAAGTCATTTTTAGACTCAATAGAGAGAGAGCAGATCCACTACGTTCATCATCCTGACAAACATAATGACTTGTTGGGTCATTAAATTGTCCCTTGACTTTTGTTCATTGTTTTCTGTATTTCTAAGCAGACACTGATGACAAAACTTCAGGTCGCCAGAATATCACTGGAAGCAGTAGGAGCATGAGATAGATGGTGCCCTCGCTGTTTGGGTGCTGGGTTTTTGGTCTCCACATTTTTTTTTATGGTGACACCTTTTATTGATACAAAAAGAACGGATGATGGACGGAATGCTGAACAATGCAAACATTCACCCCCAGTCACAAAGATCTGGGTTTAATCCATAGTTTTTTTGCTCACCCCGCCACCCCAGTTTGGACCCAGCCATATGCAAATCAGTCTTGACCCTATTCCTCATGGGAACAGCCCAGTCCAAACTGCCAAGCCAGGTCCTCACTGGACCGGAAACAAGCATCCTAAGACCAATTTCAGGATATCACCCTTCATCATCTAGGCTAGCTTGAATCCAGTGGCGCAGTGAGCACCGGACCCATTTCTGGGCATACCCTTCCCACTTGGAGTGACAAACGCAAAAAGAACAGATGATGAACGGAATGCTGAACAATGCAAACATTCACCCCCAGACACAAAGATATGGGTTTAATCCATTGTTTTTTTTGCTAATTACGCCACCCCAGTTTGGAACCAGCCATATGCAAATCAGTCTTGACCCTGTTCCTCATGGGAACAGTCCAGCCCAAACTGCCAGACCAGGTCCTCCCTGGACCAGAAATAAGCATCCTAGGACCGGTTTCAGGGTATCACCCTTCATCAGTTAGGCTAGCTTAAATCCAGTGGTGCAGTGAGCATCTTTTATTGATGCCTTCTCCCACTCATATGGGTGACACCTTTTGTTTCACCCTCCAGTTGCTCAGTGATAGCCATAAATCAGTGTTGGGTACAATGTCACTGCATTTGTTTCTATTCCCTAAATTCAGACACACTTTTGTGATATTTTTGCTCCTGCTACGAAGTAGGGCACCAAGCCCATAAGCAGCTGCCTGAGTTGATTTGAAGCACACCCCCTTAGATAGCATTCCCTACAGAAATCTAATGTCTTGCACTAACAAATTATAAAAATATTTAGGATAATATCCTGGCCCTAAAAACAGTTATGTGTGCCTTCTTTTAATTGAACTATGTCATTATCTGTTCAATGCTGTTACTGCTTCTCCTAAAGCTCTATCTGGACATTGATTTAAATGTTCTTAAGAGGTTTCTGAACCTGAGTTTCTAACTGTAGGAAATGGGGTTTCTGGTTGATAGAGGTATGCACCCTGATCAAGCAAGTACCACAAGTCTAGTCGGGGTAAGTAACTAACACACCCTAAATGAACCTGTGCTCATCCTCTGGTAGCTTGGCTTAACTTTAGAGTCAAATGTGTAAAGTATTTGTGCAACACTTCAAACAGTAAAAAAGTGAAAACACCACACAAAAAGATACCACACCTGGTTTGGAAAAACAGAACTACATTTAATAAATAAAACAAGAACAAAATGAAAAAAATCTAATAAGTAGAACTTGAGTTATGAATAAACGATAGAAAAGAGCTTGAAAGCAAAAAGTGCCAACCAGGGCTATCTGGTCACGTTGGACTGGGACAAAGTAAAAAGTTCAGGCTGACCATGAAGGAGTGTGGGCCAGCTGCAGGGACCCAATTAGGGCCACTGAACCAAAGTACCTTAAATGCTAGGGCAGGAGCATTGCGCTAGTTTGAACCATGCAGATGAGGCAATGCGCCGTTTTTACTCACACGGTCGAGGAGAGGCATCAAAGTTTCCCACACAGTGGTAACGATGTGTTGGAGCAGAGATGCAATGGAGTTTGGGTGCAGGTGCCGGCTGTGTCAATGTTGAGGAGATGTACTGATCATGACGCATGCAGTGACTACGATGCAGAGTTTCAAGTTGTTATCAAGGTTGTCGTTGACAGAGATGCAGAGACCATGCATAGTGGAAAATACTGCAATGCTGATCCTGAATGCGATGCACCCGTGTTATCCACGCAGCTGCAGAGATGCACAAGTTCTGTTTACACTGCTTCGGAGATTAAGTATTCTGCTGTAGCATTACCTAAAGATGGACCTCCAAGGGCCCAGGACTGGCATGACACCTCTTGGCATGTCAGGCTCACAGCCCCTGACACTTCAAATCAGGAGACCAGTCAGCTGGCCCTTGGAGTCACTCTGGGTTCTGGGTTGTTGACTTGCAGGTCCAGTACTTCTCACACAGGCAAGGAGGGCAGCAGACAGCAGGTCAGCACAGAGAGGAAGCAGATCTTCCAGAGCAGCAGTCCAGAAGAGTGGCAGTCCTTATAGCAGTACAGCAGTCATTCTTTCTGGCCCGGTATCCGCAGGTCCAGAACTGTACTGAAGTGGTAGGGTCTGAGGTCTAGTTTTTATATCCAGTGGTGACTTTGAAGTGGGGGAGACTTCAAAGAAGTCTTTGAAGTGCACAGAGGTCCTCCTTTCTAGCCCTGACTCCACACTCACTACAGGGGTGGAGGGTATGCAGCCCTTTTTGTGGGGACAGAGCACAGCATATTCAGGTGTAAGTGTGAGGCTATGCCCAGCTCTTCCCCTCCCATCCTGTCAGGGTGGCCCATCAGGGCCCATCAAGTCACACCTAAGCTTCCATTGTGTGTGTCTGTGTAGTTGGAATATGCAAAAACCTGCTGTCACCACCCCAGGCAAGTGATCAGAGACAGACTGCAGGCACACAGGGCTAAGAGAAGAAAAATGCAAACTTTCTAAAAATGACACTCTCAAAATTGTAACAATAAATTGGACTTTGCCATTACAGAGGATTTATCATTACAGTTCCATAGGTACTAAAGAAGAGAGATCTACCCCCTCTCAATCAGCGATTGCAGCCTATTAACTGTAATGAGGAATCCCCAATTTTATCCAATGAGAGGAATAGGCTCCACAGTAGTGAAAAACAAATGTGGGAGTCTTTCTCCACCAGAACATGTAAAACTGAATAGCACTTTGAATTACGAAGCACCCTGCTCTTTGGGATACCTAGGGCCTACCTTAGGGGCTATGTAATAAAAGGGGCATTTAAGATTTGGCAAGGGGTTCTAAATGCCAAGTTGATATGGCAGTTTAAACTGTCCACAAAGGCCCCTGCAGTGTCAAGCATGAGACATGTTTAAAGGGCTGCTTAAGTGGGTGGCACAATGAGTGCTACAGGACCACTGGCAGCATTTAATTTAATGGCCCTGGGCACATGTAATGCACTTAACTAGGGACGTATAAGCAAAATAAATATTGCAATTGGGCAAGGGTTAAACAAACCATGTTTAGCAGAGTGAGCACAACCCATTTAGGACTGGTTAGCAATGGTAAAGTGCACAGAGTCCTAAGGCCAAAAAACCAAATTCATCAAAATTGGTGGCAACCAGGCAAAACGCTTGAGGGAAGACCACAATAAGGCTGACAGGTTTAACACTAACACTCTCCACTGAATGCATAGGTTGTCACTGATCATCCTAGCTATCTCAAGAGAGTTATCTACCTGAAGTGAGGAGCTTGGATATCCCTTTGGAGTTCACAAGTATTGTGATTGTGAGACCCCAAATGTAGAGTAACCATGGCCTTGAGCAAGACCTCACAGATAAGGCTCACAGTGCATGTGGTGCAAAGATAGCTAAATATAATTATAAAGGTGCAATAGTAGGAAATCAATTATTCAGTTTGTAAGAGCTGGGCTGTTTCCCTGTGTGGCAAGGTAGGTTAATTTCCCTGTTTGTCAGTCCTTTGCAAGTGGCTTCTTCGGAAGAAAAGCTTGACACTAGTTCTGACCCATTGATCTAGCAGTGTAAAGTACACATTACAAATCACAAAATACACTGACGTAATAAAAATAACAAATAAACAAATAAATACTTATAATTATCAATTAAATGTATAATTAAAAGAAAAGAATTACAAGGAAAAACAATGAATCATCATTTAAAATACTTCTCAAACTATTCTGCTACAGACATAACAACCCACTGTTAAATTATAATTTGTAAACTATACTAAAACTATAGAAAAACTATAGAACTATAAAACTATAGAAAAATTAAGTTAAATAAATTACGCATTACGGTCACAAAATACACATAAATGATTCAAATAACAATTAAACAAGTAAATAGTTTCCATAATTAATTACCAATTAATTATTTATTTTATCATAAAATTAATTAAAAGTAAAAAACAAAAAGGTTTCATTTAAATAACTTCCAATTCTATTCCACTACAAACATAACAACTCACTACTATATTATAAATTACTAACTGAATGTAAAAAAGTGAATTATACTTTAAAACCTACAGACTATTCTAAAAAATATAAAACACTTATTATATTAGTACTAATTCCTAAAATAATATGATAACCAATATATATAGACATTTACTTAAGTAAAAAAACAATATTTAATACCACTATATGAAAGTAAACGATATTTTACACAACGGTATTTTAAAAAACAATATTATATACAGGATAAGCAATATTCTTACCTTCTAGAATATCTCCCTATTTTTAGGTCAGAAATATGCTTGACTCAGTACTGGACTTTCACCATGACGTCTTTAAAGAATGTGTGAAAACATCAATGAACATCAATGAACTAATCCTCAATGTCAAAGGTAGAATCCAGCAGCGTGAAATAACTCACTCTTGTTTGCCCCTGACTGCAACACTAGTTCTAATACTGCACATTTTAAACTCAATGATTTGCACCAAAACAACGCTCCGTCTGGCTTTGGGAACTTAACCTGGGGAAGCACCAATACTTAATTTGAGCCAGTGGTTTCCTGTGCCCATCACCCGCACTTCATTGTCAAGACTCTTATGACAGTTGGTCACATAGTGGCACTATTTTCCTAACTTTGAGATGAGTTCAACACTTGTTGTTTATTAATTTAATATACATTAAAAGTGAGTAACACCTGTCTCCCAAGCCATTCTTATAGCTTTGAGGTCCTGGAATAGTCTGAATTGTCACACTTGGAGTGAGATGGTTAGCAGTTGTGTTAGTACTGTCATTGGCAGAGCTGTCAGGGGCGAAAGGAAAAGCAAACTGTAGTGGCCTCCTGGGGAGGGCCCTGGCACTTAATTTTTTTTTTTACAAATTAAGAACTGGGAAGGACACCATATAACCACGTTATTCCCCATTCTACACTCCAAAACTCAGAATGATGTAGTCATTGCACACCCAATAAATACTGCAGCTTGTAGTATCGGTATTCATCTGGTGCACAGTGAACTTGCAGATTGTTTAGTTCTTGGGTTGAAGGACCTTGTCCCTACATACCCCAACCTCAAAGAAGATACAACAACGTTCCCTTTTTCGTTTTAGTAAAACGCAGCTTTGGAGGTCAAAAACGTCAGCCATTCTCCGATCCTTGAGGCTATTGAGCATTTGTAGTGTAGCCAAATATACCCTTCTAATACTATAACACAATGATGGGCGGATGAAATGGTAATTGCCATTAATTAGGAAATCATGAAGTGTTGCCAGCAATAACTCTAATGCATCTGCATTTTGTAATATTTTGCTTAAAAGGGCTGGAATTAAATCTATAATTCCATCATGTTCCTAAATGAAATCTTTCCATTGATCTGCCCATCTGTCAAATTCACTTAATTAAAACTGTAAGCCCTGCAGGAGCTAGCATTTGATGTTTGTGCTTGCAGGCCAGGGCTATTTTCATCAGGAAACTGGCAGATGGGATTCATTTTCTTCATTTTAATATTTCATGCCTGCTTGTCTGTTAATGTTATATTTAAATCAGGCCCTTAACAATTTTGCGAAGCTGCACTGTTAGCCTCTGACCAAACCCCTGGGAGACTGGAATATAGGGAAGAGTCGTCATTCATGGCACTTAGGCTACAGCACACTTTGGTAATTTTATCACATTTATGTTCATTGTATTTGATAAAGCACACTTCCAAGTTCCAGATCCACTTATATCACAAAAAAACACATTGACGTTCATTCACCAACGTGCTACGATAATGGAAGTGACATCCCGAGCCCTTTGACCCCCAGTGACGTCAAAGAGATGGTCCCTTGCCTTACTATGTTCAACAATCTCGGACTTGCTGCTGAGGGTCAAGGGGAAGGGTAACGAGGCAAACATGTTGTCGCTCAATGCCCTGTTTATCTCTGTTCTGGTTGCCGTAGGAACCCTTGAGGCCAGGGGTTACCAGGGCGATGCTAGAGATAGGAAGGGTCAAGCCAGTGTTAGTAGCTGCTACCCTAGCCCATCCCTTACTGACATCCTAGAAACAGGCTGCTGTACTGACAATCATTATAATGACCGGTAGAAAGTGTAGAGCGCTTAATTCCATCGAAGTGCTTACCCACACGCATAGGAGGCTATACCCTGTAGGGAGAGTGGTTAGAAGAGTGTTTTCCTTGTTTTGAACCTATGTGGAAAGTGAGAAGTGATGACCACCAAAGTGCGGTTATCTTGTTATGGAATGGAGTGCACGGTGGTGTGACATGAAAGGATAAATGAGGCATGCAAATTATAATTCTAAAAATAAATAACCAGTGCAGCCACAAGGACGGCTGGATGGAGTGTGGCTGTGCCCCTTAAATGGGGAGTTATCAAAGAGGACCGAGTCATCCATAGTGCACCAAGCGCCATGCAGCGACGGTGTTGAATGAGTAAAAGGATGCCAAAAAGGGAAAGAATGGAAAATGGTGACGTAAACAGTAGCAATGCAGCATTTGTATTTGTATTTATTTATTTAAAGGCAGAAATACTTCCTACTGCTGATGAAATGCATCCTATGATCTTGTGGCAGACTTTTTGGGCAGGAGAGGGAGACCTCTGAGCCACAGTCACCCAGTCAAATACCCCGTAACCCAACAATACTTGGATAGCCTAGAATGCTCCATGGTTGCATACCAGAGGTGCGGTTGAGTGGGACGTCATCAGTGCGGAATGCTGGAAAGAGAATATGGTCCAATTGTGGTGGTGGGGGGTGGATTGAATTGGCTTGAGTGATTCAATTGTTGGTTATGTGCTTATTCAATTGTTATCATTACTGAGATTCTGAGACCATTGCTGAGATGCATCTACACACTTAATACCTGTAATACTCATGACGGGTGCAGCGAACACGATGCCTGATATATGAGAATGCAGATTATTGAACATCTTAAAATGTTGGAAATGGGTAAAAACTGATTTAAAAAAAAAGCTTGGCAAACTGAGCAGGACTCACACAAAATGTAAAATGCCCAGATTCCACCTTCTCCTGGTAGGCCGCAGGAAGCCAAAATTTGGAGCAGTAGTTCACCTCCTCAAGCCCCACTCAAGGTCCCAAAAGCTCCTAAAGGTGGACAAGCACCAGTTAGGTGAGCTTTAGTCGGGTTGTGGCTCAGAACCTTACCAGAATTTCACCCTGCCCATGTAAGGGTGATAGACAAAGAACTTGGTAAGTTGATTCCCTGGCACTACAATAGTAAATCGGGCTGCTTCTTGTTACTTTGATGTCCTCAGTTCACCATGCAAGCCCAATACTTTTCTTAGGTCTCATGGATCCCGGTCCTTTCTAGTTCACATAAGGAAGCATCCCCTTGACCTAGAAGATTCTCCCAAAACAACTTTTCCTTTTAGTGTTAGTAGTGAATGACATTTAAGGGTGAATACAATACAATATGGTGAAAGGAAACTTACCCTACTTCCATTATTTCAGCAGTGACAGAAGCATGGCACTGATGTGGTAGTTTTCAGTTTGTCCAGTCTTCTTTGGCTTGTGAGCCTTGTGGAAAACAATGTTTATATGTCTCCACAAGTTAACCTTCCTCTGGATCTCTGGTCTCTTCCTACTCTCCTCCACCCCCCTCACCCCTTCCCACCATTAACCTTGCCCTCACCATTAGAAAGAGGTCTTTGAACTGAAACAGTAATACTGAACAGGTGTGATTATCTGTTCTAGTCTGCTGGTTCCTGCATGCTAGAAATTTGGTCTCTAGTTGGCAAAGGTATGCACCCTATCCAAGTACAGACCACTGTCCTAGTCAGGGTAAGTCACATCACAACTTAAATTATCCTGTGCTCACCCTCCAGTAGCTTGGCACAGAGCAGGCAGGCTTAACTTAGAAAGCAATGTGTAAAGTATGTGTGCAATAACTCATTCAGTAACACAATAAAAACACTACAAAAAGTACTCCACACCAGTTTAGAAAACTAGATAATATTTATCTGACTAAAACAAAACCCTAACGACAAAGGTCCAATATACACAGGTCAATATATCACTCTTTTAGAAGTTTAAGCAGGCCTTAATCTATAGGAATTAATGGATGTTATCTTTTAAGCCCAAAGTACCTGAGCTGCGTCAAAAATAAAGACGATGTGGGCAAGGCGATGAGTTGATTCATTACTGTGCAGAGGAGGTGATGCGTTAATTCTTCCCACACCGGTGAGATGATAAGTCGGTTCCGACTTGGCAGGGGAGGTGATGCATCCATTCTTTCCTCGCAGGATACGTGATGTGTCAATTTCGGGACACACGGCCTCGGTTCCTCACTATGGTGTGGGGTCAATGAAGAATTGGCGCCCACAGACAATGCATGGAAAATGCAGACACGCTGTGGTGATGGAACCGCAGTGAAACAGGCGCTGGGTCTATTTTGTGGGTTCTGTACCAATGTTTGAAACGCGAGACAGGTGCTGCATCGATTCTACAGGAGTTGTATCGACTTCTCGGCTGCAAGAGTGGCGTTGCGTCACTTTTTTCTGGCGCAGCATGTTCAGACATGGATTTTTTCTTTTAGGTGAAGTCCTTAATGGTCCTGAGACTTCTTAACAGGAGGCAATGGGCAAGCCCTTGGAAATCACTTGTGGGGGGATGGCAAATTAATTCCAGCAAAGTCAGGGAGCAGCATGCAGCAGGGCACAAGCAGAACAGCAGTCCTTCCAGAAAAGCAGTCCAGTTGAGTCCTTTGGGCAGCACTGCAGTCCTTCTGACAGAGTCCATTTGTAGGTCCAAAAGTGTCCGATTTTTAGGGGGTCAAACACCCAGCATATATACACACCCAAATGTGCCTTTGAAGTGGAAGAGACTTCATAGAGTGGTTTTGAAGTGCACCAGATCCCCTTTCAACCCAGCCCTGTCTGCCAGGAAATCTGTGGGGGGCTATCCGTTCTTCGTGTGGGTCAAGCCACTACCCTTTGAAATTTAAGTGAAGGCTCCTTCACCCTTCCTTCCCAGGAAGATGCATCAGTATGCAGATGAATGCAGATGCAGCTGAGTGTTCTGTGTTTATGTCTGTAAGGGTGGAATGCACAAGGAGAGCTGTCAACCAGTACAGACTAGACGTGGACTGGAGTTAGACTGTAAGGCACAGAGAACAGTAAGAGCAGAGAAATGCCTACTTTCTAAAAGTGGCATTGCTAAAATAGAAATGTTAAATTCAACTTCACCAATAAGCAGGATTTCTCACTACCATTCCAACCATATCAAACATGACAATGCCACTCCTTTCAAATCAGAATTTCCCACTTAAAAGTATATAAAGGAATTTCCAAAGCTAACCTAGAAGAGCAGCAAGCTTCACAATAATGAAAAACAAAGTTGGGAGTTTTTAATTACCAGGACATGTAAAACTTACAAGTACATGTCTTGTCTTTCACTTACATATCACCCGTCTCTATGAGCTACCTAGGACCTACCTTAGGGATGATTTATATGTTATGAAAGGGGGGCTTATGGTTTGGCAAGCACTATTAAATGCCAAATTGAAGTGTCAGTAAAGTGCACTCCCAGGCCCTGCAATGGCAGGCCTGAGACATGGCTAAAGGACTACTTCTATGGGTGGCACCATCAGTGCTGCAGACCCACTAGTAGCATTTAATTTATAGGCCCTGGGCACATGTAGAGCACCTTACTAGGGACTCCAAGTAAATTAAATATGCCTATTGGGTATTAGTCAATGTTACCATGGTTTAGGGAGAGAGCACAATCACTTTAGCACTGATTAGCAATGATGATGTGCCCAGAGTCCTAAAGCCATCAAAAACTGGGGGAGAATAAGAGAAGAAGGAAGACAAAATGTTTTGGGTGACAGTTCAGAGACGGGCATTTTCCAACACCGCAGATCCGATCTGACCTGAGAGAGCTGTTTCTTTGCCTGCCTTGTTCATCCATGAACTCTGCTCTTGGTCCATATGGACACATTGTAAGGAAACATTACACCACGCTATGCTGTTCACATCGCTTCGTGCTAGCCTCACTGATATCTGGACAATTGGCTATATCCTGCTGACCCTGCACGTTTTGAAGATATTACTGGCAACCTGCCTTTATCGTCATTAAAGGATAAAGGTACACCAGTCAGAAAAATCAAACTACTCCCTACCACATTAAGGCCGTCCGCAATATCTCAGGCTAGCCTTGCTGAATCCTAAGCAATTCATTTCCCCTGCCGATCCTTCCTATTGTGAACATATGACCCACAATCTGCCTTTATTTGCACTGGAAAAAGAAAATATGCCAAGCCCTGCCAGTCAAGAAAAATCAAACTACATCCTACCCCTTTAAGGCTGGCCCCCGTCTTTTGGGTTGGATTGGGTTGGTTTGACTGATTCCTAAGTGCATAGTCTCACCGTACTAACTAACAACATTGCATAGATGTCACCTGCAATCTGCAATTATCTGCATTTGAAGCATTAAGACCTGTCCACTAGTAACTTAACATCCCCTCACATTTTAACAGAATTATTTTAGTGGCAGGGGCACCGATCAAAGCAGCTGTAGGGGCTTTGACACTTATGTTTACCCTTTAGGAGAGAAGCCTTTGCACTTTTCTAATATTATATAGTATCACGTTTATTTTTAGTTTGTTCATGCAGGACACATTGAACAATGCTTTGTTATGAAGGACTCAGCTACAGCCATGAGCATTCCCAATAATACAGCACTCTATGTGAAACAATATGAAAGCAGAACATAAAGATTATTATAAACAACAGTAAAAATCACCCTTGTGAAAATCAGTCAATTAACAATTCAGAGAAAATTTAAAGTCAGATTTTCTGCAGCTTCAGAATTGTACAGAAACTTCAGCATCGATTTAAAAGAGTAGCAAATACCACAATCTAAGAGCAGATAAAAAACCAACCTCCTTTGCATTCTAACAACAAAGCTAAAGGATGGAGATTTGACCCCTCAATCCCTCTTGGGCTTTTTAAAATCCTTCATACTCTGGTGCACATTTGTTGCTTCTCTATCACCTCCAGCTTGGTGACCCTTCATCTAAGAGGTGGTCAAGTGTGGTGGTAACATGAATCTTCCAGCAGGATGGAAGGTGTTTGCACCACTTAAAACAGCGGGAACCAATGAAATAAGGAAATTACTTATCTCTCCACCAGGATACACAATGTTTTTCACAGGGCTTGATCACTCCCCTATTCTGTACTGACAGTACTAAAAACTAAGACAGTAGTCAAACACATTAGTGTTTTATAGACAGGCTACGGCACTTCCAATATTACATAAACACAGAACATGATTACCTAGGTAAGTAGGGTAGAATATATCTCAATAATTCAAGTCGAAAAACTTGAAATTTGACTAACATACCAAGTGGGAAATCATGGTTGGATCAGCATGTAGCATGACCCCAAGAACGTTTGCTCCCATTTAGGTTTTCATTTTCTGTAAACTTCTGCAATGCATTCAGTAAATGATCAATCTAATTACAAAGGAGCTAATGTCCAAGCATTATTTTAAAAGTTTGTATCTGTTCATGGTTGATACAATCTGTAGAGCGGGCAGATTTTTGGGGCATTACACTCACTCCCCAGGAGTGCTCAGGGAAATAATTAATTTCCATATGTACTTCTACTTTTTCACACCCTTACATCCTTAATCCTACTTCATGTTCAAAGAAAATATTTAATAGAACATCAAACTTTGCCTCTTTTTTCTTCATTGCTCATGTCTTTATATAGTACTGTACAAACCACCAAGAGTGAGTGTACCCTACCAATAGAAATCAGGTTAATGTGATGCATAGGCAGAACATAAACAGAGCATAGCTATCAATCCACATAGAGGAAGCATGTATTGCCTTTTAAGTGGATGGTTGTGTATGGTGTTTGCCTGAAAAGTTTTGGTATGATTAAGGAAGGTTGAAGCTGTGCAGCTGAATTAGGGGAAACCGCTAGTAAGCCATTCAAGCATGCTCCCTCTGGGAAGTGTCTCCACCTTTGGGGGCTGGCAGAGCCCAGGAGCAGCCAAAGAGCAGGACAAGACTAAAGTAGGTTATTTCTGAGGCTGGCGGTTTCAGGTGCCTCTGTAGCGAGCATGCCCCCTATCTCTCAAATAGAAATGGCCTAGACCCTTGTAACAATATAGTTTTAGTGGATGACAGTCAGAGAACAGAAAGTGGGTAGTACTGTGGGGTTAGGACTTTAAGGTCAAAGACCTGTGGTTGGGTCTGTGCAGGAGGCAGCCACCATCTTATTTTCAGTAAGATATCGAAGAACTCAGAGATTAGAGGTAGTCCCACAATCTGAAACCTTTAGGCAAAGAGGTTGCTATTACCTGGTGTTCATGCCTGAGGTTTGAATTTACTCTTGAATATCTGAGTGGAATGGATTCCCTAGTTTTCCTCCTTGGGACTCCAACTCTTGCACATCTCACTTGTAATTTTCAGTAAAGGATCATGGGATGCAGAATGTTAGTCTGTGTGTATTTGTGAAAGGCTAACGTACATTTGGTTTTAATGTATTTACATTTGGAGTTTATTTGACATCACATGCACTGCATAGCACATTATGATCCTCATTCTGGGGAAGGTGAGTGACACCTATTAGAAGTTACAGACTTGCACTTCCTCGTGCACCCCATTGTCAAAAGGGACAATGTATTCCTCTCTAGGCTTCTTTGAACTTAATTGATACATCTGGATACCAAGGATCAACTTAGTTAATTCAATTAATTAAGTGAACTTGATTTTTAAAAGAATTGCATAGAAATTTTAAACACTAAGGGGCAGATTTAAGAGCCCCTAGCTCCACCAAAGCATCACTTTTCTAGACAATACGGTGGCGCTAACCACTGCCCATATTTACACACTTTTTGTGGTGTTACACCTCCTTGTAAATATAGGCCCTTTTGACGCAGTCCCACCTCAACACCCATTGCTTTTGACACTGCCCCAGATTTACGAGAAAGTGTAAATCTGTGTCAGTGCCAAGAACTAACAAACAAAACAAGGAGGAATGCTTTTATTTTTTCTCCTTTTTTGCCTTTTCCAAATGTGCTGCAATCTGCAACACACATAGAAAGAGCAAAATGCCATGAATGATTGTTTATGTGCAGAAATGTGTCCTTTCCCGCACATAAACAATCATTCCAAAATGACACTTTGGCATTTTGCAGCACACATAGAAGTGCCAAATCACCATTATAGATTGTTTATGTGCAGGAAGGGGCACCTTCAGGCACATAAACAATCTATCCCTTCAACGCAGACACTTTTGCACTATGGTGTAAGGATGCCTTCGTTAGCTCAGGCATCTTAATTCAGTGCCTGCAGAGGGGGAAACACAGGGGTGTGTCATATTCCTATAAATATGGCGCATCCCTGCGTTTCAAAAGTGGTGCAGCATGGCACTGCTATTTTTAGAGCAGCACAGCGCTGCACCACTTTTGAATAAATCAGGGCCCTATTTGTTTATTTATTAGTTAAAGGAGGATGCTATGACCTATCATATTGTATGCTAAAGGTAGGTCTGTACAAAATCTGGGCTGAGCACCGGTCTTAATCAAGGGTGTTAAGGGTGGTCTTCTCTAATGGAGGGTCATGAAGATTCTGCAATTTCTGGCTTCTTCATTGATTTGAGCCCTGAACGTGGTATATGGTGTATGTCCTGTTGCTTGAATTTCTACAGCAGTTCGCTTGCAATGTTTTGGGAAGAGTTGTAGGTGGGCAGGGCTAATTTGAATTTTTTTTTTGTTAGCCATTGGTTTCATAGGAAGCAATGAAGTGAATGCCTGTCTTAACCTTTGGGGACTTTGCACCTCCAGAGTGATTTGCCCAGTGCATGTTATTAAAGGTTTATGTTGATGGAAGTGGATGGACACTGCCTGGCCTGTAAATTGAACACATTGAGGGTCATTTCGTACCCTTTGGCAGACATTTTTCCCCTGAAATGGCTACCAAAGCAATGCTTGTACTCACGTTTGGGGACAAAAAGTAGTGGTGGCACATCCATTAAGCCATGCTGGCATGGAGGGGGTGTTGTCACTTATATTTTTCCTCAGATAGGCCTTCAAAGTGGGGGCCGACATGAAATAATACCTAATGTTCCCCACCAGCTGGGATTCTCTCCCAATATGAGAGGGCCATTGAAGGACTCAACTGATGTATATTGATGTGGTAACCCTGGACAGAGGAGATGCTATTACAAATGGCATCACACTGCCCTCCCTAAATAGGGTGCCAACTCTAGCCATGTCCCACTTATCTAAGGTCCCCTACATGTTTTTCCCATTAAAGAACTGTAATGGAAAACCACATTCCTCCACAGCCTGGAAATGGTGGGAGAAAAGAGAGGAAGCCAGGCAGACTTTTGCCAACTTATGGTTGCTCTCTTCAACGAGGTATTTTGATTTTGCTTTCCAAACGGACTAATCATGTCCATGAACATGAGAATCAGGTCATCAGTGTTTGAACTGAGTAAATAATCTTATTCTTGGCACATAGTGCTATTGAATATCCCGAGCAAAAAGATGATTAAAAAATATAAACGGTATACTCAGCTTCTCACGTTTTCTTGTTAAGCATCATCACTCATTGAATAGAAGTGAGCTGCTTTGAAATTGCACTTGAATTTTGCTTAATACCTAAGATGTGGGGGGGGGGCTGATGCGCTTTACAGCAAGTAGCACGTGACCTGTGAGTCTAAAGAAAGTGGTCAGTCCCTTAGTTACTGGAGTGAGTCTTGCTAGAGGAATGCATTCCATGCATTAGTTTATTTTTGGTACATTAGTGACTTAGATGTAATCATTAGAGGGGGTATGTGCGAAGCAAAAGAGAGGTTTGAGGTTTAAGAGTAGTTTATTTATAGAACATGCACATAAGGTAATCAGAGGTGCATTCGAATAAATGAGGGAAACAGTTTCGAAGGAATATAGCAGGTAGGATTTTTGCGACAGCGTTCAAATTTGTGGATTTAAACCTGCGTAAAGAAACTGTTTTAAAATTCTTCTCTAAAGGAAAATGACAGATACTCACCTCAGTGGCAAAAGCAAGCACAATGCCTGATGAGACCCTTTTGACAACAACCAATAAGAAATGCAACATTGAACACCCCAGTACCCATAATTACAATTTGACAACACAGTCATTGCCTCATTGTATACAATGCAAGCAAAACTTCAAGCATGCTACCTATTACAGCAGAATATGTAATACCATAAAGTACTGTTACAGTTCATGCAAATTGTTTAACACCATACATAAACTACACAAATGGTATAACATGTTATGTGTAACAGCCACCAACCTAAAATATAACAAGGCAGTAGATAACCACTCTGCAGCAATCACAATTCATTGCATGCTTATGGACCTTTTCAAGGCGCTGTCCCCTAAATCCACCTGAAGAGCCCCAGGCTCCACAGAACGCACACCATGTCCAGCAGAATATATGTGTCTGAGGTCACCTTGACTCTCCAGCAGCCACCATGCCTCCTAATCATGGGAATGTTCACATTTCTTTGAGTCACATATCTTGCTTGTTATATTACAGAATGTTTAAATGCTTGGCGTCCCTCCACGATCAGCTTCGGCACTTGTCTAAAATGTATATTCTTTGCACGGTTTATGCTGATTCATTCTTTTAAAAAAATGACGTTAGTCTCAGTTTTTTTTTTAATTACCACCTGCAAGCTGCTATTTTTATACTTGTGAAGTTATATGCTAAAAGTAGTATATCATTTCAACTCAAAAATAAATTCAAGCATTCCTAATTTTTGCCAGTCGAGACATGAAAATAAATGAATTGTCTCTCGTATTGCAATTATAACGAAGCAATTCCCGTGAAACAAAGGCAAAGTTCTCCATTTCATCATGCTTGGCGATAAACTGTTCATTAAATACTGCCGCGTGGCCATATAATTTACACCCAGTCATCCTGACAGTGAGAGGGAAAATACTGAATTTTCAAAGGCGAAATGCAACTGTTTCATCTTGCAAAGACATCACCCAATCTCTCACATAAATTTAGAACTCAATTAGAACTCACTAGCAATGAACATGAATAACACATGAGTAAGCAATGCTGGATTAAAATATGTTTACCGGAAAATACAAGGTATGTTATTTTTTGTTTGCCTTTTAAAATATTCGGAAGGGGGTGTTCTGGATAAACATCTTTCACGAGTGTTTTTCTATGCATCGGTAGGAAGTGCTCCTTTGAGGAGTGCAACTTTTGACAAAAAGAGGGGTTTGCAAGAAGGGCGTCGCTGGATAAGGCAAATTGTTCTGTGCTCAATTTTGTTGGTGTTTCAGGTACATCTTTGCCTATGAATTTACTGAATAAAACCCACTTTTACTTTATGATGACATCAGATATGCCAGCAAGTTATAATTAAAAATGCTGCCCGATGGTGGGCGTGTCTAACACATGTCATCCAATAGGAGAGTTCTCCCACCAGCATATGACTGTAATTGGCAGATCTGGGATGTCTGAAAAACATATGCGTGGTGGGAGGTTGTCCATGGAAATTCCTCCCGCCATCTTCCGCCTAGGGCCCCAAATAGCGGTTTAGTATTATGAAGTCTTCTGAAAGAAGGGTAGCCACAGACTAAAGGAAGAACTGCATATAGATGGCTGTGGGCAGCAGTGAATAACATGGTTGGGGATGAGGAGGAATTTGGGGGAACCCTGCTGCCTCCCTGAAAGTGGTCCACAATTTTGGGGCACGTTACCTTACCAAAATGTTAAAAAATCTTCTTCCTAAAACATACTATGAATGGGCTTGAATTCTATCCCTGGCCCACAGACCATGTTCAATGCTCCGTTCGTGATCTACAGATACCTACACATACATACATACATTTAGTCCCATCTTGTCTTCTTTCGCTTGGGTGAAGAATCTGACATAAATAATCCAGATGATGCGAGCTTGGGCCACAGGGACCATATTGACACTTCCCTGAGTAAAGGAACATCTACTACACCCAAATTTTGTTTAAGTTGGACTGTCCACAAAACTCAGCAAGGTCAATAGCCATGATATAGGTCTTTAAGATAGTGCTATAGGTAATGCCCCACAGGGAAAAACTCTTTCAGGAATGATGCAGACTTTTCACCATCTGATGATCAAAACGGATGTCATTGAATTGTGTAGTAGAAAAGGGTGCCACTCAAGGAAATATGGCTTCTTTTATGTAGGCACTTATAAGTTATTATTGTTAATGGCTAAAAGTAGTATATTTGTTTCAGTTATTTGTGAGTTACATTTTTAATAGATCTTAATGGAAATGTATTGTGGTATCACTTAAGCCAATGGTTATAGAGATGTTTCCCCTAAGACGGTTCTTGCCAAGCTGTTCAGCTGTTTGAGTGATTTTCAAGGGAAAACAAAGTACATTTGCCTTCGCCATTCCTTGGAACCATCAGACTTGAAAGAGAAAGGGACAGTGCTTGGACAGCAGGTGTACTGATCCTCTGAGTGCAGTGATCTCTGTACCATACACTCCAGACAGAAGAAGGATGCTGCAGCAGGTATCCCTGACTGCACCACCCCACCAGAATCCTCCCCACCTCCCATGGCTCCTGCCGTAGGATCCTATGTGCTGAGGCCTGTCAGGACTCCGATTCCCTTGCTATATTATTAAAAGAGATAACTAATAAGTTCATCAGATTGACAAATCGGCATTATGAACCATTAGTGCCTTCTTTTAAACACTTTTATTTTATTGGCATTTCAGCTTAAGCTTAAGCAGGCATAACAAAATACATTGTTCTGTTCGTAACGCAAATCTTAGCATTTGTACAGGCAACACAGTTAAAGCTTACAGTTTTTGTTGAACCTTATGCATTACCTGGTACGTTTGCATTGTCGTTAAAGAGTATCATTTCTATGTTAGGGTATAAGTATTAGTCAATTGTTCAATAAAACTTATTAGTGACCATGGTTGGGGGGAGAGAAGATATAAGTAAACATGTCGTGTATAGCCAGTGTACAGTTTTCCAATAGGTAAATATACATGGCATCTAAGGATTACCAATCAACTTCACTAGTTGAGATGTAAAAAAAAACTAAAGGCTGAACCAACAATATAGGAAACTGAGAATTTGCCCGTGGTCCATGTATATGTGCAAACAAGCTGTTTACAACATCAAGGATGTATAGCACCTTTATTGCAGTATCTTTCAGTTGGTCCGTGAGGACAGTTCCCTGAGTGAGTGGGTGTGTAGGGGAGGCAGCAATTTGTTCATGCGTCAATCTTTTTGAGGCCCTGAAATTGTCCCAGGGGCGCCCGTCCCATACACCACTTTTATTAACTTGTTGTAGTGCTTCCTGTATCACTTCCTGAGTCTGATTCTACTCCTGCAGCAATGTTTTCCCAGCTATCAATGACCTCCGTCCACAGCGGGGTTAGCTGCTGGCACCTCATCCCCTTGCTTTCCTCCCTTCTCAGAGCTCTCTCCTTCGCCCTACCTCATCTTGTTATATCTCGTGTCCAAGCCTGTAGGCTAGGTCCCTTATCATGTTTCCATGCCATCAACAGTCTACGCTTAGCCAGCAGCAGGGCCAGGTCAGCAAACCTGTTACCTATTTTTTGGGGGCATGGCTTGGCAAATAACCCCAGGAGACATGTCTCTGTCGTGGTCCATCGACGTCTATGCAGGACATGGTTAATTTTTTGTATGACCCCTTCCCAAAATTCTTGCAGCTGTGGGCATCCCCATGTCAAATGACCGAGTCCCGCTTCTGGTAAACGGCACCATGGACAACCTATCTCACTTCCCCCATATATGAGCTTCAGCCGATGTGGGGTAAGGTAAGCCCAATGAGTGTAGTTATATTGTATATGTGTTAGTCAGGTGTTTCGGGAGAGCCGAGGGTGCATGTGCCAGAACTCTGCTCCAATTTGCGTCGGTGAGGGGCCTATTCAAGTCCACCTCCCACTTAGCCCAAAGAGCATCTAGCGGGTTATGTACCATTGCCAATAGCATCTTATAGAGCCAGGAGACCAAGTGTGAACCCTCACCAATAGACAGCATAGTTTGTAAGACCTTGTATGTGGGTGGTTCACCCTCTACCTCTCTCCAGAGATCCCAAATAGCCCCTACCATCGCCTCATATGTCAGAAACGGCCCATGAGGCAAGCCAGTCTGGTCCACAAGATCCTCAAACGGGATCAGCATTCCATGACTATACAGTGCGCCTAGTGTATGTAAGTATGCAGCCGTCCAACTGTCAAGTTGTCTTTTTGTGAAGCAAGAGAGTGGGTCTCCATGGGGCATCCCTACTAATGGTATGTCTGGTGCATAGGGTACTTTTGTGTTTGTTCTCCTGAGAACTCTCTGCCAGTTGGCCAGGGCTTGCTTCAGTAATATTCCCCACCTAGTGCCTCGTGTTTACAGCACAAGTAGCCCAGCCACCAGTCCGCTACCACTGAGTTGCCCCCATCTACTGTCAGTTCCGTAAGCCCCACCCCACTGAGCCACCGTGCAGGCCATTGTAGCTGGGCCGCTAGAAAATAAAACTCAAAGTCAGGTCCTCCAAGCTCTCCAGCGTCCGGAGGTAGGCGTAGAGTGGCCAGGGACACTTGCTGCCAACCGCCATCCCAAAGCAATTCCCTAAGTAACATGTCTAGTGGACGAAACCAAGAGGCCGGCAGGGTAATGGGCAGGTTAGTAAAATAATACAGAAGCCTGGGAAGCATTGCTATCTTAATGAGAGATACGCGTGCCATAATAGGCAAGCAGAGGGAGCACCAGAAGGCGACGCTGGACCGCAGTGCCCGAATTGCTTTTCCCAAATTTCCCTCCCTAAGATCCTGCAGTTCATGATAAATCTGGATGCCCAGATAGAGGAAGGTATTTGGAGCCCAAGACACTTCTTCAGGGCACGAAGACGGATGACCAGTTCCACGAATCACAGGGAAGATACAAGCCTTTCTTTTATATAATCGAAGGCCAGAACAGACACCAAACTCATCCAGCAGTTGGAACACCTGGGGCAGTGTTGCTGGACCATTGTTAAGATAGATAAGGAGGTCATCTGTGTATAGGGAGATTATGTGAAATTGTACACATTGACATATTCCCCACTCTCGTGCCTTATCCCGGAGTCTCGCAGCCAGTGGTTCTATGGCGATGGAGAATAATAATTGGGATAAAGGACACCCCTGTCGGGTTCCTCTGTGTATGTCATAGCTACAGGAAATTGTCCGTCCTGTCATGACGCGCGCAGTAGGATTCGTGTAAAGGAACCTAATCCAATCACCCCAGGCTTCGCCCAAACCCATTCTTGACATAGTAGCCTCAAGAAATTCCCAGCTCACCGTGTCAAAGGCTTTTCAAGATCCACCGACACAATCATTGCTGTCAGATCAGGAGGATGAAAATCACTGTAAAGCGGGAAGTACAGCCTACTGAGGTTATTGGAGCTGTTAAGGGCTGGATTGAACCCATTCTGGTCCTCATTCATGAGGTTAGTCATATGGGGTAGCAATCTCGTGGAAAGTGCCTTACTGAGGTTTTTAAAATCAGTGTAATGCATGAACAGGGGCGTGAAATTGGTAACCCTCCTATCAGCATGCTTAGTTTGGGCAAAGGGATCACTATGGCCTCCCTGGTCGTGGCCGGCAACAAAATGATATCGTAGGCTTCGGTATATATCTCCAACAGCCTTGGAGCCAGACATCACAGCCCAGTTTATAGAACTCTGAGGGCAAGCCATCAGCACCCGGGGTCTTACCCATTGCCAAAGTTTTAATGGCTGCCTTGATCTCCCACACTGTTATTCGCGTGCCCAGCACCTCTCTATCCACATCAGCAAGGACTTTCTGAGGCAGTGCGGACAAGAAGCTTTCCCTCTTGTCGGATGAGTCCACTCGGAAGGGACAGTACAAGGATTTATAATAAGCCGTGAACTCAGCACTGATCTGGGTAGGTGCGTAGATAGTGTCACCCTCGCTGGTCATCAGGCGAGTAATCCGTGTCCCTCCAGCCTCTGGGCGGACCAACCATGCCAGTAGTCTCCCCACCTTTCCCTCTTCCTCATGCACTTTGGCCATATGAGTCTTGTAGTCGTGATACCTAAGATGTTCTAATGCTGTCTGATATTTCTCCCTGAGCTCCAGTAGTGTTCCCTGTGTTTCTGGGGTGCCATTGAGGTCATTATCAAGTCTGTGTAATTCCTCTTCTAAGCGCGAAATGTCCCGCTCAAGGTCTCGTCTGATACCCACAATCTGTCCAAGGCAATGACCCCGCACTACCACTTTTAAGGCCTCACATTCGATGCCTCTACTGGACGTCGACCCTGGGTTCAGCGTCAAGTATTCCGTCAACCTAAGGAGTAGCGCTGTGCAATATACATCATCCTCCAATGCTGCAGGGTGCAAGCGCCAAGTCGGGATAGGTTGGCGAGTCTCCATCGTGGTCAGGTGGATCAACAGCGGGCTAAGATCAGATATAGTACGGCCCAAGTATTCTAAATGTGTAACGGTACAACTAAGGGAGGCCGAACAGAGGATTCTGTCTATTCTGGTGTGCACGCGATAGAGCTGTGAATAATATGAGTAGTCTCTACCAAGAGGGTTCTGAAGGGGCCAGGAGATATGTTCAACATGCACTTTGCCACTCTAATAGTTGCCGCCCCTTGAAGTGGTGCAGTTGAACTGTCTCGGTTGGGGTCTAACACTCCATTAAAGTCTCCTCCAAGTAGAAATGGAATGTTAGTAAAGCGTGCTAGCCATATAGATAATGAGTGCAGAAACTGGAGTTGGTCCTGATGAGGGGCGTGACACTACCCAGGACAAGCGGCCTACCATAAAGTTGCCCCTCTACTAAAAATTAACGGCCCTCCTTATCTACGTCAATGGTAGTGGCCTCAAAGGGTACACCCGCTCTTACCCATATTGCCCCTCCCCTTGCGTACGCTGAGTATAAAGTTGCAAACAATTGTCCTCGCCAATGCCTTCAAAGGCGGTCTGTTTCCACCTGGGTGAGGTGAGATTCCTGAAACATGGCAATTTGTATCCCTGTACGTTTTATATATGAAAGTATCTTGTGTCGCTTTGTAATCGAACTCATGCCCCGGACATTCCAGGCCATTATTTTAGAAAAAGGGTGCATCGCTGCCATACCATCTAAAAGAATTATAAGGGAACATGTACCTCCCCCCTTCGCAGTTCCCCACAGAACACTGCAATAGCACATCACAGATTCCTAAGTGACCACAGGCTAAAACAAGCAATACAAACAACCCCAACTCCCCACCCCACGAGCAGACAAGCAACTGCTGACCACCCAAACCATAGTAACCATTATATAAACATGTTGTATCATCATCCAACTGGATTATCCGGTGGTTGATCCGGGGGCCGGCCTCAGGAGCGTAAGAGCAAACTGCCCGTGCTTCAGCCTGCCTGCATCGCAGGTTGATGAGACCAACAGGGCTGAAAGTGGGTAGGCCCCATGGATTCAGACAATGTTATCCGACGTCTGAAGTGTCACTTGAGGGAGCTCCTCCATCACACTAGCTGCTGAGTCTACATCAGAGGAGTCTTCCCTGTCCAAAGTCTCAGGCCTGACCTTTGGCCGTTGTCCAAACCTCTCGCCTCCATCAGGGATGACGCCGCCTGGAGCACTGCCCTTTTCCCATGGTGAGCCTGCTGGTTTGTGGGCTCTGTCACCTATTGGCCACCCGTGGAATCTCTGGAGTGTCTTCTCTCACCACGTCGTTGAGTTGGTTTGCATTCCACATGTTTGGTGACCATTGTACCTTCACTGCATGACTCGTGCCACGCCCATGCTTCATCAGGTTCCTGAAAAAAGTAGGTAGTGCCATCTAAGATAATCTTCAGTTTTAATGGGAACAGCAAAGAGTACCGCAGTCCCTCCTCCCGCAGGGCCCGTTTCACTCCCAGGAAGGTGGCTCGCCGAGATTGGACCACCATTGTGAAGTCTGGAAATAAGGTGGCACGCCCACCTTCTACCTGGAATGGGCCCGCCTTGCAAGCTTACCGCAACAGAAGATCACGGTCTCGATAGTTCAGAAGTTTTGCCACTATTGGTCGGGGCGGCCTCCCTGGCTCTGGCCTGCGAGTCTGGACTCTGGGTGCTCTTTCCAGTGCAAAGAATGGTCTGAGGGGTCTCTCGCCTATAAGTGTGCGCAACCAGATCTCCAGGTAGGCCATCGCTTCAAGGCCCTCAACGCCCTCCAGCATTCCAACAATTCGGATATTATTGCGCTGACTGCGGCCCTCCGCATCATCAGCAAGGCGCTCTAGTTCCTGAACCTGCTCTGAGAGGTGGGTAAACTGGACCCAAAGGGCCCGGTGTGCGGGCTGTAACTCCTCCAAGGTTGTTTCAGTAGCTTTCACTCTATCAACCAGTTTGTGATGATCTGTTCGTAAGTGGCTTAGTTCGGCGGAGACCTTTCCGATCTCCTGGCTCAGAGTTAGTTTGGTATCCTCAACGCCCCAAGTATCTTGTTCAGGGTGTCCTGCATAGTGGTAGGCGTCGAGCTCTCCCCATCATCATTGTTAGCCAGCTGTCGGGTGGGCGCAAGAGTCATCTGGGGTGCCCCCTGCAATTTGGGTCTGAGTTTCTCCATAGCCAGCATTGATCCGAAGCAGCCGAGACCCACAGCCGTCCGCCCCACGTCCAGTGACCAGCGGGGTGGATTGACCACTCAACGCAGGCTACTAGTAGCTATCTGTCCCGTAGGCCTCTTCACATGGCGAGAGAGTCCCCCCGTCTGGCCCAGCATAAGAGGGTCAATCCTGCGCTTCCACAGTCTCTCAGATACAGGGACCCCCTGTCAGGCAGATCAGTCTTCCAAGTTGGGGGAGGTGTGGGGCCCACTCCAGCGCTGGGCCCCATGTCAGGCACCCCTAGGCCAGCACTAGCAGCTCATGCAGAGAAGGCTGGGGCAGAGAGCACACCCCATCATCCGCTTCTCTCTGGTGACCCTCTCTCCAATGCCTCACCTCCCAGAGGAACAAGTAGGCCGGGGGCCCTCCGTGACGTCCCCGCGGCCCTCTCACCTCACAACCACAGGCCCGGGTCTCAGGTCTCCACGAGTCTCGCGGCCAGCCCAGAAGGGAGGGGGGCCAGCAACCAAGATCCTCGGCATCGCCTCTAGGGAATCCGGGCCGGGCCGCACTGCCACCGCCGCACCAGCAACACTCAGTGCACCGTAGCATGCCTCCAAGCACCACCTCAGCAGTCAACCGGCAGCCGGTCACTCGGGTGCATGCCCGCACCACAGGCTCCTCTCTGCCGTCGGCCGCTCTTTAGGCTAACGGCCAGCACTGCAGGCAGTGCCAGGCCACGCCCCTCCGATTGGCCGAGACGCACGTCCGTCTGGCGAAGCCAGCACCAGAACCCGGCACCCCTCGGGACCCCGTCCCCCAGAGCACCTCAGGTAGGTGGGCCCCTTCTTCTTATGATGTCATGGGGGCCCCCCAACAGCCAGGGAATATCAGGATTATGAGTGGGCGGGCTCGGAGCTCTGGCACTAGGCAGCCGCCATCTTGGTTGGGCAAACTCCGCCCCCAATCATAACTTCTCTTTGGTGCTTATAACATAAACAACACTATGTTTTAGCCTCCCATGATGTGCTGTGTATCAGGCCAGATCTGTTATAGTTGAGTCCAGCTTGGGTTTGTAAGCACCACACAGTCCCTGGATACATGGCCGGTGATCGGCTACTAGATCAGATTCAGACTGCCTCTTCTCACATCCCAGAACTCCAGGGGCTCTCTAGGGCTGTACCCCTTGTAGATCTCTCTTTTAAGTGAGAGTTGATCTGGTGGGGAAGAAGTGGGTGTCCCGGACACTTGCTGCTAACAGGCTCTCCTGACTACAAGTCTTGGATTCCAGAATGCTTTCTGATAATCTTCACAGACGACATGTTGGGAATGCTGGGAAAAACTGATGACATCATCTGTGCCATTTTCCAGTGCTATTCGTTACACCCTCAGCAAAACAGCATACCATCAGTGTCATCTTAAGGATTTGGGGGCCCTAGGAAAGACACATTTTAAGGACCCCCTGTTTGGAACAACTTTACATTGTATTACCCATTTTCTGTTAATTGAAGCACCACAATGCTGAACAAAATTGAATAATATGATAAAAGTGGAGATGGAGAAATGCTTACATGTGAAGAAGAATGAAAGTTCACTTTACCAGGGGCTGCTTGGGAGGTATGCTGTCCACTTTGCCCATGCCTTAACACGTTTCTACATACTATAGAGATACATATTTAGATATCTTAACATCATGACCCAAGGCCATTTGAGACTCTATGGCGTCCAGTAGCCCAACATGATCCAGCATTTTAAATAGTGCAGAAAGATCAGAAAGGAAGTGGAGTCATCCAACACTAACACTCCAAGTGGTGCCTCTCCAGGACTGAACCTTTGGAGGTGGTGTTAAAAGTGCTGTGCCAGCCCAACTGAAGGTTCCCTCAAATCCGGTACAAAGCCACGCAAAGCAACACTCCAGAGACCATGCACCAAGGACATAATGTACAGCCCTCACTCATGGTCGGCCTGAACATATGACTTTGTCCCGGTTCCGCTTGACCAGATATCCTCAGCTGGCACTTTATACCTTTTTGCGCTAGTTTTATCTAAATGTTTACAATTACGTTTCCATTTCTATTGATTGGATTTTTGTTGTTTTGGTCTCAAAGAATTTATTCAATTTTGTTCTGTTTTCCTAAATTGGTGAGGAATTTCCCTTGTGTTGTGTTTTCAGTGTCACTTGTTGTATGCTGCATAAATACTTTACACATTACCTCTAAGTTCAGCTTGACTGTTTTTGTCCTAAGCTGCCAGAGGATAAGGAAAGGTTGAATCAGTCACTTTCATGATTCACACTGACAAAGATGCGGCTGTTGCTTGAGAAGGGCGCACCCCTAAACAACAACTCAGCCTTGTGGCTGGATTCAGTACTTGTCTTTGAGCAGTGCATTCAGTGATTTTGTGTAACCCTAAAATTCCACTATAAATAATTTGATACCAGATTCGACTCCTTTTTTATGTTCTTTTTTCTCTCAAATGTTCATTTTTCCAAATGTAATTCTTGACACACCTTTCTGCACTTGGGACTTTTTGTGGTTGTACCTGTGATACTTTGTCATAATGGAAATCATTTCCAACTGCCTATCATACAACAATATGAGGGAGCTGAAGCAGTTCAGCGAGAAGGTGCTGACCGTGAAGAAAGGGCCCACTAAGCAGGACTTCTGGGAAGCCCTGCATGCTTTTGAGGTAGCATGCTGGTAGAAACATTCCACAGAGGACCACGAGGGTGATGGCCTTGAGAAGGATGCTGAGGAGGAGTGAAGTTACTTGGCAATGGCTCCTGATAAGACAGGAGGGCCACAGAGATGGGGGTCCCCTGCTAGATCCTCTGCTGGAAGCAGTGTATCCTCTCACAACCTGTCTCCTGAAGTGTTTAAGGGCAGACAGGCTGAGATGGATCTGAAGCTGCAGTTAGCCAGACTGCTTGCACAAGAGAGAAAAGAGGAGGCAGAAAGAGCCATGTCATACCAGAAGGTGGGGGAAGAAAGGACCTTTGCAGAAAAGACGGTGTTGTGGGCTCATGAAGTGAGTCAAAAGGAGCCCCACCTAAAGCTCAATCAAGCATTAGAGTTCAGCAGTAATGGTAGCAGTGACCGCAGTGTTCAATGGAGACAGGAAAGTCCACATAATGATGATATAGATAAGTGGGTTGAGTTCTATGAGTCTGCCTTAGAGATGGACAAGGTCCCTGAGGAGGATTGAGGAGCTAGTCATTGGAGACAAATTCCCATTGAGGGTAGGGATGCCCTTTTAGTCCTAGCGAAAGGGGATAGGATGAGGTATCCACTCATTAGGGACAGGGTTATCAAGACAAATATTTATGTTTAGTGTATGAGGAAGTGTAACTTAAAATCCTCTTCAATGGTAAAGTCAGGT
Source organism: Pleurodeles waltl (assembly GCF_031143425.1). Taxonomy (NCBI): domain Eukaryota; kingdom Metazoa; phylum Chordata; class Amphibia; order Caudata; family Salamandridae; genus Pleurodeles; species Pleurodeles waltl. The sequence goes on along the minus strand of NC_090450.1, from coordinate 70,444,378 downwards.
TTTAAGTCAAAATTCCGAAAATGCCACATTTAGAAAGTAAAGTTGGTTTCTTCTTGCTCTATGTGGTGCATGCTGCCTGTTCCTGGGTCACATTCATATTTTAGTTAGCTGTTGGTCTTTGTGTATTCCTCCCAGAGAGCCACACAATCGAGGGTCTGGATGTTGGCAGGATGGGCCATCCTGACGATGAGGTAGGCGGAGGTGTCACTTGTCACACATGCATTTCAGAGACACTGTCTCAGCTCACACACAAAGGACTTCACAGCAGCCGTTTATGTCTACAGACAGGCTAGGACCAGGACAGGGTGGGAGAAACTTCCACACACTACCTTAACGGGAAGTCTCCAGCGGTTTCTTCCACTTCAAAGTGGGCACTAGGAATAAAAAGTGGACCCTCAGACTCACTCTTCAGTTCACTTCTGGACCTGCACAAGGACTCTCAGAGGAATGTCCTGTTGTCTGTGGCCTGCTGTGTACTTCAGAGTACTGCCTTACTGCACCAAGAGGACTGTCCTAATGTCTGAAGCCTTACTTGTGCCCTCGAAGGACTGCCCTGCTGTTTGATAACTGCTTTTCTGCTTGCACCTAGGACCGATAGATCAGACTAGTTGGCTGGCCTCCAGATCAGAGCCTCAGGGACAGAAAAGGCACTACCCATATTAAACCTGCGCCTGGACCCGACTTGAGTGAGTCATGCCTCTCCAAGCGGTACTCCTCCAGTCAAGGACCCATGGAAGTGGGGGGGGGCGTGTGTGTGTGTGTGTGTGCACACATGTGTGTGCATGTGTGTGTGTCTGTGTGTGCAGGCGTGGGTACATGCATGGAGAAATACGTTATAGACATTCTTTCAATTTAATTTCTACTCAAGTTATTTTACCCAGTGTAGAATAATCCCATCTCCAAGACCCCATTTTGATACATGGGTTTTCCCTGCCAATCTCAAGGTAGAAATACACCTACTCCTGCTCTTGACAGGATTAAATATGTGAGCATTTCCAAGGTAGGAAACTACCTGAGAAAGGTTTGTGCTGTCTCTGAAAACTTTTTGTGGGTGCTCCCCTAAATTAATAGGTAAGATGACACTGATAAAGTCAGACCTGTGACCCGAAACAAAGGAGGCTCGTTGTTTACTTAGATTTTTCATGTAGCAGCAAAGCAATGCGAAGTCACTGAAAGCAGTGCATTGATTTTCATATCATTATTCAAGCAAAATTGCACGGAGCTGCGTAGGCGCCCATGGAGCTCTTAAAAAATAATTTCCATAGCTTCGAAATGCAGAAATTCCGCCACATTGGTGGAATCTTTGAATAAACAAATCGACTGTGCAGAGACTAGGGGCCATATGTACAAACACTTTTTCCCATAGACACAGAATGGGTAAAAACCTTTGCTACATCTGGCCCTAGATTCTTCATAGTATGATTTTGTGAATACAGATTGTGAATTTCCTTGTAAAAGGTGAACACTTTGCATATATTATTTAAGCTCCAGTGTGGGAAAGGCTTTCGGAATCGGGAACAAGGTACTGATTGATGTTCAAAACTCTACTTCCAGGCGATGTGGATTAGTGTGATTATTTCTTTTTTATTTAAAGCAGTATTACATTTTAAGATCTTAAACTCGGATGCCTTCCAAAGATCTCGCAGTGTTAGGAATACACTCCTATATGTCCATGGAGCTAAGGTTAGGACACATAGAATAATGTGCATTTTAAGAAACTTTTAGATAGTGTAATATTGTTTATTATGTGTTGCTCTTACAAAATTTGCATACAAATTCTCCCTTCCGTGATGGCACAGATAAGCTATAACAAAGGTATGGAATGTGCTCAGAGAAATTACCAGTGATCTAAATTAAATCTAGCATTTGCATCAAACACTTTGTTGTTGTCTAAGTTAGTATACATGAGTTACATTGGGCCACATGCCCAAACATTTGGATTTGCAGTTGCCTAATTGTGATTCCATGTGAATCGCAATTTGGAAATCACAATTCCAAATGCACAAAACTCCACTGAGTTTCCTTTGCGATTCCCAGTGGGTCACAAATAGATCTACCTCAATAATGCTAATGAGGTAGGTCTCAATCTGCAACCCACTGGGAATTTAAAAAATCACAGGGATGGTGGCCTGCTGGGGTCAGCAGGCAACCATGTCTGTGATTGCTTTTAAATAAAGCTATCTTTTTTTTTTAACGCAGCCTGTTTTCCTTAAAGGAAAATGGGATGCGTTTAAAAAGAAAAAAATGAAACATTTCTGTTTCATTTCTTAAGAGTAGGCAGTGGTCTGTGGGACCACTGCCTGCTCTTAAAAAATGTTTTCACATGCATTCGGAAAGGCGAAGGGGTCGCATATGGGACCCCGTCACATTTGCAATTGGGGTACCACCAGTTCGAAAATGGTGGTGACTGCGATTGTTTGGTGACCGCATTCATGGTCACAAAACAATCTTACATACCACTGTGAGTCACTACTAGAAAGGGGTGCCCTTGGCAAGCGTCTTCCTAATAGCGAGTCGCAAACCCATTTTGCAATTCGGTAGATAGATAACCGAGTCGCAAATTTAGGTTTGTACATTAGACGATGCTTTTTTGCTGTGCGCGAACTGCCCTATTCTGCCAATCAGGCCGTTTGCGCACAAAAAAGCTTTGTACATCTGGTCCTAAGTGTTGTATTTTAACCTTGGGTCCTTTACCTCGCCAGACCCTAGAGTTTCAAGCTGCAACTCACTCATGACTGCATCTTACTACGGATTGCTTGTGTTCCTGTGAGTTAGCAGCTGGGTCTGGACTGTTCCTATTGTGGCCGGACGAGGATGCAGATCTGGTTAAGCCCCTTTGGTGTGAGAGATACCTTGTATATAGTTTTAAGAAGAAAAGATGAATTGCAGAAATTTGATATATCGGTGCCAGAAGCGTTTGATCCGAGGAGCACCACCTTTTGATCCTTTTATGACTAAACGTGTGAGGCAAATGATGTGTAGGAAAGAAAAGAAAGTTGTAGCATCGAATTAATATTTTTTAAGATTTGGAATGTGTGCCCAGCGTCTTAAAATATTGTATAATATGTGTTCAATAAATGTTTCTATCTCAATGAACACAGATTGATTTAATTGTGGTTCAGATTAATGATTTCATTTCCATTACGCACCTTTTACTAATCAGCTGTTCTAAGTACATTAATCTATGCTGCATAATACATAAGATCACTTTGGGAATTAGTGATAAGTTATCAGTCGATGAACTGGCACTTGATTAACTTCTGCAGATCATGAACCTTCTCGCGTTGGTGTGAATGCACCGAGGTAGAAATGCAGAGAATGGATATTGACAGGCTCATTCCCCTCTGCCTAGGTTTTCCGGAGAGAACAACTGATATCACTTTTAACAGCCTGATAGCACTGAGGCATCAGATTGAGAAGTTATGTCACCTCACATCAACCCTTTTCAGGACTTAAAGTAATGGTTTTCTGACAACAGCACTATCGATCGAAGCTGTGCTGCAGATCTGTGCGATTACTTTCTGGTGTGAAACACACTGTCTCTTTGTCATTGCTGAAATACTGCTTTATTGATGTGCTGAAATGTGGGAGCTGTCTGTTACTGCTTATCTACACATCAAATATTATTGTTCTTGGCGTTCAAAAATGTATTACTTGCCCTAATTTCAGTAGCAAAAAAACCAGGAATTTCAGTTTGCAGAGAAACGGTCTGCATAGAACGGGACAGCATAGCTGAATGCACAAGTAAAAGTTAAAAACAGAGCAATAATAGAAGATTTGGGACCTCATAATGTGATCTCCCAAAATGTGCACCCAAACAGCGATGCCAAGAAGTACCACTCATTGTGATTTTATCCAAAACCTGCTTCACCACGTAAAACTACGCGACACCGTTGAGAAGAAAAATCCACTATATAAGTTAGACTCCACTGTTACATATTTTTAAATGTGCAGAATAGTCGGGTAATACCACCTTTGATAAACACAGCATCTGTGTATTTAGGAGGTGCAGCCTTACAAAGGTATTTAGACAGAATACTGAAAACAGAAATATCATGAGCCAAAATATGGTGTGAGAATGTCAAGTACATAAATATTGTGAAGGTCAAGTTTCTATAGGTAAGCAAAGTTTTACTACATATAACTTCACATACATTGACCTTGAAAATATATATATATATTGACTTAAAACATTAAGGGGCATATTTATACTCCGTTTGCACCGGAATTGCGTCGTTTTTTTTTACGCAATTCCGACGCAAAACTAACTCCATATTTATACTTTGGCGTTAGACGCGTCTGGCGCCAAAGTCCATAAAGTTTGCGTCATTTTTTAGCGTGGACACCTACTTTGCGTTAATGATATGCAAGGTAGGCGTTCACGTCTAAAAAATTGACTCCGAGGCATGTGCGCCGTATTTACACTCCCGGGCAAAATTCACGCCCGGGAGTGGGCGGGTAAAAAAAAATGACATACGGCCGCTTTTGCGCCGTTTTTTAGCGCCTGGAAAAGGCAGGCGTTAAGGGACCTGTGGGCTCTGAAGGAGCCCAGAGGTGCCCTCCCATGCCCCCAGGGACACCCCCTGTCACCCTTGCCCACCCCAGGAGGACACCCAAGGCTGGAGGGACCCATCCCAGGGACATTAAGGTAAGTTCAGGTAAGTCATTTTTTTTTTGTGGCATAGGGGGGCCTGATTTGTGCCCCCCTACATGGCACAAATCAGCCATCACTTCTGTCCCCTGGGCATGGTCATTGGGCAAGGGGGCATGACTCCTGTCTTTGCTAAGACAGGAGTCATTTCTATGGGGGTTGGGAGTCGAAAAAAATTGCGCAAATCGGGTTGAGGCGAAAAATTTGCCTCAACCTGACTTGCCCCATTTTTTGACGCCCAAGCCCCATATCCCCCTACGCCGGCGCTGCCTGGTGTACGTCGTTTTTTTCCACGCACACCAGGCAGCGCCGGCGGCTAACGCCGGCTAACGTCATTGATTAAATACGGTGCCCGCATGGTGCTTCAGAATGGCGTTAGCCGGCGCTAATTTTTTTGACGCAAAACTGCGTTAGCGCAGTTTTGCGTCAAAAAGTATAAATATGGCCCTAAAGGTTACAGAGACGTTATAGTTAGCCTCACATTTTAAACGTACCAACCTGCAGAAATTCACCTGTTATAGTTAGAGATATCTCAAGTAACTATACCTCGTGTTCTAAGGTAACTACAACCTTCGCCCACACTATTCACAATTTTTTCGTCAGAAATTTTACTGCAAATATTACATTGATATTATCAATGATGTTATCAAAGATGTCATGAGTGAAATGATTTGTGGGATAAATATCAGTACATGGCGAGGGCGTGAGTTATAGTTACCAGAGGGCACATGTTATAGTTACTTGCAATAACTAACTATAACAGATGGATTTCTATGGTTTGCTACATTTAAAATTTGAGCCTAACTGTAATGTCCCTGCAATCTTTGTGTTTTTTCAGTGAGTTTCTATTTTTTTGATGTATAGTAATTTTAATTACTATATGTTAATTGAGCCTCCGGCCACAGGGCCTTTCCCTGCTGCCAACACCCCTAACCACCCAACCCTGACAGAGAGAGACAGAAAGAGAGATTGAGAGAGAGAGAGAGAGAGAGAGAGAGAGAGAGAGAGAGAGAGAGAGAGAGAGAGATTGAGAGCAATTGTGGCTTTGATGAATGATATACTTAGAATGAGATATTTCCAGACAAATTGAAAAGAAAAATATTTTTGTCAATTAAAAAGAGTGAGATCGCCTTTCAGTGTGTAACTTACATATTTATAGTTGAAAAGAAACCAAAACCAGCAAATGACCACAGACTCACCCAGACTAGAACCCTTAATCCTGCATGTGTATGTCCGAGACCTTAATCACTAAACCAGAGGTGACTCCTTACTGTATACTGTCCAGATATAGCTATGACATTCAACCCACAGATTTTGAGGGAAAAGACTTCAATTTTCCATTACTAGGAATGTTTAAAAGTGAAAACATTAGAAAATAAAAAGCCACACTGCCAAGCAATACAAGGATGTGAACCTTAAGCCTACTGAGTGACAGCCCAAGACCTTGACCATTAGGCCAGAAGTGACTCTGTTATGCCCTGCATCCTTATGTAACTATAACATTCGTCTCAAACATCTTGCTCGTCTGACTCTTTGAAGTCATTGTAAGAAGAGATCATTGCAATAACAATCTCTCGCTCTCGTTTCCATTCCATTATGGGATGGAAGAAAGAAAGAGAGAAACACACAGAAAATGAGAGAGAGGGATAGAAATTAAGAGAAATAGATTGACAGAGAGAACTTGAGAGGGAGAGAAAGAGGGAGAGAGATGGAGAGCAGTTTTTAGGCTTTGATGAATGATATACGTAGAATGATATATTTTAAGAAAAATTAAAAAGAAAAGTGTATTTGTCATTTAAAATGAATGAGATTACCGTTCAGTACAAACCTTTCATTTTTGAAGTTTAAAAGAAATAAAGAATGAAAATGTCCACAGGCACACCTGAAGTACAATCCTCAACTTTAAGTGTGAGGGTCTGTGACCTTAACCTACATGTGACTTCATATGATGATGCTTCCAGACATACCTATGACAGTCAACTTATGCATGTGACTGGAAAGAAACATAAATGTTCCATCACTAGAAAGGTTTAACTGTAAAGACACTAGTAAATAAACAAACGCACTGCCAAGCAATACTAGGACTTGAACCTACAGCCTACTGAGTGACAGCACAAGACCTTGAACATTAGGCCAGAAGTGACACTGTTTCACTCTGTCTCCAAACATAACTATAACATTCATACCAAACATCTTACTAGTCTGGCTCTGTGAAGTCATTGTATGGAGAGATCTTTGCAATGACAATCTCTCACTCTTCCATCCCATAATGGGATGGAAGAGAGTGAGAGAGAGAGAGAGTGACAGGACCGCGGGGGAGCCTCAAGGCCCACACAGTCTAAACCGGCTTCACACCTCCTATGAGATCTGACATTGCTCCCAAAAGCAAGGAGCTGCTTTAAATAAGAGCTCCATACTTGCGGGAGAAATGTTTTCATCTGTTTTCCTGCATGCAAATATGTGTGCAGGGAACCAGCTGAAAACTTCACTTTCTTCAAGTGAGAACTGTTTGACAGCTCTCACTTGCAGAAGTGTTTGCTCTGACTTAGCAGGAGCTGTCAAAGCTCCCACCAAGTCTGAGCAAACAGCTATGTCCTGAGGGAGAGGAGGGCACCCCGGACACAGCAGGAGCCGGCTCTGGGTGGTGGCAGTCCCCGGGGCCATCACTGGCTCCACGTGGGGGGGGGGGGGATCACATGGCCCCCCTCTGACCTAATTAGCCCCAGATAGGTAGTGGTCCCTGAGGGTTCTTAATTGACCCCCTCATTCTTTAAATTGTGCCCAGGGGAGGTGGTGGTCCCCTGGGCTGCGGGGGGACACACCCCCCTGCATTTGTTGACATTTTGTACCCATGGGGGGTCGTGGTCCCTGGGGCTGCGGGGGGACCATGTGGCCCCTGCATTGTATTTGAGCAGAGCTCCGGGGGGTGGCGGTCCACAGGGCTGCAGAGGGGGGCTGACCCCCACATTCTTTTACTTTGAAGCTGTGTGATGTGGTGGCCCAGGGGGCTGCAGGGGGGCTGGGTGGCCCCCTCCATCAATTTAGTGTAAAGCCCTGGGGTTGTGGTGGTCCCCAGGGCTCAGGGGGGGGGGACGGGTGCCCACCCCACATCGATTTAGTGTAAAGCCTCGGGGAGGTGGCGGTCCCCAGGGCTGTGATGGGCTGGGCGCTCCACCCACATTTAGTTAGTGTAAAGCCCCAGGGAGGTGGTGGTCCCTGGGGCCGTATTCAAAATTTAAATGTCCCCGGGATCTGGCCCACACGGGGGTTTAACTGAAACAAGCCCGGGAGCCTGCTCTTGTTCTTTTTTGCATTTTCTGTGGATCTGCAGAGACGCTGCGTCTCTCGCCCATTTTTGTTTTTTTAAATGCTATTTTGCTCTGGGGGGTGAGGGGGGGGGGGCCCCTCTGGGACCCCAGCACCAGAGCTAAGTTTTTTCTTTAATTTCTCAAAAACTACAGAATGGATTTATAGCAAATAAAAAAGGTCCCTTTCTAGACCAGAAGCTACCTTTCTGGCAAATATAGTGTAATTCCGACCAGTGGTTTGGGTGCTATTCCTATTCAAAATCTCTATGGAAAAATGCATGGGCAAAAGGCGTTTTGGCCCCCCCCATTTTTTGGCCCACACTTGACGGATCACCCCAAAACTTTCCAGACAGACACTGAAGTGAGCATTATATTTTCTTGGAAAATTTAGTGACCATCAAACGTCACCAAAGTTATTAGTAATGCAAAAACGCCTCTCTTTGGAAACTAGGTCTTAACAATAACTACCTAGTGCAAACGCCACTGGGTAATAAATGTGTGTGTGTGTGTGTGTGTGAGAAAACAGGGCTGATTGCAGAGGCCCCCTAACTTTTGGCTCCCATTTTTCACTTTTTGCTGGTGTTTTCCTTACTCTGATGGTGCCCTGGGTACTGCTAACCAGTCCCTGGGCTTGTGCTCTTTGTAAAATGAGTATGTAAATTAGGCTAATTCTAATTGGATATGTCAACCTACCTATATGTCCCTAGTATATGGTAGGGCATATAGGTTTAGGGACCCCAGCATAGGTAGTGTACCCATAGGTGCACTGCTGAGGTGCCCAGGGTTATTTTGAAGGCAGGCCTACCTTGCAGGCTGCTTTTAAATCAAAGTTAAATGCACATTTGACTTTGAAATGAAAAGTACTTCCAAAGTCTTAAACTACCCTATTTTTACATATAAGTCGCCCTTAAGGTGTGCCCTATATGCCCCTAGGGTTGGGTGCCATGTAACTATAAGCAGGGACCTTATAAACATTGTTTTATAAGCCCTGGTTAGGTAAAATAGTCAAATTCGTTTTCCCTCACTGTTGTGAATGGCCTCCATAGGCTAAAATGGGGAGACTTTATTTTAATTCTAAAGTCCCTTTAAGTGTTAGATACCTTGAGTTTGGTATCGAATTAATTGATATAATAAATCCCACAACTTACAATTGTTGGATTTATTAAAACTAGTTCAGGTAAAGAGTTTTAAAACTCTACCTGAAAGTTGGCAACTTCAGCTCTGTATTGCCCTTCTCTGATTGGCCAACTTCTGGCAGCCTGGCCTTGATGAGGTGTGAAGTGGCCTGTACTGAACACAAAGGATGTGCCTGGGGGAGGAGATCTGTCTCAGCAGATGGGGAAGCAGGAAGGGGGGGAGGGCAGCCAAACTGGTCTTCAAAGACAGGGAAGGACATCTGGAGCAGCCCAGCACCTCCCTCACATCCTGCAACCCCAGACAATTAGGTGCCCTCTTGATTAGATTAGGAAAGGGCAGGAGAGGGGTGTGTTTAGGATTTTTAGGCACACCAGTGGGTGGGCTCAGACAGATCTTACCTCCAAAAATCAATTTCAGCCATTTTGGATTTTTGAGGAATGTTTATCCCTGGGACTGATTTTTGCCACACTCCCCAGGAAGTGGTTATCAAAGGGGGAAGGAGCCTGCCTGCTGCAGCCCTGACCTGCCTCTGGACACTGCACTCTGAAGGACTGCACCAGCTGCACACCTGTCTTCTACTGTTTAAAGAAGGGACTCCCTGTTTGCTACAGGTACAAAGGAGCTACCCAGAGTCCCCTGCATCAAGTCCTGCAAGCAGAGCCCAGCTGACCAGTGTCCAGTGGCCATTTGAGAATTCTGACGAGGTGCATTCTGGGAACTGTAGTCCCAACTCCCAAGGAGCAACTCAGAGCTTCTGGAACCTTGGATCGAGTTGTGGACCCAAAAGGAACCTCTGGAAGAAGATCCAGAAGTTTGGAGATGTTTGGAGCAACTCCATAAATTGAAGAGGTGCATTGTGGGAGCTGTAGTCCTGGACCCCAAGAGTCAAGCCAGAACCTCTGAACCATTGGCTGGTGCTGTGGACCACTTCCTGAATCAAGAAACACTTCTGAAAGTAAGTGTGACAGTGTTACCTCATGGGTGGCCTGAACTCTGGACTTTGTCCCTGTCCAGTGAGAACTCCTGGTCAGCGTCTGCTGCCCTCCCCAGCTCCTCTGGCTGCTGCTGCCTCTGCCTCTTGCCTGGGACGAACTAAGAGTCTCCTGAATCTCAGTTCAAGGCCGTCCTCCACCCACAGGCTTGTCCCTGGGCCTCATCCCTGGTGGTCTAGTGGCCATCACAAGTAAGTATTTTCCTTTTCTTTTCTTGTCGCTCTTTCACTCTTGCCTTTTCTGCCTTTTTCTTCTATCATCCCTCGTTTTTCCCTAGTGCTTTTTCCTTTCTTCCCTCTTCCTCTGACTCCCCCTCCCCCTGTGAAGCACCTTCTACTCCCTCCTGCCTTCCTGCTGATTGCTTCTCACTTCCCCCTCCCCTTCCTAATGGCAGATGCAGCATGGCCGCATAGCGGGTGTGCGTAGTGGATGCACCGTTGGCATGCCGAAGGTGCGCCAAAGGCAAGCTCTTCTGCACCCGTCCGCGCCTTGACAGCACCCAGCGCCAGGAACCCTGGATCTCTGTTAAACCACCCCATGGACAGCCTCCATTACGACTCCGAGACCCTTCTCCACCTCAAAACCGGACGTCTCAACAACTGCTGCACCATCTCCCCCAAGGACACCCACTGACCTTTCACCTGCAGGAACTGTAACTTCAGCACCAACCTCAACAAACTGAAGGTACTCTCCCCACACAAAGATACTAACAACCTCCACAACTTCATCAACTACCTGCTCCTGAACATCCGCTCCCTCCACAAACACGCCACCAAACTCTGGGACCTGATCGACCCCACCCGACCGGACATCGCCTTCCTCACAGAGACCTCGATCAACCCCACCTCGGGTCCAGACATCGCCATTCCCGATGGTTACAGCATCCTAAGGAGGGACTGGCCCTCCCGCCCAGGTGGAGGACTCGCCATCATACACAAGTCACCATGGAACACCTTCACTTCCTGGTCCACTCCAACTATAACTCCTCCATCCGCGGCACCCTGGTGTAGAGGCCAACCGGCCCCACCCACCTTTCATAGACGAAGTCGTAGACATGGCTACCCCCCAGACTCTGGCTTCAGTCGACTACCTCCTCCTCGCCAACCTGAACTTCCACCTCAAGGACTGCAGTGACCCAAACACCACTGCTCGACTCGACATCCTCGTCACTCTCAGCCTAAGACAGCTGGTCTCCACACCCACACACATCGCAGGACACACACTGGACCCCATCTTCACCTCAAGTGACTGGATCACCATCGAGACCATCTCCACCCCAGACTGGACCGACCACTGCTGCATACACTTCACAATCACCGCTCCCAGCAGCCACACCACACCTCCAGGACCCCCCCACAGGAAATGGAACAAAATCACGAACAAGCAACTCACCTCATCGCTCACCAAATCCCTTACTCATCCCTCTGTCACAAATTTGCGATTTTTTTTTTTTGTAATAGTTTTTTTGTCCTGGCAGTGTCCCTTTGGGACCCCAAGACCAATGCTTGGGGGTCAGGGTATTCCTGCTCTTCCCCCTTTTCTTTTTTTTCTGTTTATTTTGTGGGACTCGGCTTAAGCTGAGTCCTAAGATGGCTGCCAACACTTCCTGGTTGAAATGTTGGCAGCCAATCAGAGCTCTACATTTCCCTGCAGGAGCTTGTTATTCTCTGCGACAATAGATATATAAATTTGGATTTCCTTTAATATCTCACAAACTACTGAATGGATTTACACCAAGTAACAAAAAAGCACAACCTGCAAAACAAAATCTATTTTTTTGCCAAATTTGGTGTAATTCTGTCCAACAGTACGGGATGTAGTCGTGTTCTAAACTCCTATGGGAATTAACATGGGAAACACCCTTTTTTTTTACCCTTCTTTTATCTAAGCCCCCGCATGACATATCACCCCGATAGTTTCATGCACAAAAGGAACTATCGGTACACTTTTTTGTGAAACTTTTGTGAAGATCGGTCAAACTGTGTCAAAGAAATAGGCATGTCAAAAATCCTTTTCCTATGGAATTATAGTCCTAACTATAACTACCTACTGGCAACTGCCAGTACGTTTTACATATATATATATATATATATATATATATATATATATATATATATATATATATATATATATATATATATATATATATATATAAATATTCAGCATACATAGATGTGGAATAGTAAATCTCTGCTTACCTATTTGCACTTACCTTCTTGATATTTTGGTACTCTATATTTTTGACATGATATTATGTCTACACGATATTTCTGTTTACAATATTCTGTTGGTGATCCTCTTATAAGCCATAATACTGGTTTAGGCAGAATTTTGGCCACAGCATATTCAAGTAGGATTAGGGATTCTGTATGTTATGCCTCATTCTAAGAGGAAAACACATGATGTGGTAATGTAGAACCCTGTAATTAATGTACTCCTAATTATCGTTAATACATGGTGTGGTATTACAGCCTCATTTTACCAGGAACTCGTAAGAAGCTCCTCCACAAAAAATAAGAAGCAAGGAAATAAACTAGTTCTTATAGGCCAGAAATGTATTACTTTTCTTTCCATTAATATGTAAACTCAAAGATGTCATATACCAATGGTAGAAATACATATGCAGTTTATAAACATAAATATAACTTGATTGATAGTGGGAAAAACATATTGATTGTTTAATCATATTATCAGATTGGGTGGCAGTAAATTCAAATATTCAAACAGTACTCTTCCTTGACCAAAAGATCCCAAAATCACCAAACTATGCTCTTTTGACCATTTCTATTCCTTAACATTACAGAGCTTTTTCTCCTTAGTGATGATAGAATTTTAATGGTATCCATAATTCTCACCATTTCCTTTTGTGTAATTATGCAATTTTTTAAATTACATACAAATACATGAAATGTGTAAGCAATTTAGATATTGGTTGGGAGAAGCAATAATCTTTGTCAGGGTGAAGCACAAAGGACACTAAATAATTCTTACACTTAACCCTCTGGTGGCTTGGCACAAAAGCAATCAGGTGAAATTTGGAGACAATGTGCAAAGTATATATGCAGCACTCAAACAGTATTAAAATGAAAACACAAACAAATCCCAAACCAATATAGAAGAATAGAGTACATTTTTATAAATAAAATACCACCAAAACTACAAATTTCTATCAGTGGAACCTAAGTTATAAACTTTTATATTTTCAGGTGAAAATAGTACCAAAAAGCACAAAACACCAATTGGGGTTATTTGGTCATGCTTATTGGGGTTAAAGACACAAGTTAAGACTGACCTTGATTGAGCCCAGGTCAGACACAGGGATCAGATTTGGCCTGGTAATAAGTTTGTCTTCCCAAAAATCCAAGTCCTCACGATGACACTGAGCTGGAACTTCATGTTGGTGGGTGCCTCGCAAAGGTTGTTATTGGCACAAGGAGCAGGAATCCCTGGAGCTTGCAGGACATATGGGTGGTCCCTATTTGTCACGAAGAGCAGGTAGTCATCAGAACTTCACAGTGGTGAGAGACACGGCGATTGTTGCTCATGTGAGGAGCCAACTTGTAGTCACGAACAGCCCAAAACTTCCAGATTTTCACCTATAGCTCATTTTTGAAGCAGGATGAGTACACTCTGATGCCAGCCATGACCTGGGGGAACCTCTTGGGGATTAGGATCCACTCCAACAGAGGCCAACAACAGGATTCAGGGAGGTCTAGGTGGTGCTGTTCAGCTGGGCAGATGCAGGGCAGGCCTTTGGAAATTTCTCATGTTCCTGTAGCTCAAACAGGAGGTCAGCTAAATGATCCTTAGAGTCATTTCTAGGGATCCTGATTTCAAGGCGAGCAGGGCAGACCTTCCTTTGAATCTTCCACAAGTCCAGGAGTGTTTTCATGAGAGGTTCGGTGGGTCCTATTCTCACACCTAGTAACAGCCTGTTGGCAGGGGATGCCGCCTTTGTCTAACTTCCCTACTTTTCCAGGTCTGGTTCCAATCTGTCTTTGGGGGCAAAGCCAGGCAGTTCTATGTGTGATATGCATTTTTCAGTGGTAGGACAGGCAGCCTTGGAGATCAGGAAGAATGGTGGGCACAGCCATTATGCTGCCATTTGAAGTTCAGAAACTACTGAGTAAAACCTTCAGGCCATCCTGTTGGGCACAGGAATACTGTGCCCCACACCGAAAGCCATTCTTTCCCATTGTCTGGAAGGAATACACACCACACCACACGAGAGCCATTCACAGTCATGTGACCCTGTAACACTGGCAGAAAGACATTCAGTTTAGCTAGAAAATGCAAGCATTCTAAAAGTGTCATTTTCAGAATACTAACTTAAAATCTGGCTTGACAACCAAAAAGGATTTTAAATGACAATTCTAATGAGTAGAGGAAGTATTTCTCTACCTGTTCCTAAACTGATGTTATCCCTTAATAAGTGTAATTAGGTAATCCAATGTTAGTCTATGGCAGAGATTCTAAATCCTAATTGTTCGATTAATTAAAATCATTATAATGTACCTCATACAAGGGATATAAATGCATTACAATAAATGTGCATTGAAAAAGCTTTATAAGATCCTAAATAAAAAGTCTTTTCAACTGGCGATGGGGACCGGTCCCGGACAGAGAGCATATGAAGAAAAGGACTAGCCCATATCTAGTGTCCCGGTCTTCTCTCCCTTTGAAGTCTGCTGTGCAAATTGCAAAAACCTTTCACAAACAGCCTTGAAAACAATAAAAGAAGATGCTTTGAAACAAAGTTAGATTGCCTGGAATACATTTGCATTTTGAGTCTAATGCCATGCAGGGGCATAACCGATAAAGTCAGGACTTGCAAGCATGCCCCACCTGGAAACTGTGATCTAAAAAGTGCTTGTACAAAACAAGTACTTGTTCAAAAGACAGTTTTGAAGCAGCAAGTTAAAAGTGAATGATTTTTAGAAGTGCGGTGTACAGATTAGTTTGCGGGACACATGTTCTTTGGCTTTTGGTCTTTACTTGGCTTAGGATTCCAGGCCTTCCATTGTACTCTTTTCAGGCGATTGAGCTACCCCAGATAGCCACTAGATTGTTAGCTAACGCTGCTAATTTGGTCTTGAGGCAGAAGGCCCTCTTTGTTTGTTAGGTCAGGATTTCATTTGGGGAGTTTAATTCTAGTCTCACTGGAGTTCCAGAAGGATTGTTTGACTGATATCACTAGTTTGGACTGAAGGGGGGGGGGGTGTATCTCCCCTTCCTTAAATGTGCCAGAGGTACAGGATGAGTGAATTTGTTCATTCCAATCTGATGCTTTCCTTAAGGTTGATAAAGCAGAAGTTTTAATACTGCCCCTGATGCCACATTGATCATCTATATTTGACATTCTATGTATTTTGTTAATCAAAGTGCTAATAGTGTTGTTGTTGTGGTGCACTGAAAGCCATATTAATGGGTATTCACTGTAGGTCACTAGACTAATGTGTTGTGGTATAGCCTTAAAACTTTATGTTTAACAAATCAATTATTTTCTATTTTGTTCTTCATGTTGTTAATTAATAGTGTGCACTAAATCAATAATGATTTCATGAAAACAGTACTGTTTTAAATCTATGGTAACATGACCACTGACAAAGCTTATTAACATTGAATACATAATTCTAAATGTTATATGTACTTATTTTGCATAATTGAATGTGCAGTTTTAATTCACTTTGCTTAGCCTAACTGAGGCCTGCAAGGCCCTGTTTTCTGACTGTGCAGAAAATGTTGAGTCATTCTTGCTAACATGAACTTTTCTTTCAGACTTTATTCTCATGAGAATGCTAGCTTGGTGATAAATGTTCTATTGTTTTATTCATTGTGAGCCTGAGAAACTAACCCTGAGCCCAGTACATTCAGCAACTGTGGAATGGACTATGTATAAAAATGCTTCAACTCGCACGGATGATCAAAGCTGAATGCTCTTCACGTTAGTAATGAGAATCTTCTTCGATGTATTAGCTCAATGTCCCAAGCCTGGCTTTCATTGGATTATTACACCACCTGTGTCAGTTGGAGTGATGGTTGGACGAATCATCTTGTATTATGAAGTTTCATATATCGTTCCTCAGC